>NC_092370.1:9441381-11941381 GCF_030028105.1 Mobula birostris
CCAGCTAACCTACCAACTTGTACAGCTTTGGACTGTGGGAGGAAACCAGAGCAACCGGAGGAAATGCATGCCATCCCAGGGAGAATGTACAAACTCCTTACAGGCAGCGGGGAGAATGGAACCTGGCTCGCTGGTACTGTAAAGCATTGTGCTAACTACTATGCTTTTGCACACAATCTCCTGCCTTCTCCCTGTAACCCTTCATGCCCTGACTAATCAAGAATCAATCAACTGTGCTTCAAGTATACCCAATGTCTCGGCCACATTCCCCAGCTGAAGAAATTCCTCCTCATCTCCGTAATAAATGGACATCCCTCTATTCTGAGTCTTTGTGTCCTCTGGTCTTAGACTCTCCCAACATAGGTAACATCCTCTCATCATCAACTCTATCGAGGCCATTTATTGTGGCTAATTGTTCTATTATGGATTTATTGAGAACACCTGTAAGGAAATGAATCTCTGGGTTGTATATGGTGACATACGTGTACCTTGATAACAAATTAACTTTGAACTTTGAGGTGTCTAAATCTTACAGATGCCGAAGTGTATTTTTTTTTAGAGATACAGAATGGTAACTGTGTCTTCCAACCCAATGAGCCCGCGCCACTGAATTCCACCCATGTGACCAAATGACCTACTAACCCGTACATCTTTCGAAGGTGGGAGGAAACCAGAGCACCCGGAGGAAACCCACACGGTCGTGGGGAGATCGTACAAACTCCTTACAGACAGTGATAGGAATCAATCCCTGAACACTGGTGCTGTACAACTAACTGCCACATTGTTGTACCATTCCTTTTGTGAAGTATTTTAAAGAATTTGTAAGCCATGGTATAATTGTAATGTCTGCTGTGTGGGAGAGCCAATGGCTGGACTTCACATTCATTCATTCATTTATTTATTGGGATACAGCGTGGAACAGGCTGTTACGACCCCAGTTACTGCACGGCCCCACAACCCCAGATTTACCCCAAGCTTATTCACAGGACAATTTACAATGACCAATTAACCTGCTAACCGGTACGTCTTTAGACTGGGGGAGGAAACCAGATCACCCGGAGGAAACCCATGCAGTCACGGGGAGAATGTACAACGTCTTTACAGACAGCAGTGGGAAATGACCCCATGCTACTGATACTGTAAAGCATTGTGCTAACCTCTTTGCTACTGCGCCATGGAGAAAACATATTCAGGAGTCGCAATTACAAACTCTAAAACATTAGGCACCTGTCCACTTGCTGATAAGTGTTCAAATACGTGAGAGGACTCAAAATTGCAGAAAAATGGAATTAAAAAAGGTATTTTAAATTTTTACACACTTATTGTTGTCACTTGTCTGCCAATGACAGCAGCCTCGCCATAGCCACGCACTACTGCACACTTATCCAAAAGTATTTAAAAAACCGGATCTCCTCTGACATGAAACTGGTTAGAAACCCATTCACAATCTGTACCTTTCATCTGGTTCTCAGACTTTGCCATTTAAATCGTTTCACACGTTGGAGATGGATTTTTGCCATCCATATTTTAATCCATGGTTCTGGCCCAGCCTCTTCCGTGCGATGTGCTTTAATTAATCCACTTTGCTGGGAAAGGCAGCGACAGTTTCTACAATTACTAAATTGACATTTACATTCCAGTATTGCTGTCAGGCAATAATCTAATTTTCTGCCTCATTCCACCGCCGCACAGTTGGTTAGGTTCTATTATTCTGTACACCAGACCGTTGTTGATAGTGTTAATGGTTTAACTACAACCTGCAACACGCCACATTTTACATATTCTTTACATAATCCTCCATGCAGTTTCTGTGTAATAACTCTTGCTCATCCCGCGATGAGATCAAACACAGTGGTGAGGTCCCCTGTCCAACTCATCAACGTTACCAAACTACAGTGTAGATTTTTTAAAAACCCAGTTCACAGTTTAGCATTCTGTAGCACAAGTGAAACTTACAACAGAATCAGAATCGGCTTTAATATCCTCAACATAAGAACATAAAAGCATAAGAAATAAGAGCAGGAGTAGGCCATCTGGCCCATCGAGCCTGCCCCACCGTTCAATAAAATCATGGCTGATCTGTCCATAACTGTATCTTAAATATATTTAGTGAGAAGCCTCAACTGCTTCCCTAGGCAGAGAATTCCACAGATTCACCACTCTCTGGGAAAAACAGTTTCTCCTCATCTCCGTCTTAAATCTTCTTCCCTGAATCTTGAGGCAATGTTCCCTAGTTCTAGTCTCACCCACCAATGGAAACAACTTTCCTACTTCTATCTTATCTATCCCTTTCAAAATTTTGTATGTTTCTATAAGATCCCCTCAACATCTGTCGTGAAATTTGTTAACTTTGCAGCAACAACACAATGTAATATGTAATACATAATAATGCAGATAAAAAACTATAATTGCAATTAGTGTGTGTATGTATATATGGAAGTGTGTGTGTGTGTGTGTGTGTGTGTGTGTATTAAATAGTTAAATAAGTAATGCAAAAAATAGGAAATAAAAAAAGTAGTGAGGTAGTGTTCATGGATTCAATGTCCATTCAGACATCTGACGGCAGAGGTAAAGAAGCTGTTCCTGAATCACTGAGTGTGTGTCTTCAGGCTTCTGTACCTCCTTCCTGATGGCAGCAATGAGAAGAGGGCATGTCCTGGGTGATGGGGGTCTTAATGATGGATGCCACCTATTTGAGGCACCGCTCCTTGAAGATGTCCTGGATACAATGCAGGCTCGTAAATTTTCACTTTTTGCACAATAATCAAAATCAGAATCATGTTTAATATCACCAGAATATGTTGCGAAGAGGGGTCTTGGCCCAAAACGTTGACTTGTTCACTCATTTCCATAGATGCTGACTGACCTGCTGAGTTCCTCCAGCACTTCGTGTGTTTTGTGAAAGCTTTGGTTTTGCGGCAGGAGTACATTGCAATACATAATAATAACAACTATAAATTACAAGAAAAATCATATATTAAAGAAAAATAAATGTAAGGGGTTTCTCCTTTTACGTTACTGTGTATGTTAATCAAAATGGCTTCTTTGTTATGTTAAATGCTGAGAACGTTCTCCCGCTAGCGTTGCTTTGGGTTATATTAATGATAATAGAGTGAATGAACCAATGGGTGCCCATGTTTTTCTCTCTTGATGTGATATGGTTGGGAAACGGGGTTTTTGGTGGGGAGTTGGAGGAGAGACCAGGAGGACGACGGACGTACTGGGAGTGCTCTGGTCCCGAGCTGCGAGTCGAAAGGGTCAGAACGGATCGTAGTGGGAGGAAAGGAGGTCCGGAGCTCCAACGTGTGCATGAAGAAATTGAACTTTGATAAATCTGGTGCCTTTTCCATTCCTTTTTGTATTCTACCTCTATTAATCTCATAGACCTAGTAATATCTACAAAGTGTAATTGGTAAGACATACATTGTGTGCTGGCTGATGATTGGTGTTTGAAGCTGAATCCAATGGCATTTGTACGGCAACCGACGTAACCTGGAGACCAGGTGGTCGGCAGGCGGGGTTTCCCCGAGATAAATACGAGCGTTACATAAATAAGTAGCACAAAAAGAGGGAGAGAAATAATGAGGAAGTTTTCGAGGGTTCATTGTCCATTCAGAAATGTGATGACGGAGCAACCTGAACATGGAGTGAGTGCCTTCAGGCTCCTGTACCTCCTGTACCTCCTTGTTGGTAACAATGAGAAGAGGGCATGTCCTGAATAATGGGGGCCTTGGTGATGGATGCCATCTTTTTGAGGTATCGCCTTTTGAGGGGGATGACAGATGGGATCAATTGAAAACATAGCTTTTCATCAGCAGATGAACTGAAATGGGCCACAATCAAGACTCAAGATGTATTTATCACGTTTACATCGAAGCATACGGTGAAATGCACCACTTACGTTGACAACCAACATACCCAAGGATGTGCTGGGGGCAGCCCACTAGTGTCGCCAAACGTCCTGGTGCCAACACAGCATTCCCGCAATGCTCAGCAGAACTACACAGAACACAGTGAGTAACAAAACAACAACAGCAAAACAAGCCCCCTCCCTCCCTCACACCCACACATACACAATCCTATAACCCCAGGACGGACCTCTAGACTCCAGTCTCCCTCCTCCAGTAGACTTGGACTCTGGCCTGCAGACACTGGCCTTTGACCCACACCACTCCCCAAGTGGACGTGCAGAGAGATTCACAGATTCAGGTCCGGCCAATGGGAGCTTGATCTCCAGATTTCCGATTCAACCCCCAGGCCTCGATCCCAGGACATGCCTATCACTGGTGATGGGACCCTGAACACTAGGCTTATCATATGAGAAGCAACTGATGGGTTTGGGACTATACTCACTGGAATTCAGAAGAATGAGGGGGGAATCTCATTGAAACCTATTGAATGTTGAAAGGCTTAGATAGAGTGAACGCAGAAAGGATGTTTCCCACAATGGGGGAGTAAAGGACCGGAGGGCACAGTCCCAGAATAGAGGAACGTCCATTTAGAATGGAGATGAAGAGAGGTTTCTTTAGCCAGAGGGTGATAAATCTGTGGAATTCATTGCCACAGGTGGCTGTGGAGGCCAAGTCATTGGGTATATTTCAGAGTATGCATATGTCACCAAATATAGCCCTGCGATTCATTTCCTTGTGGGCATAATCAATAAATTTATAATGTAAAAACTATAACAGAATCAGTTAAAGACTGTCCAACTAGGGCGTTCAACCAGAGGGCAGGAGACAACAAACTGTGCAAATACAAAAAGAAGAAACAATAATATAAATAAATAAGCAATAAATATCGAGAATATGAGATAAAAAGTCATTGAAAGTGAGTCCATTGATGTTAATAGGAGGGTTAAAAATGTAACTAAGGCAAGTACATGTTTGATAGAGCTATTTAGAAAATCATATAATTCAGATAACGGTAGTAGAATCATTTCAAGCGTGTATAAGTGCTTGTCAAATCTTAAAACACATTTGACTTCATACATTAAAACAAAATGGGAGAAGGAAGGAGGGATAATTATATCTGAGGAATAATGGACAGTAATATGGAGGTATCAATGGAGGGAGTTCGGATGGAAAAACTTGATAAAATATTTTATTACACCCTCTCAGAAATCCCATTATGATAGTAACCTCCCTGTTTGCTGGAGAAATTGTGGAAATCAAAATGCAAACCATTATCATATTTTCTGGGAATGTCCTATTATCAATGGAGTGGGATACACAATGTCCTCCAAGACATCTTTAAATGTGAAATACCCTTAGAGAGTAAGACCATATATTTTGGGTATATACCTCAAGAATGGTTGAAAAGAGATAAATATTTAATGAATATACTGCTGGTGGCTGCTGAAAAAGACCCTTACCAGGAAATGGTTATTAACGCATGGATGGAAATTACAATGGACATTTACAAAATGAAGAAGATAACAGCATCTGTTAATCATAAGTTGGAACAATTTGGTTCATACTGGGAAAAATGGTTTAACTAAATAACACCTCATAGGCCTGATTTTATTCTCACAAATCAATGAATATGTTGTTTAAAAAAAAGATCACTCCATAACTCCATAGTTTTCTCCTTTTGCTTGTTCTTTCTTTCCTCTCTTTTCTATAAGTGTATACTTCAGGTAAATATTATGTGGAGATTTGTGGCAAATATGACTATGATATATATGTCATATTTGGGCGGGAGGAGAAGATGGCGACGCGATGCAGCTCGCAGCGGCCACTCCGGTGGTGATGTCTGTTATCTGTCAAGTAGGGTGCTGTGCATAATCCTGATTTGATGGAGACAGACGTGAGAGCACGGAGGAACATCTGGTGAAACTTCTGAAATGCCTGCTTCGCTGCTGCTGCTACTGTGTGGTCCAGAATCCCTGGAGGGGAAGGCCCCGAGTCCTCGGCTTTGCTTGTTGCTCGGCAGCCGGGGCCGGAGTCGAAGCGCTTGGCATAGGATGGTGCTCAGTGTCAGAGGGCTGGTCAGAGGCTTGAAGTTTTCGGACAGACTCAGAGTCTGCTGTGCTCGGGTGCTTCCAATGGTGCTGTATTGGCAAGTTTGCGGCGCTTGGAGGTTCATGGCAGGGAGAGTTTCTCCCTTCTACCGTCTGGGTGAGATGATGGGTGTATCGGGACTTTGAGACTTTTCTTTTACCATGCCCATGGTCTGCTCTTTATCAAGTTACGGTATTGCTTTGCACTGTTGTAACTATACGTTATAATTATGTGGTTTTGTCAGTTTTAGTCTTGGTTTGTCTTGTGTTTCTTATGCTATCATTCTGGAGGAACGTTGTATCATTTTTTAATGCATATATTTCTAAATGACAATAAACGAGGACTGAGTGTCCTCGTAATCTAATCTAATAATCTAATACTGTATGTGCGGTATATGAAATGCATCTTATGGAAATGTTTGTTTGATGATGAACTTAAATAAAAAATAAATTACAAAAAAAAAGAAAGTGAGTCCATTGGTTGTGGAAACATTTCAATAACAGGATAAGTGAAGTTGAGTGACGTTATCCCCCTTGGTTCAAGAGCCTGATTGTTAAAGGGTGATAACTGTTCCTGAGCCTGGTGATGTGAGTCCTGAGGCTCGTGTACCTTCTTCCTGATGGCAGCACTGAGAAGAGAGCATGACCTGGGTGGTGGGGGTCCCTGATAAAGGTTGCTGCTTTCCTTTTTGTAGGATTTTCCATTCAAGGGCACTGGTGTTTCCATACCAGGCTGTGATGCAGCCAGTCTGTATACCCTCCACCACACATCCATATAAGTCCGTCAAGGTTTTTAGATGTTGTGCCGAATCTCTGCATGCCCCTAAAGAAGAAGAGGTGCTGCCATGCTTTCTTCGTAATATGTGGCAGATATTGACAGATTATTGGTAAGTCAGTCATGAAGGGATGCGAGGAGAAGGCAGGAGATTGGGGCTGAGAGGGAAATGGATCTGTCGTGATGAAATGGCAGAGCAGGCTCGATGGGCCAAATGGCCTAATTCTGCTCCTATATCTTATGATCTTATGGAATTTGTGAGTTGGAGATAGGGAAGCAGGAGAAAAATGTCAATATAATAAAAAATAAAGAAGGCAGCCGGTAAATACTGGAGTATTAAACTATTTTAAACAATTTATAGTGATTATGCAATAGGTAATATATAGTACTCTTTCAGGTAACCACAAAGAACCTTGGCACAGCCCAATCAAATACCTGTTTTCCATCGAATGTTTGATCAACTCTTCGTAAAAAAATTTGTGTCACTCATTGGATGTTACATTTTTATTATATTTTTCACACTTCATTTTCTGCAAAGCTGTGCAGTCACAGCTCAGTTTGCACTGGTGCAGCCTCTCCTGGCTTCCACCACTTTCAATTTACTTTTCAGGCCAAAAAAAAAATTTCCTATTCCTAAGCAAACATTTCTGTATTGAAAATCCATCACTGGCAGACTTATCTCTTCTTCAAACCTTTAATCTTTCACACCTCAAAGGACAATAAAAATGTCTAGTAAAGTGGAACTCAGAGTAATAAGCAAGTTTATTGATTGACTTATTTTTGAGGCTGAGCTAGATTTATAATGGTCTTAAGTGTTTTATAAATATATAGTTGCAATCTCAAAATGGTTTTCTATTGTGTTATCAGGGTAAATAACTTTTTCATTCATTCTTCCCTCTATATTTTGTAAATTTAATGCTAATATATTTCTCGGGAATTGTTTCCGTAGCAGACAATAATAACTGTGTTTGAAAGCATGCGCCTGTCAGGTTTGAAAATAAGTAGCACCAAAGGTCATCAAAGTGCTTATCAAGTCTCCAAATAAATCTTGGATTAAAAGACATTTAGATTGCCCAAGTGAAATTTGACTGCAAACCTATCTCAAAAAGCAGTTGTCTGCTGGATCTAAACATGATGCAAGCCACTTTATCATCAGCTCCTCGCACTTACACTTGATAAGAAGTATCAGTCATATCAAACAACAGGAGAATTGCTGTGTCTACCTGCATAAGTAGTTATTAAGAGCTATTTTCACATATTTATCCGGATATCTGGAGAATGCATCTTTCCCCCCTCCAATCCACCTATTACTTCTTGTTTTCGACCATCTCATTTGTGCACTTTATAAGTCCCCCTTGAAAAGTCTTTTAATATTTTCTCGCTCTCTTTATTCCTTTGCATTGGGCTCCAGATTAGATTAGATTCAACTTTATTGTCATTGTGCCAAGTACAGATACAAAGCCAATGAAATGCACTTAGAATCTAACCAGAAATGCAAAGAATAGTGTTATCTACAAAATAACTGCGAATAAAAAGTAAGTGCTACAGCACACAAATATAAAAGTACTGAGATAGTACAATATGGGTGCAATACTGCTTAGCGCTGTGATGTGAGGTTCAGCAGGGTCACAGCCTCAGGGAAGAAGCTCTTCCCGTGCCTGCTGGTGCGGGAGCAGAGGCCAATTGTGATGGAGGCCAGGTCGAGGAAAGTTAAACTTTTCTTGGAATGGATTAGATGAATTGCTTGGAATTTTCTTTCACTTGGACGAGTGTTTGTTAAAATTCTGTGAAAGATGCAATAAAATCATCTTCCCTTAAGTGATTCAGCCAATTCTGAATTGTATCCTTATCCAATTAGGTTTATAAATACTTGAACTTGTGATATATCTGGAGCAAGCAAAGATTTTATCTGTACTGTCGGAATGAATATAACGTATGAATATACAGCAGCCATGTACATGGTAATATTGCCAAAGTGCAATTTGATAACATTTAAGGACTGAAATGTTATCAAATAAAGGAAAACTAATCAGAAATGCACACTCTGAAAGATGACCTGAAATATCAATTGCTTATTCCTTTCCAGAGATGCTGCCTGACCCGCTGAGCTCCTCCTGCATTTTGTGTGTGGTACTCTGAATTTCCAACATCTGCAGAATGTCTTGTGTTTGTGCTCTGAAAGAAGGTGTCCAACCCAATATTTACTTGCAGCAATAAGAGTGTTGAGATTCAGAATTAGATTCAGGTTTAATATCGCTGCAATATGTCATGAAATGTGTTATTTTGCGGTAGCAGTACATTGCAATACATAATATATTTAAACAGCTATAAATTACAATAAGAAATATATATAAAAATAAATATGTAGTGCAAAAAGAGAGAGAAAAAAGAAAAAAAGTAGTGAGGTAATGTCCATGGTTTCAATGTCCATTCAGAAATCAGATGGCAGAGGGGAAGAAGTTGTTCCTGAATCGTTGAGTGTGTATCTTCAGGTTCCTGTACCTCCTTCCTAATGGTAGCAATGAGAAGACTGCATATCCTGTGCTATGTTTTGTAACTTCAAAACTCTAAACTAATTCAAAAGAAGACACAGGAGTCCAAAATTTGAGTCTAACTTTGTGTTTACTTTAAGCGAGGCGCATACTTATGCATTTTAATTATTTAACCAAACAAGAATGCTTAATCAGACAATATACACTATGTACACACAAGATTACTCAAATATTACTGAAATAATAATACATAGCATCCTGAGTGATAGGGGTCATTAATAATGATGCCGTCTTTTTGAGGCATTGCCTTTTGAAGGTGTCCTCTATACATCACGTAGAATCCATTCAAAGATTGATCAAGATTAAAGAATTAAGAAATTATCTTTGCCACTTCACGTTGAGTTTGATTTTTTCAATGTATATTTTTAATTCTGTCCAGGACTTTAAAAAAATTATTAGCATTTGGCAAAATGTGGTATCGATGAACATATCCCACAAATGGGATTGGTCCGTGTGAATTGACGTCGAATGCTTGCATGAAGTTTTGTCGCCAAAAGAAATCCTGTTAGACAAATTGTTGAGATGAGGTGACTCACTTTTTAGAGTCACACAGCACAACTGCGCAGAAACAGGCCCTTCAGCCCATCTAGTACATGCCAAACTATTAATCTGCCGAGTCCCATCTACCTGCACCCGGATTATATCCCTTCCATCCATGTACTTATCCAAACTTCCCTTAATATTGAAATTCAACCTGCATCTACCACTTCCATTGGCAGTCTATTCCACATTATCACCATTCTCTGAGTGAAGAAGTTCCCCCTCATGTTCGCCTTAAACATTTCACCTTTCACTCTTAACCATGACCTCTGGTTGCAGTCTCACACAAACTACAGTGAAAAAAGTCTGCTTGCATTTACCCCTCATAATTTTGTATACTTCTATCAAATCTCCTCTCAATCTCCTGCACTCTGTGGAAGAGTGTATGAGAATGTTTATTGGAGTTCTTTCTTGTATTACATCCCAAACATTGCTGACAAGCTGAATTGGTATTCCTTTTTAAATTGAGACACCCAGTATGTCCCACAGAGTTGCACAAAAAATTACATAGACAATGTACAGAATTATGTATGTACCCAACCACCAGTATTTTATCATTTCTTGTCAGAGTCACCTTATGTACAGACACTGCTGTGTCCAGCATCACTTTATGTAAATACAACCAATCTGTGTAAATAAGCCACCTTATGTATTTATATTTATTGTGGTTTCTTATTATTGTGTTCTTTATCTTATTGTGTTTTGCATCAGATCTGGAGTAACAATTATTTTGTTCTCCTTTACACTTGTGTACTGGAGATGGTGTTAATCTTGAATGGCGTATCTTGAATCTTATGGGTTGTATACATTTTCAAACTGACACAGATATAGACTTTAGCAATATTTTTGATTGATACATGAATATTAAAATGTAAAATAATTACTCGTCTGCATCATTGTAGGAGCATTAAATAAGATGAGCTATATCAGATTAGAAAAAAATTACGTTAAGTTTGAAAAATGTAAAATAATTTACTTACTTGAAGAAAAGTGCAAAAGAATCAGATTTTGTTTTCAAAATAGAACAGTCAGTTAGAAGAAATTGGAGTAGATTTTCTCAAATTGGGTTCTTTTCCCAAGGCACCTTTCCATAACCAAATGCTTTAGAATGAGTAATCGAAAGATACCGTTTGCCAGCCACAAGGGACCATTTACGCACTGGCTTCGATTTGAAGCTGAGTGCAAGCCAGTGTTCAGGAGGGGTTTGTGAACATTTTCTAATGGCATTTTGAAGTACATATACAAAATTGATGTCAGAAGGATCATTGTAAAATCCAAAACAGTGGAATGTTGGGAGTATTTCCAGGCGGCAGTCAAATTCTGGCTGGGTGATCCCAGTGTATTTTCTAATGTCACAGTTGATTAGGTTCATAGGGAAGTGGATATTGTGGAGGAAAAATCCCCTGTTACTGTGTCTGGTCATACCTGCTCCCATTTGGATGCAACATTAGTCCTGCAGTAATTTGGAGGCTTATGAAACAGAAGTTATTTTCAAAACTAGAATGGACAAGAAGTTTTTTCTCCCATTTGTGTCGCCGTCAGGCAGAAGGTACCGCAGGAGAAGAACAGAACTGTCAGACTGGGTAACAGCTTCTTCTCCCAGTGTGTTAGGCTTCATGACACACCCTGCTGCCACTCAGCACCCAGTCATAGAAAACTACAGCATAGCAACAGACCCTTTCGGCCCATCTAGTCCATGCTGTACCATTTAAATTGCCTACTCCTATGAACCTGCACCGGGACCATAGCCCTCCACACCCCTCCCATCATGTACCTATCCAAACTTCTCTTAAATGTTGAAATCGACTTCGTACGGACCACTTGTGACAGCAGCTCATTCCACACTCTCATGACCCTCTGAGCAAAGAAGTTTCCCCTCATGTTCCCCTTAAACTTTTCACCTTTCACACTTAACCCATGACCTGTCGTAGTCACCCAACCTCAGTGGAAAAAGCCTGTTTATATTTACCCCTCATATATATATGCACCCCTCATAATTTTGTATGCCTCTATCAAATCTCCTCTCAATCTTCTACATGTCAGGGAATAAAACCCTAATCTATTCAATCTTCCCTTGCAACTCAGATTCTCCAGACCTGGCAACATCTTTGCAAATTTTCTCTGCACTCTTGTTTACATCTGTCCTGTAGGTAGGTAACCAGAACTGCACACAATAGACTAAACTAGGCTTCACCAATATCATTGTACCTTCAACCTAAAATCCCATCTCCTGCACTCAGTATTTTGACTTATCAAGGCCAATGTGCCGGAAGCTCTCTTTACGACCCTATCTAAATGTGACGTCACTTTCAATGAATTATGGACCTGTATTCCCAGATCTCTCTGTTCATGTACACCCTGTCTGAATTCCCTGCCACCCCTCCAGCACACCCTACCTCACAGACACTCTCACTGCCACTGGTCACTTTTCATCTTTTATTGCTGCTGTTTCACATATTTATATGACTGTTTGTTTTATTTTAATAGTGACAGTAACATTATACTGTCTTACATAATCATGCACCTCACACTGTATGTGAACCTGTCAGTCTTCAGTCTATGCCACTTGGGGCTTGTGGTAATGTTATTTTGTGACCATATGTGCTGGATCGTAGCTATATGTGCTGCGTGTGACTAAAATAAGTGGCCATTTTATTAGGTACGCCTGTACACCTGCTCAATAATGCAAAAATATCATCAGCTAATCATATGGCAGGAATTCAGTGCATTAAAGCATGCAGACATGGTCAGAAGGTTCGGTTGTTTTTCAGGGCAAATATCAGAATGGGGAAGGTTTGTGAACTAAGTGACTGTGACTATGGAATAATTGGTGCCAAACAGGGTGGTTTAAGTATCTCAGAAACTGCTGATCTGGGATTTTCAGACACAACCATCTCGTGAGTTTACAGAGAATGGTGCAAAAACAAAGAAAAAAAATCCGGGGAGTGGAAGTTCTGTGGGCCAAAACACTTTGTTAATGAGAAAGGTCAGTGGAGAATGGGCAGACTGGTTCAAGCTGACAGAAAGGTGACAGTAACTCAAATAACCACACATTACAACATTGGTGTGCAGAAGAGCATCTCTGAATGCACAACACGTCAAACCTTGAAGTGGATGGGCTACAGCAGCAGAAGACCATGAACATACACTCAGTGGCCACTTATTGGGTACAGGAGGTAAGTAATCAAGTGGCCACTTGATTAACAGGTTATGTTCTGTGTTTTGCACCTTTTCCCAGTGGAATAATAAACTCAAGAGAATCTGCAGACGCTGGAGATCCAGAGCAACACACACACATAACGTTGGAGGAACTCAGCAGGTCAGGCAGCATCTATGGAAATGAATAAACAGTTGACGTTTCAGGCCGAGATCCTTCTTCAAGACTGGAAAGGAAGGGGGAAGATGCCAGAACAAAAGGGAGGTGGGGTACAGAGGATAGGCTAGAAGGTGATAAGTGAAGCCAGGGGGTGGGGAAAATATAGGGCTGGAGGGGAAGGAATCTGATAGGATAGGTGGCTGTGGTAGCGAGTCTGGGTGAGCACATGGTTGAAGATTTGGAGGGTAGCTGAGATCATAGAGGGGTGAGCAGTGAGAGAGGATCTCACTGAACTCCACAATGTTTCATTTGGCTGTATTGTGTTTGGTTGAATGACAATAAACTTGATCTAATGTATGTGATGGAAGAAGTGGAAAGAATTTACTTAGCTTATCTAGATGATGCTGTTGAAGTTTCGTTCTGCCCTTAGGTGTTTAACACAGATTTGTATTTGCATCACTAACAGTATAAAACTGTGTGATACGATATGTGGATTATGACTGAAGAAAAAGTGGCTGGAGACGCTTAGCACTATCATGCAAGGGTGTTTATTTAATGCATCAAAAAATCAAATTTACAAAATTTAGCGAAAATAGCAAAAAGAAAACTGCTAATATTTACAAAAAGATATATACCAGAAAACACAATAAATTAACTGCATACTATGTACAGAGTGAACTCCTGGCAGCCCGATCTCTCTCCCTCCCTCACCGAGAGTGAACCACCCCATGATAAGCCATCTTTAATTACCCACGAAGTTAACTAAAGGCTACACGTGAATGAGAATATGATGCACTCCACAATGTAGTTACAATCATATTACAAAGTAAACAGGAGTATTGATCTTAACTACAGTATACAAACAACATATACGCATTTACACATCCCCAGTACTAAGCAAATAGAGTATTCCGTGTCTGATGGGAAAGGCACCACAAAGCCAACCCGAACACACCAGCTCGGTTTAGGACTCATTATGAGAATACACTAGGCAAGACATTGAAGTGCAAACACTCAGCTCAACAACCGCAGAATGACAAGGCAATGTGTGTATGCAAATACACATGTGTATGGAATGTGTTTATCGAGCGCTCTCTGTCACATTATAAATGTGGTTATGATGTCACCAGAGCATAGCGGTCAGCACGGCGCTGTTACAGCCTGGGGTTTTCAGCTCAATTCCAGAGTCCTCTGTAAAGATTCTCTGTATGTCCTCCCAGTGGAGCGTGTGGGTTTCCTCCAGGTCATCTGCTTTCCTCCCACAGTCCAAAGACTTACCCAGTAATTGTCGTTGTAAATCGTCGCATGATTAGACTAGAGTTAAGCGAGGTTGTGGGGTTATTGGGACGGTGTGGCTGGAAGGACCTGTTCCTCACGGTATCACTAAGTAACTAAATAATAAATAATCACAGAATGGGTTTTGTATGTTAAGTGATGTTTCACTGATAAACGGTATTACTGTTCTGGTGAAACTGACTATTTTGTCTGAATTTCTAAATTGTGGCACATCCATTTTCTACTCCGCTCAAATTATTTCCACATACCGAAGCAGAAATATACATGTAGCGACACAAATACAGATAGCAGGAGCCTAAATCCATGTTCCCATTGACTCTTACCAATCTTTATCGAGGCAGCTTTCTGCCTTGGTATGGCAGTGCTTCTGTCCATGAACACAAGAGACTGCAGAGAGTGTGTGGGCACAGCTCAGCACATTGCAGGCGTCAGCCTCCCCTCCATGAACACTGTCTACACTTCTCACTTCCTCAGTAAAGCAGCCAGCCCTTACCCGACCCAGGCATTCTCTCCTCTCCCCTCTCCCATCGGACAGAAGATATCAAAGCCCGAAAGCATATACCACCAGTCTCGAGGGCAGCCTCTATCCCACTGTTCTGCTTCAGTGCACTGTGTAATGATTTGATCTGTACGATCAGAATGTCTGAGTATGAGTCTGAGACCTCCATCAGTCAAGGTTGACTATGGATGTTACGTACTATCTGTTTAGATACGCAAGTCTGGGCAGTACAATATGGAGGGCAAGCTCACCCGTCTGATGAATCTAAAGCAGCGGCAGAGACCCATACAGTTTGGTACCAGCAGCGTCGCAGGAGTTGTCAGTCAGCTTTGAACTCTATGTAGGACTGCCTTTGTTACAAAGGGGCGTAGGGAGCGAACCCAAGTGCAGGGCACAGACACGGTGGTAACATTAACAGAAGTGTGTCTATTAATAATTGCCAGGAAAGCTGGGGAGCGAGTTACGCAGACGAGGATGTGGGACAACAAACAGGAGGAGCTGGGACAGGGAACCTGGACTTGGACTTGACTGGAACACAGAGCATGGACTTGGACTGGAACACGATGAGACAGAATACACAACTCTGAGTAGCACCAAACGGCCGGACCAACTCAGCTGGAAACGAGACAACTAAACCAAACAACAACAGACAGTTCGAATCTTGACACGGAGTAGCTCATGAAGCGGCAAACAGCTGGCAATCACGCAACTGGACATGAAGAGACAGGATTTCCAACTCGGAGTAGTGGCAAACGGCTGGACCTACTCAGCTGGAAATGAGACAACTAAACCAAAGAACAACAGACAATATGTATCTTGACACGGAGAAGCTCATGAAGACGGTCCCTCATTCTTGGCGCTTGGAAGACGGTCCCTTATTCTTGGTGGCTCGGAACATGCATTATCGCACTGGCTACGGTGACGAACCAGCACCGAATAGATGTAAGCCAGAATTTTTATGCTGCCGGTTCGAATGAGGATCAGGTGCCCTAATCAAGGAGCCCAGTGGAACATGGGGAAAAGGAAATTAACTGAAATGAGGAGTCAACGGACCGGAACGTGACAGCCTTAGGGACTCCAGCTCTGAATTTTTCCCTCGGGGTTTATTCTCGAAGCCTTTCCCATGAGTGGGTAGAATCACAAGGCGGTGGAGGTCTGAGATCAGAGTTTTCCTTCTCCTGGATGAGCTGCCAAACATGGCTGACGAGCCCCATCTGCCCAAAGTGACTGGTTTTAAGGTGCAAGTAGCCTACCTTTGCCCTTTCTCCTGTCAGTAGGAACAGTTCAGCCGGGCTTAGTAGCTAAGCCACATGTCAGGAGCTGGACTTGGTTATCAGAGGCTGTTTGAGACGCATGCCATTGGGAGCATTTAATAAGTAGCGGGAGCTTGTCTCCATTACCACCCCCGGCTATAACACCCTTAAGGAACCAGTATGTATTGCAAGCTTTTCTCTGAATCTTAATACCACAGAACCATAGAAACTACAGCACAGAAACAGGCCTTTTGGCCCTTCTTGGCTGTGCCGAACCATTTTCTGTCTAGTCTCACTGACCTGCACACGGACCATATCCCTCCATACACCTCCCATCCATGTATCTGTCCAATTTATTCTTAAATGTTAAAAAAGAACCCGCAATTACCACCTCGTCTGGCAGCTCATTCCATACTCCCACCACTCTCTGTGTGAAGAAGCCCCCCTAATGTTCCCTTTAAACTTTTCCCCCCTCACCCTTAACCCATGTCCTCTGGTTTTCTCCCCTTGCCTCAGTGGAAAAAGCCTGCTTGCATTCACTCTATCTATACCCATCATGATTTTATATACCTCTATCAAATCTCCCCTCATTCTTCTACTCTCCAGGGAATAAAGTCCTAACCTATTCAACCTTTCTCTGTAACTGAGTTTCTCAAATCCCGGCAACAACCTTGTAAACCTTCTCTGCGCTCTTTCAACTTTATTTATATCCTTCCTGTAATTTGGTGACCAAAACTGAACACAATACTCCAGATTCGACCTCACCAATGCCTTATACAACCTCATCATAACATTCCAGCTCTTATACTCAATACTTCAATTAATAGAGGCCAATGTACCAAAAGCTCTCTTTATGACCCTATCTACCTGTGATGCCACTTTTAGGGAATTTTGTATCTGTATTCCCAGATCCCTCTGTTCCACTGCACTCCTCAGTGCCTTACCATTAACCCTGTATGTTCTACCTTGGTTTGTCCTTCCAACGTGCAATACCTCACACTTGTCTATATTAAACTCCATCTGCCATTTTTCAGCCCATTTTTCCAGCTGGTCCAAGTCCCTCTGCAGGCTCTGAAAACCTTCCTCGCTGTCTACTACACCTCCAATCTTTGTATCATCAGCAAATTTGCTGATCCAATTTACCACATTATCATCCAGATCATTGATATAGATGACAAATAACAATGGACCCAGCACTGATCCCTGTGGCACACCACTAGTCACAGGCCTCCACTCGGAGAAGCAATTCTCTACTACCACTCTTTGGTTTCTTCCATTGAGCCAATGTCTGATCCAATTTACCACCTCTCCATGTATACCTAGCGACTGAATTTTCCTAACTAACCTCCCATGCGGGACCTTGTCAAAGGCCTTATTGAAGTCCATGTAGACAATATCCACTGCCTTCCCTTCATCCACTTTCCTGGTAACCTCCTCGAAAAACTCCAACAGATTGGTCAAACATGACCTGCCACGCACAAAGCCATGTTGACTCTCCCTAATAAGTCCCTGTCTATCCAAATGCTTGTAGATCCTGTCTCTTAGTACTCCCTCCAATAACTTACCTACTACCGACGTTAAACTTACCGGCCTATAATTTCCCGGATTACTTTTCGATCCTTTTTTAAACAATGGAACAACATGAGCCACTCTCCAATCCTCCAGCACCTCACCTGTAGACAGAGACATTTTAAATATTTCTGCCAGGGCCCCTGCAATTTCAACACCAGTCTCCTTCAAGGTCCGAGGGAACACCTTGTCAGGACCCGGGGATTTATCCACTTTAATTTTCCTCAAGACAGCAAGGACCTTGTTTCCCCTAATTCCATAGACTTCATGCCAGTTTCCTTAGTAAATACAGACGCAAAAAACCTATTTAAGATCTCCCCCATTTCCTTTGGTTCTGCACATAGGCGACCACTCTGATCTTCAAGAGGACCAATTTTATCCCTTACAATCCTTTTGCTCTTAATATACCTGTAAAAGCTCTTTGGATTATCCTTCACTTTGACCGCCAATGCAACCTCATGTCTTCTTTTAGCACTCCTGATTTCTTTCTTAAGTATTTTCTTGCACTTCTTATACTCCTCAAGCACCTTATTTACTCCCTGCTTCCTATACATGTCATACAACTCCCTCTTCTTCTTTATCAGAGTTGTAATATCCCTTGAGAACCAAGGTTCCTTATTCCTATTCACTTTGCCTTTAATCCTGACAGGAACATACAAATTCTGCACTCTCAAAATTTTTCCTTTGAAGGCTTCCCACCTACCAATCACATCCTTGCCAGAGAACAACCTGTCCCAATCCACGCTTTTTAGATCCTTTCTCATTTCTTCAAATTTGGCCTTCTTCCAGTTAAGAACCTCAACCCTAGGACCAGATCTATCCTTGTCCATGATCAAGTTGAAACTAATGGTGTTATGATCACTGGAACCAAAGTGCTCCCCTACACAGACTTCCGTCACTTGTCCTAACTCGTTTCCTAACAGGAGATCCAATATTGCATCCTCTCTAGTTGGTCCCTCTATATATTGATTTAGAAAACTTTCCTGAACACATTTTACAAACTCTAAACCATCTAGACCCCTAACAGTATGGGAGTCCCAATCAATATAATGTGGAGTGAGATTCATCCCATGTAGTTTATAGAGAACTAACTGAGTTTGTCACTGTCTCGATAGGAAGCCTCTGTTTATCTCACTCTCAGATAAGTAATTCTCCTAAGTGTGGATCGTGGAACATAGAAGAGTACAGCACAGGCCCTTTGGCCCACAATGCTGCGCCAATCTTTTCACCGACTTTAAGATCAATCTAACCCTTCCCTCATAGTCATAGTCATACTTTATTGATCCCAGGGAAAATTGGTTTTCGTTACAGTTGCACCATAAATAATTAAATAGTAATAAAACTATAAATAGTTAAATAGTAATATGTAAATTATACCAGTAAATTATGAAATAAGTCCAGGACCAGCCCATTGGCACAGGGTGTCTGACCCTCCAAGGGAGGAGTTGTAAAGTTTGATAGCCACAGGCAGGAATGACTTCCTGTGACGCTCTGTGCTGCATCTCAGAGGAATGAGTCTCTGGCTGAATGTACTCCTGTGCCCAACCAGTACATTATGTAGTGGATGGGAGACATTGTCCAAGATGGCATGCAACTTGGACAGCGTCCTCTTTTCAGACACCACCGTCAGAGAGTTCAGTTCCATCCCCACAACATCACTGGCCTTACGAATGAGTTTGTTGATTCTGTTGGTGTCTGCTGCCCTCAGCCTGCTGCCCCAGCACACAACAGCAAACATGATCGCACTGGCCACCACAGACTCGTAGAACATCCTCAGCATCGTCTGGCAGATGTTAAAGGACCCCAGTCTCGTCAGGAAATAGAGATGGCTCTGACCCTTCTTGTAGACAGCCTCATTGTTCTTTGACCCTCACACATAGCCCTCCATTTTGATTCATCTATGTACCTACTTAAATGCCCTAATGTATCTGAGCCTCCCACCAGCACTTTCAGGGTGTTCTGCACTCCCACAACTCTGTGCAAAAAAAAAACTGAACTTTGATATCCCCGCGATACATTCCTCTGAACACCTTCAAATTTTGACGCCTGGTATTAGCCATTTCTGCCCTGGGGAAAAGTCTCTGACTGTCCACTCGATCTATGCCTCTTGTCATCTTGTACTCCTCTATCAAGTCATTGCTCATCCTCCTTCACCCCAAAGAGAAAAACCTAGCTCGCTCACCCTATCCTCAAAAACATTGCTTGTACATGCCACGTACCTCAAGCTTGCTTCAGACAGAGGTAAAACTTCTCCGCTTAAGACAATAAGAGTGAGATCATGCCAAAAGCCACAGGAACTCACACATTGCAGCATGAAAAAGAGGAGCAGTTGTCACCCATTTAATTGCTTGGGGCAGCTATGCCTTTCAGTGGCTTTTTACCTGATTCAGTCTCAATCTCAAGTCAAGTCAAGTCAAGTTTATTGTCGTTTTGACCATAAGCTGCTGGTACAGTACACAGTAAAAACAAAACAATGTTCCTCCAGGACCCTGGTGCTACATGAAACAACACAAAACTACACTAGACTATGTGAGACAGCACAAGGCTACACTAGACTACGTAAAACAACATAAAAACTGCACTAGACTACAGACCTGTACAGGACTACATAAAGTGCACAAAACAGGGCAAGGCAGTACAGTAATTAATAAACCAGACAATAGGCACAGTAGAGGACAAATTACAATATAATAATAAATGATGTAGATGTCAGTCTAGACTCTGGGTATTGAGGAGTCTGATGGCTTGGGGGAAGAAACCGTTGCACAGTCTGGTCGTGAGAGCCTGAATGCTTCGGTACCTTTTGCCAGATGGCAGGAGGGAGAAGAGTTTGTGTGAGGGGTGCGTGGGGTCCTTCACAATACTTTTAGTTTTGCAGGTGCAGAGTGTGGTGTGAGTGTCTGTAATAGCAGGAAGAGAGACCCCGATGATCTTCTCAGCTGACCTCACTATCCGCTGCAGGGTCTTGCAATCCGAGACGGTGCAATTCCCGAACCAGGCAGTGATGCAGCTGCTCAGGATGCTCTCAATACAGCCTCTGTAGAATGTGGTGAGGATGGAGGGTGGGAGGTGGACTTCTCTCAGGCTTCACAGAAAGTAGAAACGCTGCTGGGCTTTCTTTGCTATGGAGCTGGTGTTGAGGGACCATGTGAGATTCTCCGCCAGGTGGACACCAAGATTTTGGTGCTGTTAACGATCTCAATGGAGGAGCTGTCGACGTTCAGTGGAGAGTGGTCGCTCCGTGCTCTCCTGAAGTCAACAACCATCTCTTTTGTTTTGTTCACATTCAGAGACAGGTTGTTGGCTCTGCACTAGTCTGTTAACCGCTGCACCTCCTCTCCTCGACCTTTTACTCCCTGGCTCTCCATAGTTCCCATGTCTGTCCACCTCCTGAATATATTCAATAACTTTGAATTCCTTGGCATTATCATATCAGAGGATCTATCCAAGCACCAGCATGTAACAGCCATTTCGAGAAGGCATCACAGCACCTCAATTTTATTAGGGGTTTGCATAGATTTGAAAAATCACTTGAAACTTTGACAAACTTGTCCAGATGCACAATGGAGAGAATCATGGCTGCTTTTATCATGGCCTGGTATGGAAATACCAATGCCCAGAACAGAAAAGGCTGCAGAAAATGGAATGAGCCCAGTCCACCACAGGCAAAGCCTTCTCCGCCATTCAGCACATCGACAAGAAGCACTGACACAGGTAAGCAACATCCATCATAAAGCTGCCCCCCCCCCCCCCACCATCCAGGCCATGCCCTCTTCTTGCTACTAACACGGGGCAGGACGCACAGCAGCCTTAGATTCCATACCGCCAGGTTCAGGAACAGTTATTACCCTACAACCATCAGGCTCCTGAACCAGTGTGGATAGCTTTCACTTACCTCAACTCTGAACTGATTTCACAACCTATAGTCACTTTCAGAACTCTACAACTCATGTTCTCAGTATTATTTATGTTATATAGTTTATTTGTGTTATTTGTATAATTTGTCTTTTGCATGTTGATTTTCAGTCTATATGTATAGGTTATCATGCATTCTATTTTATTTCTTCATTGTCCTGTGAATGTCCGCAAGTAAATGAATCTCAAGGTAGAATATGGTGACATTGATAATAAATTGACTTTGACTCCACCGCTGCGGCTTTACAGAATAGAGAATTACAAATTTCATGAATCTCTGATTTCCTCTTCTCCATCCTAAGTGGGTGATCCCTTATTCTGAAACCATCCTACCTAGCTCTAGAAAACCCCACTACGGAAACATCCACTCGACATCCACCCTATCTGTCCTGCTGAGAACCCACCAACATCTCCACTCACCTTTATGAGTTATGGATCATTGGGATCTCTTCAGGAGATGGTATGACCTGTACAAAAGGGACGGGTTACACCTGAACCTGAAGGGATCCAATATCCTTGCGGGTAGGTTGGCTAGAGCTGTTCGGGTGGATTTAAGTTAATTTGGCAAGGGGGTGAGAACTGGAGTGATAGTGCTGAAGATCAGGTAGTTGGTTTACAAACAGAGGCAAGAGAGTAATTAGGCTCTTTGGAAGGAGAGGCTGATGAGAGGGCAGAATTGCAGTCAACAGGATGAG
The DNA here is from genome assembly GCF_030028105.1 of Mobula birostris. NCBI lineage: Eukaryota > Metazoa > Chordata > Chondrichthyes > Myliobatiformes > Myliobatidae > Mobula > Mobula birostris. The sequence goes on from NC_092370.1 coordinate 9,463,790, forward strand.
TTGCAACGTAAAAGGTGGACAAAATCGAAAAGGGTGCATGCTGGACTGAAGGTGTTATATTTGGATGTGTGCAGTATACGGAATAAAGTAGATGAACTTCTAGCACAGTTACGGATTGGAATGTATGATGTTGCAGTCATCACTGAATCATGGCTTAAAGAAGATTATGGCTGGGAGCTTAATGTCCAAGATTACACATTGTATCGAAAGGACAGGCAGGAAGGCAGACGGGGGCAGTGTTGCTCTGCTGGTGAAAAAATGAAGTCAAATCATTAGAGAAAGATTGCATAATGTCGGAAGGTTGTGAATCATTGTGGATAGAGCCAAGGAACTGCAAGTTTAAAAAGACCCTGATGGGGGATCTTTCCAGACCCTCTAACAGTCATAAGGATGTGGCTGCAAATTACAATGGGAGATAGAAACCACATGCCAAAAGTGCAATTTTATGATAGTCTTGGGGGATTTCATTATGCAGGTAGATTGGGAAAATCAGGTAGGTGCTGGATTCCAAGAGGAAGAATTTGTAGAGTGCCTATGAGATAGCTTTTCAGAGCAGATCATGGTTGAGCCCATTAGAGGATCAGCTATTTTGGATTGGGTATTCTACAATGATTAGAGAACTTAAGGTGAAAGAACCCTTAGGGGAAAATAACCATAATATGATCAAATCCACCCTGAATTTTGAGGAGAAGCTGCTGTCAGATGTATCAGTATTACAGTGGAGTAAGCAGAATTACAGAGGCATGAGAGAGGACTTGGCCAGAATGGTTTGGAAAAGAACACTGGCAGGGATGACAGCAGAGCAGCAGCGGCTGGAATTTCTGGAAGCAATTCGGAAGACACAGGATATATACATCCCAAAAAGGAAGATGTATTCTAAAGGAAAGATGATACAACTGTGGAAACAGCAGATGTCAAAGCCAACATAAAAGCCAAAGAGAGGGCATATAATAGACCAAAAATTAGTGGGAAAATTAGAGGATTGGGAAGATTTTAAATACCAACGGAAGGCAACTAAAAATTCATGAACGAGGTAAAGATGGAATAGGAAAGCAAGCAAGCCAATAATATTAAAGAGGAAAACAAAAGTTTCTTCAATACATAAAGTGTATAAGAGAGACGAGAGTGGATATTGGACTGCTGGGAAGTGATGTTGGAGAGATAGTAATGGGGGACAAAGAATTGGCAGATGACCTGAAAAAATATTTTGCGTCAGTCTTCACTGTGGAGGACACAAGCCACATGGTAGAAGTTGCAGGCGTCAGAGTTCATGAAGATTGTGAGGTTATCATTACTAGGGAGAAGGGTCCTGGGAAACTGAAAGGTCTGAAGGTAGATAAGTCACTTGGGCCAGATGGTGTCAACCCCAGGGTTCTGAAAGAGGTGACTGAAGGGATTGTGAGGGCGTTAGTAATGATCTTTCAAGAATCACTAGATTCTGGAATGGTTCCGAAAGAATGGAAAGTTGTAAATGTCATTCCGCTCTTCAAGAAGGGAGAGAGGCAGAAGAAAGGAAACTCTTGGCCAGTTAGTTTGACCTCAGTGGTTGGGAAGATGTTGGAGTCTATTATTAAGGATAAGGTCTCAGGATACTTGGAGAAAAAACCTTGCCTAACAAATTAGACAAAGGAGAATCAGTTGACATTATGTACTTGGATTTTCAGAAGGCCTTTGACAAGGTGTCACTCGGGAGGCTTCTTCACAAGCTACGAGCCCATAATATCACAGGGAAGATTCAAGCATGGATAAAGCATTGGCTAACTGGCAGGAGGCACAGAGTGGGAATAAAGGGGACCATTTCTGTCTGGCTGCCGGTGACTAGTGGTGTTCCGCAGTATCTGTGTTGGGACCAATTTTTTTGTGTCAGATGTTAATCATTTGGATGATAGAATTGATGCATTTGTTGTAAAGTTTGCAGATGATAGGTGGAGGGACAGGTAGTTTTGAGGAAATAGAAAGGTGACAGAAGTACTTAGACAGATTAGGAGAACGGGCAAAAAAGTGGCAGATGGAATAGTGTTGGGAAGTGTATGGTCATGCACTTTGGTAGAAGAAATGAAAGGGTTAACTATTTTCTAAATGGAGAGAAAATACAAAAAAACTGACATGCAAAGGGATTTCGGAGTTTTTGTGTAGCATTCACGTCTCATTAGCGGGGCAGAAGCATGGTCGCATTGTTTATTCCAGGGACCAGCTGTTTGCGCTAATGCCGGCCGGTTTAGCGAGCAGAGCAGCGGACACCCCGGCTGAAATCTGGAGGAAAACACACAGAGGATGCAGAGGCGGATCACAAAGTTGAGGAAAGAGGACTGGCTCGAGACAACAGAGACTTATGGAGAAGAGGAGTTCGGTGGGTAATAAAGTGGACGAGTGCACGGCACTAGCCAGGCGTCAGAGAACATTTCGGGAGTGCAGTGTTATGTGTTTTACTGGAACGGGGCTGCACGAGGACACACCCAATCAAAACTTTTCCATGAACGGCTTCCAGACCGTTCGGGCTGACCAGAAGTGTACTGAGAGCGGTAAGCGTAAAGGAGTTGGGTGCTTACTGTTCTGGTTAATAACAGATGGTGCAATCCTGGTCATATTACGATCGAGGAACGTGTTTGTAGACCAGATATTGAACTTTTTGCTGTTGGACTCCGGCCATATTCCACCGAGATACAACACTGGGCGTCATGGGAGGTTGTTCCTGCCTGTGGCCATCGAACTTTGCAGCTCCTCCCGTGGAGGGTCAAACACCCTGAGCCAATAGGCTGGTCCTGGACTTATTTCCATCTGGCATAGTTTGCATTTTGTTGTTTGATTGTTTGTGGTTTTTGTATTGCTATATTTATGCTCTATTCTTGGTTGGTGCAGCTGTAACGAAACCCAATTTCCCTCGGGATCAATAAAGTGTATCTATCTATCTATCTATATATCCATTCCCTAAAGATTAATTTGCAGGTTTGAGACTGTGGTGAGGAAAGCAAATGCAATGTTAGCATTCATTTCAAGAGGAGTAGAATACAAAAGTAAGGATGCAATGTTGAGAATTTATAAAGCACTGGTGAGGCCTCACTTGGAGTTCTGTGAGCAGTTTTGGTCCCTTTATCTTAGAAAGGATGTGCTGAAACTGGAGAGGGTTCAAAAGAGGTTCACAAAAATGAGGGGTGACCTCATTGAAACCTATTGAATGGTGAAGGCCTTGGTAGAGTGGATGTGGAGAAGATGTTTGCTATGGTGGGAAAGTCTAAGACCAGAGGACACAGCCTCAGAATAGAGAAGCGTTCTTTTAGAACGGAGATAAGGAGGAATTTCTTTAGCCAGAGAGTGGTGAATCTGTGGAATTCTTTGCCACAGGCAGCTGTGGAGGCCAAGTCTTTATGTATATTTAAGGCAGAGGTTGATAGATTCTTTTTTTTTTGTAATTTATTTTTTATTGAAGTTCATCATCAAACAAACATTTCCATAAGATGTATTTCAGATATTATACATATATATCATATAATCATATTTGCCACAAATCTCCACATAATATTTATCTGAGGAATACACCTATAGAAAAGAGAGAAAGAAAGAACAAGCAAAAGGAGAAAACTGTGTACAAATATTTATCTCTTTTCTACCATTCTTGAGGTACATACCCAAAATATATGGTCTTTCTTTCTACGGGTATTTCACATTTAAAAATGTCTTGTAGGGCATTGTGTATCCCACTCCAATAGTCTTTGATAACGGGGCAATCCCAGAAAATATGATGATGGTTTGCATTTTGATTTCCACAATTTCTCCAGCAAACAGGGAGGTTACTATCATAATGGGATATCTCAGAGGATGTAATAAAATATCTTATCAAGTTTTTCCATCCAGACTCCCTCCATTTCTGTGAACAGGTACACTTCCATTGATACCTCCATTATATTGTCCATTCTTCCTCAGATATAATTATCCCTCCTTCCTTCTCCCATTTTGCTTTAATGTATGAAGTCAAATGTGTTTTAAGATTTGACAAACCCTTTTACACGCTTGAAATGATTCTACTACCGTTATCTGATTATATGCTTTTCTAAATAGCTCTATCAAACATGTACTTGCCTTGGTTACATTTTTAACCCTCCTATTAACATACAGTCGCATCTGTAGATACCGATAGAAATCTTGTTTTTCTAATAAGTGTTTCTCTTTAAGCATTTCAAAACTGAGCAGTGTTCCATCTTTCATTATATTGCAAAGAACTGTTATTCCTTTAGCTGTCCACTCCTTAAATCTAGCATCCAGTTTATTCTGCGTAAGATCTGAGTCATATGCACACCATTTAAGAATTGCAATATCTCCCTCTATTTTATATTCTTTTATAATAGTTTTCCATATTTTAAGAGTCCATTTCACCCACGGATTATCAATAGTATTTATGTACCTTTGTACATTGTTATCAGCCAAAATTTCCTGTATGGGAATGGGAAGTATCCCCTCCTCAATGTTTTTCCATTGAGCATCATATGACGGGTTGCACCAGCATATCACAGCTCTCAACTGTGCTGCAAAATAATAATCTCTAAGAGAAGTTAGGCCCCATCCCCCCTTTTCCTTGGCTAATTGCAAAGATTTTTTTTGTAATTTATTTTTTATTGAATTTCATCATCAAACAAACATTTCCATAAGATGTATTTCAGATACTGTACATATATATCATAATCATATTTGTCACAAATCTCCACATAATATTTATCTGAAGTATACTCTTATAAAAAGAAGAGGAAAGAAAGAACAATCGAAAGAAGAAAACTATGTACGGAGTAGGGAGTGATTTTTTTAAACAACATATTCATTGATTGTGAGAATAAAATGAGGCCTATAAGACGTTATGTAGTTAAACCATTTTTTTCCAGTATGAGTAAAATTGTTCCAACTTATGATTAACAGATGTTGTTATCGTCTCCATTTTGTAAATGTCCATTGTAATTTCCATCCATACATTTAAAGTTGGGTTCTCCTGAGATAACCATTACCAGCCATCAGCAGTACATTCATTAGATATTTATATTTATCTCTTTTCAACCATTCTTGAGGTATATACCCAAAATATATGGTCTTGCTCTCTAAGTTAGTATATCATTGAAATTTGCAGAATATAACTTAATTGATCTACTCCCTAAACAAATAAAGAAAGATGTGATAACAGCACATTTAGAAAGCGGTGAAATCATCGGACAAAGTCAGCATGGATTTGTGAAAGGAAAATCATGTCTGACGAATCTCATAGAATTTTTTGAGGATGTAACTAGTAGAGTGGATAGGGGAGAACCAGTGGATGTGGTATATTTGGATTTTCAAAAGGCTTTTGACAAGGTCCCACACAGGAGATTAGTGCGCAGACTTAAAGCACACAGTATTGGGGGTATGGTTTTGATGTGGATAGAGAATTGGTTGGCAGACAGGAAGCAAAGAGTGGGAATAAACGGGACCTTTTCAGAATGGCAGGCAGTGACTAGTGGGGTACTGCAAGGCTCAGTGCTGGGACCCAGTCGTTTACAATATATATTAATGACTTAGACGAGGGAATTAAATGCAGCATCTCCAAGTTTGCAGATGACACAAAGCTGGGCGGCAGTGTTAGCTGTGAGGAGGATGCTAGGAGGATGCAAAGAGGATGCAGGGTGGCTTGGATAGGTTAGGTGAGTGGGCAAATTCATGGCAGATGCAATTTAATGTGGATAAATGTGAGGTTATCCACTTTGGTGACAAGAACAGGAAAACAGATTATTATCTGAATGGTGGCCAATTAGGAACAGGGGAGGTGCAACGAGACCTGGGTGTCATTATACGCCAGTCATTGAAAGTGGGTATGCAGGTACAGCAGGCGGTGAAAAAGACGAATGGTATGCTGGCATTCATAGCAAGAGGATTCGAGTACAGGAGCAGGGAGGTTCTACTGCAGTTGTACGAGGCCTTGGTGAGACCACACCTGGAATATTGTGTGCAGCTTTGGTCCCTTAATCTGAGGAAAGACATTCTTGTCATAGAGGGAGTACAAAGAAGGGTCACCAGATTGATTCCTGGGATGGCAGGACTTTCATATGATGAAAGACTGGATCAACTAGGCTTATACTCGCTGGAATTTAGAAGATTGAGGGGGGATCTTATTGAAACGTATAAAATTGTAAAGGGATTGGACAGGCTAGATGCAGGAAGATTGTTCCCGATGTTGGGGAAGTCCAGATCGAGGGGTCACAGTTTGAGGATAAAGGGGAAGCCTTTTAGGACTGAGATGAGGAAAAACTTCTTCACACAGAGAGTGGTGAATCTGTGGAATTCTCTGCCACAGGAAAAAGTTGAGGCCAGTTCATTGGCTATATTTAAGAGGGAGTTAGATATGGCCCTTGTGGCTAAAGGGATCAGGGGGTATGGAGAGAAGGCAGGTACAGGGTTCTGAGTTGGATGATCAGCCATAATCATACTGAATGGCGGTGCAGGCTCGAAGGGCCAAATGGCCTACTCCTGCACCTATTTTCTATGTTTCTATAGGAACCAAGAAAAGTGAATAAAAAAAAGAAGGGTAAGGAAGGTGTGGTTCCAAGGCTAGGGTCACTAGATGACCCTGGATTGGGCTAGAAGAAAAGTCTAGCCGTGGGGGATAACCCCTCCTACCTGTGGGTTGAGGGCCCCCGCTGCAGTACCTATAAAAGTAGGTGAAAAAAACTATGTCCATTGCACAGAAATGATTTCCCTGTGTATTCCTCCCATGTATATGTTCTCATTTAGGTGGGGAAAAAGGAATGAATAAATGAATTTTTTAAAAATTCAGTAATATAAAAACCACATTATAACACATATTTCTCGAGATAGGTATATCACCGTCTATTTTTGCTTCCGTTTGGTTTATCAGTACTTTTAAAGTTAGCCAAACCTTATGGCTCTTCTGGAGGAGGTGAGGGTTGTCTTCGGAGAACTCACAGTCTCTTCCTAATATCCCTCTCTCGTCCTGTTCCCGTCCCCTGCTTTCTCGGTTCTCTTACTATTTCCCAAGCAGATCGGGATAACTGCTCAGCCAGACTTTCCCTTGGTTTGACCACGCTAATGGACAGTCCTCTGTTGTTCATGTCTGTAGTCGCCTCTTCCACTGTCTGGTACAGTTGTATCCCTTCTTGGTAAAATACCCTCAGTTTAGCAGGGTACGGGGTTTGGAATTTAATCTTTTCTTCCTTTAATATTCGTTTCGCTTTGGAATACTCCTTCCGTTTCTGTAGGACCGCCGGGGGGTAATCATGATCAAAGTATATTAACTTCCCGTTCCATAAAACCCTCTTCTTACCCCAGGCCCTTCGAAGAATCTCCGCCTTGCTCTTGAATTGGAGAAATTTTGGTACAATGGATCGCGGTTTACTTTGTCTGTCTCCGGCTGGCCGCTCGGCGAGAGAACGGTGTGCCCTTTCTATTTCCATCTCCATATTTGGGGGGGAAGGCTAATTGCAAAGTTTTGAGATGAACTCTAGGCCTTTTACCTTGTCATATGTATCTTGATAACATTTTGTTCCATTCATTGAATTGATTCTGATTAATCTCTATTGGTAGGGTCTAAAAGAGATATAATAGTCTGGGCAATATATTCATTTTAATAGATTCAATCCTTGAACTGAGACTAAAAAAGGAATTAGGTTCCATCTTGTTATATCTTCCTTAATTTTTTCACATAAAGGCTGATAAATGCATTCTGATAATTTTGCCAAATCTTTTGGCATAATGATGCCCAAATATTTGAAAGACTCTGTTTGCCATTCCCAGGGATATCTACTTTCAATTTCTCTTGGTAAGCTATAGTTATATGAAAGTAATTGGGTTTTATCTATGTTGATCTTGTATCCTGATAATTGACCATATTGTTCAAAGGATTGCATCAATTTAGGTAAAGAGTATGTTGGTTGCCCTAGATAGATCAAAATGTCATCTGCGTAACAGGCCAATTTATGCTCTGTCCCTTTAATAGTAATTCCCCTGATATCTTCATTTTGTTTGATGTATTGAGCTAATGGTTCCAGATATAATGCGAAGAGTAGCGGTGACCTTGCACAACCCTGTCTCATGCCCCTTTCTAGGGTAAAGCTATTTGATAAGTATCCATTGATTTTAATCCTGGCAGTAGGATTGTCATATAGTGCCTGTATACTTTTAATAATTGTGTCATGGAAACCAATGTATGGTAAAACTCTGTAAAGAAAATTCCAATTAACCGAATCAAATGCCTTTTCAGCATTTACGCTTATCACTATTGCTTTGATTTTATTTTTTTGTATATGATCCATAATGTGAAGTGTCCTTCGTATATTGTCTTGTGTTTGGCGTTGTTGTATAAAACTTGCCTGATCCTTATGTATCAGTATGGGTAGAAACTCTTCTAATTGTTTGGCCATGATGGAGGTAAATAATCTATTATCTACATTAAGAATGGATATTGGTCTAAATGACCCACATTCCGTTTTATCCTTGCCTCCTTTCGGTATAGCTGAGATTATCACTTCCTTCCAGATGGGTGGCATTTGTGCCTTTTTTAGAGCCCAGTTCAGTGTGGGGAGTAAGACAGGAATTAACTCATTTTTAAATTCTTTGTACCACTCTGCCATATACCCATCTGAACCTGGTGACTTGCTTAATTTAAGCCTACTAATTGCAGCTTTTAGTTCAACTTCAGTTATGTCAGCAGTCATCGTTCTATTTTGTTCTTTGCTTAAAGTGGGTACCTCTAGAGAATTCAGGAAAGTGTCAACTTGGGTTATGCTTCCCCCTGCAACGTTGGAATGTAGAGTTTCGTAAAACACTTCAAAAGCTTGAATTTCACTTAGCTTATTTTTTTTTATCATTTTTGTTCTTGGATCCCTAATTCTATGAATTGTATTTTTTGCTATTTTTTTTTCAGTTTCCATGCCAGTATATTCATAGATTTAGATCCACTTTCATTATGTTTCTGTTTCAGAAACATTAAATTTTTCCTGATTTCTTGTGTAGCCAAACTATTAATTTAATTCCTTTTTTTAAAATTTCCTCTAATGTATCCTGTGCCAAATTCAACTTGTGTTTTTTTCTAGTTCCTTCAGCCTATTTTGTAATTCCTCTAATGTTTTATTCCTTATTTTTTTCTTATATGAAGATATCGCTATAATTTTCCCTCTTAAGACCGCCTTCAATGTATCCCACAGAATGGGAGGTGAAACCTCTTCATTATCATTGAATTCTAAGTAAAGACCAATTTGTTTTTTTAATTTGTTCCTTAAAGTAGGGATCATTGAGTAGACTTGAATTTAGTTTCCAAATAGTGTTCTTTGGTTGTAGGCCAAAATCAACAGATAAATATATAGGTGCATGGTCGCTTACATCTATTGTCCCAATTCCACAGGTGTTTATTTTGTCTTTGTCTTTTCCAAATGTTATGAAATAGTCTGTTCTTGTATATACAGAATGGGTGGTAGAATAATGAGTGTAATCCCTTCTGTCGGGGAAGAGGTCCCTCCATATATCAATTAAACCAACATCCTCAAAAAGTGTATTAACTCTCTTATGTAAGGATTTTATTTCATAGGTTTTTCTATTGGAAGAGTCTAACCTTGGTTGTAATTGTAAATTTAAGTCTCCCCCACATATCAGGAGACCTTCTGTTTCCATTACCATAATATTAGTAATTTTCTGGAAGAAACTAATATCACTTCCTGGGGGTGCGTATATATTCAATAGAGTAACTGAATTTCCATCTATATTCCCCCTTACCAGAATATATCTGCCCTCCTTATCTCCCATTTTGAATACTTTTTCAAAATTTAGCTTACTTGAGATGAGAATAGCAACTCCTCTCCTATGTCCTGATTTATATGAGGAGAAAAGCAAATTAGTGAAGCCCATTCTCTTTAGTTTTCCATGCTCATTATCACTTAAGTGAGTTTCCTGTAAATATACTACATGGGCTTGTTCCTTTTTTCATTTTGGATAGAATATTACTGTGTTTGATTGGACTTAACAGCCCATTGACATTAAAAGAAATAAATTTTACTTTGTCCTTAGCCGTGTGTATTTATCTGTCAATATATCATTGAAATTAGCAGAATAAACTACTCCCTGAACAAATAAGAACCAAGAAACGGGAATAATAAAAAAAAGGCAACGAAGGTGTGATTCCAAGGCTGAGGTCTCTGGTAGATGACCCTGGGTTGAGCTAGAGGAAACGTCTAGCCGTGGGGGATAGTCCCTCCTCCCTGTGAGTTGGGGGCCCCCATTACAGTACCCATAAAAGTAAGTGAACAAGTCTATGTCCATTACACAGAAAAGATTTCCCTGTGTATTCTTCCCATATTATATATATATATATTCTCATTTAGGTGGGGAAAAAGGAGTGAATGAATGAATTTTAAAAAATTGAGTAATATAAAATCCACATTATAATAAGTATTTCTTGAAATAGGTATAACATCATCTATTTTTGCTTCCGTTTATCTTATCAACACTTTTAAAGTTAGCAAACCTTATAGCTCTTCTGGAGGGGGTGAGAATTGTCTTTGGAAAACTCACAGTCTCTTCCTGATATTCTCTGGCCCTCTTCCCGTCCCCTGCTTTCTTGGTTCTCTTACTATTTCCCAAGCAGATCGGGATAACTGCTCAGCCAGGCTTTCCCTCGGTTTGATCACGCTGATGGGCAGCCGTCTGTTCCTCATGTCTGTAGTCGCCTCTTCCACTGTCTGATACAGTTGCATACCATCCTCATAAAACACCCGCAGTTTAGCAAGGTACGGAATTTGGAATCTAATCTTTCCTTGCTTTAATATTGACTTTACTGCAGAGTATTCTTTACATTTCTGCAGGACCACCGGGGAGTAATCTTGATTGAAATATATTAATTTCCCATCCAAAAACATCCTCTTCTTACCCCAGGCCCTTCGTAGAATCTCCGCCTTGGTATTGTATCGAAGGAATCTAATTACTATTGAGTGTGGCTTATCGTCTCTGTCTCCAGTAGGCCTCGGGACGAGCGCACAATGCACTCTCTCAATTTCAAGCTCCATAGTGGGGGGAATCTCCAGCACGTCCCACAGCAAATTTCCTACAAACTCCATCATAGACAAACCCTCCGCTCCTTCGGGAACATCGTATAGCCTGATATTTTTCCGTCATGATCTTCCCTCCTGGTCAAGCAATTTACTTTCTTGTTGATTTAATATTTTTATCACCTTACTTAGTATCCGTTCCACGTTTTGCATGCGATCTTCCACCTTCTCAATTCGTGTCTCTGCCACCGCTATTTTTTGATTGACGTTGGCGAGCTCTGACTTGATATCATTGATATCATTTTATCTCCTTTTGGAATCCCTGTATCTCTTCCAGAATTTTTATCATATTTGCCGCTTCGCCTGAGCGAGGCCCCGCATCAGCCTCGCTAGCACGCGTTCGGGTAGGAGAGCCACATGTTGCAGGCCTCTTGACAATCGGCTCCGCAGTGATGCTTTTTTATCTCCATGCTTTTTCCCCATTCTTGTCCTCCTTATCAATTCAGATATTTTCGAAAGATCTTATATTTGATGGATTAACGGGGCAATATATGCATTTTTCCGCCGGATTTAAGCTGCCATTCTGGACAATGACTTCACCGGCGGTTGATAGAATCTTGATTGGTCAGGGCATGAAGGGATAGGGGGAGAAGGCACAAAATTGGGGCTGAGAGGAAAATTAGATCTACCATAATGAAATGGCGGAGCGGACTCAATGGGCTAGATTGTCTAATTCTGCTCCTATACATTATGGTCTTATGGTCTAAGTGTAGATAAAATCTGCAGAGTCCTATACCACAGGAACTACTGTTTTCCAAGAAGTCATTGCATTACATTGAAATAACTGGGGAAATGCTGATGTAGAATATTTTCTAAATGGGAAGCGAATTCAAAGATCTGAGGTGCCAAAGGACTTGTGAGTTCAAGTGCGTGATTCCCTTAGAGTTAATCAGTGGTAAGGAAGGCATGTGCAATCTTAGCAATCATTTCGAGAGGATTGGAATATAATACTAGAATAGAATATGAGAATGTTGCTGACATTTTAGCGATTTATTTATTTTTGCATGTGATATTTTCTTTTTCTATAAATGGGTTGATTCCATGGCTCCTCTTTGTTTCGTGCCTGTCTGAGGAGAAGATGAATCTCAGCGTTATAAACCGCATGTTCTTTGATAATAAATGTACTTTCAATCCTTGAATCTTTAAAAGAAAGGAAAGAATTCTAGGTTTTTATAAGGCATTGGTCAGACTGCCCCTGGAGTGTTGTGGGAAGTTTCGGGTGCCATATCTGAAATAGGATATGCTGCCATTTCAGAGGGTCAGAGGAGTTTCACAAAAACTATCCTGGGAATTTCAGGATGAATGTATCAGGAGTGTTTCATGGCTCTGGGCCTGCAGTCACTGGAGTTTAGAAGATTGAGAGGGATCTCATTGAAACTTATCAAATATTGGAAGTGGACATGGAGAGGATGTTTCCTATAGCAGGGGAGCGTAGGACCAGAGGGCACAGCCTCAGAATACAAGGACATCCCTTAAGAAAAGAGATGAGGGGGAATTTCTTTCGCTAGAGGGTGGCTAATGATCTTATAAGAGGCATAGGTTGAATGGAGAGCCAGAGACTGTTTCCCAGGGCATAAATAGCTCATACAGGCAGGCATGAAGATAAGGTGAATGGAGAAATGTACAGGAGGAATGTCAGAAATAGGATTTTTTTATGAAGAGTGGAGGGCACAAGAAACATGCTACCGGGGTGGTGGTAGAGGCAGATATATTAGGGACAATTAAGATAGGCACATGGATGACAGAACAACGGAGGGCAATGTAGGATGGAAGGCTTAGATTGATCTTAAAGGTTGGTACAATCTCATGTGTGCTGAACAGCCTGCACTGTGCTGTACTGTTCCATGTTCTATGTTCTAATACAGTATGCAGGAATGGTTATTATCCATACAGCATTGATAAAAATGCCAGTTCAAACCCTGTTAAAGGTCTTTATTCTTGGGAGCGTAGAAGGTTGAGAGAGGACTTGATAGAGGTGTTTAAAATTATGAGGAGGATTGATAGAGTTGAGGTGGATAGGCTTTTTCCATTGAGAGTGGGGGAGGTTGAGAGTTAAAGGGCAAAAGTTTAGGAGTAACATGAGGGGGAACTTCTTTACTCAGAGAGTTGTGGCTGTGTGGAACGAGCTTCCAACAGAAGTAGTTGGGGCAGGTTCGATGTTGTCGTTTAAAGTTAAATTGGTTAGATATATGGACAGGAAGGAAATGGAGGGTTATGGGCTGAGTGCAGGTCAGTGGGACTAGGTGAGAGTAAGAGTTCGGCACGGACTAGAAGGGCCGACATGGCCTACTTCCGTGCTGTAATTGTTATATGGTTATAAAGTCTATTCTCACATTGCAGGAAAAGTAGTATCCGATTGTTTCAGTAAACGAGTTTAAAATGAACTAGAGGTATTGAAGGAATATTTAAACCTATATCATCTTCTTGGGCTGCCTGGAGCTATATTAATAATAAATTATTCTAACCTCCTCCCTTACCTCAAGGCAGGGCCCCAAACAGTCCTTCCAGCTGAGGCAACGCTTCATCTTCGAATCTATTGTATCCTGTGCTCGGTGTGGCCTCCTCTGCGTTGGTTACAAGAGTACAGCACAGGAACAGGCACTTCAGCCCACAATACCGTGTCAAACCAGATAAAAAGTAAATCAAAAGACCTAAACACTAATCCCTTCTACCAATTCCATGTCCATATTCCTCTATTTTCCTTACATTCATGTGCCTATCCAAATATCTCTTCAAAGCCTCCAGTGTATCTGCCTCTACCATCATACCAGGCAGCTCATTCCAGACACCCACCACTCACTGAATAAAAATCTTACCCCTCACATCCCCCTTGAACCCACCCCCTCTCACCTCCAGCGTTAGACATTTCAACCCTGGGAAACAGATACTCCCTGTCTACTCTATCTATGGCTCTCATAATCTGATAAACCTCTATCAGATGTCCCTTTGGCTCCAACAAACCAGAGAAAACTGCCCTAGTTTATCCAGCCTCTCATGGTTGCACAGGCGGCATCCTGGTAAACCACTTCTGCGTGTGCTAAAAGCCTCAACCTCCTTCCTACAGTGGGACATTGGTGAGACCTGACACACGTTGGGGGAACAGCTTTGCCGAGTATCTCCGCTCCATCTGCTGAAAGTGGAATTTCCCAGTGACCAGCCATTTTAATTCCTATACCCATTCCTGTTCTGACATGTTGGCCCATGGCCTCCTCACTTGGCACGATGGTACCAGAGCAACACCTCATTTTCTGTCTAGGTACCCTCCAACTGGATGGCATGGACATTGATTTCTCTTCCACCCTCCCCTTCCCTATTCTTCTTTTTCCCGCTATGGCTTCTAACTTCTCCTTACCAGCCAATCACCTGCTCCTGCTGTCCCTACTTCTTCCCTTTTTCCCATGGTCCACACTTAGACCATAAGACCATGAGATATAGGAGCAGAATTAGACAATTTAGCCCATTGAGTCTGCCCCACCATCTCATCATGGCTGATCCAATTTTCTACTCAGCCCCAATCTCCCGCCTTCTTCCCATATCTCTTCATGCCCTGACCAATCGGGAATCTATCAATCTCTGCCTTAAGTATAACCCCTAACTTAGCCTCCACAGCTGCCTGTGGCAAGGAATTCCACAGATTCATCACTCTCTGGCTAAAGAAATTCCTTCTCATCTCTGTTCTAAACGGATGCCCCTCTATTCTCAGGCTAGATCCTCTGGTCTTAGACTCTCCCACCATAGGAAACATCCTCTCCACATCCACTCTATCAAGGCCTTCACCATTCAATAGGTTTCAATGAGGTCACCCCTCATTCTTCTGAATTCGAGTGAATACAGGCCCAGAGCCATCAAATGTTCTTCATATGACAAGCCATTCAATCCTGAGAAATTTTTGTGAGCCTCCTTTGAACCCTCTCCAGTTTCAACACATCCATTCTAAGACAAAGATTCCAATCCTGCTCATAATGCTCCAAGTGAGGCCTCAGTAGTGCTTTATAAAATCTCAATATTACATCCTTGTTTTTCTATTCTAATCCTCTTGAAATGAATGCTAACATTGGATTTTCCTTCCTCACCGCAGACTCAGCCTGCAAATTAATCTTTAGGGAATCCTGCTCAAGGACTCCCAAGTCCCTTTGCACCTCAGTTTTTTTGTATTTTCTCTCCATTTAGAAAATAGCCAACCCTTTCACTTCTTTTATGAAAATGCATGACTATACACTTCCCAACATTGTATTCCATCTGCCACTTCTTTTCCCATTCTCCTAATCTGTCTACACCCTTCTGTAGCCTCTCTACTTCCTCAAAACTACCTTCCCCTCCACTATCTTCATATCATTTACAAACTTTTCATCAAAGCCATCAATTCCATCTTTCAAATCATTGACAAATAATGTAAAAGAATAATGTAAAAAGGTCCCTGTGGAACACCACTAGTCACCGGCAGCCAGACCGAAAAGGCTCCCTTTATTCCCACACTTTGCCTCCTGCCAATCAGCCACTGCTTGATCCATGCTAGAATCTTTCCTGTAATACCATGGGCTTGCAGCTTGTTAAGCAGCTCATATGTGGCGCCCTGTCAAAGGCCTTCTGAAAATCCAAGTACACAATATCAACCAATTCTCCTTTGTCTATCCTGCTTGTTATTTCTCCAAAGAATTCCAACAGAGTTGTCAGGCTAGATTTTCCCTTGAGGAAACCATGCTGACAATGCTCTATTTTACCATGTGCCTCCAAGTCCCCTGAAACCTCATCCTTAATAATCAACTGAAACATCACCCCAATCACTGAGGTCAGAATAACTGGCCTATACTTTCCTTTCTTCTGCCTCTTTCCCTTCTTGAAGAGTGGAGTGGCATTTGCAATTTTCCAGTCTTCTGGATCCATTCCAGGATCTAGTGTTTCTTGAAATATCATTACTAATGCCTCCACAATCTCTTTAGCCACCTCTTTCAGAACCCTGGGGTTTACACCATCTGGTCCAGGTGACTTATCTACCTTCAGACCTTTCAGTTTCCCAAAAACCTTCTCTCTAGTTATGGTAACTTCACACACTTCATACCCCAGACACCTGGAACTTCCACCATACTGCTAGTGGTTTCCACAGTGAAGACTGATGCTTCTCTCCTATCAGATTTCTTCCTCTGCAGCCCTTTCTCTTTCCTACCCACCTGGCTTCACATATCACCTTCTAGTTAATCCTCCTTCCCTCCCCAAACCTTTTACTGCTGGCATCTTCCCCCTTCCTTTCCACTCCTAATGAAGGATCTTGGCCAGAAACATCAACAGTTTATGCTGCTTGACCTGCTGAGTTCCTCCAGCATTTTGCATGTGTTACTCTGGATTTTCAGCATCTGGTGACATATATGTACTTTGGTAATAAATTTACTTTGACTAGCTCTCACTAATCAAGAACGTATCAATCTCCACTTTAATGAGATTGATTAAATCTCATTAATCAATGACTTGGTGTCCACAGCCATCTGTGGCAATGAATTCCACAGTTTCACCATCCTCAGGCAAAAGAAATTCCTCCTCACCTCTGTTCTAATGGGATGTCCCTCAATTCCAAGGCAGTGCCCTCCATTCCTAGACTCAATCACTATAGGAAACATCTTCTCCACATCCACTCTATCAAGGCCTTTTAATATTCAATGGGTTTCAATGAGATCCTCCCCTTTTTCTCCAGTGAGTACAAATGCTGAGCCATCAAACACTCCTCAAACATCATCCTTTTCATTCCTGGAATTATTCTTGTGAACCTCCTCTGGACTCTCTCCAATGCCAGCACATCTTTTCTTAGATAAGAGGCCAAAAGCTGCTCATAATACTCTAAGCGAGGCCTCAGCAGTGCTTTATAAAGCCTCAGAATTCCATCTTTCCTTTTACATTCTAGACTTCTTGAAATGAATGCCAACATTGCATTTGCGTTTGTTACCACTGTCTCAACCTGCAAATTAACCTTCAGGGAATCCTACATGAGGACTTCCAAATCCCTTTGTTCCTCAGATTTTTTAATTTTCCCACTGTTTAGAAAATAGTCTAAATAGTCAGATGAAGCTAATCAGTCTGATCTTTCCAAATGTCCTAAAAATGTTTTTTTGGAAATTGGTGGCACATGGATAATGTAGTCGTGAGGAAACTGAAAATGTATATCGTATCAAGGATTTGCGATATAACAGAGCACCCTTTTGGAATTAATTTATCTGTTTTCCTGGTACTGTCTGTTTTCTGTCAATTTCTGGTGTTCCTTCACCCTTATAAAGCAGTGTTTAATGCGTTAAGGAAAATTATGATACTGCAGCGTTAAATGAGTTGTCTTTGCTCTGTAAATGTTGATATAGTCCTGCCATCTCTGTCTCCCTTTAATTTAATATCTGTCTCGTGATTCATGCTGTGTTCAATCAGCTGGTTCCTAGCACATTGAAATCTTCTGGCAAATGAGATTTCATTATTACACATTCAACTATACATCAAAATGTGGATGAAAATACGGCTGAAGAGTTTGTGCGTCTGTCTTCATATCCTTGAGAATATAATGATGGTTTTGTGTTCAGTGTGTAATAAATTGCTTACTGACCAGACATGGCTGATACACGTATTTATTTACTTCAAGACTTAAAATATTATACTGTATTACACTGGCAGGAAGTGTCTGTTTAACTCTGTGCTTTCAATATTTTGTTAAGTCATATATATGCTAACTGCAAACAGTGTGACGTTAGGGCAGACACAAGGAAATCTGCAGATGCTGGAAATTCAAGCAACACACACACAAAATGCTGGTGGAACGCAGCAGGCCAGACAGCATCTATAGGAAGAGGTATAGTCGACGTTTCGGGCCAAGACCCTTCATCAGGACTAACTGAAAGAAGAGCTAGTAAGAGATTTGAAAGTGGGAGGGGGAGTGGGAGGTCCGAAATGATAGGAGAAGATGGAGCCAAGAGCTGGAGAAGGGAGAGGATTATGGGATGGGAAGCCTAGGGAGAAAGAGAAGTGGGGAGGGGAGCCCGGAGGGTGGAGAGCAGGCAAGGAGTTACAGTGAGAGGGACAGAGGGAGAAAAAAGAGAGAGAGAGAAAAAAGGGGGGATAAATAAAAAATATAAAATAAAGGATGGGGTGTGAAGGGGAGGAGGGACATTAACAGAAGTTAGAGAAGTCAATATTCATGCCATCAGGTTGGAGGCTACCCAGACAGAATATAAGGTGTTGTTCCTCCAACCTGAGTGTGGCTTCATCTTGATAGTAGAGGAGGCCGTGAATAGACATATCAGAATGTGAGTGGGACGTGGAATTAAAATGTGTGGCCACTGGGAGATCCTGCTTTCTCTGGCGGACAGAGCGTAGGCGTTCAGCGAAACAGTCTCCCAGTCTGCATTGCGTCTCACCAAAATATAGAAGGCCGCATCGAGAGCACCGGACACAGTATATCACCCCAGCCGACTCACAGGTGAAGTGTCGCCTCACCTGGAAGGACTGTCTGGGGCCCTGAATGGTGGTGAGGGAGGAAGTGTAAGGACATGTGTAACACTTGTTCCGCTTACAAGGATAAGTGCTGGGAGGGAGATCGGTGGGAAGGGATGGGGAGGACGAATGGACAAGGGAGTCGCGTAGGGAGCGATCCCTGCAGAAAGCAGAAAGGGAGGGGAGGGAAAGATGTGCTTAGTGGTGGGATCCCGTTGGAGGTGGCAGAAGTTATGGAGAATTATATGTTGGACCCGGAGGCTGGTGGGATGGTAGGTGAAGACAAGGGGAACCCTATTCCTAGTGGGGTGGCGGGAGGATGGGGTGAGAGCAGATGTACGTGAAATGGGAGAGATGCATTTGAGGGCAGAGTTGATTATGGAGGAAGGGAAGCCCCTTTCTCTAAAAAAGGAGGACATCTCCTTCGTCCTGGAATGAAAAGCCTCATCCTGAGAGCAGATGCGGCAGAGACGGAGGAATTGCGAGAAGGGGATGGCATTTTTGCAAGAGACAGGGTGGGAAGAGGAATAGTCCAGGTAGCTCTAGGCTTATAGTAGACATAGATGTAGGCTTATGGTAGACATAGTTGTTAAAGCAACTGATTTTCTACAAAACTCAGTAGTTGAGATTTAAAATATATTTTAATACAAATGAACATAAGTTTATGCCCCAATGAGGCTACGCTGAGGTTGGAGGAACAACACCTCATGTCACATCTGGGTAGTCTTCAACATTGATTTCTCTTACTTCTTGTAATTTCTCCCCCTGTCCTCTTCACTCTTTTTCCATCCCACATTCTGGCTCCCCTCTCAGACCTTCTCTTCTCCTCACCTGCCCATCACTTCCCTCTGGTGCCCCTTCTCCTTACCTTTTTCCCATGGTCCACACTCCTCTCCTATTAAATTCCTTCTTCTTCAGCCCTTCCTTCACCTTTTCCACCTATCACCTCCCAGCTTCTCACTTTATCATCCTCCTCCACCCATCCACCTTCCCCCAAACTTGGTATCACCTGCCAGCTTGTGTTCTTCCCCTATCCCCACCTTTGTAATTTGGCTTCTTCACCCTTCCTTTTCAGTCCTAAAGAAGGGTCTTGCTCCTAAATGTCAACTGTTTATTCCTCTCCGTAGAGGCTGCCTGACCAGCTGAGTCCTTCCAGCATTATGTATGTGTTACTTTGGTGTATCCAGCATCTGCAGAATCTCTTGTGTTTATAATTTGTTTAATAAAACAATGCCACAAAACATCTGAAGATTCCAGGAATAAAAGGGTTAACATTTGAGGAATGTTTGATGGTTCTGGGCCTGTCATCACTAGAGTTTAGAAGGAAGAATGCAGACCTCATTGAAACCAATCAATGGGAGAGTCTAGGACCAGAGGGCACAGCTTCAGAACAGAACAGAATCCATTTAGAACGGAGATGAGGAGGAAGTTATTTCGCCGGGGGTGGTGAATCTGTGGAATTCATTGTCACAGATAGCTGTGGAGGCCAAGTCATTGGGTACATTTAAAGTGGAGATTGATAAGTTCTTGATTTTCTATGGAGATGGCAGGAGAATGGAGTTGAGAAGGATAATAAATCACCCATGTTGGAATGGCGGACGTCAAGGTTACAAGGAGAATGCAGGAGAACTTCCTCTGGATCCTCTATAATGTCAGCACATTCTTTCTTAGATAAGTGGCTCAAAACTGCTCATAATACTCCAAGAGAAGTCCAACCGGTGACTTATAAAGCCTCAGCATTATATCCCTGTTTTTACATTCTAGTCCTCTAGAAATGAATACTAACATTGCATTTTCCTTCCTTACCATTGTCTCAACCTGCAAGTTAACCTTCAGGGCATTCTGCACAAGGACTTCCAAGTCCCTGTGTACTTTTCTCCACATTTAGAAAGAAGTCTATACCTTTACTCCTTCTACCAAACTGCATGGCCATACAGTTCCCTACACTATATTCCACCTGCCACTTCATTGCCCATTCTCCTAATCTGTCAAAGTCCTTCTGTAGACTCCCTGCCTCCTCAACACTACCTGCCCCACCATCTATCTTTGTATTGTCCACAAACTTAGCCACAAATCCATATTTAAGTGAATGTCAAGTTAGGGTGCCCTTTCCAGTCGAATTCTCCCCAGTCAGAAGTAGCCCTTGCAGGAACTGCAGGTTAATGATTCCCTGGTTCTCTGCTTCCTGCAAAGGCTGATACCCACTGAGTACAACCATGATTTAATCACTCCACATGAGTGGCTTCATAGTGTAGCAGTTAGCATAAGGCTTCACAATGCCAGCTGTAAAGTTGGGGTTCAATTCTATCTGTAAGGAGTTTGTACATCTTCCCTGTGACCTCATGGGTTTTCTCTGAGTTCTCCGGTTTCCTCTCACTTTCAAAGCCATATGGGTTAGTAACGTTGTGGGCCTCCTATTTTGGCATTGGAAGTGTGGTGACACCCGCGGGCTGCCCCCAGCACATCTCAGACTGCATTGGTCATTGATGCAAATGGCGCATTTCACAGTATGTTTGGATATTTCGATGTACACGTGGCAGATTAAACTAATCTTATGTACATCATGTGTGGGCACATGGCCAAGTGGTTAAGGCATTGGACTAGCGACCTAGAGGTCGTGAGTTCGAGCCCCAGCCGAGGCAGCATGTTGTGTCCTTGAGCAAGGCACTTAATCACACATTGCTCTGCGACGACACTGGTGCCAAGCTGTATGGGTACTAATGCCCTTCCCTTGGACAACATTGGTGTCGTGGAGAGGGGAGACCTGCAGCATGGGCAACTGCTGGTCTTCCATACAACCTTGCCCAGGCCTGCACCCTGGAGAGTGAAGACTTTCCAGGCGCAGATCCATGGTCTCGCAAGACTAACGGATGCCTTTATCTACATCATATCCTGGAGTGAGTCTGGATCCTTCTAACTTGGAGTGAGGGGAAACTTGCATTCATGTGAAAACTGTAAATGGCACAGTGCTTTCGGGATCCATGGGTAATGGTGTTGATTCACGTCTGCAGAGTGCGGCTGATTACTGGAGACAAGGCAGAGATGATCTCCAAACACCACAGTGCTGCTCATTCACAGTTACATCTGGCTGCGGAAAAGGCCGGAAGCAGGTGATTCTCATGTTCATCAGAAGAAAATAAATCATTTTTACCAAGTGTTTTAAATACCTTGAAATACAGCCTTGCTTGTAAGCTAAAGAGAGTCAGGAGCCAGTTGACACAGTGAGCTCCTACAATGTAAAACAGATAATTTTTCGTTCTTCTCACTTGTACAGTAGGGTAGCAGTTAACGCAATCACGTTGTAACGCCAGAGGTCACTGATCGGAGTTTGATTCCCACTGCCGTCTGTAAGCAGTTTGTTTGTTCTCCACAGGACCACATGGAGTTCCTCCTGGTACTCTAGTTTTCTCCCATACTCCAAAGATGTACAGGTTAGGGTTAATAAGGTGTCGGCATTCTATACTGGCACGGGGAGCGTGGCGACTCTTGCAGGCTGCCCCGTAGCACAATCCTCACTGATTTCATTTGATGCAAATAACACATTTCACTGTATGTTTCAATGTAGATGTGACAAATAAAGCTAATCTTAACCTCTCGTTCCCTGTCCTCTCCAATCAGATTTCTTCTTCTTCAGCCCCTTACCTTTTCCACTTATCATCTCGCAGCTTCTTAATTCATACCTCTCCCCCTACCATCCAACACCCCTCTTACCTGGTCTCACCTATCACCTGCTAGCTTGTCCTTCCCTTCCCCCCACCTTCTTATTCTGGCCTCTTCTCCCATCCTTTCCAGTCCCGATGAAGGCTATCCTTCATTATATCATCTATCTTCTCCATAGATGCCGCCCGACCTGCTGAGTTCCTCCAGCAGTTTGTGTGTTTTACTCTCGATTTCCAGCATCTGCAGAGCTTCTCGTGTTTATAATTTTATGTTTTATCTACTCAGAAAGAATGCTCTGCCATATTGTCCATTTTGACAGACTGCTGGGGAGGCTCAGCTTCTCACCCAGGGTAACGGCTCAGTCAGTTCAGCACTGAATTCTCTGTGCTCAAGTGTCTGGTGTGTGCATTTGAACAGGTAACACTCTGACTCCAAACAAAAGCGCTTTCCTTGAGCTGTGACTGACACGTTATTTGAAGTCTTTATTGAAGCAGGGAATTGATAAGGGAAGATCAGAATAATCAATAAATAAACACGAAGAATAATTTGTTAAAGTATGCTTATGAAAGAATAATTGCCAATGATAGGATACAGGTAAAGGAATGTAGAGACATTATATTACAGACCCCGTGTCTAGTGTACTCTCAACTAAGGTCAAAGGTGAGATACAGCATGGAATTGGCCCTTCCGGCCCTTCGAGCCACACTGCCCAGGAACTCCCGATTTAATCCCAGCCTAATCATGGGACAATTTACAATTAACCTTCCAACGTCTTTTGACTGTGGGAGGAAACCGGAGCACCCGGAGGAAACCCACGCGGTCATGGGGAGAACGTACTAACTCTTTACAGACAACACACACACAAAATGCTGGAGGAACTCAGCAGGCCAGGCAGCATCCGTTGATATTTCAGGCCGAGACCCTTCATCAGGACACACTTCTTCGCGGCCCGAAACATCGACTGTTCATTCATTTCCACAGATGCTGCCTGACCTGCTGAGTTCCTCCAGCATTTTGTGTGTGTTGCCTTGGGGTTCCAGTATCTGCAGATTTTCCTGTGTTTGTGGTCCTTACAAGCAGCGGCAGGAATTGAATCCATATCGCTGGTGCTGTAAAGCATTGTGCTAACTGTGCCACCACAAAGATGTTCTAAGTAAATTTATTGTCAAAGTACATATATGTCACCATATACATTCATTTTCTTGCAGACATTCTGAGTAGAACAGAGGAATACAACAGAATCAATGAAAAACTACATACAAAGACTGACAAACAACCAATGTGCAAATATAGATAGATAGATAATGAGAACACGAGTTGTAAAGTCCTTGAAAGTGAGTCTGCCGGTCGTGGAATCAGTTCAGAGTTGCGGTGAGTGAAGTTATCCACACTGGTCAGGAGCCTGATGGTTGAAGGTTAATACCTGTTTCATGTATGCTCTTATCCTTTGAATAATTTCAGCTGAAAATGCTGAAGTAGCACTTTTAGATGATCTTTACTTAACACCTAAACTCATGTGTTACAGATGAAGCTGGTTTATATCTGTGATAATACACTGCATCTGTGTAGTTAATGTCAAACTCATGCAGGTTTCTCTGCGCCTTTTGCTTTCTCGTGATTATGCTTCGGTGCATTTTATTGAAAATGCTAACAAACTTCAAGCTAAGCTTATAAAAAATGGAGTGCCAACGAAAACTGAGTTCCCTGTACAGTCCAACAAAATAGATACAAATGCATTTAGTTGTGATTTAAGCCACATTTATTGCAGAAGAAATTAAAGCAACATTCTGCTGGTTATTCTCTGCTCAGGTTACATTAGATTAAGATAGATCAGATTAGTTTTATCTGTCACATATACATCGAAACATACAGTGAAATGTGTTGTTTGCCTCAAAGACCATGACCGTGCGAGGATGTGCTGGGGGCAGCTCGCAAGTGTCGCCGTGCTTCAGCCCTAGTACAGCATACACACGAATTACTGACCCTCACCCGTATGTTCCTTTAGAACGATGGGGGAAACCAACATAATCATGGGGAGAATGTAGAAACTCCTTACGGATTACGCAGGGAATTGAACCCTGATGTGAATGGTGCTGTAGAGTGTTACAGAAATCACTGGCACTTTCGGTCATTACAGTGATCTCTACACTACCTTGCTGCACCATCTTGCCCACATGCTACAGGGACTTCATCTTTATTTAAGGAGAGCTAGCTTTTCTGCTCATGATGGAGGCAATGACATCCTCTGTTGTAACATTCAATAATCCTGATTTGACGAGCATTTATAGATAAATCAGTCTGATAAAAAGCAATATGTTGCCATAATTTGTTCAATCGGGTAGATTTAAATTATATAACTAATATTAATGGATATTTTAAGTTGTACAGTACTTCTTAGGTGGCAAGGTGGAGACGTCTCTCCCCAGGGAGGTGTAAGGCCCTCGTTCCCCCAGCTAGCCTGCCGGTCACTCTTGGGCAAGGTGTAGCACCTGCTTAGCCCCCAGATCAGAGTCACATGAAGCCGTGGGAGCAGGTGGTGGGTGGTCGTATGAGCAGCTGGTGGATATCACAAATCCTGGACACCAGGCAGACAATCTCTGAAGAGTATTGATAATGGCTGAGGTCACCCAACTTCTAAAGACACTGCCCAGAAGATGGCAATGGCAAACCACTTCTGTCGAAAAATTTGCCAAGAACAATCATGATCGCCCACATCATAAGACACGGCACATAATGAACGAACGAACAGTACTTCTGCTGCAAAAAAAACAAATTTCATGATATATGTAACAGATAATAAACCTGATTCTGATTCTGAATCTGACCGCAAGGCTTGTCCCATCCAAAGTAAAACTGTATTACTGCACTGGTTCAGAAAGACTTTTCAAGGTTTGTTCACTTTGCCAGAGCAACAGCTATTGATGGGTGCATTTTTAAAGATTTTCATAGCAAGATACATTTACAATGCAATAATATTGTTAAGGGTTTTTGAAAGCATTTCCAGTTATTTTAAATCTGATTACTCAGAGATGAAGAATTCAGATCCAAATTCAAATTGAATATTTGACGATGGGGAGGGAGGGGCGGCAGGTTAGTGTAGAGGTTAGCGTAACACTGTTACAGTACTAGTGATCTAGGTTCAATTCCACTGCTGCCTATAAGGAGTTTGTATATTCTCCCTATGACCATGAGGGTTTCCTCCGGGTGCTTTGGTTTCCTCCCAAAGTCCAAAGATAGTCATAGTCATAGTCATACTTTATTAATCCTGGGGGAAATTGGTTTTCGTTACAGTTGCTCCATAAATAATAAATAGTAATAGAACCATAAATAGTTAAATAGTAATATGTAAATTATGCCAGGAAATAAGTCCAAGACCAGCCTATTGGCTCAGGGTGTCTGACCCTCCAAGGGAGGAGTTGTAAAGTTTGATGGCCACAGGCAGGAATGACTTCCTATGACACTCTGTGTTGCATCTCGGTGGAATGAGTCTGTGGCTGAATGTACTCCTGTGCCCACGCAGTACATTATGTAGTGGATGGGAGACATTGACCAAGATGGCATGCAACTTGGACAGCATCCTCTTTTCAGACACCACCATGAGAGAGTCCAGTTCCATCCCCACAACATCACTGGCCTTACGAATGAGTTTGTTGATTCTGTTGGTGTC
The DNA here is from genome assembly GCF_030028105.1 of Mobula birostris. Lineage (NCBI taxonomy): Eukaryota > Metazoa > Chordata > Chondrichthyes > Myliobatiformes > Myliobatidae > Mobula > Mobula birostris. The sequence continues at coordinate 9,489,644 of NC_092370.1, forward strand.
TGCTACCCTCAGCCTGCTGCCCCAGCACACAACAGCAAACATGATAGCACTGGCCACCACAGACTCGTAGAACATCCTCAGCATCGTCTGGCAGATGTTAAAGGACCTCAGTCTCCTCAGGAAATAGAGACAGCTCTGACCCTTCTTGTAGACAGCCTCAGTGTTCTTTGACCAGTCCAGTTTATTGTCAATTCGTATCCCCAGATATTTGTAATCCTCCACCATGTCCACACTGACCCCCTGGATGGAAACAGGGGTCACCGGTACCTTAGCTCTCCTCAGGTCTACTACCAGCTCCTTAGTCTTTTTCGCATTAAGCTGCAGATAATTCTGCTTACACCATGTGACAAAGTTTCCTACCCGTTAGTTGGTTCATTGATCACATGGGTGTAATTAGTCAGCTCAGGTTCATTGGCCCAGAAGGCCTGTTACTGCACTGTATCACTAAATAACATAAATAAAATAAGCTCTATTAACAAAACTAAGTTGGTAGTCATTCATAAATAAAGTTAGAGTATGCCTTTTTGAATAAAAAGTGACAATTACTTCCTATCAAACTGCAAGACTGCTACAACCTGGTTTTCACCGGGAAGCAGGGCTGGTAGGCCCCAGGCCCAACTCAGCTTTTCGGCTTGACGGGACAGCTCTATGCTGCACAAATGGGATCTCCCTGTCAGGAAAATCAAGGGGAGGCAGACTCTGTGTGTACTTCGACAAAGGCTGGTAGTGATACATGGACTTTTCTGTATGGGCAGTCGCTGTCCTCTGGCAATTGAACATTTTGTAGTTCAACACCGGCCAGTTGCCTAATTAGGGAGTTTACTGCTGTGTTTATCAGTGCCATCTACCTCCCTTCCACCCCACTCCCACCCCCGTGAGTGCAAATGCCTAGAATGCACTGGGTGCCCTATACAGTATTAACAGCTCTCTACAAAACAAGTATCCAGACGGTCTCAGAATAATTGCAGGAGACTTCAGTCTGCTGTTTGTTGTGGTCTTTATGCTTTTTGTGTCTTTTATGGCATATGGTAACAATCACTCTGTTCTCCTTTCCATATGTGTACCGTAGAAATGACAATAACCTGTCTTGAATCTTGAAGCTTGTGCTGAAAAAAATTACGATTGTGAAAGAATTAAGTTTGGCGGAAACTTGAAATCTAACCTCACCATGGAATTTCAAGCTCATTCAGGAATTGGAATCTGAATTAGAATCAGAATCGGGTTTAATATCACTGGCATATGTCATAAGCACTGCCTCGCCACTTCTTTCCTCTTTTTGCACTATTTAACATTATATATAGGTGTAATTTTCAGGTTTTTATTATTCTGTACAGCTGCCACAAAACAACAAGTTTCACAACATATGCCGATATTAAACCTGATTCTAATTCTGAACTCTGTTGTTTGTGGCAGCAGTACAGTACAACACATAATAATAAAAAATCCTATAAATATATATAAAATTAATTAAGTAGTGCAAAATGAGAGCAAAAAAAAATAGCGAGATAGTGTTCATGGGTTCATCGTCCACAAAGAAATCTGATGGTGGAGAGTAAGGAGATGTTCCTGAAACATTGAGTGTGTGTCTTCAGGCTCCTGTACGTCCTTGATGATGGTAACCATGAGAAGAGGACATGTCCTGGGAGTTGAGGGCCCTTAATGATGGATGCCGTCTTTTTGAGGCACCACCAGTTGAAGCTGTCCTCGGTGCTGGGGAGCCTAGTGCCCATGATGGAGCTGGCAGAGTTAACAACCTTCTGCAGCTCTTTCCAGTCTCGTGCAGTCGCCCCTCCAAAGCAGTGGCTGCGTTCAGCTGTTTTAATTCTCATCATCCATCTCCTTCTGCTCCTCAGTGATTGTGGGAAATGTCTGTCAAGCTGCATTCCTCAAAACCTTAAAGCACTCTCCATCATCAGCCTTTGGCATGATGAGTGACCTTTTTCTCATGGATGTTGGCACCTTGCATGGCATTTCTCATGGGAAGACAGGAGTGAAGTGCCGCTTACATTTCTCCCTTGGGCTCTCAACGGCAAGGCATCATTTTGTATGAGTATCACTGTACAGGCAGAAACCATTTGTGAGCAATGCCATCTTCTGTTTCAGCTGCGTCTGGCCGAGGCTCTGTTTCAGGCAGACATTTCTCTGTGTCCTGGTAGGAACAGATGGTGGATGTGTATTTGAAACACTTTTATCAAAATGCAGCCTGATCTCCCCTTCTCTCTCTCTCAGTCACTGATCAGTGCATGGTTGGCTTGTAGTGGAGTTTACAACATAGAACTTAGAACATTGAACACTACAGCACGGTACAGGCCCTTCGGCCCACAATGTTGTATTAATCTTTTAACCTCTTACAGTACATAGCCCTCCATTTTGCTATCATCCATGTATCTATCTAAAGTTTCTTAATGCCCCTAATGATTCTGCCTCCACCACCACCCCTGTCAGGGTGTTCTACACACCTTTCATTCTCTTTAGCCACTTACCAGACTATGAAACAATTCAGCAGCCCCAAAACCATCCTTGCTCTTTGTGGTTAAATTATCTTTCTGTGAGGGTGTCCTGTTGCCATGAGGCCTTCGCTGGTCAGAGTCAATCATGGATGTTGCATCCCAGTTGACTAGATACAGAAGACAGGCCAGGTCAATATGGAGAGCTGATGTCCATGTAACAGGCTTCCCCTCTCCACACAGCTGATGAACTCAAAGGAACGGCAGAGGCTGATATAGTTTGGCACCAGCAGTGTGGCAGAAGTTACCTGCCAGCGTTGAACTCAACGTAGGACTGCCTTAGGGACTTCAGCTCTGGATTACTGTATTCCTTGGGGTTTACTCCCGAAGCCTTTCCCATGAGTGAGTGTAGCCACGAGGCAGTGGAGGTTAGAGATCAGAGTTTTCCTTCTCCTAGATGAGCTGACATGATTGACAAGCCCATCTGCCCAAAGTGACCACTAACCCACCGTTGCCCCTTCTCCTGTCAGTAGAAACAGTTCTGCAGGGCTTAAAAGCTAAGCCACGTGTGAAAGCCAGGAGTTGGACTTGACTGTTAGAGGCTATTTGAGACCCAAGCCAGTTGGAACATTTAATAGGTAGTGGGAGTTTGTCCCCATGACCAACCCCAGCTATCACAACATTAAGGAATCTGTTGACATGTACACCATTTGCCATGGAGTCCCTACCCCTGTTATTTTCTGAATTTTCTCACTGATTTCCTTTCATCTCTGGCCCCTCTTACTTCGCAGCAAAATATTATTTTTGCTGTTGAAGTTTCTTGCTTCTGCTCATAGTTATAGTCGTAGTCATACTTTATTGATCCCGGGGGAAATTGGTTTTCGTTACAGTTGCACCATAAATAATAAATAGTAAAACCATAAATAGTTAAATAGTAATATGTAAATTATGCCAGGAAATATGTCCAGGACCAGCCTATTGGCTCAGGGTGTCTGACCCTCCAAGGGAGGAGTTGTAAAGTTTGATGGCCACAGGCATGAATGACTTCCTATGACGCTCTGTGTTGCATCTCGGTGGAATGAGTCTGTGGCTGAATGTACTCCCGTGCCCACCCAGTACATTATGTAGTGGATGGGAGACATTGACCAAGATGGCATGCAACTTGGACAGCATCCTCTTTTCAGACACCACTGTCAGAGAGTCCAGTTCCATCCCCACAACATCACTGGCCTTATGAATGAGTTTGTTGATTCTGTTGGTATCTGCTACCCTCAGCCTGCTTCCCCAGCACACAACAGCAAAACATGATAGCACTGGCCACTACAGACTTGTAGAGCATCCTCAGCATCGTCTGGCAGATGTTAAAGGACCTCAGTCTCCTCAGGAAATAGAGACAGCTCTGACCCTTCTTGTAGACAGCCTCAGTGTTCTTTGACCAGTCCAGTTTATTGTCAATTTGTATCCCCGGGTATTTGTCATCCTCCACCATGTCCACACTGTGCCCTTGGATGGAAACAGGGGTCACCGGTACCTTAGCTCTCCTCAGGTCTACCACCAGCTCCTTAGTCTTTTTCACATTAAGCTGCAGATAATTCTGCTCACACCATGTGACAAAGTTTCCTACTGTAGCCTGTACACAGCCTCATCTCCCTTGCTGATGCATTCAACTATGGCAGAGTCATCCGAAAACTTCTGAAGATGACAAGACTCTGTGCAGTAGTTGAAGCCCGAGGTGTAAATGGTGAAGGGAAAGGGAGACAAGACAGTCCCCTGTGGAGCCCCAGTACTGCTGATCACTCTGTCGGACACACGGTGTTGCAAGCACACGTACTGTGGTCTGCCAGTCAGGTAATCAAGAATCCATGATACCAGGAAAGCATCCACCTGCATCGCTGTCAGCTTCTCCCCCAGCAGAGCAGGGCGGACGGTGTTGAACGCACTGGAGAAGTCAAAAGACATGACCCTCACAGTGTTCGCTGGCTTGTCTAGGTGGGCATGGACACGGTTCAGCAGGTAGACGGTGGCATCCTCAACTCCTAGTCGGGGCTGGTAGGCAAACTGGAGGGGATCTACGTGTGACCTGAGTGAACATAGAACATCTAATATTGCAGCACAGTGTAGGTTGTTCAGCCCACAATGTTGTGCTAACCTTTTAACCTCATCCAAAATTAAATTAACCCTTCCCTCCTACATAACCCTTCATTTTTCTGTCATCCAGGTGCCTCTCTAAGAGTTTCTTAAGTCTCTAGAAACATAGAAACCATACAGCACAATACAGGCCCTTCAGCCCACAAAGCTGTGCCAAACATGTCCCTACCTGAGAAACTACCCAGAGTTACCAATAGCCCTCTATTGTTCTGAGCTCCATATACCTGTCCAGGAGTCTCTTAAAAGACCCTATCATATCCACCTCCACCACCCTTGCCGGCAGCCCATTCCACACACTCACCACACTCTGAGTAAAAAAAACTTAGCCCGACATCTCCTCTGTACCTACTCCCCAGCACCTTAAACCTGTGTCTTCTTGTGGCAACCATTTCAGCCCTGGGAAATAGCCTCTGACTATCCACACGATGAATGCCTCTCATCATCTTATACACCTCTATCAGGTCACCTCTCATCCTCCGTCACTCCAAGGAGAAAAGGCCGAGTTCACTCAATCTGTTTTCATAAGGCATGCTCCCCAATCCAGGCAACATCCCGGTAAATCTCCTCTGCACCCTTTCTATGGTTTCCACATCTCACCCTTTCTATGGTTTCCACATCCTTCCTGTAGTGAGGCGACCAGAACTGAGCGCAGTCTTCCCAGTCAGGTCTGACCAGGGTCCTATATAGCTGCAACATTACCCCTTGGACACAAAGATCCAGCTGTTCCCCAACACTATTTGTGGCAAAGTACAGTGCAATACATAAAAAATTACTGCTAAGTTACAATAAGAATGAAAATAAGTAGTGTACAAAAGAGGAATAAGACCATAAAATATAGGAGCAGAATTTGGCCACTCAGCCCAACATTCTATCTTGGCTGATTTATTAACCCTCTCAACCCCATCTCCTGCCTTCTCCCTGTAGCCGTTGATGCCTGACTAATCAAGAACCCATCAGTCTCAGCTGTAAATATACTCAATGATTTGTCCTCCACAGCTATCTGTGGTATTGAATTCCACAGATTCACCACCCTCTGGCTAAAGAAATTCCTCCTCATCTCTGTTCTAAATGGATGTCCTTCCATTCTAAAGCTGTATGCTCTGGTCCTAGACTCTCGCACGGCATGAAACATTCTGTCCGCGTCTGCTCTATCGAGGCCTTTCCATATTCAAGAGACTACCCCCATTCCAGGGAGTACAAGCCCAGAACCATCAAACACACCTCTTATGTTAATCCTTTCATTATTGGTAGTGAGATAGTGTTCGTGGGTTCATGAACCATTCAGAAACATGATGGTAGAGAAGGAAGAAGCTGTTCCTAAAACTTTGAGTATGGGCCTTCAGGCTCCTTTACCATCTCCTTGATGGTAGCAATGGGAAGAGTCATAGAAGTTTACAGCATAGAAACAGGCCATTCAGACCATCTAGTCCATGCTGAACTATTAATCTGCCTAATCCCATCAACCTGCAACCATACCCCTGTATAGCTTTCCATATGACCATAGCCCTCCATAGCCCTCCCGTCGCTGTACCTATCCAAACTTCTCTTAAATGTTGAAATCAAACTCACAGCCACCACTTGCGCCGGCAACTCGTTCCACGCACTCACCACCCTCTGAGTGAAAAAGTTTCCGTTCATGTTTCCCTGAAATATTTCACCTTTCACCCTTAACCTATGACCTTCGGTTGTAGCCTCACCCAAACTCAGTGGGAAATGCCTGTTTGCATGTACCCTAGCTATACCCCTGATAATTTTGTGCACCTCTATCAAATCTCCCCTCAATCTTCTACGTTCTAGGGAATAAGTCCTAACCTATTCAACCTTTCCCGAAAACTGAGGTTCTCAAGAGCTGGCAACGTCCTTATAAATGTTTTCTGTACCCTTTCAATCTTATTTACATCTTTCTTGTAAGTAGGTCACCAAAACTACACGTATTACTCCAAATTAAGTCTCACCAATGTCTTATACAACTCCAAGAGGGCGTTTCCTGGATGGCGATGATCCTTAATGATAGATGGCACATTCCTGAGGCATTGCCTTTTGAAGATGTCCTCGACGGTGGGGTGACTCATGCCTGTGATGGAGCTGGCTGAGTCTACAGCCCTCGCCTGCCTCTTGTGATCCTGTGCACTGGCACCCCGACAAGGTTCAGAGGTTCATTTCATTATCGAAGTATGTATAAGACCATAAGACATAGGAGCAGAATTTGGCCATTCAACCCATTGAGTCCACTTTGCCATTTTATCATGGCTGATCCCAGATCCCATTCAACCCCATACACCTGCCCTCTCACCATATCCCTTGATGCCCCGACCAATCAGGAATCTATCAACATCCGCTTTAAGTATACCCATGGACCTGGCCTCCACTGCTGTCTGTGGCAGAACATTCCACAGATTCACCACTCTTTAGCTAAAAAATTCCTACTTACTTCTGTTCAAATGTATGCAGAATACAACTCTGAGATTTGTCTTCTCCAGATAGCCAGAAAACTATAGAAGTAGTTGAAAGAAAGGCATCAACCTCCCACACAGCACAAAAAGATAAAGAAACAGAAACTCACAAGCCCCAAACTCCCCCCCAACCCCTCCCTCACACAAAAACTAACAAATCACCCAAACCCCCTGCCCACCAATCGGTAAGAAGAAAGAATGGGCAAGAACATGACAAAACATAGAACTGAAAGAGGCCAATATGAACAAGAGTCCAATCCATAAATCTCAGAATTTCAATAACATCTTTGAGAGCACCAGGACCCAGTGGCCTCTCTGAGGGAAGTGACTCAGACCAGTGACCCCACTGAGAGAAGCAACTCGAACCAGCCACCCCTCCAAGGTCAGCAACGTGACCCAGCGACCTCTCTGAGGGCAGCGACACAAACCAGCAGCCCCTCCAAGGGCAGCGACCCACACCAGCAGCCCCTCTGAGAGGAGCAACACAAACCAGGCTGTGATGCAAACAGGCAGAATGCTCCCCATGGTTTATCTGTAGAAATTGATGTACTTAAATGAAAACCTATCATAATTTAGACCGTAAGACCAGAAAACATAGGAGCAGAATTGGGCCATTTGGCCCATCAGGTCTCCCCCCCCCATTTCACCATGGCTGATCCATTTCCCCCTTAACCCCATTCTCCTGCCTTCTGTCCTAGACTCTCCCACCAAAGGAAACATCCTCCCCCCACCCATGCTGTCCAGGGAGCGGAGGTGATGGGAATGCACCAGAATCACAAAATTCCATTTAACTAAGTAAATATCAGTTCAGTTTTTGTCAGCTAAAGTGCAAACTTTGTGACAACCCTTCACGTTCCTCTTCATTTAGTTTTTGTTTCACATGAGCTGTTCCAAGTGTTTCTGCTGCTGAGGATCAGAAGTACTTCCATAACTTCATGGCGGCACGATAGCGTAACGGTTCGCATAGCGCTATTACAGCACCAGCAACTGGGTTCAATTCCGCTGCTATGAGGAGTCTGTACGTTCTCCCCATGACCACTTGGGTTTCCTCCAGGTGCTCCGGTTTCCTCATGCTTTCCAAAGACATACGGGTTAGTAAGTTAATTGGTCACGTGGGTGTAATTGGGCAGGGTGGGCTCGTTGGGTTGGAAGGGCCTGGTACCTTGCTGTATATCTAAATAATTTTCTTAAAATAATTAGGCGCATCCCACATTTCAGAGCACCTTCATCAGAGCTTTTGCTGGGAATATACAATAGAAATTAAGATGGTGCTTAGTAGCAGTTAGTGTAACAGTTTACAGTGCCTGCGACCCACCTCATATCCTGCCGCTGTCTGTGAGGAGACTGTACCTTCTCCCCATCTCCGCTTGGGTTTCCCCCAGCTGCTCCAGTCCCCTCCCACTTTCCAAAGGAGTATGAGTTAGGCTCAGTAAGTTTTTGGCATGCTTTGCTGGAGTCAGAAGCATGGCAACACCTGCAGGCTGCCCCCAGCATTTCCGTAGACTGTGCTGGTCATTGTGAAAGATTTGTGAAATCTGTGCTGGATTTGTGAAAGGAAAATCATGTCTGATGAATCTCATAGAATTTTTTGAGGATGTAACTAGTAGTGTGGATAGGGGAGAACCAGTGGATGTGGTATATTTGGATTTTCAAAAGGCTTTTGGCAAGGTCCCACACAGGAGATTAGTGTGCAAACGTAAAGCACACGGTATTGGGGGTATGGTATTGATGTGGATAGAGAATTGGTTAGCAGACAGGAAGCAAAGAGTGGGAATAAACGGGACCTTTTCAGAATGGCAGGCAGTGACTAGTGGGGTACCGCAAGGCTCAGTGCTGGGACCCCAGTTGTTTACAATATAAATGACTTAGACGAGGGAATTAAATGCAGCACCTCCAAGTTTGCGAATGACACGAAGCTGGGCGGCAGTGTTAGCTGTGAGGAGGATGCGAGGAGGATGCTAAGAGGAAGCAGGGAGACTTGGATAAGTTAGGTGAGTGGGCAAATTCATGGCAGATGCAATTTAATGTGGATAAATGTGAGGTTATCCACTTTGGTGGCAAGAACAGGAAAACAGATTATTATCTGAGTGGTGGCCGATTAGGAAAAGGGGAGGTGCAACGAGACCTGGGTGTCATTATACACCAGTCATTGAAAGTGGGCATGCAGGTATAGCAGGCGGTGAAAAAGGCGAATGGTATGCTGGCATTTATAGCAAGAGGATTCGAATACAGGAGCAGGGAGGTACTACTGCAGTTGTACAAGGCCTTGGTAAGACCACACCTAGAGTATTGTGTGCAGTTTTGGTCCCCTAATCTGAGGAAAAACATTCTTGTCATAGAGGGAGTACAAAGAAGGTTCACCAGATTGATTCCTGGGATGGCAGGACTTTCATATGATGACAGACTGGATCGGCTAGGCTTATACTCTCTGGAATTTAGAAGATTGAGGGGGGATCTTATTGAAACGTATAAAATTCTAAAGGGATTGGACAGGCTAGATGTAGGAAGATTATTCCCGAAGTTGGGGAAGTCCAGAACGTGGGGTCACAGTTTGAGGATAAAGGGGAAGCCTTTTAGGACCGAGATGAGGAAAAACTTCTTCACACAGAGAGTGGTGAATCTGTGGAATTCTCTGCCACAGGAAACAGTTGAGGCCAGTTCATTGGCTATATTTAAGAGGGAGTTAGATATGGCCCTTGTGGCTAAAGGGATCAGGGGGTATGGAAGGAAGGCAGGTACAGGGTTCTGAGTTGGATGATCAGCCATGATCATACTGAATGGTGGTGCAGGCTCGAAGGGCCGAATGGCCTACTCCTGCACCTATTTTCTATGTTTCTATGTTGATGCAAATCATAGATGTCAGAATCGGCTTTAATATCACCGGCATATGTTGTGAAATTTGTTGACTTTGTGGGCAGTACAACGCAATACATGATCATAGAGAAAAAACTGTGAGTTGCAATAAGTATATGTATAATAGTTAAATTAAATAAGTAGTGCAAAAATAGAAATAAAAAAGTCATGAGGAGGTGTTCATGGGTTCAATATCCATTCAGAAATCAGGTGGCAGAGGGGAAGAAGCTGTTTCTGAATCATTGAGTGTGTGTCTACAGGCTTCTGTCCCTCCTCTTGATGGTAGCAATGAGAACAAGGCATGACCTGGGTGACTTGGGTCCTTAATAATGGACGCCGCCTTTTTGAGGCATCGCTCCTTTCAGATGTCCTGGATACTACGGAGGCTAGTGCCCGTGATGACTAAGTTTACAACTCTTTGCGGTTTACTCCGATCCTGTGCAGCAGCCCACCGCCCATACCAGAAGCTGTACTTTTTCATCAGACTCCTGGTTTATGAGTTGGAAAGCTCTTCTGTTTTGTCAATCTGTGTTCTTTGTCTTTGTGAGGGCCTGGTGTGTCTTCCATGTTTTTTCCTCATTTCACAATGCCAAGATACATTAGAATCCACAACTTGAGTTATCTGCCAAGTGGTACATGGATTTAACCTTTATAGGAGGCCACCTAGTTCCATATAGATACTAAATGTGTCAACAACAGAGATGAGCTCAAAAACTCATTCAATAGAATATATTGTACTTTGATTTAACCTTGTAAAACTCCACAAATAATATTGTTCAAGTCATGATGTCTCTCCATTATCAACCTTTCACTCAATAAATATTTGATTGTAGATTCAAGAGATTCTGCAGATGCTGGAAATCCAGAGCAACACACACAAAATGCTGGAGGAACTCAGCAGATCAAGCAGCATCTATGAAGGGAAATAAACAGTTGGTATTTCAGGCCAAGACCTTTTATCAGTCAATACCAACCAACAAAATAATAAATAATAAGAAGAATAAAATAATATAAATAACCAATAATTGTCCAGTTCTATACGCTTGTAAAAATGAATCGAAAGTTGCACAAAAAATTCTCAGTAATGGGTGGCAGGGTAGTGTAGTGGTTAGCACAACGCTTTACAGTACAGGTGACCTGGGTTCAATTCCCACCACTGCCTGTAAGGAGTTTGTACGTTCTCCCCATGACTGTGTGGGTTTCCTCCAGGTGCTCGGGTTTCCTCCCACAGTCTAAAGATATGCCGGTAGGTATGTTAATAGATGACTGTAATTTGTCCCTTGATTAGGCGATGATTATATCAGGAGATTGCTGGGCGGAGCAGCTCAAAGGGCCAGAAGGGCTGATTCCACATTGTGTCTCAATAAATAAACAATAAATAACATTCTAAAATCTGAAATACGTATAATCAAACCTGGTTCAGTACATTTGCTGAGTCTCAGGGGTCCCCTAGAGAGATGATTAAGAGCTTCCAAAAGGCTTTAGCCTGATATAAAAATGAGCTGAGCCTTTCAGAACACCAAACTCACTGACTGCTTCCAAAATACACTCATATTTTCCTCTCTGTATAAAGAGTTGTCTGTAAATTTTTAATGTAAAATAATATTAAGCAGAACAAAATTGAAGAGCTTTCCTCTGTGTGTTGAGCTTTTAATAATAATACCGGAATTGTGTTTCATTTCCACTTTTACTCTGAGTCTGTAGAGGTGGATGATAACGATGACAAATATTGAATAGTTTCAATAATTATAAAACGATGCTTCTGTGAGAATGCGGAAATCTGTTGTAAATAATTAACAAGGATTTAAGGCACTTAAGCTTTTCAACAAAGGTGCATAATTGATGTTGCTGCAATTGGATTATGTCCTGCAAGTCAAGGTCTTTCATCAACTATAAACCTTGCTCGGCCTTGGGCCACCAAAGCGGTGCCGTAATTCACAGTCAAAGTGGTCTTCAGATTTTGACAGATCAGGTTACTGGAGTCTCTGAGCCTATGAATTCCTTCTCATGTCAAAGTTGCGCGGTCTAACATGCGACCATCTTTGACAGGGAAACAGAGCTGAAGCTGCTGGCTTTTATACAAGGGTAAATGAGTAGGCATTTCATTTTACACAATAATGTAATGAAAAGAAAAAGAAAGAACAGACATGTCAAATAAATCAGCCCTGATCAGATGTTGGAGCAGGCTCGGTGGCAGTCTCATTATAGCGAGGAGGTGGAAGCTTTAGAGAAGGTACAGAGATTCGCCAGAACGTTGGCTGGATTAGAGACTATGTTTTATGAGGATAGGTTGAGCGAGCTAGGGCTTTTCTCTTTGGAGAGAAGGAAGATGAGAGGAGACTGAATAGAGGTGTACAATATAATGAGAGGCATGGATCGAGTAGATAACCCAGAGACTTTCTCCCAGGGTGGAAATGGATAATACGAGGGGGCGTTACTTTAAAGTTCAGGGAAAAGTATGGGATGGGGTTGTCAGAGGTGGGTTTTTCCCCCACAGAGAGTGGTGGGTGCATGGAACACACTGCCAGAAGTGGTGGTAGAGGCAGCTACATTCAGGACTTTAAGAGACTCTTAGACAGACACAATTATGATGATTATGATTATGAAGACACGTAGTCCTCTTTTATTGTCATTTAGTAATGCATGCATTGAAAACTAATACAATATTTCCTCCGGTGTGATATCACAAAACACAGGACAAACCAAGACTGAAAAAACTGACAAAACCACATAATTATAACATATAGTTACAAACAGTGTAACAATACCATAACTTGATGAAGAAGTCCGTGAGCACAGTAAAGTTCAAAGTCTCTCAAATGTCCCACATCTCACGCAGACGGGAGAAGGAAGAAAAACTCTCCCTGCCATGCCGACCACAATCCGACTCTGAGTCATCGGAAAACTTCGAGCTCTGATCAGCTCTCCGATACCGAGTACTGAGAGCCATCTCTGTCCGAACGATTCGACCTCCTTCTCGGTAGCCAAAAGCAGGCAAGGCCGGGGATTTTGAGGCCTACCCTCCGAAAGATTCCCAACCGTGCAGTTACGACAGCAGCGAACGAGCGTTTCAGAAATTTCTCCAGATGTTCCTCTGTGCTTTCACGTCCATTCTCCATCAAATCAGAATTATCCACGGCCCCTATTTAACAGATATGACATTATTTATGACAGAAAAATTGAAAGCTTTGTGGAAGGGAGGGAGTAGATTGATCTTGTAGGTAAAAGTGTTGGCACAACCTTGTGGGCCAGAGAGCCTGTACTCACTGGAATTCAGAAGAATGAGGGGTAACCTCATTGAAACCTATCAGATGTTGAAAGGCCTTGGTAGAGTGGATGTGGAGAGGATGTTCCCTATGGTGGGGAAGTCCAAGACCAGGGGACACAGCCTCAGAATAGAGGGGTGTCCAATTAGAATGTAGATAAGGAGGAATTTCTTTAGCCAGAGGGTGGTGAATTTGTGGAATTTGTTTCCATTGGCAGCTGTGGAGCCCAAGTCATTGGCTATTATTAAGGTAGAGGTTGATAGATTCTTGATTAGTCAAGGCATGAAGGGATACGGTGAGAAGGCAGGAGATTAGGGCTGAGAGGGAAATGGATCAGACGTGATGAAATGGAGGAGCAGACTCGATGTACCAAATGGCCAAATTACCTAATTCTGCTCCGATATTTTATGGTCTTATGTTCTATATTCAATGTTCCTTCCCAGTATAAACCCTGTACTGAGGCCACAGTAGCATTTAGATGCATAATTCAGAAGATTTGTAGTTCAGGTGGCTGATAATTGGGTTGAGTTGTTCTCCAAACTTGGCAACTTACTTTGTGCATTGTGGTCCGGCCTTTTGCCCTCGTTGCTCATAAGTAGGTTAAATTCCTGAGCAAGGATTTTGTCATACAGCGACAAAATTTCCTCCCCGCAGTTTCAGAAATAATGCCCAGTCAGCTGATTGAAAGATATTTAAAGGCCAGGCATTCGGAGGACACACCACAATCAACAGCGCATTGATGGTGTCTCCTCGTATGGTGACAGAATGTTTGCAAGTAAATTGCCAAGATGGGAGAGCAACTCAGTCCAACCACAAAGATGCATTTACAACTAGCTAGAAAGTGATGATTCTGCTCTTTATTTTCTTAGTTGGCAACTCAAGCAGCAGCCATGGGATCCATAGCCAGCTCTCAGGCCTTCAGCAACGCCCTGTCCAACCTGCAAGGGATGGCCTCCCAACTCGTCACTAACGCACAAGGCCAGGTGAGTCTTAACATTGTGTCAAGCAATTTCACGTGTTCTATTGATGCCGTAAGTTCAACATTGTCTCATACCAGAACAAAAGGGGACAACAAACAAATTCAAAGTCAAGATCAAAGTAAATTTATCATCGAAGTATGTATATGTTACCACTTACTATCCTGAGAGTCATTTTCAAAGTCAAAGTAAATTTATTGTCAAAATGCCTTGAGATATTTTAACATACAGTATATGAAGTACATATTTGAAACATTGATGATGTACTACCTTGAGATTAATTTTTTTTGCAGGTATTTACAGGAAAATAAAGAAATATCAGAGAATTTATGAAAAACTATACATAAGCTAGGGTGGTGGGCTGGAGATACGTCTCTACCAAAGGAGGTATAAGGTGCTCCTTCCCTCTGCTAGCCTGCAAGTCACCCTTGGATGGTGTATGAGCAGCTGGTGCCTATCACAATTCCTGGTAATGCGACCACTGACACCAGGCAAACAATCTCTGAAGAGTATTGATAATGGCTGGGGTCACCCATCTTGTAAAGACACTGCCCAGAAGAAGGCGATGGCAAACCACTTCTGTAGAAAAATTTGCCCAGAACAATCATGGTCATGGTAAGACCATGATCGCCCACGTTATACGACACAATGCATAACGATGATGATAATTGAGATATGCTGTATATGACATACTACCTTGAGATTCGTTTTCTTGCAGGCATTTACAGAAAAATAAAGAAATTCAACAGAATTTATGAGAAACTATCCCCTAAACAAAAACTGACAAACAACCAAGGTGCAAAAGAAGATAAATTGTGCGAATGAAATATTAATATTACTGTACTGAGAATGTTTGTTATAAACTCATAAGTTGTAGGGTCTATGAAAGTGAGTCTGTAGGTTGTGGAATCAGTTCAGTGTTGAGGTGAGTGAAGCTATCCAGGCTGGTTCAGGAGCCTGATGGTTGAGGGGTAATAACTGTTCCTGAACCTGGTGGTGTGGGTCTTGAGGCTCCTGTACCTCCTGCCTGAGGGCATGGCCTGGATGGTGAGGATTCATGATGATGGCTGCTGCTTTGCTCCATGTCAATGTAGTCAGTGGTGGGAGGGGATTCTCTGTGATGGACTGGTTTTTGTAGCCTTTTCTGCTCCTGGGATCACCTCAGCATTCTGGTTTACTGAAATGATTGTTAGATGTCAACGTTGTGATAACTGAAATGGAGGATATGGTGATCCAGGCATAGGCACAGATTTGTTATTGCAAGAATGATCCATTTTGAAAGTACTCATTCACTCATGCTAGCACCAGCGACCTGTCTGTAAGGAGACCGCTGTCTGTAAGGAGTTTGTGAATTCTCCCTATCAACCACGTGGGTTTCTTCCCACATTCCAAAGAATCACGGGTTGGTAGGTTAACTTGTCACTTGGATATAATTGGACGGTGTGGGTTCAGTGGACCAGAAGGGCCTGTTACCATGGTGAATCTCTAAATTAAAAAAATTAAAACACACACACACACATACCCACACATATACATATATTACTAGACAGACGTTGATCCAGGGGATCATGGGTTTGCGCCTCTAATGGACTGTGCCCTCTCCAAGGCACAAGCCTAGGCCAGAAGATTTGAAGAACCAGCTATTGCCCATACATCAGGTTCCCCCTCTCCACAACACCAAGGGAAGGGCAAGCGCCAATACAGCTTGGCACCAGTGTCATCGCAGAGGTTGCCAGGGTGAAGTTATAAACAACATCAAACTGCCTTGGGGACCCGGCTCCAGATTTCTTCCTTGTATGGCTGCAAGGCAGCGGAAGTTTAGAATCAGAGTTTTCCTTCTCCTAGGCGGGCTGCCGTCCGAGGCTGACGAGCCCCACCTGCCCGAAGCAACTGGTTTTGAGGCGCCAGTGGTCCGCCTTTGCCCCCCCTCTTGTCAGTGGAAACAGTTCCACCAGGCCTAGTAGCTAAGCCAAACGTGAAGGCCGAGAGTTGGACTTGGTCAGAGGCTGTTAGAGACGCACCCCATTTGGAGCACTTTATAGGTAGTGGGAGCTATTCCCCACTACCACTCCCGGCTATGACAATCTTAGGAACCATACATATACACACTCACACATACACACATACACACACACACACACACACACACTCACACATGTACACACTCACACAGAGACACACACATACACGTACATATTTACACATACATACATACACACATGCAAACTCACACAGACAAATATGCACACACACATTCACACGCACAAACATACTCTCACACATACTCACATAGACAGATGCATGCATGCGCACGTACACACACTCACACACACATGCAAACGCACACAAACATACACATATACACACACAGAGATTTGCAGATACAAATGTACGCACACATACACAAATATACACACACACACTGTACACACACAGACACGCATGCACACGCATAAACAGAATATCTCAAGAGAAAGCTCATTTAAGCAAAGATATACAGTGAATTGCTGACCTTGTTATTTTTATTGTGCAGGTTCAGAATTGCTCCATCAGTACTCAGAGGGCTGAATGATGAGGCTTGTCACCGTGGACCCTGATCTGATGAATCATTCTATTTCAGGTGCACACAACAGACATTATAGAAAGATTGTCTCAACAACACACAGGTCTCACCAAATCTTGCAGCCTAACCTTTCATGCTTTATTAATTTTTGTTTGGAAATTCCTTCTGCATGTTCTGTTTAAAATGATTCAGCTTCAGAGCTGTGTCTCGGTGTAGAGGGAAATTGTTAAGGACAAAATATTTTGAAGATTTTATGATTATTTTCAGAAGATGACTAGAATCCCTCAATTTAAATCGGTGAGACCAGAAAAAAAGCAGTGGTTAAATGCCAATAAATGATATTCTGAAACAGTGGTTATTTCCCACAGCGGCCTTTAATTCATTTTGGACAGCACATGCAATCACATGCATGAGATAGTTATTTCACTCGGTACAACACTGTTCTCTGCTGCTGACAATACTATTGACTAGCTGATAAAAACACAACTTCTCATACATATTTTCATAATTCCTATTGTGAAGATTTTAATATCAGCAGACTCCAACCTGATAGCATGAACATCAATTTCTCTCATTTCTGGTAATTTTGCAGACCCTCCCCCTCACTTCACAATTCCCCATTCCCTTTTCCCTCTCTCACCTCATCTCCTTGCCTGCCTATCACCTCCCTCTGGTGCTCCTCCCCCTTTTCTTTTTTCCATGGCCTTCTGTCCTCTTCTATCAGGTTCCCCCTTCTCCAGCCCTGTATCTCTTTCACCAATCAACTTCCCAGCTCTTTACTTCACCCTCCCCCTCTCCCTGTTACACCTATCACCAACTATCTTGTGCATCTTCCTCCCCTCCCCCCACCTTCTTTTTCTGACTTCTCCTCTTCCTTTCCAGTCCTAATGAAAGGTCTTGGCCTGAAATGTAGACTGTACTCTTATTGTGTGCAGTTCTAGTCACCTAACTATAGTAAGGATATCAGTAAGATTGAAAGAGTGCAGAGAAGATTTACTAGGATGTTACCTGGTCTTCAGGAGTTGAGTTACAGGGAAAGATTGAACAGGTTAGGACTTTATTCCTTGGAGCGTAGAAGAATGAGGGGAGATTTGATAGAGGTTTACAAAATTATGAGGGGATAGACAGAGTAAATGTGAGTAGGCTCATTCCACTTAGATTAGGAGAGATAAATATGAGAGGTCGTGGCTTTAGAGTGAAAGGGGAAGGGTTTAGGGGGAACATTAGAGGGAACTTCTTCACTCAGAGAGTGGTGGGAGTGTGAAACGGGCTGCTATCTGACGTGGTAAATGCGGGTTCACTCTTAGGTTTTAAGAATAAATTGGATCGGTACATGGATAGGAGAGGTCTGGAGGGTCATGGACTGGGTGCAGGTCAATGGGCCTAGCGGAATAAAGTTTTGGCACAGACTAGAAGGGCAGAATGGCCTGTTTTCTGTGCTGTAGTGTTCTATGGTTCTATGCTGCCTGGCCTGCTGAGTTCCTCCAGAATTTTGTGTGTGTTGCTTAATATCAGCAGGACTAGGGTTTTCAGAAACGGAAACAGCTTTTCTCCAAATACTTGACGAGAGAAGTCAGATATTGCACTGTAGTTCCAAGTGCTGGCAGATTTGACTCAAAAGGCCAAATGGTCTAAATCTCCTCTCTGTCTTACTCAGAATCAGGTTTGTTACCATTGCCGTGTATCATGAAATGTGTTGTTTTGCAGCAGCAGTATGGTGCAATACAAACAAGGAAATAAGTAATACAAAAATAGAGCAAGTAGTGAGATCACGTTCGTGAAATCCGCTGACAGAGGGGAAGAAGCTGTTCCTAAAACGGTCAGTGTGTGTCTTCAGGATGCTGCACCTTCTCCCTGATGAGGGCAGGTCCTGGATGGTGAGGGTCTTTAGTGGTGGATGCCGACTTGCTGAGGCGTCACCTTTTGAAGATGTCCTTGATGCTGGGGAGGCTGGTGCCCATGATGGAGCTGGCTGAGTTTACAACTCTCTCCAGCTTTTTCCGATCCTGTGCAGTGGCCCCTCTGTACCGATGGTGATGCAACCAGTCAGAAAGCTCTCCGCAGTACCTCTGTGCAAATTCACTGGAGTCTTTGGTGACGTACAAAATCTCCTCAAGCTCCTAATGAAATATAGCCACCGGAGAACCTTCTTTGTAATTGCATCCATATGTTGGGCCTTTAGAGGTTGGTCTTTAGAGATAGTGACAGCCAGGAACTTGAGGGTGCCCATCCTTTCCACTGCTGACCCCTCATGTGTTCTCCTGACTTCCTGAGGACGGGTTGCCAGAACAGGGGCAAATCACATGGAGTTTTTGGCATGGGGACAGATGTCAGCACACCTAGTCTATGCCACCACATTGCTCCATGCACCCATTTTGTTCTCTCATCCTACCCTTTCCTTTTCCTTTCTCCTTCTTGTCTATATCTTGCACTTCCTTGAAAAGACTTTGGCCTTCTCTGTAACAAAACTATATGCACGCTTGGGGTGAAGTCACTTTTTCTATACCTTCATTGGATTATTACTGGATTTCACATTTATCATCCCTAGTTTTGGATGTTCAAATAGAAACTCTTTCTCTTCCTTTACCCACTTCAAAGTTCAAAGAAAATGTATTAACAAAGTATGTACAGTCCGGTGCAAAGGTTTCAGGCACAATTTTAGACTCAGGTGCCTAAGACTTTTGCACTGTACTGTATCTGTCAATATGAAGCAGAGAGCCAGTTTGTAAATCTGGCGGGAGCAAAGGCTGTTGGGATTTGTGAGGGTGGAGTGCCGTGGGAGGGGTGTGGGACAGATGGCAGAGAAGGAGTGCCAGGAGCAGAAGGTGGCACGGGCACAGAGATACCAGCCCTGAGACACCAGGCAAGATCATTTGATTCCAAACAATTGGTGTATTGATCATTACAGAATGTCTCTCCAGTGCTTCCTGCTCCCTCCCCTCTCCCTTCCCCTTTTCCCAACCATGATTCCCCTCTCCCTGCCCCCTTCCCACTCTCAGTCCACAATAGGGATCAGAATCAGATTTATTATCACTCACATACGTCATGAAATTTGCTTTTTTTGCAGCAGCAGGAGCAGTACAGTGTAATACATAAAATTACTACAGTACTGTGCCAAATTCACAGGTACCCTAGCTATATAGCTACATGTGCCTAAAACCTTTACACAGTACTATATCACTGACACACGATATATAAAATAATATTGGCACAAATTAATTTTCTTTAAGATTAGATTATGAGGACACGCAGTCCTCTTTTATTGTCATTTAGTAATGCATGCATTAAGAAATGATACAATATTCCTCCGGTGTGATATCACAGAAACACAGGACACACCAAGACTGAAAAACTAACAAAAACCACATAATTATAACATATAGTTACAACAGTGTAACAATACCATAACTTGATGAAGAACAGGCCATGGCACAGTAAAAAAGTTCAAAGTCTCTCAAAAGTCCCACATCTCACGCAGACGGGAGAAGGAAGAAAACTCTCCCTGCCATGCCCGACCACAGTCCGACTCTGAGTCGTCCAAAAAACTTCGAGCTCCGATCAGCCCTCCGACGCTGAGTACCGAGCGCCATCTCTGTTGAACGCTTCGACCTCAGCCTTGGTCGCCAGCAGCAGGCAAAGCCGGGGATTTTGGGGCCTTCCCTCTGGAGATTCTCAATCACGCAGTAGCAGCGGCAGCGAACCGGGCATTTCAGAAATCTCTCCAGATGCTCCTCTGTGCCTTCTCACGTCTGTCTCCATCAAATCAGAATTGTGCACCGCATCCTACTTACAAATAAGATATCATTTCACTGGAGTGCTGAATAATAAAATATATTCTAGAGGATTGACATTTAGCATCAGGTGCATTTACAACACAAGTTAAAAAGTAAACTGTATAATGCTACTGTGAGAGACCCAGGCGGTGGCAGGGAGCTCAGGAGTTTTGGGGGTAAAGCTGTTTCCCACCTGAAGAGTCCTTGTCCTAATGCAGATTTCCTGATGGTGGGGGGTAAAGGGGATTGCTGGACAGATGAGAGGGATCACTGAGAATTCTAAAAGGCCCTGCTCATGCAGTGTTCCTGGTAAATCTCTCTAAAGGGTGGAAGAGAATCAGAATCCGGTTTAATATCACCGGCATGTGTCGTGAAATTTGTCAACTTTTGGGCAGCAAAACAGTGCAATACATAATAATAGAGAAAAAAATCTGTGAATTACAAGTATATATATATTAAGTAGTTAAATATGTAGTGCAAAAATAGAAACAAAAAGTAGTGAGTTAGTCTTCATGGGTTCAATGTCCATTCAAAAATCTGATGGCAGAGGGGAAGAAGCTGTTCTTAAATCGTTGAGTTTGTGTCTTCAGGCTTCTGTACCTCCTCCCTGACGGTAGCAATGAGAAAAGAACATGTCCTGGGTGATGGGGTGATGGGAGAGACCCTGGTAACCCCCTCAGCAATCCTCGTTATTTTTTGTAGGGTCTTGTGGCCAGATGCCTTGCAATTCGCATTCCAGACGCTGCTGCAGATGGTCGGGGCACTCTCGATAGTGTTCCTGTAAAAGTTGTTTAGAGTGGTGGGGGTTGGGGGCCTAAAAACAAATGAGTAATGCAGCTGTTATGTGCAGCAGAGCAAAATAATCCAATTGTCAAACTGCTTTCGATTAAACGAGTTTTACTACATTTGTAATCAATGGAAAAGGAATCATATAAAATGGATTACCAGTTCATAATGGGTGTTTCCATCGATGACCAAGGTACCCAGAGGCAAAATCATAGCCACATGAGTTAAATCAGCAATAAATGCATCTTGTTACAGGTCAGTCAATAAGTCACTCATTTGTAACATAATTCATCAAATTTATTCACTGAGGCCCCCTCACTTTTAATTGTTTATAATACAATAAAACTACTTATTAAAATCAGTCTGATTATTGTACCAAGTTAGCATAAAAACTTATTACAGTAGCGTAATGGTTAGTGTAACACTTTACTAACAAGAGATCAGGGTTCGATTCCCAGCGCTGTCTATAAAGAGTTTATACGTTCTCTTTGTGATTGTGAGGGTTTCCTCCCACAGTCTGCAGGCGTACGGGTTAGCTCTAGTCAGTTGTGGGCATGCTATGTTGATGCCAGAAGCATAGTGACGCCTGTGGGCCGCCCAGCACGATTCCAAATGCACAAAGGAGAACAATCTATGCCTACAAACAAATTACTAAATCTGAGAACATCTGTTGGAGAGTCTTTGAAAGTGAGTCTGTAGGTTGTGGAATGCAAACAATGTAGTTATGAACGTTCTCACCCCAAAACTACGACTGCTTATTCCCCTCCATAAATGCTGCCCGACCTGCTGAGTTCCTCCAGCATTTTATGTGTGTTTCAGGTTATATACGACAAATAAAGCTAATCTTCCTTCCTTTTTTTCTTTTTTAAAAGCCAGTCTAGAAATTATTCTGTTATTTAATTTTGTTAGAATTGCTTGCTTACCCAAATCAACTAGAAACGCCTTAAAAGAATTCAGTTGTCCATCTTGTCATCATGCTTTGGAACAAAGATTAAATCTGCAGTTTCAACAGGGCATTGAAAAAGAAACCTGGATCAGAAAGTACGGTTGTATGGAGAGATTCAAAGAGTAAATGTGTCACTTCTCATTGTAGAAGTAAATGGCACAGCGGAGAACTCCAAATCCCTCTCTACTCCCCACCGAGAATGTTCTTCTCCACACTCCTGGCACATTAGTGTGGCACACTTGGCATTCAACACAAGAAATGGACTTGCAGCATCTAACTGAGGACTGGGATGAGATTTAAAATCAGGTTTATTATCAGAGTTCAAACTAAATTTATTATCAGAGTACGTATACTGTATGTCACCATATACCACCTTGAGATTTATTTTTTGCGGGTGTTTACAGAAGAATACTTACTGTAAAAGAATTCCCTCCTCAACTCTATTCTAAAAGAACGTCCCTCTATTTCAAGGTTGTGCCCTCTGGTCTGAGACTCCCCCGCTACAGGAAGCATTCTCTCCACATCCACTCTATCTAGTCCTTTCAATATTTGACAGTTTCCTTTGAGATTCCCCCCTCATTCTTCATCACTCCTCATACATTAAGCCTTTCATTCCCAAAATCATTCTTGTGAACTTCCCCTGGACCTTCTCCAATGCCAGCACGTCTTTTCTTAGATAAGTAGCCAAAACTGCTCACAATGCTGCAATCCCTTTTAAAGCCTCAGCATCAATCCTTGCTTTTACATTCTAGTCTTGAATGAGGAGCCCAGTGGTTGAAGGGTGGTAACTGTTCCTGACCTTGGTGTGTGGGATCTAACACTCCTGTACCTCTTTCCCGATGGCAGCAGCAGGAAGAGAACGTGACCTGGATGGTGGAGATTTTAGATGATGGATGCTGCTTGAAATGTAATGTGAATTTTGTTTTGTGGCAGCAGTACACAGCAATACGTAAAATATAAGAGAAATTTACAGTAAGTGTATATGAAAAAATAACTAATGCAAAAACAGAGCAAAAATAGAAAGCATTCATGGACAATTCAGAAATCTGACATCAGAGGGGAAGAAGCTGGGTGTCTTCGGGGTCCTGTACCTCCTCCCTGATGGTAGTAATAAGAAGAGAACGCGTCCTAGGAGATAGCGGTCCTTAACGATGGATCCTGACCTTGACCCTTCATTTACTGGCCCTGACCTCTAACTCCTCTTAATCTCTGTCCTTAAACACTAAACTGACAACTAATTCCATGTGCTGCCCCCAAAACTTTCCCCACGGATCAATAAACTATACCTGTGTAATGAGCTCTTCGGGCCTGTGTGGGGCACCAGAGAGAAATGGGCTCAGAAGATCTTAGAGCACCGGAATTGCTTAATTGTTGTTTAACGAGAGTTCTTAATCCTTTAGAATTCCGTGTGTTTTTCTCAAGCGACTCAGTCTTTGTAATGGGTCTCCTGGTGCTTTCTGTTCCAACTTGTTAAATTTGTTTCGATAAACTCGGGGATTCTGTGTTAATTGTATTATTTATGCAAACGCAAAATTAGTACTAATCACATGGTCTTCGTTTTGAGAATGTTACTTCTCTCAGCAAAGCCACTAATGTTCTTTTGTAATTATTATGAATAGACTCTAATCACCGTCATTACAGCGGAGTCCGTCTTTCCTCCGCACTTGGGTTCCGATGTTGACAGCACACATCGTGATAGTCTGAGCCGTGACCTCGATGGAGACCACAGCCCGACCTGATCCAATTCAGCAGGCAAACTTTTTGAGGTTTAGTTTCATGTGCATCTTTATTGTCCCATTACTTTGTTACATGGAGAGTACATGGGCATTCATGATCTAAGGATGTAAATGCTGAGCAGAAAAAACTGATAACAATCAATTGAACAGCATCCCACATCAAAGTCACACATCACACATCAGCACCACTAAGAAGTCAACATTTCGAGCCGAGACCCTTCGTCAGGACTAACTGAAGGAACAGCTAGTAAGAGATTTGAAAGTGGGGGGAGAGGGGAAGATCCAAAATGATAGGAGAAGACAGGAGGGGGAGGGATGGAGCCAAGAGCTGGACAGGTGATTGGCAAAAGGGATATGAGAGGATCATGGGACAGGAGGCCCAGGGAGAAGGAAAAGGGGGAGGGGGAAAAACCCAGAGGATGGGCAAGGGGTATAGTCAGAGGGACAGAGGGAGAGAAAGGAGAGAGAGAGAAAGAATGTGTGTAAATAACGGATGGGGTACGAGGGGGAGGTGGGGCATTAGTGGAAGTTAGAGAAGTCAATGTTCATGTTATCAGGTTGGAGGCTACCCAGACGGAATATAAGGTGTTGTTCCTCCAACCTGAGTGTTGGCTTCACCTTTACAGTAGAGGAGGCATGCATGGTAGTGCGCCTTACCGCACCAGAGATTGAGGTTCAAATCCCCTCGAAGTTTGTACGATCTCCCCGTGACCATGTGGGTTTCCTCTAGATGCCCTGTCCTGCCTAAGGGTCTCGGCCTGAAACGTCAACTGTTTACTTTTTCCATAGATGCCGCCTGGCCTGCTGAGTTCCTCCAGCATTTTGTGTGTGTTCCTCCGGATGCTCTGGTTTCCTCCCACATTCCAAAGACGTACATGTTAGGGTTAGTAAGTTGCAGGTTTGCTCTGCTGGCGCCGGAGGCGGGCTGCCCTCGGCACAAACTCAGACTGTGTTGGTCATTGATGTAAATGACGCATTTCACTAACACAAAATATTCTGCTGCTGCTGGGGTCAAAGCAACACGCACAAAACGCTGGAGGAACTCAGCAGGTTAGGCAGCATCCGTGGAAAAGATTGGTCGACGTTTCGGGCCGAGACCCCACCTTCTTTATAGGGCCCCTGCCTCCTCCCTCTTCAGTCCTGACGAAGGGTCTCGGTCCGAAACGTTGACTGTTCATTTCCACGGATGCTGCCCGACCTGCTGAGTTCCTCCAGCGTTTTGTGCGTGTTGTTTTGACGCATTTCGCTGTGCGTTTCAACGTTTTGATGTCTATGTGACAACTGAAGCTAATCTGAGGTGGAACAGTAGGAGGAGAGGAGGAGAGAGAGCAGCGCGCCAGCGCGTGCGCAGCCCTCCGGTGAAAAATGATATTGTATCTGTTAAATAGGAGCCGTGGACAATTCTGATTTGATGGAGAATGGACGTGAAATCACAGAGGAACATCTGGAGAAATTTCTGAAACGCTCATTCGCTGCCGTCGTTACTGCGTGGCCGGGAATCTTTTGGAGGGTAGGCCTCAAAATCCCCGGCTTTGCCTGCTGTTGGCGACCGAGGTTGAGATCGAATCATTCGGACAGAGATGGCGCTCAGTACTTGGTGTCGGAGAGCTGATCAGAGCTCGAAGTTTTCGGATGACTCAGAGTCGGATTGTGGTCGGCATGGCAGGGAGAGTTTTTCTTTCTTCTCCCGTCTGCGTGAGATGTGGGACATTTGAGAAACTTTAGACTTTACTGTGCTCACGGACTTCTTCATCAAGTTATGGTATTGTTGCACGGTTGTAACTATATGTTATAATTATGTGGTTTTGTCAGTTTTTTCTGTCTTGGTCTGTCCTGTGTTTTGTGATATTACACCGGAGGAAATATTGTATCATTTCTCAATGCATACATTACTAAATGACAATAAAAGAGGACTACGTGTCTTCATAATCTAATCAAATCTAAACAGTGTGCCAGCGATCACCAATTGGCGTTCAATTCCTGCCCATCAGGGCAAATGGGGCAGACAGGGTTGTCAATGTGACCCCCACACTTACAGTGTTCATAGATTCTTTGGAGCAACACAGCATTGTGGTGGTTAGCCTAACACTATTACAGCACCAGCGGCCCGGGTTCAATTCCTCCACTGTCTGAAAGGAGACATTCTTTCCGTGACCGTGTGGGTTCCTCCCACTTTCTAAAGACTTGCCGGTTAGGGTTAGTGAGTTGTGGACAAGTTGTGTTGGTGCTGGAAGCATGGTGACAATTGTACACTGCCCAACACAATCCTCACTGATCCGGTTTGACACAACTGAAACATTTCAGTGTATACAGTACCGTGCAAAAATCTTAGGCACATGTAAAAAAAAATCTGTAAAGTGAGGATGCTTTCAGAAATAATGAAATGAGATGTTTCTAAATACCAATAAAATCCCATATAAGAACAGTAAACAGCAAAATACTAAATCAAATCAATATTTGAAGTGACCACCCTTTGCTTTTAAAACTACCTCAATTCTCTTAGGTACACACTGGTGTGTGGTTTTATCAGAAAATCAGCTGGTAGGTTGTTCCAAGCATCTTGCTACAGTTCTTCTACTGACTTTGGCTGCCTGGCTTGCTTCTGTCTCTCCAGATAACCCCAGACAGCCTCGATGATGATGAGATCAGGTCTCTGTTAAGGCCATCCCATCTGAAACCATATATTAAAAAATCTAAGGTTCCTCAGACTCTTACTGTATCTAGACTTACATGCAAGAAATAAGGCTTATCTTTATGTTTAACCTCCATCGTGCCACAGGCTCCTGTAGGGTGCAGTGACTGGAGACGAGTTGTAGGAACTCGGACAACTCTTTCCTTAACTACCTGAGGGGAAACAAGACCATAATAACAACCCTCTCTGCGCAAGTGAAAATATTTGATTGCCACACACCACCTTTATAAAAATGTCACAAGTTCAATTAAAAATAAATCTAGTGTCAGCCATACTGTCACCTTAAATGAGTAATGATCTCATTAAGTGCCTACCAGGCTCCAGAGAGGTGAACTAATGCAACATTGTGACAGCTGGGTTAAACAAGGAATAAAAATACAAATTAAATCCAAAATGAAGTCTTGCGTAGTTAGTAATGCAATTTATTCTTTCTCTGCTTTTTATGTCAAAAGAAAGTTTGCAATTGCTTTTTATAAACATTTTAAACTTTCTACCTAACCCGCGCCACAACACAACTTGTGTTCAGGTTAAGTATTTCTAAATTTCAAAGGGAGAGTCGTACAGATTGTAAGTTGTGGATTTGGGCATAGGACCGTAATATATAGGAGCAGAATTAGGCCATTTGGCCCATCAAGTCTGCTCTGCCATTTCATCATGGCTGATCCATTTTCCCTCTCAGCCCCAATCTCCTGCCTTCTCCCCAAATCCCGTCATGCCCTGACCAATCAAGAATCTACCAACCTTTGTCATAAATATGCATAAAGGCTTGGCCCCCACTGCCACCTGTGGCAACAATTTCCACAGATTCACCTCTCTCTGGCTAAAGAAATTTCTCCTCATCCCCATTCTAGAAGGATGCCCCACTATTCTGAGGAACCGGCTGGTGGCATCAGCACTGGACTTCGGGGCGAGAGGTCCCGAGTTCGAAACTGACTGGCACCCTTGCACGCTCTCCATCCGTGCCTGGGTTGAGTGTCGAGCTAACAACCCGACCTTGTAAAAGGAACCTGGAGAAGGATGGGCTCCGCCAGGGCTCAGATGCCCAAGACACGCCGTACGATGAGCATACCAAAAAAAGCTTGTCATGACGGCACCCTGACGACTCCACCAGGAGCTAAGGGCGCGCACACACACTATTCTGAGGCTGTGCCCTCTGGTCTTGGACTTCCCACCATAGGAAACATCCTCTCCACACCCACTCTATCAAGGCCTTTCACCTCTCTATAGGTTTCAATGAGGTGACCCCTCATTCCCCTGAATTCCAGTGAGTACAGGCCCAGAGCTATCAAAACGCTTCTCATATGACAAGCCTTTCAATCCCGGAATCATTTTCCTGAACTTCCTTTGCACCGTCTCCAATATCAGCACATCTTTTCTTAGAAAGGAGGCCCAGCTGTACGCACTGGTAGTAAGCTGTGAGTGTGGGCACGTTACGTCGGCGCCAGAAGCATAGTGACACTTGCGGGCTACCCCCAGCACAATCCTCGGACTGTGGTCAGTATCAGGTTCAGAATCAAGTCTTATTGGAGTATCGTGTGTAGTTTTGGGCTCCTTATTTTAGAAAGGATATACTGACATTGGAGAGGGTTCAGAGAAGATTCACGAAAATGATGCCAGGAATAAAAGGGTTACTGTATGATGAACGTCTGGCAGCTCTTGGGCTGTATTCCCTGGAGTTCAGGAGAATGAAGGAGGATATCATAGAAACATTCCAAATGTTAAAAGGCCTGAACAGATTAGATATGGCAAAGTTATTTCCCATGGTAGGGGAGTCTAGGACAAGTAGGCACGATTTCAGCATTGAAGGACATCCATTTAGAACTGAGATGCGGAGAAATTACTTTAGTCAGAGGGTGGTAAATCTATGGAATTTCTTGTCATGAGCGGCTGTGGAGGCCAAGCCATTGGGTGCATTTAAGGCAGAGATAGACAAATTCTTGATTAGCCAGGGCATCAAAGGGTATGGGGAGAAAGCAGGGGAGTGGGGATGACTGGAAGTGGCCATGATTGAATGGTGGAGCAGACTCAATGGGCCGAATGGCCTACTTCTGCACCTATATCTTATGGTCTTATTATCACTGATATCTTCTATAAATTCACTGATTTTATATTCCACTGAGGTTGGATGGGACAACAACTAGAGGTCATGGGTTAAGGTTGAAACATCTAAGGAGAACATGAGTGGAAACGTCTTCACTCAGAGGGTGGTGAGAGTGGTATATGCCAGCTTGATGTCAACATTTAAGAGAAGTTTGGATAGTAGGTGTATGGAGGGATATATTCCGGGAGCAGGTCAGTGGGACTAGGCAGATTAAATGGTTCAGCACAGACGGACGAGATAGGCTGTATCTGTGCTGTAATTTTCTATGACTATATATGTATGTCATGAAATTTGTTGTTTTGCGGCACCAGCAATTATATTACGAATTACAGTATTAAGTTGTGCAAAAATAGTGAGGCAGTGTTCACGGGTTCTGATGGTGGGATGGAGGGGAAGAAGCTGTGCTGAAACATTGATTACGTGTCGTCAGGCTCCTGTACCTCTTCCCTGATGGTCGCAATGAGAAGAAGGCACGTCCTGGGTGGTGGGGGTCCGTCATAATGGATGTTGCCTTCTTGAGGCATCGCCGTTTGATGTATCCTCGATGGTGGGCAGAGGAGTGCCCATGATGGACCTGGCTGAGATGAAAACCTTCTGCAGCTTCTTCCAATCCTATACAGTGGCCCCTCCATACCCGGCAGTTAGTCTCCACTTTATGTTTCAATGTTTCGATACACATGTGACAAATAAAGCTCATCTTTAAAATGCGGATGCCTCAGTGCATATTCACAACAATCTCACCTTCGTTCAACTGAATCAGACTTTTCCTGGTGCAATGGGCCCCGCGGAACGGGCTTGGATGGGTCGAGATCATATCCAAACCACGACAGAATGGAACCACACTAACAGTGATGCTAAAAGCCATGTCAAATGAGAGTTTGCTATTATATCTCCACTACCTCCAGCCCAACATCAAAGTGATTGACCTGCAACACCTTCTCATTCCTGGTCTTGAAATGGGACAATCTCATCGCGGCGGCAGTGATCAGAGCAGTCGCTCTTAGTGTCTCAGAAGTAGACAAATGCTGTGCCACTTTAAACATTGCAAAGGGGTGATCAATAACTCTGTTGAGATAGATTGGCCATGACAGTGGCCACCCATCCCTAATCTATAAGAGTACTAAGCACTTCAGTTGAAATTATTGACTCTCCCAGCAGGACACTCACATCCAAACTAGTCTGAAAATAAAACCAGACTGATGCAAAAGATGTGTGGGAAATCAAACAGGGCTGGAATATAGGAAAGAACATAGAACATTACAGCACAGTACGAGATCTTTGGTTCATGATGTTGTGCTGACCTTTTAATCTACGCCAGGATCAATCTAACCCTTCCCTCCTACAAAGCCATCTATTTTTCTTTCATCCATGTACCTTCCTAAGAATATTAAATGTCCATAATATGACCATAAGATTTTGGAGCAGAATTAGGCCATTTGGCCCATCGAGTCTGCTCTGTCATTTCATTATGGCTGATCCAATTTCCTCTCAGCCCCAATCTCCTGCCTTCTCCCCAAATCCCTTCATGCCCTGATCAATCAAAAATCTATCAACCTCTGTCTTAAATATACATAAAGACTTGGCCTCCACAGCTGCCGGTGGCAAAGAATTCCACAAATTCACCACCCTCTGACTAAAGAAATTATAAGACCATAAGGCGATAATTATGCCTCATCTCTGTCCTAAAAGGACACCTCTCCATTCTTAAGCTGTGTCCTCTGGTCTTAAACTCCCCCACTATACGAAACATCATTTCCACATTCACTCTATCAAGGCCTGTCAACATTCAATAGGTTTCAATGAGGTCACCCCTCATTCTTCTGCATTCCATTGAGAAGAGGCCCAGGGTCTTCAGACACTCTTCATATGACAAGTCTTTCAATCCAGGAATCATTTTCATGAACCCCCCTTTCAACCTCTCCAATGTCAGCATATCTTTTCTTAGATAACAAGCTCAAACTGCTCATAATGCTCCATGTGAGGCCTTACCAGTGCCTTATAAAGCCTCAGCATTACATCCTTGCTTTTATATTCTGGTCCTCTTGAAATGAATGCTAACCTCACATTCGCCTTCCTCACCACAGACTCAAGCTGATAATCAACCTTTATGGAATCCTACACAAGGACTCCCAAGTCCCAATGCACCTCAGATTTTTGAATTTTCTCTAACTACTACTCTCTGTGTTAAAAAAAAAAGCTACCTCTGACATCCTCCCTATACTTTCCTAAAGTCACCTTAAAAGTTTGACCTCTTGTATTAGCCATTTCTGCCCCGGGAAAAGTCTCTAGCTGTCTACTCAATTTATTTCATTTTGTACACCTCTATCAAATCACCTCTCACCCTCCTTTAATCCAAAAGAGAAGCCCGAGCTCACTCAACCTATCTTCATACGACATGCTCTCTATATCTCCCCTGCATCCTCTCTAAAGCTTCCACACCTTTCCTACACTGAGGTGACCAGACCTCAAAGTTCAAGTTCAGAAGTACTTTTGTTATCAGAGTATGTATACATTACAGAACCTTGTGATTCAAGATACAAAACCTAGATCCTAACACAGAGGTCCTCAACCTTTTTCGCACCATGAACCAGTTTAATATTGACAATATTCTTGCGGACCGGCCGACCCGGGAGGCGGGGGTGCGGTGTACAGGTAGGGTTAAACTCACCTCAGCATGTCTTTTACAGTTAGGGTTGCCAATTTTCTCACTCCCAAATAAGGGACAAAAGTAGCAGTCAAATACGGGACACTTTACCCCAGGAGAGACTACCATGACCATGAAGCCTTGCGCGGGCACCTGTGTGTGCATGCATGACATGTGCATGCGCGTATGTGCCGATTTTTTTCCCCACAAATCGGTTTTGCCTTCATCTTCCTGACCGTACTGTATATACATTATTTCTACTTTATATTTATCATATCATTTATCATAACATATGGTATTTATCATATCATTCCTGCTTTTACTATATGGTAGTGTTATTTTAGGTTTTATGTATTATTTGGTATGATTTGTTAGGTTATTTTTTTGGTCTGGGAAAGCTGAAAAATTTTTCCCATATAAATTAATGGTAATTAATGGCTTCACGCCATTTCGGCACGAAAGGTTTCATAGGAACGCTCTACCTTAGCGGGGGAAATACGGGACAAACCAATTTAGCCCAATATACGGGATGTCCCGGCAAATACGGGACAGTTGGCAACCTTATGTTCAAGTTCAACAGTGCGTGACAGGGAATGAGGAAAGGTGCAGCTGACTCATATTGTTTCCTCATGGCCCGGTAGCACATGCTTTACGGCCCAGTGGTTGGGGACCGCTGTCCTAACAGGCAGCCGCGGAACAAGGAAACCCGAAAGAACCCATAAAAAAAGACCATCAGACAACTGATGTGCAGGAAAAAACTAATCGTGCAAACAATAAACGCAGGCAAATAGCGATCTGAACTGAAGTCCACGAAGAGAGTCTGTCCAGACAGTGCAGAGCGAAGAGCAGCAAACTAAACTGGCCCTTTCCTCTCCTCAATCCCAACACCTCGGGGTTCTCAATCTGGCCCACTGCCGAGATCATCGCCCAAACATTGGGTTCAGTCGCTTCAGTACACCTTGGGGCCTGGACCCTCCGCCTCGATCCAGGCTGTACTTGACCCTTCCAATTCGTCCCAGCACTTAAATCAACCCAACTTCGAGTCTCCCTCACTCTCGGCAACGGGCCCACTACATCACCTCGGCTCAGTTCTGCCACATCGAGTTGCCTCCAAGTCCAAAAGGGAAGTTGCAAACTATTGCTTGCAGTGGTTCATCGCCAGAAGAAGGGTGATTAATAAAGTATTTAATTTTCTTTCCTTATTTCATCGGCCACCAGTCAGAAGCCGCTGAAATTTACCAGCATCATCTTAAACCAGAACTGAACACAATATGCCAAGTGCAGTCTGACCAGAGTTTTATAGAGCTGCAACGTCACCTCTTGGCTCTTGAACTCAATCCCCCAATTAATACCAGCCAACGCATCATATGCATTCTTAACCACCCTATCAACTTACACTGCAGCTTTGAGGGATCTGTGGATGTGGACCCCAAGATGTATTACATTGATTTTAATGATTGAAGTATGCCGTTGGATCCAACTGTTTAATTCTTAGATTAGACTGTTTAATTGTTATTTTCTTTGCAGTTTAACAATGAATTATCTGCTTGTATCTTAAATAGTTTTTATATACATGTAACAGTTTATTATGCTCCCTAGTGGCCACAGTATTATATGCAGTGTGCCCAAGTGTTTATAGGGAGAAGGCAGGAGAACGGGGTTGAGAGGGAAAATGGACCAGCCCTGATGAAATGGCAGAGCAGACTTGATGGGCTGAATGGCTTAATTCTGCTTCTATGTCCTATGGCCTCACTTGTATGATTTTGGAAAGCTCTGGAAGCTTCTCTGGTGCTGCTTTATTTGAATAGGGGATTTCTGATTATTGCTGACTCTTATCTGCAAATCTGAATGGAATCTTACTTATCTGTAGAAGCCATGTATCTATTTTCTATCTGTACCGTATTTTGTGTTAGGAGTTTATTATGTTCATTATGGTAGTTAGTCACGTGGGTTGGGGTGTGGCAGACGTGAAGAGTTGAGTTATTTATTTGCGCTTTGTGTTTGGGGTCAGTTTCGTTTGGGTAGAGCGAAGGGAGTGCACAAGGGGGTGATTTTCTTTTTGTTGACAGCTTAAGACTGCATAGTTACATTTAAAATCGCTTCAATATATTTGAATATTCTTGAATACATTCAAGAACACTTGGTTTAAGTATGTTCATTGTGCTGAGATTGTTTATTTTGTTATATCGCTAGTTTTAGTTTCATTAGTTTTTATCATTTCAAGATTGTTTGTTTTACTAGTTTATTAATAAAAGATCAAAAGTATTCTTCGCCTTTAGAGCTTCATTATTGGATTGGATAGCGTGTCATACAAGATCAAATCCACCCCCCCCCCGTGCTTAGTCTCTAAGTGGTCTGGTTTGTTAGCGTAACTGCTGACCACGAGGCAACGCCATCTGTTAGTTTTTGTTCTGCTTTCTGTTGCTGTTACTGTTTGTTTTCCAATTTTCTTTGTTATATTAATACTTAATAAAATGATTGTGAAGCAACAAGTTTGCGCATCCTTCCTGACTTCTGAAAGAACCTTGGATTAAAAACATCAGACCAGCAGTGGTCAAGATTACTTGGGTTGCATTTGGGCTATAACTCAGCAGGCTCACAGCAATATCTCCCTGTGATACTACCGCAAGTAAGTTGACATTGCACGTGCTGGTGCATATGGCAATACATTTGACCTTGACTTTGGCTTTGATAAGAGGGGATGTTCTGTCATTCATTCTATTGGGTTTCATGTTTCATAGATGCTTGTGAAGAGTAAGAAGTTCAGGTTGTATGCTGTATACATTCTCTGATATTAACTGTACCATTGAACCTTTGAATCCCTTCTAGTCTAAGGGAATAATGTCCATAAGACACTGGAGCAGAATTAGGCCATTCAGCTCATCGAGTCTGCTTAGGTCACTCGACTCAGCTCGGAGATAGGGATATAAATGATGAGCTGGGACCACTGCTTCATATTTCTCATCTTCCCCTGTAACCAGAGGGAATAAGCTCACTCAACTTCTCTCGCCCCAACACTGAACTGATTCCACAACTCAATAGTTCCATTTAATATCAGAGAAATGTATGCAATGCAAGGCATCAAAGGGTATGGGGTGAAAGCAGGGGAGTGAGGATGACTGGATGAAGTGGATCAGCTCATGAATGAATGGCGGAACAGACTCAATGGGCCGAATGGCCTGTTTCTGTTCTTATATCTTATGGTCTTGTGGTCTAATATTCATCCTGAAATTCTTGTTCTACGCCAACATCCAGGAAAACAGAAGAGTGCCCCCAAAGAATGAGTGACAGTAAAAACTTTAGCACCCCAAAGCCCCCTACTCCCCCCTCCCATGCACAAGCAGCAGCAAAGCAAGGACCCTCTCCCTCCCCCTCCCCCACTTACTTCTACAATTAAAGCATCAGCACCTCTACCCACTAAGCGCACAATCGCAAGCCCCAAGAAAGACCATGATCTGCAGAACAACAAAAGCTAACTGTTCACCCGATAATTCGACATACCACAGTCTCTCTCTCCCTCCCTCCCTAATAAAGGGAGAGAGAGGTGTCACACTTTCACAGCAAGGGGGGAGACATAACAAAACAACTTGCTGATTTGCAATGATAAAGTCTGTTGCAGTGCTTCTTTCCAAGTTCTCCAACTCAAGAATCAGCAATAAGCACCCCCACCAATGTGTGTGTGTGTGTGTGTGTGTGTGTGTGTGTGTGTGTGAGAGAGAGAGAGAGAGAGAGAGAAAGAAAGAAAAAAAGAGAACAATTCACCGAGTACAGAGCCTCTGGCAGCTGATCCATTGTTCTCAATATTCTGTTCTCTCCCGCAACGTTTCAGTCAGTGGTTCTGGCTTAGAATCAGCCCGTCCCCAGGGCTGCAAGGCCTCAAAACCCCCAAGGCGTGCTCGTCTTCTAGGCCGCATCCTTGGGATTTTGAAAAGCGCCCGGTGGTCAGCCCTCGGTAGTGGGTCCCACGACTGAAGTTTGAGTGTAATTCCAGGTCGGGGTCTGTAACAGAACCCCACCCACTCTGAAAAGGTAAAAGAGAGACGTCAAAGGTAGAAATCAAGCTGTTTCCGCAGATGAGCTCGAAGGAGTCACTGTTCAGCGCCTCTGTCACTCCACACCATTATGGTGACCAGTATGTACTTCGATCATAAATGTATTTTGATTATGACCTTGACCTGGTACCTACTGGTGGACAGAGGGTGGGATAAGCCCTTGAGATTCCGGGTCCCTGCTGGGAGCTATGCATTCACCCATCAGCGAGAACATGCTTCCTGCCTCCAGTGTGTCCAATCCCTTAATAATCTTATATGTTTCAATAAGATCCCCTCTCAGCCTTCTAAATTCCAGAGTATACAAGCCCAGTCGCTCCAATCTTTCAACATATGACAGTCCCACCATCCTGGGAATTAACCTTGTGAACCTACGCTGCACTCCCTCAAGAGCAAGAATGTCCTTCTTCAAATTTGGAGACCAAAACTGCACACAGTACTCCAGGTGTGGTCTCACCAGGGCCCTGTACAGCTGCAGAAGGACCTCTTTGCTCTTATACTCAATTCCCCTTGTTATGAAGGCCAGCATGCCATTAGCTTTCTTCACTGCCTGCTGTACCTGCATGCTTACTTTCAGTGACTGATGTACAGGAACACCTAGATCTCGTCGTGCTTCCCCTTTTCCTAACTTGACTCCATTTAGATAATAATCTGCCTTCCTGTTCTTACCACCAAAGTGGATAACCTCACATTTATCCACATTAAACTGCATCTGCCATGCATCTGTCCACTCACCCAGCCTGTCCCACAGTGAGCTTAGAAGCTGTGGTTACCGAAAATAAGAGGTTCACCACTTGGCCAAAAGTAGTTTTCTTGATTTTTCACAATGCCACATATGGCATTATCAACAGAAACAGTTTGCAATTATTCTGAAATTGAGGGTGATCCTGTCTGAGAGAAGACCATAAGACATAGGAGTGGAATTAGGCCATTCAGCCCATCAAGTCTGCACCGCCATTGACTGGTTCATTATCCCTCCCAACCCCATTCTTCTGCCTTCTCCCCATAACCTTTGATGCCTTACTAAACAAGAACCTCTATACAACCTCCACCACCCACGTCATGCTCTCTTCTCACTGCTGCCATCAGGAAGAAGGTACAGGAGCCTTAGGACTCACACCACCAGGTTCAGGAACAGTTATCACCCCTCAACCATCTGGCTCTTGAACCAAAGGGGATAACTTCACTCAACTTCACTTGCCATATTATTGAAATGTCCCCACAACCACTGAACTCAATTTCAAGGACTCTTTGTCTCATGTTTTTGATATTTATTGTTTATTTATTTATCATTATCATTATTAGTTTTCCATTTTGTACTTATGGAGTTTGTTGACTTCTGCACTCTCTGGTTGAACACCATAGTTGGGTTGTTTTCATTGATTCTGTTATAGTTATTATTCTATGGATTTATTGAGTATGCTCACAAGAAAATGAGCCTCAGGGTTGTATATGGTGACATATATGTACCTTGATAATAACATTTACTTTGTTCTTTTTTCCATTGACGCTGCCTGGCCTGCTGAATTCCTCCAGCACTTTGTGTTTGCATTGCTTCCAGTTCTTCATAAGAACACAGATTCACAGATTTACCACCCTCTGGCTAAAGAAATTCCTCCACATCTCTGTTCTAAAGGGACATCCTTCTATTCTAAGGCTGTGCCCTTTGGTCCTACATCTATGCAGCTCTGCAAGGCCCAGGCCCAGGAGAAATATTGTCCCTGGCAACTGTGATCTAATACAGTTGGAATCTCATTCTGCATGGCAGCTTTCAAACATGCACTGGTAGACTTTATTAATTTACTTTTTATCTTTCGATTATGCGATAGAATGTTGCAAATTTTAGTTTATGCAGGTTGAGTGATATGAAAATTATGGGAGATCTTGTATATGTCTGTATTTAATTTAATACGTACTCCCTTGTTTTAATCCAAGTGGACTTGATGAAGGATATTGAGCAACCTGTCCACTGTCTTTTGTTTGTAAGTTTGCTGATATCATGCAGCTTATAAGAGGCTGGGAGGGAGGAGGATGCCAATAGTGGTGAGAAGGTGGGGTTTATGTAGAAAAGGAGACAGTGGGGTTGGATGGTGGATTGGTTAACAGCGTGTGATCGATAGTTTGTGTGATTGATTTAGTGGTTGCACATACTGTGTATGTGAGTGAGTGTGTGAAATGGCGTGTAATTCACCTTGACCAACCATTTCAATTCTACTCCCCATTCCCATTCTGGCATGTCTGTGCACACCATAAGAGCAGAATTAGGTCATTTGGCCCATCGAGTCTACTCCATCATTTCATCATGGCTGATCCATTTTCCCTCTCAGCCCCAATCTCCTGCCTTCTCCCCGTATCCCTTCATGCCCTGACTAATCAAGAACCTATCAACCTCTGCTTTAAATATACCCAGAGACCTGGCCTCCACAGCCGCCTGTGTCAACAAATTCCACAGATTCGCCACTCGCTGGCGAAAGAAATTTCTCCTCATCTCCATTCTAAAAGGACACCCCTCTATTCTGAGGCTGTGCCTCTAATCCTCGATGCTGCTACCACAGGAAGCATCCTCTCTACATCCACTCTATCAGGCCTTTCAGCAAGGTCACCCCTTGTTCTTCTGAATTCCAAGGAGTAGAGGCCCAGAGCCATCAAACAAAATATTTAGGAGACTGTTTACTGCTCAGGACAGAATCAGAATCTGAATCTGATTCAGAATCAGGTTTATGATCACGGACTTAAATCTCATAGTCTTATGGACTGGGTAGATCCCAGTGACTACAATGGTATCATCAGATTTGGCAATTGGTCATTGAATAGCAATCGTTACCACAGATGCTGCCCGCACAGGTAATACTTATGACGAACTGGAAGCAATGCAAACACAAAGTGCTGGAGGAATTCAGCAGGCCAGGCAGCGTCCATGGAAAAAAGTACACAGACTGAGATCCTTCATCAGGACTGGAAAGGAAGGTGGAGGAGCACAGCTAAGAAGGTGGGGGGAGCGGAGGAAGAAGTAGAAGGTGGCAGGCGAAACCGGGAGAGGGGGAGGGGTTGAAGTAGAGAGTTCCGAAGTTGATCAGTGAAAGAGATAAAGAGCTGGAAAAGGCAGCAGGCCAGGCAGCATCTCTAGGAAGAGGTACAGTCGACGTTTCAGGCCGAGTCCTGATGAAGGGTCTTGGCCTGAAACGTCAGTCCTGACGAAGGGTCTCGGCCTGAAACGTTGGTCCTGACGAAGGGTCTCGGCCTGAAACGTCGACTGTACCTCTTCCTAGAGATGCTGCCTGCCCTGCTGCGTTCACCAGCAACTTTGATGTGTGTTATAAGAAGAGAGGGTGTGAGAGGGAAACAAGAATGAGCAATGGTGAACGAGGGGTGGGGGCTATTACTGGAAGTTTGAGAAATCGGTGCTCATTCCATTAGGCCAGAGGCTACCCAGACAGAATATAAGGGGTTGCTCCTCCAACCTCACCTTTTCTCATGTTTGAAGAACTGTAAATTGGGTCCCAAGAAGCCAGCACTCACAACTGATAACTAGGGATACGGGCCAGTGGAGAACACTCAGTTATCCAGTTGGCCGGGGGCCAGAGCAACAGTCATCCATTCGGAACGACTCAGACCAATATACAGTAAACACGAACACTCAATTGCGCACTCATGATGCCACGTCGATTGGTGACAAAATGTTTGTGACCTAACCACCAGGCTCAGCGAACAACCCTACAAACAAGCAGCCAATCTTCTCTTTCATTTCAAACTTATAAAGAAAAAAACACCAACCGTGTCATTATTTCCTGTTTTATCCCTCGTCTCTTTAAATCCTCCGAACAATAATAAGCTTCCCTTGCTAAAATTTTCACTGCCCTTAGGGTTAATGCTTGCAGCGTTTAGGATGTCATTTTCATGTAGATAACAGCTTAAAAGTACTATTAAACTTATTGTGTCCCGTGTTATGAAAAGTGACACTGTTTGAGTGAGGTGTTCGATGCTTTATTGCCTGATACTTTGAAGTGTAAAGACAATAAGCAACAGAAGGTGTATTAAGATAAAAAGCTGGGCCATTATCGCCACTGTGCAGTGAAGCCTTGTAAGATCTTATCAAAGGTTTCCCATAGATTAACTGCTAATGTTAGGTTAAGGCTGCCAAGAAGCTCCTTTCCATTTGTAACCATGCCTTGTTTAACAAGCAGCTCCTGATTTAAAATGCACTTTGTATGCAGAATTAAATGAGTTATCAATCAAATGTTTACATTAACCAGATTCATGAAGATAAGCTCAGTGGCCACTTTATTAGGTACAGCTGTACACCTGCTCATTAACACAATATCCAATGAGCCAATCATGTAGCAGCAACTCAATGCATAAAAGCATGCAGACATGGTCAAGAGGTTCAGGTGTTATCAGATCAAATATCAGAATGGGGAACACATATGATCCAAGTGACTTTGACCATGAAATGACTGTTGGTGCCATTTGGGAGTGATTTGAGTATCTCAGAATCTGCTGATTTTCTGGGATTTTCACACTCAACAGTCTCTAGCGTTTACAGAGAATAGTGCGGAAAAACAAAAAAAACATCCAGTGAGTGGAAAACGGAGGGGTCAGGGGAGGATGGCCAGACTGCTTCAAGCAGTAACTCAAATAACCATGCATTACAAGAGTGGTGTGCAGATGAGCATCTCTGAACGCATACCTTGAACCTTAAAGTTCACGAGCTACGGCAGCAGAAGACCTCGAACGTACATGCAGAGGCCACTTTGTTAGGTACAGGATTTATTAATTTGTTGATATACAGCACGGAATTTGCCTTTCCAGCCCTTCGACTCACGCTGTCCAGCCATCTCCCAATTTAACCCTAGCCTAATCACAGGACAACTCGCAATGACCAATTGACTTACCAACCTGTATGACTTTGGACTGTGGAAGGAAACTGGAGCACACAGAAGAAGCTTGCGCGGTCACGGGGAGAGCGTACTAACTCCTTACGCAGTCACGGGGAGAACGTAGAAACTCCTTACGGGAATTGAACCCGGATTACCTGTACCTCACGCTAACCTCTATGCTACTGCGCCGCCCCCAAAGTGGCCACAGAGTGTATGTTTCAACCTGCAGACTACAATATTAGGCAAGTAGATCGGTTGATTGAATTAAGGAATGCTCAGTGCTTTGGGGCTTCCTCATTGTTCTGATGAGATAATGTTTATTTGTCTACAAGGGACTCTGGTGCTAACTAATGAGGTTTGATGGACTCTCGGCTTTGCAGCAAGCCTGTGGCTGTACAAGTCATTACTCGGGAACGGGGCTTGATGGGAAGCACTTGCCTGTGCAGTATCTCAGCCGCTGAGACTCCCCGACATAATCAGGTCATAAAACTGGTCGCAGGCATCAGCAGAAAAATAAAGGCACACATACACATGCTCCCATCTCTCATCGTCAGAGTACAGTATTGAGCTTCAAGCCTTTTTGAGCTTCAATCCTTCCCTCAGCAAGCCTTTTCAATATCATATGCTTCAATCCTCCACTACCCTCCACAGTATTGAGCTTCAATCCTTCCCTCAGCAAGCCTTTTCAATATCATATGCTTCAATCCTCCACTACCCTGCCCCATATTTTCAGATTTTGCAGTTTATGAAATACATTGTGATAATAAGAGACCCTTTGCCTTCATTGGTTAAGGTTCGAAGTAAATTTATTATCAAAATCCATATTCATCACCATACACTTGAGGTTTATTTTCTTGCAGGCATTGGCAGTAGAACAAAAAATATAATAGCTACACAGAGAGACTGAGAAACAACTAATGTGCGAAAGAAGACAATTTGCACAAATACAAAAACAGGGTGCATTTAAGGCCGATATTGATATGTTCTTGATTCATCGGGGCATGAAATATAAGAAGGAGAAGGCAAGAGAATGCGTTTGAGAGGGAAATGGATCAATCATGATGGAATGGCAGAGCAGACTTGATGGGCTGAATGGCCTAATTTTCTCTTATGTCTTTTGGTAATAATAAATACATAAATACTGAGAACATGAGTTTATACAGTCACAGAAGCATAGAGTCTTAGACCACTACAGCATAGAAACAGTCCCTTTGGCCCATCTAATCCATGCTGAACCAATATTCATAATAGAGCGAAGAGTCCTTGAAAGTGAGTCCATAGGTTGTGTATTAGAGTGAAGAATACATATATATTCAAATATGTTTACAATGTACTACTTCCAGACTTCAGTTTCATATAATTATTTATAAAATTAAATTTGTTATTATATATAAAAGTACATTAATTGCAGTTTTGGGCAGCACAGTAGCATAGTGGCTAGCACAATGCTTTACAGTACAGGAGACCCACGTTCAATTCCCACCAGTACCTGTAAGGAGTTTGTACGTTCTACCTGTGACTGCGTGGGTTTCCTCCGGGTGCTCCAGTCTACTCCTGCTGTCCAAAGACATATGAGTTGGTTTGTTAATTGGAGTTTATAAATTGTCCCATGATGAGGATTAAATTTGGGGATTGCTGGGCGAGGCTCAAGGGGACAGAAAAGCCTACTCCTCACCGTTTCTTGATAAAATAAATAAATAATGTCGCTTTTCTCTTAAATCTTTATTTTGCAGGTTTGTTTCTTTTTCTTTTACTGAGATACTATAGTAGAACAAGTCTTTAAGCATGACTAAATATTAAACCTACTGTGTTGCCTTTAAGGCATTTATCTGACTTTGTTGGGACTACATTTTAAATGATTTGTTTGCAACTATTTTCTAGTTAAAGTTAAAGGTTGATAATTAAATTACAGTACAACGAAGGTAAATTCATTGTCTATGGTATATCGCGGCATGTGATGACGTCACCTCCG
This sequence comes from Mobula birostris, assembly GCF_030028105.1. Lineage (NCBI taxonomy): Eukaryota > Metazoa > Chordata > Chondrichthyes > Myliobatiformes > Myliobatidae > Mobula > Mobula birostris. Next base: position 9,531,927 of record NC_092370.1, read on the forward strand.
GTTTCGCAGCATCTTATGTGTAACCCCCGGTTCGGAGAAGGTGTGAAGGTGGGTGCCATGCGTGTGGCATGATCGTGAAGAGCTCCGTTTCTACCTACAAAGAAATATTATAGAAGCAATGTCTTTTCACCATACGATGTTAATGTGGAAGAGTGAACAGTAAATGGTTAACCTTACTACGACTCTGTCTTCATTGGCTCCGGTTTAACTTGGTGTTTAGTCAGAGTTTCAACACACTGCACGAGAGCACTACACCTACTATGAATGAAAACAAGAATCGGAGGTGCAGATTAGAATTCACGATTGAAAAGGGATTTTTGTCCATAACCAGTCTTTCTAGAACACAGCATTCCATTCCGGGCAGCACAATCAGTGCAACACGTGACTGCACCAGCGTCAGTGATCGGGGTTCAAGTCCGGGCGCTACCTGTAAGGAGGCTGCACGTTTTTCCTGTGACCACGTGGGTTTCCTCCACGTGCTCTGGTTTCCTCCCGCATTCCAAAGATATACGGGTTAGGGTTAGGGTTAGTAAGTTGTCGGCAAGCAATGTGGGCACCGCAAGCAGGCTGCCTCCAGCACATAGAGCCGTAGAAAAGTACAGCACAGAATCAGGCCCTTTGGCCCATTTAAACTGCCTACCCCCATCAACCTGCACTGGGACCATCGCCCTCCATGCCTCTACCATCCATGTACCTATCTGAAGTTCACTTAAATGTTGAAATCAAGCTCGCATGTACCACTTGTGCTGGCAGCTCGTTCCACATTCTCACCACCCTCTGAGTGAAGAAGTTTCCACTCATGTTCCCCTTAAACTTTTCACCTTTCACCATAAACCCATGACTTCAAGTTGTAGTCCCACACAACCTCAGTGGAAAAAGCCGGTTGCATTTATCTGATCTATACCCCTCATGATTTTGTATGCCTCCCAACCTACTACATTCCAAGGAATAAAGCCCTGACATATTCAATCTTTCCTTATAACTCGGGTCCTCCAGAAGCGGCAACATCCTTGAAATCTGTTGGTTGTTGATGGAAGTAATGCGTTTCACTCTATGTTTTGATGTACTCGTGAGAAATAAAGCTAATCTCTTTATTTTTAGTCCGGAGTTGTGTGCATCTAAAGACTTAGGACAAAGGAGCAGAATTAGGCCATTCAGTCCATCAAATCTGTTCCGGCATGCCATCCAGCAAGACAAGCTCCAAGGTAGAGTACAAAGTAAATGGCAGGATGCTTGGTAGTGTGGAGGAGCAGAGGGATCTCAGGGTACATGTCCACAGATCCCTGAAAGTTGCCTCACAGGTGGATAGGGTAGTTAAGAAAGCTTATGGGGTGTTAGCTTTCATAAGTCAAGGGATAGAGTTTAAGAGTCGCGATGTAATGATGCAGCTCTATCTAACTCTGGTAGGCCACACTTGGAGTACTGTGTCCAGTTCTGGTCACCTCACTATAGGAAGGATGAGGAAGGATGTGGAAGCATTGGAAAGGGTACAGAGGAGATTTACCAGGATGCTGCCTGATTTAGAGAGTATGCATTATGATCAGAGATTAAGGGAGCTAGGGCTTTACTCTTTGGAGAGAAGGATGATGAGAGGAGACATGATAGAGGTATACATGATATTAAGGGGAATAGATAGAGTGGATAGCCAACACCTCTTCCCCAGGGCACCACTGCTCAATACAAGAGGACATGGCTTTAAAGTAAGGGGTGGGAAGTTCAAGGGGGATATTAGAGGAAGGTTTTTTACTCAGAGAGTGGTTGGTGTGTGGAATGCACTGCCTGAGTCAGTGGTGGAGGCAGATACACTAGTGAAGTTTAAGAGACTACTAGACAGGTATATGGAGGAATTTAAGGTGGGGGCTTATATGGGAGGCAGGGTTTGAGAGTCGGCACAACATTGTGGGCCGAAGGGCCTGTACTGTGCTGTACTATTCTATGTTCTATGTTCTGTGTTCTATCGTGGCTGATTTATTATCCGTCAACCCCATTGTCCTGCCTTCTCCTCATAACCTTCAACACCCTTATTAATTAAGAACTTATTAACTTCCACATTGAATATACCCAATGACCTAGACTCCACAGCCATCTTACTGAGGAAATTCACACATAGGCCTGTAAGCCCTATTCACTAACATACAGGAAATTCCATTAATAACTCTGCCTCCTCCCATGGTACTGCACCCAGACCATCGCCCTCCATTCCTCTTCCATCTATTTACCGATGCAAATGTCCCTTAAATGTTGAAATCAAACCCGTATTCACCACTTGTGCTGGCAGCTCATTCCACACTCTCACCACCCTGTCTGTGAAGCAGTTCCATCTCATGTTCCTCTTAGACAGTTCACCTTCCAACCTTAATTAATCCAGGATTAAACGGCTTGTCATATGAAAAGGGTTTAATGGCTCTGGGCCCATATTCGATATCATTCAGAAGAATGAGGGGTGACCTCATTGAAACCTATTAAATAGTTGAAAGGCCTAGAGTAGATGTTGAGAGGATGTTTCTTATGGTGGGAGTGTCTAAGACCAGAGGACACAGCCTCAGAATAGAGGGGTGCCCTTTTAGAACAGAGATGAGGAGGAGTTTCTTTAGCCAGAGAGTAGTGAATCTATGAAATTCATTGCCACAGGCAGCTGTTGAGGCCAAGTCTTTATGTTTATTTAAGGCAGACATCTTTGATTGAACAGGGCATAAAGGGATATGGGGGTAGGCGAAAGGTTGGGGCTGAAAGAGGAAATGGATCGGCCATGATGAGATGGTGGAGCAGACTCGATGGGCCAAATGGCCTAATTCTGCTCCTGTGTCTTATGGTCTTAACCTTCGTCTCACCCAACCACAGTGGAAAAGCCCGTCGTCATTTACCCTATTTTCACGCACAACTGTCTCTAGAGTTTACAGAGAATGGAGTGAAAGTCAAAAACCATCCAGTGAGCAGCAGTTCTGCCTTGTTACTGAGAAAGGTCAGAAGAGAATGGCCAGACTGGTTCAGGTTGACAAGAAGGTGACAGTAACTCAAATAACCACATAAAAAATTAATCTCAGGGTTGTATATGCACTTTGATAATAAAATTACTTTGAACTTTGTACAGCAGTGGTGTGCAGAAGAGCATCTCTGATCACACAACACACGGAACCTTGAAGTGGATGGGCTACAGCAGCAGAAGACCATGAACATGCTCCCAGTGGCCACTTTATTAGAAACAAGAGTTAGCTAAGACAGTGGCAACTGAATTTATAACATATTGTTCAGTGTACTCAATACTGTTAAATATTTCAACAGGAAGGCTAGTGGAGAAAATCACATTGAATTCCTTGCTGATGTTTTTCAATATATTCTTTTTTTCTCTCATTGTAGATAATTGGGACAATCCCTTTAATGTCGAACCCTACAGTGCCATCCAATCAAAATGCAGGTGGAACTCAAGGCATCCAAGTGCAACCAATTACCCCTCAGCTTCTGACTAATGCCCAAGGTCAGATCATTGCCACGGTGATTGGAAATCAGATCCTGCCAGTAATCAACACACAAGGAATTACACTGTCACCCATCAAGCCAAGCCAGCAGGTAAATATTTACCTCTTCCTATTCCGTCAGTGTTCATTTACCTTGCCAGGAGCGATACCCAAGGAGAAAAAAGTGGAAGGAGGCAAGGGTTAAGGTACAGATTAAAAATTTTAAAAAAATAGAGGGCAGATTAAAAATTGTACCTTCATTGTAACACACACAAATGCCAGAAGAAGTGGGATCAAAAGAATTCAGGAACACGGCAGGTCTCAGCCAGAAACTGTGACTCTTTATTTCTGTCCATAGATGCTGCCTGACTTGCTGAAATCCTCCTGCATTTTGTGTGTGTTACTCTGGATTTATCTGCAGAATCTCTCGTGTTTATCATTTAATTTTTCAAAAATCTGATGAATTAGCTCATGGAATTGAGGGATACACCATTGTGGAACTGCTCAGAATCAGAATCAGAATTAGGGTTAGTGTCACCAGCATATGTCATGACCTTGCAGTACCTTGCAATACATAATAATAAAGAAATAAACTGAATTACAGTATATATATATATATATATATATATATACAGAGAGAGAGAGAGAGAGAGAAATTAAACAAGTAGTGCAAAATTAGAAATAAAAAAGTGGTGAGGTAGTGTTTATGGGTTCAATGTCCATTCAGAAATCAGGTGGCAGAGGGGAAGAAGCTGTTCCTGAATCATTGATTCAGGCTTCTGTACCTTCTTCCTGATGGTAGCAATGAGAAGTCCTGCGTTATGGGGGTCCTCAACGATGGAATCCGCCTTTTTGAGGCATCTCTCCTTGAAGATATCCAAGATACTATGCAAGCTAGTGTTTTATAATTTTATAATTTTATAATTATAGTTTTATAATTGGACATCCATGGAAACCAAACTAACCATAATAACCTCTAAATAAAAACCCTACTAGCAAAACTAATAACGCCACTAACCTGGGGGTGAAAGCAGGTGTCTCAGAACAAACAATACGACTCTGGGAGCAGGAAATGTGATGTATAGGTCACAAATGTCATTAAAGTATCACAAGTGTTTTTTGAAGTGGACGTATTTACTCAAAGGCTTCATTGATCTGCACAAGCATCCCCTGTTTCCTACCTATTTTTCGACCTATTTCCCTTAAGGCATTGACTATTTTCTAAATGGGGAGAAAAATCTATCCTAGAATCTTTACTGTAATACCATGGGCTCGTAGCTTGTTATGCAGCCTCATATATGGCACCTTGTCAAAGGCCTTTTGAAAATCCAAGTAAACAACATCTACTGACTCTCCTTTGTCCATCCTGCTTGTTATTTTCTCAAAGAACTCCAACAGATTTGTCCAGAAAGGTTTTCCCTTGAGGGAACCATGCTGATTTTGGCTGATTTTAGCATGTGCCTCTAAGTACCCCGAAACCTCATCCTTAACAATGGACTCCAATGTCTTCCCAGCCACTGAGGTCAGGCTAAGTGGCCTATAATTTCCTTTCTTCTGCCTCCCTCCCTCCCTTCTTGAACAGTGAATTGACATTTGCAATTTTCCAGTCCTCAGGAACCATGCCAAAATCCTGTGATTCTTGAAGGATCATTACAAATGCCTTCACAATCTCTCTAGCTACCTCTTTCAGAACTCTCAGGTATAGTCCATCTGGTCCAGGTGACCCATCTATCTTCAGACCTTTCAGCTTCATAAAGCACCTTCTTCCGAGTAAAAGCAACTCCACTCACTTCTGCCCCTGACACTCTTGAACTTCCACCACACTACTGGTGTCTTCCACAGTGAAGACTGATGCAAAATACTTATTCAGTTCACCTGCCATTTCCCTGTCCCCCATTACTACCTCTCCAGCGTCATTTTCCAGCAGTCCAATATCTACTCTCACCTCTATTTAACTCTTCATATATCTGAAAAAAATATTGGTACCTTCTTTGATATCATTAGCTAGCTTACCTTCAAATTTCATCTTTTTGTTCCTTTTGGCTTTTTAGTTGCCTTTTGTTTTTTTTACAGAAAAAAACATCATTGTTAACTGATTTCTATAGTTCTGATATAGAAAACAGGGTGTTTTGTTCTAAGGGTGAAGTCTCCATCAGTACTTTTTACAGCATCCTGAGGGAATGTTCTTGTGGAGAGGCTGAGCAGCTGGGAAGGATCTGGGAGGAAGAGCTGGGAGTAAAAATTACAGCTGAAACATGGGAAGACATCTGTGATAGTGCTAAGAAAATTTCAATTTGTAATAGAACTAAAGCATTGCAACTCAAAATTCTGCATAGAGCCCATCTGACTCCAGATCATCTCTTGAAATTTAAGACAGGGGTTTCTCCAATGTGTTCCAAATGTAAAGTAAATACTGGAACTTTCACCTACTGTTTTTGGACTTGTCCCAAACTTCAGGCATACTGGGGTGTTATTTTGGGTGAAATGGAAAAAATTCTGAAGATGGAGCTTGAACTGGACCCAGTGTCTTTTCTCTTAGGCTTACCCAGCAGTCATATTATTAATGCACATCAGAAAAAACTTTTTAACATCCTGACTTTTTGTGTGAGGAAGAACATTTTACTTTGTTGGATATCCGATAAGGCCCCTGGACTTTTCGGTTGGCGTAAATTAATCATGGAATACATTCCTTTGGACTTTTTGATGTATGGTATACTCAAAAACAAATAGTTTTCATAAAACATGGCAACCTTTTCTGCAGTATGTAGATGTAAACCTGTCTGCTATACTAATAAGGGCTTCTGTATAGGATGTTGTGGTGATGTCTATACTTTGATGGAAGTGTTCTGATAGCTGATATCTGTGAGGGGAAGAAATGTAAATGTATCTCGAAATTGAAAGTTTTGTTATGCTGAGCAATAAATAAATAAATACATAAATAAACAGATTTTTAAAAATTAAAGAGTTTCCCAATCCTCTAACCTGACTAGTTTTTGCTCTATTATATGCCCTCTCTTTTGCTTTTATGTTGGCTTTGACTTCTCTTGTCAGCCACAATTGTTTCATCCTGCGTCTAGAATACTTCTTCTTTGGGATGTGTCTATCCTGCGCCTTCCAAATTGCTCCCAGAAACTCCCGCCATTGCCATTCTGCTGTCATTGCTGCTAGAGTCCCCTTCCAATCAATTTTGACCAGCACCTCTCTCATGTCTCTGTAATCTGACATTCACTTTACTCCACAGTAATAACGATGCATCTGACATTAGCTTCTCCGTCTCAAATTGCAGGGAGAATTCTATCATATTATCATCACTGTCTCCTAAGGGTTCCTTTACCTTAAGCTCCCTAAACAAATCCGGTCCATTACAAATCCGACCCAATCAAAAGTAACTGATGGGCTCAACCATAAGCTACTCTAAAAAGCCATCTTGTAGGCATTCTACAATTTCCCTCTTTAGGGATCCAGCACCAACCTGATTTTCACAATCCACCTGCATATTGAAATCCCCTATGACAATAATAACATTTCCCTTTTGGAATGCATTTTCTACCTCCATTGGTAATTTGTAGCCCAAATCCTGGCCTCTTTTTGGATGCCTATGTATAATTATATAATTCCTATCAGGGTCTTCATACCCTTGCAGTTCCTCAAATCTTCCCACAACAATTCCACATCTTCTGTTCCTATGTCACCTCTTTCTAAGGATTTGATTTCATTTTTTTTCCCAACAGAGCCACGCTACCTCATCTGCCTACCTGCCTGTCCTTTCAATACAATGTGTATCTTTGGATGTTAAACTCCCAATGATAATCTTCTTTCAGCCAAGACTCAGTGATGCCCACAATGTCACAGCTGCCAACCTCCAAATGCACTACAAGATAATCCACCTAATTCCGTATACTGTGTGCATTCAAATATAACACCTTCAGTCTGTGTCCGCCACCCTTGCAGTCCCCCTGTTACACTGCAACTCATCCCACTGACGGCAGTTATCCCCTATCACCTGCCTGTCCTTCCTGACAGTCTCACCACACACTGCCTCTGCTTGTATACCGACCACCCCATCCTCAGCCCTCTCCCTCAGTTTCCCATCCCCCTGCTAAATTAGCTTAAATTTACTGTGCAGTTTACTGCGCTGCTCACTACCTTCACTTTAATTATATTTTATTAACTTATTTGTGGCAATGTTTTGGTGTATGTGCTGTGTGTGATATCTGTTTTGTGGGTGCACCGTGGTCCACAGAAACATTGCTTCATTTGATTGTATATCTATGTACAGTCAGGTGACACAAGCGGACAAAGTGATGACAGAGGTTGCATTGAGTATAAGTCTGGGACGTCATGTTGCTGATATTGCTGAGACCACAGCTGGAATATTGTGTGTATTTCTAGTCACCGTACGATAGGATTAAGCCAAAGAGAGTACAGAAAAGAAAAGATGGTGGGACAGGAAGATTTGACTTACACAGGTAGGCTAGGACTGTTTTCCCTGGGGTTGGAGGATTCTGAGGGCTGACCTTTTAGAAGTTTGTAACATCATGAGGGACATGAATAAGGTGGACAGTCACAGTCCTTTTCCCAAAGTTATCTGCCACGCCAAATGAGGCAGGCAATCTTGCTCTTTTCATAATCATGATGGTTCTTGGCAAATTTTTCTACAGAAGTGGTTTGCCATTGCCTTCTTCAGGGCAGTGTCTTTACAAGATGGATGGCCCCAACCATTATCAATACTCTTCAGAGATTGTCTGCCTGGTGTCAGTGGTCACATAACCAGGACTTGTGATAAGCACCAGCTGCTCATACGATCATTCACCACCTGCTTCCATGGCTTCACGTGACCCTGATCGGGGGGTCTACACCTTGCCCAAGGGTGACCTGCAGGCTAGCAGAGGGAAGAAGCGCCTTACACCTCCTTTGGTACAGACGTATCTCCACACTACCGCCCTTATGTTCTAAAACAGAGCAGAAGATGCTGGAAATGCCCAGCAGGTCAGTCTGCATCTCTGGGAAGAGAAACCCCAAGCAGAGAGCTGGCTGTCTGGACCAAAGAATATACAACACAGAGCATAGGAAATTGCAGCACAGTTCGGGCAAGGACTTTTCTCAGGGCAAAAATGGTTAATATGAGAGGGGTATGATTTTAAGGCGATGGGGGAAAGTATAAGTGGGATGTCAGAGTTAGGTTCTTTACACAGAGAGTGGTGGGTGCTTTTGGCCCACAAGGTTGTCTCAGTCTTTTAACCTACTCTAGAATCAATCAAACTTTTCCCTCCATTTTACTTTCATCCATGTGCCTGTCAGAGTCCCTTAAATGTCCCTAAGATATCTGCCTCTACCACCATTTTGGCAACATTCACCCACCACTCTAGTATGACGCAGTACAGCACATTACAGTACAGCACATTACAGGTCCTTCGGCCCACAATGTTGTGCCGACCCTCAAACCCTGCCTCCCATATAACCCCCCACTTTAAATTCCTCCATATACCTGTCTAGTAGTCTCTAAACTTCACTAGTGTATCTGCCTCCACCACTGACTCAGGCAGTGCATTCCACACACCAACCACTCTCTGAGTAAAAAACCTTCCTCTAATATCCCCCTTGAACTTCCCACCCCTTACCTTAAAGCCATGTCCTCTTGTATTGAGCAGTGGTGCCCTGGGGAAGAGGCGCTAGCTATCCACTCTATCTATTCCTCTTATTATCTTGTACACCCCTATCATGTCTCCTCTCATCCTCCTTCTCTCCAATGAGTAAAGCCCTAGCTCCCTTAATCTCTGATCATAATGCATACTCTCTAAACCAGGCAGCATCCTGGTAAGTCTCCTCTATACCCTTTCCAATGCTTCCACATTCTTCCTATAGTGAGGCGACCAGAACTGGACACAGTACTCCAAGTGTGGCCTAACCAGAGTTTTACAGAGCTGCATCATTACATTGCGACTCTTAAACTCTACCCCTTGACTTATGAAAGCTAACACCCCATAAGCTTTCTTAACTACCCTATCTACCTGTGAGGCAACTTTCAGGGATCTGTGGACATATACCCCAGATCCCTCTGCTGCTCCACACTACCAAGTATCCTGCCATTTACTTTGTACTCTGCCTCGGAGTTTGTCCTTTCAAAGTGTTACCACCTCACACTTCTCCGGGTTGAACTCCATCTGCCACTTCTCAGCCCACTTCTGCATCCTGTCAATGTCTCTCTGCAATCTTCGACAATCCTCTACACTATCTGCAACACCACCAACCTTTGTGTCATCTGCAAACTTGCCAACCCACCCTTCTACCTCCACATCCAGGTCATTAATAAAAATCACGAAAAGTAGAGGTCCCAGAACAGATCCTTGTGGGACACCACTAGTCACAATCCTCCAATCTGAATGTACTCCCTCCACCACAACCCTCTGCCTTCTGCAGGCAAGCCAATTCTGAATCCACCTGGCCAAACTTCCCTGGATCCCATGCCTTCTGACTTTCTGAATAAGCCTACCGTGTGGAACCTTGTCAAACGCCTTACTAAAATCCATATAGATCAGATTCACTGCACTAGCCTCAGGACCCTCACTACCAGTTTCAGGAAAAGTTATTACCGCTCAACCATCAGGCTCTTAAACCAGAGGGAATAACTTCACTGAACTTTACTTGCCACATCTCTGAACTGTTCTCCCAACCTGTGGACTCACTTTCAAGGGTCTTCATCTCATGTTACTGATACTTATTTATTCATTCATTCATTTGTTTAATTATTTATTCATTCTCTTTTGTAATTGCACAGATCGTTGTGTTTTTCTTCCACATTGGTTGTTTGCCCGGCCTGTTCGGTACGGTCTTTCATTGATTCTATTGTGTTACTTGTGTTTACTGTGTATGCCCACAAGAAAATGAATCTCAGGGTTGTATATTGTGACATATACATACTTGGATACTCTGAACTTTGAAGTTTGGGAGTGAAGGGAGAATATTTGAACTTTGAACTTTGGGAGTGACAGGAGAATGGCAGGAGAGAGTGGGTTCATTCAGAAGAAAGGCAGATTGAACCTCATTCATTGGAAAGGCAGACTGAACAAGCAGGGAAGGATGTGAATTCCATGCCCTCTTAATTTTTGGCTTGAGTCTGCAACCTTTGTCCAATGAACTGAGTATCTAATGCCAGAAGGAAGGAAGGATCAAAGTGCCCCTCAGAGAGCACATAATGTACGATATCAGGTTATCCACTCCTTTTGCACTACTTACCTTTCTTTTGGGTGGTGGGGTGGAAATACGTCTCTACCAAAGGAGGTGTAAGGTGCTCCTTCCTTCCGCTGGCCTGCAGGTCACCCTTGGACAAGATGTAGCACCTGCTTAGTCTTTTCGATCAGGGTCACATAGAGCCACGGAAGCAGGTGGTGGATGGTCGTATGAGCAGCTGGTGCAGATCACAAGTCCTGGTTATGCGACCACTGATGCCAGGCAGACAATCTCTGAGGAGTATTGATAATGATTGGGGGTCACCCGTCTTGTAAAGACGCTGGCAATGGCAAGTCACCTCTGCAGAAAAATTTGCCAAGGACAATCATAATCACCATGATCATCTACGTCATATGACATGGCACAAAATGATGATGATGTTGGCTTATTTTTGTATTTCTTACTGTAAATTATAATGTATCGCACTGTACTCTTGCCTCAAAACAACAAATTCCTCGACATTTCACAACAAACTCACCACCCTCTGAATGAAGAAGTTTCCCCTCATGTTCCCCTTAAACTTTTCACCTTTCACCCTTAACCTATGACCTCTGGTTGTTGTTCCACCCAACCTCAGTAGAAAAAGCCTGCTTGTATTTACTGTATCTATACCACTCATAACTTTGTATACCTCTATCTCTCCTCAGTCATCTATATTCCAAGGAATAAGGTCTTAACCTATTCAGTTTTTCCTTATAACTCAGGTCCCCCAGACCCGGCAACATCCTTGTACATTTTTCTGTATTCTTCCAACCGTATTTACACCTTTTCTTTAGGTAGGTGACCAAAGCTGCACATAATACTCTAAATTGGGCCTCATCAATGTCTTATACAACTTCAACATAACATCCCATCTCCTGTACTTAATACTTTGATTAATGAAGGCCAATGTGCCAAAAACTTTCTTTATGACACTATCTACCTGTGACGCCTCTTTCAACGAATTCTGGACCTCCCAGATTCTTTTGTTCTACCCCACTCCCTAGTGCCCTACTGTTCACTGTGTAAGACCTACCCTGGTTGGGCCGACCAAAGTGCAAAACCTCACACTTGTCAGCATTAAATTCCATCTGTCATTTTTCAGCCCATTTTCCCAGCTGATGCAGATCCCTCTGCAAGCCATGGTAGAATTCCTCGCTGTCTACTGCACCCCTAATCTGGTTGTGTCATTGCAAATTTGCTGATCCAGTTAACCACACTATCATCTGGATCATTGATATTGATGACAAACATCAAAGGACCCAGCACCGATCCCTGCGGCACTCCACTAGTCACAAGCCTCCAGTCAGAGAGGCAACCATCTATTATCGCTCTCTGGCTTCTCCCACAAAGCCAATGTCTAATCCAATTTGCTACCTCATCCTGAATGCCGAGCGACTGAACATTTCTGACCAACTTCCCATGTGAGACCTTGTCAAATGCCTTGCTAAAGTCCATGTAGACAACATCCACTGCCTTGCCTTCATCCACTTTCCTAGTAACTTCCTCAAAAAACTCTATAAGATTGGTTAGACATGACCAGCCATGCACAAAGCCACACTGACTATCCTTAATCAGTCCATGTCTATTCAAATACTTATATATCCAGTCCCTTAGAATATCTTCCAATAACTTTCCCACAACTGACTCACCAGCTGATAATTTCCTGGTGTCTGTTTAGTGCCTTTTTGAAACAGCAGAACAATATTGCCTACACTTCAATCCTCTGCTACCTCCCCTGTCGCTAAGGGTGTTTTAAATATCACTGCTCGGGCCCTGGCAAGTTATGCACTTGCCTCCCGTGAGGTCTGAGGGAGCACCTTGTCAGGTCCTGGGGATTTATCCACCCTGATTTGCCTCAAGATAGCAAACATCTCCTCTTCTGTAATCTGTACAGGGTCCATGAAGTCGATGCCGCTTTGTTTCACTTCAATAGATTCTGTGTCCACATTCTGAGTAAATACAGATGCAAAAAAATAATTTAAGATCTCCCCCATCTGCCTTGGCTCCACACACAGATTACCACTCTAGTCTTCCAGAGGACCAATTTTATCTCCAGCAATCATATAAACCATATAACCATATAACAATTACAGCACGGAAACAGGCCATCTCGGCCCTTCTAGTCCGTGCTGAACTCTTACTCTCACCTAGTCCCACCGACCTGCACTCAGCCCATAACCCTCCATTCCTTTCCTGTCCATATAGCTATCCAATTTAACTTTAAATGACAACATCGAACCTACCTCAACCACTTCTGCTGGAAGCTCATTTCACACAGCTACCACTCTCTGAGTAAAGAAGTTCCCCCTCATGTTACCCCTAAACTTTTACCCTTTAAATCTCAACTCAGGTCCTCTTGTTTGAATCTCCCCCACTCTCAATGGAAAAAGTCTATCCACGTCAGCTCTATCTATCCCCCTCATAATTTTAAATACCTCTATCAAGTCCCACCTCTACCTTCTACGCTCCAAAGAATAAAGACCCAACTTGTTCAACCTTTCTCTGTAACTTAGGAGATGAAACCCAGGTAACATTCTAGTAAATCTAGAAATCCTTTTGCTCTTAACAAATCTGTTGAACCCCTTAGGATTCTCCTTCACTTTGTCTGCTAGAGCAACTTCATGCCTTCTTTTAGCCCTCTTGATTTCTTTATTAAGTGTTCCCTTGCATTTCTTATACCCCATAAACACCTCGTTTGTTCCTACCTGCTATGCACCTCTTTTTTTCTCTTAACCAGGGCTTCAATATCTCTTGAAAACCAACATCCCCTACACTTGTTATCTTTACATTTTATTCTTCAGGCATATACAAGCTACTGTATGTACTCTCAAAATCTTGCTTTTGAAGGCCTCCCACTTACCAAGTACACTACTGCCAGAAAACACCTGTCCCAATCCACACTTCCCAGATCATTACTAATACCATTAACATGGAGCCAAGTTAATTACAGTTCATTGTCACCCTGGACACAAGAGGTTCTGCAGATGCCAGAAATCTTGAACAACACACACAAAACCCTGGAGGAGTTCAGCAGGTCAGGCAGCATCTGTGGAGGGAAGTGCACGGTCAACGTCAACTTGAACTTAAACGTTTCTGGCCAAGAGTCCTGATGAAGGGTCTCGGCCTGAAATATCAACTGTTCATTGCACTCCATAGATTTCCCAGTGGTCTACATTTTTAATTCCAGTCCCCATTTCTATTCCGACATGTCAGTCCATGGCTTCCTCTACTTCCATGGTGAGGCCAATCTGAGGCAGGAGGAGCGCAACATCTTAATTCCGTCTTGGTGGCCTCCAACCTGAGGGTATCAACACTGAATTTTTCCAGCTTCCAGTAATTTCACCCCCTCCCCTTCGTTCCTTTTCCATTCCCCACCCTGGCTCCCTTCTCGCCCCTTCTCTTGCCTCGCCTGCCTATACCCTCTGTCTGGTGCCCCTCCTTTCAAGTGTTTATGACCTGTTTTTGTTGGTGGTGTTAGTGGAAGAAAAATATTGGGAGAATTGTCTGCACTTTTTTAACTGTTGCCACGGGATCTTTTACTTCATTGGCACCCTCGGTTGACATTTAGACCTTAAAACCATAGGACAAAGGGAGCATAATCAGTTCATTGTCCATTGAGCCTACTCTGCTATTCAATCTATCTATGTCTTCAACATTCCATAGGTTTCAAAGAGATACCCCCCTCATTTTTCTAAACTCCAGGGCCATCAAACGCTCCTCATACATTAACCATTTCATTCCTGGATCACTTTTGTGAGCCTCTGGACCCTCGCCAGTGCCAGCTCATCCTTTCTAAGTTGAGGCCTTCATTGGTCAAGGTCAAAAATCCCAACTGTATCGATATGCCAGCCAGTAGGTAAACCAGGAGAGTAGAATATGGAGAGCAAGCTGTTGCCTGTGTAGTAGACTCTCCCTCTCCGCACAGCTGATGAACCCAAAGAAACGGCAGAGACCGATACAGTTCGGTACCAGTGGCATCGCAGGAGTTGCCAGTCAGCGTTGAACTCAACACAGGACTGCCTTAGGGACTCCAGCTCCGGATTTTTTCTTGGGGTTACTCCTGAAGTTTCCTGCATGAGTGGGTACAACCACAAGGTAGCGGAGGTTTGAGATCAGAGTTTTACTTCTCCTAGGTAAGCTGCCAACCACTGCTGACAAACCCCCCTCTGCCCAAAGCGACTGATTTTAAGGTGCCAGTAATTCGCCCTTTCCCTTCCTCCTGCCCGTAGGAACAGTTCCACCAGGCACGATAGCTGAGCCACATGTAAAGGCCAGGAGCTGGACTTGGCTGAATTGAATTGAATTGACTTTATCCTTACATCCTTCATATACACGAGGAGTAACAATCTTCATGTTACGTCTCCGTTCAAATGTGCAATTATATTAATTTATAATAAATATTATGTACAACAGGACAGCCAATATAACATAGAAATACAGTTGTGTCAGCATGAATTAAGCAGTCTGATGGCCTGGTGGAAGAAGCTGTCCCGGAGCCTGTTGGTCCTGGCTTTTATGCTGCGGTACCGTTTCCCAGATGTTAGCAGCTGGAACAGTTTGTGGTTGGGGTGACTCGGGTCTCCAATGATCCTTGGTAGAGACTATTTAAGATGCATGCCATTAGGAGCATTTAATAGATAGTGGGAGCTCTTCAATTGTGGTCTGACTAATGCCTTATAAAACCTCGGCATCACATATTCTAGTCCTCCTGAAATGAATGCTAACATTCCCTGCCACCAACACAACCTCAAGTTAACCTGTAGGGAATCCTGCACGAGGGCTTTGCACCTCTGATTTCTGAATTCACATCCTGTTTCGAAAATATTGTTTAAATGTATAGCCAAAAGGGAGGTTTGATGGAGGTGTACAAAATTATGAGGGGCATGGAGAGGGTAAATGCAGGAAGGTTTGCACCCACTGAGGGCGGGTGAGACTAGAATAAGAGTTCATGGGTTAAGGGTGAAAAGTGAAATGTTTAAGGGAAAGTTCTCTCAAAATGTGGTGGAAGTGGTTCAATTTCAACATTTAAGAAACATTTGGATAGGAGTATGGTTGGGAGGGGTATGGAGGTCTATGGTCTGGGTGCAGGCCGATTAACAGTTCAGCTTGGACGAGATGGGCTGAAGGGCCTGTTTCTGTGCTGTCGTGCTCTATGATTCTATTCTTTGAAGCATTAGATCTGGTTTATGTGAAAACGTGTGAGTACTGATAATTGCTTTTCTGAACAAGTGAGTGTATTCTAACCTTTGGCCGTATGTTTGTGTGTTCTCTTTCCCCGCAGCCACCGCAGCCACAGCACCCGCAGGTAGGCCACGCAGTGTCGCAGGCTAACCTTCTGCACATGGCACATGGGCAGTCCTCCCTCGCACAAAGCCCGGTGCGTCAGGCCTGCTCTTCCTCCTCTTCGTCCTGTTCATCTTCAGCTCTGAGTGTCGGACAGTTAGTGAGCAGTAAGTAGGGGCTTCTCTCCGCAACGTTTTCCGCCCACCTCCTTTGTTCTCAGACAAGCACTCTGATGGGTTTAAAAATGCATCTGGCACAGAATCTTTGGTCTGTAGTTTCTTTCTAGAGTTCTGTCAAGGCCAGCTCAGTTCAAAGTTTCAAAGTACATTCAATATCAGAGAACGGATACTATATACAGGTTTCCCCCGCCATCCGAAGGTAGAGCGTTCCTATGAAACAGTTCGTAAGCCGGAATGTCGTAAAGTGAAGAAGCAATTACCATTTATTCATATGGGAAAATTTTGTGAGCGCTCGCAGACCCAAAAATAACCTACCAAATCATGCCAAATAACACATAAAACCTAAAATAACAGTAACATATAGTAAAACCAGGAATCATATGATAAATACACAGCCTATATAAAGTAGAAATACTTTTCCACAATCATTGCTGCACTGTTCTCCGTAGCGAAAATCTCACACAAGCGCTCTCGGCAACAACACAGCGCAAGCGCTATTGGCAGAAAATCTCACGCAAGTGCTGTTGGCAAAAACACTCTCTCCAGTAAACTTTAAGCTGCCAAATCATATCAAATAACTCGTAAAAATACACAGCCGATATAAAGTAGAAATAATGTATGTACAATGTAGTATCACTTATGGAATCGGGAAGACAGCGCAGAGCACACTGATGGTGGTGTGTTAGACTGAGTCATCGGAGTTTGGGTGGTGCAGTGGCCCCCACCCTCCGGGCAGCGAACTGATACCGATCCACGAAGCATGCAGGGGTACAGCGGTAGCCAGGAGGCACACAGCACATCTTTAAGAAAAAAGCCGAAATAAACATGCTAATTAGTTAGGTGCCGCCCAGCACGTAAATGTTGGCCCAGATCAGATGCGATTGCCGATTGCGTCGCCTCTGATCTGGGCCGACAATTACGTGCCGGGCGGCACCTAATTATTTAGCATGTTTATTTCGGCTTTTTTCTTAAAGATTTGCTGTGTGCCTCCCGGCTACCGCTGCATTCTCCACGAATCGGTATCTGTCCGCAGTCAGGGGGTGGGGGTGGGGGTGGTGGGACACTGGGGTGTCATCTCATCATCATCTGTTTCCATTAGGGCAGGCAGCTCATCTTCTCCTATGACTGCCCGCCTCAATGTCAAAGGTCGAGGTTCGTCGTCTGCTGTGGCTGATGTGGAAGGCTTGCTTGACTGCTGAGCCTCGCGCATTTTTCTATCATACAGTTCTTTGTAAGGACTCAAACCATCCTGCAAGTATCCCCTAAACCTACGTACCCTTTCAAAAGTAAAGTCATATTGTATCGTTGCAGCGAAAATCTCACGCAGTTGCTTCACGTTCAGTTCGCTACTGCATTCGGTTTCGATTGTTATCCTTTCCTCTTCCAATTGCATCAGCTCTTCATCTATCAGTTCTTCGTCATGAGATGCCAAAACCTCTTCAACATCATCTTCGTCAGCTTCCACAAGCCAAACTCACGTTGTCCTTACTTCGTTCACCACGATCAAAACGCTTAATTATGTCTAGTTTTACGCTAAGTGTAACACCCTTATGAGCTCTTTCAGGCTTTTCCGACGCCTTAGAACTCATCTTGCTAATGGCTGCTCACAGACATGTGTTTAAGCAATGCCGGCGAGAATGCCATTCCAAATCCGAGGGAGAGCAGCTGCTCAGGACGTGCGCTGCTTTTTATCGCACGCTGATTTTTTTTGTAACAGTGAAAACACCTTCTGTTAGCAAAAACAGGGAACTAATGTAGGTCTTTCGTAACAGTGAGGTTTCGTAAAGTGAACACTCGAAAAGCAGGGGACACCTGTACAACCTGAAATTCATCCTCTTCACAGACATCCACAAAACAAAGAAACCCCATAGAATGATAGAAACATCGAAGCCCTGACTCTTTCCTCGCACAAGCAACAGCAAAAGCATCGACCTCCTCCACCCCCACCCACACCAGTAGAAGCACCGACCCCCACCTCCACCCCCCCCACACACACACACACACGTGCGGGCAGCAGCAGATGCACCAAAGAGTGCGTTGACCCAGAGTCCATCAAACTACAGTTCACAAACCGCACTTCGGTGTCTCAGACTCTCCACTGAGGGAGAGGGGGGTTGCTCTTGCCACAGCGAGAGCAGGGGCCAGAAACTCGCTGTTCCAGAGTTACAATCTTCTGCATCACTTCACCAAGCCAGTTCTCATTGAGAGTCAAACTTAGAAGATTTTTACGGATCAGAATTAGAAACTCTACAGATTCTAATCAGACAAGGGAGCAAAGCTAGAGTATCCAGCCCATTGAGTCTGCTCCGCCATTTGATTATGGCTGACATATTTTCCTTCTCAACCCCTTCTCCCTTTAACCTTTGACCCCCCCCCCCCCCAGTATCTATCAACCTCCACTTTAAATATACCCAATCACTTGGTCACCGCAGCCGTCTGTGGCAATGAATTCCCACCCGTTGGCTAAAGAGATTCCTCCTCATCTCTGTTCTAAAGGGACATCTTTCTATTCTGAGTCTGTGCCTCGGATTCTAGACTTGTTCCACGATGCAAAAGTTGTCAACCTGGGGTCAATGAACCCATTGCTAAATGGCATTGGTCCATGACATAAAAAAGATTGGGTGCCATAATGTATGGATCTATTTCCTTTGGAGCAATGACCCCCCCCCCCCGCCACAACCAGCACTACATATTGATCTGTTGGCTGTGCAGGCACTGTTGCCTTTGCATGCACATTGTTTTCTGTCTCTGTCTCTCTCTCTGTCTCTCTCTCTCTCTCTCACTGCAATGTGAATAAACCAGTTAAAGCCATCTCCCCGTGTGCGTGCTTTTATTTAATCGGGATGTAGCTGTGCACAGGCGCAACGAATTGGCGACAGGTACGAACCTGAATATCAGAAAATATCACGAACCACACCAACAGCTGCAGGATGAAACAGCAAGAGTTAAGCAGCACGAGAAAGCTCTCATGGAGGCTAACAAAGGAACGCGTGAGTAACTGTAAAAGACGCGCTGAATTTAAAGTGCAGATAACGTGGCGATGGCTTCAGTCAGGAAAGTTGTTGAATTTGATAGCACTAATGAAGGCTGGGAGTCATATATCGAGAAGGTTGAATTGTATTGTAACAAGAGCAACGTGGAGGAACAAAAGAAAGTCCCTGCACTTTTTAGCTCAATGGGCCTGTCTCTTATGCAACTTAGCAACCTCTGGAAACCCAGCAAGTAAGACATTCGATGGATGTAGTTTGATGGTTACAATTTTACAAAATCACTTGACCCCTAAACCACTGGTAATAGCTGAGAGATTTAGATTTTACAAAAGGAACCAGTCAAAGATGAAAACATTTCTGAATACATTGCAGAAATGCACAAAATTCCCAGTACTGTGACTTCAGAGACAAACTCTCTGATAGATTAAGGGACAGGCTTGTATGTGGCATGCATAGTCAAAGCACTCTAAAGAGACTATTACTGAACGAGACCTAACCTTAGAACAGGCATTGACCATTGCAATATCGTTAGAGACTGCAGCAAAGGATGCAGCAGAACTACAGAACAGGAGGTTAGAATGTGAAATGTACAAAATATCCCTGAATGGTACAAAAAGCCGAAGATGTTATTAATGTGGCAAATCCTCCCCGGATGCAAATGACTGTTGGTTCAAAGAAAAAGTCTGCAGAAAGTGTCATAGGCAAGGTCATATAGAGAGAACGTGCAAGGCAAACAAAAAGCACATAACCAAATGAAAAGTCCCAAACACAAAACTAAGCAAATGCATAAAGTTACCGAATGTAAAACAGAATCGGACACCATAGAGTCTGACCAAGGTGAACCGTCATGCTAGGACTGCAAAGTACGACTGAAGCAGATCACAAAATTGTATGGATCACAACTGATGGTTTTCTCATTTACCATTAGAGAAGACCTCAGTGACTTTCACAGGCAAAATAGAGTCTCCCAAAGGCAAACTGAAAGTAAATGTGATGTATGGAGGCCAAAGACAACAGTTAGGGCTTTATGTGGAAGTGGAAGGCCAGCACTTTGCAGACGTGAATGGTTGAGAAAAATCCAACTAAACTGGTCCTCAATCAAAGCTCTCAGTGTGACATCAGTAGGCAACGCAGGCCCAAAAGGAAGCATGAACCGGAGACTGTCACGGCTGCATATCCACTTATCCACTTTGGTGGCAAAAACAGGAAAACAGATTATTATCTGAATGGTGGCCGATTAGGAAAAGGGGAGGTGCAACGAGACCTGGGTGTCATTATACACCAGTCATTGAAAGTGGGCATGCAGGTACAGCAGGTGGTGAAAAAGGCGAATGGTATGCTGGCATTTATAGCAAGAGGATTCGAGTACAGGAGCAGGGAGGTTCTACTACAGTTGTACAAGGCCTTGGTGAGACCACACCTGGAGTATTGTGCAACAACCATAGTTTTGGTCTCCTAATCTGAAGAAAGACATCCTTGCCATAGAGGGAGTACAAAGAAGGTTCACCAGATTGATTCCTGGGATGGCAGGACTTTCATATGATGAAAGACTGGATGAACTAGGCTTATACTCATTGGAATTTAGAAGATTGAGGGGGGATCTGATTGGAACGTATAAAATCCTAAAGGGATTGGACAGGCTAGATGCAGGAAGATTGTTCCCGATGTTGGGGAAGTCCAGAACGAGGGGTCACAGTTTGAGGATAAAGGGGAAGCCTTTTAGGACCGAGATTAGGAAAAACTTCTTCACACAGAGAGTGGTGAATCTGTGGAATTCTCTGCCACAGGAAACAGTTGAGGCCAGTTCATTGGCTATATTTAAGAGGGAGTTAGATATGGCCCTTGTGGCTAAAGGGATCAGGGGGTATGGAGGGAAGGCAGGTACAGGGTTCTGAGTTGGATGATCAGCCATGATCATACTGAATGGCAGTGCAGGCTCGAAGGGCCGAATGGCCTACTCCTGCACCTATTTTCTATGTTTCTATGTTTCTATAATGCTAATGAGAAGGAGTCTGAGAAGGGGATTGGTAAACTCAAAGGCATGAACGCCATAATTGAACTGGGCGAAGCAGCAACACCAAGATTCCATAAAGCACGTCCATTGCCTTACACATAATGTCTTAGAGTGGATGCTGAACTGCCGGGCTTGGAGGCATCTGGAATTCTCTCCAAGGTTGAGTGGAGCAATTGGGCTACGCCCATTGTCCCAGTAATCAAGGGAAGGCTGGAGCCATTCACATATGTGGGTATTTCAAGGTGAGCATCAACCCAGTGCTGCGTATTTTCAGTATCCCTCACCACAAATAGAAGACATTTTTGCATCTTTGGCAGGCAGGAGAGGTTTTCAAAGATTGACTTGTCACAAGCCTATCTGCAAGTGGAGATTGAGGAGTCAAGCAGGAAGTTCCTCACAATCAGCACTCATAAGGGACTGTTCCAGTATAATCGTCTCGTCTTTGGTGTCGCATCAGCTCCGGCAGTTTGGCAAAGAGCAATAGACCAAGTGCTCCAAGATATCCCAGGAACACAATGTTACCTAGACGACATCATTGTGACTGGCAAGAATAATGAAAAGCACCTCCAGAACCTTGGTAAATGCTTACTAAGCTGAGTGAGTATGGTCTGCATGCAAAGAGAGAGAAATGTGAGTTTTTCAAGAACGAGATTTCATATTGTGGACATGTTATTGATATGCATGGCTTACATAAGTCACAAGAGAAGGCTGAAACAGTGCTACAGGCACCCAAACCAGAAAATGTGTCACAACTCAGGTCATATTTGTGCCTTGTAAACTACTACCATCATTGAATGCACTGTTGCAGACAAGAGCAAAGTGGGAATGATCAGAAAGATGTGAAAGAGCATTCAAGGAAACAAAGAGACTAATAACATCTGATGAACTGCTCAACCATTATGACCCCATCCCTGCCTATCAGATGGGCAATGGAGCCATTTTACTTTATACTTTATACTTTATTGTCACCAAACAATTGATACTAGAACGTACAATCATCACAGCGATATTTGATTCTGTGCTTCATGCTCCCTGGAGTACAACTTGATAGTAAATATTAAAAATTGAAATTTTAAATCATAAACAGAAAATAGAAAAGGGAAAGTAAGGTAGTGCAAAAAAACTGAGAGGCGGGTCCGGATATTTGGAGGGCACGGCCCAGATCCGGGTCAGGATCCGTTCACAGTTGGAAAGAAGCTGTTCCCAAATCTGGCCGTACGAGTCTTCAAGCTCCTGAGCCTTCTCCCGGAGGGAAGAGGGACGAAAAGTGCGTTGGCTGTGGTTTTGTCACACATTATGAAAGATGGATCTGAACACTTGATTGCGTTTGCTTTAAGATCACTGAGAACAGAGCACAACTATGCACAGATTGATCGCGAGGCCCTTAGTCTGGCATGGGTTATAAAGAGGTTCCACTACTACCTCTATTGACAAAAGTTTACGCTGGTGACAGATCACCAGCTCCTTGTGCCCATTTTCAATCCCAGGTAGGGAATTCCAGTGACGACTGCTACCCAGTTACAATGTTGGGCATTGTTCCTAGGAGCCCATTCTTATGACATAGAGTTCAAGGTTACCAAACAACACAGCAATGCTAACACAAGGAAATCTGCAGATGCTGGAATTTCAAGCAACACACATAAAAGTTACTGGTGAACACAGCAGGCCAGACAGTATCTCTAGGAAGAGGTACAGTCGACATTTCGGGCGAGACCCTTCGTCAGGACTAACTGAAAGAAGAGCTAGTAAGAGATTTGAAAGTGGGAGGGGGAGGGGGGAAATCTGAAATGATAGGAGAAAACAGGAGGGGGAGGGATGGAGCCAAGAGCTGGACAGGTGATTGGCAAAAGGGATATGAGAGGATCATGGAACAGGAGGCCTAGGGAGAAAGAAAGGGGGAGGGGGGGAAGCCCAGAGGATGGGCAAGGGGTATAGTGAGAGGGACTAAAAGGAGAGAGAGAAAAAGAAAGTGTGTATATAAATAAATAAATAACAGATGGGGTACGAGGGGGAGGTGGGGCATTAGTGGAAGTTTGAGAAGTCAATGTTCATGCCATCAGGTTGGAGGCTACCCAGACGGAATATAAGGTGTTGTTCCTCCAACCTGAGTGTGGCTTCATCTTTACAGTAGAGGAGGCCGTGGATAGACATGTCAGAATGGGAATGGGATGTGGAACTAAAATATGTGGCCACTGGGAGATCCTGCTTTCTCTGGCGGACAGAGTGTAGGTGTTCAGCAAAACGATCTCCCAGTCTGCGTCGGGTCTCACCAATATATAGAAGGCCACATCGGGAGCAGCGGACGCAGTATATCACCCCAGCCGACTCACAGGTGAAGTGTCGCCTCACCATGCTGATGGCTTGTCACATCTTTCACTATTGGCAACTAAAAAAGAGAAGTCTTCAGAAGTGTTCCACACCGCATTGGTGAGCCAGTTGCAGGTCACAAATTCCGAAATACAAAGAGAAACAAGGAATGACCCAACATTGTCAAAAGTCTATGAAATCATCATGCAAGGATGGACAGCTCATGGTAACCCTATGTTTCCAGAGTTCTCAGCAAAACAAGACCAGCTGTTGGCATGTCAAAGGACGCTGATGTGTGGATCTCGTGTTGTGGTTCCCTCTAACCTGCACACCAGATTGTTAGAAAATCTTCATGAAGGACACATGGATACAGTCAAGATGAAGAGTCTCACCTGGAGCTACATGTGATGGCTGGGAAGAGATGAACAGATTGAAGACTTGGCCAAAAGAAGTTTGGGATGCCAAAAAATTCAAAATGCAACTGCACATGCACTGTTACACCCATGGGAGTAACCGTCATCACTATGGCAATGAGTACATTTTGACTTTGCCGGGTCATTCATGGACTCCATGTTTCTGATTGCTGTGGAAGCTCATTTGAAGTGGCCAGATGTCATACCAAATTACGTCAGCCACCTCAGAAAAGATTGTCTCTGTTCTGAGGACTATCTTCACCAGAAACGGCTACCTGAACAAATTGTGAGTGACAATGGACCACAATAGACATCAGAATAATTCAGACTACTTATGAAAAAAAATGGCATCAGACTTTTCAAGTCATCTCCTTACCATCCAGCAATGAATGGATTAGCTGAAAGGTTTATCCAAACATTCAAGAAGTCCATTAAAGTTATGGACAAAGAGGTCATTTCTCTACAGCACGAGGTGGACAACTTCCCTTTTGTGTATCGGATCTCTGTTCATATGATGACAAATAAAACACCTGCAATGCTGTCCATGACCAGGAATCTGAAATCTCACATAGACCTCCTGAAACCAGGTCTACGGAGGGAAGTACAGAATAAACAGTTCAGCCTGTTGCCAAGTGAACCAGCAAGGAACTTCAAGATTGGACAGTAAGTCCGAGCACATGATTATCGAGAAGATGAGTGGATATCCGGTAGATTTGCTACAAGAACTGAAACACTGATGCACACAGTGAATGTTGGCGATCAGACATGGAGACGTGCTCAACTGAAGAACACACCTGAGTCAACTATATCCAACAAGATGGATGCATTACAGACACCGGCCCGAAACGTCGACTGTACCTCTTCCTAGAGATGCTGCCTGGCCTGCTGCGTTCACCAGCAACTGTGATGTGTGTTGCTTGAATTTCCAGCATCTGCAGAATTCCTCGTGTTTACTTCTCAGTGATGATGTCACTGACAGTAATGTGACACGGGAAACTGAGAACGTTGTCTTAGACAAGACCCTACCAAGCCTAATGCCACTCCACAGGTCCAGAGGTGCAACAAGAAAGTTATCGTTGACAAGACCCCTGCCAAACCTAATGCCATTCCACAGGTCCAGAGGTGCTATCCAGAAAGAAACAGAGTGGCAACCAAAAGACTGAACCTTTAGAACTGTGAAGTTAGATATGGACTGTTACTGTGGTGAAAGCATGTTTATTTGGAATATGGATTTATGAAGGGGAAATTGAATGTTTTATACATTTACAATTTTATGTTGCATTAATCTAAAGGGGGGGAAGTGTAATGTATGGATCTATTTCTTTTAGAGTAGTGACTCCTCTTAGCACTACATACGCATTGTTGTCTGCACAAGCGCTGTTGTCTACACATGCACATTGTTCTCTCTCTCTCTCTTGCTCTCTGTCTCTCACTGCAATGTGAATACACCAGTTAAAGCTATCTCCTATGTGCATGCTTTTATTTAATTGAGATGTAATTGTGCACAGACACAACAGGTGCCCCTGCACCATTGGAAATATCCTCTCCAAGTGCACTCTGTTTAGGCCTTTCAGTATTCGATAGGTTTCACTAAGATCCTGTCCCCCCCCCCCCCCCCCCATTCTTCTGAACTCCAGTGAGAACAGGCCCAGAGCCATCAAACACTTATCATATGTTAACCCTTTCCTTCCTGGGATCATTATCACAAACAACTTCTTGACCCTCTCTCACATCAGCACATCTTTTTCTCAGATAAGAGACCCAAAACTGCCAGATACTCGTTATTCTAGTTATTAGAGTCCACCAGGTGTTTTACAATGACTGGTCATTAAAACATCATATCAAAAGAAGTGGAGTAAGTCTTTGACCAAGCATCGTAGGAAAGGGAATGGGGTAAAGACCAAGAAATAGGACTAAAGTCGTGTGCTGCAGCTGAAGTGCCAAGGTAGGTATTTAGTTCATTCGTTACATGCCATGGGTGATCATGATGTGGGTGATTATGGTATCATTACCATGATTGTTCTTGGCAAATTTTTCTACAGAAGTGGTTTGCCATTGCCTTCTTCTGGACAGTGTCTTTACAAGATGGGTGACCCCGGCCATAATCAATACTCTTCAGAGATTGCCTAGCGTCAGTGGTTGCATAACTACGACTTATGATAAGCACCAACTGCTTAATCGACCATCCACTACCTATTCCCATGGCTTCACGTGACCCTGATCGGGGGGCTGAGCGGGTGCTACACCTTACCCAAGGGTGACCTGCAGGCTAGTGGAGGGAAGGAGCGACTTACACCTCCTTTGGTAGAGATATAACTACACCCCACCAGCCAAAGGTACTTAGTGAGTAGGGTAAAAGACCATAAGACATAGGAGCAGAATTAGACCATCTGGCCCATCTAGTCCATGCTGAGCTATTAATCTTACTAATCCCATTGACCTGCACTTGAACCATAGCATTCAATACCCCTCCCATCCATGGACCTGTCCAAATGTCTCCTAAATATTGTGATATGAGGATGAGTTTATGGAGTACTTGGTGACACAGGACAAGATAGGGCAATGTTAGCATAATTTCCTTCAGGGAAAATCCTGCCTGGCAATCCTGTTGGAATTCTTTGAGGAGATTACACGTAAAATAGATAAAGGGGATGCAGTGGATGTTGTGTATTTGGACTTTCAGATGGCGTTTGACAAGGTGCCACACATGAGCCTGCTTACCAAGATAAGAGCCCAAGATATTACAGGAAAGTTACTGGCATGGAAGGAGCATTGGCTGATTGGTAGGAGGCAGTGAGTGGGAATAAAAAGGTCCTTTTCTGATTGGCTACCAGTGACTAGTGGTGTTCCGTGAGGATCGGTGTTGGGACCACTTCTTTTTATGCTGCATATAAATGATTTAGATGATAGAATAGATGGCTTTGTTGCCAAGTTTTCAGATGATACAATGATTGTTGGAGGGGCAGGTAGTGTTGAGGAAGCAGGTAGGCTGCAGAAGGACCTAGACAGATTTGGAGAATGGGCAAGACAGTGGCAAATGAAATACAATGTTAGAAAATGCATGGTCATGCACTTTGGCAGTAGAAATAAATGTGCAGACTATTTTCTAAACAGGGAGATAATCCAAAAATCTGAGATGCAAAGAGACTTGGGAGTGCTTGTGCAGAACACCCTAAAGGTTAACTTGCCGGTAGAGTCGGTGGTGAGGAAGGCAAATGCCATGTTAGCATTCATTTTAAGATGTCTAGAATACAAAAGCAAGGATGTGATGCTGAGGCTTTATAAGGCACCGGTGAGGCCTCATCTTGAGTATTGTAAACAGTTTTGGGCCCTTCATCTGAGAAAAGATGTGCTGGCATTGGAGAGGGTCCGGAGGAGGTTCACAAGGATGATTCCAGGAATGAAAGGGTTATCTTACAAGGAACGTTTGATAGCTCTGGGTCTGTACTTACTGGAATTTAGAAGGATGGGGGGCGGGGGGAATCTCGTTGAAACCTTTCAAATGTTGAAAGGCCTGGATGTGAAAAAGATGTTTCCCATGGTGGGGGAGTCTAGAACAAGAGGGCACAGCCTCAGGATAGAGGGACACCCTTTCAAAACAGAGATGTGGAGAAATTTCTTTAGACAGAGGGTGATGATTTTGTGGAATTTATTACCACAGGCAGCTATGGAGGCCAGGTTGTATTTAAGACAGAGCTTATTAGGTTCTTGGATGGGCACAGCATCCAAGGTTACAGGGAGAAGACTGAGGAGTAGGACTGAGGTGGGGAAAAAAGGATCAGCCATGATTAAATGGCTGAGCAGACTCGATAGAGGTATACATGATGATAAACAGCATAGGTCGAATGGACATTTTCTTCTAACTTTTACACTTTTGTTGCCTTGAAAATCCAGCTGGCTCCCCATTTTAACTTCTCCTTGTACTTTAATCTCTCACATATTCTTATATAATTTTTTTAGTCTTTATAACTATTTAATAATGTTTTTGTTGCATGTCTCACCAACACTCTACAAGAAATTCATAATACATGGAAATGTACAGTGCTGTGCAAAAGTCTTAGATGCATACAGTACCTATATAAAGTATTCACCCCCCCCCCGTAAGTTTTCATGTTTTATTTGTTTACAATATTGTATCACAGTGGATTTAATTTGGGTTTTTTTTGACACCAATCAATTGAAAAAGACTTGTGTCAAAGTGAAACCAGATCTCTACAAAGTGATCTAAATTAATTACACATTTTAAACACAAAATGATTGATTGCATAAGTATTCACCCCCTTTAATACGACACATCAAATCATCACCAGTGCAGCCAATTGGTTTTTCCACATAATTAGTTAAATGGAGATCACATGTGTGCTGTCAAGGTGTTTCAATTGATTGTAGGGAAAATACCCCTGTATCTGGAAGGTTCAACTGCTGGTGAGTCAGTATCCTGAAAAAAACTACATCATGAAGACAAAAGAACATTCCAAACAACTCCTTGAAAAGGTTTTTGAAAAGCAAAACTTGGGAGATGGATACAAGAAAAGTTCCAAATCACTGGCTATCCCTTGGAGTATAGTTAAGTCAATCATTGAGAAATGGAAAGAATATGGCACAGCTGTAAATCTGCCCAGAGCAGGACATCCTCAAAAACTGAATGACTGTGCAAGAAGGGGACTAGTGAGGGAGGCCAGCAAGAGAACTATGACAGCTTTGGAGAAGTTACGAGTTTCAATGGCTGAGATGGGAGAGATTGCACGTACAACAATTATTGTCCAGGTGATTCACCAGTCACAGCTTTATGGGAGAGTGGTAAAGAGAAAACCACTCTCGGTGGGGGACTCACATGAAATCTGGGCTAGAGTTTGCCAGAAGGTATGTGGGAGACTCTGAAGTCAGCTGGAAGAAGGTTCTATCGTCTGATGAAATCAAAATTGAGCTTTTCAGCCATCAGACTAAGTGCTATGTTTGACATAAGCCAAACACTGAACATCATCAAAAATACACCATCCCTACCATGAAGCATGGCGGTGGCTGCATCATGCTGTGGGAATGCTTCACTGCAGCAGGCCCTGGAAGGCTTGTGAAGTTGAAAGGTAAAATTAACGCAGCAAAATACAGGGAAATCCTGGAGGAAAAGCTGATGCAGTCTGCAAGAGAACTGTGACTTGGGAGAAGATTTGTTTTCCAGCAACACAATGACCCCAACCATAAAGCCAAAGCCACACAGGAATGGCTTAAAAACAGCAAAGCTAATGTCCCGGAGTGGCTAAGTCAGAGTCCAGACTCAATCCAATTGAGAATTTGTGGCTGGACTTGAAAAGGGCTGTTCACTAATGATTTCCATGCAATCTGACAGAGCTTGAGCAGTTTTGTAAAGAAGAATGAGGGAAAAATGACAATGGGAAAGTGTGTATGGAACTGGAGGAAATAACAGAGGTACTTAATGAATACTTCAATTTTCACTATGGAAAAGGATCTTGGTGACTTACAGCGGACTGAAAAGCTTGAGCATATAGACATTAAGAAAGAGGATGTGCTGGAGTTTTTGGAAAGCATCAAGTTGGATCAGTCTCTGGGACCAGATGAGGTGTA
The DNA here is from genome assembly GCF_030028105.1 of Mobula birostris. Classification (NCBI taxonomy): domain Eukaryota; kingdom Metazoa; phylum Chordata; class Chondrichthyes; order Myliobatiformes; family Myliobatidae; genus Mobula; species Mobula birostris. The sequence goes on from NC_092370.1 coordinate 9,561,363, forward strand.
CCCCAGGCTACTGTGGGAGGTGAGGGAGGAGATTGCTGAGTCTCTGGTGATGATCTTTGCATCATCAATCAGGATGGGAGAGGCTCCAGAGGATTGGAGGGTTGCAGATGTTGTTCCCTTATTCAAGAAAGAGTAGAGTTAGCGCAGAAAATTATAGACCAGTGAGTCTTACTTCAGTAGTTGGAGGCGATCCTGAGAGGCAGGATTTATGAATATTTGGAGAGATAAAATATAATTAGGAATAGTCAGCAAGGCTTTGTCAAGGACAGGTCATGCCTTACGAGCCTGATTGAATTTTTTGAGGATGTGACTAAACACATTAATTAAGGAAGAGCAGTAGATGTTGTGTATATGGATTTCAGCAAGGCAATTAATAATGTACCCTATGCAAGGCCTATTGAGAAAGTAAAGAGGCATAGGATCCAAGGGGACATTGCTTTGTGGATCCAGAACTGGCTTGTCCACAGAAGGCAAAGAGTGGTTGTAGACGGGTCATATTCTGCATGGAGGTCGGTGACCAGTGGTGTGTCTCAGGGATCCGTTCTGGGACCCTTATTCTTCGTGATTTTTATGAATGACCTGGATGAGGAAGTGGAGGAATGGGTTAGTAAGTTTGCTGATGACACAAAGATTGGGGTTGTGGATAGTGTGGAGGGCTGTCAGAGGTTACAGTGGGACACTGATAGGATGCAAAACTGGGCTGAGAAGTGGCAGATGGAGTTCAACCCAGATAAGTGTAAGGTGTAAACACGAGGAATTCTGCAGATGCTGGAAATTCAAGCAATACACATCAAAGTTGCTGGTGAACGCAGCAGCCCAGGCAGCATCTCTAGGAAGAGGTGCAGTCGACGTTTCGGGCCGAGACCCTTCGTCAGGACTAACTGAAGGAAGAGCTAGTAAGAGATTTGAAAGGGGGAGGAGGAGATCCAAAATGAAAGGAGAAGACAGGAGGGGCAGGGATGGAGCCAAGAGCTGGACAGGTGATTGGCAAAAGGGATATGAGAGGATCATGGGACAGGAGGCCAAGGGAGAAGGAAGGGGGGGGGGAACCCAGAGGATGGGCAAGGGGTATCGTCAGAGGGACAGAGGGAGAAAAAGGAGAGAGAGAAAAAGAATGTGCGTATATAAATAAGTAACAGATGGGTACAAAGGGAAGGTGGGGCATTAACGGAAGTTAGAGAAGTCAATGTTCATGCCATCAGTTTGGAGGCTACCCAGACGGAATATAAGGTGTTGTTCCTCCAACCTGAGTGTGGCTTCATCTTTACAGTAGAGGAGGCCGTGGATAGACGTATCAGGATGGGAATGGGACATGGAATTAAAATGTGTGGCCACTGGGAGATCCTGCTTTCTCTGGCGGACAGAGCGTAGGTGTAAGGTGGTTCATTTTGGTAGGTCAAATACAATGGCAGAATATAGTATTAATGGTAAGACTCTTGGCAGTGTGGAGGATCAAAGGGATCTTGGGGTCCGGGTCCATAGGATGCTCAAAGCAGCTGCGCAGGTTGACTCTGTGGTTAAGAAGGCATATGGTGCATTGTCCTTCATCAAACGTGGAATTGAATTTAGGAGACAAGAGGTAATGTTGCAGCTATATAGGACCCTGGTCAGACCCCTCTTGGAGTATTGTGCTCAGTTCTGGTCACCTTACTACAGAAAGGATGTGGAAACCATAGAAAGGGTGCAGAGGAGATTTATAAGGATGTTGCCTGGATTGGGGAGTATGCCTTATGAAAACAGGTTGAGTGAGCTCGACCTTTTCTCTTTGGAGCGACGGAGTGTGACAGGTGACCTGATGGAGGTGTACAGTATAAGATGATGAGAGGCATTGGTTGTGTAGGTAGTCAGAGGGTTTTTCCCAGGGCTGAAATGGCTGCCACAAGAGGGCACAAGTTTAAGGTGCTGGATAGTAGGTACAGAGGAGACGTCAGGGGTAAGTTTTTTACTCAGAGAGTGGTGAGTGTGTGGAATGGGCTGCCGGCAACGGTGGTGGAGGAGGATACGATAGGGTCTTTTATGAGACTTTTAGATAGGTACATGGAGCTTAGAAAATACAGGGCTATGGGGAACCCTAGTAATTTTTAAGGTAGAGGCATGTTCAGCACAACTTTGTGGGCCGAAGGGCCTGTATTGTGCTGTAGGTTTCCTATGTTTCTAAAATTGCAGTGTCCAGATGTGCAAATCTGATGGAGACCTAACCACACAGACTCAAGGCTATAACTGCTGCTAAATGTGCATCTACTGAATACTGATTTGAAGGGGGTGAATACTTGTGCAATCTATTATTTTGCATTTAATAATTGTAATACGTTTAGATCAATTTGTAGAGATTTGTTTTCACTTTGACACAAAAACAATTTTTCTGTTGATCAATGTCAAAAAAGACAAATTAAATCCACTATGATTCAAGGTGGGACCTGTATAGATTGGATGGGTTGCACCTGAACTCGAGGGGGAGCAATACCCTTGCAGGTAGGTTTGCTAGCATGGTTCGGGAGGGTTTAAACTAATTTGCGAGGGGTATGGGACCCAGAGTGATAGAGCAGTGAAAGAAGTGCATGGAGTAAAGCCAGATCTAACATACGGAGAGGCTTTGAGGAAAGAGAAGCAGAATGAACGGTGTAAAGACAGTAAGGTAGAAGGGCTGAAATGCGTGTACCTCAATGCAAGAAGCATCAGGAACAAAGGTGATGAACTGAGAGCTTGGATACATACATGGAATTATGATGTAGTGGCCATTACAGAGACTTGGCTGGCACCAGGGCAGGAATGGGTTCTCAATATTCCTGGATTTCAGTGCTTTAAAAGGGATAGAGAGGGCGGAAAAAGGGGATGAGGGGTGGCATTACTGGTCAGGGATACTATTACAGCTACAGAAAGGGTGGGTAATGTAGCAGGATCCTCTTTTGAGTCAATATGGTTGGAAGTCAGGAACAGGAAGGGAGCAGTTACTCTACTGGGGGTATTCTATAGGCCCCCTGGTAGCAGTAGAGATACAGAGGAGCAGATTGGGAGGCAGATTTTGGAAAGTTGCAAAAATAACAGGGTTGTTATCATGATTGACTTTAACTTCCCTAATATTGATTAGCACCTGATTAGTTCCAAGGGTTTAGATGGGGCAGAGTTTGTTAAGTGTGTCCAAGATGGATTCCTGTCACAGTATGTTGATAGGCCGACCAGGGGGAATGCCATACTAGATCTAGTACTAGCTAATGAACCGGGTCAGGTCACAGATCTCTCAGTGGGTGAGCATCTGGGGGACAGTGACCACTGCTTCCTGGCCTTTAGCATTATCATGGAAAAGGATAACATCAGAGAGGACAGGAAAATTTTTAATTGGGGAAAGGCAAGTTATGAGGCTATAAGGCTAGAACTTACGGGTGTGAATGGGGATGATGTTTTTGCAGGGAAATGTACTATGGACATGTGGTCGATGTTTAGAGATCTCTTGCAGGATGTAAGGGATAAATTTGTCTCGGTGAGGAAGATAAAGAATGGTAGGGTGAAGGAACCATGGGTGACAAGTGAGGTGGAAAATCTAGTCAGGTGGAAGAAGGCAGCATACATGAGGTTTAGGAAGCAAGGATCAGATGGGTCTATTGAGGAATATAGGGAAGCAAGAAAGGAGCTTAAGAAGGGGCTGAGAAGAGCAAGAAGGGGGCATGAGAAGGCCTTGGCGAGTAGGGTAAAGGAAAACCCCAAGGCATTCTTCAATTATGTGAAGAACAAAAGGATGAAAGGAGTGAACGTAGGACCGATTAGAGATAAAGGTGGGAAGATGTGCCTGGAGTCTGTGGAAGTGAGTGAGGTCCTCAATGAATACTTCTCTTTGGTATTCACCAATGAGAGGGAACTTGATGATGGTGAGGACAATATGAGTGAGGTTGATGTTCTGGAGCATGTTGATATTAAGGGAGAGGAGGTGTTGGGAGTTGTTAAAATACATTAGGACAGTTAAGTCCCTGGGGCCTGATGGAATATTCCCCAGGGTGCTTCATGAGGCAAGAGAAGAGATTGCTGAGCCCCTGGCTAGGATCTTTATGTTGTCCACGGGAATGGTACCGGAGGATTGGAGGGAGGCGAATGTTGTCCCCTTGTTTTTATTATGTATTGCAATGTGCTGCTGCCACATAACAACAAATTTCGCAATGCATGCCAGTGATATTAAACCTGATCCTGATTTAAATTCTGATTCTAGAACAGAAAACACAGAGCAGTACAGCACAGGAACAGGCCATTCAGCCCACAGTGTTGTGCTGACCCGGCTAAAAGGCAAATCAAAATCACCCAAACACTAATCCCTCCCATCTACACCATGTCCGTGTCCGTATCCCTCCATCTTCCTCACATCTATGTGCCTATACCAACACCTTTTAAAAGCCTCTAATGCATTTGCCTCTACCACAACTGGGCATCTACCACTCTCGCATCCCCCTCTCACCTTCAATGCATGCTCTTTTGGTATTAGCCCTTTCAACCCTGTGAAATAGATACTCTATCTATGCCTCTATCTTATAAACTTCCATCAGATCTCCCCTCGGCCTCTGGCACTCTAGAAAAAACAAACCCAAAAAACAAATCCAGCCTCCAGTGATAGCACACACCCTCTAAACCAGGCAGCACCTGGGTGAACCTCTTCTGCACCCTCTCCAAAGCACGAAGTAGATTTAAACATCACAGGCAGTTTAGTCAGTTCTTGTTTACTGGAGCTCCCTTTCAAATGGTAGTAAATAAACAAAGTAAATGAACCAATCAGTGAATCTGACCTATAGCTCTAAGTGTACTTGCAGCTTTGCCTACCTCAGTGCAGTGGCTGCTTTTACATGCATTTGTGTGTGTTTCAGTTGTAGGGTAACATCGTGGGTGACAGATGACACACATTGTTCATAGTGGAAACTGTTCTACATAATTCACTAACACTGTCATTGAGTGGCATTCAAAGGTTAATTTCTTTATCAAAGTATGTATGCAGAATACAACTCTGAGATTAGTCTTCTCCAGATAGTCATGAAATACAGAAAAACCATGAAAGTCGTTGAAAGAAAAGGCATCAACCTCCCTCCCGCATGGGGGAGAAAAAAAGAAACAAAACTTGGAGACCTCAACCTCTCCCTCACACAAAAGCTAAAAGATTGTCCACCCAGAAAACAGCAGCTACAACATCAAACCAGCCACCCACCACCATCTTCCCTCGCACACAAAAATCTAGCAGATCGTTCACATGGAAAAACACCAACAAGAACACCAGACCACATCCCCAACTCCTCCCCGCTTAAAAACTAACATATCACCCAACCGCCAATCGGCAACAAGAAAACACTCTCTAATTTTAAGAGAGAGTGTCGGACGTAACGTCATCAGTGTAAGGCGACTCCTTTTTTGGTTTGTTCATAATGGAATGAAGGGCTGCAGCTTTTGTTTAGCATGTAAAAGGACTCTCGCCTGTTTTATTCACAAAATTCTGCATAATCAGTGTGTTCAGTTTTGGTTTATGCATGCCCGTGTGGAACAGTCATAGTCATACTTTATTGATCCCGGGGGAAATTGGTTTTCGTTACAGTTGCACCATAAATAATAAATAGTAATAGAACCATAAATAGTTAAATAGTAATATGTAAATTATGCCAGGAAATAAGTCCAGGACCAGCCTATTGGCTCAGGGTGTCTGACGCTCCAAGGGCGGAGTTGTAAAGTTTGATGGCCACAGGCAGGAATGACTTCCTATGACGCTCTGTGTTGCATCTCGGTGGAATGAGTCTCTGGCTGAGTGTACTCCTGTGCCCACCCAGTACATTATGTAGTGGATGGGAGACATTGTCCAAGATGTTATGCAACTTGGACAGCAAATATTTGCTCGTGCATAGGTGGGTGTTCGTGTGTGTGCACCATTACACCGTGAGTTGAAATGTTCCCACTAGGAAGTCAGAGATCTTCCTTTTAGGCAATCCCTAGGTGACTTATTGCCGGAGTTTTGTGGGTCCTGAGGAGGTTCATGTGGGCACCGCAGACCTTCACAGATCGGTCTCCAGTTGGCTGACTGTACAGGCGGATGAGTCATAAACACGGGAGATTCTGCAGGTGCTGGAAATCCAGAGCAACACACTCAAAATGCCAGAGGAACTCAGCAGGTCAGGCAGCATCTATGGAGAGGAATCAGAATCAGGTTTAATATCACTGGTACATGTTGTGAAATTTGTTCTGCAGCAGCAGTACAGTACAATACATAATAAAAACTGAAAATTAAAGAAAGTATATATATTTTTAAAAAGTTAAATTAAGTAAGCAGTGTAGAAAAGAGAAAGAAAAATAGTGAGGTAGTGTTCACGGGTTCAATGTCCATTCAGAAATCTGATGGCAGAGGCGAGGAAGATATTCCTGAATAGTTGAGTGTATGTCTTCAGGCTCCTGTACCTCCTCCTTGATGGTGGCGATGGGAAGAGGGCATGACCCGCCTCACTAGGGTCCTTAATGATGGACATCAACTTTCTGACGCATCGCTCCTTGAAGCTGTCCTGAATTCTGGGGAGGCCAGTGCCCATAATGGAACTGACTAAGTTCACAACTTTCTGCATCAATATTTCAAAGGGAAAAGAGTACAGGGTTTCATTTCTGCGCGTGAGGCACAGCCAAAAAACTGGGAAGAGTGTCAAACATGTGATCAGCACGGGCTCCTCAGTATCCTTCCCTCGCAACAATTAAACCCCAGCTCTCCTTGTTAATTGATGATACCATAAGACCATACAGCCTAAGAATGAGGTCATTCGGCCCATCGAGTCTGTTCCGCCATTCCACCATGGCTGATTCGTTATCCCTCTCAACGCCATTCTCCTACCTTCTCCCATAACCTTTGACATCTTTACTAATCAAGAACCTATCAACCTCCACTTTAAGTATGCCCAACAACTTGGTGTCCACAGCCGAGTCTGGAAACATAGATTCACCACTCTCTGGCTCATCTCTGTTCTAAATGGATGTCCCTCTATTCTGAGCCTGGGCTCTCTGGTCATGGACTCCCCCACTACAGGAATCATCACATCCACTCTATCTAGGCCTTTCAATGTTTGACAGGTTTTAATAAGAGCCCCCCTTGTTCTTCTAAACTTCAACAAGTACAGATCCAGAGCCATCAAACATGACCCCTTTCATTCCCGAGGTTATTCTCATGATGCTCCTCTGGACCTCTGCGTGAATACACGTAGGCATCTGCGTCTGTCTGTATTTGTTTAATGTGTCTGTATTCCAGTGTGTTTACTCCCTGATTCACTGACACGCCTTGTTTATGCGCTCACTGCAGATCCTCAGACAGCGGCCGGTGAAGTCGATGGAGTGAACCTTGAAGAAATTCGTGAGTTTGCAAAAGCATTTAAAATCCGACGTCTGTCTCTTGGTCTGACACAGACGCAGGTTGGACAGGCCTTAAGTGCCACTGAGGGACCAGCATACAGCCAATCTGCCATCTGCAGGTAGCTAAGTACTTTGTGACTTTTGGAATTTGACCAGTATGCTTGGTGAGTGTGTCAAAACATGTTTAACAGCAACTTCTTTCACTCCCATTCTGAGCGATGCAATTAATGACATCTGAAATAGGACATAAACTGTGAAATTTGAAGCATAGTTTTTAAATAAATAAATAGTTGATATATATCATCAATTTTATATTTTAAATTATCAAATAAATATCTGATGAATAAATTCATCAATTTTATTTTTTTATTTTATTTATTTAGAGATGGAATGTGGAATAGGTCCTTCTGGCCCTTCGAGCTGTGGCGCCCAGTGACCCACCAATTTAACTCTAGTCTTATCACAAGACAATTAAAAATGACAAATTAGCCTACTAACTGTATACTTTTGGACTATGGAAGGAAACCAGAGCATCTGGAAGACAGACAGACAGACACACACACACACACACACACACACACAGGAATGAATGTGCATATTCGCTAACAGAGCACGTCAGAATTGAACTCTGAACCCCGACACCCAGAGCTGTAATAAGAGTCATGCAAGTCACTACGCTTATGTAATTGAAAGCGTAAAATATTTCCGTCAGAAATGAGATTGAAGGAGTGCAGAGAAAACTTACAAGAATGGTGCGGGACTAGAGGACCTGAGTTATGGGGCAAGGTTGGATGGGTTAATACTTCATTCTGTGGAGTGCAGGAGATTGAGGGGAGGCTTGAAACATAGAAAACATACAGCACAATACAGGCTGTTCAGCCCACAAAGCTGTGCTGAACATGTCCCTACCTTAGAACTACCTAGGCTTTAACCATAGCCCTCTATTTTCCTAAGCTCCATGTAGCCATCCAGGAGTCTCTTAAAAGACCCTATCATTTCTGCCTCCACCACCACCGCCAGCAGCCCATTCCACGCACTCACCACTGTCTGCGTAAAAAACTTACCCATGACCTCTCCTCTGTACCTACTTTCAAGCACCTTAAAACTATGCCCCCTTGTGCTAGCCGTTTGAGCCCTGGGGAAAAGCCTCTGACTATCCACACGGTCAATGCCTCTCATTATCTTGTACACCTCTATCAGGTCACCTCTCATCCTCTGTCGCTCCAAGGAGAAAAGGCCATGTTCGCTCAACCTATTCTCATAAGGCATACTCCCCAATCCGGGCAACATCCTTATAATCCTTGTTAGATACAGGTATACAAAATTCTGAGGGCTATAAATCTTAGAGGTGTACGACATGATGAGAGGTGTAATTATGTGAGTGCATACAGGCTTTTCCCTCTCAAGCTGGGTGAGACGAGAACTAGAGGCCGTGCTGTAGGTTCAGGGTGAAAGGTGAAATATTCAAGTGGATCCTGACAGGGATCTTCCTCACTCAGAGGGTGGTGAGAAGGTGGAACGAGCTGCCAGCGCAAGTGGTAGATGTAGGTTCAGTTGTAACATTTAAGGGAAGTTTGGATGAGGGGGATATGGAGGGCTATTATTATCTATTCCTCTTATTATCTTGTACACCTCTATCATGTCTCCTCTCATCCTCCTTCTCTCCAAAGAGTAAAGCCCTAGCTCCCTTAATCTCTGATCATAATCCATACTCTCCAAACCAGGCAGCATCCTGGTAAATCTCCTCTGTACCCTTTCCAATGCTTCCACATCCTTCCTATAGTGAGGCGGCCAGAACTGGACACAATACTCCAAGTGTGGCCTAACCAGAGTTTTATAGAGCTGCATCATTACCTCGCGACTCTTAAACTCTATCCCTCGACTTATGAAAGCTAACACCCCATAAGCTTTCTTAACTACCCTATCTACCTGTGAGGCAACATTCAGGGATCTGTGGACATGTACCCCCAGATCCCTCTGCTCCTCCACACTACCAAGAATCCTGCCATTTACTTTGTACTCTGCCTTGGAGTTTGTCCTTCCAAAGTGTACCACATCACATTTCTCCGGGTTGAACTCCATCTGCCACTTCTCAGCCCACTTCTGCATCCTATCAATGTCTCTCTGCAATCTTCGACAATCCTCTACGCTATCTACAACACCACCAACCTTTGTGTCGTCTGCAAACTTGCCAATCCACCCTTCTACCCCCAAATCCAGGTCGTTAATAAAAATCACGAAAAGTAGAGGTCCCAGAACAGATCCTTGTGGGACACGACTAGTCACAACCCTCCAATCCGAATGTACTCCCTCCACCACAACCCTTTGCTTTCTGCAGGCAAGCCAATTCTGAATCCACCTGGCCAAACTTCCCTGGATCCCATGCCTTCTGACTTTCTGATAAGCCTACCGTGTGGAATCTTGTCAAATGCCTTACTAAAATCCATATAGATCACATCCACTGCACTACCCTCATCTATATGCCTGCTCACCTCCTCAAAGAACTCTATCAGGCTTGTTAGACATGATCTGCCCTTCACAAAGCCATGCTGACTGTTCCTGATCAGACCATGATTCTCTAAATGCGCATAGATCCTATCTCAAAGAATCTTTTCCAACAGCTTTCCCACCACAGACATAAGGCTCACTGGTCTATAATTACCCGGACTATTCCTACTACCTTTTTTGAACAAGGGGACAACATTCGCCTCCCTCCAATCCTCCTGTACCATTCCCGTGGACAACGAGGACATAAAGATCCTAGCCAGAGGCTCAGCAATCCCTTCCCTCGCCTCATGGAGCAGCCTGGGGAATATTCCGTCAGGCCCCTGGGACTTATCTGTCCTAATGTATTTTAACAACTCCAACACCTCCTCTCCCTTAATATCAGCATGCTCCAGAACATCAACCTCACTCATATTGTCCTCACCATCATCAAGTTCCCTCTCATTGGTGAATACCGAAGAGAAGTATTCATTGAGGACCTCGCTTACTTCCACAGCCTCCAGGCACAGCTTCCTACCTTTATCTCTAATCGGTCCTACCTTCACTCCTGTCATCCTTTTTTTCTTCACATAATTGAAGAATGCCTTGGGGTTTTCCTTTACCCTACTCGCCAAGGCCTTCTCATGTCCCCTTCTTGCTCTTCTCAGCCCCTTCTTAAGCTCCTTTCTTGCTTCCCTATATTCCTCAATAGATCCAGTTGATCCTTGCTTCCTAAACCTCATGTATGCTGTCTTCTTCCTCCTGACTAGATTTTCCACCTCACTTGTCACCCATGGTTCCTTCACCCGACCATTCTTTATCTTCCTCACCGGGACAAATTTATCCCTAACATCCTGCAAGAGATCTCTAAACATCGACCACATGTCCATAGTACATTTCCCTGCAAAAACATCATCCTAATTCACACCCACAAGTTCTAGCCTTATAGCCTCATAATTTGCCTTTCCCCAATTAAAAATTTTCCTGTCCTCTTTGATTCTATCTTTTTCCATGATAATTATAAAGGCCAGGGAGCAGTGGTCACTGTCCCCCAGATGCTCACCCACTGAGAGATCTGTGACCTGACCCGGTTCATTACGTAGTACTAGATCTAGTATGGCATTCCCCCTGATCGGCCTGCCCATATACTGTGACAGGAATCCGTCCTGGACACAATTAACAATTTCTGCCCCATCTAAACCCTTGGAACTAATCAAGTGCCAATCAATATTAGGGAAGTTAAAGTCACCCATGATAACAAACCTGTTATTTTTGCACCTTTCCAAAATCTGCCTCCCAATCTCATTACAAGAGTATACGGGGGTGGGGATTCTCATTGAACCCTATGGAATGTTGAAAGGCCTCAACAGAGTGGATGCGGAGGATGTTTCCCATGATGGGGGAGTCTAGAACCAGAGGGCATAGCCTCAGAATAGAGTGATGTCCGTTTGAAACGGAGATGAGGAGGAATTCCTTTAGCCAGAGATTGATCTTACAGTAGGTGAAAAGTCTGCCACAACATTGTGAGCCAAAGGGCCTGTAATGTGCTGCACTGCTCTGTGTTCTATTTAGTAGATCCAGCAGCAGCTCATCTGTGCATCAACACCAATAAGGCCTCCTTTATTGCACAAACACAAGATCATAAGATGTCGGAGCAGAGTTAGGTCATCGAGTCTGCTCCACCATTCCATCATGGCTGATTTATTATCTCTCTCGACCCCATTCTCCTGCCTCTCCCTGTGACCATTGACATTTTTACTAATCAAGAACCTTTCAACCTCTGTTTTAAATACACCCATTGACTTCGCCTCCACAGCCATCTATGGCAATGAATTCCAGATTCACCACCCTCAGGCTGAAGAAGTCCCTGCTCATTTCTTCTCTAAATGAATGTCCCTCTATTCTGAATCCATGCCCCCTGGTCTTAGACTCTTCACTATTGGAAACAATGTCTACTCTAACTCAGCCTTTCGATATTCCATAAGTTTCAATGAAATCACCACCCACCCCCCCCCCACTCTCATTCTTCTAAACTCCGGTGAGTACAGGCCTTTAAATCTACACCTGCTTTATTCTGTTCCTTGGGATGCTGATGAGTTGTGCATTTTTCAGTCCAGCATACATGGGGCAAATACTGTAACTGAACCACTCAAACGCTTCAAACCACCCTTCAAACTATGTCTCCTGCCTGTTCTCTTCACGTTCTGATCTAAAGGGCCTTGTAATTTTGGACTGTTCACTTGCTACTCCCTGTAACAGCAATAGATCGTTGATATAGTGTCCATAAGCCCGTTGGAGTTGCATTTCACTGTGTGTTCAGTTAATTGTTTTTTAAATTGTTTATGGATTACAACTGGGAATTCAACATCATCATGGGATATAGACACTGAGTGTATAGAAGTGAGGCAAATTAGCATCAGCTTCATGGACTCTGTACAAATTACAGGAGAGGAAGTGTTTATTGCCCTGAGGCAAATTAGAGTGGACAGATCCCCAGGGCATGACAAGGTGTTCCCTCAGACCCTGTGGGAGGCAAGTGCAGAAATTACTGGGGCCCTGGAAGCGATATTTAAATCATCGTTAGCGACAGATGAGATACCAGAGGACTGGAGGATAGCCAATGTTATTCCGCTGTTCATGAAAGGCTTTAAACATAAACCAGGAAATGATAGGCCGGAGAGTCTAACGTCAGTTGTGGGAAGGTTATTGGAAGGTATTCTAAGGGACCGGATATGTAAGTAGTGGGATAGACATGGACAGATTAAGGATTGTCAGCATGGCTTTCTGTGCGGTACTTCATCTGGTGAATCTTGTAGAAATTTTCGAGGAAGTTGTCAAGAAAGTTGATGAAGGCAAGGCAGTGGATGTTGCTTACCTGGACTTCAGCAAGGCACTTGACAAGGTCCTGCAAGGGAGGTTGATCAAAAAGGTTCAGTTACTCAGCATTCAGGATCAGGTAATACACTGGATTAGACTTTGGCTTTGTGGGAGAAGCCAGAGAGTGGTAGTAGATGGTTGCCTCTCTGACCATAAGATATAGGAGCAGAATTAGGCCATCTGGCCCATTGAGTCTGCTCTGCCTTTCAATCATGGCTGATCCTTTTTTTTTTCTCCTCCTCAACCCCAGTTCCCAGCCTTCTCCCCATAACCTCTGATGCCATGCCCAATCAAGAACCTATCAATCTCTACCTTAAATACACCCAACGACCTGGCCTCCACAGCTGCGAGTGGCAACAAATTCCACAAATTCACTGCACTTTGGTTAAGGAAATTTCTCCACATCTCTGTTTTGAAAGGGCGCCCCTCTGTCCTGAGGCTGTGCCCTCTTGTCCTAGACTCTCCCATCATGGGAAACTCCTTTCCACATCTACTTTGTCTAGGCCTTTCGACATTCAAAAGGTTTCAATGAGATACACCCTCATCCTTCTGAATTCCAGCGAGTACCGATCCAGAGCCATCAAATGTTCCTGGTATGATAACCCTTTCAGTCCTGGAGTCATCCTTGTGAATCTCCCCTGGAGGCCTGTGACTAGTGGTGTGCCACAGGGATTGGTGCTAGGCCTGTTGTTGTTAGTCATCGATATCAGCGATCTGGATGATAATGTGGTTAACTGGATCAGCAAATTTGTGGATGACACCAAGATTGGGGGTGTAGTGGACAGACAGGAAGGCTATCACGAATTGTAGAAGCATCTGGACCAGCTGGAAAAATGGGCTGAAAATGAAGGTGTTGCACTTTGGTAGGACCAAACAAGGTAGACCTTACAGTGATCAGTAGGACACTGAGGATTGCAGTAGAACAAAGGAATCTGGGAATACAGGTCCATTGAAAGTGGCGTCACAGGTAGATAGGGTTGTAAAGAAAGCTTTTGGCACATTGGCCTTCATAAATCAAAGTATTGAGTACAGATGATGGGATGTTATGTTGAAGTTGTATAAGACGTTGGCGGGGCCTAATTTGAAGTATTGTGGGCAGTTTTGGTCACCTGCCTATGGGATACATGTAATTAAGTTTGAAAGAGTACAGAGAAAATTTACAAGGATGTTGCCGGGTCTGGAGGACCTGAGTTATAAGGAAAGATTGAATAGGTTTGGGCTTCATTCCCTAGAACGTAGAAGATTAAGGAGAGATTTGATAGAGGTGTACAAAATTGTGGGTTATAGATAGGGTTAATGCAAGCTAGCTTTTTCCATTGAGGTTAGATAGGACTACAACCTGAGGTCATGGGTTAAAGATGAAAGGTGAGAAGTTTAAGGGCAGCATGTGGAGAAACTTCTTCACTCAGTCATGAGAATATGGAATGAGGTGCCAGTGGAAATGGGCATGCAAGCTCGATTTCAATGTTGAAGAGAAGTTTGGATAGGTATATGGATGGCAGGGGTATGGAGGGCTATGATTTTGGTGCAAGTCGACGAGGGTAGGCAGTTTAAATGATTCGGCATGGACTAGAGGGGCCAAAGGCCCTGTTACTGTGCTGTACTTTTCTATGACTCTATCATCATCCCCTCAGTACTAAACAACAGGCTTCAAAATATTAACTCCTTCTCTCTCCCCATCCTTGCTGCCTGACCTGCTGAGTTCTTCCCGTTCTGGCATTTCATCAGCTGTAGTATTTTGTCCCAATATCTAATGGCCTCATTCATCTTCACCTACAGCTGAGGCAGAGTGCTGCATCAGCAGTCCAACTTCATCTGATTGACCTAATTCTTTCTGCTTTTGATGGTCCCTAAAAAAACAACTCCAAGCTTTTCAACATTTTGTGTTCTTGATGCACTTCCTTCAGAGTGGGAAGGTGCTTTTCCTGCATCTTGAGATCCGTGTTATGGGGAATCACAGTAGGGGGCACTGAGCATGTAGTTTGAAGTAGCTTTGCTCGATATGCTGCATCGATTGCTGGTGCAGACAGAGTTTCAGGGAGTTCACCACAGCAACCCCTGACTACTCTGACCCTCCCCACTGTCTTGTCTTGTCAGCAGTTTCTGTGCAGAGAATTACTCTATTTATTCAATCCTGTCAAAAAGATCACTATTTAAACTGGTCACTTTACGTATTTGTGCATTATGCCAAGATCGTCTTGCTGGCTAGACTCATAGTACTGTGTAAATTTCAAAGACTACAGCTGGCTTAAAGAAGTAAGCACATAAAAAGAAATAGGATTATTTTGAACTTGGCTTGTGAAATAAGGGTTTGGTGGTACAAAGGAGCTTATAAGATCTCAAATGCTGATGCCTTATATAGTATTTTGCACTTAAATAAGGCAGGGTGGATAATGCCTTGTTGATTTCCATAATCCTCATTGTGATAAGCCATGAATCTCAGCAGTACAATTGGGAAAATAGGGTATATTTTGACTAATGGTGAACAGCGATCCAATTTTAGAACACGTGCCAGTATCATTCTTCTTGTGTCATAGAGTCATAGAACACTAAAGCGCAGAAACAGGCCCTTCAGCCAATCTAGTCCGAACTGTTATTGTTGCCCAGTCTCATCAACATGCGTCTGGACCATGGCCCTCCATCCCCTGCCCATCCATGTACCTATCCACATTTTTCTTAAATATTGAAGTTAAACCTGCATCCAACACTTCCACCGGCAGCTCATTCCACACTTCTCACCACCCTGAGTGAAGAAGTTCCCCCTCATATTCCCCTGAAACATTTCACCTTTCACTCTTAATCTGTGACCTCTAGTTCTGGCCTTATCCATCCTCAGTGGAACAAGCTGCTTGTATTTGTCCTATCGATACTCTCGTAATTTTGTACACCTCTGTAAACTCTCCCCTCATTCTCCCATGCTGCAGGGAATAAAGTCCGAACCTATTGAAAGGACAGGGAGGGAGGCAAAAGAGGTGGGGGTGTGGCGCTGTTGATCAGAGATGGTGTCATGGCTGTAGAAAAGGAGGGAGACTTGGAGGGACTGTCTACAGAGTCTCTGTGGGTGAAGGTTAGAGACAAGAAAGGGCCAATAACTCTACTGGGTGTTTTTTATAGACCACCCAATAGTAACAGGGACATCGAGGAGCAGAAAGGGAGACAGATTCTGGAAAGGTGTAATAATAACAGGGTTGTTGTGGTGGGAGATTTTAATTTCCCAAATATTGATTGGCATTTCCCTTGAGTGAGGGATTTATATAGGGTGGAGTTTGTTAGGTGTGTTCAGGAAGGTTCCTTGACACAATATGTAGATAAGCCAACAAGAAGAGAGGTTGTACTTGATCTGGTATTGGGAAATGAACCTGATCGGGTGTCAGGTCTCTCAGTGGGAGAGCATTTTGGAGATAGTGATCACAATTCTATCTCCTTTACCGTAGCATTGGAGAGGGATAGGAACAGACAAGTTGGGGAAACATTTCAAGTCAAGTCAAGTCAAATCAAGTCAAGTCAAGTCACTTTTTATTGTCATTTCGACCATAACTGCTGGTACAGTACACAGTAAAAATGAGACAACGTTTTTCAGGACCATGGTGCTACATGAAACAATACAAAAACTACAAAAACTACACTAGACTACAGGTTTAGGGCATTTTCCAGAGTTTTTGTTGAAATCATAGATGAATTCCATCTGGAGCTGAAGAACATTAGGACTAGGAGCAAGTTGAGACCAAATGTCTCCACCAATGAGTAAGATCAAAGATTCAAAGTACATTTATTATCAAGGTATGTATACATTATACGACCTTGAGATTTGGCTCTTAATAAGCAGTCACAAATCAAAGGAACCCAAAAGAACCCATATAAAAAAAGATCATCAAACACCCAATGTGCAGAGAAAAACAAACACAATCAAATAGCTTTCTGTACCAAAGTCCACAAGAGAGCCAAGTAAACCTGGTGGATCAGTGATCTGAACCGGTCTGCACCTCGCCTTGGGCCTGCCACGCTGACCTTTTTAATCAGGCTGGGCGCCTAAGTCAACTTCCACACTTCGGGTTCAGCCACCTCAATATGGTCTGGGGCCTGGAGCCTGGAGCCTTCCGCCTCGATTCGACCTGCAACCGACACTTCTGATTCGGCAAGGCATTTAAATCTCTGTTCAAACATCGAGTTCTGTATGCTCTGGTGCCTGGACACCGCTGCTTTGATTCAGCCTGTGACCGAACCTTCAGATTCGGTACGGCGCTTAAGTCTCCATCCAAACACTGGAATTGGTCCACTCTGGTCCCCATATCTCACCGTCTTGATTCAGCCTTCAGCACAGCGCTTAAATCGATCAAACCTCGGGTTCTCCTCACTCTTGGCGACTGGCCCACCTCCTCACCGCATCAGTCTGCCACATCGAATCGCCTTCAAGTCCAAAGGGACGTTACGGACTATTACTTGCGATCATGGTTTGCCAGAAAAAGTGTGGCTGGAAAAGTATTTAGTTGTTTTCCTTGTTTCATTAGCCAGAAGTCGCTGAAGTTCACCAGCGCCATCTTAAACCATGGCTGACCTGATCTGGGCCCCGCCTCTGCTTTATTACCTGTTCTTCATAACCCTAGAATCCCTTTTGATCTGCCTATCTTTTGAATATATTCAGTGATTCAGTCTCCGTAGTTCCATTTCTGGAACAACCATCATGCTTCTGAACTGGCGTGGATAACTTCAATCACCAGAACTCCAAACTGACTTTGATTCTACAGAAGCGCAAACACGAGGAAATCTGCAGAGGCTAGAAATTCAAGCAACACACACAAAATGCTGGTAGAACGCAGCAGGCCAGGCAGCATCTGTAGGAAGAAAATGTGTGGCCACTGGGAGATGCTGCTTTCTCTGGCAGACAGAGCAGATCAAGAGCGGGTCAAGAAGATTCAGTTGCTTGGCAGTCAAAATGAAGTGGTCAATTGGATGAGACATTGACTTTGTGGAAGAAGCCAGAGGTTGGCAGAAGATGGTTGCCTTTCTGAATGGAAGACTGTGACCAGTGCCGCGAGGCTCTGCGCTGGGCCCATTGTTATTTGTCATTTTCCATATATAGATGAGCTGAATGATAATATGGTTAACTTGATCAGCAAATTTGTGGATAACACCTAGTTAAGGGGGACAGCGAGGAAAATTTTCAACGCCTGCAAGGCGATCTGGACCAGCTGGGAAAATGGGCTGAAAATTGAAGATGGAATTTAAAGCAGACAAGTGTGAGGTTTTGCACTTTGGTAGCACCAACCAGGATAGGTCTTACATGGTGAATGGTAGGGCACTGAGAGGTGTGGTAGACAAAAGGATTCTGGGCATACAGATCCATAATTCCTTGAAAGTTGCATCAGAGGTAGAACATAGAAAACCTACAGTACAATACATACCATTTGTCTCACAATGATGTGACAAACATGTACTTACTTTAGAAATTACCTGGGGTTACCCATAGCCCTCTATTTTTCTAAACTCCATGTACCTATCCAAGAGTGTCTTAAAAGACCCTATTGTATCTCCTCCACAACCGTCACCGGCAGCCCATTCCACACACTCACCACTCTCTGCGTAAAAAAAACATACCCCTGACATCTGCTCTGTACCTACTGCCAAGCACCTTAAAACTGTGCCCTCTCATGTTCGCCATTTCATCTTTGGGAAAAAGCCTCAGACCATCCACACAATCAATGCCTCTCATCATCTTATGCACCTCTGTAAGGTCACTGCTCATCCTTCGTCACTCCAAGGAGAAAAGGCCAAGTTCACTCAACCTGTTCTCATAAGGCATGCTCCCTAATCCAGGCAACATCCTCGTAAATCTCCTCTGCACCCTTTCTATAGTTTCCTCATCCTTCCTGTAGTGAGGTGACCAGAACTGAGCATAGTACTCCAAGTGGGGTCTGACCAGGGTCCCATATGGCTGTAACGTTACCTCTTGGCTCTCAAGCTCAATCCCACAATTGATGAAGGCCAATGTACCGTATGTCTTTTTAACCACAGAGTCAACCTGCGCAGCTGCTCTGAGTATCCTATGGACTCGGACCCCAAGATCCCTCTGATCCTCCACACTGCCCTTACCATTAATGCTATATTCTGCCATCGTATTTGACCTACAAAAATGAACCATCTCACACTTATCTGGGTTGAACTCCATCTGCCACCTCTCAACCCAGTTATGCATCCTATCAATGTCCCACTGTAATCTCTGACAACCCTCCACACTATCCACAACACCCCCAACCTTTATGTCATCAGAAAATTTACTAACCCATCCCTCCACTTTCTCATCCAGGCCATTTATAAACATAACAAAGAGAGAGAAGGGGCTCCAGGACAGATCCCTGAAGGCACACCACTGGTCACCGACCTCCAAGCAGAATACAACCACTCTTTGCCTTCTGTGGGCAAGCCAATTCTGGATCCACAAAGCAGGGTCCCCTTGGATCCCATGCCTCCTTACTTTCTCAATAAGTCTTGCATGGGGTACCTTATCAAATGCCTTGCTGAAATCCATATACACTACATCTTTGACAAAGCCATGCTGACTATTCCTAATCATATTATGCCTCTCCAAATGTTCATAAATCCTGCCTCTCAGGATCTTCTCCGACAACTTACCAACCTCTGAAGTAAGACTCACTGGTCTATAATTTCCTGGGCTATCTCTGCTCCCTTCTTGAATAAGGGAACAACATCTGCAACCCTCCAATACTCCAGAACTTCTCCCATCCGCATTGATGATGCAAAGATCATTGCCAGAGGCTCAGCAATCTCCTCCCTTGCCTCTCACAGTAGCCTGGGGTATATTTTGTTCAGTCCCGGTGACTTATCCAACTTCACACTTTCCAAATGCTCCAGCACATCCTCTTTCTTAATGTCTACATGCTCAAGTGTTTCAGTCCACTGTAAGCCATCCCTACAATCGCCAAGATCCTTTTCCATAGTGAATACTGAAGCAAGGTATTCATTAAGTACCTCTGCTACCTCCTCCAGTTCCATACACACTTTTCAACTCTCCACTTGATTTGTCCTATTCTCTCACATCTTATCCTCATGTTCTTCACATACTTGTAGAATGCCGTGGGGTTTTCCTTAATCCTGTCCGCCAAGGCCTTCTCATGGCCCCTTCTGGTTCTCCTAATTCCATTCTTAAGCTCCTTCCTGCTAACCTTATAATTTTCTAGATCTCAGTCAGTCCCTAGTTTTTCGAACCTTTTGTAAGCTTTCCTTTTCTTCTTCACTAGATTTTCTACAGCCTTTGTACACCATGGTTCCTGTACCCTACCGTCCTTTCCCTGTTTCATTGGAACATACCTTTGCAGAATGCCACACAAATATCCCCTGAACATTTACCTCATTTCTGCCATGTATTTCCCTGAGAACATCTGTTCCCAATTTATGCTTCCAAGTTCCTGCCTGATAGCTTCATTTTTCCCCTTACTCCAATTAAACGCTTTCCTGACTTGTCTGTTCCTATCCCTCTCCAATGCTATGGTGAAGGAGATAGAATTGTGATCACTATCTCCAAAATGCTCTCCCACTGAGAGATCTGACGCCTGACCAGGTTCATTTCTCAATACCAGATCAAGTACAGCCTCCCCTCTTGTAGGCTTATCTACATATTGTGTCAGGAAACCTTCCTGAACACACCTAACAAACTCCACCCCATCTAAACTCCTTGCTCTAGGGAGATGCCAATCAATATTATGGAAATTAAAATCTCCCACCATGACAACCCTGTTATTATTGCATCTTTCCAGAATCTGTCTCCCTATCTGCTTCTCAATGTCCCTGTTACTATTGGGTGGTCTATAAAGAATACCCAGTCGAGTTATTGACCCCTTGCTCTTCCTAACTTCCACTCAGTAGACAATCCCTCCATGACTGCCTCCTCTTCTGCAGCCGTGACACTATCTCTGATCAGCAGTGCCACACTCCCACCTCTTTCGCCTCCCTCCCTGTCCTTTCTGAAACGTCTAAAGCCTGGCACTCTAAGTAGCAATTCCTGCCCCTGAGCCATCCAAGTCTCTGTTAGGGCCACAACATCATAGCTCCAAGTATTGATCCACGCTCTAAGATCATTCGCTTTGTACATGATACTTCTTGCATTAAAATAGACACATCTCAAACTATTAGTCTGAACGTATCCTTTCTCTATCACCTGCCTATCCTCCCTCTCACACTGTCTACAAAGCTTTCTCAAACGTGAGCCTACTGCCTCTTCCTCAGTCTCTTCAGTTTGGTTCCCACCGCCCAGCAATTCTAGTTTAAAATCTCCCCAGTCGCCTTAGCAAACCTCCCTGCCAGGATAATAGTCCCCTTTGGATTCAAGTGTAACCCGTCCTCCTTGTACAGATCACTCCTATTATGGATTATAAGACCATAGGAACAGAATTAGGCCATTTGACCCATCAAGTCCACTCCACCATTCAATCATGGCTGATCCTTTTTTTTCCCTCCTCAACCCCAATTCCTGGCCTTCTCCTTTGATGCCATGTCCAATCAAGAACCTATCAATCTCTGCCTTAAATATACCCAATGATCTGGCCTCCACAGCTGCCTGTGGCAACAAATTCCACAAATTCACCACTCTTTGGCTAAAGAAATCTCTCTGCATCTCTGTTTTGAAAGGATGCCCCTCTATCCTGAGGCTGTGCCCTCCTCTCCTAGACTTTCCCACCATGGGGAATATCTTTTCCACATCTACTCTGTCTAGGCCTTTCAACATACAAAAGGTTTCAATGAGATCCCCCTCATCCTTCTAAATTCCAGAGAGTACAGACCCAGAGCCATCAAACATTCCTCATATGATAACCCTTTCATTCCTGGAATCATCCTTGTGAACCCCTCTGACCCTCTCCAATGCCAGCACAACTTTTCTAAGATGAGCCCAAAACTGTTCACAATACTCACCAATGCCTTATAAAGCCCAGCGTCACATCCCTGCTCTTTATTCTGGACCTCTTGAAATGAATGCTAACATTGCATTTGCCTTCCTCAGCCCAGACTCAACCTGCAAGTTAACCTTGAGGATGTTCTTCACAAGGACTCCCTAGTCCCTTTGTATCTCAGATTTTTGGATTTTCTCCCCGTTTAGAAAATAGTCCGCACATTTATTTCTGCTGCCAAAGTGCATGACCATGCATTTTCCGACATTGTATTTCATTTGCTACTTTCTTGCCCATTCTCCTAATCTGTCTAAGTCCTTCTGCGTCCTACCTGTTTCCTCAACACTATCTAGCCCTCCACCAATCTTCATATCATCTGCAAACTCGGCAACAAAGCCATCTATTTCATCATCTAAATCATTTATTTACGGCATAAAAAGAAGTGGTCCCAACACAAACCCCTGCAGAACACCACTAGTCACTGGCAGCCAATCAGACAAGGATCCTTTTATTGTCACTCACTGCCTCCTACCAATCAGCTAATGCTCTAAACATGTTAGTAACTTTCCTGTAATACCATGCGCTCTTAACTTGGTAAGCAGCTTCATGTGTGGCACCTTGTTAAGAGCCTTCTAAAAGTCCAAATATACAACATCCACTGCATTCCCTTTATCTATCCTACATGTAATCTCCTCAAAGAATTCCAATAGGTTCATCAGGCAGGATTTTCCCTGAAGGAAACCATGCTGACTTTGTCCTATCTTGTCCTGTGTCACCAATTACTCCATCACCTCGTCCTTAACAATTGACTCTAACATCTTCTCAACCACTGAGGTCAGGCTAACTGGTCTATAATTTCCTTTCTGTTGCCTTCCTCCTTTCTTAAAGAGTGGAGTGACATTTGCAATTTTCCAGTCCTCTGGAACCATGCCAGATTCCAGAGTCCAGACTAGATGGGCTGAAGGGCCTATTTCTGTGCTGTAATGTTCTATGACTATTGGACTCTATTGAAATATACTAGTGCTGCAAAATAATGAATTTCACAAGGTATGTTAAGTGAAATTAAACCTGATTCTGATTCTCAAGCTAACTTTCTGTGTTTCATTCTCATGGGCATATGGATCTCTCCGTGCAACAGATTTCTGTACTCGCTTTTCTATTTAAATATTAAATATTGTCCTGTTTTTCTGTTTTTTTCTACCAAAGTAGATCACCTCACACTTCCCCATTTTGTAACTACACTGCCAAATTTTCACTCGTTTAACCCATCTATTTCCCTCTGAAGATTCCAAAAGACCAAAGGAGCATTTACAAAATTATGATGCTATAGATTGGATTGATGCAAGCGGGCTCCTTCCTCTGAGGGTGGGTGAGACTAGAACTAGAGGTCGTGGGTTAAGGGTGAAAGGTAAACTATTTAAATCGAGCTTGAGGGGGATCGTCTTCAGTCAGAGGGTGGTACAAGTGTGAAACGAGCTGCCAGCAGAAGTGGTGGATGTGGGTTTGATTTCAACAGTTCAGAGAAGTTTGGATAGGTACATGGATGAGAGTGCTGTGGAGGTCTGTGGTCCGGGTGCAGGTCAATAGGACTAGGCAGAATAATAAACATGAGAAAATCTACAGGTGCTAAAAATCTACACTCACAATGCTGGAGGAAGATTCTCAGCCCGAAACGTCAATTATTTACTCTTTTCCATAGGTGCTGCCTGACCTACTGAGTTCCTCCAGCATTTTGTGTAGGCAGAATAATAGTTTGGCACAGACTAGATGGGCTGAAGGGCCTTATTTCTGTGCTGTAGTTCTCTATGGCTCTATGTAAGAGTTTTTCTGGACTCAGTGAACTCATTTTATTGAAAGCATTCACTCTAATGTTATCTACAGTTATAATTACAGTAGAGTTCACATAATACTGCTCTTTACTGTCAATCTTCTTCTGAGTCTGTTTTTTAAAAATTCTACAGCTCCTCCATTAACAAAGGCTCCGATATTAGAACCAGGAAATCAATGCCTCCCAGCATTGCCATGTGCAGTATCTTAACGATACAATTCCATCATTAAAAGAAGAAAGATCAATAAAAAGGTCTATTTTGCCAGACCTTATGTATGTGAAAAATGTTTAGAGTGAAAAAAAATGAGGAGTGATTGATAAGTTTGTGGCCTAAGGTAGAAGGCGTCAATTTTAGAAAACCTAGCACATTTATTTTTCAACATAGTCCGCTCCTACATTTACACACTTAGTCCAGCAGTCATGGAGCATACGGATCCCTTCTTTGTAGAAGTCGGCGTCTTGGACCTCCAGAAAGTGGTCCACAGCAGGGGTGATAAGTTTGTGGCCTAAGGTAGAAGGAGATGAGTTATACAGCTCTCGTTACATGTGCGTGCAGTTCATCTCTTTGAGTGATAATGCAGAAACTTTTAAGTTAATAACTCATCTCCTTCTACCTTAGGCCACAAACTTATCAATCATCCCTGCTGTAGACCACTCCTACAAAGAAGGGATCCGTGTGCTCCACGACCGCTGGACTAAGTGTGTAAATGTAGGAGGGGACTATGTTGAAAAATAAATGTGCTAGGTTTTCTGAAATTGACGTCTTTTACCTTAGGCCACGAACTTATTAATCACCCCTCGTATTGTCGCTTCTTGAGATTCCACAATTAGTGTGTCCTTATTTTATTTTACTTAGAGATACAGCACGGGAACAGGCCTTTCCGGCCTACTGTGCCTGCAGAGCCCGATTGCACCCATGTGACCAATTTAATGGGAAAAAGTAAACAGCATTGGACGCCCCCCCCCCCCCCATCTGTTACCCCCATCACTGCACTGTACTGTAAACACTTTAAACCACTTTTACTAATACTGATTATGTTGTAAATGCATGCTGGTATAACTTCTAACTTTATTGCTTACATAGTTCTTTATAATTAATGAATGTTCACATGATGCTGCCGGAACTCAGCAGTTCCGGCAGCATCTACAGAGAGGAATAAACGGTCGACACTTCAGGCGGACAATCTTCATTGGGTTGTCTCATGAAATGTTGACTTCTGCATAGATGCTGCCTGACCTGCTGAGTTCCTCCAGCATTCAGTGTGCGTGCTGCCCTGAGTTTCCAGCATCTGCAGGATCTCTAGTGTTGATTGTTGAATGTTGATTTTTGTTCCATGTCACTCCCTGACCAACACATCACAGCAAATTCCTAACACATATAAATGTATATGATGAATAAAGTTGATCCTTGATCCTTCGGACCATATGGAAATCAGTCTTTTCATTGAAATATCATTGTACTAACAGAATGATTTTAAAGTTCCGTAAGCACTCTGTTATAATGAATCTTGGGCCATAAGACCATAATACCATAAGACATAGGAGCAGAATCCCAAACAAAAGAAAATCTGCAGGTGCTGGAAATCCAAGGCAACACACACAAAATGCTGGAGGAACTCAGCAGGCCAGGCAGCATCTATTGAAAAGAGTACAGTTGACGTTTCGGTCCAAAACCCTTCGGCAAGACTGGAGAAAAAAAGCCGAGGAGTAGGTTTAAAAGGTGGGGAGAGGGAAGAGAGAAACTCAAGGTGATAGGTGAAACTGGGATGGGGAAACTGATTAGTGAAAGAGATAATGGGCTGGAGAAGAGGGAATCTGACTGAAGAGGACAGAAGGCCCTGGAAGGAAGAAAAGGGAGGAGGCGCACCAGAGGGAAGCAATGGGCAGGCAAGGAGATATAGTGAGAGAGGAAGAAGGGGGCGGGGAATGGGGAAGTGGGGGAGCACTACCAGAAGTTCAAGAATCAATGTTCATGCCAGCAAGTTGGAGGCTGCCCAGACAGGATATAAGGTGTTCCTCCAACCTAAGCGTGGCATCATCACGACAGTAGAGGAGGCCATGGATGCACATATTGGATTTGGAAGTGGAATTAAAATGGGTGGCCACTGGGAGATGTAACTATTCCTGGTGGACGAAGCATAGGAGCTCGGCGAAGCAGTCTCCCAATGTACGTCGGGACTCACCAATATACAGGTGACCACACTGGGAGCACCAGACTTAGTATGTGACCCCAACAGACTCACACGTGAAGGGTTGCCTTACCTGGAAGGACTGTTTGGGGCCTGGGTGGCAGTGAGGGAGGAGATGTAGGGGCAGGTGTAGCACTTGTTCCGCTTGCAGGGATAAGTGCCAGGAGGGAGATCAGTGGGAAGGGACGAATGGACAAAGGAATTGTGTAAGGAGCAATCCCTGTGGAGAAGCCATCTCCAAACTGGATCCCACCACCAAGCACATCTTTCCCTCCACCCCCCCAAACTTTCTGCTTTTCCTTGTCCATTAGTCCCTCCCCACGGATCTCCCTCCTTGCCCTTATACTTGCAAGCCCTAAACAGCCCTTCCAGGTGAGGCGATACTTCACCTGTGAGTCTGTTGGGGTCATATACTGTGTCTGGTGCTCCCAGTGTGGCCTCCTGTATATCAGTGAGACCCAATGTAGTTTGGGAGACTGTTTTGCCAAGCACCTATGCTCCACCCACCAGAAGAAGAGGGATCTCCCAGTGGCTAACCATTTTAATTCCACTTCCCATTCCGATATGTCTATCCGTGGCCTCCTCCACTTCGTGATGAGGACACACTTAGGTTGGAGGAACAACACCTTATTTTCTGTCTGGGGAGCCTCCAACATGATGGCATGAACATTGATTTCTCGAGCTTACAATAATGCCCCCACTTCACCATTTCCCATCCCCTTTTCCCTCTCTCACCTTATCACCTTGCCCACTCATTCCCTCCCTCTGGTGCTCCTCCTCCTTTTCTGTCTTCCATGGCCTTCTGTCCTCTTCTTTCAGACTCCCCTTCTCCAGCCCTGTATCTCTTTCACCAGTTAACTTCCCAGCTCTTCACTTCATCCCTCCCCCTTCAGGTTTCACCCATCACATTGTGTTTCTCCTTCCCCTCCCTCCACCCCCACCTTTTAAATCTACTCCTCAGCATTATTTTCTCCAGTTCTGCCGAAGGGGCTCAGCCCGAAATGTCGACTGTACTCTTTTCCATAGATGCTGCCTAGCCTGCTGAGCTCCTCCAGCACTTTGTGTGTGCTGCTAGGAGCAGAATTTGGCGACTTGGCTCAGCCATTCCATCATGGCTGATTTATTATCCATCTCAACCACATTTTCCAGCCTTTATTGAAAATTTTTTTTGAATTTGGTCATCTACAGAGTTATAGAGTGTAATTAAATGTGGTCCGTGCAAGACAGCCAAACGACCTTTTAAGTACTTACCCAAGGTGACATTCAGTTATAATGTCGCTGGTATGGAAATGCACAAGTAATTGGTTCCTCTCATGTACCCTGAATGCTTGTCCACACCGTGAGGTCAGAACCAGGCTGCCCTGGCTAAAGTTTCCTCTCTCTCCTGTAACCCTGGGTGGAATCCTAGATGCTGCACAGTGCCTGATAGAACCTCCACCCTTTTTCCCATCCCTCACCCCTGTCCAGAGGTTGCAATCTGCTTTTCTCTGAATGGTTTAATTTTCCCAAATTAGATTGCCGTTCAGTGCATGGTTATCACATTTTACAGGTAATGTAGACACATTGTTGACTGGGACGATTGTTTAAATGTGTATGTTTATATGTTACTGGAATATAGTTTTGATAATTATCATAGCGACGTGAAGTAATGGAGTTTTAATTTTAAAATTAATTCTTTCTGGCAAATGATCTTCCTGTAATGTTGCAGGGCAAATTCTAAGTGTTTCTGCCGCTTAATTGATCAGTAGGATCCCACCCTGGCAGAGCACCAGAGTAAGACTTTTCTTTCTCAACTTTCCTCAGACACACCATCCTGAGAAGCCACTTTTTCCTACCACAGGATGCCCAAGAGAGCTCTATAGCTAGCAGTCTGACAGCCAAACTGAACCCTGGCCTTTTATATCCTGCCAGGTTCGAAAAGTTGGACATCACCCCTAAAAGTGCCCAGAAGATTAAGCCCGTTCTTGAACGGTGGATGGCTGAAGCTGAAGCCCGCCACCGCGCAGGAATGCAGAACCTAACTGAGTTTATCGGCAGTGAGCCCTCCAAAAAACGCAAGCGACGAACGTCTTTCACCCCCCAGGCCTTGGAGATCTTAAATGCCCACTTTGAAAAGAACACGCACCCGTCCGGCCAAGAAATGACAGAAATCGCCGAGAAACTGAACTATGACCGGGAGGTAGTTAGAGTTTGGTTCTGCAACAAAAGGCAAGCGCTGAAAAACACAATTAAACGCTTAAAGCAACCTGAGCCCTCAACAGGCCTGGCCATGGAGCCACTCACGGATTCTTTCGAAGAAACCTCATAAAAGAACTAAAGCTCCACCAATGGATCACGAGGCAACGTCTTCGGAAGAGCCCTTGTACTTCTGCAAGAGGAAGAACACAGAGTGCTGTGTGGACACGTTCTCAGACTGTCTGTTGAGTTTACTATTGAGAAAAGCAACACATTATTGTGCGGTAGAATTAGTTTTAATGAAAAGAAACATCCAGTCTTTTAGCAGGCTGATACTGAACCAAATAGACATTTCTTGTACTGTAAAATATGTGAAAATATTTGACTGAAAAAGAAACACCTTCCATGAGTTACAGAGAGCTCTGTATTTCACAGAGGAAAGACGTATGAAGTTGTGCCTGTTACTCACTTACAGGTGCCAAGTGCTGCATTAATACTAATCTGTTAACCAAAGTCCGATAAACAAAAATAGCACCAGAATCAAGTTACTAGCCTACTGGTTTTGAACGTATGTTGTGTTTAAATTTTTACATTTGTGATTACAGAAACTGGATGAATTACTTTTCTTCCCCCCACCCCCTCTCACAGATTGTGTCTGTTTGTCACGTCGTAGTAACACAACTATGGAAACCATTACAACGTTGTTACTTCGTCTTTCTTACATGCTACTGTAAGACCAGAAATGTTTGTGTGCCAACAATTTCTAAGTAATAGGCAGCTGCCAGTGTTTCTGTGTGATGAGTTTTAAATTGCACTCTATTTTAGTAGTGTGTTACAAAAGGGGGATTATAGACACCGCCAGCAATGTAATGTTCGGTTCCCTTTAATTACAAAGTGGTCACAAACATGAAGAAGTTCTTGTGCCACAACATCAATTGTCTGTGTAATTGCAACATCGATGTAAAATGTGTGTGCAAAGCAATTTTTCCCAAAGTCTGTTAGCCAAAGAATTTCAATGCTATTGTGGTTAAGAGAGAATTGATAAAGGTTAAACGAGAGATTAGGATTGGGTCATGACCACACCATGGATTGTTTCATTGTTAATCTTAATTATTCCAAATACGTATTGGAACAATGCATAAATTAAGGCATGAAACTACAGCAATCATATTTCATTTACAGTTCTTGTTTTAGATTGCCAAATATTTATCAGTTCCCCAAATCCCTGCAACACTGGGAGCAGAGATCTGCCAGATGTTCTCTTCAATTACAGATGTGCTGTCTCTTTTGTTGGTCAATAAAGGTATTGCTGAAAATAGTCAATTAATCTAACTAAAGCTTTAAAAATGGGGAGAGAGTGCAGTTCAGTATTCGTTATTGAAGGTAATTTGCAGATGATAATTTGGCCCAGAAGGAATTAGAAATATATTGTAGATCTGATTACACAAAGTCTTGTCCTCATCAGAACTCAGCAGAAGATTATTTTTCTTTGGAAACGATGGTTTTTCATTCCATTCTCTTTTTTCACACTCAGATCAGGTGTATTAAGCACCCAGTGAAAAGTAATATTTCACAATCAGAGTCACAGCACAGAAACAGGCTCTTCGACCCATCTAATCTATCAGGTTGAGTGAGACTATAGAACTAGCAGTCTTATCAGATACTTGCTTTCATAATACTCATTCTATCGATTTAAGATCAAATAAGGAGATTAAATAAATGTGATTATTCCAATCTGAGGAGAATTCACCCCAAATGTATTCAAGATTCAAAGTATCAAAGTACATTTATTATCAAAGAATGTGTAAATTATACACCTTGAAATTTGTCTGCTTACAGGCAGTCACAAAAACAAGAAACCCAAAGAAGCCATTTTTTTTAAAAAAGACCGAAAACCACTGCACAGAGAAAGAGAAAGAAAAAAAATTGCACTCTATTTTAGTAGTGTACTACAAAAGGGGAATTGTTAAATTAAGATGGCTGAGCTTTGAGTGATAAGACCCTAAGATATAGGGGCAGAATCGAGCCATACACCCCATTGACTCTACTTCACCATTCTATGATGGTTGAATTTAATATCAAAAAATATACACAGTATGCAACCTGAAATTCTTACTCTTCACAGACATCCACGAAACAGGAAAAACAACAAAGAATGAACAGCAGAAAACATTAGAAACCCCTCCCCTCCCCCTCCCGCACACAAGCAGCAGCAAAAGCATTAACCTCCCCCCCCCACCCCCACCACCACCCTGCATGCGAGCAACAGCAAAGCCCTCAGATACCATGATCTAGACTTTACATTGCACTTACTCCAACAGGTCAACGTTCATCTGCACGACCAAACAGTGAATAAAGCT
Organism: Mobula birostris; assembly: GCF_030028105.1. Lineage (NCBI taxonomy): Eukaryota > Metazoa > Chordata > Chondrichthyes > Myliobatiformes > Myliobatidae > Mobula > Mobula birostris. The sequence continues at coordinate 9,591,520 of NC_092370.1, forward strand.
GAGCGATAACAAAGCACCGCCAAGCTCACGACAAACATTGCATACAGTTATTGTGGGGACACTAAAGAATGTCAGGACCGGTGCATGTGCTCCCTGAAGCCAACTCAAACCATTGCACCTGGTTTGAAAGGAGATATCCTCTGGAAAATGAAGAATGGAGGACAAAAACATGTAGATTACATGGATTAAGAAAACAATTCTAGCCAGACTGCTGCCCTGAGAATCTTTATAATCCTAAACTCTTCAAGGTCTCAGCTCAAAACACACCAGAAAGAGACACCATTCCTAATAAGCTACAGCCACACCACTTAACGTGTTATTACGGAACTGTTCTATTGGGCAATCTCATCATGACGACCTTTGCTTTGCTAAGTTAGACCGTAATATCATCGTAGCAGAATTAGTTTAAGTCTGCTCCGCCTTTCTATTATGGCCAATTTATTATCCACCTCAATCCCATTCTCCTGCCTTCTCCCAGTAACCTTTCACACCCTTACAAATCAAGAACCTACCAGTTGTTGTTATATATTCAATGGCTTGTCCTTCACAGTTGTCTGTGGCAATGAATTCCACAGATTCACTGCCCTCTGACTAAAGAAATTCCTCCTCATCTCTGTTCTAAAGCCACGTCCTTGTATTCTGAGGCTGTGCCCTGTGATCCTAGACTCACCCAATTTATAGGAAACATCCTCGCCATGACAACTCACTCTTATAGATTGTGCACCTGCAAGTAATTCCTTGAATAGACTGAATCAATTAAGTTATAACCAAAATATTTTATGTGAAGTAGCACTCCAGTTCCAGACAATATAATCATTTTTAAAATTGTAACCAATATTAACAAGAAAATATTGATAAAGAGTCTCAGCCCGAAACATCGACTGTTTGTTAATTGCCATAGAAATTAATATGTCTCTCCTTTCTCAGACAATATTTACCCTAAAGGAAACCACGCTGAGTTTGGCCTATTTTATCATGTGCCTCCAAGTAATCCAAAACTTCATCCTTAATAATGGACCCCAACATCTTCCCAACCACTGAAGTCAGGCTAACTGGCCTATAGTTTCATTTCTTCTGCCTTCCAGAGTGGAGTGACATTTGTAATTTTGCTGTCCTCAGGAACCATCCTAGAAATTAGTGATTCTTGAAAGATCATTACTAATTACTTTAAGGGGACCATGAGGGGGAATGTCTTCACTCGGAGGGTCGTGAGAGTGTGGGGTGAGCTGCCAGTGCAAGTGGTAGATGCAGGGTCAATTTCAACACTTAAGAGAAATTTGGATAGGTACGTGGATGGGAGGGCTATGGTCCAGGCCCAGGTGGATGAGACCAGGTGGGCCAAGGGGCCAGTTTCGGTGCTGTAGTGTCCTATGACTCTGTGTCTCTACCTGCTGAGTTCCTCCAGCATTTTGTGTGTTTTGCAGAACGTTTTGTGCTTACAAGAACATTGTTGGCCATCAACAGAGACATTGCAATAGGACAGTTGATGTTATTACATTGTGTCTTACATTGGTGTCATATCCCTTATCCCGTTCTCTAGCCTGGTTTCGCATCCCCCTTCAATGTCTTTGCCTAACCGTAGAGAGTGTGAAAGTTTGAATACTTGAAAAGGTTTTAACACATCCACTCATTGCCACCACATTAGCAGATATAAAATATACAGAATGGAACTGAGAAAGATAAGTAGAGGCTTAATGTAACTCAAGCTGTAACCAAATATAGAATCAAAATGCCTTTGCTCATCTTATCAATGCTGGACCAAAGCTCTAAGTATTTGAGTATAGGTATATGCACATGGTATAGATGTGGCTCGATATTACAGACAATCTCACAATATTAAACTGTTACTTTTTAAATCTCTTTATAAATACTTTACCTCAACACTCTCCTTCGATTGCCCTAAATTACAACACTCGAAACCACTAATTTCCTTGTTAGACTTTAACGAATTGAGTGAAATCTGTTTGGGTTGAAGTTTGCATTGTTTCCGCTGAATGTGAACCGTCATGTGTTTTTGCTGATTTATAAATTACGAAAGCTCTATTTGTAGCACAGTGTCCATGAATTCATTTGCAAATGAGCGTTTTTTGCTAAAAAAAAGCTATGAAATTGTTGCCAGGGTTACTCAATTGCTGCAGAGAGTGAAGGTGTGAAACGCACCATCTGTTGAACTGACAGTAAGGAGATTATCTTTTCGGGACTTTTAATGCAAAGGAGGATAAACACCGGAGGCAGAGACAAAACTCGCCAGATGAAGATCAATCCTTACTGTTCAGACATCTAAACCAAAGCTGACTTACCTGCACAGGTTGCTTCCCTTTTTTAGACTGAAGATACTGTACTTTATCCACAGCAATATCTGTATGGTCAGTTAAGCTGCACTTTGTGTGTTCCTACACAGCTTCAGATCTGTCACTTTTACTTTGTACCATAGAAATAAAACCAAACGTTTGAAATGATTTTTTTTAAACAAAATGGTTATTTCACGGATACTTCAGTCTTGACGTTGTGCGAAATTTCATGCCGATCCCTCCACAGCGTAGAAAGCATCCTCACTCTGGTCTTCGGGGGAAAGAAAACTTGATCTTTTTGGGTATCGTCGTTCCAGACATTTAGTGATGACCTTCAGCAGGTAGGTGTTGAATTTAAGAGGACTGCAATTCCAATCTACTGATTAACATTCCCTCATTAATAGTGGGTGAGTTAATTGTTCTTATTGTTGGGATAACCGCTGTTTTAACAAAATACTTCAGGTCACAGAAATCATAAATAATGATTTGAGTTTTTCTGTAGGCTAAGGATTCACAAGCAGAAAATGGCTGCGTTTATAGAAATCACTTTGTGGTTCCACCACATCCTAAAGCTTCTTTTGGTTATGACCTACGTGTGCAAAATGCTAGAAGAACTCAACAGGTCAGGCAGCATCTGTGGAGAGAAACTTCATCAGGACTGGAAAGGAAGGGGACTGAAGATTGAATAAGACATTTGGAGGGGGAGGAGTACAAGCTTGAAGGTGATTGGTGAAGCCAACTGAGGGGACTGTAGGTGAGTGAGGGAGAGGTATGAAGTGACAAGCTGATAGGTGGAAGAGGTGAAGGGGCCAAGAAGAAGCAATCTGACAGGGGAGGAGAATGGACCATAGAAAAAGGGGAAGGAGGTTGGGCACCAGAGGGAGGTAATAGGCAAGTGAGGAGAAGAGAAGGGGTAAGAGGGGAGCCAGAATAGAGAATGGAAAAGGAGGAGTTAGAAATTACCAAAAATGAGAGAAATTGATGTACAGTATGTGCCATCAGATTAGAGTCCACCCAGACAGAATATAAGGTGGCCTCCTCAAGGCAATAGAGGAGACCGTGGATCAGCATGTCAGAATGGGGAGTGGAACTTAAATGATTGGCCATTTATTATGTGGACATGCTGAGACTCCATTTTCTCCCGGTTGGTTCAGTCCCTTCCTGTCTCCAAAGGCACTGCCTGATCTGCTGAGTTCCTCCAGCATTTTGTGTGTCTTCCTCCGGATTTCCAGCATCTGTGGAATCTCGTGTGTTTAAGTATTAACAATTAATACTTTAGAGTACCACAATCATCAATAACGATTGAGTTTTTTTCTGTAGACTAAGAACATTTGCGTTTATAGAAATCTCTTTATGATTCCAGCACATAATAAAAGATATAACGAAGGAAGTCAGCAGTGTCTATGGAGAGCTGTAATGAGTTAATATTCCATGCCGAGAACATTCATCAGGACTGGAAAGGAAGGGGGAAGAAGCCAGAATAAGAAGTTGTGGAGGGGAAGGAGGACAAGCTAGCAGGTGATTGGTGAGACCAGCTGAGCGAGAATGTGGGGGAGGGGGAGTGAGTGGAGTAAGATGCTAAGAGATGATAGGTGGAAGAGTTAAAGGGTTGAAGAAGCAGGAATCTGATGGGAAAGGAGAGTGAACCATGAGAGAAAGGGAAGGAGAAGGGCTCCATTTTATCCCCCTTCATAAATGCTTCCTGACCTGTTGAGTTCCTCCAATGTATTGTATGTGTAACTCTGGATTTCCAGCATCTGCAGAATCTCTTGTGTTAATTGTTGAATGTTGTTGTATCAGAAGGGACTTTGTAGTGAAGTCTCAAACAAGGGAAAATCTGCAGATGTGGGAAACCCAAGCAACACACACAAAATGCTGGAGGAACTCAGCAGACCAGGCAGCATCTATGGAAAAGAGTACAGTCGGCGTTTCAGGCCAAAACTCTTCAGCGGGACTGGAGCAAAAAAGCTCCAAGTACAAATCCAGTCCTGCTGAAGGGTCTCGGCCTGAAATGTCAACTGTACTCTTTTCCATGGATGCTGCCCGGCCTGCTGAGTTCCTCCAGCACTTTGTGTGTGTTGCTTGTACTAAAGTCTCATGTGTGGGAATTGAGCCTACAGACTTCTGGTCTGATGCAAGGATGGACTCGAGAGCCACAGCTGACAAACTTTGACCCTCCTGGCACAGAATCCAGTAAGCGCAATGTTCTTTTCGCAGTCCGAGTGAAATGTTACCATGCATTTTATTTACATAATAGAACATAGAACAGTACAGCTCACTAAAGGCCCTTGGCCCACGATGCTCTGCTGTCCTTCAGTCCTGCTTCAAGATCAATCTAAACCTTCCCTTATTAGGTTTCAATAGGTACATTTAATGTCAGAGAAATATATACAATATACATCCTGAAATCCTTTTTCTTCGCAAACATCCACAAAAACAGAGGAGTGCCCCAAAGAATCGGTGACAGTTAAATGTTAGAACCTCAGAGCCCTCCAGCTCCCCCTCCCACGTAATAAGCAGCAGCAAAGCGATGACTGCCCCCCCACCAGCAAAAAAGTATCTGCACCCCTGCACCGAGCACTCAAGCATGCAGCAAAGCATCAGTAAAGACACAGACTTGCAGTACCCCAAAGACTACTCGTTCACCCGATGATTCAACAGGACACAGGCTCTCTCTCTCTCTCCCTAATAAGGGAAAAAGAAATGTCCCCATTTCACAGCGAGAGAGGAGACATAACAAAAACAACTCGCTGATTTATGATGTTAAAAGTCTTTTGCGTCGCTTTTTGTGAGCTCTGAGCCCAAACAACGCGGGTCTCTGGGCACACAGCCAGCAGCCAGCTCGCTGCTTTCAATCTTCTTTTGCCCCGTCGTGTCTGCTCCGTCATTCAGTCGTGGCTGATCCTTGTTTGGAAGAGATTTACCAGGATGCTGCCTGGATGGAGAACTTGTCTTGTGAGGAAAAGTTGAGTGAGCTAGGGATTGGCAATTTGGCCAATCCCTAGCTCCCTAGATGGGAGGCATAGACTGAATGGACAGCCAGAGAATTTCTCTTGGGCAGAAATGGCTAACAAGACGGGGTATCATTTTAAGGTGAATGGAGGAAAGTAGTGGGGGGGGGGGAGACTGTGCGGTGGGTGCATGGAATACGCTGACAGGGTTGGTGGTAGAGGCAGGTACATCAGAAACATTTAAGAAAAATGGAGGGTGATGTATGAGGGAAGGGTTGCACTCATCTTAAAATAGTTTAAAAAGTTGGCTCAACATCCGAGACCAAAAGGCCTGTATTGTGCTGCACTGTTTTCTGTTCAATGTTATATGACATAAAGATCAATTGCTGATATGGGCAGAGAAACGGCAGATGGAGTTTAATGGAGCCAAGTGTACTTTGTTCTATGTTCTGCTCTATCTCCATGTTAAATGAAAGATTCCTTTTATCATAAAGAGTGACTCCTAGTTCCATGTTCTCCCACAAGAGGAACCTTCCTCTCCATGCGTGCCCTGTGGAGACCTTGCAGAATTTCACACACCTACCTTTCAATCATCTAAGCCCCAGCAGCTGCAAGCGTGCTCATCCGACCTTTCTTCAGTGATGTACAGTGTAAGTGGTATAATTTCATGAGAATGTGGGCTTCCATGTTGTGAGAGAACAGAAATTATTGTTAAAGGACATTATTTTATTCTCTCCCATGGTTACTTACGGCTGAAAGCAAAGCTCCCATCCACTTTGGAGAGGTCAAGGAATGGGCTGCTTTTAAGGACGTAGTTGTTCTTTTCACACAATAATTTCAGGAACTTTGTTACAATGTTACACAGACCTCTTGAAGGTTGCGATTACCCATTTGTCCTCTGAGCACTGATCATTACTACATCTCCAGGAACAAAATTGTGGAGTAGAGTGGTCTAAAGCATTTGGAAGAGTACTGGTGAGGAGCGTAAAAGGCTTATATAACCTACCCCTTCGGCTAGTTCTGGTATTCACAGTAACATCAAAGTGAAGGATATATTCATACCAAAGAGAAACACGTATTCTAAAGGAAAAAGACACAGCCATAGCTAAAAGGAGAAGTCAAAGTCAACATAAAAGCCAAAGAGAGGGCATATAATAGAGCAAAACTTGCTGGGACGTTAGAGGATTGGGAAGCTTTTAAAAACCAACAGAAGGCAACTAAAAAGTCATTAAGAAGGTAAAGATGAAATATGAAAGTAAGCTATTAATGAGGTTATGAAATGTTTCTTCAGATACCTAAAGTGTAAGAGAGAGGCGAGAGTGGATATCAGACCACTGGAAGACAATGTTGGAGAGGTAGTAAAGAGGGACAAGGAAATGGTGGATAAACTGAATAAGTATTTTTTATCAGTCTGTGCTATGAAAGACACTAGCAGTATGGTGGAAGTTCCAGGTGTCAGGGGGCACGAAGTGTGTGAAGACACCATAACAAGAAAGAAGGTTCTCGAGAAACTGAAAGGTCTGAAGGTAGATAAGTCACTTGGACCAGATCCCTCCACAGCGTAGAAAGCATCCTCACTCTGGTCTTCGGGGGAAAGAAAACTTGATCTTTTTGGGTATCGTCGTTCCAGACATTTAGTGATGACCTTCAGCAGGTAGGTGTTGAATTTAAGAGGACTGCAATTCCAATCTACTGATTAACATTCCCTCATTAATAGTGGGTGAGTTAATTGTTCTTATTGTTGGGATAACCGCTGTTTTAACAAAATACTTCAGGTCACAGAAATCATAAATAATGATTTGAGTTTTTCTGTAGGCTAAGGATTCACAAGCAGAAAATGGCTGCGTTTATAGAAATCACTTTGTGGTTCCACCACATCCTAAAGCTTCTTTTGGTTATGACCTACGTGTGCAAAATGCTAGAAGAACTCAACAGGTCAGGCAGCATCTGTGGAGAGAAACTTCATCAGGACTGGAAAGGAAGGGGACTGAAGATTGAATAAGACATTTGGAGGGGGAGGAGTACAAGCTTGAAGGTGATTGGTGAAGCCAACTGAGGGGACTGTAGGTGAGTGAGGGAGAGGTATGAAGTGACAAGCTGATAGGTGGAAGAGGTGAAGGGGCCAAGAAGAAGCAATCTGACAGGGGAGGAGAATGGACCATAGAAAAAGGGGAAGGAGGTTGGGCACCAGAGGGAGGTAATAGGCAAGTGAGGAGAAGAGAAGGGGTAAGAGGGGAGCCAGAATAGAGAATGGAAAAGGAGGAGTTAGAAATTACCAAAAATGAGAGAAATTGATGTACAGTATGTGCCATCAGATTAGAGTCCACCCAGACAGAATATAAGGTGGCCTCCTCAAGGCAATAGAGGAGACCGTGGATCAGCATGTCAGAATGGGGAGTGGAACTTAAATGATTGGCCATTTATTATGTGGACATGCTGAGACTCCATTTTCTCCCGGTTGGTTCAGTCCCTTCCTGTCTCCAAAGGCACTGCCTGATCTGCTGAGTTCCTCCAGCATTTTGTGTGTCTTCCTCCGGATTTCCAGCATCTGTGGAATCTCGTGTGTTTAAGTATTAACAATTAATACTTTAGAGTACCACAATCATCAATAACGATTGAGTTTTTTTCTGTAGACTAAGAACATTTGCGTTTATAGAAATCTCTTTATGATTCCAGCACATAATAAAAGATATAACGAAGGAAGTCAGCAGTGTCTATGGAGAGCTGTAATGAGTTAATATTCCATGCCGAGAACATTCATCAGGACTGGAAAGGAAGGGGGAAGAAGCCAGAATAAGAAGTTGTGGAGGGGAAGGAGGACAAGCTAGCAGGTGATTGGTGAGACCAGCTGAGCGAGAATGTGGGGGAGGGGGAGTGAGTGGAGTAAGATGCTAAGAGATGATAGGTGGAAGAGTTAAAGGGTTGAAGAAGCAGGAATCTGATGGGAAAGGAGAGTGAACCATGAGAGAAAGGGAAGGAGAAGGGCTCCATTTTATCCCCCTTCATAAATGCTTCCTGACCTGTTGAGTTCCTCCAATGTATTGTATGTGTAACTCTGGATTTCCAGCATCTGCAGAATCTCTTGTGTTAATTGTTGAATGTTGTTGTATCAGAAGGGACTTTGTAGTGAAGTCTCAAACAAGGGAAAATCTGCAGATGTGGGAAACCCAAGCAACACACACAAAATGCTGGAGGAACTCAGCAGACCAGGCAGCATCTATGGAAAAGAGTACAGTCGGCGTTTCAGGCCAAAACTCTTCAGCGGGACTGGAGCAAAAAAGCTCCAAGTACAAATCCAGTCCTGCTGAAGGGTCTCGGCCTGAAATGTCAACTGTACTCTTTTCCATGGATGCTGCCCGGCCTGCTGAGTTCCTCCAGCACTTTGTGTGTGTTGCTTGTACTAAAGTCTCATGTGTGGGAATTGAGCCTACAGACTTCTGGTCTGATGCAAGGATGGACTCGAGAGCCACAGCTGACAAACTTTGACCCTCCTGGCACAGAATCCAGTAAGCGCAATGTTCTTTTCGCAGTCCGAGTGAAATGTTACCATGCATTTTATTTACATAATAGAACATAGAACAGTACAGCTCACTAAAGGCCCTTGGCCCACGATGCTCTGCTGTCCTTCAGTCCTGCTTCAAGATCAATCTAAACCTTCCCTTATTAGGTTTCAATAGGTACATTTAATGTCAGAGAAATATATACAATATACATCCTGAAATCCTTTTTCTTCGCAAACATCCACAAAAACAGAGGAGTGCCCCAAAGAATCGGTGACAGTTAAATGTTAGAACCTCAGAGCCCTCCAGCTCCCCCTCCCACGTAATAAGCAGCAGCAAAGCGATGACTGCCCCCCCACCAGCAAAAAAGTATCTGCACCCCTGCACCGAGCACTCAAGCATGCAGCAAAGCATCAGTAAAGACACAGACTTGCAGTACCCCAAAGACTACTCATTCACCCGATGATTCAACAGGACACAGGCTCTCTCTCTCTCTCCCTAATAAGGGAAAAAGAAATGTCCCCATTTCACAGCGAGAGAGGAGACATAACAAAAACAACTCGCTGATTTATGATGTTAAAAGTCTTTTGCGTCGCTTTTTGTGAGCTCTGAGCCCAAACAACGCGGGTCTCTGGGCACACAGCCAGCAGCCAGCTCGCTGCTTTCAATCTTCTTTTGCCCCGTCGTGTCTGCTCCGTCATTCAGTCGTGGCTGATCCTTGTTTGGAAGAGATTTACCAGGATGCTGCCTGGATGGAGAACTTGTCTTGTGAGGAAAAGTTGAGTGAGCTAGGGATTGGCAATTTGGCCAATCCCTAGCTCCCTAGATGGGAGGCATAGACTGAATGGACAGCCAGAGAATTTCTCTTGGGCAGAAATGGCTAACAAGACGGGGTATCATTTTAAGGTGAATGGAGGAAAGTAGTGGGGGGGGGAGACTGTGCGGTGGGTGCATGGAATACGCTGACAGGGTTGGTGGTAGAGGCAGGTACATCAGAAACATTTAAGAAAAATGGAGGGTGATGTATGAGGGAAGGGTTGCACTCATCTTAAAATAGTTTAAAAAGTTGGCTCAACATCCGAGACCAAAAGGCCTGTATTGTGCTGCACTGTTTTCTGTTCAATGTTATATGACATAAAGATCAATTGCTGATATGGGCAGAGAAACGGCAGATGGAGTTTAATGGAGCCAAGTGTACTTTGTTCTATGTTCTGCTCTATCTCCATGTTAAATGAAAGATTCCTTTTATCATAAAGAGTGACTCCTAGTTCCATGTTCTCCCACAAGAGGAACCTTCCTCTCCATGCGTGCCCTGTGGAGACCTTGCAGAATTTCACACACCTACCTTTCAATCATCTAAGCCCCAGCAGCTGCAAGCGTGCTCATCCGACCTTTCTTCAGTGATGTACAGTGTAAGTGGTATAATTTCATGAGAATGTGGGCTTCCATGTTGTGAGAGAACAGAAATTATTGTTAAAGGACATTATTTTATTCTCCCCCATGGTTACTTACGGCTGAAAGCAAAGCTCCCATCCACTTTGGAGAGGTCAAGGAATGGGCTGCTTTTAAGGACGTAGTTGTTCTTTTCACACAATAATTTCAGGAACTTTGTTACAATGTTACACAGACCTCTTGAAGGTTGCGATTACCCATTTGTCCTCTGAGCACTGATCATTACTACATCTCCAGGAACAAAATTGTGGAGTAGAGTGGTCTAAAGCATTTGGAAGAGTACTGGTGAGGAGCGTAAAAGGCTTATATAACCTACCCCTTCGGCTAGTTCTGGTATTCACAGTAACATCAAAGTGAAGGATATATTCATACCAAAGAGAAACACGTATTCTAAAGGAAAAAGACACAGCCATAGCTAAAAGGAGAAGTCAAAGTCAACATAAAAGCCAAAGAGAGGGCATATAATAGAGCAAAACTTGCTGGGAAGTTAGAGGATTGGGAAGCTTTTAAAAACCAACAGAAGGCAACTAAAAAGTCATTAAGAAGGTAAAGATGAAATATGAAAGTAAGCTATTAATGAGGTTATGAAATGTTTCTTCAGATACCTAAAGTGTAAGAGAGAGGCGAGAGTGGATATCAGACCACTGGAAGACAATGTTGGAGAGGTAGTAAAGAGGGACAAGGAAATGGTGGATAAACTGAATAAGTATTTTTTATCAGTCTGTGCTATGAAAGACACTAGCAGTATGGTGGAAGTTCCAGGTGTCAGGGGGCACGAAGTGTGTGAAGACACCATAACAAGAAAGAAGGTTCTCGAGAAACTGAAAGGTCTGAGGGTAGATAAGTCACTTGGACCAGATGGTGTGCACCCCAGAGTTCTGAAACTAGTGGTTGAAAAGATCTTAGAAGCATTAGTAAAGATCCTTCAAAGGAATCACTAGATTCTGCGATGGTTCTGGAAGCCTGGAAAGTTGAAAATGTCTCTCCACTCTTCATGAAGTGAGAGAGACAGAAGAAAGGAAATTATAGGCCAGTTAGTCTGACCTCAGTGGTTGGGAAGATGTTGGAGTTGGTTATTAAGGATGTCATTTCAGGGTACCTGGAGGCACATGATAAAACAGGCCATAGTCAGCATGGTTTCCTCAAAGGAAAATTTTGCCTGACAAATTTGTTGGAATTCTTTGAAGAATTAACAAGCACGATAGACAAAACAGAATCAGTTGATGTTGTGTACTTGGCTTGCCAGAAGGCAAAGTGCTACACAAGAAGCTGCTTAACAAGACATGAGCCCATGGATTACAGCATTCCAAGTAAGATTCCAGCATGGATAAAATAGTGGCTAATTGGCAGGAAGCACAGAGTGGGAATAAACAGAGCATTTTTTGGCTGGCCACTAGTGACTACTGGTGTTCTAGAAACATAGAAAACCTACAGCATAATACAGGCTCTTCGGCCCACAAAGTTGTGCTGAACATGTCCCTACCTTAGAAATTGCTAGTGTTACCCATAGCCTCTATTTTTTCTAAGATCCATGTACCTATTCAAAAGTCTGTTAAAAGACCCTATCATATCCATCTCCACCACCGTTGCTGGCAGCCCATTCCACACACTCACCACTCTCTGAGTAAAAAACTTACCCCTGACATCTCCTCTGTACCTGCTCCCAAGCACCTTAAACCTGTGTCCTCTTGTAGCAGCCATTTCAGCCCTGGGAAAAAGCCTCTGACTATCCACACAATCAATGCCTCTCATCATCTTATACACCTCTATCAGGTCACCTCTCATCCTCCGTTGCTCCAAGGAGAAAAGGCTGAGTTCACTCAACCTATTCTCATAAGGCATGCACCCCAATCCAGGCAACATCCTTGTAAATATCCTCTGCACCCTTTCTATGGTTTCCACATCCTTCCTGTAGTGAGGCGACCAGAACTGAGCACAGTAGTCCTAGTGGGGTCTGACCAGTGTCCTATATAGCTGCAACATTACCTCTCGGCTCCTAAATTCATTTCCACCCTTGATGAAGGCCAACACACCGTATGCCTTCTTAACCACAGAGTCAACCTGTGCAGCTGCATTGAGCGTCCTATGGACTCGGAGCCCAAGATCCCTCTGATCCTCCAAACTGCCAAGAGTCTTACCATTAATACTATATTCTGCCATCATATTTGACCTACCAAAATAAACCACTTCACACTTATCTGGGTTGAACTCCATCTGCCACTTCTCAGCCAAGTTTGAAATCCTATCAATGTCCCCCTGTAACCTGTAACAGCCCTCTACACTATCCACAACACCCCCAACCTTTGTGTCATCAGCAAATTTACTAACCCATCCCTCCACTTCCTCATCCAGATCATTTATAAAAATCACGAAGAGTAAGGGTCCCAGAACAGATCCCTGAAGCACACCACTGGTCACCGACCTCCATGCAGAATATGACCCACCCACAACCATTCTTTGCCTTCTGTGGACAAGCCAGTTCTAGATCCACAAAGCAATGTCCCCTTGGATCCCATGCCTCCTTACTTTCTCAATAAGCCTTGCATGGAGTACCTTATCAAATGCCTTGCTGAAATCCATATACCCTACATCTACGGCTCTACCTTCATCAATGTGTTTAGTCACATTCTCAAAAAATTCAATCAGGCTCGTAAGACATGACCTGCCCTTGACAAAGCCATGCTGACTATTCCTAATCATATTATACCTCTTCAAATGTTCATAAATTCTGCCTCTCAGGATCTTCTCCATCAACTTACCAACCACTGAAGTAAGATTCACTGGTCTATAATTTCCTGGGCTATCTCTACTCCCTTTCTTGAATGAGAGAACAACATCCACAACCCTCCAATCCTCTGGAACCTCTCCCATCCCTATTGATGATGCAAAGATCATCACCAGAGGCTCAGCAATCTCCTCCCTCACCTCCCACAGCAGTCTGGGGTACATCTCATCTGGTCCTGGTGACTTATCCAACTTGATGCTTTCCAAAAGCTCCAGCACATCCTCTTTCTTAATATCTACATGCTCAAGCTTTTCAGTCCGCTGCAACTCATCACAACAATCACCAAGATCTTTTTCCATAGTGAATACTGAAGTAAAGTATTCATTAAGTACCTCTGCTATTTCCTCCGGTTCCATACACACTTTCCCACTGTCACACTTGATAGGTACTATTCTCTCACGTCTTATCCTCTTGCTCTTCACATACTTGTAGAATGCCTTGGGGTTTTCCTTAATCCTGCCCACCAAGGCCTTTCATGGCCCCTTCTGGCTCTCCTAATTTCCTTCTTAAACTCCTTCCTGTTAGCCTTCTAGATGTCTAACATTACCCAGCTCTCTGAACCTTTCATAAGATTCCCTTTTCTTCTTGACTAGATTTACACCTTTGTACACCATGGTTCCTGTACCCTACCATAACTTCCCTGTCTCATTGGAACATACCTATGCAGAACTCCACACAAATAACCCCTGAACATTTGCCACATTTCTTCCGTACCTTTCCCTGATGACATTTGTTCCCAATTTAAGATTCCAAGTTCCTGCCTGATAGCCTCATAATTCCCCTTACTCCAATTAAACGCTTTTCTAACTTGTCTGTTCCTATCTCTCTCCAATGCTACTGTAAAGGAGATAGAATTATGATCATTATCTCCAAAATGCTCTCCCACTGAGAGATCTGACACCTGACCAGGTTCATTTCCCAATACCAAAACAAGTACAGTCTCTCCTCTTGTAGGCTTATCTACATATTGTGTCAAGAAACCTTCCTGAATGCAACTAGCAAACTCCACCCCATCTAAACCCCTTGCTCTAGGGAGATGCCAATCGATATTTGGGAAATTAAAATCTCCCATCACGACAACTCTGTTATTATTACACCTTTCAAGGATCTGTTTCTCTATCTGCTCCTCGATATCCCTGTTACTATTGGGCGGCCTATAAAAAACACCCAGTAGAGTTATTGACCCTTTTCTGTTCCTGACTTCCACCCACAGAGACTCAGTAGACAATCCCTCCATGACACCACCTTTTCTGCAGCCGTGACACTCTCTCTGATCAGCAGTGCCGCGCCCCCACCTCTTTTGCCTCCCTCCCTGTCCTTTCTGAAACATCTAAAACCCAGCACTTGAAGTAACCATTCCTGTCCCTGAGCCATCCAAGTCTCTGTAATGGCCACCACATCATAGCTCCAAGTACTGATCCACGCTCTAAGCTCATCCGCTTTGTTCACAACACTCCTTGCGTTAAAATAGACGCATCTCAAACCGTAATTCTGAGCGCGTCCCTTCTCTATCATCTACCTATCCTCTCTCACACACTGTCTCCAAGCTTTCTCTATTTGTGAGCCAACCTCCTCTTCTCCAGTCTCTTCAGTTCGGTTCCCACCCCCCCAACAATTCTAGTTTAAACTCTCCCCAGTAGTCTTAGCAAACCTCCCTGCCAGGATATTGGTCCCCCTGGAATTCAAGTGTAACCCGTCCTTTTTGTACAGGTCACACCTGCCCAAAAGAGGTCCCAATGATCCAGAAATCTGAATTCCTGCCCTCTGCTCCAATCCCTCAGCCACACATTTATCCTCTACCTCATTCTATTCCTATACTCACTGTCACGTGGCACAGGCAGTAATCCCAAGATTACTACCTTTGTGATCCTGCTTCTCAACTTCCTTCCTAACTCCCTGTAGGCTGTTTTCAGGACCTCTTCCCTCTTCCTACCTATGTCATTGGTACCAATATGTACCACGACCTCTGGCTGTTCTCCCTCCCACTGCAGGATATCGTGGACACGATCTGAAACATCCCGGACCCTGGCAATGGGAGGCAAACTACCATCCGATTTTCTTTCCTTCATCCACAGAATTGCCTGTTTGACCCCCTGACTATAGAGTCCCCTATCACTGCTGCCATCCTCTTCCTTTCCCTACCCTTCTGAGCCACAGGGCTGGACTCTGTGCCAGAGGCACAACCACTGTTGCTTCCCCCAGGTAGGCTGTCCCCCCCAGCAGTACTCAAACAGGAGTACTTATTGTTCAGGCGGACAGCCACAGGAGTACTCTCTAGCACCTGACTCTTCCCCTTCCCTCTGCTGACTGTTACCCACTTGTCCGTCTCCTGAGGCCCTGGTGTAACCACCTGCCTATAACTCCTTTCTATCACGTCCTCGCTATCCCTGACCAGACGAAGGTCATTGAGCTGCAACTCCAGTTCCCTAATGCAGTCCCTTAGGAGCTGCAGCTCGACACACCGGGTACAGATATGGCCATCCGGGAGGCTGGGAGACTCCAGGACTTCCCACATCTGACACCGAGCACAGAACCTCGGCCTCACACACATACTTCCTTTCCGCAATTAACACAGGTAAACCTACCTCACCTCGTTACCACCTAAGCCCGTTGAGCCAAAGCCCTCTCACTCCACTGGATATGGCGGTCTTCTTTTCAAACTTTTCCTGCTGAACTGGCTGATGTCACTCACCTGCGCAGTCTTGCCTCTCTTTTACCCGGAGTAGTAAAATGCCTTCACTCCGGAAACCCTGAGCCGTTCCACTCGCAGCCTTCTTGCTTCGAATCTTCTATTGGTGTTTGTGTTGAGATCAATTCTTTGTGCATTATTAGACAATGATTTGGATGATGGAATTGATGGCTTTGTTGCAAAGTTTGCAGGTAATGTGATGACAGGTGGAGGGGCATTCAGTTTTGAGGAGGTAGAGAGGCTACAGAAGGACTTTAACAGATTAGGAGAATAGGCAAAGAAATGACAGATGGAATACAGTGTTTGGAAGTGTATTGTTATGCACTGTGGAAGAAGAAATGAAAAGGTTGACTATTTTCTAAATGGAGATAAAATACAAAAAACTGAGGTGCAAAGGTATTTGGGAGTCCTTCTGCCGGATTCCCTAAAGGTTAATTTGCAGGCTGAGTCTGTGGTGAGGAAGACAAATGCAATGTTAGCATTCATTTCAAGAGGACAAGAATATAAAAGCAAGGATGTAATGTTGAGACTTTATGAAGCACTGGTGAGGCCTCACTTGGAGTATTGTGAGCGGGTTTGGGTCCCTTATCATAGAAAGAATGTGCTGAAACTGGAGAAGGTTCAAAGGAGATTCACGAAAATGATTCCAGGTTTGAATGGCTTGTCATATGAAGAGCGTTTGACAGCTGGGGGCCTGTATTCACTAGGAATCAGAAGAATGTAGGGTGAGCTTATTGAAACCTATCGAATGGTGAAAGGTCTTGATAGAGTGGACATGGAAAGGATGTATCCTATGGTGGGAGTGTTGTAAAAAAAATACTGTTTCTACTTATAACGATGCTTAGTGAGACACAGAGAGATCTGTATTTACTGACAAGTACCTTTATTGTTCAAACTAACAAGTACGTGAATTCATACACTAAATACGTGAATTCAGACACTAAATACCTTGTGTGCACAACCGCTAAGTATCCCTGACTCTCCCGAATAGTCAAAGAATAGCAAAGATATTACCTGGGCAAAGGAGTTTATGCTGGCCAGGCATTCCTTGTTGTCTCGATTCACTCGCCACATGTTTCACGTAGGGTTGCTCACGCTTGTATCTGCGATGGTTATTCTTCGAAGTTACCACTCCAGCACACACAAAGCGTCCACTTTTATATCCATTCCTTATCAATTCAAATATTGCATTCCAGTGTCACTGGCCACAGGCCATGTGTCTGTCCTTTAACACCTTGGTATTGGCTCTGATCCAAGCCAGCATACATTTATTGCCCTCTTCCCATCAAGTGACAGTCAATCATTTACGGCTCTTTGTTCTTAATCAGCAATGAGCTCAAATCACTTCAGGCAGGCATCAACCCCAACATTCACAAACCTGCATGTTATAGCCAACCAAAGAACATCTCACAAATAACCTCTTATTTGGAAATGATCTCCAGTCCAGCAGATTACCTGAAGAATCATTGTGTCTTCTTTAAAACGTTGATCAAGCCCAGCATGTCAGGCTTACAAAATGGAGAACAGAGTGTCTTCACAAAATGGCAGCCTCCATCCCCAAGCATGCGGCAAGAACAAACACTGCTTCCACTGTCCTTGATTCATTTGAATTCACTGATTTGTAGATTGTCATTCTTTCTGGCCAAGAGGAGAGACTAAGACCGGAGGACACAGCCTCAGAATAGAGGTGCATCCTTATAGAACGGAGATGAGAAGGAATTTCTATAGCTAGACAGTAGCGAATCCGTGGAATGCTTTTCCATAGGCAGCTGTGGTGGCCAAGTCTTTATGTATATTTAAGGCAGCATTTGATAGATTATTGATTGTTCAGGGTACGAAAGGATATGGGACAAGGCATGAGATTGGGGCTCAGAAGAAAATTGGATCAGCCATGATGAAATGGCAGAGCAGACACGATTAAACCAAATGGCCTAATTCTGCTCCTGTAGCTTATGATTTTATGGTCTCCCACATAGCCCCTCATTTTAAAATGTCCCTAATGTATCTGCCTCTTCCACTACCCCGGCAGCACCTTCTCTATTAGTCCCACTGCCCTCCGCATAAACAGTAATATAGAGTGTGGAAGCTAGAACATTACAGCACAGTAATACCCTTTGAACCATGCGTTTGTGTGTGGTGAACCATATATATGTTGTAACTGGGTTAACCGTCTGGACACGTCCCTCTGCTGCTTGCCCCCGTGGCTCGTCCCACAGTTCCTGAATAAAGGTGATTTCGCCTTGCCCCTCCTCCTCAGTCCAGGGGCAGACACTCAGCATGGAGGTCGTATTTTACTGCGAATAAAAGCCTTTCAGTATTTACTCTACTTCAGTCTTTTGGAGTTATTGAAGGTGCTTCATTGTAGCAACCTTTTAAATTACTCTAAGATCAATCTAACCCTTTCCTCCTACATAACACTCCATTTATCTATCATCCATGCGTCCATCTAAGAGTTTCTTAAATGTCCCTAATGTATCTGCCTCTACCAGCACCCCTAGTGGGGCATTCCACTACTCTCTGTGTAAAGAAGCTACCTCTGACGTTTCCACCCCCCCCCCCCAATACTTCCCTCAAATCACCTCAAAATTATAAACACGAGAAAGTCTACAGGTACTGGAAATCCAGAGCAACACACAAAATGCTGGAGGAACTCAGCAGATCCGGCCACATCTGTGGAAATGAATAAAGAGTTCTTCAGGACTGGAAAGGAAGAAG
Organism: Mobula birostris; assembly: GCF_030028105.1. NCBI lineage: Eukaryota > Metazoa > Chordata > Chondrichthyes > Myliobatiformes > Myliobatidae > Mobula > Mobula birostris. The sequence continues at coordinate 9,609,903 of NC_092370.1, forward strand.
GGGTATGTCAAAATAAGAAGTTGGGATGGGCGGGGGGAAGGAGGATAGATAGGGGCTGGGTGAGTACATGGTTGAAGAACTGGAGAGTGGAGGAGATCACCGAGGTGAAACAGTGAAAGAGGTTTTCACTGAACTCCCGTCAAAAAGAAGATTTGTACTTGGGCATTCCACAAAGAGTCTTTGTAGCAAAGCTGCAAATCATAAACACCAGAGATTCTACAAATCCAAAGAAACGCACACAAAATGCTGGAGGAACTCAGCAGATCAGGCAGCATCTATGGAGAGGAATAAACAGTCAACGTTTCAGGCCAAGCCAATTCATCAGGACTGGAAAGGAAAGGGGGAAGACATCAGAATTAAGAGGTGTGGGGAGGGAAAGGAGGATAGCTAGAGGTGCTAGATAGGTGCTGGGTGAAGCCCCCTTTAAATGTAAGTGTACTTTGCTGTGCAATTTTGCATTACCTCCCCTCTGGTTTCTGTCAGCAATGCATGTATTGAACAGCCAATTGCAGGTCGCTAGGCAGAGGTACTGAAGAGAAAATGGCTATTCTGTCCTTGGGGATCTTTTTGACAATTCATGTTGGGGATAAACATTTTGTTTGCACATCAGCTTGTCTTGAATCTCCAGAAGCTGTCCAAGCAGTCTACCTCTTGCTATTGCTCTACCTTCTGCAAGAAAGCAGCGGCCATCATCAATGACCCCCACCATCTGGGCCATGCTCTCTTCTCACTGCCGCCAAAAAGTCAGGGAGTACAGGAGCCTCGGGTCCCACACCGTCAGGTTCAGCAACAGTTATTACCCCTCGACCATCAGGCTCCGCTGCAAGCAAATAATAAATTTGCCAGATACTTGCCTAGCATCGGTCATGGCTAAGGTTCGAAAGGTGGAAAGATTAAGGGAACATGAGGGGAAAGGTCTTCACTCAGAGGGCTGTGAGTGTGTAGAACGAGCTGTCAGCACAGGTGCTCGATGCAATTTCAATTTCAACATTTAAGCGAAGTTTGGCTAGGTACATGGATGGTAGGGATATGGAGGGCTATGGTCCTGGTGCAGGTTGATGGGACTAGGCAGTTTCAATGGCTTGGCACGGACTAGATGGGCCAAAGGGCCTGTTCTAAGACTCTATGACTCTACGTCTGGAGCAAGAGGATAACTAGGGAGAGGGTAGGACCACTCAAGGGTAAAAGCGGGAAACATCTGCTTGGACGCAGAGGATATGGGTGAGGCCCTTAACGAGCACTTTACATCAGTATTTACCAAGTAGAAGGGAGGTGGAGGATAGGGAGATCATGCCAAGGGAATTAATGTGCATTTCAAAATAAAAGAGGAGGTAGTATTGGATCTCCTAAAGATCACTAAGGTGGAAACATCCCCAGGACCTGATAGGATATACCCAAGTTATCGAGAGAGGCTCGTGAAGAGATTGCTAGGGCCTTGACCAATATCTTTGTGTCCTTCCTGGCCACAGTCGAGATCCCAGAAGAATGGTGAGTAGCTAATGTTGTTCCATTGTTCAAGAAGGAACCAGAGATAATCGTGGAATCTATAGACCGGTGAGTCTCGTGTCAATGGTAGGGAAGTTACTGGAGAGGGTTCTTATGGATAGGATTTATGAGCATTTGGAAAACCATGGCCCAATTAGGGAGAGCCAGCCTGGCTTTATGTGGGGCAAGACATGTCTTACTAACTTGATTGAGTGTTTTGACAAGGTGACAGTGCTGATTGATGAAGGTAAAGTTGTGGATGTTGTCTACATGAATTTTGTGAAATGTTTGACAAGGTCCCTTATGGGAGGTTCATCTAGAAGATGAATTTGCCAGTTGGATTCAGAACTGGCTTGCCCATTGAAGACAGAGGTAGTGGTTGACGGGAATTTTTCTAGCTGCAGGTCTGTGATTAGTGGTGTTCTGCAGGATATGTTTGTGATGTCTACAAACAGATATGGACAGAGTATATGGACAGTATCTTTTTTCTCACATTTGAAATGTCTAGTAACAGAGGGCATGGATTTAAGGTGAGAGGGGGGTAATTTCAAAGGAGATGCGAAGGGCAAGTTTTTTACAGAGAGTAGTGGGTAAATCACAAACACAAAAAACTATGCAGAAGCTGGCTTGTGCTGCATGGGGTGGTAGTAGAGGCAGATACATCAGAGACTTTAAGAGGTGCACATGAATGTGAGGAAAATGGAAGGATATGGACATTGTATACACATAAGGGATTAGTTTAATTGGCTATTTGATCAGAAGAATGAAAGGAGATCTTATAGAAACATAAAATTATGAAAGGGATAGATAAGATGGAGGCAGGAAAGTTGTTTTCACTGGTAGATGAGACTGGAAGTAAGGGGCATAGCCTCAAGATTCAGGAGAGTAAATTTAGGACGAAATTGAGGAGGAACTGCTTTTCCCAGAGAGTGGTGAGTGGTGAATCTGTGGAATTCTCTGCCTAGTGAAGCAGAGGAGGCTACCTCAGTAAATATATTTAAGACAAGGTTGGATGATGGGACAGTATTTGACCAGAGGCAATAGCCTTAGAATAGACGTGTGTACTTTTAGAATGGAGGTGAGGAGGAATTTCTTTACCCAGAGAATGGTGAATCTGTGGAATTCGTTGTCACAGGCAGCTGTGGAGGCCAGGTCATTGGAGCACCCAGGGGAAGCCTGTGTGATCCTGGGGAGAACATGTAGATATGCAAGCTCCACACCATAAGACTATAGAAAATAGGACCAGAATTAGGCCATTCGGCCTATTGAGTCTGCTCCACCATTTCATCATGGCTGATCCATTTTCCCTCTCAGTCCCAATCTCCTGCAAGACCGTAAGAGATAAGAGCAGAATACACAACTGCATCCCAGACCAGGATTGGACATGCCTTATTTATACAGTACTATTGTGGTTCCTTTTCATAGCTGGGGGGGGGGGGGGGAGGGGGGGAATAAACTCCCACTACCTATTAAATACTCCCAAATGTGTACATCTCGAATAGCCTCATCAACCAAGTCCAATTCCTGCCCTTCACAAGTGGCTTAGCTACTAAGCCCAATGGAACCATTTCTACTGAGAGGAAAAGGGGCAAAGGTAGGTTACTGGCACCTTAAAACCAGTTACTTCAGGCAGATGGACCTTGTCAAGCATGGTTGGCAGTTCATCTAGAAGAAGGAAAACCCTAATCTCAAACCTCAGCTGACTTGTGGCTATACCCACTATGGGGAAGGCTTTGGGAGTAAACCACGAGGAAACATCTGGTGCTGGAGTCCCTAAGGCAGACCTACACTGAGCTTAATGCTGACTGGCAACTCAGGAGATACCACTGCTGCCCAACTCTGCTGTTCCTTTGCCATAGTCATAGTCATACTTTATTGATCCCGGGGGAAATTGGTTTTCATTACAGTTGCACCATAAATAATAAATAGTAATAGAACCATATTAGTTAAATAGCAATATGTAAATTATGTCAGTAAATTATGATATAAGTCCAGGACCAGCCTATTGGCTCAGGGTGTCTGACCCTCCAAGGGAGGAGTTTTAAAGTTTGATGGCCACAGGCAGAAATGACTTCCTATGACGCTCTGTATTGCATCTCGGTGGAATGAGTCTCTGACTGAATGTACTCCTGTGCCCAACCAGTACATTATGTAGTGGATGGGAGACATTGTCCAAGATGGCATGCAACTCAGACAGCATCCTCTTTTCAGACACCACCGTGACAGAGTCCAGTTCCATCCTCACAACATCACTGGCCCTACGAATGAGTTTGTTGATTCTGTTGGTGTCTGCTACTCTCAGCCTGCTGTCCCAGCATACAACAGCAAACATGATCGCACTGGCCACCACAGACTCGTAGAACATCCACAGCATCGTCCGGCAGATGTTACAGGACATCAGTCTCCTCAGGAAATAGAGATGGCTCTGACCCTTCTTGTAGACAGCCTCAGTGTTCTTTGACCAGTCCAGTTTATTGTCAATTCGTATCCCTAGTAATCCTCCACCATGTCCACACTGACCCCATGGATGGAAACAGGGGTCACCGGTACCTTAGCTCTTTGTATTCATTAGCTGCGTGAAGAGGGGGAGCTTGCTACATGGGCAACAACTTGCTCTCCATATTGCACTGCCCTGGCTTATGTATCATGTCAACAGCTAGGATGCAACGTCCACAGCCTCACCTCAATTCTCAAAGGGACTTGGGAATCCTCATGCAGGATTTCCCAAAGCTTCTCTTGCAGGTTGAGTCTGTGGTGAGGAAACACAGATGCAATGTTAGCATTCATTTCGAGAGGACTAGAACATAAAAGCGAGGATGTAATGCTGAGGCTTCATAAGCCAATAGGTCAAACCGCACTTGGAGTATTGCGAGCGGTTTTGGGCTCCTTGTCTTAGAAAGGGTGTGCTGCCATTGGACAGGGGCCAAAGGAGAGTCACAAAAATGATTCTGGAAGTGAGGAGCATTTGATGGCTCCGGGACTGTACTCACGGGATTTTAGGAGAATGAGTTGGGATCTCATGAAAATCTGTGAGTGGATGTGGAGAGGAAGTTTCCTACAGTGGGGGAGTCTAGAACTAAAGGGCAAAGAGTCAGAACTGTAGGACATTCCTTTGGAACCAAAATGAGGGGGATTTCCTTTTGCGAGAGATGGTGATTCTGGGGAATTTATTGCGGTAGAAGGCTATGGAAGCCAAGTTATTGGGTGTATTTAAAGTGGAGGTTGATAGGTTCATGATTAGTCAGGGTGTCTAAGGTTACTGGGAGAAGGCAGAAGAATAGGGTTGAGTGGGATAATAAACCAGCCATGATGGAATGGCAAAGCAGAAAAGATGGGCCGAATGGCCCAATCATGCTCCTCTGTCTTACAATTTCAAGTTCTAACCTCCCATGCACTGAGGATGAAGAAATGCCATCAACTGCAATTTACAAACTATTTTCTCAGGTCAACCCTATTTTTCCCCCACATGGCTGCAGTTACAGATTTACTGTTGAACAGCTTCTAAAAATTCTCAGCAAAGTCTATAGCAGTTTCGAAGCAAATCAGTGCTTCAAACTTCTATACCCATGCCTACAGATGAAAATCCCACCGTGTGAGTAGTTGGAAACTTCATGGAAGGATGCACTGAAATCTAGCATCAACACAGGAAAAGCCCTCCCCACTGTTCAGCACATCTACACGGAGTGCTCCCACAGGAAAGCAGCATCCATTATCAAGGACCCTCACCATTGAGGCCATGCTCTCTCCTCACTGTTGCCATCAGGAAGGAAGTACTGGAGCCTTAGGTCCCAGAGTCTCATATACAGCATCTTGTCAAAGGCCTTCTGAAAATCCAAGTACACAACATCCACTGATGCTTTTGTCTATTCTGCCTGCTATTTCCTCAAAGAATTTCACCAGATTCGTCAGGCAAGATTTCCACTAAAAAAAACATTCTAACTTCAGCCTACTTTACCATGAGCCTCCAAGAACCCCAAAACCTCAGCCTTAATAATGGACTCCAACATCTTCCCAATCACTGAAGTCAGACTAAATGACCAATCATTTCCTTTCTTCTGCCTCTCTCCTTTCTTAAAGATTGCAGTGACATTTGCAATTTTCCAGGTCCTCCAGAGCCACTCAGAAATCTAGTGATTCTTGAAACTTCACTACTAATCCCTTCACAATCTCTTCACCACCTCTTTCAGGACTCTGGGTTGTAGTGCATCTGGTCCAGGTGACGTATCTGCCTTCAGACCTTTCAGCTTCCCAAACACCTTCTCCTTAGTAATAGCAACAACAATCAGTTTTGCCCCCTGACACTCTCATATTTCTGATACACTACTAGTGTCTTCCACTCTGAAGACTACACAAAATACTTATTAGGTTTATCTGCCATTTCTTGTCCCTCATTATTAACTCTCCAACATCAATTTCCAGCAGTCCAATATGCACTCTCGCCTCTCTTTTACTCTTTATGCAACTGAAAAATGTTATTATCCTTATTATTAGTAGTAGTATTTTATCCTTATTATTATTGGGAAGCTTAGAATCGGAGTCAGAATCAGATTTATTATCACCAGCCTGTGTCGTGAATATTCCATCTTTTCTCTGATAGAGTCATAGTCATAGAACACTACAGCACAGAAACAGGCCCATCGGCCCATCTAGCCTGTGCCAAATCATTAATAAGCCCAGTCCCATTGACCTGGACCCGGACCATTGCCCCCGATACCCCTCCCACCCATGTATCTATCCAAATTTCTCTTAAAAGTTGAACCCACATCCATCACTTCCACTGGCAGCTCGTTCCACACTCACACCACCCTCTGAGTGAAGAAGTTCTTCCTCATGTTCCCCTTAAAAATTTCACCTTTCACCTTTAACCTATGAGCTCTGATTCTATTCTCACACAACCTCAATGAAAAAAGCCCACTTGTGTTTACCCTGTCTATGCCCCTCATAATTTTGTATACTTCTATCACAATTTTCCCTCATTCTCCTACACTCTAGAGGATAAAGTCCTAACCTATTCAACCTTTCCCAATAAATCAGGACCTCAAGTCCTGGCAACATCCTTGTAAACATTCTCTGCACTCTTTCAATCTCATTTACATCTTTCCTGTTGGTAGGTGACCAGAACCTCACTCAACACTCCAAATTAGGTCTCACCAATGTCTTATACAACTCCAACATAACATCCCAACTCTCGTACTCAATACTTTGATTTATGAAGGCTAATATACCAAAAGCTCTCTTTACAACCTTATCTACCTGTGATACCATTTTCAAGGAATTATGGATCTGAATTCCCAGATCTCTCTGTTCTACCACACTCCGCAGTGCCCTATCATTCACTGTGTAAGACCTAACCTGGTTGGTCTACCAAAGTGCAACAGCTCACATTCTGCATTAAATTCCAGTTGGCATTTTTCCACCCATTTTTCCAGCTAGTTCAGATCACGCTGCAAGCTTTGATGGTCTTTCTTCCTGTCCAACACACCTCCGATCTTGATGTCATCTGCAAATCTGCTAATCCAGTTATTGATATAGATGATAAATAACAATGGACCAGCACTGAACCCTGCAGTAATCCACCTCCAGTCAGCGAGACAACCATCTACTATCATTCTCTGACTTCTCCTGCAAAGCCAAAGTCTAATTTACTAACTCATCTTGAATGCCAAGCCACTGAACTTTCTTGACCAACCTCCCATGAGAGACCTTGTCCATGTAGACAATATCCAGGGCCTTGCCTTCATCAACTTTTCCGGTATCACCTTGAAAAACTCTATACGTTGCGTGAGACACGACCTACCACGCACAAAGCCATGTTGACTATCCTTAATCAACCCCTGTCTATCCAAATACTTATATATCTGGTCCCTTAGAATACCTTCCAATAACTTTCCCACTACTGATGTCAGGCTCACCAGCCTATAATTTCCTGGCCTATTCATAGAGCCTTTCATAAACAATGAAACAATAATGGCTATCCTCCCATCATCTGGTACCTCTCCTGTTGCAAAGGATGTTTTGAATATCTCTGCCAGGGCCACTGCAGTTTCTGCACTTGCCTCCCACAGGATCCAATGGAAACCTTATCAGGCCCTGGGGATTTATCCAACCTCAATCACCTTGGGAGCAAACACCTCCTTTGTAATCTGTATAGGGCCATTGACCTCACTGGTGCTTTGCCTCACTTCTATAGATTCTGCGTCTGTCCCTTGAGTAAACACAGATCCAAAAAATCCATTTCATTGAATTGACTTTATTACTTTCATCCTTCACATACCTGAGGAGTGAAAATCTTTACATCTCCGTCTAAATGGGCAATTTATAGTAATTTATAATAAATAGTATGTACAACAGGACAGTCAATATAATATTGAAATACAATTGTATCAACGTGAATTAATCAGTCTGATGGCCTGGTGGAAGGAGCTGTCCCGGAGCCTGTTGATCCTGGCTTTTATGCTGCAGTACCGTTTCCCGGATGGTAGCAGCTGGAATAGATCATGCCTGGTGTGACTCGGTTCCCCAATGATCCTTCGGGCCCTTTTTACACACCTGTCTTTGTAAATATCCTGAATATTTAAATATATTTAGATTATGAGAACACTCAGTCCTCTTTTATTGTCATTTCAAAATGCATACATGTATTAAGAAATGATACAATGTTTCTCCGGAGTGATATCACAGAAAACAGGACAAACCAAAGACTAACAATGACAGAACCACATAATTATAACATATAGCTACAGCAGTGCAAAGCAATACCATAATTTGATAAACAACAAACCATGGGCATGGTAAATAAAGTCTCAAAAGTCCACGAGTCGATCGACTCCCGAGTCCCCGATAGCAGGCGGCAAAAGGGAGAAACTCCCTGCCATAAACCTCCAGGCACCGTCAACTTGCCGATGCCTTGGAAGCAGCCGACCACAGCCGACACTGAGTTCATCCGTCCGAAAACTTCGAGCTTCCGGCCAGCCTCTACGATACAGCCTCCCGATCGCCATCCTCTGCCGAGCGCCTTCGACTTCGCCCCGGCCGCCGAAACAAGCAAAGCCGAGGATTCGGGGCCTTCTGCTCTGGAGATTTCGGTTACCACACAGTAACAGTGGCAGCGAAGCAGGCATTTCAGAAGTTTTCCAGATGTTCCTCCGTACTCTCACGTCCGTCTCCATCAAATCAGGATTGTACACGGTCCCCTACTTGACAGATAACAGATATCATTCATTCACCGGAGAGGCCGCGCACGCTGCCGTTCACCGCCATCCACTCCTCCTTTATATAGTGGGAAGTTCACAACTACAGCTGCACTGGGCTGTCTGCACCACTCTCTGCAGAGTCCTGTGATTGAGGGAAGTACAGTTCCCATACCAGGCAGTGATGCAGCCAGTCAGGATGCTCTTGATTGTGCCCCTGTAAAAAGATCTTCCCATCTCTTTTGGCTCCACATGTAGATTACCACTCTGGTCTTCCAGAGGACCAGTTTTGTCCCTGGCTATCTTTTTGCTCAATATATCTGTAGAAACCCTTAGGATTCTCCTTCCCTTTGTTTGATAAGGCAACCTCACGCCTTCCTTTAGCCCCTTGTGTTCTCTTGCATTTCTTATACTCCTCAAGTACCTGAATTGTTCCTGCCTGCCTATACTTGCTATGCACCTCCTTCTATTTCTTAACCAGGGCCTCAATATCTCTTGGAAACCTAAGTTCCATAAAAATGATCTCCTTGCTTTTTATTCTGACAGGAATATACAAACTCCGTACTCTCACAATTTCACTTTTGAAGGCCTCGCACTTTCTAAGTACTCCTTTGCCAGGAAACAACCTGTCCCAATCCACACTTGCCAGATCCTTTCTGATATCATCAAAGCTGACCTCCCTCAAAGTTAGAATCTCAACCTGTAGACCAGACCTATCCTTTTCCACAATTACATTGAAACTAATGGTATTAATATCACAAGATGCAAAATATTCCTCGACACAAACTTACTTTCATCATCTCTCTCTCTCTCTCTCTCTCCCCCCCCCACCCCCCTTCCCTGAACACAATTGACAAATTCTTTCCGATCCAGCCCTTTTACAGAATGGGAGTCCCAGGTCAATATATGAAAGCTAAAATCACCTACTATCACAACCTTATGTTTCTTGCACCAGTCTGCAATCACTCTACCAGTCTGCTGCTCTAAATCCTGTAGACTGTTGGGTGGACCCCTTCTGCCTTCCTGCCTGTCCTTTCAAAACAATGTGTGTCCTTGGATACTAAGCTCCCAACTGTGATCTTTTTTATTTATTTATTGAGATGTAGCACCGAATAGGCCCTTCTAGCTCTTTGAGCCTTGCTGCCCAGCAAAGACCTGATTTAATCTAAACCTAATCATGGAACAATTTTCAATGACCAAGTAATCCACCAATCGGTTTGTCCTTAAACTGTGGGAGGAAACCGGAGCACCTGGAGGAAATCCACACGGTCATGGGGAGACAATTGGCAGGTGAGTGATCTGTTAATTGTTTGTGTGTATGGTGGGGGGTTGGGGGTTTGCTGCTACTGTCACTGTTCCTTTCCACGAGGGATTTGGGGATTATTACGTGTAGGGGGCCGTTGATTGTCATTGTGGCTGTTTTTTGCTGCGGGCATGAGGGGAGGGATTTTGGGGTCTGCAAGTTATTTTCTTTTTAATGCCAGTTGGGGGGCCATGTTTCTTTTATCAATGCCCATGGTCGTTCTGTACTTCATGGCTATCTGGAGCAGACAGATATCAGAGTTGTATTGCACATGCATACATTGACAATGAAATGAACCTTTGAACCTTTAGAACATACACATTCCTTACAGACAATGGGGCGGGAATTGAACCTGGGTCACCTGTACTGTAAAACGTCATGCTAACCAGTACGTTATCTTCTTTCAGCCATGACTCAGTGATGCCCACAACATGATGCCAGCCAATCTCTAACTGCACGACAAGATCACCTACCTTATTCTGTACACCGCGCACATTCAAATATAACACCTTCAGGCCTCCATTCATCCACACGTCAACTCACCTCTTGTCCAACACTTTGACTGCAATTTTACCCTATCGTCTGCCTGTCCTTCCTCACGTTTTCATTGTACACTGCATCAACTTGTATACTGACTTCCCCATTCTCAGCCCTATCACTGTGGTTTCCATACCCCTGCCAATTTAGTTTAAAACCTCCCCAATGGCTCTAGCATACAGATCCAAAAGGATATTGGTCCCCCCTTGGGTTCAGCATGTCTTATGAGGCAAGGCTGAGCTTATCTCTTTGGCGCTAAGGAGGATGAGAGATGACTCGATAGAAAAGATAAGAAACATTTTCCCAGGCGAAAAGGACTAATACAAGGGGGCATTTAAGGTGATTGGGGGGATATCAGAGGTAGGTTTTTTACACAGAGAGTGGTGCGTGTGTGCGCGGAACCAGGGATGTTGGTAGAGGCAGATACATTAGGGAACATTTAGGAGATTCTGAGATAGACACATGGATGATAGAAAAATAGAGGCCTATGTAGAAGGGAAGGGTTGAATTGACCTTGGAGTAGGTTAAGAGGTCGGAACAACATTGTAGGCCGAAGGGCCTGAACGGTGCTCTGACGTACTATGTTCTATGTCTATGAGGCCCTCAGATGATCAGGGTCAACCATGGGTGTTGCATCCCAGCTGTCTATGTGATTTGTAAGCCAGACCAGTACGACAGGGAGAGCAAGCTGTTGCCCATGTAGCACACTCTCTCCACACAGCTGATGGACCCAGGGGAACTGATACAGTTTGGCATCAGCAGCATCGCAGGAGTTGCCTGTCAGCATTGAACTCAACGTAGGACTGTGTTAGAGACTCCAGCTCTGGATTTTTCCTCGGGGTTTACTCCTGAAGCCTTCCCCATGAATGGGTATAGCCGCAAGGCAGAGTTTTCCTTCTCCTGGTTGAGCTGCCAACCATAGCTGACGAGCCCCATCTGCCTGAAGCTACTGGTTTTAAGGTGCCAGTAACCCACCTTTGCCCCTTCTCCTTCTCAATAAAGATGGTTCCCCTGGGCTTAGTAGGTAAGCCACATGTGAAGGCCAGGAGCTGGACTTGGTTATCAGAGGCTATTTAAGGCGCACGCCATTGGGAGCGTTTAATATGTGGTGGGAGCTTATCCCCACTGCCACCCCCGGCTAAAACAACATTAAGGAATCATGTTTTACGATGTGAATGCTTTATCACCAGCCTCACAGATAATGCCTGCCAGATCCTGCTCAATAAAGAAAATAAGTCTTTTCACCTCATTTACCAGCTTCCACACGCAGTTCCTGATCAAAATGTCCCAGTATGCCACCAACAAGGAAACACATTACCCTCAGAATTAGCTCCACCGCCAGGCTTCCTGGTATGAGAGCCATCAAGGCCTTGGAATGGGTGCGAAAATCTCCAGTCACTCAAAGTTCAAAAGTAAATTTTATTATCAAAGTACATAGATGTCACCATGTACAACCCTGAGATTCATTTTCCTGCAGGCATGCTTAGCAAATCTATAGAATAGTAACTATCACAGGATCAATGAAAGATCAACCAGAGTGCAGAAGACAAGACTGTGCAGATGAAAGTATAATTAAATAGTAATATATAACAAGAACGTGGGATAACAAGCTATAAGAAAGTGGTTGAAAATAAACGGCAGGCTATCAGGATAGATCAGGGAAGAATTCGGAAGGAGCTGTGTTGTCCAAAGCAGGAAAGGGTCAGTAGCATGATGAAGGATCCCACCCACCCTTCTCATGTTTGTCGCACTCCCATCCCGGATGAGGCTATGTAGCATCCACACCAGGACCACCAGACTCAAAAGCAGTTAGTAGTAAGGCTGATCAACACCTCCGCCCCCTGACCCACCCCTCCACAACCCCTAACACCACCACCTGTCAGAGTCGCCTGATGTGCACACACACCTGCCAGCCAGCATGGTGCTCAGGTTTCCTTCTCTTTATCTGCAGCTGTCACAATGTGCGCTGGGGATGCCGGAAGCCAAGTGCAGAGGAAAGACGGACTCCCATGCAGAGACGGCAATCAGGGTTTACTCATAAGAATTTCAAAAGGACATCTTGGCTCGGCTGAGTGACGCTGCGAGAAGTAACGTTGTCAAAACTAGGACCCCACGCTTAGCTCTAATCAGGCGTCTGCTTAATTAATACCGTAACAAGGAATCCCCGAGACTATCAAAGTAGACTTGACAAGTTTAAACACAACCCACCAGGAGACCGCGTTACAAAGGGCGAATCGCTTGAGGCAAAACACAAGGAATTCTGAACGATTAAGCAATTCAGGTGGTTTAAACCGCAGAGCCCAATGCTCTCTGGCGCCCCCCAGAGGTCCAAAGTGCTCATTACAGCAGCTACATTCAATATGGCTAAACGTGACCAGCTATGTTCATGTTGGATAATAACATAGACTGGATGTATCGACTGTCCTGCTCCTGCTTCCAGTCCGGCAAAGTTGTGGGCCTGAAGATAGACAAGTCCCCTGGTCCTGATGGAATGCATCCCAGGGCACCGAAAGAAATGGCAGAAGTTATAGTAAAGGCTTTGGTGATAATTTACCAAAATTCTCTGGACTCCGGGCTGGTCCCAGCAGATTGAAAGATGGTGAATATCATGCCACTGTTCAAAAAAGGATGTAGGCAAAAGGCAGGTAACTGTAGGCTACTTAGTTTAATATCCGTAGTTGGGAAAATGCTTGAAGCTATCATTAACGAAGAAATAGCGAGACATCTGGAAAGAAATGGATCCATCAGGCAGATGCAGCATGGATTCAGCAAAGGCACGTCCTGTTTGACAAACGCACTTGACTTCTTTGAGGATAATTCCAGAGGTCCAGTCAAGGCCAGGAGCAGAGCACTGGGAATTAAATAAAAATACAGAAGGGGCAAGCAGGGTGGCCATTTTTGGGAGTAGGCCAGCGGTGAGAGTAGAACTGTCAGGCTTGGACTCAAGAGACTTTGACGAGAGGAGGCTGAGGCCAAAGAAAAAGGTTAGAAGATTTGGTCTTGGTTGCCCCTTGTACAGTGCGGGCAGAATGGCAGATATGGCAATGGAATGCTCCTCCTGTAGGATGTGGGAACTCATGGAACCTGATGGTCTTTCTGATGACAACACCTGCGGGAAGTGCAGCCAGCTCCAGCTCCTGAAAGACTGCATGAAGGAGCTGGAGCTGGATGAATTAAGAATCACCCAGGAGGAAGAGCAATTGCTAGATAAGACTTTTGAACAGGTGGTTACACCCAGCATGCAGAATTCAGGGAGTAGATGAGTGAACACTGACAGAGGTAAAGGAAGAAAGAAGTCAACCCCTTTAGATACTGCTGAGGGGGGTGACCTATCTGGGCAAGGCAGCAGCCAAACCAGTAGCACTGTGGTTAGCTCTGAGCCTCAGAAGGGTATGGTGACGTCAGGCAGAGCAATAGTTATATGGGGCTTGATAGTTAGGGGGATAGATAGGAGATTCTGTGGCAGCAAAAGAGACACCAGGATAGTGTGTTGCCTCCCAGGTGCTAGGGTCCAGGATGTCTCTGAGTGGTTGCAGAATATTCTTGAAGGGGAGGGTGAACCTCTGGCAATGACCTTTGCATCACCAATAGGGACAAGGGAAATACCAGAGGATTGGAAGGCTGCAAATGTTGTTCCCTTGTTCAAGAAAGGGAGTAGAGATAACCCAGAAAATTATAAACCTGTGAGTCGTACTTCAGTGGTAGGCAAGTTGCTGGAGAAGATCCTGAGAGGTAGGATTTATGCACATTTGGAGAGACATAAACTGATTAAGGATAGTCAGCCTGGTTTTGTCAAGGGCAGGTCGTGCCTTGATTGAATTCTTTGAGGATGTGACCAAACACATTGATGAAGGTAGAGCATTGGATGTAGTGTATATGGATTTCTGTAAGGGTCTAGATAAGTTTCCCCATGCGGGGCTCATTCAGAAAGTAATGAAACATAGTATCCAAGGAGACCTTGCTTTGTGAATCCAGAATTGGCTTGCCCACAGAGACAAAGGCTGGTTGTAGATGGGTCATATTCTGCATGGAGGTCAGTGACCAGTGGTCAGTGCCTCAGGGATCTGTTCTGGGACCCCTCCTCTTTGTGATTTTTATAAATGGCCTGGATGAGGAAGTAGAAGGGGGGTGGGTTAGTAAGTTTGCTGATGACACGTTAGTAAGTTTGTTGTGGATAGTCTGGAGGGTTGTCAGAGGTTACAACAGGACATGGATAGGATGCAGAACTGAGCTGAAAAGTGGCAGATGGAGTTCAACCCAGATAAGTGTGAAGTGTTTCATTTCAGTAGGTCAAATTTGAAGACAGAATATAATGTTAATGGTAAGACTCTTGGCAAAGTGGAGGATCAGCGAGACCTTGGGGTCCGTGTCAATAGGGCATGCAAAGCTGCTGTACAGGTTGAAGGTGTTGTTAAGAAGGTATATACTGCGTTAGAAACATAGAAAACCTACAGCACGATACAGGCCCTCGACCCACAATGCTGTGCCAAACGTGTACTTACTTTAGAAATTACCTAGGGTTACCCATAGCCCTCTATTTTTCTAAGCTCCATGTAGGTATCCAGGAGCCTCTTAAAAGACCCTATTGTATCTGCCTCCACCACCATCGCTGGTAGCCCATTCTCTGCGAAAAAAAACTTACCCCTGACATCTACTCTTTACCTACTTCCAGGCACCTTAAAACTGTGCCCTCTCGTGTTAACCATTTTAGCCCTGGGAAAAAGCCTGACTATCCACACGATCAATGCCTCTCATCATCTTATATACCTCTATCAGGTCACCTCTCATCCTCTGTCACTCCAAGGAGAAAAGGCCGAGTTCACTCCCCAATCCAGGCAATATCCTTGTAAATCTCCTCTGCATCCTTTCTATGGTTTCCACATCCTTCCTGTAGTGAGGCGACCAGAACAGAGCACAGTACTCCAGGTGGGGACTGACCAGGGTCCTATATAGCTGCAACATTACTTCTCGGCTCCTAAACTGAATCCCACAGTTGACGAAGGCCAATGCACCGTACGCTTTCTTAACCACAGAGTCAACCTGCGTAGCAGCTTTGAGTGTCCTATGGACTCCGATTCCAAGATCCCTCTGATCCTCCACACTATCAAGAGTCTTACCATTAATATTATGTTCTGCCATCATATTTGACCTACCAAAATCAATCATCATTAGTCCTGACGAAGGGTCTCGGCCTGAAACCTCGACTGTACCTCTTCCTAGAGATGTTGCCTGGCCTGCTGCGTTCACCAGCAACTTTGATGTGTGTCACCTCATACTTATCTGGGTTGAACTCCATCTGCCACTTCTCAGCCCAGTTTTGCATCCTATCAATGTCCTGCTGTAACCTCTGACAGCCCTTCACACTATCCACAATACCCCCAACCTTTGTGTCATCAGCAAATTTACTAACCCATCCCTCCACTTCCTCATCCAGGTCGTTTATAAAAATCATGAAGAGAAGGGGTCCCAGAACAGATCTCTGGTCACCGACCTCTATGCAGAATATCTGGATCCACAAAGCAATGTCCCTTTGGATCCCATGCCTCCTTACTTTCTCAATAAGCTTTGTATGGGGTACCTTATCAAATGCCTTGCTGAAATCCATATGCACTACATCCACGGCTCTACCTTCATCAATGTGTTTAGTCACATCCTCAAAAAATTCAATCAGGCTCGTAAGGCACGACTTGCCTTTGATAAAGCCATGCTGACTATTCCTAATCATATTATGCCTTTCCAAATGTTGATAAATCCTGCCCCTCAGAATCTTTTCCATCAATTTACCAACCACTGAAGTAAGACTCACTGACATATAATTTCCTGGTACTCCCTTTCTTGAATAAGGGAACAACATTCACAACCCTTCAATCCTGCCATACCTCTCCCATCCCCATTGACGATGCAAAGATCATCGCCAGAGGCCCAGCAATCTCCTCCCTCACCTCCCACAGTAGCCTAGGGTACATCTCGTCCAGTCCCGGTGACTTATCCAATTTGATGCTTTCCAAAAGCTCCAGCACATCCTCTTTCTTAATATCTATATGCTCAAGCTTTTTAGTCCGCTGTAGGTCATCCCTATAATTGCCAAGATCCTTTTCTGTAGTGATTACTAAAGCAAAGTATTCATTAAGTACCTCTGCCATCTCCTCTGGTTCTGTACGTACTTTTCCACTGTCACATTTGATTGGCCCTATTCTCTCACGTCTTATCCTCTTGCTCTTCACATACTTGTAGAATGCCTTGGGGTTTTCCTTAATCCTGTCCACCAAGGCCTTCTCATGGCCCCCTTTGGCTCCTAATTTCTTTCTTAAGCTCCTTCCTGCTAGCGTTATAATCTTCTAGATCCCTGTCATTACCTAGTTTTTTGAACCTTTTGTAAGATCTTCTTTTCTTCTTGACTAGATTTACAACAGCCTTTGTACACCACGGTTCCTGTAGCCTACTATCCTTTCCTTATCTCATTGCAACGTACCTATGCAGAACTCCACGCAAATATCCCCTGAACATTTGCCACATTTCTGCCATAAATTTCCCTGAGAACATCTGTTCCCACTTTATGCTTCCAAGTTCCTGCCTGATAGCCTCATATTTCCGTTTACTCCAATTAAACGCTTTCCTAACTTGTCTGTTCCTATCCTTCTCCAATGCTATGGTAAAAGAGATAGAATTGTGATCACTATCTCCAAAATGCTGTCCCACTGAGAGATCTGATACCTGAACAAATTCATTTCCCAATACCAGATCAAGTACAACCTCTCCCCTTGTAGGCTTATCTACATATTGCGTCAAGAAACCTTCCTGAACACACCTAACAGACTCCACCCCATCTAAACCCTTGTTCTAGGGAGATGCCAGTCAATATTTGGGAAATTAAAATCTCCCACCACAACAACCCTGTTATTATTACACCTTTCCAGAATCTGTCTCCCTTTCTGCTCCTCGATGTCTCTGTTACTATTGGATGGTCTGTAAAAAAACACCCAGTAAAGTTATTGACCCCTTCCTGTTCCTAACTTCCACCCACAGAGACTCAGTAGACAATCCCTCCATGTCTTCCTCCTTTTCTGCAGCCATGACACTATCTCTGATCAACAGTGCCACGCCCTCACCTCTTTTGCCTCCCTCCCTGTCCTTTCTGAAACATCTTACTTTTTTTCTTTTTCAATATTTTTATTGATTTCTATATAGAAGAATACAGAGTCCAAGAGAATACATATTATAAAACAAAAGAGAAAATATAATAATACCAGATACAGTATATTGAATCACATTAACGAACTCCTTACCCTATATTCATATAGATTAGATTAATTCATGTATTAGAATATAAACAGTTCTATAGCAAAAAAGGTCCATACCCACTACCAAAGTCGAAGCTGTTTGGGGGAAAAAAAGAAAAAAAAACCTTATCAGATAATAAAATATGCTATTAACCAACTTCTGTACTTTAACGAGAAGTCAAAGATTATGAAAATAATTTTAAGATGGCCTCCACAAATTTTGAAAATCTTGGTTAGATTCAGAAATTGAACAGCGAATCTTTTCTAAATTTAGGCATGCCATAACATACTGTATACTTCATTGTCGCCAAACAATTGATACTAGAGCATACAATCACCACAGCAATATTTGATTCTGCTCTTCATGCTCCCTGGAGTTCAAATTGATAGTAAATATTAAAAATTGAAATTATAATTCATAAATAGAAAATAGAAAAGGGAAAGTAAGGTAGTGCAAAAAAACCGAGAGGCAGGTCTGGATATTTGGAGAGTACGGCCCAGGTCCGGGTCAGGATCCGTTCAGCAGTCTTATCACAGTTGGAAAGAAGCTGTTCCCAAATCTGGCCGTACAAGTCTTCAAGCTCCTGAGCTTCTCCCGGTGGGAAGAGGGATGAAAAGTGTGTTGGCTGAGTGGGTCGTGTCCTTGATTATCCTGGCAGCACTGCTCCGACAGCGTGCAGTGTAAAGTGAGTCCAAGGACGGAAGATTGGTTTGTGTGATGTAACAATAGAGAAGCTTCATTTATTCATATGTTTTGGACACGTCCAAGTCTTGGAAAATATTGGAAGGCAGTATTCCAAACTTTTCATCCCGTAACCACTGAGCATGATTAGGCGGAACAGCATCCTTCCATTTAAACAAAAGCGTCCTCCTAGCCATAAAAGAGATAAAGCCAGAATGTGCAGATCAGATGTCTTCAAAATAATATCTTCCCTTCCAACAATACCAAATAGGTCAGTCAAAGGATTAGGCTTAAAATTTACTTTAAAGAGTACAGAAAAAGTTTGGCATACTTCCTTCCAATATTTTCCAAGACCTGGACATGTCCAGAACATATGAATAAATGAAGCTTCTCCATGGTTACACCTATCACGGTAGGGAGATATATCCATATAAAAATGAGATAACTTATCCTTGGTCATATAAGCCCTATGAACCACTTTAAATTGTAGGAGGGAATAACAAGCACATAAAGATGAAGTAGTAACCAATTTTAAAATTTCATTCCAAGTTTCTTGTTCCCAAAGGTTTTTGATTTTGTCTAAAGAATCATTTCTCATTCCCAACAACATATCATAAATATTGGATATTGAACCATTATAAAATGATTTCATATTAAGAATTTCATCTAATACGTTCTTATTAGGAAATGTATATAATTGAGACCGTAGAAAATCTCTAATTCTTTCTGAAACATCTAAAGCCGGGCACTCTAGGTAACCATTCCTGCCCCTGAACCATCCAAGTCTCTGTAATGGCCACTACATCATATCTCCAAGTACTGATCCACGCACTAAGGTCATCTGCTTTGTTCATAATACTCCTTGCATTAAAATAGACACATCTCAAACCATCGGTCTGAGTGTATCCCTTCTCTATCACCTGCCTATCCTCCCTCTCATACTGTCTCCAAGCTTTCTCTATTGGTGAGCCAACCACCTCTTCCTCCGTCTCTTCAGTTTGGTTCCCACCCCCTAGTGATTTTAGTTTAAACTCTCCCCTGTAGCCTTAGCAAACCTCCCTGCCAGGATATTGGTCCCCCTCAGATTCAAATGCAACCCATCCTTTTTGTACAGGTCACACCTGCCCCAAAAGAGGTCCCAGTGATCCAGAAATCAGAATCCCTGCCCCCTGCTCCAATCCCTCAGCCACACGTTTATCCTCCATCTCATTCTATTCCTATACTCACTGTCACGTGGCACAGGCAGTAATACCAAGATTACTACCTTTGAGGTCCTGCTTCTCAACTTCCTTCCTAAATCCCTATAGTCTGTTTTCAGGACCTCCTCCCTTTTCCTATGTATGTCGTTGGTATCAACGTGTACCATGACCTCGGGCTGTTCTCCTTCCCACTTCAGGATATCTTGGATGCAATCAGACCTTCATCAACTATGGGATTGAGTTCAAGAGCCGAGAGGTAATGTTACAGCTATTTAAGACCTTAGTTAGACCCCACTTGGAGTACTATGTTCAGTTCTGGTCACCTCACTACAGGAAGGATGTGGAAAATATAGAGAGGAGAATTAAAGGACATTGCCTGGATTGGAGAGCATGCCTTATGAGATAAGATGCCACATCAAAGACTTATCCATTGGATAGGGATGTATAGAGTTTGGGGTGATGTATGAGCATGAATAGAGGATTGGTTAACCAATAGAAAGCAGAGAGTTGGGATACATGGGTGTTACTCTGGTTGGCAGTCAGTGGTGAGCCGTGTGCCACAGGGGTCAGTGCTGGGTCCACAAATGTTCACGCTATACATTAACGATCTGGAAGACGGGACCGAGTATAGTGTATCTAAGTTTGCTGATGATACTAAATTGAGTGGAAAAGCAAATTGTGCAGAAGATACAGAGAGTCTGCAAAGAGATATAGGTAGGTTAAATGCTGATTTATATTTGTGCGTATTAGCTTATGCCGTAGCCTACGCAGGTGGCCTACGCCGTTGTGAGCATTTATGCTTGTGCGTTGGTGTGTCTGCGTCGCTCTGCAATTCACCACAGTGGGGTTTCTATGTCACTGTGTGGAGTTTCTTCGTGTTGAAACTCAACACGAAGAAACTCAAACTTCAAACAATGGTGACTGAAACTGAAGGAGGGTGAATTTTCTGTTCTTGTCCAGCCACTGAGAGACATGGACAAGGAAATACATTTCAAATATTTTCGGATGTCGGCAGGTAGATTTGATGATTTGGTTCATCGTCTCCAACCATTTATTTTGCATCAGTGTACAGACAGTATAATAAGAGGCTGGCAATCACCATTCGAGTTTTAGCGTCAGGTGGAAGTGAGCAGGCTGTAGCAGTTAGCTACAAACTGGCGTCAAGCACAGGGTCCCCCATAATTTCGGAGGTCTGTAAAGCTTTATAGAAAGCATTGCAGCCAGAGTTCCTTCCCTGCCCTTCAGTCGCCCAATGGCAAGCTATTGCAACGTAGGAGGAAATGCGATGCTACCAAGCGGACCAATCACAGTTGTTTCCGTCTGTGTCGCCACGACACGTAGTTACATTTTGGGAGAGGTGCGCGTTAGGCTACAGCGTAGGGTTCGACGTAGAGAACAGCATAGGTTACGCTGCTACGCCGTACCTATGGCGTACATTTGACGCACAAGTATAAATCAGCCTTTAGTGAGCGGGAAGGGTCTGGCAGATGGAATACAATGTTGGTAAATGCGAGGCCATCCACTTCAGAAAGAGCAGATTGTTTTTTAAATTGCAAAAAATTGCAGCATGCTGCTGTGCAGAGGGAATTGGGAGTGCTCGTGCATGAATCACAAAAGGTTGGTTTGCAGGTGCAGCAGGCTATCAAGATGGCAAATGGAATGTTGGTCTTCATTGCTAGAGGGATTGAATTCAAGAGCAGGAGGTTATGCTGCAACTGTACATGGTACCGGTGGGGCCGCACCTGGAGTACTGTGTGCAGATCTGGTCTCCTTACTTGAGGAAGGATAGACTGGCTTTGGAGCTGGCGCAGAAGAGGTCCACCACGTTGATGAGGGGGCGGACTATGAGGTGCGATTGAGTCGCCTGGGACTGTAGTCACTGGAATTCAGAAGAATGAGAAGCGATCTTGTAGAAACATATAAAATTATGGAAGTGATAGATAAAATAGAGGCAGGAAAGTTGTTTCCACTGGTAGGTGAGACTAGAACTAGGGGACATACCTCAAGATTCAGGGGAGTAGATTTAGGATGGAGATGAGGATAAACTGCTTTTCCCAAATAGTGGTGAATCTGGGGAATTCTCTGCCCAATGAAGCAGTGGAGGCTACCTCAATAAGTATATTTAAGACAAGATTGAATAGATTTTTTGCATAGTGGGGGAATTAAGGGTTATATGGAAAAGGCAGGGAGGTGGAGATGAGTCCATGGCCAGATCAGCCGTGATCTTATTGAATGGCAGAGCAGGCTCGATAGGCCAAATGGCCGACTCCTGCTCCTATTTCTTATTTTCTTATGTTCTCAGAATCAGTTTTTTTAAATCAGGATTCAAGATTCAGGATTGCTTAATATAATTTCCAGTGCACAAACGTATAGGAGAACAAAATAACTATTACTCTGGATCCAATGCAGCACAAAAATACAATAAGATAAAAAAAAACATAATAAAGAATGCACAATATATCAAATAGCTTATGACAAAGGTGACATATGTTATATGTCTGACATGTTGTGAAATCTGCTGGTTTGCAGCAGCAGGCATGAAAATTATTCTAAGTTACGATAAGAACCATGAACTATGAGTAGTGTAAGAAGAGAACAAAGTAGCGAGATAGTGTTCATGGGTTCATGGACCGTTCAGAGATCTGATGGCGGAGGGAAAGAAGCTGCTTCTGAAACGTTGCGTGTGCATCTTGTGGCTCCTCTACCCGGGCTCTGATGGTAATAATGAGAAGAGGACATGTCCTAGATGGTGAAGGATCTTCACCAGGGTCTTCTGGAGGCACTGCGTTTTGAGGATGTCTTCGATGGTGGGGAGATGAGTCCCCCATGATGGAGCGGGCTGGGTTTACAACCCTCCACAGCTTTTTCCGATCTTATGCTGTGGCCTCTCTGTACAACCAATCAGGATGGTTTCTACCGTACATCTGTGAAATAGGTTTCTGTGTCTTTATACAGTATTTCAACACACTTGTTCCTTAAGGTGAATTAGATGAGAAATAGTACAAAAGATCGTCTTTCTACCCAAAGTAATTTCTTAACAAAGGGTAATCTCAGATGTTTATTAATACTGAGTGAGCTTTTGAACAGAGAAGGAAATTTGTGCTTTATTTTAGGAACTTGTCAACTGTGAACTGAGATTTTAAAAACATAAGAGAGAAAAATCTTTCTGAGTAAAGTGCATTTACCTTGATGAAGTGCATTTACTACAGATCTGCAACAATAGTCTGGAGAATTCCTCCTGTGCAGAGAGGAGTATTGGACTTTTAAGCAGGTCTGTTAGGAAAACCACGCCCGGCTTTCTTGCTCAAGAGAACAAAACCAAATGAACAGGTCAAGTCATCTGACACATTTCCGTCCAATTTGTACAGTGGAATGTGTTCATTTTCTGCCTAATGGCATGTCATTTTAGGTCAAAAATAAATCTTGGAATCAGAACAGATTTTCCAGGGAGCAATCTTCCATCAACTATTGATTTTTTACACTCGCAAAGTCTGTACTATCTAATTTAACGTGACAGTATGTAGCACAATGGAGCAACAGCACCTTGGCAGCTCGCAGATCGACTTAGACCAGAAGGAACTTAGTGTCTTTATTTTGAAAAGTGAAAAAACAAAGCACTTCATCGTCGATCCATCTGGGAGTTGGTGTTGCTTCTAATTACATGTGAATGATTGAAAGCAACGTTCCACACAAAACAAAAATGACCTAAGCATTGGAAAAATCAAAATTATAAGCTGAGTTAAAAATTATGTTTTTGCTAATAACATTTTAACTGCATTAATAGAACAAACTGTGAAGTGGAGGTAAACAACAAAAGAGGCCTGAGCTGTAAGGACCCCCACTACCCAAGACATGCTCTCTTCTCACGGCTGCTATCAGGAAGAAGGTACAGGAGCCTCAGGACCTACACCAGCAAGCTCAGGGACAGTTATTAACCTTCAGCCATCAGGTTCTTGAACCAGAGGGGATAACTTCGCTCAACTTCACTCACCCCTACATGGAAATGTTCCTGCAACCTATCGACTCACTTTCAAGGCCTCTTCATCTCATGTTTTTGGTTATTTATCGTATTTTTTAGTTTGTTGTCTTCTACACATTGGTTGTTTGTCTGTCTTGTGTGCGGTCTTTCATTGACTCATTGTGTTTCTTTGTATTTAGGCCATTAGGTATAGGAGCAGAATTAGGCCATTTTGGCCCATCGAGTCTGCTCTGCCGTTTCATCATGGCTGATCCATTTTCCCTTTCAGCCCCAATCTCCTGCCTTCAATCTGTATTCCTTCACAGTCTGACTAATCAAGAATCTATCAGCCTCTGCCTTAAATATACCCAATGACTTGGTCTTCACAGCCGCCTTCGAATTCTGCTTCACCCATGACAATGAATTACACTTCGCCTGTAGCAACAAATATTTACAGACATCCGGCCTCTCCTGGAAGTTCCAGGAGTCTCCCGCATATTAATAGCGGCTCACTGATGCCCGCAAATTATATACAATATCCCGGAGATTGATTTTTTGAGACCGAGCGAGAGAGCGAGAGAGAGAGAGCGTGAGAGAGAGCGAAAGTGACCGCGAGAGAGAGAGAGAAAGCATGAGAGAGAGAGCAAGAGAGCGAGCGCGCGAGAAAGAGAAAGCACACCATGGCAGAGTGTTCCAAAAAAAGAAAATATAAAACGTACTTCACCCCAGACTACCCTAAAATGTACCCCTGCCTAATAGAGGTCAAAAATAATGACAGCGTTGCTCGCTGCACTGTTTGCAACAGTGACTTTTCTATTGCCCATGGTGGGTTAAAATGTAAAAGACATGTTGAGGTGAGTTTAACAGGTGTCATTCGTTCATTAGCATAGCTAACGTTATTTAAACTAGCTGGCCAGCTGCTAAGGAGCTACTCTATTGCAAACATCCCACCTCCCCCAGAAGTTCCGGGAGTCTCCCACAAATTGATGGTGCTACCTCCCTGAAATGAGTTTTTGCAGGGTGGGATGTCTGTATTTACTGCGAATGCTTGCAAGGAAGTGAATCTCAGGGTAGTATATGGTGACATATATGCCTGTCTGTCTAGGTACCATATCCGATGCGGACTGTGGTGACCATGGTTTTCCATATGGATCTATCCTTTGTTCTTTGGATGACTTCCACTTCCTCCATGTGTAAGCACCTGGCTATGCTTTTGATGTACATAAGCCGAGGTCTTCCTCTGGGTTTTCTCCCCTCGATCTTTCCAGAGAGTATGAGTTTTTCTAGTTCATCTTTCCGCATGATGTGTCCGAGGAATCTGAGTTGTCTTTCTCTTATTGTTGGTATGAGTGATCGAACTGCTTGGGCTCCTCTGAGAACTTCTTCATTTGATGTGTGTGAGGTCCATGATATTTTTAACCTTCTCCTGTAGAACCATAATTCAGCTGCTTCTAGTCTCTTTTCCATTGCTGGAAGAAATGGTCCAGCATTCACTTCCGTAAGTGCAGTATTCTGTTTTTAGTGTACGTGCTCACCTTTCTGTCTGTTAATATGGTCTTCATTATTTGTACTTTGTATATATGTACTTCGATTAATCAACTTACTTTAAACTTTGAATTACAAAAGAATCTGCTTTCAGCAAGAGCCAGGCCTGTGGCCTGTCAACGTTGCCAGTCAGAAAAGGGGATTCTTGTTCTGAGAGGAAAAGATTGAGTTGATCAAACCGCAGATACACAGAAAAGAGTTGTGTTCCCTTGTTCAAAAGCAGCGGGTTGCACTGTAACAGCATAGTGCGTCGGCTGCAGTTCCAGGCATGGTGGCAATATTTGTTTTCACTTTAACTGATTATTAAAAAAACATGTCCCAGGTTTAGGAAGAACCATTTACAACATCTCTGAAGTGCAGAGACATTCAGAACACACTCAAAATTGATGTAATATATGAAAGTGTGTTAGGTTACCTGCACAGTACATTGTGTTATATCTGTTAAAATCTTTCTCTGGGAAGGAAGAACCATCATCTTGAATAAAGCTAGATAAATATTTCATCGTGCAGGTGCAATTTGCTTCCGATCTTTTAACCTCTGTGGGATTAATGCTGGGCTATTAATCCAATTTGTTTTTGTTTTAAAGCGGTGCCAGTGCCATTAAGATAATAAAAGAATATCGTCTTCATAAAGTAAAGCTGTTATGGAAGGAATCATCTTTTCTCATTGAAAAGCAACATAAAATATTAACATATTTTGTAACCCCTTTTCAACAGCACAGTATTATTTCCCAACAGCAATGTAGAATTGCAACTGACGGTTGAACGAAGGGGAACAATTAAAACTAAAATCTGTAGCTCAAGTTCAGGTTCACCATCATTGTCGTCTGAGTGTACATATCTACTGTACTGCGCGAAACTTTTAGGCACATATATGTAGCTCAGACTTTTACACAGTTCTGTATTTGTCAACTTGGAGCAGAGAGTGAGTTTGTAAATCTGGCGGGGGCAAAGGATGTTGGGAGTGGTGAGGGTGGAGGCCGTGGGAGGAGTGTGGTCAGGTGGCAGAGAAGGAATGCGGGGGGGGTGGTGGCACAGGTGCAGGCACATCCATCCCTGAGATACCAGGCATGGTGATTTGATTCCAAACAATTGGTTTATTGATCATTACAGAGTGTCTCTCTGGTGCTTCCCGCTCCTTCTCCTCTCCCTTCCCCTTTTCCCAACCATGATTCCCCTCTCCCTGTCCCCTTCCCACTCTCAGTCACAATAGAGACCCATATCAGAATCAGATTTACCATCACTCCAACCATACCATTGACTTTGGACGATGAAGATTCTGAATCTCATTGCTGAGCAAGCATTGACCAGAACACGAGGAGAACTCCCTTCTCCTTCGAACAGTGTCACGGAAACTTTGCGCATTCACCCCCGAAGACTCATACAGCTGTAGTTTGGTGTGGTGAGGCACGGGAGATCTTAAAGAAAGCAAGAGTCAGTAAACTTCTTCTTTTAAGACCATCACCACCTCTGGGGCATAGTCCACTGACAGCAGCTTGCCAGAGTCATCTGTCCTGGGCCAGCCTTTCAAGCTGTCCCCAGGTATAGCCCATCTTCTCAGTGTCACCTTCAAGGCTGTGCCTCTGGGTGTTCCTTGTCCAGCCTCTCTTCTGCTTTCCCCAGGGATTCCTGGATGATAGGACGATGATTGGCCTTGTGTCTTCCATGGATTTCTGGCTTCCACCACACGTCCACATATGTCTTCCAGGCAAAGATCCTTCCTTTCCTCAGGGATGAGGTCTTTGGAGCTTCTGTTGGCGTTTCTGTAGCTCCGGATTTTTAGAGGATGGGCTTCCTAGTCCTGTGCCCAACAGTCCTCCTCTTGCATCCGGGCTGGGGACCGTCCATGGCAGGGTTGTCAATAACATCAAGGAGCCATAGCAAGATGTGCCTCAGTAATAACCGCTGATAACTTAGGTCGGGCAAGTGAGAAAAAAGAGGAGGAGGGAAAAGCAGTGAGGAAAGTGGACAGTAAGTAAAGTCCTGCATTTGTATTTAGTGTAAAGCTTTACAGTTCCCGCTGTAAGATCAGGGTTCGATTCCTGACTCTTGCTAGCTCTTCTTCCAGTTAGTCCTGACGAAGGGTCTCGGCCCAAAACGTGGACTGTACCTCTTCCAATAGATTCTGCCTGGCCTGCTGCATTCACCAGCAACTTTTATGTGTGTTGGTTTCAATTCCTGACGCTGTCTCTAAGGAGTTTGTACGTTCTCCCCACGACCATGTGGGTTTCCTCTGGGTGCTCCGGTTTCCCCCCACAGTCCAAAGACGTACAGATTAAGGTTGGTAAGTTATGGGCGTGCTATGTTGAAGCCGGAAGTGTGGCCACATTAATGGGCTGTCCCTGGCGCATCCTTCATCTACACTGGTCGTTGGCACAAACACTATATGTTTCGATGTATATTTGACAAATAAAGTTCCTTTTTTTCTTTTGTTAAAAGTATTTTTTTTATCCTTGTTCAACAAAGCAAGCACTGATAACATCTATTTCTTTCCTGGGGAAGCCAAATTTAGCGGATACGTTTCAGCTGAGTGCAGATTCAACAGAAGGACTTTGGCAAATGTGTGGGGATTTGCTGAAATGGTGAAACGGTGGCCATTTAGAAAATGGAACTAAATTAGTAAGAAAATTATGATGAGTTAACCAATAAAATATCCTGTAATCACCTAAGAGCACAGTTTAAAATTTGTTATTTATGATATTTAATGAAGGGTTGACAGGGCACCCATCCCAAACAGTTTCTCTTCTCCCCCCCTCCCATCAGGCAGAAGATAAAAAGCCTGAAGACACATACCACCAGGCTCTATCCCACTGTTATCAGACTGTT
Source organism: Mobula birostris (assembly GCF_030028105.1). NCBI lineage: Eukaryota > Metazoa > Chordata > Chondrichthyes > Myliobatiformes > Myliobatidae > Mobula > Mobula birostris. The sequence continues at coordinate 9,637,908 of NC_092370.1, forward strand.
GAATGGTTCCCTGGTGTATATGTAATTAGATAGACTCTTGGCCTCACAACCTACCTTGTTGTGACAATGCACCTTGTTGTCTGCCTGCTCTGCCCTTTCTCTGTAACTGTTACACTTTATTATGCATTAGACCATAGGACATAGGAGCAAGGTTAGGCCATTCAGCCCATTGAGTTTGCTCTGCCATTCCATCATGGCCGATTTGTTACCCCTCTCAATCTCATTCCCCTGCCTTCACCCGGTAACCGTTGGTGCCCTTACTAATCAAGAACCTATCAACCTTCGCTTTAAATATACCCAATGACTTGGCCACCATGACCATCCATGGCAAAGAATGCATTCTGCCATTGTTTTCCCTTGTTCTACCTCAGTGTACTGTATACAACTGATCTGCAGGACCAGATACGGAGAGAGATGGAGGTGTGGGCAGCAGAGTAGCTATTACAGCTCTGGGCATCGGAGTTCAGAGCTCGATCCCGGCATCCTCGAAAGGAGTTTGTACATCCTCCCTGTGGAATGCACGGGGTTCTTTCCTGGGTGCTCCAGTTTCGTCCCTCAGTGTACAGACCTACCGTGTAGGTTAGGTGGTCATTGTAACTTGCCCCGTGATTCAGCTAGGGTTAATCGGATTTATTGGGGGTTGCTGGGCAGCGTGGCTCGAAGGGCCAGAAGGGTCTATTCTGCACTGTATCCCTAACTAAATAAGTAAAGTATGAGAAATCAGATGTGCAGAGGGAGTGGCCATCACTCGTCTGCTCCAAAGTGTACAGAAATGATGTCATTTGATGCCTATCCAACGTGGAAATGACATCATCAAGTGACCATGGGCCCCACCAAATTCAGAATAAGAATCAGGATTGTTATCAATGACATATCTCATGAAATTTGTTGTTTTGGGGCAATAGTACAGTGCGAAACATAAAAAAATTACACAAAAATACATTAACAGTGCAAAAGATGAATAACAAGGTAGTGTTCTAGGTGAGAGTAAGCGTTCGGCACGGACTAGAAGGGCCAAGATGGCCTGTTTCTGTGCTGTAGTTGTTATATGGTTATATGGTTTCATGGACCATTTAGAAATCTGAAGGTGGAGGGGAAGAAGCTGTGGTTCAAACGTTGAGTGTGGATCTTCAGGCTCCCTGATGGTAGTAGGGTGAACCAGAAGATGGATGCCGCCTTCTTGAGGAACTGCCTCTTGAGGATGTCCTCGATGTTAACCTGCAGCCATTGGTTCTGCATCTGCTTTTCACTCCCCTACCTCAAGTCAGTTCTTCCTCACTTGTGTCACACTGTCATGCACAATATGCTCTTTGCTGTTTTATCTCAATTACCACAGTAATCATTAGTATCATGCACATGTAGTAGGACAGATGGGATACAAACTGGTCTTGTATCTGTCACCATATACGACCCTAGGGTTCATTTTCCTGTGGGCATAATTATGAATAAGGTCAAAAGCTTTAAGTTCCTTGGGGTCAATATCATAAATGACCTGACTTGGTCCAACCAAGCAGAGTCCACTGCCAAGAAGGCCCACCAGCGCCTTTACTTCCTGACAAAACTAAAGCAATTTGGCCTGTCCCCTAAAACCCTCACTAATTTTTATAGATGCACCGTAGAAAGCATTCTTCTAGTGTGCATCACAACCTGGTACGGAAGTTGTCCTGTCCAAGACCGAAAGAAGCTGCAGAAGATCGTGAACACAGCCCAGCACATCACACAAACCAATCTTCCGTCCTTAGACTCACTTTACACCGCACGCTGTCAGAGCAGTGCTGCCAGGATAATCAAGGACACAACGCACCCAGCCAACACACTTTTCGTCCCTCTTCCCTCCGGGAGAAGGCTCAGGAGCTTGAAGACTCATACGGCCAGATTTGGGAACAGCTTCTTTCCAACTGTGATAAGACTGCTGAACGGATCCTGACCTGGATCTGGGCCGTACCCTCTAAATATCCGGACCTGCCTCTCAGTTTTTTTGCACTACCTTACTTCCCATTTTTCTATTTTCTATTTATGATTTATAATTTAAATCTTCAATATTTACTATTGATTTGTAATCCAGGGAGCGGAAAGCACAGAATCAAATATTGCTATGATGATTATACGTTATAGTATCAATTGTTTGGCGACAATAAAGTATAAAGTAAAGTAATGACCATAATGGAATCAATGAAATACCACACCAACCAGCGAAAGACAACAAACTGCAAATACAAAAAGAAAGAAATAATAATAACAAATAAGTAAGCAAAAAATATCGAGAACATGAAATGAAGAGTCCTTGAAAGTGAGACCATTGGTTGTGGAAACATTTCCATGTTGAGCTGAGTGAGGTTATCCCCCCTGGTTCAAGAGCCTGATGGTTGAGGGGTGATAGATGTTCCTGAACCTGGTGCTTTGGAACAGCACTTACTTCTCAACCATCACATGAAGGTTGGTGGTGTTGGGGACGGTGCAGAAGATTGTCATAGATGCTCTTGGTTGAAGGGTAGTAACTGTTCCTGAACCTGGCGGTGTGGCAACTGAGGCGCCTGGACGTCCTTCCTGATGGCAGCTGTGAAACGAGAGCGTGACCTGGGAGGTCAGAGACCCTAATGGTGGATGCTGCTTTCCTACAACAACATTTCATGTGGATGTGCTCAATGGTGGGGAGGGCTTTACCCCTGATGGACCCCCACCAAATTCTTTTAAGCATTCCCCATCCCACAGATTCCCAGTTAGATTAATATTATGGTCATACTTCGTTTAATTGCTTTCATTTCTACTTCCTCCAAACAATTGATTCCATTACTGACACGGTGATAGACAGTGAGAGGCAGCTTGGTGCCCTTGCCACTAATCTATTTCAGCCATGTCTGGTGTGTCACTGTCTCTGTTGCTGTGATTGATATTCCTCAGCAGGAAATGGTTTTAAAGGAAAGTGCAGAATCTCAGACTTCCAGAAATCGTTTCCAGTACTCTTTCCTGTGCACCAATTTGTAGCCCAGGTCCTGTCTGCAGAGATGATTGAGTGCCTTTGGTAACCTACTGTGGGAAGACTAGGTGGCTCACATCAATCTGGCGCTGAATTACAAAGCAGAGTCACTGGAAAATCCAGCAGATTCTGGACATAAAGAAAAAACAAAATGTCTCAGACTTCCAAGGTAATGTTGCAGCTCTTTAAAAACCTGTTTAGATCACACTTGGGTTATTGTGTTCAGCTCTGGTTGCCTCACTATGAGAAGCTTTCGAGAGGGAGCAGAGGAGATTCACCAGAATCCTGACTGGATTAAACAGCCTGTCTTATGAGGGAAGGTTGAGCGAGATGGGTTCAACAAAAAATGGATGGTTACATGGGAGGGAAGAGTTAGATTGATTGTGGAGTAGATTAAAGAGTCAGCACTGTATCCTGGGCTGCAGTGATTTACTGGGCTGCGCTGATTGTACTGGGCTGTGGTGATTGTACTGGGCTGCAGTGATTGTACTGGGCTGTAGTGATTGTACTGGGCTGCAGTGATTATACTGGGCTGCAGTGATTTACTGGGCTGCAGTGATTGTACTGGGCTGCAGTGATTGTACTGGGCTGCAGTTATTGTACTGGGCTGCAGTGATTTACTGGGCTGCGGTGATTGTACTGGGCTGCAGTGATTATACTGGGCTGCAATGATTGTACTGGGCTGCAGTGATTGTACTGGGCTGCAGTGATTATACTGGGCTGCGGTGATTGTACTAGACTGCGGTGCGTGTACTGGGCTGCGGTGATTATACTGGGCTGCGGTGATTATACTGGGCTGCAGTGATTTACTGGGCTGCAGTGATTTACTGGGCTGCAGTGATTGTACTGGGCTGCAGTGATTATACTGGACTGCAGTGATTATACTGGGCTGCGGTGATTGTACTGGACTGCAGTGATTATACTGGGCTGCAATGATTGTACTGGGCTGCAGTGATTGTACTGGGCTGCAGTGATTATACTGGGCTGCAGTGACTATACTGGGCTGCAATGATTGTACTGGGCTGCAGTGATTATACTGGGCTGCGGTGATTGTACTGGACTGCAGTGATTGTACTGGACTGCGGTGATTATACTGGGCTGCGGTGATTATACTGGGCTGCAGTGATTTACTGGGCTGCAGTGATTTACTGGGCTGCAGTGATTGTACTGGGCTGCAGTGATTATACTGCGCTGCGGTGATTTACTGGACTGCAGTGATTGTACTGGGCTGCAGTGATTGTACTGGGCTGCAGTGATTATACTGGGCTGCAGTGATTATACTGGGCTGCAGTGATTTACTGGGCTGCAGTGATTATACTGGGCTGCAGTGATTTACCGCGCTGCAGTGATTTACTGGGCTACAGTGATTTACCGCGCTGCAGTGATTGTACTGGGCTGCAGTGATTATACTGGGCTGCAGTGACTATACTGGGCTGCAATGATTGTACTGGGCTGCAGTGATTATACTGGGCTGCGGTGATTATACTGGGCTGCGGTGATTGTACTGGACTGCGGTGTGTGTACTGGGCTGCGGTGATTATACTGGGCTGCGGTGATTGTACTGGGCTGCAGTGATTATACTGGACTGCAGTGATTTACTGGGCTGCAGTGATTGTACTGGGCTGCAGTGATTATACTGGACTGCAGTGATTATACTGGGCTGCGGTGATTGTACTGGACTGCAGTGATTATACTGGACTGCAGTGACTATACTGGGCTGCAATGATTGTACTGGGCTGCAGTGATTATACTGGGCTGCGGTGATTGTACTGGGCTGCGGAGATTGTACTGGGCTGCGGAGATTATACTGGGCTGCAGTGATTTACTGGGCTGCAGTGATTGTACTGGGCTGCAGTGATTACACTGGGCTGCAGTGATTATACTGGGCTGCGGTGATTGTACTGGACTGCGGTGATTGTACTGGGCTGCGGTGATTGTACTGGGCTGCAGTGATTTACTGGGCTGCAGTGATTTACTGGGCTGCAGTGATTATACTGAGCTGCAATGATTATACTGGGCCGCAGTGATTATACTGGGCTGCAGTGATTATACTGGGCCGCAGTGATTGTACTGGGCCGCAGTGATTATACTGGGCCGCAGTGATTGTACTGGGCCGCAGTGATTGTACTGGGCCGCAGTGATTGTACTGGGCAGCAGTGATTATACTGGGCTGCAGTGATTGTACTAGGCTGCAGTGATTATACTGGGCTGCAGTAATTATACTGGGCTGCAGTGATTGTACTGGGCTGCAGTGATTATACTGGGCTGCAGTGATTATACTGGGCTGCAGTGATTGTACTAGGCTGCAGTGATTATACTGGGCTGCAGTGATTATACTGGGCTGCAGTGATTGTACTGGGCTGCAGTGATTATACTGGGCTGCAGTGATTGTACTAGGCTGCAGTGATTTACTGGGCCTCAATGATTATACTGGGCTGCAGTGATTTACCGCGCTGCAGTGATTTACTGGGCCGCAATGATTATACTGGGCTGCAGTGATTGTACTGGGCTGAAGCTGGGGCTTTTCTCTTTGGAGCAAAGGAGGATAAGAGTTGACTTGATAGAAGTGTAGAAGGAGTTCCCAATATTTTTTATGCCAAAGACCAATACTATTGAGCAAAGGGTTTGTGGACACCAGGTTAGGAACCCCTGGTATAAGTTGTAAGAGGCATTGATAAAGAGGACAGCCTTTTCCCTGGGCAGAAACAGCTAATAGGAGAAGCCATCATTTTAAGGTGATGTGGGGGGGAGGTCAAATGTCGGTGTTCACACAGAGAGGGGTGGACATGTGGAATGCCCTGCCAGGGGTGGTGGTGGAGGCAGATACATCAGAAGCATTTAAGAGACTCTTAGGGAGGCACATGGATGATGAGGGCTTTGTGAGAGGGAAGGGTTAGAGCAGGTTATAAAGGTCAGCACAACATCTATGTTCTAAGATGACAATATAAGTGCAGTAAACCTAAGTAATACAGCACTGTGCAGAAGTCTTGGGCACATATACGTATATGTATCACTAGGGTACTTTAAGACTTTTGCACAACACTGCACTTGTCAACGTGGAGCAGAGAGCGAGTTTGTAAATCTGGCAGGAGCAAAGGCTGTTGGGAATGGTGAGAGTGGAGCACTATGGGAGGGGTGTGGGTTAGGTGGCAGAGAAGGAGTGCCAGGGGTGGTTACAGGCGTGGTTGCAGACAGACCCAGCCCTGAGACACCAGGCAAGGTGGTTTGATTCCAAGCAATTGGTTTATTGATCACTATAGAATGTCTCTCTGGTGCTTCCCACTCCCTTCCCCTTTTCCAAACCATGATTCCCCTTCCCACTCTCAGTCCACAATAGAGACCCACATCAGAATCAGATTCTGAAGGTCATGAGTTCGAGCCCCAGCCAAGGCAACGTGTTGTGTCCTTGAGCAAGGCACTTAATCACACATTGCTCTGAAACGACACTGGTGCCAAGCTGTATGGGTCCTAATGCCCTTCCCTTGGACAACATTGGTGTCGTGGAGAGGGGAGACTTGCAGCATGGGCAACTGCTGGTCTTCCATACAACCTTGCCCAGGCCTGCGCCCCAGAGAGTGAAGACTTTCCAGGCGCAGATCCATGGTCTCGCAAGACTAACAGGTGCCTTTGTTTTAATATATATATGTGCCTAGGACCTTTGCATGGTACTGTACATATAGTACTTGTCTGACTACAGATTACAGAACAGCCAAATGCATAAACCCTGATAATTACTCTGGTGGAGGGGATACTGCATTGTGAGGCTTTACTCTGGCACAAATTCTGGAACGCCTGTGACCTGGTATTGGTTTATGCCTGCATGGAAGCAAGAACCCCAGTTAAATGACATCTTTAAAAGTTCAGGCATCCCTAAGCACATCACAGCCTATGGAATTACCTCAGAAAAGAAGTCACATTCTGCTTCAGAGAAATTAACAGCCAATTTGCACAGGAGAAGGGCTATCACAGGCTCCATCATAGAATACAGAGAATATAGCACAGAAACAGGCCCTTCAGCCCACAATGATAAGCTTCATTAACTCAAAAACACCCAAACACTAATCCCTCAAACCTACACAATGTCCATATCCCTCCATCCTCTTACATCCATGCCTATCTAAATGCCTCTTAAAAGCCTCTAATGTATCATGGGCTCTAGCTTCGCCAGCATCGAGAACCACGTCAAAAGGCGATGCCTGGAGAAGGTCGCGTTCATCATTAAGGACCCCCATCACCCAGGTCCCTGATGATTCCGTCAAGGAGGAGGTGCAGGATCAGGCCTGAAGACACACACTCAACATTTCAGGAACAGCTTCTTCCCCTCCGCCATCAAAGTTTCAAAGTACATTTATAATCAAAGTATGTATATAGTGTACAACCCTGAGATTTGTCTTCCTCACAGACAGCCACGAAACAAAGTAACACCAGACAACCCATCTAAAGAAAACCACCACACAACAAAGACTGTGAAACAACCCATGCGCAAACAAAAGAACAAATCGGCCAAACAGCAAAAAGACAATAACACACAGAAAGATTTCTGAACGGACAATGAACCCATGAACACTACTTCACTTTGTTTTTGCTCCACTTAACTAAATTTAATTTTTCACATAAATTAGTTATTGTAAGAAATTTTCTTGTTGCTGCAAAACAACAAATTTCATGACATATGCCAGTGATATTAAACCTGGTTCTGATTCTGAAAAGCTAGCGATTAAACGATGAGTGGTGAACTTTTAAAAATACAAACACGGGATTATGAGCCTTTTGAAATCCACCCCATTTGAAAGAATGGATCAGATTAGTTTAACGTTTTGATTAGATTCTCGAACAACATCTGAACACCCCACAAAGTGTCTCTTTATGGAGTGTATCACTTAATGGCCATTTTATTAGGTACACCTTTGCACCAACTCGTTAATCGAAGTTCAATGTAAAATTTATTATCAGAGTACCTACATGTCACCACATACAACCCTGAGTTTCTTTTTCCTGCAGGCATACCTAGCAAACCTATAGAACAATAAATGTAAACAGGATCAATGAACTGCGCAAATGTAAATATAAATAAATAGAAATAAACAACGAGCAAGAAATAACAAGATAAAGAGTCCTTAAAGTGAGGCCATTGGTTGTGGGAACACCGGAAATAGAATGGGTGTAGTTATCCTCCTTTGTTCAAGAGCCTGATGGTTGAGGGGTAGTAGCTGTTCTGGAACCTGTATGCTGAATATAAATATCTAATCAGCCAATCAAATGGCAGCAACTCAGTGCATACAAGCATGCTGACATGGTCAAGAGGTTCATAGGTTGTTCAGATCAAACATCAGAGTGGGGAAGAAATGTGATCTAAGTGAATAATTGTTGGTGCCAGATGGGGTGGTTTGAGTATCACAGACTGCCGATCCCCTGGGATTTTCACGCGCAACATTCTCTAGAGTTTACAGAGAATGGTGTGAAAAATTTTTTAAATCCAGTGAGCGGCATTTCTGGGAGTGAACACCTTGTTAATGGGAGAGATCAGAAGAGAATGGCCAGACTGGTCCAAGCTGACCAGAGGGTGTCTGTGACTCAAATAACCACAGGTTACAACAGAAGAGCATCCGTGAGCACGCAACACATCAAACCTTGAAGTGGGTAGGCTACATCAGTGTAAGACCACAAACAGACCCTCCGTGGCAACATTATTAGGACAATAACGAGTCTCCTGCACTGGGCTACCGACCACTCATTGTTGTGAGAGAGTTCGCTTATTTCATTCCAAAGTAGACTGTCCCACGCGAGATCCCTTAAACTTTCCCTGATCCGCAAAGGCCAAGTCAAAGCCCAGAAAGAAACAATAAAGTAAAGCTTATCTCGCACCCAGGAGACTAGAGTGGCTGGGAAAAGCAGCCCTAACAATAACATACAGACTAGAGATTCAGCTGATACCTGACAGCATGAACATCAATTTCTCTAACTTCTGGTAATTTCTCTCCCTTCTCCCTTGTGTAAGGGGGTTTCGTCTTTTATGTTACTGTGTAGGCTAATTAAAATGGCTTCTTTGTTATGTTAAACACTGAGAAAGTCCTCCCGCTAGCAGTTTGTTCTGTATTATCTATTGGTATGAGGACGAATGAACCAATTGCGATAGTTGTTATGCTTTTGGTGGGTCTGAAGATACTGTATGCGCGGGGTTTTAGGGCAGAAGGTGGGAGCGAGAGACAGAGGATGGACCAGGTGCTGTGAGTCCGCTAACGGTGTCTGACCCCGAGCGGGGCGTTCGGCGAGGAGAGGAGACGGAGACGGACTCGTGTGGAACGTCTGGTTGACCACCATTGTTGGTCCCAGGCGGCCGGTTGAGGTGGTTCGAGGGGCTGCAGGGTGAAGAAGAAGGGTCCTGAGCTCCAACTGTTTGTGCACGAAGCGATTGAACTTTGATAAGTGTGGCACCTTTTATTTTCCTTTCATATTTTATTCTCTTTTAATTATATAGTTTCAGTAATGTCTATAAACTGTATATCATTTAATTGCATCTGGTGTATTGTCTGTTATTTGGGCGGTGTGGGGTACATCACACAACATCCACACAAACTAATTACCCAGTTTGCTGCGGCTGAGGGCTGTTTCCCTAGATGACAGCGAGCCAAGCGACCCTAAGGGTGGCCAGGGGGGCTACACTTGTCTCGTTTGCCATTCCCCATTCCGAATCCCATCTTACCCCTTCTCTTCCCACCTGCCCATCTGATGACCCTGCTCCTTCCTATGGTCCAAAGTACATGCATGTCACCACGTACAACCCTGAGATTCTTTTTCTGTGGGCATAGTTAGAAAATCTATAGAACAGTAACTGTAAACTGTAAACAAACTGTGCAATTGCAGATATAAATGAATAGCAATAAATAACGAGCATGAAATGACAAGACGAAAGAATTCTTAACTGAGTGTAGTTATCCTCTTGTTCGAGAGCCTGATGGTTGAGGGGTAGTAACTGTTCTTGAACCTGGTGGTATGAATCCTGAGGCTCCTGTACCTTCTACCTGATGACAGCAACAAGAAAAGAGCCTGGCCTGGGTCGTGAGGATCTTTGATGATGGATGCTGCTTTTCTACAGCAACGTTCATGTAGATGTGCTCAATGGTTGGGAAGGTTTTACCGATGATGTACTGGGCTGAATCCACTACCTTTTGTAGGATTTTTCACTCAAAGGCATTGGTGTCCCCATACCAGGCCATGATGTTGCCAGTCAGCACACTTTCCACCACACACCTATAGAAATTTGCCAAGGCTGTTGATGACATGAGTCTCTGAAGAGTCCTGAGGAAGTAGAGGTGCTGTGCTCCGAGATGAGCTGCCAACCACAGCTGACGAGCACCATCTGCCCAAAGCGACTGGTTTCAAGGTGCCAGTAACCCACATTTGCCCTTTCTCCTGTCAGTAGAAACAGTTCCAACAGGCTTAGTAACTAAGCCACAGGTGAAGGCCAGGAGCTGGACTTAGTTGTCAAAGTCTACTAGAGTCGTACATCATTGAAAGCATTTAATAGGTAGTGGGAGCCTATCCCCATTACCACCCCCAGCTATAACAACCTTAAGGCATCTCTCCTAACAATACTACTGAAAATTTTACATACCACTATAGGTCACCTCTCAGTCTCCTTCTCCAGAGAAAACAAACCCAGCATATCTAATCTTTCCCTATAATCAAGGACCTAACATCCTGGTGAACCTCCACCACACTGAGCTGATTCTACAACCTACAGGCTCACTTTCACAGCTCATGTTCTCAGTATTAATTACTTTTTGTTGTATTTCCACAGTTTGTCTTCTTCTGCATATTGGTTGTCTGCCAGTCTTTGTGTGTAGCTCTTCACTGATTCTATCTCCCAATGGCCACACATTTTAATTCCACATCGCATTCTCATTCTGATATGTCTATCCACGGCCTCCTCTACTGTAAAGATGAAGCCACACTCAGGTTGGAGGAACAACACCTTATGTTCCATCTAGGTAGCCTCCAACCTGATGGCATGAACATTGACTTCTCTAACTTCCGCTAATGCCCCACCTCCCCCTCGTACCCCATCCGTTATTTACTTATATACACACATTCTTTTTCTCTCTCTCCTTTTTCTCCCTCTGTCCCTCTCACTATACCCCTTGCCGATCCTCTGGGTTTCCTCCCCTCCCCCTTTTCCTTCTCCCTAGGCCTCCTGTTCCATGATCCTCTCATATCCCTTTTGCCAATCACCTGTCCAGCTCTTGGCTCCATCCCTCCCCCTCCTGTCTTCTCCTATCATTTCAGATCTCCCCCTCCCCCTCCAACTTTCAAATCTCTTACTAACTCTTCCTTCAGTTAGTCCTGACAAAGGGTCTCGGCCCGAAACGTTGACTGTACCTCTTCCTAGAGATGCTGCCTGGCCTGCTGCGTTCACCAGCAGCTTTGATGTGTGTCACTGATTCTATTGTTTCTTTGTTCTACTGTGAATGCTTCAGAGCTCCATGGGCTCTGTTTACACTGCTCACTCCACAGTTTAGGAACAGCTTCTTCCCTTCTGCAGTCAGATTTCTGAATGGTCTACAGACTGATGACCACAAACTCACTATTCTTCTTCCGCACTTTTTTTAAATTTATAGTAATTTTTTGATGTATTGCACTGTACTGCTGCCACGAAACAACAAATTTCACAACAGGTCAGTGATAATAAACCTGATTTTGATTGTAAAGCAGCCACCATAATCAGCAACCAGCCTCCCCTCCACGGACTCTGTCTACGTTTCTAACTGCCTCGGCAAAGCAATCAGCATCATCAAAGATCCCGCCCACACCAGACATTCTTTCTTCTCCCCTCTCCCCTCTTGCGGAAGGTCCAAAAGCCTGAAGGCTCGAGGATATCTTCTACCCCACTGTTGTAAGACCATTGAATGGTTCCCTAGTATGATAAATGGACTCCTGACCTCATGATCTACCTCATTATGATCTTGTATCTTATTGTCTCCCTACACTGCACTTCCTGCAGAACCATAAAACTTTATTCTACATTCTGTTATCATTTTACCTTGTATTACAGACCCCATGCACTGTGGGATGAATTGATCTGTATGAATGGTATGTTTTTTCCACTGTAAATAGGACATCAACTAATTCACCAATTTATTCATAAGACCATAAGACCATAAGACAAAGGAGCAGAAGTCGGCCATTCAGCCCATTGAGTCTGCTCTGCCATTTTATCATAAGCTGATCCATTCTCCCATTTAGTCCCACTCCCCCGCCTTCTCACCATAACCTTTGATGCCCTGGCTACTCAGATACCTATCAATCTCTGCCCTAAATACACCCAATGACTTGGCCTCTACTGCCACCCATGGCAACAAATTCCTTAGATTCACCATCCTCTGGCTAAAAAAATTTCTTCGCATTTCTGTTCTGAATGGGCGCCCTTCAATCCTTAAGTCATGCCCTCTTGTACTAGACTCCCCCACCATGGGAAACAACTTTGCCACATCTACTCTGTCCATGCCCTTCAATATTCGAAATGGTTCTATGAGGTCCCTCCTCATTCTTCTAAACTCCAAGGAATACAGCCCAAGAGCGGACAAACATTCCTCATATGTTAACCCTCTCATTCCCGGAATCATTCTAGTGAATCTTCTCTGTACCCCCTCCAACGTCAGCACATCCTTTCTTAAGTAAGGAGACCAAAACTGCCCACAGTACTCCAAGTGAGGTCTCACCGGTGCCTTATAGAGCCTCAACATCACATCCCTGCTCCTATACTCTATTCCTCTAGAAATGAATCATCATCTCCATATTGGTGCCAAGGTTAGGTGACTGTCATGAACCCTGTGGCCTGAAGTAGAGTGTCGGACTTCTCGGGTTCTTGAGCACCCGTATTTACCAATCGTTACCTTAACTAGAGCTGTTAAGCCCCTGCGATTCCAATGTAATCTGGTCAAGTTAATTGTGACTGGCAGGGGTTTCCCGCAGGCTATGATTATTTAAAGAGGGCTCTCGTTTCGTGCCTTAGCAGAGCCATTGTGTCGGGGAGAATGAATTGTCTCGCAGTGTCGCTCCTCCCAGGCTCTGTCGGTAATCCAACGTCTAATCTCCTATTTCCATCTCCTCCTGGGGATTCAGCCGTTCCTCCACTCCTGGGTCAAGCAGTGAGCCTGCTGTCCACAGTTCCAGGCTTAAGCCAGGCCAGCGACCCCCCGTAACAGAGAAAGCCTGCCGTTCCTCTGCACCTGGGCCCTCTGACAGCACACTGTGACAGTAACTTATTATAAGTAGGAAGGTCACGTAGATGCCATAATCAAAGAGAAATAAATCCATCTCACCTGTTGTGAGGGGCTGGAGAACACAGTCTGTGTGTCTACACATGTCATCTCTCCTCCCCCACCCACCTCACCTGCCAGCTTCTACTCCTTCCCCCTCTCCCCCACCTTCATATTCTCTCTTCTGCCCCCGTCCTCTCCACTCCTCACGAAGGGTCAGCCTGAAACATAGAGTGTGTATTCCCCTCCATAGATGCTGCCTGACCTGCTGAGTTCCTCCAGCGTTTTATGAGTGCGTGCAGAAACATGACTCCAGGAAAACATCCCACGCGCCAGCTACCTACAGCCATGGCACTCAGAGACTCGGACTACGCTATTATTTGTTGTGAACGTTTGTTTTTCTGCTGTTGTAATTATATGTGTTAGAGGTACCTTGTGCTGTGAGTGACTGTCAGTATTATATTTTCCACCTGGGCTGCGGAAGAAAGCTTGTTTCATTTAGTTGTATTCATGTGTACGGTTGAGTGACAATTAAACTTGAACTTGTTTAAAAAAAATTAAACTTGAACGTGTTGCTGAAGATTTCCAGCATCAGCAGAATCGCGTGTGTTTGTATTCTCATTATCTGTTGTCCTTTCTGTTATTTCACTTGCTGCAGTGATACGTCTTGACAACAAAATGCCTGATGCTCATGATAACATGTTAGCACAGTGAAGCTCTAAAATCCTCGGAATCTGGATCAGGTTCATTATCACAGAAATACAGTGCTGTGCAGCAGTCTTCGGCATGTACATATAGCCAACAATACACACAGTGGGCCGGAAGAGCTCAGCAGGTCAGGCAGCATCTATAGATGGGAATAAACAGTTGACGTTTTGGCCGAGATCCTCTTACTTCAGCAGTACCTCTTGTGTCTATGTCTAGCCACGTGGAGCGGAGAGAGAGTTTGTAAACCTGAGGGGTGCAAAGGATGTTGGAAATGGAGAGGGTGGAGTGCTACGGGAGGGGTGTGGGACAGGTGGCAGAGAAGGAGTGCTGGGGTGGGGGTGACGTGGGTGCAGACACACCCAGCCCTGAGACACCCGGCAAAGTCATTTGATTCCAAACAATTGGTTTATTGATCATTACAGAAGGTTTCTCAGGTGCTTCCCGCTCCCTTCCCTCTCCCTTCTCCTTTTCCCAACCATGATCCCCCTCTCCCTGCCCCCTTCCCACTCTCAGTCCACAATAAAGACCCATATCAGAACCAGGTTTATCATGCCATGAAATTTGTTTTTTTTTTTTGAGACAGCAGTACAGTATGTTATGACAACACACACAAATGCTGGAGAGACTCAGCAGGCCAGGCAGCATCTATGGAGGTGAGTACAGTCAACATTCCGGGCCAAGACCCTTCAGCAGGACTGAATGGCTCCTCTGCTGATGGTCTTATGGTCTGTGTCCTGCTGAAGGGTCCTGGCCTGAAACAGGAATTGTTCATTTCTTTCCGTAGATGCTGCTAGAGCCACTGAGTTCATCCCGGCAGCTTGTGCGTGTGTCGCTCTGGATTTCCAGCATCTACAGAATCGCTTGTATTTATAATCTCCCTAAACATTCAGCTGTTCAAGTCCACTTCTGCCTGGTAGCCGAAGAACAGGAGGGCGAGGCGGGACACCACTTTCTGGGTGGGAAGGGTGGGCTCCAGTTTCTGGACGATGCCAGCTTCACCCTGCACCTCAGGCAGTCAGGTCAGCCCTGCCAGCACTCGAGCATTTCACCTTTCACATCCACCCATTTAGACCACATGACATTGGAGCAGAATTAGGCCATTTGGTCCTTCAAGTATCCTCCACCATTGGATCATGGCTGATTTATAATCCCTCTCAATCCCATTGTCCCCGGAACCTTTGACGCCCTGAATAATCAAGTACCCATCAACCTCGGTTTTAAGTATGCCCAACGGTCGTGGCCTACACAGCCGGCTGCAGCAGCAAATTCCACAGATTCACCAATCTGGCTGAAGAAATTCCTCCTCTTCTCTGTTCTAAGGCAACGTGTTTCTATCCTGAGGCTGTGCCTTCTGGTTCTAGTCACTCCTACGATAGGAAATAGCCTCTCCACATCCACTTTATCCAGGCCTTTCTGTATTCAATAGGTTTCAATGAAATTCCCTCATATTCTTCTAAACTCCAGGGAGCACAGGTCCAGAGACACCAATTGCTCCTCATACATTAACCCTTTCATTCCGGGGATCATTCTCGTGAATCTCTCTGGAACCCCTCCAATGCCAACACATCCCTTCTTAGAAAAGGTTTTGGAGAAAATTAGAAGTCGAACCTTTGAAACTTTATTTGATTTTGAGAAAAGATGGGGCTCATTTGCTCGTTATTATCATTTGAGTTAATTGATATCATTTTTCGACGATCTAATTGTAAATTTTTTAGTATATTTTTTTTTCTTGCTGGCGGTTTGATGTTTATTTTTAGAAGCTTTTTGTATGACGCATGGCTCCGGGGTTGTACACCTAATGGGTTCTTTTTTTTCCTCACTTTTCTGCTTAGTAGGTTTTTTTTTGTTATCACAAAATTTTTTTCCAATCTTTAAGATAATGTCTTTTTTGAGGCATTGTAAATGTTGTTACTTCAATGTAATCATGTTATTTTTCCTGTATAATATAACAATAAAAAGATTTGGAAAGAAAGAGAAAAGGGGCCCAAAACTGCTCACAATACTCATGTGTGGTCTTATGAAGCCTGAACATTACATCCGTGCTTTTACAGACTAGTCCTTTCAAAATAAATGCCAACATTGAAGTTGCTTTCCTTACTACATCTATGGTTCCCTTGCACCATTTTTAATGAGTGACGTTCAGACATTAACACATGAGAGGGGCTGTGTGGCTTAAATGCCACAGGTATTTCAAGAAGTTTTAATGCTTCTTTCAAGTTAAGTTTTGCTTGCCTGGTGTTGTTGGCAATTCTGGTGTTTATTTGGTAATGATAATCATCTGGAATATAATTATATGTACTACGTTGTGTCTTGTTACAAGGCACCAGAGTCCTCCAAGCTCTGACGTTCCTCCTCCCCGATTACTAGCTGAGGATTTTCGACTGTGAATCCTTTTAGTTATCAGTGTACCTGGGCTTTGTTTTGTTTCTCTACTCTGGCATCTACCTACCCTGTGTGTAGTGATTCCTGAGTCCCTACAAATCCTCTAGTAAAGATTATTCTTTGAACTCTACCTTTGTCTCTAATCTCTGTCCGCACTTGGGACAACCTGGAATATATCTCTCCTGGTAGTGCACTAGTTAAAGATACTGAACTTCACCATAACCCAGCAACCACCCCTGTAACAGTGTTATGTAGCTTGATCTGGAGGAATGTTGTTTCATTTGGCAGTATACATGTACAGTCAGTGTAAGACTGTGGAAACGTCTTTAGCACATATATATATAGCTAGGACATTTGCACAGTACTATATTTGTCAACGTGGAGTGGAGAGCAAGTCTACAAATCTGGTGGGAGCAAAGATTGTGGGAATGGCGAGGAAGGAGTGCCACAGGAGGGGTGTGCGACCAGAGGTAGAGAAGGAGGCCAGGGGTTGGGAGTGGCGCAGGAGCAGACACACCCGGCCCTGAGAAACCAGACAAGGTTTATTCATCATTACAAAATGTCTCTCTGGTGCTTCCCACTCCCTCCATTCTCCCTCCCCATTCTCCAAACCATGATTCCCCTCTCCGTGTCCCCTTCCCACTCTCAGTCCACAGTAGAGACCCAAATCAGAATCAGGTTTATCATCACTCACATGTCATGAAATTTGATTTTTTTTGCTGCAGTACAGTGCAATACATAAAATTATACAGTACAGTGCAAAAGTCTTAGGCACCCCCTCTATATATGTGTGCCTGAGATTTTTGCACAGTACTGTATACGGCTGAATGACAATAAACTTGAGCTTGCAAATTGTTTTATTATTGTCATAAAATCTGAGGGACAGTGAAAAACTTGTCTTGCATTTCGTTCATGCAGATCACTCCATTACTTCAGTGTATTGAGGGTGACCAGTAATGGAGTGCAGAATAGTTGTCCTAAAAGATAACGGTGAGCTTCCAGTTTGAACCATTCCGGAGCTTTTGGTGAAACCATTCCCATGGTACTGTTAAGGTGGGAGTTCCAAGAGTTAAACCCAGACAAGGAATGGTATATTTACAAGTGGTCTGATGTGTGAATTTAAATATTAAGGATAAAGATTAGCTTTATTTGTCACGTGTACGTTGAAACATCAAAACCGACGGTGAGATGCGTCGTTTGTATTCATGACCAGCACAGTCCGAGGATGTGCTGGGGGCAGCCCGCAAGTCTCGCTACTCTTCCAGCACCAGCGTAGCGTGCCCACAACTCACTAACCCCAACCCGTACACCTTCGGAGTGCGGGAAGAGACTGGAGCGCCTGGAGGAAGCACCCCTCGGACACGGGGGGAGCGTACAGACTCCTTACAGACAGCGACAGGAATTGAACCTCAATCGCTGGCGCAGTAAAGCGTAACACAGACAGCTACATTACTGTGCCGCTTAACAATAAGAGAGTGCAGAATAATTGCCCAAAATAATGACAGCGAGCTACTATTTTGAACCATTGTGGACCTTTTGGTGAAAGCACTGGTATGGTACCTTAGAGATGGGAGCTCCAAAACTTAAACCTAGAGTCAATAAAGAAGTTAAGCCCATTGCCCCTACTGGGGTATAAGCCACCGACATCTGTTCACCAGAGTCCTCTGTCCTGGGCCAGCCTTTCAAGTTGTCCCCAAGTATAGCCCATCTTCTCAGTGTCACCTTCAAGGCTGTGCCTCTAGGTGTTTGTCCGGCCTCTCTTCTGCTTTCCATGAGGATTCCTGGATGATAGGACGATGATCAGGCCTGCGATTGCCACATGACTGCAGGAGGAGAAGATGGCAGCACGACGCAGCGCGCGCATCCACTCCAAAATGATATCGTATTTGTTAAATAGGGGCCATGCACAATCCTGATTTGATGGAGACAGACATGAGAAGCACGGAGGAACATCTGGAGAAACTTCTGAAATGCTTCGCTGCCGCTGCTACTGTGCAATTGAGAATCTCCGGAGGGGAAGGCCCCAGATCCTCGGCTTTGCCTGTTGCCTGTTGCCGGGGCTGGGACCAAAGCGCTCGGCAGAGATGGTGCTCGATGTCAGAGGGCTGGTCGGATGCTCGAAGTTTTCAGACGGACTCAAGAGTTGGCTGTGGTCGGGTGCTTCCAGGGTGCTGCATCGACAAGTTTGCGGCGCTGGAGGTTCACGGCAGGGAGAGTTTCTCCCTTCTACCGTCTGCGTGAGATGATGGGACTTTCGAGAGACTTTGAGACTTTTTTTTATCGTGCCTATGGTCTGTTCTTTATCAAATTACAGTATTGATTTGCACTGTTGTAACTATATGTTATAATTATGTGGCTTTTGTCAGTTTTTTAGTCTTGGTTTGTCTTGTGTTTCTGTGATATCATACTGGAGGAACATCGTATCATTTCTTAATGCATGCATTTCTAAATGACAATAAAGGAGGACTGCGTGTCCTCATAATCTAATCTAATCTAATCTAATCTATCTTCCAGGTAAACATCGTTCCTTTCCCAGGGTTGAGGTCTTTGGAGCTTCTGTTGGTGTTTCTGTAGCTCTAGGCTAATGGATGGGATTGCTAGCCCCATGTCCAACCCTCCTCCTTTCGCAGCCAGGCTTGAGACCGCCCATGGCAGAGAGAGGCAATACAGAAGCAATGCTATTTTTCCAAGTGCTCAGGCTTGCAAACTGAAGGGAAGCCTGCAGGGTGTAATGTTCTCTCCCACTCCAAGGATCACCACCTTGTCGTGGTGAAGATGCTTGTGAGTTCCTGAGATCCCAAGAGCAGTGCAGCCTGGAATTGGTTCCTCCATGGCGGTAAGTTCAAGGGGGAGGTTGCAGAGAAAGACCAATCCAAACAAGACCTCAACGGTAGAGTTGGAGGAAGCTGCTGAAACATCACAACAGCAGTGAAGGTGGAGGAAGTCTGCACTCCATGACACTGGACCCTGATCCTGATCTGTCAAAGACCATGCGATGGCTGCCCACGCATCAGCCTCCCCATGTCAAACAGAGTCATGCACAGGTGTTCTCCTCTAGGAGAATCCACCCTAACATCCCAGATTGTGGCAATCATCAGACAGTGAAGGGCAGGATTGTGAGGTGTGGAAGCCCCTCAGAAAATATGTGGATCTCAGATCAGCCTCTACAGCCACCTGAGGACCCACCAATAGAAAACCCTTTAGGAGAACATCATACCCAACTCGAGAGCGCACATTAACACTACTACTGCTCTGATGCGCCTGTAGCCTTTGTGACAGAGCTCACAGGTTTGGTTACAACACAAAGAACATAAAAATATAAGACATAAGAGAAGGAACAGGCTATCTGCCCGTTGAGCCTGGTCCACCATTCAATAAGATCATGGCTGATCTGGCCATGGACTCATCTCCACCTACCTGCCTTTTCCCCATAACCCTTCATTACCCTACTGTGCAAAAATCTATCCAACCTTGTCTTAAATATATTTACTGAGGTAGCCTCCACTGCTTCATCATGTGGAGAATTCACCACTCTTTGGGAAAGCAGCTCCTTTTCATCTCCATCCTAAATCTTGAGGCTATGTCCCCTAGTTCTTGCCTCACCTACCAGTGGAAACAACTTTCCTGCCTCTATCTTATCCATCCCTTTCATAATTTTATATGTTTCTATGAGATCTCCCCTCATTCTTCTGAATTCCAGCGAGTACAATCCCAGGAAACTCAATGAATTGATTGGTCTGCCGTTAATGTACCGAGCCCCACAAAATATTCCTTTTTTAAAAACTTCTCCCTGACCTGTGTGAAGCTGTCTCTCTCTCCCTTCAAATTGATTGGTCTGCCACTAATTATGCCTAAGCAATGGAGACTGTAACGGAATGATGGAGGGTTTGGCTGGTGTAGACTGGGAACACAGGCTATACGGTGAGACAGTTGAGGAACAGTGGAAGACTTTCAAAGAAATTTTTCACTTTGCTCAACAAAAATATATTCCAGTTAAAGGTAAGGACAGGAACGGTGGGGAGAGCCAGCCATGGATAACTAAGCAAATAAAAGAAGGCATCAAACTTAAAGCTCATGCGTATAAAGTCATCAAGAGTAGTGGGAAACTGGAAGATTGGGGAAACTTTGAAAAGCAACAAAGTACCACTAGGCGAGTGATAAAGAAAGGGAAGCTAGATATTATGAAAACAAATTAGCACAAAATATAAAAATGGATAGTAAAAGTTTTTTATAATTATATAAAGTGGAAAAAGATGGCTAAAATGAATGTAGGTCCCTTGGAGGACAAGAAGGGGGAATTGAGATTGGGTAATGAAGAAATGACCAAGTCTTTGAATGACTATTTTGTGTCGGTCTTTACGGTGGACGACATGTCTAACATGCCAAAGTGAGATGTTATGGATGCAATGGGAGGTGAGGACCTCAATACAATAGCTATCACTAAAGAGGTAGTGCTGAGCAAACTTGTGGGCCTGAAGATTGATAAGTCCCCTGGTCCTGATGGAATGCATCCCAGGGTACTGAAAGAAATGCCAGAAGCTATAGTAGAGGCTTTGATGATAATTTACCAAAATTCACTGGACTCTGGGAAGGTCCCAGCAGATTGGAAGTTGGCGAATGCCACATCATTATTCAAAAAAGGATGTAGGCAAAAGGCAGGTAGCTATAGACCAATTATTTTAACATCTGTAGTTGGGAAAATGCTTGAAGCTATCATTAAAGAGTAGCAAAGTGTCTGGAAAGAAATGGATCCATCAGGCAGATGCAGCATGGATTCAGCAAAGGCAGGTCCCGTCTGACAAACTTACTAGAGTTTTTTGAGGATATAACAAGCACAGTGGATAGAGGAGAACAGGTGGACATTATTTACTTGGATTTCCAGAAGGCGTTCAATAAGGTGCCACATAAAAGACTTATTCATAAAATAAGGATGCATAGAGTTGGGGTGATGTATTAGCATGGATAGAGTTTTGGTTAACTAATAGAAAACAGAGAGTTGGGATACATGGGTGGTACTCTGTTGGCAATTAATGGTGAGCGGTGTGCCACAGAGGAACTGTTCACGAAACAGGTTAACGATCTGGAAGAGGGGACCGAGTGTAGTGTATCTAAGCTTGCTGATGACACTAAATTGAGTGGAAAAGCAAATTGTGCAGAAGATACTGAAAGTCTGCAGAGAGACTTAGATAGGTTAAGTGAGTGGGCAAGGGTCTGGCAGATGGAGTACATTGTTGGTAAATGTGAGGTCATCCACTTTGGAAGGAACAATGAAAGAGCAGATTATTATTTAAATTGCAAAAAAATTGTAGCAGGCTGCTGTGCAGAGGGACTTGGGAGAGCTTGTATATGAATCACAAAAGGTCAGTTTGCAGGTGCAGCAGGCTATCAAGAAGGCAAATGGAATATTGGCCTTCATTGCTAGAGGGATTGAATTAAAGAGCAGGGAGGTTATGCTGCAACTGTACAGAGTACTGGTGAGGCTGTACTTGGAGTACTGCATGCAGTTCTGGTCTCTTTAGTTGGAGAAGGATATACTGGCTTTGGAGGCGGTGCAGAGGAGGCTCACCAGGTTGATTCCAGAGATGAGGGGGTTAGACTATGAGGAGAGATTGAGTTGGCCAGGACCGTACTTGCTGGAATTTAGAAGAATGAGAGGAAATCTTATAGAAACATATAAAATTATGAAAGGGATAGAGGTAGGAAAGTTGTTTCCACTAGTGGGTGAGATTAGAACTAGGGGATATAGCCTCAAGATTTGGGGGAGTAAACCTAGGATGGAGATGAGGAGGAACTGCTTTTCCCAGAGAGTGGTGAATCTGTGGAATTCTCTGCTCAATGAAGCAGTGGAGGCTACCTCAGTAAATATATTTAGATTAGATTATGAGAACACTCAGTCCTCTTTTATTGTCATTTCGAAATGCATACATGCATTAAGAAATGATACAATGTTCCTCCAGAGTGATATCACAGAAAACAGGACAGACCAAAGACTAACACTGACGGAACCACATAATTATAACATATAGTTACAGCAGTGCAAAGCAATACCATAATTTGATAAAGAACAGACCATGGGCACGGTAAAAAAAAGTCTCAAAGTCCCAAGTCAATCGACTCCCAAGTTCCCGATAGCAGGCGGCAAAAGAGAGAAACTCCCTGTTATAAACCTCCAGGCACCGACAATTGCCGATGCATTGGAAGCACCCGACCACAGCCGACACTGAGTCCGTCCGTCCAAAAACTTCGAGCCTCTGACCAGCCCCTCCGATACAGCCTCCCGAGCGCCATCTTCTGCCAAGCGCCTTTGACCTCACCCTGGCCCCCGAAACAAGCAAAGCCGAGGATTCGGGGCCTTCTCCTCCGGAGATTCAGGACCACACAGTAGCAGCGGCAGCGAAGCGGGCATTTCAGAAGTTTCTCCAGATGTTCCTCCGCACTCTCACGTCCGTCTCCATCAAATCAGAATTGTGCACGGTCCCCTACTTGATAGATAACAGATATCATTCACCGGAGAGGCCACGCGCGCTGCCGTCGCGCCACCATCTTCTCCTCCTCCCACAAGGTTTAAGACAAGGTTGGGTAGATTTTTGCATGGTAGGGGAATTAAGGGTTATGGGGAAAAGGCAGATAGGTGGAGATGAGTCCATGGCCAGATCAGCCATGATCTTATTGAATGACGGAACAGGCTCGGTGGGCCAAATGGCCGACTCCTGCTCCTATTTCTTATGTTCCTTTAATACATTGGTTTTCGATTTAACTATTGTGTCCTCCATTTGTATCAGAAACTCATTCATACTGTGATCACTGTTTGCAAGGAGATCCCTCACTACAAGATCCCCAGCTGCTAATTTTACCTGTCTCATGGCACAGGACCAGATCAAAGATAGCACATTCACTTGTACATTCAGTGCAGGTGATAAATCATTTTAAGGATATTGTATTAAAATGAGCAAAAAAGCAATATTTTAAAAATGCAGGAGTGTCAGTCCCAGTTGTAGATTAATTGTATTTCACTGCCCCCTGCTGGTTAAAGTGATGAATTCATCATCCAACCAGAGAACATAGTCACTGCAGCAAATCACATTAGAGTAAAAATCAGAATCAGGTTTATTTATTATTACTAATATACTGTATGTCATTTTCTTTTGTTTTGCGGCAGCAGTACGGTGCAATACATAAATATGTATTGCAAATTACAATAAGAAATATAGATTAAACAAATTAAAAAGTAGGTCCAAAAGAGAGCCAAAACATTGAGGTAGTGTTTGTCATTGATCCTTGGACCATTCTAAAGTCTGATGGTGGAGGGGAAGAAGCTGTTACTAAAATACTGAGCGAGTGTCTTCAGGCTCCTGTACCTCCTCCCTGATGGAAGGAATGAGAAAGGGGCTTGTACTGGGTGATGGGGGTCTGTAACGATGGACACCGCCTCATGAGCCATGACCTTTTGAAGTTGTCCTCCATGCTGGGTAGGCTAGTGCCCACGATGGAGCTGGCTGAGTTTATAATTTTCTTCAGCTTTTTCCGGTTTGTAATCCTTCCCACTTGTTTCAAGAAGGCAACAATTATACCAGTGCCTAAGGGGAATAATGTGAGCTGCCTTAATGACTATCACCCGGTAGCACTCATATCTACAGTGATGAAATGTTTTGAGAGGTTGAACATGACTAGACTGAACACCTGCCCCAGCAAGGACCTGGACCCATTGCAATTTGCCTATCGCTACAATAGGTCAACGGTAGATGCAATCTCAATGGCTCCTCACACAGCATAGACCACCTGGACAACACAAACACCTACGTCAGGATGCTGTTCATCGACTACAGCTCAGCATTTAATACCATCATTCCCACAATCCTGATCGAGAAGTTACAGAACCTGGGCCTCTGTACCTCCCTCTGCAACTGGATCCTCAACTTCCTAACCAGAAGACCACAGTCTGTGCAATAGGAGTGAGATATGCCAACTGGTGGAATGGTGCCACAGCAACAACCTGGCACTCAATGTCAGTAAGACAAAAGAGCTGATTGTGGACTTCTGGAAGGGTAAGATGAAGGAGCACATACCAATCTAACTGACCTCCCTGTCACTTAGAGTCATTGAAAACTACAGGACTGAAATGGGCCCTCTGGCCCATCTCGACCATGCTGAAACATTTAAACTGCCTACTCCCATCAACCTGCACCGGGACCATAGCCTTCTACACCCCTACCATCCGTGTACCTATCCAAACTTCTCTTCAACCTTGAAATCAACTCACATGCACCACTGGCAGCTCATTCCACATTCTCATGGCCCTCTTAGTGAAGAAGTTTCCCCTCATATTCCCTCTAAACTTTTCACCTTTCACCCTTAATCCACGACCTCTGGTTGTAGTTCTACCCAACCTCAATGAAAAAAATCTACTTGCATTTATCCTACCTTAGATCACATTTCTTCCCCATTCTGATGATTGGTATGAACAACAACTGAACCTCTTGACCATGTCTACATGCTTCTATGCATTGAGTTGCTGCCGCATGATTGGTTGATTAGATATTTGCATTAATGAGCAGGTGTAAAGGTGTACTTAATGAAGTGAACCCTGAGTATACCTTACTCCTGTACATCTTATTGGTCAGGCTAGTGTTCTGGGCCCAACAATGTTCAGTATTGTTCTTCCTTCCAACATAATATCAAAAGGTGGGACGTTCAGTGGTGACTGCACAATGTTCAGTTCATCCACAACTCTGCAACCACTGAAGCTTGCTGTGGCATCTAGACAGGGGTTGACACTGGCGAGTTACATCCGTGCCACGGAAGTATCAGGCAACAACCAACTCCAACTAGAAAGACATAAGTTAACATTCAAAGTTCAAACTAAATTTTACTATCAAGGTAGGTATATGTTGTTGGGGCATATTCCAGAGTTATAGTATACAGCAATTACTAAGTTCAACAGCAGCAGTCGTCAGACCTGAACATGGACTGTAGATTAAATTTAAAATGCAGCTCTGAACAATGGTCTTCCTGCGCTGCATTTTGGGGTTGATTCCAAAGGAACACCCCAATTGACCTCAGATGTCTGCATGTGCATGAATGCAGTCCAGAGTCAGTGGGAATTAACTTTCTTTTTGTGTCTGGAGTGTGGGTGTGAAGATAAAGGTGTTTGAAAATTATATGCAATTCAAAGGAAGCACGGTAAATGCATTGTAGCTGTAAAGTTGTCCTGCTGGGACCTTTGATCTTTGGCATATAAAAATGTCCGGCAATATTGGGCCAGGCAGGCCTCAACTTCCAAGAGTGTCCTGAATATGATGCCCGCTGCTCGCCCTGCTGAATAAAGGCTTCTATATCCACCAGCTTCAGTGTTTCTCCAGTGATTTTGTACACATTACAACCTGTCACCAAACACTATCACAAACAAGAGAAAATCTGCAGATGCTGGAAATCCAAGCAACACACACAAAATGCTGGAGGAACTCAGCAGGCCAGGCAGCGTCTACGGAAAAGAGTACACTCGACGTTTTGGGCTGAGACCCTTCGTCAGGACTGCTGAAGGGTCCTGGCACAAAACGTTGACTGTTTACTCTTTTCCGTTGATGCCTCCTGGCCTGTTAAGTTCCTCCAGCATTTTGTGTGTGTCACCACATACCATCCTCAATTTCTTGCAAGGATTCACTATTGAACAAAGAAATACAATTGAATCAATAGAAAACTACAGACAAGACAGTCAAACTGTCAATGTGCATATACAAATAATAATAATAACAATAATAATAATGCAAATACAAATAATAATAAATATAAAAACAACTAGTACTGTAATCGATTCCGTAATTCTAACTCAAGCTTGGCGGGGAAACAGAAATCTTTCATGATACTGTATTGACTACCAAAAAGCATTTGACTCTGTCCCACACTCGTGGTTAATAGAAGTTCTTAATATGTATAAACTACACCCAATAGGTGGAATTCCTTCCACATGAAGCATTGGCGTACTGTAATCACCCCATTAACACCACCATTATCAACACAAACCAAGGCATTCTCCAGGGCAGCTCTCTAAGCCCACAATGATTCTGTCTAGCTTTAAACCTGCTCTCTAATTTAATGAATCGGATGAAATTTGGTTGTCAAATCAGAAACAATGAAATAAGCTACATCACGTCACATGCCGGCAATAATAAGCCTAATTCTGATTCTGACATACCTTTTATACATGGATGATTTGAAACCTGAGACCATTCTCAGACAAGTAGCTATTTGTTAGGTAATGTGTGTGGACTCTGAACTGATTCCTACTCTGGGACAATCTAATCAGAGCAATTGAATGTGGACACAAGGAGCTTCAGGTACTGACCAGCTAATCCCGAGACCGTTCTCAGATGAGTAGCTATTTATAATATAAATTGCCAGACCTACCAAAGAAGCAATCTGTAATCTCATTAGGCTCTGTCTGGGTCGCCTCATTTAACTGGTTTGGACCAATCAGAGTTGAAAGACACAAGGCTGGGTTGGGCAGAACCATGAAACAGTGTTGATTGTAGCTCTGGCCTAGAACCAATAAAAAATGACCCAGGTAGGTCAGGTGACCTTGAGCCAATAGGTGAAGATCCAACAGTTCAACTGATGAGGAACAGTATAAGAGTCAGGAGCTTCCAATAGGCAGGGATGATAACACTCCAGCAACCAGAGATCAACCATCGAAGATAAGGAGGGCCCAACGGACGTGTGAAGATAGGAACGATGAGGAATGCCTAGTCAGTGTTGACTCCTTTCCCGGGTAAAGGAGTCGGTAGTGAAGAAGGCGAATGCAATGTTGGCATTCATTTCTAGAGGAATAGGGTATAGGAGCAGGGATGTGATGTTGAGGCTCTATAAGGCCCTGGTGAGACCTCACTTGGAGTACTGTTGGCAGTTTTGGTCTCCTTATTTAAGAAAGGATGTGCTGACGTTGGAGAGGGTACAGAGAAAATTCACTAGAATGATTCCGGGAATGAGAAGATTAACATATGAGGAATGTTTGTCCACTCTTGGACTGTATTCCTTGGAGTTTAGAAGAATGAGGGGAGACTTCATAGAAACATTTCGAATGTTAAAAGGCATGGACAGAGTGGATGTGGCAAAGTTGTTTCCCATGATGGGGGAGTCTAGTACGAGAGGGCATGACTTCAGGATTGAAGGGCATCCTTTCAGAACAGAGATGCGAAAAAATTTTTTTAGCCAGAGGGTGGTGAATCTATGGAATTTGTTGCCACGGGCAGCAGTGGAGACCAAGTCATTGGGTGTATTTAAGGCAGAGATTGATAGGTATCTGAGTAGCCAGGGCATCAAAGGTTATGGTGAGAAGGCAGGGCAGTGGGACTAAATAGGATAAAATGGATCAACTCATGATAAAATGGTGGAGCAGACTCGATGGGCCGAATGGCCTACTTCTGCTCCTTTGTCTTATGGTCTTATGGTAATACCCTTTCTCTTCATTGTTTGTTCATGGAGGGTCAGGGGTTCTAATGGGGTGCACACAGGGAGATAATTTGTGAACCCACGTGTCTTTTAGTTGAGGCATTAAAGTTACTTGTCGGTAAATACAGATGCTCTGTGTCTCACTGATCAATATTACAAGGGGTGATTGGTGTAACAGAATTGGCGTCTATTCGCTCCTTCAGCAGTTAAGCTAAAGCAATTAATTCAAATAGTAGAACTATTTTTGAAAGACATAAAAGTGAACTTTGGACTGGATAATTGCAGAATATTAGGTATAAAGAAAGGTGCAATAGAGCTGGTAGAACTGTGACAGGGTCCTGGATTACCCCTATGAACTGTGCTCGTTAACCCCTATGAACTGTGCTCATTAACCCCTATGAACTGTGCTCGTTAACCCCTATGAACTGTGCTCGTTAACCCCTATGAACTGTGCTCGTTAACCCCTATGAACTGTGACAGGGTCCTGGATTACCCCTATGAACTGTGCTCGTTAACCCCTATGAACTGTGCTTTTGAAAAGAGAGAGAGGGAGTTAGTTAACACCAAAAACTTGTTTTTAAAAGAGAGAGAGAGCGGTGACGACTGCTCACGGTTGTTCATACTTCTTCAAGGACATTTGCCTGCTTGCATTTCTTACACAGGGAGAGGAAGGAGGAGTTAATTGAATGATAGCTGGTATCCAGTACGGTGAGATAAATAGGAGGTCAGATGACACAGACCTCAGACACATGTTTTGGACACTGAATGAGCATTGTTGTGCCCGCAGAGAAAGTGGGTTTTTTAGGAGGATCAACCAGGTGGATCGATCAGTGGCTCTTGCAGAAAAAAGAAAAGGCAGTGACTGGTGGGGAGTTGTCCATGTGTCCACCCTCGCCTGGGTGATAGCTCCACCACAGAATACCAGTCCCCTTTGTTAAAGTCGCAGTCAGTGACTTTTAAAGGACTTTGAATAAGTTAAAGAGGCTAGGCGAGAGGAGGTTAGTTCACAACAGGGGGATGGGAACCAGTGCAGAGAGACAGAGGGGTGTAAAGTGAGGGTAGAAGCAAAAAGTAGTAAGGAGAAAAGTAAAAGTGGCAGGCCGACAAATCCAGGGCAAGCATCAAAAAGAGTCACTTTTCAACGTAATTGTATAAGGGCTAAGAGAGTTGTAAAAGAGCGCCTGAAGGCTTTGTGTGTCAATGCAAGGAGCATTTGTAACAAGGTGGATGAATTGAAAGTGCAGATTGTTATTAATGATTATGATATAGTTGGGATCACAGAGACATGGCTCCAGGGTGACCAAGGATGGGAGCTCAACGTTCAGGGATATTCAATATTCAGGAGGGATAGACATGAAGGAAGGGGAGGTGGGGTGGCGTTGCTGGTTAAAGAAGAGATTAACGCAATAGAAAGGAAGGACATAAGCTGGGAAGATGTGGAATCGATATGGGTAGAGCTGCGTAACACTAAGGGGCAGAAAACACTGGTGGGAGTTGTGTACAGGCCACCTAACAGTAGTAGAGAGGTCGGAGATGGTACTAAACAGGAAATTAGAAATGTGTGCAATAAAGGAACAGCAGTTATAATGTGTGACTTCAATCTACATGTAGATTGGGTGAACCAAATTGGCAAAGGTGCTGAGGAAGAGGATTTCTTGGAATGTATGCGGGATGGTTTTTTGAACCAACGTGTCAAGGAACAAACTAGAGAGCAGGCTATTCTGGACTGGGTTTTGAGCGATGAGGAAGGGTTAATTAACAATCTTGTCGTGAGAGGCCCCTTGGGTAAGAGTGACCATAATATGGTGGAATTCTTCATTAAGATGGAGAGTGACATAGTTAATTCAGAAACAAAGGTTCTGAACTTAAAGAAGGGTAACTTTGAAGGTATGAGACGTGAATTAGCTAAGATAGACTGGCAAATGACACTTAAAGGATTGACAGTAGATATGCAATGGCAAGCATTTAAGGATTGCATGGATGAACTACAACAATTGTTCATCACAGTTTGGCAAAAGAATAAATCAAGGAAGGTAGTGCACCCGTGGCTGACAAGAGAAATTAGGGATAGTATCAATTCCAAAGAAGAAGCATACAAATTAGCCAGAAAAAGTGGCTCAACTGAGGACTGGGAGAAATTCAGAGTTCAGCAGAGGAGGGCAAAGGGCTTAATTAGGAAGGGGAAAAAAGATTATGAGAGAAAACTGGCGGGGAACATAAAAACTGACTGTAAAAGCTTTTATAAATATGTAAAAAGGAAAAGACTGGTAAAGACAAATGTAGGTCCCCTACAGACAGAAACAGGTGAATTGATTATGGGGAGCAAGGACATGGCAGACCAATTGAATAATTACTTTGGTTCTGTCTTCACTAAGGAGGACATAAATAATCTTCCAGAAATAGTAGGGGACAGAGGGTCCAGTGAGATGGAGGAACTGAGCGAAATACATGTTAGTAGGGAAGTGGTGTTGGGTAAATTGAAGGGATTAAAGGCAGATAAATCCCCAGGGCCAGATGGTCTGCATCCCAGAGTGCTTAAGGAAGTAGCCCAAGAAATAGTGGATGCATTAGTGATAATTTTTCAAAACTCATTAGATTCTGGACTAGTTCCTGAGGATTGGAGGGTGGCTAATGTAACCCCACTTTTTAAAAAAGGAGGGAGAGAGAAACCGGGGAATTATAGACCGGTTAGCCTAACGTCGGTGGTGGGGAAACTGCTGGAGTCAGTTATCAAAGATGTGATAACAGCACATTTGGAAAGCGGTGAAATGATCGGACAAAGTCAGCATGGATTTGTGAAAGGAAAATCATGTCTGACGAATCTCATAGAATTTTTTGAGGATGTAACTAGTAGAGTGGATAGGGGAGAACCAGTGGATGTGGTATATTTGGATTTTCAAAAGGCTTTTGACAAGGTCCCACACAGGAGATTAGTGTGCAAACTTAAAGCACACGGTATTGGGGGTAAGGTATTGATGTGGATAGAGAATTGGTTAGCAGACAGGAAGCAAAGAGTGGGAATAAACGGGACCTTTTCAGAATGGCAGGCAGTGACTAATGGGGTACCGCAAGGCTCAGTGCTGGGACCCCAGTTGTTTACAATATATATTAATGACTTGGATGAGGGAATTAAATGCAGCATCTCCAAGTTTGCGGATGACACGAGGCTGGGCGGCAGTGTTAGCTGTGAGGAGGATGCTAAGAGGATGCAGGGTGACTTGGATAGGTTGGGTGAGTGGGCAAATTCATGGCAGATGCAATTTAATGTGGATAAATGTGAAGTTATCCACTTTGGTGGCAAAAATAGGAAAACAGATTATTATCTGAATGGTGGCCGATTCGGAAAAGGGGAGGTGCAACAAGACCTGGGTGTCATTATACACCAGTCATTGACAGTGGGCATGCAGGTACAGCAGACGGTGAAAAAGGCGAATGGTATGCTGGCATTTATAGCGAGAGGATTCGAGTACAGGAGCAGGGAGGTACTACTGCAGTTGTACAAGGCCTTAGTGAGACCACACCTGGAGTATTGTGTGCAGTTTTGGTCCCCTAATCTGAGGAAAGACATCCTTGCCATAGAGGGAGTACAAAGAAGGTTCACCAGATTGATTCCTGGGATGGCAGGACTTTCATATGAAGAAAGACTGGATGAACTGGGCTTATACTCGTTGGAATTTAGAAGATTGAGGGGGGATCTGATTGAAACGTATAAAATCCTAAAGGGATTGGACAGGTTAGATGCAGGAAGATTGTTCCCGATGTTGGGGAAGTCCAGAACGAGGGGTCACAGTTTGAGGATAAAGGGGAAGCCTTTTAGGACCGAGATTAGGAAAAACTTCTTCACACAGAGAGTGGTGAATCTGTGGAATTCTCTGCCACAGGAAACAGTTGAGGCCAGTTCATTGGCTATATTTAAGAGGGAGTTAGATATGGCCCTTGTGGCTATGGGGATCAGGGGGTATGGAGGGAAAGCTGGTGCAGGGTTCTGAGTTGGATGATCAGCCATAATCATAATAAATGGCGGTGCAGGCTCAAAGGGCCGAATGGCCTACTCCTGCACCTATTTTCTATGTTTCTATGTTTCTACAACAAGAAGATCGACGGCGTCAGTTCACCTGAAGATTCAAATCTCTCCCTCTCCCTCTCTCCATCACTACTCAACTCAATACCACGAACTGACTGAACTGAACTTTACTCATCATCGTAAGACTGTATCTTTTTACCCCTAGACTTAAAGAAGCTTGGTTTTTCATACATATATTTCCACACTTACTGATATACTTACTTATATATATAATCATTGCTAACCTGTTTGATTTATCTACATTTATGTTACTGTATTGCATAGTTACTAACAAATATTATTAGTTAATAGCAATACTGGACTCCAAAGTGTTTTCCATCTCTGCTGGTTCTTTATTTCCGTCATGGGATACGTGACAGAATACAAAACAGAGCGGCAGGATACAATACAACCAATGGATGGATATGAAACATACACGATCTGGGACATGAACTCAGAAAGAAATTCGATCATAGTGTGATAAAGGGAAAACTTTGGGAAGGATTTACTTCAGGGCTTAAGAAAATCTGCCAAACAGAGCTCAACAGTAAAAATATAACAAAGGCAATAAACACTTTCACTACATTGTATTCTTTTGGCACAATATCCTGGTCCAAAATTGGTCTGGAGAATTTACAAAGAAAAATAAGAACTGAAATGACAAATTTCAGAAAAAGTAATGTACATTCGAATGTGCTTGGATTAACACTACCTAGGACAGAAGGGGAAAGAGGAATAATAGACATTAAAAATCTACACAACAGTCAGGTAAAACTTCTAAGGATATACTTTCATCAATGAAAGCAGGAATCAGCACTCCACACAAGCATGTGCAATTCTGATAAGAAGTATACACCACTGAACTTAAGTGAGACCACAACCCAGAAAAATGAAGAAATTATCACCATAGATGTAAAAGTTAATCAATGGAAGAGCATGATCCTCTATGGAAGGCACCTTCATGATCTGAGCTCTCTAGATGTCAACAAGGAAGCATCAAGCACCTGATTCAGAATTAGAGACTTCTTCCCAGAAACAGAAGGGTGCAGGACACAAAAAAAAATCAAAAATACATAATAAAAAGACCAACAAATTCAAGATGATAAATGTAGAAAATGCCAAGAAAAACCAAAAGCAACCCAACACATTATAGGATCCTGTAGCAGTTTAACACAATCTGATTACTTACACAGACACAATCAAGTGGCAAACATCATTCACCAACATCTTGCTTTAAAATATAAACTCATAAATGAAATCACACCTTACTATAAATACAAACCTGATCCAGTTTTAGAGTCAGAATACCACAAATTATATTATGACTGATCGGTTATTACAGATAGGACATAATAACTGTCCGGATGTAATAATACAGCATAAACAAGCAAGATCAACTTATTCAATAGATAGAGCCATTCCAAACACACATAACTTACAAAAATCAATAAGTGAAAAACACCAGAAATATGCTGAATTAAAAGAGGAAATTGAAAGACTTTGGAACATGAACATTATCCCAATAGTAATATCTACAACTAGTGTCATCCCAAAGTCCCTACACAATGGCACTAAACAATTAGGCCTACACAGCAATATCTGTGTAAATCTTCAGAAAGCCACAATAGAATAGCCATCACTAGAATAGTCCGAAAGTTCCTAGTAATTTTGCAAGTGAGTGTGCTTGGTTATGCCTGTAACTTGGGTTTTACCAACTTGAGCTGAGAAAAAAAAATAAAATTGAATAAATAAAGCTGAGAATATTACAGTAGAATGATTGATACCAAATTCACCACCATCATCATTCATGGGCGTCATCATTCAGCTGAAACTCAACAGGACCACTCTCGGAAAAACTGACCGTAGGAGTGAGTCAGAGGTTACAGTGGGCCTCTTACCTCCTAACAATCCAATATCTTTGCATAGTCTCGTGTCTTCATCAATGCTGTTGAGGCTGAGAAGGGCAAGAGCTTCAAGCTCCAGGGTGTAAACATCGCCAATATCTTTTCCCCATCCATCCAAGTTTTAGATTAGATTAGATTAGATTCAACTTCATTGTCATTGTGCCAAGTATAGATACAAAGCCAATGAAATGCAGTTAGCATCTAACCAGAAATGCAAAGAATAGTGTTATTTACAAAATAACTGTGGATAAAAAGTAAGTGCTACAGCACATAAATATAAAAGTACTGAGACAGTAGTTTCTACACTTCATCCTGCATTGTTATTGTTTTACCTTATTCTCGCTCAACATACTCTGTGTAATGCATCCTTGAACAGACCTCCTGTACGATACAGCGGACTCGGCCTCACAATCTACCTTGTTGTGATCTTGCACTTTATCATTTACCTGCACTGCACTTTTTCAGTAGTTTCTACACTTCACTCTGCACCGTTATTACCTTGTTCTACCTCAATGCCCTGTGTGACAATTTGGTCTGTATGAACAGCATGCAAGACAAGTTTTCACTGTGCCTCAGTACTTAAGGCAATAAGAAACCAATACTAATACTGAGAGATACTAATCCCAGCTGCATTTCTGTCACTGCAACACCAGCCATTAATATTTTTTCTCCCCTTTGGGTTCTTTACAAGCAGCAAAGAGAGATTAGGGTGACATTGGTGAAGACACCACATTTGTCTGTAATCAAACGTTGACTGATGCACTGCTCTAAAGCACAGATAGGTCCATTCATTTCATCAGAGCCTGATGCTATTTCTGGATTCGGGGTGTGGTGGGACATGCCACTGTGGGGATTCAACCAGCATTCTGAATGAGCATTCTTCAATTACTATGGGGATTCTCAAAGCGGGCTCTGCCACTAGCTGCCATCAACAAAGACATCGACCATCCACTCCTTGCTCTTTTCTCGCTGCTGCCATCGAGTAGGAGGTACAGGAGTCTTAGGTCCCACGCCACCAGGTTCAGGAGCAGTTATTGCCCCACAACCATCAGACTCCTGAACCAGGGTGGATAACTTCACTCACCTGAATGCTGGACTGATTCTTTCTTTCTTTATACTTACTTACCTACTTAAACTCATCTCCCCTACTGGGGCACAGGCTGCCCACAGCATCTTGCTAGAGTCCTCTGTCCTGAGCCATCAGCTCCTCGGAGCTTCTCCAGCTCCGGTTATTTTACGTGTTGGGGTTCCTAGCCCCATTCCCACCCCTCCTCCGTCTCCAGCTCCGGTTATCTTACGTGTTGGGGTTCCTAGCCCTATTCCCACCCCTCCTCCGTCTCCAGCCGGGCTGGGACTGCCCATGGCGGAATTCCACAACCAATGGACTCACTTTCAACGACTCTACAACTTATGTTTTCAGTGTTGTTTATTTAATTACTAATTGCGTGATTTGCCTTCTTTTCCACATTGACAATAGACAATAGACAATAGATGCAGGAGTAGGCCATTCAGCCCTTCGAGCCAGCACCACCATTCACTGTGATCATGGCTGATCATCCACATTCAATATCCAGTTCCTGCCTTATCCCCATAACCTTTGAGTCCACTATCTTTAAGAGCTCTATCCATCTCTTTTTTGAAAGCATCCAGAGACTTGGCCTCCACAGCCTTCTGGGGCAGAGCATTCCATATATCCTCCACTCTCTGGGTGAAAAAGTTTTTCCTCAACTCCGTTCTAAATGGCCTACCCCTAATTCTTAAACTGCGGCCTCTGGTTCTGGACTCACCCATCAGCAGGAACATGCTTCCTGCCTCCAGCGTGTCCAATCCCTTAATAATCTTATATGTTTCAATAAGATCCCCTCTCAGCCTTCTAAATTCCAGAGTTTTCATTGGTCTTTTATCAGACTTTATGTTAAGTTGTTTTTCATAAGTTCTATTGTATTCCTTTATTTTCCTGTAAATACCTGCAAGAAAATGAATCACAATGTAGTATATGGTGACATACATACTTCGATAAGTATGTATCAAAGTACATATATGTAATTGTGTATAACCCTGAGATTCGTTTTCTTAAGCACATACTCAATAAATCCATAATAAAATCAATGAAAGACCTCACCACCTTGGGCATTCAACCCAATGTGTAAAAGACAAGAAACTGCGTAAGTACAAAGAGAAAGAAATAATAATAATTATAAATAAACAATAGATACAGTATCAAGAACATGAGATGAAGAGTCCTTGAAAGTGAGCCCATAGGTTGTGGGAACATTTCAATGATGGGGCAAGTGAAGTTGAGTGAAGTTATCCCCTTTGGTTCAGGAGCTTGATGGTTGAGGGGTGATAACTGTTCCTGGTATGAATCCTGGGGCTCCTGTACCTTCTTCCTGATGGCAGCAGTGAGAAGAGAGCGTGATCTGGCTGTTGGGGGTGGGGAGGTCTCTAATGATAGATGCTGCTTTCCTGTGACAGCATTCGGTGTAGATGCGCTCAATGGTGGGGAAGGCTTTAAATGTAGGTCTTTCCATTCAAGGGCATTAGGTGCTTCCATACCAGGCTGTGATGCTGCCAGTCGATATACTCTCCACTACGCGTCTATAGAGGTTTGTCACAGTTTTAGAGGACATGTCGAATCTTCGCAAGGAAGGTGAAGTGTTGCCATACTCTCTTCGTGGTTTCACTTAGCGGAATGATAACACTGGGGAGTTTAAAGTTGCTGACCCTCTCCACCTCGGATCCTCTGATGAGGACCAGCTCACAGACCTCTGGTTTCCTCTTCCTGAAGTCACTAATCAGCTCCTTGGTCTTGCTGGCATTGAGTAAGAGATTGTTGTCGTGGCACCCCTCAGCCAGATCTTCTCTTGGTAACTAATTCAATTAGTAACCACCTCCGTCCGAAGTGATCTACGCGTAATCAGCTCACCGAATGATCATTTCCGGTGACATTAACCTTAACCGCTGTTTACATTTTAGCCACACTCACAATGCCGAAGGAACTCAGTGGGTCAGGCAGCATCTTTGCAGAGAGATAAACAGTCGACATTTCAGCCAAGACCATCATCGGTGACATATACACTCAGCGGCCAATTGGTTGTGCATCTCCTGTAATGTGACCATTGAGTGAATGCTCCTGGTCTTCTGCTGCTGAGGCCCATCCACCTCAAGGTTCAACGTGTTGAGCATTCAGAGATACTTTTCTACACACCACTATTGAATTTGTGTTACTGTCACCTTCCTGTCAGCCTGAACCAGTCTGGCCATTCTTCTCTGACCTCTCTCATTAACAAAACATTTTTGCCCACAGGGCTACCACTCACTGGGTGTCTTTTTTGTTTTTTTTTTTGCACCATTCTCTGTAAACTCTGGAAACGTGAAAATCTCAGGAGATCAGCAGTTTTTGAGATACTCAATCAACCCGTCCGACTCCAACAATCACTCCACCGTCAAAGTCACTTTGATCACATTTCTCCTCCAGTCTGATATTTGGTCTGAAGAAAGACTGAGCCTCTTGACCATGTTTGCATGTTTTTGTGCATTGAGTTGCTGCCACATGATTGGCTAATTAGATAATTGCATAAACAAGCAGGTGTTTATAATCTCAGGTGGTGATGAGAGGGCGTACGGGAGTGAGATATGCCAACTAGTGGAATGGTGTCGCAGCAACAACCTGGTACTCAACGTCAGTAAGACAAAAGAGCTGATTGTGGACTTCAGGAAGGGTAAGACAAAAGAACGCATACCAATCCTCACAGAGGGATCAGAAGTGGAGCGAGTGAGCAGCTTCAAGTTCCTGGGTGTCAGGATCTCTGAGGATCTAACCTGGTCCCAACGTATTGATGTAGTTATAAAGAAGGCAAGACAGCGACTATACTTCATTAGGAGTTTGAAGAGATTTGGCATGTCAACAAATGCACTCAAAAACTTCTATAGTTGTACCGTGGAGAGCATTCTGACAGGCTGCATCACTGTCTGGTATGGAGGGGCTACTGCACAGGACTGAAAGAAGCTGTAGAGGGTTGTAAATCTAGTCAGCTCCGTCTTGGGCACTAGCCTACAAAGTACCCAGGACATCATTATGGAGCGGTGTCTCAGAAAGGCAGCGTCCATTATTAAAGACCTCCAGCACCCAGGGCGTGCCCTTTTCTCACTGTTACCATCAGGTAGGAGGTACAGAAGCCTGAAGGCACACACTCAGCGATTCAGGAACAACCTCTTTCCCTCTGCCATCCCATTCCTGAATGGACTTTGAAACTTTGGACACTACCTCACTTTTTTAAATATACAGTATTTCTGTTTTTGCACATTTTTTAACAATCTATTCAATACATGTAATTGATTTACTTGTTTATTTATTATTATGTTTTATTTTATTTATTATTATTATTCTTTCTCTCTGCTAGACTATGTATTGTATTGAACTGCTGCTGCTAAGTTAACAAATTTCACGTCACATGCCAGTGATAATAAACCTGATTCTGATTCTGAGTGTAGGTAACAGAAATAAAATGTAGAAGTTTTTCCAAAGTCAAGGAGAATTGGGTTTACATTTCATTTCTATTACCTGTATGTCTGACCAGTGGGTGAATGGGAGAGGTGGGATGAAGTAAGAAGCTGTGAGCTGATAGGTGGAAAAGGTGAA
Source organism: Mobula birostris (assembly GCF_030028105.1). Lineage (NCBI taxonomy): Eukaryota > Metazoa > Chordata > Chondrichthyes > Myliobatiformes > Myliobatidae > Mobula > Mobula birostris. The sequence goes on from NC_092370.1 coordinate 9,676,288, forward strand.
GGGCTGATGAAGAAGGAATCTGATAGGAGGTTAGAGTGGACCATGGGAGAAAGGGAAGGAGGAGAGGCACCAGAGGGAGGTGATTGGCAGGACCTGAACATTTAAACTTTTCCTTGTCAATGGTCTTCGTGGTTTCTTGCCTCACTGACAACACAATCCCAATTTTGGTGTCCTATTCTGATTTCCAGAAAGCATGGCTGGCACTGAAGGGCTGTTCATCTGGTGTAAGTGAAGATTCATGTGGAAAAGCAGCTACCAAACAGAGGTAAATAAAACTCCGGGAATATCTCTCCCTGCCTCCTTCTCTACTTTTCCATTCCCCCAGTCCGGTTACTTTCTCACCCCTTCAAAGTTCAAAGTAAATGTTAATTACTTTGTTATTATTATGTGAAATAAGCCATTCTGGCCCTTCAAAGCACACCGCCCAGCAATACCCTGATTTAACCCGAGCCTAATCACAGGACAATTTACAATGACTAATTAACCTGCCTACTGGTACACCTTTGGACTGTGGGAGGAAACCCACACAGTCGCAGGGAGAACGTACAAACTCCTTACAGGCAGTGGAGGAATTAAACCCGGTCCATTGGTACCGTAAAGCTTTGTGCTGACCACTGCACTACTGAGATACATTTATGACCAAAGTACAAATATTTCACCATATCCTACCTTGTGATTCCGCATCTTGCGGACATTCACTGGAAAAATAAAGAAATACAATAGAATCTATGAAAAAACATACGTACACAAAGACAGACAAACAACCAATGTGCAAAAGAAGACAAATAGAGCAAATAAGAATACTAAGAATGAGTGTAGAGACCTTGAAAGTGAGTCTGTTCAGAACTGTGGAATCAGTTCAGTGTTGAGGTGAGTGAAGTTATCCACACTGGACAGTTGAGGGGTAATAACTGTTTCTGAACCTGGTGATGTGGGACCTGAGGCTCCTGTATCTCCTTCCTGATGGCAGCAACAAGAAGAAGGCATGGCCTGGATGATGGGGTCGTTGATGATGGATGCTGCTTTCTTGTAGTAGTGCTCTCTGCAAATGCGTTCAAAGGTAGGGAGAGCTTTTACTGTGATGGGCTGAGCTGTTTCCATCACTTTTTGTGGACTTTTCTGTTCTTGGGCATTGGTGTTTCCATACCAGGTCAGGAAGCAATCAGTCGGGATGCTCTCCAACGTGCGTCTATAGAAGTCTGGCAGAGTTTTTGGAGACATGCTGAATCTACACAAACTTCTAAGAAAGTTGAGGTGCTGTTGTGACTTCTCTGGCACAGCAATTCGTCGCTGCTGCTGTTGTGACTGAGCACACATTCAATTATCAGCCATTGGAAGTTCAGAGACAGTGCAGAAGCCACAATGGCACCAAGGGACCTTCATTACAACCACACAGGTGAAAAATAATCATGTCACCGAAGAAAGAAAGGGAATTTTAGGAAAAGACATTATAACCGTAACATTTTTTATAGTGTCACTTCACTTTCTGTCGAGAACATCATCCTGAGAGCATTCAAGGTATGTTACACAGTACTGTGCAAACATCTTAGATATATATAGCTATTTGTATATAACATATATAATATATATTATATTTAATAAATATACCTGTATATAGCATTTATTAAAGTGGAGCGGAGAGTGAGTTTGTAAATATGGTGGGAGCAAAGGACGAAGGGAAAGGTGAGGGTGGTGGCCGTGGGAGAGGTGTGGGACAGGAGGCAGAGAAGGAGTGCCAGGGAGCAGAGGGTGACGCGGGTGCAGACACACCCAGACCTGAGACACCAGGCAAGGTCATTTGATTCCAGGCAATTGGTTTAATGATCATTACAGAATGTCTCTCTGGTGCTTCCTGCTCCCTTTCTGATGTGTTAACAGGAAAATAGATGTTGTAATTAACAGTGTTTCTGGAATTTACACGATCTTTCTTGTTTGAGCTGGTGAATAAATCAATTGTGTCACTTTCCGCGTTGAAACGTCAGATGACAACTAGCGTCTCCTCCTGGATCAACTGAGCAAATTCACTTCCCAACATTGATAGTAGAAGCTGAACTGTACAGTACAAACGCAGACTACTGGAGGAACTCAGCAGGTCAGGCTGCATCTATGGAGAGGAGTAAATGGTCGACGGTTCAGGCCGAGATCCTTCTTCAGGACTAGGAAGGGAGGGGGAAGAAGCTGGATTAAGAGTGGGGGGAGGGAAGAAATAGAAGCTGGTGACTGATTGGTGAGACCCAGTGAAGGCGAAGGCGGGTGGGGGAGGGGAAGATGAAGTGAGAAGCTGGGAGGTGATAGGTGGAAAGAGTAAAGGGTTGAAGAAGAAGGAATCTGATAGGAGAGGACAGTGGACCATAGGAGAAAGGGAAGGAAGAGGGACACCAGAGGGAGCTGATGGGCGTGTTGCCAGAAGTTAGAGAAATTAATGTTCATGCCATCAGATTGGAGGCTACCCAGATAGACCATAGATATATCGAGTCTGTTCTGTCATTTCAACATGACTGATCCACTTCCCTCTCAGCCCCAAAGTCTTGCCCTCTCCCCATATCCCTTCATGCCTTTACTAATCAAGAATCTGTCAAACTCTACCTTAAATGTACCCAATGACATGGTCTCCACAGCCACCTGCGGCAACGAATTCCACAGATTCAGCACTCTCCTGCTAAAGGAATTCCTCCTGATCTCCATTCTAAATGGACGTCCCTCTACTCTGAGTCGGTACCCTCTTGTCCTAGACTCCGCCCCCGCCCCCCACTATAGTAAACACCCTCTGCACATCCAGTCTGTCGAGGTATTTCAATATTTGATTGGCTTCAATGAGATCTCCCCTCATTCTTCTGAATTCCAGTGAGTTCAGGCCCAGAGACACCAATCGGTCCTCATATGGTAACCCTTTCATTCCAGAATCATTCTCGTGAACCTCCTCTGAACCCTCTCTAATGTCAGCACTTCAATGTCAGCTCACGATACTCCAAATGAGGCCTCACCAGTGCTTTGTAAAGCCTCAACATTACAGCCTTGTTTTTAACATTTAACTTGTTAAGAGCCTCATGTGTGGGGTCTCGCCAATATATAAAAGGCCACATCGGGAGCACCGGACGCAGACTGGGAGACCGCTTTGCTGAACATCTACGCTCTGTCCGCTAGAGAAAGCAGGATCTCCCAGTGGCCACACATTTTAATTCCACATCCCATTCCCATTCTGACATGTCTATCCACAGCCTCCTCTACTGTAAAGATGAAGCCACACTCAGGTTGGAGGAACAACACCTTATATTCCGTCTGGGTAACCTCCAACCTGATGGCATGAACGTCGACTTCTCTAACTTCCGCTAGGCCCCACCTCCCCCTCGTACCCCATCTGTTACTTATTTTTATACACACATTCTTTCTCTCACTCTCCTTTTTCTCCCTCTGTCCCTCTGAATATACCTCTTGCCCATCCTCTGGGTCCCCCCCCTTGTCTTTCTTCCCGGACCTCCTGTCCCATGATCCTCTCGTATACCCTTTTGCCAATCACCTGTCCAGCTCTTGGCTCCATCCCTCCCCCTCCTGTCTTCTTCTATCATTTTGGATCTCCCCCTCCTCCTCCAACTTTCAAATTCCTTACTCACTCTTCCTTCAGTTAGTCCTGACGAAGGGTCTCGGCCTGAAGCGTCGACTGCACTTCTTCCTACAGATGCTGCCTGGCCTGCTGCGTTCACCAGCAACTTTGATGTGTGTTGCTTGAATTTCCAGCATCAGCAGAATTCCTGTTGTTTTAATTATAACATATAGTTACAACAGTGCAACAATACCATAACTTGATGAAGAAGTCCATGAGCACAGTAAAAAGTTCAAAGTCTCTCAAATGTCCCACATCTCACGCAGACGGGAGAAGGAAGAAAACTCTCCCTGCTATGCCCGACCACCGTCCGACTGAGTCATCCGAAAACTTCCAGCCTCCGATCAGCTCTCCGACACCGAGTACTGAGCGCTATCTCTGTCCGAACACCTCGACCTCAATCTCGGTCGCCAACAGCAGGCAAAGCCGGGAATTTTGAGGCCTTCCCTCCGGAAGATTCCCGACCGCGCAGTAACAACAGCAGCGAACCGGCGTTTCAGAAATTTCTCCAGATGTTCCTCTGTGCTTTCACGTCCATCTCCATCAAATCAGAATTGTCCACAGCCCCTATTTAACGGATACTATATCATTTATCACCGGAGGGCTGCGCACGCGCGGCGTGCTGCTTGCTGTTATCTCTTCCTCCCGCCTAAGGTCTAACATAGTCTAGATGGGCTGAAGGGCCTGTTTCTGAGCTATAGGGTTCTATGACTCTATGATTTTGTCAGCATCAGGTTAATTATCACTGACAGCAGTCATGAATTTGTTTTCTTCATCTTAAGGTAATTATTTGTCTCAAATTTCCCTGCAGACACTCCCTCCTCCCCCCTTCCCCACTATCTGATCACTTCCTTCTTGGACGACCCACCAGGTTCGTTCACTGTGTCACTGTGACTATAATCAGAATCAGTTTAATTATCACCGACATGCTGTGGGGCCCATGAAATGATACTGTACCACAATGTGAGGACGAAACCTGGTAGTCAGGGAAACAGCTTCTTCCCGCAGGCCGTGAGGCCACTGAACACCTGCCACCACCCAGGTCCCATCACGTGTGAAGCACCAGCAGCATCATACCGTCTACTTCTTAACTTACCAGAATGTGAATCACTTTATTGACTGGGTGTGAAATAAAGGCATCCGTTAGTCTTGCGAGACCATGGATCTGTGCCCGGAAAGTCTTCACTCTCCAGGGTGCAGGCCTGGGCAAGGTTGTATGGAAGACCAGCAGTTGCCCATGCTGCAAGTCTCCCCTCTCCATGCCACCGATGTTGCCCAAGGGAAGGGCATTAGGACGCATACAGCTTGGCACCAGTGTCGTCGCAGATCACTGTATGGTTATGTGCCTTGCTCAAGGACACAACACGTTGCCTCGGCTGAGGCTCGAACTCATGACCTTCAGATCGCCAGTCGAATGCCTTAACCACTTGGCCACATGCCCACACTAGTGTGTGTGAAACAAACCAGAATTAATTGTGGTCCGGTGCTAACCGTAAAACACAGGACAATACCATAACAGACAACACAAGTTCAAAGTAAACTACATAAATGTCACCATTTACAACCTTGAGGTTCCTTTCCTTGTGGGCATACTCACTGAACCCAAAGCAGAATCAATGAAAGACCACCCAACTTGGGCATTCAACCCGAGTGCAGAAGTCAACAAATTGTGCAAAGACAAAAAGAGAGAAATATTATTAATAAATAAGCAATAAATATGAGATGAAGAGTTCCTTGAAAGGCTGTGGGAACATTTCAATGATGGGGCAAGTGAGGTTGAGTGAGGTTATCCCCTTTGGTTGAGGTGTAGTAACTATTCCTGAACCTGCTGGTGAGGTCCTGAGGCCTCTGTACCATCTATCTGATGGCAGCAGTGAGAAGAGAGCATGGCCAAGGCAGTGGGAGTCTCTGATGATGGATGCTGCTTTCACGAAGGTGTGCTCAATGGGAGCAGGACTTTACCCGTGACAGGCCGGGCTACATCCACTACTTTTTGTAGGATTTTCCATTCAAGGGCATCAGTGTTTCCATACCAGGCTGTGATGCAGCCAGTCAATATACTCTCCACCACGCGTCAAGAGAAGTTTTTCAAAGTTGTAGATGTTGTGCTGAAACTCCATAAACTCCTAGGGAGGTGGAGGAGCTGCTGTGCTTCCTTCGTATATGCAATTACAAGCTGGACCCAGGACAGGTCACCGAAATAACAAACCCAGGAACCTGAGGTTGCTGGCCCTCCCTACCTCTGATCCTCCGATGAGGTCTGGCTCAGAGACCTCCAGTTTCCTTCTCCTGAAGTCAATAATCAGCTCTGTGGTCTCGCTGACAACGAGGAGATGTTGAGGCACCTCTCAGTCGGGTCCGCAGTCTAACCCCTGTATGCTGATTCATCACCCCTTTGCTTTGGCCTACAACAGTGGTGTTGTCAGCAAACTTGAATATGGCATTGAAACATAGAAACATAGAAAACCCACAGCACAATACAGGCCCTTCAGCCCACAAAGTTGTGCCAAACATGTCCTTACCTTAGAAATTACCCTGGGTTACCCATAACCCTCCATTTTTCTAAGCTCCATGTACCTGTCCAGGAGTCTCTTAAAAGATGCTATCGTATCCACCTTCACCACCATTGCCAGCAGCCCATTCCATGCACTCACCACTCTCTGTGTTGAAAACTTACCCCTGACATCTCCACTTTACCCATTTCCAGGCATCTTAAAACTATGCTCTCTCATGCTAGCCATTTCAGCCCTGAGAAAAAGTCTCTGACTATCCACATGATCAATGCCTCTCATCATCTTATACACCTCTATCAGGTCACCTCTCATTCTCCATCACTCCAAGGAGAAAAGGCGAGTTCACTCAACCTATTCTCATAAGGCATGCTCCCCAGTCCAGGCAAAATTCTTGTAAATCTCCTCTGCACCCTTTCTATGGTTTCCACATCCCTCCTGTAGTGAGGCGACCAGAATTGAGCACAGTACTCCAAGTGGGGTCTGACCAGGGTCCTATACAGCTGTAACATTACCTCTCGGCTCCTAAACTCAATCCCATGATTGATGAAGGACAATGCACTGTACGCCTTCTTAACCACAGAGTCAATCTGTGCAACAGCTTTGAGTGTCCTATGGACTCAGACCCCAAGATCCCCCTGATCCTCCACACTGCCAAAAGTCTTACCATTAATACTATATTCTACCATCATATTTGACCTACCAAAATGAAACACTTCACACTTATCTGGGTTGAACTCCATCTGCCACTTCTCAGCCCAGTTTTGCATCCTATCGATGTCCCACTGTAACCTCCGACAGCCCTCCACAATATCCACAACACCCCCAATCTTTGTGTCATCAGCAAACTTACTAACCCATCCCTCCACTTCCTCATCCAGGTCACTTATAAAAATCACGAAGAGTAAGGGTCCCAGAACAGAACCCGAGGCACACCACTGGTGACCAACCTCCATGCAGAATATGACCCATCTACAACCACTCTTTGCCTTCTATGGGCAAACCAGTTCTGGATACACAAAGCAAGGTCCCCTTGGATCCCATGCCTCCTTACTTTCTCAATAAGCCTTGCATGGGGTACCCTATCAAATGCCTTGCTGAAATCCATATACACTACATCTACTGCTCTACCTTCATCGATGTGTATCTCTCCATCAACTAAAATTGTGCTTAGGGTGTGACACTCCAAATTATCACTGACATGCTGTGGGGCCCATGAAATGATACTGTACGACAAGGTGAGGACAAAACCTGGTAGCCAGGGAAACAGCTTCTTCCCGCAGACCTCCAAATTAGGCCTCACCAACGTCTTATAAAACTTCAACATAACATCCCAACTTCCATGCTCATTACTTTAATTTATGAAGGCCAACGTGCCAAGATTTATTTGAGTTGTCACATGTACATGGAAACGTAGAGAGAAATGCATCGTTTGCATCAAATCTAATCGGAGGGGATTGTGCTGGGTGCCCGCAAGTGTCACCACACTTCCAGTGCTAACGTAGTATGCTGACAGCTCACTAACCCTCACCCCTACATCATACACAGCCACAGGGAGGATGTACAAACTCCTTACAGAGAGCAGTGGGACTCAAACCCCAATCAGTGACTTCTAGCACCGTAAAGCAATTGCGGTAATCACTATGCTACCATGAATCGAGTGTCTATCTCTGTTGCCTACTTGTTTCTTCACTTACATACACACCGAAACAGCGAGTTGCTGACCTCCACTCTCGTTGTTCCAGGAGCAACCCCTCCCTCCCTCGCTGGAGACAGAGAGTCTGTCTGAGATACCGAGGTGCTGGGTTATGGACTGCAGTGCTGATGGACTCTGGGTCAAGGTCTCTTTGGGGGCTTTTGCTGTTGCATGTATGCTGGGGCCGGGGGGTGGTGTCAGTGCTTCTGCCGGCAGAGTGTACGGGGGGTAGGCGGTTGATGGTTTTGAGTAAGCTTCTGCGAAGGGCGGAGAGAGGGAGGGCTTCGGGGCTGTATCTGATGTCCTGTCATTCATTCTTTGGGGGGGTTTCTTATTTTGTGGGTGTCTGTGAAGAGCAGAAATTTCAGGTTGCATACTGTATCCATTCTCTGATATTAAATGAACTACATTGAAATTAACTGAAACATTCATTCTAAATTCCTTCAGTGTAAGCAACAGGAAACAGCAGATAAATTTTATATATACACGCCTGGTATATTGATGGAAATAGTAAGGGAACTCCCTGATTAACATCCTAATTAGGTTCCTGGGTGTCAACATCTCTGAGGATCTATCCTGGGCCTAACATATTGATGCAGTTACAACTGCAGCTATATTTCATTAGGAGTTTGAGTAGATTTGGTATGGAAACATAGAAAATAGGTGCAGGAGTAGGCCATTCGGCCCTTCGAGCCTGCACCGCCATTTATTATGATCATGGCTGATCATCCAACTCAGAACCGCGCCCCAGCCTTCCCTCCATACCCCCTGATCCCCGTAGCCACAAGGGCCATATCTAACTCCCTCTTAAATATAGCCAATGAACTGGCCTCAACTGCTTCCTGTGGCAGAGAATTCCACAGATTCACCACTCTCTGAGTGAAGAAGTTTTTCCTAATCTCGGTCCTAAAAGGCTTCCCCTTTATCCTCAAACTGTGACCCCTTGTTCTGGACTTCCCCAACATCGGGAACAATCTTCCTGCATCTAGCCTGTCCAATCCCTTTAGGATTTTATACGTTTCAATCAGATCCCCCCTCAATCTTCTAAATTCCAACGAGTACAAGCCCAGTTCATCCAGTCTTTCTTCATATGAAAGTCCTGCCATCCCAGGAATCAATCTGGTGAACCTTCTTTGTACTCCCTCTATGGCAAGGATGTCTTTCCTCAGATTAGGGGACCAAAACTGCACACAATACTCCAGGTGTGGTCTCACCAAGGCCTTGTACAACTGCAGTAGTACCTCCCTGCTCCTGTACTCAAATCCTCTCGCTATAAATGCCAGCATACCATTCGCCTTTTTCACCGCCTGCTGTACCTGCATGCCCACTTTCAATGACTGGTGTATAATGACACCCAGGTCTCGTTGCACCTCCCCTTTTCCTGATCGGCCACCATTCAGATAATAATCTGTTTTCCTATTTTTGCTACCAAAGTGGATAACTTCACATTTATCCACATTAAATTGCATCTGCCATGAATTTGCCCACTCACCCAACCTATCCAAGTCACTCTGCATCCTCTTAGCATCCTCCTCACAGCTAACACTGCCACCCAGCTTCGTGTCATCCGCAAACTTGGAGATGCTGCATTTAATTCCCTCATCCAAGTCATTAATATATATTGTAAACAACTGGGGTTCCAGCACTGAGCCTTGCGGTACCCCACTAGTCACCGCCTGCCATTCTGAAAAGGTCCCGTTTATTCCCACTCTTTGCTTCCTGTCTGCTAACCAATTCTCCATCCACATCAATACCTTACCCCCAATACCATGTGCTTTAAGTTTGCACACTAATCTCCTGTGTGGGACCTTGTCAAAAGCCTTTTGAAAATCCAAATATACCACATCCACTGGTTCCCCCCTATCCACTCTACTAGTTACATCATCAAAAAATTCTATGAGATTCGTCAGACATGATTTTCCCTTCACAAATCCATGTTGACTTTGTCCGATGATTTCACCGCTTTCCAAATGTGCTGTTATCACATCTTTGATAACTGACTCCAGCAGTTTCCCCACCACCGACGTTAGGCTAACCGGTCTATAATTCCCCGGTTTCTCTCTCCCTCCTTTTTTAAAAAGTGGGGTTACATTAGCCACCCTCCAATCCTCAGGAACTAGTCCAGAATCTAACGAGTTTTGAAAAATTATCACTAATGCATCCACTATTTCTTGGGCTATTTCCTTAAGCACTCTAGGATGCAGACCATCTGGCCCTGGGGATTTATCTGCCTTTAATCCCTTCAATTTACCTAACACCACTTCCCTACTAACAAGTATTTCGCTCAGTTCCTCCATCTCACTGGACCCTCTGTCCCCTACTATTTTTGGAAGATTATTTATGTCCTCCTTAGTGAAGACAGAACCAAAGTAATTATTCAATTGGTCTGCCATGTCCTTGCTCCCCATAATCAATTCACCTGTTTCTGTCTGTAGGGGACCTACATTTGTCTTTACCAGTCTTTTCCTTTTTACATACCTATAAAAGCTTTTACAGTCAGTTTTTATGTTCCCTGCCAATTTTCTCTCATAATCTTTTTTCCCCTTCCTAATTAAGCCCTTTGCCCTCCTCTGCTGAACTCTGAATTTCTCCCAGTCCTCAGGTGAGCCACTTTCTCTGGCTAATTTGTATGCTGCTTCTTTGGAATTGATACTATCCCTAATTTCTCTTGTCAGCCACGGGTGCACTACCTTCCTTGATTTATTCTTTTGCCAAACTGGGATGAACAATTGTTGTAGTTCATCCATGCAACCTTTAAATGCTTGCCATTGCATATCCACCGTCAATCCTTTAAGTGTGATTTGCCAGTCTATCTTAGCTAATTCACGTCTCATACCTTCAAAGTTACCCCTCTTTAAGTTCAGAACTTTTGTTTCTGAATTAACTATGTCACTCTCCATCTTAATGAAGAATTCCACCATACTATGGTCACTCTTACCCAAGGGGCCTCTCACGACAAGATTGCTAATTAACCCTTCCTCATTGCTCAAAACCCAGTCCAGAATAGCCTGCTCTCTAGTTGGTTCCTCGACATGTTGGTTCAAAAAACCATCCCGCATACATTCCAAGAAATCCTCTTCCTCAGCACCTTTACCAATTTGGTTTACCCAATCTACATGTAGATTGAAGTCACCCATTATAACTGCTGTTCCTTTATTGCACACAGTTCTAATTTCCTGTTTAATACCATCTCCGACCTCACTACTACTGTTAGGTGGCCTGTACACAACTCCCACCAGCGTCTTCTGCCCCTTAGTGTTACGCAGCTCTACCCATATCGATTCCACATCTTCCCGGCTTATGTCCTTCCTTTCTATTGCGTTAGTCTCTTCTTTAACCAGCAACGCCACCCCACCTCCCCTCCCTTCATGTCTATCCCTCCTGAATATTGAATATCCCTGAACGTTGAGCTCCCATCCTTGGTCACCCTGGAGCCATGTCTCTGTGATCCCAACTATATCATAATCATTAATAACAATCTGCACTTTCAATTCATCCACCTTATTACGAATGTTCCTTGCATTGATACACAAAGCCTTCAGGCGCTCTTTTACAACTCTCTTAGCCCTTATACAATTATGTTGAAAAGTGGCCCTTTTTAATGCTTGCCCTGGATTTGTCGGCCTGCCACTTTTACTCTTCTCCTTAGTACTTTTTGCTTCTACCCTCACTTTACACCCCGCTGTCTCTCTGCACTGGTTCCCATCCCCCTGTTGTGAACTAACCTCCTCACGCCTAGCCTCTTTAATTTGATTCCCACTCCCCAACCATTCTAGTTTAAAGTCACCTCAGTAGCCCTTGCTAATCTCCCTGCCAGGATATTGGTCCCCCTAGGATTCAAGTGTAACCCGTCCTTTTTGTACAGGTCACGCCTGCGCCAAAAGAGGTCCCAATGATCCAAAAACTTGAATCCCTGCCCCCTGCTCCAATCCCTCAGCCACGCATTTATCCTCCACCTCATCGCATTCCTACTCTCACTGTCGCGTGGCACAGGCAGTAATCCCGAGATTACTACCTTTGCAGTCCTTTTTCTCAACTCCCTTCCTAGCTCCCTATATTCTCCTTTCAGGACCTCATCCCTTTTCCTACCTATGTCATTGCTACCTATATGTACCACGACCTCTGGCTCCTCACCCTCCCACTTCAGGATATCTTGGACACGATCAGAAATATCCCGGACCCTGGCACCAGGGAGGCAGACTACCATCCGGGTCTCTGGACTGCATCCACAGAATCGCCTATCTGACCCCCTTACTATTGAGTCCCCTATTACAACTGCCCTCCTCTTCCTTTCCCTACCCTTCTGAGCTACAGGGCCAGACTCTGTGCCGGAGGCACGGCCACTGTCGCTTCCCCGGGGTAAGCTGTCCCCCACAACAGTACTCAAACAGAGTACCTATTGTTAAGGGGTACAGCCACCGGGGTACTCCCTATTACCTGACTCTTCCCCTTCCCCCTCCTAACCGTGACCCACTTGTCTGCCTCCCGTGGCCCCGGCGTGACCACCTGCCTGCAACTCCTCTCTATCAACTCCTCACTCTCCCTGACCAGACGAAGGTCATCGAGCTACAGCTCCAGTTCCGTAACGCGGTCCCTTAGGAGCTGCATCTCGATGCACTTGGCGCAGATGTAGACGTCCGGGAGGCTTGGAGACTCCAGGGCCTCCCACATCCGACACCGAGAACAGCAAACTGCCCTCACACTCATACTGCCCCTCTCCTCAAATAACAACAGAAAATGAATGCTAAACCTCCCTCGCCTCACCCGTTTCCACCTAAGCCCGTTGAGCTGAAGCCCTTAAGCCTTCACTTTGCTCCCGGCTCACTCCGCAGCCCGCAAACTCCGCTGCCCGCTCTACGAGGCTCTGTTCCTTTTAAATCTGCCGCGCTGCACAGCCCGACGTCACACGCCTGCGCAGTCCCACCTCTCAGAACGCCGTTGGAGAAAAAAAAATAACGAAAATTTCAAAAGTATCTTTCTCGGCACTCCCACTCAGACTCTCAGACTCCTTCGAATCACTGCAAATTTTCTACAGATGTACCGTGGAGAACATCTAACTGGTATGGGGGGGGGGGGGGTGGTAGGAGCTACTACACAGGATCAAAATAAGCTGCAGAAAGTTGTGAACTCAGTCAGCACCATCATGGGTACTAAGCCTCCCCAGCATCATGGACACTTTCAAGGAGTGAAGCCTCAGAAAGGCAGTGTCCATCACTAAGGACCCCCATCACCCAGGACATGCCCTCTTCTCATTGTTACCATCAGGGAGGAGGTACAGGAGCCTGAAGACACACACTCAACCATTCAGGAACAACTTCTTCCCCTCTGCCATCCAACTTCTGAATGAACAATGAACCCATGAGCACTCCCTCAGTGTCCTTTTGCTCTTTTTGAATTGAATTGACTCAATTCAATTCCTCAAAGGAAGTCTTGCCTGACAAATCTGGTGGAATTATTTGAAGAAATAAAATGATTTGGATGATGCAAATTGATGGCTTTGTTGCAAAGTTTGCAGGCGATATGAAGATAGGTGGAAGGGCAGGTAGTTTTGAGAAAGTAGAGAGGCTACAGAAGGACTTAGACAGATTAGGAGACTGGCAAAAGAAATGGCAGATGGAATACAGTGTTGGGAAATGTATGGTAGAAGAAATGAAAGGCTTGACTATTTTCTAAATGGAGAGAAAATACAAAATCCTGAGGTGCAAAGGATCCTTGTGCAGGATTCCTCAGGGTTAGTTTGCAGGTGAGGAAGGCAAATGGGAGGTTGGCATTCATTTTTACAGAACTCAAATATAAAAAAAGCAAAGATGTAATGTTGAGACTTTATAAAGCACTGGTGGTGCCTTACTTGGAGTATTGTGAGCAGGTCTGGGCCACTTACCTTAGAAAGGATATGCTGAAACTGGAGAGGGTTCAAAGGTTCACAAAAATGATTCTAGGATTGAAAGATTTGTCATATCAGGAGAGTTTGATGGCTCTAGGCCTGTGTTCACTGGAATTCAGAAGAATGAGGGTTGACCTCATTGAAACCTATCAAATGGTGAAAGGCCTTGATAGAGTGGATGTGGAGAGGATGTTTCCTATGGTGGGGGAGTCTAAGACCAGAGGACACAGCCTCAGAATAGAGGGGCGTCCTTTTAGAATGGAAATGAGGAGGAATTTCTTTAGCTAGAGAGTGGTGAATCTGTGGAATTCTTTACTACAGGCAGATGTGGAGGCCAAGTCATGCATATTTAAGGCAAAAGTTGATAGATTCTTTGGGAATGAAGGGATACGGAAGAAAGCAGGAGATTGGGGCTGAGAAGGAAAAAGGATCAGCCACGATGAAATGGCGGAGCAGACTCGATGGGCCATATGGCCTAATTCTGCTTCAATGTCTTATGGTCTGATGGTCTCTTTGCAGGCAGCCACAAAACAAAGGGACACAACAGAACCCATTAAAAATAACCCACACAACAAAGACCGACATACATCTGATGTGCAAAAAAAAAAGAACAAATAATGGAAATGATAAAAAAAATTAAATGAATAGTACACAGATCGTGAACTGAAAGTGAGACCACAGCCACAGAGCCAGTTCAGTTCTGCAGCCAGTCCGAAACCCCAGTGTCTGCAGAGCCACAGCCACAGAGTCAGGCTCAGTGCTACACCAGTTCAGGGCCCTGATGGGCGCAGGACAGCAGAAGATATTTTCAGAATTTGCATGTTCTCCCTGTGACCCTAAAGGTTTCCTCTGGTGCTGTGGTTTCCTCCCGCATTTCTAAAGACGTACAGGTTGTGGGCACGCCACATCAGTGCCAAAAACATGGGGACCCTTGCAGGCTGCCCCCAGTGCATTCTCGGTCTGTGTTGGTCACTAACGCATATGACGCCTTTCATGTATGTCTCAACGTTCTGATTCACATGTGACAAATAAAGCTGATCTTATACTTGTGCATGAACGTTTTGTGATATACAGGAAGATTTGTTTCTGTCCAGCAGAGGGCAGTCTAGTCCCACTGAGAAAGTAATGACTGTTGTACAGATGTGCTTGGCTGAAAATTCTTTCACCTGTGGAAGCATCGCGCCGGATAGTCAAAAGACTTCTGTGCAAGGCCACGGGAGAACACCTTTATTTAGAGATACAGTGTGGAACTGCCGTGTCTTCAGGAGTTTGTACGTTCTCCCCATGAATGCCCATGAATGCGTGTGTTTTCTCCAGGTGCTCCAGTTTCCTCCCACAGTCCAAAGATGTCCCAGTTAGTACCCTGATCAGGCGAGGGTTAAACCGTGGGGTGCTGGCCAGCGCGGCTCAAAGGGCCAGAAGAGACTGTTCCACAAATAAATAAAACAATAAAAGAAAGCAGAGACTTGCGGCCCATCAACCCAAACCTAATCACGGGACAATTTACAGCGAACAATGAACCTACTAACTGGTAGATCTTTGTGGGGTGAATCCGGAGCACCCGGAGGTTTCCTGCTGTACGCATCATACGAAGGGTGTGGTAGGATCATGTCGCGGTTAACGTAACGCTCTGCCAGCATTAGAGACCTGGGTTTAATTCCCACCACTGTCTGTATGTTCCCCATGTAAATGCGTGGGTTTCCTTCCACATTTCAAAAACCGTGGGGATAGTAGTTTAATTGGCCACATGGATGTCATTGAGTGACATGGGTTTGTTGGATCCAAAGGGTCTCTTTTATACCTTTTTAACTATTTCCATGAAACTTCCGCTAATTGGGGTAGCCACTTACTTGTGCCAAAATGTACCGGTTCTGATGTGTCCCAATTAGCCAGAGTCCATTTTCCATTCCTGAACCAAGTATCCACACTTTGTAGAGACACAAGAGATTCAGAAAATCTGCAGCAACCCACATAAGATGCTGGAGGAACTCAGCAGGTCGAGCAGCATCTATGGAGGGGAATCAACGGTCAATGTTTTTGGGTCGTGACACTTCATCAGAAAAGAGGGTTTTTGTCTTTGGAGTGAAGGAGGATGAGAGGTGACTTGATTGAATTGAATAGACTTTATTTCTTACATCCTTCACATACATGAGGAGTAAAAATCTTTACGTTACGTCTCCATCTAAATGTGCCATGTGCAATCACAGTAATTTATAATTTATAATAAATAGAACAGTCAATGTAATATAGAGCAGGGGTCCCCAACTTTTTTTGCACCGCAGACCGGTTTAATATTGACAATATTCTTGTGGACCAGCCGACTGGCCGGGGGGGGGGGGGGGGGGGGATGTCCAAGTAGGGTTAAACTCACCTCAACATGTCTTTTACAGTTAGGGTTGCCAACTTTCTCACTCCCAAATAAGGGACAAAAGTAGCAGTCAAATCCCGGGATTTCCCGGAGAGACTACAATGACCATGAAGGCTTGCGCGGGCACTTCCGTGCGCATGCACGTACGTGCCGATTTTTTCCTCACAAATCGGTTTTGCCTTCATCTTCCCGACGATACTGTACATACATTATTTCTACTTTATATAGGCTGTGTATTTATCATGTAATTCCTGCTTTTACTATACGTTAGTGTTATTTATTTTAGGTTTTATGTGTTATTTGGTATGATTTGCTAGGTTATTTTTTGGGTCTGGGAATGCTCAAAAATTTTTCCCATATAAATTAATGGGAATTGCTTCTTCGCTTCACGCCATTTCGGCACAAAAGGTTTCATAGGAACGCTCTACCTTAGCGGGGGAAATATGGGACAAAGGCGGTCCCATATGGAACAAATGAATTTAGCCCAATATACGGGATGTCCTGGCAAATACGGGACAATTGGCAACCCTATGTTCAAGTTCAACAGGAATGAGGAAAGGTGCAGCTGACTCATATCGTTTCATATCGCCAAATCATATCGTTTCCTTGCAGCCCAGTAGCACGTGCTTTGCGGCCCGGTGGTTGGGGACCGCTGAATAGAGTACACTCAAATCAGCGTGAGTTAATCAGTCTGATGGCCTGGTTGAAGAAGTTGTCCCAGAGCCTGTTGGTCCTGGCTCTTATGCTGTGGTACCGCTTCCCAGGGTGGTAGCAGCTGGAACAGTTTGTGGTCCGGGTGACTCGGGTTCCCAATAATCCTTCGGGCCCTTTTTACACACCTGTCCTTGTAAGTGTCCTGAATCATGGGAAGTTCACAACTACAGATGCGCTGGGCTGTCCGCACCACTCTCTGCAGAGCCCTGTGATTGAGGGAAGTACAGTTCCCATACCAGGCAGTGATGCAGCCAGTCAAGATGCTCTCAATTGTGCCCCTGTAGAAAGTTCTTAGGATTTGGGGGCCCATACCAAACTTCCTCAGTCGTCTGATGTGAAAGAGGCGCTGTTGTGCCTTTTTCACCACACAGCTGGTGTGTACAGACCACGTGAGATCCTCAGTGATGTGGATGCAGAGGAACTTGAAGCTGTTTACGCCCTCAACCCCAGATCCATTGATGTCAATAGGGGTTAGCCCGTCTCCATTCCTCCTGTAATCCACAACCAGCTCCTTTGTTTTTGCGACACTGAGGGAGAGGTTGTTTTCCTGACACCACTGTGTCAGAGAGATGACTTCCTCCCTGTGGGTCAGCACGTTATTGTTTGCAGGTATACAAGATGATAAGAGGCATAGATTGGGTGGACAGCCAGACACTTTATCCCAAGGAGAAACGGTTGTTACTGGGGGGCATAATTTTAAGGTGATTGGAGGTAAGTATTGGGGGGGTGATATCAGAGGTAGTATTTCACACAGAGATTGGAAGGTGCGTGGAATGTGCTGCCGGGGGTGTGGTAAGGCAGATACACGAGGATCATTTAAGAAACTCTTAGATAGACACGTAGATGAAAGAAAAATGGAGGGCTATGTAGGAGGGAAGTGTTAGATTGATCGTGCAGTAGGTTAAAAGGTCAGCACAACATTGTGGGCCAAAGGGCCTGTACTATGTTCTGTTTTCTATAGATTATGTTAACTATTAGTAACTTTGTGTCTTCAAACTTTACTGGTGTCATGAAACAAATTTCTCATCATGAAAGTCAATGATAGTGGAATTAACTCTGTGTCTGATAGCTCGTTTAGGAAAGGTGTCAAGGCTCTAGGCCTAACGTGAACAATTCGATTAGCGTCCATGGGTATTAGGGCCAGCACAGGTGAGGTGGGCCTATGCTGTTCATTTCTGTGACTGTGATTTGCTGTGAATGTCACTTCCCATGGCGAGGTACCCTCCCAGCCCCAGTACAGCAGACACCCAGACAGGGCTCTACAGGTCACGTCACCAGCTGAAGTGATGCAGCTTGCTAACGCTGGGAACTGCCATTTTAATGGACTGACTTTACACAATGCACCCTCCCAATCTTCATTTTCATTGTAACATTCCAGATGATTGCCGATACCCTCAAATTCTTCACAATTTCAAACTTGTTGAAGTCGGGAAATTGTTTTATTTTCGCTCGAGGCCATTTCTGGCATCTCCGAGCCTGAACGCTCAAAACCACAGTGAGCAAAACAGTTTGGAATTCTCTTGCGGCTTAGCTTTCGCCAACTATTAGTAACAATAATCACTGCTTTTTGAACAGAAACACACGTAACCGACAGTAGGTGGAGATGAGTCCATGGCCAGATCAGCCGTGATCTTATTGAATGGTGGATCAGGCTCAATGGGCCAAATGGCCTACTCCTGCTCCTATTTCTTATATTTAAAAAACTGATTTCTTTAAGCGTAGAATAGTGTCTAACAGCCACACAAGCACACACATCTGACACTAGTTAGAAACTGGTTGGCAACAGTCTCCAGTCCCAGTTATTTGGCATTGTGTCCCAAGTAAACAAAAGGAATCCCAGCTATTTTCTCATTTCGTGTTTGTTCTTTAAAAGTATTCCCAAATAAGCAGCTGTCCTGAATAACCGATGACTCAATTAACTGGAACCTACTGCATTTCGCAATCTAATTACTTTACTGCAGGAACTAAACAGGGCATCTTCACCTGTGATTCACCATTGCACAATTTCAGCACCAATCACATTGGGGTGATATCACTCTGCATGTGAAGCCTAGGCAACCAGGTCAGAGCACTGGGAAGGGCAACCAACAATGAGCAACAGTGTTATTTAAAGTGGGTCACTGACCAGCTCCCATGCAGGACCTTGTGAAAGGCCTTGCTAAAGTCCATGTGGACAACATCCACTGCTTTTCCTTCATTAACTTTCCTGGTAACTGCAACGAAAAGCTCTATAAGGTTGGTTAGACGTGTCTGTAACTGTTAGGTTTTTATAAAAAGCGACATAAGACCATAAGACATAGAAGCAGAATTAGGCCATTTGGCCCATCGAGTCTACTCTGCCATTCAATCATGGCCGATCCTCTTTTCTATCTCCTCCTCAACCCCAGTTTCCGGCCTTCTTCCCATGACATGGTAGCACAGTGGTTAGTATGACACTATCACAGGGTCAGATTTTGAGAATAAGCATGTGAGGGTCCTTTTATGTGCTTAGCAAAACCTGCAGCCCTGGACCTCCATTACAAACAAACCAAAGCAGTCGTCTTACACTGACATCATTACGTCAGACGCTGTACCTTAATGAGAACACAACACCTCAATGACGGTGCTTGTGAATTATGTAGAACAGTTTCTGTTATGAACAGTATGTGTCATCTGTCACCTATAGCAGTACCAGCGACTTGGGTTCAATTCCACCGGTCTGTAAGGAGTTTGTACGCTCTTCCCGTGACTGTGTAGGTTTCCTCCGGGTGCTCCGGTTTCCTCCCACAGTCCAAAGGTGTATGCTCATTGGTCACATGGGCGTCGCCGGTCTGTTGGACTGGAAGGACCTGTCACTGTCTATATCAACAAAAACAAGCTAAAAACCATTCCATTTCGGCTGTTTTTTAAAAATGCATCTCTACCAAAGGAGGTGCCCAGTGCTCCTTCCCTCCACTAGCCTGCAGGTCACCTTGGGCAAGGTGTGCCACTGCTTATCTCCCCCCCACACCCCCCCCCCCCAATCAGGGTGATGTGAAACCATGGGACCAGGTGGTGGATGGTCATATGAGCTCTCCTGGTGCAGATCACAAGTCCTGGTTGTGCGACCACTGACAGCAGGCAGACAGTCTCTGAAGAGTATTGATAATGGCTGGGGTCACCATCTTGTAAATAATCTGGCCAGAAAAAGGAAAGGGAAAATTACTTTTGTGGAAAAATTTGCAAAGACCAATCATGGTGATGATATCCTAGGTCTTACGACACAGCACATAACCAACAAACGGTGCGCCAGTGTCTTCACTCTCGCTGATAAAGCTTGATGAAAGTGACATTTAGAATGGCAACTGAGTCCTTGACTATACCTTAAGTTGAGAAGCTCATCTATTTCAACAGACCAGCACTGTATGGCTTTCTGCAATTGGACCCTCCTATTTCAGCTTCTGTTTGTACGCAGGGAGAAGGAGTATAGCCTGCTGGTTTGACTTACCAAAGTGTGGTGGGGGTGGGGGTGGGGATGGACATTAGGCATTTTTAATGGCTGTGTAGCAGTGAATATGTGCGTTTAGACCCCTGGTGGGACAGGAGATATGCTGGTAGGATTCTGGCAGCACACCCTTGAATTAGGGCTGGTTATGGAAGTCACTAGCTATGATGAAGAGGGCCTCAGGGTATCTTCATTCAAAGATGTTGGTCACAGTGGATTGTTCATAGAGTGCAGGCTTCATCCAGTCCAGTTGGTTTCCATGGGTTCACTCTGCAGAAGGCTGTTCTGACATCTGTCCGCAATCTTGACCACTGTTGTAGGTATGCTGGAAGCTCTTGGGGTGGGTGGAGTCATTTCATGGCCAAACGACACTTTGTCCAAGGTTGTGAATTCCAGTCCTGTTTCTTCGAGGTGTTTACAGATGCTGCACAAAACGCTCTCAAGTGAATCTGTTAGGGCCACTCCAGTATTTCGAAGATCATAGGAGTTCTTCCCCATATCCTGGTCCATGTGCATGCATCAACCTGTACCACAAAAACATGGCCATTGGATGATGGCATGGGACTTCTCTATATTTCCATTTCATTATTCCCGCCGCTGCTTGTAAGGAATTTCTGCCTTCTCCCCATGACCGTGTGGGTTCCCTGTGGGTGCTCCCACAGTCCAAAGGCATACGGGATAAGGTTATTGAGTTCTGGGAATGCTAAGTTGGTGCCGGATGGCGACACTTAGATTTATAGAGTATAGCGCAGAAACAGGCCCTTCGGCTCATCTAGTCTATGACGAACCTTTTAAACTGCCCATTCCCACCAGTCTGGACCTGGACGATAGCTCTAAATATCCCTACCTTCCATGTACCAATCCAAATTTCTCTCAATGTTGAAATCAAGCTCGCATGCAACACGGGAACTGGCAGTTCATTCCACACTCTCATGAGCTTCTGAGTGAAGGAGATCGCCTTCTGTGGGCTACCCCCAGCACATGCTCAGACTGTGCTCCAGTCTCCTCCCACATTAACGTAGAGGCCTATGGCAAATATCCCACATTCCAAAGGTGTACGGATTAGGGTTAGGGTTAGGTTTAGTGTTAGTGAGGTTTTGGACACGCTACGTTGGTGCTGGAGACGTGGCAACACTTGTGGGCTGCCCCCAGCTCATCCTAAGACTGTGTTGGTCATTACTCAAATGACACATTTCACCATATGTTTCGATATACATGCGACAAATAAAACTAATCTAATCTAAAATAGTTTGTCTGCTATCTATTTCATCCACTTGTGTGTAGCCACTCAATGTGGGGGTATAATTTTCAGATGACTGGAGGAAAGTATAGAGGGGGATGTCAGAGGTAGGTTTTTTACACAGAGAGTGGTGAGTGTGTGGAATGCACTGCCAGCAGTGTGGCAAAGGCAGGTACATTCGGGACATTTAAGAAACTCTTGGATGGGTACATGAATGATAGAAAAATGGAGGATTGTGTAAGAGGGAAGGGTTAGATTGAAAACATGAGCATGTCTGCAGATGCTGGAAATCCAAAGCAATGCACACAAAATGATGGAGAAACTCTTCAGGTCAGGCAGCATGAACAGAAATGAACAGTCAACATTTTGGGCAGAGACCCTTCTTCATGGCTGGACAGGAAGGGGAAAGACGCCAGAATAAAAAGGTGGGGGGAGGGGAAGGAGGATAGTTCAGAGTAGGTTAGCAGGTCACCATGATGTAGTGAGTCGAAGGACCTGTGCTACAATGCCCTATGTTCTGTGTTCTATGTTCTATGTTCAATGCTCTGTCCTCTATGTTCTGTGTTCTATGCACCATCTCCTGTTGCAGCCTGCAGTAATCTGGAGGTAAGAAATCAAAGCCGATATTTTATTTTGCCATCTCTGACCACCGAAACCAGATGCAGTACTTCTGGATCTAATAATCTCTCCATCTGGAAGCACTGTTCTTTTGACATTTCAAGGAAACTAAGTCTTTGCTTCCTGCATCACGCCTTCTCCATCTCTGGCTCCCTTTTCCGAAGGTCTTCCAATTTGACTCAATTAAATTTCAATTCAGATAACTCATTTAAAGGTCTTCAAATTTTGGTCAGCCAAAGACTTTTACCCAGCATGGAAATAGCTAAAACCCGGAGCATATTTTTAAGGTGATTGGAGTAAAATACAGGGGAGATGTCAGAGGTCGGGTTTTGCACACAGAGAGCACTGGGATGCCCCACTGATGATTCTGGTAGAAGCAGATACATTATGGACATTTAAGAGACTCTGCTATTGAAATGATGTAATGGTCTCATGCCATTGGAATGATGTAATTGTCTTGTGATCGTGGGGTGATGTGATGTCACATGATGGCATGTTCCAACTGGTATAGAAGGGGAAACCGCAGTTGTTGCGTAGTTCGTTTTGATGGGAGTCCACCGTTGGTAGTTATGCCATCGGAGGAGAAGAAGAAAGAGTGAGAGTGAAGAATCCCCGGCTCCGAGTGAACCCCAAGATGATTGGGGTTAACCAACAGCATTCAGCGCATTACAGGCGTGACTGACATTTGGAACCGTCTGTACGTGGCACGCACGTTTTGTTAACCCTGACATGGTTTGGGTATTGTGCGATGATCACTTTGTCGAAAGGTCAATTACTTTGAGAAATTGTATTCTGCGTCATAACTTCGGACAAGGCATTTCGGCTGGGAGATGCCTCAGCAGTGACATCTTTACTTCGGGGACTGTTCCAAAGCTGGTTTGGGAAGTCTCTCCTCTCGACTATTTCAGGAATCATTAAATTACCACCTTAAGACTATGCTTAAATAAGATCTGTTAAGAATTGTCTTTAAGTTCGACTGTTTGATAACTATAGAAGCATATCGCTGTTAACATCCGTTTAAGTTAATCGTTTGTTTACTGTTCCATGTTTATTTGAGTAGAGGTTAATAAATGCCGTTGTTTATTTTATAAAAACTCGACTCAAATTCATCTCTGTTGCTGCTGGTTTATAGCAATTCTGACTCCAGTGATTTAGCCATTTCAACTGCTCTTTCAAATGTGAGTTGTGCTTCAGTTAGGAGCCATTTTCGAATGATTCCACAAACTCAATGATCTTTCGTTGCATTATCAAACGCATTACTGAACTGTCAATGCTTGGACAATATCTTCAATTCAGCCACATAAGCTAAAATGGACTCTCCATCATTTTGATTCTGATAATGAAGCAATGGGTTTGGTTCTAAATGTTCCTGCATTACTTTTAGGATATCAGCAAAGCTCATTTCAGCTGGTTTGGTTGGAGCAATTAACCCACAAAGCAAACTCTATCTCTTCCACCTGTTACAGGTAACAGGTAAGTGAGTGAATGGACTTTTTTTTCCTTGCCTTTTTTTCAGGGAATAAAGAGCATGTCCGTAGGGTTAGTACTTTGCTCTGGGTGTCAGGTGTGGGAACCACACCTGACTGGGAATGTTCCAGTCTCCCAGATGGCCACATCTGTGCCAAGTGCACCGAGATGCAGCTCCTGAGAGACCGTGTTAGGGATCTGGAGCTGCAGATCGATGACCTACAGCTTATTAGGGAGAGTGAACAGGAGATGGAGAGGAGCCACAGGGAGTTAGTCACCCCAAGGCTGCAGGAGTCAGATAAGTGGGTGACGGTCAGGGAAGCAAAGGGAAGAGCTCAGATAGTAGAGAGCACCCCCGTGGCCATCTCCCTCCGTAACCATTATCTCGTTTTGGAAGCGGTTGGAGGGGGGGTGTTTTGACAAAGGACAACCACAGTGATCGGGTCTCTGGCACTAAGCCTGGTTCTGTGGTGCAGAAGGGAAAGATGATGAGGAATGCAGTTGTCATAGGGGATTCCATAGTGAGGGGAACAGACAGGAGGTTCTGTCAGCCTGATAGAGATACCTGCATGGTCTGTTGCCTCCCAGGTGCCAGGGTATGGGATGTCTTGGATTGGGTGCAGAGTATTTTGACGGGGAGAGGTTGAACAGCCAGAAGTCTTGGTATACGTTGGTACCAATGACATTGGTAGAAAAAGGCAGGAGGTCCTGAAGAAAGAATTCAGGCAGTTGGGTAGGAAGCTAAAAAGCAGGACCTCCAGGGTAATAATCTTGGGATTGTTGCCTGTGCCACATGCTAATGAGCGCAAGAATAGCATGATCAGGTATATTGATGTGTGGCTGAGAGACAGGTGTAGGGGGCAGGGCTTCAGGTTCCTGGATCATTGGGGCATCTTCTGGGGGAGGTATGACCTGTACAAAAAGGACAGGTTACACCTGAACCCAAAGGAGTCCAATATCTAGGTAGGCAGGTTTAATAGAGCTGCTAGGGAGGATTTAAACTAACTTGGCAGGGGGACGGGAACCAAAATGACGCTGGAGATATTGTAATGAGAGACGCAGAGATGGCAGAGGAATTGAATGCATATCTTGCATCAGTCTTCACAGCGGAAGACATCTGCAGTATACCAGACATTCAGGAGTGTCAGGGAAGTGAAGTTTGTGCAGTGAAAATTATGATTGAGAAGGTGCTCAGGAAGCTTAATGGTCTGAGGGTGGAATCGATTGTTAGGGATGAGATTATGGAGTACCTGGAGGCACATGACAAGATAGGCAAAAGCCAGCATGGTTTCCTGAAAGGAAAATCCTGCCTAACTAATCTACTGCAATTTTTTGAGGAAATTACAAGCAGGGTAGACAAAGGAGATGTAGTAGATGTGGTGTATTTGATTTTCAGAGGCCTTTGACAAGGTGCCACACATGAGGCTGCTTAGCAAGATAAGAGCCCATGGAATTACAGAGGAGTTACTAGTGTGGGTGGAACATTGGCTGATCGACAGAAAACAGAGGGAGGGAATAAAGGGATCCTATTCTGGCTGGCTGTTCTGGAGTTCCACAGGGGTCAGTGTTGGGACTGCTGCTTTTTACGATGTATGTCAATGATTTGGACTATGGGATTAATGGATTTGTGGCTAAATTTGCCGATGATACAGAGGTAGGTGAAGGAGCGGAGAGTGTTAAGGAAACAGAGCCTGCAGAGAGCAACACACATAAAAATTGCTGGTGAACGCAACAGGCCAGAGTCAAAGTTAAAGTAAATTTATTATCAAAATATGCATATAGGTATGTTGCCATATACTGCCTTGAGGTCCATTTTCTTGCAGGCATTTACAGGAAAATAAAGAAATACAATTGAATTTATGAAAAACTGTACAGACTGACAGACAACCAGTATGCAAAAGAAGACAAAATAAGCAAAAAAATTACAGAGAACATGAGTTGTGCAGCTCTTGAAAGTGAGTCCATAAGACCATAAGACATAAGAGCAGAATTAGGCCATCTAGCCTATCAATCTTGGCTGATCCTTTCTTTTCTCCCTCCTCCTCAACCCCAGTTCCCAGCCTTCTCCCCACAACCTTTGATGCCATGTCTAATCAAGAACCTATCATTCTCAGCCTTAAGTACACCCAGCAACCCGGCCTCTATGGCTGCTTGTGGCAACAAATTCCACAAGTTCACCACCCTTTGGCTAAAGAAATTTCTCCGCATCTCTGTTTTGAAAGGGTGTCCCTCTATCCTGAGGCTGTGCCCTCTTGTCCTAGACTCTCCTACCATGGGAAACGTACGTTCCACATCTACGCTGTCTAGGCCTTTCAACATTTGAAAGGTTTCAATGAGATCCCCCCTCATCCTTCTGAATTCTAGCGAGTACAGACTCAGAGCCATCAAACGTTCCTCATACGATAACCCTTTCAATCCTGGAATCATCCTTGTGAACCTCCTCCAGACCCTCTCCAATGCCAGCACATCTTTTTTTTAGTTAAGGAGCCCAAAGCTGTTCACAATACTCAAGGTGAGACCTCATCAGTGCCTTATAAAGCCTCAGCATCACATCCCTGCTCTTATATTCTAGACTTCTTGAAATGAATGCTAATATGGCATTTGCCTTCCTCACCGCTGACTTGAACTTCAAGTTAACCTTCAGGGTGACTGCACTAGGATTCCCGAGCCCCTCTGCATCTCAGATTCCTGGATTTTCTCCCCATTTAGAAAATAGTTCGCACATTTATTTGTACTACCAAAGTGCATGACCATGCATTTTCCAACATTGTATTTCACTTGGATAGTTCAGTCATTCCACACAGACATGAAGGGCGTTGTTCAGTTCAACGGCTCTTCTTCGGAGGCCTTCAACATCCGCAGCGGTGTGAAGCAGGGCTGTGTGCTTGCCCCCACCCTGTTTGGCATCTTCTTCGCAGTCATGCTGAAGCACACCTTTGGAACATCTACTGATGGTGTCTACCTCCACACCAGATCGGACGGGAGGCTGTTCAGTCTGTCCCGGCTGAGGGCAAAAACCAAGGTTCGTGAAGTAGTCATCAGGGACATGTTGTTTGCAGACGATGCGGCATTAGCAACACACTCTGAAGAGAAACTGCAACGCCTCATGGACAGCTTCTCAAGAGCCTGCCAGGACTTCAGCTTGACCATCAGCCTGAAGAAAACCAACGTGTTGGGCCAAGGCGTTGAGCATCCCCGTTATTACCATCAACAACTACGAGCTGGAGGTAGTTCATGAGTTTACATACCTTGGCTCCACCATCACGGACAGCCTCTCCCTAGACCCTGAGATTAACAGACCGATCAGACGAGCAGCCTCAACATTCGCCAGGCTGACAAAGAGAGTCTGGGAGAACAGAAAGCTGATGACACACACTGAAGTTGCAGTCTACAGGGCCTGTGTCCTCAGCACACTGCCTTACAGCAGCGAGACCTGGAGCCTCTACTCCAGACAAGAGCGGCGTCTCAACGCCTTCCACCTTCGCAGCCTGAGACGCATCCTGGACATCACGTGGACTGACCGAGTCACTAACAATGAGGTCCTGGCCCACGCCCAGATACCGAGCCTCTTCACCCCGCTCCAACAACGCCGTCTCCGCTGGCTGGGCCACGTACACCGCATGTCAGACGGGAGG
Organism: Mobula birostris; assembly: GCF_030028105.1. NCBI lineage: Eukaryota > Metazoa > Chordata > Chondrichthyes > Myliobatiformes > Myliobatidae > Mobula > Mobula birostris. Next base: position 9,703,484 of record NC_092370.1, read on the forward strand.
ATCCCGAAAGACCTGCTGTACGGGGAACTGGCCTCCGGCAAGAGAGCACACAAGGGCGGCCTCATCTTCATTTCAAGGATGTCTGCAAGAGAGACATGAAGTCACTGAACATGAACGTTGAGAGGTGGGAGGACATTGCAAGCGATCGCTCTTGCTGGAGGCTGGAACTACGCAGAAGTCTAAAAAAAAGAGAAGAGAAGCTGAGGCTTGCTGCTGAAGAAAAGCGCACTCATCGGAAAAACAGCACCAAGACAACACTGGAGGACAGTGCCTTCAAGTGCGGTCGCTGCAGCCGAGACTGTCACTCCCGTGTGGGCCTCTACAGCCACAACAGACGCTGCTCCAACACAGACTGAAGCAAGACTTTCCAGGCGCAGATCCATGGTCTCGCGAGACTAATGGATGCCACCACCACCATCATTTCATTTGCCACGTTTTTGCCCATTCTCCTAACCGGTCAAAGTCCTCCTGCGTCCTACCTGTTTCTTCAACATTACCTGCCCCTCTACTAATCTTCGTATCAACTGCAAACTTGGCAACAAAGCCATCTATTCCATCACCTAAATCATTTATATCCAGCATAAAAGGAAGCGGTCCCAACACCGACCCCTGCGGAACACCACGAGTCATAAGTTGTGGAATCAGTTCAGAGTTGAGTTGAGTGAAGTTATCCACACTGGTTCAGGAGCCTGATGCTTGAAGGATAATATCTATTCCTGAACCTGGTGGTGGGGGATCTAAGGCTCCTGTACCTTCTGCCTGATGGTAGCAGCAAGAAGAGAGCATGGCCTGGATGGCTGGGGACTTTGGATAGAAACAGAGAAAACCTGCAGGTACGGTCTCGATTCCTTCTGCTGAATGACAGAGTTGGGTAGGCAAGCCACTCAAACAATGAAAGGGCTAAACCAGACAAAATGCCAGAGGAGCTCAGCAGCATCTGTGGAGGGAGTAAACAGCTGATATTTTCGTCTGAGACCCTTCATCAGGATCATTGTTTCAGCTTGAAACGTCGACTGTTTATTTTTCATCATAGATGCTGCCTGACTTGCTGAGTTCCTCCAGCATTTTGTGTGTGTGTTACTCAAGATTTCCAGCATCTGCAAAACCTCTTGTGCTAATGTAAGTGGGCCACATGAATGGCAATGGGGTTATATTCGTTTGTTGTTTAAAAAAAATTCACACCTCCGAATGGAACGACCTTGAATGCACCATTTTACACTGCTACCTGCTTTGCATAAATATCATGAATGAATAGAGATGTGTGGCATGTGACTCGCGTAACCAGGAAACGGCCGCTGACGTAAGATCGGGTCACGTGGCCGCTCGGCCGTCCGCTCCTCCCCGTTTCCCCGCCTCCGGGCGACAATGTGGCGGCTGAAGTTGGACCCGGGCGACGATGTGTTCGATGAGGAGGTGGATGAGCTGCGGCTGCCGCGGAACGAGTGGAACGTCTGCATGGGGAACAGACTCAAGGTACGGGTGGGGCCTGGGCCACGGGGGACGGGGACCCTCTGTCCCTCTTCTACTGGCCGAGGGACGGGGGCGGGTGGGCGAGCGGCCCTGCGCCCTCTGTCGCACTTGTACTGGTCCAGGGATGGGAACGGGTGCTGGCGTGGGCAGTAAGTCTGCACCTTCTGTCCCCCTCTTGTGATGAAATTATACATGTAATACCTGTTCACAGTTGGAACTTGAGTATGATGTTTATCAAACGTTAAATAACTTCTTCTGCCGCTGTTTTATTTATGGGGTTGCCACCAGTTTGAATGTGGCTTGTTGAAATAGTCATGATGCTCTTGGTTTGGTGATGAGAGTTTGTCAAAACCTTCTAATTTTGATCAGTAAAATGTATAAAGTTTGTTTACTTTTTGGTCTCTAAGTGCAACCAACTAAAAATACAGGAACATGTATATTTAAATTTGTATCACTAAAGTTTACAGAATTGCTTGCACCTGGCACCTTTAGTTACCACCTCAAAGAATTCTAACAGGATAGTTATTTCTCTGATAGTGACAAACCTGCTTGTCAGATATCAGAGCATCCACATAGTTTCTGATGCAGCAGGGAAATGTCACACATTGGAAGGTCTAGATAGAGTGGATGTGGATAGAATGTTCCCAATAGTGGAGGCATCTAGGACCAGAAGGTACAGTCTCAGATTGGAAGGACATCCAGTTAAAACAATGATGTGGAGGATTTTCTTTAGCCGGGGGTGGTAAATCTGTGGATATATTTAAAGCAGTTGATAGGTTCTTAATTAAAATTTCAAAGTAAATTTATTATCAAAGTACAATATACGTCACCATATACAACCCTGCGATTTGTTTTGTTGCAGGCATACACAGTAAATCCAAAAAACATAATCAAATCAGTGAGAGACCACACCCAGTAGGACGGACAAACAACCAATATGCAAAAGACAACAAACTGTGTAAATACAAAAGAGGATAGAATAATACTGAATAGATAACCCAATGAGATGGAGAGTCCTTGTAAGTGAGTCTATACATTGTGGGAACATTACAGTGATGGGGCAGGTGAGGTTGATTGAAGTTTTCCCCTCTGGTTCAGGAGCCTGATGATTGAGAGGTAATAACTGTTCCTGAACCTGGTGGTGTGGGTTCTGAGGCTCCTGTACCACCTTCATGATGGGACCTGGGTGTTGGGAGTCCGTGATGATGGACGCTGTCTTCCTGCGACAGCGATGTAGATGCGTTCAATGGTGTGCTGAGCTTTACCCATGATGGACTGGGCCATGTCCATTATATTTTCAGGATTTTTCCATTCAAGGGTATCTGCGGGTATCCATGATGTAACCAGGCAATAAACTCCCCACCGCACATTTATAGAAGTTTCTCAAAATATTCAGATGTTATGCCAAATCTTTGCAGATTTCTAAAGAGGCAGAGGCACAGCTGTTAGTAAAGGTGTGAAAAATTATAGGGCGAAGGCAGGAGCATGGGATTGAAAGGGATAATACATCAAACGTAATTGAATGACTGAGCAGGATGGATGAGCCGAGTGGCCTTATTCTTCAGAAGAGGACCTGATTGTGACGACTCTCTAATGAGTAAATGGATCCTTTGGGAGGTTGTTTCGCACGAGGCCAGGCCCGCAGCACAAATTGCAACATGCTCCAGGTGTGTGGAGTTACCAAAACTAGAGTGAAGTTTCTTGGGAAACTGAAAGGTCTGAAGGTAGATAAGTCACCTGGACCAGATGATGTACACCCCAGGGTTCTGAAAGAGGTGGGTGGAAGCATTAGTAATGATCTTTCAAGTGTAACCTTCAGCCTTGGCCAGCACGTGTTCGTCTAGGGGAAGACACTTCTGGCCCCGCCAAGCTGAGAAATCTCGTCTGTGTGGATGTTGCATGATGTGTTGCCCGGTTACAAATCCACAATATCAAACAGTACACAATATGCGATTAAACGATTGATCTTTATAATTCTTAATTTGACTATATGGTTAGTAAAGAAACAAAAAAGGGCCCATTCTCATGAAACCGTCTATTGCGCATCGTTGGAACTCACTGTTCGTTTATTTGTTCCCATCAATCTCCAAACGTAGGCATCCCTCGGACCCTTGCTCCTCAGTCCACTCCATCCGGTGGTCTTCTGACTCCCTCCATTCGCGTCCTCTCTCTCTCCATCGCTCCCCGACGAAAGACCCCAAAAAATCCGACTCCCGGACACACAAGAAAGAACAACATTTCTCCCATTGGATAGATTATGAAGACATGTAGTCCCCTTTTATTGTCATTTAGTAATGCATGCATTAAGAAATGATACAATATTTCCTCCGGTGTGATATCACAAAAACACAGGACAGACCAAGACTGAAAAAACTGACAAAACCACATAATTATCCATATAGTTACAACAGTGCAACAATACCATAACTTGATGAAGAAGTCCGTGAGCACAGTAAAGTTCAAAGTTTCTCAAATGTCCCACATCTCACGCAGGCGGGAGAGGGAAGAAAAACTTTCCCTGCCATGCCGACCACAATCCGACTCTGAGTCATCCGAAAACTTCGAGCTCTGATCAGCTCTCCGACACCGAGTACTGAGCGCCATCTCTGTCCGAGCGATTCGACCTCTTTCTCGGTCGCCAAAAGCAGACAAGGCCGGGGATTTTGAGGCCTACCTTCCAAAAGATTCCCGACCTCACAGTAACGACAGCAGCGGATGGGCATTTCAGAAATTTCTCCAGATGTTCCTCTGTGCTTTCACGTCTATCTCCATCAAATCAGAAATTGTCCACGGCCTCTATTTAACAGATACGACATCATTTTTCACCGGAGAGCTGCGCACGTACGGTGCGCTGCCATCTTCTCCTCCCGCCTGCATTCCAAAGCCCTGTTATCTCTAGTCATAACCCAAACATTGCTGCTACAGAGAAATCATTTCCTTAGCAGTGGAACATTACATAGAAGCCATTACATTAGCCTTAGCAGTGAAACCTTACAGCATGTTACACAAGAATCACTGGAATGTTTCTGGAAGACTGGAAAATTGCAAAAGTCACTCCACTCTTCAAGAAGGGAGAGAAGCAGAAGAAAGGAAACTTTAGGCCAGTTGGTCTGACCTCAGTGGTTGGGAAGACGTTAGAGTCGATTATTAAGGATGAGGTCTCATGGTACTTGGAGGTACATGATAAAATAGGCCACAGTCAACGTGGTTTCCTCAAAGGAAAATCTTGTCTGACAAATCTTTTGAAATTCTTTGGTGAAATAACAAGCAGGATAGACAATGGAAAATCAGTTGATGTTGTGTACTTGGATCTTCAGAAGGCCTTTGACAAGGTATTACACAAGGCTGTTTAACAAGCCACAAGCCCATCCTATTACAGGAAAGATTCTAGCATGGATAAAACAATGGCTGATTGGCAGGAGGCAAAGAGTGGAAATAAAGGGAGCTCTTTCTGCCTTACCGCCGGTGACTAGTGGTATTCCACAGGAGTCTGTATTGGGAACAATTCTGTTTCGTTATATACCAATGATTTGGATGATGGATTGATATCTTTTTTGAAAATTTTGCAGACGATATGAAGATAGGTGGAGGGGTTATGGAGTACTTGGTGACACAGGACAACATAGGACAAAGTCAGCATGGTTTCCTTAAGGGAAAATCTTGCCTGATGAACTTTGAGGAGATTATAACTAGGATAAAGGAGATGCAGTGGATGTTGTATATTTGAACTTTCAGAAGACCTTTGACAAGGTGCCACACATGAGACTGCTTACTAAGAACCCATGGTATTACAGGGAAGTTACTGGCATGGTTAGAGCATTGGCTGATTAGTAGGAGGCAGAAAGATTAGGAGAATGGACAAGAAAGTGGCAAATGAAATACAATGTTGGAGAATGCACTTTGGTAGAAATAAATGTGCGGACTGTTTTCTAAATAGGGAGAAAATCCAAAGGAACTTGGGAGTCCTTTTGCAGAACACCCTGAAGGTTAACTTGCTGGTTGAGTCGGTGGTGAGGAAGACAAGTGCAATGTTAGCATTCATTTCAAGAGGTCTAGAATACAAGAGCAGGGATGTGATGCTGAGGCTTTATAAGGCACTGGTGAGGCCTCATCTTTAGTATTGTACGTAGTTTCGGGCTCATCTAAGAAAATATGTGCTGGCATTGGAGAGGATTGAGAGGTGGTTCACAAGGATGATTCCGGTAAAGAAAGGGTTATCATATCAGGATTGTTTGATGGCTCTGAGCCTGTACTCACTGGATTTAAGAAGGATGAGGAGGGATCTCATTGAAATCTTTTGAATGTTGAAAGGCCTAGTCAGTAGATGTAGAAAGAATATTTCCCATTGTCGGGAAAGTCTAGGACAAGAGGGCACATCGTCAGGAAAGAGGGGTGTCCATTTAAAACAGAGCTGCAGAGAAATTTCTTTATCCAGAGGATGGTGAACTTGTGGCATTTGTTATCACAGGCAGCTGTGGAAGCCAGATCATTAGGTTTATTTAAGGCAGGGACTGATAGTTTTTGATTGGACATGGCATGAATGGTTACGGAGAGAAGGCCGGTGAGTGGGTCTGAGGAGGAGAAAAATAGCTCAGCCATGATTGAATGGCGAAGCAGACTTGATGGGCCAAATGGTCTAATTCTGCTTCGATATCTTGTGCTATACAGCATCCCCTATCCCTTGCTCCTGAGGAAATTACCTATTTCATACTTGTTTATAGTAGGTACTATTTTAGCAAACATTAAATATTTTTCCTCGCCATTTTCTATGTTCCAGGGATGTTCCTGCCATGAATGCATCCAATTTTGGTTCACATTCAGGGTGTTCTTAGTTTGACAAAAACAAAGAACTTTGGTTATTAAACTTACATTGGTAAACTAAAGTTTGTTTACATTTTGATCTCTAAGTGCAATCAAATTAAAATATGATAACACGTTTATTTGAAATTATACTTCTAAAATTTGCAAAATTGCTTGCATCTTGATCCCTTTCAGAAATGTACAATGAGAATCTATTTTATTAGCACTGCCATATCAAAGTTCAAAGTAAATTTGTTGTTTTGTGGCAGCAGGTCAATGCAAGACAAAAATTACAATAATTTACAATAAGAAATATATAAAAATAGTGCAAAAAGAGGAAAACATTGGGGTAGTATTCATGGACCACTCAGAAATCTGGCGGAGGAGGAAAAAGCTGCTCTTAGAATGATGAGTGCATACTCAGGCTCCGGCATTCCTTGATGAGAAGAGGGTATGTTCTGGATGGTGAGGGTCCTGAATGATGCCTCCTTCCTGCGGTACCATCTTTTGAAGATGCCCTTAATGGTGAGGAGCTTTGTGCCCACGATGGGGGTAGTTGAGTCTGCAACCCTCCGTAGCTTTTCTCGATCCCGTGGATTGGACCCCTGTACCAAATAGTGATGCAACCAGTCAGTACATAAGGTAGAAATTTGCTTTAGTCTTTGTTGACATGCCAAATCTAATTAATCTCACGCCATTGGCGGGCCTCCTTCATGATTGTATCAATGTGTTGGGTCCAGAATAGATCATCAGAGATGTTGACACCCAGGAACTTGAAACTGCCCCCCCCCTTCCACTGCAGATCCCTCGATGAGAATGTGTGTGTGTGTGTGTGTGTGTGTGCTCCCCCCGCCTCCCGACTTCCCCTTCCTGAAGTCCGCAATCAGTTCCTTGGTCTTACTGACACTGAGTGCAAGGTTGCAGTTGTGACGCCGCTCAACTAGTTGATCTGCTCTCTCCTTTGTGCCTCTATCACCATTTGAGATTCTGCCAATAATAGTTTTGCCATTGGCGAATTAATGGATGGCATTTGAGCTTTGCACACCCGCAGTCCCGAGTGTAGATAGAGAAGATCAGTGGGCTACGCATGTATCCTTGAGGTGTGTCGGTGTTGATCATTAGCGAGGAGGAGACGTTATTTTTGATCTGCACTAAATGTCTCCCGATAAAGTCAAGGATCCAGTTGCAGAGGGAGGTACAGAGGCCCAGGTGTTGAAACCTGTTGAATAGTACTGAGGGGATGATAGTATTGAGTGTTGAGCTGAAATCAATGAACAGCAACCTGAATTGGGTATACTGTTGCTGTTATCACATTCTCTAAATGTGTAGTGGAATATGGCTGCATCGCAGTCTGGTATGGAAAATCCTACAGAAAGTACTGGAGACAGTCCAGTACCTCACGGGTAAAGCCCTCCCAACCATTGAGCACATCTACAAGAAATGCTGTCGCAGGAAAGTAGCATCCATCATTGGGTATCCCCACCATCACTCAGGTCATGCTGTCGTCTAGTTGCTGCCACCAGGAAGAAGGTGCAGAGCCTCGACTCGTATCATTGGGTTCAGGAACAGTTATTAACCCTCAACCATCAAGCTCTTGAACTGTAGGGGTAACTTTCTTTGCCCCCATCACTAAAATGATCCCACAACCTGTAGCCTCACTTTCAAGGACTCTTCATCTCGTGTTCTCGATACATATTGCTTACTTGTTTATTATTATTTCTTTTTGTATTTTCACAGTTTGTTTTTGGCATTCTGGGCAGTCCTTCTATTATGGTTATTTATAGATTAGTTGAGTATGTCCACAAGGGAATGAATCTCAGGGTTGTATATGGTGACGTATATCTACTTTGATAATAAAGTTCACTGAATTTTGAAAAATTGTTTCAGATATCAGAGCGTCCACATAGTTTCTGGAGTAGTACAGTTTTATTGACAGAAATTGAAATACAAAGTTTTTTAAAAATGGGAAAAGAAACATTAAAGGTTAGCCTAAAGATTAAAGGTTTGGCTTTATTTGTCACATGTACATCAAAGCGTATAGTGAATGCGTCATTTGTGTCAACGACCAACATTGTCCAAGGATGTGCTGGGAGCCGCCCACAAGTGTCGCCAAGCCCACAATTTACTAATCCTAAACTAAAGCACCCAGAGGAAATGCATCCAGTCACGGGGTGGGAAAGAGGCATACAAACTCCTTATGGACAGCGGCTGGGAATCAAACTGTCACCTTCCAATCACTGGCGCTTTAAAGCTTTACGATAACTGCTTCATCTGTAGCCACATTGAAATAAGTAAATGGGTCTCTTGGTAAACTTGCACAAAAGATGCCCTGCAGTAAGTATTTGAAAGAATTCTTGTCAGCATGGTAGGTACATAGTGCTAGAAAGTTTGTGAACCCTGTAGAATTTTCTCTATTTCTGCATAAATGTGACCTAAAATGTGATCAGGTCTTCACACAAGTCCTAAAACTAAATAAAGAGAACCCAATTAAATAAATAACACAAAAAAATTTTACTACTTAATTTATTGAGAAAAATGATCCAATATTGCATGCGTTTATTGGAAAGTATGTGAACCTCTGGGGTAATGCCTTCTACAAAAGCTATTTGGAGTCCAGTGTTCTAATCAATGAGATGAGATTGGAGGTGTCGGTTGTAGAGGTACCCTGCCCGATATTTAAAAAAAGATATGAAGTCAAGTTACTGACAGAGCCTGTTCTTCTGGAGAAAGATCTGTTTCTGTGCACCGTGCCTCAATCAAAACAACTTTCAGATGACCTTTGAAGAGTTGTAGAGATGCACGAAGCTGGAAAAGGCTACAAAAGCATTTCTGAAGACCCGAGTGTTCATCAGTCCACAGTAAAAAAAAATGTCTGCAAATGGAGGAAATTTGGGTCTGTTGCGACTCTCCCTTGGAGTGGGCGTCCTGCCAAGATCACACCAAGAGCACAATGTGCAATGTGAGGTGCAAAAGAACCCAAGGGTAACAGCAAGACCTGCAGAAATCTCTTGAACTTGCTAAAGTCTCTTTTCTTATGTCCACTGAGCAAGAATGGTGTTCATGGAAGGACACCATGGAGGAAACCACTGCTCTCCAAAAAAAATTGCTGCATGTCTCAAGTTTGCAAAAGACCACCTAGATGTTCCACAGTGCTGGGACAATGTTCTGTGGACAAGGGGGGTCACACCAGTTACTGAAAGCAAAGGTTCACATATGTTTTCCAACAAATACATGTAATATTGAATCACTTCCCTCAATAAATAATGTTTTCGAGTTTATTTAATTGGGTTCGGGTTCTCTATCTCATTTTAGGACTTGCTTGAAGATCTGATCACATTTTAGGTCATATTTATGCAGAAATAGAGAAAATTCTACAGGGTTTTAAAACTTTCTAGCACCACTGTAGTTGATGCAATGGTGCTACTTTTATTAAAGGTCTGAGAGGCTAAGTAATGCAGCTGATGGGACTGGGTGAAGGTGTGGGCAGCAGCCCTGTAGCCTCTGCCCCTCTCTCATGGTGAGGGTACATTATTTCTGTATGTGTTCTCTGATAACAGGGCAAGTGGGGGAGTCCAAGACTAGAGGGCATATTCTCAGAAGAGAGGGATGTCCATTTAGAATGAAGATGAGGAATTTCTTTAGCTAGAGAGTGAATCTGTGGAATTCGTTGCTGCACATGGCTATGAGGCCTGGTCATTAGGTATATTTAAGGCAGAGGTTGATAGATCTTTGACCATTCAGGGCACGAAGGGATATGGGAAGAAGGCAGGAGATTACAGTTGAGAGGGAAAATGGATCAGCCATGATGAAATGATGATGGGCCGAATGGCTTAACTCTGCTCCTATAACTTTGTGGTTTAAAAATGATTGTAAACTGCAAAACTGCAAATCCATCCCCCAGCAACAGTATGTGAACAGGTTCTTGAATATTCAAATTCATGGGGTGATATGATAAACCTGTGCACTATTTCTACAACTTACCTGGCAAACTTGTTCTGCAATTACCCTTAGTCTTACTGACGTTGAGCGCTGTTACCCTGTTCTTATTGAGAGAAATGTCCATGCATGACCCCAGCTGTTTGTGCTCGAGGATATAACAACAGACTTTAACTGTTTCTTTTAAATAGGCATTGGATTTTGTCCCTGGTAGTTTATTCATGGGAATTGGAGGGCCACCTTTACAATCTACCAACCAATGAAAATGTTCCAATCAGCTGGAGATTTGTTGATGTTGTTATACCAAGGCCATTAGCTGCATTATTGAACGTTGGAGATGGCTTATAAATTTACTACTGTGTAACAGCCTATAGACAACGTTCCCTCTAATTTGTCATGACCAGTGTGCGCAAAAATCTTGTGCCATGCAATTTTTTGTCCAGTGACAACGTGTGCACTAATTTTTAAGTGGAAAGCAAATCTGAAGCTATTCTAAGCATAATAAATTACCCAAGTCCAGTTTGTTGATAGCTTTTGGCGTAGCAGTTTCTACTGTCTCATTAAGCCATTCTGCTTTAAATGAACTAGCAGTTCTTTGGTGCTTCACGTCCTTTGCTTCTTTGGAATTCGACATTGCCTGCAGAGTAAATTCTCTCGAGCTGCACAAGGTTGGCAAAATCTTCATTTCCCACATGCATAACTTCATTTGTTTATTTTTGCCATCTGATTTCAACTCCTTTACCTCCTAAAGATTAAAGCACTCAAGCTGTTCCAATTAACTGGCGAACAATGCATCACGAGTCAGCTGCCTGCAAAGCTAAGCTTCTGTATTCCACTCCAGACATCAATCACATTTGATTGTTCTAGCTTATTTTCCACTATTGTCACATGCTGACAGCTGCACCTTACAGAGAAATGGGATTGGTCTGTACACACGTAGAAAGCAACATGTTTTCTGCATAATTTTCATTTACTGTTTTGTCAGTTAAAAAGAAATAAGTTTCCATCTTGTCTTCGAACTTTTTAAATGATCAAAGTACATTTATTGTCAAAATATTTATACATTATATAACCTTGAAATTCGTCTCCTTACGGCAGCTACAAAATAAAGGAACCCAAAAGAACCCATTTTTAAAAAAGTTCGCAAACACAGTGTGCGGGGTGGGGGGGGGAACAAATCGTCGAAACAATAAAGGTAATTAAGTAGCATTCAGGGAGAAAGTGAGTTCACAGACACGAAGCCTGAGGCAGGCCACAGCCTCAGTTCATCGCAGAGCTGAGTAGGTGTCGAGTAGCAGCAAGCAGGACTGGCCTGACCCTTGCTCCTGCTCCTGACACCTTGCTTTTTAATGTCGCCCAGCATCTAAATCGTCCAAATGTCGGTTCCTTCCTTGCTCTAGAACCTGAGCCCTGTCACTTCGATACGCTCTGCCACCACGTTTCAGCCGGTACCTGACCTTTCCAGATCGGCCAGTGATCAAGCCTCAGTGTTTTTCCTTACTCTCGGCATTGGTAGATAGGCCTCGACTCTGCCTTGCCTCGCTTGCTTCTCCATTTGTTTGCGGTGATCGTTTACCAGAAAAAGTGGTATTAATAAAGTAGTTGCATTCTTTCAAAGTTGCTGGTGAACGCAGCAGGCCAGGCAGCATCTCTAGGAAGAGGTACAGTCGACTGTACCTCTTCCTAGAGATGCTGCCTGGCCTGCTGCGTTCACCAGCAACTTTGATGTGTGTTGCTTGAATTTCCAGCATCTGCAGAATTCCTGTTGTTTAGTTGCATTCTTTGTTTTGTTTGCTGTCGCTGGGCTTCACCACTGCCATCTTAAACCAGAAATTATTTAATAACAAAAAGATAAAGTAGTTTTATTATTTGTCACATGATATTGAAACACCAAGTGAAAGGTGTCATTTGTGTTAAATTATCGAGGATTGTGCTGCACAGACCACAAATATCTCCAAATATAGCACGCCCACAGCTCACTAGCTTTAAGCTGTACGTCTTTGGAATGTGGGAGGAAACCAGAGCACCCGGAGGAAACTCGCACAGACAGAGGAAACGTACAAACTCCTTACAGACAGCAGCGGGATTCAAACCCTGTTCTTGGAGCTGCCACGACCAAACGATATGCTGACAAGCTCTACCACTATTGTGCAACAGATGTGAGGAATCAGTTGCAGACAGCTCTTTGTGTCGGCAGAACCGGTTTGGCTCTTTGAAAAAGGAATCCAGTGCTTTATGGAAATTCTCACTTTCAAGTAACTCATTAAGTTCAGAGGGCTATTGCCGGTGCTCACTGACTGAAGAATCCTGGGCCCTCCTGTCTGGAACAACGTAAGGAGGATTCAATGCAGAGAATTGATAAAGGCTGCCGAGAGGTGTAGTCTCGGCCAGCTCCATCATGGGCCTTGGAATCCTTTTAAAGATGTCCTTGATGGTAAGGTGAGGCCCCCAATGGTCAGATCCATCATAAATTACCTTCACCACCCAGGACATGCCCTCTTATTGCTACCATCACAGAGGTGGTACAGGAACCTGAAGGTGCACACCCTATTTCGGAGAAACAGGTAATGGTCCATGAACATTACCTCACTCTTTCGTCTTTTTCATAACTTATTTTAATTATAACTTCTGGTAACCTTTCTGTCTTGCACTGCTGCAAGAGATCAAATTTCACAGCATATGTTAACATTGATAAGATTGAAAGAGTACGGAGAAAATTTATGATGTCGAGACTTGAGGAACTAAGTTCTAGGGAAAGGTTGAATAGGTTAGGACTTTATTCTCTGAAGTGTAGGAGAATGAAGGGTGATTCGATAGAGGTGTATAAAATTCTGGATGGCAGGGTGGAAGTAAGTCTACCAGAGGAGGTGTAAGGTGCTCCTTCCATCTGCTAGCGTGCAGGTCCCCCTTGGGTGAGGTGCAGCACCTGCTTAGCCCCTCTGATCAGGGTCACATGAAGCCACGGGAGCAGGTGGTGGATGGTCGTTGAGCATCTAGTACATATCACAAGTCCTGGTGGTGCGACCATTAATGCCAGACAGACAATCTGAAGAGTATTGATAATGGCTGGGGACACCTGTCTTCTAAAGACACTCCCAGAAGGCAATGGCAAACTACTTCTGTAGAAAAGTTTGCCAAGAACAATCATGATAGAAAGACCGTGATCACCTATGTCATATGACATGGTACATAACGAACAAACTGCAGTTGTTACGACTTGAGGAACTAAGTTCTAGGGAAAGGTTGAATAGGTTAGAACTTTATTCCCTGGAGTGTAGGAAAATGAAAGGAGATTTGACAGTATAACTCTCGCTTTGGCTAGCGGCTTAATATAGGGGATGATAGCCCCCCCCCCCCCCCCCGGCCGGGCCAAACTTAAGAAATCTCATTTGGGTGGATGCTGCGTGATGTGTTTCCTGTTACAAATCAGTACCCCAAAATAACAAATAGTACACAACATGCAATTAAACAATTGAGCTTATAATTCTTAATTTGACTGTATGGTTAGTAAAGAAAACAAAAAGAAAAGGGGCCCATTCTCATGAAACAATCTAATGTGCAACGTTGGAGCTCACTGATAAGGGCATTCGTCCACCATCGACCTCCTCCGATCATCGCTGACCTTCGGACCCTCACTTCAAGTCCACTTCATCCGGCGGTCTACCAACTCTCTCCATTCGCATCTTCTCTCCTCATCTCTCCCCGGAAGAAGGCCATGAATTCTTGGCTCCCAGACACACAAGAAAAAACAACGTCTTACTCTAGTCATAACCCAAACATTGCTGCTACACAGAAACCATTACCTCAGCAGTGGAACATTGCAGAGAAGCCATTACATTAGCAGTGAAACCGTACAGTGTGTTATAACAGAAATATACAAAATAGATGGGTAAAGATAGGGTAAATGTAAGCAGGCTTTTTCCACTGATGAAGCTATCCTGAGTCTGTTCACTCCATTTCCCAACCCCCTGCCAAATTGATTTAAGCCCTTCCAAAAGCTCTAACATACCTGCCCACGTAAGTATTGGTCCCCCTTGGTTCAGGTGCAACCCATCACTTTTGAACAGGTCAGACTTCCCTCGGAGGAGATCCCGATGATCCAAGAACTTGAAGCCCTGTCCTCTGTGATAGCTTCTCAGCCATGCATTAATTTGCCTTGTTTAATTTAATCTTGTTTCTACCCTCACTGGTGCCGTGCACAGGCAGCAATCGCAGAAATTACTACCCTGGAGGTCCTTCTCAGCTTTCTACCTAGCTCTATAAATTCTCTTTCCAGGACCTCATTGCTTTTCCTTCCTAAGCCATCGGTACCGATATGTACCAAGATATAACGCTGCTTTCCCTCCCTCTCCAAAATGCTGTGGATGCGATCTGAGACGCCCCTGACCCTGGCACCTTGGAGACAAGATACCATTCAGGTGTCCCATTCACATCCTCAGCGTATCCTCCCTGCTCCCCTAACTAATCAGTCCCCTATCACTACCACTCCCCTCTTCTGCCTCTCTCCCTTCTGCACCACAGACCCATGCTCAGAGCCAGTAACCCGGTCTCCATGGCATGCCCCTGGGAGCTCATCCCTCACTGCAGTATCCAAAATGGTGTACTTATTATTGAGGGAAATGGCCACAGGGTTGCTCTGTGCTAACTGCCTATTCACATTTCCATTTCTCCTGATAGTCACCCTGTTACTCGTCTCCTACAACCTTGGGGTGACTACTTCCCTGTAACTGTGATCAATTATTCTCTCTGTCTTTCTGTCTCTCTCTCATCCAGCTGCTGCTCCAGATCCCTAACATGATCTTCAAGGAGCTGCAGCCGGATGCACTTCACACAGATGTAGTTCCCTGGGAGACTCTTGGTCTCCCAGGACTCCAACATCCAACAGGAAGAATACACAACAGCCATGTACTACACTAGGTACAGTGAGAGGGGGGAGAAACGGGAACCTTAACAGTAGCGTACACGGAGCCAAAGCCTCTTTCAAGTTGAAGCCTCCTTTGAGCCAAAACCTGACATTCCTGCTTTCACCACCAGCCTATTCCCAACAGTGGCTGCCCCGCTTGTCCCTTCTGTGCTTTTAAAGCCATATGTCTGGATTGTGGGAGCCAACAACTCATAACACTAACCTTGCATCTTTTGGAATGTAAAACACTGGAGCCAACACAGCATGCCCACAACTTACTAACCCTATCCCATTCCTCTTCGGAACGTGGGAGGAACCCAGAGCAGCTGGAAGAAGCCCATGCGGTCATGGGGAGAACGTGACTGCGGAGGGAATCTGAACCTGGGCCAGTGGCACTGCTGTAGTGTTACGCTACCTTGCTGCCCTGAGTTTTCTGATTCCTTATCCAGTCCTCTCACATTATTAATCCAACAATACAGTAATTATGTCTTCCTTCTCCGAGCTGGAATTCACTTTTTAAAAATATGATTGTTAGGCAGAGCATTTGTAAGTTGAATGTGCATTGCCACGCCATCAAATGCAGATAGCCAGCTTTGATTCAGTGATTACTTTTAACTGTTTATTTCTAGGAAGGCTATCGGGACGGGCTCAATGCTGGCAGAGAATCCACGTTACAGCACGGTTTCAATAAAGGCTACCAGGAAGGTGTGAAGAAGATGTTGATTCCTGGACAGATGCGAGGGTTTCTGAGGTGAGTGCATCGAGGGGTATACAACGCAGTTTCCAGACTGCTATGGCTTTGCTTTGTGATTCTGTAGTCCACTTACTCACAGGACAGTGTATCTTTACCAAGTGCACAGACAATGACCATTTCGCAGAACTTTCTTGCTGAACATGAGTTTTCTTTCTTCCTGTTTTACATAGAACAAACACCACAGTGCAGTCCCGGTAGCCCACAATGTTGTGCTGACATTTTAACCAACTCTAAGATCAATCTAACCCTTCCCTTCAACATAGCCCTCCGGTTTTTCTATCATCCATGTGCCTATCTAAGAGTTTCCTAAATGCCCCTAATGTATCTGCCTCTACCACCACCCCCAGCAGGGCATTCATTGCACTCATCACCCTTGGTGTAAAAAGAAAAACTTACCTTTGACATCCTCTCCATCTTACTTTCCTCCAAAATTATGCCCCCTCGTATTAGCTAGGAGATAAAAGTCTCTGGCTGTCCACTTGATCTATGCCTCTTATCTTGTGCACCTCTTATCAAGTCACCCTTCTTCACTCCAAAGAGAAGCCCTAGCTCTCTAAATCCAGCCTGCATCCTGATAAATCTCTTCTGCACCCTGTCTAAAGCTTCCCTTAATGAGGCAACCAGAAATGAACACTCCAAGTGTGGTCGAACCAGGGTTTATAGAGCTCCTCACATCAACATTTCCTCACTCAATCCTTATTGTACTCTTCAATGTATTCTTTATTCCCATACTTGTGCCGATCAGGATTTCTTTTTTGAATATATTTATACTACCAATTCAATCACTTCATGTTATCCAGGGATATATCCGTTTGTGCCTTGAGGAAAAGCTGCATAGATAGAGGCTGAGAGACACCTATACTGATGAGGCATGGATAGAGTGGATTTCCTTTCTCGGGGAAGAAATGGCTAATACCAGGAGGCATAATTTTAAGGTGATTGGAGGAAAGTATACATACATAGAAACATACATAGAAAATAGGTGCAGGAGTAGGCCATTCGGCCCTTCGAGCCTGCACCGCCATTTATTATGATCATGGCTGATCATCCAACTCAGAACCCCGCCCCAGCCTTCCCTCCATACCCCCTGACCCCCGTAGCCACAAGGGCCATATCTAACTCCCTCTTAAATATAGCCAATGAACTGGCCTCAACTGTTTCCTGTGGCAGAGAATTCCACAGATTCACCACTCTCTGTGTGAAGAAGTTTTTCCTAATCTCGGTCCTAAAAGGCTTCCCCTCTATCCTCAAACTGTGGCCCCTCGTTCTGGACTTCCCCAACATCGGGAACAATCTTCCTGCATCTAGCCTGTCCAATCCCTTTAGGATCTTATACGTTTCAATCAGATCCCCCCTCAATCTTCTAAATTCCAACGAGTACAAGCCCAGTTCATCCAGTCTTTCTTCATATGAAAGTCCTGCCATCCCAGGAATCAATCTGGTGAACCTTCTTTGTACTCCCTCTATGGCAAGGATGTCTTTCCTCAGATTAGGGGACCAAAACTGCACACAATACTCCAGGTGTGGTCTCACCAAGGCCTTGTACAACTGCAGTAGTACCTCCCTGCTCCTGTACTCGAATCCTCTCGCTATAAATGCCAGCATACCATTCGCCTTTTTCACCGCCTGCTGTACCTGCATGCCCACTTTCAATGACTGGTGTATAATGACACCCAGGTCTCGTTGCACCTCCCCTTTTCCTAATCGGCCACCATTCAGATAATAATCTGTTTTCCTATTTTTGCCACCAAAGTGGATAACTTCACATTTATCCACATTAAATTGCATCTGCCATGAATTTGCCCACTCACCCAACCTATCCAAGTCACCCTGCATCCTCTTAGCATCCTCCTCACAGCTAACACTGCCACCCAGCTTCGTGTCATCCGCAAACTTGGAGATGCTGCATTTAATTCCCTCATCCAAGTCATTAATATATATTGTAAACAACTGAGGTCCCAGCACTGAGCCTTGCGGTACCCCACTAGTCACCGCCTGCCATTCTGAAAAGGTCCCGTTTATTCCCACTCTTTGCTTCCTGTCTGCTAACCAACTCTCCACCCACACCAATACCTTACCCCCAATACCGTGTGCTTTAAGTTTGCACACTAATCTCCTGTGTGGGATCTTGTCAAAAGCCTTCTGAAAATCCAAATATACCACATCCACTGGTTCTCCCCTATCCACTCTACTAGTTACATCCTCAAAAAATTCTATGAGATTCGTCAGACATGATTTTCCTTTCACAAATCCATGCTGACTTTGTCCGATCATTTCACCGCTTTCCAAATGTGCTGTTATCACATCCTTGATAACTGACTCCAGCAGTTTCCCCACCACCGACGTTAGGCTAACTGGTCTATAATTCCCCGGTTTCTCTCTCCCTCCTTTTTTAAAAAGTAGAGTTACATTAGCCACCCTCCAATCCTCAGGAACTAGTCCAGAATCTAACGAGTTTTGAAAAATTATCACTAATGCATCCACTATTTCTTGGGCTACTTCCTTAAGCACCCTGGGATGCAGACCATCTGGCCCTGGGGATTTATCTGCCTTCAATCCCTTCAATTTACCTAACACCACTTCCCTACTAACGTGTATTTCGCTCAGTTCCTCCATCTCACTGGACCCTCTGTCCCCTACTATTTCTGGAAGATTATTTATGTCCTCCTTAGTGAAGACAGAACCAAAGTAATTATTCAATTGGTCTGCCATGTCCTTGCTCCCCATAATCAATTCACCTGTTTCTGTCTGCAGGGGACCTACATTTGTCTTTACCAGTCTTTTCCTTTTTACATATCTATAAAAGCTTTTACAGTCCGTTTTTATGTTTCCTGCCAGTTTTCTCTCATAATCTTTTTTCCTCTTCCTAATTAAGCCCTTTGCCCTCCTCTGCTGAACTCTGAATTTCTCCCAGTCCTCAGGTGATCCACTTTCTCTGGCTAATTTGTATGCTTCTTCTTTGGAATTGATACTATCCCTAATTTCTCTTGTCAGCCACGGGTGCACTACCTTCCTTGATTTATTCTTTTGCCAAACTGGGATGAACAATTGTTGTAGTTCATCCATGCAACCTTTAAATGCTTGCCATTGCATATCCACCGTCAATCCTTTAAGTGTCATTTGCCAGTCTATCTTAGCTAATTCACGTCTCATACCTTCAAAGTTACCCCTCTTTAAGTTCAGAACCTTTGTTTCTGAATTAACTATGTCACTCTCCATCTTAATGAAGAATTCCACCATATTATGGTCACTCTTACCCAAGGGGCCTCTCACGACAAGATTGCTAATTAACCCTTCCTCATTGCTCAAAACCCAGTCCAGAATAGCCTGCTCTCTCGTTGGTTCCTCGACATGTTGGTTCAAAAAACCATCCCGCATACATTCCAAGAAATCCTCTTCCTCAGCACCTTTACCAATTTGGTTCACCCAATCTACATGTAGATTGAAGTCACCCATTATAACTGCTGTTCCTTTATTGCACACATTTCTAATTTCCTGTTTAATACCATCTCTGACCTCACTACTACTGTTAGGTGGCCTGTACACAACTTCCACCAGCGTCTTCTGCCCCTTAGTGTTACGCAGCTCTACCCATATCGATTCCACATCTTCCCGGCTTATGTCCTTCCTTTCTATTGCGTTAATCTCTTCTTTAACCAGCAACGCCACCCCACCTCCCCTTCCTTCATGTCTATCCCTCCTGAATATTGAATATCCCTGAACGTTGAGCTCCCATCCCTGGTCACTATAGGGCAATGCCAGAGGGCAAGTTCTTTACACAGAGTGGTAGGTGCCTGGAATGCCCTTCCAGGGATGGTGGTGGAGGTACATGTATCCATTAGGGACAGCTTAGAAACTTTTAGATCGACACAACGATGATGGAATGGAGAGTTATGTGTCTCAGGGAAGGGTGAGATTAGTCTTGGAGTACGTTAAAAGTTACAGCTCAATAAAACTAGAGGATTGCGTACAGTTCTGTTACATTACTGCCCATTATACCACTGGTGTTTAGGGCAACAATGAAGTTCCTCCATCTGTTTGTCCACACTGTTGCACAAATATAAAAGGTTCTTAACTGCTGTTTCCGTAACAATTTTTTTGGACTAGTCAGGGTTATTATGTCTGAGCTGCATCTCTGAGCCTGAAGGATCAGTGGACCACTCTTAGTCTGGCCTCTACCCTTTGACCTGTTTGGCATGGGTGACCCTACCAAGAGCCAAAGCATAAAGCCCTGACTCCAGCCAACATAGCTCTCTGGGTCAGTGAGGCACACGAGCCTCCAAACCATGACAAGGTTGTGGTCCTCACGGAGGATACAGTTTTGGTGGCTTTGGAGAGGGTGCAGAAGAAGTTTACCAGGATGTTGACTGGATTAGAGGGCATGTATTATTACGAGAGTTTGGATAAACTTGTGTTGTTTTCTCTGCAGCGGTGGAGGCTGAGGGGAGATCTGAAGGTTTACAAGATTACGAGAGGCACAGGTAAAGGAGACAGTCAGTACCTGTTTCCCAGGGTTGAGATGACTAAAACCAGAGGGCATGCATTTAGGGTGAGAGGGGATAAATTCAAAGGATATGTGAGGGATGAGTGCCTGGAATGCACTGCCTAGGGTGGTGGTAGAGGCAGAAACACGAGAGACTTGTAAGAGACCTTTCGGATTGACACATGAATGTGAGAAAAATGGAAGGACTGGGCATTGTGTAGACAGAAGAGACTAGTTAGCCATTTGATTACTAATTTAATTTACAGTTCTTTATATTAGCATTTGTGGTTCATGAGTTTTGCATCAGAAATACTAATGAATAAATCTATGTTTTCAATTTCCGCAGTGCACTGCTGTCATGGTGTCACCTCAATAAAAATGATCCTAATCTCCTGTCCAAAGTAAATCAACTCCTTGATGTTGCTACCCAACAGGAAGAAGTTATTTTCAGAAACCTGAGTTTACCCACCAGGGAAACGAATGTCAGTGATGTGACCGAGTGCATTGAGGACATGGGATTGGACACTGGACCAGAGCAGCCGGATAGGGATCATTCCAATGAGGCTGTGAGCAAAAACTGCTACCCTACTGCCAGTGGAACGGGACAACATGATCCTGGAACAAACTGGACTGGTTTAGTTCACCAGACATGCTGCAGAAAATCATCAGGAATTAATGAAGCAGAAATGGTTCAGCAGCTTTTTCGAGACTGCGAGCTCTTGCTGAAAGACTATCAAATACCGGTGGATATAGCGCATATTTTCAGTGACAGCCATATCTGTCAATAAATGAGTCTATTCCCTGCTGGGGATTTTTGTAAAGTAGGAATAGTTGAGAATATTCAATATTTGCTCAGATATTTAAATTTAATAAACAGTAGTTTCAAATAATATTTGGTTATGTTGTGTTTTATACAAGAAAAAAGTCTTTGTGCATAGTCATCACCAGCCCCTGCCTACCTGCCATGTGAGT
This sequence comes from Mobula birostris, assembly GCF_030028105.1. NCBI lineage: Eukaryota > Metazoa > Chordata > Chondrichthyes > Myliobatiformes > Myliobatidae > Mobula > Mobula birostris. Next base: position 9,724,802 of record NC_092370.1, read on the forward strand.
ATATATATGTATGTATAATACACACTCATATACATATACACTTACACACACTGAAAGGCATTGAAAAATAGCGACACAGTAGCACAATACTTTACCAATGACCCGGGTTCAGTTCCTGCTGCTGCCTGTAAGAAGTTTGTATGTTCTCCCTGTGACCACATGGGTTTCCTACGGGTACTCCAGTTTCCTCCCACAGTCCAAAGACATGTGGGTTGGTAGGTTAATTGCCACTGTAAACGGTCCCGTGATCAGGCTAGGGTTAAAGCGGGGGCTTGCTGGGCGATGTGGCTCGAAGGACCGGAATGGCCAATTCCATGCTGGATCTTAATTTTTAAAAAATGTGTATAAATGGCAAGCGATACCCACCCTGCTCATGTACTGTTTGTCCCCGCTAGGACCACCAGACTCAAAAAGTTACTTTCACCAAACAGCAAAGCTGATCAAAACCTTCAACCACTAACCCAGCCCTCCACACCCCTAACCACCACTACTTTATCATTTCCTGCCAGTCACCTTATGTACAGACACTCCTGTCACTTTATGGACGTACAATCAGTCTATGTACATAAGCTGTCTTATGTTTGTTTTTATTACTGTGTTCTTTGTTTTATTGCTTTTTTTTTCCTGGTGCTGCATCAGATCTGGAGTAACAATTATTTCATTTCCCTCCACCGTGTGCTGAAAATTAAACTATTTTGAGTCTTGAATTTCTTTGTCTTGACTTATCCTTTGTAACCTCCCTCCAGTGACCTACAAATATAGATTACAGAACAGGAACAGGCCCTTCAGCCCACAGTGTTAAACTGGTAATCGAAAGGCCAACTAAACTAATCTCTTCTGCCCACACAACGTTTATATCCTTCAATTTTTTTCCTCACATTCATACGCCTAATGTCTCTGCCTCTACCACCGCCACCATAAACAGTGCAGTCCAGACATCCACTACTCGTGTATGATAATAAAAAAAAGTTGTCCCTCGCATTTTAAGTTTATTTAAAACAATCAGTGCTTCCAGTGAGAAAATCCATCCTTAAGTGATGTATGGTGGGGCTCATCAGCAAAAATGATGAAATAATGTACAGGAAGGAGGTCAAACACCTAGAGAGCTGGTGCAGTGATAACAACTTGATGCTTAATGTCACCAAAACCAAGGAGATGATCGTCGATTTCAGACGGTCTCAGCCTGAGCACACACCCCTCAGCATCAGCGGCTCCACAGTGGAGAGAGTGGAAAACATCAAGTTCCTTGGGGTGCAGATCTCGGACAATCTCACCTGGTCCAGGAACACCACTGGGATTGTGAAACGGGCCCAGCAGAGATTGCACTTTCTGAGGAAGCTTAAACAAGCATCACTCCCCACTAACATCTTAACTACATTCTACAGAGGCGTGGTTGAGAGTGCGCTGACCTTTTGCATCACAACCTGGTACTCCAGCTGCAGTGCTGTCGACAAAAAAGCCTTGCAGAGGGTGGTTAGGGGAGCAGAGAAGGTTATTGGGGTCTCCCTATCTTCTGTCCAAGACCTCTTTCAGAGTCAATGCCTCCAGAAGACAGGGTACATCATTAAAGACCCCTCACACCCTCTCCATGAACTGTTTGTTCTTCTGCCATCAGGTAAATGTTACAGGAGCATCAAAACTAAAACCACAAGGCTACTAAACAGCTTCCTCCCACAGGCAGTCAGACTGCTAAATAGCTTCTCTGCCTGACTCTGCTTTGGACACTTTTAACTTGCACTGGACACTTATAACTTGATTTTAACTGACATGTGGCTGTTGTGCTTTACTATTTATTGTTATGTTTATTATTTAGTATCGCGTTTGTTATGTTATGATTGCATTGCTCCTGGGAAACGCTGTCTCATTCTGCCCTGCAGAGCTGATGTACGGTTAGAATGACAAAGTTTTTTGAATCTTGAGTGTAGCTTGGAGACATAGCCAAGTTCCTCACATGGTCTCACCTCGAAACATTGACTGTTTATTCTCCTCCAGTATTTTGTGTGTGGTGCTCTGTGACATCACCTGACCCAATGCCACAGCTGTTTAGCCAATGAGCTCTCTTACAGTGAATTATAATTGATTTTCTTTAAGAATATTACCTCAACTGTATCAAATTGCTTTGCTTCCCAATTTAAAGTTTGTATCATTCACAATAAATAGGCCCACAGTTGTCTGCTGTTATTCAATTAAAATCACAGCTGATCTGTCTGTAATTTCAACTCCGCCATCTGTCTATATCCACTAGATCAAGTGGACAGCCAGAGACTTTTTTCCCCCAGGGCAGAAATTGCTAATGCAAGGGGGCATAATTTTAAGGCGATTGGAGGAAAGTATTGGGAGGGATATCAGGAGGTTTGCTTTTTAGAGGGTTGTGGGTACATAGAACACCTTGCCAGATCTAGTGGTAGGGACAGCTACGTTAGGGAGTTAAAGAAATCCTTAGGCACACAGATGATAGGAAAATAGAGGACTATGTAGGAGTGAACGGTAAGATCGATTTTTTAAGAACAAGGTCAGCAGGACATCGTGGGCCAAAGAGCCCGTACAGTGCTGTTATGATCTACGTAACCTCAATGCCTTCTATGCTCGCTTTGATCGTCAGGACAGGGAGGAACCATTGCACTCCCCCACGTCTCCCAATGATCCTTTGGTCTCAGTATTTGAAGTTGTCGTGTGGGCTGCCTTCAGCAGAACGAATCCAAGGAAAGCATCTGATCCGATCGGAATACCTGGCCTAGAACTGAAGACCTGTGCCGACAACTGGCTGGTGTGTTCACAGATTATCTTCAACCTCTCACTCTGGCAGTACGTGGTACTCACCTGCTTCAAGCAGGCTTCATTCGTACTGGTGCCCAAAGAGAGTGTGGGAACCTGTCAAAATGACTTGCCCAGTGGCACTCACAACCACGGTGATGAAGTGTTTGAGAGGTTGGTGTTGAAGCACGTCAGCTCCTGTCTCAGTGGCGACTTGGACCTGCTCCAATTTGTCTACCAAAGCAACGGGTCTACAGCAGATGCCATCTCACCGGCTCTTCACTCAACCCTGGAACATCTGGACAGCAAATACATCAGAATGCTCTTTATCGATTACAGCTCAGCATTTCACACCATTATCCCCTCAAAACTAATCAGTGAACATCAGGACCTGGGCCTCAACACCCCCTGTACAATTGGATCCTGGATTTCCTCACTTGCAGACCCCAGTCAGTTCGGATTGACAACATCATCTCCAAAATCTTCATCAGCACAGGAGCACCACGAGGCTGTGTGCTTAGCCCCCTGCTCGACTCGCTTTACATTTATGATTGTGTGGCTCAGTACAGCTCCAACACCATATACAAGTTTGCTGATGACATTACTGCTGTGGGCCCTATCAAAGGTGATGATGATGATCAGCATACTTGGAGGGAGATTGTAAATTTGGTTGTGTAGTGTCATAACAACAACCTTTCACCCGATGTCAGCAAGACCAAGGAATTGATTGTAGACTTCAGAACAGGGAAGCCAGAGGTCCATGAGCCAGTAATCATCAGAGGATCAGAGATGGAGAGGGTCAGCAACTTTAAATTCCTGGGTGTCATTATCTCAGAGGATGCGTCATATACTATTGCAAAGAAAGCACAACAGCTCCTCTACTTCCTCAGGAGTCTGCGGAGGTTCGGCATGTCAACAAAAACCTTGACAACCTATAGATGTGTGGTAGAAGGTGTGCTGGCTGGCTGCATTGTGGCCTGGTACGGAGCCACCAATGCTTTTGAGTGGAAAATCCTACAAAAGGTAGTGGGCTCGGCCCAGTCCATCACAGGTAAAACCCTCCCAACCATTGAGCACATCTACATGAAGTGTTGGCGTAGAAAAGCAGCATCCATCATCAAAGATTTTCACCACTCAGGCCATGCTCTTTTCTCTCTGCTACCGTCAGGTACAAGAGCCTCAGGACTCACCACCAGGTTCAAGAACAGTTACTGCCCCTCAATCATCAAGCTCTTGAACAAAAGGGGATAACTAAACTCAATTAAAGGACTCTTTTGCATTGTTATTTCATGCTCATTATTTATATCTGCATTTGCGTAGTTTGTTTACAGTTACTGTTCTCTAGATTTCTAGGTAGAAGGGGATAACTACACATTCGATTTCTTGTTTCCCACAACCAATGATCTCATGTTAAGAACTTTTTATCTTGTTATTTCATGCTCTCTTTTTTTTTTATTATAATTGCATTTGAAGTTTGCTGTCTTCTATGCTCTTTCACTGATTCTGTTTACAGTTACTGTTCTATAGATTTGCTGAGTGTGCCCACAGGAAAAAGAATCTCATGGTGAAATGTGCGTACTCTGATAACAAATTTTACTTTGAACTTTGAACCTTTCAGCCTCTTGCTTAAGAAGAACTCATGTACCATCTTTCCTGCCTTAAAGATGTTCACAGTCCCTGCTTCCACCACTGTAAGAGCCATGTTTTCTATCTGCATTGTATTGTTATGGTAGTTTGTCACATGGGTGGGAGCGTGCTAAAAGCGAAGGGAATAAGTTGCGTATTCATGCTTCTCTTTAGTTTTAGAGCTGGGGAGTGCCGGGGGTGATATCTTTTGTGACCAATTAATTATGTTTGAAATTGCTTAATTCTACTTTACTTAAGTCCACTTAAATACATTTAATATCTTTAATATACGTTAAACGCTGAGCTCCTCCAGCATTTTGTGTGTTACTCGGATTTCCAGCATCTGCAGATTTTCTCTGCCAGTTTTAGTTTCATTAGTTTTATCATTTTAACATTGCTTTGCAGGTTAGTAATAAAGAATCAAATACATTTCTTCGACTTTTTGAACATTATTATGGGATTGGATCAGAAGGCACGTCATAGAGGATAACTCGCTGTGCTTGGTCCCTAACAGTGGCGTTGGTTTGTTCGAGTTGCCCCTACAACTGCGTTTTGAGGTAAAGGTTCAAAAACTTGCAACTCTCAGAGGAAAAAAAAAACTCACCTCATCTTAAATGGTAAGTCCTTAATTCTACAGGAAGAAGTGACCCCGAGTTCTAGATTCTTCCATAAGAGGTAATGCCATTTGTGTCGAGACCTTTTGGAAATCTCGCATGTTTCAATCATATCCCCACCCATACAAACTTCAACAAATACAAAGCCAGCTTGTTCAACATTATTTTAAAAAGCCAGCCCGTACCTTATATTGGCATCATTAGCATATTTTCTTAATAAGACCAATACTGTAGTCATGGGAGATTATAACATGCAGGTCGATTGGGAAAATCAGGTTGGTAATCAATTTTGAGAGTGAGTTTGTTAGGTGGCTACGAAATGGCTGTTTAGAGCAGTTTGTCATTGAGCCGACTCGGGGATCAGCTATACTGGCTTGGGCCGGAAGAGATTAGGGAGCTTAAGGTAAAAGAACCCTGAGGAGGCAGTGATCACAATATGATTGAGTTCAACTTGAAATTTGATAGAGAGAAAGTAAAGTCTGATGTAACAGTATTTCAGTGGAGTAAAGGAAATTACAGAGGTATGAGAGAGGAGTTGGCCAAAGTAAATTGGAAGGAGGTGCTGACAGGGATGACAGCAGAGCAGCAACGGTGTGAGTTTCTGGGAAAAAATGAGGAAGGTGAAGAATAGATGTATTCCAAAAACAAAGAAATACTCAAATGGCAAAATAGTAAACTTGTGGCTGACAAGGAAAGTCAAAGCTAATGTAAAAGCAAAAGAGAGGACATACAGCAAAGCAAAAGTTAGTAGGAAGATGGAGGATTGGGAAGCTTTTAAAAACCTACAGAGAGCAACCAAAAGAATCATCAGGAGGGGAAAGATGAAATATGAAAGCAAGCTCACGAACAATTTCAAAGTGGATAGTAAATGCTTTTGCAAGTATGGAAAAAAAGGGAAATGAGAGTGGGTCTAGAACCATTAGAAGATGAGGCCAGAGAAATAATAACGGGGGGATAAGGAGATGGCAGATAGATTAATAAGTATTTTGCATCAGTCTTCACTGTGGAAGACACGAGCAGTGTGCCAGATATTGACAGGTGTGAGGGAAGAGAAGTGGGTGCAGTTACTATTACAAGGGAGGAGGTGCTCAAAAAGCTGAAAGACCTAAAGGTACATGAGTCACCCGGACCAGATGAACTGAACCCTAGGGTTCTGAAAGAGGAAGCGATAGAGATTGTGGAGGCATTAGTAATGATCTTCCAAAAATCACTGGATTCTGGCATGATGCCAAAAGGGAATTAAAGACCAGTTATCCTGACCTTAGTAGTAGGGAAGATGTTGAAGTCAATTGTTAAGGATGAGGTGATGGGCGGTACTTGGTGACACAGGACAAGATGGAATAAAGTCAATATGGTTTCCTTAAGGGGAAAAATCTTGCCTGACAAACCTGTTGGAATTCTCTGAAGAGATGACACGTAGGATAGATAAAGGGGATGCAGTGGATGTTGTAAATTTGGACTTTCAGAAGGTGCCACACATGACACTGCTTACCAAGTTAAGAGCCAATGGTATTGCAGGAAAGTTACTGGCATGGTTAGAGCATTGGCTGATTGGTAGAGGCAGTGAGTGGCTGCCAGTGACTAGTATTGCTCCACAGGGGTGGGAGCTGGGACCACTTCTTTTTATGCTATATGTCAATGACTTAAATAATGGAATAGATGGCTTTGTTGGCAAGTTAAACCATAAGATATGGGAACAGAATTGGGCCATTCAGTCCATCAAGTCTCCTCTGCTATTCCATCATGGCTGATCCTGGATCCCACTCAACCCCATACACCTGCCTTCTCATCATATCCTTTGATGCCCTGACCGATCAGAAAACTATCAACTTCCATTTTAAATATACACACAGATGTGGCCTCCTGCAGTCTGTGGCAGAGCATTGCACGAATTCACTACTCTCTGGCTAAATAAAATCCTGCTTATCTCTGTTCTAAAGCGTCAACCCTCAATTTTGAGGCTGTGGCCTCTAGTTATGGATACCTCCACTACAGGAAACATCCTCTCCACATCCATCCTATCTACATCTTTCAACATTCGGTAAGTTTCAATGAGATCCTCCTGAATTCTTCTCAATTCCAGTGAGTACAAGCCCAAAGCTGCCAAATGCTCCTTATATGTTAACCCCTTCATTCCCGGAATCATCCTTGTGAACCACCTCTGGACTCTCTCCGATGACAACACATCCTTTCTGAGATATGGGGCTCAAAACTGTTGGCAATACTCCAAGTGTGGCCTGACTAGTGACGTATAAAGGCTCAGCGTTATCTCCTTGCTTTTATATTCTATTCCATTTGAAATAAATACCAACATTGCATTTGTCATCTTTACCACAGACTCAACCTGTGAATTAACCCTCTGGGAGTCTTGTATGAGAACTCCCAAGTCCCTCTGCAGCCCTGATGTTTGAACCTTCACCGCACTTAGATAATAGTCCGCACTATTGCTCCTTTTACCAAAATATACTATCATGTATTTCCCAACAATGTATTCCATCCGCCACTTTTTTGCCCATTCTTCCAATCTGTCTAACTCCTGCTGCAATCGCATTGCTTCCTCAGCACTACCTACCCCTCCACCTGTCTCCGTATCATCCACAAACTTTGCCACAAAGCCATTAATTCCATTATCCAAATCATTGACAAATAAACAATGTGAAAAGTAATGGTCCCAATACTGTCCCCTGAGGAACACCACTAGTCACTGACAGCCAACCAGAAAAGGCCCACTGTATTACCAATTGCTGCCTCCTGCCTGCCAGCCATGCCAGTATCTTTCCTGTAACACCATAGGACTTTATTTTGTAAAGCAGCCTCATGTGTGGCACCTTATCAAATGCCTTCTGAAAATCCAAGTAAATGACATCAACTGCCTCTCCTTTGTCCACCATGCTTGTTACTTCCTCGAAGAACTCCCAACAAATTTGTCAGGCAAGATTTTCCTTTACAGAAACCATGCTGACTTTGACTTATCTTATCATTAGTCTCCAAGTACCCTAAAACTTCATTCTTAATAATAGACTCTAACACTTTCCCAACCACTGATGTTAGGCTAACTGACTTTGCAGATGCGACGAAGATTGGCAGAGGGGCAGGCAATGTTCAACAGTGTTAATAATAGGCTTCAGAAAGACTTAGAGTAGGAGAACGTGCAAGAAAGTGGCAAATGAAATACAATGTTGGAAAATGCATGATCATGTACTTTGGTAGTAGAAATAAATGTGCAGACTATTTTCTAAATGGGGAGAAAATCCAGAAATCTGAGATGCAAAGGGACTTGGGAGCCCTTGTGCAGAACACCCTAAATGTTAACTTGCAGGTTGACTCTGTGGTGAGGAAGGCAAATACAATGTTAGCATTCATTTCAAGGTGTCTAGAATATAAGAGCAGGGATGTGATGCAGAGGCTCTATAAGGAACTGGTGAGGTCTCATCTTGAGTAATTGTGAACAGTTTGAGCACCCCATCTAAGAAAAGACGTGCTGACATTGAAGAGCATTCAGAGGAGTTTCACAAGGCTGATTCCAGGAATGAAATATTTATCATACAAGGAATGATGGCTCTTGGTCTGTACTCCCTGAAATTCTGAAGGATAAGGAGGGAATCTCATTGAGACTTTTTGAATGTTGAAAGGCCTTGACAGAGTAGATATGGAAAGAATGTTTCCCATGGTGGGAGAGTCTAGGACAAGAGGGCACAGCCTCAGGTTAGAGGGGTGTCCATTTAAAACAGGTGCGGAGAAATTTCTTTAGCCAGAGGATGGTGAATTTGTGGAATTTGTTACCACAGGCAGCTGTGGAGGCCAGGTCATACAGTGTATTTAAAGCAGAGATTAATAGGTTCTTGATTGGACACGGCATCAAAGGTTACGGGGGGGAAGGCCGGGTAGTGGGGCTGAGAAGAGGATAAAAGGATCAGCCATGATTGAATGGCAAAGCAGCCTTGATGGGCCAAATGGCCTCATTTTGCTCTTCTGTCTTATGGTATTATGGTCTTAGAATATCCCAGATGTATTGTCACCATTTAATTGAAGTAAACCTCCAAAGTTTACATTCAATTCCTCCCAACAAAAACAAACACGTCAGCTTTATTACTTGCCTTCTGTAAGACCAGAAGACATAGCAGCAGAATTAGGCCATTTGGCCTATCGAGTCTGCTCTGCCATTTCATCATGGCTGATCCAATTTCCCACTCAGCCCCAATCTCCTCCCTTCTCCCCGTATCCCTTCATTCTCTGACTAATCCAGAATCTATCAACCTCTCCCTTAAATACACATAAAGACTTGGCCTCCCTTGTCACAACAAATTCCAGAAATTCACCACACTCTGACTAAAGAAATTCCTCCTCATCTCCATTCTAAAAGAACGCCCCTCTATTCTGAGACCGTGTCCTCTGGTCCTATAAACACCCTCACCATAGGAAGCCTCCTCTCCACATCCACTTTATCAAGGCCTTTCACCATTCCTTTCTAAGATGAGGGGCCCCAAACTGCTCACAATACTCCAAGTGAGGCCTCACCAGTGATTTATAAAGTCTCAACATTACACCCTTGCTTCTATATTCTCGTCCTCTTGAAATGAACGCAAACATTACATTTGCCTTGTGTTTAGAATGGTACTATCACAATTTTTCAAATATTTACAGTCTTTGAATGACTGAATAAAATCTGTTCTTAGAGAATACACACAGCACAGGAACAGGCCCTCACCCCACAGTGTTTTGCTGAACCAATTAAATTAGTCATCAAGTGACCAACTAAACTAAGACCTTCTGCCTGCACAATGCCCATATCTTTCCATTTTCTTCTCCTTCATGTGCATATCCTAAAGGTTTTTTAAAAGTCCCAAATGTATCTGCCTCAACCCACGTCCCTGGCAGTGCATTCCCAACACCCACCACTCTCTGTATAAAGAATAACTTGCCCCTCCTATCTCCTTTGAAACTGCTTCCTCTGAAGTTAAATGCATTCCCTCTGGTATTACACATTGCAACCTTGCAAAAAAGATCATGTCTGTCCAGTCCATCAATGTCTCATAATCTATCAGAACCCCTCAGCTTCTTGTCCTCCGGAGAAAACAACCCAAGCTTGTCCAACCTCTCATTGTAGCACACGCCCTCTAATCCAGGCAGTATCCAGGTAAACCTTTTATGCCCCCTCTCCAAATCTCCAAATCCTCAACATCTTTCCTTTTAGTGGGGTGACCAGAACTCCAGATGCAGTCGAACTGAAGCTGCAACATAACTTCTTGACTTTTAAACTCAATAACTTATAAAGGCAAGCATTAGGGGAAGTATATCTTTAACTGCTGGCTTCGTCAGTGTGTGGTACCCACCTCTTCAAACTTCAATTATACTGGTGCCCGAGAAGAGCCTGGTGACCTGCCTCAATGACTATTGCCCAGTAACACTTACATCCACAGTGATGAAGTGTTTTGAGAGGTCGGTGATGAAACATGTCAGCTTCTGCCTCAGAAGTGACTTAGATCTACTTCAATTTCTCTACCAGAGCAACAAGTATTTCATTGGCTCTTCACTCAACTGTGGAATATCTGGATAGCAAGGTGCATATTTCAGAAACAAACAAGAGAAAATCTGCAGGTGCTGGTAATCCAAGCAACACACACAGAATACTGGAGGAACTCAGTAGATCAGGCAACATTTTTGGAAAAGAGCACTGCTGACGTTTCAGGCTGAGACCCTTTGGTAGTCGTGCAGTCAATACCATCATCCCCTCAAAACTAATCAATAAGTTCCAAAATCTTGGCTTCAATAACTCCTTGTGCAATTAGATCCTCAATTTCCTCACTTGCAGACCCCAATCAGTTTGCAAGAACATCTCCTCCACGATCTCTGTCAGCACAGGTGCACCACCTGGCTGTGCGCCTAATCCCTGGCTCTGCTCGCTTTACAATCGGCCGTGTGGCTAAGCACGGCTCCAATGCTATGTTCAAGTTTGCTGATGACACCACTGTCGTGGGCCAAATCAAGGGTGGTGACAAATTAACATATAGAAGAGAGATTGAAAATCTGGCTCAGTGTTGCCACAACAACAACCTCTTACTCAATATCAACAAGTCCAAGAAGCTGATTATTGACTTCAGAAGAAGGAAGCCAGAGATCCATGAGTCAGTCCTCAGCTGAAGATCAGAGGCGGAGAGGGTCAGCAATTTTAAATTCCTCGGTGTTACTTCAGATCCTGGTCACAGCAGGTAAGTGCAATTACAAAGATAGCATACCAGCGTCTCTACTTCCTTAGGAGTTTATGAAGATTTTAGCACAACATCTAAAATTTGACAAAAATTTTTAGTAATACACACAAAAAGCTGGAGGAACTCAGCAGATCAGGCAGCATCTATAGAAAAGATAAACTGTTGACTTTTCAGGCCGAGACCCTTCTTCAGGACTTCTATAGATGGGTATGTTGACTGGTTGTATCACAGCCTGGTATGGAAACATCAATGGCCTTGAATGGAAAATCCTATAAAAAGTAATGGGTACAGCTCGATCTGTCAAGCCCTTCCAACCATTGAGCACAACTACAAACATTGTTGCAGGAAAGCAGCATCCATCATCAGGGACCTCCACCACATAAGTCATGCTCTCTTCTCACTGCTGCCATCAGGAAGAAGGTACAGGAGCCTCAGGACTCGCACCACCAGGTTCAGGAACAGTTTCTACCCCTCGATCTCCCCCTACCTTCTTACTCTGAATTGTCAACTTTTATCTCCAGTTCTGACGAAGGGTCTCAGCCCAAGGCATCAACTGTTCACTCTTTTCCATAGATGCTGCCTGATCTGCTGAGGTCCTCCTGCATTGTGTGTGTTGCTTGGATTTCTAGCATCTGCAAATTTTTCTCTTGTTTGTGATGGTTACTATTCCATAGATTTATTGAGCATACCCAGAAGAAAATTAATCTCAGGGTTGTATACGGTGATGTATATATACTTTGCTAATAAAATTTACTTTGAATTTGCATATACAAGGACAGTCAGGTCCTCTGAATATCACTAACTTTTAATCTGTCAAGACTTCAAAGCAACACTGCCTTTCCATTTTCCTTCTGTCACAGTTGATAACCCTGCACTTTTCCATATTATCTTCCATTGGTCTGTCCTTGCCCATTCCCTTAGCCTATCTGCATCCCCTCTCTGTGTCTCCCTCAGGCCTCACTGCCACTCAACACTATATCAACTCTCCCTGCAAGTTGTACCTCAGTGTGTACATGTAGAAATTAGCTGTATAGAATACTCGATTATTAATTCCATTGACTTGGTTCATTGTGAGCACATAGGGACAAAAAACATGCACTAATTAATTCATTCAAGCAAATTTTGACTCTGCACTATAGTGCAAAAAGATAACTCTCTTTAAATACTCTGTCGCTAACTATTTTCATGATCACATGCACTGTGATATCTATAATAGCTCCAGTTTATTGAGCATCACTGGGAGAGCCAGCCTTTATTGCCCCTTATTCAAGGGGCTTCCTCTAAGACAACCACAACCTTGTTGGAGGGTTTGGAGGATTGCATGCGTATGGCGTTCATCAACTGTGGGGTTGCGTTCAGGAGCCGTGAGGTAATGTTACAGTTATATAAGACATTGGTCAGACCCCACTTGGAATACTGCGCTCAGTTCTAGTCACCTCACTAAGGAAGGATGTGGATACTATAGAGACAGTGCAGAGGAGATTTACAAGGATATTGCCTGGATTGGAGAGCATGCCTTATGAGAATAGGTTGAGTGAACTTGGCCTTTTCTCCTTGGAGCGACGGAGGATGAGAGGTGACCTGATAGAGGTGTATAAGATGATGAGAGGGATTGATTGATTGATTGGCCTTCATAAATTAAAGTATTGAGTACAGGCATTGGGATGTTCAAGACTGCTAGATTGTTTAGTGTCATTTTCAGTAAAGAGTGTAAATTGAACAAAATAATTGTTACTCTGGATCTGATGCAGCACAAAAACACAATATAAAGAACACAATAATAATAAAACACAATAAATATAAATAACATAGCTTATTTACATAGATTGATTGTATGTCCATAAAGTAACACCAGGCATGAGTGCCTGTACATAAGGTAACTAACAGGAAGTGATGGTGGTTTGGGGTTGGTGGCTGGAGGTATTGATCATTCTAACTGCTTGGGGAAAGTAACTGCTTTTGAGTCTGCATACAGTTCTGGTCACCCCATTATAGGAAGGATGTCGAGGCTTAAGAGGTTTACCAGGATGTTGCCTGAATTAGAGGGCATGTGCTATCATGAGTTGGAGAAACTTGGGATGTTTTCTCTGGAACAGCGGAGTCTGAGGGGAGATCTGACAGGGGTTTATAAGATTGAGAGGCATAGATAAGAGTATCTGTTTCCCTGGCTTGAAATGTCTAATACCAGAGGTCATCTATTTAAGGTGAGAGGGGAAAATTTCAAAGGAGATGTGAGGGGCAAGTTTTTTTTTAACGCAGAGGGGTGGGTGCCTGGAATCAGATACAGTATTATACACTAGAGACTTTCAAAAGACATTTAGATAGGCACATGAATGTGAGAAGAATTGAGGGATATGGACATGGAGTAGGCTTAAGGGATTGGTTTAGTTGGACACTGTGAAAGGTCTATTCCCCTCCAAAGATGCTGCCTGACCTGCTGAGTTCCTCTACCGTTATGTGTGCATTGTTCAAGATTTCCAGAATCCGCAGAAACTCTTGTGTCGATGCACACAAGACCCCCATGCCCAGGACATGCCCTCTTCCCACTAGTACCATCAAGGATAAGGCAGAGGAGCCTGAGGACACACACAATATTTCAGGAACAGCCTCTTCCACTCTGCCATCAGATTTCTGAATGGAGAATGCACCCATTTACACTACCTCACTATTTTTGCTCACTTTTTGCAGTATTTATTTCATTTAGTTTTATATAATGTGTATAAGATGATGAGAGGCATTGATCGTGTGGATAGTCAGAGGCTTTTTCCCAGGGCTGAAGTAGCTAACACAAGAGGGCACAGTTTTAAGGTGTTTGGAAGCAGGTACAGAGGAGATGTCAGGGGTAAGATTTTTACGCAGAGAGTGGTGATTGCGTGGAATGGGCTGCCAGCGACGGTGGTGGAGGTGGATACGATAGGGTCTTTTAAGAGACTCCTGGACAGGTACATGGAGCTCAGAAAATTAGAGGGCTGTGGGTGACCCGAGGTAATTTCTAAGCTAAGGACATGTTCAGCACAGCATCGTGGGCCAAAGGGCCTGTATTGTGCTGTAGGTTTTCTATGTTTCTATAATCCTGTATTTCTTACTGTAATTCTGAGACCCGCTGTTGGTCGGAGTCAACAATGGATATTCCATGCCAGCTATCTACGTTATATACAAGCCATTACACAAACCAGGGCAGTACGATAAGGCGAGCAATCTGTTGCTCATGTAGCAGGCTTTCCCTATCCATGAAGCTGATGAATCCAAAGGAAAGGCAGAGACTGATACAGTTTGGCACCAGCAGCATCGCAGGAGTTGGCAGTCAACATTGAACTTGCTGAAGGACTGCCTTAGGGTCTCCAGCTCTGGAATGTTCCCTTGGGATTTACTTCCGAAGCCTTTCCCATGAGTGGGTACAGCCACAAGGCAGCAGAGATTTGATTTTCCTTCTAGATGAGCTGCCAACCATAGCTGATGAGCCCCATCTGCCCAAACTAACTGGTTTTAAGGCACCAGTAACCCACCTTTGCCCCTTCTTCTGTCAGTAGAAATGGTTCCACTGGGCTAGGTAGCTAAACCACACGTGAAGGCCAGGAGCTGGACTTGGTTGTCAGAGGCTACTTGATTGAGGCACACGCCATTGGGAGCATTTAAAAGCAATGGGAGCTTATCCCCATTACCATGCCCAGCTACAAAATTCATAGTTGTTTTTTATTATTATGTATTGCAATGTTCTGCTGCTGCAAAACAGCATATTTCAAGACATATGTCGGTGATATTAAACCTGATTCAGATTCAGTACAGAACTACTACAGATACGATAAGGTAATTGCAAAATCCAAACATAGCATTCCCTATGAGGACACTGGAATTTTAGTAACAATGAATTCAATGCAATTCTATCATCAGACTCTGCTTCACAAAGAACTAATTATCCGTGAAGATAATCCCAACACTCTTCTACGCTATGTTTTAAACTGTGTTTAGTTTCCTTTCTTTCGTACAACAATGTGCTGCCGGACAATGCAGGGGCCACACAGCAGCTGAGGCAGCGTCTCTGGGGCAGACATGGTTCATGTTAACTGCATAAGGAGCTTTTACCTTCTTCCTGTGAACGTGTGGGTTTCCTTTGGGTGCTTTGGTTTCCTCCCACAGTCCAAGGATGTGCTGGTTGGTAGGTTAGTTGGTCATTGTAAATTGTCCTGTGATGAGACTAGAGCTAAGCAGGTGGGTTGCTAGCAGTGCAGATTTTCAAGTTGAAGTTTAAAGTTCAAAGTAAATTTATTATCAAAGTACATAAATGTCACCATATACAACGCTGAGATTTGTTTTCTAATGGGCATACTAAGTAACTGTAATAGCCATAATAGTCATAATCATACCTTATTGATCCCAGGGGGAAATTGGTTAAATCATAATAGAATCAAGAACCAAACATGACAACCAACCAGCGTGCAAAAGAAAACAAACTGCACAAATACAAAGAAAAAGTGATATTATAATAATAAATATTGAGAACATGGGATGAAAAGTCCTTGAAAGTGAGTCCAGGGGTTCAGTAACGGGGCAAGTGTTGTTGAGTGAACTTATCCCCTGTGGTTCAAGAGCCAGATAGTTGAGGGATAGCAACTATTCGTGAACCTGATGGTGTGGGTCCTGAGGCTCCTGTACCACCTTCACAATGGCAGCAATGAGAAGATAGCATGTCTTGGATGGTGGGAGTCTTTGATGATAGATGCAGCTTTCCTGTGACAACAGTGCAAGTAGATGTGCTCAATGATTGGGAGGACTTTGCCCGTGATGGACTGGGCCATATCCACTACTTTTTGTAGGATTTTCCATTCAAGGGCATCAGTGTTTCCACACCAGGCTGTGAAGCAGCCAGTCATATCCCTCCACTATACATCTATAGAAGTTTGCCAAAGTTTAGATATCATGCCTGTGGTAAACCATATATATGTTGTAACTGGGTTAACCGTCTGGACACGCCCCTCTGCTGACTGCCCCTGTGGCTCCTCCCACAGAATCCTGAATAAAGGTGATTTTTGCCTTGCCTCTCCCCCTCAGTCCAGGGGCAGACACTCAGCATGGAGGTCGTATTGTACAGCGAATAAAAGCCTTTCAATATTTACCCAACTTCAGTCTTTTAGAGTTATTGAAGGTGCTTCAATGCCAAATCTTTGTAAACTACTAAGAAAGTTTAATTGTCATTCAACCATCCATAAATACCATCAGGTAGAAGATACAGGTGCCTCAGAACTTGCACCACCAGGTTCAAGAACAGTTACTACCCCTCAACCATCAGGCTTTTGACCAAAAGAGGATAATTGTACGCATCTATGGAGATGTTCCCACAACCAATGATCTCACTTTAAGGACTCTCTACCTTGTCATTTCATGCTCTCGTTATTTATTGCTATTTATTTATATTTGCATTTCAACAATTTGTTGTCTTCCACGCTTTTGCTCTTTCATTGATTCTGTTTACAGTTAATTTTCTACAGATTTGCTAAGTATGCCCGCAGGAAAAGGAATCTCAGGGTTGTACGTGGTGACATGTATGTACACTGATAATAAATTTTACATTGAATACCCATGAATACAGCAAAACAAAATAGTGTTCCTCCAGGACCAAAGTGCAAAATGCAGTATCAACAGTTACACACAGCACAAGGCACATATAAGATAGCAATAAACATACAGTCACACTAAAAAATATAATATAGCCAGTGCCATGTTCTGTAGATTGTTGTCATCAATACAGTGATAAGTAAAGCTCATCTTAAAAACCCTTGCTAATATTTATCCAGTGGCCAACCATTTTAATTCCACTCCCCATTCCCATTCCAATATGTTGATCAGCGGCATCTTCTACTGTGGGTTGGAGATGCAACACCTCTTATTCCATCTGTGTACCCTCTAACCTGATGACATGAGCATCAATTTCCCCAACTTCCAGCAATTGCTTTCTCCTTTCTCTGCTCTCCTTTTCCATTCCCCATTCTGGCTCCCCTCTTACCCCTTCTCTTCTCCTCATTTGCCTATCACCTCCCTCTGGTGTCCTTCCTCCTTCCCTTTCTCCCATAATCCATTGTCCTCTCCTATCACATTCTTTCTTCAGCCTTTTACCTTTTCCACCTATCATTCCCAGCTTTTCATGTCACCTCCCCCCCCCCGCCCCGGTTTCACCTATCACCTGCCAGCTTGTACTCCTTCCCATCTCCTTATTCTGGCTTCTTCCCCCTTCCTTACCAGTCCTGATGAAGGGTCTTGGCCCGAAGCATTGACTCTATTCCCCACCAGAAATGCAGCCCTCCAAGAGGACCACAACCTTGTCATAGGGTTCAGAGGCTTGTGTACCTCAATGACCCAGAGGACAATGCCGGCTGGAGTCAGGGCTTTATGCCTTGGCTGTTGTAGGGTCACCCATGGGTAACAGGTCAAAGGGTGGAAGCCGGACTAAGACTGGTCCTCCACATTCAGAGGTTCAGCTCAGGACTAACCACACTGACTGGTCAAACAAAATTGTTACGGAAACAGCAATGAAGAAAACGTTCTTTGCTGCCCTAAGCACCAGCGGTGTATTGGGCAGTAAGTAAGTAGATGCCACCTGAACTGCTGAATTCCTCCTGGATCCAAACCAGAACATCTGACCCTGAATCACAGGTTCATTAGAAGTGAAGGATTTCCTTAATCCAATACCTCTGGATTAACTATTCCCTACTCCCTTACAGCTCTGGCATCATGGATAGGGGATGAGTTTGTGGTGGAGATGAAGGAGGTCCCATGAATGTGATTGTCAGATTAGTGAGTAGGGTTGAGGAAGTCCTGAGAGACTCCAAGCATGGTCTTGACTCTTCCCGTGGACAGTTCTTCACTGCACTCTGTGGAATCTGAATTAAAAACACAAAGTGCTGGGAGTACTTGGACAATCATGGGGTCTTGGAGGTAAAGCCTCAGTTCAGTGACCTCCTGTCAGAGAGGGGTAGGGAAGGTGTTATACTGTAGAGGAAGTAGGGAGGAGGGAAGGAATGGGACAGTTAACAGGGAGGCAGGTAATGGTCAGTGATGAAAGTGATAATGGTATACTTTGGTTGTGAATAGAACCTGTCAGACTCTCAGCAGTGGGTTTGTCCAACTGCTGGTCGGAAGACCAAGAGCTCCTTGGGCACCTCTCAAGTGCCAAAACCATGGAACTTGTGGGGACCACCTCCCCTGAGCTTAACATAGAACAGAAATCTACAGAACATTACAGGCCCTTCAGCCCACACATACCCTACTCTAGAAGCTGCCTAGAATTACCCTACCACAAAGCCCTCTATTTTTCTAAGCTCCATGTACCTATCTAAGAATCTCTTAAAAGACCCTATTGTATCCAATAGAAAACAGAAAACATCTACAAGGATGTTGCCGGGCCTTGAGGACCGTATGTGTAGGGAAAGGACAATTATGTTAGGGCTTTATTCCTTGGAGCATGGGAGAATGAGGGGAGATTTGATAGAGGTATACAAAATTATGGGGGTTATAGATAAGGTTAATGCAAGTGGCCTTTTTCCACTGAGGTTGGGTAAGATTAGAACTAGAGGTCATAGGTTATGGGTGAAAGGTGAAATATTTAAGAGGAACTTTCTTCACTCAGAGGGTGGTGATAGTGTGGAACAAGTTGCCAGCAGAAGTGGTGATTGGGGTTCGAATGCAACTTTTAAGAGAAGTTTGAATATGTACATGGATGGGATTGATATTGGATGATCTGCATCCTAGAGTACTTAAGGAAGTAGCCCAAGAAATAGTGGATGCATTAGTGATAATTTTTCAAAACTCGTTAGATTCTGGACTAGTTCCTGAGGATTGGAGGGTGGCTAATGTAACCCCACTTTTTAAAAAAGGAGAGAGAGAGAAACCGGGGAATTATAGACCGGTTAGCCTAACGTCAGTGGTGGGGAAACTGCTGGAGTCAGTTATCAAAGATGTGATAACAGCACATTTGGAAAGTGGTGAAATCATCGGACAAAGTCAGCATGGATTTGTGAAGGGAAGATCATGTCTGACGAATCTCATTGAATTTTTTGAGGATGTAACTAGTAGAGTGGATAGGGGAGAACCAGTGGATGTGGTATATTTGGATTTTCAAAAGGCTTTTGACAAGGTCCCACACAGGAGATTAGTGTGCAAACTTAAAGCACATGGTATTGGGGGTAAGGTATTGATGTGGATGGAGAATTGGTTAGCAGACAGGAAGCAAAGAGTGGGAATGAACGGGACCTTTTCAGAATGGCAGGCGGTGACTAGTGGGGTACCGCAAGGCTCAGTGCTGGGACTCCAGTTGTTTACAATATATATTAATGACTTGGATGAGGAAATTAAATGCAGCATCTCCAAGTTTGCGGATGACACGAAGCTGGGTGGCAGTGTTAGCTGTGAGGAGGATGCTAAGAGGATGCAGAGTGACTTGGATAGGTTGGGTGAGTGGGCAAATTCATGGCAGATGCAATTTAATGTGGATAAATGTGAAGTTATCCACCTTGGTAGCAAAAATAGGAAAACAGATTATTATCTGAATGGTGGCCGATTAGGAAAAGGGGAGGTGCAACGAGACCTGGGTGTCATTATACACCAGTCATTGAAAGTGGGCATGCAGGTACAGCAGGCGGTGAAAAAGGCGAATGGTATGCTGGCATTTATAGCGAGAGGATTTGAGTACAGGAGCAGGGAGGTACTACTGCAGTTGTACAAGGCCTTGGTGAGACCACACCTGGAGTATTGTGTGCAGTTTTGGTCCCCTAATCTGAGGAAAGACATCCTTGCCATAGAGGGAGTACAAAGAAGGTTCACCAGATTGATTCCTGGGATGGCAGGACTTTCATATGAAGAAAGACTGGATGAACTGGGCTTGTACTCGTTGGAATTTAGAAGATTGAGGGGGGATCTGATTGAAACGTATAAAATCCTAAAGGGATTGGACAGGCTAGATGCAGGAAGATTGTTCCCAATGTTGGGGAAATCCAGAACAAGGGGTCACAGTTTGAGGATAAAGGGGAAGCCTTTTAGGACCGAGATTAGGAAAAACTTCTTCACACAGAGAGTGGTGAATCTGTGGAATTCTCTGCCACAGGAAACAGTTGAGGCCAGTTCATTGGCTATATTTAAGAGGGAGTTAGATATGGCCCTTGTGGCTACGGGGATCAGGGGGTATGGAGGGAAGGCTGAGGCGGGGTTCTGAGTTGGATGATCAGCCATGATCATAATAAATGGTGGTGCAGGCTCGAAGGGCCGAATGGCCTACTCCTGCACCTATTTTCTATGTTTCTATGTTTCTATGATATGGAGGGCTATGGTCCAGGTACAGGCTGATGGGACTAGGCAGATTAACAGTTTGGCATGAACTAGATGGGCTGAAGGGCCTGTGTCTGTGCTGTTGTGCTCTGAGTCTATGACAACCGTCAGGTCAGTTCCCTGTGCCCCGACTTTAACTTGCATCCTGCAAACCTCTACACTATCAACAAGGAGGTCTTAGACCCCAATCCATAACTAAACCCAAATCAACTGCCTCTGCTGAGCAGATGGTTGCCACTCTCAAGGTCAAATTCAACTTTATTGTCATTCAGCTGTACACGTGTATACCACCAAATAAAATAATGTCCTCCAGATCAAGGTGCACACACAGTACATATAACCCACAAGCCATATTTGTTTGCTAATGACACCACTGTTGTAGGCTGAATCAAAGCTGGTGATGAATCAGCATGTAGGAGAAAGATTGAAAATCTGGCTGAGTGGTGTCAGAACAACAACCTCTCACCCAATGTCAACTAGACCAAAGTGATGATTATAGACTTCAGGAGAAGGAAAGTAGAGGTCCATGAGAGGACCATCGGAGGATCAGAGGGCAACAAAGGGGATGACTATACTCACTTGCCCATCCATTGAGATGTTCCCACAACCAATGATCTCACTTTAAGGGCTGTGGAAGACTCTAGCAGTGTGCCAGAGGTCTTTGGGTGTCAGCAAGGAGTAGTAGGTACCATCACCATTAAAAAGGAAAACGAGCGAGCAAACTCAAAGGTCTTAAGGTGGATAACTCACCTGGATCAGATGGACTGCATCCCAGAGTCCTCAGAGAGGTTGCTGAAGAGATAACAGATGCATTGGTCATGACCTTTCAAGAATCACTTGATTCTGGCGTGGTCCTGGAGAACCGGAAAATTGCAAATGTCACTCCACTCTTTAAAAAGGGACGAAAGCAAAAGAAAGGAAATTATAGGCCAATTAGCCTCAGCTCAGTGGTTGGGAAAGTGCTGGAGTCCATTATCAAGGATGAGGTTTCGGGGTACTTGGAGACTAATGATAAAGTAAGTCAAAGTTAGCATGGCTTCTGTAAAGGAAAATCTTGCCTGACAAATCTGTTGGGTTCTTCAAGGAAGTACCAGCAGGGTGGGCAAAGCAGAGGCAGTGGATATCATTTACTTGGATTTTCAGAAGGTGCCATGTATGAGACTGCTTAACAAGATAAAATCCTATGACTTTACAAGAAAGATTCTGGCATGGATAGCGGAATGGCTGACAGGCAGGGGGCAGCGAGTGAGAATGAAGGGGGTCTTTTCTGGTTGACTGCCAGTGACTAGTTGTGTTCCTCCGGGGTTAGTCAGTATTGAGACTGGGACTTTTCACATTGTTTGTCAATGATTTGGATAATGGAATTGATGGCTTTGTGGCAAAGTTTGCGGATGATACGAAGATTGGTGGAGGGCTGAGGAAGCAATGCGATTGCAGCAGGAGTTAGACAAATTGGAAAAATGGGCAAAAAAGTGGCAGATGGAATACAGTGTTGGGAAATGTATGATAATACATTTTGGTAAAAGGAATAATAGTGTGGACTATTATCTAAGTGGGGAGAAGGTTCAAACATCAGTGGCGAGAAGACACCTAGGATTCCCCATGCAAGACACCCAGAAGGTTAACTTACAGGTTGAGTCTATGGTAAAGAAGGCAAATGCAATGTTGGCATTTATTTCAAGGGGAATAGAATATAAAATCAAGGAGGTAATGCTGAGCCTTTATAAAACACTAGTCAGGCTGCACTTGGGAGTATTTTCAACAGTTTTGGCTAACGTATGAGGGGCGTTTGGCAGCTTTGGGCCTGTACTCACTGGAATTTAGAAGAATGTGGGGGGATGTTACTGAAACCCACAGAATGTTTGAAAGGACTAGATAAGGTGGGTGTGGAGAGGATATTTCCTATGGAGGGGGTATCCAGAACTAGAGGGTACAGCCTCAAAATTGAGGGATGACCTTTTAGAACAGAAGTAAGGAAGAAATTTTTTTAGCCAGAGAATAATGAATCTGTGGAATGCTCTGCCACAGACTGTGGTGCAGGCCAAGTCCATGGGTATATTTAAAGAGGAAGTTGATAGTGTTGTGATTGGTCAGGGCATCAAGGGATAAGGTGAGAAGGCAGGTGTATGGGGTTGAACGGGATCCAGGATCAGCCATGATGGATTGCCAGAGCATACTTGAAGGGCTGAATGGCCTAATTCTGCTCCTATGTCTTATGGTTTTATGGATTCTTGTTACCTCATGTTCTCATTTATTGCTATTTATTTATATTTGCATTTGCACATTTTGTTGTCTTCTGCACTCTGGTTGATCTTTTACTGATCCTGTTTACAGTTACTATTCTATAGATTTGCTGAGTATGCCCACAAGAAAATAAATCTCAGGGTTGTTAATGATGAGATAAATGTACTCTGATAATAAATTTTACTTTGAACGTTAAAGGTAGTTTTTTTTTCCACACACAGAGCGGTGGGTGTGCAGAATGCACTGATGTGCTGCCAGGAGTGATGGTAGTGGTAGATACATTTGGGACATTTAAGAGACTGTTAGATAGGCATATGGATGTAAGAAAATCATTGGTGGTTATGGGCTGTGTAGGAGGGAAGGATTAGATTGATCATGGAGTGGGTTTATATTGGTCAGCACAATATTGTGGGCTAAACGGCCTGTTCCCATCTGTACTATTCCATGTTCTAAAGAAAGAAAGATGGGGTTTATTTGTCACATGTACATTGAAACATGCAGTAAAATGTGTCATTTACATCAACAACACACACAGTCCAAGGATGAGCTGGGGGAAGCCCACAAGTGTGGCCACTCTTCAGTCGCCAATATAGCATGCCCACAACTTACTAACCTTAACCTGTACATTTATAGATTGTGGAAGGAAATAGGAGCTTCCAGAGGAAACCCATGTAGTCATGGGGAGAACGTAAAAACTCCTCACAGACGGTGGCATGAATTGAACTTTGATCTTACAGATGCCTCTGTACCATGCCACTAAATTGATGCTATGTGCTGGTGACACTCTGAGAGGAAGTTTCTCATTGCATGTGTGTATACTTGTATTTGTACACATGACAATAAGCTGAACCTTAACTTGGAAACTGGCTATCCGAACTAGTTTCTTCACAGTCTACTGAGGGAAGGCACACGGTTTAACTAGATACAATTATTGGCTGGTATTATATATGGGCATAGATTGAGGAATGGTTAAATGATAGAAACAAAAAGACTTGAATAAGCAAGTGATTCCAGATTGAAAGGCTGTAATTAATTGAGTGCTGGGATATCAATGTTCAGAATCTAGGTCAATGATTTGAATGACCGAGTTAATAAATCCAATCCTGCTGATGCTAACAATAGAGTTGTGAGGAGGAGGAGGCACAGAGCTGATACATTTCAGCAGATGTACTGTCGAAATTCTGGGTGGCTGGGTGAAGATACGTCTCTACCAAAATAGGTTTAGAGCATTCCTTCCCTCTGCTAGTCTGCAGGTCCCCCTTGGGCGAGGTGTAGCACCTGCTTACCGCCCCCCCCACCACACACCCCACCGATCAGGGTCACGTGAAGCCATGGGAGCAGGTGGTGGATGGTCATATGTGCAGCTGGTGCATATCACAAGTCCTGGTTATGACTAGTGACTCTTGGGTGTTGGGGTCGGTGTTGAGGCCGCTTCTTTTTATGCTGTATATCAATGACTTAGATGATGGAATAGGTGGTTTTGTTCTCAAGTTTGCAGATGATACAAAGATTGGTGGAGGGGCAGGTAGTGTTGAGGAAACAGGTAGGATGCAGAAGGACTTTGACAGATTAGGAGAATGGGCAAGAAAGTGGCAAATGAAATATAATGTTGGAAGATGTATGGTCATGCACTTTGGTAGAAGAAATAAATGTGCAGACTATTCTCTAAAGGGGAGAAAATCCAGAAATCTGAGATGCAAAGAGACTTGGGAGTCTTTGTGCTGAACACCCTAAAGGTTAACTTGCAGGTTGAGTCAGCATTGAGGAAGGCAAATACAATGTTATCATTCACTTCATGAGGCCTAGAATATAAGAGCAGGGATGTGATCCATCTTCTAGGCGAAGATCCTTCCTCTTCCAGGGATGAGGTTTTTGGAGCTTCTGTTGGCATTTCTGTAGCGTTGGGTTTTTACGGGATGGGGTTGCTATTGAAGGAGTACTTCAATGGAGGAAGAGCAAAGAGATTTCGGGTCTGGAAATCTAAGCTCAGGGCTAGTCAGCTGAACTCGTAATTATGAGAGAAAGGAAGTCAGGGAAGCACAAGACAGAAGAACAGTTAGAGCACAGGGATTTAGGAGGATTGTAAAGTAAGAAGATGTGGCAAGAAAAATGAAGCAGTAAGATCTTGGGGAGATTGGAACAAAGAGAAATGAATTTTAAAATCAAGGCTTTTGTGAACAAGGACCTCAGTTACAGTACTGTGCAAGAGTCTTGGGCACATGTCTAACATGGAACGGAGAGGGAGCTTGTAAATCTGGCAGGAGCCAAGGATGTTGGGAATGGCAAGGCAAATGCCATGTTAGCATTCTTTTCAAGAGGTCTGGAATACAAGATCAAGGATGTACTGCTAAGGCTTTATAAGGCACTGGTGAGACCTCACCTTGAGTATTGTGAACAGTTCTGGGCCCCTCATCTTAGAAAAGATGTGCTGGCATTGGAGAGGGTCCAGAGGAGGTTCACAAGGATTTCAGGAATGAAAGGGTTATCATACGAGGAACGTTTGATGGCTTTGGGTCTGTACTCACTGCAATTCAGAAGGATGGGGGGGGATCTCATTGAAACCTTTTGAATGTTGAAAGGCCTAGACAGAGTAGATGTGGAAAGGATGTTTCCCATGGTGGGAGAGAATAGGACAAGAGCACATAGCCTCAAGGTAGAGGGCGCCCTTTCAAAACAGAGATGCAAGGAAATTTCTTTAGCGAAAGGGTGATGAATTTGTTGTCACAAGCAGCTGTGCAGGACAGGTCGTTGGGTGTACTTAAGGCAGAGATTGATAAGTTCTTGACCGGACATGGCATCAAAGGTTATGGGGAGAAGGCCGGGAACTGGGTCTGAGGAGGAGATAGAAAAAACGGATCAGCCATGATTGAGTGGCGGAGCAGACTTGTTGAGCCAGATGGCCTAATTCTGCTCCAATGTCTTATAGTCTTATGGTTGAACACTCAAATTGGTGCAGTCTTTCATTGATTCTGTTATGGTTATTATTGTATGGATTTATTGAGTATGCCCACCAAACAATGAGTCTCTGGGTTGTATATGGAGACATATATGTACTTTGAGAATAAAGTTACTTTGAATTTTGAATAACTGTTCCTGAACCTGGTGGTGTGGGACCTAAGGCTTATGTACCTCCTTACTGATGGTAGTAGCAAGAAGAGAGCATGACCTGGATAATGGGGGTCTTTGATGATGGACGCTGCTTTCTTGTGGCAGGACTGCATGTAAGTGTGCTCAATGGGCTGTATCCAACACTTTTTGTAGCCTTCTCCATTCCTGGGCATTGGTGTTTTCACACGAAGCCATGGTTAGGATATTCTCCATTATGCATCTATAGAGATTTGTCAGTAAACACCAGGATGAATGAGCCTTGAAATAAAATAAGAAACAGGAAGCAAGATGTTGGAAGCGTTCAGCTCTCTGGATGGTGAAAGGTTGAAGCTGAATAATTTGGAGAACTAGTGCAGCCAAATTTTATCACGAGTCAGCACTGAGAGTGCTGGGATAGATGTAGCTCTCCACCAAAGGAGGTGTAAGGCATTTATTCCCTCCACTAGCCTGAAGGTTTTCCTTGGGCAAGGTGTAGCATCTGGTTATCCCCACTGATCAGGGTCATGTGAAGCTATGGCAGCAGGTGGCGGATGGTCCTATGAGCAGGCGGTGCTAATCACAAGTCCTGATTATGCGACCATTAATGCCAGGCAGACAATCTCCGAAGAGTATTGATAATGGCTGGGGGGGGGGGTCACCCGTCTTGTAAAGACACTGCCCAGAAAAAGACAATGGGGAAACCACTTCTGTAGAAAAATCATGGTCAAGACCATTATGGCCCATGTCATACGACATGGCACATGATGATGATGATGAATGGGGCAGTATGGTAGTGTAGTGATTAGCACAATGCTTTACAGTGCAGGCAACCTGGGTTTAATTCCCACTGCTGCCTGTGAGCAGTTGGTACGTTCTCCCTGTGATTGCGTGGGATTCCTCCCACAGTTCAAAGACTTGTAGGTTAATTGGTCATTGTAAATTGTCCTGTGATTAGGCTAGTATTAAATCAGGGGTTACTGATGGTGTGGCTGAAAGGGCCAAAAGGGCTTATTCTGTGCTGTATCCCAATCAATCAATCAATAAATCGATAAATAAATAAGTGACGACGATGATGTTGCAGTGAGAGGTCAACAGAGGCAAGAAATATTTCAACGTAAATTTATTATCAAAGTACATATACGGCATCATGTACAACCCTGAGATTCATTTGCTTGTGGGCAATCACAATAAATACAAAAAACACAATAGAATCAATTAATATTTTGAGGGAATTGCATAAAAGCACGTCATCACTAACATCCCATTAAAACAAGAAAGGGCTTTTCCTGATACATCCAATCAGATTATATACATAAATTGTTTCTAAGAATTCTGATAGTTTCTAAAATGTTAAATCCCACAAAAAAAAGATAACCAACCTTGTGCAAGGATAAAAAATAATGCTGTGTATCCTCTAATTGAATCCCACAGCATGACACTGGGGAACAAGCATCCGAGAAATGCAAATAAAAATAAACCATGCGAGGAAAAAAAACAGTGGTGGCCTAAATGCAGGAAAAAAGTATAATGACAAATTAAAAAAAGAATGTCCCTGAGAAACTCTTTAACATAAATGAATCATTCTCAGCTCCATTGATGCAGTCATCACAACATCCCCAAAACCATAAACGAAAGCGGAGATCATGAGTTTAAAAATAAAGATTACATGTGTACCGTCAGTTTGAAAGTTATGTGTAAGTTTTACTGTAATGTAGCATCGATTTTGACTGATAGGATTGAGTAAGGGTTTTGAGTGATCTTGAGTCTATTTTGACTGACATTCAAAATAATTTATTACTAAATATTCTGACTCAGTGGTTTGTACTTTCACAGCGTCAGGGTGTCCCATAGCTTTATACCTCCAAAGGATTCGTTTTTGAAGTGTATTCACTTTTGTAATGCAGGAAACACGTCAACAACTTTACATGCAGCAAACTGCCCCAAAGACTATTGATAATGGCCAATCTCGTTCAGGAATACGAATTAAGAGATAAATATTGGTTGGACTCTGGGAAAAACTTCTGTTCCTCCAGTAGATCTACTTAATCCTCCTAAGGAGCAGGTATGACCTTAGATAAACACCTTGTCCAAAAGTAGTAGCACTGCCATCACACGAGTGGTATGATGTTCTCCTAACGGGTTGTCTATTGGTAGGTACACAATCCAGGATTTTAGGGTGGATTCCAACTATGGAGAATGCTTGTGCGTGACTTTGTTTAATGTGGGGAAGCTGATGCACAGAGAGGACTGCCACATGGTGCTTGACAGATTAGTGTCAGGGTCCAGTGACATGGAATGCAAGAGGACTGAGGACCCTTCACGGCTGTGGCCTTCCTCCACCGTCACTGCTGTTGTGATGTGTCATCACCTCCCAACAGTTCCACTGTTAAGGTCTTGGTTGGATTGCTGTTTGTCTGGCACCTCCCACTTGACATTACTGCCATGGAGCTAAGTGCCAATTGCATCATTCTCAGGACTCAGGAATTTACAAGGCTTCTCCAACAAGACAAGGTAATACTCCTCAGAGAGGTTTTGTCCAAAAGGCAACACCTGCAGTCATAGAACAATGCCTTCCTGTTCATTTCCAGACTGAGTTTTACACATTCATTCATCGAAACATATGAAAATATCTTCCAATTCTTTCTTCAATTTAGACTACATTGAACGCGGCAGTGTAGTAAACAAGAGAAAATCTGCAGATGCTGGAAATCCAAGCCACACCCACAAAATGCTGGAGGAACTCAGCAGGCCAGGCAGCATCTATGGAAAAGAGTACAGATGACGTTTCAGCCCTGCTGAAGGGTTTCGGCCTGAAGTGTTGACCGTACTCTTTTCCATAGATGCTGCCTGGCCTGCTGAGTTCCTCCAGCATTTTGTGGGTGTTGTGTGGTAGTGTAGCAGTCAGCAATCCCCACTGCTGTCTGGAAAGAGTTTATATGTCTTCCCCAAGACCACGTGAGTCTGCTCTGGGTTCCTCCCACGTTCCAAAGACATAAGGTTTAGGGTTCGTGAGTGGTGGACATGTTATGTTGGCGCCAGAAACATGGAGACATTTGCGGGCTATCGCCGGCACATCCTCAGACTATATTTGTTGTTGATGCAAAATAATGTATTTCACTCTGTGTTTCGATAAACATGTGATAAAGGCACCACATTCAATTTTGAGGAAACTCATTACACACAAAAGGAAGTATTCTCTCTGAAGCAAGCATTATACACTTTGTCCTGGTACAGCAAAAGCAAGTGCCACTGAGTCAGGCTGTAATTACTGAACCACCATGAGAAGATAGTTGCGGCGGGGCGGGGGGGGGTCCTCACTGAAATTTATTCAAGGCTGAGACAGACTGGACATGGAGAGAGTGATTTCTATAGTGGGAGAGTCCAGGACCAGAGGCATGGCCTCAGAATGGAAAGACGTCCTTTTAGAACAGAATTGAGAAGGAATTGATAGGGTGGTAGGTCTGTGGAATTCATTGCCACAGAGTGTATTTTAAGCAGAGGGCGAAAGGCTCATGATTAGTCAGGGTGTCAAGGGTTACAGGGAGAAGGCAGGAGAATGGGGTTGAGAGGGATAATAAATAGGCCATGATGGAGTGGCGGAACAGACGCAACGGGCCAGTGCGCAGGTGTGGGAAGCATCGGAAGAATTGGCAGCAGCGGAAGGAAGGCAGAGCACCACCAAATGTGATGAGGCAACAAACCAGGATAGTGTGTTGTCTTCCGGGTGCAAGGGTCCAAGATGTCTCTGAGCAGTTGCAGAATATTCTTGAAGGGGAGGGTGAGCAGCCAGAGGTGGTGGTACATGTTGGTACCAATGACATAGGCAGGAGAGGGGTAGAGGTCCTGTGCAGTAAGTTCAGGGAGTTAGGAAGGAGGTTGAAGAGCAGTACCTCCAAGGTGGTAATCTCCAGATTACTCCCAGTGCCACAAACTAGTGAAGGTCAGAAAAGGGAAGATAGCACAGATGAATAAGTGGCTGAGGAGATGATGCAGGGGGCAGGATTATTGGACCCTTTTCTGGGGAAGGGAGTGACTTGTACAAGTGGGATGGGTTGCACCTGAACTGGAGGGAATCCAATAATTCTGGGCTTGAGGTTTGCTAATGCTGTTGGGGAGGGTTTAAACTGGATTTGCAGTGGGGTGGGAACTGAAGTGAAGAGGCAGAGGATGACGCACAAGTACAGACAGCTTGTAGGGAGTTTGTGAGGAATGATAAGCAGATGATAGAGCAAAGATGCCCTCAGCCTGAAGGTTTTAGATGTGTCTATTTTAATGCAAGGAGCATCATAAGCGAGGCCGATGAACTTCGAGCATGGATCAATACATGGAACTATGACATCGTGGCCATTACAGAAACTTGAATGTTTCAGGGGCAGGAATGGCTGCTGAGTGTTCTGGGCTTCAGATGTTTCAAAAAGGATAGGAAGGGAGGCAAAAGAGCATTGCTAATCATGGCTGCAGAAAAGGAGTCAGTCATGGAGGGATTGTCTACTGAGTCAATGTGGGTGGAAGTCAGAAACAGGAAGGGGTTAATAACTCTACTGGGTGTTTTTATAGACCCCTCAGTCATAACAGAGACATTGAGGATCAGATAGGGAAGCAGATTCTGGAATAGTGCAATAATAAT
Organism: Mobula birostris; assembly: GCF_030028105.1. Lineage (NCBI taxonomy): Eukaryota > Metazoa > Chordata > Chondrichthyes > Myliobatiformes > Myliobatidae > Mobula > Mobula birostris. The sequence goes on from NC_092370.1 coordinate 9,755,278, forward strand.
AGAGTTGTTGTGATGAGAGATTTTAACTTTCCTCATGTTAGACAATAGAAAATAGCTGCAGGAGTAGGCCATTTGGCCCATTGAGCCAGCACCGCCATTCACTGTGATCATGGCGGATCATCCACAATCAGTACCCCGTTCCTGCCCTCTCCCCATATCCCTTGACTCTGCTATCATTAACAGCTCTATCTAATTCTTTCTTGAAAGCATCCAGAGAATTGGCCTCCACTGCCTTCTGAGGCAGAGCATTCCTCAGATCCACAACTCTCTGGGTGAAAAAGTTTTTCCTCAACTCCATTCTAAATGGCCTACCCCTTATTCTCAAATTGTGGCCTCTGGTTCTGGACTCCCCCAACATCGGGAACATGTTTCCTGCCTCTAGCGTGTCCAATCCCTTAACAATCTTATATGTTTCAACCAGATCCCCTCTCATCCTTCTAAATTCCAGTGTATACAAACCCAGTATCCAATCTTTCAACATATGACAGTCCCACCATCCTGGAAATTAACCTCGTGAACCTCCGGTGCACTCCCTCAATAGCAAGACTGTCCTTCCTCAAATTTGGAGACCAAAACTGCACACAATACTCCAGGTGTGGTCTCATCAGGGCCCTGCACAACTGCAGAAGGACCTCTTTGCTCCTATACTCAACTCCCCTTGTTATGAAGGCCAACATGCCATTAGCTTTCTTCACTGTCTGCTGTACCTGCATGCTTACTTTCAGTGACTGATGAACAAGGACACCTAGATCTCATAGTACTTCCCCTTTTCCTAACTTGACACCATTCAAATAGTAATCTGCCTTCCTGTTCTTGCCACCAAAGAGGATAACCCAACATTTATCCACATTAAACTGCATCTGCCCACTCACCCAACCTGTCCAAGTCATCCTGCATTATCTCAACATCCTCCGCGCATTTCACACTGCCACCCAGCTTTGTGTCACCTGCAAAGATTGACTGACATCTGTATAGAACAAGGGGGTTTAGATGGGATGGAGTTTGTTAGGTGTGTTCAGGAAGGTTTCCTGACGTAATATGTAGATAAGCCAACTAGAGGACAGGCTGTACTTGATCTGGTATTGGGAAATGAACCTGGTCAGGCGTCAGGTCTCTTGGTGGGAGAGCATTTTGGAGATAGTGATCACAACTCTCTCCTTTACCATAGAGCTGGAGAGGGATAGGAGCAGACAATTTGGGAAAACATTTAACTGGGGTGGGGGAAATATGTTGCTCTTAGGCAGGAACTTGGGAAGATAAATTGGGAGCAGATGTCCTCCAGGAAATGCACAGTAAAAAATATGGCAAATTTTCATGGAACATTCTACATAGGTATGTTCCATTGGGGCAGGAAAAGGATGGTAGGGTAAAAGAACCATGGTGTACAAAGGATATAGAAAGTCTAGTTAAAAAGAAAAGCTTCCAAAAGGTTCAAGAAACTAGGTACTATTAGAGCTCTAGAAAATTACAAGGTTGCCAGGAAGGAGCTTAAGAATGGAATTAGGAGAGCGAGAAGGGGCCATAAGAAGACCTTGGTGAGCAGAATTAAGGAAACCACAAGGCATTCTATAAGTACGTGAAGAGCAAGAGATGAACCATGTGAGAAGAGGACCAATCAGGTGCAATAGCGGGAATGAATGCATGGAGTCGGAGGAAGTAGCAGAAGTACTTAATGAATACTTTGCTTCAGTATTTACCTGGGCTTCTGCGTGGATTGTCACCTTGTCGTGGTGAAGCTTGTGCGGTCCTGTGATCCCGAGAGCGATGCTGTCTGGAGCTATGCTCCTGGTAGGGTCACCCGTGGCGGTAAGGTCGAGGGTGAGGTCCCTGACAAAGAACAATCCAACCAAGACCTCAACAGTGGAACAGGCGGACGAAGTTACTTCAAACTCAACGGCTGTGAAGGAGGATGAAGGCTGCAACAAATCCTTCAGCTCCAACTGTTGTGGTTTCTATGTCATTGGAATCAGTTGGTTGATTTGTGAAGTATCGTGTGCTTCTTGGAGTGCAACATCAAGTACACGTTAAACAAATATATGCACAGGTGTCTTCACTCTGTGAGCCACTTCTTCAAAACGAAGACCATCATCCTTGACCTCGCGGGATAGCCACGACGACGACGATTTACCCAGGAAAAGGACCTTGGTAATTGTTGGGATGGCTTACAGTGTACTGAAATGCTTGAGCATATATATACATTAAGAAAGAGGATGTGCTGGTGCTTTTGAAAAGCATTAAGTTAGATAAGTCACTGAGACTAGATGAGATATATCCCAGGCTACTATGGGAAGCAAGAGAGGAGATTGCTGAGCCTCTGGCAATGATCTTTGCATCATCAATGGGGATGGGAGAAGTACTGGAGGATTGGAGGGCTGCAAATGTTGTTCTGTTGTTCAAGAAAGGGAGTAGAGATAGCCCTAGAAATTATAGACCAGTGAGTCTGATTTCAGTGGTGGGCAAGTTGTTGTTGAAGATCCTGAGAGGCAGGATTTATGAGCTTTTAGAGAGACATAATCTGATCAGGGATAGTCAGCATGGCTTTATCAAGGGCAGGTTATGCCTCACGAGCCCGATTGAATTCTTTGAGGGTGTAACAAAACACACTGATGAAGGTAGAGCAGTGAATGTAGTGTATATGGATTTCAGTAAGGCATTTGATAAGATGCACCATGCAAGGCTCATTCAGGAAGTAAGGAGGCATGGGATCCAAGGAGACCTTGCTTTGTGGATCCAGAATTGGCTTGCCCAAAGAAAGCAAAGGGTGGTTATAGATGGTTCATATTCTGCATGGAGGTCGGTGACCAGTGGTGTTCTGCAGTGATCTGTTCTGGGACCTCTCCTCTTTGTGATTTTTATAAATGACCTGGATGAGGAAGCAGAAGGGTGGGTTAGTAAGTTTGCTGATGACACGAAAGTTGGGGGTGTTGTGGATAGTCTGGAGAGTTGTCAGAGGTTACAACGGGACATCGATAGGATGCAGAACTGATCTGAAAAGTGACCAATGGAGTTCAACCCAGATAAGTGTGAAGTGGTTTATTTTGGTAGGTCAAATTTTAAGTCAGAATATAATATAAATGGTAAGACTCTTGGCAGTGTAGAGGATCAGAGAGATGTTGGGGTCCATGTCTATAGGACACTCAAAGCTGCTGCATATGTTGATGGTGTTGTTAAGAAGGCGCATGGTGTGTTAGCATTCATCAACCGTGGGATTGAGTTCAAGAGCTAAGAGGTAATGTTACAGCTATACAAGACCTTAGTCAGACCCCATTTGGAGTACTGTGTTCAGTTCTGGTCACCTCACTACAGGAATAATGTGGATACTATTGAGAGAGTGCAGAGGAGATTTACAAGGTTGAGTGAACTCGGCCTTTTCTCCTTGGAGTGACGGAGGATGAGAGGTGACCTGATAGAGGTGTATGAGATGATGAGAAGCATTGATCATTTCTCAGGACTGAAATGGCTAACACTAGGGGACATAATTTTAAGGTGCTTGGAAATAGGTACGGGGGGATGTCAGGGGTAAGTTTTTCCACACACAGAGTGGTGGGTGTGTGGAATGCACTGCCAGTGGTGGTTGTGGAGGTGGATACAATAGGGTCTTTTAAGAGACTCTTAGATACATGGAACTTAGAAAAATAGAGAACTATGCCGTAGGGAAATTTTAGGGAGTTTCTAGAGTAGGTTACATGGTCAGAACAACATTGTGGGCCGAAGGGCCTGTAATGTGCTGTAGATTTCTATGTTCTATGTACAATTCTGCTCCTATGTCTTATGCTCTTATCTCCACACAGGACAAGGCACTGAAAATAGAGAGATAGATACTGTATTTTATTGATCCCAAAGGAAATTACAGTGTCACAGTAGCATTATAGGTGCACAGATATAAATAGTAGAAGAGAAGTAGAAAGAATTTTTAAGAAGTTATCACAAACACTATCAGGAGGGCTTATCACTTCCCCAGCTACAGGTTGACTCATTATCGAGGTTGAGAATGACCTCATATAGCGCTCTTCGGAAAGGCGCAGTTGTCTTAGTCTGTTACTAAAAGTGTTCCTCTGTTCAGCCAAGGCAGCATGCAGAGGATGAGAAACATCGTCCAGAATTGCCAGGATTTTCCAGGGGGTCTTTTGTTCTACCACAGGCTCCGGTGCCCAGTTTGACTCCTATAACAGACCCAGCCTTTCTAGTCAGCAAATACATCCATAAAGGTGCAGAGAACTTTTACCATCTGTTGGAACGTAATTTGGCCATTGATATCAGTCTAAAAACAACCTGGTAAATTTAAGTTGCAAACTTAGTCTGCTTTATATTAAGTTCAGAGACCAAAGCTTAGTAAAAGAAGTAGGTTTTAAGGAGTGCACTTAAGGAGAGAAAGGAAACAGAAAGAATTTCAAACTTTGTAAGTTCAAAAGTTCAAAGTAAATTCATTATCAAAAGTACACACAGTACTGTGCAAAAGTCTTTGGCACATATATATAGCTTGAGTGCCTAAGACTTGCACAGTACTATATTTGTTAACATGGAGCAGAGAGCAAGTTTGTAAATCTGGCGGGAGCAAAGGATGTTGGGAATGGCAAGGGTGGAACGCCACAGGAAGAGTGTCGGACAGGTGGCAGAGGAGTGCCAGGGACCTGGGGTGGCGCAGGTCCAGACACACCCAGCCCTGAGAACTCCAGGCAAGGTCATTTGATTCTCCAAACAATTGGTTTATTGATCATTACAGAATGTGCCTCTGGTGCTTCCTGCTTCCTTCCCTCCTCCTCCCCTTTTCATAGAACATAGAATAGTACAGCACAGTACAGGCCCTTCAGCCCACAATGTTGTGCCGACCCTCAAACCCTGCCTCCCATATAAGCCCCCACCTTAGATTCCTCCATATACCTGTATAGTAGTCTCTTAAACTTCACTAGTGTATCTGCCTCCACCACTGACTCAGGCAGTGCATTCCACTCACCAACCACTCTCTGAGTAAAGAACCTTCCTCTAATATCCCCCCTGAACTTCCCACCCCTTACCTTAAAGCCATGTCCTCTTGTATTGAGCAGTGGTGCCCTGGGGAAATGCTGGCTATCCACACTATCTATTCCTCTTATTATCTTGTACACCTCTATCATGTCTCCGCTCATCCTCCTTCTCTCCAAAGAGTAAAGCCCTAGCTCCCTTAATCTCTGATCATAATGCATACCCTCTAAACCAGGCAGCATCTTGGTAAATCTCCTCTGTACCCTTTCCAATGCTTCCACATCCTTCCTATAGAGAGGTGACCAGAACCGGACACAGTACTCCAAGTGTGGCCTAACCAGAGTTTTATAGAGCTGCATCATTACATCGCGACTCTTAAACTCTATCCCTCGACTTATGAAAGCTAACACCCCATAAGCTTTCTTAACTACCTTATCCACCTGTGAGGCAACTTTCAGGGATCTGTGGACATGTACCCCGAGATCCCTCTGCTCCTCCACACTACCAAGTATCCTGCCATTTACCTTGTACTCTGCCTTGGAGTTTGTCCTTCCAAAGGGTACTACCTCACACTTCTCTGGGTTGAACTCCATCTGCCACTTCTCAGCCCACTTCTGCATCCTATCAATGTCTCTCTGCAATCTTTGACAATCCTCTACACTATCTACAACACCACCAACCTTTGTGTCGTCTGCAAACTCCCCATCCAGGTCGTTAATAAAAATCACGAAAAGTAGACGTCCCAGAACAGATCCTTGTGGGACACCACTAGTCACAATCCTCCAATCTGAATGTACTCCCTCCACCACCACCCTCTGCCTTCTGCAGGCAAGCCAATTCTGAATCCACCTGGCCAAACTTCCCTGGATCCCATGCCTTCTAACTTTCTGAATAAGCCTACCGTGTGGAACCTTGTCAAGTGCCTTACTAAAATCCATATAGATCATATCCACTGCACTACCCTCATCTATATGCCTGCTCACCTCCTCAAAGAACTCTATGAGGCTTGTTAGAAACGATCTGCCCTTCACAAAGCCATGCTGACTGTCCCTGATCAGACCATGATTCTCTAAATGCCTATAGATCCTAGCTCCAAGAATCTTTTCCAACAGCTTTCCCAGCACAGACGTAAGCTCACTGGTCTATAATTACCCGGACTATCCCTACTACCTTTTTTGAACAAGGGAACAACATTCGCCTCCCTCCAATCCTCCGGTTCCATTCCCGTGGACAATCAGGACATAAAGATCTTAGCCAGAGGCTCAGCAATCTCTTCTCTCGCCTCGTGGAGCAGCCTGGGGAATATTCCATCAGGCCCCGGGGACTTATCTGTCCTAATGTATTTTAACAACTCCAACACCTCCTCTCCCTTAATATCAACATGTTCCAGAACATCAACCTCACTCATATTGTCCTCACCATCATCAAGTTCCCTCTCATTGGTGAATACCGAAGAGAAGTATTCATTGAGGACCTCGCTCACTTCCACAGCCTCCAGGCACATCTTCCCACCTTTATCTCTAATCAGTCCTACCTTCACTCCTGTCATCCTTTTTTTTCTTCACATAACTGAAGAATGCCTTGGGGTTTTCCTTTACCCTACTCGCCAAGGCCTTCTCATGCCCCCTTCTTGCTCTTCTCAGCCCCTTCTTAAGCTCCTTTCTTGCTTCCCTATATTCCTCAATAGACCCATCTGATCCTTGCTTCCTAAACCTCATGTATGCTGCCTTCTTCCACCTGACTAGATTTTCCACCTCACTTGTCACCCATGGTTCCTTCACCCTACCATTCTTTATCTTCCTCACCGGGACAAATTTATCCCTTACATCCCGCAAGAGATCTCTAAACATCGACCACATGTCCATAGTACATTTCCCTGCAAAAACATCATCCCAATTCACACCCACAAGTCTAGCCTTATAGCCTCATAATTTGCCCTTCCTCAATTAAAAATTTTCCTGTCCTCTTTGATTCTATCCTTTTCCATGATAATTATAAAGGCCAGGGAGCGGTGGTCACTGGCCCCCAAATGCTCACCCAATGAGAGATCTGTGACCTGACCCGGTTCATTACCTAGTACTAGATCTAGTATGGCATTCCCCCTGGTCGGCCTGTCCACATACTGTGACAGGAATCCATCCTGGACATACTTAACAAATTCTGCCCCATCTAAACTCTTGGAACTAATCAGGTGCCAATCAATATTAGGGAAGCCCTGTTATTTTTGCACCTTTCCAAAATCTGCCTCCCAATCTGCTCCTCTGTATCTCTGCTGCTACCAGAGGGCCTATAGAATACCCCCAGTAGAGTAACTGCTCCCTTCCTGTTCCTGACTTCCACCCATATTGACTCAAAAGAGGATCCTGCTACATTACCCACCCTTTCTGTAGCTGTAATAGCATCCCTGACCAGTAATGCCACCCCTCCTCCCCTTTTTCCACCCTCTCTATCCCTTTTAAAGCACTGAAATCCAGGAATATTGAGAATCCATTCCTGCCCTGGTGCCAGCCATGACTCTTCTCTCCCTGCTTACTTCCCACACAGTCCACAGCAGAGTCCCATATCAGAATTAGGTTTATCATCACTCACGTGTCATGAGTTTTTTTGTGGCAGCAGTACAGTGCAATACATAAAATTACTAGACAGACAGATAGGTAGTTTATTGATCCCAAAAGAAATTACAGTAGAAATTATGGTGTCACAATGCCATTACATGTACATACATATGCAAATATTAAAAGAGAAGTAAAAAAGAATAAAAAATAAGTTACCTCAAACAGTCTAACAGGAGGGTGTCATCACTTCCCCAGCTACAGGTTGACTCATTATAGAGCCAAATGGCCGAGGGTAAGAATGACTTCATATACTGCTCTTTGGAGCAACACAGCTGTCTTTGTCTATTATTAGAAGCGCTCCTCTGTTCAGCCAAGGTGGCATCCAGGAAGTGAGAAACATTGTCCAGAATTGCCATGATTTTCTGCTCTGTCCGCCAGAGAAAGCAGGATCTTCCAGTGGCCACACATTTTAATTCCACGTCCCATTCCCATTCTGATATGTCTATCCACGGCCTCCTCTACTGTCAAGATGAAGCCATACTCAGGTTGGAGAAACAACACCTCATATTCCGTCTGGGTAGCCTCCAACCTGATGGCATAAACATTGACTTCTCTAACTTCCGTTAATGCCCCACCTTCCCTTTGTACCCCTTCCCTTATTTATTTTTCATTCCCCTTTTTTTCCTCTTTTTTTCTCCCTCTGTCCCTCTCACTATAACTCCTTGCCCATCCTCTGGGTCTTTCCCCCGCTCCTCCTTTCTTTCTCCCTAGGCCTCCCGTTCCATGATCCTCTCCCTTCTCCAGCCTCATATCCCTTTTGCCAATCAACTTAACAACTCTTAGCTCCATCCCTCCCCCTCCTGTCTTCTCCCATCATTTCGGATCTCGCCCCCCCCCCCCCCCACACTTTCAATTCTCTTACTATCTCTTCTTTCAGTTAGTCCCGACAAAGGGTCTCAGCCTGAAACGTCGACTGTACCTCTTCCTAGAGATGCTGCCTGGCCTGCTGCGTTCACCAGCATTTTTTGTGTGTGCTGCATGATTTTCTGTAGGGTCCTTTGTTCTATTGCAGCCTCCAGTGTGTCCAGTTTGACCCCTATAACAGGGCCAGAGTTTCTAATCAGTTTATTGAGCCTGTTGGCATCACCCACTACAGTACTGTGCAAAAGCACCCGAGCTATATATATGTGCCTAAGACTTTTGCACAGTACTGTATATGTCACTATATACTACTCTGAGATTTGTTTTCTTGTGGGCATTCACAGGAGGACGAAATACACAGAATCAGTGAAAAACTACCACACACACAAAGACCGACGAACAAATGATGTGCGAAAGGAGACAAACTGTGCAAATAAAAAAAAACATATAATAATAAAAAATAAATAGTAAGTAAATAATACAGAAAACATGAGTTGTAGAGTCCTTGAAAATGAGTCTATAGGTTGTGGAATCAGTTCAGAGTTGAGGTGAGTGAAGTTATCCATGCTGGTTCAGGAGCCTGATGGTTGAGGGGTAATAACTGTTCCTGAACCTGGTGGTGTGGGTCCTGAGGCTCCTGTACCTCCTTCCTGATGGCAGCAGCAAGAAGAGAGCATGGGCTGGATGGTGGAGGTCCTTGATGATGAGATCTGAAGTCACTGCCGACAGTGGAAGATCAATTATATATTGCAGGGAGTATGAAGATTAACAAAGGTCAGACTGCCTTTTTAATACGCTTTCAAACCTGAATCTAAACCAAGTGCAGAACGTGGGCAGCTGCAACCACTTTAAAGCAAGTGGCCTTGCTATGCAAATGAACTAACTTGCTGCTGCACGAGAAGAGCGAGGATATAATTTGCGGCACAGTAATGTGTCCATGAATGTAACCAAACCTCACTGCTGCATAACCTACATAGAGCTGGAGGAGCTCAGCAAGTCAGGCAGCATCCATGGGAAATGGACAGCTGAAATTTCAGACTGAGGCTCTTCATCCAGAGCGGTCCAGAGGAAAGTTTTTAACCTGAAACACTGACTGACCACGGACACTGCCTGACCTGCTGAGCTGCTCCAGCACTTTCTGCAGACTGCAGCATCTGTATTTAGAGATACAGCACAGTAACAGGCCCTTCCGGCCCAATGAACCCGTGTGACCAATTCACCTATTAACTGTATGTCTTTGGAACGTGGGAGGAAACCAGAGCACCTGGAGGAAACCAACGCGGTCATGAAGAAAATGTACAAACTCTTTACAGACAATGGCGGGAATTGAACCCAGATCTTTGATACTAGGATAGTGTTATGCTGACCACTACATTATTGTGCTGTCTATTCTACTATGTACAGAATAATCTGTTGGGATGGCATGTCAACAATAGTTTTTCCCTTTATCTTGTTACCTGCAACAATAATAAACCTGTAACCAATTAAAATATACCAGTTCCTGATTGGTCTCACGTGTCTTATGTCACTGCTGGTCTTTTAATATTCTTGGCACATTACTCCATTCCACCAGACAAACATGAATCACAGCTTGAACAACCCATTATGGATTCCAGAGGAACTGAAGCTGACTGTCCTTGTCACGTGTCCAGCCGCTTGAAGGGAGATTCCAGTTGGACTAACAATCAGCCAACATAAAATTAAACCATGTACTCATTTGCAACCCAAAGACAAGATTTGTCAGAAGTATTCAGTCAGTTGTTATATCACCAGACCCTCCACTAGTCAGGCTCAACTATGGATGTTGCACCCTAGTCATCAGCATGACACCCAAGCCAGAGCAGTACAATATGGAGAGCAAGCTGTTGCCCACGCAGCAGGCTCCCCCTCTCCATGCATCTGATGAATCCAAAGACCAGCAGAGACTGATACAGTCTGGCACCACCAGTGATGCAGGAGTTACCAGTCAGCGTTGAGCTCAATGTGGGACTGCCTCAGGATTCTTCCCTGGGTTTACTCCTCAAACCTTTCCTGTGAGTGGGTATAGCTGCAAGGCAGCAGAGATTTGAGAACAGAGTTTTCCTTCTCCTAGATGAGCTGCCAACTACAGCTGATGAGCCCCATCTGCCCGAACCCACGGGTTTCAAGGTGCCAGTAAACCACCTTCGCCTCCTTCTCCTGTCAGTAGAAACGGTTCCAGCAGGCTTAGTAGCTAAACCACACGTGAAGGCCAGGGGCTGGACTTGGTTGTCAGAGGTTATTTGAGGTGCACACCATTGGGAGCATTTAATAGATAGTGGCTATAACAATATGGACTATGAGGCAGAAAATATACAGACTAATGGATAAGGTTTTTCAAAAATATTGTCACCAATTTTTAACAAATATATTTCACTCTAATGCCATCAATTAAACAAGTAAGAAATATGATAGCACTATGCCATGAATTCTAACAAGATGAAATAAGAAAAAGATTAATTTAATTACTTCCACTTTTCTTTATCTTCAGTCAAAGAGAGATGTCCTTGGTACTAATGTAATTGTACTATATATGGCTACAAACTGCAACTTCACATTTTGATTTCTAATATTTGATAATGAGTATGAATTCCAACCAAGTTTAATTTAATTTTGAGAAACAGCAAGCTAACAGGCCCTTCCAGCCAAACAAGCCTCATCATCATCATCATTATGAGCCGTGTCATATGACCTGGGCAATCATGGTCTCATGATCATGATTGTTCTTGGCAAATTTTTCTACAGAAGTGGTTTGCCATTGCCTTCTTCTGGGCAGTGTCTTTATAAGATAGGTGACCCCAGCCATAACCAGAACCTGTGATATGCACCAGCTGCTCCCATGGCTTAGTATGACCCTGATCCGGGGGGGTGGGCTAACCAGGTGCTACACCTTGCCCAAGGGTGACCTGCAGGCTCCAGGAGGGAAGGAGCGCCTTATTCCTCCTTTGGAAGAGACGCATCTCCACCCCACCCCTCAACACGCTGTTGTTGCCCAATTACAGCCATGTGATCAATAAACCAACGACATGTATGTTCTTGGAATGTGGGAGCACATTGGCGCACCAGATGCCATAGACAACCCCAACAGATTCACAGGTGAAGTGCTGCCCCACCTGGAAAGACTACTTGGGGCCTCTGAATGGTGCTCAAAGAGGATGTGAATGGCAGATGTAGCAACTTCAATGGGATCCTATCATTAAACACATTTTTTTCCCCACCACTCTCTACTACAGGAGCCTAAAGTCCCACACCACCAGGTTCAGGAACAGTTACGACTTTTCAACCACCAGGCTCCTGAACCAGCGTGGAAAAACTTCACAATGAACTGATTCCACAATTTACGAACTCACTTTCAGGAATTCTACAACTCATCTTCTCAGTATTCTTTACTTGCACAATGTATTCTTTTGCTAGCCTCATTCCCCTTCTCCATCTTTTTATCCTGTTTGTTCGTCATAAAAGATGCTGCCCGACTTGCTGAGTTTTCCCAGCACTTTGTGTGTGTCTTCTTTTGCCCACTGATTGTATAGACTTTCATAAATTCTGTCTATAGGAAGAGGTACAGTCGACGTTTCGGGCTGACACCCTTTGTCAGGACTAACTGAAAGAACAGCTAGTAAGAGATTTGATCTTCTTAGCTCTTCTTTCAGTTAGTCCTGACGAAGGGTGTCGGCCCAAAACGTCGACTGTACCTCTTCCTATAGATGCTGCCTGGCCCGCTGCGTTCACCAGCAACTTTGATGTGTGTTGCTTGAATTTCCAGCATCCGCAGATTTCCTCCTGTTCATAAATTCTACTGTATTTCTTTATTTTCCTGTAAATGCCTGCAAGACAATTAATCTCAAGGTAGTATATGGTAAAATATTTATGTTCTAGATTATCCCAAATTCAACTAATCCACTATTTGCAACTACGCCATTAACTACTGGAATTCAGTCCACAATTTCCTTTTCTTTTCCAGTCGCCGTTCTTTAACTGGAGCTGGAGCTGCCAGCCCCAAGAGCGCCACACCCATTCCCCCGCTCTGTTGCTATCCTTACCAAACACCGCGGTAAATTTTACCACGGTAAAGCACTGCATCAACAGCAGGGGTGAAAAGACTGAGATTTACAGCAGCCGAGGCCACTCGGTTCCCACTTGCCTGCACAAAGCCCGCGCCCAGGGTTAGCAACGCTCCGGAAGCGGCGGCGCCGGCGCGCGACGTCACTTCCGCCGCCGCCGCCTGGTTGTTGTCTGACGTTCGGCCGCCGCTCCCTCTGACGCCGTGATCGGAGCGGCCTGGGTGGGCGGCAGTCGGCGGGGCTGGGCTGGGCTGGGCGACGATCGCTGAGCGCAAGGAGGGAAGGAGCGTTGAGGAAAGATCGGTCACGACCGCCGTCGACGGTGGGTTTGAAGTCTGTGGAGGGGTGGGTGGTGGGACTCCGGTCCCGGGCATTCAACCGTTGTCCCGGCCCCGGGATCCGATTCATGGGGAGACCCCATCCCCGGGCCTTCATGGTACCACACCCCGCGGGGAGACCCGGGCCTCGATCCCCAGGGAGATGCCGTTCCCGTGCCTCCACGGCACCACGCCCCTGATCCACGGGGAGTCCGCAGGCCCCCACAGTACCTCACCACCCTCTCCCCCTCCCCAATCCCCCGTCCCCCAGCTCCTGTTACCGAGCCTCCACCGTACCACCCCCGATCCATTGGGAGTCCCCGTCCCTGGTCCATTCAGTAACCCGCCCCACCCCGCCCAGTCTCCAGACCATTCAACTGCTGTAAATCTCTGAGCCTCCAGGGCACCGCCCCTCAATCCCCCCGGTCTTTACCCCCCTCTCCACCCAGTCATCAAGCTTCCACTAGCCCACCCAGCCTCGGGCCCGGTCCGTGCAACACTTGGCCCCGTTCCCCATCTATTCGCTAACCCGCTCGCCGGGCCATTCAACACACAAAATGCTGGAGGAACTCAGCAGGCCGGCCAGAGTCTATGAAAAAGAGTACGGTCGACGTTTCGGTCCGAGACCCCCCAGTAGGACTCAACCGCTGCAAAGCCCCTCCGTCCCCGGGCTGCTCATCAACCCGCCCTGTCCCCGCACCCCTTTTACGGGCTTGTTCTACTCCGAACCCCAAATCACCAGGCTACCTACTAAACTCACCTCGCCCACTTCCTTAAATATGATTTCTGTAGTGGAGTAAGGTGCTTGGTGGGAGTATTAGTAAATACAATTTGACACAGCTTCTCTGAATCGGGTATAGTACTGTGAAATTTGTTGTCTTTTTGTGGTTGCAGTGCTTTGAAATAAAACTAAATTACAATATTAACTAAGAGGAAAAGGAGAGTTCATGGGTTCATTGTTCATTCAGAAATCTGATGGTGGAGGTGAAGAAGCTGTTCCTGAATCATAAAGTATGTGTCTTCAGGCTTCTGTACCGCCACCTGGATGTTAGCAATGAGAAGAGGGCATGTCCGGGTGATGGCTGTCTTTGATGATGGATGTTGCCTTTTTAGAACATAGAATAGTACAGCACATTACAGGCCCTTAATGTTGTGCCGACCCTCAAACCCTGCCTCCCATATACCCCCCCCACCTTAAATTCCTCCATATACCTGTTTTTGAGGCATTGCCTTTTGAAGGTGTTCTTGATGCTGGGGAGGCTAGCGGCCATGATGAAGCTGGCTGTGTCTACAACTTTTTGAGACAGGTGGCCAATGGGGAAGTTCCAGCATTCCTTTTCAAAGAGTGTCAAAGGGGAGATGCAGTGTTTTGGAAAACAGGTTCCAAGTGTCGTTAAAAGCACACCAGCAATAAATCCATTACCTTAGATACAAGGGGCATTAGATTAAAATAGATTGTGGAGCCAGGGAAGAGGAAAGGGTTTGAGAGTGAACGTGACTTTTTGGTTAATGAAAACAACGGCAAGTATGCTGAAGCAGCATCAGCAGAGGGAAATGGACAGTCAATGTTTTAAATTGAGACCCTTTATAGAGCCTTATAACACAGCAACAGGCCCTTTGGCCCATTTTAGTCCATGCTGAGCTGTTATTCTACCCAGTCCTATTGACCTGCATCTGGACCATAGCCCTCCTGTCTTGTGGGGGGGGGGGGGCGGGTGAGTGCGTGCCTTATTCTGATTGTCGAAAGCAACTTCCATTGTGGTTGGTTTGTTTAAAAGGAGCACCTGCTTTTCCCATTGGATAGATGCCCGGTGTCCCGTTTCAAATGCCCTTGGTGTATAAAATAGCATGTGAACGGGGCTTGCTCTCTTCTTCCTTTGTTTAAGACATGACCATTGGGATGGTCTGCTTGGCACGCACTTTTAACCAAGTAGGTAAATTGAATGTACGAATGTCTATTGAGTATTTGGCTTTGTCGTGTCTGTAACTTGGGGAACATGAATTTTTACTGTTTGTAAATAAATGATCACTATACCTACTCGCAGAGAGTGCTTTCTGTAACACTTGCTAGACCCACAAACATGATTGAATATTACACCTGTATGTATTTCCTGTATAATATAACAATAAAAAGATTTGAAAAGAAAGAAAGAATATTACACCTCCATACCCCTCCGATCCATGTACTTAACCAATCTTATCTTAAGTGTTGAAATTGGACCCATATCCACCTCTTCTGCTGGCAGCTCGTTCCACACACTCACCGCCCTCTGAGAGAAGAAGTTCCCCCCTCATGTACCCCTTAAGCATTTCACTTTTCACACTTAACCCATGACCTCTAATTCTAGTCCCACCCAACCTCAGTGGAAAAAGCCTGCTTGTATTTACCCTAACTATAGCCCTCATAATTTGTATGCCTCTATCAAATCTCCCCTCATTCCCCTACACAGAGAATAAAGTTCTGACTTACTCAGTCTTTCCCTATAAATCAGGTCCTCAAATCCTGGCAACAGCTTTGTAAATTTTCTCTCTGTTGCATGTTAATCAACCCCTGGTGATCTCTTCTGTGTCAGGGACTGCACAGGCTTCAGAGTAAATGGTTTTGGATTGCCTGTAGTTTATGGAGGATATATTAAGGAGGACCTCAATATAGCCATCAGAGGTGGCCTCGAGATGAAGCCTTACAGACTGGTTTGAAGAGGAGCGAGCTGTAGCAAAGTCACGTGGGGTTGTGGTGACAATTTTGTAGAACACTCAGAATGGTTTTCTGACACATTAGAAAAGAATTTTCTAAATGTTGTGCAAACGTTCCCTCATCCATCCTGTGGGACTTGACTGGATGCTTCTTGTATGTCCACTGAGTGTGTATAGTGGCCCAATTATCAGGAACAAGGCTTCAAGATAGATTAATGTCATTTACCGTTCACAAGTGTCAAGAGCAAAAATAATTGTTACTCCAGATCCAATGCAGCATTAAAAAAACACAATAAATATAAATACATAAGAGAGCTTATATACATTGATTGTATGTTCATAGGCACAGGAGTGACAGGAAATGATGAAGTAGTGCTGTTGGGGTGGGCTAGTGGGTGGGGGTGTTTATCAGCCTTCCTGCTTGGGGAAAGTTAACTGTTTCTGAGTCTGGTGGTCCTTGATGTGGATGCAACGTAGCTTTCTCCCTAAGAGGATAGGGACAAACAGTCCATGAGCAGGCTGGGTGGGATCCTTCATGATACTGTTGTTTTTTTTCTGTATCTCTGTCCTTGCTGGTGCCAGCGATACACTCGATAGTTTTGATTACCTGTTGTTTGCTGCAGCGTAGTTTCCTTGAATGGCTAGTTGATTTATTTCTGTTTTGAATTTTGTGTGGTGAAGGGGAGTATTGAATAAAGTAGCAACAGGATATTTTACTGCATTAAAACAACAGTGTCCAGAGCCTCGAACTGCTTCTTGCTCAACCCTGTGTGGTATTGTCAACACGTCTGTTCATGTTGACTCAAAGGTGTCCTGAATCTGAGGTTCAATGTTCACTCTTGTGCTGTGGGGTTTGAGTTTATTTTTTAACTCAAATTGTCAAGCTACGCTGGTAATGTTTCTCATATTCTGATTAGTCTAATTAAGTGAACATTTGATTTGCCAGATTCTTCCCCACTGCCTCCAGTTTGCACTTGATAATCTGGTTATTTCTACAAGGAGGGGTTGGATTTACTTTAATTTCAAGAATACTTCATTGTGTGCGTACCTGTTCCTTTCTGGTTGGATGTTTGAAGTCTTGAAAGGTGATAACCAAAATAGAAAATCATGCGAAGGCCATCGTGTGGGGTGAATTGCGGAAAATCATCAATCCTGAAAAACTCCTTCCATTGTCAGTAACCAGAAATTCAAAATAATTGGCAAAAATAGTCAGAAGAAATTAACTAAAAGCTCTAGTGAGTTATATCATCAAAGTAGGAAGAGGAAATGAGATTTGGAAAATTTTAAAAGGGAAAAATCTTCAGGGAATGTTGGGGGGGGCAAAGTAGTGGGTGTAGAGTGGAAAAGTGTTTAGAGTTGATTCTATCAGCATGGATCAAAAGGCCTCCTCCATCGATTTCAAGGCTCTCTAGCTTGTACTTGAAAGAATCAGGTTAATATCACCAGGTTATGTTGTGATATTTGTTAACTTTACAGCAGCAGTACCATGTAATACATATTGTTTTATATAATATATGAAAAACTAATTGCAGTAAATATATATAAATTAAGTAGTGCAGAAATAGAGATTAAGAAGTAGTGAGGTAATGTTCATGGGTTTGATGTCCATTCAGAAATCAGATGGCAGAGGGGAAGAAGCTGTTCCTGAATCGTTGCGTGTGTGCATCCTACCTGATGGCTGCAATGAGAAGAGGGCGTGTCCTGGGTGGCGGGGGTCCTTAGTAATGGAAACTATAACAATAAGTTTTGATATTTTTAAAGATGGTCACTGAACATGGATTTTTTCATTTTCTGATTTATTCCCTTAGATTTTAACGTTGTCACCACCTAGTTGCCTTTGATTAATGCTCTTTATTTAAAAGAGGTTGAAGAGGAAAATTATTGTCTACAAATCTCCTTGCAATATAGTGGTTTAAAATTGTATTGATTTAACATTATCTCAAATTATAACGTTCATTGTGGAAAGGGAGTCTGACTAAAATAAATGAGTTTGTATTATAAACAGGAGAGATTCTGCAGATGCTGAGAAACCTAAAGCATCACGCAATGCTGGAAGAACTCGGCAGGTCAGGCAGAATCTAATGATAACTGGTGATAATGATATGATTTCTCTATGCAGCATATAGATGTTGCCTGACCTGCTGAGTTCCTCCAGCATTTTGCGTGTTATGTGTGAGTTTGTATTGGTCTTCACTAAAAACTGTTTACATTCCTGTGGTTATTTGCTACCCAATTTTGATGATATAACTTTTTTTGGTGTCCGATCTAATCCTTGTTCTCTTGCTCAGTGTTGGATGGAGTTTTCTGGAGTTTTCTACACCGAGCAAGAGGTAAATTAATGTTAATTTTCTTAATTTCTAAGTGAACTGTGAGTGTTGCTGGCAACGTGGGCATTTCATAGAACAATACAGCAAAGTTCAGCCACTCTGGTACACAATATTATGTCAGCTTTTTAACCTACTCCAAGATCAATCTAACCTTTCCCTCCTACATAGCCCTCCGTTTTTCTGTCGTCCATGTGCCTACCTAAGAGTTTCTTAAATGTCCCTAATGTATCTGCCTTCACCACCACCCACCACTGTCTGTGTAAAGAAGTTACTTCTGTCATCCCCCTTATACTTTCCTCCAATTACCTTAAAACTCTGCCCCCTGTTAGTAGCTGTTTCTTCCCTGGGAAAAAGCCTTCATGCCCGTCCCTAATCCCTTTTGAGAAGGTTGTGCCAAAGTACCCCACTGAACTGTTAAAATCCAAATTAAGCTGCTTCCACATCCTAACTTTGACCTGGGAGTCCGTATCCCACCACCTGTAAATGACCGCTGTTCACATTTGGGTGTTGCAGGTTCTGCAGGTGCTGGAAATCCAGAGCAACACACACAAAATGTTGGAGGATCTCAGCAGGTCAGGCAGCATCTCTGGGAAGGAGTAAAGAGTTTAGTTTTGGGCAGAGGTTCCTCTTCACAGCTGCTGTTGACCTTCTACAGAACTTTGTTCTGATTTGCTAGTTACAGAAATGTTAGACTTTGCTTCTGCTGTTCAGCATGGATGGAATTTTTTAATTTATAGTTATTAGATTGGCATGTCCTGGTCAAACATTACTTCCGTGCCTGTTATGTTCCTCTACTGATGTTTAACTAGGCTTGGTTAATGATGGTGATGGTGTTACAGACAGCTCAAGAGACATCTAGTTTTAAGCTGCTAGGTTTTCAGATCCATCCATCTGCGTGCATTGGGGAGTGTCCTCAATGTGAAGTTGTCTTTACCAGTGGCAGTTAGATTGGTGAGGACAAGACACTATTCACTCACACCGCTATCTCCTTTCAGTTGACATGGCATTGTTGATTTATACTACGATTCAAAGTTCAAAGTAAACGTTATTGTCTGAAGTACATATGTCACAGTTTATTTTCTTGTGGGCATACTCAGCAAATCTAAAGAATAGGAACTATTGCAGGCTCAACTAAAGATTGACTAGAGTGCAGAAGACAACAAACTGCAAATGCAAATATAAGCAAATAGCAATAGATAACGAGAGTATGAGATAATGACATAAACAGTCCTTAAAGTGAAATCATTTCAATGATTGGGCAAATGAGTGTAGTTAGAAAGATAGAAAACCTACAGCACAATACAGGCCCTTCGGCCCACAAAGTTGTGCTGAACATGTCCCTACCTTAGAAATTACTAGGCTTACCCATGACATCTCCTCTGTACCTACTCCCCAGCACCTTAAACCTGTGTCCTCTTGTGGCAACCATTTCAGCTCTGGGGAAAAAAGCCTCTGACTATCCACACGATCAGTGCCTCTCATCATCTTATACACCTCTATCAGGTCACCTCTCATCCTCTGTCGCTCCAAGGACAAAAGACCAAGTTCACTCAGCCTGTTTTCATAAGGCATGCTCCCCAATCCAGGCAACATCCTTGTAAATCTCCTTTGCACCCTTTCTATGGTTTCCACATCCTTCCTGTAGTGAGGCAACCAGAACTGAGCACATTACTCCAAGTGGGGTGCTATATAGCTGCAACATTACCTCTCGGCTCCTAAGCTCAATTCCACGATTGATGAAGGCGAATACACCGTATGCCTTCTTAACCACAGAGTCAACCTGCGCAGCTGCTTTGAGCATCCTATGGACTCAGACCCTAAGATCCCTCTGATTCTCCACACTGCCAAGAGTCTTACCATTAATACTATATTCTGCCATCATATTTGACCTACCAAAATGAACCACTTCACACTTAAGCAACACACACAAAAAATGCTGGTGAACGCAGCAGGCCAGGCAGCATCTATAGGAAGAGGTACAGTCAACGTTTCGGGCCGGGACCCTTTGAAAGAAAAGATAGTAAGAGATTTGACTTTTGTGTGTGTTGCTTGAATTTCCAGCATCTGCAGATTTCCTCGTGTCTGCACTTCACATATATCTGGGTTGAACTCCATCTGCCACTTCTCAGCCCAGTTTTGCATCCTATCAATGTCCCACTGTAACCTCTGACAGCCCTCCACACTATCCACAACACCTCCAACCTTTGTGTCATCAGCAAACTTACTAACCCATCCCTCCACTCCCTCATCCAGGTCATTTATAAAAATCACGAAGAGTAAGGGTCCCAGAACAGATCCCTGAGGCATACCACTGGTCACTGACCTCCATGCAGAATATGACCCGTCTACCACCACTCTTTGCCTCCTGTGGGCAAGCCACTTCTGGATCCACGAAGCAAGGTCCCCTTCGATCCCATGCCTTCTTACTTTCTCAATAAGCCTTGCATGGGGTAACTTATCAAATGCCTTGCTGAAATCCATATACACTACATCTACTGCTCTTCCTTCATCAATGTGTTTAGTCACATCCTCAAAAAATTCAATCGGGTTCGTAAGGCAGGACCTGCCCTTGACAAAGCCATGCTGACTGTTCCTAATCATATTATACCTCTCCAAATGTTCATAAATCCTGCCTGTCAGGATCTTCTCCATCAGCTTACCAACCACTGAAGTAAGACTCACTGGTCTATAATTTCCTGGGCTATCTCTACTCCCTTTCTTGAATAAAGGAACAACATCTGCAACCCTCCAATCCTCCGGAACCTCTCCCGTCCTGATTGATGATGCAAAGATCATTGCCAGAGACTCAGCAATCTCCTCCCTCACCTCCCACAGTAGCCTGGGGTATATCTTATCCGGTCCCGGTGACTTATTCAACTTGATGCTCTCCAAAAGCTCCAGCACATTATCCCCTTTTGTTCAAGAGCCTGATGGATGAGGGGTAGTAACTGTTCTTGAACCTGGTGGTGTGAGTCCTGAGGCTCCTGTACCTTCTGCCTGATGGCAGCAGCGAGAATTGAGCATGACCTGGGTGGTGGTGATCTCTGACATGATTCCATCATTGAATGTCATTTTCCCCAGTCATTCTGTGCTCCAGAATGAAATGGGGTAATGAGCCGATAGAACTGCTTGATTGGTAAAGCCTGACTTGTTGAGACAGCATTCATAATACATTGTGGTATGCCTGACTGACTCATCCCTTTTAATTGCATATTGTGGTTGGGATCCCTGACTGCCTGTTTAATGTGTCTGTTTAAGGTAAAGTTTAACAAAACGATACTGTACTCTTGTCCATATCGCCGTTCATTAAAGCAAGGCTTTCTCTTCCTTTGTGTAATTTGAAATACAGCAGTTTGTTCACAGTGAGAGAAAAGGATTTCTGTCATGTTTAACTTGTCTGAACAAGTATTTTAAAACATTGTGATATCGCAGTGTTGATTTGAAGCTGAACTGGTGTTGCTCCTGCAGTTCAGTGGCCCTAACTTGATTTCTAGCAACACCTTGGTCGTGGTATTCTTTGTTACAGGCAACTTTATTTGTAAACACTGTTGCATGGGCGTTAACCTGATTTGAGGAAGCTTTTAACTTCAGGCTGTAAACTTTTTGTATGTGTGTGTGAGAGACAGTATGGTTGTTATTCAGTTGCAAGTTAGAATAAGCACCACACCCAAAAAATGAATCTGGGCACCAGGAAGCTGCAGAATGTGTCACCTCTTCATCGTTTTTGTGGAAAAGCGTGGCGATTATTGGTTGTAATGGTGTCAGCGTAAATTGCTTTTATTTGAATTTATTGGTGAATATATTGTTACAATAAAGTAAGAATTAAGCTGAGACTCCTATAGGAATGACCTGTTCATTATATAATATAGTATTATAGAAAGTTCATAAAAATTGAACAAGCATTCAGGTTCCTTGCTTTGGTTTACTGGTCTGGCTCATTCCAAAACAATTTAATCCAGGACATTTGTGTTTTAAGATTCACAACCCTTCTGGCTAAAGAAATCCCTCCTCATCTCTGTTCTAAAGGGACGTCATTGTATTCTGAGGCTGTGCCCTCTGGTCTAAGACTCCCCCACAACAGGAAACATCCTCTCCACATCCAGTTTATTCTTAATGCATTTGCTTTGTCTGTTTTGGGTCATTGTAATCTTGTTGAACGTGGCTGGGTGACTTAATTTGAGATCACTCTCTTTGTAAAGAACTTACCCTTGACATTCCACCCCCACCCCAAATACTTACCTCCAGACACCTTAAAATTATTGTACAAGTGCAAATTTTTCCGTTTTGTGTAAAGTGATCAAGAACAGTACCTACCCCCGAACCATCAGGCTCTTAAGCAAAGGGGGGGCTATTTTATCTTGTTATTTCATGCTCGTTATTTATTTATTATCTACATTTGCACAGTTTCTTTACAGTTTGCAGTTCTTGATGTTTACAGTTTATAGATCCTGTACAGTTACTGTTCTGAAGATTTGCTAAGAATCTCAGGGTTGTATATGGTGACATCTATGTACTCTGATAATTTTTACTTTGGAGTCATGAACAAGGACTGAACCTGAGGACGAATTCTGTATACATGGAAGTGGTGAAAAGCTTTTCACCTCTTCATTCTTGTCTAGCTAGAAGTGGACAGGGTCAAGTGATGCCCTATGTAAGGGACGAGTTAGTCGTGGCAGGTTGTAAAGAGTGAGCGGTTGTGAGCAGTTTTTTTTTTGGAGCTCAGTGCTAGTTGGTGAAATTTACCCTTGCATTTCTTGCAATTGTGCAGCTACTGTACAAAGTCCAATTTCAAAAATTGTGAGAGAACTTTAGTCTGTAGCGGAGTGGTGAACCTACAGCAGGCTTGCCCAAGGTGGCACATGCAAAATTTTGTAGCACACAGCATGCGGTGTTGCCTCTTGATTCTTTAAACTCCACCCGTAAAGATAGATAATAAATATCTTTATTGCCAAATGAAGGAGTGAACGATTTGTTTTACATCTTGAGAGCAGCGCGACATTTTCACAAGAACAGTCTCACACCAGCGTTGTACCAGCTAGAATGTTGAATGTTGCCTGAACACGTGACATTAGGTGATACGTTATGAAATCCTCACAGACCTGGTGTACATATCAGTATGTGGATAGTAAACTTGCTGATAAAATCACTGCTTTGTGCACAGGTCTCAAAACAACCAAAAACTTATTTTCTATGTAAAATATTTGTCATTGACAGTGCAGCAACTAAAGTTGTGAGTAAAGTTTATTTTCCTTTCCTTGATCTTTTATAAATGTGCACCAAAATCTATATTTTCACATTCACATATTTTATGTCATGTGAGGTCCAATAATATGCATTCCTACTTAGAAATGATATAAACATGCGTATTAATAATTTTGAACCTTTTCTAAAATGCTTTATCTATTTCAATCTATTATACATTTATTAATATTAAAACAATAAATACATCTAAATAAGCAACAGGACTCATCTTTCTTCCTTGGTCCATAATTATTATTACTAATGATAATCCTGGCGCAAAATTACAATGGCACATGGGGGAATATTTAGAATATTATCACCAGTTTAGGCACACAATCTCAAAGATTTGGCCCCCCTGCCCCATGGTATCCTTCCCATTTGTTGTGGCGTTCCATCTGCTCTTGCATTGTTTGATCGAGCTCCGGCATGATTTTGCTGTTTCCCATCTGTTCATTAGGATTCATGTGTAAATGACCTAATATCAAATTCACTCCAATTAAGTCCTTGCACGTAATCCCACAAAGTCCGCAGGGGATCTCTTGTAGTCTACAGCAATACTCAATAAAATAGCTAAAGGATGCAAAGGGAAACTGCTATTCAGGAAATTTTTAAATTAAAAAAAATAATGTGCAGCTTTCTGGAATGGATTTTTGAGATTTTTCAGTAGAATATTACAGCTGGCCATTGTAATCTCATTTGTCCTTGGACAAATATTGGTGGCCACAGTGTGACACTGGAAATGTTTTTGGATATATAAAAGTCATTTTGAGTTTATTAAGTAGAGCACTTGTTTAATTTTTTTCTTTTTTTTTGTGATGAAATCTAATGATTTGCAACCTTGCTTAATTAAGAATGCTTTTCCTACCATGTATACAGTGGATCTAGTTAATTGGGCTGTCAGTTATTTGGGACAACTCTTTAAGGACAAAAACTAATCGATAAAATAGGTGGGAATCCCTTACTTTGTTTGGGACTAGCATTACTCGCTTAGTGCACGTGTGGCTATTACACACTACACCATGCTTAGAACAGTTTTTAAATAGTGTCATTTGTGTGCGTTTCTGTAAAAAAAAGTGTTTTTTTTGTCACTGATAGATGGTGATAAATAAGCAGTAAGACAATTCAGAACTGGTTTGCTCACTGTGGTTTCAAGTGTTCTCAGAGATGCCAGTAATAGCCAGGAATTAAAATGAAATGATTTCACTACTTCAAGTTGGAAACTACAAAAAATTTGAAGGTATTGACAATCATCTTGAATATTACAATGAAAATAAAGATTTGGAGGATGCGATTGTCAAAAGCATTCTATGAAGGTAGTCCATGATCTGCACCAGGTGTCTGTCCTGATTTTATTCATTTGTAATAATCAAAAGAACACAGCAGTGTACACTGGATGAATTCCTCTGTAGATAATTATTGGGATCTAATACACAGTTGTATTGGTAGTATTCTAATGTGTTCTGTATTTCACTTAAATATGTAATTTGTTACTCAGTTGAATGGTAGTTTATCTTTTTTGTACCTTTTTAACTGTTCCCATGAAACTTCAGCTAATTGGGGCAGCTGCTTAATTGGGCCGAGATGTCTGGTCCCGATGTATCCCTGTTAACTGGAATCTACTGTATTGTAACATTGTAACTAAATGTGCAACTAATGGGCAGCCTGGTGCCATATCAGTGCCCATTGCTCTCTGTAAGGAGTTTGTACCTTCTCCTTGTGACCATGTGGATTTCCTCCCACATTCCATGATGTACTAGTTAGTAGGTTAATTGGTTGTTGTAAATTATCCTGTAAAGAGGCACTCAGAAATGAACACACTATTCCAAATGTGGTCTAACCAGAGTTTTATATAATTGCAACATTACCTCGTGACTCTTGAACTCAACTTTCCCCGGACTGTTGAAGGACAACATACCATATGCTCTCTTAACACCTGTGTCAACTTGGATTGCAACTTTGAGGGATCTATGGACGAGTTACAGATGTTGATGAATGAAACTGCACTTGACATCTTGTGTGCAGTTCTGGTCACCAGACTATAGGAAGGATACGATGAACCTAGAGAGGGTGTAGAAAAGATTCTGACACTGGAGGAATTGAGTGATAAGGCAAGACTGGATAAAATATTTTGCAGTTTTTCAGTCCACTTGAACACTGTTTGAATCATAATCTCTGGAATATTATTGGTAATGTATTAAGATATTGAAACTTTTCTGCAGGGTTTCCCAGCCTGGGATCCATGGACCCCATGGTTAATGGTAATGGCCAGAGACATAAAAAAGATTGGGAACCCCTGCTCTAGTGCAATATTTATGGTGTCACATTCCTGATTCGGTATAGTTCATTTGTGACGTCAAAATAATGCCCGATACCTGGCTCTTACTCATTCGTTTGTTATGTAATGTGTCGTATGAGGTGGGCGATCATGACCATGACTGTTCTTGGCAAATTTTTCTACCAGAAGTGGTTTGCCATTGCTGCCTTCTGGGCAGTGTCTTTACGAGCATTACCCTAGTCATTATCAATACTCTTCAGAGACTGTCTGCCTGGCATCAGTGGTTGCTTAACCAGGACTTGTGATAGGCACCAGCTGCTCAAATGACCATCCACCACCTACTCCCATAGCTTCACGTAACCCTGATCGGGGGTGGGGGGTGCTACGTGGGTGCTACACCTTGCCCGAGGGTGACCTGCAGACTAGTGGAGGGAAGGAGCATCTTACACCTCCTTTGGTAGAGACTTGTCTTTATTGTCGCCAAACAATTGATACTGGAGCGTACAATCATCACAGCGAAATTTGATTCTGCGCTTTGTGCTCCACCATCCCCCAAAGCTATTACTACTAAGGCAAATTCATTTTGTCTGCAGTCTTTTTCATTAAAAATTACAACAGCCTATACAAGACTGCACATCTCCTAACCACTATTATAATACAATTTAAAAAATTATTTTAATCTTTTTTCTTTGCTCATTTTTTTGTAGATTTTTATCATCTGTTTTGCAAGAGATATACCAGTTCTTCTCTTTTTAATTTTGTATTATC
Source organism: Mobula birostris (assembly GCF_030028105.1). Classification (NCBI taxonomy): domain Eukaryota; kingdom Metazoa; phylum Chordata; class Chondrichthyes; order Myliobatiformes; family Myliobatidae; genus Mobula; species Mobula birostris. Next base: position 9,781,417 of record NC_092370.1, read on the forward strand.
CTCTAGCTTATGTCATTCCAAGGCTGGGTTTTCCTGACAAGTGCAGCTCTGGCTGTTTGGGAACATAATTAATATGATACAGGACCAGTATGGATAAACACTCTCCATTGCTTTCTTGGCATTTTAGTCATTAGGAAATTGGACCATGGACCGTCTAGCTTATCACAAGGTTGCAAATCCCTGGAGAATGGAGTTGCATTCTGCAGTTACTTATGAATTTTTAAATAGTTTAGATGCCAGTTTGGGCAACCCATTCTTTATGGCTGCTCAGGTTACAGAAATTTGCTCATACAGAACTCAAGATTCACTGCCCGAAAATCTGAGATGTGATTTAAAATTGGCATTCACAGAATTTGTATGGATTTAAAAAAGTAAATAAAATAACACAATTTTCTCATCTCGCGATTATCGCCGCATGCACAGATGATGTGACTTTGCATTACTAAAAAATTGTGATATGGCCCATTTTCCAGGAACACAATCTGCTGCTCCCCCATAACAAAGAGATCACTTGTATGTTGCTATAGACTTGAAATATGTTAATTTCAAAAATGAATCTCGGGGAAGTATATGGTGACATATATGTATTTTGATAATAGATTTACTTTGAAATATGAAGAAGATTCTGCAGTTGTTCAAATCCAATTTGCAGCACTTTAGTAGTTTTTGGAAAGTTTTGGGGATTAACAGATGTCTCCGAACAACCTAGACCCGTTGGGTTACATCTCTTATAAAGCAGCTGATACCTCCTTCCTTTCCTGACGTTTCAACCTCTGCCTTGCTCTGTAAAGTTCAAGTTCAAAGTAAATTTATTATCAAAGTACACATCACCATATACAGCCCTGAGATTCATTTTCTAAGTAAATCTAAGGAACATGATAGAATCAGTGAAAGACCACACCCAACACGACGGACAAACAATGTGCAAAACTCAACACATTGTACAAATACAAGAAGGATAAAAGAAATAATAAATAAACAATAAATATCAAGAACATGAGATGAAGTGAATCCGTAGGTTGAGGAAATAGATCAGTGATGGGGTAAATAAAGTTATCAGAATCCTTTATTATCGCCAAGTATATAGACACATACAGGGAATATGATGCCAGTTGCCCTGAGCTCTCGCTGTACAGAATCAAAAAGCAGACAAAACATTAGTGCAAATAATCGTGAACTATATACAATGAGGTATACCTGTGTATGTACAGGTGAACTTGGTTTATAATAGACTAAAATTCAAGTGTTCATAAGACTGATGGCATATGAAAAGAAACTGTTCTTGTACCTATTTGTCCTGGCATACCCACTGTATTAAGAGTCTGATGATTGAGGGCTAATAAATTCTCCTGAACCTAGTGCCATGGTTCCTGAGTCCCCTGTACCAACTTCCTGATGGCAGCAGTAAGAACAGGGTGTGGCCTGGGTACTAAGGGGATGGACTGGGCTGTACCCACTATCTTTTGTAGGATTTTCAGTTCAAGGGCATTGATCTACCATATCAGGCTGTGATGCAACCAATCAATATACTCTTCCACTGTACATCTAGAGAAGTTTGTCAAAGTTTTAGGTGTCATGTTGAATCTTTGCAAACTTCTATGTAAATAGAGGCGATGCTGTGGTTTCTTAGGAACCGCACTTAGAGATAGATTGATACTTTATTGATCCCAAAGGAAATTATAGTTTTACAGTAGTATTACAAGTGCACAGATAAAAATATTAAAGAGAAGTAGAAAGAATTAAAAAAAAGTTACCACAGACAGTTGCACAGGAGTGGTCATCGCTTCCTGTGCTATAGGTTGACTCATTGTAGATCCTTATGGCCAAGGGTAAGAATTACCTTACAAACAGCTCTTTGGAGCGCCGCAGTTGTCTTAGTCTATTATTGAAAGTGCTCCTCTGTTCAGCCAAGGTGGCACGCAGAGGGTAAGAAACATTGTCCACAATTGCCATAATTTTCTGTAGGGTCCTTTGTTCTACCACAGCCTCCAGTGTGTCCAGTTTGACTCCTGTAACAGAGCCAGCCTTTCTAATCAATTTATTGAGCCTGTTGGCATCAACCGTAGAAGGTTATACTGGCGACAACAAATTGGTAGAGCACGTGAAGGAGAGGCCTGCATACTCCAAAGGACCTCAGTCTCCTCAGGAAGTAGAGATGATTCTGGCCATTCTTGTACACAGCCTGTATGTTGGTGCTCCACTCAAGTCTGTCATCTGGATGCACCCTCAGGACAGAACCTCTAAAATGATACCGAGGAATTTAAAATTGCTTACCCACCCCTCCTCAGATTCCCTAATAAGGTCTGGCTATGGACCTCTGGCTTCCTGTTCCTGAATTCAATCAGTTCCTTGATCTTGCTGACATTGATTGAAAGGATGTCGTTGTGGCACCACTTAGCCAGCTTTTCAGTTTCCCTCCTATATGCTGATTTGTCACCACCTCTGATTCAGCCAACAACAGTGATGTCATCTGCAAACTTAATTATGGCATTGGAGCTGTGCTTAGCCACACAGTCAGAAGTATAAAGTGAGTACAATGGGGGGCTAAGCATGTAGCCTTGTGCACCTGTTCTGATGGAGTTGGTGGAGAAGATGTTTTTGCCATTCGGAACTGACTACGGTCTGCAACTGAGGAAATCGAGGATCCAGTTGCACTAGGAGGTTTCAAGGCCAAGGTCTTGAGGCTTGTTGATTAGTTCTGAGGGGACAATGGTATTGAATGCTGAGCTGTGGTCGATGAAGAGCATCCTGATGTATGCATCTTTGTTGTCCAGGTATTCTATGGTCGAGAGAAGAGCCAATGAAATAGTATTTGCTGTCGACCTGCTGTGACAGTAGACAAATTGAAGTAGATCCAAATTGCTCCTCAGGCAGAAGTTCATACTTCTTCATCACCAACCTCTCAAAGCACTTCATCACAGTGGGTATAAGTGCTACTGGGCAATAATCATTGAGACGGGTCGCCAAGTTCTTCTTAAGCACAGGTATAGTTGAAGCCTGCTCGAAGCAGTTGGATACCTCAGACTTCCAAATTGAGGGGTTGATCAGCACAGGCCTCGATCAGGTACCCCATCTGGGCTGGATACACTTCATGAGTTCACCCTCCTGAAGGATGCTGTCACGTTGGCCTGAGTGCCTGATTGCTATCGGCTTTCGGCAGTATATAAACTGCGGTTAGGATCACGGAGGAGAACTCTCTTGGTAAGTAGAACAGTTGGCACTTAATTGTTAGTTGTTTCAGGTCGGGGGAAAAAAAAGGGTATGATTAAATTGCCATGACTGAGCACCACAAAGAGTTTATGCACTTTGGTGGTAGAAATAAATGTGCAGACTTTTCTAAAGGAGGAAAAATTCCAAAAATCCTAAAATCTGAGATGCAAAGGGATTTGGGAGTCCTTGTGCTGAATACCTTAAAGGCTAACTTAGACCATAAGACATAGGAGCAGAATTAGGCCATCTGGCCCATCGAGTCTGCTCCACCATTCAATCATGGCTGATCCTTTTTCTTCTATCTCCTCCTGAACCTTAGTTCCCGGCCTTCTCCCCGTAACCTTTGATGCCATGTCCAATCAAGAACTTATCAATCTCTGCCTTAAATACACCCAAGGACCTGGCCTCCACAGCTGCATGTGGTAACAAATTCCACAAATTCACCACCCTTTGGCTAAAGAAATTCATCTGCATCTCTGTTTTGAAAGGGTGCCCCTCTATCCTGAGACTGTACCGTCTTGTCCTAGACTCCCCCACCATGGGAAACATCCTTTCCACATCTACTCTGTCTAGGCCTTTCAACATTCAAAAGGTTTCAATGAGATCCCCCCTCATCCTTCCTGAATGCCAGCGAGTACAGACCCGGAGCTTGCATCCCTAAGGCAGTCCTATGTTGAGTTCAGTGCTGACTGGAACTCCTGTGACGCCCATGGTGTTAAACTGTATTGGTCTCTGCCATTCCTTGGATTCATCAGCTGTATGGAGAGGGGGAGGCTACTACATGGGCAACAGCTCACTCTCCATATCGTACTGGCCTGGCTTGTGTATCATGCAGACAGCTACGACGCAATATCCATGGCCGATCCCGACCAGTGGAGGACCTCCTCTCTCTTCTGGTTATTTTTCTGTTCTGTTAAAGCTGAGGCATTGTGTGGTGCGTTTGACATTGGCTTAGGACTGTGGTTTCCAAACAGTGGTTTCCAAATTTGTTGTCTGTTGAATTGAACAATTGAATGGGGTGGTATTATGTCACACATCTGTGAACAGGAACAAGAGGAATCTCCTCCTTCCTCACTTCCATTCAGGGCCCCAAAATAGTTCTTCCAGATGAGGCAACACTTCGCCTGCAAATCTGTCAGAGTAATCTACTGTTTGTACATGTTCGGCACAGCATTGTGGGCCAAAGGGCCTGTATTGTGCTGTAGGTTTTCTATGTTTCTACTGTATCTGGTGCTCCTGGTGCAGCCTCCTGTACATTGGTGAGACTCAGCATAGATTGGGGTCTGCTTTGTCAAGCACCTTTGCTCTATCTGCAACAGGCAGGATTTCCTGGTGGCCAGCCTTTAATTCCAACCCCTATTCCCATTACGACATGTAAGTCTATGGCCTCATTGACTGCCATGATGAGGTCACTCTCTGGTTGGAGGAACAGCACCACGTTCTGTTTAGGTAGCCTCTAACCTGATTGCACAAACATTGAAGCAACACACATCAAAGTTGCTGGTGAACGCAGCAGGCCAGGCAGCATCTCTAGGAAGAGGTACAGTCGACATTTCGGGCCGAGACCCTTCGTCAGGACTAACTGAAAGAAGAGCTAGTAAGAGATTTGAGAGGGGGAGGGGAAGATCCAAAATGATAGGAGAAGACAGGATAGGGAGGGATGGAGCCAAGAGCTGGACAGGTGATTGGCAAAGGGGATATGAGAGGATCATGGGACAGGAGGTCCAGGAAGAAAGACAAGGGGGAGGGGGGGAAAACCGGAGGATGGGCAAGGAGTATAGTCAGAGGGAGAAAAAGGAGAGAGAGAGAAAGAATGTGTATATAAATAAATAACGGATGGCGTACGAGGGGGAGGTGGGGCATTAGCGGAAGTTAGAGAAGTCAATGTTCATGCCATCAGGTTGGAGGCTACCCAGACGGAATATAAGGTGTTGTTCCTCCAACCTGAGTGTGGCTTCATCTTTACAGTAGAGGAGGCCGTGGATAGACATATCAGAATGGGAATGGGATGTGGAATTAAAATGTGTGGCCACTGGGTACTCTTCATTCTGGTAATTTCTTCCCCTTCCTCTTTTTCCATTCCTCTTTCTGGCTGCCCACTTACCCCTTCTCTTCTCATCTGCCCTTCACTTCTCTCAGGGTACCCCTCCACCTTCCCTTTCTCCCATGGTCCACTCTGCTTGCCTTTCAAATTCATCCTCCTTCAGCTCTTTGCCTCTTCCACAGATCACTACCTGGCTTCTCATTTCATCTCAACCCCCACCCATCCATCTCTGTCTCACCTGGTTTCACCTCTCATATTCTACTTTGTACTCCTTTCTCTCCCCCACCCCCTTCCTTTCCAGTTTTGATGAAGGGTCTCAGGTAGAGACATCATCTCTATTCCTCTCCATAAATGCTGCCTGACCTGCTGAGTTCCTCTAGCATTTTGTGTGTGTGTTGCTGTGGATTTCCAGTATCTGCCGAATCTCGTGTTTATGAGTAGAATGATGAACTGCATTTAATAGAAGCAAATCACCTGCAACAAACAGAAATGCCGTTCACCTTTCCAACAAAAAGCTGATTTGCTCAATTTGTTTCTTGAATATGAACATGTGAATTAGAACCAAGCCCACACAAGAGCTGTTTTATATTTATTTCATGTGAATTCAGTTGTATCAGGTTCATTAATCTGATTTGTTTTTGTTGGAGATTACAAAGGGTTACAGGAAAGGGCAGGTCAGCAGAACTGAGTCCACAGCCACATCAGGCATGATCTTATTGAACGGCAGAGCAGGCTCAATGGACCAGATGGCTAATTCCTACTCCTAGTTCTTCTCAATGCATCAGAGTTTCTGCAGATGCAGTAGATCTTGAGTTACAAGCACAAAATGCTGGAGGAACGCAGCAAGTCAGGCAGCATCTATAAAGAGGAAGAGATGCTGCCTGACTTTTCAGGCTAAGACCCTTCGTCTTCCTGGTTCTTATGTAACTAGACTTTGAGTTTTTTTTTGAGGCCTGAGTGATATTAGACAGCAAAGCTATGTTAGTGAAGTTGGTGGTTCCTGTTTATTGTTGAACCATTGTTTGTACACTTCACCATGATCTATCACTATTATTTCATCTGATGCCCTCTATTCCATGTCGGGCCTTCCTTGGTTGCATGGTTTCATAATTGCTTGAAGTGCTTTACAGTCATGCAAGGAGATTAGCAATAATTCAGAGATGTGAAGAATATAGGCCTGACCCAGGTTAATTCCTTAATCTGATGTGCAGAAGCAAGTAACTTGAAACTCAATAGTGTGGTGTTTCATGTTTGTGAGCAGGATATCCATTCCCAGCCTACACACAGTACCTTGTTTTCCTACCTTTAGTTGACTGTGAGAATTGAGAATCACGTTAACAGTCTCAGAAGTCGAGAGAACCCAGCTAGGAAATTCTGTGTTTGCATGATACTGTAGATTCCATCCAAAAATACTGCTTTATCATGAATATTGAATCCAAGTACAATAGTTTCTGTAGATTCAAGATTGTTAAATCTCACGTAGCCTTCTCCCTGATGAGAGTGGAACAAACAGTCCAGGCGCAGGGAAGGGTGGCTAGGATCCTTCACGACGTTACTGGTCTTTGTACTGACCTTGGTGATGGATAGGCTGGTGCCAGTGATGCACTGGGCAGTCTTGACTACCCGTTGCAGAGCCTTCCTGACCGCCGCAGTGCAGTTCCCGAACCAAGCCACGATACCACATGTTAGGATGCTCTGGACTGTGCATCTGTAGGATGTGAGTATAGATGTACATAGTCCAGCTCGTCAGGCTCCTAATACAGCAGAGGTATTGGTGAGTATACCTGAGCGAGATGTGCACTCCCAGGAGTTCGAAAGTACTTGCAGTTTCCACTGCTGTGCTGCCGATATAAAGAGGGGTGTGAGTGGTGGTTTACAGTTAGTAGATTTGATTGCCTTTAATGTTGATGGTTCTTTCATAAGATGGCTTGACTTTAGTTTCTGGTAGTGATTTTAAAATGTGGAAAATTTCACTTTCACATGCAGAAACAACCTGCTTCTTGTTCCTTGCTACCAGTTTTCAAATAATCACGTGGATTTTGACTTCATTATGTTAGCTGAATAGTCAATCCAACTTCATTATTACTGTTAATTCGCGTAATATTTTACGATTAGTTCTGACTTTAATGGGCTTCATTATACCTAATTAAGACGATGGCCTTGCATTCAACTGTGTTCTTACAAAAAGTAGGCAGCCTTCCTTCTGCATTCAGTAGATGGTATAAGAACAGAAAATGGAAGCAGAACAAGGCCAGATGGCCTCTCAAACCCACTGTGCCATTCAAATGATTGTGCTCCTGTCTTTCACATCTCTGTAATCCCACAGACTGTACCAGTTTTTCTGGTGTCACCATTATTATTCGGACACTATGATTTCAAAATGTGCCCGTGTTCCAAGGTTGTTTTTAATTCATGTTTTAGGTGGAAATTCATCTATCAGACTTCACACTCGGCAAATCTCCTACATTCATAAAATGGCAGCAACCAAGACCAAAGGCCAGAATTCCTTGGCACTCCACAAAGTTATTATGGTTGGAAGTGGTGGTGTGGGAAAATCTGCCCTAACACTGCAATTCATGTATGATGAGGTAAGAATATTTCTATTGTACCCTATTTTCTCTAATGATTAGTTATATTAATTCCTTGTATCTTCGATAATAATTTGAAAGTTTTTCTCTTTTGGGGCCAATGTCCTGTAATAAATAAATATAATATCTTTTCATTAAAAAACCAGGGAGCATTTAAGATGCCTGAGAATCGGGATCATGTTTAATATCACTGGCATATTTGCGGCAGCAGTACATAATAGGAAAAAAACTGAATTACTGTAAGTATGTAAATAGTTAAACAAGCAGTGCAAAAATAGGAAAAAAAGTAGTGAGGTAATGTCCATGGATTCAATGTCCGTTCATAAATCAGATGGCAGAGGGGAAGAAGCTGTTCCTGAATCATTGAGCGTGTGCTATCAGGCTTCTTGATAGCAATGAGGAGAGGGCGTGTCCTGCATGATTGGGGGGGCGGGGGTCCTTAACGATGGATGCTGCCTTTTTGAGGCATCGCTCCTTGAAGCTGTCCTCGATCTTCAGATAAAATTTAATTTCTTTTACAGAGACTTAAATATTCCGATTCAGTAATTTGATTGTAGATTATTGATGCATTAATCTGATTGTTCTAGACTGGAAGGAACTGCAATGAAGCTGTGTGCTTACATATTTAATGTAATGGAACAATCACACGAGAAGAATTAAATGACCAAACATACATTCCAGTTTAGGTGCTGTTCTCCATACTATTTTTTTGGGATTTGGAGGGGGAGGTGTGACTGGATTTACTGGCCATTCATAGTTGCCGTTAGAAAGTTCTGTGCACACAACGGGCAGAACGGTGGTGTAGTGGTTAGGGTACCTAAGATTTTTGCACAGTACTGTACCTGTTAATGTGTAGCAGAGAAATCTGCTGTAAATCTGGTGGGAGCAAGGATGTTGGGAATGGTGAGGGTGGAGCACTGCTGGAGGGATGTGGGACAGGGGGCAGGGATTGCTGTGGGCATAAACGCACTCAGCCCTGAGACACCGGGCAAGATCATTTGATTCCAGACAATTGGTTTATTGATCGTTACAGAAAGTGTCTCTGGTGCTTTCTGCTCCATCCCCTCTCCCTGCCTCAGCTGTTTTTGTCTTAATTATGGGAACATTTCAGATTGAAACTGAGTCTGGAAGAATGGGGGGGGGGGGAGAGGGTAATCTCAATGAAACCTATTGAATATTGAAGGCCTAGATACAGTAGAGGATGTTTCCAGTAGTGCAGGAGTCTAGGATCAGAGGGCACAGCCTCAGAATGGAAGGATGTCCCTTCAGAAGAGAGATGAGGAGGAATTTCTTTAGCCAGAGGGTGGTGAATCTGTGGAATTCATTGCCACAGATGGCTGAGGAGGCCAAGTGATTGGGTATATATAAAGCGGAGGTTAAAGGTTGTGGAGAGAAGGCAGGAGAATGGGGGTGATACATCAACCACGATGGAATGACGGAGCAGATCCAATGGACCGACTGGCTTAATTCTGCTCCTATGTCTTATGGTTTTATAATCTTTAAACAGATTATCCAGTCAGGTTTTCAACTCAGGAATAGTAACTGTGTTTCTTCTCCCCAAGATGCATCCTGACCTGCTAAGTATTTTCAGTATTATCCCTTTTTGCTTTAAACATATCATTTAGATGATCATTTGTATCCAAAGTTTTAGTAAATCCATTTTGATATGTCTTATCTATTTTGTTTTAAATTGGATATTCTTGTAATGTTAGATGTTTAAGTGGCAAAGTCAGTTAAATTGTTGGCTTAAATAATGTTCTAAAATGCCAACTTGAAAACTGTTTATGTTTCCCATTCTCCCAAAACTTGCATTTGGTTTCTAACAAATTAGTGTCTGCATCACAAAGACTGTATTGAATCACTGTTTGTAACATACTGTCTATTTTAGTTTGTTGAAGATTATGAGCCTACGAAAGCAGACAGTTACCGGAAGAAAGTGGTTTTGGATGGTGAAGAAGTCCAGATCGACATCCTGGATACTGCAGGTCAAGAAGATTATGCTGCAATCAGGGATAATTATTTTCGCAGTGGAGAAGGCTTCCTGTGTGTTTTCTCCATCACTGAGCAAGAATCTTTCGCAGCTACTGCTGACTTCAGGTGTGTTTTTATATATAACCCAGTAGAAATATTTTCATAAGCAATACTATTTTACTTGGTGTTTTTACTGTGTTTTATGAATATATTAACCTGATAAGGGAGCAGCCGAATACAAAGAACCTCTAAAAGGACCACAACCTTGTCGTTTTTAAAAACGCAAACATGAGGAAATCTGCAGATGCTGGAAATTCAAGCAACACACAAAAAGTGCTGGAGAATGCAGCAGGCCAGGCAGCTACTATAGGAAGAAGTACAGTCGACGTTTTGGGCCAAGACCCTTCGTCAGGACTAACTGAAAGAAGAGATAGTAAGAGATTTGAAAGTGGGAGGGGGAGATCATAAATGATAGAAGACGGGGAGGGATGGAGCTAAGAGCTGGAAGGTTGATTGGCAAAAGGGATACGAGGCTGGAGGCCTAGGAAGAAAGAAAGGGGGAGGGAAGCCCAGAGGATGGGCAAGGAGTATAGTGAGAGGGACAGAGGGAGAAAAAAGAGAGAGGGAGGGAAAAAAAAAATAAATAGTGGATGGGGCCTCCTATCCCATGATCCTCTCCCTTCTCCAGCCTTGTATCCCTTTTGCCAATCAACTTTCCAGCTCTTGGCTCCATCCCTCCTCCTCCTGTCTTCTCCTATCATTTTGGATCTCCCCTCCCCCTCCCACTTTCAAATCTCTTACTATCTCTTCTTTCAGTTAGTCCTGATGAAGGGTCTCAGCCCGAAACGTCGACTGTACCTCTTCCTAGAGATGCTGCCTGGCCTGCTGCGTTCACCAGCATTTTTTGTGTGTTCTACAACCTTGTCGTGCTTTGGAGGCTTGCTTGCCTCAATGACCCGGAGAGCTGAAGTCACTGCTTTATGCTCTTGGTAGGGTCACCCATGCCAAACGGGTCAAAGGGTAGAGGCCAGACGAGGAGTGGTCCACTGGTCCTCCAGATTTGGAGTCAGCTCAGGGCCCGACTTGTCAAAAAAAGAATTGTAACGGAAACAGCAGTGAAGAATCCTCCTACATCTGAGTATGATGATACTCCTGAGTCTCCGCCCGGAACTTGCATGGTGAAAACTGAGAGGAAGCTACTGACGTGATGAAGAAAACCCCTGAACACCACCAGAGATGAAGGACCTTCACTGCTGCCCTAAACACCAGCGGCGTTACAGGCAGTAACACACTGATATAAAGAAAACAGCATTCTTAAAGATCAGGTGACTCTTCCCCAAACAAGTGCAATTTTATTTGCTTTTCTCATTTTTAATCTCCACAAGAATAAGGACACAGTTAGAGGTTGATATGTTCATTTATCTAACAAATCAGTGTTATATATTTTGTGAAGGCACATTTTGTTTAATGTCCATAATGGCATCTTGCTCTAGGATTTGTATATTACTCAGCATTTAGGTTTTTTATACTCGCGTATTCAAAAATGTTCCACTTTAATGGGGCCACCAACATATTCCAGTCTATACTATATGGCATTAGCATGGCTAACTAAGCTTTTTCAAAGGACAACGTCCTATCTCTAAAGCACTGAACTGTATTATAAGGAATAGGGCAACTAAGCTGTAGCCACTGTATCATGACTATTTCGAACATTTTTCACTATCCTCTTTACCTCTTCATTTGTAACACAAATGGGTGGCTAGGATAATGAAGAATGCCACACTCCTTAAACTTATGACATATTCTTAATTTGCCATTCCTTTGTCTTTTTGAACCTGAAAGCTAATTTTTTTTTATTGAGATGCAGCACAGAGTAGGTTCTTCTAGCCCATCCGGCAACCCGCAATTTAACCCTAGCCTAAATTGAATTTGGCATCTAAAGGAAATTATTGAAAGCTGTCCAGAGAATATTAAGCTTAGTACAGTTTACAAGAATTTAGGAGATTAATTCTAGAAGAGCATAAACCCGCCTCAATTTTACATGGGTTCATTTTCTCCTTGGTAAGGTATTTTAAAAGTATAAGAACATAATAAGGGAAAGGATTTAGTTTATACTTGGTTCAGCTTGTATCTACTAGAACATAAATCAGTGCAGCACTGTACATGTTGTGTGGAACTTTTAATCTACTTTAAGATCAATCTAACCCTTCACTCCTATATAGCCCTCCATTTTTTTTTTATCATCCATGTGCCTATTAAGAGTTTCTTAAGTGTCTCTAATATATCTGCCTCTACCACCACCCCAGCAGTGTGTTCCACACACCCCACCCTCTGTGGGGGTTGGGGGGGGAATTAATTTACTTCTGACATCCCATTATACTTACCTCCAATCACCTTAAAATGATACCCGCTTGTATTAGCCATTTCCACCCTGGGAGAAAGTCTTTGGCTATCTACTTATGCCCCTTATCATCTTGTACACCTCTATCAACTCACCTCTCATCCTCCTTCGCTCCAAAGTGAAAAGCCCTAGCTTGTTCAACCTATCTTTATAAGACATGCATCCTGGTAAATCTCCTCTGCACCTTCTCGTCCACATCCTTCCTGCAATAGGCGGCAAGAACTGAAGGCAATATTTCCATTGTGTCCTATAACGAGGGTTTTATGGAGCTATAACGTTACCTCACAGTTCATAATATTTCAGATATTTAATTTCTTTTGATATTGCACTTTGTGGCTCTGTTGTGGGCCTAAAGTTAAAACATTGACATACCAATATGGAAAAACTTAACTTTAAGAGCACGGCTGCGAGTGGTGCTACTGTAGCGTAGTGATTAGCACGATGCTATTACAGCTTGGGGCTTCAGAGTTGATAGTTCATTTCTGAGGTCCTCTGAGAAGTTTGTATGTCCTTTCTGTGAGCATGTGGGTTTCCCCTGGGTGCTCCAGTTTCCTCCCACAGTCCAAAGAAGCAGCGGTTAATAGATTAATTGCTCATTGTAAATTGCCGTTATTTAGCTAGGGATAGATAGGTAGGTAAGTTGTTGGTTCCATGCTGTATCTCCAAACCAGGGGTCCCCAACCTTTTTTGCACCACGGACTGGTTTAATGTTGACAATATTCTTGCGGACCGGCCGACAGGTGGGGGTGGTGTTAATCACGATCGGAATATAGGTGATAAGCCAACTGTAAGTCACTTAAGTGGCTAATACACTCAATTTAGTTTCTAAAAGGATTTATCTAATGAAATTTATATTAAACACAGTGCATATTTTCCTCGCATGAATATAGTGATAAGTCAATTATGTCACTTATAAGTCAATAGCATCATAACATTTTAAGTAATGTTTGGATATTAAACACAGCGCATATTTTCCCCGTATGAACATACAAAATCATTGTGACGCACCAATATCGCTGAATCAGTGGGAGCTCTGGGCTTGTTCCCCTGCAACAAGACAGTGCCATCGAGGGGTGATGGGAGACAGCGATACTTGAAGGGGGTTCCTTATGTCCAGTCTATTCCGCAATTTAGTTTTCGTTGCATTCATTGCAGAGATATGTTGGAAATGGAAGCAACGTTTTCAGTGCTTTCGTGGCTGTCTCAGGATATTCAGCCTTGACTTTGATCCAGAATACCGGCAGAGATGTTATGTCAAACATACTTTTCAGCCCATCGTCATTTGCAAGCTCGAGGAGTTGATCTTCTTCTTGCGCTGACGTGGATGATTCACCGGGGACATTCACAAATGTGTCATGGACCCGTTCCTTTGCACGTCTTGGGTCATTTGCGGTTGGGTAGTAACACTCAAATTCTGTTGACAGTGAAGATAGGTGTTCGCGCACCAGCTGTGGGAAGGATGGTGCAGCCTCAGTCTCTCCCAAAATCCCAGCTAATGTTGGGAACATGTCAAATATACCTCTGTCCACTTGCCGTCCCCATAGTTCCATTTTGGCTTTGAAAGCAGACACTTTATCTGCCAACTTGAAGACAGTTGTCATCCTCCCCTGAAGTGACAAATTGAGTTCATTGAGCAGGTTGAAGATGTCACACAGATAAGCAAGTTTTGCTGAAGTGTGCTGCCAGTGGTGACTTTTTTCCTGAAAGAAATCTCTGTAGCTACTCTCTTAACTCAAAAACCCTGGCCAGGGCTCTCCTCCTTGATAGCCACCTGACATCAGTGTGTAAGAGAAGGCGTTTGTGCTGTGCATGCATTTCCTCGCAAAGCTGCTCAAACAGACGTGAGTTAAGGGCTTTTGCTTTGATGTGATTGATAATTTCAACAACGTCACTCAATATGCTGTTAAGATCAGGTGACATTTTTCGGCTAGTCAGCACTTCCCTGTGTATGGCACAGTGTTAATGACCGACTGATGACCTCGCGTGGGTAATGACCTTGCATGCGTTCAAGTTCAACAGTGGGCGTGACCGGGAATGAGGAAAGGTGCAGCTAGCTGACTCATATCGTTTCCTCACGGCCTGGTAGTGTATGCTTTGCAGCCCGGCGGTTGGGGACCACTGCTGTAAACAATATAAAGGAGTCTAACCAATAGTGCCATTATTACATTTTCACACGTGTGATATAGCCTACTCCACTTTTCTACACAAAATGCATCTAAGAATTAACATGAAGCAGAATTTCAAAGATTAAATTTGGGGTTTTCTTTCTCCAGGGAGCAAATTCTCAGAGTGAAGGAGGATGAGAATGTTCCCTTTCTACTGGTCGGCAATAAATCAGATTTGGAAGACAAACGACAAGTGTCAGTGGATGAGGCAAAGAGCAGAGCTGAACAATGGAGTGTGAATTACGTGGAAACATCTGCAAAGACAAGGGCAAACGTTGATAAGGTGTGGCCATCTCAGTGAAATTTGTAACCACATTTTCTAGATGCTGGAACTGTGAAGTAAAACCAATTTGCAAGTACACAGGTCAGAAAGCATCTACCATGAGCAACACACACAAAATGCTGAAGGAACTCAGCCAGTCAGGCCGCATCTACAGAAAGGAATGAACATTTGATGTTTCAGGCCAAGATCCTTCCTCAGTCCTGTGTATTCCTTTCCATAGATGCTAGATGCTGACTAACCTGCTGAGTTCCTCCAGTATTTTGTGTGTGTTGCTCTGGATTTTCCTGTGTTTGTGATTCTACCATGAGCAAAGTGGAGCTGTTTCAGGTTGATGTACTTAAACTGTTAACTTAATTTCTTGTTCCGTAGATGTGAAGTATTTCCTGTGGGTTTTTTTTTTCTATTTTAATCCAATTTGAGGTTGTTACTTATTGCAGCTTTTCCCTTTTGTATATAGAATTACAAATGTTTTCAATTGACTTCAGTTTTTTTTGTATAGAATATTAGAATTTTCTGACAGGCATTCATATGCAAGTAAGATGGGATCACTGACATGAGAAGAAAGAAAGATCCAAAGTGCAGTGCCATTTTACGGTCAATCAAAAGGGTGAAGGATGGGAAAATAAGTAGGACGTAACAAAATATATTGACCGGTTAAGGTCCCTTTCTTTGGATCTGATGACCCATTAGTGTGGTTTTGTACTTTTTTTTAGCTGAAGAAAGAAGGGAAGAAAAATCCTAATGGTGAATGGGCCTTGATGGGGTGTGTTTCTTTTATGGTTACCGAGACAATTGCTGCAGGAGGTCCTTTAGGTCCAGTTCAGAAATAATTGCCGGAGAAATTTACAAAATAGTGACATTAAAGGAGTTCGGTTATGCTCCAAGTTTGCTTTAAATTTTGAATACCTTGGCACAGATGATTTTGCCACCCAAATGAATATAGGTACTATGAGTTTTGCAGTCTTCTGCCCACCCCTCTACAAGAAGTCTTTGCAAATTTTTATTCCTAATTAATTAATTACTTCCTTTCCTTGTCTTAGGTTAAATCTGAGTTGCAGTTGACCTTAATTTATTGATTGATTGATTGATTGAGATACAGCATGGAAGAGGCCCTTCCAACCATTCCACCCAGCAATCCCCGATTTAACTCTGGACTAATCATGGGGCAATTTACAATGACCAATTAACCTACCAACCAGTATGTCTTTGGACTGTTGAAGGAAACTGGAGCACCTGGGGAAAACCCATCCATTCCATGGGGAGAACATATAGACTCCTTACGGATGATACCGGGATTGAACTCCAAACTCTTATGCCCCGAGCTATAATAGTGTTATGCTAATCACTATGCCACTGTGGTGCCATTCTTTACACTGCTAAGTTTGGAAAAATGGTTTGCAAAATAGCAAAGGTTAGTAGATTTAGTTACGGTGAATTTCCCAATTGTAGGAGGATAGCAGGTGAGTCATTGGGCAGTTGATATGAAGAATACATTGCAGAAGCATAATTGGGAGAATGATGCGGTTTCTCTAAGAACCAGCAAACATTCAAATGGTTACCTCCTTTACCATAAAAGTTGAGATAGTAAAATATGAGATATACAGAAGCAGTTTGGAATACCTAAATGGTAGTGGGAGTGGCACAGTAGTCTAGTGGTTAGCCCATCACTTTACAGTGCTAACCAGCTGTGGTTCAATTTCCACCACTATCTGTAAAGCGTTTGTACCTTCTTGTGTGGGCTTCTCCCACGTTCCAAAGACATAGTCAAAGTTAGTAAGTTGTCGGCATGCTACGTTGGTGCCAGAAGCATGGCAACACTTGCACAATCCTTGCTGATTTGAGCTGACACAAATGATACATTTCATAATGTTTTGATGTACAATATGTCACATAAAGCTCATCTTTATTTGGTAAATTCTTGCACCTTGAAGTTAGAAAGCTGTCTAAGATGTTTCCATAAGTTGGCTTTTCTTCTCCCCCCCCCCCCCCCCCGATGCAGGCCCTTCATGGTCTGAGTCGACATTCCCTCCCTCCTTCTTCCCCTTAACCTTCATTCAATTCCTCTCCCATTTTCCTTTAGAACTCAGTGTGTGTATAACCTGAGGAATTCTGCGTGTGGCTTTCTGACGAAGTGCTCACTTTTATATCCAAATACTTGCTTTGCATTTTAGGAAGAAAAAGTATCATAGTTAAAGTCTAGCCTGAGTTAAAGATCTTGGTCATGCTCCCCTTATGATGGATTATTGAACTGTGATTTCTTTTAGACTAGCATATGAAACCATCGCAAGTATTTCCCAATTTAATATTTTTATCCTTTCAATGTTTTAGCCTGCTGTGATAACTCCTACATGTGTGCAATTCTGTAACTCCAAATTCTTTCTTTCCTTGCAGGTTTTCTTTGACTTGATGAGGGAAATACGAGCAAGGAAAATGGAAGATAGTAAAGAGAAGAATGGAAAGAAGAAAAGGAAAAGCATAGCTAAAAGAATCCGGGAGAGATGCTGCATTTTATAAACTTGGTAGACTAAACTATTTTAGAAGTCCAAGCATACTAAGTATTTCATTTCATTTGCTGTTCCTTCATAGTGATTGAAGGTACACTAATGTCATACAAATTCAGATTTCCAAAAGCATGAATTGGACCCAATTTTACAACAGACTATCAGGAGGTTTAATGTCAATTCAAAGTACTTTTGTGCTGTGTCAATTGGTATATAGGCATTGGGTTTATATCCTTTTATCACAAGTACCATTGGAAGTTTTTTTTTTGAATGGATTTTCAGGGAAAGGTTAATCAGTTCAGTCGTTTCAAATATACAATGAAGAGGTAACTTCTCTTGCAAGGCAATGCATTTTGTTAAATCACATTTTGAGTTCAAACTGTTTTTGCAAATTCTGTGTAATTTTTTTTACTTCCTTAGTACAACTAATCTAAGTGCTGATATTTGGGAGAGGAATATTTGGTATTAAGGGAATCTTGCTCTTACCAAATGTGCTTTTTTAAAAAAACTGCCTCCCTGTATATTCAGTTATTAACGCTGGTTTTTCACCTTTGATTTTTTAAAAAAATCAAATACACTTGCTGTTTACATTTACATCAAGAATTATCTTAAGCTGTTGCTAGCTGAGACAAAGCTTGGTGCATAATAGTTTGGAAAGCCTCACTAGAGTTTAAGCAGAGAAAACTGTGAAACTATAAAGTGAGTCTCAAAGTAGATTTAGGTGGATTATTGGCAGCTTACCTTTGGATATTTTGTGTTGCTTTGACCTTTATAAATTTGCTGGAAACCCACTGAAGCTATTAATCTGGAGCTGTGTGTTTCTGATGCAGGTTAGACAGAAAGTAAGGCTTCTTTTAGAGTGCACATGTTTTTGTCACTAGTCACACTGAAATTAATAGGAAAAAGTTTGCACATACTGTACATTTTTTTACTTTGTTTTATTTCACAGTATTCTACACAAGTCTCTTGTGAGAAGTCAGTAGCTCATACAAATGTTGAATCATTAGGCCTTAATAACAAAATGGATTAACACTTTTCAAGTCTAATAAAAGTACAAAAGCACTTGCTGTTGAGTTCTACAACTTTGGTAGTTGGATGGTTGAGAAAAACATGTATTCTCGTGTTTTTTGAGTATTGTCTTCCTGAAATGGTCTACATTTTGTTTAGCCTTGAGCAAATGGAAGATCTGACTTCATCACTGTGCTTTGATATCAAGACTGAAAATTGAGAAGCTGTTTTGTAAATATCTAAGCTTAAATTATGATCTCCAGTTTTTAAACTACAAATAATTTATTACAGTTCCATCAGTGAATTGATCTGCTTTTCTCTTTGGGTTAGCAATGGAGCTTGATCATATTAAATTTTACTTTGGTATATGGGTTGATGGAGTTTGTATTTCATTAGATAATTCATATACAATAGAACTCTCAGCTATTTTAATTTAACCCACCCATCCGTAAATCCACTGTACCAAATGAACAGCTGTTTTTTCAGTACTACCTTTGAAGACATTTAAAAGTATTATTTCATTGGATGCAAAATCCTGTCTTCCATCTTGTGCTTTTCCCATTTGGCAGGTTGGATTAAAGTGAATCTCCATAAAAATTTGAGAAAACCTTGTAGGTATGCTGTCACACAGCAAGGGAACGTAAAGATGATTAACATTAGGCACGAGTTACTGGGTTTGCTCAAGACAACAAACTGTTCATGTTTTGCGTTACCTAGCTTTCCAGAATTGCATGTAAATGGATCTCAGTATGTCATATCAAATGATTGTGAGTGGAACTTTGTTTTTTTTTTCAAATGATTCACTGATGCACAATAGATATATAATCAAGCTGAGCTGTACTATAGCAAAGCAATGTAAAACTTGTATATAGAAACTTATCTGAATATGCCTTAAATTGAAATTTTTACAGGTTACATCCATCAGGAATGTGGCAAATGAATTATGCAGATGAAAACTGCTTAAAACCCTGTAAAATAGTGCCATACTTTTGGGTCTGCTGACCTAGAACACAATACCATCTTCAGAATTATGCATTACAGTTCAAAGAGCAGTTTCTTTTTTTTTGTAAAAATATATGTATTGTCTGTACTGCAGTCCTTAGCCCTGCAGAGAAGCGGTGGGGAAAGTAGAGGTATGAAGAAAGGTTTAGTTTGGAAGCACATTCCCATTCCATTTTGTTCACTTTCTATTGACAGAGATTCAGACAAAATTTAATATAACTGCAGATGAATTCTTCGAAGTTCAACTAGGAACACGAGGACATTGTCACTAAATCTGGAGTGCTGAGAATCTAGAATGTATAACCTATTAAATATCATTTTTTTGTCTTTTAGATGTACCGTTTACCTTTGTCACATGTATATTCAACTTGTCTTTTTCAATCTAGGGTTCATTTGCACTGTATAGAATTGAGGGAATTGTTGCAAAATATAGACATTGTTTTAGACATTAGCTTGGGTCCTTTTTTTCTACTACTTGTGTGCATTGCATAGCTGTGAAATTTGTATGGCAGTGTGAATTTTTAAAAAAGTGAAAGTGAATCTAACCACTAGCATGAGGCTCACAGTAATTGGTGAAGTTTGGGTTTAATGGTGTTATGAAGCTGAAAAACACAATTAAGTGTTAAAAGGCTGATGCCCTTGCCCTAATAACATTTTAATTGTATGCTAAACTACTAGAAATAAAATAACATTTTTACAGCATCTCGTATTTATTATGCATTATTACTACTTTGCTTACCAATAACAAAAAATCTTATAATGTTTAACCTTAACTTTGCATAATCTGTTTATAGAAAATGACTACAAGAGTGATAACCTTAATCAGAGTTCCATTCTCTTGTCTACAATCATAATAATGATGAAATGATTGAAGGTGTTTTACTTTCAGGGTATTGAAGCAAGTACCGAAACATGAACCAGATGGCATTATAATAATTAGAGGAAGTCTCTGATGTGTGTTCAATTTCAGGCACCAGATGAAATGATATGATACCTCTGCATTTAGCTTTACTGACAATTAAAAATACTTATTCCCAAAACCCATCAGAGGCTTCTCGAGGTGAATGGGGAAGATCGGAGTGATGGCAAAACCTCCAATAGAATGACGTGCAGAAGTCATGGAGACAGCCAAGACATTGATTATTTCTGTGAATAGATCGTATTACTTAAAACACAAATGGAAATAGCTGGTTGTGTCAGAGGGAATATTATCTTTAAATTAAAGAGTGGGATCGGAATGGACTAAATTTAAGAAAATTTATCGTGGTGAAAAGTTGTAGAAACTAGGAACAGTATAAATGAATAAAGAATTCTAAGATTGAGAGCAGAGTACTTAGCCATGAATGAAATAAAATGAAGTTAATACAACGTAGTTGAAGGGCAATAGGTGATGTAATAAGAAGAAATTTTATCTATTTTAAAGATTTAAGATTTGTGATGGTACAAAAACTTCCACATTCATTTGTTAAATAAACACGAGAAAATTTGCAAATGCTGGAAATCCAAAGCAACACCACACAAAATGCTGGAGGAACTCAGCAGGTCAGGCAGCGTCTATGGAAATGGGCCGAGACCCTTCTTCAGGACTGAGAAGGTGGGGGAAGAAGGGTAGCTAGAAGGTGATAGGTGAAGGGTTGGAGAAGAAGGAAGCTGGTAAGAGAGGAGAGTGGACCAGAGGAGAAAGGAACAAGGACCAGGGGGAGGTGATGGGCAGTTGAGAAGAAGTGAAAGGTCAGAGTGGGGGAGGGAGGGTGGACTTTGTTCAAGGAGAAATTGATATTCATGCTGTCAGGTTGGAGGGTACGGACAGAATATAAGGAGTTGGCACTCCACGCTGAGAATGGCCTCATCTTGGCACAAGAGGAGGCCATAGATTGACATGTCAGAATGGGAATATGAATCAGAATTAAATTTGATAGACATCATTTAATTTATTAACTTAATAGACATCTTTCAGTTTTAATTGCGGTAGTATAGGGGAAATGCATAAGCTGCTTCCAGTATTCAGGATTCAGGAAACAAAGTGCTGTACTATTATTAAGAATTACATTAAAATTATGGTTATATGATCAAATATTAGTAAATGAATTACTATATCCAAAAGCCCCACACCGGTCTGTGCATGAGCTGCAAATGCTAATATGCATGCTTAAAAGAAAAATGTATTTACAATGGATTCTGGTTAATTGGGCCATCAGTTAATCTTGGCAGCTGCTGATTTGAAACAACTCTAACTAAGAAAATAGATGGGATTCCCTTTGTTTATTTGGGACATTAAGCTGCTTAACTGGGACTGGAGACTCTTGCCAAACAGTTTCAAACTAGCGTCAGTCATGTGCATGTCATAGAGCCATTAAGACACAGACAGTCTTAGCATGAAGTTTTTAAATGGTATTATAGGTCGACCCTCACTAACCCGGCACCATTGGGACCTGAGGAGTGACAGATTAGTGAAAATGCTGAATTACAGAAGGATCACATTAAGCATAATTAGTGTCGGATTATCGAAGGAACCAGATTACAGGTAGTCAGATTAATGAAGGTCGACCTGTACTTCCTTGTGTTTATGTTGTTATCCATTTGAGCTGATGGACTCCATTTCTAAAAGCAATAATTTTTCTTTCTTTTTCCAATATTTTTATTGATTTTTATACAGAAGAATACAGAATCCAAGAGAATACATATTATAAAACAGAAGAAAAAATATAATAATACCAGATACAGTGTATTGAATCACATTAACAAACACCTTACTCTATATTCATATAGATTAGATTAATTCATATATTAGAATATAAACAATTTTATTTAAAAAAAGATCTACACCCACTACCAAAGTCAAAGCTGTTTGGGGGAAAAAAACTTATCAGATAAAAATATGCTATTAACCAACTTATGTACTTTAACGAGAAGTCAAAGATTATGAAAATAATTTAAAAACGACCCCCACAAATTTTGAAAATCTTGGTTAGATTCAGAAATCGAACAACAAATCTTTTCTAAATTTAGGCATGCCATAACATCCCGTAACCACTGAGCATGATTAAGCGGAACAGCATCTTTCCATTTAAACAAAAGCGCCCTCCTAGCCATAAGAGAGATAAAAGCCAGAATGAGCAGATCAGATGTCTTCAAAATGATATCTTCCCTTCCAACAATACCAAATAGGGCAGTCAAAGGATTAGGCTTAAAACTTACTTTGAAGAGTACAGAAAAAGTTTGGAATATTTCCTTTCAATATTTTCCAAGACTTGGGCACGTCCAAAACATATGAATAAATGAAGCTTCTCCATTGTTACACCTATCACAGTAGGGAGATATATCCATATAAAAACGAGATAACTTATCCTTGGTCATATAAGCCCTATGAACCACTTTAAATTGTAGGAGGGAATGACGAGCACATAATGATTAAGTATTAACCAATTTAAAAATCTCATTTTAAGTTTCTTCAGAAATTGAAGTCTGTAAATCTTGTTCCCAAAGATTTTTGATTTTGTCTAAAGAATCATTTCTCATTCCCAATAACATATCATATAAATATTGGATATTGAACCATTATAAAATGATTTCATATTAAGGATTTCATTGAGATCGCAGAAAATCTCTAATTTGTAAGTACTGGGAAAAAAAAGGGTTTTTGATAAACTAGTTGACATTTGTTCGAATGAAGAAAGACTTCCTTCAACAGATCCCGGAAACGTAATGCCCAATCTTTCCCATTGTTTAAAAACTACATCAGTCATAGAAGGCTTAAAAAAAATTTTAAAATGGGATTAGAAAGGGAGAATCTCAATAAACCAAAGTGTAAATTGTATCCAAATCCTCAAAGTATGTTTGACTACCACATTTTCAGTTATCTTACTTAAGGATAAAAGAAGTGAAGATCCTTAGCTTCTAAAGAAACCCACCCGGGACAGTCATCATGATTAATATAGTATAACCCAAAACGTGAGATTCTGTATATTAGCTGCCCAGTAATAAAACCTAAAATTTGGTAAAGCTAAACCTCCATTCTTTTTAACTTTCTGGAGATGGACTTTATTCGGTCGAGGACACTTATTTTTCCATATGTAGTAGGATAAAATAGAGTCCAGAGAGTCAAAAAAGGATTTAGGAATAAAAACGGGTAAAGCCTGAAAGAGGTATATAAATTTAGGTAAAACATTCATTTTAATAGAATTAATTCGACTAATCGATAATGAAAGGGGTGACCAATTTGATGATCTTTTTATATAATTTAATAAAGTAAGAAAATTTTCTTTAAATAGGTATTTATAATTCTTAGTAATTGTTACACCCAAATAAGTGAATTGGTTTCTTACCATTTTAAAGGGAAGGTTCATATCAGTTAATGGCAAATTATTCAAAGGACAAAGTTCACTCTTGTGTAGGTTCAGTTTATATCCAGAAAACTGACTAAAACAAGAGAGTAAAGAAAGCACAGAAGGTAATGATGTAAAGCAATCAATCATCCGCATAAAGTGAAACTTTGTGGATAGTACCCTTCCGTAAAATACCAGCGATATCATTAGATTCTCGAAAAGCAATAGCAAAGGGCAACCTTGTCTGGTTCCATGTTGAAGTTTAAATGGTTTAGAATTCTGAGAATTAGTAAGAACCTGAGCAAAAGGAGATAAATACAGTAATTTAATCCATTGAATAAAGTTGGACCCAAAATTAAATTTTCTAAGATTTTAAATAAATAATGCCATTCAACCCGATCAAAAGCCTTTTTGATCATTTTGTTTGACTTTTAAAAAGAAAATTCAAACCCTTGCTACGATTGCATGAAGAGAGTTGACTCAAAAAAAATTTACCCTAGCTATCTATGCTGATTTTGTTCACTTATAGTCAGGCATGATAGCGTAGTGGTTAGCACGACATTATTACAGCTCAGGGCGTCAGAGTTTGGTTTTCAGTGTCCTCCATAAGGAGTCAGTATGTCCTCCCCCGTGGAATGCATGGGTTTTCTCCGGGACCTCCCGTTTCCTCCCACAGTCCCAAGACATACCAGGTCGGTTAATTGGTTATTGTAAATAGCCCCGTGATTAGGGTAGGGTTAAACCTGGGTTGTCGGGGGATGCTGGGCAGTGCGGCTCGAATGGACGCAAGGGTCTATTCCATGCTAAGATAAGTCAAGAGTTCAAAGTAAATTTTATTATCAAAGTACATATATGTCACCATATACAACCCTGAGATTCATTTTCATGGGGGCATACTCAGCAAATGTATAGGATAGTAATTTTAACAGAATCAATGAAAGATAAACCAGAGTGCAAAAATAAATAAATAAAAATTAAAACTCCATGGCAGCGTACACCGAATAAACTCCTCTTTTGAAAATGGTATGAATTCCTAATAGTTCCATAGTACTGTAGTAACATTCGTCTGGCCAGGGGTGTAGTAGTATCAGCACTGGACTTCGAGGCGGATGGTCCCAAGTTCGAATCTGGCTGGGTCCCAACCTGGGCAGCAGTTGTATCTGTGCAGAAGGAAGGCCTGACGATCTACTTCTGTAGCTTGCCAAGAAAAACCCTTTTTCACTTCCATGAAACTTCAACCTAATGGGGCAATCACTAATTGGGCCAAAGTGTACTGGTCCTGATATGTCCCAATTAACCGGAATCTACTATACTTGTTTAATGTCATACCAGTTTTTGAATTGGTATTCAGGCAACTCTTGTTGTCCGTTTGGGTAATGGAAATTCGTTCTTACAAAATTCACAAATCACTACCTAAAAATTTGAGGTACTTAATAAAATTCACTCTGACTCTGTGAGGGAAAGCAGTTTAAATAAACTCTGCCTTCACCCTAACTTCTTGACACATGTGCAAATGATGCAGCTTTGTGCTATGGAAGATCTTAAGACTGTAAGAGCAGAATCTATGGAATTCTTTGCCACAGGCAGCTATGGAGTCCAAGTGTTCATGTATATTTAAGGCAGAGGTTGATTGGTCAGGGCATGAAAGGATACGTGGAGAATGCAGGAGATGAGGACTGAGAGGAAAACCAGATCAGCCATGATGAAATGGTGGCGCGGACTCAATGTACCAGATGGCCCAATTCTGCTCCTGTATCTTATGGTCTAATTAGGCCATTTAGCCCAGCGAGTCTACTCTGCCATTTCATCGTGGCTGATCCATTTCCCCTAACCCTGATCTTCCGCCATGATATGGACTTGGAATGTAACTCCTCCATGAGGCAGGAGTCACCTGTAATATTTCAAAAATGACAATGTCGACTCATCAGTGGTGCTGAGTAAGAGCCACACTTACAAAATGTGGCATTTTTGGGGTGAGAATTTAAATGTGTCCATCTTAGGC
This sequence comes from Mobula birostris, assembly GCF_030028105.1. NCBI lineage: Eukaryota > Metazoa > Chordata > Chondrichthyes > Myliobatiformes > Myliobatidae > Mobula > Mobula birostris. The sequence continues at coordinate 9,806,917 of NC_092370.1, forward strand.
ACGCATAAGTGAACCCATTGGTGTTATTTTAGAGAATCAGTGCCTTTGTGGCATTTTGACTGATTGTTATCCTTCACAATCTGTTCATCAGTCATACTGTGATCACTTGAGTCAAGTATGATGCTCTCCTTAGGGGTTGACAATTGGTGAGGCTTCAGGTGGCTGTAGACTCCATTCTGAGATCCACATATTCTGAGGGGCTTCCAAATCTCATAGTCCTGTCCCCTTCACTATTTGATGATTGCTATGGAGATTTAGTCCGGGATGTTACGGTGGATTCTCTTAATGGAGAAAGCCTGTGCGTGTCTTAGTTTAACGTGGGGGCTGATGCACGGGCAGCCACCACACGGTCCACGGGGTCAGGGTCCAGTAGCGTGGAATGTAAGACGACTCAGGACCTTTCACTGCTGCAGCCTTCCTCTGCCTTCACTGCCATTGTGAAGTGTCATTAATCTCTCCCAGCTCCACCGCTGAGGTCTTGATTAGATCGCCCTTGTCTGGAACCTCCCACTTGACCTTAACTGCCAGGAACTAAGCACCAAATGACTAAACTCCAGATGACATCGCTCTTGGGATCTCGGGAATTCTCGAATCTTGGGGAAGAATCTGTTTATTATCCAGTTCATATGTGAAATTGCTGTGAGCAATTTGTTATGCTTTCTAGATTGCAGGATTTGGAAAGTCATGCGGTTGTGAAAGATGCTCAGGAATGTAAATCTTGAAGTTGAATGTTGCATAACAGGAGCATGAGGGATATTTTTGAAATACTTTTTGTTCACTGCAAGTGATTCAGCTGTAGAGTAGATACTTCGGAATGTAATTCAGTACAAAGCATGTTTCACTTCAACTAATTTTTGCATGCTGGTAGTTTTTCAGGAACTGAGTACAAGAGTTTGAATATGTTATGTTGAAGTTTTTTAAGGTGTTGTTGAGGCCACATTTGGTGTACTATGTGCAGTTCTGATCACCTATCTACACGAAAGATGTCAATAAGGTTGAAAGAGTACAGAGAAAATTTACAAGGATGTTGCCAGGATCTGAGTTATAGGGAAAGGTTGAATAGGTTAGGACTTTATTCCACAAGACATCAGGCCATCTGGCTCATCGAGTCTGCTCCCTATTCAATCATGGCTGATCCTTTTTTTTTCCTCCTCAACCCCAGATTCCCGGCCTTTTCCTCATAACCTGTGATGCCATGTCCAATCAAGAACCTATCAATCCCTGCCTTAAATACACCCAACGATTTGGCCTCTACGGCTGCGTGTGGCAACAAATTCCACAAATTCACCACCCTCTGGTGAAAAAAATGTCTCCGCATCTGTTTTGAAAGGGTGTCCCTCTATCCTGAGGCTGTGCCCTCTTGTCCTAGACTCTCCCACAATGGGAAACATCCTTTCCACAGCTACTCTGTCTAGGCCTTTCAACATTCGAAAGGTTTCAATGAGATCCCCCCTCATCCTTCTGAATTCCATCGAGTACAGACCCAGAGCCATCAAACGTTCCTCATATGATAACCCTTTCATTCCTGGAATCATCCTTGTGATCCTCCTCTGGACCCTTTCCAATTCCAGCACATCTTTTCTAAGATGAGGGGCCCAATACTGTTCACAATACTCAAGGTGAGGCCTCACCAGTGCCTTATAAAGCCTCAGCATCACATCCTTGCTCTTGTACTTAGACCTCTTGAAATAAATGCTAACATGGCATTTGCCTTCGTCACCACTGACTCGACCTGCAAGTTAACCTTTAGGGTGTTCTGCACAAGGACTCCCAAGTCCCTTTGCATCTCAGATTTTTGGATTTTCTCCCAATTTAGAAAATAGTCCACACCTCTATTTCTGCTACCAAATTGTATGACCATGCCTTTTCCAACATTGTATTTCATTTGCCACTTCCTTGCCCATTCTCCTAATCTAAGTCCTTCTGCATCGTACCCGTTTCCTCAACACTACGTGCCCCTCCTCCAATCTTCATATCATCTGCAAACTTGGCAACAAAGCCGTCTATTCCATCATCTAAATCATTTATATACGGCATAGAAAGAAGTGGTCCCAACACCGACCCCTGCAGAATACTACTAGTCACTGGCAGCCGACCAGCAAAGGATCCTTTTATTCCCACTCGCTGCCTCCTACCAATCAGCCAATGCTCTAACCATGCCAGTAACTTTCCTGTAATATCATGGGCTCCTAACCTGGTAAGCAGTCTCATGTGTGGCACCTTGTCAAAGGCCTTTTGAAAGTCCAAATATACAACATCCACTGCATCCCCTTGATCTATCCTACTTGTAATCGCCGCAAAGAATTCCAACAGGTTCGTCAGGCAGGATTCTCCCTGAAGGAAACCATGCTGACTTTGTCCTATCTCATCCTGTGTCACCATGTACTCCCATCACCTCATCCTTAACAATTGACTCTTAACATCTCCCCAACCACTGAGGTCAGGGTTCTTTTACCTTAAGCTCCCTAATCGCCTCCGGTTCATTACATAACACTCAATCCAGTATAGCTGATACCCTAGTAGGCTCAACGACAACTGCTCTAAAAAGCCATCTCTTAGGCATTCAACAAACTCACTCTCTTGAGATCCATTACCGACCCGATTTTCTCAATCGATCTGCATATTAAAATCTGCCACGACTATCATAACATTGCCTAGAGTGTAGCAGAATGAGGGGAGATTTGATAGGTATACAAATTTTGAGGGGTATAGATAGGGTAAATGCAAGCAGGCTTTTTCCATGAAGGTGAGACTAGAACTAGAGTCATAGGTTAAGGGTGAAAGGTAAAATATCTAAGGAGGAACTTCCTCACTCAGAGGGTGGTGAGAGTGTAGAACAAGCTGCCAGCAGAAGTGGTGGATGCAGGTTCAATTTCAACATTTAAGAGAAATTTGGATATGTGTGGATGACAGTGGTATGGTCCAGGTGCAGGTCGATGGGACTAGGCAGAATAATATATTGGTAGTTTGCTGGGCAATGCCGCTCTTTGGGCCGGAACAACCTGTTCCATGCGGGATTGCTGAACAGATAAATAGTTTGGCGTGGACTGGATGGGGAAAGGTCTGGTTTCTGTACAGTAGCATAGATGTTCTGTAATGAGAATACGATTGATGATTGCAATCGTATTAATTCAAAAACATTTCCTGATAGAAAAGCTGAAGAAAAAACATTAGTTTTTGACGGTCAGACTTTTACACCAAAACGTTCAGCATAGGGCCAAGGAAAATCTGTAAGTGTGCATTGGATGGAACAGAATTGTTCAGCAGCTAAGGTGTATCAATTTCTAGATTCAAATTATTAAGTAAACTAAACTATGCAGAGTTTCAGAGTCAGATTTATTATCACTGTCATATGGCGTGAAATGTGTTGTTTAGCAGGAACAGATCAATGCAAAAGACAATTACTGTAAATTTAAAAATAAGTAGTGTGACTAAAGGAATAATGAAGTAGTGTTCATGGGTTTTATGGACAATTCTGAAATCTGAAGTCGAGGGGAAGAAGTTATTTCTGAATCACTGAGTGTGGATCTTCAGGCTTCTGAATCTCTTCCCTGGTGCTAGTAACAACAAAATGGCCTTCCCAGTTGGTAAGGGTCTTTATTGATGGATACTGCTTTTTGAAAATGCCCTCAATCATGGGGAGGCCTGTGATGCAAGTGGCTGAGTCCATAGCCTTTTGCAATCCTGTGTATTGCAAGTCTCCTCAAACTAATGAAACAGAGCCACTAATATGTCTTCTTTGTGACTTCTTTGTATGAGGTATAGGGAGGCAAAGCATCATTATTTAAAATAAAACCAGTCGGGCATCCGATTGGTTTTATTTTAAACACGAGAGATTTAGCAGATGCTGGAAATATATAGCAACCCACACAGAAGCTGGAGGAACTCAGCAAGTCAGGCAGTATGTATGGAGGGCAATAAACAGCTGACGTTTCAGGCTGAGATCGTTCATCAAGACTCAGGCCTGGAGTGAAGAAAAATGGTTGGTTGTCTACAGCAGGTATAAGGAAGAAGCAGCAGTACCAGTCCCCTGCCACCTATGCCACTGGTGCTAAGTTCTCGCCTATTCACTTCTCCACTTCATGTTTAGAGTGTTAGTTGGTTTCGATAGAAGCCAGAAATAAACAATATTTTAACCTGTGTGTGTATAGTTCCTGTTATCTCCCCACTCCCACCCATAAATATGCCCACTGACTTGTAAATTCTAACAATGAAGTGTAAGGCACATAAAGTTTTAGATCAGAAATTTGAAATTTTAGAAAACAGCAAAAAAAACCTAAAGAGGTCATTAGAAAATTCAATCTGAGGGAGAACTTGCATATAATATCGAAACAAACGGCAAGAATACAGCACAGAAATTGGTCCTTTGGCCCATCTAGTCTGCCTATTCCCATCGACTTGCACCGGGACCGTAGCCCTATGATCCATGTACCTATCCAAACTTCTCAAACATTGAAATTGAACTCACATGCACCACTTGCGCTGGCAGCTGAAGTGATAAGAATGCAGGTGTGATATCTCTAGAGAATAAGGCAGGCAAATGAATAACAGGAAACAAAGATATGGTAAATATGTTATTTGCTTTGCAGCTGCTTTCACCATGGAGTGCACTGCAAATATCCCAAAGATAACAGAATAATGGTTGAATTTATTTTGAATAACTGGTGAACTAATTTCAAATAACTTAGAGGTACTTGTAGTAACAAAACTCCAATCATAAGGGATGAACTACTTAACCGCTGGGGCCCATTGACCTGTAACCAAAGGTTTTAAAGGAAGTGGATATTTTTCAAACTCTCCGAGTTCTGGGAGGGTACCAGAGGATTGGAAAACAGCCAATGACTCTTTTGTTCAAAAAGGGAGCAAGATGAAGTGAGGAACCAGTTAGTTCTCTGAAACCATAACCATATCTGCTATGTGCTGTTGGTAGTGTATTTTGCAGCTTGGCCCCAGAGGAACACTGTTTTGTTTGGCTGTATTCATGTATGGTTTAATGATAATTGAACTTGAACTTGAGTTTAACACCCATAGTTGGCAATAATTAAAGAGGAAATAACTAATCATTTAGGGAAAAAAAATCAAACTTGGCCAATATAGTTTCATGAAGGAGCTAAATTATGTTGACAAACTTTAAGGATGTGAAAGGGGAAAGCTGGTTGAGGGGAACATGCAGATGAAGTGTATTTAGATTTCTGTAAAACATGTGGTAGGTTACTATACAAGAGCTTGGTGAGTAATGTAAGATCCTGAAGCATGGGGGGAAGTATTTTAGCATAGATTAAACACTGGCTGCCACATTGAAAACAGTAGGAATAAATGGGTCTTTTTCAGACTGGAGGGGTGTAACTAATGGATTTCCCCAGGGTTGGGTCATTGTCCCTCAGTTATTTACTGTTGGGGTCAGGCAGACAACAATTGTTTCAGCCAGAGCTTAGAAGAACAGGAGAAGGGTCTTGACAGGTTGGATGTGGAGATGATACTTCTTCTTACAGAAATCTAGAGCTTATTCTTTAAAAATGTACTTGCCCATTCCTTGGAACTCTGCTTCCACTGGTCTTTAAATATTTAAGAGAGGGCTAAAAACTTTTCTCAATCACCTTGATGGTGAAAGGTTACCCCTGGTGAATGGGAAACTGAGATTACATTCAGATTAACCACATCCTTGTTAAATGGCAGAGCAGGTTCAAGGGGAAGACTGGCCTTTTTCTTGCTCCTAATATGTGTTTGTAATTTGGGATCTGAGCTAACAAATTTGCACACAGAACATGACATTGATCGAGTGGATTAATACTGACTGAACAGCTCTTCAGTGGAGTGCCATGAAACATGAATAAGATCCATTGATAGTCCATACTGTTGTAAGTGAAGATGAAAGGCTTTGTTTGGTGGTGAACAAGTGAGTAATTGGAACCGTTACACAGTTACACTACAATTAGGAATGCCTACTTTTTTATGCCTAGACCAAATTTCGGGAAATCTAATCATTTAGCTGTCCTCCTTGTATCTGCAAACAGGCAGAGCCTAAAGAACAAGGCTCCAGGGATAAGGACACCAAAGAGGTAGTCACAGGAGGGTGAGGAGCAGTTACAGGATTGCTTCAAGTCGGTGGACTGGGCTTTGCTCAAGGACTCATCAAAGGATCTGAAAAAAGACACCATGGTTGGCACGGACTATATAAAAAGTTGTAGACAAGTGTGTTCCCACAAAATCATCCAGACTCTCCCCCAACCAGAGGCCCTGGACGAATCGAAATCTGCAATCTGCTGAAGGTCAGATTAGTGGCATTCATGTCTAGTTAAATACGAGATCTAGGTATGATCTCTGGAAAGATATCTCGCATATGAAATGGCAGTTACGGACCAAACCTGAATCACTGAAGGATGCTCAACAGCTGTGGCAGGGTTTGAATGCTATCACCTCGTGCCGAGTGAAACCGAGTGACAAGGCTTCGCTCCCAGATGAGCTCAATGCCTTCTATGATCGCTTTGACCATCAAAACTTGGAGATCTCCCAGAGCCCACACTGACCCTGTGATTTCAGTCTCTGAGGCTAATGTGACAGCATCCTTCAAGAGGGTGAACCCATAGAAAGCACCTGGCCCAGAATGGGTACCTGGCCACGTACCAAAGACCTGTGCTGATCAACTAGTTCATCAGTATCTTTAACCCCTTGCTTCAACAGTCTGAGGTACCCATCTGCTTAAAGCAGGCTTCAATTATACTGATGCCTAAGAAGAATGTGGTGACCTGCCTCCGTGACTATTGTCAAGTAGAACTTGCATCCACTGTGATGTACTTGAGAGGTTGGTGATAAAACATATCAACTCCTGTCTGAGAAGTGACTCGGATCCACTCCAATTTGCCTACCATCACAACCGGTGCCATTTCATTGGCTCTTCACTCAACCCTAGAACATCTGGACAGTGAAGATACATATATCAGGATGCTCTTCATTGACTACAGCTCTGATTTCAATTCTATCATCCCTTTAAAATTAATCAACATGCTTCAAGGCCTTGGTCTCAATATGTCCTTGTGCAACTGGATCTTTGATTTCCTCATTTGCAGACTCCAGTCAGTTTGGATTGGCAACAACTCCTCCACAATCTCCCTTAGCAAAGATGCACAAGGCTGTGCTTAGCTCCCTGCTCTACTCACCTTATACCTATGACTGTGAGGCTAAACACACATGCAAAACCATATTCAAGTTTGCTGATGACATCACTGTTGTTGGCTGAATCAAGGGTGGTGATGAATTAGCATATAGGAGAGAGACTGAAAATCTGGCTGAGTGGTGCCACAACAACAACCCCTCACTCACTGTCAACAAAACCAAGGAGCTGATTATTGACTTCAGAAGGAGGAAATTGGAGGTCCATGAGCCAGTCCTCATTGAGGGATCAAAGATGGTGAGGCAGCAAATTTAAATTCCTCGTTGTTATCATTTTGGAGGATCTGACCTGGGTCCAGCATGTAAGTGCCTCTACTTCCTTAGAAGTTTGCAAAGATTCAGCATATTAAATAGAACTGATGAACTTCCATAGATGTATGGGGCAGAGCATGCTGTTTGCATTAGGGCCTGGCATGGAAACACCAATGCCCTTGTATGGAAAAGACAACAAAAAGTAGTGGATATGGCCCAGTCCTTCACAGTTAAAGCCCTCTCCACCACTGAGCACATCTACTGGAAAGCAGCATCCATCATCAAGAACCCCCACCAGCCAGGCCATGTTCGGTTCTTGCTTCTGCCATCAGGAAGAAAGTACAGGAGACTCAGAACCCAGACCACCAGAAAGTTATTATCCTCAACCATCAGGCTCTTGAACAAGAGGGATAACTTCACTCTACTTCACTTGTCCCATCACTGAACTGGATTCACTTTCAAGGATGCTTCATTTCATGCTCTTGATATTATTTATTTATTATTTCAATTTTTCTCTTGCTTTTAGTATTTTCACAGTTCATTGTTTCTTTTTGCACATTGGTTGTTGTCCATTCTGTTGGATTTAGTCTTTCATTGATTCTATTGTGTTTCTTTTATTTACTGTGATTGCCTGCAATGAATGTCGGGGTTGTATATGGCGATATGTATGTACTTTGGTAATAAGTTTACTTTGAACTTTGAGTGATTTAGTTATCAGTGAGGGGGTACTAGAGCCAGAAGGGCAACACTCAATGATTCAGGAGCAACTATTTATCCTTCGTCATCACATTTCTGAATGGTCTATGAATACAAACTTATTATTCCTTCTTGAGAATTTAAACATTTTTTGTAATTCATAGTAACTGTACTGCACTAATTGACATGATACTGAAAAGATGGGAATTCCGAGTATGGATGCTAATTGTAGGAGTGTGGAGAATTAGATGTTTTAAATTTTGTCTTATTTTAATATCCCATATAAGTTGGAAGACAACTTCCATTGTAAAGAATATAGACTCCTGTCTTTAGTGATTTTCAGTGAGTTCCACTGAAGGAAATCAAAGTAGGCATATTAGCTACAGATTAAACTCATTTGCTTATTTTAGGAGATTTTTCCATTAAAGTAATATAGACAGATTAAATTGAATGCAAAGCCAAATTAAGAGCTGCTGGAAAGGTGGCAAAAATATAGGTCATGGGTTTTAGATGTTTTTAAAGAAAGTGAATAGTGGGATGGAGTTCAACGAGGTAATTTGAATTTGAAAAAGTGAGTAAGAGAGAATAATTTAAAGACCATAAATTATAGGAGCAGAATTGGGCCATTTGCTGTGCCATTTCATCATGGCTGGTCAAATTTTCCTCCTGCCTTCACCCCGTATGCCTTCATCCCCTGACCAATCAAGAATCTATCAACCTCTGCCTTAAATATACATCAAGACTTTGCCTCCACAGCTGCCTGTGGCAAAGAATTCCACAGATTCACCACTCCCTAGCTAAAGAAACTCCTCCTAGTCTCTGTTCCAAAAAATGCTCCTCTATTTTGAGACTGTGTCCTCTGGTCTTGGACCCTCCCACCATTGGAAACATCCTCTCCACATCCACTCTATCAGGAACTTTCACCATTCAAAAGGTTTCAATGAGGTCACCCCTCATTCTTCCGAATTACAGTGAATACAAGCCCGGAGCCATCAAATGCTCTTCATATGTCAAGCCATTCCATCCTAGAATCATTTTCATGAACCTCCTATAAACCCTCTCCAATTTCAGCACATCCTTTCTAAGGGGCCTAAAACTGCTCACAATACTCCAAGTGAAGCCTCACCAGTGCTTTATAAAGTCTCAACATTACATCCTTGCTTTTATATTCTAGTCCTCTTGAAATGAATGCTAACATTGCATTTGCCTTCCTCACCACAGACTCAAGCTGCAAATTAACCTCCAGAGAATCCTGCACAAGGACTCCCAATTCCCTTTGCACCTCTTTCTCTCCATTTAGAAAATAGTCAACCTATTCATTTCTTCTACCAAAGTGCATGACCTGACATGTATTCCATCTGCATTTCTTTGCCCATTCTCCTAATCTGTCTAAATCCTTCTGTAGCCTTTCTATTTCCACAAGGCACTTGCTACCTGCCACTCCACCTATCTTCATATCGTCTGCAAACTTTGCAACTATGCCATCAATTCCATCAACCATATCATTGACGTATAATGTTAAAAAGAATCGGTCCCAACACAGTCCCCTGAGGAACACCACTAGTTACTGGCAGCCAGCCAGTAAAGGCACCCTTTATTCCCACTCTTTGCCTTCTGCCACCAGCCACATCTTTATCCATGTTAGAATATTCCCTGTAATACCATGTGCTCATAGCTTGTTAAGCAGCCTCATGTGTGGCACCTTGTCAAAGGCCTTCTGAAAATCCAAGTACACAACATCAACCAATTCTCCTTTGTTCTCCTCTGATTTTCCTGTTTGTTATTTCTTCAAAGAACCCCAACAGATTTGTCAGGCAAGATTTTCCCTTGAGGAAACCATGCTGACTCCAAGTACTCTGAGACCTCATCCTTAATGATAGACTTCAACATCTTCTCAACCACTGAGATCAAACTAACTGGGTTTTAGTTTTCCAACCATAAACAAGAGAAAATCTACCTACAGCAAAAAGGACTGCCGAAGGGTCTCCAACTGAAATGGCAACTGTACTCTATAGATGCTGCCTGGCCTGTTGTGTTCCTCCAGCATTTTGTGTGTGTTGCTTGGCCTATAGTTTCCTTTCTTCTGCCTCTCTCCCTTCTTGAAGAGTGGAGTGATGTTTGCAATTTTCCAGTCTTCTGGTACCATTCCAGAATCTAGTGTTTCTTGAAATATCATTACTAATGCCTCCGCAATCTCTTCAGCCACCTCTTTCAGAACCCTGGGGTGCACACCATCTGGTCCAGGTGACTTATCAACCTTCAGACCTTTCAGTTTCCCAAGAACCTTCTCTCTAGTTATGGTAACTTCACACACTTCATACCCCAGACACCTGGAACTTCCACCATACTGCTAGTGTTTTCCACAGTGAAGACTGTTGCAAAATACTTGTTCAGTTCATCCACTATTCCATTGTACCCCATTACTACCTCTCCAGCATCGTTTTCCAGCGGTCTGATATCCACTCCCACATCTCCTACACTTTATGTATTTAATGAAACTTTTGGTATCCTTTTTAATATTATAGGCTAGCTTACTTTCATATTCCAGCTTTACCTTCTTAACGACTTTTTTAGTTGCCCTCTGTTGGTTTTTAAAAGCTTCCCAATCCTCTAATTTCCAACTAATTTTTGATCTATTGTATGCCCTCTCTTTGGCTTTTATGTTGGCTTTGAATTCTCTTAATAGGTTTGATTGTGTCATCTTTCCTTTAGAATACTTCTTCCTCTTTGGGACGAGTATATCCCGTGCCTTCCGAATTGCTTCCTGAAATTCCATTGCTGCTCTGCTGTCATCCCCACCAATGACCTTTTCCAATCATTTCTGGACAACTCCTCTCTCATACCTCTGTAATTCCCTTTACTCCTCTGTAATACTGATACATCTGACTTTAGCTTCTCCTTCTTAAATTTCAGGATGAATTTGATATTATGGTCACTTGACCTGAAAGGTTCTTTTACCATAAGCACTCTGATCTAATCAATTTTGGTTCATTGCACAACACCCAAACCCAAATAGCTCATTCTCTAGTGGGTTCAACAACAAGCTGCTCTAAAAAGCCATCTCGTACGCACTCTAGAAATTGCCCCTCCTGTAATGCAGCACCAACCTGATTTTCCCAATGTACCAGTATATTGAACTCCCCCATGACTATTGTAGCATTGTCCTTTTAGCATGCATTTTCTATCTCCCATTATAATTTGTAGGCCACATCCTTACTACTGCTTGGTGGATCTGTGTACAATTCCCTTCATGGTATTTTCACCCTTGCAGGTCCTTAGTTCTAGCCACAATGATTCAACATCTTCTGACCCTATGTCACCTCTTTCTGAAGATTTGATTTCATTTTTTACCAACAGAGTAACGCTGCCCCTCTGCCTTCCTGTGTATTCTTTCGATACAATGAGTACCCTTGGACATTAAGCTCCCAGCTATAATCTTTCAGCTATGATTTACTGATACCTAGAACATCAAACCTGCCAATCTGCAACTGTGCTGTAAGTTCATCTACCTTACTCCGTACATTAAGCACGACACCATCATACAACACCATCAGTCCTGTATTCACCCTTTCAAAATCAAATCAATTCAAATTTAATTATCACTCAGACCATACATGGATAGTCGAATGAGACAGCGTTCTTCTGGGGCCTACGTGCATAACCTATATTCAAAAATAGTGAGAGACAGAAAAAAACCACACACACACACACACACACACACACACACACACACACTCACTCATTGTTACTCAAGAAAACACATGTATAGTCCGAGCGACGTGCAAATTGATGGTACAGCTCCAGGCAATCCAGCCTCCTTCAGCTAGTCGAACACTGGAGGGCACTGGCAGGAGAAGCCAGCTCCCAACTGAGCACAAACTCCACACGATACCACCTCAAGCACTGTCTCACCTGGACTGCAGCAGTAGGCGAGCCTGCTTAAGGCCTGGTCCTCGCTACAACCAAGGCAACACTGCTGTTTCGTCACTCGTCTCCCCACCAATCAAGGGAAACAGGCCTGTGCCACCTCACATTATCGATGCCCAAAAGGGTCTTGCAATCACAAAGTCTTTCGATTTTGTCCACCTCTTACGTTGCAACTCATCCTGCTGACTGCAATTTTGCCCTATCCTCGCAATACAATGCCTATGTTTGTAAACCAGCTGCCTCATTTTCAGCACCATTGTCCGCCTTTCTTACGTTACTCTTGCAATAAGTATATGCAGCTCAGGACACTAGTCGCACCATGCTCAACTTTTTGATTCATAACTTTGTCTGAGGTCTTAACAACATCTGCCTCTACAAACTCTCCACTAATTATTCTGGCACTCTGGTTCCCATTCCCCTACAACTCTTGTTCAAACCCCACCGTGCAGCATTAACAAACCTTCCCACTAGGATATTAGCCCCCCTCCAGTTCAAATGCAATCCGTCCTGTCTGTACAGGGCCCACCTTCCCTGGAAGAGAGCCCAGTGATCCAGAAATCTTATGCTATCCCTCCTACACCAACTCCTTAGCTACGTATTAAACTGTATAATCTCCCTAGTTCTAGCCTCACTAGCATGTTGCACGGGTAGCAATCCTGAGAACATAATGCTGGAGGTCCTGCCCTTTAACTTAAGACCCAACTCCCTATGCAGAACCTCGACACTCATCCTGCCCATGTCATTGGTACCTACATGGACCATGACTTCTGGCTGTTCACCCTCCCACTTAAGAATACTGAGTACTCGATCCGAGATACCCTGGCCCCTGGCATCCGGGAATCTCGTTCTTGCCCACAGAACCTCCTACCCGTTCTCCTAACTAATGAATCCCTATCACCACAGCATGCCCTTCCCTTCTGAGTCACAGACACACACTCAGTGCAGAGATCTGACCGCTGTGACTTTACTCTATTAGGACACCCACCCCCTCTCCCCTCCCCGACAGTATCCAAAGTGATATATCCGTTGTTTCTGTTGTTGAGGGGGATGGCCACAGGGATACTCTGCACTGGCTCCTTAACCCCTTTCCCCATCCTGACTGTCACCTAGCTTCCTGTGTCCTGCACCTTCAGTGTGACTACCTCTCTATATGTCCAATCAATCACCCCTTTAGCCTCCCGAATGATCAGGAGTTCATGCAGTTGCAGCTCCAGCTCCTTAATGCAGAGTGTTAGAAGCTGCAGCCAGATGCACTTCTTGCAGTTGTCATCAGGGTCACTGGAGGTCTCCCTGCCTTCCCACATCCTGCAAGAGGACCATTTCACTATCCTACCTGCCATCTCTACTGTCCTAGCTGAGCAGATATAAAGAAGAGAAAGAAAAAAAAAACTTGAGGCTTTAGCTCTTTAAGGCTTCAGCAAAGAGAGCCTTCACTCAGAGAAAGCAAAGGAAAGAAACGCTCAAGACCACCACTCTGATGATGGCCACAGCACTTGCCCTGGCTTCCTTTAATTTGTTCTTACTAATTAATTCCAAATGCCGATGGGTCAACTATTACACAGCCACAACTGCTCATACCTTTTATCCTTGGGCAGTGAACCTGACTGAAATCCCATCCTCTCCAAGCCTCTGATATCCGGATTGGTCACTGGTCGAAGCTGTATTAAAGACTTCTTTTTATTTCATTTATTTTTTCATTTATTTTGAGATACAGTGTGTAACAAGATGGCGCCGGTATCTGGCGGCTCTGCGCGTGCTCTCCCGAGCAAACTGCCCTCTACAATATCCTATACCCGAGAAACACTTCTAAACCTCCAACCTGCTACATCTAGCAAGATCAACAACACACTGCATCGATGGAAACCTGGAAAGATGCACTATTTACCGAGGAAGCGTGGGAAAAGAGCTGGGCTGCTGGTCAGATTGAAGCTGAGGGGCTTCAGGGTCCCTATGCCCACCATCCTACTAGCTAATGTGCAAGCTATAGAGAACAAGGTGGATGATCTTAAAGCGAGACTCACCTACTGCAGGGAGATGCAGAACTGCTGTGTATTCTGTTTCACCGAGACCTGGCTCTCCCCTGCCAACCCTGACTGTGCCATCTGACCAGAGAGATTTTCGATCCATCGGATGAACTGCACGGCGTCTTCGGGCAAGACGAGGGGAGGTGGTGTCTGCCTACTGATCAACACTGCGTGGTGCTCAGACACAGTGGCACTGACAAGCTCCTGCAGCCCAGACCTGGAACACTTGTTGGTGAAGTGTTGTCCCTACTAACTGCCACGGGAATTCACCTCGGTCATACTGACAGCAGTCTACATTCCCCCCCCAAGCGGACATGGAGTGTGCTCTGAACATACTGTATGCCAACATCAGTGAACTTGAGACCAGGTATCCGGAGACTTTGCTCATTATAGCCGGGGACTTTAACCAGACCAAGCTCAGAAAGGCGCTGCCAAAATTATACCAACATGTCTCCTGCCCTACTAGAGGCCCGAATATACTTGACCGCTGCTACACAGCAGTCAAGGATGCCTACCGTTCCGTCCCACGACCTCACTTCGGAAAATCGGACCATCAGGCCGTACTCCTCCTCCCGGCTTACAAACAGAAACTGAAGCGGGAGGTCACGGTGTCGAAAGTGGTGTCGCATTGGACGGAGGAAACGGATGAGGTCCTCCGTGACCGCTTTGAATCAGTGGACTGGTTAGTATTCAAGGACTTGGCAGCTAACCTCTATGAGTATGCCTCAGCTGTCACGGACTTTATCTGAAAATGCACAGAGGACTGTGTGTCTCGCAAGACGATCCAGGTATTCCCTAACCGGAAACTTTGGATGAATTATGAGGTCCAGTCCCTTTGAAGGCTACAGCTGCGGCTTTTAGGTCCGGGGATACCAGTCGCTACACGGAATCCAGGCGTGAACTCCGGAAAGCCATTAAGAGCGCCAAGAGGCAATATCGAACCAAGTTGGAAGCCCAGGCTAACCAAAGGGATGCCAGTAGACTATGGCAGGGTCTAAATGAGATCACTGGGTGCAAAGAAAAGGCTGGGAATATCAATAACTGTAGCGCTTCTCTTCCTGACGAACTTAACATATTCTAAGCAACAGGAATTCTGCAGATGCTGGAAATTCAAGCAACACACATCAAAGTTTCTGGTGAACGCAGCAGGCCAGGCAGCATCTGTAGGAAGAGGTGCAGTCGATGTTTCAGGCCAAGACCCTTCGTCAGGACTAACCGTTAGTCCTGACGAAGGGTCTCGGCCTGAAACGTCGACTGCACCTCTTCCTACAGATGCTGCCTGGTTCGTTAACATATTCTACGCAAGATTCGAACAGAAGAGGAGCATCCCGCTCCCTCCGGATGAACCGGACCTGGTGGCATCGAGATTCATCGTCACCGAGGAGGACGTTAGAAGGGCCTTCCTGAAGATAAATCCAAGGAAGGCAACGGGCCCAGATGGCATCCCGGGATGGGTTTTCCGGGCCTGTGCAAGCGAGCTAGCTGGAGTGTTTGCTGACATCTTCAACTGCTCCTTGCTTCAGTCTAAGATCCCCTTGTGTTTTAAGAAGGCAATGATAATCCCGGTGCCGAAGAAGAGCAAGGTGGCATGCCTGAATGACTATCGACCTGTGGCTCTGACATCAATTGCTATGAAGTGCTTCGAGAGATTGGTTATGGCACACATCAACCACAGCCTACCGGTCAACCTCAATACTTTGCAATTCACCAACCGGAGCAACAGATCAACAGCAGATGCCATCTGTCTGGCCCTACATTCCTCCTTAGAACACCTGGAGAATAAAGACGCACATGTAAGGCTCCTTTTCATTGACTACAGCTCTGCCTTTAAAACCATCATTCCAAATAAACTGATTCCTACGCTCCAGAACCTGGGCCTTAGCACTCAGATCTGCAGCTGGATCTTCAACTTTCTCACAGACAGGACCCAGGCTGTAAAAATAGGGGACAAACTCTCCTCTACAACCACTCTGAGCACCAGTGCCCCACAAGGCTGTGTACTCAGCCCCCTACTGTACTCACTGTACACCCATGATTGTGTAGCCAAGTTTCCATCAAACTCAATATATAAGTTTGCTGATGACACCACAATTGTAGGCCATATCTCGGGTAATGATGAGTTTGAGTACAGAGACGAAATTAAGAACCTGGTGGCATCGTTCCCTCAACGTCAGCAAGACAAAGGAATTGGTTGTTGACTTCAGAAGGAGTAGCAGACTGCATGACCCAATTTACATCGGTGGTGTGCAAGTGGAACAGGTCAAAAGCTTTAAGCTCCTCGGGGTCATTATCACAAATGACCTGACTTGGTCCAACCAAGCAGAGTCCACTGCCAAGAAGGCCCAACAGCACCTTTACTTCCTGAGAAAGCTAAAGAAATTTGGCCTGTCCCCTGAAACGCTCACTAATTTTTTATAGCTGCACCGTAGAAAGCCTTATTCTAGGGTGCATTACAACCTGGTACGGAAGTTGTCCTGTCCAAGACCGAAAGAAGCTGCAGAAGATCGTGAACACAGCCCAGCACATCACACAAACCAATCTTCCGTCCTTGGACTCACTTTACACCGCACGCTGTGGGAGCAGTGCTGCCAGGATAATCAAGGACACGACCCACCCAGCCAACACACTTTTCGTCCCTCTTCCCTCTGGGAAAAGGCTCAGGAGCTTGAAGACTTGTATGGCCAGATTTGGGAACAGCTTCTTTCCAACTGTGATAAGACTGCTGAATGGATCCTGACCTGGATCTGGGCCGTACCCTCCAAATATCCGGACCTGCCTCTCGGTTTTTTGCACTACCTTACTTTCCATTTTCTATTTTCTATTTATGATTTATAATTTAAGTTTTAACTATTTACTATCGATTTGTACTCCAGGGAGCGCGAAGCGCAGAATCAAATATCACTGTGATGATTGTACACTCTATTATCAATTGTTTGGTGACAATAAAGTAAAGTAACAGGCCCTTCAGGCTGTGACACCAGCAGCCCACCGATTTAACCTTAGCCTAATCATGGGACAATTTACCAATTAACCTAATAACTGGCACACCTTTGGAATGTTGGAGGGATCAGGAGAGAATCCCTGCGTTCCATGGGGAGGATCTACAAACTCTTTATAGAGGACACTAGGATTTTAACTTTGAACACTGATGCCCTGAGCTGTCATAGCGTTGCACTAACTGCCACGCTGCCAGGGTTCCCAACACAATAATTCATTCTAGAACTCGACTGGTTACCAGCCATGCATAAACAGCTTAGATACTTATGTTCAATGCATTCATGTGGGGGTTTCCAGAGGATTATTAATACCTCTCAGGTCAAGTCACAGTGTTGCAAGACATGGCTCATAACCACAGCTTTTCCAAACAGAAACAGCAGTTATAATTCAGACTGAGTCATTTTCAACGGGAAGGTCTCAGGACAGTTCTGGAGCCCACACGTGCTCAGTCGTAAATACACGGCACATGAGATTGCAGATGTTGGTATCTGGCGCAAGACCATACAAGACACTTACAGAATGAGGCCATTCCATCATGGCTGATTTATTATCTCTCTCAATCCCATGCAGCTGCCTTCTCCCCACAACATTTGACCCCTGACTAATCAAGAACCTCCACTTTAAATATACCCAATGACTTGGCCTCCACTACTAACTATGGCAATACATTCCACAGATTCACCACCCTCTGGGTGAAGAGATTCTTCCTCATCTCTGTTCCAAATCTTCGTTTCTCTATTCTGAGGCTGTGCCCTCTGGTCCTAGAGCCCCCTCCCCCCACTATAGGAAACATCCTCTCCACGTCCACTTTATCTATGCCTTTCAATATTTGATAGGTTTCAATGAGATCTCCCCTCATTCTTCTAAACTCCAGCCAAGTACAGGCTCAGAGCCATCAAATGCTCCTCATACACGAACCCTTTCATTCCCAGAATAATTCTCGTGAACCTCCTCTAAACTCCCTCCAGTGCCAGCACATCTTTTAGGTAAGGGGCCTGAAACTGCTAACAATACTCCAAGTGTGATCTGAACAATCTATATACTACTAAAATTCTCATGCTGTTTGTCTGTTTGTGACCTCCAATTAGCCCAAACGGTGCATTACAGCGGCACTTTTTTTGACTAAATTGACTTAAAATGCGCTAACTTACAGAATGCATGCAAAGTTCAGGGTTATATATTCGTATAAAATTGCTCACTCGTCAATCAACAGGCCCCGCTTTCCACAACCCCAGCCGATTCCACCTTCCATGGAAACCACGAGGTGACACCACGACGCATGCACACGGCCAGCCTCCACAGCACCTCACGATGCTCACAGCAGCGACACCAACAGCAGCAAAAGGGAAGGGCTATCACGTCCATTTAGGAGAGCTCCAACCACACTATCAAGAAAAATCAGCATCCTGGCGGCTTTGGTGTTACTGCCTCGTATCTTCCATCAAGCATTAGGGTAAAAAAAAAGGACAACTTAATTATGCCACATGGAACGAGAAGGGGGATATTATGGTCAAGAGATGACGCCAAACGTCATCGGGAAGCAGCAAGGAGAGGGAGAGAACAACAATCAGATGAGACCAGGGCCGCACGACTCCAGGATCAAAGAGTCAGGACAAAAAAGATGAGAGAAGAAGAGACAGAGGAGAACAAGTATGCACGTCTCCAAAATGACAACAAAAGGCACAGAAGGAGGAGAGAAGAAGAATTGGATCAGGCCAGGGCCGCATGACTCCAGGATCAGCGAGACAGAACAAATAGTAGAAGAGATGAAGAGACGAAGGATGAAAGGGCTGCACACCTCCAGAACGACAAAAACAGGCAGAGAAGCAGCAGGAAGGAAGAGACAGAGGAGAAAAGGAAAAATCAACTAGAGAATATACGGCAAAGAGTACCCTATTGAATAATGAGCAAAGAGAAGTATATGAATATGTGTGCCACTGCTTGGAAAGGAATCCCTCTTCAATGATTTTCATTGATGCACCAGGAGGAATGGGCAAGACATTTATCATCAACTTGATCCTCGCTAAAGTTAGGGGAGATGGAGGTGTTGCTACTGCTGTAGCATCATCAGGTAATGCAGCAACATTGATGCCTGGTAGTAGGACAGCACATTCAAGATTCAAAATACCCCTCAAAGTCAATGGAGATGCCCTTTGTAACATCGATAAAAACACCAATACTGCAAATATACTCCAAAATATACTCCGAGGCTTATTGTCTGGGATGGGTGCCCCATGATTAGCAGCCAGAGCTTTGAAGCCGTGGACTGGACTCTTTGTTATGTATGCAGCAAGAATGAGGCCTTTGGGTGTATTTTAACCATTTGCTGTGGCGATTTCCATCTGCTTCTAGCAGTTGTGAAATGCGGAAATGATGCTGATGTGGAGAATTCATGCATAAAAAAATCCTACTTATGGAGAAGCTTCATCAAGTTTCAACTGAAGAGAAACATGATTGAGTGAGGGAGAAAGACGATATCCTGAGTTCTTATTGGATGTTGGAGAAGATTGAGCAAAATGAAAACGATGAAATCGAATTACCTGAAGATATGATTCTGCCAGCAAAAACTATGGAAGAATGCATTGATTTCATCTACCCGACATTCGACAATCCTGCAGAACTGTTCTCGAGGAATTCCATCTTGGTTCCTCTCAATGAAATGGTGTGAAAAATAAACTTCACATGCATTAGACGCTTCCCCGGACTCCGGAAAGAATACTGTTCCTGCAATGCCGTAAGTGAAGGAGCCAACGCCACTCATTTTCCAACAGAATTCCTTGATTTGGTCGAACTCCTGGATTGCCACCACATAAACTGGAATTGAAGAGGGGATCTCCCATCATTTCAATG
Organism: Mobula birostris; assembly: GCF_030028105.1. NCBI lineage: Eukaryota > Metazoa > Chordata > Chondrichthyes > Myliobatiformes > Myliobatidae > Mobula > Mobula birostris. Next base: position 9,826,833 of record NC_092370.1, read on the forward strand.
AGGAACTTGGATCCACCAAGGCTTTGCAATGGAACATGAATGATGGTGGAAGAACTGCATGATAGTCTCATCGTAGCAAAGATAAACATTGGTGCATTTGAAAATGACATTGTCATGATCCCAAGAATTACTCTCAGTTTATCAGAAGGGGAAGATGTCCCTCTTCAGCGGAGCCAGTTCCCGATACAGTCACGCTTTGCTATGACTATACATAAGGTGCAAGGCCAAACCATGGAGAATGTGTTGATTTATCTGGAGAAATTGGTATTCCAGCATGGTCAGCTGTGTGTGGCTTTAAGTGGGGGGAAAAGAAATGAAAATGTTAGAGTATTCTTGAGGGGTGGCAGATCAACCAGAAATGTTGTCATCAGAAGTGTCCTTCGTTAAACGAGGAGAAGCTATATTTGTCTTGCTATGTGTCTTTCTTCTTTAATAAACTGAGTTTTTCTTCTTTAATTTCCAAAGCACATCACATCAGACTGCACTAGCTTTCTCCCAAAGGGTGCCCCAACGGGTCACCCGGTTACCTAGTGCCTTATAAAGCCTTGGCATTACATCGCCTGCTTTTATATTCTAGGCCTCTCAAAATGAATGCTAAGATTGCATCTGACCTCCTTAATACTGACTCAACCTGCAAGTTAACCTTTAGGGAAACCTGGACGAGGACTCCCAAATTGCACCTCAGATATTTGAATTTTCTGCCCATTTAGAAAGTAGGCTATGCTTTTGTTCCTTCTACCAAAGTGCATGACCAGACACTTGTCTACATTATATTCCATCTACCACTTCTTTGCACGTGCTCCCAATCTGCCTAAGTCCTTCTGCAGATTCCCTGCTTCCTTGACTCTAGCTGCCTTCCTGCCTATCCATATTGTCTGCAAATTGGTCACCAATTCCATCATCCAAATCACTCATATATAATGTGAAAAGAAACAGTCCCAATACTGACCCTTATGGAACACCACTAGTCACAGAGAGCCAACTAGAGTAAGCCCCCTTTATTCCTACTCTTTGCCTCCTGCCAGTCAGCCGATCTTCTATCAATGCTAGTATTTTTCCTGTCATACCATGGGCTCTTAATTTATTAATTAGCTTCATGTACAGCAGCTTGTCAAAAACTACATCCACTGACTCTTCTTAGTCTATCCTGCCTGTTATTTCCTCAAAGAATTCCAGCAGATTTTGTCAGGCAAGATTTCCCTTTATCACGTGCCTCCAAATATCCAAAAAACCCATCCTTAATAATAGACACCAACATTTTCCCAAGCACTGAAGTTATGCTAACTGTTCTATAATTTCCTTTCTTCTACACCCCTCCCTTCTTAAAGAGCAGGGTGACATTTTACAATTTTCTAGACCTCTAGAACTATTCCAGAATCTAGTGAACCTTCAGTCCGCTGGAGGAACACAACAGGTCAAGCAGCATCTGTAAAACTGTGGTAAACCATGTATATGTTGTAACTGGGTTACCTGTCTGGACACGCCCCTCTGCTGACTGCCCCTGTGGCTCCTCCCACAGATTCCTGAATAAAGGTGATTTTGCCTTGCCCCTCCCCCTCAGTCCAGGGGCAGACACTCACCATGGAGGTTGTGTTGTACAGCGAACAAAAGCCTTTCAGTATTTTACCCAACTTCAGTCTTTTGGAGTTATTGAAGGTGCTTCAGGGAAGAAAGAAATTAATGCTATTTTGGTCAAAGCCCAGTATCAGGACTGAGGGTGGAAGCACGGATGGCCAGTAAACTCCCAGGTTAGGGGCCTGTGAGAAGTGACAGACAGTTCATGCCAGGTAGAAAAGGGTGAGTGGGGTGGTGTTGGAAGACCGCAGTAGGTGAATGTTGGATGGAGGTACAGAGAAACAAAAAAGGGGTAAACCAAATGGAACAAGGTAGAGGGGAGGGTGATAGGAGACAGCTGCTAGAGGGAGATGCACAGGAATGCAAAACGCTGCGAGTTCTGGATTCACATAAATAAAGGAGGTGAAAATGGGAACCAGAAGGGATTAAGGTGAATAATGGTTGGAAACAGATTTCTTTTTGGAGTGGGTGGGGGGACGTGTGTGTGAAGTGGGTAATGGAGCCAGGAAGAGGAAGGGGCAGAGATGGGAGGGGGGAGGGGACAAAATGGGAGGACCAGAGGATTAAAAGATTTCATGCCACTGGATTGTAGATTACACAGGCAGAATATAAGGTGTTGGCCCTCCAGGTTGCATAGGGCTTTATCATGGCAGTACAGAGGGTCAGGGATGGACAGGTCAGTGTGGGAATGAGAATAGGAAGGGGAATCAAAACAGTCTCCAACTGTAAACTTGGGATTGCCATTGCAGACCGAGCATGGGTGTTCTGCAGAGCGGTCACTGGGTCTCAGCCTGGTCTCACTGATGCAGGGGGAGCACTGAGTGCAGTAGACCAGGTTAGAGGAGATGCACATGACCTTTCATATATATGTTTCACATTACACTGATTCTTAAAATGACAATGAACCATAATTTGTGGTAGTTTAAAAGAATTGCTTCAAAATATGGGCCATGTGCTGTAAAGCAAGTTAGAGCTTTCCCATTTAATTGAACTGAACGTTTCAAAGACAACTAAATATTTTAGGATAGAGTATAAAATGGGAAACTTCTACAGAGGAGTGGAACAGAGTAACAGCTGTACAAATATATGTTTTTGTGCGTGGTGGGAGAGGGGGTTTGATGGTTTTCTTTGCTTATCTCCATGCTTCATGACTGTCTGTGGCGAAGGGTTGTAAACTGCATACATACTTTGATTAATAAATGTACTTTGAACTTTAATGGAGCAAATGTGGTTGACAGAACTTCTGCAGAGAGGGCCAGGGCAACAGGGTAAGTTCTACAGAGGAGTGAGACAGGGTAACTCGTACAAAAGAACTGGAATTAGTACAGAGGAGTAATAGGAATTAATGTCATAGAACATAGAACATAGAATAGTACAGCACAGTACAGGCCCTTCGGCCCACAATGCTGTGCCGACCCTCAAACCCTGCCTCCCATATAAGCCCCCACCTTAGATTCCTCCATATACCTGTCTAGTAGTCTCTTAAACTTCACTAGTGTATCTGCCTCCACCACTGACTCAGGCAGTGCATTCCACGCACCAACCACTCTCTGAGTAAAAAACCTTGCTCTAGTATCCCCCTTGAACTTCCCACCCCTTACCTTAAAGCCATGTCCTCTTGTATTGAGCAGTGGTGCCCTGGGGAAGAGGCGCTGGCTATCCACTCTATCTATTCCTCTTATTATCTTGTACACCTCTATCATGTCTCCTCTCATCCTCCTTCTCTCCAAAGAGTAAAGCCCTAGCTCCCTTAATCTCTGATCATAATGCACACTTTCTAAACAAGGCAGCATCCTGGTAAATCTCCTCTGTACCCTTTCTAATGCTTCCACATCCTTCCTATAGTGAGGCGACCAGAACTGGACACAATACTCCAAGTGTGGCCTAACCAGAGTTTTATAGAGCTGCATCGTTACCTCGCGACTCTTAAACTCTATCCCTCGACTTATGAAAGCTAACACCCCATAAGCTTTCTTAACTACTCTATCCACCTGTGAGGCAACTTTCAGGGATCTGTGGACATGTACCCCGAGATCCCTCTGCTCCTCCACACTGCCAAGTATCCTGCCATTTACTTTGTACTCTGCCTTGGAGTTTGTCCTTCCAAAGTGTACCACCTCACACTTCTCCGGGTTGAACTCCATCTGCCACTTCTCAGCCCACTTCTGCATCCTATCAATGTCTCTCTGCAATCTTTGACAACCCTCTACACTATCTACAACACCACCAACCTTTGTGTCATCTGCAAACTTGCCAATCCACCTTTCTACCCCCACATCCAGGTCGTTAATAAAAATCATGAAAAGTAGAGGTCCCAGAACAGATCCTTGTGGGACACCACTAGTCATAATCCTCCAATCTGAATGTACTCCCTCCACCACCACCCTCTGCCTTCGGCAGGCAAGCCAATTCTGAATCCACCTGGCCAAACTTCCCTGGATCCCATGCCTTCTTACTTTCTGAATAAGCCTACCGTGTGGAACCTTGTCAAATGCCTTACTAAAATCCATATAGATCACATCCACTGCACTACCCTCATCTATATGCCTGGTCACCACCTCAAAGAACTTTATCAGGCTTGTTAGACAAGATCTGCTCTTCACAAAGCCATGCTGACTGTCCCTGATCAGACCATGATTCTCTAAATGCCTATAGATCCTATCTCTAAGAATCTTTTCCAACAGCTTTCCCACCACAGATGTAAGCTCACTGGTCTATAATTACCCGGACTATCCTTCCTACCTTTTTTTGAACAAGGGGACAACATTCGCCTCCCTCCAATCCTCCGGTACCATTCCCGTGGACAACGAGGACATAAAGATCCTAGCCAGAGGCTCAGCAATCTCTTCTCTCGCCTCGTGGAGCAGCCTGGGGAATATTCCATCAGGCCCCGGGGACTTATCTGTCCTATTGTATTTTAACAACTCCAACACCTCCTCTCCCTTAATATCAGCATGCTCCAGAACATCAACCTCACTCATATTGTTCTCACCATCATCAAGTTCCCTCTCATTGGTGAATACCGAAGAGAAGTATTCATTGAGGACCTCACTCACTTCCACAGCCTCCATGCACATCTTCCCACCTTTATCTCTAATCGGTCCTACCTTCACTCCTGTCATCCTTTTTTTCTTCACATAATTGAAGAATGCCTTGGGGTTTTCCTTTACCCTACTCGCCAAGGCCTTCTCATGCCCCCTTCTTGCTCTTCTCAGCCCCTTCTTAAGCTCCTTTCTTGCTTCCCTATATTCCTCAATAGACCCATCTGATCCTTGCTTTCTAAACCTCATGTATGCTGCCTTCTTCCACCTGACTAGATTTTCCACCTCACTTGTCACCCATGGTTCCTTCACCCTACCATTCTTTATCTTCCTCACCGGGACAAATTTATCCCTTACATCCCGCAAGAGATCTCTAAACATCGACCACGTGTCCATAGTACATTTCCCTGCAAAAACATCATCCCAGGAGCCACTAAACTCTGTACTACTTTGCAGGGTTATAACTTAACTAGAGAATAATCGAGCATTAACGCCCTTCCCCAACCAGGACATGCCCTCTTTTCATGACTATCACTGGGGATGAGCAACGGGAGCCAGAATACCCACAATCACTGTTTTAGGAACAGATTCTTCTCCTCTGCCATCAGATTACTGAATGGTCCACAAACACTACCTCTCTATTTCCCTCTTGCACTAGTTACTTATTTATTGTAACTTCTGGTAATTTTTTTTATCGCTTACTCTGTACTGCGGCCGCAAAACGATAAATTTCAGAACATATGTCAGTAATAATAAACCTGATTGTGAATGTTCTTCTGCACCACTACATTTCTGAATGATCCATAAACTCACGAACCCCATGTCATTATACATGTCTGCACTATTCATTCATTTCTGTAATTCTATGTCTTTACGCTGAACTGCTGCCACAAAGCAACAATTTTCATTCCATAAATCAGGGATAATAAAGCTGATTTAATAATAAAATGATAAACTTGTTTCTCAATTTGAAGTCAGTGAACCTGATTTTTTTTTAAATTTATCAGAAGTCAGTGTTAAACTTGATTCTGAAGTCAGGGACGAGGTAACAGTTGCACGCATAAGTAACGGAGCGAAAGGTGGGTGACAGAAGCAAACCTTGTCCCGGGTTATTGCTGTCATTAGACGGCGTTAAGCTGCTCCATTCCCCCGGGAAGGTTTGAGCGCCAGACCCAGGCGCCGGTTCTCCTCACCGCGCTCACAGGCCCGAACGGCCGGATGTGGGGCGAGTGACGTCGACGAGGGTTTCCGTGCGCCCCGGCAAGGCGGCCATTTTGTGAGTCGGCGCGGAGGGGCATCGCGCGCCGCGGAGGCCCGGATGTACCGGCGCTGCTAGAGTCGCGGCTGCAGGGCCCGGTGGACAGGAGAGGGCAGGGCCTTGTGTGATGTCCGGCGGCGCCGAGCCCATGGAGTGAGGGGGGTCGGTCGCTGCTCGTCCCCCGCGAGTCAATGCCAAGCACGGAGACCCGCGGCGGGAGCCGGGGTCACAGCCCCAGCGTCAGGAGACGCCTGAGTGAGAGCGGCCTGGCGCAGGCCCGGGACCAGGGCCGCTGCGCAACGGCCACCGCTCCCCGTTCCTCGAGTTCGCGGCGTAGGAAACGCCGCAAGAAGCGCTCGGCCGAGAGCCGGGCCCTGCGGCGGGATGGTAAACACCCGGCGGTGGCAGCGGCTGTCGCCGCAGCAGCTGGCGCCTCCTCGGGCCCGTCGGCTCTGCCGCTGTCGCTGCGGGGCTTGGTGGAATATGAGAACGTGAGCTCGCAGGCGGAGGGCGCCGCCAGCCACCGGCCCACCGAACGCTGGCGAGAGAAGGAGCGGCGGAGGCGGGGCCGGGCTAAGGAGAGCTCCCGGTCGCGGGCCGACGGCAAGAGAAGCAAGAGCCGGAACCGCAACAAGGCGGCGGCGGCATCGGGGGCCGAGCAGTCGGGCCAGGAGGCCCGAGGGAGCCGCGCCTCGCATCGCACTGACAAAGAGACACCCGCCGCTTACCGGGAGCCTCCGCCGCGGGCTTACCGGGACTTGGATTGGGATACGCCGCGGGCTTACCGCACCTCGGCTTCGCCTGGGCCTCGCAGCCCGGTGTACAGGGAGCCGAGCCCGTACGGGACGGCCGTGCCTTGTTACCCGCAGGTGTACGGACCCGGCGCCGGCCACAGCCCCGTCAGGCCGGGCGCCTTTGACCTGTACGGCCGCAGCCCCCCGCCGCCGCTCTTCGCCTTCAAGCCCCTGTACGGTTCGCGGGAGCAGGGCTTGCACCCCGGCTACACGGGCCGCTCTCCCAGCCCCTACTCGGTTCCCCGCCGCCGCTCGCCCAGCTTCTCCCGGCATCTCAGCCCCTATGAGTTTGGCGGCCTCTCTCCCAACCCCTACTCCAGCAGCAGCCGCCGCCGCTCGTCCAGCCCATTCAGCCGGAGCCCCGAACTCAGGTCAGTCTCTGTGGGGGAAGATAACCGGGCAAGGGGTGGAGAAAAGTTGTGTGATTATTGTATTGCCTTGATGAGTATTCAATATCGTAAAGTAACACGGCTTATACAACAAAGGTTATTACAAAGTTAGTTGTTATACAATCCAGAGGTTCCTTTAAGAATGTGTACAGTATACAACTTGAAATTCGTACATTTCATGGACATTCACGGAACAAGAACGGCCCCACAGAGTGAATGATAGGAACATCGAAGACACCCCCCCCCCCTCCCTCCGCACAATTAAGTGTGCTGGTGTCAAATATTGTACGTCAGTAATTCCATAGAACTGACAAATATTATTTCACCTTTCTACTTCAGTTTACCTGATGTCAAATTCTTCCATAGCAGATAGATTTTTACTTTTAATTATAAGAGTTAGTGTAAAATCTAGTAACATATGTCATAGCATTCCCATGAATTGAGTTTCGTAGTGCTAAGGGCTCAGTGTCCAATGTCTTATATTAAATCCTGAAATGTAATAAGATTTTAAATTCTATTATGTTGAATTGGTGTAACGTCAGTGCTCTTGCAAAGTTAGATGTGATCTGAAGGAAAGATTGTCAATGAATGATCATTGTCTGGGCTAATCCAATAAATTTTTGTATTTTTGATATTTATGTGATAGACATTATTATGTAAATTATAATCTCAAAAGTTTTAAGCAAGATGAAATGCTTTATGTTTCGTGGCTCTTGACATTAATTCCTACAGCTCTTGCTCTTTAGCAGCCTTTTAGGTACATGATAATACCGTTTTCCTTTCAGATAGTTCATGAGATCGTGATTTCCCTGTTTTAATAACACTTCAGCCCTTACAAGCTAAAATACCTGTTAAGTATAAAGCATTCTGGTATACAAGGCTATCTGTTGATGAATTGATTTTGTAAAATTAACAGTTGGTAGTAGCTGTAGTCACAGTGTTGGTAATGTGTGAAGTTGGAGTGCATTGTTGTATGCGTGCTTTTGTATTGCGTTATTTGCACCATTGGTGGTTTTATGTACTACTGCTGCAAAATGAATTTCACGTCACATTGGTCGATGATAGATCTGATTTAGTTATGGAGTATTTCATGGGATTTAGAACATTAAAGCGCAGTAGAGACCCTTTGGCCTACTATGCTGTGTCAGCCTTTTAACCAACTCTTATCAATCTATCCTTACATAATCTTCTGTTTTAATGAGTCCTAATGGGGACTGTTGGCCTGAAATGTCACCTCTTTATTCCTTTTCATAGATGCTGCCTGACCTGCTAAATTCCTCCAGCATTTTGTGCATGTTCCCCTCCATTTTTCTATCATCTACTTGCCTTTTAAGGGTTCCTTCAATGTCCCTAATGTACATGCCTCTACTACCACCCTTGGCAGCCTGGCCGAGTGTACCATGCCCTTTCCTCCTTCCTGCCCCCCCCCCCTTTATTAAATCATAAGGAATTGGAACCATCTGGCTTGTTGAGCCTGCTCTGCCATTCAATAAGATCATGGCTGTTCTGACCATGGACTCAAATCCATCTGCCTTTTCTCCATAACCTTTAATTCTCGTATTGTGCAAAAATCTATCCAACCTTGTCTTAAATACATTTACTGAGGTAGCCTCCACTGCTTCTTTGGGTAGAAAATTCCACAGATTCACCACTCTGGGTAAAGCAGTTCCTCCTCATCTCCCTTGAATCTTGAGGCTATGTTCCCTAGTTCTAGTCCTGCCTACCTCTGGAAGCAATCTATCCCTTTCATAATTTTATGTTTCTATAAGATCTCCTCTAATCCTTCTGAATCCCAGATGATTCAATCTCTCCTCATAATCTAACCCCCTCATCACTGGAGTCAACCTGGTGAGCCTCCTCTGCACTGCCTCCAAAGCCTCAAGTAAGGAGACCAGAACTGCACACAGTACTCTAGGTGCGGCCTCACCAGTACCTTGTACAGTTGCAGCATAACCTCCTGCTCTTAAATCCGATCCACTCGCAATGAAGGCCAATTTGCCGCCTTGATAGCCTGCTGCACCTGCAAAACAATCTTTTGTGATTCATGCACAAGCACTCCCAATTCCCTCTGCACAGCAGCATTCTGCAGTCTTTTATCATTTAAATAATAATCTGCTCTTCCATTTTTCCTTTCAAAGTGGATGACCTCGCCCACTCACTTAATCTATCTATATCTCTCTGCAGACTCTCCATATCCTCTGCACAATTCGCTTTTCCACTCAATTTAGTGTCATCAGCAAACTTAGATACACCACACTCAATACCCTCTTCCAGATCATTAATGTATATCATGAACAGTTTCTGGCCCAGCACCAACCCCTGCGGCACACCATTGATTGCCAACCAGAGTAACACATATGTATCCCAACTCTCTGCTTTCTGTTGGTTAACCAATCATCTCTCCATGCTAATACATCACCCCCAACTCTATGCAACCTTATCTTATGGATATCTTATAATTTCCTTCAGTCACCTTAAAATGATGCCCCTTGTATTAACCATTTCTAGCTTGGGAAATAGTGGGATGTGGTTTCTAGTTTGCAAGGATGTGCTGGCATTATAACTAAGTTATCCCTGCTGTAGAGTCACAGGGAAGTTGGGCATTATAGAGAGAGTGTAAACTACCTGAGAGTAAGGGTAAAGGGTCTGTATTAGAAACTGGCACAGGCCCCAATGGCTTGAATAGACAATGGCCATTTTAAAGCACTTTCTGATCTTTCAGCAAAAAGTTTTCTTTTTGTAAAAACACTATCTCAGCCTTCATGGATAACATGAGGCCTGGCTATTAATTTGAAGTAATCCCCAGATGATAATGCAGGCATATTTTGGTTCTGACTTGAGACCTGAAAGATAATGCTTAGAAACATATCTGTCACATAAAATTTTAATCAAAACTGAAAGATAGAATAGTGATGATGTTACTAGGCGGTCTCCAAAGGGTTGAACAGTTGTCCTGAAACTAGAATTTGAATATATATATATTATTTATTTCAGGTGAGGAAACTGGCTAGAGACCCACAGAGTAATGTGGGGGCACCTTAATGACTCTCAGAACAGACCTTGTAAGCTACTGGTCAATTTTGCAGCCAAAGACCATATGAAAGGAATGATTTATTTTGGAAAGTTGAGTGCTCTAATTCTCGAACTTTTGGGGATTGAATTAGTGATGCTTGAGACTGACTCTTCAGATCCAGTTATTTTTTTTGTGCACAGGCTGCTCAGGTTCTCTGAGACAACATTCCATCTTTTGCAGCTCCAGGTATATTGCTCATGCCTAGCATTTACAGTGTAGACAATACAAACTTTTGTGCACAATGTGAGGAAAAACTACTCATTTTCAGCACCCTATGAAATGTTTCATTGAAATTTATAGTGCAGAAGGCGGCTATTCAAACCATTTTGTGAATTCCATACAAAAATAGGTTTAACTAATCCTGGGCCTGTAAGTTACATCAAACACGCATCCGATGGAATGAGTGCAACAACTTTCAGACAAAAATTACGGTCCATCATCCCCTCTTCACTTGGTTCCACTAATCATCTAGCAGCTCCTGTCTCTCACCCCTTGATGTGTTTTACCTTACTGAAATGAGCCAAAAAGGAAAAAAGAACGAAATAAATCTGCAGATGCTGGAAATCCGAGCAATACAAACACAAAATGTTGGAGGAGTTCAGCAGGCCAGGCAGCATCGATGGAAATAAGTACAGTCGACGTTTTGGGCTGAAACCCTTCGGCAGGACTGGAGAGAAAAGGCTGAGAGTAGATTAGAAAGGGGGGAGGAGGAGAGAGAGAAATATCAGGTGATATGTGAAGCTTGGAGGGAGAGGGACGAAGCAAGGAGCTAGGAAGCTGATTGGTGAAAGAGACAAGGCCATGGAAGAAAGGGTGGGGGAGGAGCACCAGAGGGGCATGGGGTTGGGAAATGGTGAAGTGGTGGAGGGGGGGAATGGAGGCATCACTGGAAGTTTGGGAAGTCGACGTTCACCCAAACAGAGTATAAGGTGTTGTTCTTCCAACCCAAGTGTGGCCTTATCCCGACAGTGGAGGAGGCCAAGGATGGACATAATGGAATGGGAGTGGAAGTAAAATGGGTGGCCACTGGAAGATCCCGCTTGTTCTGGCGGATGACGCGTGGATGCCTGGCGAAGCCGTCTCCCAGTCTACGTCTGGTCTCACCAATACATAAGAGGCCACACCGGCAGCACCAAGTGCAGTATACGACCCTAACAGACTCTCAGGTGAAATGTCGCCTCACCTGGAAAGACTGCTTGGGGTCCTTAACGGTAGTGAGGGAGGAGGTGTAGGGGCAGGTGTAGCAGTTATTCCACTTGCAAGGATAAATGCCAGGAGGGAGATCAGTGGGGAGGGACGAATGGTCAAGGGAGTCTCCAAGGGAGTGATCCCCATGGAAAGCAGAAAGTGGGGGGAGGGAAAGATGTGTTTGGTAGTGGGATCTCGTTGGAGATGACGGAAATTTCGGAGAATTATGTGCTGGACAGGAGGCTGGTAGGGTGGTAGATGAGGACAAGCGGAACCCTATCCCTGGTAGGGTGGCGAGAGGATGGGATAAGAGCAGACGTGTGAAATGGAAGAGCTGTGGTTGAGGGCAGTGTTGATGGTGAAAAATACCAACTTTAGGTGTTGAATAGCCATTGTAATTCTAGCATATTCTGGCATCTTCCCCCTTCCCTTTCAGTTTTGATGAACTGTCGACTTACTTATTCCTCTTCATAGATATTACTTGACCTGCTGAGTTCCTCCAGCATTTTTTTGTATTGTTCTGGATTTTTCAGCATTTGTAGAATTTTTTGTATTCATAGTAATTAAAACAATTGAAACTTTCATCTACTTTGTGAATCCATGTGGGTCAATTCGAACATTTTTCAATGTGTATTTCTTATGGCAAGAAACTGTCATCAAATGCTCATGCCTACTTATTCAGGCTTTATTTGCCTTCACAATAAATGACCTGCACTTTTTATTTAATTAATTGGATCTTTATTGGTTTCATGATTTGCATTTTCAGGAGACCCAAGTCACGGAGCAGAAGTCCATATTATTCCAGACGCTCAAGATCTCGCAGCAAGCATCGTGTTTCAAGGTCTCGTAGTCGGCAGTCAAGCATTTCACCAAACAGTTTAACTTATAAGACTAGTCTTGCTGCTGAGCTGAATAAGCATAAAAAAGCAAGAGCTGTTGAAGCTGCTAAGAATAATGCTAAAACCTCTAATGCACTTAATGTGACTGCTGCCAAGGCAAGTGGCAATGCCAGTTCAACAGCAGGCCACACATCTCAGACAAAGGATACAAAGGAAGCTGGTAAGCTCAAGTCAGAGCGAGCACCTGCTTCCCCATCGAACACTGGAATCCAAGCGGCAGTTAAAAACGAGAAACTGAAAACTAAGCCGATTTCCCAGGAGGTAAAAATAGACCCTGAGTCAACCTTGGACAAAAAGGAAGCGGTATTGGTGAACCTGGTAACAAAAACTCCCAAAACGCCATCACTTAAAGTGGAGTCAACCACACCAAAAGAGAAACCCAAGCAAGCTCTGCCAAGTGAGTCTACAAAGGAAAAAGAGAAGAATTCACAGCCACTTACATCAACGTTACCACCACTACCTCTGCCCCTAGTGCTGACCAAGGAGGAGCCAGAGGGTGTGAGCAGGTAAAAGATGCTTTTCAGCATAGCTGGGACAATCCAGTGAAGAACTTGCATTGAAGCCTGGTTTACAGTAATTTTACACAATGCTCTTTTGGAATAGACTTGAAGGCTTGTACTCACTGGATTTTAGAAGAATGGTGGGGGGGAGATCTCATTGAAACCCATCGAATATTGAAAGGCCTAGATAGAGTGGACGTGAAGAGTAAGTTTCCTATAGTGGGAGAGTCTAGGATCAAAGGGTGCATCTTCAGAATAGAGGGACATCCATTTAGAATAGAGATAAGGAGTAATTTCTTTAGCCAGGGATGGTGAACCTGGAACTCATTGCCCACTGATGGCTGTGGAGGCCAAGTCATTGGGAATATTTAAAGCAGAAGTTGATAGGTTCTTGATTAGTCAGGGTGTCAAGGGTTATGGGGAGAAGGCAGGAGAATGGGACTGAGGGGATAATAAATCAGCCATGATGAAACAGTGGACCATACACAATGGGCAGAATGGCCTAATTCTCCTGCTGTGTCTATTCGAGCTATTTGTTTTCAAGGATGCAGTTATTGTTTTGGAGATGGTGGTGACTTTTATGAACAGGAAAAGTTGGGCTTGCGTTTGAGGAAAGTTCTTTCTGAAGGTACCTCAAGACTTGGCAAAGTGCTTCACAGCCACTGATTGACTTTCAAAGTGTTGCTTTAGGAACATGAAGTACCTATGTTGTTCACAGCTTTGTTTCACGGGTAGCAATACAGTACAGGTGACCCAAGTGCTACACTAAGGGTGGGGATGGAGGGGGCAGGGTGCATTCCTGGGACAAGGTCCATATTGCATTTTTTTCCCATAATGCAAAGCTGCATCAAGAAGCGCAAGTTTTTTTTTAAATGCAAATTTTATTTCTTGGATTCCATGAAAGCAAAATTTATTACATATCAAATTTTTGGATCATGATTCGTGAATTCTGTAAGATGAAATTTCCTTCACCCAAATGCTGGAACAGGGAGTTTGCTCGTAAATACACACAAAACACTGGAGAAACTTAGCAAGTCAGGCAGCATCTATGGGGCGGAATAAACGGTCGATGTTTCGGGCCAAAACCCTTCATCGGGATTGGAAAGGGAGAGGGCAGAAGCCAGAATAAGAAGGTAGGAAGGGTAGGTGAAGGAGTACAAGCCAGCCAGGTGATAGGCGAAACCAAGTCAGGAGCAGGTGAGAGGCGGGGGATAAGTAAGAAATTGGGAGATGATCATCTATCACCTGCCAGCTTGTACCCATCCCCTTTATTCTGATTTCCTCCCACCCCACCCCAGCCCCGTTTTTATTTATTGAGATACAACATGGAACAGGCCCTCCCAGCACTTCAAGCAAGTGATACCCCAATTTAACCCTAGTCTACCAACCGATATGTCTTTGGACTGTGGAGGAAGCTGGAGCACCCGGAGCAAACCCAGGTGATCATGGGGAGAACATACAAACTCCTTTAGGCAGTGGCGGGAATTGAACCCAGGTCGCCTGTACTGTAAAATGCTGTGCTAACCGCTACGCTATGGTGCCGCTCTTTTCCCGTACCTTTCTTACCCTTCCCTCCACATAGCGCTCCATTTTTCTTTTATCTATATGCCTATTTAAGAACCTCTTAAATGTTTCTAATGTATTTGCCTCTATCATCATCCCTAGCAGCTTGTTCTACAAGCACACCATTCTACGTAAATAAAAAGAACTACTGATTCCCCCACCCCCAACCCATATTTTCTCTAAATTATGCCCCTTAGTTTTAGCCATTTCTGTTCTGGGATTAATTTGCAGGCTGCCCACTATCTATGCCTCTTATTGTCTTATACACCTCTTAAGTCACCTCTCTTCCTCCTCCATTCCATTGAGAAAAGCTCTTGCTTGCTCAACCTGTCCTCATAAAAACGTGCTCTCAGATCCAGGTGGCATCCTGATATCACTCACAAAATGCTGGAGGAACTCAGCAGGCCAGGCAGCATCTGTGGAGGGGAATCAGTCAACGTTTCGGCCCGAAACCTGGACTGCACTCTTTGCTACAGATGCTGCCCGGCCTGCTGAGTTCCTCCAGCACTTGGTGTGCGTTGCTTGGATTTCCAGCATCTGCGGATTTTCTCTTGTTGGTGATTGGCATCTTGACATGAAATATTTCAAAATGGGTAAAAGCTAACTGGTATCGACTGCCTCCCACATACCGTGATTTCATCTGCTCCACACCTCTTGGCCAATGTAGCAGTAAGAAAAAGATTACGCACAGTGTGTTATTTTCTCCATCTCTGTTGCATTCGATGCATTCTGGAGCCATAGCTCTGCAGTAGAGGTGATCCCCTGCATGGCAGCCATTTGGGTAATGGAAATATTCCCTCACCAAATTCACATCACTACCTGAAAATTTGAGATGCAGAATAAAATGTGCTCTCACGGAGTATATGTTATACATCCACAGATGTGGCACTTTTATTTTTGGAAAATTGTGATACAGAACCTTTCGTAATCAGGCAATAAGGTCATGAGACCTAGGAGCAGAATTAGGCCATTTGGCCCATGGAGCCTGCTCCACCATTTCGTCATGACTGATGTATTTCCCCTCTCAACCCTAATCTCCCGCTGCCTTTCTACGTAACCTTTGATATCCTTACTAATTTGGAGCTATCAACCTCCGCTTCAAGTATACCCAATTACTCGGCCTCCATAGTCATCTGCAGCAATGAATTGCACAGATTCAGTCCCATCTGGCTAAAGAAATGCATCCTCACCTCTGTTCTGGAGGGATGCCCTTCTGTTCCCGAGAGTGTGCCCTCTGGTCCGAGACTCCCCCGCTATTGGAAGCAACCTCTCCATGTCCACTCTCTTAGCCTTTCAAGATTCAGCAGGTTTCAGTGAGATCCCTGCCCTCCCCCCCCCCCCCCCACCCTCCATAGTGATATGGGGGTTACTTGTACACAACTTTGGAGGTTGTAATAATGGAATAATTTCAAGTTGTGAAATTGATTTTAATGAAATTGGTCATTCGTATGTATCAGTAATGTGCTAGGAGGCTAGCTGAGCACGGTAGAGCTGTGACTGTTGTGAAGTGGCAAAAAGAGTGTGAGGGAGAATAAGCTGATGTAATTGCTTTGATAGGAGCTTGCACAAATCCATTGGGATGCATGATGGCCAATGGTATTGATGTGAATGGTTCCTTTCCTGGATACTTCTAAAACATTTGTTTGACATCCTAACTTGTTAAGCAAAATATTTAAAAACAGCAAGGTATCTGCCTCTCTTAATTTCTCTATCCCACTGATATAATGGCATTGTTCAGTTGTTAATATGGTTTATAAAGAACACTTTGGGTTATAGCTCCTTGAAAGTGGCTGCAGAGCTCAATGACTTGTTTAAGAAGGCTTGTGAAATGCTTGCTTGGAGGTTATGTTGCAAATTTAAAACTCTGGTTGGGCCACATCTGGAGTATTGCACACCGTTCTGGTTGCCCCACTATAAGAAGGATGTTGAGACTTTGGAGAGGGTGCAGAAGATGCTTGCCAGGTTGTTGCCTGGTTTAGAGGACATGTGCAATCACGCGAGGCTGGATAAACTTGTGTTGCTTTCTCTGGAGTGGCGGAGGCTGAGTGGAGATCTGCTGGAGATTTATAAAATTATGAGAGGCATAGATAGTGGACAGAGTATGTTTCCCAGGGTAGAAATGTCTAATACCAGAGAGCATGCATTGAAATTGAGAAGAGGTAAGTTCAGAGGGGATGTGAGGGGTAAGTTTTTTTTTACTCAGAGTGGTGGATGCCAGGAATGTGCTGCCTGATATGGTGGTAAATACATTAGAGACTTTTAAGAGATGGTTGGATGGGTACATGGATGTAAGGAAGATGGAGTGAATATGGGCATTGTGTAGATAAGAGGGATTAATGTTTGGATGTGTTTGATTTGCCTTTTAGCTGGTTCTGCACAGCATTGTGGGTCAAATGGCTTGTTTCTGTGCTCTACTGTTAAATGATTCATAAGAACATAAGAAATAGCTGGAGTTGGCCATCTGGCCCATCGAGCCTGCTCTGCCATTCAATAAGATCATGGCTGATCTGGCCATGGAGTCGTCTCCACCTACCTGCCTTTTCCTCCATAACCCTTAATTCCTCTGCTATACGAAAATCTATATTGTCTTAAATATACTTACTGAGGTAGCCTCCACTGCTTCATTGGACAGAGAATTCCAC
The DNA here is from genome assembly GCF_030028105.1 of Mobula birostris. Classification (NCBI taxonomy): domain Eukaryota; kingdom Metazoa; phylum Chordata; class Chondrichthyes; order Myliobatiformes; family Myliobatidae; genus Mobula; species Mobula birostris. Next base: position 9,843,755 of record NC_092370.1, read on the forward strand.
AGATTCACCACACTTTGGGAAAAGCAGTTCCTAAATTGACTCCCCCAAATCTTGAGGCTATGTCCCCTAGATCTAGTCTCACCTACCAGTGGAAACAACTTTCCTGCCTCTATCTTACCCATCCCTTTCATAATTTTAGATGTTTCTAAGATCGCCTCTCGTACTTGTAAATTCCTTTTATTCCTCCTGAAGTCTTTTATGTGGCACCTTATTGAACGCCTTCTGGAAATCCAAGTAAGTAATGTCCATCTGTTCCCCTCTATCCACTGCACTTGTTATATCCGCAAGAAACTCCAGTAAGTTTGTCAAGCAGAACCTGCCTTTGCTGAACCCATGTTGCGTCTGCCTGATGAAACCATTTTTTTCTAGATGCTTCACCATTTCTTTAATGATAGCTTCAAGCATTTTTCCATCAGATGTTAAACTAACTGGCCTGTAGTTGCCTGCTTTTTACCTACATCCTTTTTTGAACAGTGCGTGACATTTGCTGCCTTCCCAGAGTCCAGAGAATTTTGGTAAATTATCACCAAAGCCTCAACTATAACCTCTGCCATTTCTTTCAGTACCCTGGGATGTATTCCATCAGGACCTGGCGACTTGTCTAACTTTAGGTCCACAAATTTGCTCAGGACTTACTGTTTAGTGATGGCTATTGTTTTGAGGTTTTCGCTCCCCCCCCATCGCCTGTGTATCATCTCTTTCAGACATGTTAGACGTGTCCTCCACTGTGAAAACCAACACAAAATGGTCATTCAAAAGCTCAGCTGTTTCCTCATTACCCAGTACCAATTCCCCCTTCTCATACTGTAAGGGTCCCTTGTCTGCTTTATATAATTATAAAAACTCCTACTCTCCATTTTTATATTTTGTGCTAGTTTATTTTCATGATCTATGTTCCTTTCTTTATTGCTCGCTTAGTGGTTGCTTTTTAAAGTTTTCCCAATTTTCCAGTTTCCCACTACTCTTGGCAACTTTCTACGTACAAGCTTTTTGTTTGACGTCTTCCTTTATTTCCTTCATTATCCAGGGCCTGCTCTTACTGTCCTTGCTTTTAACTGGAATATACTTTTATTGAGCATTGTGAAAAATCTCTTTGAAAGTCTTCCGCTGTTCCTCAACTGTCCTACCATATAGCGTAGTGTCCCATGACTGCAGGATATCCCTGCATCCTTTGGACAATGAAGTGTAGTTGGTTATCACATAATTTGGCATTCTGAAGCCTGTGTTCTTGATTAATAATGTCACTTCAACTCATTGCCAATGAATAATGAAATGCTAGAAAGGTGTTACATCATGCGATGTATGTTATGTCAATACATACCTATCAACCTTCAGAACTGTACAGCACAGGAGTAGCAACACAAGCACAGGAATAGGCTCTTCAGCTTGCCAATCTGCCTGTGCAAGGTCCATATCCCTCTGTCTCATCTCTTTTGTTGATATCCCTGTTCAAATGCCTCTAAATGTTATTATTGGATCTACTTCTACCATCTCTCCTGGCAGTGCATTCTAGGCACCTATCCCTCTAAGAATAAAAAATTGCCTCAAGTCTCAACTCTCCCCACTCTTACCTTATAGCTTTGCTCTCTAGTATTTGACATTTCTTCCCTGGGGAATAAGACACCTGTCTTTGTCTCAAATTTTATGCTTGTGTTGGGTCACCCCTCTGCCTCTGATGGTTCAGAGTAAACAATCACATTTAACACTTACAACACGCTGGAGGAACTCAGCAGGTTGGGCAGCATCCATGGAAAAGACTGGTCGACATTTTGGGCCAGAAGGGTTCCGGCCCGAGACATCAACCAGTCTTTTCCACGGTTGCTGCCCGACTTGCTGAGTTCCTCCAGTGTGTTGTGAGTGTTGCTTTGACCCCAGCATCTGCAGAGTATTTTGTGAAACAATCACATTTGTCCAGCCTCTCCTTGTAGCTAATCCTCTGTAAGCTGGGCAACATCCTTGTGACTCTCATCTGTACCTATTCCAAAGTCTTCACACCCTTCCTGTAATGCAGTGACCAGAGCCAAATGCATTTCTCCAGATATGGCCTAACCAAAGTTGTTATACATCTTCCAAGATGGCTTTTTGACTTGTGTATTCAACATCCTGGCAGGTGAAGGTAAGTACGCCATAGTCCCTATCAACTTGTGTTACCTCTTTCGGGAAGCTACAGACTTGCAACCAAAGACCCCTCTGATCAACAATGCTCTTGTCATTTACTGTATACTTTCCCCTTGCTTATGACCTCCCAAAGTGCAACACCTCGCACTAGTCCAGTTTAAACTTTTTCTGCCATTTCTTTACACTCATTTCTAAGTAGACCATATCCTAATTGTACTGAAAATCTATTTCAAAGTTCAAAGCAAATTTATTATCAAAGTACATAAATGTCATAAACAACCCTGAGATTCATTTTCTTGTGGGCATCCAATAGCCATAATAGGATTAAGAAAAGACAGCACCAACTGGACATACAACCAGTGTGTAAGAGACAGCAACTAAATACAAAAAGAGAAATAATATTAGTAAATAAATGAACAATAAACATCATGACATGAGATATTGAAAGTGAGTCCAGAGTTTGTGGGAACAGCTCAGTGATAGAGCAAGTGAAGTTGAATGAAGTTATCCCTGCTGGTTCAGGAGCCTGCTGGTTGAGGGGTAATAACTATCCCTGAACCTGGTAGTGTGACCCCTGAGGCTCCTGTACCTCCTTCCTGATGGTAACAGTACGAAGAACCATGTCCTGGGTGGTGGGGGTCCTGATGATGGATGCTGCTTTCCTGTGACAATGATCCGTGTAGATGTGCTCAAATGCACCTTCAGTGGGATTTTTATCTAATACTAAAATAAGAGTTGGAGGCTTTAATTAACCTTGTTGCATTATTGTCATTTGTCTTTGAGCTGAACTTTGGTAATGAATCTGGTTTTGTTTTAAAGCAATAGTCATTGCTAGAGAACACTTCAGGAACTTTACTGTAAAACTTGACATTAATTTGGTGAGAAAAGTCTTGTGCTTGAAATTTTAGTTCCACATTGTAGTATGAACTGGATTTAAATAAGGGAAGGAGTATTTACCGCTTCTAATAACATTGCTTTAGTGAAGTTTTGATTATCTTTGTCTATAGAAGGTTTGTTCCGGGATGATCTTTGTTAAATAGATCAGTTAATTTATTAAGAGTCATTATGTTGTTCTAATACTATTCTATTTTGATAATCTTGTTTAAAGTTCTTGAGTCATGCAAAGACGAGGCTGTTGGGCATTGAAACAAAATTTGATTAATTTTACAAACTTGGCTGTCTTCCCACTTTGGATATGTTGGACAGCTTTCTGGAGAAAATGTCCTTCTAACGGTTTTGATTTACTTCTGGGGAAAATGCTGTTATGGTTTGAATTTCTTAAAGAGCAAATTTATATTCATTTTAAGAGCAGGGTTTTGCTGGAATGGCTTTTAATATAGTGAGATTAAGAATGCCGTACATTTTTGCAGAAGAGCATTTTGTTTGCATTCCTTCTGTCAGTATTTGGCCAAGACCCGGGAGTGGAGGAAAATGGTTAATATCTTAAACACCATGTTTTGATGTCTTATTTTCCCAACTGTTTGTCCTGAAATTCAACTTTTCTTTGGGTGTTTTGATAATGTAATTTACTTGGGCTTTGAGTATAAGGAGTTACCAATAACAAATCTTTTCTCTCAATTGGCTTTTTCATTTAGGTGATGTGAAACTGGGTATTTTTGATTTCAACCAAGTTGAGATGTAATTAATTATCTCTAAATGGCTCATTAAATTTCCCCTGGAGGCTTAAAGAACAAATATAACATTTGGTATGTCACGTAGCACACAAGGTAAGAGGCTACAAAATTGATCCCTGATTTCTGCCAGTGATTGGAATGATCTGTGTTAGCGATAGCAGTTCCACCAGACCTCTGGACTATGTACATGTTAGATAAGAACATCGGTTGGTATTCTGTGTGCTTATGTTTATTGCTGACTGTTGTCACCTTAGCCAGGAGATGGCTACTTGTAGTTTTTCTCTAAGAGTGTCAGGTCTTCTGCTCTGCCAGCAGAAAATACCAGGTGTTGGTGCCAAAGTTAGGTCAAAGGAAAGTTGGTGTTGAGGCAGAATTTGGATCCAATTCCTTGCAAGTTAGGACAGAATATTTCTTGAGGAATACCATTTCTAATCATGGAATCCCTGATGGTGACATCAGAAAATGCTGCACACAGTATGAGTATACTTCTGTTGAATGAGTAACGAATTCATGTGATCTCCTAAAAGTTTTGTATTTTCGTACTAGGTTAACTTCATTATACTTGGATTAAAAAAAAATATCAAGTAAAGTGAAGAGTCATACATCATTTGCAAAAATATTATAAATTACCTTGTCATTTTAAGTAACTGCTCGACATGAAAGCATAATGTTTCTTGGTTTTTATTCCGTTGTAATTAAGTGGTCTGACTGACTAACAAAAGTTAAAGGTCGTATTAAATTAAAAGACAAACATGCTCCCTAATTAAGACATTTTGATTCTGATGAATAAGACCAGGGTTGAATGTCCATGCAGTTCCTGGAAGTTCTCCCAGTCTCATGTTTTTCCATCGGGAGTTGGAGAACGCTTGGATTTGGATTAACGTTTCTTTGGAGATGAGGGTGAACTTTGGCAAGGGACTTTACTTCCAGCAGCACTACCAAGTAAATGTTTAAAGTTCCAATGCTGTGTTCTTAGGAATGGAGGTGAAGTCATTTATTATGGAAAAAGGTTCTAATATTATTGACAAGATGTCTGTTACAGATTTCTCTCTGATAATAGACTAAATTTATGTTTTTGTACTTAATGGGTAATAAACAATAATTCTGCAATAGAGACATATGAAGGGCTTAGTGAAAATAGTGTTAAAAAGATTTATTCCCTTCATCATCATCATCATCATCATCATCATCATTATGTGCCTTGTCGTATGATGTGGGCAACCATGGCCATGATTATGTTCTTGGCAATTTTTTCTGCTGAAGTAGTTTGCCATTGGCTTCTTTTGGGCAGTGTCTTTACAAGACACTGAGAGTATCAATACTCTTCAGAAATTGTTTGCCTGGTGTCAGTGGTTGCATAAACAGGACTTATGATAGACACCAGCTGCTCATACGACCATCCAACACTTGCTCCCATGGCTACACTGACTGATCAGGTGGGCTAAGCAGGTGCTACTCCTTGCCCAAGGGTGACCTGCAGGTTAGCAGAGGGAAGGACCATCTTACACCTCCTTTGGTAGAGACATATCTCTACCCTGCCAATAATAGACTGAATGTGACTTGTTTTTGTACTTGATGGATAATGAACACCAACTCTGCGATAGAGCTGTGTTAAGAGCTTTGTGAAAATAGTGTTTAAAAGATCTATTCTCAATATAGAAGTATCTCAGGAGAAAATGGAACCAAATATTGACCAATCCCCTGGTGGGGGAAGGAGAAAAGGATTATTTAAACACTGAGAAGCAGTGATACATTATTAAAGCAGACCTGGGGCATAGTTTTAAGAGCTAGCAAGTATTGTGGCTAATTGGAGAAAGTTGATTTTTAAGAGTACAGGATTAAAACATTTTACTATAATTAGGTGGGGCATTGTTCAGAATATCCTTATATATAGTTTTCCTCTACTTAGACCAAGGAAGGATTTATGGTCCTAAAAAAAAATGCCAGGTGATCTTGTTGAATGTCAGATTTTGCACAAGAACCCAAATGACTTCCATTCCATTATTCATGCTCTTATTTCCCATGAATGAATAAACTATTTAGCCAAGAAGGGAGTTTTCGTGAATTGCTTACAATTTTTAAGGTGCTTGACAATGGGAGGGTGTTCTTTCGACTGAGAGTTCAGAAGTCAAAGTACCAAAAATAGATATCACCTGAGCTGAGAAATTTCTTCACTCACATGAAGACACGTCTATCAGATACATGTCTTCATACTTAATTGTTAATAGAGATTGACAAAAGATAATAGATTTTCTCAGCTAGTGAGACAAAAGAATAAATCAAAGTTGGAAAGTTCGTAGAAATTACTGATATGGAACAGGCTTAGGGGTGTGAAGGGTAATATGCAAATGGTGTGCTTTTGTTTCCATTATTTTTTCCTCAGGATTTAAAGGTTGTCATGTTCTTGTGGCACCTCATTTGTATTCAACAGCAGTTTCATTAACCTGCTGGGTTATGAATAGATTTGCCATCAACTTAGTGTATAACAATTGGACTTGTCTTCAGACCTTGATTTTTACCATTTACTATCTGAATTAAGGCATTCACTTCATTATGGTTGTTGTCCCATTGGCAAATGGCATTTCCACAGCTGTGATTCTAATAAGCCATAGGTTGATGTAACTTTGTAGAATTTAGTCATTTGCCTATACTACTACTCTTGCTGATTCACAAGTTTTGAGAATTACTGACTACTTTGAGGTTCAGAATATTCATCATCATTATTATGTGCTCCATCTTATGGCTTGGGCGATCGTGGTCTTTGACCATGATTGTTCTTGGCAAATTTTTCTACAGAAGTGGTTTGCCAAGTGATTTGCCATCTTCTTGGCATGTCTTTACTAGGCAGGTGACTCCAGCCATTATCTATACTCTTCAGAGATTGTCTGCCTGGCATCAGTACTTTTGAATGCCTTGAAATTATATTTCTATTCCATATTAAACTGCTTTATTTGAATTGGTTCAAATATGCAATGAACCATCAGACTTTTGATACGGGATAATTTTACTCAACTTGACTCATCCCCAACATTGAACTGATCCCACAACTTATGAATTCACTTTCAAGGACTCTTAACTTGTGTTCTCCATACTTACTGCTTATTTATTTTCTATTATTTTGATTCTTTTTTTATTTTGCACATTGGTTGATTGTCTGTCTTTGTTTGCAGTTTTTCATTCTTTTGTGTTTCTTTTTATTTATTGTGAATGTCCGCAAGAAGATGAATCTTGGGGTTGTATATGGTGACTTACATGTACTTGGATAGAAAATTTACTTTGAACTTTGGTTGCTACCCTCTGGTCAGATGTGTTGCATTGCTTTCTTTGGTTGTTCTGCTCTGTGAACTGCTGTTAACGCCGTAGGATCTTTCAATCTCTGGACATCCCTACTCATTCACATTGTCACTTGACCAAACCATGTAGTTCAATTTTATCTATTGTACATCTTTTGAAACTGCAAATAAAATCCTCACCAAAGAAAAGCCCAAATTAGTATGAGATTGGGAATAAAGTTTGAGTTGATTTCCGTGGTTCAACAGCATTAATGTTACTGCCTATAGACAGTGTGTGTGTGTCTGTAGTATTGGTACTCTCAACTGCATTGTGTTGTTGTTTGTGCATCGTACGTCGATGAGGACCTCTACACCATTATTGATGGTGTCGAGACTAGCGTGTGACTTGGATTTAAGTGAGGGAGAGTTGCGCAGCGTCAGCGTCACTCTCTCTTCCCAATTCCCATCTGGATCCAGTGGCAAGACAGAGTCGAGACGGCTGGAGATGGGACTAGGCGCAGTGGATGACCAGGACGTCTCCTGTGTCTTGTCCTGCTCTACACGTTCCACAACACTTGCAGAGACCACCTTCTTGACCGTTGGACCTTCCATTGGTCTCGTCCGCTCAATCCGCCGGAATCTGTCTTCACATGCTGGGATAGACAACTCCCTATCTCACCAAGGGTTTGAGACCCATCAGCTACCCTCACCTGGTTTAGCCGGCTTGTCGAAGCCGTTGCCCGGGGTGTGGCCGCTGTCGCATGCAAACAGCTACGGGGAGCCACAGGTGAGAGCTGAGTGCCAGGTGGGGACCAAAGGTGGACTAACTGCCTTGAAAAGGACGCAACATGTTACCCCACCAGAGGTGCTACCCCTCCCTGACACCCCATCCACCCCATCCACCCCAGTGTAACTTACTCAACTGCATACACAAATAACCGTAGTGGGGTGTTGTCTATCTGGTCTAGTTGAGTTATCCACCTTCATGCCTTTCAACTTTCCCAGCACCACCACCTTAGTAATGGCCAACACACTCACCTCTGATCAGTGATTTTCTGGCATGTTGCAGGTGTTTTCCTTTGTGAAAATTGATCCAAAGTACTTAGTTCCTCAGGCTTTTCCCTGTTCCCTATTACTACTCAGATATCATGGCAACAAAACTTCTGTCTTTGTGCCTTTTTGTGTCTAATATCTGTGATACAATGTCTACCTCGCCCCTCTTGACTTTTCTAGACTGTCTATTCTATCCTTTAGCCCTAAATGCTTGGGATATTTTATGTTTAAGGTTCATTGGTTTTTAAGTTGTTTATGATGTACAGGTGGCCCCCATTTTCTGAGCATTCGTCTTATGACACCTCGCTGTTACGAAAGATCTACATTAGTTACCTGTTTTCACTGACAGAAGGTGTTTTCACTGTTAGGAAAAAAGGTAGCGCGGGCCTGAACAGCCAAGCTCCTCCCCTGGAACTGCATTCTAGCCGGCATTGCTTAAACACGTGCTTTATCTCAATTTATTTTGTACATCCAGTAGCAATATGAGTTCTAAGGTATCGTAAAAGCCTAAAAGAGCTCGTAAAGGTGTTACACTTAGCGTAAAACTGGACATAATTAAGCGTTTTGATCATGGTGAATGAAGTAAGGACATTGCACGTTGAACTTGTCTGCGTCCACCATTTGCACTATACGCAAAGAGAAAGAATTTTGAAAGCTGCCGATGTTACTGTTGGTTCTGCTCGTAGCAAAGTGATCTCTCAGTCGGCATCCAATAATGGATAAAATGGAAAGTCTATTGCTTGAGTGAATTGATAGGTGTACAAAGCATGGTGTTCCATTAAGTTTTCTTATACTTAGGGAGAAATCAGTCAGTCTTTTTAATAAGCTGAAACAGAAAGCACTGGACAATGGTGATGAAAGTGTTGCGAAAGTGGAATTTAAAGGTAGTCAGGGGTGGTTTGATCGGTTTCTGAGGTGAGGGCAGCTTCATAATTTAAAGTGGTCCCTAACCTCCGGGCCGTGGACCGATACATTGCCGCGAAGAATGCAGTGGTGCAGCGGTAGTTGGAACGCACCCAGCACATCTTTAAGAAAAAAGCCGAAACAAACAAGCTAATTAATCAGGTGCCGCCTGGCACGTAAATGTTGGCCCTGATCAGAGTCAATTGCCGATTGCGTCAGGTGGTTATTCGTATAAGCAAGTGTTTAACTGTGACGAAACTGCAATTTATTGGAGTTTTCCAGATTCTGGTAAGTGAAACTACACTGTACATTAACCAATCCCCCCCCCCCCCCCGCCCCCCGGGACTAACCAATCTCGCCCGGGATCAATAAAGTATGACTATGACATATATTATTTCTACTTTATATAGGCTGTGTATTTTTATGTGTTATTTGGTATGACTTGGCAGCTTCATAGCTTAAAGGTTACTGGAGAGAGTGTTTCTGCCGAGAGCACTTGCGCGAGATTTTTGCTGCGCTAGGCAGTGCTGCAGAAAAGTACTTCTACTTTATATAGGCTGTGTGTTTATCATATCATTCCTGCTTTTACTATATGTTACTGTTATTTTAGGTTCTGTGTGTTATTTGGCATGATTTTGTAGGTTATTTTTTGGGTCTGGGAACGCACAAAAATTTTCCACATATTAATAAATGGTAATTGCTTATTCACTTTATGACATTCCGGCTTACGAACCGACTCATAGGAATGCTCTACCTTCGGATAGCGGAGAAGACCTGTACATGAAAGCAAAATAATTTCTAGTAGAGAGGTTAATAACACACCCCATAAACCTGGCTCTCTCATTATAATTGGGAACTGTGCTAATTAGGGACCATTTTGCTCTTTTATTTTAATATGACTTTTAACTTCATTTGTTGGACAATTATTTTCAATAAATAATTGCAATAGAATAAAAACTAGGGAACATTGTGCTTTCACATCAAGCAGTTACTTAACTAGCTGAAAAATGACAAAATAATTTAAAATATTCTTTAGATTCTTAAGCTTATATGAGCTTTTAGACATTGTGTATTCTCAGTGTTTACAGTTTTGTAAAGAAAACGATTCCATTGTTCTACTTTGAGAAGTGCTCTGCTCAATTGCTCTTAAGATGACTTCCTCTTAGGATTTGTTCAAAATTAATATTTTTACTGTTAGTGTACCATATTAAAAAGCAAAAATTATATTGGTTGTTTCCAGGTCCTAGTATCTTGTGACAGTAATGATATTCTGCTGTTAAGTTCTGTGAAGTTGGAAACTGATGCCTAGAAGTGGGGGCTGCTGCGTATGAAAGCATTGTGCATAGCATCAGTGAGTCAAATGTTCACCAGTGCCAGAAACTGATTTAAGAATTCAGCTAATTAGGCTATACCATTAATATTACTGAAAAGAAATATCGAGACCCTGAGAACTTAAAAGGAAAAATAATTAGCACATTCTCCTTTCCAAAGTGGCTTGCAGGAATACTTGGAATACACTAAAATAAGGTAACTGAGTTTAGCTTTGTCTGATTTGATAAATCAAGCTTCCCAGGTATATCTGGCAAGATTTTCCAAAAACAGATGGAATGGATGCTGATGACCTGAAGTGAAGTTGTGTTTTTACAAGGTTTTTGGGAATGATACATCTGTCATTTTCTTAATGCAATTTGGTATATTTTGAAGTAATGTTCTATAATGCATTCCTTTTCAAAATGATTATTAAAAACAAATGCCTTACTGTGAATGTATATCCCCAGCAAGAGCTGTTCCTTGTTTGGAAAGTTCTAGGTAAGGGATTCTCAACCTGGGGTCCGCGGACCCCTCGCTTAATGGAATTTCTCCATGGCATAAAAGATATTGGGAACTCCTGTGTTGATTTTGATGGCTCAGCATTCTCAGTTCTGAGATGGTGTAAGCTCCAGTCCTTTTCCAGAGATGTGAGCAGAAATCTAGGCTGGTTCTCCTGTTCAATACTGAGCTGGGCTGTGCTGTTCTTTCACTTTCTCAAGTCAGTTAGTGAATGCCATAATATGCTGTATCAGTAAGGCAGATTGTACTAGCCATTGTACGTGTGTACAATCTGCTGGGTTTATTTCCTGTGTTGTAGCAATGATTGCACTTAAAGTAATTCATTGGCTCTGTGTCGCTTCAGCACACAGTGTAATTGAAATGGAAAGTGTTCTGTGATAAGTACGTTTCTCTTGCACTGTTTTAGTTTGAGCGATGCTCTGACAGTAACTTGGGAAGCACAGTAATGCAGCTGATGAAGCTATTGCCTGTCAACATCAGAGGCCTGGGCTCAGTCCCGGCCTGTGCACCATTTATACTTTCTCCTTGTGACCGCATGAATAGTCCTTTCATGAACAGCACTGGGTGCTCTGGTTTCCTCCCAAATTACAGGTTGGTAGTTTGGTTGACTGGGTAATTTCCTCTGGAGCAGGGGTTCCCAACCTTTTGTATGCTATAGATCCCTGCTGTAGAGTGTGGATGAGTGGTAAAATCAGGATGGCAGAGAATGGCAATGTAGAGTAAAGGGAAAAAATGGGGGATATGTAGGAATGCTGTACATTGGGTGGTATATTCAGTGCTGGCTTGGGTAAAAGGGTTTACAAGTTTTCGTTCTTCATGTATAATGGAATAGGTATATTTCTCTCTCAATTATGTCACGCCATCACTAACTTGCTCTTATTCCCACCTCGGTACTAATACCCAACGTAACTGCTGCTATAACTTTAGTGTCTTTGTTTTTTTAAGACTTAAACAGCTTGAATGTTTTACTGTTTTACTCTCTGGAAACTTGAGACCTTTGCCTTCTGCCGCCTTCTACTTTTCAGCCAGTTCTGTTTATTCATTAATCACTTGTTAACCTGCTTAACTTTCTAGTTAAATAGTATCTCTATTTTTAAAATGCCTTTCCTCCTCGATTTTAGGTTTTTCCATAGTGTAACCTCTCCCCATTTCAGTAATGTGCAACCCTAAAACATTCTAGAATATGAGTACTTAAAATCAGTGAGTGTAGTGGAACCTAGGAGTACAAGGACATAGTCCTTTGAAAGCAGTGTCACAGGTAGGATGTTGCAATTGGCATTTAATATGCTGGCTTCCATTAGTCAGGCTCTAGGTATAATTTGGGACATTACGTTATAGTTATACAAGTCATTGGTGAGGCTGCACTTGGAGTACTGTGTACAGTTCTGGTCACTCTTACAGGGGGAAAGAGGTAGTTAAATTGCAAGGTGTGCACACATTTTTAAGAATGTTGCCAGGACTAGAGAAACTGACTTATAGGGAGAGATTGTTCAGGCTAGGTCATTATTCCTGGAATATAGGAGAATGACGAGGCAACCTTGTTGCAATCTTTAAAATTATGACAGGTATGGATAGGGTGGAAGGGAAGAGGGTGGGAAAGAGCAAAACTAGGGGCCATAGATTTAGAGTGAGAGGGGAAAGATTTGAAAGAGACTCGAGGGGCAACTTTTTCACGTAGAGGGTGGGTATGTGAGTTGATTTCTGAGGAGGTGGTTGAGAAGCACATCGGGTATGTGGACTTGTGGGTCTTCAAGGAATGAGAACTGTATGCAGGAAATTGGTAGGAGCTGAATGGGCATTGTAGTCGGCATGGGCTTGTTGGGCAAAAGGGCTTCATTCTGTACTATATTGCTCTATGACTCTAAACAGGAATAGGCTATTTAATCTCTTGCAACACACAAAATGCTGGAAGAACCCTGCAGGCCAAGTAGCATCTATGGAAAAGAGTGCACAATTGGCATTTTGGGCCGCAACACTTCTTCAGGACTGGAAATGAAGGGTAGAAGTCAGAGTAGGAAGATGGGGTGAGGAGAGGAAGAAGTGTAAGGTGGCAGGTGATAGGTGAAACTGGGAGAGGAGGAGGGGTGAAGTTGATTGGTGAAAGAGAAAAAGGGTTGGAGGAGGGGGGAGTCTGATAGAACAGGGTAGGAGACCATGGAAGGAAGGGAAGGGGGTAGAAGCACCAGAGGGAGGTGATGGGTAGGTAAGGAGATAAGGTGAGAGAGGGAAATGGGAGTGGGGAAAGGTGAAGGAGAAGGAGGGGTACAATTAATGTAAGTTTGAGAAAACTATGTTAATGCCATCAGACTGGAGGCTACCCAGACAGATTATAACTTGTTGCTCCTCCAACCTGAGTGTGGCCTCATTGCTACAGTAGAGGGTGCCATAACCTGACATGTCAGAATGGGAAGTGGAATTGAAATGGGTGGTTATAAGGCGATCCTGCTTTTTCTGACAGACAGAGTGTAGGTGCTCGGCAAAGCGGTCTCCCAATCTATGTCAGTTCTCACTGTACAGGAGGGAGCACTGGATACAGTAGATGACCCCAACAGACTTGCAGGTGAAATATCGCCTCACCTGGAAGGACTATTTGGGGCTTTGAGTGGTAGTGAGGGAGGAGATGTAGAGATAGGTGTGACACTTGTTCTGCTTGCAAGGATAAGTATCAGGAGGAAGGTTGATGGGAAGGGATAAGTGGTCAAGGGAGTCGTGGAGGCCAAGTCATTGGGTGTATTTGAGGCGGAGATAGACAGGTTCTTGATTAGCCAGGGCATCAAAGGGTATGGGGTAAAAGCAGGGTAGTGGGGATGACTGGAAGAATTGGATCAGCCCATGATTGAATGGTGGAGCAAACTTGATGGGCTGAATGGCCTACTTCTATATCTTACGGTCTTATGGAGAAAGGAAAGCTGTGCTTGGTGGTGAGATCCAGTTGGAGATGGTGGAATTATGTGCTGGATATAGAGGCTAGTGGGGTGGTAGGTGAGGACAAAAGGAACCCTATCCCTGGTGCAGTAGCAGGAGGGTGTGGTGAGGACAGATGTGCCTGAAATGGAAAAGGTGCAGGCAGCATTGATGGTGGAGGAAGGAAAGCCCTTTTCTTTAAAGAAGAACATCTCATTAGACCTGGAATGAAAAGTCTCATCCTGAGAGCAGATTCGGTGGAGACAGTAACTGAGAGAATGGGATGGCATTTTTACAAATGACAGAGTGGGAAGAGTTATAGTCCAGGTAGCGGTGATAATCAATGGGTTTATAAAAGATATCAGTAGATAAACTATCTCCAGAGATAGACAGATCGAGAAAGTGGAGGGAGGTGTCAGAAATGGGCCAGGTAAGTTTGAGGACTTCGATGGAGGTTGGTGGCAAAGTTGATGAATTCGATGAGCCCAGCATGAGTGCAGGAAGCAGGACCAATGCAGTTGTCGATGTGGCGTAGGAAGAGTTGAGGAGTGATACTGGTTAAGGCTTGGATCATGGAAATGAGAGGAGCTGAATGAGAAATTATTGAGAGTGAGGACCAGTTCCGCCAGATGGAGGAGAGTGTGGTGGAGGGGAACTGGTTGGTTCTGTTGTCCAGAAAGAAGTGGTGAGCTTTAAGGCCCTCCTGCTAGGGGATAGAGGTAAAGAAGGACTGGACATCCATAGTGAAAATGAGACAATTGGGGCCAGGAACTTGAAGTCATTGAAGATCAAGAGCATGTGAAGTGTCATAGCTGTAGATAGGAAGGGACTGAACCGGGGGATAAAACAGAGTCGAGGTATGTAGATACAAGTTTGGTGGGGAAGGAACAAGCAGAAATAATGCGCCTACCTGGGCAGGAGGAGCTACACCTTGTATTCCATAGCCTCCAACCCATTGGCATGAACATGGATTTTTTGCACTTCTGTTAATCTCCATCCACGTTACCATTCCCCATTTCTGTTTTCCTCTCTCACCTTATCTCCTCCGCACTAATCGTAACCTTATTATTAAACAGCCGATAAAGGGGGTGCTGTTGTAGTCTGGCGTACTGACCTCTACCTTGCCGAGGCACAGCGACAACTCGCGGATACCTCCTCTTATTTACCCCTCGATCGTGACCCCACTAAGGAGCACCAGGCCATTGTCTCCCACACCATCACTGACTTTATCCGCTCAGGGGATCTCCCATCCACTGCTACCAACCTTATAGTTCCCACACCCCGCACTTCCCGTTTCTACCTCCTACCCAAGATCCACAAACCTGCCTGTCCTGGCCGACCTATTGTCTCAGCTTGCTCCTGCCCCACCGAACTCGTTTCTGCATACTTCAACACTGTTTTATCACCCCTTGTTCAATCCCTTCCTACCTATGTTCGTGACACTTCTCAAGCTCTGAAACTTTTTGATGATTTTAAGTTCCCTGGCCCCCACTGCTTTATTTTCACCATGGATGTCCAGTCCTTATATACTTCCATCCCCCATCAGGAAGGTCTCAAAGCTCTACGCTTCTTTTTGGATTCCAGACCTAATCAGTTCCCCTCTACCACCACTCTGCTCCGTCTAGCGGAATTAGTCCTTACTCTTAATAATTTCTCCTTTGGCTCCTCCCACTTCCTCCAAACTAAAGGTGTAGCTATGGGCACCCGTATGGGTCCTAGCTATGCTTGCCTTTTTGTTGGGTTTGTGGAACAATCTATGTTCCGTGCCTATTCTGGTATCTGTCCCCCACTTTTCCTTTGCTACATCGACGACTGCATTGGCGCTGCTTCCTGCATGCATGCAGAACTCGTTGACTTTATTAACTTTGCCTCCAACTTTCACCCTGCCCTCAAGTTTACCTGGTCCATTTGTGACACCTCCCTCCCCTTTCTAGATCTTTCTGTCTCTGGAGACAGCTTATCCACTGATGTCTACTATAAGCCTACTGACTCTCACAGCTATCTGGACTATTCCTCTTCTCACCCTGTCTCTTGCAAAAACGCCATCCCCTTCTCGCAATTCCTCCGTCTCCGCCGCATCTGCTCTCAGGATGAGGCTTTTCATTCTAGGACGAGGGAGATGTCTTCCTTTTTTAAAGAAAGGGGCTTCCCTTCCTCCACTATCAACTCTGCTCTTAAACGCATCTCCCCCATTTCATGTACATCTGCTCTCACTCCATCCTCCCGCCACCCCACTAGGAATACGGTTCCCCTGGTCCTCACCTACCACCCCACCGGCCTCCGGGTCCAACATATTATTCTCCGTAACTTCCGCCACCTCCAACGGGATCCCACCACTAAGCACATCTTTCCCTTCCCCCCCCCCCCCCCGCATTCCGCAGGGATCGCTCCCTACGCAACTCCCTTGTCCATTCGTCCCCCCCATCACTCCCCACTGATCTCCCTGCTGGCACTTATCCGTGTAAGCGGAACAAGTGCTACACATGCCCTTACACTTCCTCCCTTACCACCATTCAGGGCCCCAAACAGTCCTTCCAGGTGAGGCAACACCTCACCTGTGAGTCGGCTGGGGTGATATACTGCGTCCGGTGCTCCCGATGTGGCCTTGTATATATTGACGAGACCCGACGCAGACTGGGAGACCGTTTTGCTGAACATCTACGCTCTGTCTGCCAGAGAAAGCAGGATCTCCCAGTGGCCACACATTTTAATTCCACATCCCATTCCCATTCTGACATGTCTATCCACGGCCTCCTCTACTGTAAAGATGAAGCCACACTCAGGTTGGAGGAACAACACCTTATATTCCGTCTGGGTAGCCTGCAACCTGATGGCATGAACATCGACTTCTCTAACTTCCGCTAAGGCCCCACCTCCCCCTCATACCCCATCTGTTACTTATTTTTATGCACACATTCTTCCTCTCACTCTCCTTTTTCTCCCTCTGTCCTTCTGAATATACCTCTTGCCCATCCTCGGGCCCCCCCCCCCCCACCTTGTCTGTTTTCCCGGACCTCCTGTCCCATGATCCTCTCGTATCCCCTTTTGCCTATCACCTGTCCAGCTCTTGGCTCTATCCCTCCCCCTCCTGTCTTCTCCTATCATTTTGGATCTCCCCCTCCCCCCCAACTTACAAATCCCTTACTCACTCTTCCTTCAGTTAGTCCTGACGAAGGGTCTCGGCCTGAAACGTCGACTGCACCTCTTCCTACAGATGCTGCCTGGCCTGCTGCGTTCACCAGCAACTTTGATGTGTGTTGCTTGAATTTCCAGCATCTGCAGAATTCCTGTTGTTCACCTTATCTCCTTATCTGCCCATCAACTTCCTCTGGTACTCCCTGCCCCTTTCCCTTTCTTCCATAGTCTTCTATCTTATCTTATCAGATTCCCCCCCCTTCTCTAACCCTTTATCTCTTTCACCAGTCAATATCCCAGCTCTTTACTTAACCCCTTCCTCCTCAGTTTCACCTATCACCTACCACTGTATTTCTTCCACCCCTCCCCTCACCTTCTTAGTCTGACTCCTTCCCCCTCCCTTTCCAGTACTGATGAATGGTCTCAGACCAAAATGTTAGTTGTTTATTCTTTTCTATAGATACTGCCTGGCTTGCTGAGTTCCGGCATTTTGTTTATGTTGCTTTGGATTTCCAGTATCTGCAAATTTTCTTATGTTTAATTTAATTACTCAATTGATCGAGCATTTATTGAAATTATGATTGATCGGTATGGGCCAGTTGGGCTGAAGGTCCTGCTTTATGTTGTGTTACTGCAACTATGACTACAATCAAGGAATATCCCCATTTTTAGCTTAGTGTTGGGGGGGGGAGGAGGAGCATCATTAATCTCCTGAAGTAAGTGGGACTAAGGAGCTCTGGTTGCGAAGTCTGAGCATGAGTGGTTATCATCATTGTGTACCATGTAGTATAACGCGGGCGATTATGGCCATTATTGTTCTTGGCAAATCATTCTACAGAAGTGGTTTGCCATTGGGCAGTGTCTTTACAAGATGTGTGACCCCAGCCATTATCAGTACTCTTCAGAGATTGTCTGGTGTCAGCAATCACATAACCAGGACTTGTGATATGCACCAGCTGCTTATTTGACCATCCACCACCTCCCATGGCTTCACATGACCCTGATCAGTTGGGAGGGGGGGGTGCTAAACAGGTGCTACACCTTGCCCAAGGGTGACCTACAGGCTAGAAGAGGGAAAGAGCATTTTACACCTCCTTTGGTAGAGACGTATTGGTTTGACTGGCAACCATTCTTGCCTTTCATACAATGAAACCTGTGGCTGCTTGTTCACATTAAAGGGTCCAAAATAAGTAGGTTATTAGTTAGTGAATAATGCTTGATTGTGATGTTGGATGTCAGGAAACAGCTATAAGAGTGGAAGGCAAGAATGGTAAGATCGGGAGCTCAGGGTGACAAGGGACATTGAGGGTTTGAGGAAGAAACAAAAATTATAGTGTGTGTGCAGTGATCACACATACTTTACAGTGTCAGTAATCACTGATCAGGGTTTGATACCCTCCACCGTCTGTAAGGAATTTGGGCACTCTCCCTGTGACTGCATGGATTTTCTCTGGGTACCCTCACATCCCAAAGATGTACAATTAGGGCTGATAAGCTATGGGCATGCTGTTATAGCTCCAGAGCATGGTGATACTTGCGGTCTGCCCCCACATAATCCTCGGGCTGTGATTATTGATACAAACAACACCTTTCACTATGTTTTCATGTGCATGTGATAAATGAAACTAATCTTTAAATCTTTCAGCTAATCTTTGAAGAGAACATGGTAGGTGGTGAGTTCAGGGCAAGGCATGTTGATATGTTAGAGTGCATTTACTTTGAGAAGACCGAGATCTAACCTGTCTTGGAATAAACAATTGTTTGTAGTTCCCAGTGCTTGGTGAGGTACTTGGGATAGTAAATTCTGTTCCTTTATTTAAAAAGGGCAGCAGGTGCAAGTCAAATAATTACAAGCCAGGAAGTCTTAGATTAATGGTAGAGCCGTTACTGAAACAAGTTGTACGGGTCAGGATTTATCTTAATCTTTAAAGGCTTTGTTCATCTGAAATTACTTTTTCATTTGATAGGATTTTTTTGAAGACAAGATCATGTGTGGTAAGTTAGTCCAAACAGTTAGAGCTCATGACATCGAAGACAAACTTGCAAGTTGTATAAAAAAACTACCTTCATGGGAGAGATGGTGGTGACAGGGAGTTGTTTTTCTGATTGAAAGTTTGTGGGTAGTGGATGTACCTCAGGGATTATTGCTGGCACATTTGTTTATATTGTGCAATGACTACTTGGATGTGAATGTTGTTGGTATGATGAAGCTTGGAGATGACCAGGAGCAAGGTATTGATCTGCTAGAAAGTTGGGTGGAGAAATGTTAACTGGCATTTGAGGCTTAAGAGACTCTTGCCTTTGTCAGCCATGCATAGAATGTAAGAGCAACGATGCTGTGTTACAGTTTTATAAAACAGCGGTCCCCACCACCGGGCCGCAGAGCATGTGCTACCGGGCCGCGAGGAAACGATATGAGTCAGCTGCACCTTTCCTCATTCCTGTTGAACTTGAACATAGGGTTGCCAACTGTCCCGTATTTGCCGGGACATCCCGTATATTGGGCTAAATTGCTTTGTCCCATATGGGACCGCCCTTGTCCCGTATTTCCCCCGCTAAGGTAGAGCGTTCCTATGAAACCTTTCGTGCTGAAATGGAGTGAAGCGAAAAAGCAATTACCATTAATTTATATGGGAAAAATTTTTGAACATTCCCAGACCCAAAAAATAACCCAACAAATCATACCAAATAACACATAAAACTGAAAATAAATAACACTAGCATATAGTAAAAGCAAGAATGATATAAATACACAGCCTATATAAAGTAGAAATAATGTATGTGCAGTATAGTTGGGAAGATGAAGGCAAAACCCGATTTGTGAGGGGAAAAATCGGCACGTACGCGCATGCGCACACAGGTGCCCGTGCAAGGCATCGTGGTTATAGTAGTCTTTCCTGGGGTAAAGTGTCCCAGGATTTGACTGCTACCTTTGTCCCTTATTTGGGAGTGAGGAAGTTGGCAACCCTAACTGTAAAAGACATGTTGAGGTGAGTTTTAACCTTACTTGACCCCCCCCCCCACCCCCGGTCGGCTGGTCCGCAGGAATATTGTCAATATTAAACCGGTCCACGGTGCAAAAAAGGTTGGGGACCCCTGTTATAAAACATTGGATAGTTCTGTTCACCACTATGGAGGATTGTGCTGGAGAGGACGCAGAGGAGATTCACTAGCATTTCAGTTGGGAGACATTGGATAGGGCTGGATTTATTTCCCTAGAGGAGAGGAGGATGAGGGGCTGACCCGAGAGCAATATTAAATTGAGGGGAATCTATAGTAAGGATCTTTCTTCCCTTTGGGGTGTAGGGTTATACAAAGGAGAAAGGCATGGGTCTGAAATGAGATGTAAGCTTGGAGGGGATTTGAGGAGGTATGTTTTTCAGTTGTTGATTCTGAAGTACTCGTTGGGAAGGTGGAGACGGGTAGTCTGAAAACGTTACAAAGTATTAACGAGTACTTGAATCACCGGAACATTAGGTTATAACCAAGTGGTGGTAAATGGGATTAATATAGATGAATAATGAACAACTGAAGAGCTGAATTATATGACTGACCTTTGAAGTACAAACATCTCCCTTTCAACTGCAAGTAATCTTTCCAAATAAGCGCTCTTAATTTGAAGGATGCATCGTATCAAATCAGATTAATTAATACTGACTCGTATGTCATGAAACTTGTTTCGTGGCTGCAGTGCAGTCCAAGGCATTGAGTTACTATAAATTACAAAATAAGTAGTTTAAAGAAAACAAGAATAATGAGACAAACACGAGGAAATCTGCAGACGCTGGAATTTCAAGCAGCACACACAAAAAATGCTGGTGAACGCAGCAGGCCAGGCAGCATCTATAGAAAGAGGTACAGTCGACATTTCGGGCTGAGACCCTTCATCAGGACTAACTGAAATAAGAGACAGATTCGAGAGGGGGAGGGGGAGTGGGAGATGGGAGACTAAGAGCTGGAAAATCGATTGGCAAAAGGGATATGAGGCTGGAGAAGGGAGAGGATCATGGGACGGGAGGCCTAGGGAGAAAGAAAGGGGGAGGGGGGAAGCCCAGAGGATGGGCAATTAGTATAGTGAGAGGGACAGAGGGAGAAAAAGGAGAGAGAGAGAGAGGAAAAAAAATTAATAATAAATAAATAACAGATGGGCTATTAACGGAAGTTAGAGAAGTCAATGTTCATACCATCAGGTTGGAGCTACCCAGACGGAATATAAGATGTTGTTCCTCCAACCTGAGTGTGGCTTCAACTTGACAGTAGAGGAGGCCGTGGATAGACATATCAGAACGGGAATGGGACGTGGAATTAAAATGTGTGGTCACTGGGAGATCCTGCTTTCTCTGGCAGACAGAGCATAGGTGTTCAGCGAAACAGTCTCCCAGTCTGCGTCGGGTCTCGCCAATATATAAAAGGCCACATCGGAAGCAACGGACACAGTATATCACCCCAGCCAACTCACAGGTGAAGTGTCACCTCACCTGAAAGGACTGTCTGTGCCTTTGTGTGTTAATTTAAATAAAAAATATGCAAGTTCCAATCTCTGTTTGAGAGGAGGAAATTACATGTTTGATTGCCATTTAGCAATCAAATGGGTTTATTTAATGAAATTTTATCTTTTCTAATTACAGCCCAAAAGAAGGGGTCTCAATAAAGCCAGTGAAAAAGGAGCCTGAACGAAAGTCTCGACACTTACTTACAGACCTTCCATTGCCACCTGAACTTCCAGGATCTGATTCAGCTTCACCAAAAACTCCTGAAGAGAAGAAGTCAACTCTTCAGTCACAGATTAAAAAACGGCCCAAGTGAGTGATAATGTTTTATTTTGAAGATCTGTATTTCTACGTAAATCATTCCAGGCACCTTTGAGGATTGTAAATGTAGTTATCAATTCCATTTTTCATTCATATGACCATAGTTATGACAGTAACTGCAGGTCCCCTCAATGATGTTCTCAGGCATGATAAATGATTTCAAACAACTCGAGTCACTTTTGAGCTGTTCAGAACATGCATCTCTGTTCTACCAAAGTGCATGACCGTGCTCTTCACAACATTATATTCTATCTGCTACTATTTATCTTCTGTCCCTTTTGTGTTTCCAAATTTGCCTGGCGTATTGAACACAGGCAAAAGGGCAATGTCGCACTAAAATGGGCCTTTTCTGGTTGGTTTGCTGGTGATTTGTGCAATGCAGGAGCTGGTGGTGAGGCCGCTTCCTTTCACATTATGTCAATGATTTGGATGAAGGAATTGACAGATTAGGGAATTTGAGTCCACGGAAGTAGATGGGTATCAAATTCCATTTTAGTTTTATAAGTGTACTAGATTAGTTGATTCAGTCAGCAGGTGTGTTCAAAAAGTCATAAGACCATAAAGCCAAGGGGAAGAATTGGGCTATTTGGGCCATTAAGTCTGTTCTCATTTGTTCATGGCTGATTTATTATCCCTCTCAACCCCATTCTCCTGCCTTCTCCCTGTAACTTTTGATGTCCTGACTAATTAAGAACCTATCAACTTCCACCTTAAATATACCGAATGACTTGCTTGCACAGCCATCTGTGGCAATGAATTCCACAGATCCACCACGCCCTGGCTAAAGAAATTTTTCCTGGTGTTCTAAATGGTTGTTCCTCAGTTTTGAAGCTGTGCCCTCTGGTCCTAGACTCCCTCACTATAGGAAACTTCCTCTCCATATCCATTTTCTTCATCCTTTCAATATTGCAATGAGAGCACCCCTCATTCTTCTAAACTCTAGTGAGTACAGACCCACAGCTATAAAACACTCCTCGTATGTTAACCCTTTCATTCCCATGTTCATTCTTGTGAACCTGCTCTGGGCTGTCTCCAGTGCCTGCACATAAGGAGCCCAAAGTTGCTCACAGTGCTCGAAATGTGGTCTGACAAATGGCTTTTAAAGCCTCAGGGTTACACCCTTGATTTTGTATTTGAGTCTTCTCAATAAATACTAACATTGCATTTGCTTTCCTTCCCAACAACTCAACCTGCAAGTTAAACTTTTGGGGAATCCTGCACGAGGGTTCCCTAGACCCTCTGTGCTTCTGATTTTTTAAAATTTTCTTCCCATTTACGAAGTAGTTCTTCGACCAACATGCACGACTGTACTCTTCACTACATTATATTCCATTTGCTACTTCTTTGCCCATTCCCCCAATCTAAGTCCTCCTACAGACTCCCCGCTTCCATAATGCTATCTGCCCTTCCACTTACCTTCGTATCGTCCACAAGCATGCCCACAAGGCCATCAATTCCTTCATTCAAATCATTGACATATAACGTGAAAAGAAGTAGCTCCATCTCTGACCCTTGTGGCATAGCAAAAGTTACTGGCAGCCAACCAGGAAGGTTCCCTTTATTCCCAATCTTTGCCTCCTGTCGGTCAGCCAATCTTCTTTCCATGCTAGTACCTTTCTTGTCATACCATAGGGTCTTACATTTTTAAGCAGCCTTATGTGTAGCACCTTTTCAAAGTCCTTCTGAAAATCCAAATAAACAACATCCACTTACTCTCCTTTTACTACCTTGCCAGTTATTTCCTCAAAGAATTCGAACAGGTTTGTCAGGCAAGATTTCCACTTAAGGAAACCATGGTGACTTTGGTTGACTTTTCTCATGTGCCTCCAAGTACCCTGCAACCCCATCCTTAGTAATGAACTCAATATATTTCTAGCTATTGAAGTCAGGCTAACTGGCCTGTCCACCTTGTCCCCATTCCAACCTCACTCCTTTGGAACGCTCTGCTCTCCACTCCCTCCGCACTAATCCTAACCTTATTATTAAACCCGCCGATAAGGGGGGTGCTGTTGTAGTCTGGCGTACTGACCTCTACCTTGCCAAGGCACAGCGACAACTCGCGGATACCTCCTCTTATTTACCCCTCGATCGTGACCCCACTAAGGAGCACCAGGCCATTGTCTCCCACACCATCACCGACTTTATCCGCTCAGGGGATCTCCCATCCACTGCTACCAACCTTATAGTTCCCACACCCCGCACTTCCCGTTTCTACCTCCTACCCAAGATCCACAAACCTGCCTGTCCTGGCCAACCTATTGTCTCAGCTTGCTCCTGCCCCACCGAACTCGTTTCTGCATACCTCAACACGGTTTTATCACCCCTTGTTCAATCCCTTCCTACCTATGTTCGTGACACTTCTCAAGCTCTGAAACTTTTTGATGATTTTAAGTTCCCTGGCCCCCACTGCTTTATTTTCACCATGGATGTCCAGTCCTTATATACTTCCATCCCCCCTCAGGAAGGTCTCAAAGCTCTACGCTTCTTTTTGGATTCCAGACCTAATCAGTTCCCCTCTACCACCACTCTGCGCCGTCTAGCGGAATTAGTCCTTACTCTTAATAATTTCTCCTTTGGCTCCTCCCACTTCCTCCAAACTAAAGGTGTAGCTATGGGCACCCGTATGGGTCCTAGCTATGCCTGCCTTTTTCTTGGCTTTGTGGAACAATCTATGTTCCGTGCCTATTCTGGTATCTGTCCCCCACTTTTCCTTCACTACATCGACGACTGCATTGGCGCTGCTTCCTGCACGCATGCAGAACTCGTTGACTTTATTAACTTTGCCTCCAACTTTCACCCTGCCCTCAAGTTTACCTGGTCCATTTGTGACACCTCCCTCCCCTTTCTAGATCTTTCTGTCTCTGTCTCTGGAGACAACTTATCCACTGATGTCTACTATAAGTCTACTGACTCTCACAGCTATCTAGACTATTCCTCTTCTCACCCTGTCTCTTGCAAAAACGCCATCCCCTTCTCGCAATTCCTCCGTCTCCGCCGCATCTGCTCTCAGGATGAGGCTTTTCATTCTAGGACGAGGGAGATGTCTTCCTTTTTTAAAGAACGGGGCTTACCTTCCTCCACTATCAACTCTGCTCTGAAACGCATTTGCCCCATTTCACGTACATCTGCTCTCACCCCATCCTCCCGCCACCCCACTAGGAATAGGGTTCCCCTGGTCCTCACCTACCACCCCACCAGCCTCCGGGTCCAACATATTATTCTCCGTAACTTCTGCCACCTCCAACGGGATCCCACCACTAAGCACATCTTTCCCTCCCCCCCCCCCCCCCGCATTCCGCAGGGATCGCTCCCTACGCAACTCCCTTGTCCATTCGTCCCCCCCATCCCTCCCCACTGATCTCCCTCCTGGCATTTATCCGTGTAAGCGGAACAAGTGCTACACATGCCCTTACACTTCCCCCCTTACCGCCATTCAGGGCCCCAAACAGTCCTTCCAGGTGAGGCAACACTTCACCTGTGAGTCGACTGGGGTGATATACTGCGTCCGGTGCTCCCGATGTGGCCTTTTATATATTGGCGAGACCGGACACAGACTGGGAGACCGCTTTGCTGAACATCTACGCTCTGTCCGCCAGAGAAAGCAGGATCTCCCAGTGGCCACACATTTTAATTCCACATCCCATTCCCAGTCTGACGTGTCTATCCATGGTCTCCTCTACTGTAAAGATGAAGCCACACTCAGGTTGGAGGAACAACACCTTATATTCCGTCTGGGTAGCCTCCAACCTGATGGCATGAACATCGACTTCTCTAACTTCCACTAAGACCCCATCTCCCCCTCGTACCCCATCTGTTACTTATTTTTATGCACACATTCTTTCTCTCACTCTCCTTTTTCTCCCTCTGTCCCTCTGAATATACCTCTTGCCCATCCTCTGGGTCCCCCCCCCCCACCTTGTCTTTCTTTCCGGACCTCCTGTCCCATGATCCTCTCGTATCCCCTTTTGCCTATCACCTGTCCAGCTCTTGGCTCGATCCCTCCCCCTCCTGTCTTCTCCTATCATTTTGGATCTCCCCCTCCACCTCCAACTTTCAAATCCCTTACTCACTCTTCCTTCAGTTAGTCCTGGAAGGGTCTCGGCCTGAAACGTCGACTGCACCTCTTCCTACAGATGCTGCCTGGCCTGCTGCGTTCACCAGCAACTTTGATGTGTGTTGCTTGAATTTCCAGCATCTGCAGAATTCCTGTTGTTGGCCTGTAATTTCCTTTTTTTGCCTTCCCTGCTTCCTTAAAAATGGAGTAACATTTGCAATTTTTCAGTCGTTCGAAACCATTCCAGAATCTACTGATCCATGAAAGATAGTTAATCCCTCCACAATTTCTTCAGCTACCTCTTTCGGAACACTGAGGGTAGTCCATCTGATCCAGATGGATTATCTGCCTTCAGACTTTTCAGCTTCCCAAGCACCTTCTCCTTAGTAGTAGCAACAACTCTTATTTCTGTCCCCTGGCACTCTCAAATTTCTGGCATTCTGCTAGTGTCTTCCACAGTGATGACTGACACAAAATACGTATTAAGTTTGTCCACTATTTCTTTGTCCCCCGCTACTACCTCTCCAATGTCATTCTTCATCAGTCCAATATCTACTCTAGTCTCTTTTACACTTTACATATCTGGGAAAAAAAACTTCTTGTATCCTTTATATTATTGGCCAGCTTACCTTCATATTTCATCTTTTTCCTTTTTTGTTTTCTGTTGGTTTTTAAAAGCTTCCCAATCCTCTACCTTCCCATGAATTTTTGAAATATTATATGCCTTCTCTTTGAATTTTATGCTGTCTTTGACTTCCCTTGTCCGCCATGGCCGCAACCTCTCTTTAGAATAGTTCTTCATCTTTGGAATATATCTTTCCCGAACCTTCTGAGTTTACACCATAAACACCAGTCATTGCTGTTCTGCCCTCGTCCCTGGTAATGTCCTCTTCCAGTCAGCTTTGGTCAACTTTTCCCTTAAGCCTATGTAATTTCCTTTGCTCCACTGTAATACATCCAATTTTAGCTTCTTGTCAAAATGAAGAGTGAATTTTATCATTATGATCACCTTTCTCCTAAAGTTTCCTTTACCTTCAGAATTGCTGTTTTCCTAGTGGGTTTAAACACAAGCTGCTCTAAAAAACCATCTCATAGGCATTCTACAAATTCCCCCTCTGGGCTCTAGCACAAATCTGATTTTTCCCAATCTCTGCATATTGAAATTCCCCATGATTTTTTGCAACATTACCTTTTTACATGTCCTTTTTTCTCTCCCGTTGAAATTTGTATCCCACATCCTGGCTATTCTTTGGAGGTCTTTATGTAACTCCCATCAAGGTCTTTTTACCCTTGCAGTTTCTTAACTCTAACCACAAGAATTCTGCATTTTTTGATCCTTTGTGACCTCTAAGAATTTGATTTCATTTTTACCAAAAGAGCCACCCCACACCCTTTGCCTACCTGGCTGTCCTTTTGATATAGTACGTATCCTTGGATATTCAGCTCCCGACTATGATCTTCTTTCAGCCATGACTCCAGAGATGCCCACAACATCATGCCTGCCAATCTCTAACAGCGCTTCAAGATCATCTACCTTATTCTCCATACTGCATGTTTTCATGTATAACCCTGCAACAGTATAATCCTGTATTCATCACCCTTTTTTGATTTTTGCCCCGTTACACTGACTGCAATTTTGCTATCTGCCTGTCTTTCCTCACAGTCTCACTATGCACCACATCTAGTTGTATACCAGTTGCCCCATCCTCAGCCCTATCACTGCGGTTCCCAACCCCAACAGCTCTGGCAAACTTGCCTGCTAGGTTTTTGGTCCCCATTGAGTTCAGGTGTAACCAACCTTTTTGTATAGGTCATATCTTCCCCAGAAGAGATCCAAATGATTCAGAAATCTGAAACCCTGCTCCCTGCACCAATTCCTCAGCCATGCATTCATCTGGCTAATCATACTTTTCTTACCTCTCTGGCGTGTAGCACAGGCAGTAATCCAGAGATTGCTACCTGAGAGTCCTGCTTTTCAGCTTTGTGCCTCACTCCCTATATTCTGTCTTCTGGCTTTTTGCCCTCCCTCTTTAGAATGCTGTGGACACGAGCCCAGACATCCCTGGTACCTTATAATTATGAGGACAGGAAGTCCTCTTTTATTGTCATTTAGTAATGCATGTATTAAGAAGTGATACAATGTTCCTCCAGAAAGATATCACAGAAACACAAGACAAACCAAGACTAAAAAAACTGACAAAAACCACATAATTATAAAGTATAGTTACAACAGGGCAAAACAATACCGTAATTAGATGAAGAACAGACCATGGGCATAGTAAAAAAAAAAAGTCTCAAAGTCTCTCAAAAGTCCCATCATCTCACGCAGACGGTAGAAGGAAGAGAAACTCTCTTCCTGCCATGAGCTTCCAGCGCCGCAAACTTGCCAATGTAACACCCTGGAAACACCCGACCACAGCCAACTCTTGAGTCCGTCCGAAAACTTCGAGCCTCCGACCAGCCCTCAGTCACCAAGCACCATCTCTGCCAAGCGCTTCGACCCTGGCAACGGGCAATAGGCAAAGCTGAGGATTTGGGTCCTTCCCCTCCAGAGATCCTCGATCGCACAGTAGCAGCGGCAGCGAAGCGGGCATTTCAGAAGTTTCTCCAGATGTTCCTCCGTGCTTCTCATATCCGTCTCCATCAAATCAGGATTGTGCACGGTACCTATTTAACAAATACGATAATCATTTCGGAGCAGCCGTGCGCACTGTGTCGCGCCACCATCTTCTCCTCCCCTCCACCTGGGAGTCAACATACCATCCTGGTGTCTCTTTCACATTCCCACAAACTGCTTTCTGCTCCTCTAATTATGGAATTCCCTGTCACTACTGAACTCCTTTTTTTTCCCCCCCTCTTCCCTTCTAAGCCACAGAACCAGACTCAGTGCAAGAGCACTGCTTTCTGAAGCTTCATTCCCCCAGTAGTATCCAACGCGGACGCGGTATACTTATTATTGAGGGGAATGGCCACAGGGGTATTCTGCACTGGCTGCCTATTCACTTTTCCTCTCCCGACAGTCAACCAGGTACAGCTTCCTAACACTACCTCCCTGTGGCTCCTATCTTATCAGCTCCTCACTCTCCTATATGATGTGAAGGTCATCGTGCTGCAGCTCCAGTTCCTTAACGGTCTCTTGAGGAGTTGCAGCTTGATGCATTTCAAACAGATGTAGTTATCAGGTAGCTGGAGGTCTCACAAAGAAGAGAGCAGCTCCTCCAGACCCATTCTCAGTGGACCAGCAATGCACTAACAGAAAAAAAAATAGTTTTTAGCAGCATACCTATTTTCATTTGAAAGTTGTCAAAATTTCTTGATACTGATGCAGATGATCAGTGTTGATGCATAAACTTGACCTGTTAAAGCTTGTACTACGTCTGAATTTTTTACATATTCCTAGCAATGCACTGCATGATCCAAGTTGTTTCTGCTGATTTTTCTTTAACATAACTGTTTCTTCTCCTGCCCACAGCTCTGTGTATATCATCAAAGTTGAAATATAGCCATTCTGTGCAAACCCAAAGAGACTTTCAAATTTAGTCCCACTAGAATCAGGTTTATAATCGGTGACATGTGTCGTGGATTTTTGTTTTCTGACAGCAGTATAATGCAATGCTTAATTTGCTCTTAAATTCCAATAAAAGTATCAAGTTGTGCAAATACTGAGACAGTGTTCATGACCTGGTCAGAAGTCGGATGACGCTCGGGAAGAAGCTGTTCCTTCAAAGCTGAGTGTAGGTCTTCAGGCTCCTGTGCCGCCACCTCTGATGGTAGTAATGAGAAGTGGGTATACCCTGAATGGTGAGGATCCTTAATGATGAATGCATCTTTGGAAGATGTCCTCAATGGGGAGGAAAGTGTCTG
Source organism: Mobula birostris (assembly GCF_030028105.1). Lineage (NCBI taxonomy): Eukaryota > Metazoa > Chordata > Chondrichthyes > Myliobatiformes > Myliobatidae > Mobula > Mobula birostris. The sequence goes on from NC_092370.1 coordinate 9,873,333, forward strand.
TGATGGAGCTGGCTTAGCATACAACCTACTGTAGCCCCTTTTGATCCTGTACATTGGAACCTCCATAGCAACTGGTGATGCAACCTATCTGTAGAAATTTGCTATCTTCTTTCTATCTCCTCTGATTGTGCAAATACAAAAGAAATGATCATTAAATATCAAAAATGAGTTGTACAATCTGTGAAAATGAGTCTACAGATTGTGGAAAGTTGAGGTTATTCTTGCTGGTTCAGGAGGAGCCTTGTGTTTGATGGATAATAATTGTTCCTGAACCAAGTGGTGTGGGTCCCAAGGCTCCTTTATCTCCTTCCCAATGGCAGCAGCAAGAAGAGAGTATGGCCTGAGTGGTGGAGGTCCTTGATGAATTCTGCTTTCTTGAGGCAGTGCTCAGTGGTAGGAGGAGCTTTGACTGTGGACTGAGCTGTATCCATCACTTTTTGTAGGTTTTTCCATAATGGGACATTGGTGTTTCCGTACCGGCCCAGTCAAGGTAATCTCCACTGTATATCTATAGAAGTTTGTCAAAATTTATGTGACCTGTCAAACTTGCACAAACTTCTAAGAAAATAGAGGCGCTGTGCTGCCTTCGAAATGGCTATTAATGTGCTGGTCCCAGGACAGATCTTCTGGTGTGAAAATGCCAGGGAATTTAAATTACCGACTCTTTTCACCTTCAGGTCCTAATAAGCTCATGGACCCCCAGTTTCTTGCTCATCAATAATCAGCTCTTTGGTTTTGCTGACTGGGGAGTTGGTATCATTCTCTCAGGTTTTGAGGTGGTGGTTGGTAGGCAAGGAGCTTGCTGCTATTGGGTGAGTGATTTTTAAGTTACAGTTTGCATTGACAAGCAGTGCTTTTAATGTTTTGACTCTGAATCTCTTCTGTTATATTCATATTACTCCTAATCATCCATCTGTTAATTGATTATTTTTAAGTTTGTAACTGTGATCTTTTTATTTATAGAATTTGTGGTCCTCGACATGGTGAGACAGAAGTGACGGAAATTGACTGGGGAAAACGTTGTGTTGACAAATTTGATATCATTGGGATAATTGGGGAAGGAACATATGGCCAAGTCTACAAAGCTAAGGATAAGGATGCAGGTAAATTGTTATTCCTTAGTGATTTATTTTGTAATACTGTTCATATTAAGGAGCAGAGTAGGTTTAATATTTTGGGTTACTGAAAAAATGTCACTTTTCAACAATGCCTGATCTGAGTCATTCCAGCACTTTCGAGAAATGTGGCATTTGTATATGATAGGATATAGACCAGTACAGCACAGCCCCACAATGTGTCAAACCAATTAAGCTAGTAATCAAATGGCCAACTAAATTAATCCCTTCTGCCTACACAGTATCTGTAATCTTCCATTTTCTTCACATTTATGCGTCTATCTAAATGTCTCTTAAAAGTCCCTAATGTATCTACCACTATCCTAGGCAGTACGTTCCAGGCACCCACCACTCTGTGTTTAAAAAAAAAAACACTTGCCCTTCACATCTTCTTTGAACTTGCCCCCTCTCACATTAAGTGCATTCCTTGTATGAAACGTTTCAGCCCTGGGAAAAATACAGTCCATCTATTCCTCTCGTAATCTTATAAACCTCAATCAGATCTCTCCTCAGTCTCTGCCTCTCCAGAGAAAGCAACCCAAGTTTGTCCAAACCTCTCATTTTAGCACATGTTCTCTAATCCAAGCAGCATCTTGTTAAACCTCTTCTACACCCTCTCCAAACTCTGCGTTCTCCATATAATGGGGTGACCAAAACTGTATGCAATGCTTCAGATGTGGCCGAACTAGATTTATATAAAGTTGCAACATAACTTTTTGACTTTTAAAATCGGTGCCTTGACTAATAAAGACACACATGCCATATACCTTAATCACCCTGTCAACCTGTATAGCCACTTTCATGGAACTGTGTACTTGGACCTGAAGATCCCTCTGCTCATCAGCACTGTTAAAGATCTTGTCCTTGACAGTGTACTGTCTCTTTACATTTGACCTAACAAAAAGGGCATGGATGAAAGAAAAATGGATTGCTATGCAGAAGAGAAGCATTAGATTGATTTTGGAGTAGGTTAGAAGACGGTGGAACAAAGGGCCTGTTCTTTGCAGAACAAAATCACCAGTAAGCACTTTATATTCTGTTTTTCTTGTTGTAGAGATTTTTTTATCACTTATCCTCCCCTAGATATGAAAGTACTATTATAAACAGGTTGCCCTATATATTGTTATCTTTGGATTTGTGCTTTCCTCTCAGTCAGCACTTTTAGTTGTCTCCCCCATAGTTGTTCCTCAGAAAAGGCAAGGGTAACTTGTCATCTCATTTCAAGTTTCTGCCTACTCCAGTCTGCATTAGGCAAGTTGCAAAATGTAGCAGAGGTTTAAATGTTCTTTGTATTGTCCTTCAAAAAGTGAAGAGCATCTTGTTGATTTGATACAAAGTGAGGATCTTAAACACAAGCAAATGTGCTGATGCTGGAAATCCAAAGCAGCGCCAAAAATGCAGGTGGACCTGGTGTCTCCAGAGAGCTGAGTCCATCCAGTCAGCCTCGCATGTTCTTGCACCAGGACAGGGCCAGGGTCGGGCAGCACCTATGGAGAGAAATAAACAGTCAACCTTTTGGGCTGCAACCCTTCATCAGGACTGAAAAGGAAGACGGAAGGAAATAGAATAAAAAGGGCTGAGGAGGTGGAGGAGAAAAAGCTGTTGATAGATGAAACTGGGTTATTGGGTGGGTGGGGAAGGAGGGGGTGGTGAGTGAAAAGCTGAGAGATGACGGGTGGAAGAGTAAAGGACTGGAAAAAGAGGGATCCTATTGCAGTGTGAACGATATGTAGCTTGGTCCTGCCTATAGTGTGGTATCTTTTCAAATTTTCTGTAAATATATAAATTAGAGCAGGCCAAATGGTCTCTCCAGGCTGCCCGAGCATTTAAGAAATTGTGGCTGACCATCCATTCCCTCTTGAAGAGGTGAGTTCCAATGATTCATGATCCCTGATGTAGAAATTTTACCTTTTTTTTTAAAGCCCATTTCTGGTAAGATGGCAGTGCGCTCGGATGCAGAGATCACTCTGGGTCCAACAAGAATTCATCCTTGATGTCTTTTTTATGATTGATGGACATTGTTGGTTAGTAAGAACATAGGGAACTGCCGGTCTACCCCATCTGTGAGCTGCTTGATAGCAGTGGAGCTGGACTTGCTGTGTACCAATGTTGTGTTGTCACGTATCATTATTGTGCTGAGACAGTGCACAGTCTCCCAAAAAAAAGTGTGAGTATTGTCTTGGATGTTTTCCTTGTGATAGCAAAACCCTGTTGGACATTGGTAATGTAGAATACTGCAAATCATGTTCACTGGTTCATTGGTGAGACTGACAGTGGGAGAGCTGCGTTGCCTCAGTTGTGGTGAGGATCAGGCTTTCAGGCTGCAGGATCACTTGTTGCAGTGGCCCAAGAGACTCCAAGGTGGTTGGAGAGATTGGAGGCCTCTGTGAGAGCTGGAGCCAGTGCTGGGTTGGGGGCTGGTCCCCTCTTGGTGCTGCTCCCCAGTGTTCGCTCAGTGGAAGAATAAGATGGACTAGGACAACATCCCATGCACCATTATTCTACAGGCTATGCCATTCGGGGACTTTTTGTGACTCTATGTTTTCTGCTATCATTACCACATGTGATGTGTGCTGTGGGTAATGTTTTGCACCTTGGTCCTGGAGGAACACTATTTCATTTGGCTATATTCATGTATGGTTGAGTGATAATTAAACTTGGACTTGAATTTTCACTTCAGTGAAATGAGTGACTTCCCATTTTAAATAGGCAATCTCCTGTTCTAGATTCTCCCACTAGGAAATGTCCTCTATACATCTTCTCAGGACCATAAGCAGGTGCAAGCTTAGCCTGTCCAACCTTTTTGCATAAGAAAAGCTGTTCATTACAGGTATTTAATAAACTTTTGAGATTGCAAAGGGAGCTGGAAAAGGCATGTAATAAGGGTAATGTCACAATTGTAATGGAGGGCTTCAGTATGCAAGAGGGTTGGGAAAATCAGGTTGGTGTTGGATTGTAGAAGAGGGAATTTGTTGAATGAGATGGCCTTGTGCTTGAGCCTACTCAGTGAAAGGCAATCTTAGATTGGGTGTTGTGTAATAACCCAGATCCTATTAAATAAAGGCATCTGTTAGTCTTGCGAGACCATGGATCTGCACCTGGAGAAAGTCTTCACTCTCTAGGGCGCAGGCCTGGGCAAGGTTGTATGGAAGACCGGCAGTTGCCCATGCTGCAAGTCTCCCCTCTCCACGACACCGATGTTGTCCACGGGAAGGGCGTTAGGACCCATACAGCTTGGCACCAGTGTCGTCACAGAGCAGTGTGTGATTAAGTGCCTTGCTCAAGGACACAACACGTTGCCTCGGCTGGGGCTTGAACTCACGACCTTCAGGTAGCTAGTCCAATGCCTTAACCACTTGGCCACGTGCCCACAATCCTATTAGGGAGCTTAATCTAAAGGAACCCTTAAGAGGCAGTGATCATAATGATTTGAATTCATACTGCAATTTGAGAGAAAGAAGCATAAGTCACACTGGAATAGAAGGAATTCCAGAGGCATATGAGAGGAGCTTGTCCAAGTGGATTGGAGAAAGATACCAGTGGGGATGAAGCGAGCAGAGATGGCTGAAGTTTCCGGGAATAGTTCACAAGGCTCAGGATGGATATGTCCCACAGAAGTAGTTCTCAAATGGCAGGGTTAAGCAACCGTGGCTGACAAGGGACATTAAGGACTGCATAAAAGCCGAGGAAACAAAAATGAGTGCGAAGTTGGATGCAAACAACAGGAATTCTGCAGATGCTGGAAATTCAAGCAACACACATCAAAGTTGCTGGTGAACGCAGCAGGCCAGGCAGCATCTGTAGGAAGAAGTGCAGTCGACGTTTCAGGCCGAGACCCTTCGTCAGGACTAACTGAAGGAAGAGTGAGTAAGAGATTTGAAAGTTGGAGGGGGAGGGGGAGATCCAAAATGATAGGAGAAGACAGGAGGGGGAGGGATAGAGCCAAGAGCTGGACAGGTGATAGGCAAAAGGGGATACGAGAGGATCATGGGACAGGAGGTCCGGGAAGAAAGACAAGGGGGGGGGGGACCCAGAGGATGGGCAAGAGGTATATTCAGAGGGACAGAGGGAGAAAAAGGAGACTGAGAGAAAGAATGTGTGCATAAAAATGAGTAACAGATGGGGTACGAGGGGGTATCCCATCTGTTACTCATTTTTATGCACACATTCTTTCTCTCCTTTTTCTCCCTCTGTCCCTCTGAATATACCTCTTGCCCATCCTCTGGGTCTCCCCCCCCCCCCTTGTCTTTCTTCCCGGACCTCCTGTCCCATGATCCTCTCGTATCCCCTTTTGCCTATCACCTGTCCAGCTCTTGGGTCTATCCCTCCCCCTCCTGTCTTCTCCTATCATTTTAGATCTCCCCCTCCCCCTCCAACTTTCAAATCCCTTACTCACTCTTCCTTCAGTTAGTCCTGACGAAGGGTCTCGGCCTGAAACGTCGACTGCACCTCTTCCTACAGATGCTGCCTGGCCTGCTGCGTTCACCAGCAACTTTGATGTGTGTTGCGAAGTTGGATGACTGGGAAGCTTTTAAAATCCAGCAAAAGGCAACTAAAGAAGCTATAAGAAGGTAAAAGATGAAATATGAGGGCAAACTAGCCAATGATATAAAGCAGTAATATATGAAATTTTTTTCCCATTTATTTAAAGAGTGAAAGGGAGGTGAGAGTTGATTTTGGACCACTGGAAATTGATGTTGGTGAGGTAGTAATGGGGGACCAAGAAATGGTAGATGAACTTAATGAGTAGTTTGCATCAGATTTTTCTGTGGAAGACACCAGCAGCGTGCCAGTGGTCCATGAATGTCAGGGAGCAGGAGTGAGTGCCATTGCTAATACAAAGGGAAAAAGTGCCAGCCAAACTGAAAGGTCTTAAGGTGGAGAAGTCACTTGGACCAGATGGACTACATCCCAGAGTCCTGAGGGAAGTTGCTGACGGAATAATAGATGCTTTGGTCATGATTTTTCAAGAATCATTTGATTCTGGCATAGTCCCAGAGGACTGGAAGATTGCAAATGTCACACTACTCTTTATGAAGGGAGGAAGACAAAAGAAAGGAAATTATAGGCCAGTTAGCCTAACCTCAGTGGCTGGGGGTGTTGGAGTCTATTCTTAAGGATGAAGTTTCTGGGTACTTGGAGTATAATGATAAAATAAGTTAAAGCCAGCATGGTTTCAGTAAAGGGAAATCTTGCCTGACAAATCTGTTGGAGTCCTTCGAGAAAGTAACAAGCAGGGTGGACAAAGGAGAGGCAGTGGATGTCATTTACTTGGATTTTCAGAAGGCATTTATTAAGGTGTCTCTCCTGAGGCTGCTTAACAGGAATAAAGGAGGCCTTTTCTGGTTGGCTGCCAGTGACTAATGGTGTTCCTTGGATCATTATTCGGACCACTACTTTTCATGTTGTTTGTCAGTGATTTAGATAATGGAATTGATGGCTTTGTGGCAAAGTTTGCAGATAATATTGTTACGTACCCCGTAACTGGATTGCCAAGCCAGCAGAAATGGACCACTCTTTGGAGTCTGAATTACTAGGAGCTAATAAAGTTTTATTAAAGGAATAAGTAACACAGTACTCTAATCGTAAGGATATAAATGCAACAGGTTAGCAATGATAATACACATGTACACAGAACTAGGGTAATAGGAATCAACCAAGCTGTATCGCAGTCTAGGGGTAAAATGATCAGTCTTAAGTGACGCAGAGTTCAGTTCAGCTTAGTACAGTTTGCAGTAATCGCTGTTGTGCCGTTGGGGGGGGGGGATGCAAATTTGATTCAGGCAGACCTTTGATGTTCTTCGCAGTTGGTTTCGGGTGGACCCTTTTATGTCTTCTATCCCACTGTGGTCACCGACTGTAACCCCTCCGTTCCGGATACGACCGTTCTTCTGCGGTGAACTTGGCACCCAGGCAAAGGCGGGGCACACACACCAAGTTTCCACCGATCGTACCTTTACACCCTGTGAGTCTATGGTCAGTTCCTGCGAACTGGACCTCCAAACTCCTACCAACTTGTGGGGGCACACCGCTCTTCCAGGGTCTCGTTATCTTGTGATCTCATGATGTGTGTTGTGCCTTAGTGAACCTGTTCTTTTTATCCCCCTGCTGGGCTATCGCCTGTCCATCAAACTTCAAACAGTTCAGGTTCAAAGCAACCGGTCTGTCAATATTCTGAATTGTGTTTCTTTTCCGTTATCTCTCTCTCTCCTCTCTCATTAACATTTTGAACGTTTCTTCATTGTCTCCCTTATCTCTCTTATTAGCATCAGTCGTCTGATAACTTGGTTTGTCGTCACCATATGAAGATAGGTGGAGAGGTAGGTTGTGCTGAGGAAGTAATGTGATTACAGCAAGACTTAGCCAAATTGGAGGAATGGGCAAAAAAGTGGCAGATGGAATAGAGTGTTGGAAAATGTATGATAATGCATTTTGGCAAAAGGAACAATAGTGCAGACTATTATCTAAATGGGGAGAAGGTTCAAACATCAGAAGTGCAGAGGGACTTGGGAGTTCTTGTGCAAGGCTCCCAGAAGATAAATTTACAGAGTGAGTTTGTGGTAAAGAAGGCAGATGCAATGTTGGCAATTATTTGAAGGGGAGTAGAATATAAAAGCAAGGAGATGATGCTGAGGCTTTATAAGACACTGGCCAAGCCGCACTTGGAGTATTGCCAACAATTTTGGGCACCATATTTCAGAAAGGATGTATTGTCATTGGAGCAAGTCCAGAGGAGGTTCACGAGGATGATTCCAGGAATGATTTTTTGGCATGTTTAAGCCTGTACTCACTGGAATTTAGAAGAATGCATGGGGTCTCATTGAAACCCACTGAATGTTGAAAGGACTAGATAGGGTGGGTATGGAGAGGATGTTTCCTCTGGAGGGAGTATCCAGAGCTAGCCACAGTCTTGAAATTGAGGGTTGAGCATTTAGAACAGAGATAAGGAGTTTTTATAGACAGAGAGTAGTTAATCTGTGGAATGCTCTGCCACAGACTGTGGTGGAGGCCAAGTCTGTGGATATATTTAAGGTGAAAGTTGATTGATGTCCTGACTAATCGGGAAACAAAGGATATGGCGAGAAGGCGGGTGTATGAGCTTGAGTGTGATCCAGGACCAGCCATGATGGAATGATAGAGCAGATTTGATGGGCTGAATGGCCTAATTCTGCTCTTGTCTTATGGACACTTGATTGCTGCACAGCACAATTATCACTGATTTGATGGAAACTGTTTATTTCAATGTATTTTTGATGTACATCTGACAAATAAGTCTTTCTTGCACTTTCACAAAACTATATTGGCTTTGCCTAATAACCTTGAAATATTTTCCAAGTGCTGTCCAATACGATTTTTAAGAGCTTCTAACATAGCTACTAAGCTAACTTTTGTTGTTTGCTGCTCTCTCCCTTTTTGAAAAAAGGAGTTGCATTTACTGTTTTTTGATCTAATAAAACTTTTCCAGATCTAGGTGACTGTAGAAAAGTAAAACTAATCCTTTAAGCATCTTATTAGGCACTTAAGACCAAAGGCTGAAGTGCAAGGGCACCTAGGGTGTTATCAGCCTGAAGCTTCAACCATTTGCTCAGTGCTATTTTACCGAGTTGTTCTCTCCTTCCCAATTTTAAGTTCTTTAATTCTTGGATGTTACTTGGAGCAGCCATCTCATGAGGGCTGATGAAAACTTAAGTTTGTTTCCATTATTTATTTCTTAGAGTCACTTTACTTAGGAACAGTGCCTTTTGCTTTACACATTTAAAATGTCTGTGGGAACCTTTATCATTAATTCACCTTTATTTTGGAGATACATTTTTAAAAAATTGGATGTTTAAAATTAGACATTCCAAAGACACTGTGTTGGTAAGTTAATTGGTCACATGGGTGTAATTGGGCAGTCTGGGCTCATTGGACCGGAAGGGCCTGTTACTGTGCTGTATCGTTCTTAAAAAAAATTGAAAAGATGGCTTCCGCTGTTTTATCCAGTGGCAGCTGCAAATCATGTTGAAATCACGTAGCTCATTGTTTGAGTAGAATTTACAGCCTCTTTAGCAATCTTGGTGCAATAATCTTCTGGCTTCTGTAATGGAAAAAAAAATTGGTAAATCAAGGAAAGTAAATCATGAGTTGATGTTAACAAAGGAAAAGTACATGGTTGATTGTGAACAATTCGGGGACTTCCGGTAGAGCTCATGGAGTGAAGTCGTGTTCTTGACTCGCTCCATTACCTCTGAGTTTTTCTTCTTATGATCAGCTATATTTTAATTAACCATTAAGGCATCGACTTTTACAATATTTTGAAATAAATTGGGCTCTTTGATAATCAGATGCGTTTAAGGTCTGCTATGTCTAAGAATGGAAAAAACGGGAAGGATGGCAAACCTGCGGTTAGACCGAAAGGTACCGATTTTCCTCCGACTGAACCACTGCTGACTTTGAAAGCTATATCGGAGCTAATTCAAAGGGAAGTTTCAACCTCTGTTACGGAGCTGATTCGTGCGGAAATTTCAACCTCTGTTACGGACCTGATTTGTGCGGAAATTTCAATTAATTTCCAGAAAATTGCCGATTCAATCGATAAGATACAAACATCTACTACGGAACATCAGTCGGCTATATCTGATCTTCAAAAATCCATGCAACAAAGTGAGCTCAAGATGGAGAAAATCGAAGAAACAATTAATGTAATGAAGAAGAAACTTGACTTTCTGACCTTTAAAAATTCTGACAGGATCCAAAATGCGACAGCAGAATCTTCGAATGATTGGGGTGCGTGAAGCTGTTGAATCTGATAACCCTATGAAGTATTTTTCTCAACTTTTAAAAGATGCATTTCCTACTGTATTTCCTGACCAACCACCATTATTGGATCGTGTTCACAGAGTTCCATCATACTCGTCTAAGTCAGATAAACCTCGACATGTTATATTACGTTTTCATTACTTTCAAGACAAGGAGAAACTGTTTCGTTCGATCTAAAGGTTACATTGATTTTTTGGATCTTAAGTTGTGATTCGTGGAGGATTTCAGTAAACCAATTCGGGATCAACGGGTTCGTTACAGATCTGTGATGTCGGAACTCTACAAGATGGATTTAAAACCAGCGCTGCTTTACCCTGCACGTCTAAGGATTCGTACGTCGGATGGAGCCCTCTGTTTTTTTTGAATCTCCATCGGATGTCCAGAGTTATCTGGATCAATTTTCACCTTCAACATCTTAATCGTAATTTTTAACTATCTCCGTTTGATCGGAGGTTGAGAATTTGTCAGTTTTAATTTTTTTTGCCTTATATGGGCAGAAAAGTTTATTTTTGATTAATTAATATGGTTGCTAAACTTTCTTTCTATCTGCGTCATTCCTTTTTCCCAGGGAATTCTGGGTGGTTATTCCCTCACCGTCATTCTACGTATTTCCTTTGAGGCCTTAAATTTTGTAGTTTTTAAATCTACTTCTTTTTGTAGGTTTTCATAACTAGTTTATGTTAATAATCTCATTTTGTTTTTTGTTTACTTATAGGGTCTGGGGTTTGTTGCTTTTTTTATATTTTCTGGCTTTTTCTCTGTTATATTAAGTGTTTGTTTTAATTGATTTACCTTTTTTTATTTTTTTACTGTTTTATAACTAGCTGATCTTTTTTATATTTACACTTTTTTTAGGGAGCGTATACCAGAAGTCATGGGGGTAGTTTTAGTGCTTGCTTCTTTCTGGCTGGTCTGTGTTAGATTTAGCCTTGGGCTCATGGGGGGGGGGTGGTGGGAAGGGCTTCACATTTTAGCTTCTTTCTTCTTGGGCTATGTATACTATTGAAGTATTGGTTGCGTTCTCCTTCCCGGTATCTCTTCTTTGTTCTGTTCCCTTTCCGGGTTCATGGGTCGAGCCTATCGTCAATCCTCCTTGTTGCGGGTTGACTTTAGGGTTTATGGAGTCTATTATTAATTTTGTCTCCTGGAATACTAATGGTCTTAATCATCCTATTAAAAGGAAAAAAGTTTTTAAAGTGTTCCGGAGACTTAAAGCACAAATTTTATTTTTACAAGAGACCCATGTGTGGAGGGGGGACAGACTACGTTTTTTTAAATTCTGGAAGGAACAACAGTTTCATTCGAACTCCAACGCTAAGATTCGAGGCGTCTCTATTTTTATAGACTCCTCAGTTACTTTTATACAACATGATATTATTTCTGATCCGAATGGTAGATTTCTATTGGTTAGTGGTCTACCATTTAATAAAAAGGTAGTTTTGGTTAATGTTTATGCTCCTAATATGGACTGTTCGGAATTTTATAAATCATTATTTAATCAGTTCCCGAATTTGAATGAGTTTTCATTGATCTGGGGCGGAGATCTTAATACCTGTTTATCTCCAGCTTTGGACCGTTCGGCTCCTCTACAGGCCTTCCCTAATAAATCTGCAACTTTGATTAATTCATTCCTCTCTGATTCTGGGTCGACGGACATTTGGCGTTTTTTGCATCCTCAGGAGAAAGATTTTTCTTTTTTTTCACATGTTCACCATTCCTATTCAAGAATTGATTATTTCTTTATTGACTCTTGTCTTATTCCTTCAGTGATTAAATGTGGGTATGACTCTATAACCATTTCGGATCATGCTCCACTTAAGCTTTCTATTAAAATTCAGGCCAATACACAAAATAATAGACAATGGTGTTTTAATTCGCTGTTGCTTCAGGACTCGGACTTTGTTAACTTTATGAATGAACAGATTGATCTTTTTTTTACAATCAACTATACCGAGGATATTTCTGTGAACATTCTTTGGGATACTTTTAAAGCTTATATTCGTGGTCAGATTATCTCGTATTCTGCTGCTTTGAGGAAGAAGCTGAAGCAGGAGGAGTTGGTAATTGTGGACAAGATTAAGGAAATTGATAGAAATATGTTACAGCTCCCTCTGAGGAGTTATATAAACAAAGAACTGAACTTCAAATGGAACACAGTTTATTACTTTCGTCCTCGATTGTAAACCAATTAAAGAAAACAAGAAGTGAATTTTATGTACACAGTGACAAAATTGGGAAATTGCTGCATAATTGAAGTCTAATTATGCTAAATCTCAAATTAATCAGATTTATAACCAAAATGACCGACTGATACTTGATCATGCGGGGATTAATCAAACCTTCTGTGATTTTTATTCTTCCTTATATCAATCAGAGTCTCCTCGAGACTCTAAATATATGAATGATTTTTTAGATAGCCTAGATTTCCCTGAGATTTCACAGGATATGTCTTCTATGCTAGATACTCCCATTACCACTGATGAGATTAAGAATGTTATTTCCTCTATGAATTTGGGGAAAGCTCCTGGCCCTGATGGGTTTACCGTAGAATTTTATAAATGTTTTGCACCTTCATTAATCCCTTGGTTCTGTTGGGTTTTTGAGGCTTCATTAAAACTTGGTAAACTTCCCGAATCTTTCAATAGAGTGTCAATTTCTCTAATATTAAAGAAGGATAAAGATCCTGCTCAATGTGCATCTTATAGACCAATATCTTTATTAAATGTTGATTCTAAAGTGTTTTCTAAGTTATTAGCAAACAGATTAGAAAAAGTACTTCCTTTTATTATTTTGGAAGACCAAACGGGTTTTATTAAAGGTCGTTACTCTTCTTATAACATTCGCGCACTGTTAAATATTGTTTATACCCCCTCACAAAATGTTCCTGAATGTGTTATCTCTTTAGATGCTGAGAAAGCTTTTGATAGAGTAGAATGGCCTTACTTATTTAAGGTGCTTGAAATGTTTAATTTTAGCTTGAAATTTATATCCTGGATCAAACTGTTATATCATTCTCCTGTGGCCTTGGTCTGTACTAACTCTCTAAGCTCACCTTTTTTCCCTCTTTTTCGAGGTACTCGACAAGGTTGTCCTCTTAGTCCTTTATTATTTGATATTGCATTAGAACCTCTTGCAATTGCCATTCGAGAATCTCCAAATATTACTGGGATAACTTGGGGCTTAAAGTCCCATAAAATATCACTCTATGCTGATGACTTACTTTTATATATTTCTAATCCTCCAAAATCCATCCCTGTTGTTTTAGAGTTATTAGCACAATTTAGTCTCTTTTCAGGTTATAAATTAAATCTTAGTAAGAGTGAACTTTTCCCGATTAATAAACAACTTCCCTTATATCATAACTTTCCATTTAAATTGATTAATAATTGTTTTTCATATCTTGGGATTAAAATTACTTGTAAATACAAAGATTTATTTAAGATTAACTTTTTACCCTTAATTGACCATATTATTCAACTTTCATCTAAATGGTTTCCTTTATATTTAACTTTGATTGGTCGTATTAATGCAGTTAAGATGGTTTTTTTGCCAAAATTTCTATATATATTTCAGGCATTACCAATCTTTGTCCCAAAATCTTTTTTTGATAAAGCGGACTCAAAAATTTCTTCATTTATTTGGCAAAATAAAAACCCGAGGCTGGGTAAAATACATTTACAGAAAGCTAAGAGAGATGGAGGTTTAGCATTACCTAACTTTAGATTCTATTATTGGGCAATTAACATTCGACATATGAAATTTTGGTTACTTGACCAGGATATACTATCTATTCCTAAATGGGTAGCATTGGAATTACAATCTGTTCAGGGCTATACACTTGGCTCTATTTTAGGTTCCTCTCTTCCTTTTGATTTGAAACGCCTCAAACAGGTATCTAACCCGATAGTTAAATATACCTTACGTATTTGGTTTCAATTCAGAAAATTTTTTGATCTTAACCAATTTGGGCTAGCGATTCCTATTTTAGGTAATATATTTTTTCCTCCCTCTTTTACGGATCGTGCTTTTCAAATTTGGAAGACTAAGGGTATTTCACGGTTTTTGGATTTATTTTTAGATGGTTCCCTTATATCTTTTGAACAATTATCTAATAAATATAATGTATCAAGAATACATTTTTTAAGATATCTACAAGTTAGAAATTTCCTAAGTACTATACTTTCTTCTTTTCCTATGCTTCCTCCTACATACATTTTAGATACTATAATTAACCTTAATCCATGTCAGAAAGGTGCATCGGCTATGATTTATAATATTATTATGAAACTTAGGAAAGCTCCATTTGATAAGATTAGGGTAGATTGGGAACAGGAATTGGGGTCTATCATTTCCGTGGATGACTAGGGGCAGATTTTACAATTAGTCAATACTTCCTCTATCTGTGCTAAACATTCCCTAATTCAATTTAAAGTTGTTCATAGAGCACATATGTCCAAAAATAAATTAGGTCGCTTTTATTCTCATATTAATCCTTTTTGTGATAGATGTCCGGGGCAGATAGCCTCTTTAACTCATATGTTTTGGTCTTGTCCTACTCTGGAAACTTTTTGGAGAGGCATTTTTAATATTATCTCCAAGGTATTGAATATAGATATCTCTCCTCACCCTATTACTGCTATCTTTGGATTACCTAAAATTTCCAGTAATCTTTCTCCTTCAGCCCGTAGAATGATTGCATTTCTTACTTTAATGGCGAAAAGATGTATCTTACAACATTGGAAAGAGCTTAATGCTCCAACTACCTTTTTTTGGTTTTCTCAGACGATATTATGCTTGAATTTGGAGAAAATTAGAAGCAATCTTTATGATTCCTCACTTAAATTTGAACAGACCTGGAGATCTTTTATTCAATATTTTCATTTAATGTAATTTTTTTTTCTCTTTTTTTGCTCCATATTTATATACCCTTGTTTTTTTTTCACTGTTTTTAATGGAGGTCGGGATTGAGGACGTGATTTTAAGTTTTTTTAACTCTGCTTGGTTCCAAGTTAGCCCATTGCTTTGCTTTGCTTTGCTTTTAGTTAATTGCACGGTGGGTTTTTTTGGGGTTTTTTTTTTCTTTTTCTCTATTGATATATATATATATATATATATATATATATATATATATATATAAAAATTAGTATACTATTATGTTACCTTAGTATGTTATGTTTAAATTACATTGTATCATTTTTTTTGTATTAATATCTCCTGTAATTTTATTATATTCTAACAGTGCATTAGTGCCTATATGGCTTACCTTTTTGTATGCTTATTCAATAAAAAGATTTAAAAGGAAAGAAAAGATTGTGAACAATTCTACATGTTCACCGTGGAGCTCCCTCCAGGCTTCTGCTCATGCTTGGCAAGATTATGGAAGTCCAAGATGAGCTGGATAATAGATCCCACTTAGTGCTCTGCCGTTGGGCTCATTGCTGAGCGCGACAGCAGAATGGTACATTTGAAAGATTGCCAAGACTTGGAAAAAGAAACGGCACCTAACTGTTTAGAGTTATTTTGTTAGACTTAAGTATTGATTGTCAGTACTTTGAAATGTTTAAATTTTTAAAATTTTATAATCTATTTGATTAATATTTAAATGTGCATGTCAGAGATTCTCCAAACGTCAAAAGCCTTATGCTATTGAGCTGTCAAGGGCCACTGACTTTCCAGGACAATTTCTGTATCTTATGGGATTCCATTATATCAATAGAAGTGTTTGTTGCATGTTGCCAGCTCTCAATGTCTCTGAGAAACTGCAAATTAATAGTTGTACATTTGTTTTCAGGTGAAATGGTAGCTTTGAAGAAAGTCCGCTTGGACAATGAAAAGGAGGGCTTCCCTATAACTGCTATTCGGGAAATTAAGATACTCAGGCAGTTACATCACTCAAGTATCATAAACATGAAAGAAATTGTGACAGACAAGGAAGACGCATTGGATTTTAAAAAAGATAAAGGTACCTTTGCCCATTAGAACTATTTTCAAAGTGGTTATTTAGACTATGTCTTGAATCTCCATAATTTAGATTTGTTGTAACAGATTGAATGGGTTTGGCTATACATTTGACTAATGCAAGTTGTACAGAATGCTGGCTGTGACTAATGAATTTTGAATGTGCATGCTTCAATCTTGGTTTTAAGCCATAGCATGGAAACCTTAGATGCAGTCCCTGGAAGATCTTAAATTAAAATAAATGCCGAAGATTATATTATGCATAGTCTTAGAATTCTCTTGATTTTTCCATATCAAGAATTTATCCAGTTCCCTGTTCATACTGTTAAATCTACTTCTGCAATCCTGTCAGAAATGTATTCCAGATCAAGCGCTCATTACTCGTGTTTTTTCCCCCTGGTTTGCCAGTTATTTTAAATCATCATTTCCTTTTGCTGACTCGTGTTGCTAGAACAACCCAATTATTTGTTGGTTTCAGGATGTTTCTTGCTTTACCTCCTCCAACTGTTACCCCCTTGACCAATTCTACTCTCAAAAAATGTTTTCCTACTTCCTTGTTGTAACTTCCAGCTGGAATAACATTCAGTAAATATTGACCATTCCCAGTCATGGCCTTGGCATCTTTCCAAAATGAATCCAGAACTGAAGGCAACCCACAAACTGCAGTTAATTTAAATTCCTAGATGTTGTACTTTTCATAAAATTACTGATATCTTGAAAGACTTGTCTGCTTAATCTGCTGGGTACTGTATGCACTTGTCATTTAGACACTATTCAGCAATACATTTAGAATAATGTTTCTTTATTCCTAACTAATGTATCACAACTCTATATTTTGTCAAGTGCCTGCTCATTTCAAAGTCTGTGCTTCCCTAATGATTGATTGATTTATATTATGCTTCCAATTTTGCATTACATGTGCTCTACAAGTTTAAATATGTCCATTTTGGTCCCAAAAGTGAATCTCAAGGACACACCATATTGTCCCTCCTATCTGGAAAGATAGTTTTCCAGTTGTGACTGAGTCTTGTTACTTTGGAGTCCTTATTGTAATAAAGTTGTTATTCCTAAGGGCTTCAGTTTTGCAGACAATTTGATTGGTATTTTTAACATTCCTTTTGAAATTGTTTTGCATAACATCAATTGCAATCAGCACTCTCCATCACGTTATCGGAAACTTGTCTGCAGTGCATTTGTTCAAGTCTTCAGTATTTTCTGAAATACCAGTTAATTATTGTCATGATTAATACCACTCAGATTTCCCATGTCAGGTCAACTGGTAGTTGAATTTATCTGTCCCACTTTGTGGGAGATGTAACATTTGGAATGTTTTAATTTGCTCTCTTGCTCCGAAGGAAGACTGGAAAGATAGCCGGAACTAATTCAATTTCCTCCCTTTCTTCCTCTACTGTGTAGAAGTCATGTCTATATTATCTTACATGTAACCCAATATCTGTTTTCATTCTCTTCAATTTGTTTGCAAACTTTTTAAATTGTGACATTGGGAACATCATCTGTAATGACTGAGGTTAGTGTAATGCTTTACTGTTCCAGTGATCAGAGTTCAATTCATGCCACTGTCTGTAAGGAATTTGCACATTCTCCCCATGACCATGTGTGTTTCCCGCATTTTCCTCCCACATTCCAAAGACATACGGGGTAGGATTAGTGAGTTAGGGTTCACTATCTTGACACCAAAAGCATGGCAACACTTGTGGACTGCCCCAGCACATCCTTAATGCAAGTGACACATTTCACTTTATCTTCCAATGCACATGTGACAAATGAAAAGCTAATCTCTTTTGAAGTATTTATCTCAATCAAGTTCCTTGCATTCACAGGATGATATTTTTGGTCTCTAACATAATTTCCATGTTCTTGAATGTAAAGCACATAATATCCATTTTCCAAGATGGAAATGAGCTTAGTTGCTCTTTGACAGCATTCAACAATTTCTTATTACTTGATAGTAAATCTGGCCATGCTACTTTACAATGTATTCTATTTGATCTCTCCCAGGTGCATTTTATTTGGTATTTGAATATATGGATCATGACTTAATGGGACTATTAGAATCAGGACTGGTGCATTTCACTGAAAACCACATCAAATCTTTTATGAGGCAACTTATGGAAGGTCTGGACTACTGCCATAAGAAAAATTTTTTGCATCGTGACATCAAGTGCTCCAATATTTTACTTAATAACAGGTATTCCTATTTTCAGCTCAGTAAATCGATCGCCAAAGATGTAAAATGATATGTTTGTATATTAACAACAAATTTGGAGAATCAGTTTCGAGCCCTTTGTGCTCTTAATGTTATATGATTCTTTATGATTGTTAAATGTTTTGTTGTATGTTGCGCTAACACACCATAGCAAATTCCTAATACATGTAAATGTATATGGCGAATAAAGTTGATCCTTAAAGTACTGCTTATTGTACTTCAATACTTCAGGTACAGGAAGGTAATGGCTGTTATTCAATATTCAGTCCTGGACTTCGTATGTACTACAAAGTCTGAAGGCCCGCAACTGACCAGTTTTGGATGCATCACTTTGCCCTTCTGAATTCCACTCATTTGTAGAGATCCCAGATCCTGTTAATTTCAATGAGATTGTTAGTGTACAAATTATAGCAGTCCAGAAGCTGTTACATTTAGGTGCATTCCAGAAACCTTTAAAAACTACATTAATCTATTTTTATAATTCCTGGAATAAAAGCCTCTCTCATGTTGGAGGAACAATACCTCATATTCTGTTTGGGTAATCTCCAATCTGATGGCATGGACATCAATTTATTTCTTTCCATAGATGCTTCCTGACCTGCCAAGTTCCTCCAGGATTTTGTATGCGTTACTCTTTGTAATTCCTGGATCCCATAACATAGTTTAGGACTTTTTGGAGTCTTCACTGCATCTATTTGTTTTTACCTACATGTGTATTCTACGAACAAAAATGGGACAATATTTCTCAGCTGGTGTGATATATAATTTGTTATTCCTTAATGTTCATCCTTGCCCTCCCCTCTCCCCAGGTTGATTCCTAAATTGTATTTAATTTCCTCAATCTGGGTGGTTGACCCAAATTAGAAACAACTTGGCATCACCTTGTGAGAAACCCCACTTGATACCTCTATCTGTATCACTTATTTAACAAGTATCGCTTTGATTTCAATCAGCCATTATCTTATCATTCCTAGGTTTTAAGTTGAGCTCCATCTGTCCTTTAAGATCCAGGTTCCTGAAAACTATTACACAACATCAGGCCCTTTGTACGGTCCACACAGAATTCCCTTAAAAGGGGATTAGTAGGCAGTATTAACTTTCTGAAGCCATCATAGCTTAAGTTTACAAGCTTACTGTGCAGGTGATCCTCCAGTATTTTGAACTTGTGCAAGGGTATAGTTTGGTGATTTATCTTTATGCTCTATGAATTTGGACACTCACTTGCTTTCGATTAAGTACAATTTTGATTGTCTCCTTCTACCTTAATGAAGACCTGCATATAATGTATTGTCTTATTTAGGGAGTAATTGTATTTGGATATTTGAGTTTTCCCTCATTTATCCAACTTCAATGTCTTAAAGTCAATTTCTGCAGTTATTTCATGCTGAGATTTCTTGTTAGTGTTGCTCCAGTTCCCTCTCCTGTCTGTCCTTTTAATCAAAGATTCTTGTAGCTGGTGTTAACCTTGCCTTTCTCTTTGTAATTTAGAATTCATTATTGATGTTTTAATCTAGTTTCCTACCCAATGTTGAGATGTACATCATTTAACTTGCATTTAAATTGTGATTTATCCTTATTGTGATCCAATTTGGAATGCTTGATTTTTTTGTTGCTTAGAATTCAATCTCGCTTTAAATTAACCCCATACAGGGAAGTAAAAGTATGGGTCATGTAAATGACTGACTCTTCTAAAAATTAAACCTTGAGTGGTCATGACCTAACCGATTAATATTTTGGGTGGCTTGTTCATTTAGCGTATATTGCATTTTTGTAGAATTATAATTGCATGTAAGCCTGGCTGGTAAAAGACGCCAGGTTTCCTTCCTGGAAGTACATTAAAGCTTTTGGCAATGTAAGTGCCTACCCCGACGCTTTTCACATCCTTACCCGAGACTGCAGTCAGGCTAGCTTGAAGAAATGTCTGCCCAATTACCATCAACACGTCACCTGCAGCACCAGTGGACCCAATACACTCAACCACTGCTACACTGTCACCAAGAATGCCTGTCGTTCCAACCCTAGATCACGCTTCAGGAAATCTGATCATCTGGCTGACTTCCTACTCCCTGCACACAGGCAGAGGTTAAAGAGTAAGGCACCAGAGGTAAGGACAGCTAAGAGGTGCTCATGAAAGACAGTGGAGTGACCACAGGATTGCTTCAAGTCAGTGAACTGGGCTGTGTTCAAGGTCTTATCAGAGGATCTGAATGAATATGCCACGGTTGTCACAGACTCTGTGAAGACACTTGCGGACAAGTGCGTCCCTGCAAAATCATTCAGGGCCTTCCCTAACCAGAAGTCGTGGATGAACCAAGAGATCGACAATCTTCTGAGGAATAGATTGGTAGCGTTCAGGTCTGGTGACCAAGGAAAGTACAGGAGATCCAAGTATGACCTCTGGAAAGCTATCTCACATATGAAATGGCAATTCTGCTAGAATCACAGAAAGATGCTGGACAGCTGTGGCAGGGCTTGAGTATTATCCCTTTCTACAAAGCAAAACCAAGCTACAAATGTGATAATGAGGTTTCGTTCCCAGATGAGCTCACTGCCTTTTATGTTGCTTTGACCAAAAGAACATGGAGGCACCTTCACAAACTCCCACAGTCCCTGACGACACATGTGATTTTAATCTGAGGCCAACGTGAGAGCATCCTTCGGGAAGGTGAGCCCATGGAAAGCATCCAGCCCAGATAGAGTACCTAGCTGATCAACGGGCTGCAGAGTTTTAAAGATGAAAGTCCGTCACGAACCTTGTGGCCCATCAGGCCGGTGCTTATGCTGGTTTCCGTGGCGTGAAGCAACTGGGAGTACGAGACTCCCCCCGGATAGGACGCCAGTCTATCGCAAGGTTAACCCCCAGCATTTTTGCTGGTACCCACTTTCAGCTGGGCAAACTGGAGCATTGTGTAGTTAAGTGCCTTGCTCAAAGACCACATGCTGCTTCGTCTGAGGCTTGAACCCATGAGCTTCAGGTAGCTAGTCCAACGCCCTAACCACACGCCACACCCCACACCCGCAGAGTTTAATGACATCTTTAACCTCTCACATCAGCAGTCTTCAGAATGTTGTGACCTACCTCAATGACTGTCATCCAGTAGCACTTAAAACCATTGTGATAAAGTGCTTTGGGAGGTAGTCCCCTTCTCTACTCACTTTATTATTATGACTGTGAGGCTAAGTACAGCTCCAGTGCCATATTTAAATTTGCTGTTAGCCGAATCAAAGGTAGTGACAAAGCAGCATAAAGAAGGGAGACTGGAAAATCTGGTTGGGTGGTGCTACAACAACTTTCACTCGTCAACGAACCCAAAGGACTGGTTATTGATTAAAGGAGGAAGAAACCTGGGGACATTAGGGGACCAGAGGTGGGAGAGGGTCAGTAGCTTTAAATTCCTTGGCGTTATCACTTCAGAGAATTTGTCCTGGGACCAGCACATTAGTGCCATCACAAAGGGGACACAGCAGTGCCTCTACTTTCTTAAAAGTTTGTGTAGATTTGGCGTGTCACGTAAAATTTTGACTACCTTCTACAAATGCCCAGTAGAGTATTCTGGCTGATTGCATCATGACCTGATAATGGAAACACCAATGCCCCAAAATGGAAAAAGCCTCCAAAAGGTGGTGGATACACTCTAGTCCATCAGAGGAAAAAACTCCCCCAACTACTTGGCACATTTACAAGGAACACTGCCACAAGAAAGCAGCATCCATCATCAAGAACCCCCCCCTCATCCAGGCCATGTGCTCTTCTCACTGCTCCCATTGGAAGGAGGTACACGAGCCTTGGATCCCACACCACCAGATTAAGAAACAGTTATTGCCTTTCAACCATCAGGTTCCTGAACTGGTGTGGATAACTTCACTCACCTCAACACTGAACTGAATCCAAGATCTATGAACTCTAAAACTTGTGTTCTCTGTATTACTTATTTACTTGCTACTTGTTTCTTTCTGTATTTGCAGTTTAGCTTTGGTGCACAATGGTTGTTTCAGTCTTTGTGTGTAGTTTTTCATTGATTCTATACTATTTCTTTGTTCTACTGTGAATGCCTGAAAGAAAATGAAACTCGGGTTGTATATGGTGACGTACTTTGATAATAAATTTACTTTGAGCAGCTTAAATAGCAGTTGCTGATACTTAATTTATTATTTCTGAATTGTTTAAATTGATTCCAAGTAAATTTGTATGTTTTGAATTACTAATCCTGTGGCATAATGGCTGGGATAAGGAATAATGTAGTAAAATTTTCCAAAGTGCTTAAGTTCCCATCTTATTTAATCACATGTATAAAAATGTCATTCAAAAGGCAGATTATTTTTGTCCATTATATAAACACATCATTTGACTAGGAATTTTACATTTGGGCAGGTATCAAATGGATTTTTAATAAGGGGAAGTTATCTCAATTGTTGACTCATACCTTTTCCTGGGGAAAATATGCATTAAAGAATCAACTGTGATCTATCTCATGGTTGAATTGGCCAAGAGTATTCCCCATTTTAAATTTAACTTGAATTTGGCATTATGTAAGTGATGGGCATGTTTCCGAGAGGAGAAAAAATTGATAACGTATGTATGTTTGAAATTGAATTTTGGAATGTTGACTTGTTATGAGAGTGCTTAAGGCACTGTACATTCACTCCACTCACTGAATGCTGTTCATCGACTTCAGTTCAGCATTCAATGCGATCTTCAGAAGCTGGTGGGTAAACTGTCCTTGTCTCAACACCTCCCTCTGTTACTGGATCTTGGACTTCTTGACATGGAGACCTTAAGACACGTTTGCAACAACATCTCTAGCTCCATCACGCTAAGCACTAGCGCTCTCCCGGGTCTGCATGCTCAGCCTGCTGTACTGCCAGATCCAGCTAAAAGTTCTCCGATGAGACTACAGTTGTTGGTGTCATCAGCAACAATGAAGAGTTTGCATGGGGGTAGAGCAGTGCAGCTTGTGAATTGGTGCGAACATAGCAACTTGTCTCAATATGGACAAGTTTAAAGAGGGAATTGTGGACTTCAGGAAGATGTAGGCTGACCGCTCCACTGCACGTGCACAGCTCCTCTATGGAGAGAGTTAGGAGTATCAAGTTTCTTGGAGTGTGCATCATGATCTCACCTGGTCCCTCAACACCAAGTCTTTAGTCAAAAAAAGCACAGCAGCACCTCCACTTCCTGAGGTGAGTGAGGGTCCCCACCCCATTCAAACCAGGAACATCACTGAGTGTTTAGTCCAGCTGTATGGAAATTACAAGGTACCTGACTGCAAGATTGCCGCAGGTTGTGAGGACTGCTGGGAGAATCATTGATGTCTCTCTTTACCCCCAGCCTCACCCACAATCCAGGGCGTGCACCAGAAGTGCTGAGTTCGCAGAGCCCTCAACATTGCCAAGAACCCCTCCCATCCATCCCACAATCTTTTTGATCTCATAGCGGCAGGCAGAAGGTCCCGCAGTTTCATAACAAAGACAGTGGTTTGGGTAACAGCTTCTTCCCACAGGCTATGAGATTTCTGAACATCCTACTTCCACCAAGTACACATTATTTATGACAGTGCCAGCTGCATTATACGGTTGTATATTTAACTGCGTCGTATATTGTACTTTATGTCAACTTTTCTGAATATTTTTTATATCTGTAAATATTATTAATATTACTGTATGCCATACATGTACTATGTTTTGCACCTAGGTCCCTGAGGAACATTGTTTCCTTTAGCTGTGTATTAATTTATTTATAGATTTCTTTTCATACAATGTAGTTCAAAGTGCTGTACAATTGGGAAAAGTGCAAACAGGAAAAGAAAAGACAAATGATGTTAGTTAAAAGCAAGGTTAAATAAATGACATTTAAGCGTTAATTGAGTCTGCATCCGTTATAGTTTTACGTATTGAGTTCCACAATTTAGGAGTGTAGTTTAAAAAAAAATTTGACCTCCAATTTTTTTTGAGGGAGATTGTTTAAATTTAAGAGATCAGCGAAAGAAGACCTGAGAGCTTGAGCAGTATAAAATGGAAGCATACATGTGTATGATTGAATGACAATGAACTTGAACCAAATTACTTGAAATAGATTTCCAGAGTTAATGGAATATAATTATCTGAATATTCAGATCATGTGAAAGATAAAATATTTGTGTGTTGGAATGCCTTCACAAAGCAGAAAGTGCTAGAGATGTTCACATCAAGCAACAGTCTAATGCTAATGTCTTGATTATCGTCCTTTGTGTATATCTGGGGAAAGATTGTGCAAATACTAAGTTTGTAATTCATAGGTTATGCAGCCCTGAGTATCAGTGTTAAATTTTATTGGAATGGCAGTTGGATAAAAAAGTAAAATCCTTGAAATTATCCATCAGTTGCGCAGAATTCCTTACCAGCACTTTTCTAGAGACGCCATCCCTTATGAGGAAACGAAGGACAGATGTATCAGAAGTTTACTTGAGAAGCAGGATAAAGGTTCAGAAATAGAAGGATGTTGTTCTCAGTTTATTTAATACTGGAAATGTAGTTTATTTGTAATAATTTTTCGATCATAGTGATTTGTGCCAGGCTCTCATTTTGGAGATCGTGATGTGAGTTTGCTGATGCTTTGTTAAGTACATTTTAAAAATACAACATCAAACCCACATTCTTGATCTCTGGGACTTATTGAATTTGTGATCCTGCCATTTTAGATGCAGTTGCAAGTATTGAGAGCATTAGGTTTTGTTGTTTTTTCTAACTTTAGTGTACTTCATGTAGTGTAACACTTATTACATAAATTACCTATTTTTAAACTCACATTTTGTTAGTAACCAGAGAGATGAAGGTTTTGAATGGAATAATGGAATTTTCTTTGTCACCAGGGGACAGATAAAACTTGCTGATTTTGGGCTCGCTCGACTTTACAATTCAGAAGAAAGGTATGTAGCATTTTAACAATATTTCATATTGATTTTAATGAGCGTCCTGAACAAAGCATTTTTCCACCCATTCAATTAAACTATGGATGAAGTGTTTGTTAACTTCAACTACCCATTATTGCTTCTGAATATTACCAATTACAGGCGTGTGCCGCTTAACGTCCATTCGGACAACGTCCACTCGCATATATGTCTGTAGTCCCAATCGGAGAACGTGACGTAGCGGACGTAACCAATCTCGTGTATCGCGCATCTCTTGAGTGTAGTAGCGTTATCTGTTTAATTTTCTTTCGAAAATATTATCGTAAAGTGCATCATGGCTTCCAAACGCAGCTAAACCACTCCTAGTGATAGCAGCAGCAAGAAGCAAAGGAAAGGTATTGATTTGGAAGTGAAACAAAAGGTTATTAAACAATATGAAGGTGGAAAACTAGTGAATGCAATTGCTTGGGGTTTAGGCATGTCGCACTCGACAATCACGACGATCCTGAAAAACCAAGAAAAAAATTCTCGAAGGTGTTAAAGGATCGGCTTTACTGAAAACTACAAGCCTCACAAAAATGCGAGAGGGACCTATATTTGATATGGAGAAATTGCTAATGACATGGATTTAGTCAATACAGGTACACTACAGTACTCCATATAGGTTTGCGAAGTATATAACACGGTGTTCGCACAACGTCCAAATCACATAACGTCCGATTTCACAGAACATATCGTGGACGTTAAGCGACGCATACCTGTATTAGGAAAGATGTTCAATACTGTAAAAATTGATCATAATTTAAATGCTCACGTGAACTCTGTAGCAGGTAGGAGAAATGGGAGTAAAATTAGGCCAATTTTTCAAATTTGCTGCATTATAATGAAATGCAAATGAGACACTTCAACTTGAACTTCCTGCATTATCTCCATATTCTCTGTACCTCCATATTAACTTTGTGGTTCATTTATTGTCCCTGTGAATATTTGCATCTTTCAAGAAGTTTGCCAAAATTGTCAGGTAATTCTCTAACTTTCCTGACGCCACATACAGGTCCTTTCACTAATGTGCAATCTACCAGGCTGTTGTCCTAGATTTTCTTTCTCTCCTTTCCAACATCTAGGGACAATTTTATAGCCAGCACATTTCTGGACAATCAAAACCAATGCATCCTCTTAAAAACCTTAAAATGTAGATCACTGCAGTGACAGATATTTTGGCCTTCTACTGTAATTCCCCAAGACACTTTCTTTACCAAAACAAATTTTATTAATTTTCTTATTTTCAGTTTTACTTATTGTAATTTGATCTTTTTCCTTGGCTTTTATAAGTACAGTATTTGTTTACTTGTCCGTTCACTTCTATTCCCTATTATTTCTCCTCTCAATTGTGAAGAACCCATTTAGTTTTTTTATTTTATTTAAACTTGTTCTTTTGTATGTTAATGTTTTTCTAATGCTGATTATTGCATCACACAAAATGCTGGAGGAACTCAGCAGGCCAGGCAGCATCTATGGAAAAGTGTAAACAGTCCTGATGAAGGGTCTCGGCCCAAAGCATCGACTGTTTACTCTTCCATAGATGCTGCCTGGCCTTTTGAGTTCCTCCAGCATCTGCAGATTTTCTCTTGTTTGTGATTAATTACTGCATGGTTGTTACACTATCCTATTACATTATTGTGGTTTTTGCTTCAGCAAGCAAGGAATATGCCTAGTGTGCGTTAATGCAGCAGGAACAGCACACCTATAGCTTGTCAATAGCTGTGGCATTTTTTTTAAACAGCTGTTACTGTATATTCAAACTTTGTATATTCCCCTTAATTTCAAAAGAAACCACCTACAATAAATGTCCAGGAGCAAGGGACAGTATACACAAAGATGTGAAATAAAAACAATCATTATGGTCCACGATTCAATAAAATCACCACTGATCTTTCACCTCAGCCATGGTTTCCCCATTATATCTATAAATCTCTCCTTCTCTAATTTCAGTATTCTAAATGACTGTTGCTACATGCGCTTCATGAGCAAAGTAGTACTGTTTTGATGAAGAAATTTCTTGAGTTATTTCAAAATGCTGACCCTTTAATTTGAGATTGTGAACCTGATTCTAGGCATTGACAAGAGAGCACATCAGTTCTATGTCTACCTAGTCACTCTCTTAATATTAGAGTATGATACCAATCTGCCTAATTCCTCCTCACATAGCAACCTTCTATCTCAAAATCAGCTGGTGAACACTCACTTTTGTGTCATAAGTGAAATTGGTTAGTTTTCAGTGTATTAGAAAGGTGGAATGGAATCAAAGATTGGTGCAAAATAGTATTGGAATAGTGACAACTTTTTAGACAGATTCACATTCGGATGAAAGAAAAGACATTAGAAGTTAGAAATCCTGCAAGGCTGACAGTGCAGGGATTCAAGTTAAGTAAGAGTAAGCTTGGGTTTCTTGTATAGTGAAAATTCAAGCCTAATACTAAAAATGGGAATGCTGGTTGTATGTGACTGGAGTGGTTATGGTTACAAAGGTGCACATACGGTACCTATAAAAAGAATTCCACCCCCTTGGAAGTTTTCATGTTTTATTGTTTTACAACATTGAATCACAATGGATTTAATTTGGCTCTTTTTGACACTGATCAACAGAAAAAAGACACTTTCATGTCAAAGTGAAAACAGATCTCTACAAAGAGAATTAAATTAATTACAAATATAAAATACAAAATCAATTGATTGCAAAAATATTCACCCTCTTTAATATGACACACTGGTGCAGCCATTTGGTTTTAGAATTCACGTAATTAGTTAAATGGAGATCACCTGTGTGCAGTCAAGGTGTTCCAATTGATTGTAGTAAAAATACGCCTGTAACTGGAAGGTCCAACTGCTGGTGAGTCAGTATCCTGGCAAAAACTACACCACAAGGACAAAAGAGCAAGCAATGCCACAAAAAGGTTGTTAAAAAACATATGTCAGAGGTGAATACAGGAAATTTTCCAAGTCACTGAATATCCCTTGGTGTACAGTTAAGTCAGTCATCGAGAAATGGAAAAAATATGGCACAGCTGTAAATCTACCTAGAGCAGGCCACCCTCAAAAACTGAGTGATCGTGCAAGAAGGGGATTAATGATGTAGGGCACCAAGAGACCTATGACAACTCTGGAGGGGTTACCAGTTTCAGTAGCTGAGATGGGAGACACTGCGCAAACAACAACTATTGCCTGAGTGCTTCACCAGTCGCAGCTTTATGGAGAGTGGCAAAGAGAAAGCCACTGTTTAAAAATACTTGCATGAAATCTCAGCTAGAGTTTGCCAAAAGAAACGAGGGAGACTCTGAGGTCAGCTGGAAGAAGGTTCTATGGTCTGATGAAACCAAAATTGAGCTTTTTGGCCAACAGACTAAACGCTATGCTTGGCGCATCATCAAAAACACACCATCCCTACCGTGAAGCATGGTGGTGGCTGCATCGTGCTGTGGGGATGCTTCACTGCAACAGGCTCTGGAAGGCTTGTGAAAGTGTAGGGCAAAGTAAATGCAGCAAAATACAGGGAAGTCCTGGAGGAAAATCTGATGCAATCTCCAAGAGAACTGAGCCTTGGGAAAAGATTTGTTTTCCAGCAAGACAATGACCCCAAGCATAAAGCCAAAGCTACACAAGATTGGCTCAAAAACAACAAAGTTAATGTCTTGGAGTGGCCAAGTCAGAGTCCAGGCCTCAATCTAATTGAGAATTTGTGGCTGGACTTGAAAAGAGCTGTTCACTCACAATCCCCATGCAATCTGACAGAGCTTGAGCAGCTTTGTAAAGAATGAGGAAAAAATTGCAGTGTCCAGATGTGCAAGACTGATACAAACCTATCCGCACAGACTCAAGTCTGTAATTGCTGCTGAAGGTGCATCTACTACATACTGACTTGAAGAGGGTGAATACTTATGCAATCAATTATCTTGTGTTTAATAATTGTAGTAAGTTCAGACCAATTTGTTGATATTTGGTTTTTACTTCGACGTGAAAGAGTCTTTCTGTTGATCAGTCTCAAAAAGCCAAATTAACTGCACGGTGATTCAATGTTTGTAAAACAATAAAACATGAAAACTTCCAAGGAGGGTAAATACTTTTTATAGGCACTATAGTTGAAGAGTGAAGGGAAGATGGGGAAATTTCACAATATGGAAAAGATACTAAATTAACATTTGTTCTTTAGTAAAGAAAAGGCTGTGATTGTAAAAAATAAAGGGTGAAGTTGCAAGTGGAAAAATAAAGTTAGACTTTTAAAAAACTTGCTTCTCTACAAATATGTGCATCTTGCGATGTCTGGGGATGCAGAGTTGAAGGTAGTGAAGGCTGTGCATGCAATCTGTCAGCATTTCTTTGGTATGTCATTTGTGTGTAAATATTGCATGATTGCCGGTCGATAAAATGAAATAAAAACTAGCCATTTCTGGCCACTAGTTGGTCTAAAAACCATTTAATTTGGGGTATTTACACTGGATTACAGTTAATTGGGACTCGTAGGGAAGTGGCCCAATTAAATGAATGGCTCAAGTAGCCTAGGTTTCATGGAAATAGTTGAAGTACAAAAAAACGAAGTAATAAATTATGCAGTTAAATACCATACTGAACAACTTAAAGCACTATCAATACTAATGCATACTATAAAATTATATTAATTCCTAATACTTCTTGGTGGAGGAATTCATCCATGTTGCATTCTTTTGATTGTGAATGAACAAAACCAGCACCTACACCAAGTGTAGGTCATGGACTGCCTTCGTATAATGTTAATGATTCTATCCTCCAAATCCTCAGTTTCATTGACACATTCAGGATGATTGTCCATACCTTCAGTTCTCTGTAGTTTCTAATTTGTTGAAGTAGTGAAATGGTTTCATTTCATTCACTCCCATTTCTGGCATTTTCCAGCCTGAATGCTTGAAACTGCAGTGAGCAAAACAATTCTGAATTGTCTTGTTGCTGCATTTTTAACACAAACACATGCAGCTGACGCTAGTTAGAAACTGTTTAGCAACAAGCTCCTGCCCCAATTAGGCGGCATAGTGTCCCAAATAATCAAAGGAATCCCATCTATTTTCTCAAATAGTTCTTGTTCTTTAAAAGTTGTCCTTAAGAAGTGGCTGCCCCAATTAACCGATGGCCCAATTAAAAGGAATTTGGACAGATTATCAGGTAACAGAAAACACACTTGGGGAAAATAGCTTATTTTCTTGTTGGCAGGCTGTTAATTTATCAGTCACTATACGGATTGGGTTTAGTGCCTCAGGTGTAGATGGTAAAATAATACAGATGGCAATGCAGAGGATTTAAAGGTTAGTAAAATATCAAGAAATCATTATAAAAGGTTTCCATCCCTGACTGTCTGTACCACTTAAGGGGTTGTCATTTGCATAACTGAGCAGAATATCTGCTGCAATAAATGCCTGCTCCAATTTGCCCACAGCGTGCTCATTCTCCAGGAGAGAGCTGTGAGCACCAGTAGATGCCTTGCCTAGTACCTCACTTTTGGGGAGGAATATTCATTCTAGTCTAAACAATTTACTTTAAATTTAACATAACATTCCAGTCCACGCAGACAAGATCTTTTAAAAAAAAAAGTTGTAATTGAGTTCCATAGGATGGTATAATCAAATTTGGCATGTACTGAATCTAAATTTCACTCTCATGTGGAAATTACCGCATGCAGCAATTCTAACTCTATATGAGAAATGTAAAG
This sequence comes from Mobula birostris, assembly GCF_030028105.1. Lineage (NCBI taxonomy): Eukaryota > Metazoa > Chordata > Chondrichthyes > Myliobatiformes > Myliobatidae > Mobula > Mobula birostris. The sequence goes on from NC_092370.1 coordinate 9,904,053, forward strand.
GATGCAGATCGCGTAGGTGGTGTGTTCGAGGTCCTGGCAAATCTTAATTAATGCTCTTGGCACTGGATGGAGGTGGAAAGCTTTATTTGCTCTTAGGTGTATTTCCATCACCACGGCCTTCATTTATTTTGTTTACCTTGGGTTTTGGAGGTTCTGGTGTTTCATTCTCTGTTTATTATTTCAGTCGGCCTTACACAAATAAAGTCATTACGCTCTGGTATCGGCCTCCGGAACTCTTGCTTGGAGAAGAACGATATACACCCGCTATAGATGTATGGAGTTGTGGGTAGGTGACTTGTTGAAGACTGCCAGGAAAATCATAGAAAAGTTTTTTTTAAGTTTTATTTGGATATTCACCATGGTAACAAGTTGTTTTGGCCTAATAAGCTTGTGTCACCCAATTAGTCCCATGTGACTAATTAACTTACTAACCCATAAGTCTTTGAGTTGTGGGAGGAAACCAGAGCACCTGGAATAGATCCACGCAGTCATGGAGTGAACGTATAAACTTCTTACAACCGTAGAATTGAATCCGAGTCGCTGGCACTGTAATAGTGTTATGCAAACTGCTACACTTTAGCATGCTGCCCCTGAAATACAGAAGTATTTTGTTATCACATAATTGAACATTAGCCTGAAGATGTTTAAAACCTTTTACTTTATACAGGTGTATTCTGGGTGAGTTGTTTACGAAGAAGCCCATCTTTCAAGCGAACCAAGAACTTGCTCAGTTGGAATTGATCAGGTAGGTATTGATGTTAAACTTTGCTAAAATTAAAGTCTATGTTACGATTTACAAACTGTGCTGTTAGTGTGCTATGAAATAATTCCTAAAATGTAATAAAATAGAGGAAATTCAGGAAATAATTTAAAGTAATGACAGTCATAATGAGTTAGGCTATTGATTGCCACCTGAAAGCTTAAACCTGATAGTTGAGCCATAAAACAAGTGAACAGATTTAGGCCACTTGGCCCATTGAGTCTGTGCTGCTATTCCATCATTGATTTATTATCTCCCTCAACCCTATTCTCCTGCTTTCTCCCTGTAGCTTTTAATCCCCTCACTGATCAAGAACCTATCAATCACTGTTTTAGATGTACCCAGTGAATTGACTTCACAGCTGTCTGTGATAAAGTATTAAGGGAATTGGGGGATTCTCAGATTCCTGTAAATAATGGGTTAAGGTTGAGTACTGTGTCTGTGTATTCTGGTTTGTGAATGGCTACAGCATGTTTAAGATGTCTCACAGCTGCTTCTTTGGAGTGAGATAAGAGGTAAAGCTCACACAGATCCACAAAAGATGTCTCCTGATTTTTCACACCTTTTGATTTTGACAAAAGGTGATTGCTGATGGAGATAAGACAGGACATTCCTTTCTTAATTAAAGCTTAAATTTGGTGGAGTCTATTATCTAAGTTATTAAGTTTTGCTCTATTTGAGTAGCTGGAATGTCTATTGAACTGATTGTTCTTTTGTATCGGTGGCCTTATAAATTGTAACAATTCTGGAAGTCAAGCAGTGAACTTGTTTGATCCGCCAGAGGGATGAGAACGTTTCTCCCCCTGATGCCAGGACCAAGTTCCCTTGCCGGCTGAGCTCAAAGAAATAAACTGGTGAAAAGATAATTAACGATCTTTTTGCGCTGTGGTTATTTGGTCTGGCGAATTTAAGTTTACATCTGTGGCAATGAATTCCACAGACTCACCACCCTCTGGCTAAAGAAATTGCTCCTTGTCTCTGTTATAAACAGACATCCTTCTATTCTGGGGCTGTGCCCTCTGGTCCTAGACTCACCCGCTATTGGAAGTATCCTCTCTATGTCCACTCTTATCGAGGTCTTTCAATATTCGGTAGGTTTCAATGAGATTCCTTCCTCATTCTTCTAAACTCCAGGGAGTACAGGCCAAAAGCCATCAAACTCTTCTGATACGTTAACCCTTTCTTCATGAATCATTCTCATGAATATTCTCTCAGTTTACAATAGCAAGATTTGCTAAATTATCACCTTGTTAATTGTATGTGGGTGGTGTAGTGTACGCAGTCTCTGAAACAGAAAGTTTGGGCACCCGTAGAGTAATACAGCACAGAACCAATCCTTCAGCCCAGTCCCTTTGATCTGCACTCCTCCCATCCAAGTACCTATCCAAATTTCTCTTAATGTTGAACTAGAACCCACTCTGCTCGCAGCTCATTCCATACTCTCACCACTCTGAATGTAGAAGATCCCTCTCATGTTCCCTTTAAACATTTGAACCTTGAACCCATGGCCTGTAGTTTTAGTCTCAAGCAACTCCATCCATGCCCCTCATAATTTGGTATAACTCAAAGATTCATTTATTATCAAAGTATGTATCCATATACAACTCTGAGATTAGTCTTCTCTAGATAGCGACGATACAAAGAAAGAACATGAAAATCGTTTCAGAGAGAAACATCAAACCCACCTGCATCCCGCACAAAAAAGAATGGCATCCCGCTCATCAACCTTCCAAACCCTCCCCCGTACAAAATGCAGCAAGAGCATTGACCTGCACAACAAAACGGGGAAAAAAGGTGAAAACACAAAATAAAAACCATGTCCAAGAAAGTCCATAGTCCATAAACGCAAAAGTCCAATCCATAACCACTGAACCGTAGTAACGTCCTCCTTCATCATTGAAAGAAGGACACCACACGAAAGCAGAAGCCTATCCACTGATCACAAAGAGCCACACAGCAATTGAGATCAAATCTTAAATATTTTGGCTGAGTTTCTTACTCACATGACCATTAAAAGCACCTAAAATGCCAAAACAGACTGATTTCTTGCTCATACCACGAGGCTCACTCCTCACAAATTCATTTGGTAGCCGTTATGCCAATGAATTAAAGATTACAGAGAGAAGGCAGGAGAATGAAGATGAGAGGGAAAATAAATCGAGTATGATAGTATTATGGAACAGATTTGATGGACTGAGTGGCCTAATTCTGCTGTTATGGAATCTTAAAGTGAATAGACTCTATAAAAACACAGACATGAGGAAATCTGCAGATGCTGGAAATTCAAGCAACACACACAAAAAATGCTGGAAGGGTCCTGGCCCGAAACGTCGACTGTACCTCTTCCTATAGATGCTGCCTGGTCTGCTGCGTTCACCAGCATTTTTTGTGTTTGAGACTCTATAACATTTACTTTGCTCATTTTGGTCTGTCCTTGCTCACCTGACACATGTTTGGCTTTGTCACAAAGTAACTTGATTTAGAAGTGTGAAATGTGCCCTTTGTTTTTTTTTCTCTCTGTCTACTGTATCATGTAAAATGTAGGCTGCTCACTTGTGACCCAGATGTAATAAAATTATAATCATAATACAATATACCAATTTAGTTTAGTACCTGGTTCATGGAATTATTTTATTTAAACTGTCAAATATATACAAAACTGTTTAGAACTGAAAAGCAAAAAAAGCAGCAGCTGCTGAAAACCTGAAATAAAAATAAACACTACTGGAAGTTCTCAGCAAGTTGAGCAGCATCAGTAGTGAATGCCAATATTTCAAATCAGAACTAAAGATAAAGAAAAATTGAGTTTTAAATTGTATAGTCAGAAATTACAAAGAAGAGGGAAGAATGAAGCAAGCAAAAGAAAATACAGAGGAAAATTTTCAAGGATTTTGCCAGGGCTTGAGGGCATGAGTTGTAGGGCGAGGTTGAATAGGTAAGACTTTTATTCCCTAGAATGTTGGAGAATGAGGAGAGGTTTGATAAAGTACATAAAATTGAGGGGTGTTGATAGGGTAAATGCAAGGAGGCTCTTTCCTCTTAGCTTAGGTGAGACTACAACTAGAGGTCAGAGTTTAAGTGTGGGAGGTGAAATGTTTAAGGGGGAACTTCACACTCGGTGCTGTGTATGGAACGAGCTGCCGGCAGAAGTGGTGGATGTGGGTTTGATTACAACATCTCACAGAAGGTAGAATAAGCATATGGATGGGAAGAGGATGGAGCGCTGTGGTGCAGGTGTGGGTCAATGAGAGTATGCTGAAAAACCATTAGGCATGGACCAGATGGGTGGAATATGGGTTGTAGTGCTCTATAATTAAATGTATGTGATGATGTGGGGACTAAAATGGACTGACACAGGTTATGGTGGTGAGGGCCTGTTCAATCACCACTGATGTCAAGTGGTCTTTTTGGAAATGAATGGCAATCTCAACTTCTGAGGACTCCAACATGCCTATCTGGACGATGTTCATCAAACTTGCATTGGGTTTTGTTGGGCAAAGGGTTGGAAGATCAGAATGGGATTTGAAGAATTAAAGTGACAGACAGCTAGATACTCAGAGCAGTGTGCACACAAAAATGCTGGAGAGGAATAAACAGTCAGTGTTCGGCTGAGACCCTTCATCAGGAATCGCTGTTTTCAGCTGAGTGGAGGTTGTTCCATAAAGCAATCAGATAACATGTAATTTAAAAAATCTGCATATATGGAAAGAGTAATGATTTAATAATTAAGAAGACTTAAGCAGAACAGAGAAAGTGAGGGGAAAAAAGATAGTCGTATTTTTTCAGAAAAGGTGGGGGAGGAAAGCTGAGTGAAATGGGTAGAGGAAGTTCAGGGTTCGGTTTCTGTTTGATCAATAGGTCAATGAATACCAAGAGAGAACAAGCACAGCAATGTGATAAAGCTGTGAAATGCAGGATAGTGTTGAAGCTGAAACTATGAAGAGAAGACAGGAAATGCTCACTAGATCAGGTAGTGATTTGATCTGTCACCCAGGTGTTTGGTTTCCTTCAGTGTAGAGGAGACCACATTGTGATCATAAAATTCAAAGTACAATCTATTCAAAGCTGGATTTGTGTGCACTCGTAATGCATATAAGCTCCCATAATATTAAAATCAAAAATCCAGTGTATGTACACACATTCGTTCCTATGCAGGATAGCACTCTACACTTTCAGCTATTGTTTCTTATCAGTGTTGTTAAATTGAATGGTCATTAAGGTGATCATAATCATGAAGATACTCGAGACAAGGATAATTTGCAGATGCCGTGTAGTCAATCCCAGTAAGAGGTATCTTTGAAGAGCATAGCTTCCCCTTACATAGCATGCGGCCCATGCCATTTAGCATTCCAGGACAAGATAATTATGCAAATGAAGCATTGTAGGGTGACACTTATTATGGGTCAGTTACTTTACTAAATCTGTATTATTGGCCTTTAAAGTCTAGATTCAATTGGTTATTAATATCTGTTATTGTACTGTGATGATTCATAATGGAAATGGAGAAATTAAACATCTGCAAGGTTAGCAATTTGTCGATATCTGCATCCAACTAGTCACTTTCTGAAAGAAAAAAAACAGGTTTTTCTTTATTCCAAGTTTAGAACAGTGTGGTGACAAGGGCTTTGCTGTCCTCGTGCATAATAAAGTGCAATTGATAAATGAGTGCAAGTTGTCAGAGTTGAGTTAACTGGTGGTGACGTGTTTTTGATGCCATTCGTTGTAATACTGTGAAGATATGGTTATCTTATTGAGTGATATTGTGAATTTTCTGCACTATGGACAAACTAGACTTAAGGGTGTCTGTAAACAGAACTAGTTTGTTTCCCTGGGAACTCAAGTGAATAGCCTCATCTCTGCTTGGTCCTCTGGAAGGAAAGGGGTGAAAAGGCATATTCTGGGGTCGTATAGGAAGCTGCTGTGAAATCAAGGCTTGGGAGCTTTATTATTGAAAGTTGGGTAATGCAGCACTCTTGACTGAGAGTTCCAGCATCTCAACACTTCTGTGTAAAGCTGGTGGCAATGTCAGTGAAGGATATTGACACTGGAGTAATCCAGCAACATGTGATGCTGAAGTCCCTTAGTGCACTCTTGTCTAATAGCTGACCAGAAAGAGGGTACTTTTAGCTACCACGAAGTAGTCTTTGGTCAGCGCTTCTTTAAGTAAATTGTAAATGTCTTCCTAGAAAAAAAGAATGACCTTTTAAACAGCAATGATTAAAAAGTACAAGCCATCTCTTCTGTACCGGAATATTTCTTGCCCTTATTTCAGCAGGGTTTTAAGGGGAGGAGGATTCCAGAATAATGATAATTGATCAATATTGCTGAGGTGCGGAGGGGGGAAACTGATGCGTATCAGGCATAATCACTCATTGTCTTGCAAAGTCAAAGTCGAGCTCACTGTCATATCCCCAAGCACATATATACACAGCTGCTTACAGTTGCATCATGAGCAACTGGCAACAGATAACCGAGCATGCATAAAGACACAAGTTTTCCAAAGTTAAACAAGACAGAACACAAAACAGGAAAAAAGTTCATTGTAGTGCCAAGTCGTCATAGTGATGATTTGGGCTGAGCCTGCTGCACTTTGCAGTTTCTTGTGCTCTTGTCTGCTTACATAATAATTGGAAACGGCAACAGGAAATGAAAATGTCTGCAAATTCTGAAACAAAGCCTGAAAGGCCTGGTGGCATCTGTGGAGAGCAATCTGCTCTGTTCCCCTTCATCAGAAGAGACGATATCCTGGTTTGTCTATGTTGTGGGGAAAAGTCAAAAGTATTTGGACATGTTAGGTTCAATAACCTGCATTTTTCAAGGTGGCAACTATTAGGTCAAGCTCTCTGGCATTAGTTGGCATACACTGAAGGGTTTGGTAATGGATTTACTGCATGTTCAAGCAATAGTAGTATCTTGGTAATGTCATAATGTACTAAAAAGAAATTATGGTTCATCCATCAACTTGTTTGTCTGACAGTCGAATCTGTGGTAGCCCATGTCCAGCAGTGTGGCCTGATGTGATTAAACTACCATATTTCCACACAATGAAGCCAAAGAAGCAGTATCGCAGACGGCTAAGAGAGGAATATTCTTTGTAAGTATCAAAGTTCAAAGTAAATTGATTATCAAAAAACATAAATGTCACGATACACAATCCTACGATTCATTTTCTTGTGGGCATACTCAATAAGTCTATAGAATAATAACCATAACAATCAATTAAACACTGCCCGAGTTGGGCATTCAACCAGTGTGCAGAAGACAACAAACTGCAAATACAAAAAGAAGGAAATAAAAATGGTAAATAAATAAGCAATAAATATCGTGAACATGAGATGAAGAGTGAGTCCATTGGTTGTGAGAACATTTCAGTGATGGGGCAAGTGAAGTTGAGTGAAGTTATCCCCTTTAGTTCAAAAGCCTGATGGTTGAGGGGTAGTACCTGTTCCTGAACTTGGTGGTGGGGGCTCCTGTACCTCCTCCCTGATGGCAGCAGCGAGAAGAGGATGATGGAGGTTCTGGCTGATGAAGGTCCCTGATGATGGATGCTGCTTTCCTGCAACAGTGTTTCATGTAGATGTGCTCGGTAGTGTAGAGGGCTTTACCCTTAATAGACTGTGCCATATCCTCTACTTTCTATAGGATTTTCCGTTCAACAATCTTTCCTTGGGGTCCTGCCACTTTCTCCAGACTGGAGGTGTAGCCATGGCCCCAGGTATGCCTGCCTCTTTGTTGGCTATGTAGAACAGTCCTTATTTGACACCTTCCCTGGTAATACTCCCAACTCTTGCGCTACATTGACATCTGCATTGGTGCTGGTTCATGATCTCATGCTGAGCTTGTCAGTTTCATCAATTTTGCCTCCAACTTCCACCCTGCCCTTAAATTCACTTGATCCATTTCTGACACCTCCCTCCCCTTTCTTGATCTCTGTCTCCATCCTGGAGACAAACTTCCAACTGATTTCTTTTATAAACCTACCAATTCCCACAATTATCTTGACTATACCTCTTCACACGCTATCTCCTATAAAAATGCTATTCCCTTTATACAGTTCCTGCGCTTTGGTCTCTGCCATATTTGTTCTTTCCTTTGCCGGAAATCGGCGAATGGAGTTACATTTCTCCACTATTGATGCTGCCCTCACCCACATCGCCCCCATTTTCCGAACATCTGCGCTCATGTTATCTTCCTGCTGCCTTAACAGTGATAAGAGTTCCACTTCCCAACCACCCTATGAACTTCCGCATCCAACTCACCATCCTCTGCAACTTCTGCCATCCCCAAAAGGACCTTACTACTAATCTCCTTCTTGCCACTTATTCCTGCAAGTGACCAAAGTGCTACACCATTCAGGAGGCAGCACATAGGAATAAAAGGGCCTTTTCTGGTTAGCTGCCAGTGACTAGTGGTATTCCTTGAGGATCAGTATTGGACCACTACTTTTCACATTGTTTCTCAGTGATTTAGAGAATGGAATTGATTGCAGTTTACGAATTATCCAAAGATAGGTGGAGGGGTAGGTAGTGCTGAGGAAGCAATGCAATTGCAGCAGGACTTGGACAAATCGGAAGAATGGGCAAAAAAGTGGCAGTTATAATGCATTTTAGTAAAAGGAACAATGGTGCAGACTATTATCTAAATGGGGAGAAGGTTCAAACATCAGAGGTGCAGAGGGACTTGGGAGTCCCCGTGCAAGATTGCCAGAAGGTTAATTTACAGGTTGAGTCTGTGGTAAAGAAGGCAAATGCAATGTTGGCATTTATTTCAAGGGGAATAGAATATAAAAGCAAGGAGGTAATGCTGAGGCTTTATAAGACACCAGTCATCCTGCACAAGGACTATTGTCAACAGTTTTGGGCTCCTCTCAAAAAGGATGTGTTGTCATTGGAGAGAATTCAGAGGAGGTAAACAAGGATGATTCTGGAATAAAGGGGTAACATATGAAGAGTGTTTGGCAGCTTTGGGCCTGTACTCATTGGAATTTAGAAGAATGGGTGGGGATCTCATTGAAACCTACCAAATATTGAAAGGACTAGACAGGGTGGATGTGGAGAGAATGTTTCCTAAACTAGAAGACACAACCTCAAAATTGAGGGGCGACCTTTTAGAACAGAGGTAAGGGTAGTGAATCTGTGGAATGTTTTGCTACAGATTCTGGGTATATTTAAGGCACAAGTTGATAGTTTTCTGATCGATCAGGGCATCAAAGGATATGGCGAATAGGCAGGTGTATGGGGTTGAGTGGGATTTGGGATCAACCTTGATGGATTGGCAGAACAGACTCGATGGGCTGAATGGCCTAATTCTGCTCCTATGTCTTATGGCCTTATTCACCTTCTCCCTTGCCTCCATGCAGGGTCCCAGTGTCCGGCACACCTGATGTGGCCTCCTTGACATTGGTGAGACCATTTGTAAACTGGGGGACTGCTTCGTCGAGCACCTCTGCTCCTTCTGCCAAAAGCAGAACTTCCCGATGGCCAAGCATTTTAATTCGCATTCTCGTTCTGACATACAGGTACAGGGCCACCTCTTGTGCCACCCTCAAGGAGGACGAGTGACACCTTATATTTCATTTGGGTAGCTTCCAACCCACTGGCATGAATATCCATTTCTCCTACTGGCTAAAAAAAACCAACCTACTTTCCCTTCTTCCCTCCCATCTTCTTCTATTCCCCACTCAGGCCTTCTCACTTACCTATCACTTGCCCCTGGGTCCCTTCCTCCTTCCCTTTTCTCCTACAGTCCTCTCTCCTCTCCTATCAGATTCCAGCCCTTTACCTTTCCTATCCACCTGGCTTCACCGTACACCTTCTTGTTATACTCCTTCTCTCCCACCCCACCTTTTTATTCTGGCGTCTTCCCCCTCCCTTCCCAGTCTTGAAGAAGGGTCTCAGCCTGAGATGTCGGCTATTTATTCATTTCCATAGATGCTGCCTGACTTGCTGAGTTCCTCCAGCATTTTGTTTGTGTAGCCTTAACAAGAAATAGGGATTGATCATAGATTAGGATTAGGAAGTCTCTATTGGGAATATGGTGTAATAGGCTAATACTAATAAGATGCCAGGTTCTAGTAGTAGAAATCCTGCCATTTATTCTTGTGCTGTAAGAATCCAGTTTTTATATCAATAGGGAGAGGAGATGCTCATGTCTAACAGCTGAAATTAAGAGGTTAGTTTGGCACATTTAATAATAGATGACATTCGTCTAAGTTTCATGTCCCAAGAAGAGTAAGAAAGTAGAAGTCCATGTTATTGAAGTAATTTGGCAAGTTGAATTCAAGATTCCTTGGTGGGAGAAAGCAGGGAGGTAATGGTTGCCAAGGCTGATGCTAACCAGATTTCTGCCTTTTCATGGAATTTGCAAATGATTTGGAAATTTATGGCGGGGATTGCAACTAAGAGGTTTGCTAATGATTCCTGAATTAACAAGGTGGTGGATAGGACGAAGATTTTAGGTTACAGAAAGATATCTATGAATGGCTTAGGTTGGTACAAATGTGGCAAATGGATGCCAATTGGAGTGTGGGATGAATCACTTTGAGGGGACAAAAAAAAAAGCAAAAGAACAAAGGAGCTGCCAGCATTGGGTCCGTATCCCTCTATGCCTTAGAAGTAACAGTTATATCTGATTCCACCGCCACTTCAAGATCAGCTATTCTCAGTATATTTAAAAAAAAAACTTTACCCTCAAATCTGCTTGAAAACCCCTTCAGCCTATGCCCTCTTGTTTCTGATACTCCTACCATGGGTAAAAGCTCCATCTATGGCATTTTCTCACCTACCTATGACTTGCTGCTGGGAAAATGCACTCCAATTTATCCACTCTCCTCATAACACATTCTTCAATCCAGGCAACAGACTGGCGAATCTCCTGTGCCTCTCACCTGCACAATCATATCTTTCCTATAGTGTGATAACAGTCTGACTAGTGTTTTATAAGGTCTCAACATAAAAATTGAGCTGTTATATTCTGTGCAATGCACATATGCATTCACCCTATCTACGTGCATTGCCATTTCCAGGAAACTGTGGACAATGCCAATGTCCCTCTGTTTACTATTCCTGTATTCATCATTTCAATTTTTAAAATCTAATCTATTTAGTATTTTACTTTATTTCCAAAATGAACCCACTAGATTTCACAAATTCAACCTTGGGTTTGCTTTTATGAACTGAAGGTTGCACAACACAAAGGTTAAGTCCATCAAAGCCTTTAAGAGATTATAAAATATGCTGAAGGTAGATTAAGCAAGATGATGCTTGTTTCATCTTGAATTAAATTTGTCTAATTCATTACCTGAAAACGAGTCTAAAGCGCAGATATGCAGTGTCCATTTCTTCTCTCATATTTACTGGGAGGCCAATAAACCAGTTAACTTCACTCGCTGACTTCCTTTTTTTTAAATCTTGTAATAAACTAAGGAATGAAACAATATTTTACTATGCGGCAATCCAACCTCGTGAGTGCAATGCTATAGTAATTAGCCAGCTGAATTACACGTTTGACAAAATATATTAAATCTTTGCTATGGGCCATTTCAATTGTACGGAACAATGTATAACATATAAATAGTTAATTCACTTCATTTTAAATTTCAACAATTGCACATTTCTTAAACAGAGTGGGACTATAATCACCAAGCTAAACATTCAGTCATTGGATTCCAGATTAAATTGTTAAGGATATGGTATGTTGGTACTGAAAGCATGGTGACACTTGCAGGCTGTTCAGCTCAATTCTCGCTGATTAGATTTGATGCAAACCACATATTTCACTGTATGCTTTAAGGTACGTGACAAATAAAGCTAAAACTTTATTTCTATAACACGAAAGCTACAATTTTTATAAAATTAATCTTCTTTGTCTTAAGTTTTTAAAAAAAAATGAATAAAACTTGTCTTCTTTTAATGGGTTCGGAGAAATGTTTTCATTGTCCATGTGCATCTCACTCAGATGGACTGCAAAAGTAGTTTTTTAATGCCGAAGTCTTTTTTTAAACCTAGAATTAAGATCTAAACAATAACAAAATATGCTGCTATCAATTGGGATGAGCCTTGTCAACCCTGGGCAACATAATATAAGCTGTCAAAGCCTAAAAACAGGCACAGGGATGATTTAGTTAGATCATTCAAAGTGCTGGCAGCAGACCTGGCATTCATCTTCCATTTTTAATGACTTGTCAGGAGGGATCACAAAATCTCAATGACTGCTGCATAATGTTAATATTGTGAATAGGAAATCATTTGAAATTATATTGGATGAGATTGTTAGAGGCAAACAATATTATCTTTGCTCTCCTTGCAACAATATGCCTTGTGCTTCAGAGTTTGAACTAAAAATGATGGAAGCCATGCCAAGGAAAACCACATTGCAAGATGACCAAATGCCTAATCGAAGAGATGAACTTGTCAAGAACTGTAGAGTGGAATTCTTAACACTGTATTCAACAACACTGACAAGTTGACTTGCAAATCCATGTTTGTGCTTCTGGAACCAAATTTACAACAGAGAAACTGTTGTAAATAGGTACAATAGGATAGGGTGATTTCAATAAAAGCTGAAAAGATTCTGGCTAGTTGTCAATACCCAATGATAACCTATTATGCAAAATAATAAAGGAACATTAAAACTCTGTTATTGGTGCGGCATGGTTTAAGCATCTGGTATGGTGGATTAGAGCCCTTCTTTCTCCCCAGTCACCACTCCTTTGGTCAGCAAGCTTGGTAAAGGAAGATTGGAAAATTTTAAGTTTCCTTGAGTGGAACAAAAAACACAACAAGAGACTTCACAGTCAACACTCTTCTCCCCCCCCCCCCCCCCCCCGAAACACTAAATAGGATTCAACCATAGGTTATGAATTGTTGAAGCGACAGTGTGGTTCATGATGTACTGTGTACAGAATACTCTGACAAGACTATTCATACAGTCTGACATGTGGCATCTAGATGATAAGAAATGGCTTGTTTCAATATCCAAAGCATAGAATACAAGAGCCATGATATCAGGCTATACTAGAATTATAGCCCTGTGTACAATTCTAGTCATGATCCCTCAGGATGTTGACACCAGAGGGTTCAGAAGGGATTAATGAGCATATTGCAAAGGCTGACAAATTAGTTATGGTAGGTGATTAACTCGGTTGTAGTTGTTTGCTTTAGAACAAAGAAAACCTAGGGGAGATCGGTAAAATTGAGTAATCTAGATTTGTTAACAGAAATATCCTATTCCCTTGAGGGTAATGACTTTTCATAGATATTAGGCTGAATAATGTATCCCCTATAGATTTGATTCTATGAAGGACGCGGTCTGAAGCTGAAATATTTGCGATCTTAAAGTGACAGTTCTTCATTAGACATCGCTCATCTATCTGTTTCCCTTTTAATTATGGAACTTCAAACTGATTATCTAGAGCCTCAGCTGTCGAGTGGTTGAGTAGCAATCTATTACATCTCACTTTTAGCAACAGCTATTTTTGCATTTCAACTCACAAAATATCTCAAAACTTTTCTCAGTAATTGGTTTATTATTGTCAGATTTACTGAGAGTGAGAAGTTGTTTTGCATGCTGTGTGAACAGATAGGTCAAGTCAAGTCAAATTTATTTATAAAGCACATTTAAAAACAACCCGTGTTGACCAAAGTGCTGTACAAAGCATAACAGGTAGCTAAAATCACAAATACAAGAAACACAGATATAAGCAACAAGACACACAGCTTATTGGCACAAAATAAACAACACATGAGCCTCGGCACAAGCCAAAAATCACCCTCATCAGGAAGATTCAAACGCAAGTGAATAAAGGTAAGTTTTGAGCCTGGACTTAAAAGAGTCAATGGAGGGGGCAGGTCTGATAGGGAGGGGAATGCTGTTCCACAGTCTAGAGGCTACAACAGCAAAGGCGCGGTCACCCCGAACTTAAATTTAGATCGTGGGGCAGCCAGGAGCCCCAAGTCAGCTGACCTGAGGGACCTGGAAGTAGAATAAGGGGTTAGAAGGTCTGTGATACAGGAGAGGGCCAGCCCATTTAGGACTTTATAAACAAACAGGAGAACCTTAAAATCAATTCTAAACCATACTGGTGGCCAGTGGAGAGAGGCCAGGATAGAAGAAATATGGTCCCTCTTCCGGGCACCTGTCAGGAGCCTGGCTGTGGCGTTCTGGACCAGTTGCAGGCGGGACAGGGACGACTGACTAATCCCAGTATACAGGGAGTTGGAGTAGTCCAAGCGGGAGGATATAAGGGCCGTGGGTGACTTTCTCAAGATCTTTGAAAGAGAGAAACGACTTGATTTTGGCAATAGTACGAAGCTGGAAAAAACTGGCTTTTACTACTGCATTAACTTGCTTGTCAAACTTAAAGGCGGAATCAAATACTGAGGTTCTACAAAAACACAATGCAGAATAGTGTTATAGTTACTGAGAAAGTACAGTTAGGTGGATAAGATGCAAGGGCTATGCTGAGGTAGATTGAGATCAAGATGCCTGTTCATGAGTGTTAATGACAGCAGGATAGAGATTGTTCTTAGGCCTGCTGTTAGGGGTTTTCAAGCCTTTGTATCTTCTGCCTGATGGAAGAGGGGAGAGTGGCCCACTGTAAGGGGTCTTTTATTATGGTGGCTGCTTTCCTGAGGTAGCAGGAGATGTAATCAGTAAAATCCTCTGTCTCTTGCCTTATCAATTTTATTGCCCCTTCAGTGCTTTGTTAACCTATTCCAAATTGGCCGAACCTCCTATTTCTCTTCCATAATCCTATCTATATATTCCATTATCACTTGAAAATATTTCCTCTTCTGGGTGATAAAATATTTTTAGGTCTTAGCTCTTGTATGCAAAAGGACTACTTTCCAAGGCCGAGCTGTTGATGATAAAGGTGGTTGGAAAACATTGGAAGCTTCATGCCTTAATCCTTAATTTGTCATTGCTGATATCAGAAAAAGAAATCATCTAAGATTTATTGTAGTGCTAGACTTACAACTAGCCTCAAAGCTGTAGTCTTTTTCTGTTAACGTATATTCACTGTTGACACACAATGTACTACAAATATTTCTGGGACTTACCTTTACAAAGGTCTTCTCATCAGGCTGCTTGTGTCATTTTCTTAACTTCTGTAATTTTAAACCTACCCCCTCTAATTGTGAGAGAGATGTCTTCAGATGTTGGATTTAATCAGTGTGGATACATGCTTATGACTTCATTGATATCCTATTCTTTGTTGCTCCGTCTTCGTAAAATATACTGCACATAAAGTTTGAATCTTATTTTGGAGTGACTGTATTGTTTATTGGGAGCAGGGTGCAGATACGTTACTACCAAAGGAGATGTAAGGTGCTCTTGTCATCTGCTACCCTGCAGGTCACCCTTAGGCAAGGTGTAGCACCTGCTTAACTTGCGTTTAGATGTAGTTCAAGGAAATGCAGTAAAAATTGTGAACTTATCTGAAGGTGTTGAAAGAGATGAAAATGGGCTTATTTCCAATGTTCTGTTTATGCTTTCAGTATTCCGGCAACTGCTTTGGATCTCTTTGATCACATGTTAGCTTTGGATCCCAGTAAGCGCTGCACAGCAGAGCAGGCTCTTCAGTCCGACTTCCTGAGAGAGGTGGATCCTACAAAAATGCCTCCGCCTGAGTAAGTCATTCTTTGGACTTCTGATTGCGTTAGGACCTTCTGCACAAAATGCCAGATTTGGGGGAGAGAAGAAAAATTGATGTTCAGCTAGTGTTTGCATTTCTGTATGGGAGTTGCTGGGTTCTAACCAACTCAATCTACAGTTATTCTATAGAAAAGATTATCATGGATGTTTTTAATGAAATCACAATGTAAACCTCCAATAAGCAGGATGGTCTTAATTAGATGGTTAGGAAAGTTGCATCAACGTGATGTGAATCACAGCTCCCAGAGGTTAGGTGACATTGCTCTAAAAGCAGCAAATCCAGAATAATAAAGCATTAGTGGTACTGCAGCAAATTACTTGAGGGGCTGCAGATGTCTGTTTTCTTGGGTGAAGACTTGGTAGTGAGTTCCTCTGTGGACTTAGCTCCGTGCTAAGATCAAACCATTATTTTTATTCGTAGAGACTCAGAAACTGTTTTATTGCTTGGCAGGCAGCAGTTTCATAGATTCCTCATGTCCTCCATCATAACTGAAGTCCTTCATTTATGCAACACACAAAATGCTGGTGGAACGCAGCAGGCCAGGCAGCTTCCGTTGGAAGAGTTACAGTCAATGTTTCAGGCCGAGACCCTTCATCAGGACCCTTCGTGGATGCTGACAAGTTTATTTTACTTTCCACTAGCTAGTCTCCTCACTTAACGCTGTCTGTCAGTGTCAGTAAATTGAAGAGTTCACCACTTACTTCTGAGCAACTTGCAAGAGTTTTTTGGAAGACAAAAATTGAGAGGCCTCCATTGGTCGGGGTCGACTATGAATATTGCATTCTAGCTATCTATGTAGCCGATATACAAGCCAGGGCAGTACAATATGGTGAGCAAGCTGTTGCCTATGAAGCAGGCATCCCCTCTCCAGGCATCTGATGATACCAAGGGAACGGCAGTGGCATCGCAGGAGTTCCCAGTCAGCAATGAACTCAATGTATGACTGCCTTATGGACTCCAGTTCTGGATTTATTTGAGATCAGTATTTTCCTTCTAAATGAGCTGTCAAACACAGCTGAAGAGCCCCATCTGCCCGAAGCAGACAAAAATTAAAATTGCAGTAACTGAAGGCCACACCATTAAAGCTGTACAAAATATACAGTTTGTCCCGCGAGGCAACATAAGTGGCATTAAAGATGGTATTGCTGCCTCAGCTCTAGTGATGAAAGTTCAAATCTGACATCTACTGTTGTCTGGAGATAGTTTGCATGTTCTCCCTGTGAACACAATGATTTTCTTAACTCTTCCCAGCGATGTGCCATTTGTTGGGTATACTGGCTACTGTAGGTAGGGGATGGGGCAACGTTAGTATGGCAACTGTGAGGGGATAAATTACAGGGAAATAAGGTGGAGGATTGGAATAGACTTGAGCTGAGTCTGAGAAGTTACCAGCTGATTGGATAGACACAATAATGAATGGAAAATGAAGGAATACAAGCAAGTGACTATGTAGGCCTGTTAGTTTTACATCTGTTGGCAAAATGTTGCAGTCTAAAATCAAGAAATAACCTGTGATTTAGAGAAGCTTAATGCAATTAAACAACATCAGCATGACTTTCTGAAGGGTTAATCAAGTTCAAAAATTTTGCTGAAGTGCTCCAAGGATGTAACAAGCGGAGTCAATAGACTACCTGTAGATGAAGTGAATTTGGATTTGTAGAATGCATGTTTATATTTTTGCTTACAAGATCAGTGTGTTTTCACTTAAAACCGAGGCGCAGAGGAGCTCCTCACTGAGAGTGGGGAATCTCTGGAACCCTCTACCACAGAGGGTTATTAAGGCTACATGCTCTTGTGTATTCACAATGAATTTTTGAATAAACATGGAATCAAGAGCTATATGGGGAGCTAGCACAGAAATGAAGGCTGGGCCATGATATTAATTGGCATGGATGCTAGACTAGCGGAGTAGCCTGCTCCTCTCTCTCTGTGAAGTCATATGTTCATGGAATGAGGATTTGCAAGTGATGCTCTTCTAGTGTGTAGGTTGTACTTTTTTTTTCCACTTGGAGCCAAAGGGCTGAATGACGTAAGACATAGGAGCAGAATTAGGCTATTTAGCCTATCAAGTCCATTCCGCCACTTCTTCATCGCTGATCCCGGATCCCATTCAACCCCATACACCTCTCTCACCATATCCCTTGATCTGATCAATCAGGACTCTTGTCAACTTCCGCTTGGCCTCTACCACAGTCTGTAGCAGAGCATTGCACAGATTCACCGCTCTTTGGCTTAAAAAAAATTCCTCTTTCCTTCTGTTCTAAAAGGTCACCCCCTCAGTTTTGAGGCCATGCTGTCTAGTTCTGGACATCCCCACCAGAGGAAACATCCTCTCCACATCCACCCTACCGAGTCCTTTCAGCATTTGGTACGTTTCAATGAGATTCCCTTGCATTCTCCTAAATTCCAGTGAGTACAGGCACAAACCTGCCAAATGCTGCTCATATGTTAACCCCTTCATTCCCAGAATCATCCTTGTGAACCTCCTCTGAATGCTTTCCAATGACTCTTATCCTTTCTGAGATATGGGGCCCTAAACTGTTGACATAACTCAAGTGTGGTCTGATTAGTGTCTTATAAAGCTTCAGCATTATCTCCTTGTTTTTATATTCTAAGTCCCTCTGCACCTCTGTTTGAATTTTCTTCCCATTTAGTAATGGGACAGTCCTGCTAAAGGGTCTCAGCCTGAAATGTCGACTGTATTCTTTAACATTGGTGCTGCCTTGCCTGATGAGTTCCTCCAGCATCTTGTGTGTGTTGCTTGAATTTCCATCATCGGCAGACTTTCTCTTGTTTGTGGCTGTTACTGTGTAGTTATTCTGCAAAAGAGCAGCTGTTCCGACCAATTGGATGGGTTGAATGGAATCCACCACTTTCTGTCTGGTCACCATATTTATGATTAGAGCTGTTGGGGAGGGTTTAAGCTGACTTGGCAGGGTGGTGGAAACCGGAGTGAAGGGACTTGGGGAAAGGACTGAGGATAAAAAAGTAAAAATAGTGTGCAGTCAGATTGTCAGGAAGGGCAGGAAGGTAATGGGGCTTAGTTGCAGCAAACGGGCTGAGTATCAAATCATTAGGGATGCAGAGTCAGAAAGGACAGCAAATACTTTACTCAAGATGTATCTAAATGTGCGGAGTATAAGAAATAAGGTGGATGATCTTGTTGCAATATTACAAATTGCCGGGTAGGATGTTGTGGCCGTCACTGAATTGTGGCTGAAGGATGGTTGTGGTTGGGAACTGAATGTCCAAGGTTACACGTTATATTGGAGGGATAGGAAGGTAGGCAGAGGGGGTAGTGTGACTACTGGTTTAAAAAAAAAATGGCATCAAATCAGTAGAAAGATGTGACATAGGATTGGAAGATGTTGAGTCCTTGTGGGTTAAGTTAAGAAACTACAAGGGTAAAAGGACGTTGATGGTAGTCATGGGAGATTTTAACATGCAGGTCGATTGGGAAAATCAGGTTGGTAATGGATCTCGAGAGTGAGTTAGTTGAATGCCTAAGAGATAGCTTTTTGGAGCAGTTTGTCATTGAGCATTCTAGGGATCCGCTCTACTGGATTGGGTGTTATGTAATACTTTATACTTTATTGTCGCCAAACAATTGATACTAGAACGTACAATCATCACAGCGATATTTGATTCTGCGCTTCCGGCTCCCTGGATTACAAATCGATAGTAAATATTAAAAATTTAAGTTATAAGTCATAAATAGAAAATGGAAAAATGTAAAGTAAGGTAGCGCAAAAAAAAAACTGAGAGGCAGGTCCGGATATTTGGAGGGTACGGCCCAGATCCGAGTCAGGATCAGTTCAACAGCCTTATCACAGTTGGAAAGAAGCTGTTCCCAAATCTGACCATACAGGTCTTCAAGCTCCTGAGCTTCTCCCGGAGGGAAGAGGGATGAAAAGTGTGTTGGCTGGGTGGGTCGTGTCCTTGATTATCCTGACAGCACTGCTTCGACAGTGTGCGGTGTAAAATGAGTCCAAGGACGGAAGATTGGTTTGTGTGATGTGCTGCGCCATATTCACGATCTTCTGCAGCTTCTTTCGGTCTTGGACAGGACAACTTCCGTACCAGGTTGTGATGCACTCTAGAAGAATGCTTTCTACGGTGCATCTATAAAAATTAGTGAGGGTTTTAGGGGACAGGCCAAATTTCTTTAGTTTTCTCAGGAAGTAAAGGCGCTGGTGGGCCTTCTTGGCAGTGGACTCTGCTTGGTTGGACCAAGTCAGGTCATTTGTGATATTGACCCCAAGGAGCTTAAAGCTTTTGACCTGTTCCACTTGCGCACCACCGATGTAAATTGGGTCGTGCGGTCCGCTACTCTACTGAAGTCAACAACCAATTCCTTCGTCTTGCTGACGTTGAGGGATAGGTTATTGTCTTCGCACCATGCCACCAGGTTCTTAATTTCCTCTCTGTACTCAAACTCATCATTACCCGAGATATGGCCTACAATTGTTGTGTCATCAGCAAACTTATATATTGAGTTCGATGGAAACTTGGTTACACAATCATGGGTGTACAATGAGTACAGCAGGGGGCTGAGTACACAGTCTTGTGGGGCACCGGTGCTCAGAGTGATTGTAGAGGAGAGCTTGTCCCCTATTTTTACAGGCTGGGTCCTGTCTGTGAGGAAGCTGAAGATCCAGCTGCAGATCTGAGTGCTAAGGCCCAGGTTCCGGAGTTTAGGAATCAGTTTATTTGGAATGATTGTATTAAAGGCAGAGCTGTAGTCAATGAAAAGGAGTCTTATGTATGCGTCTTTATTCTCCAGCTGTTCTAAGGAGGAATGTAGAGCCAGAGAGATGGCATCTGCGGTTGACCTGTTGCTCCGGTAGGCGAATTGCAAATCGTCGAGGTTGACCGGTAGGCTGTGGTTGATGTGTGCCATAACCAATCGCTCGAAGCACTTCATAGCAATTGATGTCAGAGCCACGGGTCGATAGTCATTCAGGCATGCCACCTTGCTCTTCTTTGGCACCGGGATTATCGTCGCCTTCTTAAAACACGAGGGGATCTTAGACCGATGCAAGGAGCAGTTGAAGATGTCAGCAAACACTCCAGCTGGCTCGCTTGCACAGGCCCGGAAAACCCATCCCAGGATGCCATCTGGGCCCATCGCCTTCCTTGGATTTATCTTCAGGAAGGCCCTTCTAACGTCCTCCTCGGTGACGATGAATCTCGATGCCACCAGGTCCGGTTCATCCGGAGGGAGCGGGACGCTCCTCTTCTGTTCCATTCTTGCGTAGAATATGTTAAGTTCGGCAGGAAGAGAAGCGCCACAGTTATTGATATTCCCAGCCTTTTCTTTGCACCCAGTGATCTCATTTAGACCCTGCCATAGTCTACTCCCATCCCTCTGGTTAGCCTGGACTTCGAACTTGGTTCAATATTGCCTCTTGGCGCCCTTAATGGCTTTCCGGAGTTCATGCCTGGATTCCATGTGTAGCGACTGGTATCCCCAGACCTAAAAGCTGCAGCTGTAGCCTTCAAAAGGGACTTGACCTCATAATTCATCCAAGGTTTTGGGTTAGGGAATACCCAGATCGTTTTGTGAGACACACAGTCCTCCATGCATTTCCAGTAAAGTCTGTGACAGCTGAGGCATACTCATCAAGGTTAGCTGCCGAGTCCTTGAATACTAACCAGTCCACCAATTCAAAACAGTCACGGAGGACCTCATCCCTTTCCTCCGTCCAACGCGACCCTACTTTTGACACCGTGACCTCCCGCTTCAGTTTCTGTTTGTAAACCGGGAGAAGGAGTACGGCCGGATGGTCCGACTTTCCGAAGTGAGGTCGTGGGATGGAACGGTAGGCATCCTTGACTGCTGTGTAGCAGTGGTCAAGTATATTCGGGCCTCTAGTGGAGCAAGAGACATGTTGGTATAACTTTGGCAGCGCCTTTCTGAGCTTGGGCTGGTTAAAGTCCCCGGCTGTAATGAGCAAAGCCTCCGGATACCTGGTCTCAAGTTCACTGATGTTGGCATACAGTATGTTCAGAGCACACTCCACGTCCGCTTGGGGGGGAATGTAGACTGCTGTCAGTATGACCGAGGTGAATTCCCATGGCAGTTAGTAGGGACAACACTTCACCGACAGGTGTTCCAGGTCCGGGCTGCAGGAGCTTGTCAGTGCCACTGTGTCTGAGCACCACGCAGTGTTGATCAGTAGGCAGATACCACCTCCCCTCGTCTTGCCCGAAGACGCTGTGCAGTCTGTCCGATGGATCGAAAATCCCTCTGATCAGATGGCACAGTCAGGGGTGGTAGGGGAGAGCCAAGTCTTGGTGAAACAGAATACACAGCAGTTCTGCATCTCCCTGCAGTAGGTGAGTCTCGCTTTAAGATCATCCTCTATGGCTTGCACATTAGCTAGTAGGATGGTGGGCATAGGGACCCACTCAGCTTCAATCTGACCAGCAGCCCAGCTCTTTTCCCAGGCTTTCTCGGTAAATAGTGCATCTTTCCAGGTTTCCATCGATGCAGTGTGTTGTTGTCAGCTCTTTGAAGTTGGTGGACGCGTCTCGTGGAGATCGATCGGCGGGTCGCATCATCGGGCACTCCGAGTCAGGTCCCGAAGCCGACACTTAATCCCGGAGGGCCTGGCTCCTTTCTGAAACAAGTCTGTAAGCTGAGCCACGGTTGCAGAGGCCTCCGCTCCAGCCGAGCCTCAGGCTTGATTTCCGAGGTCGGCGGCGGACGCCTCACTTTCGGCAGCAGTGGATGTCCATCAACGGGGCTTTACGGTGGTCGCTCTGGGGAAGTGTCTGGGGCACCTTGAGGTCTCCGACATCACTTCTGCGTGGTCGTCTGCTCCGGAGAGGTGCTGGTCGGAATGGGCCGTGTCTCCAAGCGCTCCGGCATGGTCGCAGACCGTGAGTCTCCGGGAACGTGGTGGGCCTCGGACCAGGTCTTGCTAGTCGGGTCCAGGTGCGGTCCGGAGTTGAAGAAGCACTTCTGGCGTGGAGATCTCCAGCTGGGTCAGTAGCTTTGCCAGGGTGTTGTTGATCTTGCTAGATGTCGCAGATTGTAGGTTTAGAAGGGTTTCTTGGGTATAGGATAGTGTAGAGGGTGGTATGCTCAGGAGAGCACGCGCAGAGTCACCAGTTACCGGCGCTATCTTGTTCAGGAAGATTAGGGAGCTAAAGGTAAAAGAACCCTTGGGAACCAGTGATCACAATATGATTGTATTCAACTTGAAATTTGATAGGGAGAAAGTAAAGTCTGATGTAGCAGTATTTCAGTGGAGTACCGGAAATAACAGTGGTATGAGAGAGTTGGCCAAAGTAAATTGGAAGGAGCTGCTGGCAGGGATGTCAGCAGAGCAGAAATGGCTACGTTTCTGGGAAAAATGAAAAGGTGCAGGACATGTGTATTACAAAAATAAAGAAGTACTCAAATGGTAAAATAGTATAGCCATGGCTGACAAGGGAAGTCAAAGCTATTGTAAAAGCAAAAGAAAGGCATACAATAAAGCAAAAATTGGTGGGAAGATGGAGGATTGGGAAGTTTTTAAAAACCTACAGAGAACAACTAAAAAAATCATTAGAAGGGAAAAGATTAAATATGAAAGCAAATTAGCAAATAATATCAAAGTGGACAGTAAAAATTTTTAAAAGTATGTTTAAAAATAAGAGATGAGAGTGGATATAGAACCGTGAGAAAATGAGGCAGGAGAAATAATGGGAGACAAGGAAAGGCTGATGAATTAAATGAGTATTTTACATCAGTCTTCACTGTGGAAGACACTAGCAGTATGCCTGATGTTGTAGTGTGTGAAGGAAGAGAAGTGGGTGCAGTTACTGTTACAAGGGAGAAGGTGCTCAAAAAGCTGAAAGACCTAAAGGTACATAAGTCACCCCAACCAGAGGAACTGCACCCTAGGGTTCTAAAAGAGGTAGCATTAGAGATAGTGGTGGCATTAGAAATGATCTTTCAAAAATCATTGGAGTCTGGCATGGTGCCAGAGGACTGGAAAACTGCAAGTGTTACTCCACTCTTTAAGAAAGGAGGAAGGTAGCTGAAAGGAAATTGTAGACCAGTTAGCCTGACCTCAGTGGTTGGGAAGATATGAGAGTCAATTGTCAAGGATGAGGTGATGGAGTACTTGGTGACACAGGACAAGATAGGACAAAGTCAGCATGGTTTCCTTCAGGGAAAATCCTGCCTGACGAACCTGTTGGAATTCCTTGCGGCGATTACAAGTAGGATAGATAAAGGGGATGCAGTGGATGTTGTATATTTGGACTTTCAGAAGGCCTTTGACAAGGTGCCACACATGAGGCTGCTTACCAGGTTAGGAGCCCATGATATTACAGGAAAGTTACTAGCTTGGTTAGAGCATTGGCTGATTGGTAGGAGGCAGCAAGTGGGAATAAAAGGATCCTTTTCTGTTTGGCTGCCAGTGACTTAGTGGCATTCCGCAGGGGTCAGTATTGGGGCCGCTTCTTTTTATGCTATATATGAATGATTTAGATGATGGAATAGATGGCTTTGTTGCCAAGTTTGTAGATGATATGAGCATTGGTAGAGGGGCAGGTAGTGTTGAGGAAACAGGTAGGACGCAGAAGGACTTAGCCCAGTTAGGAGAATGGGCAAGAAGGTGGCAAATGAAATATAATGTTGGAAAATGCATAGTTCTGCACTTTGGTAGTCAAAGTAAATGTGTGGAATATTTTCAAACCAGAGAGAAAATCCAGGAATCTGAGATGAGTGGGGCTTGGGAGTCGGTGGTGAGGAAGCCAAATGCCATGTTAGCATTTATTTCAAGAGGTCTGGAATACAAGGACAAGGATGTGATGCTGAGGCTTTATCAGGCACTGGTGAGGCCTCACCTTGTGTATTGTCAACAGTTTTGGGCCCCTTATCTTAGAAAAGATGTGCTGGCATTGGAGAGTGTCCGGGAGTGAAGGAGTTATCATGTGAGGAACACTTGATGGTTCTGGGTCTGTACTCACTGGAATTCAGAAGGATGAAGGGGGATCTCATTGAAACCTTTGGAATGTTGAAAGGCCTAGACAGAGTAGATGTGGAAAGGATGTTTCCCATGGTGGGAGAGTCTAGGACAAGAGGACACAGCCTCAGGGTAGAGGGGCACCTTTCAAAACAGATGGGGACAAATTTCTTCAACCAAAGGGTGGGGAATATGTGGAATTTCTTGCCACATGCAGCTGTGGAGGCCAGGTTATTGGGTGTATTTAAGGCAGAGAATGATAGGTTCTTGATTGGACATGGCATCAAAGGTTGCAGGGAGAAGGCCAGGAACTGGGGTTGAGGAGGAGATAGAACAAAGGATCAGCCATGATTGAATGGTGGAGCAGACTCAATGGACCAGATGGCCTAATCCTGCTCCTATGTCTTATGGTCTTATTATTTCTGAGCCCAAGAAGGTCCAGAAGTGTGGAATTCAATTTGAATACTGCCAACGGTCTGTCTGAAATACTCTTCCATAAATGTGTCCAATCTTACTCATTTGATTTATACTTCCAATCTACTTGAGTCTATCAGGATTAGTTCAAAGACAGTTTGCTTATGGAAAGTTGAGGTGAAATAATTAACATTATGTGTGAAAAGGGTGATGCTGGAGTTTAGAGAAAGAGAGGGATAACTTCATAACTCCATTATTTAGGGAGGGATGATGGGAATCTGAAATGGCTTCCCTCAAGGTAATTACAAACTAAGGTGATTATATTTCATTTGTGCAAAGGTAATGTTATAAAACCAAATTGGGGCTAGGAATTAATATGCAAATTATTCATGAAGTAATTGAGTGGCCCAAAAAAGTTCAACTGCAGTTCTGACTGGAAAACATTTCATTAAAATCAGTAATTCTGAACACCTGTCAGAATGCTAGCTTTTCCTGCATGTTTCTGGTCTTCAATAAAAACGAGAAATCCTTTTACAAATAATGGAAGACTGAGCAGGTCGTCTTTATTCTGGGGCTGAAATAGCACCAAGTCCATCAATGGGCCTTGCTGCCTTAGAGTAAGTGCGAAAGTTCTTCTGATATTGAACACGAAGGGGCCGAGTTGAGTGAGGAGACCCCTCATTTGCTATAGTAGTTCACCAGTCTTGGGGCCACATGAGTGGCAACGGTCCTCCTGGTTTTCAGGAATGTGACGATGCTCATGGTGGCATCGAGCTGCCATCTTGAATCTTAATAGAACACTACTTAACACATTGATTCTGAATGTAAGATTGAAAAGGCATTGCATGGTTTACTCTTGTAAATTTTTTTTTATTTATGATGTATTTTTTTTTAATTCGGATGCCACAGTAGCATAGCTTTAGCTATTACAGCTCAGGGCGTTTTGGAGTTCAGTTTCGGTGCTGTTCTGTATGGAGTCCCTGTACATCCTCCCTGTGGAACATGTGGGTTTTCCCTGGTGTTCTGGTTTCCCCCCACAGTCCAAAGACCAGGTTAATTGATTGTTGCAAATCCAAAGTGCTGATTGCGCAACCTCCAACTCTGACTCCAGCCTTGACCTCCAGGCTGGGTCTTCACACACTGCTGCTGGAACCCCTATCACCCCTTTCCCCACCACCTCTCCGCAATCCCATCTCTCACAGCTTCCACCACCAGCTCTTGGGCCTTCAGAGACTCCATCTTTATCTCATACCACCATCCCTGAACACCCCAAACCTCCTTCTCAAGCACTACCAACCCCCCCCCCCCCCCCCCCCGATCCTAGCTGTCATCTGTGCTGGGTTTTCACTATTCCTTCTGACCTCCTCCTCTCTGAGGCAGAATGTTCTGTCCTCATTAAGGATCTCGCCATTGTCCCCCTGCGTCCACACCTCAGTGAGTTCCGTGACTGCCATGATGCTGAGCTTTTCTTCCGCCGCTATCATCTTCGAGCCTCCTCCTTTGGCAAGGACTCTCCACCCCTGCACTGATGACTCCTTCTGCCATCTTCAACCCTTCTCCTCTTCCTGGACACCCTGCCCTGGTTTTCTGCCTGCTCTGGACCTTTTCATTGATAACTGCTTACGGGACATCAACTGTCTCAACTTCAACACTCCTCTCTCCAATTCCAACCTCACCCCCTCCAAGTGCTGTGCTCTCCATTCCTTCTGCACTAATCCTAACGTAACTGTCAAACCCACAGTTAAAGGGGGTGCTGTAGTCGTCTGGCAGGAAAGTGGACCTCTACCTTGCTGAGGCGTAGGGACCACTCTCAGACACCACCTCTTACCCCTCGAACAGGATCCCAGTGAGGAGCACCAGGCCATTTTCTCCCACACCACCACTAACTTTATGGGGAGCTCCCACCCACTGCCATCAACCTCATAGTTCCCGAACCTCACACCTCCCATTTTTACCTCCTACCCAAGGTCCACAAACCCGCTTGTCCAAGTAGACAAATCATTTAAGCTTGTTCCTGCCCTATATACCTCGACTTTGTCTTATCCTCCCTAGTTCAATCCCTTCCTATCTACATCTGTGACTGAAAAGATCCAGAGTGTGTGAACAGTGATTTCAAGTTACCTGGCCCCCATCATCTATTTTCCACTATCCAGTCCCTGTACACCTCCCTCCTCAACCAGGAAGGCCTCAAAGCTGTCTGTTCCTTTCTGGACACCAGACCCAACCAGATCCCCTCCACCACCACTCTCCTCTAACTAGCAGAACTTGTCCTCACTCTTAATAATTTCTCCTTTGGCTCCTCCCATTCCCTTCAAACAAAAGATGTAGCTATGGGCACTCACATGAGTCCCAGCTATGCCTGCCTGCTTATCGGCTACTTGGAACAGTCTGTGTTCCAAGCCTACAATGGTATCCATTCCCCACTGCTACACCGATGACTGCATTGGTACTGCTTCCTGCATCCACATGGAGCTCGTTGCCTGCAACTTCCCATCCTGCCCTCAAATTTACCTGGTCAATTTCCAATACCTCCCTTCCTTTTCTTGTTCTCACTGTCTTTATCCCTGGGGACAGCTTATCTACTGATGTCTATTATAAACCCACGGACTCTCACAGCTACCTGGACTATACCTTTTTCCACCCTGTTAAATGTAAAAATGCCAAATGTAAAAATTCCTCCATCTCTGCTGCATCTGCTCTCAGGATGAGGCTTTTCATTCTAAAACTAAGGAGATATCCTTTTTCAAAGAAAGGGGCTTCCCTTCCTCCACCATCAATGCTGTCCTCAACCGCATCTATTCCATTTCACGCTCAAACCATCCTCCTGCCTCCCTATCAGGGGTAGGGTTCCTCTTGTCCTCGCCTACCACTCCACTAGCCGCTGCGTCCAGCACATAATTCTCCGTAACTTCTGTCACCTCCAGCAGGATCCCACCACCAAGCACATATTTCCCTCTCTTCTGACACTTATCCTTGCAAGCAGAACAAGCCCTACACCTGCCCCACACCACCTCCCTTGTTACTATTCAGGGCCCCAAACAATCCTTTCAGGTGAAGCAACACTTTGCCTGTGAGTCTTTTGGGGTCATATGCTGTGTCCTCTGCTCCCAGTGTGGCCTCCTGTATATCATTGAGAGCTGATGTAGATTGGGAGACTGTTTCACAAAGTACCTAAGCTCCATATGCCAGAAGAAGCAGGAACTCCCAGTGGCCATCCATTTTAATTCCACTTCCCATTCTCATTCCAAAATATTTATCCATGGTCTCCTCTACTGTCATGATGAGGCCACGCTCAGGACGGAGGAACAACACCTTGTATTCCATCTGGGTAGCTTCCAACCTGATGGCATGAACATGGATTTCTCAAACTTCTGGTAGTGGCCCTGCCATCCCTTCAGCATTCCCCATCCCCTTTTCCCTCTCTCACCATATCTCCTCGCCTGCCCATCTGGTGCTCTTCACCTCTTCTTTCTTTCATAACCTTCTGTTCTCTCCTAATAGACTCTTCCTTATCCAGCCCTGTATCTCTTTCATCAGTCAACTTCACAGCTCTATACTTCATCCTACCCCTTCCTGATTTCACCTATCACCTTGTGATTCTCTCTCCCCTCCCCCACCTTTTAAATCTATTCCTCATCTTGTTTTTCTCCAGTCCTGCCGAAGGGTCTCGGCCCAAAATGTTGCTAGTGTTTATTTTGATAATTTTCAAAGCAGAAGTAGGAATAATGCTCATAAATAGTTATTGTTGTAGAGCTGCTGAGAGAATACAGAAAATGCATCTTAAAACACAACTAATTATATCAATATTTCTTCCTAGCCTGCCACACTGGCAAGATTGTCATGAATTGTGGAGCAAAAAACGGCGAAGACAGAAGCAGTCTGGGATTAGTGATGATACAGCACCAAAAGTTTCTCGTAAGGACTCTGCTTTAAGTTTGGATGATAGCAGGAACAACACACCTCAAGGCTTACAACTCCCTCAACATAAAACTCAGGGCAATTCCAGTATAGGAATAGGTCAGTGATAACTCTGCTTTCTGTTGGCTTTGTTTTCTCATTTGTGCTGCTTGTTCATTAATAAAAGGGTCTGCCACAAATATGCCTTCAGCTCGTCTCCATGTTCTGTCCTTAAGGCTCCAAAACTGAAATTTGGCTTTGTTTCTCTGTTAAAACAGAATGTGCTTTAAGTGGCATTGATGATAAAGTGCTAGTCTGACTTCCTTGTATATGTAAAATTAACACTAAGGTGCTGTTGAACTCAAACGCTCAGTCAATACAATCTCTCAGTTAATTGACATTACTGCTCCTTTACATGGCTGTTGGGCTTGCTGTCCCCAAAAGTTAACTACCTATTGACTACCATTTTGATTTTATCTTTTTAATGGTACCTTTTGTTTCTTCAACTTTGTACGTGTATGCACGTCTCTCTGCCCTCCTATTTCACACTGTGCAATTGCGCCCCTCTTTATGTCTGGCCTTGATGTCTCTTCACCTCTTCAATTTTCCTCACATCATGTGTTCTGTTTTCTGGATGCTTCCTCGGCACCACCTTTCTTGTCCCTATGTCTCTCTCTTAATTTGCAAATGTTAATGTGCTTAATTTAAGCTTCGGAGCACTGACCCCTCTGAACTAGATAGTTGTGGGTTCATGCAATAAATCAAGATTTAAATACACAATATAGATATACACATAATTGCATTACTGAAGATTTTTGAGTTATTTGATAATTCAGCGTCTCCCAAATTTGGGCTAAATGAAGAATTGTAGAGTTCACTAGTATGTAACTAATTTCTCATCCTTATCGAATGCCATCCAAGCCTTAAAATGTATTAATAAGCTCTTTGTGTGGTACTTTACATAGGTTTTTGAGCCTTAAAACAATTATTTGTGTTTATGGTTTATGACTTTAAGTTCAGAGATCTGTTTGCAAATAACTGAAAAGACCATGATAACTAAGGTGCATCTTTAAACACTGCTTTTCAATTGTTACTTTCACGCTCTTTGTCCTACTAACTCAGACAGTTATTTGGGAACCAGCAATGTATTTGGATTCCAACTTGTATTTTCAACCTCTCTTCTTGTCTGGTGAGCGTTCAGAAAACAAAATTTCATTTTAAACCTCTCGCATTATGATTGTGCCCCAGGTGTCCAGCTACAGTTTACCCCATGGACTATAGGTAAAGGATATATTCCAAAATTTCATCAATAATTTCAATATTTTGAAATGACCAACCTCAATATCTGAGCATCCTGAAAAATTTAATTCAAACCGTGTTGCTGATTTTCTCGTAAGTGACCTATTGTGCACTCATAGTCCCTGAATAAGTTTATCATTTAACTCATCAACTCTAATTTGGTCAATTTTGACTAATTATTGAAGGGAAACTGGACTGTACTGAACGGGAGAGTACAATAGAAATTTATACGTTTTTTTCTTACAAGGAAAGGTATATATTAATGGAGGAAAAAGCTTCAGATCGGCTTATCATTCTTGTCTATATTAATGAATGTTCCTCATTAGACGTTAATTTATGATAATAGTCGTGGAGCACAGTGACTGGCCTTTTGGCCCATCTACTCCCTGACTACCTGTTACCAATCTACTCGCACTCAGACTATAGCCTCTATACCCTTCCCATCGATGAACTTGCATCCGGCACTTGCATTAGCAACTCCTTCCACATTCTCATAATTATCTGAGTGAAGTGTTCCCCCTCAGGTTCCTCAAGTATTTCTCATCAGGATTTTTATTTTACCGTTGCAGTTTCTTAACTCTACCCACAAGGATTCTAAACCATTCCTTCCTCTTTCTAAGCTTTTGATCTCATTTTTCTTCCCAACAGAGCCACCTCACCCCCTCTGCCGACCTGTCTGTCCCTTCGATACAAGGTGTATCCTTGAATTCCCAATTATGATCTTTCAACTACGATTAATTAATGCCCACAATGTCAAAACCCAATCTCTAACTGTGCTACGAGATCATATTCTGTATCATGCATGCATTCAAATATACTATTACATCTTCAATCCTGTATTCATCACCCTTCTTGATTTTTGCCCCCATGTTACAACTCATCCCACTGATTACAATTTTACCCTATCAAGAACTTGTTTTTCCTCAGTCTCACTACACACTGCATCTACTTGTATATCAACTGCCCTATCCTCAGCACTATCACTGTTTCGTATCCCCATGCCAA
Organism: Mobula birostris; assembly: GCF_030028105.1. NCBI lineage: Eukaryota > Metazoa > Chordata > Chondrichthyes > Myliobatiformes > Myliobatidae > Mobula > Mobula birostris. The sequence continues at coordinate 9,935,047 of NC_092370.1, forward strand.
CTTAGTTTAAACCCGCCCCAAACTTATACTTAACGTGCCAATTTAATTCTTCAAAGCAAGCAAAAGAAAAATAGATGAATAATGAAATTAGCAGGTTTGGATTTTTAAAAACCATTCAGTAATGTAAAAGATAACAAGTGTTCGGAGTTAAACACATCTTTTACATAAAACTGGGACAAAAATGGGATTTGAAGATGGTCAGGATTGCAAAAAGTATTTGTTCAAGAGGATCAATAAAGGGACTATCGTTCACTATTTAGTTAAAGAATTGGCATTGTGGAATTGGAAGTACTATTTTAAAGTTTGCAATAGGTACAAAATCAAGTAGGTAATAAAGTAAAATATACTTCCTTTTCAGAAATGCTCTTCTCCGTACTCCAGTATGCATCAATGAAAGTACTTGGAGGCATGGAGAAGAGAAAGTTTGTTCAAAAATCTAGGAGGATGCAAACAAGTTTGAACAGGCTGGAGTTTCTTTTAAATAGAAAAGAGACAATGACAGAATGTAATCTTTGGGAATTAAAAAAAATTAAAAGGCTAGATGTGGATATGTTTTGGTTTGTGGCTTACTTGAGACCTGGGGGAATAAATATTAAAATTATAAATCCAAAAACTGACAATGAGAAGAATTCCCTTTGCTTGGCGATTAGACTGCAGCAACTAGCATTTTGTAGGGCTTGAGATATACAGTACCCCCAAATAGATACAAGGGGAAGCTTAGTAAACTCAAGAAATAGATAAGTTGATGTGGTTATATTTTTCAATCAAGGGACTGGTGTGTAGTTTGCAAGAAGCACAAACACTTATTGCACCAAATAGCTTATTTCAGTGCTGCAGTTATCTGGTAAAAAGGGAGAATTTGGACATCTTATTTTATTTATTTAGAGATGCAGTGCAGAACAGGCCCTTGGGCCCAGTGAGTCACTGTCTAGCAACCCACCCATACAGCATCATTCTAATCACAGGATGAATGACAATGACCAATTAACCCACTAACTGGTATTTCTTTTGTTCGATTGTTAAGGTTGAGGTTTCAAGGTACTTGGAGGCACATGTAAAATAGGTGAAAGTCAGCATAATTTCCTTAAGGGAAAATCTTGCCTGATAAATCTGTTGGAATTCTTTAAGGAAATAACAAGCAAGATAGACAAAGAAAAATCAGTGGATGTTGTGTACTAAAGGCCTTTGACAAAGTATCACACTTGAGGCTGTTTAGTAAGATAAGGGCCCATGGTATTACAGGGAAAATATTAGCATGGACAGAGCATTGGCAAAGAATAGGAATAAAGGGAGCCTCTTCTGTTTGGCTGCTGGTGATGAGTGGTGTTCTGCAATGATCGGTGTAGGGACCGCTTCTTTTTATGTCAATGACTTGGATGATGGAATTGCAGGTTTTGTAGCCAAGTTTGTAGACAATACGAAGATAGGTAGAGGGGCAGGTAGTGTTGAGGAAGTAGAGAGACTCCAGAAGGACATAAATAGATTAGGAGAATAGGCAAAGAAGTTGAAGATAGAGTACAGTGTTGGGTAGTGTATGGCCATGCACTGCGAGAAAATTTTAAAAATCTAACGTGCAAAGGGGTTTGGGAATCCTTCTGCAGGATTCCCTAAAGGTTAACTTGCAGGTTGAGTCTGTGGTGAGGAAGGCAAATGCAGTGGCAGCATTCATTTCAAGAGGACTAATATGTAAAAAGGAGGATGTAATGCTGAGGCACTGTAACTTAAGGCACTAGTGAGGCCTCACTTGGAGTATTGTGAGCAGTTTTGGACTACTTATTTAAGGAGGGATGTGCTGACATTGGAGAGGGTATAGAGGAGGTTCATGAGAATGATTCTGGGATTGAAAGGCTCATTTTATGAAGAGCGTTTGATGGCTCTGGGCCTGTACTCGCTGGAATTTGGAAAAATGTGAGATCTCATTGAAACCAATCGAGTGTTGAAAGGCCTAGATCGGGGGTTCCCAACCTGTGGTCCACAGATCCCTCGGTTAATGGTAGGGATCCATGTCATTAAAAAAGATTGGGAGCCCCTGACCGAGATAGTGGATAGTTGTTTCCTGTAGTGAGGGTGTCTAGGACCAGAGGGCCTTGAGAAGCGTCCATTTAGAATGGAAATGAGGAATTATTTTAGCTAGAGGGTGGTGAATCTGTTGAATTCGTTTTCACAGACCAAGACCAGGTCATTGAGTGTATCTGAGGTGGAGGTTGACAAATTCTTGATAAGTCATGGTGTGAATGATTATGGAGAGAAGAGAGGAGAATTGGGTTGAGAGGGAAATGGATCAGCCATGATGAAATGACGGAGTAGACTTGATGGGTTGAATGGCCTAATTCTGCACCAATGTCTGATGGTCTTTGGACTGGGAGGAAACCAGAGCATTCAAAAGAAACCCAGGTGCTCACAGACAACATTCAAACTCCTTACACACTGAGCCAGAATTGAACTCTGTACTTCAGAACCCCACCCCCAAGTGTTAATAGTGATGTGCAAACTGCTACACTACCGTTATGCCCCATAGGCAAGGCCTTTGAATACCAAGGCCAGGTGACCATTGCCCAGTGCTGTGTGCTCGCTTGTCACTTATCAGCCCATGCCAATGCATCTTAATCTTCTGGATCAGCCTGCCATGTGGTAGGACAACGCTATTAGCTTTGAAGTGAAAGCTAGCAGAATAGAAAAGAGTGAATTATTTCCATTTTTTTTGGAATCAAGGTGTCACTTGCATAAAACATAGAACAGTACAGCCTTCAGCCCACCATGTTGTGTTGACCCCTTAACTTAGGCCACGATCAATCTAACTCCTCTTCCACACGATGCTGCATTTTCTTTCATCCATGTGCCTTTCTAAGAATTTATTAAATATCCCTAATGTACCTGCCTCTACCACCAACCCTGGCAGTGTGTTCCACACACCTATCACTTTCTGTGTGAAGTGGAAAAAAAACACCTCTGACATCCCACCATGCACACCTTCAAACTCTTTCAAGTTATGCTCCCTTGTAGTAGCCACATCTGCCTTGGAGGAAAAAGTCTCTGGCTATCCACTCGATCAATACCCCTTATCATCGTGTATACCTCTATAAAGTCACCTCCTCTCCTCCTCCATTCCAAAGAGAAAAGCCCTTGCTCACACAGTCTATTCTCTTAAGACATGCTCTCTAATCCAAGCAGCAAGCATCTATTGCTAAATCTATAATTGCCATTAGAAAGCAGCGAGAAGCCATCTTGAACCACAGCAGTGCTTTTGGTGAAGGTATTTTCGCAGTGTCTTTGGTACGGAATTTTTCGATATAGTAAAAACAGCCCTCACCTCAACACTGATTTGATTCTACAACCTGTGGACTCACCTTGAAGGACTCTACATCTCCTGTTCTCAGTATTATTTACTTACACATTTATTTATTTGCAGCTTATCTTTTGCGTTTTAGTTGCTTGTTCGTCTTTGTAGTTTTTATTGATTCTATTGTATTTTTATTCTACTGTAAATACCCATAAGAAAATGAATCTCAGGGTGATGTATATATATATATTTTGATAAATTTACTTTGAACTTTGTATTCTCTGATCTAGATATGTGACTTTGAGGTGGAATCTGCTGGTGGTGGTGGTTTCCATGCCCTGTGCTTCTTGAAGGTGGAGGTTGCAGGAATGGGCTGTGCTGTCAGTAGCCTGGCAAGGAGCTGCAGTGTATCTTGTGGATGTTGCACACTATGGACTGTCTGTCATTAGGTGGAATCGATGGCTAAGTTGTGTAGTATGCCTGTCAAAAAAGCTGCTCAACCTGTGTGGTGCTGAATTGCTTGAGTTTCACTTTTCTAAGCACATGTTGAACAGTATCCTATCTCGAGATTAATTTTCTTGCAACCATTTACAGGAAAAGTAAATCCGTTGGATAGGGTTAACCATGGATGTCCCATCCTAGCTGTCTATGTGTTACACAAGCCAGTGCAGTACGATATGGAGAGCAAGCCGTGGCCCCTGCAGCAGGCTCCCTCTCTCCACACAGTTGATCAATCCAAAGGAACGGCAGAGATTGATACAGTTTGGCACCAGCAGCATTGCAGGAATTGCCAGTCAGCGTTGAACTTGACGCTGGGTTGTCTTCAGGACTTCAGCTCTGGATTTTTCCTTTGGTGTTTACTCCCAAAGCCTTCCCCATGGTTGGGTATAGCCACAAGGCAGTGGAGATTGGAGATCAGGAATTCCTTCTCCTGGTTGAGCTGCCAACCATGGCTGGCAAGCACCATCTGCCAAAGTGACTGGTTTTAAGGTGCCGGTAACGCACCTTTGCCCCTTTTCCTGTCAGTAGAAACTGTTCTGCTGGGCTTGGTTATCAGAGGCTATTTGAAGCACATGCCAACTTAATAGGAAGTGGGAGCTTATCTCCACTACAGGCCCCGGCTATGACAATAGAACTTATGAATAACTACATCAAGGCTGACAAGCAATCAATGTGCAAAAGAAGACAAACAGTGCAAATGGAAGAATAATACTGAGTGCATGAGTTGTAAAGCAAATTGAATGTATTTCATGATAATCCAGATTTGTGCCTTGTAGGTGGTGAAAAGGCATTAGTTGATATGGAAGCAAGTCACCTGCTACAGGACAACCATTTTCTCAATAGTTGTATTTATCAGGCTCTTGAACCAGAGGGGATAACTTCACTCAATTTTACTTACCCTGTCACTTAACTGTTCCCACCTATCGACCTACTTTCAAGGACTCTTCATCTCATGTTCTCATTATTTATTGCCTATTTGTGATGTATAATTTGTGTTTTGCACATTTTGCCCATTTTTTTCATGTTGAATTTAAAAATCAGCACTGATCCTAGTAATAAACCTGGTGGCACACTATAGAACATAATTAGCCTTTTAGCCCACGATATTGTGACAGCTCTTCAACCTACTCCTCCATCTCCTCCACAAACTCCATCAGCCCAAGGTGCTCCTCTGGTTTTTGCTTAGCCCCCTGCTCAGTTCACTTTATACTTGGACTAAGAGGTAAGTACAGCTCCAGTGCCATATTCAAGTTTACTGACGGTACCACTGTTGTGGGCCGAATCAAAGGTGGTGATAAGGCATAGAGGAGGGAGATTGAAAATCTGGCTGAGTGGTGCCTCAACATCTCCTCAATGTCAGCAAGACCATGGAGCTGATTATTGACTTGAAGAGGAAACCAGAGGTCCATGAGCCAGTCTACATCGGGGGATCAAAGGTGGAAAGTGCTGGAAACTTTAAATGACAACAGTGTTATCATATCAGAGGATCTGTCCTCAGTCCATCATGTAAGTGCCATTACAGAAAAAGCACGGCAGTACTGCTACCTTTTTTCCTGTTTCAGAAGTTTGCATGACATCTAAAGCTTTGACAAGCTTCTATAGAGGTGGTGTGGAGAGTATATTGACAGGTTACACAAAGGCCTAGTATGGAAACACCGATGCTCTTGAATGGGAAATCCTACAAAAAGTAGTGAACACAGCCCGGTCCATCACAGGTAAAACCCTCCCCGCTACTGAGCACATCTACGCAGAATGCTGTCACAGGAAAGCTGTATCCATCATCAAGTTCCACCGCCATTCAGGCCGTGCTCTCTTCCTGCTGCTGCCACGAGGAGGAAAGTACAGGAGCCACAGTGCTGGGTTCAGGGAGAGTTACTACTCCTGAACCATCCAGAGAGGATCACTCCACTCAACTTCTCTCACCCTATCACTGTTCCCACAACTTACAGACTCACTTTCAAGGACTCTTCATCTCATGTTCTGTATATTTTTATTACTAGTATATTATATATTTTGTATTTGCACAGTTGTCTTTTGCACAATGGTTGTCTGTGCATGCCATTGGGTGCTGTGATTCCATTGCATTTCTTGGATTTGCTGTTTTTGCCCGCAAGAAAATTAATCTTAGGGTTGTATATGGTGACATAAATGTACTTTAATAATACATTTGCTTTGATTGCTCTAAGATCAATCTGACCCGTCACACATAGCCCTTCATTTTTCTTTCCGCCATCTGCCTATCTTTAAGAGTCTCCCTAAATGTCCCTATTGTATCTGTCTCTACCTCCACCCTTGCAACATGTTCCATAAGCCCACTACTCTGTGTATTTTTTTAAAAAAAAACTACCTCTATATTTTTCCTCTAATCACCTTAAACTATGCTATGCCTCCTAGTATTAGCAATTTCTGCCCTGGGGAAAAAGTCTCTGGCTGTCCACTCTTCCACTGCCTTTTATCAGTTTATACTTTATACTTTATTGTCGCCAAACAATTGGTACTAGGACGTACAATCATCACAGCGATATTTGATTCTGCGCTTCCCACACCCTGGATTACAAATATTAAATATTAAAAATAGTAAAATTAGTAAATATTAAAAATTTAAATTATAAATCATAAATAGAAAATAGAAAAATGGGAAGTAAGGTAGTGCAAAAAAACCGAGAGGCAGGTCCGGATATTTGGAGGGTACGGCCCAGATCCGAGTCAGGATCTGTTCAGCAGTCTTATCACAGTTGGAAAGAAGCTGTTCCCAAATCTGGCCGTATGAGTCTTCAAGAACTCTGCCAAGCCAACTCTCATGCTCCTTCATTCCAAAGAGAAATGAGAAATAGACTATGCCTACGCTTCCTAAACAAACTGGGTAAACATTTGTTTTTTATCCTAAGCAATCTTGAGTACATCATGCCACCACCCAATTTAGCCAATGGACTTGAGTTTAGTTTGGAAGCTTAAGTTAATTTATCATTAAATGCTTTTTGGAATGTAAATACAATGGATTCTGGTTAATTGGGACATATCAGGACCAGCACATTTTAGCCCAATTAAGTAGTAGCTCCAATTAGTTTCATGGAAGTTTCGTGTTAAAGGTATTAAGAAAACACAAACTGAGTAACAAATTATGTTTCAAGAGGAAAACCTGCAGATGCTGGAAATCCAAGCATCACACTCAAAGTGATGAAGGAATTCAGCAGGTCGGGCAGCATCTATGGAAAAGAGTACAGTTGATGTTTTGTGCCAAGACCCTTCAGCAGGACTGGAGGAAAGAAAGAGAGAAACACCTGAAACGTTGACTGTACTTTTTTTCCATAGGTACTGCCTGTCCGCTGTTCCTCCAGCACTTCGTGTGTGCTGCAACAAGTTACGTATTTAAATTAGAATACTATCAATGGTACTGCAGTACTATAAGATTGTGTATTAGTTCCTAATAGTTAATGGTAGAGGAATTCATCCAGTGTATACAATGAACAAAATCAGCGTAGACACCTAGTGCAGATAGTGGACTGCCTTCATGCAATGCTTTTGATGATTGCGTCCTCTAAATCATCATTTTCATTGTAACATTCAAGAGGATTATCGATACCTTCAAGTCCTTCAAAGTTCCTAATTTGTTGAAGTGGTGAGATAATATCTTCACTCCCAGCTGTTTCTGGCACTTCCGAACCTGAATCTGCAATGACCAAAACAATTCAGAATTTTCTTACTGCTTTTTTTTTTTTACCAACTGTCAGTAACAAAAATCACAGCTTTTGAACACAAACATGTGCAACTGACTAAAATAAGCACCGGGTAGCTTCTTATGGCGACACACGCATGCAGTAGACACTAGTTAGAAACTGTTCAGTAACAGTTTCCTGCCCTAATTAAGTGGCATAGTATCCCAAATAAATGAAAGGAATCCTGCTATTTTCTCAATTTGATTTGTCCCAAATAAGTGGCTGCCCTGATTAACCAATGGCCCTATTAACCAGAATCTCCTGAATATAGATTAGCTGCACTAACCTCATCAAGAGATTCAGTCCAGTTAGTTGTAATGATTTCCCTTACTGAATCTTCCATATACTGATCTCTTCATCTATTGATCCAAGTGTCTGACAGCTTATTATTCTAAGAAGGCTTTGAAAAGCTCATCCACTGATAGGACTATAATTCCTAGATTCATGCTTCTCTTTCTTCTTTTCCTGTATTTGAGCAGAAGTGGAAGATTTTCCCACCTGGACCAGATAACAGTGCCAACAACCTTCCTAGCAACTCTATTTTTATCCTACCCAATAATTATTGAATCTGAGTTTACTGCAGCTTTGGCAAAGTCCTTTTTAATAGATGTTGATGCAAGGTATTCATGTATGAGCTCAACTGTATTTTCTGCCTACATTAATAGAAATCCAGTTTGGTCCTAAATGGACCCATCAGCACTAACAATCCACTTGCTGTTGGTTTAAATTCTTTGGTGCAATGGTCAGACATTCTTTTCTCTGTCTTGCTCCCCCCCCCACCTCAAAAACATGGGCTCTTCAACTCCAACATTCTCCACTTCCTTGGACTATACTTAAAAATTGCCACCTCCTCTTGTAAATCAAAAGTTCCGCTCTTTCTCTCTTGCCTTAGAATATAGAACAGTACAGCACTAGACAGACCATTTGGGCCACAATGCTGTACTGATCAAGATGCCATTGGCATCACGATTACTGCAGCATTGTGAGGCAAATGTCGTCCATCCATATCCCTCAATTTCCCTCGTATTCCCATGTCTATCCTGAATTCCACCAAGCTTTGTTTCCACGATTTCCCTGGTAACCAATTCCAGGCAACTAACCATCCTATGGTGTGGTGTTTTTTAAACTTGTCCCTTACACCCCTATAAACGACCCTACTCCAGCCTTAAAAATGTGTCCTCTGATATTTGACATTTCTACCCTGGGAACAAGATTCTGACTCTACCTATCTCTGCTAAATATTTCATTTGATGTTGGAATTGTTAAATTTGCAAGGTATTCAGTTTATATTGGTAATTTACATGCAAAACTTTTCTACTTTCCATTATTTGATAAAAATATTCTAATTATTAGCATAATAGCTACTTTATTATTCCTTCACTTCAACCAAATGGTCTCTTTGACACCACCCCCCACTCCCCCATACATTTTCTCTTTTAAGCCCTGTTAACATAGAACTGAGAATATTACCGCACAGTACAGGCCAACCTTTTAACCTACTCCAAGATCAATTGAACTCTTCCCTCGTACATAACTCTCCATTTTTCTATTTCTATCATCTACATGCCAGAGTTTCTTAAAATATCATTAATGTATTTGCCTCTACCATAAATTGAGTGGAAAAGTAAATTGTGTAATAAATATGGAGAGTCTGCAGAGAGATGTAGATAGGTTAAGTGAGCGGGCAAGGGTCTGGCAGATGGAGTACAGTGTTGGTAAATGCAAGGTCATCCACTTTGGAAGGAAAAATGGAAGAGCAGATTATTATTCAAATGGTAAAAAATTGTAGCTTGTTGCTGTGCAGAGGGACTTGTGAGTGCCTTTGCATGAATCACAAAAGGTTGGTTTGCAGGTACAGCAGGCCATCAAGAACGCAAATGGAAAATTGGCCTTATTGCTATAGGAATTGAATTTAAGAGAGGGAAGGTTATGCTGCAACTGTACAGGGTACTGGTGAGGCTGCACCTTGGGGTACTGTGTGCAATTCTGTTTCCTTACTTGAGGGATGTACTGGCTTTGGAGGCAGTGCAGAGGAAGTTCACCAGGTTAATTCCAGAGATGAGGGGGTTAGACCATGAGGAGAGATTGAGTCGCCTGGGACTGGACTTGCTGGAATTCAGAAGGATGAGAGGAGATCTCATAGAAACACATAAAATTATGAAAGGGTTAGATAAGATAGAGGTAGGAAAGTTGTTTCCACTGATAGGTGAGGCGAGAACTGGGGGACATAGCCTCAAGATTTGGGGGAGTAAATTTAGGCCTGAGATTATGAGGAATTGCTTTTCCCAGAAACTGCTAAATCTGTGGAATTCTCTGCCCAATGAAGCAGTGGAGACTACCTCAGTAAATATATTTAAGACCAGGTTGGATAGCTTTTTGCGTAGTAAGGGAATTAAGGGTTATGGGGAAAAGGCAGGTAGGTGGAGATGAGTCCATGGCCAGATCAGCCATGATCTTATTGAATGGCAGGGCATTCCATGCACCCACTATGATGTTTTAAAAAAACTTGCCTTTGGCACTAAACTAAGATTTCCTTAATTTCACTTTTTTTTCCCCCTTTTCTGAATGCATTATGCTTGGTGACAGCAAGTACTTTTAAAAAAAACTTGGAGTCCCTTATCACAATTGCAAGTAATCACTCACAACCATAGTAACCACTTCATGCATTTGCACTTGCTCCAAAATGAACTGTTTTTGATAATCCACCTAACTCTCACAGTTATATAAAACAGAAACTGGCTTCTTGGCCTATCACTTCTGTAATATCTATTAAACATCCATCTGCTTCAATCTTTCGTTACATTTTACATCACTATCAAATCTCCCAATTCAAGTGACAGTTAACTGTGGCAATTTACCTACCAATTAGCGTGTTTGGCTGAAACCCTCTGGTTTGCTCCAATTATTTAAATTGAGTGGTGTCCCTCAGTTTTCAATACTTTTAAGTGATATATCTAGATGTCTGCCACAGCTTTAATTATCCAATATGCAAGAATAATAGTCCTTCTTGTGTTTAAATGTAACGTATGAGGAGTGTTTGGCTATGGACTTGTACTTGTTGGACTTTAGAAGAATGAGGGGGGAATCTCATTGAAACCTATCAAATATTGAAATACCTGGATAGAATAGATGTGGAGAGTATTGGACTAGAAGGCATAGCCTCAGAATAGAAGAATGTTTAGAATAGATGAGAATTTTCTTTATCTAGTGTTGAATTTGTTTAATTCATTGCCAGAGATTGCTGTGGAGGCCCAGTCATAGTGTTTATTTATAGCAGCAGTTGATAGGTTCTTGATTAATAAGGTCATAAAAGGTTATGAGTGGAAGACAGGAGGAGGAGAGAGAAAATAAATCTGTCAAGATCGAACTGCAGCATAGACTTGATGGGCTGAATGGCCTAATTCTGTTCCTATGTTTTTTGGTCAGATGTGATTAAATTCATGCTGACACCAATATGTTACCAATGGCAAAGCCTGCACAACTTAATCTCACAAGTAAGTGGCACTGAGGTAACCAAAAGATTGCTTGAAGTCCTGGGATTTCTAGTTCCTTTAGGACCTCTGCCATCTTTCTTTCTAGGTCATTAGTTTTAATATGAATAAGGTTTTTGACTCTCCTATACAATGTACTGCAGTATCCTAGGCCCTGCTGCCGGATAAATGGCGTACTGAATAAGGATCCTTTCTGTTCTAATCCCCAATTATCATCGTGCTAATGTGCTTTGTTGCACTTTAAGGGTCACCACCTTTGATTAGCTTAACTGAGTTTGATCACATTATATTCTGTGTGTAGCAGATAGCATTACGCTGTACAGTGCCAACAATTGGTTCAATTCTTGCTGCTGTCCGTACAGTTTGTACATTCTCCCTGTAACTATGTGGGTTTCCTCCAGGTGCTCCAGTTTCCTCCCATATTCCAAAGACAAATGAGTTATGGTCAGTGAATGATAAGTTGACAATGAAAGCATGGCAATACTTGCTGGCTGCTGACACATCCTCATACTGTTGATCGTTGACACAAGCAACGCATTTCACTGTATGTTTCAATATTTGTGTGACAAATAAAGCTAATCTCTCTCATCGTTATTAAATCACTTAGTGAACTTAGTGTCGGCATTCATTTCCATTGTCATCTGTAAGGAGTTTGTGCATCCTCCCCATGAATGCATAGGTTGTTTCCCAGTGCTTCGGCTTCCTCCCATATTCCAAAGTCATACCAGTTAGTGGGTTAATTGGTCGTTGTAACTTGTCCTGTGCTTAGGCTAGGGTTAAAAAGGTGGGTTGCTGGGTGGTGTGGGCCTGTTCCACTCAGTATCCCTAAATAAATACATTAAATTTATCTGCATTCACAATACTTAAGTTGTCATGACTGATCAAATTTCTGTATTTATAAATATGCATGAAGTATTCGAAGATCTATAAAATATGTGCTAAGCTTTTAATTTTAAAGATGTCCTGTATTTTTGCTGAGCTTTAAAGGAGGTGTATTTCTCTGCAGAGAGTAAAGGTACTGGACAGCCACTAAACCAGAATGACCTGGCCATCCTTGTGAACCTGTTGAGATCCAAGAACAGTCTTAGCCTGGCACATCTCGCTCAAGCGTTGAATATTAAGGTGAATCCGGAGACTCAGCAGCAGCTCAGCACAGTGAACCTTCCAGCCGGAGTCCTGGCAGCAGCTGCTAAGCAACAGCAAGAAGTCGAGAAGCCACCAGTGGTAACACCATCTGTGCCGCCTCAACCCACGCAGCCACCACAAAAGAGTGAGATTGATTCCGCTCAGACCGCCATTCAGAGTGCACTGGCCGTTTTATTAGCCCAGCTGATTAAGACACCTCAGCCAAAAGAAAAGGAAGTTGTTGCTGAGGCGGAGAGCACTGTTTCTGAAGTTGAGGTGCCAGCGGAACCCCCAGAACCCCCGGATCCTCCTGAACCCATGCCTGCCGGACTTGGTACGTTAACCTGCACTCACTTTCACTTTGCACTTATTTTACCTCCAGCGAATACAAGCCCAGTGCCATCAAATGCTCCCTTTCATTCCCAGAATAGTTCTCATGAACCTCCTCTGGAGCCCCTCTAATGGAAGCACAACTTTTCTTAGATAAGGGGCCCGAAACTGCTAACAGTAGTGTTAGTGTTGTCTGACCAGTGCCTTGTAAAGCCTCAGCATCACATCCTTGCTCTTATATTCTTGTCCTTTTGAAATGAATGCTAACGTTGCATTTGCCTTCTTACCACTGACTGAACTGGCAAGTTAACCTTTAGCGAGTCCTGCACAAGGCCTCCCAAGTCCCTTTCCACCTCAGATTATTCCATTTTCTCCCTGTTTAGAAAATAATTTACACCTTTAATTCCTTCTGCTGAAGTGTACAATCATACACTTATGCTATATTCCATCTGCCACTTCCTTTGTCCATTCACCTAATCTGTCCTACAGACTTGCTGCTTCCTCAACACTACCTGCCCCTTCACCTATCTTCATATCATCCAAAAACTTGGCCTCAAAGCCAACAATTCTGTCATCAAAATCATTGACATAACGTGAAAAAAGCAGTCTCAGTCCTGACCCCTGTGGAACACCTCTTGTCACCTACAGCCAACCAGAATAGGCTCCCTTTATCAATCTTTGCCTCTTTGCCTCCTGCTAATAAGAGAATCTTCTATCCATGCTTGTATCTTTCCTGTAAAATCATGGGCTCTTACCTTGTTACGCAACTTCATGTGCAGCACCTTGTCAAAGACCTTCCGAAAATCCAAGTAAACAACATCCTTTGTCTATCTTGCCTGTTATTTCCTCAAAGAATTCCAACAAATTTGTCAGGCGAGATTTTCCCCTGAAGGAAACCTAACTTTGGCCTACTTTATTATGTACCTCCAGGTACTCTGAAACTTCATCCTTACTAATGGGCTCCAGAAGCTTCCCAGCCACTGAAGTCAGACTAACTGGCCTATATTTATCTTTTTTCTGCCTCCATCCCTTCTTAAGGAGTGGAGTGACTTAACAGATCGTACCTTCCCTGTAGAGATCCCAATGATCCAGAAATCTGAAACCCTGCTCCATGCACCACTTCCTTAGCCATTCATTCATCTGTGCTACCATCCTTTTCTTGCTCTGCCTGGGTTACTAGGAGTAACCCAGAGATTACTACTTTGGAGGTCCTGTTCCCAAACTCCCTATATTCACTGTGCAGGACCTGTACCCCTTTCTACCTAAGTCATTCATGCCAATGTGCAGTACAACCTGTGGCTGCTTACCCTCCCACTTACGATTCTTCCGTAACTGCGCTGAGACATCCTGGACCCTAGTCCCTGCGAGGCAACATACCATCCTGGCTTCTCTTTCGTGGCCACTCGATATCCTGTCTGTCTCCAAACTAACTCTGGAGAGGGTCCAGAGGAGGTTCACAAGAATGATTCCTCCACTACATTCACATGTGCATTGGTGCTGTTTCATGCACCCATGCTTGCCTCCAACCTCCAATCCGCCCTTAAATTCACTTGGTTTATTTCTGGCACTTCTCTCCCCTTTCTTGATTTGTCTCCATCTCTGGAGACAAACAGTTGACTGACATTTTTCATAAATCTGATTACTATGGCTGCCCTGACTAAACCTCTTCCCACCAGAGATGTCCTCCTCCTTCAAAGAACAGGGTTTCCCATTGATACCACTCTCACCGTACCTCCTCTATTTCCTGAACATCCGTGCTCACCGCATCTTCAGTGATAGAGTTCCCCTTGTTCTTACCAATCATCCCATGAACCACCACATCCAACACATCATTCTTCACTGCTTTCGCCATCTCCAAAGGGATCCCACCACCAAATTATCTGTCCACTCTGCTTTCCGTGGGGATCACACCTTCCGTGATTTCCTTGTTCATTTGCACTTCCCCCGTTAATCTACCTCCTGGCACTTATTTTGCAAGCAGTCTAACTGTTGCACCTGCCCATTCACCTCAGTTCAGGGCCCTAAACAGTCATTCCAGGTGAGGCAACACTTCACCTGCCAATTTGCTGGGGTAGTCTACTGTGTCCAGTGCTCCTGATGCGGCCTCTACATTGGTGAGACCTGTTGTAAATTTGGGGACTGCTTTGTTGAGCATCTTCGCTCCATCCGTCAAAAGCAGAACTTCCCAGTGGCCAAACATTTTAATTCCCATTCCCACTCCCATTCAGACATTGCCTCCTCTTGTGTCATGATGAGGTCACTCTTGGAGGAACAACAACAGCCTGTATTCTGTCTGGGTAGCCTCCAACATGGTGGCATGTGTATTGATTTCTCCTTTCGGTAACAAAAAAAAATTCTCTCCTCCTCCCCTCTTCTATCCCCCACTGTGGTCTCTGCCGTCTTGTCTATCACCTCCCCTAGTTCTACACCACCTTCCTTTTCTCCTATGGTCCACTCTTCTCTATCAGTTCTTTCCTCTCCAGCCCTTTACCTTTTTTTGCCCACTTGACTTCACCTATCACCTTCTAGCTATCCTTCTTCCCCTCTCCCCACCTTTTTATTCTGATGTCTTTCCACTTTCCTTTCCAGTCCTGAGGAAGAATCTCAGCTCGAAACATCGATTATTTATCTATGGATGCTGCTTGACCTGTTGAGTTCTTCCAGCATTTTGTATGTGTTCCTGTTTTGCAATCTGTATATGGTTCAGGCCCTCTGCTGCTTTCTACGCTTCTATAGACTCTGTTCCCTTCTCCCAGTTAAATACAGATGCAAAAACAAACCATTTAAGATATCCCATTTTTTGTTTTTGGCTCCATGTATAGAATATCATTCTAATCTTTCAGAGGACCAGTTTTGTCCTTTGCTATCCTTTTGCTGTTAATATACCTGTAGAAGCCCTTGGGATTCTCCTTCACCTTGTCTGCTCGAATAACTTCAAGCTTTCTTTCAACTCTACTGATTTGGTCCTTCCTGCCTATACCTGCTATGCATCTCCTTTTTCTTAACGAGACCCTCAATATCTCTCAAAAACCAAGGTTTCCTAAACTTGTTATGCTTGCCTTTCATTCTGACAGGAACATCCAAACTTTACTCTCAAATTTTTACTTTTGAAGACTTCCCTCTTACCATGTACACCTGCCAGAAATCAACCTGTCCCAATCCACACTTTCAGTTCCTTTTTGATACCATCAAAATTGGCCTTTCTCAACGTGTGGACCAGACCTGTTCTTTTCCATAATTATCTTGAAACTAATGGCATTATGATCACTAGGTACAAAGTGTTCCCCTACACAGACTTTTGTCACTTGCCCTGTCTCATTCGTTTTAGGAGATCTGGTATTGCACTCTCTCTAGTTGGGACTTCCATGTACTGCTTAAGGAAACTTTCCTGAACCCATTTGATAAACCCTTGCCCATCTAGACTTTTTACAGTATGGGAGTCCCAGTCAATATGTGGAAGTTAAGATCATCTAATATTACAACTTCGTTTCTCTTTGTCTGTAATCTCTTTACAAATTTGCTCTTCTAAATCCCGTGGACCGTTTGGTGGTCTCATTAACATGATCATCCCTACTTTATTTGTCAGCTCCACCCATAGAGCCTCAATAGATGAATTTTCTAGTCTGTCCTGTCTGAGCACTACTGTGCTATTTTCCCTGACAGTAATGCCACTCCTCCCCTTTTAATCTCTCCTACTCTATCATGTCTTAAACAACAGAACCCTGGAATATTGCGCTGTCAAACTTGTCCCTACTTGTAACCAAGTCTCACTAATGACTACAACGTGTGCTGATCCATTGCTTTACTTACAATACTCATTGCTTTGGAATATACACAACTTGGAACATTAGTCCCACCATGCTCAACTTTTCAATTCTGGACTTAGCCTTAACAACATCTTTCTCTACAACCCCTCCACTATGCAAGTCTAGTTTAAGCGTCTTCTCCGCCTGTACAGGTCCCACCTTCCCAGGAAGAGAGCCCTATGATCCAAAATTCTGAAGCCCTCTCCTTAGCCACATGTTAAACTGGACGATCTTCCTAAGTCTGGCCTCAGTAGCATGTGGCACAGGTAGCAATCCTAGATTGCAACCCTGGAGGTCCTGTCCTTTTCCTTAGCACCTAACTTCCTGAGCTTACTTTGCAAGATCTCATCACCTTCCCTACCTATGTCATTGGTACCAAAATGGACCATGACCTCTATCTGCTCACCCTCCCACTTGAGAATGCGGCGGACTCGATCTGAGATGTTCCTGGCCCAGGTGTCTGGGAGGCAACAAACCATCCAGGAATCTCGTCTCATCCATAGAACCTCCTTTCTGTTTCCCTAATTGATGAATCCTCTATCACTACAGCTTGCCTGTTCTCACTCCTTCCTTTCTGAGCTGCAGAGTCCTGACTGCTGTGACTTTCATCTCCCCCCCCCGCCCCCCCAACAGTATACATAGTGAGGGGATCGGCAACAGGGGTTCTCTGCACTAGCTACCTACCCCCTTTCCCCCTCCTGATGGTCAACCGGTTACCTGTATCCTGCACCTTCCTGTATATCCTGTTTTATCAACCACCACCACCCTCCCAAATAATCTGGAGTTTATCCAGTTCCAGCTCCAACTAGAGGAGAACCAGTGGATGTGGTATATTTGGATTTTCAAAGGCTTTTGACAAGGTCCCACACAGGAGATTAGTGTGCAAACTTAAAGCACACGGTATTGGGGGTAAGGTATTGATGTGGATGGAGAATTGGTTAGCAGACAGGAAGCAAAGAGTGGGAATAAACAAGACCTTTTCAGAATGGCAGGCAGTGACTAGTGGGGTACCGCAAGGCTCAGTGCTGGGACCCCAGTTGTTTACAATATAAATGACTTGGATGAGGGAATTAAATGCAGCATCTCCAAGTTTGCGGATGACATGAAGCTGGGCGGCAGTGTTAGCTGTGAGGAGGATGCTAAGAGGATGCAGGGTGACTTGGATAGGTTGGGTGAGTGGGCAAATTCATGGCAGATGCAATTTAATGTGGATAAATGTGAAGTTATCCACTTTGGTGGCAAAAATAGGAAAACAGATTATTATCTGAATGGTGGCCGATTCGGAAAAGGGGAGGTGCAACGAGACCTGGGTGTCATTATACACCAGTCATTGAAAGTGGGCATGCAGGTACGGCAGGTGGTGAAAAAGGCGAATGGTATGCTGGCATTTATGGCGAGAGGATTCGAGTACAGGAGCAGGGAGGTACTACTGCAGTTGTACAAGGCCTTGGTGAGACCACACCTGGAGTATTGTGTGCAGTTTTGGTCCCCTAATCTGAGGAAAGACATCCTTGCCATAGAGGGAGTACAAAGAAGGTTCACCAGATTGATTCCTGGGATGGCAGGACTTACATATGAAGAAAGACTGGATGAACTGGGCTTGTACTCGTTGGAATTTAGAAGATTGAGGGGGGGATCTGATTGAAACATATAAAATCCTAAAGGGATTGGACAGGCTAGATGCAGGAAGACTGTTCCCGATGTTGGGGAAGTCCAGAACAAGGGGCCACAGTTTGAGGATAAAGGGGAAGCCTTTTAGGACCGAGATTAGGAAAAACTTCTTCACACAGAGAGTGGTGAATCTGTGGAATTCTCTGCCACAGGAAACAGTTGAGGCCAGTTCATTGGCTATATTTAAGAGGGAGTTAGAAATGGACCTTGTGGCTAAGGGGATCAGGGGGTATGGAGGGAAGGCTGGGGCGGGGTTCTGAGTTGGATGATCAGCCATGATCATAATAAATGGCGGTGCAGGCTCGAAGGGCTGAATGGCCTACTCCTGCACCTATTTTTTATGTTTCTATGTTACTTAACACAGGGTGTTAGAAGCTGCAGCTGGATGCAATTCTTGCAGGTGTAGTTGTCAGGGAGACTGGAGGTCTCCCTGGCTCTCCACATCCTGCAAGAGGAGCATTCAGCTATCCTGCCCAACATTCCCACTGTTCCTTCCCCTACCTCTGCCCACAGAAAGACTCCTGGTTCCCTGTCTGTCTGTATCTTGTTTTATGGCGGTTGGCATCTAGCTTAATGGTGCATTACCGCCACCCTCTGCTCCAGAATGTGCACTAGACATATATTCTAAATCCCTTCACCCTATCGCGCGCGCATGCGCGCACACACACACACACACACACACACACACACACACACACACACACACACACACACACACACACACACACACATATATACATATATATACATACAAACCTACACTTCACCCTCCCATCTTTGACCATCCTAGTATCCTATTCCTGTTTATTCGTCATATTCTATAAAAAACCCCTGTACCCCTTAAAAACGCTAAAAATACCCGGACTTGTGCTCTGTCACCCATGCCCAGCAACCCTTTTAATGTGAATTCCTGCATCCCCAACTCCCTTAATTTATTTCTCATCATATCTCTCTGTATCCCATACTTCCTGCAACACAAAACTACATGTTTACTGACTCCTCTTCCTGACATTCCTCACACAATCCTGTCTGGTGTTTCCCTATCATTTTCAATGTTTTGTTTAATGCACAGTGCCCCAGCCTTAACCTAGTCCACACGGTTTCCTCTCTTCTGTTTCCATTACCTACCCTAGTAACTGCAACACTCTTTTGTATTTGATATAAATGCCTCCCTTTCCCCTCCCTGTCCCATCTTTCTTGCCACGTTCAGTTGACTTTTTCCCAGATTACACACTTAACCTCTGCTTTACTGATACTAATGTGCATTTCCACATTTTCTTTCTTTAACGCCCATTTTGCCATCCTGGTTCCCTTCCACATCAGTCTCTTTATATAATAGCCACTTAATTTATCAGTCATCACATCTCTGGCATGCAGCAGTGGGCTATTATTACAAAGGAGAATAGGCCTCACCCAAGATTAGGATCAAACTCAGGCAGTGGTGCTAATCATCGAGTCATTATATCTTCTTTACCATGCGTCCTTTCCTGAGTCCCTTCACTCTGCTTCCCATCCCCCTGCCAAATTAGTTTAAACCCTCCCCAACAGCTCTTATAATATTGTTTCCACTCAGGTTTAGGCTTCCCTTTTGTACGGATCATGCCTCCCTCAGGCTACATCCACACTAGACCGGCTAATTTTGAAAACGTTGGTTTTGAGTAAAAACGACAGGTGTCCACACTAGGCGTTTTTCAAAATATCTCTGTCCACATTAAAACGGATATTTGGGCGAATCTACTCCTACTGGGCATGCGCAGACACATCTACAGAAAACAAGCGAAGGGGAAACGGTATAATATTTGCGTTTCCGCGGCGGCGTTGTGCTATTTCCATTGGTCAAAAACTAGAGTACCTACAACAACAGCGAAAGAAAGTTTTCAACAATGTCTTCGAGGAATACGAAGAAAACCTCCGCTGGAAAAAGCAGACCAGACTTCTTTGTTTAGACAGACAATGAAGTTGAGCTGTTTCTGTGAGTTACAAACGACTACAAAGTCAGCAAAGCAGTGGAGAACGTGGAGATGTTTAACTCCAAACAAGCTATTAACGTAGACAATAAAGTAAACAACACATGCATGAAGCCGTCCTCTACCCAAGATCAACAAGAGAGTGGAATCTTCTGCTGCCAGACCTGCACAGTATTTCTGACATTAATATTTTTAAAGATAGACTCAATCAAACCAATTTAGGGATTCTAGTCAAAAAAGCTCACTTTACAATTTAACTCTCACACCGTTCACACCGACTGCGCGTTGTAACAGCCGTCCGGCAGTGCTTGTGCAGTACCAAGCAGAAGCAGAAAAAGCATTGTTGTGGTGTTGTCACGACAGTGTTTTTAAATATCTCCGTTTACCCCGTCCACACTACAACGCGCAACAATCGTTTTTAAATTTACACACTCTGGAGAGTGTTTTAGAAAAGCTCCATTTTCGGGGGATGAAAACGCCGTTTCAATGTGGGCAGAGGGTCAAAACGAAGAGCAAAAGCTTCGTTTTCAATATTATCCGGCGTAGTGTGGACATAGCCTCAGAAGAGATCCCAATGATCCAAGAACCTGAAGCTCTGCCCCCTGCGCCAGCTTCTTAGGCACGCATTTATCTGCCAAATCATCCCTCACTGGTGCGTGGGTGGCAAAGGTAAAATCCAGAAATTAATACCCTAGAGGTCCTGCTTCTCAGCTTTCTGCCTAGTTCTCTAAATTCTCTCTTCAGGACCTCTTTGCTTTTCCTTCCTATGTCATTGATACCAATATGTACCAAGACATCTGGCTGTACTCTCTCTCCCTCCAAAATGCTGTGGACGCAATCTGAGACGTCCCTGACCCTGGCACCTGGGAGGCAGCATACCATTCGGGTTTCTTGTTAACATTCACAGGATCCCCTGTCTGTTCCTCTGACCATTGAGTCCCCTATCACTACTGCTCCTCTCTTCTTCCACTTTCTGTTCTGTACCACGGACCCATGCTCAGTCCAGTAACCTGGTCTCCATGGTATTCCCCTGGGTGGTCATCCCCCACAACAGTATACTTACCTTTGAGAGGAATGGCCACAAGTATGCTCTGCGCAGACTACTACCCTGTCACTCCAATTGATGATCTCACTCTCCCATGCAAGCCAAAGGTCATCCAGCTGCTGCTTCAGATCCCTATCACGGTCTTCAAGGAGCTGCAGCTGGATGCACTTCATGCAGATGTAGTTCCTTCTGAATCTCTGGGTCTCCCAGGTCTCCAAAATCCAACATGAAGGACACAAATTGGCCATTTAAACTACACTGAGTACCCCTGACAGTAAGAAAAAGGGGTAACTTAACAGAACCTTACCCAGTCAACTTGCCCAGAGCCAAGCCTCATGTGTGGCACCTTGTCAAAGGCCTTCTGAAAAAACAAGTACACAACATCAACCAATTCTTCTTCGTCTACCCTGCCTGTTATTTCGTCAAAGAATTCCAACAGATTTGTCAGGCAAGATTTTTCCTTGAGGAAGCCATGCTGACTATGGCCTATTTTATCATGTACCCTGAGACCTTATCCTCAACAATCATCTCCAACATCTTCTCAACCACTTTGGTCAGACATCTGACCTATAGTTTCCCTCCTTTTTGAAGAGTGGAGTGACATTTGCAATTTTATGGTCTTCTGGAATCATTCCAAAGTCTAGTGATTCTTGACAGATCATTACTAATACCTCCTCAATCTCTTCAGCCACCTGTTGTCCTTCATGGGAGCCCTTCTGACTTCCTGCTTGTCCTTTTGATAGAATATGTATCCTTACATTAAGCTCCAAGCTATAATCTTCTTCCAGCCATAATTCATAATACAACATCTTACCTGCCAATCTGCAACTGTGCTACAAGTTCATCTACTTTATTCCATGTACTGCACACATTCAAATATAACACCTTCAGCTCTGTATTCATCCTTTTCGATATAGAAACATAGAAAACCTACAGCTTAATACAGGCCCTTTGGCTCACAAAGTTGTGCTGAACATGTCCCAATCTTAGAAATTACTAGATTTCCCCACAGCCCTCTATTTTTCTAAGCTCCATATACCTATCCAGAAGTCTCTTAAAAGACCCTATTTTATCTGCCTCCACCACCATTGCCGGCAGCCCATTCCATGCACTCACCACTCTATGAGTGAAAAAACTTACCCCTGACATCTCCTCTGTACCTACTCCCCAGCACTTTAAACCTGTGTCCTCTTGTGGCAACCATTTCAGCCCTGGGAAAAAGCCTCTTTGACTGTCCACACGATCAATGCCTTTCATCATCTTAAATACCTCGATCAGGTCATCTCTCATCCTCTGTCACTCCAAAGAGAAAAGGCCGAGTTCACTCAACCTATTCTCATAAGGCATGATCCCCAATCCGGGCAACATCCTTGTAAATCTCCTCTGCACCCTTTCTATGGCTTCCACATCCTTCCTTAGTGAGGCGACCAGAACTGGCACAGTACTCCAAGTGGGGTCTGACCAGGGTCCTATGTAGCTGCAACATTACCTCTCAGCTTCTAAATTTAATTCCATGATTAATGAAGGCCAATGCACTGTATGCTTTCTTAACCACAGCATCAACCTGCACAGCTGCTTTGAGCGTCCTATGGACTCGGACCCCAAGATCCCTCTGATCCTCCATACTGCCAAGAGTCTTACCATTAATACTATATTCTGCCATCATATTTGACCTACCAAAATTAACCACTTCACACTTATCTGGGTTGAACTCCATCTGCCACTTCTCAGCCCAGTTTTGCATCCTATCGATGTCCCGCTGTAACCTCTGATAGCCCTCCACACTATCCACAACACCCCCAACCTTTGTGTCATCAGCACATTTACAAACCCATCCCTCCACTTCCTCATCCAGGTCATTTATAAAAATCACGAAGAGTAGGGGTCCCAGAACAGATGCCTGAGACACACCACTAGTCACTGACCTCCATGCAGAATATGACCCATCTACAACCACTCTTTGCCTTCTGTGGGCAAGCCAGTTCTGGATCCACAAAGCAATGTCCCCTTGGATCCCATGCCTCCTTACTTTCTCAATATCGTACTTATCAATATTGTCCACCTTTTACCTTGCAACATATCCCATTGGCTATTTTGCCTTGGCAACAGCTTCTCCTCACTGCACATTGCTTCTGTTTATGAACGAGCTAGTGTCTTCAGCCCTATCCATCTGCCTTTTCAATGTATTCTTGCATTAGTAACTTTGATAAAGATTAGAAAGGCTATTAATGTTACTGTGATGCCTGCATTCAGGAAATGTTTTGAGCTTACTATAATTAAAGTATGAAAGTAAATAGTTTAAATTTGACCGATTTTATCATCCAGTTTGTACAGAGTAAAGTAATGTCATTGCCCATGAATCGTGCTGTTAGAACATTACAGCACAGCGCAGGCTCTTTGGCCCACGATGTTTTCCTACTCTTAAAATCAATCTATCCCTTCCCTCCTACATAGCCCTAGATTTATCCATGTGTTTATCTAAGAGTTGCTTAAAAGCCCCTGATGTATCTACCTCTAGTAGGGGGTTCCACACGTTCATCACTCACTCTAACAAACTTACCTCTGACATTCCTCCGCCCCCGCCCCCCCATACTTTCCTCCAATAACCTTAGAATTATGTCCTTTCATATTAGCCATTTCTTTCCTGAGGGGAAAAGTTTTTGGTTACCCTCTTGATTCATGCCTCATATCATCTTGTATACCTTTATTAAGCCACCTCTCCTTCTGAGAGAAGAGCCTTAGCTCACTCAATCTAATTTTCCCGGGTTTGGAGCAGGTGGCTCGCATATTAACTCATCCATTAACAGGTTTAAGTTTCATGTTTCCGTACATTGAAGCTATATGCTGTGTGCCTGCATCCACATGTTGTGTGCCATGACCACCTTTAACACCATTCCTGTTGGAGCATTAGTTTAATTCTGTGAGCGGGAGTTACCTTGTGTTCATCTGCATCACTTTCAGTGAGTTTGGTTACCAGGGCACGGGGATATTCCATGCTTAAGGTACAACCGCTTTGCATAATGTATGTCTGAAAAGGAGTAAACATGAGATTCTGTGGGTGCTGGAAATCCAGAGCAATGCACACAAAATGCTGGAGGCATGTCCGAAACATCAACTCTTTATTTCCCTCCATAGATATTAAATTCCTCCAGCATTGTATTTCCAGCATCTGTAGAATTTCTTGTGTTGGTTCTGATTTAAAATCTTACAATTTTGTACAACATGTACAATGTAACACATAGTCATAACACTAACCTTTGCAGTTTCAGATTTCGACGATCACTCCACTGGTCAGTTGGATCTCAGTGTCTCAGATCAGTCACCAGTGCATGAGCATCCTCGGATTCTGCCCCCAGACCAGAGACCTCCAGAACCTCCGGAGCCTCCACCTGTTTCGGATGGAAGCTTCCAGGCCGAAGACCAGCATGAGGCCACCCCTTGCTCTTCAAGTGATCCAACCGCAGGAGTGAAGGCGGCCCTTCTGGAGCTCTTGGCTCAGCACCAGGCCCAGGAACTAGGACAGCCAGCTGTTGACTATCGAGCGGGCAGCAGCTTGAGAGCTGCTGCAGACTACGGGGATGGATTTGGGACATCGTATTCATCGAGCAATTTCAATAGTGATGGGTACAGCAGCAGACTTGGCAGGGGCACCTTCCTGGGCAGTGCGGATGCCCCCAGTCATTCGCTCCTGGATTCAGTCTCGTCGACGTTCAATGCTCCATCATCTCGCACTGGTAGTGCACACCTACATTCTGGTTACCCTGAGGCCTTTCCTAGCTCAGTAACAGCTTACAGAGAAAGTATTGGTTATCTTGGGAACAGTGCTATGCAGTTCACTGGAGATAAAGACCACAGATTTGAATACAGTCGCACTGCGCTGCCCCCGCTGGCCAGCAGTGGAAGTAATCCTGCAGCAATACCTAATAGTACTAATAGTGCAAATGTGCCTCTTGCTAAAAAACTGCAGAATTACGGATTTGTTGCCAACAGACAAGAGAACCTAGCTACCACTGGCTCTCTTCACGGACAGAACTGGGGATCCCCTGGGCGTGGAGTAGTTTATTCTCATGCCTATAGCGGGCATATTAGCACACCAACCATCGGACGAGGCAGAGGTTTACCATATTGATTTGCAGACCAGACTCCATCTGGTATACATGAGTTATACACTGATAGACAGCTGGGAAGTCCTCTGCATTGACGTGGTTTGTAGCAGGGATTTTTTTAAAAAAAAATGTAAAGTGTATATTTGAATGCAAATACAAGTTATTAGATTTGACAAATTTGAAGTGTGTTCTATTACAAAAACTGATTTGTACTCACAGGGAAGTAATGAAGAAAACACTAGGCTTCTCTCACGAACTTCAACATTTTCCCCATCTTCCTCTTTCGTTTAGTTTTAAAAAGATTATTTTTATGATTCTCTTTTGACAGGTTACACCCATTGGTATTGTAGGAATTTTGAGCGGAATGGAGTTTCTAGGCTAGCTGACATTTGAGGTACTTGTTACAAAAAATAGCAAGACTACAGCCAAAAGATTGGCAAAAATTCTGTATGTGAAGTGCTTTTCTGAGTTTGGACCAACTATTATCTGTGAGCTACTTGACGCTGCAAGTCTCTTAAGTAGTGTGCTTTTAGAATAAATATCTAATTAGCAAGTAGTTGTCATAAACTTGGAATTATTGAAGGAAGTGTGGTGAATTCACATTGTGATTGAACACCTCATGATTTACCCCATTTATAAAATAAGTCTGTGGTCCACTTCCCTAAACAAAATGGACCAAGATGTCAGAAACTTTGAGTAAAGTCCTTGCAAACACTGTTGCCTTGTTTTGTAGTCTACTACCAAACAATTCATACTAAATTAAAAAAAAAGCTGCAAACATCCGCTGACCCCAGTATTTTTACATCCGTCTTTCTTTATTCCCTTAGGCAGTTCGTTTCTGCCTGTTGTCAAAGTAGTTTACATGGCATCAAACAATGGTAGTTACAATCAGGATTTGAAAAGGAGGGGTTTTAGCAGAGATCTTTCTGCATTGGTGAACTTTTCTCACAATTTGTGTTACAAGACAATTATTTCAAAAGCCTTTTGCAATGCTGGTTGTAGTTTGAAGCAAACAGTCAAGTAAGTGACACCTATTATTCCCGATGAATTAATACTTTAATTCAATCTTCAAACAAGTTTATAAACTCTTTTCTTTTGACGTGTCAGATCTCACAAGTCATTAGTTGTTTTGAAGTATTCATTGCTGTAAATAAATGAAAATTGTCTGAAGGGATCTGTGAGGAAGGAAGCTGACATGACTACAGTTCTGGGCGTATCGTTTTGTTCTAAAGAGGAAATCTATCTTATTGAAATTGAAATGGATTTTTCATCCCTGAATTCCTGTATCTTATTCTTGGACTTGAGGGGTGCTGACGATGAATTGGATCCAAAGCAGCCTGCAAACCCAGGTTTATTGACTTGGCAAGAATTCCTCCTTAATTCACGTGGAAGTATAAAACTGTGTGTTGAAGTGGAATGTTATTTTGGTGCACGATGAGTGGAGTATGGTGGTCCACATCCCGAATCACTGCTCTGCTCACCATGGTTCATTTTGCCATCACATCCGATATACGAGCTTTCTGGTGCTGGACATACAGCAGAAGATTCTACTTGCAATGAAATCATTGTTGCATTTGACAGGCACATTTGATTTTACTCAGTCTTATATTTTTCATTAGTTCAATCTCCCCAAAGCAAAGTCTGATTATAGACCAGTAAACTTCCATGTTAAATTTATTTTAACCAATTGGGTGCATTTACGTTTTATTATCTTACATTTAGCTCATTCGAGCAAATTTTCAACTGGGCACGTTTGGCAAGGGTGTATAAAATTAAAGTCTGTCAATAGCTGTTCCATGCACTTTGGGGTGATACCATTGCTGGGATTAGAAAATTGCAGAGTGTTGGTGAGTTAAAGATTTTTCAAACCTGCTTAAGATTTATTAAAACTTTATTTTCCCCACTAATAAAATAATCCTTGTGTAATTCATTGGCAGTCAGAATTTTGATTAAAACAAGTGTACTTTTCAAAGTCGTGTTCTATTCCTTTATTTTCTGTGCCCAATTTTTTTTTCCCCAAACATACAATGTAATAAGATCTCAGGTGCCCAAACGGAGTGGACATCATTACTTACTGTGAACTAGCGCTGCCCTGTACAACAATTGTTATTGTTACACTTGTATAAATGAAGACTTTTTAACTTTCACTGTTGTGCATAAAAGGTACAGGTTAGATATCATTCCAAAATTGTAATATACTGTACTCGGGGATAAATGGGCACATTGACATTTTAATGCACACTCAGCTGCAAAATGCTTCCCCATTCACCCTGAATCAGTTGGGTATTTTAGTTCCAAGTCTTCAGGACATCATTCTGTTAGCCTGCTTCGTAATCTCTTCGGAAGAAGAATTCAAAGTAAAAGCTATTTATACTGTAATGTTTTATGAATACTATGGCCTTTTCAAAAAGTTACATGTAATTTGTTTAAAAAAATTCTGGCATTGTAATTTTGTATGGATCTGTAAATAAAGATGGAGATTAATTTCTGCAAAACTTCTGTTTGCCCTGCCTGTGAATGTGGGATGGATACTGTACACTGAGGCTTGGGCCAAGTGCAGCCAGCAGCTTAATGTTACTTTAATTGTGTTATAAACATTTTCTCAACAGGAAAATTTGGTGAGCATTTGAAAAGAATTATTAAAGAGTGCAGTGGCCTCATAAACTAGGGAAAATTTAAAAGGGAATAGAATTGGTAAGAAAATGTGTGATTTTTAATTATTTTATGGTAATTTTATTTATAAATAATTTTTGAAACTAGATTGTTGGACAGTTCTCCTGCAATAAACCTTACAACTGAATTTGTTTAATTAAGATGATCATTATTACAGTGCTGCAAAGGAATTCTAAATTCTCTGCTGTCTACATTCTCTCCACTTTAAAAACAATATTGACGACTGTGAATATTTTTGTTACGCCTGCGCGGTGCAAGAATGACAATGGGCAAGTATGATTAAACGCTTTTACAGACACGGTACACGCTGGGTAACTTAGTGTAGTGACAAACTGGGCTTGCCAAGCCAAGAGCATGTGTACTCAAAAGACCGAGCCCAAAAGAGATTGTTTCCTGCATGTAGGATTCCCAGTCGATCACCGCACATGCCACTTGCCATATTCTCACAATATATGGTACAGTTTTTCTCTAAGATTTTTGACAGCATTGTGCTAACTGCTATGCTACTGTGCAGCAATTTCCAGAGCCAGCCAGTGATTAACAGTTCCCACCATAGCCTGTAAGGAGTTTGTACGTTCTCTCCGGGTGCTCTGGTTTCCTCCCACATTCCACATGTACAGGTTAGGATTGGTGAGCTACGGGCGTGCGATGCAGGCTCCAGAAGCATGGCAACACTTCCCGGCTGCTCAGAACAGTCTTTGCTGATTTGATGAAAACGACACGTTTCACTGTATGCTTCAATGTTAGTGTGACAAATAAAGCTAACCTTTTCATCTTTTGTCTTGGTTGCAGAATACTTCAGTGGAAGTCATCCATTTAAGCTGAGGAAACAATCCTAAACCTGGGGTAACTGAACTGTAGAATGGTGTCCCGTAATGTGCTCAAGTAGAATAATACACGGTTAGTTTTCTCAAGGCACTTAAGCATTTTCTTTGCACTGACATACTGATGAACTATTGTGCTTATGGAAGTTGTCTAATAAACATAGGACATTTAGCACAGTATGGGTCCTTTGGACTGCAATGTTTTGCAGATCTTTTAGCCTACTCTAAAATCAATCGGACTCTTCCCTCCTGCATAGCCCTCCGTTCATGTGCCTACCTCAGAGTTTCTTAAGTACCTCTATCTCTCTGTACCACCATCCCCACGCGTGTTCCATGTACTCACCACTCTTATGTAAAGATCTTACCTTGGACATTCCCCCATACTTTCCTTGAAACACCTTAAAATTACGCCTCCTCGTATTAGTCATTTCCCCCATGGAGAGAAGTCTCTGACTGTCCACTCAATCTATGCCTGACCATCTTGTACATCCAGAACATAGAAATCTACAGCACATTACAGGCCCTTTGGCCCACAATGTTGTGCCGACCATGTAACCTACTCCAGAGACTGCGTAGAATTTTCCTAGCACATAGTCCTCTATTTTTCTAAGCTCCATGTACCTATCTAAGAGGTTCTTAAAAGACCCTATTATATTTGCTTCCACCACCACCATTGGCAATGCATTCCATGCACCCACCACTCTCCGTGTGGAAAAACTTACCCTGGCATCCCCTTGGTACCTATTTCCAAGCACCCTGGGAAGAAGACTCTGGCTATCCACACGATCAATGCCTCTCATCATCTTGTACAGCTTTATTAGGTCACCTCTCATCCTCCATTGCTCCAAGGAGAAAAGGCCAAGTTCACTCAACCTGTTCTCATAAGGTATGCTCCCCAATCCAGGCAACATCCTTGTAAATCTCTGCACTTCCTCTATAGTATCCACATCCTTCCTGTAGTGAGGTGACCAGAACTGAACATAGTACTCCATGTGGGGTCTGACCAGGGTCTTATATAGCTGTAACATTACCTCATGGCTCTTGAACTCATTCCCATGGTTGATGAATGCCAACACACCATATGCCTTCTTAACAACACTGTCAAACTGCACAGCAGCTTTGAGTGCCCTATGGACGCGCACCCCAAGATCTCTCAGATTGTCCACACTGCCAAGAGTCTTACCATTAATATTATATTCTGTCTTCAAATTTGATCTACCAAAATGAATCACTTATCTGGGCTGAAGTCCATCTACTGCTTCTCAGCCCAGTTCTGTATCCTATCGATGCCTCGCTGTAACCTCTGACAGGCCTCCAGACTATCCACAACACCCCCAACGTTTGTGTCATCATTGGCTTGACCTCTATCAAGTCACCTCTTACCCTCTTTTGCTCTCAAGAGAAAGCTTTAGTTGCTCAACCTTTCCTCATAAGACATGGTCTCTAATCCAGGCAGTGTTCTGGTAAATCTGTTCTGCACCTTCTAAAGTCTCCATACCCTTCCTATAATGAGGTGATGAGAACTGAATACAATATTCCAAGTAACACACATAAAAGTTGCTGGTCAATGCAGCAGGCCCGGCAGCATCTCTAGGAAGAGGTACAGTCGATGTTTCGGGCCGAGACCCTTCGTCAGGACTAGAAGAGCTAGTAAGAGATTTGAAAGTGGGAGGGGGAGGGATGGAGCCAAGAGCTGGGCAGTTGATTGGCAAAAGGGATATGAGATCATGGGATGGGAGGCCTAGGGAGAAAGAAAGGGGGAGGGGGGAAGCCCAGAGGATGGGCAGTAATGGATGGGGTATGAGGGGGAGGTGGGGCATTAACAGAAGTTAGAGAAGTCAAAGTTCATGCCAACAGGTTGGAGGCTACCCAGACGAAATATAAGGTGTTCCTCCAACCTGAGTGTGGCTTCATCTTTACAGCAGAGGAGACCGTGGATAGACATATCAGAATGGGAATGGGATGTGGAATTAAAATGTGTGGCCACTGGGAAATCCTGCTTTCTCTGGAGGACAGAGAGTAGGCGTTCAGCGAAGCGGTCTCCCAGCCAGCGTCGGGTCTCGCCAATATATAGAAGGCCACATCAGGAGCACCGGACGCAGTATATCACCCCAGCCAACTCACAGGTGAAGTGTCGCCTCACCTAGTCCAAGTGTGGTTTTCTAATGCTGAAAATTTTATAGATATGTCCCAGAGGAGATTCTAAACATGATAAGGTATAAAAAGAAAATGCGGGGAAATCTTGGATCATAAAGAGTTCAAGCTCATCTCGGCCGGAAATATTGACTGTTTATTCATTTCCATAAAGGCTGCCTGACCTGCTGAGTTCCCTCAGCATTTCAAGTGTGTTGCTCTGGATTTCCAGCATCTGTGGAACCTCTTGTGTTTAGTTCATGTGAATTAACTTTCTGAGCCTGTTCTGTCATTGGGTTCAAGACTGATCTAATAGTTCCTGAAATCTGCTTTACAATCAACCTGTGGCAACCTTCATTCCTTCCACACCCTTACTCATTAAGAATCTATTCCTTAAAATATTCAAACACTCTGCTTTCATCATCTTTTAAACAAATGATTCTGTAGCTGCTGGAAATCTGGACACACAATGCTAAAGGAACTCAGCAAGATCACGCAGCATTTATGGAACCGAGTAAAGAGGCAATGTTGTGAGTTGAGACCCTTTATCAGGACGCTACTGCTGGATTAGAGTGCATATTGACTCGTTTCAAAGATTTTCAACTATCTAGTAAATAATACTGCGCTTCCTTTCCTAAGTGGATAACATTTAATAGTGATCACTAAAGTTCCAAAGTAAATTTATCATTAAAGCATTGTACTGTACTGCTGCCACAAACAACAAACTTCATGACATACATTGGTGATGATAAACCTGAGTCTGATTCTCTGGTTTGGTTTGGAGGAGGAGGAGGTCCTGCAAAAGAGAGTTTAGGGAGTTAGGCGCAAAGTTGAAGGACAGGACCTCCAGGGTTGCAATCTCAGGATTGCTACCCATGCCATGTGCTAGTGAGGCTAGAAATAGGAAGATAATGCAGCTAAATATGTGGCTAAGGAGCTGATGCAGGAGGGAGGGCTTCATGTTTCTGGACAATTGGACTTTGTTCCAGGGAAGGTGGGACCTGTTCCGACGGGACGGTTTAACCTGAACTGGAGGGGGACTAACGGCCTTGCGGGTAGGTTTGCTAGTGCTGCTTCGGGGGGTTTAAACTAGATTTGCAGGGGGAGGGGAACCAGAGTGTTAGAGTAGATAGTGAGGTGGAGGAGGATAAAGGTCATGCGAGAATTGCAAGTATAGACAGAAGTCAAAGATTTGTACGTGATAGACATGTTCTCAAGTGCATCTATTTCAATGCAAGGAGTATTGTAGGTAGGGCAGATGAGTTTAGGGCGTGGATTGGCACGTGGAATTACGACATTATTGCTATTAGTGAGACTTGGTTGCAGGAGGGGCAGGACTGGGTCAGTTTAATGTTCTGGGGTTCCGTTGTTTCAGACCTGATAGAGGGGGAGGAGTGGCATTACTAGTCGGGGAAAATATCACAGCTGTGCGTAGACAGAACAGCCCGGAGGGCTTGTCTACAAAGGCCATATGGGTGGAGCTGAGGAACAGGAAAGGTGTGACCACACTGATAGGGTTGTACTATAAACTGCCTAATAGTCAGAGAGAATGGGAGGAGCAAATCTGACGAGATATAGCAGACCGATGTAAGAAACAGAAAGTTGTAATAGTAGGGGATTTTAACTTTCCACATATTGACTGGGACTCCCACACTGTGAAAGGGCTAGATGGCTTGCAGTTTGTCAAATGTGTTCAGGAAAGTTTTCTAAATCAATATATAGAGGAACCTACGAGAGAGGGTGCAATACTTGATCTCCTTTTAGGGAACCAGACAGGTCAGGTGACAGAAATATGTTTAGGTGAACATTTTGGGTCCAGCGACCATAATGCCATTAGTTTCAAGTTAATTATGGATAAGTATAGGTCTGGTCCTCGAGTTGAGGTTCTAATGGAGAAGGCCCAATTTTGAGGAAATGAGAAAGGATCTAGGAAGAGTGGATTGGGATAAGTTGTTTTCTGGCAAGGATGTGTTCAGTAAGTGACTTTTCATTGACTACAGCTCTGCCTTTAATACAATCATTCCAAATAAACTGATTCCTAAACTCCGGAACCTGGGCCTTAGCACTCAGATCTGCAGCTGGATCTTCAGCTTCCTCACAGACAGGACCCAGCCTGTAAAAATAGGGGACAAGCTCTCCTCTACAATCACTCTGAGCACCGGTGCCCCACAAGGCTGTGTACTCAGCCCCCTGCTGTACTTACTGTACACCCATGACTGTGTAGCCAAGTTTCCATCAAACTCAATATACAAGTTTGCTGATGACACAACAATTGTAGGCCGTATCTCGGGTAATGATGAGTTTGAGTACAGAGAGGAAATTAAGAACCTGGTGGCATGGCGCGAGGACAATAACCTATCCCTCAACGTCAGCAAGACGAAGGAATTGGTTGTTGACTTCAGAAGGAGTAGCGGACCGCACGACCCAATTTACATCGGTGGTGCACAAGTGGAACAGGTCAAAAGCTTTAAGTTCCTCGGGGTCAATATCACAAATGACCTGACTTGGTCCAACCAAGCAGAGTTCACTGCCAAGAAGGCCCACCAGTGCCTTTACTTCCTGAGAAAACTAAAGAAATTTGGCCTGTCCCCTAAAACCCTGACTAATTTTTATAGATGCACCATAGAAAGCATTTTTCTAGGGTGCATCACAACCTGGTATGGAAGTTGTCCTGTCCAAGACCCGAAGAAGCTGCAGAAGATTGTGAACACAGTCCAGCACATCACACAAACCAATCTTCCGTCCTTGGACTCACTTTACACCGCACGCTGTCGGAGCAGTGCTGCCAGGATAATCAAGGACACGACCCACCCAGCTAACACAATTTTCATCGCTCTTCCCTCTGAGAGGAGGCTCAGGAGCTTGAAGACTCGTACAGCCAGATTTGGGAACAGCTTCTTTCCAACTGTGATAAGACTGCTGAACGGATCCTGACCTGGATCTGGGCCGTACCCTCCAAATATCCGGACCTGCCTCTCAGTTTTTTGCACTACCTTACTTTCCATTTTTCTATTTTCTATTTATGATTTATAATTTAAGTTTTTAATATTTACTATCGATTTGTAATCCAGGGAGCAGGGAGCATAGAATCAAATATCGCTGTGATGATTGTACGTTCTAGTATCAATTGTTTGGCGACATTAAAGTGGAAGGTCTTCAAAAGCGAAATTTTGAGAGTGCAAAGTTTGCCTGTTCCCGCCAGGATTAAAGGGAAAGTTAACAGGCGTAGGGAACCCTGGTTTTCACGGGATATTGGCGATCTGGTTAAGAAAAAGAGAGAGGTGTATAGCAAGTTTAGGCAACAAGGAACAAATGAGGTACTTGAAGAGTATAGAAAATGTAAGAAAATACTAAAGGAAATCAGGAAGGCAAAAAGAAGACATGAGCTGCTTTGGCAGGTAATGTGAAGGTAAATCCGAAGGGTTTCTACAAGTATATTAAGAGTAAAAGAATAGTAAGGGACAAAATTGGTCCCCTAAAAGATCAAAGTGGTCGTCTATGTGTGGAGCCTCATGAGATGGAGGTTTGTACAGTTTTTTTGCATCAGTATTTACTCAGGAAGCTGGCATAGTGTATGTGGAAGGAAGGGAAACAAGCAGTAGTGTCATGGAACATATTGAGATTAAAAAGGAGGAGGTGCTTGCTGCCTTACAGTGAATAAAGGTAGATAAATCCCCCAGGCCTCTCATGATATTTCCTCGGACCTTGAGAGAGACTAGTGTAGAAATTTCAGGGGTCCTGGCAGAAATATTTAAAATGTCCTTAGCCACGGGCGCGGTGCTGGAGGATTGGAGGGTAGCTCATGTTATTCTGTTGTTTAAAAAAGGCTCCAAAAGTAAACCAGGTAATTACAGGCCGGTGAGCCTGACATCAGTAGTAGGTAAAGTATTGGAAGGTGTTCTGAGAGATCGGATATACAAATATTTGGACAGCCAAGTGCTGATTAAGGATCGTCAGCATGGCTTTGTGTGTGGTAGATCATGTTTAACGAATCTTGTAGAGTTTTTCGAGGAGGTTACCAAGAAAGTAGATGAAGGAAAGGCTGTGGATGTTGTCTACATAGACTTTAGTAAGGCCTTTGACAAAGTCCCACATGGGAGGTTAGTTCAGAAGGTTCAGACACTAGGTAAACTGGATTTCAAATTGGCTGTATGGGAGAAGACAGAGAGTGGTAGTGGATGATTGCTTCACAGACTGGAGGCCTGTGACTGGTGGTGTGCCTCAGGGATCTGTGCTGGGACCATCGTTGTTTGTTGTCTATATCAATGATCTAGATGATAATGTAGTAAACTGGATCAGCAAGTTTGCTGATGACACTAAGATTGGAGGCGTTGTAGACAGCGAGGAAGGCTTTCAAAGCTTGCAGAGGGATCTGGACCAACTGGAAAAATGGGCCAGAAAATGGCAGATGGAATTTAATGCAGACAAGTGTGAGGTGTTGCATTTTGGAAGGACAAATCAAGCTGGGACATACACAGTAAATGGTAGGGCACTGAGGAGTGCGGAGGAACAGTGGGATCTGGGAGTTCTGATACATAATTCCCTGAAAGTGGTGTCACAGGTAGACAGGGTTGTAAAGAAGGCTTTTGTCATCCTGGCATTCATAAATGTATTGAGTATAGGAGTTGGGAGGTTGTGTAAGACATTGGTGAGGCCAAATTTGGAGTATTATGTACAGTTCTGGTCACCTAACTATAGGAAGGATATCAGTAAGAGTGCAGAGAAGATTTACTAGGATGTTGCCGGTCTTCAGTTGAGTTACAGGGAAAGATTGAACAGGTTTGGACTTTATTCCTTGGAGCATAGAAGAATGAGGGGGGATTTGATAGAGGTTTACAAAATTATGAGGGGTATGGACAGAGTAAATGTGAATAGACTCTTTCCACTTAGATTAGGAGAGATAAATGCAAGAGGACATGGCTTTAGGGTGAAAGGGGTAAGGTTTAGGGGCAACTTCTTCACTCAGAGTGGTGGGAGTGTGAAACGAGCTGCCATCTGACGTGGTAAATGCGGGCTCACTCTTAAGCTTTAAGAATAAATTGGATCGATGCATGGATGGGAGAGGTCTGGAGGGTCATGGACTGGGTGCAGGTCAATGGGACTAGCGGAATAAAGTTACGGCACAGACTAGAAGGGCCGAATGGCCTGTTTTCTGTGCCATCGTGTTCTATGGTTTTTACAATGTGGAGATTTTATTGCATATTTCCTTAAACACTCTGTTTCTCGTCTTGATGAAGGATCATTGATGTGAAACATTTCCATTTCTTCAGATGCCATATCATCAGAGTTTTTCCAGCATTTTTCAGTTTTGGTTGAGAAGGTTCTTTTGCAGGCAAGGAGTGGACCTCTAAAGTGTTGTGAGTATGAAACTTTAATGAAGAGCAAAGGTGGGTTAATGATCAACCCATTTCTAATTAATCTCCTGCATCATTTCAGGATGTCAGAGTAGATTGTTTAGATGGGTTAGGGAATTTGATAACGATTCCAGAAAGCTATAGTAGAACAAGGTAATTATGGGTGGTGGGTGGTTGGTGGCACGGTAGTGTAGCAGTTAGTGCAAGGCTTGGCAGTGCCAGCAATCACCAAACAGTGTTCAATTCCCACCCTGTCTGTAAGAAGTTTGCATGTTCTCTCAAGATGCCCTGCGTTCTTCCACATTCCAAAGACGTATGGATTAGAGTTAGCAGAATTAGGCGTGTATGGGCAGGGTTAGTTCTTCTGGTGAAAGGGCTTGTTGTGCCCACTCTGATTCAGCTCACCCACCTTTCGTTCTCACTGGGCATTCAGCTCTCACCTGTGGTTCCAGGCAGTTGCTTGCATGTGATAGCGGCCACAGCCCCAGTACACCTCTCTGACGTGTGGGCAAAACCAGGTGAGGTAGCCAGCAGACTGGGCAGGTGAGATCTCTACAGTGAGATCCAATGGCCAGCAAGGCGGTTCTGCAACGCTCCGTGGAGAGCAAAGGGAATGATAGGGCACAGAAGTCATGGTCATCCACGGTGACCAAGAAAGACTCCAGTCTGTGATGACCACTCGTACCACTGGACCCAGACTTCTGAGGTCAAGAGAGTGGGACCGCCCCAGTGCAACGGCTTTACCACTTTAAATTCTCCGTCGTCATTGTACACAATAGAAAACAATGTCTTTCTCTCTTTATTTTCATGTTTGCACGTTGAATCACATTGTATAAAAATGCTTTATGAATATTATATTTAATGTTATGTTTGTGTTTTTATGCTAAATCCGATCCTGACTAACAAAACTCCTTAACACTCCTGTGCACTGAAGAATGGTAATCAACAATCCTGAAACTTGCATGGGAATGAGCTGTTGTGTTCTCTGCTTCATTAAATGAAGAGTGATAGACCCTATCCAAGGCATAAAGGCATCAGCTTCATGGATCCTATACAGATTACAGAGGAAGAGGTGTTTACTGTCCTGAGGCAAATCAGAGTGGATAAATCCCCAGGGTTGACAATGTATTTCCTCGGACCCTACAGGAGGCAAGTGCAGAAATAGTGGGGGCTCAAGTAGAGATATTTAAATCATCTTTAACTACAGCAGAGGTACCAAAGGCTTGGAGAACAGCCAATGCTGTTCTGCTGTTTAAGAAAGGCTCTAAACATAAACCAGGAAATTATAGGCCAGTGAGCTGTGGGAAGGTTATTGGAAGGCATTCTAAGGGACCAGATATACAGTCCCTATAAAAAGTATTCATCACCCCCCCCCAGAAGTTTTCATGGGTTTTGTTTTACAACATTGAACCACAGTAGATTTAATTTGGCTTTTTTGACACATCAACAGAAAAAGGCTCTTTCGTGTCAAAGTAAAAACAGATCGCTACAAAGTAAGTTAATTACAAATATATAACACAAAATAATTGATTGCATAAGTATTTGCCCCCTTTATTATGACACACCAAATCATCACTGCTGCAGCCAATTGGTTTTAGAAGTCACATCATTAGTTAAATGGAGATCACTGTGTGCAGTCAAGGTGCTCCAATTGAAAGTAAGAATACACCTGCGTCTGGAATGTCCAACTGCTGGTGAGTTAGTGTCCTGGCAAAAACTACACCACAAAGACAAAAAAACACTCCAGGTGACTCCACAACAAGGCTATTGAAAAGCAAAAGTCAGGAGATGAATACAAGAAAAGTTCCAAAGCACTGGATATCTCTTGGAGTACAGTTAAATCAATCAAGAAGTGGAAAAAATATGGCACAACTGTAAAGCTGCCTAGAGCAGGCCGTCCTCAAAAACTGAGTGACCGTGCAAGAAGGGGACTAGTGAGGGAGGCCACCAAGAGACCTATGACAACTCTGGAGGAGTTACAAGTTTCAGTGGCTGAGTTGGGAGAGACTGTGCATACAACTGTTGTCTGGGTGTTTTACCAGTCACGGCTTTATGGGAGAGTGGCAAAGAGAAAGCCAATGTTGGAAAAAAAACACATGAAATCTTGGCTAGTTTGCCAGAAGGCATGTGGAAGATCTGAAGTCAGCTGGAAGAAGGTTCTATGGTCTGAAGAAACTAAAATTGAGCTTTTTGGCCATCGAACTAAGCGCTATGTTTAGTACATCATCACAAACACGCCATCCCTATCCTGAAGCATGGTGGTGGCTGCATCATGCTGTGGGGATGCTTCACTGCAGCAGGCCCTGGAAGACTTGTGAAGGTAGAGGGTAAAGTGAATACAGCAAACTACAGAGCAATCACGAAGGAAAACCTGATGCAGTCTGCAAAAGAATTGCGACTTAGGAGACGATCTGTCTTCCATTAAGACAGTGCCCCAAGCATAAAGCCAAAGCTGCACAGAATGGTTCAAAACCAACAAGTTAATGTCCTGGAGCGGCTAATTCAGAGTCCAGACCTCAATCCATTTGAGAATTTGTGGCTGGACGTCAAAAGGT
The DNA here is from genome assembly GCF_030028105.1 of Mobula birostris. Taxonomy (NCBI): domain Eukaryota; kingdom Metazoa; phylum Chordata; class Chondrichthyes; order Myliobatiformes; family Myliobatidae; genus Mobula; species Mobula birostris. The sequence goes on from NC_092370.1 coordinate 9,973,624, forward strand.
CTGTTCACTCATGATCCCCATGCAATCTTACAGTGTTTAATCAATTTTGTAAAGTAGAGTGGGGAACAATTGCAGTGTCCAGATGTACAAAGCTGATAGAGTCCTATCCACACACTCCATGCTTTAATTGCTGCCAAAGGTGCATCTACTAAATATTGACTTGAAGGGGGTGAGTAATTATGCAATCAATTATTTTGTTTTATATTTGTAATTCATTTAGACCACTTTAATCTGCTTTCACTTTGACATGAAAGGGTATTTTTCTGTTGATCAGTGTAAAAAAAAAAGGCCAAATGAAAATCCACTGTGATTCAATGTTGTAAAACAATAAAATATGTGAACTTCGGGGGGGAGGCGGGGGGGGGTGAAAACTTTTTATAGGTACTGCGTAAGTACTTGGATAGACATTGACTGATTAAGGATAGTCAGCATAGCTTCATGCGTGGAAGTTACCAGGAAAGTGGATGAGCTCTACTTAAACTTTGGTAAGGCATTTGACACAGACCTGCATGAGAGATTGGTCAAGAAGGTTCAAGATGAGGTTGTTTAGACATTGGCTTTGTGGGAGTTGCCAGAGAGTGGCTGTCTGACTGCAGGCCTGTGACTAGTGGTGTACCACAGGGATCAGTGCCGAGTCATTTGTTGTTTGTCATCTCTATCAACGATCTGGATGATAATGTGGTCAACTGGATCAGCAAATCTGCGGATGACACCAGGATTGAGGATATAGTGGAGTGTGAGGAAGGCTATCATGACTTGCAGGGGGATCTACGCCAGCTGGAAAAATGGGCTGAAAAATGGCAAATGGTTTTCAATGCACACAATTGAGGTTTAGCAGTTCAGTAAGACCAATCACGCTAGGTCTTGCACAGTGACCAGTCGGGCACTGAGGAGTGTGGTGGAACAAAGTGATTGAGGAACACAGTCCGTGATTTGTTGAAAGTGGTGCCACAGGAATATAGGGTTGTAAGAAAATCTGGCACATTGGCCTTCATAAATCAAAATATTGAACACAGGCGATGGGATACCATGTTGAAATTGTATAAGATGCTGGTGAGGCCTAATTTGGAGTATTGTGTATTTTGGTCACCTACCTACAGGAAAGATGTAAACAAGGTTGAAAGAGTACAGAGAAGATTTACCAGGGTGTTTGCTGGGTCCGGAGGACCTGAGTACTGAGGTAAGATTGTACAGGTTCGGAACGTAGAAGATTGAGGGGTGACTTGATAGAGGCATACAAAATTATGAGGGGTATGGATAGGGAAAAAGCAAACAGACTTTTTCCACTGAGGTTGGATAGGACAACAACAAAGGTGGAAGGTGAAAAGTTGAAGGTGAGAAGTTTAAGGGGAACATGAGGGGAAACTTCTTCACTCAGAGGGTGGTGCGAGTGTGGAACGAGCTGCCAGCACAAGCTGTGCATACGTGCTTGATTTCAACATTCAAGTGAACTGTAGATATGCACATGGATGGTAGGGGTGTGGAGGGCTATGGTCCCAATGCAGGTTGATGGGAGTAGGAAGTTTAAATAGTTCGGCACAGACTAGATGATCTGAAGTGCCTGTTTCTGTCCTGTACTTTTCTATGACACTAAATCACACAACTTTGCAAGGTAACACATAAAAATGCTGGGGGATCTCAGCAGGTCAAAGTTCAAAGTAAACAATGCTGAGATTAATTTCTATATGGCATTCACAGTAAACACAAAGAAATACAATATAATGAATGAAAAGCAGCACACAAAACAGACAAACAAACAGCCCGAGAAACTCTGCAGGTCAGGCAGCTTCTACGGAAACTGATAAACAGTTGGCCTCTGGGACCAGAACCTTCTTCAGGACTGGAAAGGAAGGGGGAAGATGTTAGAATAAAAAGGTGGGGAAGGGAAGGAGGGCAAGCTGGAAGGTGATAGGTGAGGCCAAGTGGCTGGGGGAGGGAGAAATTAAGTCGTACACTTAGAAATGATAGGTGGAACAAGGCAAGGCAAAGGGCTGGAGAAGAGAATTGATAGGAGAGGAGGGCTCCAGGGAGAGGTGATTGCCAGGGGAGGAGAAGAGGTCAGAGGCCAGAGTGGTGAAGAAGAGGGAAGTGGGAGGATAAAAAATTACCATAAGTTGGAGAAATCAATGTTCATGCCATCAGGTTAGAGGCTACCTAGACAATACGAGAGTGGCAGGAGGCCATGGGCATCTCCTAATGGTAATGGGGATAGGAGTTAAAATTGTTGGCCACCAGGAAATTCACTTGTTGTGGATAGACTGGAGGTGCTCTACAAAATGGTCCCCCAATCTATGTTTGGTCCCACCAAAGTAGAGGAGGCTGCATCGAGAACACTGGATACAGTAGACAATCCCAACAGATTCACAGGTGAAGTGTTGCCTCACCCGGAAGGACTGTTTGGGGTCCTGAATGGTGATGAGAGAGGAGGTGAATGTGCAGGTGTAGCATTTCTGCCGCTTGCAGGAACACGTGCCAGGAAGAAGATTAATGTTGAGGGTCAAAATGGACAAGGGAATTGTGGAGAGAGTGATCCCTGCAGAAAGCAGAGAGATGGTGAGGGGGAGGGTTGTGGAGTAAAGATGTGTTGGTGACGAGATTTTGTTGAAGAAAGCGGCATTTTTGGAGAATGGTATGTTAGATGCGGAGGCTTATGAGGTGGTAGGTGAAGACAAGAGGAAATCTATCACTGTTAAGGCGGTTGGAAGATAAAATGAGGGCAGATGTCTAGGAAATGGAGGAGGTGCGGGTAAGGGCAGCATCAAGGGTGGAGGAAGGCAAAACACGTACTTTGAAGAAGGAGGATGTCTCTGATGTCCTGGAAAGCAAAGCCTCATCTTGGAGACAGAAATGGTAGACACGAAGGAACTAAGAAAAGGCAATGGCATTTTCAGAGGAGACAGGGTGGGATGAGGTAGAGTCAAGGTAACCATGGGAATTGTTAGGTTTATGAAAGATGTCAGTCGACAGTTTGTCTCTTGAGATGGAGACAGTGAGATGGCGAAAGGGGAGAGAGGTTTCAGAACTGGACCAAGTGAATTTAAGGGCAAGGTGGATTTTGGAGGCAAAGTTGATGAAACTGACCAGCTCAGCACCAATGCAGCCATCTGTAGCAGAGGAAGAGTTTGGAGCATGGCCTGTTCTACTAGGGAGGATCCCTTCTTCTCCATTCCTTTACCTTTTCCACCCATTACATCCCCGTTTCTTACTTCATCCTTCCTCCCCCACCCATCTGGATTCATCTATCACCTTCTAGCTTGATCTCCTTCCCTCCCCCTATCTTCTTGTTCTGGCATCTTCCCCCTTCCTTTCCAATCCTGATGAAGGGTCTTGACCAGAAACAGTGACAGTTTATACCCATCCGTAGATGCTGCCTGACCTGCTGAGTTCCTCCACCATTCTGTGTGTGTGTGTTGCTCTGCATTTCCAGATTCTGCAGAGCCTTTTGTGTTTAGGACGGACAACCAGTGTGCAAAAGACGACAACTAGTGCAAATACAAAAAGTAAAATATTCAAAATAAATAAGCAATAAATATTGAGAACATGAGATGAGGAGTCCTCGAAAGTGGGTCTGTAGGTTGTGGGAACAGGTTCAGTGCTGGGATGTGGGGAAGTCAGGTAGACACAACAAATTTCAGTGATATCAATTGATGTTTCAGGCCAAGGCCTCTCATCAGCACCGGAAAGCAAGGAGGGAGAAGCCAGAAAGTTGGAAGAAGGGGAAGGAGTACAAGCTGGAAGGAGATAGGTGAGATCCGGTGAGGAGGGAAGATGGGTAGTTGGGGAGGGTAAATGAAGGGAAAAGCTGGGAGGTAACAGGTGGAAAACTTAAAGGGCTGAAGAAGAAGGAATCTGATGGGAGAGGAGACTGAACCATGGGAGAAACACCAGAGGAGGTGGTAGGCAGGTGAGAAGAGATAAGAGATGAATTAGAGTTGAGGAATGGAAGAAGAGGGAAGGGGAAGGGGAAAAATTACTGGAAAAATCGATGTTCATGCCATCAGAATGGAAGCTACCTAGACATAACATGGGGTGTTGCTCCTCCAACCTGAGACTGCCTTCATCGTGGCAGTAAAGGAGGCCATAGACCGACAAGTTTCTCTTCAAATATTTTTATTGTTATATTATACAGGAAAAATAACATGAGTACATTGAAGTGACAACGCTTACAATGCCTCAAAAAAAAATTATCTTAAAGATTGAAAAAAAATTTTGTGATAACAAAAAAAAAACCTACTGAGCAGAAAAAGTGAGAAAAAAAAAGAACCCATTAGGTGTACAACCCCGGAGCCATGCGTCATACAAAAAGCTTCTAAAAATAAACATCAAACCGCCAGCAAGAAAAGAAAATATACTAAAAAAATTTACAATTAGATCGTGGAAAAATTATATCAATTAACTCAAATGATAATAACGAGCAAATGAGCCCCATCTTTTCTCAAAATCAAATAAAGGTTCAGAGGTTCGACTTCTAATTTTCTCCAAACTAAGACATAGCATCACTTGAGAGAACCATTGTGACAAAGTGGGAGCTGATGTATCCTTCCACTTCAACAAAATGGCCCTCCTAGCTATCAATGTAACAAATGCAATAACACGTTGGTCAGACACAGAAATACCATGGATATTTTGAGGAATTATTCCAAAAAGCACAATTAATTTATTAGGTTGTAAATTAATTTTAAGTACTTTAGAAATTGTTGAAAAAACCGACTTCCAGAGCTGTTCCAATATAGAACAAGACCAAAACATATGTGTCAGTGTAGCTATCTCAGTTTTACATCTATCACAATGACTATCAACATTAGAAAAGATTTTAGAAAGTCTCTCCTTGGTCAAATGATAACGATGTACAATTTTAAATTGAATCAATGAATGGCTAGCACAAATTGAAGAAGAGTTAACCAACTTCAATATCCGCATCCAATCTTCCGTCATAAAAGTCAAATTAAGTTCCTTTTCCCAATCCTGTTTAATCTTAGATAAAGAACGCTAATCCTATTGTAATAATAAATTATAAATTCTTCCAATAGAACCCTTAATCAAAGGATTCATACTCATAATAGTATCTAACAGGTCAGCCTCCAATATGTAAGCAAAATTACTTAAATATTTTTGTAAAAAATGTCTAACTTGAAGGTATTGCAGAAAGTGTGAGTATGAAAGAGAATATTTATCAATTATTCAAAAGACATCAATCTATCTTCTTTAAATAAATCCAAAAAAAAATTAATACCTTTATCTTTACAAAGTAAAAAAATTGGATCACTCAAAGAAGGCTTAAAAAAGTAATTTCAGTAAATTAAACTACAAAATTTAAATTTTTTAAGATTAAAAAAATTGCGGAATTGGAGCCAAATTTGTAAAGAATACTTAATCACAGGATATAGGTTTAAATTAACAACTTTAACTAATTGCATAGGTAAAGGAGCTCCCAATAACGAGGTTAAATAAAACTGTTTTACAACTTTCAGTTCCAGGTCTACCCAAATTGGCTGATCACTCTTATCAACCCGGTATAACCAAAAAGACATATATCGCACATTAACAGCCCAATAATACATTTTTAGATTAGGCAAAACAAGACCTCCATCCTTTTTCAATTTTTGTAAATGACATTTACTAATTCTTGGTCTTTTATTATTCCAAATAAAAGATAAAATAACAGAATCAATTTGATCAAAAAACTTCCCAGTCAAAAAAAACAGGAATATTCTGAAAAAAATATAAAAATTTTGGTAAAATCATCATTTTAACTATATGAATACGACCATCAAGTGAAAATGTAAGTGGATTCCATCTACTAAATAAATACTTCATAGAGTCTACTAAAGGAAAAGGTTGGCTTTATAAAGATCCTTATATTTTTTAGTAATTATAATACCTAGATATCTAAAAGAGTCTGTAACTTTAAAAGGAGTATTATCATATATAGAGACAGAATCATTTAAAGGAAACAATTCACTTTTACTAAAATTTATTTTATATCCTGAAAAACCTCCAAATTCATTAAATAATTTTAGCAAGGCAGGAATAGATTTGTCAGGATTAGATCGGTAAACAAATAAATCATCAGCGTAAAGAAAGACCTTATGCATGGTCTCATTCACAAAAATCCCATGGATATTTTTAGCCTCACGAAGAGCAATAGCAAGGAGTTTTAATATTAAATCAAACAACAAAGGACTTAATGGACAACCTTGCCTTGTCCCCTGTGAAAGCTGAAAAAAAGGAGACCTACAATTGTTAGTGACAACAGTAGCAATAGGGGCTTTATATATCATTTTAATCCAATTATTAAAATTAGCACCAAAGCCAAATTTCTCTAAAACATTAAATAAATATTTCCATTCGACTCGGTCGAATGCTTTTTCAGCATCCAAAGATACAACACATTGTGGAGTTTTAAAAGAGGACGAATATATAATGTTAAATAGTCTCCGAACATTTGAAAAAGAATAGCGATCCTTTATAAAGCCTGTTTGATCTTTAAACATAATTTTACCCAAAATATTCTCCAAGCGATTGGCCATTATCTTTGACAAAATCTTAGCATCAACATTCAGTAATGAAATAGGTCTATGTGAAGCACAGTCAGTGGGATCTTTATCTTTTTTAAGAATTAAAGAAATAAAGCTTCATAAAAAGTAGAGGGTAAGTTGCCTTTCACAAAAGAATCCTTAAACATTTCCAACGTATACAGAGAAAGCAACTTTCCAAATTTTTTATAAAATTCTACAGGATAACCATCAAGTCCTGGGGACTTACCAGATTGCATTGAAAAAAATAGCGTTATGAATTTCGGCTTCAGTAATTTGAGCATCGAGAGTTTTTTGATCCTCAGCTGAGATTTTAGGAAAAACAATCTTTCGTAAAAAAAAAAAGCATTCATTTCAGAGGAATCTAACGGACATTAAGATTTATAAAGCTCAGCATAAAAATCTTGAAAAACCTTATTAATTTCTTCATATTCCTGAGCCAAGGTATCATCTTTCCTACGAACTTTCATGATTTGCCTTTTGGCTGCAGCTATTTTTAATTGAGATGCAAGCAGTTTATTATTTTTATCTCCAAACATATAAAATTGGCTCTTTAACTTAAGCAAATAGCCTTCAATGGGATGAGTTAATAACAGGTTATATTGTGATTGAAGTTCCACCCTTTGTTTAAAGAAATCAGTATTGGGGGAAATTGCATAGATATTATATAAATCTTTAATTTGTTTTGAAATTCTATCTAGTTCTGCTTTAGTTTGTTTTTTTAAGTTTAGCTGAATAAGAAATAATCTGACCATGTAAAAATGCTTTAAATGTATCCCATATAACTAATTTAGACATACCCCCTAAATCATTAAAAAGAAAAAAAATTCTTTTATCTGGGTTTCAATGAAACTGACAAAGTCAGAATTTTGCAATAATGTCTGAGACATGCGCCAAGGTGGACGGGCAAGAATGATATCATCAAATTCAAAAGACAAACTCAGAGGCGCATGATCAGATATAGCAATAGCGTTATATTCGCAAGTTTTAACACTAGGCAAGAAGTGGGGATCAATTATAATATAATCGATCCTTGAGTATTTTTTATAAACATGTGAGAAGAAAGAATATTCTCTATTATCGGGATGGAGATACCTCCACAAATCAATCAACCCAAAATCAGTCAAAAAGGAATTAATAAATGATGCGGATTGATTTGGAAGTCGTTGATTGGTTGAGCTCTTATCAATCATAGGATTTAGGCAGCAATTAAAATCCCCACCCATTATCAGCATATATTCATTTAAATCAGGCAGTAAAGCAAGTGCCTTTTTAAAAAAAAAGGATCATCTAAGTTAGGCCCATACAAATTAACCAAAACAACTTTTCTGTTATAGGGAGCTAGGGCTTTACTCTTTGGAGAGAAGGAGGATGAGAGGAGACATGATACAGGTGTACAAGATAATAAGAGGAATAGATAGAGTGGATAGCCAGCGCCTCTTCCCCAGGGCACCACTGCTCAATACAAGAGGACATGGCTTTAAGGTAAGGGGTGGGAAGTTCAAGGGGGATATTAGAGGAAGGTTTTTTACTCAGAGAGTGGTTGGTGCATGGAATGCATTGCCTGAGTCAGTGGTGGAGGCAGATACACTAGTGAAGTTTAAGAGACTACTAGACAGGTATATGGAGGAATTTAAGGTGGGGGCTTATATGGGAGGCAGGGTTTGAGGGTCGGCACAACATTGTGGGCCAAAGGGCCTGTACTGTGCTGTACTATTCTATGTTCTATGACTGTTCCTTTAACAATTAAAAATCTACCATTAGAATCTGATTCAATATCCTCTTGAATAAATATATTAGGTTTAATAAAAATAGACACGCCTTTTGTTTTACTCTGAGAAGTAGAGTGGAATTGAAAACCATTCCACCATCTAAAAAATCTATTTTGATCTCATAGAAACATAGAAAATAGGTGCAGGAGTAGGCCATTCGGCCCTTCGAGCCTCCACCGCTATTTATTATGATCATGGCTGATCATCCAACTCAGAACCCCGCCCCAGCCTTCCCTCCATACCCCCTGACCCCCGTAGCCACAAGGGCCATATAAACTCCCTCTTAAATATAGCCAATGTACTGGCCTCAACTTCTTCCTGTGGCAGAGAATTCCACAGATTCACCACTCTCTGAGTGAAGAAGTTTTTCTTAATCTCGGTCCTAAAAGGCTTCCCCTTTATCCTCAAACTGTGACCCCTCTTTCTGGACTTCCCCAACATCGGGAACAATCTTCCTGCATCTAGCCTGTCCAATCCCTTTAGGATTTTATACGTTTCAATCAGATCCCCCCTCAATCTTCTAAATTCCAACGAGTACAAGCCCAGTTCATCCAGTCTTTCTTCATATGAAAGTCCTGCCATCCCAGGAATCAATCTAGTGAACCTTCTTTGTACTCCCTCTATGGCAAGGATGTCTTTCCTCAGATTAGGGGACCAAAACTGCACACAATACTCCAGGTGTGGTCTCACCAAGGCCTTGTACAACTGCAGTAGTACCTCCCTGCTCCTGTACTCAAATCCTCTCGCTATAAATGCCAGCATACCATTCGCCTTTTTCACCGCCTGCTGTACCTGCATGCCCACTTTCAATGACTGGTGTATAATGACACCCAGGTCTCGTTGCACCTCCCCTTTTCCGAATCGGCCACCATTCAGATAATCTGTTTTCCTATTTTTGCTACCAAAGTGGATAACTTCACATTTATCCACATTAAATTGCATCTGTCATGAATTTGCCCACTCACCCAACCTATCCAAGTCACTCTGCATCCTCTTAGCATCCTCCTCACAGCTAACACTGCCACCCAGCTTCGTGTCATCTGCAAACTTGGAGATGCTGCATTTAATTCCCTCATCCAAGTCATTAATATATATTGTAAACAACTGGGGTCCCAGCACTGAGCCTTGCGGTACCCCACTAGTCACCGCCTGCCATTCTGAAAAGGTCCCGTTTATTCCCACTCATTGCTTCCTGTCTGCTAACCAATTCTCCATCCACATCAATACCTTACCCCCAATACCGTGTGCTTTAAGTTTGCACACTAATCTCCTGTGTGGGACCTTGTCAAAAGCCTTTTGAAAATCCAAATATACCACATCCACTGGTTCCCCCCATCCACTCTACTAGTTACATCCTCAAAAAATTCTATGAGATTCGTCAGACATGATTTTCCCTTCACAAATCCATGTTGACTTTGTCCGATGATTTCACCGCTTTCCAAATGTGCTGTTATCACATCTTTGATAACTGACTCCAGCAGTTTCCCCACCACCGATGTTAGGCTAACCGATCTATAATTCCCCGGTTTCTCTCTCCCTCCTTTTTTAAAAAGTGGGGTTACATTAGCTACCCTCCAATCCTCAGGAACTAGTCCAGAATCTAACGAGTTTTGAAAAATTATCACTAATGCATCCACTATTTCTTGGGCTACTTCCTTAAGCACTCTAGGATGCAGACCATCTGGCCCTGGGGATTTATCTGCCTTCAATCCCTTCAATTTACCTAACACCACTTCCCTACTAACAAGTATTTCGCTCAGTTCCTCCATCTCACTGGACCCTCTGTCCCCTACTATTTCTGGAAGATTATTTATGTCCTCCTTAGTGAAGACAGAACCAAAGTAGTTATTCAATTGGTCTGCCATGTCCTTGCTCCCCATAATCAATTCACCTGTTTCTGTCTGCAGGGGACCTACATTTGTCTTTACCAGTCTTTTCCTTTTTACACACCTATAAAAGCTTTTACAGTCAGTTTTTATGTTCCCTGCCAGTTTTCTCTCATAATCTTTTATCCCCTTCCTAATTAAGCCCTTTGTCCTCCTCTGCTGAACTCTGAATTTCTCCCAGTCCTCAGGTGAGCCACTTTCTCTGGCTAATTTGTATGCTTCTTCTTTGGAATTGATACTATCCCTAATTTCTCTTGTCAGCCACGGGTGCACTACCTTCCTTGATTTATTCTTTTGCCAAACTGGGATGAACAATTGTTGTAGTTCATCCATGCAACCTTTAAATGCTTGCCATTGCATATCCACCGTCAATCCTTTAAGTGTGATTTGCCAGTCTATTTTAGCTAATTCACGTCTCATACCTTCAAAGTTACCCCTCTTTAAGTTCAGAACCTTTGTTTCTGAATTAACTATGTCACTCTCCATCTTAATGAAGAATTCCACCATATTATGGTCACTCTTACCCAAGGGGCCTCTCACGACAAGATTGCTAATTAACCCTTCCTCATTGCTCAAAACCCAGTCCAGAATAGCCTGCTCTCTAGTTGGTTCCTCGACATGTTGGTTCAGAAAACCATCCCGCATACATTCCAAGAAATCCTCTTCCTCAGCACCTTTACCAATTTGGTTCACCCAATCTACATGTAGATTGAAGTCACCCATTATAACTGCTGTTCCTTTATTGCACACATTTCTAATTTCCTGTTTAATACCATCTCCGACCTCACTACTACTGTTAGGTGGCCTGTACACAACTCCCACCAGCGTCTTCTGCCCCTTAGTGTTACGCAGCTCTACCCATATCGATTCCACATCTTCCTGGCTTATGTCCTTCCTTTCTGTTGCGTTAATCTCTTTTTTAACCAGCAACGCCACCCCACCTCCCTCCCTTCATGTCTATCCCTCCTGACTATTGAATATCCCTGAAGGTTGAGCTCCCATCCTTGGTCACCCTGGAGCCATGTCTCTGTGATCCCAACTATATCATAATCATTAATAACAATCTGCACTTTCAATTCATCCACCTTATTACGAATGCTCCTTGCATTGACACACAAAGCCTTCAGGCGCTCCCGCCCTGATATGTGTCTCTTGAGCAAAAATTATATCAAGTTGGAATCGGTTAATAATTTTAAAAGTCTTTTTTCGTTTAATAGGATGATTCCAACCACGTACATTCCAACTTATTATATTAATCCGTTTAAACACCATACTATAATTTTATTCTACTTTATACATGCGTAGAGCACATACCAATACGGGATGATCAAAAGATGGCAGTGATGAAGAATACAACCAGATAAAAAACATGCATGGTCCGGAACCACCCAATGGGAAAAAAACTCCTAACTCTAAACCCACCCACCCACACCCGGTAACACGAAAAAGGCAAGCGATCTGCGATAGAATTCAAAGCTGCTGTCTGCTCTGTCTGTGTTTTCTTTCCCTCCCCCCAGTTAGTAAAAAAGTAGAGTGACCTTGTGAAGAAAACAATAAAGTCTCAGCAAAAAAAGGTATTTACATTCCGTCGACTAATAAACAAGAAAGAACCAAAATAGTATTATCTCTTAGAGAGAAAAACCAGCGCCATCTTCAAGTTTAATATTAATTCCCTAAAAAAAGCTTTAAATTCAATTATAAAATGTTATAATAAAACAGAAAAAAATATAAAAAGCCCTATTAGTAGGAAAAAATTACCAATTAGCTAATTAAAAAAAAAGAAACAAACCAAGTATTAAATTGGAATAGAATATCTTTATTGTCATTGTTGTGGAGCAATGAAACACAGTTTAGCAGCTCAACATTTTGCAGCATGACAAAGAATATATACATAACTTCTCCACACAGAGAGTGGTGAATCTGTGGAATTCTCTGCCACAGGAAACAGTTGAGGCCAGTTCATTGGCTATATTTAAGAGGGGGTTAGATATGGCCCTTGTGGCTACGGGGATCAGGGGGTATGGAGGGAAGGCTGGGGCGGGGTTCTGAGTTGGATGATCAGCCATGATCATAATAAATGGTGGTGCAGGCTCGAAGGGCCGAATGGCCTACTCCTGCACCTATTTTCTATGTTTCTATAAAATAAACTCTAAAACCTCAGGAGTGCAGTCCAAAATTAATAATATATGGATGGGGGGGGGTGGGGTAGGACTATTGCACACCTGCCATTCCTGGAAGTGTGATGCACTTAGCTGCCGCTGTCTTAGCAGGGGGGCAGGAGAAGGGAAGGGGGTGTTATACATTTCACTGTTTGTGGGTAGAAGCTGTTAAGGAGTCTCTTTGTTTTTGTCCTTAATGCTCTGTATCTCTTCCCAGAAGGTAGAGGGGAAAACAGGTGATGTCCAGGATGAGTGGTATCCTTTGAAATACAAGTAGCCTTCTTTTGAAGTCTGCCAGTATAAATGTCTCTGAGGGAGGGTAATGTTGTGCCAATAACCCGCTCTGCTACCCTCACCACCCGCTGCAAGTCCTTCCTGTTCTGTTCTGTGCAGCTGGCAAACCACACTGCACAGCAATACGTCAGGAGGCTCTCTATAGTAACAAAGTGTAAATGGCTGTCTATTGATGTGTCCTCAGTGGATGTAGAGGCCAATCTGGGATCCGCATACTTAATCTGGGATGTTCAGGTGGATTCCCTTAATGGAGTATGCCTGTGTGTGACTATTTCAATGTGAAGCACGGGCAGCCACCACACGGCCCGTGACAGATCGGGGTCAGGGTCCAGTGACATGGAATGCCAGATAATCGGTGATCCGTGCTATCATGTTTGCTGTTGTGTGCTGGGGCAGCAGGCTGAGGGTAGCAGACACCAACAGAATCAACAAACTCATTCCTAAAGCCAGTGATGTTGTGGGGATGGAACTGGACTCTCTCATGGTGGTGTCTGAAAAGAGGATGCTGTCCAAGTTGCATGCCATCTTGGACAATGTCTCCCATCCACTACATAATGTACTGGGTGGGCACAGGAGTACATTCAGCCAGAGACTCATTCCACCGAGATGCAACACTGAGCGTCATAGGAAGTCATTCCTGCCTGTGGCCATCAAACTTTACAACTCCTCCCCTGGAGGGTCAGACACCCTGAACCAATAGCTGGTCCTGGACTTATTTCCTGGCATAATTTACATATTACAATTTAATTATTTATGGTTTTATATTGCTTTATTTATACTCTATTCTTGGTTGGTGCAACTGTAACAAAAACCAATTTCCCTCGGGATCAATAAAGTATGACTATGACTATTATGACCCTTCACTGCTGCCGCCTTCCTTCACCGTCACTGCCGTTGTGATGTCTTCATCGTCTGGCAGCCCCACCACTGAGGTCTTGTTTGGATTGGTCTTTGTATGGAACCTTCCCTTTGACCTTACCACCAGGGATGACCCTACCAGAAGCTAAGCTCCAGACAGCATCTCTCAGAAACTCACAGACCTCTCCACCACGGCAAGATGACAATCTTCAGGGAAGGATTTTATAGATTAGTTTTATTTGTCACATGTACATCGAAACATACAGCAAAATGCGTCATTGTGTCAAATCAAACCAGTGAGGATTTTCTGGGCAGCCCACAACTGTCGTTCCGTTTCCCGTATCAACACGGCGTGCCCACAACTTATTAACCCTAACCTATACGGGAGGAAATTGGAGTACCTGGAAAAAAACCCCATGCAGTCACAGGGCAAATGTACAAACTCCTTACAGACAGTGGCGGGAATCGAACTCTGATCTTTCAGCAGGTGGTGTAATGGTCTTACATGAAACGCTGCTCTCCCAAGCTCCCTCATTCTTAATAATCTCAAGGTGAAGCCTCTGGAGAGTGACTTAAAAATCATAGCATTCTATTCTAACCCACGCAAGAGTGCGAAGTGAACTGAGTCGTCAAAGTCAGATTTTCAGCATTTTGAATGATATGTAATTATACCCTTATTTGATAGTTAAAGATGAGAGTGGGATTAAAATAAATAGCTCTACTTAAGAAGTTGTGAAGCAAGCATAAAGGAGTAAATAACATCTTTCTTTACTATAGTTGAATGACTTGAATGTATATGATATTTCAAGTTTATTATCATCTGACTGTACATATATACAACCAAATGAAACAATGTTCCTGTGGACCATGGTGCACCCACACAATATATATCGCACACAGAAAACATAAAAGAAATATTAAACATGAGCAATTCTGCAGATGCTGGGAATTGGGAGCAACACACACAAAATGCTGAAGGAACTCAGGTTAGGCTTCATCTGTGGAGAGGAATAAATGACATTTTGGGCCGAGACCCTTCATCAGGACTGGAAAGGAAGGGGGAAGGTGCCAGAATAAAAAGGTGGGGGGTGGGGGGGGGGGGGAGGAGGCTAGCTCAAAGGTGATATGTCAAGCCAGGTGGGTGGGTGAGAAAGGTAAAGGGCTGGAGAGGAAGGAATCTTATAGGATAGGAAAGAGGCAATAGGAGAACAGGAAAGAGGGAACCCAGGGGGAGGTTATTACCACAAATAAGTTAACAAAATGTAATTCAAAGTGCCTGTCATGCATAGCAGAGGTAAATGATAAACAGCTCACTGTCCTAGTGACGAGACCCGGGTGGTGACAGGGTATTCATTAATCTCACAGCCAGAGGGAAGAAGCTGTCACCCAGTCTGACAGTCCTCGTCAGATGCTCCTGTACTTCCTTCCTGAGGGTAGTAGGTCAGAGAGATTGTGGGATGGGTGGTCAGGATCCTCAACAATGCTTCATCTGCAATGCTCCCAACAAATGTCACAAATAGAGGAAAAGGAGATCCAAGTGATCCTCATCCCAGTTCGGTACCACACAATGATGCAGCCTGACAGGACATGCTCTTTGAGAAAGTTGTTTCTTCATAAAGTGTAGCAAATATTTAATTTAGTGAAGTACTCCCTAAGGAGCTCCACCCCACCCCCTTAGCTCAACCCCCTTCCCCTTCAAGAAACAGAAGAATAGGAAACATGTCCCAGCAGTTATTTGTTTGATAGACTATAAAGACCATAAGACATAGGAGTATAATTAGGCCATTTGACCTCTCGAGTCTGCTCCACCATTCTATCATGGTTGATCCTTTTTCTTCCCCACTCTTCAGCCCCACTCCCTAGTATTCTCCCCGTAACCTTTGATGCCGTGTCCAATCGAGAGCCTATCAAGCTCTGCCTTAAATACACCCAACGACCTGGCCTGCACAGCTGCCTCTGGTAACAAATTCCACAAATTCACCACCTTCTGGCTAAAGAAATTTCTCCACATTTCTGTTTCAAATGGACGCCCCTGTATCCTGAGGTTATGCCCTCTTGTTCTAGATTCCCCCACCATGGGAAACATCCTTTCCACATCCAGTCTGTCCAGGCCTTTCAAAATAGGAAAGGTTTCAATGAGATCCTCCCTCATTATTCTAAATTCAGTATGTACAGGCCCCAAGCCATTAAACGTTCCCCATATGACCATTTCATTCCCAGAATCATTCTCCTCTGAACCCTCCCCAATGCCAACACACCTTTTCATAGATAAGGAGCCCAAAACTGTTCACAATACTCAAGGTGAGGCCTCACCAGTGCCTTATAAAGACTCAGCATCACATCCCTGCTCTTATATTCTAGACCTCTTGAAATGAATGCTAACATTGCATTTGTCTTCCTCACCACTGACTCAACCTACAAGTTATTATATGCTCTAACCATGCCAGTAACTTTCCTGTAAAACCATGGGCTCTTAACTTGGTAAGCAGCCTCATGTGTGGCACCTTGTCAAAGGCCTTCTGAAAATCCAAATATACAACATCCACTGCATCCCCTTTATCTATCCTACTTGCAATCTCCAGAAAGAATTCCAACAGGTTCATCAGGCAGGATTTTCCCTGAAGGAAACCATGCTGACTTTGTCCTATCTTGCCCTGTATCACCAAGTACTCCATCACCTCATCCTTAACAATTGACTCTAACGTCTTCCCAACCACTGAGGTCAGGCTAACTAGTTTATAATTTCCTTTCTGCTGCCTTCCTCCTTTCTTAAAGAGTGGAGTGACATTTGCAATTTTCCAGTCCTCTGGCACCATGCCAGAGTCCAATGATTTTTGGAAGATCATTTCTAATGCCACCACAATCTCTACTGCTACCTCTTTCAGAACCCTAGGGTGTAGTTCATCTGGTCCGGGTGACTTATGTACCTTTAGGTCTTTCAGCTTTTTGAGCACCTTCTCCCTTGTAATAGTAACTGCACTTACTTCTCTTCCCTAACACCCTTCAACACCTGGCACAGTGCTAGTGTCTGCTACAGTGAATTCTGGTGCAAAATACTCATTTAGTTCATGTGTCATCATCTTGTGCCCTGTTATTATTTCTCCAGCCTCATTTTCTAGCAGTCCAATATCCACTCTTTTATTTTTTGCATACTTGAAATGGGTTTTACTATTACGCAATGCCTCTTGCTGATCGGCCGCTTCTCAACTCAGTGTAACTCACAAAACTCTTCTTTTGAAATCTTGATTGCTGCTCTGATTAAAAAGTAGCTCTTACTGTGCACTCCTAATGTAGATTGTGTGTGTGAGAAAGAGAGAAGCAGAAGAAAAGAGGAAAAAAAATGAATACCCTCTTGAGGACTGTGCCCGTGATGGAGTGGGTCCACAACCCTCTACAGACTCTCCCATCCATAACCCCATTAGGCATAGGAGCAGAATTAGGCCAATCAGCCCATCGAGTCTGCTCTGCCATTCCATCATGGCTGATCCTGGATCCCACTCAACCCCATACACCTGCCTTTTTGCTATAACCTTTGATGCCCTGACTGATCAGGAAACGATCAACTTCCGCCTTAAATATACTTGGCCTCCACCACAGTCTGCGGCAGGGCATTCCACAGATTCATGACCCTCTGGCTAAAAAAAAATACTCCTTACCTCTGTTCTAAAGGGTCGCCCCTCAATTTTAAGGCTGTGCCTTTGAGTTCTGGATACCCCCACCATAGCAAACATCCTCTCTGCATCCACCCTATATAGTCCTTTCAACAGCTGGTGGGTTTCAATGAGATCACCCTGCATTCTTTACCACAGACTCATCCTGTAAATCAACCTTCTGGGAGTCTTGCACAGGGACTCCTAAGTCCCTCTGCACATCTGATGTTTGAATCTTCTCCCCATTTAGATAATAGTTCGCACTTCTGTTCCTTTTACCAAAATGCATTACCATACATTTCCCAACACTGTATTCCATCTGCCACTTTTTTTGCCCATTCTTCCAATTTGTCTAAGTCCTACTGTAATCACATTACTTCCTCAGCACAACCTACCTCTCCACCTATCTTCATATTGTGATGACAAACCAAGTTATCAGACGATTGATGCTAATGAGAGAGATAAGGGAGATAATGAAGAAATGTTGACCTGTTTTATTTTATTTTATCATTAGCCTCCAAATAGTCCAAAACCTCATCCTTAATAATGGACTCCAACACTTTCCCAACGACTGACTAACTGGCCTATAATTTCCTTTCTTTTGCCTTCCTCCCTTCTCAAAGAGATCCTGGGCATTGGAACCTCTGTACTAGACAGTAATGCAGCCTGTCAGAATACTCTTCATCTGTAGTCTTTGAAGGTTTGATGGATGGAGGAAAGGGGAAGAGGATAGAGATGGGTCAAGGGCGGCTTGGGTGAGAGTGGCATGGGGGACAAAATTAAGAAATCGAGAGGATTTGTGGGAGGGAGGGGAAAAGAGAAGGTAGAAAAGAAAAAGCAGGGGAGGTTACCAAAAACTGGATAACACAACATTCATGGCATTAGATTGTAATGTGCAAGACCAAGCACTAGATGGCAGCAGAACCTCAATATTCGCGATAAATTAACGGTGGAAATCTTGGTGCGGTCGGCGAAATAGGATTTCCAGACTAGCGAATGTTATTTTTCAACGCACATTTAATTCACTACATTCCAAAAAAGTTACATAATATCACAAGTTTCCAGTGGACATGGAGAAACAGAAATGGTAAAATTCTAAGGCAGTGTGATCGATGTAACCAGGCAAGAACAGGAAACGAGAGATCTGAAAGGCAGACAGGGAACCTGGGAACCGGAACCCTAGTGTGTGGACAGGAGAGTGAGATCTAGAACCCCAGTGTGTGGACAAGAGAGTGAGATCTAGAACCCCAGTGTGTGGACAAGAGAGTGAGATCTAGAACCCCAGCATGTGGACTGGAGAGTGGGGTCCTGGGCCCCAGTGTGTGGGCAGGAGAGTGAGATCTAGAACCCCAGTGTGTGGGCAGGAGTGAGATCTAGAACCCCAGTGTATGGACAGGAGAGTGAGATCTAGAACCCCAGTGTGTGGACAGGAGAGTCGGGTCCTGGATCCCAGTAGGTGGACAGAAGACTGGGGTCTGGAACCCCAGTGTGTGGGACCGGGAGAGTGGGGTCCAGAAGCCCAGTCAGTGGCCAGGATTTGGGTCCGGATCCCCAATGTGTGGACAGGAGAATGAAATCTAGAACCCTAGTGTGTGGACTGGAGAGTGAGGTCTGGGACCCCAGTGTGTGGACAAAAGAGTGGGATATGGGTCCTAATTGAGGAGGAGGAGAAGATGGCAGTGATACGCAGCGCGTGCGGCGTCTCCGAGGAATGATGTCTGTTATCTGTCAAGTAGGGGACCGTGCAAAATCCTGATTTGATGGAGAAAGGTGTGAGAGTACGGAGGAACATCTGGAAAACTTCTGAAATGCCTGCTTCGTTGCCGCTGCTACTGTGTGGTAACCGGAACCTCCGGAGCAGAAGCCCCCGAAATCCTCGGCTTTGCTTGTTTCGGCGGCTGGGGCGAGGTCGGAGGTGCTCGGCAGAGGATGGCGCTCGGGAGGCTGTATCGGAGGGGCTGGTCAGAGGCTCGAAGTTTTCGGATGGATGGACTCGGTGTTGGCTGTGGTCGGCTGCTTCCAAGGTATTGGCAAGTTGATGGTGCCTTGAGGTTTATGGCAGGGAGTTTCTCCCTTTTGCCACCTGCTGTCGGGGACTCGGGAATCGATCGGGACTTGAGACTTTTTTTTACTGTGCCCATGGTCTGTTCTTTATCAAATTATGGTGTTGCTTTGCACTGCTTGTAACTATATGTTATAATTATGTGGTTCTGTCAGTGTTAGTTTTTGGTTTGTCCTGTTTTCTGTGATATCACTCCAGAGAAACATTGTATCATTTCTTAATGCATGTATGCATTTCTAAATGACAATAAACGAGGACTGAGCGTTTTCATAATCTGATCTAATGTGTGGATCGAGAGAGTAGGATATGGGATGCCAATGTGTGGATTGGGAGAAAAGGACCCAGGATCCCAACATGTGGACTGTGAAGTGGGATTCGGAGCCCAGAGATAAGACAGGGAATGCTAGAATTAAATCACACACTCAATGATTCAGGCCATCAGAGTTCAGAATGGACAACAAACCCATGAACACAAACCTCACTACTTACTGATCTTTTTTATATCTACATTTGTTATAATTTATCATATATTTATATATTACCCTGTACAAATTTCATGACAGATGCTGGTGAAAGAATACCTAAACCTGAGGCTGTTGTCAGTGGGTGGGGATCGCAGGAACTGGGCTGCCAGTGAATGGGAAATACAACTGACACCTGACCCAGTGAGCCAGGAGCCAGCAGTCTTATCGGGACTTCTGAACAGTGGGATAAGGATTATCCGACCATTTGGAAATGCAGATGGCTCGCAGGAGGATGTCCTTCCTGGGTCTCTGGGTCCCAGGGTCCCAGTTTCTCCCGCTCTCTTCCCACTGAATCCCATCTGCCTCCTGCACCCTCGTCCCACCCACAGGGCCAGAGCTTCCTGTGTCCCATTCACCTGACCAAGTTCACTGGACCACATATCGTCCTTCACTGTGTAACATATCTAACAAAGAAAACTAGAAATCTGAATGAGGACTAATATAAGTAACATCCAAAATCTGTTAACACTAATATTTGGTCTTGGTATTGGTTTACTATCGTGTGAAAAGCTTGAACTGCTTACTGTTCAACAGGGAAATCCCCAGTGTGCCATGAATCGAGCACAACATTGTTAAACGTAATGATGAATTGAGATCCAAGTCTGGATCCAATGAGGAATACCGTTGTTGATTGCCTATTACCCTCTACAACATAAAATCTTGTCGAGAGAAAGTTTGGGGGAAATGTATTCATAGAGATGTTGATTAGAACTTCAATTCTCTGCTGACAGATATTTCATTGGTTTGGGGAAAGACAGTTAAATAATTGTGCTTGGGGTAATGGGTCAGGTGAGAGCACGGTGCAGTGTAAAACTGTTAGATTGCTCACAGAGCCAGTGTAGGTACATAGTCATAGTCATAGTCAAACTTGATTGATCCCGGGGGAAATTGGTTTTCCTTACGGTTGCACCATAAATAAATAGTAATAAAACCATAAATAGTTAAATAGTAATATGTAAATTATGCCAGGAAATAAGTCCAGAACCAGCCTATTGGCTCAGGGTGTCTGACCCTCCAAGGGAGGAGTTGTAAAGTTTGATGACCACAGGCAGGAATGACTTTCTATGACGCTCTGTGTTGCATCTCGGTGGAATGAGTCTCTGGCTGAATGTACTCCTGTGCCCACCCAGTACATTATGTAGTGAATGGGAGACATTGTCCAAGATGGCATGCAACTTGGACAGCATACTCTTTTCAGACACCACCGTCAGAGAGTCCAGTTCCATCCCCACAACATCACTGGCCTTACGAATACAGTGCCCTGACTGGATTTACAGTCTTCCCTCCCCCAACCCCGTACATATAGCTCCCTCTCCCTGGTCATGCCCTTCAACTCTAAATCCTTGCCCACGCCAATGTCTCACTTTCCCACACACAATCACGCTTCACAAGTCAGCAGATGTGCATTCTGTACATCTCCCTCACCCTCTCTTTTCCACTACTCCCTCTAAGCTGCATGGGTGCGCGACCGCACAGTAACCAAAATGCTCCTGTGCACATAGCCTTTGTTGCCTTGCAGCTGGAATTTCCTTTAACATAATGTTAGTATAAGTTTGGAATTGTGTTAATATAATTTTGAAAGCTATTTTTATATAATTGTAAAATCCCTTGTTATTATGTGTTAATGAATGTAAGCCATAAATTTTCTAAATAATAAATGTACCACAACCTTTACTTCAAAACACTTAAGAGGTTCAACTGTATTTACATTGTTAGTGTTTCAAGTTACAACAGTTTAGTTGCAAATTAAAGCAATAAACACAGATGGAATTTAGCTCATTGTTAGTAAGTCACTGGCCCACTGAACACTGACGCCATTGAGTCAAAACATTTTATTTTTGCCATTATGCTTGTCAGTTGTTTTAACAGCTGTTTACTTGTTAAGCAGCCCCATGTGCGGCACCTTGTCAAACACCTTCTGAAAAATCCAAGTTCACAACAACCACTGACTCTCCTGCTTGTTATTTCTTCAAAGAATTCCAACAGATTTGGTCGGGCAAAACTTGCCCTTAAGAAACCATGCTGACTGTCACGTGCCTCCAAATATTCTGAACATCATTAACAATTGACTCTAACAGTGACTGTGAGGAGAAGGAATGGGAACGTGAAGAGGCAGTTAGCATAGAGCTGCCCCGTGGCCATTCCCCTCAATAATAAGTATACCATTTTGGATACTCTTGTGGGGGATGAGCTCCCAGGTGAATGCCATGGAGACCAGGTTACTGGCACTCAGCATGGGTCCTTGGTGCAGGAGGGAGAGGAGGGGAGTGGTAGTGATAGGGGACCCAATAGTCAGAGGAACAGACAGGAGATTCTGTGGACATGAACGGCTCACCTGGATGATATGTTGCTTCCCAGGTACCAGGGTCGGGGACGTCTTGGATCACATCCATAGCATCTTGGAGAGGGAGGGAGAACAGCCAGATTATACCAATGACACAGGAAGGAAAAGCAAAGAGGTCCAGAAAAGAGAATTTGGAGAGCTAGGTAGAAAGCTGAGAAGCAGTACTTCCAGGGTAGTAATTTCTGGATTGCTGCCTGCGCCATGTGCCAGTGAGGGTAGAAACAGGATGATTTGGCAGATAAATGCGTGTCCGAGAAGCTGGTGCAGGGGGCAGGGCTTCAGGTTTCTTGGATCATTGGGTTCTCTTCTGAGTGAGGTAGGACCTGCGTAAAAGTGACAGGTTTGCACCTGAACCCGAGGGGGAGCAAGAACCTAAGGGGGAGCAATAACCCGTGGGCAGATTTGTTAGAGCTGCTGGGGAGGGTTTAAACTAATTTGGCAGGGGAATGAGAAGCAGAGTGAAGGGACTCAGGATGGGACGGATGGTAAAACAACAAAAATAGCATGCAGCCAAACTGTCAGAAAGGGCAGGCAGATGATAGGGCATAATTGCAGCCAGCAAGGTGAGTCTCAGTGCACTAGGGATGCAGAATCAAAAAGGGCAGCAAATACAGTATTCAAAATGTTATATCTCGATGTTATATTTCAATGTTATATCTCAATGTTGTATCTCAATGTTGTATCTCAAAGTTATATCTCAGTTATATCTAAATGTTGTATCTCAATGTTGTATCTCAATGTTGTATCTCGATATTGTAACTCAAAGTTATATCTCAAAGTTATAACTAAATGTTATATCTCAATGTTATATCTCAATGTTTTATCTCAATGTTATATCTCAATGTTATATCTCAATGTTATATCTCACTGTTTTATTTAAATGTTATATCTCAGTGTTATATTTAAATGTTATATCTAAATGTTATATCTCAATGTTATATCTCAATGTTGTATCTCAAAGTTATATCTCAAAGTTATATCTCAGTTATATCTAAATGTTATATCTCAATGTTGTAACTCAATGTCGTATCTCAATGTTGTATCTCAATGTCGTATCTCAAAGTTGTATCTCAAAGTTGTATCTCAAAGTTATATCTCAAAGTTATATCTCAATGTTATATCTCAATGTTATATCTCAATGTTTTATCTCAATGTTATATCTCAATGTTTTATCTCAATGTTATATCTCAATGTTATATCTCAGTGTTATATCTGTGTTATATCTCAGTGTTATATATAAATGTTATATCTAAATGTTATATTTCAATGTTATATCTCAATGTTGTATCTCAATGTTGTATCTCAAAGTTATATCTAAATGTTATATCTCAATGTTATATCTCAATGCATAGAGTATAAGAAATAAGGTGGATGATCTCGTACACCTGGACCACCTGGACAACACAAACACCTATGTCAGGATGCTGTTCATCGACTATAGCTCAGCATTTAATACCATCGTTCCCACAATCCTGATTGAGAAGTTGCAGAACCTGGGCCTCCGTACCTCCCTCTGCAATTGGATCCTCGACTTCCTAACCAGAGGACCACAGTCTATACGGATTGGTAATAAGACATCCTCGCTGACGATCAACACTGGCGCACCTCGGGGTTTTGTGCTTAGCCCACTGCTCTACTTTCTGTACACATGACTGTGTGGCTAGGCAGAGCTCAAATACCATCTATAAATTTGCTGACGATACAACCATTGTTGGTAGAATCTCAGATGGTGATGAGAGGGTGTACAGGAGTGAGATATGCCAACTAGTGGAATGGTGTCGCAGCAACAACCTGGCACTCAACGTCAGTAAGACGAAAGAGCTGATTGTGGACTTTGGGGAGGGTAAGATGAAGGAACACATACCAATCCTCATCGAGGGAACAGAAGTGGAGAACGTGAGCAGCTTCAAATTCCTGGGTATCAAGATCTCTGAGGATCTAACCTGGTCCCAACATATCGATGGATGCAGTTATAAAGAAGGCAAGACAGCGGCTATACTTAATCAAGAGTTTGAAGAGATTTGGTATGTCAACAAATACACTCAAAAATTTCTATAGATGTACCATGGAGAGCATTCTGACAGGCTGCATCACTGTCTGGTATGGAGGGGGAGGGGCTACTGCACAGGACCGAAAGAAGCTGCAGAAGGTTGTAAGTCTAGTCAGCTCCATCTTGGGCACTAGCCTACAAAGTACCCAGGACATCTTCAAGGAGTGGTGTCTCAGAAAGGCAGCATCCATTATTAAGGACCTCCAGCACCCTTTTCTCACTGTTACCATCAGGTAGGAGGTACAGAAGCCTGAAGGCGCACACTCAGCGATTCAGGAGCAGCTTCTACCCCTTTGCCATCCAATTCCTAAATGGACATTGAACCCTTGGACACTACCTCACTTTTTTAATATATATTATTCCTGTTTTGTGCAGTTTTTGATCTATTCAATATACGTATACTGTAATTGATTTATTTATTTATTTTTAATATTATGTATTGCATTGAACTGCTGCTGCTAAGTTAACACATTTCATGTCACATGCCTCGATAATAAACCTGATTCTGATTCTTATCTTGTTGCCCTTTTACAGATTGCCGGGTATGATGTTGTGGCCATCACTGAATTGTGGCTGAAGGGTGGTTGTAGTTGGGAGCTGAATGTCCAAGGTTACATGTTGCATTGGAGGGATAGGAGTGAAGGTAGGCAGAGGAGGTGGTGTGGCTCTCCTGGTAAAGAATGGCATCAAATCAGTAGAAAGATGTGACATAAGACTGGAAGATGTTGACTCCTTGTGGGTTTGGTTAAGACACAACAAGGGTGAAGGGACCCTGATGGCAGTTATATACAGGCCTCCCAACAGTAGCTGGGATGTGGACTGCAGGTTACAATGGGAAATAGAAAAGGCGTGTCAAAAGGGCAATGTTATGATAGTCATGGGCGATGTTAACATGAGAAAATTGGGTTAGAAATAGATCCCAAGAGAGTGAATTTATTGAATGCCTTCGAGATAGCTTTTTAGAGCAGTTTGTCGTTGAGCTGACTTGGGGATCAGCTATAGTGGCTTGGGAGTTACGTAATGAACCGGAGGTGATATGGGAGCTTAAGGTAAAAGAACCCCTAGGAGGCAGTGTTCAACTTGAAATTTGATAGGGAGAAAGTAAAGTCTGACATAGCAGTATTTCACTGGAGTAAAGGAAATTACAGTGGTAAGAGAGGAGTTGGCCAAAGTAAATTGGAAAGAGATGCTGGCAGGGATGACAGTAGAGCATCAATGGCTTGAGTTTCTGGGGAAAATCAGGAAGGTGCAGCATAAGTTATTCCAAAAGCAAAACAAAAACTCGAACGGCAAAATAGTACAACCGTGGCTGGCAAAGGAAGTCAAAGCTAATGTAAAAGCAGAAGAGAGGGCATACAACAAACCAAAAGTTAGCGGGAAGATAGAGGATTGGGAAGCTTTTAAAAACCTACAGAAAGTAACTACAAGAATCATTAACAAGAGAAAATCTGTAGATGCCGTAAATCCAAGCAACACACACAAAGTGCTGGAGGAACTCAGCAGGCCAGGCTGCATCTATGGAAAAGTGTACAGTTGACGTTTCAGGCCGAGACCCTTCGGCAGGACTAGAGAAAAAAAACTGAGGAGTAGATTTAAGAGGTGGGGAGAGGGGAAAGAGAAACACCAGGTGATAGATGAAACCGGAAGGGGGAGGGATGAAGTAAAGAGTTGGGAAGTTGACTGGTGAAAGAGTCACAGGGCTGGAGAAGGGGAGTCTGACAGAAGAGGACAGAAGGCCATGGGAGAAAGAAAGAAAAAGAATCACGAGGAGGGAAAAGACGAAATATTAAAGCAAACTAGCAAACAATATCAAGGTGGATAGAAAAACCTCTTGCAAGTACAGGTATCCCCCGCTTTTCGAAAGTTTGCTTTACGCCACTTGGCTTTTATGAAATACCTACATTGGTACCTGTTTTTGCTAACCGGAAGAAATCCGAAGAGGATTTTCGCTTTTACGATAAAAGTCGAAAAGTGAAAATAGCGTTCAGCATTTGTTTTGCGGTGAGCACCCAGGGTAGCGAGAGTGGCGCCACCAAGCGCCTTCCCTGGGAACTACACTCAGCATCAAGCTGCCATAGCTTTGAACTGTGTCTGTGAGCATCTGTGCTTTATCTTGATTTATTTTGTGCATCTGTTAGCAAGATGTGTCCTAAGGTATCAGAAAAGCCTAAGTGTTGTGAAAGAGAAATTTGAAGGTAGTCATGGGTAGTTTGATCGGTTTCTGAGGCGAGGGCAGCTTCATAGTTTAACGTTTACCGGAGACAGTGCTTCCGCTGATACTGAAGCTGCTGAAAAGTTCCCAGAAGAACTGAAGAAAATAATTACAGAAGGTGGTTATTCGTACAAGCAAGTGTTTAACTGTGAAGAAACTGCAATTTATTGGAAAAAATTGCCGAGCAAGTCATTTATTTCGATAGAAGAAAAGCAGGCTAAGGGACACAAGGCATTGAAGGATAGGCTGTGTATTTATCATATCATTCCTGCTTTTACTATATGTTAGTGTTATTTTAGGTTTTATGTGTTATTTGGTATGATTTGGTAGGTTATTTTTTGGGTCTGGGAATGCTCAAAAATTTTTCCCATATAAATGAATGGTAATTGCTTCTTCGCTTTACGCCATTTCGGCTTACGAAAGGTTTCACAGGAACGCTCTACTTTCAGATATCGGGGGATACTTGTATATAAAAAAAGAGTTGAGAGTGGATGTAGGATCGCTAGAAAATGAGGCCGGAGAAATAATAATGGGGACAAGGAGATGGCAGATGAACAAAATAAGTATTTTTGCATCAGTATTCACTGTGGAAGACACTAGCAGTGTGCCAGATGTTGAAAGGTGTGAGTGAAGAGAAGTGAGTGCAGTTATTTTTACAAGGGGAAGGTGCTCAAAAAACTGAAAGACCTAAAGGTGCATGTGTCACCCGGGCCAGATGAACTATACCCTAGGGTTCTGAAAGCGGTAGCAGTAGAGATTGTGGAGGCATTAGTAATGAACTTTCAAAAATCATTGGACTCCGGCATGGCACCAGAGGACTGGAAAATTGCAAACGTTACTCCACTCTTTAAGAAAAGGAGGAAGGCAGCAGAAAGGAAATTATAGACCAGTTAGCCTGACCTCAATGGATGGGAAGATGTTACAGTCAATTGTTAAGGATGAGGTGATGGAGTATTTGGTGACACAGAACAAGATAGGACAAAGTCAGTATGGTTTCCTTCAGGGAAAATCCTGCCTGACAAATCTGTTGGAATTCTTTCTGGAGGTTACAGGTAGGATAGATAAAGGGGATGCTGTGGATGTTGTACATCTGGATTATCAAGAAGGCCTTTGACAAGATGCCACACATGAGGCTACTTACCAAGTTAGGGGCCCATGGTATTACAGGAAAGTTACTGGCATGGTTAGAGCATTGGCTGATTGGTAGAAGGCAGTCAGTGGGAATAAAAGGATCCTTTTCTGGTTGGCTGCCAGTGACTAGTGGAGTTCTGTAGGGGTCGGTGTTGGGACCGCTTCTTTTTATGCTGTAAATCAATGATTTAGATGATGGAATAGATGGCTGAGGAAACAGGTGGGCTGCAGAAGGACTTAGACAGATTAGGAGAATGGGCAAGAAAGTGGCAAATGAAATATGATGTTGGAAAATGCATGGTCATGCACTTTGGTAGATGAAGTAACTGTGCAGACTATTTTCTAAGCAGTGAGAAAATCCAAAAATCTGAGATGTAGAGAGACTTGGGAGTCTTTGAGTTGGTGGGGAGGAAGGCAAATGCAAGGTTAGCATTCATTTCAAGAGGTCTAAGATACATAGAACAGGGATGTGATGCTGAGGCTTTATAAGGCACCGATGAGGCCTCACTTTAAGGATTCTGAACAGTTTTGGGCTCCTTATCTACATTTGTAAGAACAGATGTGCTGGTATTGGAGAGGGTTCAGACGAGGTTCACAAGGATGATTCCGACAACGAAAGGGTTATCATATGAGGAACATTTGATGGCTCTGGGTCTGTAGTCACTGGAATTTAGAAGGATGAGCGGGGATCTCATTGAAATCTTTCGAATGTTGTAAGGCCTAGACAGAGTATATGTGGAAGGGATGTTTCCCATGTTGGGGAGTCTAGAAGAGGTCACAGCCTCAGGATAGGGGGCATCCATTTAAAACAGAGATGTAAGAAAACTTCTTTAGCTAGAGGGTAGTGAATTTGTGGACTTTGTTACCAAAGGCAGCTGTGGAGGCCAGGTCTTTGGGTGTATTTAAGGCAGTGATTGATAGGTTCTTGATTGACCACACTATCAAAGGTAAAGGGGAGATGGCTAGGGAGTGGGGCTGAGGAGAGGCAAAAAGAGGTTCAACCATGATTGAATGGTGGAGCAGAATCATAGAAACATAGAAACCCTACACAATACAGCACAATACAGGCCTTCGGCCCACAAAGTTGTGCCAAACATGTCCCTACCTTAGAAATTACCTAGGGTTATGCATAGCCCTCTATTTTTCTAAGCTCCATGTACCTACCCAGGAGTCTCTTAAAAGACCCTATCGTATCCGCTTCCACCACTGTCGCCGGCAGCCCATTCCACGCACTCACCACTCTGCGGAAAAAACTTACCCCTGACATCTTCTCTGTACCTGCTTCCAAGCACCTTAAAACTGTGCCCTCTCGTGTTAGCCATTTCAGCCCTGGGAAAAAGCCTCTGACTATCCACACGATCAATGCCTATCATCATCTTATATTATAATGTTGGACTAACATTCCCAGGAGTTCCAAAACACTTTTGTGCCAATGAACTGCTTTTGAAGTATAATCACCTTTGTAATGTAGGAAATGCACAGGCCCACAAATGATAAAGATCATTTGTTGTGTTTTAATTATGTTGATTAAGCGATAAATGCACGATATTGAAGTGAGCACTTGGCAGGAAAAGGAACATAATGAGGTATGTACCAAGTACTAGAACATTAAAGTTGGCAACATACACGTTTCTGCATGTCTGCAAAAATAAGTATTTGTGCCAAAACAGCAAATGACTAGATTATATTTTCCATGCTACATTTTAAAATATTTTATTTCAAACTGATAGATTTTCTAGATTACAGCTACTGTATAATATACTGTATGCAAAAATTGCTTTATACAGTAACAACTTCATTTTAACTCTACCTGAATTAGTTATAAGGAAACCAACTTCTCATTTCATCAACTCCAACATCAAGTTCATGTTTATCGTCATCTATCTACAAATATTCAACCAACCGAAACAACATTCCTTTGGCCTACGGTGCAGCAACAAAACATCTATCACACACAGTACATAAAACAAAACGTTACCACAGTTATGTTAATGAATATAATTGAAAGTGTGCAGCACAAGTAAGTGGTAAATAGTAAACAACTCACTATCCTAGTGACAAGATTTTGGTGGCAGCAGAGAATTCATTAGTCTCATATCAAAATATTTGTAATCATAATGAAAGAGTTCAAAATTATACTTCAAATTTTGAAATGTGCTTCTAACATAAGTTATTTTTCCAGCAGGCAACGTCTTGCAAGACATGGAGAATCCAAGTCTACCGATACTGCTTGACATGCATAGTTAATTGAAAAGACAAACTTGATCACCCATTGCCCTTGTGCTTGCTGATGTGTATTGACTCCTGATTCACCAGGACCTCTTGTTTGAAGTTCTTAACCTTGTCTTCAAATATCTTCATTATTGTGCTCAATCGTGACTTTTCGGACTTCTATCACCCTGCAAACTCAATGTCCCTATACCTCTCAGCTTTTAAGCATTCCTGACTCTGTTGACCTCACTTACGGTATCCAGGCAACTGAAAATGACGTTGTAGTACAACTCATAGACACAAGAGATTCTGCGGATGCTTTGTATCTTGAGCAACATACACAAAATGTTGCAGGTCAGGTAGCATCTATGGGGTGGAATAAACAGTTGACATTTCAGTGCTTTAGGGAAGCTCTTCAGAGCTGAGTTGAATGTCAGTGTGCACAAGAATATATGAATTGTTCATTTCAAACTCTCCTTAAAGATTTCATTACCAGAGCTATTCTGAAGAATAGAATAGAATCAAAGGAAGCATTAATAACAAAAAATATTTATGACGAATTTAAAAGGATGACATTATAATGAATGTCTTATCCAATCACCGTATTGCTGTGGTGGTGGTCCGTCATATCCGACAGTAACAGTAAAGTGAAAAAGCCATTGTACTGGGGCTGTTCCACTCTCTCAGTCCCATGGTAAAGTGGATGTCACAACCGGGGTTATCTCTTCCATTCCCCAATCACCCCATCTTCCTGAGACCTTAACAGTCCCTCATGTTCTCATCTACCACTCCATGAGTGTCTGCATTAAACACACCATCCTTTGGAAATCTCACCATCTTCAGTGGGATCCATCACCGAAACATACCTTTACCTTACTTCCCCCATCCCAACTCTCCACTTTCTGTAGGGATCGCTCCTTCCGTGATTCCTTTGTCTGTCCATCCCTCCCCACTAATCTATTTATCCCTGCATGCAAAAGACCATAAGACAAAGGAGCAGAAGTCGGCCATTCGGCCCATCGAGTCTGCTCCGTCATTTTATCATGAGCTGATCCATTCTCCCATTTAGTCCCACTCCCTCGCCTTCTCACCATAACCTTTGATGCCCTGGCTACTCAGATACCTATCAATCTCTGCCTTAAATACACCAATGAGTTGAATTCCACTGCCGCCTGTGGCAACAAATTCCATAGATTCACCACCCTCTGACTAAAAAAATTTCTTCACATTTCTGTTCTGAATGGGTGCCCTTCAATCTTTAAGTCATTTCCCCCTCGTACTAGACTCCCCCATCATGGGAAACAACTTTGCCACGTCCACTCTGTCCATGCCTTTCAACATTCGAAATGTTTCTATAAGGTCTCTCCTCATTCTTCTAAAGAAGTGCAACGCCTGCCCATTCACTCCTCCTCACCTCCATTCAGATGTCCTTCCAGGTGAGGCAACACTTCACCTGCAAATCTTCTGGGGTCATCCATGGTGTCCGGTGATCCCGAAGCAGCCTTCTCTACGTTGGTGAAATCCAACATAGACTGGGGGACTGCTTTGTCGAGCACCTTTACTCCATTTACAAAAAGCAGGATTTCTTGGTGGCCAACTATGTTAATTCAAACCCCATTCCCATTCCAACACGTTGGTACATGGCCTCCTCTTTTGCCATGATGAGGTCATTCTTAGGTTGGAGGAGCAACACCTTATATTTCATCAAAATAGTCTCCAACCTGATGGCATAAACATCAATTTCTCCAACTTCTGGTAATTCCCCCTGCCCCCCCTTCTTCAGTTTCTCTTTCTGCCCCCTTACCTTTTCTCCTCACCCGCCTATCTTTTCTGCCTGGTGCCCCTCCACCTTCCTTTTCTCGATGGGCCAAATCACCTAATTCTGCTCCTTTGTCTTATGGTCTAACATCTTCCCAACCACTGAGGTCAAACCAACTTTCATCTGCTTCTCTCCCTTCTTGAAGAGTGGAATGACATTTGCAATTTTCCACTTTCGTACAATGTGGGTAGTAACAGTCTTTCCATGATCATGATTGTTCCTGGCAATTTTTTCTCCAGAAGTGGTTTGCCATTACTTTCTTCTGGGCAGTATCTTTACAAGACAGATATTCTTCAGAGATATTCTTCAATAGTCTTCAGAGATTGTCTGCCTGGTGTCAGTGGTCACATAACCAGGACTTGTGATATGCACCAGCTGCTCATACGACCATCCAACACCTGATCCCATGGCTTCACATGACGCTGATCGTGTTGAAGGCTGAGCAGGTGCTATACCTTGCCCATGGGTGACCTGCAGGCCAGTGGAGAGAAGGATCACCTTACACCTTTGGTAAAGATGTATCTCCATTTCACCACCCAATCTGTAGGTTACTGTGTGCTTTTTTTTGTTATTTTTGTTAAGTTCTTTATCTCATGGACACAAGAAAGGCTGCAGATGTTGGACATCCAAAGCAACATACACAAAATGCCAGAATAACTCAGCAGGTCAGGCAGCGTCTAAGGAAATGAACAGACAGTGGATGTTTTGGGCTGCGATCCTTCTCCAGGGATTCTTCATGCTATTGCGTTTTTTTGTGCTGCATTGGATCCAGATTAAAAATTATTGCATTCTCCTTTGCACTTGTGGACTGGAAGTGACATTAAGCAATCTTGACTCTTTCCTCCCCCTTCTCACCCACAAGCTCTGCGATATCCCACACTGGACGCCGCCTCATCGAGACGTCCGCTCCGCATGGTCCCGCCACCAGCCGCGCGCACGCCCTCATCTCCTCCCGCGGCCGCGCGCTCGTCCCCATCTCCTCCCGCGGCCGCGCGCTCGTCCCCAACTCCTCCCGCGGCCGCGCGCTCGCCCTCATCTCCTCCGGCGGCCGCGCGCTCGCCCTCATCCCACCCTGGGGCCGCGCGTTCGTCCCTATCCCATCCCGCGGCCGCGCGCTCGTCCCCATCTCCTCCCGTGGCCGCGCGCTCGCCCTCATCCCACCCCGCGGCCGCGCGCTCGCCCTCATCCCACCCCGCGGCCGCGCGCTCGCCCTCATCCCACCCCGCGGCCGCGCGCACGCCGTCATCCCCCGCGGTCACCCCTCACCCTGCCTCCGCCAGCGAGCTCCCCACACTCACCCGCCACCGGGTCGGTCCTGTTTCCGCGGTGCACCTTTCCGGTTTGTGGTGAGATCGCCACCGGCGGACGGCGGCCATTTCCGGCGAGGAGATGCTGCGGAGGCGGGCGGCGGCGGGAGCAGGAGCGGGCTGGCGTTGGGTCTGGCGGCGGCTGAGCGCAGGTAGGGCCGGGCAGCGGAAGGCCCGTGTCCCGGGGAGTCCGCTCAACCACTCTGATCATCCTTAACAACCTCAGTCAGCCTCCCTCAACTCTCAAACTCCCCGAACCTCCCTCAACTCTCCTCATCCCACTACACCTCCTCCCTCAGATCCTCCAGCTCCCACCTCACCCACTCCCACGGTGAGACAGGCAGTTCTGGATGCTCTGCTGCTGTACGACAAGTTTGCTGCTTAGGAGAAAGTTCCCATTAATCCAGCGTAGGAGTTCCCCTGTGCTGAGTTCAACCATGCATGAATACAGCCAAACGAAATAGATTCCTCTGGGGCCAAGATGCAAAACACAGTACCAACAGCACAATTACAGAAAAACATAGTCACAAGAAATAATATAGCCCAGGTCCCTGAGTCCATGGCCTGTTATTGATGGTGCTTGGGATATTGTCCTGGTCTAGCAGCACCTTTGACTCGGGGGTAGAATTTGTTCTCTACAACAGAACATCTGGTTGGGGGTGCAGAGTGGAGCTTGAAAATTTCAATGCAGCTTCAGTGGAAGTTGACTGCACCTTATTGTGTGGAGTCTGTGGGCAAAATGCTCTGCAATGGCTTGCTAAGCGAACCTTTCCCTATTTCTGATGAGGAAATCTGAGGTGTTGGAAATCTAAGGAACGCACACAAAATGCAGGAGGAACAGATTCTGGAAAGGAGTAATAATAACAGGGTTGTTGTGGGAGATTTTAATTTCCCAAATATTGATTGGCATCTCCCTAGAGTGAGGGGTTTAGATGGGGTTGAGTTTGTTAGGTGTGTTCAGGAAGGTTTCTTGACACAATATGTAGATAAGCCTACAAGAGGAGAGGCTGTACTTTATCTGGTATTGGGAAATGAACTGGGTCAGGTGTCAGATCTCTCAGTAGGACAGCATTTTGGAGATAATGATCACAATTTAATCTCCTTTACTATAGCATTGGATAGGGGTAGGAACAGACAAGTTAGGGAAGTGCTTAATTGGAGTAAGGGGGACTATGAGGCTATCAGGCAGGAACTTGGAAACATAAATTGGAAACAGATGTTCGCAGGCAAATGTACCGAAGAAATGTGACAAATGTTCAGGGGATATTTGCGTGGGCTTCTAAGTCGGTACGTTCCAATGAGACATGGAAAGGATGGTAGGGTACAAGATCCACGGTGCACAATGGCTGTTGTAAATCTAGTCAAGAAGAAGAGCTTACAGAAGGTTAAAAAAAAAACTAGGTAATGATATGAATCTAGAAGGTTGTAAGGCAAGCAGGAAGGAGCTTAAGAATGAGATCAGGAGAGCCAGAAGGGGCCATGAGAAGGCCTTGGTGGACAGGATTAAGGAAAACCCCAAGGCATTTCACAAATATGTGAAGAGCAAGAGGATAAGACGTGAGAGAATAGGACCAATCAAGTGTGACAATGGAAAAGTGTATGGAACCGGAGGAAATAGCGGAGGTACTTAATGAATACTTCAGTATTTACGACGGAAAAGGATCTTGGCGATTGTAGGGATGACTTGCAGTGGACTGAAAAGCTTGAGCATGTAGATATTAAGAAAGAGGATGTACTGGAGCTTTTGGAAAGCATCAAGTTGGGTAAGTCACCGGGACTGGATGGGATGTACCCTAGGCTACTGTGGGAAGCGAGGGAGGAGATTGCTGAGCCTCTGGCAATGATCTTTGCATCATCAATGAGGATGGGAGAGATTCTGGAGGATTGGAGGATTGCGGATATTGTTCCTCTATTCAAGAAAGGGAGTAGGGATAGCCCAGAAAATTATAGGCCAGTGAGTCTGACATCAGTAGTTGGTAAATTGATGGAGAAGATCTTGAGAGGCATAATATGATTAGGAATAGTCAGCATAGCTTTGTCAAAGGCAAGTTGTGCCTTACGAGACTGATTGAATTTTTTGAGGATGTGACTAAACACATTGATGAAGGTAGAGCCGTAGATGGATTTGAGCAAGGCATTTGATAAGGTACCCCATGCAAGGCTTATTGAGAAAGTAAGGAGGCACGGGATCCAAGAGGACATTGCTTGGTGGATCCAGAACTGGCTTGCCCACAGAAGGCAGAGACAGGTTATATTCTGCATGGAGGCCAGTAACCAGTGGTGTGTCTCAGGGATCTGTTCTGGGACCCCTACTCTTTGTGATTTTTATAAATGACCTGGATAGGAAGTGGAGGGATGGGTTGGTGAATTTGCTGATGACACAAGGGTTGGAGGTGTTGTGGATAGTGTGGAGGGCTGTCAGAGGTTACAACGGGACATTGATAGGATGCAAAACTGGGCTGAGAAGTGGCAGATGGAGTTCAATCCAGATAAGTGTGAAGTGGTTCATTTTGGTAGGTCAAATATGATGGCAGAATATAGCATTAATGGTAAGACTCTTGGCAGTGTGGAGGATCAGAGGAATCTTGGGGTCCGAGTCCATAGGACACTCAAAGCTGCTATGCAGGTTGACTGTGTGGTTAAGAAGGCATACAGTGTATTGGCCTTCATCAATCGTGGGATTAAGTTTAAGATTTTATTTATTTATAGCCCTTAACTCGGCAGTGTTATCGGGGCACCGTCTTTTGACAGTGCTTCTGTAGCAAGCTATTCTTGTTTTAACGAGGCCGAGTTGCTAGCTCAACGCTCAACCGGACTTGGATTCGAACTTGGGAACCTTTGCTCTGGAGCATGGTGCTGATACTATTGCGCCACCAAGTGGGACACTGAGTTTAAGAGCCAAGGGGTAATGTTGCAGCTATATAGGACCCTGGTCAGACCCCACTTGGAGTACTGTGCTCAGTTCTGGTTGCCTCACTACAGGAAGGACCATAGAAAGAGTGCAGAGGAGATTTACAAGGATGTTGCCTGGATTGGGGAGCATGCCTTATGAGAATAGGTTGAGTGTACTTGGCCTCTTCTCCTTGGAGTGATGAAGGATGAGAGGTGTACAAGATAATGAGAGGCATTGGTTGTGTGGATAGTCAGAGGCTTTTCCCCAGGGCTGAAGTAGCTAGCACAAGAGGGCCTCGTTTTAAGGTGCTTGGAAGTAGGTACAGAGGAGATGTCAGGGGTAAGTTTTTCATGTAGAGAGTGGTGAATGTGTGGAATGAGCTGCCGGTAGTGGAGGTGGAAATGATAGGGTCTTTTAAAAGACTCCTGGATGGGTACATGGAGCTTAGAAAAATCGAATGCTATGGGTAAAGCCTGGGTTGTTCTAAGGTAGGGACATGTTTGGCACAGCTTTGTGGGCTGTAGGGCCAGTATTGTGCTGTATGTTTTCTATGTTTCTATGTTTTCTATGTAGCTCAGCAGGTCAGGCAGCATCTAGGAAAAGGGTACAGTCGACATTTCAGGCCGAGACTCTTTAGCAAGACTGAAGAAAAAGAGATTTAAAATGTGGGGAGGGGAGGGAGAAGCACAAGGTGAAGGGTGAAACAGGGAGGAGGAGGGGTGCTGTAGAGAGCTGGGAAGTTGATTGGTGAAAGAAGTACAGGACTGGAGAAGAGGGAATCTAATAAGAGGTAGAAGGTCATGGAAGGAAGAAAGTCGGGAAGGAACACCAGAGGGAGGCGATGGGCAGGCAAGGAGATAAGGTGAGAGAGGGAATAGGGGATGGAGAATGGTGAAGTGGGGGGCATTACCGGAAGTTTGAGGTCAATGTATATGCCATCAGGTTGGAGCCTACCTAGATGGAATATAAGGTGTTGTACCTGAGTGTGGCCTCATCGTGACAGTAGCGGAGGCCATGGATAGACATATTGGAATGTGAAGTGGAATTAAAATGGGTGGCCACTGGGAGATCCTGCTTCTTGGTGCTCCTGGTGAGACCTGATGTAGATTGGGAGACCGCTTTGCTGAGCACCTACGCTTCGTCCGCCAGAACAAGCGGGATGTCCCAGTGGCCACCCATTTTAATTCCACTTCCCATTTCCATTCCGATATGTCTATCCATGGCCTCCTCTACTCTCGTGATGAGGCCACACTCAGGTTGGAAGAACAACACCTCATATTTCGTCTGGTTAGCCTCCAAGCTGATGGCATGAACATCGATTTCTTGAACTTCCGGTAGTGCCCCCCGTTCCACCCCTTCACTGTTTTCCATCCCCTTTTCCCCTCCTCACCTTATCTGTTTGCCTGCCCATTACCTCCCTTTGGTGCTCCTCCCCCGCTTTTTCTTTCTGACTTCTATCAGATCCCCCCTTCTTTAGCCCAGTACCTCTTTCACCAATTAACTTGCCAGCTCTTTTCTTCACCCCTCCCCCCTCCCGGTTTCATGCCATCAGGTTGGAGGCTAACCAGACGAAATATAAGGTGTTGTTCTTCCAACCTGGGTGTGGTCTCATCAACCTTGTGTTTCTCCACCCCGCCCCCCCCCCCCCACCTTTTACTCTACTCCTCATCTTTTTCTCCAGTCCTGCTGAAGGGTCTCGGTCCGAAATGTCAACCGTACTGTTTTCCATAGATGGTGCCTGGCCTGCTTGAGTTCACCAGTATTTTGTGTGTGTTACTTTCCCTATGTAGCACTCGCTTTGCCTAGTGGCATGATCTCGGGGTGATAACCCCCTGCCCGGCCAAACCTTAGAATTCTTGTTTGGGTGAATGCTGTGCGATGTGCCCCCTGTTTCAAATCAGTACCCTGTAATGACAAGCCGTGCACAGGATGTGGTTAAATAAATAAGATTTTATAACTCTTACTTGACCTATGGGATTAGTAGAGAAGCAAAATATAAAATAAAAAGGCGCCAAGAATAATAATTAGACAGTTCGAGCACAAGTAACTTGTTGGAGCTCACGCAGTATCCTCGGTCCACCATTCGATTTCCTCCGAACTCCACGGGTCCTGAGCCCCCGCTCGCGGTCAGCTCCGCTAGCCAGCTCACAGCATCTCTTCATATGCGTCTTCTCT
The DNA here is from genome assembly GCF_030028105.1 of Mobula birostris. Lineage (NCBI taxonomy): Eukaryota > Metazoa > Chordata > Chondrichthyes > Myliobatiformes > Myliobatidae > Mobula > Mobula birostris. The sequence continues at coordinate 10,011,507 of NC_092370.1, forward strand.
CTCCATCCCCGTGGCACGTTCTCCCCAAATCCCACGCAAACAACAGCTTTCACACACACAAGAAAGAATAACATCTATCCCAATTGGTTTGCAAATGAATACAAGTCCCGTTATCGCTGATTATAACCCAAACATGCTGCTACAGAGAACCCCTTACCTCAGCAGTTAACATTACAGAGAAGCCATTTTATTATAACACTACAGAGAAGCCATTTGATTAGCCTTAGCAAATAACATGAAAGAAGAAACCCCTTACACCTATTTCTCATTCTTCAGAATAATTCCTCACCCAGCAAAGCTCCAGGAATTTGGATCCTGCCCAGTCAGAACTTTCTGAAGCAGTTCCAAGTGATTTCAGTCGTCTGGCTATTTCAGTTTTCAGGGTTTGTGGTGTGGATCCACAAAAATGCTGGAGAAAGCTGTCTGATGTGAGAGTTTGTTTACTTAGCAGTACTGATTCAAAATTGTTTAATGTAATTTCCAGAATACAAGAGAATGAAATAATTGTTACTCCGGATCCGATGCAGCACAAAAATCCTCAATAAAATGAAGAACACAATAATAAAAACCAAAATAAATATAAATACAAATGATTGGTTATATACATAGACTGTATGTCTGTAAAGTGACACCAGACGCAGGAGGGTCTGTACATAAGGTGACTTTCAGCAAGGGTGTTGATCAGCCTTACTGCCTGGAGAAAATAACTGCTTTTGAGTCTGGTGGTCCTGGTATGGATGCTGTGCAGCCTCCTCCCTGATGGGAATGGGACAAACAGGCCATGAGCAGGGCGGGTAGGATCCTTCATGGAATTGCTGGCATTTTGTAGCACCTTCCTGTATATATGCCCTTAATGGTAGGTAGGCTGGTGCTGGTGATGTGTTGAGAAGTTGTGGAGGTGACATGGCAGAGCATAGAGAGATTGGGAGTCCGCAGACTCTCAAGTACCAAATGGTGAAAGGAGGCATTTTGAGGGTAACAGGAAAAAGTGTTCAGTGATTTTTTTTTGCTGGAGATAGAGCATGATTTTTTTCATAGGCTTTAGTGCATTTAAGAAATCCAGCAGCCTGCAAACATGAGTTATTATTGGTAAACTTCGATCTCGGCTGTGCAGTAAAGGCAACTTTGTTAGATCATCGATTAGCATGACGCTGTTACAGCTCAGGGTGTCGGAGTTCAATTCCAATTCCAGAGTCCTCTGTAAGGAAGTTTGTACATTCTTACCGTGACTGTATGGGTTTCCTCCCACAGTCAAAAGATGTACAGGTTGGTAGGTGAATTGGTCATTGTAAACAGTCCTGTGATTCGGATAGTGTTAGGGTAGGGTTGCTGGGCAGTGTGGCTCAAAGGGCCACAAGGCCTTGTTCTGCGCTGTATCTATAAATAAATAAAGTTGAAACAAAAATTGTTGGAAACACTCAACAGGCTAGGTAGCATCCATGGAAAGAGAAACAGAGCGAATCTTTCAGGTCAGCGATCCTTTGTCAAAATCAGCAGAGTTCTGATACATTACCTCTAGCTTGAAACGTTAACTCTATCTAATAAACAATTAGCTAAAGTTACTAATTTAGACCTATACCCTGTGATTAAGCATTCTTTACAAATTTGGCTCCAGTTCCGCAAATCTTTTTAATCTTAAAAAATTTAAACTTTGTAGGATATCAAGTAGGTTTTTTTTATACAGAGCGGTTGTTGTTATTCCTTTCCGTGCCTTGTGGTGCATCGGGTGGCATCCTTGCCATTTCTTTAGCACTTTTGTCTGTTTTTTTTTACAATGCTGAGTTGCTAGCTTGATGCTTAACCCAACATGGATGGAAAGTGTGCAAGGAGCTGGCTGAACATAAGAAATAGGGGCAGGAGTCGGCCATCTGTCCCGTCAAGCCTGCTCTGCCATTCAATAAGATCATGGCTGATCTGGCCATGGACTCATCTCCACCTACCTGCCTTTTCCCCATAACCCTTAATTACCCTACTATGCAAAAATCTATCCAAGCTTGTCTTAAATATATTTACTGAGGTAGCCTTCACTGCTTCATTGGCCAGAGAATAACACAGATCCACCATTCTCTGGGAAAAGCAGTTCCTCCTCATCTCTGTCCTAAATCTACTCCCCTGAATCTTGAGGCTATATCCCCTGGTTCTAGTCTCACCTACCAGTGGGAACAACTTTCCTGCCTCTATCTTATCTATCCCTTTTATAATTTTATATGTTTCTATAAGATCTCCTCTCATTCTTCTGAATTCCAGTGAGTATAGTCCAAGGCGACTCAATCTCTCTTCATAGTCTAACCCCCTCATCTCTGGAATCAATCTGGTGAACCTCCTCTGCGCTGCCTCCAATGCCAGTCCATCCTTCCTCAAGTAAGGAGACCGGAATTACATGCAGTATTCCATATGTGGCTTCAACAGTACTCTGTACAGTTGCAACATAAACCCCATTGCTCTTAAATTCAATCCTTCTAGCAATGAAGGCCAACATCCCATTTGCCTTCTTGATAGCCTGCTGCACCTGCAAACCAACCTTTTGTGATTCATGCACAAGCACTCTCAATTCCCTCTGCACAGCAGCACGCTGCAATCTTTTACCATTTAAATAATCATCTGCTCTTCCATTTTTCCTTTCAAAGTGGATGACCTCGCATTTACCAACAATGTACTCGATCTGCCAGTCCCTTGCCCACTCACTTAAACTACCTACATCTCTCTGCAGACTCTCCGTATCTTCTGCACAATTTGCTTTTCCACTCAATTTCATGTCATCAGCAAACTTAAGATACACTACACTTGGTCCCCTCTTCCAGGTTGTTAATGTATATCGTGAATAGTTGTGGGTCTAGCAGCGACGCCTGCAGCACACCACTCACCACTGATGCCCAATCAGAGTAACGCCCATGTATCCTCACTCTCTGCTTTCTATTGGTTAACCAATCCTCTATCCATGCTAATACATCACCCCAACTCTATGCATCCTTATGGATAAGTGTTTCATGTGGCACCTTTTCAAACGCCTTCTGGAAATCCAAGTAAATAACGTCCACCTGTTCCTCTCTATAGACTGCCCCAGTGGTGAAATAGCATTGTGCTAACTGCTACTCTACCCTGGTACTGAGATGGGTAGCATGACTAGATGGGCCAAAGGGTTTGTGCCTGTGCTGTAGTGCTCTAAGACTCTGATACTAACAGAATTACACTTAGGAATGTTGTCAGCCAATTAATTTCAAAAAGAAAAGATCATTATTTCATTCATCAGTGTGATTTGCTGGATTTGAACCCGACAGCACATGACTCGAAGTCCAGTGCTGATGTTGCTATACCAGCAGCTGGCTAACACAGAGTGGTGGTTGTGTGGAACGCACTGCCAGGGGTGTTACAGGTATAGTAGATTCATTAAGGGCATTTAAGCTCTCAGAGAGGCACATGGATGGCTGCTCTGGAGGGAAGGATTAGATTGATTTTGGATTAGATTAACAGGTCAGCACAACATCATGGGCCGAGTGTGGTGTGCTGTGCTGTAATATTCAATATTCTAGATGCTGCCTGACCTGAACGTATCCAATCACAAATGAGAAAATCTGCAGATGCTGGAAATCCAAGCAACACGCACTAAATGTTGGAGGAACTCAGCAGGCCAGGCAGCATCTATGGGCCGAAACGTCAACTGTACTCTTTTCCATGGATGCTACCTGGCCTGCTGAGTTCCTCCAGCATTTTGTGTGTGTTGTGAACATGTCCAATATTTTTTAAAAAATTCTGTTCTCTGCAATTCTTTTTTCATTTCTTAGGTAATCAAGTTCGAACATTTTTAGTATTTTCCCTTTGCCCTGTCACCAATATCCATACAGGGGGAAAGTGAGAAAGAAAAGAGACAATGAAGGAATGAAGATAGCCCATCTAGCATCTAGTGACGCAGTGCACCAGACTTTGATGTGACCGCTTGACCTATCAGTAGCTCTCTGCTTGGATTCTGGCGTTCTGTGAGACCACATCCTGAAGTCCAAGACATGCTTGAATCAGTCAGACACATTACTGATTATAGACTCAGTATAAACATATTTATAAATCATAAACTATTGAGGGTTAAAGCCAGTTCACTGTCTGGAACAGAGGATTGCAAATCGCATTGATGGATGCAATAATTTTCTTTTTGAAATTTATTGGCTATCAACATTCCTAAGTGTAATTCTGTTAGTATCAGAGTCATAGAGCACCACAGCACAGAATCAGGCCCTTCAGCCCATCTAGTCATGCTACCCATCTTGGTGCCATGTTCAAGTAGTGGTTAGCGCAATGCTATTACACCTCTGGGGCAATCTGGAGTTCGGCGTTCAATTCCCATCACTGCCTGTAAGTTTTCCCTGTACGTTCTCTGGGTGCTCTGGTTTCCTCCCACCCTCACATCACTCTCTGAGTGAAGAGGTTCCCCCTTGGCTTTGACCTGTGTTGGTAGTATTCGTGTTGGAGATTCAAACCCACTTAAACGATGAAACCTGCATTGAAGTACTGAAGTAGGTGCTGCCTTTTTGATGAGATATGATGTATACCATTACCTTCTTACTGTTCGAAGAAGAGCAGTAACTATAAGAGGTTGTTCATTGGAGTTGAAAGTATTTTGGAGATTGCAAAGCAACTTTGTAAACTATACAAAAATGAGCTGCTGGAGTAACTCAGTGGGTCAGGGAGCACCTGTCGATGGACAATTGATGTTTTGAGTTGAGATCCTTAATTTGTACTGATGAAAGGGTGTTTTATTTTGCTCCAGGTTCCAGAAATTGTGCTTCCAATGTAAGTGATCATAATTGAATAATAGAATTGTGCCTTCAAGCACCAGTACTTGGAATATAGAACAGAACAGCACAGTGTAGGGCTGTGATGTGCTGACCTTTTAAGGCACTCTTAAGATCAACCCAACCCTTCCCTCTCACATAGTCCTCTTTTTTCCACCATTTAAAAGTTTCTTATATATCCCTAATTTGTCTGCCTCTGCTACTATCCATGGCAGGGCATTCCATATACCCATCACTCTGTAAAAAAAAACTTAGCTCTGACATCCCCCCCCAAAAGCTTTTCTTAAATTTATGACCCCTTACATTAGCCATTTCTGCCCTGGGAAAAAGTCTCTGGCTGTCCACTCTATCTATGCCTCTTACTGTCTTGAACTCCTCATTGAAGTCATCTCTCATCCTCCATGGCTCCAAAGAGAAAAGCCCTAACTCACTCAACCTATCTTCATAAGACATGCTCATCCAAGTATCATGTAATTGAAAATCTTGGCGAACTTCTATAGATGTGTGGTAGAAAGTGTGCTGATTGGCCGCATTACGGCCTGGTGTGGGAACACCAATGCCTTTGAGTGGAAAATCCTTCACCAGGTAGTGGATTCGGCCCAGTAAATCATGGGTAAAATCCACTTAACTATTGAGCACATCTACATGAAACCTTGCCAAAGAAAAGCAGCATCCATCATCAAAGATCCTTACACTCAGGCCATGCTTTTTTCTCGCTGCTGTCGTCAGGTACAGGAGCCTCAGGACTCACACCACCAGGTTCAAGAACAGTTACAATCCCATACCATCAGGCTCTTTTAAGGACCTGTTGTGTTGTTATTTCATGCTCATTATCTATTACTAGTTATATCTGCATTTGCAGTTTGTTTACAGTTAACAGGTCTTGATGTTACAGTTTACAGTACTATTCTATAGATCTGCTAAGTATGCCCTTAGGAAAAAGAATCTCAGGGTTGTACGTGGTGACTTGTATGTACTCTGATAACAAATTTTACTTTGCACTTTGGTCTTCTGCAGTTCTGAGATATATAGATGAAAATGCTGGCTTTTGAATGAAATGTTAACTGGGTCCAGAGGACGTTTCTGAAAATGATCCAGGGAATGAAAGGGTTAATGTATGAGGAGCATTTGATAGTGCTGGGCCTGTATTCACTGGAGTTTCGAAGAATGAATGGGGGGTGTGGTGGGGGGGGATCTCATTGAAACCTGTTAAATACTGAAATGCTTAGATAGAATAGACGTGGCGAGGATGTCTTCTATAGTGGGGAAGTCTAGGACCAGAGGACACAGCCTCAGAATAGAAGGACATCCCTTGAGAATAGAGGTAAGAAGGAGTTTCTTTAGCCAGAGGGTGGTGAATCTGGAATTCACTGCCACAGATGGCTGAGATCTCATCTTTGGGTATATTTGAAACAGGATGATAGGTTCTTGATTAGTCAGACCATAATCTGATCCCATCCACCACTCTCATTAATCTTTGTGAAGTGCTATGCCTGTCCATTCATCTCCTCCCTCACCTCCATTCAGGGTCTCAACATTCCTTTCAGGTGAGGCAACACTTCACCTGCAAATCTGCTGGGGCTCACACACAAAATGCTGGAGGAACTCAGCAGGGGCAGTATCTATGGATAAAGTACAGTCAACGTTTCAGCCTGAAACATTGACTGTACTCATTTCCGTAGATGCTACCTGGCCTGCTGAGTTCCTCCAGCATTTTGTGTGTGTTGCAGCATCTGCAAATTTTTCTCTTGTTTGTAATCTGCTGGGGCTGCTTATTGTGTCGGGTGTTCATGATGCAGCCTCCTTTATATTGCTGCCTGGCCTGCTGAGTTCCTCCAGCATTTTGTGTGTGAACTCCAGCAGATGTGCATTGCTCAACAGCCCTTTATGTTTTGTACCCACATGGTTTCACCTATCACCTTCTAGCTATCCTTCCCCTCCTCCCACCTTTTTATTCTGTCTTCTTCCCCCTTCCTTCCCCGTCCTGATGAACGGTCTCAGCCCGAAACGTTGACGTTTATTCATTTCCATAAATACTGCCTGACCTGCTGAGTTCCTTCAGTGTTTAGTATGTGAATCTTTGCTCATTTGTCTTTAACTTGTTTGCGCTGCTAATTTCCCCAACTATTTTACAGGATGTCCTGACAAGGACAAACTGGCAGTCTTGGTCAGATCTTTCCTGTCTTGGAACTACCCACAGTAACCCAAAACTCCAAAGCCTCCCCTTCCGCAATTCCCTTGCACAGCTGTACGGTACTGTAGCAATTAGTGTAACGTTTTATAGCACAAGCGATCACTGATTGGGGGTTTGATTCCTGCTGCTGTTTGTAAAGAAGCCTCTGGTTTTCTCCCACATTCCAAAGACACACGGGTTAGGGTTAGTAGTTATGGGCATGCTATGTTGGTGCTGGAAGCATGACCCAGCGTAATCCTTGCTGATTTGATTTGATGCTAACGACACATTTCACTGTGCGTTTCAGTGTGCATGTGACAAACAAAGCTAATCTTTATCTTTGCCTCATGTTCCAAGTAACAAATTAATCTGTATTTGTTTTCCACTTTTTTTTTTACTTATGCTGGCATTTTACAAAAATCCCATTTTACAAAAATCCCACATCTAACTTTGTTCCTCGCTCCTGAAAATCTGATTGTTGCATTTATAATGAGTTGCCTATTGGGAATCGGTAGAATGCATCATTAGCATGGAAACGTGGAAGATCTTGCTTCTTTCTTCCCCTTTTCACTGCCAAACAAAATATGTTCTTTGCCCTTCATGGTGCCCTTTACTTTTTCACTGAGGAACAACTGAGCCACTTGGTTAAATTTTCTTGAAGTGTCGTTAGGCATAAATGACCTTTGAGCTCCAAATGTAATCATGCAAAACTCTAGAATTCCAAAACTTACTGTATTCGTGGTGTAGTTTCCATCCTCTGCAGAAATATACCGTGTCTTGTGAATCAAATCAGGTTTATTATCACTGACATACGTCATGAAGTTTCTTGTTTTGCGGCAGTAGCATAGTGCAATACAGTATAAATCATAAGAAATATATATTCAGTGGCCACTTTATTCTGTACCTCTGTACCTAATATAGTGGCCACTGAGTGTATGTTCATGGTCTTCTGCTGGTGTAGCCCAGGGGTCCCAACCTTTATTGCACTGCGGGCTGGTTTCATATCGACAATATTCTTGCGGACCAGTCAACCAGGGTGGTTGGGGAGGGGGTGGTTCTTCAAGTAGGGTTGCCAACTTTCTCACTCCCGAATAAGGGACAAAAGTAGCAGTCAAATACGGGACACTTGTGTTTGCCCCGAGAAAGACTACCATGACCATGAAGCCTTGCGCGGGCACCTGTGTGCGCATGCGTGTACGTGCCGATTTTTTTTCTACAAATCAGTTTTGGCTTAATCTTCCCGATTCTGTTAAGTGAAACTACACTGTACATACGTTATTTCTACTTTATATAGGCTGTGTATTTGTCATATCATTCCTGCTTTTACTATATGTTAGTGTTGTTTTAGGTTTTATGTGTTATTTGGCATGATTTGGTAGGTTATTTCAAGTTCAACAGTGCATGACAGGGAATGAGGAAAGGTACGCTGACTCATATCGTTTCATATTGCCAAATCATATTGTTTCCTCACGGCCCGGTAGCATATGCTTTGTGGCTTCGTACCGGTCTGCAGCCTGGTGGTTGGGGACCATTGGTGTAGCCCATACACTTCAAGGTTTGACTTGTGTGTTCAGTGATGCTCTTCTGCTGTTAGTAGATGCTCTACTGTTGTAACACGTAGTTGTTTCAGTTACTCACATCAAAGTTGCTGGTGAACACAGCAGGCCAGGCAGCATCTCTAGGAAGAGGTACAGTTGACGTTTCAGGCTAAGACCCTTCGTCAGGACTAACTGAAGGAAGAGATTTGAAAGTGGGAGGGGGAGATCCAAAATGATAGGAGAAGACAGGAGGGGGAGGGATGGAGCCAAGAGCTGGACAGTTGATTGGCAAAAGGGATATGAGAGGATCATGGGACAGGAGGCCTAGGGAGAGAGAAAAGGGGGAGGGGGGGAAACCCAGAGGATGGGCAAGGGGTATAGTGAGGGGGACAGAGGGAGAAAAAGGAGAGAGAGGGAAAGAATGTGTGTATACAAATAAATAACGGATGGGGTACGAGGGGGAGGTGAGGCATTAGCAGAAGTTTGAGAAGTCAATGTTCATGCCATCAGGTTGGAGGCTACCCAGACGGAATATAAGGTGTTGTTCCTCCAACCTGAGTGTGGCTTCATCTTTACAGTAGAGGAGGTCGTGGATAGACATATCAGAATGGGAATGGGATGTGGAACTAAAATGTGTGGCCACTGGGAGATCCTGCTTTCTCTGGCGGATAGAGCGTAGGTGTTCAGCGAAACGATCTCCCAGTCTGCGTCGGGTCTCGCCAATATATAGAAGACCACATTGGGAGCGCCGGACGCAGTATATCACCCCAGCCGACTCACAGGTGAAGTGTCGCCTCACCTGGAAGGACTGTCTGGGGCCCTGAATGGTGGTAAGGGAGGAAGTGTAAGGGCATGTGTAGCACTTGTTCCGCTTACAAGGATAAGTGCCAGGAGGGAGATCAGTGGGGAGGGATGGGGGGGAAGAATGGACAAGGGAGTCGCGTAGGGAGCGATCCCTGCGGAAAGCTGTGCTTAGTGGTGGGATCCCATTGGAGGTGGCGGAAGTTACGGATAATAATATGTTGGACCCGGAGACTGGTGGGGTGGTAGGTGAGGACAAGGGGAACCCTATTCCTAGTGGGGTGGTGGGAGGATGGAGTGAGAGCAGATGTGCGTGAAATAGGGGAGATGCGTTTGAGAGCAGAGTTGATGGTGGAGGAACCTTTTTCTCCCTCTGTCCCTCCCACTATACCCCTTGCCCATCCTCTGGGTTTTTCCTCCTCCCCCTTTTCTTTCTCCCTGGGCCTCCTATCCCATGATCCTCTCATATCCCTTTTGCCAATCACCTGTCCAGCTCTTGGCCCCATCTCTCCCCCTCCTGTCTTCTCCTATCATTTTGGATCTCCCCCTCCCCCTCCCACTTTCAAATCTTTTACTAGCTCTTCTTTCAGTTAGTCCTGACGAAGGGTCTCAGCCCGAAACATTGACTGTACCTCTTCTTAGAGATGCTGCCTGGCTTGCTGCGTTCACCAGCAACTTTGATGTGTGTTGCTTGAATTTCCAGCATCTGCAGAATTCCTCGTGTTTGTGTTTCAGTTACTGTCGCCTTCCTGTCAGCTTGAATCAGTCTGGCATTCTCCTCTGACCACTCATTAACAAGGCATTTTCAACCACAGAACTGCCACTCACTGGATTTTTTTGTTCTCGCACCATGTAAACTCTAGATCAGGGGTTCGCAACCTTGGGTCCATGGCCCCCTCGCTTAATGGTAGAGGTCCACGACCTTGTGCGTGACAATCCCAGGACATCGGCAACTTCTGAGATGCTCAACCCACCCCATCCATGGTCAAAGTCACTTAGATCACATATGTTCTCCATTCTGATGTTTGGTCTGAACAACAACTCAACCCCTTAATGATGTCTGCATGCTTTTATGCATTGAGTTGCTGCCATGTGATTGGCTGATTAGATATTTGCATTAGTGAGCAGGTGTGCAGGTGTACCTAGTAATGTGGCCACCATGTGTTGTTTAGTCCTCATGCAATTAATTACATCACCCCTCTGCAGAAATACACCATGTCCTGTGACCTATTTAATCAGCTCTGACCTTTTGCCACCTTACAATATTCAATTGTGTTCATGCTACACACAGTGGATTCTGGTTAATTGGGACATACTGAGACCAGTACATTTTGGCCCAATTAGGTAGCTGCCCCAATCAGCTGAAGTTTCATGGAAATAGTTGAAAAAGTATATAAGAGATAAACGGATGTTTAACCGAGGAACAAGTTATGTATTTAAATAAAATACAGAACAAATTGTAATACTACCAATACAAATACAGTACTATAAAGCTGTATATTTGTTCCTAATAGTAAACGACAGAGGAATTAATTCAGTGTACGCTGCCGTGTTCTTTTGATTGACTGTAAATGAACAAAATCAGTGCTGACAGCTAGTACAGATATTGGACTGCCTTCATACAATGCTTTTGACGATTGAATCCTCCAAATCTTGCTTATTCATTGAAACGTTCAAGGTAATTGTCGATACCTGCAAATTCTTTGCGTTCTTTGAAGTAGTGAAATCATTTCATTTTCACTCCTGGTTGTCTTTGGCATCTCCAAGCCTGAATGCTTGAAACTGAAGTGAGCAAAACAGTCCTCTTACTGCTTGTTTCCTGCCAATTATTAGGGACAAAAATTACTGCTTTTTGAGCTCAAAACACATGTGACTGACACTAGTTAAAAACTGTTCCTGCCCCAATTAATCAGCATAGCATTCCAAATAAATGAAGGGAATCCTGGCAATTTTCTCAATTAGTGTTTGTTACAGAAAAGTACAGCACAGAAACAGGCCCTTTGGCCCATCTATTCCATGACTAAACTATTTAAACTGCCTACTCCCATTCAAGGGCACCAAGACCATAACTGTCCATACCCCATCTTTAAGAGTTGTCCCAGATAAGCGACTGCCTTGATGAACAGATAAACAGATGATCTGGAATCCACTGTATCTTTTTAGTTTTTGTTACACGCAATTCTCTTGCACACATTCACTACTCTGATGCAGAGGAATAAAGAGTCGACCTTTCAGGCTGAGACCCTTCATCAAGACTGGCAGGTGGAGCGGACTGATGAAGGGTCTCGGCTCAAAACTTCAACAATTTATTCCTTTCCATAGATGCTGTCAGACCTGATGAGTTCCTCCAGCATTTTGTGTGTGTGCCATCTTAATTTTGTTTTTAAAGAAATATCTCTAGGATTAATGCAGAGCTGTTAAATAGTGTAACATCCTTTCCGCTGTAAATACGTACGTACCTGAGTGCATCGGTTTTTATTGGTTCTTATCAGTACTGCATGTACGCAACTTGCTATGCTGCTCTCTGAAATGATTTTGCTCCCTTTAGCTCAGCATAAATGAGATTATTCTTTGGTTAAGACTTTTAGACTGATGTGCCAAACCTCATGGTTTATTAAAATTTATCATCACATGTAAAGGGGATTTGTCAATAAGTTGTTTTGCTAAGTTTGTTTGGTGGAAAAGGCTAATAATGTCTGCTAATCAACTAACTCTGCTGGGAAACATTTGTTTGTAAAGTATTCACAGTCACATAGCTAACAGGACTTACGAAAGCACCTAGTAACCATTTGAATATCTTTTGAAGGATAGTCACTCTTAAGATCATAAGACATGGGAGCAAAATGAGGCCATTTGGCCCAACAAGTCTGCTTTGCCATTCCATCATGGCTGATTTATTATCCCTGTCAACCCCATTCTCTTGCCTTCTCCCCGTGACTTTGACACTCTTACTAATCAAGAACCTATCAGCCTTTGCTTTAAATATGCTCAATCACTTAGCCTCCACAGCTGTCTGTGGCAATGAATTCCACAGATACACTGCCGGCTGGCTAAAGAAATTCCTCATCTCTGTGATAAGACTGCTGAATGGATCCTGACCCGGATCTGGCCGTACCCTCCAAATATCCAGACCTGCCTCTCGGTTTTTTTGCACTACCTTACTTTATGTTTTTCTATTTTCTATTTATGATTTATAATTTAAATGTTTAATACATACTAATTTTTACTATTTTTTAATATTTTAAATATTTAATATTTGTACTCCAGGGAGCGGGAAGCGCAGAATCAAATATCGCTGTGATGATTGTACGTTCTAGTATCAATTGTTTGGTGACAATAAAGTATAAAAGGATATCCTTGTATTTTGAGGCTGTGCCCTTTGATCTGAGACTCCCCCTCTACAGGAAACGTCCTCTCCATGTCCATTCTATCTTGGTCTTTTAATATTTGATTGTTTGCAATGAGATTCCCCCTCATTATTTTAAACTCCAGTGAGTACAGGCCCAGAGCCATCAACCGCTCCTCTATCTAAACTGGGATCATTCTTGAGTAAATCCCTCTGCAAGTCGAGGTGAATGAAGTTATCAATGTGGTTCAGGAACCTGATGGTAGAAGGGTGATATTTGTTCCTGAACCTGGTGCTATGGGACCAGGCTGTTGTACCTCCTTCCTGATGGCAGCAGTGAGAACAGAGCATGGCCTGGTTGGTTGCCGGGGCGGGGAGGGGTTGGGGGGCTTTGATGATAGATGCTGCTGTAACAATAATGTAGTGTGCACGGGTTTATGGACCATTGAGAAATCTGATGGCAGAGGGGAGGAAGCTGCTTCTGAATCACTGAGTGTGGGTCTTCAGGCTCCTGTTCTTCCTTTCTGTTAGGAATGAGAAGAAGACATGTCCCAGATGGTGCGGGTCCTTAATGATCAATGCTGCCTTCTTGAGGCATTGACTGTTGAAGCTAACATTGATGGTGGGGAGCTGTGATGGAGCTGGCTGAGTCTACAATCTTGTGCATTAGAGACTTTATGCTAGACTCTGATGCAACCAGTCAGAGTGCTTTCCACCGAACAACCATTTTATTTGCGATATTGTTGATCTTGACAAGTATGTTGGCCAGGAATGTGGTGAAAGTTCGAAGTTACATTTTTAGTATTTTATGTAGGACAGATCAATCTTTGCCTTAGTTTCTCATTCGGCGAAGGGCATTTCCATTACTTTCAGATTCAGAAGCTTTCATTTCAAAATTATGTTGCATTTTCATTTATCATGAGGGATTTCAATATGCAGGTAGATTAGGAAAATCAGATTGGTGCTGGATCCCGAGAGAGGGAATTTGTAGAATGCCTATGAGATGTATTTTTAGAGCAGCTTGTGTTTGAGCCCACTTGGGAAAAGCTGTTAATGGATTGTGTGTTGTGTAATGAAACAGATTTGATTAGGGAGCTTAAGGTAAAGGAACCATTAGGAGAGAGTGATACAGAACTCACTCGGCAGTTTCAGAGGGAGAAGCTAGAAGTATTGGACTAAGGGGAATTACATAGGCATGAGAGGGAAACTAGCCAAAGTTGATTGGAAAGGGACACTAGCAGGGATGAAGGCAGAGCTGCAATGGCTGGAGTTTCTGGGACCAGTTCTGAAGGTGTGGGGTAGATACATCCCAAAGAAGGAGTATTCTAAAGGAAGGATTAGGCAACCGTAGCTTTTAAGGGAAGTGAAAGACAGGGTATATAGCAAAAACTAGTGGGAAGTCAGAGAATTGAGAAGCTTTTAAAAGCTAACAGAAGGCAACTAAAAAAGCTATTAAAAAGATAAAAGATAGAACAGAATAGAACTTTATTCTCATTGCTCAAGACAATGAGATTGCAGTGCTACTCCAGTCTGTGCAAAACAGATATTTACAATGCACGCGATGTAATAAAACACATTGATAAATGTAGTGTATATGGATTTCAGTAAGGCATTTGATAAGGTTCCCCATGCGAGGCTCGTTCAGAAAGTAATGAGGAATGAAATCCAAGGAGACCTTGCTTTGTGAATTCAGAACTGGTTTGCTCACAGAAGGCAAAGGGTGGTTGCAGGTGGTTTGTATTCTGCATGAAGGCTGGTGACCAGTGGTCTTCTGTAGGGATCTGTTCTGGTACCCCTCCTCTTTGTGATTTTTATAAATGACCTGGATGAAGAAGTAGAAGGGTGGGTTAGTATGTTTGCTGATGACACAAAAGTTGGGGGTGTTGTGGATAGTCTGGAGGGTTGCCAGTGGTTACAGTGCGACATCGATAGGATGCAGAACTGGGCTGAGAAGGCCAAGAGTTGGACTTGGTTGTCAGAGGCTGTTAGAGGTGCTCGTCATTTGGAGCACTTAGTAGGTAGTGGGAGCTTATCCCCACTACCACTCTCGGCTATGACAACCTTAGGAACCTGTTCTATGGTGCGGCTTAATTTAAAAAAAACATATGTGCATGCAACAAGTGATTTTGATAGTCTATAACACTCAAAGACCATTGACAAGCTGGGGTGTAGCATTATTCAGCTGCACAACAGCCCTCGTGAAGAAGCTGTTTCTTTAGTCTTACTGTCTTGGCTAAGAAGTTTCTGTATCTCCTACCAGATGGCAGGCGATTGAACAGACAGTGTCTGGGATTGGATGTGTCTTCAGTGATGTTACAAGTGTGCCATAGGCATCGAGAATTGCAGATTGTCTCCAGGCCCAGCAGTTGATTCCCAATGATGAGCTGAACCATCCCAATCACCTGCTGGAATGCCTTGTGATCTGTCTTACTGCAGCTAGAGTACCACGCGGTCATTCTGCATGTTAATATGCTCTCTATTGCACATCAATAAAAGTTGTCCAGCAATTTTTGGGGCAAATTAGGTCTTAAGCACCTCAGGTATATAGCTGCTGTTGTGTCTTCCCTACCATCGAGGTTGTGTTGTTCATGCCCAAAAATGGAGACCCTTTTCACTACTTCACCATTTAAGAATATGAAGCCAATGATATTAAATGGGATACAAAAAGGTTTTTTAGATATATGGAGAGTAAAAGAGGTGAAAGTGAATATTGGACTGCTGGAAAATGATACTGGAGAGGTAGTAATGAGGGACAAAAAAATGGCAGGTAAAAATGTCAGTGGAAGAAACTAGCAGTAAGTCAGAAATTCATATCAGGTTACTGCTTTGTTGCTATTACTAAGGAGAAGGTGCTTGGGAAGCTGAAAGATCTGAAGGTAGATAAGTCACCTGGCCCAGATGGACTACATCCCAGGGTTCTGAAAGAGGTAGGTGAAAACATTGTGGAAGCATTAGTCATTGGAAATGTCACTCCGCTCTTAAAGAAAGGATGGAGGCAGAAAAGTGATATTATGTACCAGTTAGCCTGATTTCAGTGGTTGGGAAGATGTTGGAGTCTATAATTGATCATGAAATTTCAGGGCACTTGGAGACACATGATAAAATAGGGCAAAGTCAGCATGGTTTTCTGGAGAGGGAAATTGTGACTGACAAATCTGTTGGAATTCTTTGAGGAAATAACAGGCAGGATAGACAAAGGAGAGACAGTGGATGTTGTTTACTTGGATTTTCAGAAGGCCTTTGACAAGGTGCCACACATGAGACTTCTTAACAAGATAAGACCAGATGGTATGACAGGAAAGATACTAGCATTGATGGAAGATTGGCTGATAGGCAGGAGACAAAGAGTGGGAATAAAATAAGTCTCTTCTGGTTGGTAGTGGTGTTCTGCAGGGGTTCATGTTAGGACCGTTCCTTTTTACATTATAGGTCAATGACTTGGATGATGGAACTGATTAGTTTGTGGCCAAGTTTGTTGACGATATGAAGATAGGTGGGGGCAGGTAGTGTTGAGGAAGCAGGGAATTTATAGAAGGACTTAAACAGATGAAGAGAATGGGAAAAGAAATGGCCGATGGAGTATTGTGTCGGGAAGAGTATGGTCATGCAATTTGCTAGAGGGGATAAAGACGTAGACTATTTCTAAGTGGGGAGAAAATTCAAAAATCAGGGAGACTTGGGAGTCTTCGTGCAGGATTCCTTAAAGGTTGCTGATTGAGTCAGTGGTGAGAAAGGCAAATGTGATGTTAATTGTCAGAATAGAAGGATATCCCTTTAGTACAGAGGTGAGGAGGAATTTTTTTTATCCAGTTGGTGATGAACCTGTGGAATTCATTGCCACAGACTGCTATGGAGACCAAGTCATTGAGTATATTTAAAGCTGAGTTTGATAGTTTCTTGACTAGTCAGGGCATCAGAGGTTACAGGAAGAGGGATAAAGAATCAGTCATGTTGGAATGGCGATGCAGACTCGATGGTCTGATTGGCCTAATTCTGCTCCTATGTTTTATGGTCTATGTGAATGTTGTCTGCATAGACTTCAGCAAGGCCTTTGACAAGACCCTGCATGGGAGGCTGTTTCAGAAGGTTCAGTTGCCTGGCATATAAGATGAAGGGGTAAATTGGATTCAAAATTAGTTTAGTTGTAGAAGCCAAAGAGTTGCCTCTCTGAGTGAAGGTATGTGACTAGTGGTGTGTCACAGGGATCGGTGCTGGGTCTATTGTTATTTGTCATCTGTATTAATGATTTGGATGATAGTGTTGCAAACTGGATCAGGATATTTTCAGGTGACACCAAGATTGTGGGCATAGTGGACTGCGAGGACTGTCGAAGCTTGCAGCGAGATCTGGATCAGCTGGAAAAATGGGGTGAAAAATGGCAGATGGAATCTAATGCAGACAAATGCAATGTGTTGTACTTTGGGAGGACAAACCAGGGTAGGACTTACACGGTTACTGGTAGAACACTGTGGAGTGTGGTCGAACAGAGTGATCTGGGAATACCGACCCATAATTCCTTGAAATGGCATCACTGGTGCATAGGGTCATAAAGAGAGCTTTGGCACATTGTCCTTCGTAAAAAAGACTATTGAGTACAGGAGTTGGGATTTGATGTTGAAGTCGTTGAGGCAAAATTTGGAGCATTGTGTGCAGTTTATTTGCTAGTTGAAGCCGGCTTCCTCCATGTCCCTCGCTGATTGGCCGGTTTAAAAGTTGTGGCCACTCTTTGCTATTGGTGTGCTCGCTGTGGCACCAATTTCTGGTTCTGCCTACAGGAAAGATATCAATAAGATTGAAAGAGAACTGAGAAAATTTACAGGAGATTGGGTGAGTCTAGAACGGGAGGTCATAAGGATGAAAAGTAAAATATTTATGGGGAACCTGACAGGGAACAACTTCACTCAGAGGATGGTGTCAGTGTGGAATGAGCTGCCAGCATGTAGAGTGGGCGGTTGGTTTATTTGCTGGTTGAAGCCCGCTTCCTCTATGTCACTGGTTGATTGGCCAGTTTAAAAGTTGTGGCCGCTCTTTACCATTTGTTGGTGTGTGTGCTACGGCATGGATTTCTGGTTCTGGGCACCTCAAGGGGTATAAGAATGGCACATGTGGGAGGCTTGGCTTCTGTTTGCTTTGTCCCCACGTCGCGACCAGTGCCGATGAGCCATTGGCAAGGTATGCTCTGCGCGCACTCTTAGCTAAGTATCTGCTGAATATTTAGTTCTGTAGCTTGTGCAACTTGGGGGAACTTAAATGTTGGTCAAATCTTTTACTGCTTGTAACTAAGTGATTAATATGCTTATTCATAATTAACATCTGCTGTCTTACTCTCCAAACCCGCGAACCTGCTTCCACATTACAGAGCCGGAGTGGTAGATGCAGGTATGATTGCAAAATTTAAGAGAAGTTTAGATCGATACATGGATGGTAGGGCTGTAGTTAAAGTGCCATTGATAGGACTAGGCAAATTAACAGTTCAGCATGAACTAGATGGGTACTTTCTGCTCTGTTGTACTCCATGACTCAATGACTTGAACTTGTTGTTCTTGTTGCCTTGATCTTCGGTAGTACTTTCCACTTCATTGTTTGTTATTTGGTTTGCATCATTTGATTCTCCTAAAGGCTGATTTATACTCGTGCGTCGAATGTATGCTGTAGGTATCGTGTACCCCTCGCCATACCCTACGCCATAGGGTGACGTGCACCTCCCCAAAAATGTAACTCACGCGTCGTGGCGATGCAGACCGCAACAACTGTGATTGGTCCACTTGGTAGCATTGCATTTCCTCCTACGCATTTCCGATTGCTTTGCTCCACCATGTCTGTACATCATCATCATCATCATTGGGTGCCATGCCCAGTTTGAGCTTTGACTGCCATGGCCCACACGCTCCTGTTCGGGTCAAGTGGATCAATTCATTGGTATTCATTTCCAATTCTCTGGCTGCCGTCTCCATCATCATTTGTCTTTGTTTTCCTCTTACTTTCTTCCCTTCAATCTTTCCCATAATTACCTTGCATTCTAACTCCTCTTTCCTAATCACATGTCCAATGAAGTTATGTTGCCTTTTCATGATCTCATACATTATTTCTCTTTTTGTGTTTGCTCTGTTCATGACACCCTCGTTAGATATTCGTTTCGTCCATGATATTCTTTGCATCCTCCTCAAAAACCACATTTCTGCTGCTACAATTTATTTCCTCATGTTACTAGATATTGTCCAACATTCTGAGCCATATAACATAACTGGATAAACATAACATTTCAGTACTCTGAGGTGGGTTGTCATGCCTAGTTTAGTATTGGTCAGTATACTCTTCATTCTTATAAAGGTGTCTTTTGCCATCCCTATTCTTCTTTTGATGTCCATTGTACATGTCTGTACACTGATGCGAAATAAATGGTTGGAGATGATGAACCAGATCGTCAAATCTACCTGCTGACATCCGAAAATATTTGAAATACATTTCCATGTCTCTCATGAAGAAACTCAACACAGTGGCATAGAAACCCCACCGCCAACTAGCGTTTTGGCGGTGAATTGCAGAGCAACGCAGACACAACTACGCATGCTCGCTACGGCATAGGGCTACGCAAAAGTATTAATCAGGCCTACGGCGTAGCCCATACGCACAAGTATAAATCAGCCTTAACTCTGAATGGCTTGAAGTATTTCTCTGTAATACCTATACAAGTCGTGTGTGAATAGATTTGGGTAGTTTCTTCTTTGAATCAAGGTGCTGGTATTTAGGTGTGCAAGCAGGAAAAGAAATGAAAATGTAGAATTTATAAAGTTAAAATCTTCTTGTTGATGGAAGCCAGGTTCATTTTTCAGTGCACCCAAAACTACCCATGGTTTATTTATCCTAGCTATCAAAACCTTATACTTACCAAAACATTGATTCCACTCTCCAGTGTCCACTGTACTGTGTCCAATGTTGTTTGTGTAACGCTCAGCTATATCGGCTCATATTTATCTAGGGGAAACTCCGTCCGCTGCCCAACTGTGTCTCCCGGTTGCGTTGGTTCCTGATTCGGCCTCAAAAACCTCAATCATCAGCCAGCGCACAATGTACATTTTACAGATTACACTTTATAAATCTTACTAGGACTATGAGATTAATAGAGATACAACATAAAAGGAAAAGAAAAAGGTGCCAGACTTACCAAAGTTCAATTTCTTTGTGCACACACAGTTGGAGCTCAAATACCCGGGGTCTTCTCTCTTCACCCTGTGATCCACTCCGACCCCCTCGACTCGCAGCTCGGGACCACCCAAGGTGATCGAACCGAGCGCTCCGTCTTATTCCCGGTCACTCCTCCAAAAGCCCGCTGAAACCCCCGTTTCCCAGCCATATGAGACAATATCACCCCAAAAAAAAAATAACATGGACACCCATTGGTTCATTCGCTCTCTTATCAATAACATAACCCAAACAAGCTGCAGTGAGAGAACCTTCTCAGCACTTAACATAACAAAGAAGCCTTTTTGATTAACATACGCAGTAACATAAAAGAAGAAACCCCTTACACTCTCCCCCCACCAAATAAAAGTCATGCCCTCATGACATTAACAGAGTTCACCATTGCTCCTTGCAAAACAAAAAACCCAACCCAGGTGCATAAAGCAGTGACATAACTTCCCAGGGCAGTAGAGATCACACCCTGTTCTCCCGGCGCTGTATAGGTCAACCTCTCAGGGGGGTGCCTACTTCTGAGACCTCCGTACCTCCTCTGCCGACCCTTCCGGCTCAGACACCACGGGTGACACCTTGGGCCTTACCTGTCAGACCTTCATCCTCTCCCTAACTGTGAGCCCTCTGTCTCGGGTTCTGGTTCCACCCTTTCTTCCCCCAGTGCCGGCTGTATCTCAGGCTGCCCCCCAACACCCTCCCTCCTCTCACCTAACTCAGTGGGGGAAGGGCCAGGAGCCTCTTCTTCCGGTACCGGGGAATTTGCGAATGGAAATAGGTGCCACATGTCCGAATCATCGTCTTCTGAAGCAGTATCCCTTTCCGGGGTGGGGACCGGTCCCGTCTCTTTCGCAGCGGGCTCTTCCCTCGCCCCACACCCTCGCAGAGTCCTCGTACTAGGCGTAAACTCCCATTTGGGCTCTTGGTCTACTTGCACCTCTCGACCCAGAGGTAACAGGTGGTTCCGATGGAGTACCTTGACAGGCCCCTTCCTATCCTCGGGCCTCACCCGGTAAACAGGTAGATTCGGCATCTGGCTCTCTACCACATAGGGGGCGGCTGCCCAACGGTCCGCCAACTTGTGCTTACCAGGTAGTCCTAAATTCCGGATAAGGACCCGGTCTCCCGGCAGTAGTTGGGCAAACTTCATTTTCTGATCATACCTCCTCTTATTCCCTTGATTCTGCTTGTTGTCGCCGCCTCAGCCAACTCGTATGCCCTTTTCAACTCTCTCCTCATATCGGACATATACTTCAGATAGGGCTTTGAAGGTAATTCACCTACTTCAGTCCCAAAACACAGGTCAATGGGCAACCTCGCTTCCCACCCGAACATCAGATAATAAGGCGAGTACCCTGTAGTGTCATTGCGAGTACAATTGTAACAGTGAACCAAATGTCCAATGTGCTGACTCCAGTTACTCTTCTGACCGATCTCCAGAGTCCCGAGCATGTCCAACGGGGTCCGGTTAAACTCCTCGGGCTGAGGATCACCCTGCGGGTGTTAGGGGGTGGTCCTGGATTTCTCGACTCCAAGCATACCCAGTAATTCATGGATAAGCCTGCTCTTGAAGTCCTGTCCCTGATCACTATGGATCCGCTGGGGGAGGCCATAATGAACAAAGTACTTCTCCCATAACACCTTCGCCACTGTAGTCTCTTTCTGGTCCTTAGTGGGAAACGCGTGAGCATATCTAGTGTAGTGATTCGTGATGACTAAGACATTCGCGGTGTTGCTGGTGTCTGGCTCAATAGACAGGAAATCCATACGCACCAGGTCCATGGGTCCCGCAATCTGCAAGTGGGACAAAGGAGCTGCCTGTGCGGGCAGGGTCTTCCTCTGGATGCAGCGACTGCGTTTCTTACAGTATTCATCAACCTCCCCCCTCATCCAGGGCCAGTAAAACTGGTCCTTGAGTAATCCATAGGTCTTTTCCACTACCAAGTGCCCGGAATCATCATGTAGTGCCTGGAGCACAGTCTTCTGATACTTCTCAGGCATGACCAGCTGCCAACACCGGGGGTGATCCAGGGGCGACGTGACCCAGTACAAGATTTGGTTCTTCAGCTTCAACCGAGGCCACTCCTTCTGTAGTAAGGGCACTGAGGCGTGCTTCGCCTTCTGTGCCTGAGCCATCTCCCCCTTTTTAGCCGCGTACCAGATAGTGCCAATGCTCGGGTCTTCACGCTGAGCTGCCCCCACTTCCTGGGGGCTCACCTCCGGCAGCTGCCTGTTCCTCAGAGCAGTCAAATTACAGTACACAGTGGCTAACGTGTCATCGTCAACTCCCAATTGATCCACTGCCCGATCCGGCCCCATTGGGACTCCTGCTTTAGTGTCGCTCACAAATTGACACATGGCTTTCATTCCCGGGGCAGGGACACTCTCCCACTCCTCAGCCGTGCCCGACTCATCATGTGCCCGATGAGATAAAGCATCTGCATCGATGTTCGGACCCCCCGGCCAGTACTTCAGGCTGAACTCGTAGGCAGACAAAGCCGCCAACCACCGATGCGCAGTGGTGTCCAGTTTTGCCGATGTCAGGATATAAGTGAGAGGGTTGTTGTCCGTTCTCACCCCAAACTTGGCCCCGTATAGATAGTCGCTCAACATGTCCACCACCGCCCATTTCAGTGCCAGGAACTCCAACTTGTGAGTGGGATAGTTTCTCTCAGATGGCGACAAACTTTGGCTGACAAACACCACCGGCCTCAATCCGTTGCCCTGTTCCTGGTACAGGACAGCCCCCAGACCCTCTCGACTGGCATTTATGTGCATTACATACGGCTTCCGGGGATCGGCTAAAGCCAGCACCGGGGCCTGCGTCAGCGCCCTTTTCAGAGATTGGAACGTATCCTCACATTGAGCATCCCACCTCGATCCAAAGGGCTCCGCCGGGTTCAAGTATCCTCCTACCTCCGGCCCGCGGTCTCCCTTCCTTTTCTTCCCCACAGGTGGATAGCCACACAACAGCTGGTTCAATGGGTGACTCATTTTAGCGTATCCTTTCACGAATCGCCGGTAATACCCACAAACCCCCAAAAACGAGCGCAGGGCGCTCACCTTCTGGGGTCTCAGCCAGGTGGTCACTGCGTCTATCTTAGCCGGATCAGTAGCCACTCCATCTCGCGAAATTATGTGTCCAACATAGCTGACCGACGGCTTACAGAACTGGCATTTATCCAGGGAAAGTTTTAACCCTTCCTCCTTCAGCTGACTCAACACCTTCAGCAGCCACTCTTCATGTTCCTCCAACGTAGATCCAAACACTATCAGATCATCCAGATACACCAACACCTCGAGCAGGTTCATATCCCCCACTGTCCTCTCCATGAGCCTCTGGAAGGTGGCTGGGGCCCCTGATATGCTTGGGGCATTCGTTCGAACTGAGAGAATCCCGGGGACAGATGAAGGCTGTCTTCTCTTTATCGGCTCCACTGATCGGAATCTGGTAATACCCACTCCGCAAATCCAAGACACTAAACCACTGCGCACCACTCAAACAGGCCAACGTGTCTTCAACCCTCGGGACCGTATACTGGTCGGGGACAGTGCGCTGGTTCAGGGTCCTATAGTCCACACATGTGCGTACCTTCCCATTTTTCTTCCTGGCCCCTACTATGGGGGATGCATAGGGGCTCCGGGACTCCTCAATAATCCCTGCATCCTTCAACTGCTGCAAGTGCTGCCGCACATCTTCCATATCTGCTGGGGCCAACCGCTACGACCTTTCTCTAAACGATGTGTCATTTGTCACCTGGATAGTGTGACGAGTGCTCTTGGAGCAGCCCACATCAAACTCGCCCCGAGAAAAGACATCCCCTAGCTTCAGCCTCTTCTCCACCAACCCTCTCTTGTACTCCGGCGGTACGGGGGAGTCCTCAAAATTAAAGGCCTCATCGGTCAGCCACCCCCGTTCTCCAATAGTTTTCCTCCAGTGGGCTTCACGGGGCACTAGACATCACTGTCACCGGGAACAAGTGCGCGAGGGGCATCTTGCGCTTAAAGGTGATCTCCCTCTCCGTTGTGTTCCTTACAATCACCCCCATCCGGCATCCTTGTACAACCGAGGGCCTCTGCAATTCAGGTCTCACCAGTACCCCAGCCAGGAACCGGGATTCCCCTTCAAGGTCTTCCAGGGCGTCTACTAACAGGGCCTCGCCCGCCAGTACTCCGGGGAATCTGGGGGTCCCCATTACTAGTGCCACCTCCCCTGGCCATATCACCTTAGGCCTCGCCTGAGTACACCACATCGTCCCTCGTTTGCACTCAGGATCCAGCCCCTGGGGGTCACCCACTCCTTCGTACACCGCTCCGAACACTGGGTGTACCGAGCGGGTCTCCAGAAAGTTCTCCCCCACCTTCTCCTTACAGGCTCCCAGGAGCTGTCGCACAAGAGGGGAGTTATTCCCCCCCAGAAGGGCAGCGTCACCGGTTTCCACCGGGTCCGGACAAACCAACACCAACACCTCAAAGGCTCCCGACACTCCCACATCGCCCTCTGAGAATTCCAATCTCACTGACAGTACCCATCGTACGGGTAACCACCATCATTTATGCCCCGAATATCCAGTGCATTAAACGGGGTTACTGGCAAATGCTTCAGATATTTGTTGTAGAACGACCGGTACAATAAGGTAACCTGCGATCCTGTGTCAAGGATGGCTCTTGCAAAGATTCCCTCTATCTATAGGGACACGCTGGAACGGGGTCCCACTAATCCATCCGGAATAAGGGCTTGGGCTTACGGGGGTCCCATGGCTGATTTCCGGGAACATGTTCCTCCAGAGACTCCAGTCCGTTCCCTCACTGAGTCTCTCCTAGGTTTCCCAACACCTCTCCCTTCTTAGTCGCCAGGGGGCTTGCCCTCTGCAGGGCGCCTTGTCTCTCACAATCCCTCCGAAAGTGGGCCTCTTCCCCACAGCTTCCTCCTGAGACGCCCGCCACTCCCAGCCCACTGCGCAGGCCGTCCCCCGAAGGGGGTACTCTCCCTGTCCATCCCCTCAAGCGAGGGGTCCCTACCCCACAGGTCCCCTTAGGTTTCTTGGTTCTCAACCTCCTGTACCGCTGGGGATTGTCCCCAGTGACCAGAGCCCCCTCTCCGGCCCAACATGCTCTCATCCTCCTGCACCTCTCTAATCAGCTGCCCGAATGATGGAGGGGGGCTCCTTTTATAGGACTGCCGGAGACTCCAAGCCACCTTGTCCTCCTCCAGGGAACCACTAAATATCTGACTCATCCTCAACCTTGCCACTTCATCCGCCTTCACTACCCCTCAGCGCCGCAACCCGGTAAACATTCTCTCCAGTCAAAAAATGTATTCTGAGAGCTTTTCCCCTCTACCCTGCTGCATGTGGTGAAACTCCGCTAAAAGCTCCCAGGATTCTCCCGACATTCCAAACGCTCCCTCCAAAGCTTCCGGATAGTCCGCCAGGAAAGCCAAGGGCTGTTCAGCTTTCAGCTCCTGGATGACACCGGCCGCCCCTCCCCTCAAACTTTCCACCAATCACTGTCTCTTTTCCTCATCTGAGCCTGGCCACGCCTCTAACAACTGGGACATATTTTCGATCCATGTGTCATAGTCGTCCTCCCCTTCCGGGGTAGGTGTGGCTCCTGAGAAAATTCTCAACTTCGGGCGGGGCCCCTCGGCCCTTCTCACCAGGGAGGTAATGGCGGCTGCTAACTTGGAGGTCTCACCTCTAGCTGGGGTTGGGGCCTGGCCAAGCCTTCCCACTCTGATCCCCCCCACCACTGGCTACTGGCACCTCCCCTGGGGTCTCTTCTAGCTCCTCCACCGGTGTCTCCTCACTTTCTTCCTCCGGGAGGGTGTGGAGGCCTCACGGCCCCGCCTCCCCCTGGACACTGACTGTCGCTGGCAGTTCCAATGTCATGACGTCAGCACTTGTACGAACCAACACCCAGCTGGATTCCACTTCTTTACCGCACCTTCTAGCTATCAGTTCTACCTGCCCGATACCTTTAATCAAACT
Organism: Mobula birostris; assembly: GCF_030028105.1. Taxonomy (NCBI): domain Eukaryota; kingdom Metazoa; phylum Chordata; class Chondrichthyes; order Myliobatiformes; family Myliobatidae; genus Mobula; species Mobula birostris. The sequence goes on from NC_092370.1 coordinate 10,037,330, forward strand.
CAACCCCCGCACTAATACATCTCCTGAAATGCGGAAATCCACCCCACTTAACACACACGCATGATTAACCGGTACGTCCTCTAACTCACACCAGCTTACAATCTTATCTCGATCCATCTCCGCACTACTTAACGTGGCGATTTATACAGCTTACCGAAAATTCAATCCCTGATGTCGGCCCCCACAAATGCTATATCGGCTCATATTTATCTAGGGGAAGCCCCGTCCGCCGCCCAACTGTGTCTCCCGGTTGCGTCAGTTGCTGTGCAATGCCACCTGATTCGGCCTCAAACATCAATCATCAGCCAGCACACAATATACAAACGTTTGTACATTTTACAAATTACACTTTATAAATCTTATTAGGACTATGAGATTAATAGAGATACAATATAAAAGGAAAAGAAAAAGGTGCCAGACTTATCAAAGTTCAATTTCTTCGTGCACACACAGTTGGAGCTCAAATACCCGGGTCCTTCTTTCTTCCCCCTGCGATCCACTCTGACCCCCTCAACTCGCAGCTTGGAACGACCCAAGGTGATCAACCAGAGCGCTCCCAGCATGTCCGACTTACTCCCAGTCTCTCCTCCAAAAGCCCGCCGAAACCCCCGTTTCCCAGCCATATGAGACAGAATATCACCCCAAAAAAAGAATAACATGGACACCCATTGGGTCATTCGCTCTCTTATCAATAATATAACCCAAACAAGCTGCAGCGGGAGAACCTTCTCAGCACTTAACATAACAAAGAAGCCATTTTGATTAACATACGCAGTAACATAAAAGAAGAAACCCCTTACATTTGTCATATACATTAATGATCTGGATGATGGAGTGGTAAATTGGATTAGTAAGTATGCAGATGATACTAAGATAGGTGGAGTTGTGGATAATGAAGTAGGTTTTCAAAGCTGCAGAGAGATTTAGGCCAGTTAGAAGAATGGGCTGAAAGATGGCAGATAGAGTTTAATGCTGATAAATGTGAGGTGCTGCATTTTGGTAGGACTAATCAAAACAGGACTTACATGGTAAAACATAGGGCATTGAAGAATGCAGTAGAACAGAGGGATCTAGGAATAATGGTGCATAGTTCCCTGAAGGTGGAATCTCATGTAGATAAGGTGGTGAAGAAAGCTTTTGGTATGCTGGCCTTCATAAATCAAAGCATTGAGTATAGGAGTTGGGATGTAATGTTAAAATTGTACAAGGCATTGGTAAGGCCAAATTTGGAGTATTGTGTACAGTTCTGGTCACCGAATTATAGGAAAGATGTCGACAAAATAGAGAGAATACAGAGAAGATTTACTAGAATGTTACCTGGGTTTCAGCACCTAAGTTACAGAGAGAGGTTGAACAAGTTGGGTCTTTATTCTTTGGAGCGTAGAAGGTTGAGGGGGGACTTAATAGAGGTATTTAAAATTATGAGGGGGATAGAGTTGACGTGGATAGGCTTTTTCCATTGAGAGTAGGGGAGATTCAAACAAGAGGACATGAGTCGGGAGTTAGGGGGCAAAAGTTTAAGGGTAACATGAGGGGGAACTTCTTAACTTCTTTACTCAGAGAGTGGTAGCTGTGTGGAACGACCTTCCAGCAGAAGTGGTTGAGGCAGGTTCGATGTTGTCATTTAAAGTTAAATTGGACAGCTATATGGACAGGAAAGGAATGGAGAGTTATGGTCTAAGTGCAGGTCGGTGGGACTAGGTGAGAGTAAGTGTTCGGCACAGACTAGAAGGGCCGAGATGGCCTGTTTCCATGCTGTAATTGTTATATGGTTATATGGTTAAATGCTTTATATAATCCCACTGCTTCCTGTTCATCTGTTTTCTTGTCAGAGACAAATTTTTGTGTTCTTTGATTTTACACATTAGAGTCAATAATTAAGTGCTTCACAGGAGAGCAAATTTAGAGCAATATATTTTAACTGAGGGAATTTTACAGATTTATATTTAATTGAAGAGGGAAAAATGTGAAAAATATCTTTAAAGAATGACTTGCATTTGGATAGTACTCCTTGCATCTCTAAGAGAACGTCTCAAAACACTTTACAGCCAATGAATACTTTTGAAATTACATTTTTAATATAGAAATGTGATAGCTAATTTGCGTTTGGATAGAACCTTTCACACCTCTAAAAGAACTACCCCTCAACCATCAAGCTCTTGAACCAAAGTAGATAACTTCACTCAACTTCACTTACCTCAACATTGAAATGTTTTCACAACCAATGGACTCACTTTCAAGGACTCTTCTCTATAATTATTTCTTTTTCTTCCTCCTCCTCCTCCTCCTCCTCCTCCTCTTCCTCCTCCTCTTCCTCCTCCTCTTCCTCCTCCTCTTCCTCCTCCTCTTCCTCCTCCTCTTCTTCCTCCTCTTCCTCCTCCTCTTCCTCCTCCTCTTCCCTCCTCCTCTTCCTCCTCCTCTTCCTCCTCTTCCTCCCTCCTCCTCCTCCTCTTCCTCCTCTTCCTCCTCCTCCTCCTCCTCCTCCTCCTCCTCTTCCTTGCCCCCACCCCCGCCGCAGTTTGTTGCCTTCTGCACTCTGGTTGAATGCCCTAGTTTGTTTATTTATTGAGATACAGCGTGGAATAGGCCTTTCTGGCACCTTCGAGCCATGCTGCCCAGCAATGCCCTGATTTATACCTAGCCTGATCATGGGACAATTTAGAATGACCAGTTAGCTTACCAGCTGGTACTGATCCTGGTGGCCAATCAGCAACGGGAGCAGCACACAGCAACGAGGGTTCTTGCACGTTGGCGACACTTGTTTAAAAGGAGAGCTTTGTGGGTGGTTCGGGCTCATTCTGATGGCCCGTTCAGCGGCAGGAGCAGACTACAGCTACAAGGTTTTTCGCAGGTTGGCGACACTTGTTTAAAAGTACAGAAGGGTGGCTATTGTTGGGAGTAGGCCAGAGTGAGAGTAGGAGTGTCAGGCTTTGGCTTAAAGGAGGCTTCAGCTCAAAAGAATGTTGGCTCTGGGTTAGTTTCTGTTAAGGTTCCCTTTTTTTTCTCCTCTTACCCTAGTGTAGTAAATGGCCGTTGTGTGCTCCTCATGCCGGACGTTGGAGTCCTGGGAGACCCTGAGTCTCCCAGGGAACCACATCTACATGAAGTGCATCGGGCTGCAGCTTCTTGAAGACCATGTTGGGAATATAGAACAGCAGCTGCATGATCTTTAACTTGTATAGGAGAGCGAGGAGATAGTCGATCAGAGTTGCAGGGAAGTAGTCACCCCTAAGTTGTAGGAGGTGAGTAGCTGGGTGACTATCCAGGGAAATGCAAATGTGAAGGCAGTTAGTGCAGAGCACCCCTTTGGCTTCCCTTCAATAATAAGTATACTGGTTTGGATACCGTTGTAGGGGATGACCACCCAGGGGAATACCATGGAGACCATGTTACTGGCACTGAGCATGGGTCCGTGGTGCAGAGGAGAAGAGGGGAGTGGTAGTGATAGGGGCTCAATAGTCAGGGGAACAGACAGGAGATTCTGTGAATGTGAATGTGACACCCGAATGGTATGCCGTCTCCCTGGTGCCAGGGTCAGGGACATCTCGAATCACATCCATAGCATTTTGGAAGGGGAGGGATAGCAGCCAGATGTCTTGGTACCTACTGGTACCAATGACATAGGAAAAGCAAAGAAATCTTGAAAAGAGAATTTGGAGAACTAGGTAGAAAGCTGAGAAGTAGGATCCCCAGGGTAGTAATTTCTGGATTGCTGACTGTGAGGGTAGAACCAGGATGATTTGGCAGATTAATGCGTGGCTGAGAAGCTGGTGCAGGGGGCAGGGCTTCAGGTTCTTTGTTCATTGAGATCTCTTCTGGGGGAGGTATGACCTGTACAAAAGTGACGGGTTGCACCTGAACCCAAAGGGCACCAGTATTCTCACGGGCAGGTTTGATGGAGCTGTTGGGGAGGCTTTAAGCTAATTTGGCAGGGGGGTGGGAACCGGAGTGAAAGGACTCAAGATAGGATGGATGTTAATAAAGATAGTGTGCAGTCAGACTGTCAGGAAAGGCAGGCAGATGACAGGATGAAATTGCAGCCAGCAGGGTGAGTATCAGTGCATTAGGGATGTAAAATCAAATGGGTAGCAAATAAGGTACTCGAATTATAAGAAATATAATTATAAGATTATAAAATTATACAGATTATAAGAACTAAGATGGATGATCTTGTTGCACTATTACAGATTGACAGCTATGATATTGTGGCCATCACTGAACTGTGACTGAAGGATGGTTGTAGCTGGGGGCTAAATGTCCAAGGTTACACATTGTATCGGAGGGATAGGAAAGTAGGCAGAAGGTGTGGTGTGGCTCTGCTGGTAAAGAATGGCATCAAATCAGCAGAAAGATGTGATTTAGGATAAAAAGATGTTGAATCCTTGTGGGTTAGGTTGAGAAACTGCAAGGGTAAAAGGGCACTGTTGGCAGTTATATACAGGCCTCCAGACAGAAGCTGGGATGTGGACCCCAGATTACAATGGGAAATAGAAAAGGCTTGTCAAAAGAACAATGTTATAATAGTCATGGAAATTTCACCATGCATGTTGATTGGGAAAATCAGGCTGGAAATAGATCTCAGGAGAGTAAGTTTGTTGAACACCTATGAAATGGCTTTTTAAAGCAGTTTGTCATTGTGCTTACTAGCGGTTCAGCTATACTGGATTGGGTGCTATGTATTGAACTGGAGATGATTAGGGAGCTTAAGGTAAAAGAACCCTTAGGAGGCAGTAATCACAATATAGATTGAGTTCAACTTGAAATTCGATTGGGAGAAAAGTAAAGACTGATGTAGCAGTATTTCAGAGGAGTAAGGGAAACGAATATCTAACGAGGATGTCATGAACAGAGCAAACACAAAAAGAGAAATAATGTATGAGATCATGAAAAGGCAACATAACTTCATTGGACGTGTGATTAGGAAAGAGGAGTTAGAATGCACGGTAATTATGGGAAAGATTGAAGGGAAGAAAGCAAGAGGAAGACAAAGACAAATGATGATGGGGACAGCAGCCGGAGAACTGGAAATGAATACCAATGAATTGATCCACTTGACCCGAAACAGGAGTGTGTGGGCCATAGCAGTCAAAGCTCAAACTGGGCATGGCACCTAATGATGATGATGATGAAAGGAAATTACTGTGGTATGAGAGAGGAGTTGGCCAAAGTAAATTGAAAGGAGAAGCTGGCAGGGATGACAGCAGAGCACTGGTGTGAGTTTCTGGGAAAAAATGGGGAAGGTGCAGGATAGATGTATTCCACAAATGAAGAAATGCTCAAATGGCAAAATAGTACAACTATGGCAGACAAGGGTAGTTAAAGCTAAAGTAAAAGCAAAAGAGAGGGCATACAACAAAGCAAAAATTGGTGGGAAGATAGAGGATTGGGAAGCTTTTTAAAACCTACAGAAAGCAACTAAAAGAATCATTAGGAGGGAAAAGGTAAAATATGAAAGCAAGCTAGCAAATATTATCAAAGTACGCAGTAAAACCTTTTTCAAGTATCTAAAAAAATGAAAGATATGAGTGTGGATATAAGACTGCTAAAAAATGAGGCCGGAGAAATAATAACGGAGGACAAGGAGATGGCAGATGAACTCAATAAGTATTTTGCATCAGTCTTCACTGTGGAATACAATAACAGTGCCAGATATTGAAGGGTGTGAGGGAAGATAAGTGAGTGCAGTTACTATTATTACTAGGGAGTAGGTGCTCAAAAGCTGAAAGACCTAAGGGTTCATAAGTCACCTGGACCAGATCAACTATACCCTAGGATTCTGAAAAAGGTTGCGGTAGAGATTGTGGAGGCATTCATAATGATCTTTTAAAAATCATTGGACTCTGGCATGGTGCCAGAGGACTGGAAAATTGCAAGTGTCCCTCCACTTTTTAAGAAAGGAGGAAGGTAGCAGAAAGGAAATTATAGACCCGTTAGCCTGACCTCAGTGGTTGAGAAGCTGTTGGAGTCAGTTATTAAGGTTATGGAGTACTTGGTGACAAAGGACAAGATAGGAGACAGTCAACATGGTTTCCTTCAGTGAAAATCTTGCCTGACAAACCTGTTGCAATTCTTTGAGGAATGTAGAACATTGCAGGCCCCTCGGCCCGCAATGTTGTGCCGACCATGTAACTTACTCTAGAGACTGCCGAGAATTTTCCTAGTGCATAGCCCTCTATTTTTCTAAGCTCCATGAACCTATCCAGGAGTCTCTTAAAAGACCCTATTGTATCCGCTTCTACCACTGTCGCCGACAGTGCATTCTATACACCCACCACTTTCTGTGTGAAAAACCTACCCCTGACATTCCTTCGGTACCTATTTCCAAGCACCTTGAAACTATGCCCCCTCGTGTTAGCCATTTCAGCCCCGAGAAAAAGCCTCTGGCTAGCCACACAATCAATGCCCCTCATTATCTTATACACCTCTATCAGGTCACCTCTCATCCTCCATCACTCCAAGAAGAAAAGGCCGAGTACACTCAACCCATTGTCGTTAAGGTATGCCCTCCAATCCAGGCAACATCCTTGTAAATCACCTTTGCACTCTCTCTATAGTATCTACAGCCTTCCTGTAATGAGGTGACCAGAACTGAACACCGAACCCCAAGTGGGGTCTGACTAAGGTCTTATATAGCTTTAACATTACCTCATGGCTCTTGAACTCAATCCCACGGTTGATGAATGCCAACACACCATATGCTTTCTTAACCCTGTCAACCTGCGCAGCAGCTTTGAGTGTCCTATCGACACAGACCCCTGTCTTTCAGATCCTCCACGCTGCCAAGAGTCTTACCATTAATACTATATTCAAGTTTGACCTACCAAAATGAACCATTCACACTTATCTGGGTTGAAGTCCATCTGCCATGTCTCAGACCAGTTCCAAGTCCTATCGATGTCCCGCTGTAACATCTGACAACCCTCCAGACTATCCACAACACCCCCAACCTCCTTTGTGTCATCAGCAAACTTACCAATTCACCCTTCTACTTCTTCATCCAGGTCATTTATAAAAATCACAAAGAGGAGGGGTCCCAGAACAGATTCCTGTGGAACAACACTGGTCACTGACCTCCATGCAGATTACAAGTAGGATAGATAAAGGGGATAAAGTGGATGCTGCACATTTGTACTCTCAGAAGGCCTTTGACAAGGTGCCATGTGAGGCTGCTTAGTAAGTTAAGAGCCCATGGTATTACAGGAAAGTTACTAACATGGTTAGAGCATAGGCTGATTGGTAGGAGGCAGTGTGTGGGAATAAAAGGATCCTTTTCTGGTTGGCTACCAATGACTAGTGGTGTTCTACAGGGGTCAGTGTTGGGAACATTTTCTTTTATTGCTGTAGATCAGTGATTTAGATGATGGAATTTATGGCTTTGTTGCCAAATTTGCAGATGATGCGAAGATTGGTGGAGGGGCAGGTAGTGTTGAGGAAAATTAGGCTACAGAGGGACGGACAGATTAGGAGAATGGGCAAGAAAGTGGCAAAAAATACAATGTTGAAAAATGCATGGTCATGCACTTTGGTAGTAGAAATAAATGTAGAGACTATTTTCTAAACAGGGAGAAAATCCAAAAATCTGAGATACAAAGGGACTTGGGAATTGTTGTGCAGAACACCCTAAAGGTTAACTTGCAGGTTGAGTTGGTGGTGAGAAAGGTAAGTGCAAGGTTAGCATTCATTTTAAGAGGTCTAGAATACAAGAGCAGGGATGTGATGTTGATGCTTTATAAGGCACTGGTGATGCCTCACCTTGAGTATTGTAGCAGTTTTTGGCTTCTCATCTAAAAAAAGATGTGCTGGCAGGCATTGGAGAGGGTTCATAGGAGGTTCACAAGGATGATTCCAGAAATGAAAAGGTTATCATACGAGGAATGTTTGATGGCTCTGGGTCTGTACTTGGTGGAATTTAGAAGGATGGGGTGGGGGGGATCTCGTTGAAAACTTTCAAATGTTGAAAGGGCTAGACAGAGTAGTTGTGGAAAGGATGTTTCCCATGACAGGGAAGTCTAGGGCAAGTGAGCACAGCCTCAGGATAAAGGGGCACCCATTTAAAACAGAGATGTGGAGCAATTTCTTTAGCCAGAGGGTGGTGAATTTGGGGAATTTGTTACTCCAGGCAGCTGGGTGAAGGCCAAGTCGTTGGGTGTATTTAAGGCAGAGCTTGATAGGTTCTTGATTGGATATAGCATCAAAGGTTCCGGGGAGTGTGGCTGAGGGAAAAGAAAGATCAGCCACGATTGAATGGCGGAGTGAACTCTATGGGCCAAATGGCCTAATTCTGCTCCTGTGTCTTATAGTCTTATGGTCTTTGTGCACCCGGAGGAATCCATCGCAGTCACAGGGAGAACATGGAAACTCTATACAGGCAGTGGCAGGAATTAAACCTAGGTCACTGGTACTGTAAAGTATTGTGCTATCCACTACGCTACTAGTGGCACTTTCATTGAATCTGTTAGGGTTATTATTAACATCAGAGTTATTGAGCATGCCCTCAAGAAAATGAATCTCAGGGCTGTATATGGTGACATATATGTACTTTGATAATAAAATTTACTTTGAACATCCCATAGGACTTTATAGCCAATGAATGCTTCTGAACTTCTATTTTAATATAGAAACGTGATGGTCAATTTGCATTTGGGTGGTACCTTTCACACCTGTAACAGAAAGTCCCAAACCACTGTACAGTCAATGAAGTTACATTTTGAATACGGAAATGTGACAGACAATTTACATGCCGTGAGCTTTCACTACCAGTAATGTGGTTGTCTGAGTAATCTGTGCTTTTAGGAATGTGGATTGAGAGATAATTATTAGCTAGAAATAGGGAATAACCCTTTGCTCCTCAAAATTGTGTAGTGATGTATTTTATGTCTACACTGGAGAGCAAACTGAGCCTCAGATGAGAAAAGAATGTAAGATAACCTTTGCCCTGTGTAGTCACATAATACATGTATTGGCATTATTTCAAAGACTAAGGGAGTCATTTCTGGTGCACTGGCCTATGTTTATCTGTGAGTCAACATCCTGATCGTTGTCAGTGCAGATTCTGGAAGTTTGATGAGTGCAAGTTGGCTGATGTTGTTTCTATATTAAATTGGTGACTCCATTTCAAAATTGCTTAATTTGCAGTCAGGCACTTTTGAATGTGAATGTGAAAAGCACATAAATGTGAGGCTTTCTTTACAACCATTTTAATGTATTGATATGATAGAAATGAAAACCTTACATTTACTAAAATTATCTTAAGTTTGATATTTTGGATATCAGGATGTCTGTTATAAGTTTTTTTTAAAGATTAACTTTATTTGTCACTAGCATATTGGAACATATTGCATTTTCGTCAATGGCCAACACACTCCTAGGACTATGCTGAGGGCAGCCAGTAAGTGTCCGTACTTCCGGCACCAACATAGCATGGCTACAAGTTACTATGTTTGTATGTTCTGTTTTTTTTTAACACTGTTTCTCCCAGGTGCTCTGGTTGCATCCCACATTCCAAAGACTTGCTGGTAGGTTAATTGGCAACTATCAGATTCAGATTTATTAATCACATGTACATTGAAAGATAGTGAGATGTGTCGTTTCCATTAACAACCAACACAATCTAAGGATATGCAGGGGGCAAACTGCAGGAGTTGCCACACATTCCAGTGGCAACACATCATGCCCACTACGTTCAGCAGATAGCAGCAGCAACAAAAACGCAAAACAAAACAACAACAGCAAAGCAAGCCCCTTTCCCAGCCTCCCACCCACCCATCCATACACCCAAACAAGCCTCTAACCCTAGTAGGACAGGACACTTTCAGTCCTTGTTCTTGGATTCTTAGACTTGCAGACATCAGGCTCCATCCGACTTCAGACTTCACCCTGGGATGCCCATCACACTTTGCTGCAGGTTAATTGCAAAAAAGAACTCCAAGATTTAATGGACATTTGTGTAAATGTTTAATTTGAATAGCTAACCCAAGTTATTAATAGAGTTGCAGTAATTCAGCATGGAACCAGGCCCTTTAGCCTAACTGGTCCATGACAACCCAGATGGCTAATCCAAGCTGTTCCAATTTTCCCATGTTTGGCCCATATCCCTGTAAACCTTTCCTATCCACATACCTGTCCCAGTGCATTGTAGCACTTGTTATTGTACTTGATTCAACCGCTTTCTCTGGCAGATACACTGGCCACTCTCTGTGTGCAAAACATTGCTGCTCAAGTTCCTAATACATCTCTTCCCTCTGCCTTCTGTGAACAAGCCAGTTCTGAATCCATGTAGCCAAATTCACATAGTGAAAAAGACATTCAACCTATCAACTTGCATGGCAACTTTGAGGGATCTCTGTACTTGGACCCCAAGACCCCTCTGTTCCTCTGTACTGCTCACAATCCCGCCACTAAACTTGTACTCCTCCAAGTTTGATCTTCCAAAGTGAATGACTTTACAGTTTTCTGGGTTGAACTCCATCTGCCACTTCTCAGCCCTGCTCTGTGTCCTATCAATGTCCCACTGCAACCTTCTACACTATCCACAATTCCATTGACCACCTTGTCATCCGCCGTCTCACCCTTCCACTTCCTCATCCAAGTCATTTATAAAGATCATGAAGAGCCAGGGTCCCAGAACAAATACATGTAGAACACAACTGATCACTGACCTCCAGGTAGAATACGCTCCATCTTTTATCACCCTCTGCCTTCTGTGAGCAAGCCAGTTCTGAGTCCACACAGACAAGTTTTCAGTAGAGACGTTTCAGAAATGTCTCTAGTCCCACTATGTTGAGCTCTGGTGCTCCGTAGGGCTGTGTGCTCAGCCCGCTGCTGTTCACACTGCGGACACATTACTGTGGCAGGGTTAATCTCAAACCATATCATCAAGTTTGCGGATGACACAACAACGATGAGTTTATCAGGAGTGCTGTGTACCCTGGGCCCTTAGTATTTTCAAAGATCCCATCTATCCATCCAGCATCCTTTTTCAATAGTTCAACGGTTCCATTTAATATCAGAGAATGTGTACAGAGAGGAAGTGGAGCGGCTGATGGACTGGTGTGAGAACAGCAATCTAAGTTTGAATGTGGAGAAGACCAAGGAAACGATTGTGGACTTTCGGAAGGCGCAGATGAACCACTCCCCCGACCCACACATGCATACCTCCTCCGTAGAGAGAGTTAAGTGTGCCAAATTCCTGGGAGTCCATGTCACAAACTGATCTCTGAATATCACCTCCCTGAATAAGAAGGCACAGCAGCACCTCCACTTTCTGAGGAGATTGAGGCAAGTGAGGCTTCCCACCCTCCTCACCACCTTGTCTGAATTTTTACAGGAGCATGATTGAGAGTGTCCTGACAAGCTGCATTACCACCCGGTATAAGAACAGCAGAGCATCGGACTGGAAATCCCCACACAGAACTGTGGGAACAGCTGAGAGGATCATAGATAGATAGATAGATATACTTTATTGATCCCGAGGGAATTTGGGAAATAGGGACCTTCCTACCATCTATCGGGGACATTTATCAGGAGTCAAGTCAAGTCAAATTTATTTATAAAGCACATTTAAAAACAACTCAGGTTGACCAAAGTGCTGTACAATCCATAACAGGTAGCTAAAATCACAAATACAAGAAACACAGATATAAACAACAAGGCACACAGCTGATAGGCACAAAATAAACAACACATGAGCCTAAGCACAAGCCAAAATATCAGGAGTGCTGTGTACCCTGGGCCCTTAGTATTTTCAAAGATCCCATCCATCCATCCAGCATCCTCTTTCAATAGTTCAACGGTTCCATTTAATATCAGAGAATGTATACAGTATAGAACCTGAAATTCTTACTCTTCACAGACATCCACAAAACTTCAGCGTTGCTTATTCGAGTTCCCCTGATTCAGAGCCAGCAGACTCACTCTCCATTGAAAGATAGAGAGATACCACTCGAGTGTAGAGGCCTCTGACAGCTGCGCCTGCTGCCTCAATGTTTCGATCTCCTGCGACGCTTCAGCTGGTGATGTCGGTGAGGAATCGAGCCATCCACAGGGATGCACCCCAAAGACATACATCTTCCAAGCTATTCCTGGAGATCTGAATCACTGGGCCGCTCAGTGAGTTCTGAGAGTGAGAACCCACCACCCGTGAAGACCGTAGCTTGAGCACAGCTACAGATGATCAACCCCAGTCAACTTGAAAAGGAAAGAAGAGACATGAGAACAGGAGATTTAAACTGTTTCATGGACAGACTGGAAGAAGTCGCCCAGGCCCATAAAAATCGCTTGCGCCATCTTTAGCTTTTCCCACAACTGACATTCTACCATCAGGCAGGAGACTCTGGTGCATAAAGACAAGAAGACCATAAGATGGAGGAGCAGAATTCGACCACTTGGCCCATTGAGTCTTCTCCGCCATTCAATCATGGCTGATCCTTTTTCATCCCCCTTCTCAGTCCCACTCCTAGGCCTTCTCACTGTAACCTTTGATGCCGTGACCAATTAAGAACCTATCAAACTCCACCTTAAAGACAGCCAGCGACCTGGTCTCCATAGCTGCCTGTGGAAACACATTCCACAAATTCACCACTCCGGCTGAAGAAATTTTTCCGCATCTCTGTTTTAAATGGACACCCCTCTATCCTGAGGCAGTGCCCTCTTGTCCTAGACTCCCCCACCATGGGAAAGCATCCTTTCCACATCTACTCTGACTAGGCCTTTCAACATTCAGAAGGTTTCAATGAGATCCCTCCTCATCCTTATAAAGTCCAGTGAGTACAGGCCCAGAGCCATCAAATGCTCCTCATAGGAAAACCGTTTCATTCCTGGAATCATCCTTGTGAAACACCTCTGAATCCTCTCCAATACCCCCACATCTTTTCTTAGATAAGGAGCCCAAAACTGTTCACAATACTCAAGGAGAGTCCTCACCAGTGCCTTGTGAAGCCTCAGCATCACATCCCTGCTCTTATACTCTATACCTCTTGAAACGTATGGTAACATTGCATGTGCCTTCCTCACCAACGACTCAACCTGTAAGTTAACCTTTCAGGTGTTCTGCACAAGAACTCCCAAGTCTCTTTTGCATCTCGGATTTTTAGATTTTCTCGCGTTTTAGAAAATATTCTTCACATTTATTTCTAATACCAAAGTCGATGGTTATTTTCTAACAGTGTATTTCATTTGCCACTTTCTTGCCTATTCTAATCTGCCTAAGTCCTTCTGCAGCCTTCCTGTTTCCTCAGCACTATCTGTCCCTCCACCAATTCTGAATAGTCAGAGTGGGAAACAGCTTCTTTCCGCGGGTCATTAGGCTTCTGAACTCCCTGCATCATCACGTTCGAAGTGACTCTGGATAATTTGTTCTGTAGCCTACAATATTTAATTTATGCACTTTGCTTTGTTTATCTATGCATAATTCATTGGTAGATTTAATTCTTCCTTTCCTATGTTATTGTGTGTTTGTTTGTGTGTGTGTACTACTACTGTGCTTTACACCCTGGTCTGGTGCGGAGAAAAGTTATCTTGTTTCGTGGTAAACATGTATATAGTTAAATGACAATGAATTTTATTTGATTTGACTTGACAGTGACAATGATCCCTTTTCCCTTATTTTTATTTGTTTCCAAACTTACAGGAATCCTACTCTTACTATATATCCATCTTGCACACTGATTTTAATGTCTTCAACACTAACGGCTCTGCTTTCAGCTGGCCTGACCTGGGACTCCATTCCCAAAACTCTTCTAGTTCTCTCTTTTAACTTGTCTCTCAAGATCAGCACGGTAAGGTAGTAATTACCACAATGCTTTTCAGCATCAGCTATAAGTCCAGGGTTCAATTCCTGCAGCTGTCTGTAAGGAGTTTGTACATTCTCCCCGCAACTGAATGGATTTCCTCTAGGTGCTCTGATTTCGTCCCACAGTCCAAAGATGTACAGGTTATGGTTAACAAGTTGTGGGCATACTATATTGCCACTTGAAGCATGGCACCACTTGTGGGCTGCCTCCAGCACAATCCTTGCTGATTTGATTTGATGCAAACAACACATTTCACTGTATGTTTCAATGTAATTGTGACAAATAGAGCTACTCCAATCTAGATAGTTGACCAACTGTTTGTTCATCTGCTTTGCTATCCTTTTCTGTGGCTCAGGTTCAAAATCTATCTATTTGTTTCCCAGCACTCCTATCAAGCAGCCTGGAAGTTTGCAATAAAATTCTAAATGTTGTATAAGCTCATCAAAAAAAATGACCATTGTTTGTGTGCAGACAGGATCATGAAAATATCATGATATTACAATTTCCAAAATTCTTTGTATATTTGTCATTCAGAACTTGCACCTGATGATTTTCTCTCATTGTTTCAAAAGTTATCTACTCAGCCAACTGTAGCAAAGACATAATAATACAATTGATAATGCAGCCAGACTGCGTTCCTGGAATCACCCCTTGTCTCAAATCTGTAGACCAGTCTGACTGGGCTGTCTACAATTTGCAGTGCGTTCCTTCTCTTTTAAGTCAATGCTATGTTTGTGTCACATCTTTCATGTGTACAACTTGGTCAGAGGCATACATGGAGTGGAGAAATAGCCAGAGACTGTTTCCTTGGGTGGAAATGGCTCATACTAGGCTGCATAATTTTAAGCTGATTGGAGATAATTATTAAGGGGATGTCAGAGGTAGGTTTTTTTACACAGAGAGTGGTAGGTGTGTGGAACACCCTGCCAGATACATTAGAGGCATTTAATATGCTCTGAGATAGGCACATAGATGATAGAAAAATTGAGAATTATGTAGGAGAAAGGGGTTGGATTGATCTTAGAGTACGATCTATACTGTACTGTATTGACTGTGTTCCATGTAACTTGAATGTGTGTTATTTGATGATGACTTCTAAAACTGTGTTTTGGTTTACAGGAAATGTGAAACTGTTAGAAGGAATTAAAGTCCTAGACCTCACAAGGTATACTCATGTTCTATAACACAAATAAATCTGTTTATTTTGTGAGAATTTAGCAATGTGAATCTAATCATTTATTTCCTTTGCCTATTTCAAACAGGGTGTTAGCAGGACCATTTGCTACAATGATCTTGGGAGACTTGGGTGCAGAAATTATCAAAGTAGAAAGACCAGGTAATGGAATACTGAACTTGAATAAAAATATTGTTACAATCAGCATCTGTGGAACACAGAGTGAAGGTTGGTATGTTTGGTATATTTTATGTTTTCCGTTAGCCTTGACTTGGTGTTAATTTTCCTGCTCAACTCAGTCATCAAATTGCCAACAACACAACTGTGATTGGCCTAATTACAAACAATAACAAATCTGCATATAGAGAGGAGGTGCTGAAACTGTCCAATTGGTGCAGGAACCACAACATGTCAGTCAACATCAAGAAGGCAAAAGAAATGATAATTGACTTCAGGAAAGCAAGAGGTCCTGAATAAGTTCCATTATTCATAAATGGGGAGTTTTGAGTTTTTGGGAATGGACATCATCGAGAAGCTCTCTTGGTCCATCAACACAACCTTGATGGTAGGGAAGGCACAACGATGACTGTACTACCTGAGGTGCTTACGGAGAGCTAATCTGCCTCAAAAATTGCTGCGACCTTTTATCATGCTGACATACAGAATGACAGTGTGGTACTCTAGTTGCAGCAAGACAGATCACAAAGCACTCCAACAGATCAGCACATCATTGGGACTCAACTACTGGACCTGGGGATGATCTACAACTCTCGATACCTATGGCATGCTCGTAACGTCATTAAAGACCCATTCCATCCTGGACACTGTCTGTTCAATCTCTTGCTATCTGGAAGGAGATACAGAAACATCTTAGTTAAGACAGTAAATCTGAGAAACAGCTTCTTCCTGAGGGCTGTTATGCGTCTGAATAATGCTACACCCCGGCTTGCCAATGGCCTTGTGAGTGTTATCAAAGTCACTTGTTGCATGTAAATATAGGAATTTTTATTTTTTAATAAATAAAAGGGAAAATAAGAGGTAAAATATATCAGCCATGATGGAATGGAAGAGCAGATATAATGGACTGAATGCCCTAAATCTGCTCCTACGTCTTATGGTCTTTTTCTACAGCCCTTTCTTTCCCAACTTTCACCTATCACCTTCAAGCTTAATCTGCTTCCTGTCTCCCCACCTTTTTATTCTGGTGTTTTCTCCCTTCTTTTCCAGTCTTGGTGAAGGATCCCGGCCTGAAACATCGACTGTTTATTCATTTCCATGGTTGCTGCCTGACCTGCTGAGTTCCTCCAGCATTTTCTGTGTGTTGCCTCACAACAGCAATGTGTTAAAGGGCATGTCTGAATGCACAACATGTTGAATCCTGGAGTGGATGGACTACCGTAGCAGAAGACCACATTACATTCCTCTCCTGTGCCTGATAAAGTTGTTACTGAGTGTTTCTGATGTGGCAGCAAGGAGAGAACAGGGACACTGGGGTAGCAATCATAAGGATGTCAGACATTAAGGGTTTTTTGTTCCAAAAATGGGAAAATATCCAAGACGAGAGAACTAGCTAATGGTCTGGAAGGGAAGTTTGTGGTCAGTATGTAAGATTTACTATTTTTAGGTTTGTACTTTTTTCAAGGATGAGCTTGATTAAAATCCTGGGACTTATTTGTGTCCTACAGGAAATTAGTCAAGTATAGAAATCCTACTTAAAAGCAGAGGAGGTGGATTGTGTGATTTATGTGGAGTACAAACAAGCAATACATTTTATCAAGGCGACAGTCACAGTCTGTTCCTTGGTGCCCTTCTGGGTAACTACGGCACACTCTCCTTTTCCCTCTATGTATTTTTTTGTAGTTACTCATATTCTCCCTCTCCCTCCCTCCTCCCTCCTTTCTCTTCCTCCCCCCTCTTCAGAACAGAGATGAGGAGGAATTTCTTTATCCTGAGGGTGGTGAATCTGTGCAATTTATTGCCACAGATGGTTGTGGAGGCCATCCGTGTCATTAGGTATATTTAAAGCAGAGGTTAATAGATTCTTGATTAGTCGGGCCATCAAAGGCAGGAAAACAGGGTTGACAAGGGTATTGTATCTTTTTGAATGGAATGGTGGAACAGACTTGATGGGCTGAATGGCCTAATTCTGCTCAAATGTCTTTTGGTCTTATGGCAACTGAATCGCCCGAAGGACATGTATCCAGTTGTCTGGAGAACATCCAAACTCCATCCTCAGTGGACTCATGGACAGGATTGAGCTCAGGCGCTGTGAAGCAGTGACTTTGTTAGCTGTGTCACCGTGCCACCCTGAACTTCTAGTAACCCGTTTGAAGTAAGGATATTCAAAATTGGGAAAGGGCTTTAGGAAGAAGGTTTGCAGAAGAAGTCTGGATTTTAGATAAATTCTTACCTTTCAGAATGATCCTGAACTAGTGAAGAATAGTAAACAGCAAAGTGATCTTACAGTACTTTAAGTGCTTCAGCCCATAGAGTCCACGGTACCCAATTACACCCCGTAGCCAATTAATGTACTAACCCGTTTGTCTTTGGAATATGGGAGAAAACCTGGGCACCCAGAGGAAACCTATGCAGTCAGGGAAATAAATTACAAACAGTGGTGGGAATTGAACTTGAGTCACTGGCACTGTAATAGCGTTATGCTAACCGCTGCACTACCGTGTTCGATGGATCTTAGATGCTGCTAATGTGCAGTTTAATAGGAAGGAATTGTTACTTTTTAATTCATTAAAACTTCCACTTTAATTATGAGAGATTATCCTTTGTAGATTTATTAACACAGCTTAAGAAGTGTTTTTATTTTATTTGGTGATACAACACAGTAACTATCCCTTCTGGCCCAACAAGCCCACGATGTCTAATTGCACTCATATGACCAATTAACCAACTAACCCAAACATCTTTGGATTGTGGGAGGAAACCAGAGTACCCAGACAAAACCCATGCAGTCACAGGGAGAACATATAATCTCCTTACAGGCGGTGGCATAATTGAACGCAGGTCACTGGTACTGTAAAAGCATGGAAATAGCTACACTACTGTGTCACCCCCTTATTCGATTAACTGTTTCTCTTGCCATTGTTTTCACTGACAGATTTTTTTTACAAGACTAATCCTTCCTTGAATATTTCCCCAGTTCTAGTGAATTCCAGCGTGGCACACTGGTTATTTGCTGGTTCAGTCTGAATGCTTCCCAACATACCCCAGGGTTTTTCTGCAGCAGAGTTGAACCCAGGTCGCTCTGGTGGAGTTTCCCAAGTTCATCTTCTCTTGCACAAGCACCATTTTTCCCACAGAGACCTGAAAAAGGATAGCAAAACAACAAAGGGATCAAGAATAAACTTTATTCACTATATACAGTACTTCGCAAAAGTCTTAGGTACCCTAGATTTTTTAAATGGTATCAGATGGTATAGCCCCAACAGAGCCCTGATCTCAACATCATCAAGGCTCTCTAGGATTGTCTGGAGAGACAAGCAAGTGAGACAGCCGAAGTCTGCAGAAGAACTGTGGCAAGTTCTCCAAGGTGCTTGGACCAACTTGCCAGCTGAATTTCTTATAAAACTACACGACAGTGTACCAATTGATACAGTTTTAAAGGCATAGGGAGGTCACACCAAATATTGATTTGATTTAGTTTTTTACTGTTTACTCTTCTTTGTAGTATTTTTAGAAACTTCACTACTTTTGAAAGCATCTTCACTTTACAGAACCTTTTTTGCACGTGCCTCAGACTTGCACAGTGCTTTACATTTATATGCATTGTGAGTTTGCTGTGGTATGTTGGTGAGGGTGTAACATGTAACAAAAAACAACATTTGGTAATGATCATGAATAAAGAGTTATATAAATATTAAACAAGTAATATCAAATTTATATAACAATAGAAATAAAGTGCAAATGATAATGGTAAAAGAAACTAAAGTTAGAATTTAGGAAGTGAGATAATTAAAGGAGAGAAAGGTAAAAAAATAAAAACTCATCTTTAATATAGTAAAAGTAAGTAATAAAAAAGTAAGATGTGATCATATTGTTAAATCTTTCCCATGTTAACAGGTGCTGGCGATGAAACTAGAGCCTGGGGACCACCATTTGTGGGAACAGAGAGTATCTACTTCCTTAGTGTAAATCGAAATAAGAAGGTGAGGCTGAAACATTTGAATTGTAAGAAGTTTAATGTTTCTTGCGTCCTTCATCTGTTCAACTTAGATTTACAATACAGGTGTAAAAAGCCCACAAGCTGGTATCTACGTAGTTATTTGTGGGGGAGTTTTGGATCGAAGAGCGCAGACTCAGAATACACAGATGTCCCTTTGGAACAGAGATGAGGAAGAATTTCTTTAGCCAGAGAGGTGGTTATTCATTGCCACAGACAGTTGTAGAGGCCAAGGCATTGGGTATATTTAAGGTGAAGGTCGATAGGTTCTTTATTATTAAGGACATCAAAAGTTACGGGAAGAAGGCAGAAGAATGCAGTTGAAAGGGATGATAAATCAGTCATGATAGACTGGCCGGGCAGACGATGGGCTGCCTTCTGCCTTCTGCGCCTATTCCTTATGATCTTATTTACTGTGGCAGTGGAATGTGAAAACCCTGTGAGGTTCAAATAGTTCAATTTAATATCAGAGAATGTATACAAGATACAATCTGAAATTCTTACTCTTTGCAGACATCCATGAAACAAGAAACCCCAAAGAATGAATGATAGAAATAGAATCCCAAAGCCCCCCTTCCCCCTCCCATGCAAAGCAGCAACAGAAGGATCAACCCTCCCCACTCACTCCCCTCACTTACACCAGCAGAACCACCGATCCCTTCACCCCCCAGCATGCCAGCAATAGCAAAATCCCTCAAAGAGATCTTGGTCTAGAGTCCATTAAAAACTTCAGTCCGTAATCCAGCACTTCGTTATCTCAGACGGGCTCTATCTCTCTTTTACCAGCGAGGGAGAGAGGGAAGCCCCTGCAACAATGAGAGTGGGGGACCAGCACTTGGTGTTCTGACGTTATAAACCTCCACGTCACTTTTCCAAGCTCCCTGACTTGGGGGGAGGGGGTGGGAGGCAGGGAGGGAGAACATGAACAAGTGGGCCTTCTTCTGACAGCAGCGCACGCAGCATGGCCAGTGCGAAAACCCACCATTCGTGGAGAACCGTAGATCAAAGGTTGTGACAGATTATGTAGATACTGAAAATGCAGAGCAATGCACACAAAATGCTAGAGGAACTCAGCAGGTCAGACAGAATCTATGGAGGGGAATAAATATTCAACGTTTCAGGCTGAGGCCCTTCATCAGGACTGGAAAGGAAGGGAGCAGAAAGCAGAATAAGAAGGTGAAGTTAAGAACTATGTTGTACAAGTTGGCAGGTGAAACCGCATGAGGGGGAAGGTGGAGAGGATGAAACTGGGAGGTGGAAGATTTAAAGGGCTGAAGAAGGAATCTAATAGAAGAGGAAATTGGACCATGGAAGATCAGGAAGGAGGGGCACCAGAGAGAGGTGATGGGCTGGTAGGGGTGAAAGTGGAGCTAGAATGAGGAAAGGATAAAGAGAAGGGAGAGGAGAAGAAATTACTGCAAGTGAGAGAAATCATATTCATGCTGTCAGATTGGAGGCTACCTGGATGGAATATGAGGAATAAAGTTCTCAGTAAGGAGATCTGGCTATGAAGGCGAGTCTGGGTGATACATAGGCAGGGAGCTGTAGAGCAACAGAGACCACAGAGGGGGTTGTAGTGAGAGAGTGACAACCACATTCCACCAACTGCATGTTTTATTTTGCAAAAAAATTTTCACCATATAGTATATTTTCTAATTTTTTACTTCAAAGGCATAAGGCTATCTGCAGGCAGTACATTTCAGTTTCAAATATGTGCTTCAGAAAAAGCTTTTTATAATGTCACTGTTAATTCACTTCTTTATTTTGTACTAGTGGTTTTTAGCTTTAACCTCAACACTAAGGGGAATATCCTCCCTCTATTCATTTTGTACAAGTTCCTCATCATTTTATAAACTTTGATCATATTTTCCCCCCAGCCTTCTCCAAAAGGAACAGAGCCAAATTCTCTGATCTATCCTTGTAACTGTAGCTCCCTCATGACGGAACTCATTCCAAAAAATCTTTTCCAGATCTCTCTCCAATCCCTGCACATTCTTTCTAAAAATATGAATGACAGAAATGAACACAATACTCCATGTGAGGCCAAGGAATTGCACAAAACACCTTTTTCAGTCGGGACACAATATAAAAATTGAAAATCAAACAAAAGATCTGTTCATTGACTTCAGGAAGGGGGGTGGTACACATGCTCCTGTTTACATCCTTGTAACTTGAGATTGAGGAGCTTCAAGCTCCTGGGAGTGAACATCACCAATATGCTGTCTTAGTCCAACTACATTGATGTCACAGCCAAGAAAGCTCACCATCATCTCGACATCCTCAAGAGACTAAAGAAATTCGGTATGTCTCTGAGGAACTCAGCAGGCCAGGCTGTATCTATGGAAAAGAATAAATAGTTGGCGTTTCAGGCAGAAACCCTTACTCTGTCCTGATGAAGGGTCTCTGCCCGAAAAGTTGATTATTTACTCTTTTCCGTAGACGCTGCCTGGCCTTGCTGAGTTTCTCCAGCATTTTGTGTGTGTTGCTTTGGATTTCCAGCATTTGCAAATTTTCTCATCCCTGTTGACACCAATTTTTATCGATGCGTCTCAGAAATCATGGATGCATAATAGCTTGGTATGGCAACTGCTCTGCACGTGACTGCAAGAAGCTGCAGAGGTGGGATACAGCTCAACACATCACAAGAACCAGCCACTGTGGCATGGACTTGGTCTAAACTTGCTGTCTCGGTAAAACAGACAGCATAATCAGAGATCCTACCCCACCCAGATATTCTCTCTTCTTCCCTCGTCCATCAACCAAAAGAATGTAAAACCTGAAAGCATGTGCCACTGGGCTGAAGAAGAGCTGCTACCCCACTGTTATCAGACTCTTGAACTATCGTCTTGTACGATAAAATGGACTCTTAGCTTCGTAATCTAATTTGTGTGATCTTGTACTTATCATTTGCCTAAGTTGTCCGTTTTTGGTATCTTATTCTACCTCAGTGCACTGTGTAATGATTTGATCTGTATGAAAAGCATGCAGGACAAGCTATTTACTGTGTCTTGGTACATGTAACAATAATAAACCAATATCAATATAAGACTTTCTCTGGGTCACGTTCGTCCTGTGTGCTGTACTGTTTGCTGCATTACAGGAAAGATATATTGGAGAAGGAGCAGAAGAATTTCTCCAGGATGTTGCCTGGATTAGAGGATAATGTGAGGTTTGATGAATTTGGATTATTTTCTCCATAAGATGTAGGATCAGAATTAGGCCATTTCACCCATCAAGTTTGCTCGGCTACTTGATCACAGCTGATTTATTTTTCCTCACAGCCCCATTCTCCTACCTTCTCCCCATAACCTTTGATGCCTTAGCTACTCAAGAACCTATTAACTTCCACTTTAAATTACTCAATATCTTGGTCGCCACAGCCTTTTGTAGCAATGAACGCCACAGGTTCACCACTCTCAGGCTAAAGAAATTCTTCTTTGTCTGTGTTCTAAAGAAACATCCTTCGCTTCTGAGGCTGTGCCCTCCAGTCCAAGACCCTCCGCCCCCACCTCAGTACTGGAATCATTTGCTGTAAGTTCATTCTGTTTAGGCCTTTCAATAGAAACATAGAAACATAGAAAATAGGTGCAGGAGTAGGCCATTCGGCCCTTCGAGCCTGCACCGCCATTTATTATGATCATGGCTGATCATCCAACTCAGAACCCCGCCCCAGCCTTCCCTCCATACCCCCTGATCCCCGTAGCCACAAGGGCCATATCTAACTCCCTCTTAAATATAGCCAATGAACTGGCCTCAACTGTTTCCTGTGGCAGAGAATTCCACAGATTCACCACTCTCTGTGTGAAGAAGTTTTTCCTAATCTTGGTCCTAAAAGGCTTCCCCTTTATCCTCAAACTGTGGCCCCTTGTTCTGGACTTCCCCAACATCGGGAACAGTCTTCCTGCATCTAGCCTGTCCAATCCCTTTAGGATTTTATCCGTTTCAATCAGATCCCCCCTCAATCTTCTAAATCCAACGAGTACAAGCCCAGTTCATCCAGTCTTTCTTCATATGAAAGTCCTGCCATCCCAGGAATCAATCTGGTGAATCTTCTTTGTAGTCCCTCTATGGCAAGGATGTCTTTCCTCAGATTAGGGGACCAAAACTGCACACAATACTCCAGGTGTGGTCTCACCAAGGCCTTGTACAACTGCAGTAGTACCTCCCTGCTCCTGTACTCAAATCTTCTCGCTATAAATGCCAGCATACCATTCGCCTTTTTCACCGCCTGCTGTACCTGCGTGCCCACTTTCAATGACTGGTGTCTAATGACACCCAGGTCTCGTTGCACCTCCCCTTTTCCGAATCGGCCACCATTCAGATAATAATCTGTTTTCCTATTTTTGCTACCAAAGTGGATAACTTCACATTTATCCACATTAAATTGCATCTGCCATGAATTTGCCCACTCACCCAACCTATCCAAGTCACTCTGCATCCTCTTAGCATCCTCCTCACAGCTAACACTGCCACCCAGCTTCGTGTCATCCGCAAACTTGGAGATGCTGCATTTAATTCCCTCATCCAAGTCATTAATATATATTGTAAACA
The DNA here is from genome assembly GCF_030028105.1 of Mobula birostris. Classification (NCBI taxonomy): domain Eukaryota; kingdom Metazoa; phylum Chordata; class Chondrichthyes; order Myliobatiformes; family Myliobatidae; genus Mobula; species Mobula birostris. The sequence continues at coordinate 10,061,019 of NC_092370.1, forward strand.
ACTGGGGTCCCAGCACTGAGCCTTGCGGTACCCCACTAGTCACCGCCTGCCATTCTGAAAAGGTCCCATTCATTCCCACTCTTTGCTTCCTGTCTGCTAACCAATTCTCCACCCACATCAATGCCTTACCCCCAATACCATGTGCTTTAAGTTTGCACACTAATCTCCTGTGTGGGACCTTGTCAAAAGCCTTTTGAAAATCCAAATATACCACATCCACTGGTTCCCCCCTATCCACTCTAGGATGCAGACCATCTGGCCCTGGGGATTTATCTGCCTTCAATCCCTTCAATTTACCTAACACCACTTCCCTACTAACAAGTATTTCGCTCAGTTCCTCCATCTCACTGGACCCTCTGTCCCCTATTATTTCTAGAAGATTATTTATGTCCTCCTTAGTGAAGACAGAACCAAAGTAATTATTCAATTGGTCTGCCATGTCCTTGCTCCCCATAATCAATTCACCTGTTTCTGTCTGCAGGGGACCTACATTTGTCTTTACCAGTCTTTTCCTTTTTACATACCTATAAAAGCTTTTACAGTCAGTTTTTATGTTCCCTGCCGGTTTTCTCTCATAATCTTTTTTCCCCTTCCTAATTAAGCCCTTTGTCCTCCTCTGCTGAACTCTGAATTTCTCCCAGTCCTCAGGTGAGCCACTTTCTCTGGCTAATTTGAATGCTGCTTCTTTGGAATTGATACTATCCCTAATTTCTCTTGTCAGCCACGGGTGCACTACCTTCCTTGATTTATTCTTTTGCCAAACTGGGATGAACAATTGTTGTAGTTCATCCATGCAACCTTTAAATGCTTGCCATTGCATATCCACCGTCAATCCTTTAAGTGTCATTTGCCAATCTATTTTAGCTAATTCACGTCTCATACCTTCAAAGTTACCCCTCTTTAAGTTCAGAACCTTTGTTTCTGAATTAACTATGTCACTCTCCATCTTAATGAAGAATTCCACCATATTATGGTCACTCTTACCCAAAGGGCCTCTCACGACAAGATTGCTAATTAACCGTTCCTCATTGCTCAAAACCCAGTCCAGAATAGCCTGCTCTCTAGTTGGTTCCTCGACATGTTGGTTCAAAAAACCATCCCGCATACATTCCAAGAAATCCTCTTCCTCAGCACCTTTACCAATTTGGTTCATCCAATCTACATGTAGATTGAAGTCACCCATTATAACTGCTGTTCCTTTATTGCACACATTTCTAATTTCCTGTTTAATACCATCTCCGACCTCACTACTACTGTTAGGTGGCCTGTACACAACTCCCACCAGCGTCTTCTGCCCCTTAGTGTTACGCAGCTCTACCCATATCGATTCCACATCTTCCTGGCTTATGTCCTTCCTTTCTATTGCGTTAGTCTCTTCTTTAACCAGCAACGCCACCCCACCTCCCCTCCCTTCATGTCTATCCCTCCTGAATATTGAATATCTCTGAACGTTGAGCTCCCATCCTTGGTCACCCTGGAGCCATGTGATCCCAACTATATCATAATCATTAATAACAATCTGCACTTTCAATTCATCCACCTTATTACGAATGCTCCTTGCATTGATACACAAAGCCTTCAGGCGCTCTTTTACAACTCTCTTAGCCCTTATACAATTATGTTGAAAAGTGGCCCTTTTTAATGCTTGCCCTGGATTTGTCGGCCTGCCACTTTTACTCTTCTCCTTAGTACTTTTTGCTTCTACCCTCACTTTACACCCCCCTGTCTCTCTGCACTGGTTCCCATCGCCCTGTTGTGAACTAACCTCCTCACGCCTAGCCTCTTTAATTTGATTCCCACCCCCCAACCATTCTAGTTTAAAGTCACCTCAGTAGCCCTCGCTAATCTCCCTGCCAGGATATTGGTTCCCCTAGGATTCAAGTGTAACCCGTCCTTTTTGTACAGGTCACGCCTGCGCCAAAAGAGGTCCCAATGATCCAAAAACTTGAATCCCTGCCCCCTGCTCCAATCCCTCAGCCACGCATTTATCCTCCACCTCATCGCATTCCTACTCTCACTGTCGCGTGGCACAGGCAGTAATCCCGAGATGTAGGTTTCAATGCAGTTAACCCCCCACCCCATGCCAAACTCCAGTGAGTACAAGCCCAGAGCCATCAAACAATCATTATACCTGACCATCAGAAAGAGTTGGAATCCTCAGAATGTGCATCTCCTGCAAACTTCAGGTCTAACAAGAGGTCTCAGACCTGAAACACTAACTCTTTTTTTTTCTCCTCAGATACACTCAACATTTTAGCAACAGCTTCTTCCCCCGCCATCAGATTTCTGAACGGTCCATAACCGTTCACTATTTCCCTTTTATTAATTTTATTATTTCCCTTTATTAATTTACTAGTATAACTTGGTCGTAAATTTTATGTATTGCACTGCACTGCTGCTGCAAAACAACAAATTTAATGACGTACAGTATTGTGCAAAAGACTTAGGCACAAATATACAGCCTGGAAGCCCGAGACTTTTGCAAAGTACTGTAGTAATTTTATGTATTGCATGGTACTGATGCTGCAGAAAAATTAATTTCATGATGTGCTAGTGAGGCTAGAACTAGGGAGATCATACAGTTTAATATGCGGCTAAGGAATTGGTGTAGGAGGGAGGGCATAAGATTTTTGGATCATTGGGCTCTCTTCCAGGGAAGGTGGGACCTGTACAGAAGGGACGGTTTGCACCTGAACTGGAGGGGGACTAATATCCTAGTGGGAAGGTTTGTTAATGCAGCACAGTGGGCAGTGGCGTATCTAAGGTGCGGCAGGTATGGCACGTGCCCTGGGCGCCACTGAGTAGTTTCTATTAAAGTCAGACAAGCCATCCTCGGATAGTGAAAAAAAAATTTTCTTCAGATGTATGATCTGTCTTTGATTATCATGGGCGAGAAGCACTGGGATGGTCTTATTTCAGAGCATTGTGTAAGAAGACCATGAAACGTTTCTTCATGAAGAAGAAGGAAAGTGGAGCTGAAGGATGGAAGAGATGAAAGTTGGAGGCGGAGGAAGCCAAGAAGTGGAGCAAGTTCCTCATGCCCTTCTTTGAAAAGCCCGGAACAAGTAGTTCAACACATTCCTTGGAGTCGCCTACACTTGCTACAAGTTTGTTAGGATCCAAAGGTGGATCAAGTACAAATGCGTCACAAGTCGAGGAGGAAGTCAAGTTAGATAAATCCGAGTATGACGAGATTAGGAGTGAGGCTGCCACAGAGAAGGTGAACATGACAGGAGGGGAAGACGATGGTGGTGGTGGTGATGTTGAGTTTATTGATGAGATTTTACCTGACGAGATTGAACCTGGCACTGAATCTAGTGAACTGGATGGTGTCAAAGAGCCTCGAACTGTCATACCAGAAGTGATTGAACAGCATGACAATGGACTTCTGAAGTTCCACAAGGATACTGGAAAAGCAATTCTGCCTGACGCGTTGAGAACAGAAATAATAAAGCTGGGTTCGAAGTATTTCCAGAACAGTGAGGGGCCTTTCCTATCAACAAATAACCGTTCGATGAACGGAACCTGGTTCAAGAGGAAATTGGGAAATGGTCAAGGTGAGGAAGTGACCCGCTCATGGCTGGTCTATTCCCCTTCTAAAAAGTCTGCATTTTGTATCTGTTGTCTTCTCTATTCCCAGTCAGACCATCAATCCTCATTGGAGCAGGAAAGTGGATTCAACCAGTGGAAAGCACCTGAAAGGATTAGTGTTCATGAAAATGCCAAGAATCATCAGGAATGCTTCACACAGTGGAAAGAAATGGAAATAAATTTAGCTGGAAAGAGAGGAGTTATTGATGCACAGATTGAGAAGGAAAAACAGAAGTGGCGTGATATCTTGACGAGAATCCTTCACTGCATGAAATTCCTTGCGATTCAGAACCTGGCTTTGCAAGGACACGGAGTCACTTCAGCTAGACGATGACTCCAATGTGGGAAATTTCCTTGGCTTACTGAAACTACTGGCCATCTTTGACCCTGTCATAAAAGAACACCTCACTCATTTGGAAAGTCCTGGATCCACGTCCTATCTTTCACCAGGTGTCCAGAACAAATTCATCCGTATGATGGCATCCACTGTTCACCAGAGTTTACTGAGAAGCATTCGTAAAGCCAAGTACTATGGTCTCATGTTAGACTCGACTCACCGTGAGCAGATGTCAGAAGTAGTGAGGTATGTGGAAGTTGATTTTGAGAGGAAAACAGTCCATGTTAGAAAGTCCTTCCTTGGTTTTATCCAGATAAGCCAGAAGGATGCTGAGAGCTTGGTTGAAGACATCTTGAAACAGCTAGAGAAGGACAAAATGGAACTACAAGTGCTATGACAACGCTGCTGTGATGGCTGGACACAGAAGTGGTGTTCATCAAAGAATAAGTGAGAAAAGCAACCTGGCAGTGTTTGTGAATTGCGACGATCACTCACTCAACTTGGTGGGTGTACATGCAGCCAAGCAGGTACAATGATGATCACGTTGTTTGGAACCATCGAAGCTCTCTACATGTTTTTCTCTCGTTCAACACACCGCTGGGAAAAACTCAAAAGCGCCGTGCCTGTTGTTGTTAAGTCAGAGTCGAAACCAGGTGGAGTGCAAGGACCAGAAGCAGTGAAGTCCGTCAACAAATACCTTGAGGAGATACTTCAAGTTCTCCAGGACATGATAGACAATGAAAACGAGACCAGTGAAATATAGAAGGTTCAAGATTCAAAGATTCAAAAAACTTTATTGTCATTCTAACCGTACATCAGCTCTGCAGGGCGGAATGAGACCGCGTTTCCCAGGAGCAGCGCAATTATAACATAACAAAAGCAATTATAAGAAGTGACGCAAGGCAGCTGTACAACCGCATGTTGAGTTACAATTTTCTGATTTTGCTAGGATTTTGGAACAAAGTACTCATTCGCATTGACTGTATTCAAAAGAGGCTGCAGGATCCTAGCATGAACTTCCACGATGCTGCCCTGGTTTTGAAATCCCTCCGAGATCATTTTTATGATGAAAGAGAAGTGTTAGTCAGTGAGTCATTCAAAGAAGGAGTCGGTCTCTGTCAAGAATGGAATATTGAAGTTGGAAGATGTCAGAGACGAAAGAAATGAATGACTGATGGGAACCCGAGAGATGCTGGGTTAACAGCTAAGGAGGAAATGGAAAGAGTCATGAAGAGAACACTCAACCATCTTCACAGAGAAATGGACAGAGGGTTCGCTTGTTTGCACAACACTGACGCCAAATTTGGCTTCCTTCTCGATGTCGAGGGACAGTGTCACAGCACCCACAGTAATGACCTAAAGAAGTGCGAAAATTTGGGCGAATTGTACAGCTCTGATGTTGATGGACAGCAGCTATATGAAGAAATTTTGGATTGCAGGATGTTGCTATCAAGGCGGGTCAACATGAAAATATCAAGACCTGAAGAGCTTCTTGAATTTATTGTTTAGTATGGAGATGAGAGCGTCTTCCCCAGTCTTCGCATTGCTATTCAGATAATGCTAACCATTGCAGTTTCCATCGCCAGCTGTGAGAGATCATTCAGCAAGTTAAAACTAATACTTTTGTATTTGAGAGCCTCCATGGGTCAAGGCAGACTCTGTGATCTTGCTCTGCTGACTGTAGAAAGAGAAGAAACTGAAAAAACTGACTTTAATCACATCATAGACCAATTTGCATCAGTGACAGCAAGGAAGGTGCCGTTATAATTTTCATGTAGTGCCATAATTTGTTAATTAAAAGATTAATGAGCTTGACTTGTAATTTTGAGCTGATATCGTGGTAAAGTTATCTAAAAGATGGGTGTCAGATATTTGGACAGGGCGCAATTTCAGTGCTTGCCATAGGCGCTGTTTTCCGTAGATATGCCCCTGACCGTGGAGCTTAAACAAGAGTTGCAGCGGAATGGGAACCATAGTGCTAGAACAGTTAGTGGAGAGGTTATGGAGGCAGATGTTGGCAAGACCTCAGACAAAGTTAGTAATCAAAAGGATGAGCATGGTGCACCAAAATTGCAAGGGGTGAATACAGGACTGAATGTGGGGTTGAGATTGCAAAGGGAGCTGGAAAAGGCATGTAGTAAGGGTAATGCCACAATTGTAATGGAGGACTTCAATATGCAAGAGGATTGGGAAAATCAGGATCTCAAGAGAGGGTATTTGTTGAATGCTTACAAGATGGCTTTTTAGAGAAGCTTGTGCTTGAGCTTACTCAGGGAAGGGCTACCTTAGATTGGTAGTTGTGTAATAACCTAGATTTTATTAGGGAGCTTAATGTAAAGGAAACTTTAGGAGGCAGTGATCGTAATATGATTTAATTTATACTGCATTTTGAGAGGGAGACGCATAAGTCCCATGCATCAGTATCACAGTGGAATAAAGGGAATTAGGCATGAGGAAGGAGAATACTGATGGGTTGGTGGCAGAGCAGAGATGGCTGAAGTTCCTGGAAATAGTTCACAAGGCGCAGAATAGATATGTCCCACAGAAGAAGTTGTTCTTAAATGGCAGTGCAACTGTGGCTGACAAGGGGAGTTAAGGACTGCAGAAAAGCTAAGGAAAGGGCACATAAGGTAGCAAAAGTGAGTGGGCAGTTGGGTGATTGGGAAGCTTTTAAAATCCAACAAAAGGCAATTAAAAAAGATATAAGAAGGGAAAAGGTGAAATATGAGTGCAAACTAGCCAATAAAGGAGGAGGAGATGGCGGCGCGCCTGCGTGTGCGCAACCCTCCGGTGAAAAATGATATTGTATCTGTTAAATAGGGGCCGTGGACAGTTCTGATTTGATGGAGAATGGACGTGAAAGCACAGAGGAACATCTGGAGAAATTTCTGACAGGCCCGTCGGCTGCTGTCATTACTGTGTGGTTGGGAATCTTTCGGAGGGTAGGCCTCAAAATCCCCGGCCTTGCCTGCTTTTGGCAACCGAGAAGGAAGTCAAATCGTTCGGACAGAGATGGCGCTCGGCACTCAGTGTTGGAGAGCTGATCAGAGCTCGTAGTTTTCGGATGACTCAGAGTCGGACTGTGGTCGGCATGGCAGGGAGAGATTTTCTTTCTTCTCCCGTCTGCGTGAGATGTGGGACATTTGAGAAACTTTGAACTTTACTGCGCTCACGGACTTCTTCGTCAAGTTATGGTATTGTTACACTGTTTGTAACTATATGTTATAATTATGTGGTTTTGTCAGTTTTTTCAGTCTTGGTTTGTCCTGTGTTTTGTGATATCACACCGGAGGAAATAACGTATCACTTCTTAATGCATGTATTACTAAATGAGAATAAAAGAGGACTACGTGTCTTCATAATCATATCATACCAAAAGTTATTTCAGTTATATAAAAAGTAATAGGGATTTGTGAGTTGATATTGGACCACTGGAAAATGATGCTGTGAGGAAGTAGTGGGGGAACAAAGAAATGGCAGATGAACTTACTACTTTTTATCTGTCTTCACTGTGGAAGATACTAGCAATGTGCCAGATGTCCGTGACTGTCAGGGAGCAGGAGTGAGTGCCAAAGGAAAAACTTCTAGGCAAACTCAAAGGTCTTAAGGTGGGTAAGTCAGCTGGACCAGATGGACTACATCCCAGAGACCTGAGAGAAGTTGCTGAAGAGATAACAGATACATTGGTCATGATTTTTCAAGAATCACTTTCAAGAAGGGTGGAAGGCAAAAGAAATGAAATTATAGGCCAGTTAGCCTAACCTCAGTAGCTGGGAAAATGTTAGAGTCTATTATTAAGGATGAGGTTTCGGGGTACATGGAGACTAATGATAAAATAAGTCAAAGTCAGCATGGTTGCTGTAAAGGGAAATCTTGCCTGATAAATCTATAAGATTTCTTCGAACAAGTAACAAGCATGGATGTTATTTACTTGGATTTTCAGAAGGTATTTGATAAGTTGCCATACATAAGGTTGCCTAACAAGATAAAATCCTGTGGCGTTACAGGAAATATACTGGCATGGATAGCGGAATGGTTGATAGGCAGGAGGCAGCTAGTGGGAAAAAAAGGGGCCTTTTCTGGTTGGCTGCCAGTGACTAGTGGTGTTCCACAGGGGTCAGTATTGGGACCGCTACTTTTCAATTTGTTTGTCAGTGATTTGGATAATGGAATTGATAGCTTTGTGGCAAAGTTTGCGGATGATACAAAGATAGGTGAAAGGGTAGGTAGTGCCGAGGAAGCAATGCGATTGCAAGAGGACTTAGACAAATTGGAAGAATGGGCAAGAAAATGGCAGATGGAATACAGTGTTGGGAAATGTATGCTAATGCATTTTGGTAAAAGGAACAATGGTGCAGACTATTATCTAAATGGCGAGAAGATTCAAACATCAGAGGTGCAGAGGGGCTTAAGAGTCCTTGTGCAGTTTACAGGTTGAGTCTGTGATAAAGAAGGCAAATGCAATGTTGTCATTTATTTCAAGGGGAATAGAATATAAAAGCAAGGAGTAATGTTCAGCCTTTATAAGACACTAGTCAGGCTGTACTTAAGAGTATTGTCAACAGTTTTGGCTTCCATATCTGAGAAAGGATGTGTTGTCTATGGATAGAGTCCAGAAGAGGCTCACGAGGATGATCCCAGGAATGAAGGAGTTAACATATGAGGAGTGTTTGGTAGCTTTGGGCCGGTACTCACTGCCAATTAGAAGAACATAGTGGATCTCATTGAAACCTACCAAATGTTGAAAGGATGAGATAGGGTGGATGTGGAGAGAATGTTTCCTGTGGTGGGAGTATCCAGAACTAGAGATCACAGCCTCAAAGTTGATGGGTGACCTTTTAGAATAGAGCTAAGAAGGAATTTTTTTAGCCAGAAAGTAGTGAATCTGTGGAAAGCTCTGCCGCAGATTGCGGTAGAGGGCAAGTCCGTATGTATGTTTAAGGCGGAATTTGATAGCTTCCAGATTGGTCAGAACATCAAAGGATATGGCAAGAAGGTAGGTATATGGGGTTGAGTGGGATCCAGGGTCAGTCATGATGGAGCAGACTCGGTGGGCTGAATGGCCTAATTCTGCTCCCATGTCTTATGGTATTATGGTCTTATGGATTTTGAGACCTTCGTCAGTTAGGGATGACCATGGATATTGCAACCTAGCTGTCTAGATTCGCAAGCCTGGGCAGTACGATATGGAGAGCAAACGGTTGGCCATTCTGCAGGCATCTGATGAGCCCAGAGGATGATACAGTTTGGCACCACTGGCATTGCAGAAGTTGCTAGTCAGCGTTAAACTCAACGTAGGACTGTCTTAGGGACTCCAGCTTCAGAATTTTCCTTAGGGCTTACTCTTGAAGACTTCACCATGAATCGGTATTCCCGCAACCCTGCCCCACCCCCCGGTTGGCCGGTCCGCAAGAATATTGTCAATAATAAACCGGTCTGCAGTGCAAAAAAGGTTGGGGATCCCTGGTTTTGAAGGTTTACTCCACATTAATGTTTGGCATTAAAATTGCTCTATCTTGTAGCCAGTGATAATTGAAACAGAATTATGTGACGTTTATTTGAGAAAATAGATACAGGTGTCCCCCGCTTTTCGAACGTTCGCTTTACGAAACCTCACTGTTATGAAAGACCTACATTAATATCCTATTTTCGCTTTCAGAAGGTGTTTTCACTGTTACCAAAAAAAATTCAGCGCGTGATAAAAAATCAGCGCGCGATAAGAGGCAGCACGCCCCGAGCAGCCGCTCTCCCCCGGATTCTCGCCGGCATTGCTTAAACACGAGCCTGTGAGCAGCTGTTTGCAGGATGAATTTTATGGTATCGGAAAAGCCTGAAAGAGCTCGTAAGGGTGTTACACTTACGGTAAAACTAGACATAGTTAAGCATTTTGATCGTGGTGAACGAAGTAAGGACAATGTGAGTTTGGCTTGTGGAAGTTGACGAAGATGATGTTGAAGAGGTTTTGGCATCCCATCACCAAGAACTGACAGATGTAGAGCTGATGCAATTGGAAGAAAAAAGGATAACAATTGAAACTGAATGAGTAATGATAAAGTACGACTTTAATTTTGAAAGGGTACGTCGGTTTAGGGGATATTTGCAGGATGGTTTGAGTCCTTATTAAAGAACTGTGTGATAGAAAAATATGTGAGGCTCAGCAGTCAAGCAAGCCTTCCACATCAGCCACAGCAGACGACGAACCTCGACCTTCGACATCAGGGCGGGCAGTCATAGGAGAAGATAAGCTGCCTGCTTTAATGGAAACAGGTGATGAGATGACACCCCATTGTCCCGCCACCCCAACCCCCAGGCCATGGACAGATACCGATTCGCGGAGAATGCAAAGGTAGCTGGGAGGCACACAACACATCTTTAAGAAAAAAGCCGAAATAAACATGCTAATTAGGTGCTGCAGACACGTAATTGTCGGCCCAGATCAGGGACCTTAAAGCTATGCCCCCTGGTATTAGCCATTTCAGCCTCTCATCATCTTATACACCTTTATCAGGTATCTCTCATCCTCCGTCGCTCCAAGGAGAAAAAGCCAAGTTCACTCAACCTATTCTCATAAGTTACACCCTCCAATCCAGGCAACATCCTTGTAAATCTCTTCTGCATTCTCTCTATAGTATCCACAATATTATTAATAATGGTTTTAGTTGAATTCCTTTACTTTCAAATTACCAGTAGTTGTTGCATGTCTTTGGTAGCGTCACCTTAATTTGTATGTTGAACTTATTTAAATGTTACATCCATCCCACAATGTGAGGGAGTAAAAATCTTTGCGTTATGACTCTGTTGCAATGTGAATTTATAAGTCTAATGGTTTGTAGAAAGAAGCTGTCCCATAGCCTGTTGGTCCTGGTTTTAATGCTGTGGTGCCATTTGCCAGACAGAAGCATCTAAAACGGTTTATGGGTGGGGTGACCAGTGTCCCCGATGATCTTCTAGGCCTTCTTTCTGCATTTACTGCTGTAAATATCCTCAGTGGAGGGAAGTTCACATCCACAGATGCTCTGGGCTGTCCGTACCACTCTCTGCAGTGCTCAACGATGAACGTTGGTGCAGTTCTCATTCCAGGCGGTGTTACAAACCAGTCAGGATGCTCTCAATAGTGCCCCTATAGAAGGTCTTGAAGATTTGGGGGCTCATGCCGAACTTTTTCAGTTGCCTGAGGTGGAAGATTCGCTGCTGTGTTTTTTTTGCCACACAGCTGGTGTGTACAGTCAAGGTGAGATCTTCGGTGGTGTGTATACCGAGGAACTTGAAACTACTCACCCTCTCAACTGCAGTCCCATTGATGTTGATTGGGGCGAGCCTGTCCCCATTCCTCCTGTAATCCACAATCAGCCCTTTTGTTTTTTGGATATGGAGGGAAATTAAGCCAGAAGTTTAAGAAATGTTATACACTGTATAAAGCGAAAATGAAGATCTTGATCGTGTATTGGAAGAGTGGATTCATTAGCATCGGTGTGAACATATACCGTTTAACGGTAAACACAAAATACTCTGCAGATGCTGGGGTCAAAGCAACATTCACAACGCGCTGGAGGAACTCAGCAGGTTGGGCAGCATCTATGGAAATGATCAGTCACCGTTTCGGGCCGGAACCCCTCGTCAGGATTGAAGAGGGAAGGGGCAGAGGCCCTATAAAGAAGGTGGGGGGAGGGTGGGAAGGAGAAGGCTGGTAGGTTCCAGGTGAAAAACCAGTAAGGGGAAGGATGAAGGGGTGGGGGAGGGGAAGCAGGGAAGTGATAAGCAGGAAAGGTGAAGAAGGAATAGGGGAAAATACAATGGGTGGTAGAAGGAGGCGGAACCAAGAGGGAGGTGATAGGCAGCTGGGGAAAGGGGCAAAGTGAAATAGGGATAGGGGAAGGGAGGGGGAGGGAATTACCAGAAGTTGGAGAATTCTGTGTTCATACCAAGAGGCTGGAGACTACCTAGACGGTATATGAGGTGTTGCTCCTCCAACCTGAGTTTAGCCTCATCATGGCAGTAGAGGAATGGGAATGGGAAGCAGAGTTGAAGTGGGTGGCAACCGGGAGATCCTGTCTGTTGTGGCAGACAGAGTGGAGGTGCTCGACGAAGTGGTCCCCAAATCTGTTTTGGGTTTCACCGATGTAGAGGAGGCTGCACTGGGAGCACCAGATGCAATAGATGACCCCAACAGACTCACAAGTGAAGTGTTGCCTCACCTGTAAGGACTGTTTGGGGCCCTGAATGGTGGCAAGAGAGGAGGTGTAGGGACAGGTGTAGCTCTTGCGCTTACAGGGATAAGTGCCGGGTGGGAGATCCGTGGGGAGGGACGTGTGGATCAGGGAGTCGCGGAGGGAGTGGACAGGGAAAGGTGTGCTGAGTGGTGGGGTCCTGTTGAAGGAGGTGGAAGTTGCGGAGGATAAGGTGCTGGATCCGGAGGCTGGTGGGCTGGTAGGTGAGGACAAGGGGGGGCTCTGTCCCTGTTGTGGTGGCGGGAGGAAGGGTGAGGGCTGAAGTGCGGGAAATGGAGGAGATGCGGGTGAGGGCATCATTGATGACGGCAGAAAGGAAACCATATGTTTAACGGTATGATGATTATGAAACAAGCAAAGATTGATCACAACAAACAGAAGATTGAAAGTGCTGGCGATTATTTAGCATGTTGAAGAAATTTAAGAAAACGCATGACATAAAATTTTAAAAGATTTGTAGTCTGTTGATCATGAAGGAGCAGAGAAATTAATTGGTGAGTTTGCCAAGATCATCACTGATGAAAATCTAACACGCTGAAAGGCTGCACCAATACATATACAACTGATAAGTAGAGTCAGTTATCAAAGATGTGATAACAAGCACATTTGGAAAGTGGTGAAATCATCGGACAACACGAGGAATTCTGCAGATGCTGGAATTTCAAGCAACACACATCAAAGTTGCTGGTGAATGCAGCAGGTCAGGCAGCATCTATAGGAAGAGGTATGAAGGGTCTCGGCCCAAAACGTCGACTGTACCTCTTCCTGTGGATGCTGCCTGACCTGCTGCATTCACCAGTAACTTTGAAATCATCAGACAAAGTCAGCATGGATTTGTGAAAGGAAAATCATGTCTGACAAATATTATAGAATTTTTTGAGGATGTAACTAGTAGAGTGGATAGGGGAGAACCAGTGGATGTGGTATATTTGGATTTTCAAAAGACTTTTGACAAGGTCCCACACAGGAGATTAGTGTGCAAACGTAAAGCACACGGTATTGGGGGTATGGTATTGATGTGGATAGAGAATTGGTTGGCAGACAGGAAGCAAAGAGTGGGAATAAATGGGACCTTTTCAGAATAGCAGGCAGTGACTGGTGGGGTACTGCAAGGCTCAGTGCTGGGACCCCAGTTGTTTACAATATATATTAATGACAGACGAGGGAATTAAATGCAGCATCTCCAAGTTTGCGGATGACACGAAGCTGGGCGGCAGCGTTAACTGTGAGGAGGATGCTAAGAGGATGCAGGGTAACTTGGATAGGTTAGGTGAGTGGGCAAATTCATGGCAGATCCAATTTAATGTGGATAAATGTGAGGTTATCCACTTTGGTGGCAAGAACAGGAAAACAGATTGTTATCTGAATGGTGGCTGATTAGGAAAAGGGGAGGTGCAATGAGACCTGGGTGTCATTGTACACCAGTCATTGAAAGTGGGCATACAGGTACAGCAGGCGGTGAAAAAGGCGAATGGTATGCTGGCATTCATAGCAAGAGGATTCGAGTACAGGAGCAGGGAGGTACTACTGCAGTTGTACAAGGCCTTGGTGAGACCACACCTGGAGTATTGTGTGCAGTTTTGGTCCCTTAATCTGAGGAAAGACATTCTTGCCGTAGAGGGAGTACAAAGAAGGTTCACCAGATTGATTCCTGGGATGGCAGGACTTTCGTATGCTGAAAGACTGGATCGACTAGGCTTATACTCACTGGAATTTAGAAGACTGAGGGGGGATCTTATTGAAACGTATAAAATTCTAGGCTAGATTCAGGAAGATTGTTACCGATGTTGGCAAGTCCAGAACGAGGGGTCACAGTTTGAGGATAAAGGGGAAGCCTTTTAGGACTGAGATGAGGAAAAACTTCTTCACACAGAGAGTGGTGAATCTGTGGAATTCTCTGCCACAGGAAACAGTTGAGGCCAGTTCATTGGCTATATTTAAGAGGGAATTAGATATGGCCCTTGTGGCTAAAGGGATCGGGGGTATGGAGAGAAGGCAAGGTACAAGGTTCTGAGTTGGATGATCAGCCATGACCGTACTGAATGGTGGTGCGGGCTCGAAGGGCCTAATGGCCTACTCCTGCACCTATTTTCTATGTTTCTATGTTTCTGTATGTATGGTGAACAAGTCTATGACAAAGACTGCTTACTGGTAGCACATAAATTCAGAGTCGGAAATGATGGCAATCCCAAGTTATCTCATTATATATTACAAACTGGAAAAAGATCGAAATTTGAAACACTTCTGGCCCCAAGCAGTAAGGGGTAACTGAACCTTTTTAAAGGATGCAAGAGTTGCAGTGCCATCTAGTGTGACCTCATGGTAGCACAGTAATTACTGTGTCAGCTACTGAGGCCAATGAACATGGGGGCTGGCCATATTGCCAAGACTTCTCAGTAGCTCAAAAACATTCTACAATACAATTCATTATTAATCAGTGACTGATGACAGCACTACAAAATCAGTTTCTTAGGTTGCAAGGTAGCCAGTATCTTCATAGAGAGAAGCAATGTTGTTTTGAAAAGCAAAATACTGCTGTAGCTGGAAATCTAAAATAAAGCAGAGAAGTTTCGAATTAGCCAATATGGACCGTGGTTGTTAATCCATAGTGAAAAATGCAGAAGCAGAACAAAAGAAAAAGAATTGTAGGCGGTATAGTGTGGAGGATCTGACATATGGCTTTAGACCAGCACCAAGCTACCAACAGCAGCCAGTGTGTTTGTGTGTGTTAAAGTTTTTTCAAATGAGGCAATAAAATTGTTCAGGCACTTTGAACGTTTAAGAGAATACACTCTAATAAAGCAAACAAGAATTTGGCTTATTTTCAGTCATTTCATGAAAGCTTTCAGCAATAGCACTTCAGACCAAAACAGTGATGGTTTGTGTGCTTCATACCAGATGAACCCAAAAATCTGAAATCCGAAACACTTCCAGCCCCAAGCATTTCGGGGAGGGGATATTCAACCAATATTATTATTTCTTTTTCTTTTCTTTCCGTTTGTATTTACACTGTTGTCTTTGCACATTGGTTGTTTTTCTGTCCTGTTGGTTGCAGTGATTCATTGATGCTATTGCTTTTCTTGTATTTACTGCTAATGCCTGATAGAAAATTAACCTCAGTGTTGTGTATGGTGACATATATGTAGTTCGATACTCACCTAATTCTCCAATGGTCAGAGATGGAAATTTGCGAGTCTTACCAATTCTGCTGTACTGGCAACTCTTGTACCACACCACCCCCCCCCCACCCCTCCCCGGCCAATGTTTAGCTACTTTTCAAAGTTCAAAGTAAATTCATTATCCAAGTACATATATGTCACCATAGACTGCCTTGAGGGTAATTTTCTTGCAGGCATTCACAGAGCAGAACTATGATATAATCAATGAAAAATAGAGAACTACATTAGAATCAGTGGTCCTTGATGATGGATGCGGCTTTCTTGTGGCAGTGTTCCTTGTAGATGTGTGCAATGGAGGGGAAGGGCATTTGTGTTTGAATACCAGACTATGATGCAATTAGTCAGGATACTTTCTATTGTGCATCTATAGAAGTCTGTCAAAATTTTAGATTAAATGCTGAATCTGTGCAAACTTCTAAGTAAGTAGAGGTGCTGCCACATCTTCTTTATGATGGCAGTTACTTGCTGGCCCCAGCACAGATCCTCTGTTATGATAATGCCAAGGAATTTCAAGTTCCCAATCCTCTCCACCTCTGATCCCCTAACGAGGACTGGCTCATGGACCTCCGACTTCTTCCTCCTGTAGTCAATAATCAGCTCCTTGGTTTCGCTGACGTTGAGTGAGAGGTTGTTATTACAACACCATTCTAACAGATTTTCAATCTCCCTCCTCTATGCTGATTTGTCACCACCTTTGATTCAGCCAACAAAAGTGGCCTCATCAGCAAACTTAAATATGGCTTTGGAGCTGTACTTAACCACACAATCACAAGTGTAAAGTTAGAAGAGCAGGGGTTATTTGTCTCATTTAAACTAGTAACTGATTATTTTACATGGTTGATCTAAATTGTTATGAAGTTATGTTTGATATCATCCCTTTTCTCCACAGAGTATAGCAGTAAATCTGAAGAATCCTGATGGGGTCCGTATAATAAAAGACGTAAGTCATTTTAAAATAGCTTCTTATTTCAAAGATTAAGAAAACTTTACATTGAAACATACTGTACAGATAAGTGTGTCATTTTTGGCATCAAATCAAATCAGCAAGAATTGTGGTGGGCAGTATGAAAATGTTGCCGTGCAACTGGTGCCATTATAGCATGCCCACAACTTATTAGCTCTGAGTGTATGTCTGTGGAATATGGGAGGAAGCTGGAGCACCAGAGGAAATCTATGTGGTCATGGGTGAACATACTTACAGGCAGCAGTGGGAAACGAACCCTGATTGGTGAAGGCTGGTGCTGTAAAGCTGATGATGGGTCTCGGCATGAAACATCGACTGTTTATTCCTCTTCATTGACGCTGCCTAACCCGCTGGGTTCCTCCAGCATTTTGTGTGAGTTGCTCTGGATTTCCAGCATCTGCAGATTTTGTCATGTTTACAATAATACTTCAACATTGTTTCTGCAATTATTGCGAAGAAAGCTTTGTTTTAAAGGTGACCAAAGTGATGATTAAAATGAAGAAAATTTATTTTCTGAAACGGACAGCAACAATTAAACATGTTTTTGTATCAACTACACTGCCATTCAGAAGTTCAGGTGTCCTGATGAAGGGTCTCAGCTCAGCTCGAAACACTGGATGGGCACTTCACCCAGAATGTTTAGTTCCAGGAACTAACCTTATTCTGGGTGAAGTGTACATTTACAGTGCTCCTTGTGCCAGGGAAGTTTAGATTTGGAAACCAATATTGGCAGACGATCAGTGAGTATTCACAGCCAGATTTCATATATGAGTTGTTGAGGCATGAATTGTTTTCTTTTCCAAGATAAGATATATTAAATGTGAGGAATTGAGGATATAAAAAAATCATTTTGAACCTATGTAACCTCTGGCTAAAAGAATAATTGGGACTGAATAGGAATTTTTGAACTGAGGTAAACTCTTGTCTTCAGCAGTTAGCTAAAACCGGCTTATGTTAGTTCTCCCTTGGTTTGTAGAGAGACATTGAGAGTTTGATAACATTGTACATTGTACCTTTGTTTGAGTAGGGGAAGGAGGACTCACTGATAAGGACAGGAATGAACATCCATCTGTAATTAAGTCAGGGCCTAGCAAAGGGAATAACTGATAAGGGCTGGACAGCACATCCATCTGTAATGAAGCCTTGATATAGCGGACTCTCTTATCTGTAACTAAGTTTCTCTCCAAAAGACTTGGTGGGCGTACTAGTTCAAATGACATCTTGCAACAGTAATGTATGGAGCTTACTACGTATAAATATACGGCTGTAACTGAAGAGAGTGGGCCCACTTGTTGGATGGTGGCAGTACTTGAGTGCCTTCCCTCTGACAACTGGGTCTCAAACTCCTGCAGGAGGGTGCGCAATAAACTGTTGTAACTGTAAGAAGTTAGTCTCTCGAGTTTTATTCAGATTCATCTTTAACAAATGTACACCATTTTAATCTAATTTTAATCCCAGTTTTTCCCCATTAGCCACAATTACAATTGCTGGCCACAAATAACTGGTATTGATGTAATGAGATAGGTGTAACTTGCACTAGTTCTATCTCAGAATGAAAATGATAGATTATGTTCCTTCTATTTATAAAAGTTTATATATTTATACAGTGCTATGCAAAAGTCTTAGGCATATATATATAGTGAGCCTAAGACTTTTGCACAGTACTGTAGTAATTTTATATATTGCATTGTACTGGTGCTGTAAAAAAATACAAATCTCATAACATATGTGAGTAATGGCAAACCTGATCCGGATGTGGGTCTCTATTGTGGACTGAGAGTGGGAGGGGGGCAGGGAGAGGGGAATTATGGTTGGAAAAAGGGGAACGGAGAGGGCTAGAACGGGAAGCACTCAAGAGATATTCTATAGTGATCAATTATCTAATTGTTTGGAATCAAATAGCCTTGCCTAGTGTCTCAGAGCACCCACACCACCCCTCCCCCAGCACTCTTTCTCTGCCATCTGTCCCACACCCCTCTCATGGCACTCCACCCTTGCTGTCTGCAACATACTTTGCTCCCGCCTGATTTACAAACTTGCTTTCCACTCCATGTTGACAAGTGCAGTACGGTACAAAATTCTTAGGCACCCTAGCTGTATATATGTGCTTAATGCTTTTGCACAGTACTGTAGACCTGCAGATTAGATTCTTTCTATTTATTTCTATTTACCATTATATTTATAAATTATATTCTTGGATTGATTTAAATCACTTTTCTGGATTCTTAAGAAGCAACAGGCAGAGGGTCTTACATTTTTCTTGCATTTCTGTCTTTAGAAAGATGCATGAAATGAAATGATGATACAGTTTGCAGGGGAATCAAGTTGTTTAGTCAAGGCTTCAGTACAGAGTTCATGAAGAGGGATCACAAATACATATGTGATGTTATAAGCTAGAATGGGAGTGTCAAAGTTGCCTATGAGCACTGTCAATATTAACATAGAACATGGAACACCTCAGCACAGTACTGGCACTTCAGCCTACGATATACTGACCTTTTAACTTACTCCAAGATCAACCTAACCCTTCCCTCTTTCATAACTCTCCATTTTACTACCATTCATGTGCCTATCTAAGAGTGTATTAAATGTCCCTAATGTATCTGCCTCTGCCACCACCCCGGCAGGGTGTTCCATGCACCCACTACACTCTGTTAAAAAAGAACTACCCCTGACCTTCCCCTTACGGTAGTACTATGATCACTTGAGTATGCAAGGCGTCAGACTGCAAGACCCTACAGATAATAGTAAGAACTGCTAAGAGATTTGACAGGGTCTCCCTCCCCACCCCACCCCCCGCCCCATATTTGTGACATTTGGAGTGTTATGGATGAAAGGCTCCTTACCAGCCTTCTCACAGTGCCTTTGACTCATGGCTGTCAGGAAGGAGGTACAGGAGCATCAGGACTAGGACTGCCAGACTGGGTAACAGCTTCTTCCCTCAGGCTGTGAGACTAATGAATACTCTGCCACCACCAAGGTCTCGTCACTAGGACAGCGAGCTTCTTGCAGTTTACTGTTTACCTGTGCTGCGCACTTCATGTATTTTTGAATTAATTAAAAAAAATATTTGATGGTAATATTTGTCTTATATTTTGTGTATGACATATGTATTGTGGGTGCACCGTGGTCCAGAGGAATGTTGTTTGGTTGTATTTATGTACAGGCAGATGACAATAAACTTGTATGATGTTCTCCCAAGGGGTTATTCCCTTGAATGGAGGATGCCTGTACGTGACTTTGTTTGTTGAGGGGGTCCTTGACAGATCAGGGTCAGGGTCCAGTGGCATTGAAGGCCATATGACTGGGGATCCTTCACTGTTGCCATCTTCCTCCACCTTCACTGTTGCTGTGATTTGATTGGTGATATGAAGTACTGCGGCATCTGCAACACTGAGACAGATAACCAGAGATTCAGATTTATTTGTCAAGTGTGCATCAAAACATACAGTGAAATGTGTCACTTACAGAATCAGAATCAGGTTTATTATCACCGGCATGTGACGTGAAATTTGTTAACTTAGCAGCAGCAGTTCAGTGCAATACATAATCTAGCAAAGAGAGAGAAAAAATAATAATAATAATAAATAAACAAGTAAATACATATATTGGATAGATTTAAAAAACATGCAAAAACAGAAATTCTGTATATGCAAAAAAAGTGAGGTAGTGTCCAAAGATTCAATGTCTATTTAGTAATCAGATGCTAGAGGGCAAGAAGCTGTTCCTGAATCACTGAGTGTGTGCCTTCAGGCTTCTGTACCTCCTACCTGATGGTAACAGTGAGAAAAGGGCATGCCCTGGGTGCTGGAGGTCCTTAATAATGGATGCTGCCTTTCTGAGACACCGCTCCCTAAAGATGTCCTGGGTACTTTGTAGGCTAGTACCCAAGATGGAGCTGACTAGATTTTCAACCTTCTGCAGCTTCTTTTGGTCCTGTGCAGTAGCCCCTCCATACCAGACAGTGATGCAGCCTGTCAGAATGCTCTCCACGGTACAACTATAGGAAGTTTTTGTGTGTATTTGTTGACATGGCAAATCACTTCAAACTCTTAATAAAGTATAGCCGCTGTCTTGCCTTCTTTATAACTGCATCGATTTGTTGGGACCAGGTTAGACCCTCAGAGTGTCATGTGATCGGCAACAATGAATATATCGAGTCAGGATTTATATACAAACAAACATTTATTAAACCCTGATAAACAATGAAAAAAAAATGAAAACCCTAACCGGAAGTAAACGGCTATGCGGCCATTTGGTAAACCACTACTCAGTACTAGTTCTTAAAGCGATAATGCGAAACCAGTTCTTAAAGCAATAAATTCAAACACAGTTCTTTGAATGGTAAATTTTAAAGTCCAAGAGATTTATAGAGTCAATCAGGAGCGACTTTCATGAAGTAACGAATTCCTCGAAGACACGGCGTCACTGCCACTCCCAGTCGGATCCTGCCCTTTCCACAGGATTCACAGTGATGGAAATAAAACAGTTTTAAAGGCACTGACCTTCCTCCTCCGTAGAATAATCTTGCACAGCCTTTCTGCCACTTTTAGCAGAGACTATCTCATGCAGATCACTCTTTCCTGAACGAATTCTTTAATGGCCGATCCTTTCCAAACCCGTCGAACGTCTCCTTCAGGGTCCCGTCTTCACTCTCTAATGTTACTGAAAAGATACGTTAACAAACCTGGCAGCGATTGTCAAACTGCTGGCTCAGACTTCTGTACCTTACATTAGAACATAAAACTCCATTTAAAATCAAAACTGCGTCATGATGCAAATAAGCAGCGGAGTGGAGTATCTCATTGACGTTTTAACTAAAAAAACCTGCGTCACCAGGGGTCGTCCCCTTTTATACCCGTGGTGAACATGTCATCACATGACCTCACATTGGCAGGAAAATTACATCAGGTGACCTCCAAAAGACCATTACATCATTCTCACAAGAAAGTCGCAAGATCTCCTTGAGGTATGTAACGAGAGATCTTGACACCCAGGAACTTGAAACTGCTCACTGTCTCCATTTCTGATCCCTCTATGTGGATTGGAATGTGTTCTTTCATCTTACCATTCCTGAAGTCCACAATCAGCTCTTCCATCTTACTGACAGTTGTTGCTGAGGCACCACTACACTAGCTGGCATATCTCACTCCTGAATGCCCTCTTGTCATCACCTGAGGTTCTGCCAACGATGGTTGTATCGTCAGCAAATGTATAGATGGTATTCGAGCTATGCCTAGCCACACAGTTATGTGTATATAGAGAGTAGAGCAGTGGGCTAAACACACACCCCTGAGGTGCACCAGTGTTGATCATCAGCAAGGAGGATATATTATCACCAATCCACCAGACTGTGGTCTTCTGGTTAGGAAGTCGAGGATCCAATTGCAGAGGGAGGTACAGAGGCCCAGGTTCTGCAACTTCTCAATCAGGATTGTGGGAATGATGGTATTAAATGCTGAACTATAGTTGATGAACGGCATCCTGATGTAGGTGTTTGTGTTGTCCAGGTGGTCTAAATCCGTGTGGCGAGCCATTGAGACTGCGTCTGCCGTTGACCTATTGTGGCGATAGGCAAATTGCAATGGGTCCAGGTCCTTGCTGAGGCAGGAGTTCATTCTAGTCATGACCAAACTTGCAAAGCATTTCATCGCTGTCGGTGTGGGTGCTACCCACATTAGTCATTAAGGCAGCCCACGTTACTCTTCTTAGGCACTGGAATAATTGTTGCCTTTTTGAAGCAAGTGGGAACTTTAGCCTGTAGCAGTGAGAGGTTGAAAATGTCCTTGAATACTCCCGCCAGTTGGTTGGCACAAGCTTTCAGAGCCTTACCAGGTACTCCATCTGGACCTTGCACCTTGCGAGGATTCACTCTCTTTGAAGACAGTCTAACATCAGCCTCTGTGATGGAGATCTCAGGGTCATCTGGTGCAGCAGGGATCTTCACACTAGTAGTTGTGTTCTCCCTTTCAAAGCGGGCATAGAAGGCATTGGGAATGTACAGTAAGTCTTTGTAGGCACACAGTCATCTACACAGGTTTTTATGAAGTCGGTAACAACTGCAGCATACTCATCCAGGTTCAAAGATGAATCCCTGAATACAGTCCAGTCCACCGATTCAAAACAGTCCTGTAGGCACTCCTGTGCCTCCCTTGTCCATACCTTCTTGGTCCTCACTACTGGTGCTGCAGTCTGCAGTCTCTGCCTATACTCAGGGAGTAGAAGTACGGCCAGGTGATCAGACTTCACAAAATGAGGGTGTGGAATAGCACGGTAGGCATTCTTGATGGTGGCGTGGCAATGGTGACCTGGGGAATTGTAGAGGTGGTATTGTTCACTGTCCCTGCCCCTTGTCCTGGTTAAGGGAGATTCTGTGCTAAAATTGTGTTTGGAAGGTTTGAGACATTCGCCAACCTTGTCCATTCAGTGGCACAGATTGTAAATAGTGTAGCATTTGTGAGTGTCACACTCCAGGGGACTCTGGGCAATGCTGTCAGTCATGGGTGAAAATGCGATATCAATCTGACTCCACTATTAAGACACGTTTGCATCCAGACCTTAAATATTTGAAGTGTAAAAATATATTACCTTCCATCACTCCTAGTTTATTTACAAAACATCTTCATTCTACAAGAACACAGACAAAATGCTGGAGGCATTCAGCAGGTCAGGCAGTATCTGTGGAGAGGAACAAACTGTTGATGTTTCATGCCAAGACCCTTCATTCTACACTCTCCTGTTCTTGACCCCACTGCTGATGTGAAGAGCTTCCCTGACAGCAGGTTGTCAGTGGAATAAGTGAAAGAGAATGTGAACGGCAATAGTTTGGAGGGAAATAGGTGTGGGAATGTGATTACCTCAGAGCCTGCATGGACTGAGACCAGAACACCATGGGACACAGGAGCAGAATCAGACCAATCAGCCCATTAAGTCTCCTAGAACGAGCTTATTGACTACAAGTGGGGGAAGCTATGAGCCAGTACTCATCGGTGATCAGAGTTGGAGAGGGTCAGAAAATTTCAATTCCTGGGCATTTCAGACGATCTGTCCTGGGTCTCACAATTAAGTGCCATTACAAAGGAAGCACGGCAATAGTTCTACTTTCTCAACGTTTGCTAAGATTTGTCATGTCATCTGAAACTTTGACAAGCTTATTGATATGTGATACAGATTATATTGACTGGCTGCAGCACGGCCTGGTATGGAAACACAATCAAAAAAACGCCAACAAAATCAATGGGTACAGCCCAGTCCATCATAGTTAAACCCTCCCCAACACGGAGCACATCTACATGGAGTACTGTTGTAAGAAATAAGCATCCATCATCAAGAACCCCCACCATCCAGGCCATGCTCTTAGATTCCCCTATAATATTTCATGTTTTGCCTTAAATCTATCACCTCTTGTTCTATTCTCACACAACCTGAGCGGAAAAAGCTTCTTCTGCATTATTAGGGGACTTAATATTGTCAGGGGACTTGACAGAAGCTTATAAGATCAGGAGCAATATGGATAAGGTGGTCAGTCATAGTCTTGCCTGTGTGTTCATCTACACAATGTCAGGAACAGAACGGTCAATTTGCAGAGCTTGTCATTGGCCTATGCATATAATTTTATTTTGCGTAACGATCTGTTTGTTTGCAGTCCTGAATGAGGTGGTATGTTTTGTAATTTCGCCCCAGAGGATGTTTCATTTGACAGTAATTAAGCTAAGCTTGAACTTCAATTCTTTTTCCCAGGCTGGGGAGTCCAAAGCTAGATGGCACAGATACAAGATAAGAGGGCAGAATCTAAAAGAGAGCTGCATGGTAATTTCTTACACAGAGGATACTGAGTACTTGCAATGAGCTGCCAGGGAATTTTGTTAAGACGATACAATTGCAATATTTAAGAAGCATTTGGATAGATACAGGAAGGGAGGTTCTTGGTGGGCTATTGTTCGCTGTGAAGGTGTCCTTGGTCGTTGAAGGCCATTGTCTCCCACACCATCACCGACTTTATCCGCTCAGGGGATCTCCCATCCACTGCTACCAACCTTATAGTTCCCACACCCCACACTTCCCGTTTCTACCTCCTACCCAAGATCCACAAACCTGCCTGTCCTGGCCGATCTATTGTCTCAGCTTGCTCCTGCCCCACCGAACTCATTTCTGCATACCTCAACACTGTTTTATCACCCCTTGTTCAATCCCTTCCGACCTATGTTCGTGACACTTCTCACGCTCTTAAACTTTTCGATGATTTTAAGTTCCCTGGCCCTCACCGCTTTATTTTCACCATGGATATCCAGTCCTTATATACTTCCATCCCCCATCAGGAAGGTCTCAAAGCTCTACGCTTCTTTTTGGATTCCAGACCTAATCAGTTCCCCTCTACCACCACTCTGCTCCGTCTAGTGGAATTAGTCCTTACTCTTAATAATTTCTCCTTTGGCTCCTCCCACTTCCTCCAAACTAAAGGTGTAGCTATGGGCACCCGTATGGGTCCTAGCTGTGCCTGCCTTTTTGTTGGGTTTGTGGAACAATCTATGTTCCGTGCCTATTCTGGTATCTGTCCCCCACTTTTCCTTCGCTACATCGACGACTGCATTGGTGCTGCTTCCTGCATGCATGCAGAACTCGTTGACTTTATTAACTTTGCCTCCAACTTTCACCCTGCCCTCAAGTTTACCTGGTCCATTTCCGACACCTCCCTCCCCTTTCTAGATCTTTCTGTCTCTGTCTCTGGAGACAGCTTATCCACTGATGTCTACTATAAGCCTACTGACTCTCACAGCTATCTGGACTATTCCTCTTCTCACCCTGTCTCTTGCAAAAACGCCATCCCCTTCTCGCAATTCCTCGGTCTCCACCGCATCTGCTCTCAGGATGAGGCTTTTCATTCTAGGACGAGGGAGATGTCTTCATTTTTTAAAGAAAGGGGCTTCCCTTCCTCCACTATCAACTCTGCTCTTAAACGCATCTCCCCCATTTCACGTACATCTGCTCTCACTCCATCCTCCCGCCACCCCACTAGGAATAGGGTTCCCCTGGTCCTCACCTACCACCCCACCAGCCTCCGGGTCCAACATATTATTCTCCGTAACTTCCGCCACCTCCAACGGGACCCCACCACTAAGCACATCTTTCCCTCCCCCGCTCTCTCTGCATTCCGCAGGGATCGCTCCCTACACAACTCCCTTGTCCATTCGTCCCCCCCATCCCTCCCCACTGATCACCCTCCTGGCACTTATCCGTGTAAGCGGAACAAGTGCTACACATGCCCTTACACTTCCTCCCTTACCACCATTCAGGGCCCCAAACAGTCCTTCCAGGTGAGGCAACACTTCACCTGTGAGTGGACTGGGGTGATATACTGCATCCGGTGCTCCGGATGTGGCCTTTTATATATTGGTGAGACCCGACACAGACTGGGAGACCGCTTTGCTGAACATCTACGCTCTGTCTGCCAGAGAAAGCAGGATCTCCTGGTGCCCACACATTTTAATTCCACATCCCATTCCCATTCTGACATGTCTATCCACGGCCTCCTCTACTGTAAAGATGAAGCCACACTCAGGTTGGAGGAACAACACCTTATGTTCCATCTGGGTAGCCTCCAACCTGATGGCATGAACATCGACTTCTCTAACTTCCGCTAGGCCCCACCTCCCCCTCGTACCCCATCTGTTACTTATTTTTATGCACACATTCTTTCTCTCACTCTCCTATTCTCCCTCTGTCCTTCTGAATATACCTCTTGCCCATCCTCTGGGTCCCCCCCCCCCATCTTTCTTCCCGGACCTCCTGTCCCATGATCCTCTCGTATCCCCTTTTGCCAATCACCTATCCAGCTCTTGGCTCCATCCCTCCCCCTCCTGTCTTCTCCTATCATTTTGGATCTCCCCCTCCCCCTCCAACTTTCAAATCCCTTACTCACTCTTCCTTCAGTTAGTCCTGACGAAGGGTCTCGGCCCGAAACATCGACTGCACCTCTTCCTAGAGGTGCTGCCTGGCCTGCTGCGTTCACCAGCAACTTTGATGTGTGTTGCTTGAATTTCCAGCATCTGCAGAATTCCTGTTGTTTAACCTCATCTATATGCTTGGTCACCTCCTCAAAGAACTCTATCAGGCTTGTTAGACACTATCTGCCCTTCACAAAGCCATGCTGACTGTCCCTGATCAGACCATGATTCTCTAAATGCCTATAGATCCTATCTCTAAGAATCTTTTCCAACAGCTTTCCCACCACAGACATAAGGCTCACTGGTCTATAATTTCCCGGACTATCCCTACTACCTTTTTTGAACAAGGGGACAACATTTGCCTCCCTCTAATCCTCCGGTACCATTCCCGTGGACAACCAGGACATAAAAATCCTAACCAGATGCTCAGCAATTTCTTCTCTTGCCTTGTGGAGCAGCCTGGGGAATATTCCGTCAGGCCCCAGAGACTTATCTGTCCTAATGTATTTTAACAACTCCAACACCTCCTCTCCCTTAATATCAACATGCTCCAGAACATCAACCTCACTCATATTGTCCTCACCATCACCAAGTTCCCTCTCATTGGTGAATACCGAAGAGTAGTATGCATTGAGGACCTCGCTCACTTCCCCAGCCTCCAGGCACACCTTCCCACCTTTATCTCTAATCGGTCCTACCTTCACTCCTGTCATCCTTTTTTTCTTCACATAATTGAAGAATGCCTTGGGGTTTTTCTTTACCCTACTCGTCAAGGCCTTCTCATGCCCCCTTCTTGCTCTTCTCAGCCCCTTCTTAAGCTCCTTTCTTGCTTCCCTATATTCCTCAATAGACCCATCTGATCCTTGCTTCCTAAACCTCATGTATGCTGCCTTCTTCCACCTGACTAGATTTTCCACCTCACTTGTCATCCATGGTTGAGGAAGTAGAGAGGCTGCAGAAGGATTTAGACAGATTAAGAGAATGGGCAAAGAAGTGGCAGATGGAATACAGGGTTGGGAAGTGCACAGTCATGCACTTTGGTAGGAGAAATGAAATGACTATTTTCTAAATGGAGAGGCAATACAAAAAACTGAGACGCAAAGGGACTTGGAAGTATCTGTGCAGGAATCCCTAAAGGTTAATTCGCAGCTTGAGTCTGTGGTGACGAAGGCAAATGCAATGTTAGCATTCATTTCAAGAGGACTAAAATATAAAAGCAAGGATGTAATGTTGAAACTTTATAAAGCGCTGGTGAGGCCTCACTTGGAGTATTGTGAGTCAGTTTGGACCCTTTATCTTAGAAAGGATGTGTTGAAACTGGAGAGGGTTCAAAGGAGATTCACGAAACTGATTCCAGAATTGAATGGCGTGTCATATGAAGAGAGTCTGATGGCTCTGGGCTTGTATTCACTAGAATTGAGAAGAATGAGGGGTGACCTTATTGTAACCTATCAAATGGTGAAAGGCCTTGATAGAGTGGATGTGGAGAGTATTTTCCTATGGTGGGAAAGTCTAAGACCAGAGGACACAGCCTCAGAATATAGGGGCATCCTTTTAGAATGGAGATGACGAAGAATTTCTTTAGCCGGAGAGTTGTGAATCTGTGGAATTGTGAAACTGTGGAAGCCAAGTCTTTATGTATATTTGTGGCAGAGGTTGATAGATTCTTGATTAGTCATGGCATGAAGCGTCATGGGGAGAAGGTGGGAGATTGAGGCTGAGAGGAAAATTAAGTCAGCTTTGATGAAATGGCAAAGTAGACTCGATGGGCCAAATGGCCTAATTCTGCTCCTATATCTTACGGGCTTATGAACTTATTTTGTTTTTGCTGGTTTTGGTTGTAGCATTGAAATAAAAGATACATTTTATAATTAAAATGTGGTTAGTCTGACCAGTGACTGTTTCTAGTTCCCTTTCAAGTGACTCAGTTACTTGTGATAATTGAGAGGGAGGGAAAGGAACCCATTGTCCTACTTTTAAACTTTAATTTCAGCATGTTGAAGCGTGTGAATTATCCTGATGTATTTATTTACTTATTGAGACGATTATGATAATGATGGTATCTGTCTGGATTAAGTGGCACTGGAGCAGAACATATGGAGATCCTGGGTGGAACATATGGAGATCTTGGGATGCCCAGTTGTCAAGATCCCCCTCTCTGTCTCACCGGTGTGGCAACATATTGGCTGCAGGAGCTGCCAGAAGGATGTTCAGCGACGTCCAGCCGCCTGAGGTGTTCCTCTCTGGATTTGCTGTCTGGGTTTTCTCCTGCAGCCTTTGCCTCTCCTGAGGCTGCCCATTAGGCAGTGGGGCTATTTACCCATAGCTGGGGATCTGGTTATTGAGATACATTGTGGACTAGGCCCTTCCGGCCCTTTGAACCACTCTGCCCAGCAATCCCCCGATTTAACCCTAGCCTATCACAAGACACCTCTAAAAGGACCACAGACTTGTCATAGGGTTTGGAGGCTTGTGTGCCTCAGTGACCCAGAGACCTATGGAAGCAGCAATGAAGGATCTTATATCTGTGTGTGTGACGGTACTCCTGAGTCTCCACCCGGGATTTGCATGATTGACAGTAGTGAACACCAAAAGGAAGCTACTGGCTCGATGAAGGAAGCTCTGAACACTGCCGGGATTAAGACCAAAAATTGTTTTGTAATGTATGAACCATGTGCAACATTGGCAAGCTGGCATAAATAACTGCAGAAATGTGTTGTTACAACCTTCATGTACTGGGCGTCAGTGAAAGCAGATGGACAGGGTCTGGCAGACTAAAGGCAGCAACTCGTGAAACAGTTTTATACTCAGCAAGGGAATGTGGTCAGCATCATGATGGTGTAGCTGTCATTTTGAAGAGAGGCATTGAGAGGCGCTTGCTAGAGTGGAAACCAATCAACAGAAGGCTGATGAGAGTCAGGCTGAAAGGGAAGCAAGTGAACATGACTGTGATCCAGTTCTATGACCCAAATAATGATAGTGACATTGAAGAAAAGGATGTTTTCTATGAACGGTAGCACCATGCAATGACATAATCATAGTCGTGGGAGATCTAACTACTAACGTAGGAAACCAGTGTGAGATCTACCTTCACCATTCTGCATTCAGGACAGATTCCAGGCCTTGCAAGACCTTGACGAGGATGTGTCAGTAGACAAGATCAACACAATGTGAAAATGGATTGCCTCAGTCTTCAAGGAGAGCAGTGAGGTTTGTCCAGAGCTAGAAAGAAGAATAAAGAATAGAGAAATCAGAAAACGTTCAGCCTTTTACGAAAGACAGAAAATTAAGAAGCAAACAACAGGAATTCTGCAGATGCTGGAAATTCAAGCAACACACATAAAAGTTGCTGGTGAACGCAGCAGGCCAGGCAGCATCTCTAGGAAGAGGTGCAGTCGACGTTTCAGGCCGAGACCCTTCGTCAGGACTCATTAAGAAGAAAGTGTTAGATGCAAAGTCGACACGGATTAAGGAGAAACTTCAACTCGCATATACTGAAGCTAACAAGAAAGTGAAGGGACTCTAAGAAAGGTAAGAGAGTCTACATTGAAGACCTTGCGGGGGAGGCCAAAGCAGCAGCCA
The DNA here is from genome assembly GCF_030028105.1 of Mobula birostris. Lineage (NCBI taxonomy): Eukaryota > Metazoa > Chordata > Chondrichthyes > Myliobatiformes > Myliobatidae > Mobula > Mobula birostris. Next base: position 10,090,844 of record NC_092370.1, read on the forward strand.
GTTGAGGTGATCAGGGAAATATATACAAGATTTCAAAATTGATATGCAGAAAGTTCCTGGCCAGATCCAGTGGTTGCATGAGAGATGAGAATAGTCAGCTTTTGACAACTGAGAAAGAGCAAGAAGCACAATGGACAGAGTATTTCAGAGAATTGCTGAGTAGACCAACGCCAGATGAAGAACCTGACATACAAGAGGCAGCAGAGGACCTCAACATCAGTACAGATCCAGCTAAGAAAGAAGAGGTTAAATCATTAAAGTACAACAAAGCTGCAGGACATGACAACTTGAATGCTGAGCTGTTCAAAGCTAACCAAAAATTGCAGCAGCCATCCTGCAACCACTGTTTCTTATAATCTGGGAACGTGGACAAGTACCCAAGAACTGGACAAAGGGAGTTACTGTTGGGATCCCCAAGAAAGGAGCACTAAATAATTGCAGCATCTGACGTAGTGTCACACATTTGTCAGTGCCCAGCAAGATTCTCATCAAAGTCATTGTCGATGTGTGTTTGAGAAAACAGCATGCTGGCTTCGGGAGAAGCAGAGGCTGTGTCAAACAGATCTTCACACCCTGTAACGTCGTAGAACGGTGCGCGGAGGCGCAGATCTTCAGACGGTGTAACGTCGTAGAACGGTGCGCGGAGGCGCAGATCTTCAGACGGTGTAACCGCGTAGAACGGTGCGCGGAGGCGCAGATCTTCAGTCGGTGTAACCGCGTAGAACGGTGCGCGGAGACGCAGATCTTCAGATGGTGTAACCGCATAGAACACTGCATGGAGACGCAGATCTTCAGACGGTGTAACCGCGTAGAACGGTGCGCGGAGACGCAGATCTTCAGACGGTGTAACTGCGTAGAACACTGCATGGAGACGCAGATCTTCAGACCATGTAACGTCATAGAACAGTACACAGAGATGACTTTATGTGAATTTTATGGACTTGAAAAGCATCCACAAGGAGAGCCTCTGCTGCATTCTCAGATCATTTGGGATCCCTTCCAAATTTATCCAGCTTATCCTATGCTAACTTCACCTACACAGCTGGGGACAGGAATTTGAGCTTTGAAATCAAGACAGGAGTCAGGCAAGGCTGTGTGATGCCGGTGATATTATTTAACCTGGTGATTGGGTTGTGAGACAAATAACAAAAGATAAGCAGAGAGGCATTAGGTGGACTCTATTCTCTACCTTGGAAGACCTTGACTTTGTGGATGACAATGCATTACCATCACACACCAGCACATGCAAGAGAAAACTCAGTGCCGGTGTATCTTTGGTGGACAGGTTGGACTCAGAGTCAGCTGGAGAAAGACTGAGACCATGACCCTCAATGTAGAGTCTCTTCCTCCTGTCAAGCCATACGGCGCAGACTTACCCAGCACCAGCAGGTTCGCCTAACTGGGCAGCACCATTTGGCAGGATGGTGGGACCAAGGACAACATTCAGGGTAAACTCAGCAAAGCTAGAAACATCTTCAAGTCAATGAGCAACATGTGGGGATCAACCTTGTTCACACCAAGGTGAAGCTGTAACAGAGCTGTGTTCTGTCCACACTCTTGTATGGGTCAGAATGCTGGCGCATGACACAGCGCAATCTTGCTAAGCTGTCGTCATTCCTCACCATGAGCCTCCAGAAGATCCAACATATTTTCTGGCTAAAAAAGATCTCCAACCACACCCTGCTCCTTCAGTGTCACCAAGGGGACATGGCCACAGTCATCATGAGGAATTGTTGGGGATGGATTGGGCACCTGATGAGAAGAGAGGCTAACTCCGTCATCAAGACGGCACTTCATTGGACCCCTGAAGGACAGGGGAACTGTGGGAGACCAAAGACAACTTGTTGCCGTACCAGAGAGGTAGAAATAAGGGCCCTGAACCACATCTGGGGCACAATGGAGAGGATGCCAAGGAGAGACCGAGATGGAGGACCTTCATTGCCACCCTAAGCGCCAGCAACATAACAGGCAGTAACTAACTAACTATCACAGGAGAATTTATAATGACCAATTAACCTACTAACCAGTATGTTTTTGGACTTTTGGAGGAAATTGGAGCATTCGGAATAAACCTAAGCAGTCACGGAGAGGATGTATAAACTCCTTACAGGCAATGGTGGAAATGGGGTTAAAATGATAGGCTTAAGTATCAGGTTGGTGCATGAGTGTACCAGTTAAGCACATCACTTCAGAATGCAAGCAATCATAAGACCTTATCCCCACTCCCCTGCCTTCTCCTTTGATGCCCTGGCTAATCAAGAACTTATCTGTCTCTGCCTTAAATACACCCAGTGACTTGGCCTTCACAGTCTCTCGTGGCAACAAATTCCACAGATTTACCACCCTCTGACTAAAGTAATTTCTCCACATTTCAGTTCTAAAAGGACGTCCTTCAATCCTGAAGTCACGTCCTCTTGTCCTAGAATCCCTTCCCATGGGAAATAACTTTGCCATATCTAATCTGTTCAGGCCTTTTAACATTCGGAATGTTTCTATGAGATCCCCCCTCATTCTTCTGAACTCCAGGGAATACAGCCCAAGACCTGCCAGATGTTCCTCATACGGTAACCCTCACATTCCCAGAATCATTCCCGTGAATCCTCTCTGTACCCTCTCCAATGTCAGTATATCCTTTCTAAAATAAGGAGCCCAAAACTGCACACAATACTCCAAGTATGGCCTTACGAGTGCCTTGTAGAGCCTCAGCATCACATCCCTGCTCTTATATTTTATACCTCTAGAAATGAATGCCAACATTGCATTCACCTTCTTCACAACTGACTTCAACCTGGAGCTTAACCTTTAGGGTATCTTGCACAAGGACTCCCAAGTCCCTTTGCATCCCTGCATTTTGATTTCTCTCCCCATCTAAATAATAGTCCGCCCGTTTATTTCTTCCACCATAGTGCATGGCCATACACTTTCCAACATTGTATTTCATTTGCCACTTCTTTTCCCATTCTCCTAAACTATCTAAGTCTCTCCGTGGGCTCTCTGTTTCCTCCACACCACCCGCTCCTCCACCTGTCTTTGTATCATTGGCAAATTTAGCCACAAATCCATTAATCCCATAGTCCAAATCATTGACATACATCGTAAGAAGCAGCGGCCCCAACACCGACCCCTGTGGAACTCCACTGGTAATAGCAGCCAGCCAGAATAGGATCCCTTTATTCCCACTTTCTGTTTTATGCCAATCAGCCAATACAATACCGTAACTTCCCTGTAATTCCATGGGCTCTTACCTTGCTAAGCAGCCTCATGTGTGGCACCTTGTCAAAGGCCTTCTGAAAATCCAAGTACACCATATCTGCTGCATCTCCTTTGTCTACTCTGCTTCTAATTTCCTCAAAAAACTATAGTAGGTTAGCCAGGCAGGATTTTCCTTTCAGGAACCCATGCTGGCTTTGGCCTATCTTGTCAGGTGCCTCCAGGTATTCCGTAATCGCATTCCTAACAATCGATTCCAACAACTTCCCAACCACTGATGTCAGGCTAACAGGTCAAGAGTTTCCTTTCTGCTGCCTCCCATCATTCTTAAATAGCGGAGTAACATTTGCAATTTTCCCGTCATCCGGTACAATGCCAGAATTTATTGATTCTTGAAAGATCATGCCTCCACAATCTCTCCAGCTACTTCCTTCAGAACCCAAGGGTGCGTTCCATCAGGTCCAGTTAATTTATCCACCCTCAGACCATTAAGCTTCTCGAGCACCTTCTCAGTCGCAATTTTCACTGCACACATACTTCACTTCCCTGATACTCTTTAATGTCTGGTATACTGCAGATGTCTTCCACTGTGAAGACTGATGCAAAATATGCATTCAATTCCTCTGCCATCTCTGCGTCTCTTATTACAATATCTCCAGCATCATTTTCTATTAGCCCCATATCTACCCTCGTCTCTCTTTTACCCTTTATATACAGTACTTAAAAAAGCTTTCAGTATCTTCTTTAATATTAGTCGCCCAGCTCCTTTCATAATTCATCTTTTCCTTTCTAATGACCCTCTTAGTTTTCTTCTGCAAGTTTTTAAAAGCTTCCCAATCCTCTATCTTCCCACTGGCTTTGGCTTCCTTGTATGCCCTCTCTTTTGCTTTTACTTAGGATCTGACTTCATTTGTCAGCCACAGTAGTGTCCTTCTTCGATTTGAAAATTTCTTCTTATTGGAATATATCTGTCTTGCAGTTCCCTCATTTTTTCGCAGAAACTCCAGCCATTGCTGCTCTGCTGTCCTTCCTGCTAGTGTTCCTTTCCAGTCAACTTTGGCCAGTTTCCCTCTCATGCTGTTGTAATTTCCTTTATTCCACTGAAATACCAACACATTGGATTTTAGTTTCTCCTTCTCAAATTTCAAAGTGAACTCGGTCATATTGTGATCACTGTTCCCTAAAAATCACTGATCATGTTTCAGTCTCCGCCACTGTCTGCAAAGAGATTGTACATTCTCCACATGACTGCATGGGTTTCCTCCAGGTGCTCCAGTTTCCTCCCACAGTCCGAAGGTGTCCTGGTTGTGGAGTAGACTTGATGGGCCAAATGGCCTAACTCTGCACCTATATCTAATGGTTAGGGTTACTAGGTTGTGGTCATGCTATGCTGGTGCCAGAAGTGGGTAAAGAGCCCAGCACAATCCCCACTGATTTGATTTGACTAGTTTCACTTTATGTTTTTGATGCACTTGAGACAATACTGCTAATCTTTAAAAATATTGATTTAGCATTACAGTACCATTGTTGCTTGCATGTTTTTCAAAAGCACCATTGCTGTGAAAACTATAGGCCAAGAACAAGTTGTATTGAGTTGGAAACTAAATAGTGCTAATTATCTGCAGGCCTTGTGTCATCTTACATTTCTTATTCTAAGAACCTTCTGAACGTTTTTTTAAAAAGTATTTCTCCTGTTCCCACCCTGCCACAAATGATTTTAGCATCATGTTCTGGTTGTTTTCTAGTCGTTTGGCCTATTGCTGTATGGAAATCCAGATGCAAATGATTGCATGGCTGACAGATAAGTTTGAGTAACGCATACCGAAGTGGAAGATAGGCTTTCAGTTCTCATACTTATGCAGTTATACATGTACACTTTTGTATGCATTGCACAGTAAATGGAAACATTTGCAAGAGCTTTGTATTCATGTGCACACCATTACTTCTTTGGTTATTGTTTATATTTTATGAATCTGGTATAAAACCATAACATAAAGGAACAGGATTAGGCTGGTTGGCCCATCGAATCTGCTCTGCCACTCCATCATGGCTGATCTATTATCCTCTCAGTCCTATTCTCCTCCTCGTAAACCTTTGACACCCTGTCCAATCAAGAACCTACCCACCTCTGCTTTAAATATACTCAATGACTTGGCCCTATAGCCGCCTAATCACCACCCTTTAGCTGAAGAAATTCCTCCTCATCTCTGTTCTAAAGGGACATACCTGTATTCTGAGACTGTGCCTTCTGGTCCTAGACTCCTCCGCTGGAAGAAACATCTTCTTCTCCTCATCCACTCTATCTAGGCTTTTTAATATGCAGCAGGTTTCAGTGAGATCCCCCCCCCCCCATTCTTATAAACCAGTGCGTACATGCTCAGAGCCATCAAACACTCCTCATATGTTAACCCTTTAATTCCTGGATCATTCTCCTGGACTCTTTCCAATGCCAGCACATCCTCTGTGAGATAAGGGGCCCAAAACTGCCCACAATGTTCCATATGCAATCTGACCAATGCCTTATAAAGCCTCAGCATTACACCTTTGCATTTATATTCTAGTCCTCTCCTCTCTAGTATTGTTGACACCATGAAAATGGTTTTTAGTACCAATGTAACACATTTTGGAGAGGGATGCACCTAAATTATGACTAAAAATATCAATGCATTGAGGAACTGTGAATCAAAATTAAATGAACGTTAACACTACAAAGGAAGAAAATGGAACAGGAAAACAGATATTGGCAGCTTCTGACTAGACATGGTTCCAAGGGCTGTGTTGCCTGCCTGGTGCCCGGGTTCGGGACATATTACCTAACCTGCAGAGGATTTTGCAGTGGGAGTTACCGTGGTCCATGTGGGTACCAACAACTTAGGTAGAATGGGGAACGAGGTTCTGCTGAGGGAACTTTGAAGCTAGGGACTAAATTAAAAAGCAGAACCAAAAAGGTGGTAATTTCTGGATTACTGTCTGAGCCATGTGCAAATTGGCATAGGGTCAAAAAGATTAGAGGGTTAAATGCGTGGCTCAAGGATTGGTGTGGGAGAAGTGGGTTTGAATTCATGGGAAATTGGCACCAGTATTGGGGAAGTAGGGAACTATACAATGGGACAGGCTCCACCTGAATTGTGATAGGACGTGGATCCTAGCGAATTGCATAACTAGGGCTGTGGATACGGCTTTAAGCTAAATAGTGGGGGGGGGGGTGGGTTCAACAGATTGGAGAAGTATGAATAAAGTAAAAAAGAAAAGTATGGATAAGGATAAAAAGCAAAAGATAAAAAAGAGGAAAGTAAGAGTGGAGTGAAGAAAAGTCAAATGCAAAAGAGAAAAAGATTACAAGATAGTAAAAGCACAATGAGTGTAAGGGCACTTTATTTGAATCCCCGTAGTATTTGAAACAAGGTCAGTGAACTTGTGGCACAAATCAGTACAAAGAGATATGATTTAGTGGCCATTACAGAAATGTGGCTGCAGGGTGGAGAGGATTGGGAATTAAATATCCAAGGATATCAGGTAATACGGAAGGATAGGCAGGAAGGTAAGGGAGGTGGGGTGGCGCTCTTAAATAAAGATGAGATCAGGGTGATAGAGACGATGCAAGATCTAAGGAGCAGAATGGTGAATCCATCGGGGTAGAGATTAAGAATAGTAAAGGGAAAAAACTCACTGGCAGGAGTTGTCTATCAACCACCGAATAATAACTTTACAGTGGCACAGGCAATAAACAGGGAAATATCTGAGGCATGTAAGAATGGAATAGCAGTTATCATGGGGGATTTTCACATGCACATAGATTGGGTGAATCAAGTTGGTCGAGGCAGTCTTAAGAAGGACTTTATAGACTGCATCCATGATGGCTTTCTTGAACAGCATGTTACTGAACCTACAAGGAAACATGCTATCTTAGATCTGGTCCTGTGCAATGAGACAGGTAAAATTAGTGATTTTGTAGTTAGAGATTCTCTTGGAAAGAGTGATCACAGTATGAATGAGTTTCTCATACAGATGGAGGGTGCAGTAGTTCAATCTAAAACCAGTGTATTATGCCTAAACAATGGAGACTACAATGGGATGATGGAGGGTTTGGCTAGTGTAGACTAGGAACACAGGATATATGGTGGGACAGTTGAGGAACAGTGGAAGACTTTCAAAGAGATTTTTCACGGTGCTCAACAAAAATATATTCCAGTTAAAAGCAAGGACAGTAAGGGTGGGGATAGCCAGCCTTGGATAACTAAGGAAATAAAATAAGGCATCAAACTAAAAGCTGGTGCATACAAAGTCACCAAGTGTAGTGAAGATTGGGAAAACTTTAAAAAGCAATAAAGAAAGGGAAGGTAGATTATGAAAGTAACTAGGAAAAAAATATAAAAGTGGATAGCAAAAAGTTTTTATACTTTATACTTTATTGTCGCCAAACAATTCATACTAGAACGTACAATCATCACAGTGATATTTGATTCTGCGCTTCCCACTCCCTGGATTACAAATATTAAATATTAAAAATAGTAAAATTAGTAAACATTAAACAATTAAATTATAAATCATAAATAAAAAATAGAAAAATGGAAAGTAAGGTAGTGCAAAAAAACCGAGAGGCAGGTCCGGATATTTGGAGGCTACAGCCCAGATCCGGGTCAGGATGCGTTCAGCAGTCTTATCACAGTTGGAAGGAAGCTGTTCCCAAATCTGGCCGTACGAGTCTTCAAGCTCCTGAGCCTTCTCCCGGAGGGAAGAGGGACGAAAAGTGTGTTGGCTGGGTGGGTCAATTATATAAAGTGGAAAAGGGTGGCTAAAATGAATGTAGGTCCCTTGGAGGACAAGAAGGGGGAATTGATATTGGGTAATGAGGAAATGGCACAGGCTTTGAATGACTATTTTGTGTTGGTCTTCACAGTGGAAAGCACATCCAACATGCCAAAGAGAGATGTTATGGGTGCAATGGGAGGTGAGGACCTCGATACAATAGCTATTACTAAAGAGGTAGTGCTGAGCAAACTTGTGGGCCTGGAGACAGATAAGTCCCCTGGTCCTGATAAAATGCATCCCAGGGTACTGAAAGAAATTGCAGAAATTATAGTAGAGGTCTTGGTGATAATTTACCAAACTTCTCTGGACTCTGGGCAGGTTCCAGCGGATTGGAAGACGGCAAATGACACGCCACTGTTCAAAAAAAGGATGTAGGCAAAAGACAAGTAACTATAGGCCAATTAGTTTAACATCTGTAGTTGGGAAAATGCTTGATGCTATCATTAACGAACAAATACGAAGCGTTTGGAAAGAAATGGATCCATCAGGCAGATGCAGCATGGATTCAGCAAAAGCAGGTCCTGCTTGACAAACTTACTGGAGTTATTTGAGGATATAACAAGCGCAGTGGATAGAGGGGAATAGATGGATGTTATTTACTTGGATTTCCAGAAGGCATTTGATAAGGTGCCACATAAAAGACTTGTCCATAAGATAAGGATGCATAGAGTTGGGGTGATGTATTAGCACGGATAAATGATTGGCTAACTAATAGAAAGCAGAGAATTGGGATACATGGGTGTTACTCTGGTTGACAATCGGTGGTGAGCGGTGTGCTGCAGGGGTCAGTACTGGGCCTGCAACTGTTCACGGTATACATTAACGATCTGAAAGAGGGGACCGAGTATAGTGTATCTAATTTGCTGATGATACCAAATTGAGTGGAAAAGCAAATTGTGCAGAAGATACGGAGAGTCTGAGGAGAGGTATAGATAGGTTAAGTAAATGCACTTTGGAAGGAAAATGGAAGATCAGATTATTATTTAGATGGTAAAAAAAAAATTCAGTATGCTGCTGTGCAGAGGGAATTGGGAGTGCTTGTGCATGAATCACAAAAGGTTGGTTTACAGGTGCAGCAGGTGATCAAGAAGGCAAATGGGATGTTGGCCTTCATTGCTAGAGGGATTGAATTGAAGAGCAGGGAGGTTATGCTGCAACTGTACAGGGGCATTGCTGAGGCCACACCTTGAATACTGCATGCAGTTCTGGTCTCCTTACCTGAGGAAGGATATACTGGCTTTGGAGGCGGTACAGAGGAGCTTCACCAGGTTGACTCCAGAGATGAGGAGAGATTGAGTCACCTGGAATTCAGAAGAATGAGAGAAGATCTTATAGAAACACATAAAATTATGAAAGGGATAGATAAGATAGACACCAGAAAGTCGTTTCCACTGATAGGTAAAACTAAAACTAGGGGACATAGCCTCAAGATTCGGGGGAGAATATTTAGGACGGAGATGAGGAGGAACTGCTTTTCCCAGAGAGTGGTGAATCTGTGGAATTCTCTGCCCAATGAAGCAGTGGAGGCTACCTCAGTAAATATATTTAAGACAAGATTGGATAGATTTTTGCCTAGTAGAGGAATTAAGGGTTATGGGGAAAAAGCAGGTAGGTGGAGATGAGTTCATGGCTAGATCAGCCATGATCTTATTGAATGCAGGAGCAGGCTCGACGGGCCAGATGGCCTACTCTTGCTCCTATTTCTTATGTTCTTATGATTTCTTCAGTCTAGATTTCTCATGAAATGCCAAATATAGAATTGTCACATTGCTTTTCAACAACTATAATGCACTTTGAGCAAAGTCTAAGAGAATGGTGGGTTAGCAAGAGATGAGATAATTACGTGATCATTGAAATCAATTATGAAGCACTGAGGATGAAATGCTAATAATTAATTAATTACTAAATTTCAGCCTGTAATCACTCAGCTGGTTTTCCTGCTGCCAAGCGTCCCCTTAGAAACTTCCACAGCTCTTAAAGGGTGATATTGCTCGCTTTGGGAACCACTGATCTAACCCTTCCCTTGCACATCACCATCCATGTGCCTATCCAAGAGTCTCTTGAATGTCCTTAATTATCTGCTTTTATCACCACCGCTAGCAGGGCATTCCATGCACCCTCCACTGTCTGTATAAAAAACTTACCTCTGATGTCTTTTATACTTCCTTTCTTGCAATTAGCTTGAAATTATGCTCCCTCACATTAGCAATTACTGCCCTGGGAAAATATATCTGGCTATCCACTCGATCTGTCCCTCTTATCATCTTGTACAACTCTGTCAAGTCTCCTCTCCACCTCCTTCTCTCCAAAAAGAAAGGCCCTAGCTCACTCAATCTTTCCTCATAAGTTATGCTCTCTAATCCACTCCTGTTTCCTTCTCCAACCTTATTATTCTTGTTTCTTCTCCTTTCCTGCCTGGTCTTGATGAAAGGTCTCAGCCCAAATCTCCAACTGTTTATTCCCCTCTGTTGTTATTCCTCTCCACGCCTTGTGGCACATTGGGCAGCAACCATGCCATTTCTTTAGCATACTCAACCCAGCACACATGGAAAGTGTGCAAGGAGCCAGCTGGATTTGAACACAAGACCACTCACCTTGAAGTCTGACTGCACCACCGGTCTGCATGCCTCTCCGTAGATACTGCTTAACCTGCTGAGTTCCTCCACCATTTTGCTCTCTAATCCAGGCAGGATCATGGTAAATCTCCCATCACCTTCACTATGCATCCATCACCTTTGTTTTTAATCTCTTCTGCCTTTCACAGTTTCATGAGACCTGCATTCTGATCTCCTCTTCCCTTCCCCTTAAGTCTTAAAATCTTCAGTTAGTTCCAATTCTGATGAAATGTCATTGAGATGAAATTTTAGCTTTGTTTCTCTCTATGTGGATAACGGCTAATTTGCGATTTCCAGTATTCCTCTCAAAATACTGGAGTAACTCAGCAGTTCTAGCAGCGCCTATGCCAAGACCTGAAATGTCAACTCTTCATTCCTTTCCGCAGATGCTCCCTGACCTGCTGAGTTATTCCAGCATTTTGTGTGGTACTTTGGATTTCCAGCATCTGTAGAATCCCTTGTGTTTATGACTTCCAGTTCTTCTCACTTTATTTCAGATATCCAGAGACAGCAATATTTTGTTTTTTGAAAAGTACTGATGCTCACCTTATGCTTTTGCGGTCATTTCCTGGCATTTGAAAACCATGAGGAACAAATCCGTGCTCTAGGTACAACATGATGTAGGCCCTTTGAGGGGAATTTCTGCAGTTTTGTGCTTCCTCTGGACTCCATAAGAAACTGATTTTGTAATGCTGTCATCAGTCAATGATTAATAATGAAATATATTATACAGTATCTTTGAGCTACTGGGAAGATTTGGCAATGTGGTCATTCCCCCATGTTGGCAGTGTTCATTGGCCTCGATAGCTGACAGAGTAATTACTGTACTACCATGCAGTGACGCTAGATGGCACTGCAACTCTTGTATCCTCCTGTATTTGTTCTGACTTTCACAGTTAGTGTGGAGTCTCAACTAACCACTGCTCCAATAAACCCAAATAAATATACAAGCATTAATGTCTATCTCTCCCAAGCTACTTCTTGGTACAATCTGCTGTGCTAATAGCATTAAATTTCAATTTGTGTGTTCTGTTTAACAGTGTTCAAAGTTCAAACTAAATTTATTATAAATGTATATATATGTCACATTATACAGTAGATTCTGGTTAATTGAGGTAGCTGTTAATTTGGGACAGCTCTTAAAGTACAAAAACTAAATCAGGAAAATAACCGGGATTCCCTTTGTTTATTTGGGACACCATGCTAAGTGACTGGGTTGAAGAGACTGTTGCCGAACAGTTTCTAACTAACACCACGCGTGTGCACTTTCATGGTCGTTCTACTCTAATTGTGCTTAGAACAATTAGTTTTTAAATAGCTTTGGTTATGTGTGTTTGTGTTCAAAAAGCAGTGATTGCATACATTCTCTGATATTAAATGGAACTATTGAAAACTATTGACTATTGACGGTTGGCGAAAAATAAGCAGCAAGATAATTCAGAACCGTTTTGCTCACAGTAGTTTCAAACATTTAGACTTGCAGGTGCCAGAAATGGTTGGAGTGAAAATGAAACAATTCACTACTTAAACAAGTTAGGACTTATAGAAGTATCAACAGTCATCTTGAATGTTACAATGAAAATGAAGATTTGGAAGATGTTTTGTATGAAGACAGTCCATTATCTGCACTAGGTGTCTGCGTTGATTTTGTTCATTTACAGTCAATCAAGAGAACACGGCAGATGAACTCCTCTGTCGATAACTATTGTGAACTAATACACAGTTTTCTAGTATTGGGGAGGTATTGGTAGCGTTCTAATTTGTTCTGTATATCATTTAATTACATAAATTGTTATTCAGTTTAACAGTAGTTTGTCTTTTTTGTAACTATTTCCATGAAACTTCGGCTAACTGGAGCAGCCACTTAATTGGGCCAAAATGTACCAGACTCACTATGTCCCAATTAATCAGTATCCACTGTATTACCCTGACATTCATTGTCTTGCAGACATTTACAGTAAACCAGAGAAATGCAATAGAATCATTGAAAAACTCCACAGAAAGACTGACAAACAATCAATGTGCAAAAGGCAAGAAAATGCAAACTTAAAATAATAAATAAATAAATAATACCGAGAACATGAGTTACAGAGTTAGTCTGTAGTTTGTGGAATCAGTTCAGAGTTGAGGTGAGTGAAATTATCCACACTAGCTCATGAGCTTAGTGGTTAGAGCGTAAATTGTTCCTGAACCTGGTGGCAGTAGTGAATAGAGATCTTAGTCTGGATAATGGGGGTCCTTGATGATGGATGCTGCTTTCTTGTGGCAATGCTCCTTGTGGATGTGCTCAACGATGGGGAGCGCTTTGCCTGTGGACTGGTATTTATCTACTCAGTCACAAAATTATGAAATGATTTGGTCGTGAACAATTTTCCCAGGTCTGGTAATTGCAGTTCAATATAATCTAGTAGCTCTGTGGCGATCTTGTTCCACAGTAGTGTTTGCTGTGTACTATCTATTGCTTTATCATTGGTTTCACTGCCCTGAAACTCACCTCTGCATTCCTGCTCATGTACGTTTATTGCTGTGGTGAGGACCACCTTCCTCAGTTTTTCTGATCTACACTATGTCTGATGACTGTAGCTTTCCTCTGTCTTTGATGTTGGTATTAAATCTTGTCACATTGCCTGGTTTGGGGTGTGGAGAAGGGCGATTGACTCCTTTTATGTCCTGTTGTGTTAGGGAGCTTTGCACTTGATTTTACTACTCCATTTCCTTAGTCTAGTTAGATCTATGGGCATCAGCAATTATAAGACCATAAGGCCATATGACATAAGGACAGAATTCGGCAATTTGCCCTATCGAATCTACTCTGCCATTTGATCATGGCTGATTTATCTCTCAATCCCATTATTCTACCTTCTCCCCATAGCCTTTGACATCCATACTAATCAAGAACTTATCAACATCTGCTTTAAATATACCCAACGAATTGGCCTCCACAGCCCGTCTGTGACAATGAATTCCACAGATTCATCATCCTCTGGCTAAAGAAATTTCTCTTCATCCTTGTATTATGAAGTTTGTGGGCATGCTCAGTAAATCCAAAAACCATAATACTGCACCAACAAGGCAGACAACCAGCGTGCAAAAGACAGCAAATTGTGCAAATACAAAAAGAAAGAAAAAAAGGAATAATAATAATAATATATAAATAAGCAATCGTTATTGAGACTTTGACAATAAAATGTACTATGAACTTTGAACATGAGATGAAGAGTCATTAAAAGTGAGTCCATAGGTTGTGGGAACAGTTCAATGATGAGTTGAGTGAAGTTATCCTCTCTGGTACAAGAGCCTGATGGTTGAGCCAATGTTCCCTCAAACAATTACTCCAACCAACTTTTGCAAGTTGTGATTTCCACCAGCATTTCTCTTTAGTTTGAATCAGGCATCTGCAATTTGTTGTTCTTCAACCTTCTGTTTATGCTTACGCCAATGATTTAGAAGTGAAGCTTATATCAAGTTCAAAGTAAGTTTATTATCCAAGTAGATATTTATCACCATATATAATCCTGAGATTCATTTACTTGTGAGCATTCACAGTAAATATAAAGAAACACAGTAAATTCACAGTAAATATAAATTTGTTCCTGATGTTGGGGAAGTCCAGAACGAGGGGTCACAGTTTGAGGATAAAGGGGAAGCCTTTTAGGACCAAGATTAGGAAAAACTTCTTCACACAGAGGGTGGTGAATCTGTGGAATTCTCTGTCACAGGAAACAGTTTGAGGCCAGTTCATTGGCTATATTTAAGAGGGAGTTAGATATGGCCCTTGCAGCTAAAGGGATCAGGGGGTATGGAGGGAAGGCTGGTACAAGGTTCTGAGTTGGATGATCAGCCATGATCATACTGAATGGCGGTGCAGGCTCGAAATGCCGAATGGCCTACTCCTGCACCTACTTACTATGTTTCTAACAGAAAATAATAATTCTAATATATAAGCAATTAATTTTGACAACATGAGTTGGAGACCTTGAAAATGAGTGAGTCCATAGCTCACAAGATCACAAAATTGCTAGTGTGTTAAGGCGGTTCAAAAGTATGTTACTTAAAAGGAATTTACAGGCTGCGGATTGCAGTGAGAGTAGTTCAGAATCAGTATAATATCACTGGCATATGTTGTGAAATTTGTTTACTTTCTGGCAGCAGTACATTGCAATACATATAAAAACTGTGAATTACAATTGAGTGTGTGCCTTCAGGCTTCAGTACCTCCGTCCTGATGGTAGCAATGAGAAGAGGACATGTGCTGAGTGATGGGGGTCCTTAATGATGGATCTGCCTTTTTGAGGCACCACTCCTTGAAGATGTCCTGAATACTTCAGATGCTAGTGCCCATTGTGGAGCTGACCAATTTTACAACTCTGCAGCTTACTTTGATCTTGTGCAGTAGCCGCCCCATGCCAGACGGTGATGCAGCCAGTTAGAATGCCCTCCAGGGTACATCTGAGAAATTTGCGAGTGTTTTTGGTGACATATCAAATCTCCTCAGACTCCTAATGAAATAGCCACTGGCTTGCCTTCTTTACAGCTGCATCAACATGTTGGGTCCAGGTTACATTCTTAGAGATACCCAGGAACTTGAAATTGCTCACTCTCTCCACTTCTGATCCTTCTGTGAGGACTGGTGTATGTTCCTTCGTCTTACCCTTTCTGAAATCCACAATCAGTTATTTAGTCTTCCTACGTTGAGTGCAAGGTTGTTCTATGACACCACTCAACCAGTTGGTATATCTCTCTCTTGTACGTCTTCTCATCTGCAAACAATGTTTTTACTGTCAGCAAATTTATAGCTGGTTTTTGAACTGTGTGTGCCTAGCTACACAGTCATAGGTGTAGAGAGAGCAGAGCGGTGGGCTGAGCTCACATCCCTGAAGTGTGCTAGTGTTGATTGTCAGCAAGGTGGAGATGTTATTTCTAATCCACACAGATTGTGGTCTTCTGGTTAGGAAGTCAAGGATCACAATTGCAGAGGGAAGTACAGAGGCTCAGGTTCTGTAGCTTTTTGATCAGAACTATTGGAATAATGATGGTAAATGCTGAGCTATAATCAATAAACAGCATCCTGACATATAGTAGGTATATTTAGAAGCTTTGTAAACTGCCTGCAAAATGTCACCATGTTACACCAGTGCCATCTCGGGTGGAGGATATGCACCATTTAATGTTTATTGAAAATGTGTTTCTTATTGTTATTTCAATGTGATGTTTGCCATTTTTATATATCTGTAATAATTACAAAACATGTCTTTGATTTGTGCCCTGCAGTTGACATCTGTTTGCGATGTATTGATTGAAAATTATGTTCCCGGGAAACTGGCAGAAATGGGCCTTGGATACAAAGACATAGAAGTGATTGCCCCACACATTGTATACTGTTCAATTACAGGTAAGAAATTATTTGAACTTTCTTTTCAGATAACATATTTATAGCTTATCCAATCATAATGCAGAGTAGATGGAGTTTAAATTCTGCATTTGTCCTTTCTGAAGAGGAATCTCAGGGTTATATACTGCATACATACTTTGATAATAAATGTATTTTGAATCTTGGACAGTTAGGAGACTTAGATCATAAGACATAGTAGCAGAATTAGGCCATTCAGCCCATCGAGTCTGCTCTGCCATTCCATCATGGCCGATTTATTATCCCTCTCAATCCTATTCTCCTGCCTTCTGTCTGTAACCTTAAACGTCCTGACTAAATAAGAACCTATCAACCTCCTCTTTAACTATACCCAATGACTTGGTCTCCACAGCCCTCTATAGCAATGAATTCCACAGATTCACTGTCCTCTGGATAAATTCCTCCTCACCTCTGTTCTAAATCGTAGTCCATCTATTCTGAGGCTGTACCTTCTGGTCCTAGACACCCCCACTACAGGAAATGTCCTCTCTACGTCCACTTGATAGGTTTTAATGAGATCCCCCCCCCCCCATTGAAGTAAACTCCAGCCACTACAGGCCCAGAACTATCAAATTTGTTTTTATATGGCACTTCTCTGTACATTGGGATGTGTTGAAGTGCTTTTCAATACCAAATTCTGATTTACCTATCACATGTATATTGAGATAGCCAGTGAAATGTGTCATTTTTGTTAACAGTCAGCACACTCAAAGATACTCTGGGAGCAGCGTGCAAGTGTTGCCACACATTCTGGTGCTAACATACCATGCCCACGATGTTTAACAGAACACAACAACCATCACAACAAAGCAAGACATACAACAGCAAAACAAAACAATGTTTTCCATCCCTCCCACCAGCTTCCCCCCCACCCGCTTACACATACAGACAGATATCCAACCCCAGGACAAGCCCCCCAGTCCATATCCCCAGGTTCTCAGACTTGTAAACATCGTGTCTCTAGTCCTGGCCTATCAGGCTTCCTCTTCCAGACTTTATGATTATCCTTCAGGCTTTGATCTTTGGTATCCACTCTCAGATACCAGGCTCTTAAACCTGAAGACATAGAAGCAGAATTAGCCCATTCAGCCCATCAAACCTGCTCGTCCATTCCATCGTGGCTGATTTACTATCCCTCTCAACTGCATTCTCTTGCCTTCTCCCCGTAGCCTTTGACACCCTGACCAATCAAGAACCTATCCTATCGATTACTGCTTTAAATATACCCAATGACTTGGCCTCCACAGCCATCTATGTTAATGAATTAACAGATTCCCCACCCCTCTGTCTAAAGAAATTCCTCCTCAACTCTGTTCTAAAGAGATGTCCTTGTATTCTGAGGCTGTGCCTTCTAGTCCTAGACTCCACATCCACTTTATCTATTCCTTTGTACTGAGTATAAGGTTTTATTATATCTTGCTTTAGGATTCCCTTATTATGCGATTATTAATTAATCCTGTCTCACTTAAGGAAAAAAAGTCTAAAATAGACTGTCCCCCCACCTTCTAACTCTACTCTTAATCTTTCTTTCTCCAGTCCTGCTGAAGGGTCTCTACCCAAAACGTCGACTGTACTCTTTTCCATAGATGCTGCCTGGCCTGCTGAGTTCCTCCAGCATTTTGTGTGTGTTGCTTGGATTTCCAGCATCTGCAGCTTTTCACTTGTTTGTGCTAAAGTAGACTGTTCTTGGAAACACACTCAAAATGCTGGAGGAGCTACACCTCCTCCCTCACTACCATTCAGTGCCCGAAACAGTCCTTCTAGGTGAGGTGACACTTCACCTGTGAGTCTGTTGGGGTCATCTACTATGTCCGGGACTCCTGATGTGGCCTCCTGTATATTGGTGAGACCCGACGCAGATTGTGAGACTGTTTCGCCAAGCACCTGTGCTCCATCCGCCAGAAGAGGTGGGATCTCCCACTGGCTGCTCACTTTAATTCCACTTCCCTTTCCCATTCCAATATATCAATCCATGGCCTCCTCAACTGTCACGATGAGACCACACTCAGGTTGGAGGAACAACACCTTATTTTCCGCCTGGGTAGCCTCCAACCTGATGGCGTGAACATCGACTTCTCGAACTTCCAATAATCCCCCTTGCCCTTCACCATTCCCCATCCCCTTTTACCATATTGCCTCCCTCTGGTGCTCCTCCTCCCTCATTTTTCTTTCTTCCTTGACCTTCTGTCCTCTCCTATTAGATTCCCCCTTCTTCAGCCCTGTATCTCTTTCACCAATCAATTTCCCAGCTCCTTACTTCTCCTTCCTCCCCCACCTGGTTTCACCTATCACCTTGTGTTTCTCCCTCACCTCCCCCACTTTTCAAATCTACTCCTCATCTTTTTTTTCCTCCGGTCCTGCTGAAGGGTTTTGGCCTGAAACTCTTTTCCATAGATGGTGCCTGGCCTGCTGAGTTGCTCCAGGATTTTCTGTGAGTTGCTTGGTTTTCCAGCATCTGCAGATCTCTCTTGTTTTAGACTGTTCTGTGGTTGGCTTTACAATGCTCCGTTCTGAAGCCTTTCCATGAACTTACCTCCAAAATCAATGTCATATAGTTGTAAAAGTCCAGGAGTTGAAGCTGAATGCTGAAGACTGGAGACTGGAGGCACAGAGGCCTGCGGGGGGTGGGAGGGAGGGAGGAACGAGGCTTGTTTTACTGTTGTTGTTTTGTTCATTGTTGTATTCTGTGTTGTTGTTCTGTCAAACATCCTGGGCTTGCTATGTTTGCGCTGGCATGTGCGGGCTGCCCTCAGCACACCCTCAGGTGTGATGGCTGTTAACACAAACAACACATTTCACTATGTTTCAGTGTACATGCAATAAATAAATCTGAATCTTGATACAACACATTGTCGCAGGAAAGCAGCATCCATGATCAGGACCCCCACCACTCAGTTCATGCTCTGTTCTCTCTGCTGCCATCAGGAACAAGGTACAGGAGCCTCAGGACTCACATCATTAGATTCAGAAATAGTTATTACCCCTCAACCATCAGGCTCCTGAACCAAAGGGGCATAACTTCACTTGCCTTATCACTGAAATGTTCCCACAACTATGGACTTACTTGCAAGGACTCTTCATCTCATGGTCATGATATTTATTTCTTATTTATTTATTATTATTTCTTTCTTTTTGTATTTGCACAGTTTGTTATCTTTTGCACAATGGTTGAACGTCCAGTTGGTGTGGTCTTTCACTGATTCGATTATAGTTATTATTCTATTACGGATTTATTGAGTATGCCTGCCAGAAAATGAATCTCAGGGCTGTAACTGTACTTTGATAATAAATTTACTTTGAACTTCGAACTTCACCTCCTTTACCTAATAAAGTAGCCATGGAGTGTCTGTGGCTTTTAGCTGCTGCAGCCCATCCACTTCAAGGTTTTTTTCATGTTTTTCATTCAGAGCCACTCTTCTGCGCACCACTGTTGCTGTGTTATTGTTGCCTTTTGCTTAGAGATACGGCATGCTTACAGGCCCTTCCCGCCCAACGAGCCTACGGCGCCCAATTACACAATGTGAATGATTAACCTACTAACCGGTATGGTCTTGGACTGTGGGAGGAAATTGGAACACCCGAAGGAAACCCACATCCATCACGGGGAGAACATACATACTGCTTGCAGTCAATGGCAGGAATTGAACCCTGGTCGCTGGGCTATATTGGCATTGTGCTAATCACTATGCTATTCTGCCGTCACACGCAAAATCTTCTACAGTTGTACTCAAGTTTGGGAGAGTGTGGGAGCTTCCCGCATAATTACCTATGCTATAGCAAGATGTGGGAAGCCTTCAACTATATGAGGTGCATCCTGACTTGGTCTGATCACCTCATGAAGTGGAGATTAACTATTAGTATGTGCATGGTCATATGATCTCCAGGACCGAGTGCAATTGGCTCACATTGAGGTAGTGCTAGAAGGGTGAGGAATAAGTATGTTTGGGAACAGTATCCCAAATTAATTTTTTTTTCATCATCTTGGGCAATTGTATTGCTGCTCAGAATAGAATGAGAATGCTCCAAATGTGATTGTATTGCTGGCTTAATAGAGTAGATGGCCATTTCTTACAAGTTATTTTCAAGTGCTTGTCTTACGTGTTTAAAATGTACTATTTCAATCCGAGTATAAAAAGTAATTATCTTTTTATGTTTGGGTTCAAAATCTTTTTCTAATCTGTGCAGAAAAATTTGATTTATTATGGTCGCTCTAAAAGTAGAACCCTCAAGAATGTAAAAGAAATGCAAGAAAAACATGTTTTGAAATTGCAGTAAATCTTTTCCAACTTTGATGGAACTGCACATGAACAGAAACAGCATGTACTTTCTATATAACACTTTATTGTGAAGCTTATTGCATGTTTTGTCTCCTCAAGAGGGCTGGTTTAAAATACAGAGGATTCTGGTTAATTGGACCATCGGTTAATTGGGCAGCCACTTATTTGGGACAACTCTTAAAGAACAAAAACTAATTGAGAAAATAACCTAGATTCCCTTTGTTTATTTGGGTCACTATGCCATTTAATTGGGCACAAAAAACTTGCTGAATAGTTTCTAACTAGTGTCAGTTGCATGCATTTGTGTGGCTGATTGACACTGCACCAGGTTTAAAGTGAACAATTTTTAAATAGTGCCAGTTGCATTGTTTGTCTTCAAAAAGCAGTACCACTAATAGTTGACGAGAAATAAGCAGTAAGACAATTTGAAGCTGTTTTGCTCACTGAGGTTCCAAGCATTCTGGATTGGAGATGCCAGAAGAGAAAGTGAAATGATTTCATTACTTCAACAAGCTAGGAACTATGAAGAATTTGAAGGCAATGACAATTGTCTTAAAAGTTACAATGAAAATGAAGATTTGGAGAATGCAGTCAATGAAAGGATTGTATGAAAGCAGTCCATTATCTGCACTGGGTGTCTGCACTGAATTTGTTCATTTCCAGTCAAGCAAAAAAAAAACGGCAGCGTACACTGGATGAATTTCCCTGTTGATAACTATTAGGAACTAATATACAGTTTTATAGCATTCTATAGGTAGTATTCTCATTTGTTCTGTATTTCATTTAAATATATTATTCAAAGATCAAAGATTCAAATTATGTTTATTATCAAAGTATGTACACAGAATTTATCTCTGAGGTTCCTCCTCCCACAAGCAGCCAAAAAAATAAAGAAACACCATGGACCCCTTTCAAGAAAACTTTAAACACCCAGTCTACGAAAAAAGAACAAATTGAGCAAATAGCAAAAAACAAGTGAACAACAAATAGAATATCACACATCAAAGCAGTAGGATTCAGTTCAGTTCAGCGTTGTGTCGCTAGCCGTTGCTGGCTGCAGAGTCATTCTTTGCGATGTGCCTCAGTCTGCATTGATTGTCCTGATCAATCCAATCAAAAACAGCAAAAAAAAGTGTAACCAGAATCGTGAAAACATTGAATATGAACCTGGAAGTCCCCAAAATGAGTCCATAGTCTTGCCGATCTATCCTGGTATCGTGGATCCCAAGACTCCTGTTCTTTCCCCTGATTGCAGCTAGCGAGAGGGAGGGAACACCTGACCATCCTTTGCTGTCATCCTCGTCGACTTCAACTTGCTCGAAGTCTTAATCAGAGAGAAGCAATGGAATCGATCATGGGCTTGCACCCTCGATTCCTCAGTCGGAGAGAAGCAATGGAGTTGATCATGGGCTCACACCCTGGATTCCTCAGTTGGAGAGAAGCAATGGAGTCGATCTTGGACTCACACCTTTGATTCCTCAGTCGGAGAGAAACAATGGGGTCGATCATAGACTCACACCCTCGATTTCTCAGTCAGAGGAAGAAGTGAAGTTGATCTTGGACTCACACCTTTGATTCCTCAGTCAGAGAGAATCATTGGAGTCGATCTTGGACTCACACCTTTGATTCCTCAGTCGGAGAGAAACAATGGAGTCGATCATAGACTCACACCTTCGATTCCTCAGTCAGAGAGAAGCAGTGGAGTCGATCATGGGTTTGCACCCTGGATTCCTCAGTCAGAGAGAAGCAATGGAGTCAATCATGGACTCACACCCTCGATTCCTCAGTCGGAGAGAAGCAATGGAGTCGATCATGGGCTCACACCCTCGATCTCTCAGTCAGAGGAAGCAGTGAAGTTGATCTTGGACTCACACCTTTGATTCTTCAGTCAGAGAGAATTATTGGAGTCGATCTTGGACCCGCGCTCCATCTCCAGCTTACCTGGCCTCCAGGCCGCACACTTTGCTCCAAATCTCATTGAATATCCTCGGAGAAAGCGAAGTGCCAGATTGCTCAACCAGCCCAAAAACCACCATCAAAATGTAAATCACAGGTCCTAATCGCACGCAGTTTAGTTGTAGAATCATATTTGAAAGAAGAACTAAAGGAAGAAGTTTCATGGAATGTCATTTGTCACGTTGTTTACTGGTGTCACATTGCAATTGTTACTCAGTTAAATGGTAATTTGTTCTTTTTTACACCTTTTAACTATTTGCATGAAACTTTAGCTAACTGGGGCAGCTGCATAATGGGCCAAGGTGTACTGATACCAATGTGTCACAGTTAACTAGAATCCACTGTATTCTATGTAAGCAACATGTGTGAAATATTGAAATTTACACTTTGATATAAATCACAGGTATATTTATATCAATGTACTGATAACTGTTAAGGTACTCTCTGCTTTGTGAATAAGTAGTTATATCACCTTATATTCCATCTGGGTAGCCTCCAACCTGATGGCAAGAACATTGATTTCTCTAACTCCCAGTAATTTCTTTCTCCCTCACTTTTCTTTCTTTTTCCAATCCCCATTCTGGCTCCCCTCTTACTCTTTCTTTTCTCCTCAGCTGCCTATTACATCTTACATCCTCCTCTTTCTTTCATAGTCGTTGTCCTGTCCAGTCACGTTCCTCCTTCTTCAGCCCTTTACCTCTTGCACCTATCACCTCTCAGCTTCTTACTTAATCCTTCTGGCCCCACCCACCTTCCCCCTCACCTGGTCTCACTTATCACCTGCCAGCTTGTACTCTTCCTCCTCCCTTCACCTTCTTTTTCTGAAATGTTGACAGTTTATTGCTCTCTATAGATGCTGCTTGACCTGCTGAGGTTCACCAGAATTTTGTGTGTGTTGCTATGGATTTCCAGCATCTGCATAATCTCTTAAGTAATTTAGTTAACTCATTACCAAGCACACTGATGAAGTCCTCTTCCAGCAGAGAGATTAAATTTTGTAAGTATATTGAAGTTGGGTCTTCAGTGGAGTTTTCAATCTCTTGTAGAACTAGAGGTCATGAATTAAGGGTGAAAGGTAAAATATTTAAGGGGAACCTGGGGGAAACATCTTCGGGTAGTGAGAGCATGGAATGAACTGTCCGTGGAAATGATGGATATAGGTTTGTTTTCAAGATTTAAGAGATGTTTAGGTAAGTACATGAATGTGAGGGCTATGGAGGGCTATGGTCCAGGTGCAGGTCAATGGACCAAGCAGAACAGTAGTTTGGCACAGACTAGGTGAGCTGAAGGAATTGTTTCTATATTGTTATGTTCTACGATTCCATTGTCATGTAAAAGTATAAATCCTTAAGGCTTCAATTTCATGATTGCAATGAGGCCACATGCTAAAGTATTTTGACACTATTCATCATCTCTGTTAACAATTTGGATGAGAATGTAGTGCCATGGTTAGTAAGTTTGCGGACGGCTTTCATGCCAGAAACAGTACTTACAACACATATTGACAGAAAATGTCAGAAACACTCATTAGGAGAGAGCAACAGAGTTGATGTAATCTGAACTACAGTATGCTAGTAACCAATGTGTGTTAAATAGGAGAGAACAAGGAATATCTATGATAGGGTGCAGTCCAATTTCAGAATTATACAGATAGAAGTGGTGCTGGTAGAAGAAAGTCTTGTTAATCACAGCTGATCGATATGGAGATGTGCAAAAAGATTAATAAGGGCCTGTACTGTGTTGTGATTCTCTATGTTCTAACAAAAGAAGGTCCAGAGAAAGTTCACACAAATGATCCTGGAAACGAAAGGGTTAATGTATGAGGAGTGTTTGATGGCTCTGGGTCTATTACTAGAGTTTAGAAGAATGAGGGGGAAGGGGTGTCTCATTCAAACGTATGAATAAATGATGAGGAGTTTCTTTAGCCAGAGGTTGGTGAATCTGTGGAATTCATTGCCACAAATGGCTGTGGAGGTCAAATCATTGGGTATATTTAAAGCAGAGATGGATAGGTGTCAAAGATTAACGGGGAGAAGGCAGGAATATGAGGTTGGGAGAGATAATGAATCAGCCATGATGGAATGGTGGAGCATAGTTGGTGGACTGAATGGCCTAATTCTGCTCCTCTATGTCTTATGGTCTAACAAATGAGAGATTGCAGAAACATCGGGATACAAAGCACTTCAGTTTTCTATAAATCTGAACTGAAAATGAATGAATGCTCGAAATGCTCAGCTTGTCAGGCAGCAGCAGCAGTGAAAGTGAATAGTAATAACAGTACAGGTTGATGACTGGATGTAAGATGGGTAATCAGTACATACATATTTGATGTGTACTCATTATTTTACTGTAGAGAAACGTGCAAATTAGTTTACGCACATTCAGGAACCATATTTCTTGCAGGCATTTACAGGAAAATAGAAAATAGATACATTCCAATTTTTGTATAGTTTTTCCATAAGTAAGACCATAAGTTATAGGAGCAGAATTAGGCCATTTGCTACATCGAGTCTGCTCCATCATTTCATCATGGCTGATACATTTCCGTCTCAGCCCCAGTCTCCTGCCTTCCCCCTGTAACTCTTCATGCCCTGACCAATCAAGAATCTATCAATCTCTGCCTTAAATATACCCAATGACTTGGTCTCCACAGCTGCCTGTGGCAGTGAATTCCACAGATTCACCACTCTCTGGCTGAAGAAATTCATCATTGCTTCCATTCTAAATGGATGTCCCTCGATTCTGAGGCCGTGCCCTCTGGTCCTAGACTCCCCCAGCATAGGAAACAATCTCTTCACATCCACTCTATCAAGGCCTTTCATCATTTGATAGGTTTCAATGAGATCACCCCTTCATTTTTCTGAATTCCATGGAGTACAGGCCAAGCGATAACAATTCTATATATTCTATTGTATTTTTTTATTTTCCATTTTCCTGCAAGTGCCTGCTAGGCAATGAAACTCAAGGCAGTACATGGTGACATACCCATACTTTGATAATAAATTTTCTTTGACTTTGATAAAATGTCAACAGATAAATTAAAGTTTTTTATTGATACTTGGTAACAACATAGGAGGTAGCTATTTGGTCACCTCACAGAGGAATCACATTTCCCACTACTTTTTTCTGTAACCTATTCTCCCCATATTCTTAGCAGGTTCCAGGACAGGGGATCCCAACCTGAGGTCCACAGACCCCTCTGGTGTTCCTCAGGGGTCAATATTGAGACCGCTACTTTTTACATTATCAGTAATTTAGATAGTGGAATTGATAGCCTTGTGGATGATAAGAAGATAGGTGGAGGGGTAGGTATTGCTGAGAAAGCTATGTGATTGCAGCAGGACTTGCACAAATTGGAAGAATAGGCAAAAAAAGTGGCAGATGGAATACAGTGTTGGGAAATGTATGATAATGCATTTTGGTAAAAGGAACAATAGTGTGGACTATTATCTAAATGGGGAGAAGGTTCAAACATCAGAGGTGCAGAGGGGCTTTGGAGTCCTCGTGCAAGACTCCCAGAAGGTTAATTTACAGGTTGAGTCTGTGGTAAAGAAGACAAGTGTGATGTTGGCAGTTATTTCAAGGGGAATAGAATATAAAAGCAAGGAGATGATGCTGAGATTTTATAAGACACAAGTCGGGCCGCACTTGGAGTATTGTTAACAGTTTTGGGCCCCATATCTCAGAAAGGATGTGTTGTTGTTGAAGAGAGTACAGAGGAGGTTCAGGAGGATGATTCCAGGAATGAAGGGGTTAACATATGAGGGGTGTTTGGCAGCTTTGGGCCCATACATGCTGAAATTTAGAAGAAAGTGGGGGGGGGGGGGGGAGATCTCAATGAAACCTACCGAATGTGGAAAGGATGAGGGTGAATGTGGAGAGGACATTTCCTATGTTGGGGGTATCCAAAACTAGAGGGCACAGCCTCAAAATTCAGGGGCGTCCTTTTAGAACAGAGGTAAGGAGGAATTTTTCTAGCCAGAGAGTAGTGAATCTTTGGAATGCTCTGCCAAATCTGTGGGTATATTTAAGATGGAATTTGCTAGTTTCCTGATCGGTCAGGGCATCAAAGTATATGGTGAGAAGGCAGGTGTATGGGGTTGAGTTGGTTCCGGGAGTGGCCATGATAGAATGGCGGAGCAGACTCAGTGGGCTGAATGGCCTAATTCTGCTCCTATGTCTTATGGTCTTAATGGTTGGGGTTCATTGCATAAATAAAGTTTGGGAACCCCTACCTTAGTCCTACATATCTTGGACTACTGTACAAGACCATAGGGTATTGCCTCAGAATACAAGGATATCTTTTTAGACAGAGATGAGGAGGAATTTCTTTAAGACTAGGTATTCTGCAGGTGCTGGAAATCCAGAGCAACACATACAAAATACCAGAGGAACTCAGCAGGTCAGGCAGCATCTATAGCAATTAATAATCAATCTACATTTTTGGCCAAGACCCTTGGCCAAATCCTGATGAGAAGGGTCTTAGCATGGAATGTTGATTGTTTATTCATTTCCATAGATGCTGCCTAACCTGCTTAGTTCCTCCAGATTTTTGGAGGAATTTCTTTAGCCAGTGGGTGGTGAATCTGTGGAATTCATTGCCACGGATGGCTGTGGAGGCCAAGTCATTGGGTACATTTAAAGCGGAATTTGATGGGTTCTTGATTAGTAAGGGTGTCAAAGTTTATGGGGAAAAGGCAGTAAACTGAGGTTGAGAGATATAATAAATCAGCCATGGAGTTAGTTGACATTTATGGGATATAGATCATTTGCAGATGTAGGTGGAGAAATAGCAGATGTAGTTTATTCCATGCAGGTGTGAGCTTTTGCACTTTGGGAAATCAAATGTAAAGGGAAGTACACAGTTAATAGAGGGACCCTTAACAGTGTCATTGTAACAAGGGATCCTCACATTCCCAACAAGGAGGAGGGTATGTAGAATCCACACCCGGACTGCCAAGCTCAAAAGCAATTACTTTCACAAGCACTAAAGCTGATCAACACCTCCACCCACTAACCTGCCCCTCCTCTCTACCACTACCTGTCAGAGTCTCCTTATTATTTTCATTCACTGAGATACAGTACAGAACAGGCCCTCTGACCCTTCGAGCTACACCACCCAGCAGCCTCTGATTTAATCCTAGCCTAATCACAGCACAATTTGAAATGACCAGTTAACCTACCAACTCATATGTCTTTGGACAGTGGGAGGAAACTGAGCACCCAGAGGAAACCCACATGGTCTCGGGGAGAACATAGAAACTCCTTGCAGGCAGTGGTGGGAATGTACAGACACTGCCATCTGATTCCTGGATGGACTTTGAACCCTTGAAGTCTTGGACACTACCTCACTTTTTTTTTAATATATGGTATTTCTGTTTTTTTGCACGATTTTTAATCTATTCAATATGCATATACTGTATAAAAGTATACAGAATAAGATTTATTTATTTATTCATTTATTTTTTCTTCTATATTATGTGTTGCATTGAACTGCTGCTGCTAAGTTAACAAATTTCATGTCACATGCCAGTGATAATAAAGCTGATTCTGATTCTGATTCCTGTACCTAGCAACACACGTAAAATGCTGGTGGAACGCAGCAGGCCAGACGGCATCCATAGGAAGAAGCACAGTCGACGTTTTGGGCCAAGGCCCTTCGTACCCTGACGAAGGGTCTTGGCCCGAAACGTCGACTGTGCTTCTTCCTATGGATGCTGTCTGCCCTGCTGCGTTCCACCAGCATTTTGTGTGTGTTGCTTGAATCTCCAGCATCTGCAGATTTCCTCGTGTTCCTGTACCTAGTGTCAGTTTATGGACATACAATCAATCTACAGTATGTATGTGAGCTATCATATATATTTATATTTATTGTGCTTTTATTATTATTGTGTATTTACCTTACTTTGTTTTTGTGCTGCATTGGATCGGGAGTTTATTCTCCTTTACACTTGTGTACTGGAAATGACATTAAACAATCTTGAACTTGATCTTGGGATCCACGTCATAGTTTCCTGAAAGTGGCCATGCAATTTGATAAGAAGACATATGGCAGGCTTCCCTTAATTCATCAAGACACTGAATTCAAGAGCCAAGAAGTTACTTAACAGCTTTATAAAACTCTGGTTAGGCTGCATCTGGAGTATTGCATTCATTTCTCATTGCCCCACTATAGGAAGGATGTGGAAGCTATAGAGAGGGTGCAGAAGGGGTTTACCAGGATGCTACCTGGATTAGAGGGCGTGTGCTATAATGAGACTTCCTTTGGACAAACTTGGGCTGTTTTCTCTGGAGCTTGGGAAACTGATGGAAGATCTGATAGAAGTTTATACAGTTATGACAGACAAAATAAACAGCATTCATCTTTTTTCCAGAACTGAATTGTTTAATGCTCGCAGGCATTTAAGCTGAGAAGGAGTAAGTTCAGAGGAGATATGTGGAACAGGCTTGTTTTTGCAGAGAGTGGTGGGTGCCTGGAATAATCTGTCAGGGGGTGTTCTGGAGGCAGATACCATAAGACAAAGGAGCAGAATTAGGCCATTTGGCCCTTTGAGTCTGATCTGCCATTCCACAGGCTGCCTCGTATTCTACATTCCATGGGCACCATGGTAACATAGCTGTTAGCGCAACGTTATTACAGTGTGGGGTGTTCCAGAGTTCGGAGTTCATTCTGGTGCCCTTCTGTACAGAGTTTCTGTACATTTTCCGTATGGAATGAATGGACTTACCCTGTGTTCTCTGGTTTCTTTCCACAATCCACAGATGTACCGGGTAGATTAATTGGTCTTTGTAAATTATCCCATGAATAGGTTAGGGTTAATTAGAGAAGCTGTTGATAGGGCAAAATTACAGTCAATTGGATGATTTGCAATGTACGAGGCAGACAAAATTGGAAAGGGTGAACACAGGACTGAAGGTGCACAGTATACAGAATAAGGTAGACAAACGTATCACATTTACAGATTGGCGTCACTGAATCGTGGCTGAAAGAAGATTATAGTTGGGAGCTTAACAACCAAGGACATACATTGGATCGAAAGGACAGGCAGGAAGGCAGAGGGGGTGACATGGCTCTATTGGTAAAAAATGAAATCAAATCATTAGAAAGAGGTGACATAAGGTCAGAATGTGTTGAATCATTATGGGTAATGCTAGGGAACAGCAAGAGTATAAAGACCCTTTTGGGAATTATATACCGATTCCCAAATAGTAGTAAAGATGTGGTCTATAAATTACAACAGGAGATAGAAAATGCATGTCAAAAGTACAATGTTACAATAGTCATGGGGGATTTCAATATTCAGGGAGTTTGGGAAAATCAGATTGGTGCTGGATCCCAAGATGGAGATTTTCTAGAATACCTATGAGATGGCTTTTTAGAGCAGTTTGTGGCTGAGCCCACGAGGGGGTCAGCTATTTTGCATTGAGAGTTGTGCAGTGAACCAGAATTGATCAGAGAGCTTAAAGTAAAAGAAACCTTAGGGGAAAGTGATAATAATATGATTAAATTCCCCCTGAGATTTGAGAAGGAGAAGCTAAAGTCACTGTTGTAAAGGGAAATACAGAGGCATGAGAGAGGAGTTGTCCAGTTTTGATTGGAAAAGAACACTGGCAGGGATGACGGCAGAGCAGCAATGGCTGGAATTTCTGGAAGCGATTTGGAAGGCACAGGATATATATATCCTAAGAGGAAGAAGTATTCTAAGAGGCAAGATGACACAACTGTGGCTAACAAGAGAATTCAAAGCTAATATAAAAGCCAAAGAGAGTGCATATAATAGAGCAAAATAGGTAGGAGGTTTTTTTTAAACTAAAGGCTGTGTTCAGGAAGGGCCAGAGTTGCCTCTAATTCCCGAGGAGACTGAGATCCTCTGGAGTATGCAGGCCTCTTCTTCACATGTTCTACTAGTCTGTTGTCGCCAATACAGTCTTCAATCTGATGGCGTGTTGGGGCAATGACATCAAGAAAGGTGATGCCAGCACGCTCAATAAACTGACATGAAAGACTGGCTCTGTTATAAGAGTCAAACTGGACCCAATAGAGATTATGTAGAACAAAGGCCCCCTGGAAAATCCTCACAATTCTGGACAATGTTTCTCACCCTCTGCATGCCACCTTGCTGAACAGAGGAGCACTTTCAGTAATAGATTAAGATAACACGTTGCTCTAAAGAGCGCTATATGACGTCGTTCTTACCTCGGCTATTAGGTTCTATAATGAGTCAACTTATAGCCAGGGAAGTGATGATCCCCCTCCCACCTGTTAGACTGTTATTAATTTTTGTTTACCTGAGCTCTGTTTAAGCTCTATTTACCACACCCTGCTATCGCGGACACCCTGTGCAATACTGTGCCATACTACCATCACTTCTTATCTGCACAATGTGAATGTTCACCCTTACTGTATAATATTGTGGTATTTCTTGCAGTACCATCTTATCAGTGTGAACCCAGAAATCTTGTAAATCTTGCAGTCTTTGACTTGAAAATCTTGTACATCTTATTTTTAGGGTAACTTATTCTTTTATTCTTTCTTACTTCTCTTCTAATATTTGTATATCTGTGTACTTGTAATGCTACTTGGCTTGCCTTGCGCCCTAAACTCCTGGTGGAGTCATCAGGGCGCCGTCATGACAAGCTTTGCACCAATCTGTTCCATCTGTCGTGGTTGTGTGCCAGAGCCTGGGTCACCACAAATGTTTTCCCTGTCCATTCTTTAATGTTGTCCCGTACTATCTCAGCTTTCTTTTCTTCACTGTTGTGAGGAGGTCTTCATGGGGGCCACTGTGGTGCTGGATGGTCCTGCTCATTTGTGTGTGGTCCAAGTATGAGATGTTCAAAATGTTGCGATAGTATCTCATTTCCAATGCCCGTATCTTCCTCTGTAGCTCTGATGTGAGGGTCCATGTCTCACATGCGTACAGGAAGATGGAGAATACCAATGCACGCAGGAGTCTGATCTTGTACTTCATGGTGATGTTGCTGTCCCTCCATATTGTCTTGAGTTTGGATAGTGCAGTCATTGTCTGTGTGGTCCTTGCCAGGATTTCTGGTCTTGATCCTTCATCACTGATGATTGCCCCCAGGTATTTGAACTGCTGCACTGTCTCAAGTTTCTGACCATGGACTGAGATGTCTGTAGTGATGGCACCGTTGACATTTGCCTTGAGCTTGGTCTTCTCGGCAGTTATTTCCATTCCAAACTTTGTGGAGGCTCTGTCAAGATGGCTGACCATGTTGGCCAGTTCATCCTCCTTTCCTGCAAGTCCATCAATGTCGTCAGCAAATCTTAGGTTTGTGATGTTCCTCCCTCCGATGCCTACTGTGCCCACATGATCTTCAAGGAAAACAATCATGATTCATTCCAGGAAGACGATGAGAGTGGGGGAGAGGAGGCAGCCCTGACGGACTCCTACAGAAGTATGGAACCACTCCCCGATGGTGCCCTGAGCGAGTACTGCACTGGTTGCCTTGGTGTAAAGCTGATGGATTGTATTCTCGGTAACTTCCGCCACCTCCAACGGGATCCCACCACTAAGCACATCTTTCCCTCCCCCTGCTGCTTTCTGCAGGGATCGTTCCCTACACGACTCCCTTGTCCATTCGTCCCCCCCATCCCTCCCCACTGATCTCCCTCCTGGCACTTATCCTTGTAAGCGGAACAAGTGTTACACATACCCTTACACTTCCTCCCTTACCACCATTTAGGGCCCCAGACAGTCCTTCCAGGTGAGGCGACACTTCACCTGTGAGTCGGCTGGGGTGATATACTGCGTCCAGTGCTCCCGATGTGGCCTTCTATATATTGGTGAGACCCGACGCAGACTGGGAGATTGTTTTGCTGAACACCTACACTCTGTCCGCCAGAGAAATCAGGATCTCCCAGTGGCCACACATTTTAATTCCACATCCCATTCCCATTCTGATATGTCTATCCACGGCCTCCTCTACTGCAAAGATGAAGCCACACTCAGGTTGGAGGAACAACACCTTATATTCCGTCTGGGTAGCCTCCAACCTGATGGCATGCACATTGACTTCTCTAACTTCCGCTAATGCCCCCATCTCCCCCTCGTATCCCATCCACTATTTATTTAAATACATACATTCTTTCTCTCACTCTCCTTTTTCTCCCTCTGTCCCTCTGACTATACCCCTTGCCCGTCATCTGGGTTCTTCCCCCCCCCCTCCCCCTTTTCCTTCTCCCTGGGCTTCCTGTCCCATGATCCTCTCATATCCCTTTTGCCAATCACCTGTCCAGCTCTTCGGTCCATCCCTTCCCCCTCCTGTCTTCTCCTATCATTTTGGATCTCCCCCTCCCCCCCCACTTTCAAATCTCTTACTAGCTCTTCCTTCAGTTAGTCCTGACGAAGGGTCTTGGCCCGAAACGTCAACTGTACCTCTTCCTAGAAATGCTGCCTGGCCTGCTGCGTTCACCAGCAACTTTGATGTGTGTTGCTTAAATTTCCAGCATCTGCAGAATTCCTTGTGTTTGGATTGTATGAATCAGCTTCTGGCCCATGTTAAATTTCTTCATGGTGGCCCATAAGACATCATGCCAGACTCTGTCAAACGCCTTTTTGAAGTCTATGAAGACACGGTAGAACTCTCTCTGATGCTGAAGGTATTTCTCACAAGGGTGCAGAGGTTGAAAATCTGCTCAGTGGTGCTTCTGCCCTTACGGAAGCCTGCTTGTTCCTCGGCAATGATGTCTTCTGCCTGAGGTCTCAGTCTGTTCAAGATGATTTTGTGCATTACCTTGCTTACATGGCTGATCAAACTGATGGTACGGTAATTCTGGCAAAGTTGGAGATTGCCTTTCTTGGGAAGCGCAGTGATCAGCGACTGAGTCCAAGGTGTTGGCCATTCACCTGTGTGCCACATCTTATTGCAGATGGTGGTAAACATGTCTATCGTGGCCTCTCCTCCTTGCTTCAGCAGTTCAGCAGGGATGTTGTCAACTCCTGCTGACTTCCCGCACTTCAGTGATCATATTGCGACTTCAGCTTCTTCATGCATGATTGGATAGTCTTCCTCATTGGAAGATTCCTGCACATTCAGTAGGCTTGGATCCCGTTTGCTCTGGTTGTTGTACAGTTCTGAACAGTACTCTAATGCTACTGTGACACTGTAATTTCCTTTGTAATCAATAAAGTATCTATCTGTTTATCTACCTATTTATCGAAATAAGTAGGAAAAGATGGAATAGGAAAGTAAGCTAGCCAGTAATATTAAAGAGGATACCAAAACTTTTTTCAGATACATAACATGTAAGAGAGAGATGAGAGTGGATATCAGACTGCTGGAAATAATGCTGGAGGGGGAGTAATGTGGGACAAGGAAATGGTGGATGAGATGAATAACTATCTTGCATCAGTCTTCACTGTGGAAGACATTAGATTAGATTCAACTTTATTGTCATTGTGCCGAGCACAGATACAAAGCCAATGAAATGCAGTTAGCATCTAACCAGAAATGCAAAGAATAGTGTTATTTACAAAATAACTGCGAATAAGAAGTAAGTGCTACAGCACACACATATTGAATACTGAGACAGTACAGTATGGGTGCAATACTGCTTAGTGATGTGAGGTTCAGCAGGGTCACAGCCTCAGGGAAGAAGCTCTTCCTGTACCTGCTGGTGTGGGAGCGGAGGCCCCTGTAGCGCCTACCGGATGGGAGGAGAGTAAAAAGTCCATGGTTAGGGTGAGATGCATCCCTGATAATGCTTTTCGCCCTGCTCAGGCAGCGTTTATGGTAGATGTTCTCAATGTAGTATGCCGGAAGTTTGAGAGTGTCAGGGGGCAGAAATGTGTGAATTTGACATTACTAGGGAGAAGGTTCTTGGGAAACTGAAAGGTCTGAAGGTGGATAAGTCACCTGGACCAGATGTTATCCATCCTAGGGTTCTGCAAGAGTTGGCTGAAGAAATTATGGAGACGTTAGTAATGTTATTTCAAGAATCAATTGATTCAGACATGGTTCTAGAGAAATGAAAATTGCAAATATCATGCCACTCTTCAAGAAAAGGAGAGAAACAGAAGTAAGGAAATTATAGGCCAGTTAACCTGACCTGAGTGGTTAGGAAGATGTTGGAGTCGATTATTAAGGATGAGGTCTCAGGGTACTTGGAAGCACATGCTAAAATAGGCTGTAGTCAGCATGGTTTCCTTAAAGGAAAATTTTGCCTGATAAATTTGTTGGAATTCTGTGAATAAATAATACGTAGGATAGACAGTTGATGTTGTGTACTTGGATTTTCAGAACACCTTTGACAAGGTACCACACATGAGGCTTCTACGAGGCCATGGTATTACAGGAAAGGTTCTAGCATGGATGAAGCAGTGGCTGATTGGCAATAAAGTGGGAATAAAGGGAGCCTTTTCTGTTTGGCTGCCAGTGACTAGTGCTGTTCCTCAGGGGGTCTGTGTTGGGCCTGATTCTTTTTACATTATATGTTAGTGATTTGGTTGATAGAGTTGATGGCTTTGTTGCAAAGTTTGCAGATGATATGAAGTTTTGAGGAAATAGAGAGGCTACAGAAGGAATTAGACTGATTAGGAGAAGGTGCAAAGCTATGGCAGATGGAATACAGTGTTGGGAAGTGTATGATCGTTCATTCACTTTGGTAGAAAAAATAAAAGGGTAGACTATTGTCTAAATGGAGAGAAAATTCAAAAACCTGAGGGACTTGAGAGTCTTCGTGCAGGGTTCTCTAAAGGTTAATTTGCAGGTTGATTCGGTGGTGAGGAAGACAATTGCAATGTTAGCATTCATTTCAAGGACTAGAATGTTAAAGCAAGGATGTAATACTGAGACTTTATAAAGCACTGGTGAGGCCTCACTTGGAGTGTTGTGTGCAGTTTTGTGCCCCTTATCTTAGAAAGGATGTGTTGAAAGAAGGTTCAGAAAAATGATTCCAGGATTGGAAGGCTTATCATATGAAGAGTGTTTGATGACTCTGGGCCTCTACTCACTGGAATTCAGAAGAATGTTGGGTGACCTCATTGAAACCTATGAAATATTGAGAAGCTTCGTTAGAATGGATGTGGAGACGATTCTTCCTCTGGTGGGACAGTCTAAGACCAGAGGACACAACCTCAGAATTGAGGGGCATCCTTTTAGATCAGAGATGAGGAGGTATTTCTTTAGCCAGGGAGTGGTCAATCTCTGGAATTCGTTGCCACAGGCATCTGTGGAGTCCAAGTCACTGTGTATAGTTAAGGTAGCTGTTGATAGATTCTTGATTGGTCAGGGCAAGAAGAGATATGGGTGAAATCAGGATACTGGGGCTGAGAGGGAAAATTGGATCAGCCATGATGAAATGGCGGAGCAGACTCGTGCGCCCAAGGGCCTAATTCTGCTCCTATATTTTACCGTCTTGTGGGGTTGCTGGGGTGACATGACGTGATGGGCCGCAAGAACCTACTCTACACTGAACCGCGAAATAAATGAATAAATAAATTCCATTCATGGGCTGATTTATTATGCCTCTCAATGCCGTTCTCCTGCATTCTCCCATTTGATGACCTTAATAATTGAGAACCTATCAAGCTCTCTTTTTATATAAGGCTGTTATATAAGAGATGTTTAAGAGGCTCTTGGACAGGAAGGAATGTACAGGGAATGGAGCGATATGGACAGTTCAGGCAGAAGTCATTAGATGCCATTAGTTTGGCATAACATTATAGGCAAAGAGCTTATTCCTGTACTGTACTGTTCTAAGTTCAATGTAGAGCAAATAGTAAGGACGTTTCCTGAATGTACTGAATGAGTGGAATGTTATAACATTCCATACAAATACAGGTTATTCTCAATGTATGAGAGAGGGTGCACTTGTATCTCTCTCATCATCAGCCCAACTACATCCTGTCACCCCAGCCTCCAAAGGTAACTTGCCAAAGGTCATGTGAATAACTCCATTAATTAGTTCCATATCACAACATGACTTCAGTAGAATCAGCTATGTAATGTATTAGAAACACCTTCAATGCCCCTGGACTAGGCAGGGGAGATAGTCAGCCATGCGTGGCATAACATGTTTGTTTCATTTGAAGTGAAGTGTAAACTGCAGAGGACTGAAAGTGATCAATTCTGCATTGAAAATACTGCCATTTCCCAACGTAACCCAGCATGAACAGCAAGTCATGTAATTGAGAAGCAGTAAGGTGCACATTGAAATGGAGATAATTTTAAAATGTTGCCAAAATCTTGAATGAAAAGACAATAGATTTCTAAGGTTCTGCTGGGGACTAGATTATATCACGTCATGGGATAAACTAGTGGTACATTCTGTGCTTCACTTATTTTGTGCCTTTGTATCTTTTGGCAGATTGTGCGAGGTTTTATCAGTGCATTTGTGCAAAATGGGAGATAATCAAGTCAGCAGCTGGTTGAATTGTGTGCTTGAATTAAACTGGATTAACATTGGACCTACTTTTTCTGTTCGGATTACTTCTCCAGCCCCACTTGTTGCCTGTCTGCAGGAAGTTCAGACATAATTAACAGGCGTGTTATCTGCGTGTAGGAAGTTCAGGGATATTGGAATGCTTCCACTGCATTGGCAGTACCTTACAAACGGGGATAATGACTGAAAATAAGAAAAGGCTGTGTAAAGAGGACTGTTTAAAAGTGGCTATTGTTTGAAAGTATGGGAATTTTCCACGTTAACCTAATGTGAGGGGTAAGGAAGATAAGGAGAGTCATAGAGCACTACAGCCCAGAAACAGGCACTTCGGCCCTTCTGGTCCATGCAGAACTGTTATTCTGCCTCCTCTAGTCAACCCGCGCCTGAACATGACCCTTCCATCCGTGTATTTATCCAAACTTTTCTGGTTGAATGTTGAAATCAAACCCCAATCCACCACTTCTGCTAGCAGTTCACTGAGTCAAAAAGTTCCCCATTATGTTCCCCTTAAACATTTCACCTTTCACCTCAACCCATGACCTCTAGTTCTGGTCTCACCCAACCTCAGTCGAAAATGCCTGCTTACATTTACTCTGTCTATACACTTGTAATTTTATATATCTCTATCAAGTCTCCCCTCATTCTCTTGCACTCAAGAGAATAAAGTCCTGATCTATTCAGCCTTTCCCTAGAACTCTGGATCTTAAGTCCAGGCAACATCCTTGTAAACTTTCTCTGTGCTCTTTCAATCTTATTTACATCTTTCCTGTATGTAGGTGACCAGAACTGCGTACAATGCTCCGAAGTAGGCCTCACCAACATCTTAAACTTCAACATAACATCCCATCCCCTGTACTCAGTACATTGATTTATGAAGACCAATGTGCCAAAAGCTTTCTTTATGACCCTATCTACCTGTGATGCCACATTTTAAAAATTATTGATCTGCATTCCCAAATCCCTCAGTCTGTTTCAATCAGAAGACATTCAGGCTGTGTTTGAACCTGATTAGCATTTTCAGACAGATAGCTTGCTCAATTTCAGATTGCTGGCTTCCATGTTGCGAGCTGGTCCACTCCTGATGACCATCAAACAGAGTGATTGACTGAAATTGGTTCTCCTATAATGCTAGTTTATCACACAATAAAATATGATCCGGTCCATTTTCTGTTTGCATCTGAAGGCCACCCAGTTTTGAAATGTGTTTGGAAAAGGCAATGTCTCAAAAAGAAGGTGTCCATCACTAAGGATCCCCCTCGCCCATGAGATGCTCTCTTCTTACTACTGCCATCTGACCAATACAGTCTTTCTGCAATCACATTGCTTCCTCAGCACCACCTACCCCTCCACCTATTTTCATATCATCCATAAACGTTGCCACAAAGCTATCAATTCCATTATCTAAATCATTGAGAAACAATGTGAAAAGAGGCGGTCCCAATACCGACCCCTGAGGAACACTCTAGTCACCAGCAGCCAACCAGAAAAGGCCCTTTTTTTATTCCCACCCGCTGCCTCCTGCCTGTCAGCCATTCTGCTATCCATGCCAGTATCTTTTTGTTAAGCAGCCTCATGTGTGGCACCTTATCAAAGGCCTCCTGAAAATCTGAGGAAATGACATCCATTGCCTCTCATTTGTCCACCCTGCTTGTTATTTCCTCGAAGAACTCTAACAGATTTGTCAGGCAAGATCTCCCTTTACGGAAACCATGCTAACTTTGAGTTATTTTATCATTAGTCTCCAAGTAACCTGAAACATTGTCCTTAATAGTAGATTCCAACACTTTCCCAACCACTGAGGTTAGGCTAACGGGCCTATAATTTCCTTTCTTTTGCCTTACTGCGTCCTTAAAGAGTGAAGTGACATTTGCAATCTTCCAGTCCTCTGGGACCATTCCAGAATCAAGTGATTCTTGAAAGATCATGACTAATGCATCCATTATCTCTTCAGCAACCTCTCTCAGGACTCTGGAATGTAAACCATTTGGCCCAGGTTACTTATCCACCTTAAGACCTTTGAGTTTGCCTAGCACTTTTTCTTTTGTAATACCAATGGCACTCACTCCTGCTCCCTGACACTCACAAACCTCTGGCACACTGCTAGTGTCGTCCATAGTTGCAAAATATCCATTAAGTTCATCTGCCATTTCTTTGTTCCCCATTACCACCTCAGCAGCTTCATTTTCCAGTGGTACAATATTGACTCTCACTTCCCTTTTACTCTTTATATAACAGAAAAAAAACTTTGTGTTCTGCTTTATATTATTGGCTAGTCTACCCTCGTATTTCATTTTTTCCCTTCTCATAGCTCTTTTCCAACTTCCCACTCACTTTTGCTACCTTATATGCCCTTTCCTTGGCTTTTATGCAGTCCTTAACTTCCCTTGTTAGCCACAGTTGCCTAGCCCTGTGATTTGAGAACAACTTCTTCTGTGGGGTATATCTATCCTGCACTTTGTGAACTATACCCAGAAACTTGAGCCATCTCTGCTCTGCCATCATCCCAGTCAGTAGCCTCCTCCAATCCTCTTTCATGCCTGTGTAATTCCCTTTCTGTGTAGTTTCTGAAGAAAATGAGAATCAGGAGGCATTCAGGCACCGGTAGGGGCATACTCTT
This sequence comes from Mobula birostris, assembly GCF_030028105.1. Lineage (NCBI taxonomy): Eukaryota > Metazoa > Chordata > Chondrichthyes > Myliobatiformes > Myliobatidae > Mobula > Mobula birostris. The sequence goes on from NC_092370.1 coordinate 10,130,148, forward strand.
CACACGCTTTTACAGAAGCGGAGTAGTGAGCATCCTTACATGCTGCATCACTGTGTGCCTTGCAAACTGCACTGCGGCAGACAGGAATGCTCTTCAGCAAGTTAAAGCAGTCCAACGCATCGCTGGCACCAGTCTTTCCACCACCAAGAACATATACGCCAGAAAAAGGCCATCAATATCATGAAGGATCCCATATGGACTGTCCTACTCCCATCAAGAGAGGAGGCTACGTAGCATCCATACTGGGACCACCAGGCTCAAAAACAGTTACTTTCCCCCAGCAGTAATACTGATCAACACCTCCACCCACGAACCCAGACCCCCCCCCCACACCGCCAACCACCACTACTTTATCATTTCCTGTCAGAGTCAGCTTATGTACAGACACCCCTGTGTCTGTACATAACAAATAACAGAATAAAAAAATATCAGAATCCGGTTTAATATCACCGGCGTATGCTGTGAAACTTGCTGTTTTTGCATCAACAGTACAGTGCAATACTTAATAAAACCGTGAATTACAGTAAAAAATAAATAAAATTGTTGAATAAGTAGTGCAAAAATAAAAATAGTGAGGTAGTGTTCACGGGTTCAATGTCCATTCATACTTTGTTCTCCTTTACTCTTGTGTACTGGAAATGACATTAAACTCTCTTGAATTTTGAATCTTGACGGATCAAATCCCAGTGCACATGAATACAGACCAACGCAGGAATATATCCAGTTACACCTCAATGAGCGAGACCATCTGCTGCATGACAGCCTATAAATGGAAGACTTGTATTTATATTGCACCTTTCACAATCACAGTATGTCTCAAAAGAATGATCTGAAGGTTTTGGAGATTTACCAAAATGTGTCCTGGCATTGGGATATTAGAAATGTAGCTAAACTGGAGACACTGGGTTCAAAAGTTCAAAGTAAATTTATTACCAAAGTACTTAGAATTTACCATACACTACCTTGAAATCCAGTTTCTTGCAGGCATTTACAGGAAACTAAAAATATAATAGAATTATATGAAAAATTTATATAGACAGACTGACAACTAAAGTGCAGAAGAAGACAAATAGTGCAAACAAAAATTGTGCTGAGACAAGAGTCCCTGAAAGTGAGCCTAGGTCGTAGAATCAGTTCAGTGTTGAGGAGAGTGCAGTTATCCATGCTGGTCCAGGAGGCCCATGGCCGTTGCCAAACCTGGATGTGTGGGGCTTAAAGCTCTTGTACCTCCTTCCCGTTGGCAGCAGCGAGAAAAGAGCGTGGCCTGGATGGCAGGGTCCTTGATGATGAATGCTGCTTTCTTGTGACAGGCAGATAGCAGAAACGTTTCACGAGATCAAAGGCATTATGTAGCTAAATTTCTGCTAAACACTGCTGCTTGGATTAACTGAAATGTTATTCCATATACCTTGTAAGTCATAAACACCTGGGGATATTGTTGAGTCCAAACAGAAAATGGAACACATCGCATTTGATTATGTGAACAGCACAGCAGTGGAAACTGCAAGCAGTTTCAAACTCCTGGGAGTGTACATCTCACAGAAGCTCTCATGGTCCCAGAACACATTCTACACAATCAGGAAAGCTCACCAACACCTCTCCTTTCTGAGGAGGCGGAAGGGAACTGGACTATGCACATCTATACTCACACCTTTCTACAGATGCACAGTAGAGAGCATCCTAACATGTTGCATCACTGCATTGGACTGAAACTGCACTGTGGCAGACGGGAAGGCCCTACAATGGGTAGTCAAAATGACCCAGCACATCACTGGCATCAGCTTCCCCACCATCAAAGACATAAACAGAAAGGAGCCAAAAGAAGGCCAGCAGTATCATGAAGGATCCCACGCCCCCTGCTCATGGATTCTTTATCCCAATCCCATCAGGGAGGAAGTTATGTAGCATCCAGGCCAGGATCACCAGGCTCAAGAACAGTTACATTCCTCAAGCTGTAAGGCTGATCAACACCTCCACCCATGAACCCACCCTTCTACACCCCCCACCACCGCTACTTTATCATTTCCTATTAGAGTCACTAAATATTACAGTCCTCTGGGGCAATGCCAGAATCAAATAATTCTTGAAAGACCATCAATGCTGCCCTCAACTGCATCTCTTCATTTCATGCACGTCTGCTCTTACCCCATCCTCCCTCCACCCTACCAGGGATAGGGTTCCTCATGTCCTCACCTACGACTCCAGCAGCCTCCGTGTCCAGCACACAATTCTCCGAATCTTCCACCACCTCCAATGAGATCCCACCACCAAGCACATCTTTCCCTCCCCCCCGTGACTTTCTGCTTTCCAGAGGGTTCGCTGCCTACGTGACTCCCTTGTCCATTCGTCTCTCTCCACCGATCTCCCTCCTGGCACTTATCCTTGCAAGTGCAACAAGTGCTACCTGCCCCTCCACCTCCTTCCTCACTACCTTTCAGGGCCCCAAACCGTCCTTCCAGGTGAGGTGAGTCTGTTGGGATCATATACTGTGTCCAGTGCTCCCGGTATGGCCTTCCGTATATCAGTGAGACCCAACATAGATTGGGAGATTCCGTCACTGAACACCAGCGGGATCTCCCAGTGGCCACCTATTTTAATTCCACTTCCCATTCCCATTCCGATATGTCCAGCCATCGCCTCCTCCACTGTCATGATGAGACCACACTTAGGTTGGAAGAACAACACTTTATGTTCCGTTTGCCTCCAACCTGATGGTATGATCATTCATTTCTCGATCTTCCGGCAGTGCCTCCCCCCTTTCACCATTACTCATCCCCTTTTCCCTCTCTCGCCTTATCTCCTTGCCCACTCATTGCCTCCCTCTGGTGCTCCTCCCCCCTTTTATTTCCTCCATGGCCTTCTGTCTCTTTCGCCAATCAACTTCCCAGTTCTTTACTTCATCCCTCCCCCTTGAGTTTTCATCTATTACCTTGTGTTTCTCCCTCCCCTCCCCCCACCTTTTAAACCTACTCCTCATCTTTTTCTCTCCAGTCCTGCGGAAGGGTTTCGGCTGAAATGTTGACTGTATTCTTTTCCATAGATGCTGCCTGGCCTGCTGAGTTCCTCTAGCAGTTTGTGTGTGGTGACGTGCCTAGTGTCACTTTATGGGCATATAATCATTTTATGTATATAAACTATTTTACATCCTTATATTTACTGTGTTTTTTTATTAATCTGTTCTTGATCTTATTATTTTTTTTCCCCACTGCATTGGATCCAGAGTAACAATTATTTCATTCTCCATTACACTTTTGTACTGGAAATGACATTAAACAATCTTGAATCATGAAAAAATAGCAATATGGAGAACAAATTTTGGTCAGTCACTCTGTTTGATGGCTACCAGAAGTGAATCAGCTAGGATGCTCCTTTTTTGTTGCAACACTCCACGTAAGTGCGCTCACGGTGGGGAGGGCTCTGCCTGTAATGGACATGGCTGTATCCACCATTTTGTGTAGGTTTTGCTCCTTGGTCTGCTAGAAGTACTTAAAGCTATGAGGTGAATAGAGAAAGTAGATAGAGGGAGATTGCTCTCCTTGGGATGGGCTGAAGAATTAGCCGCATAAAATGATGATGATTGGCCAAATAAACAGAAGTGACCTGACGAAATGCAAAGCAGAAAGCACATGAAAATGCTCAATGGGCAGGCAGCATCTGTGTATAGACAAACAGAGTTAACATTTCACGTTGCCGAATTTTTGTCTGAACTGACAGAAGAAGTTAGTTTTAAGTTGCAGGACCGGTGGGGGAGGGAGGGAATGATATATTATTGAGGGTAGAGAAAGAGAGGCAGAGACAGATAGAGAAAGAAGGAGTAGAGACTGAGACAAAGATAGTGGGGAAGACAGAGAGAGGGTGAGGAGGGAGAGACACAGAGAAAGAGGGGAGGTAGATAAAATGAGAGAGGGTATTAGAGAAAGAGGGAGAGAGAGAAGAGAGATAGAGAGAGGGGAGAGAGACACAGAGAAGGGGAGAGAGAAAGATCAGAGACATGTATAAAACAGTGTAGCAGTTAGTGTGACGTTATTACAGCACCAGTGACTGGGGCTCAGTTCCTGCTGCTGTCTGTGTGGAATTTGGACTTTCTCCCCATTACTGCACGTGCTTCTACCAAGTGCTCTGGTTTCCTTCCACATTCCAAAGACTTAAGGGTTAGTAGATTACTTAGTCACATGGGTGTAATTGGGTGGTGCAGGCTCGTTGTGCTGGACGGGCCTGTAACTGTGCTGTTTCTTTAAATAAATAAAGATTAGAATTGTGCAGTATCAGAAGAGTCTCTTAAAAGACTCTGTTGTATCCGCCTTTACCACCTTCACTGGCAGTTCATTCCATGCACCCACCACTCTCTGAATGAAAACCTTATTCCTGACACCCCCCTTGTACCTACTTCCAAGCACTTAAAACTATGCCCACTCGTGCTGGCCATTTCAGCCCCAGGAAAAAACCTCTGGCTATCCACACGATCCTGCCTCTCATCATCTTATACACCTCTATCAGGTCACCTCTCATCCACCGTTGCTCCAAGGAGAAAAGGCCAAGTTCACTCAACCTATTCTCATAAGACATGCTCTCCAATCCAGGCAATATCTTTGTAAATCTTCTCTTCACTCTCTCTATAGTATCCGCATCCTTCCTGTAGTGAGGTGACCAGAACTGAACACAGTACTCCAAGTGGGGTCTGACTAAGGTCTTACATACCTGTAACATTACCTCACGGCTCTTGAACTCAACTCCACAATTGATGTGGGCCAACACACCATACGCCTTCTTAACAACACTGTCAACCTGCGCAGCAGCTTCGAGTGTCCTATTGTCATTGTCCCCAACATCTCACTGATCCTCCACACTGCCAAGAACCTTACCAGTAATATTATATTCTGTCTTCAAATTTGACCTCTTGAAATGAATCACTTCACACAGATGGGTTCAACTTCTATCTGCCACTTCTCAGCCCAGTTGGGCATCCTATTGATGTCGTGCTGTAACCTCTGACAACCTTCCTGATTATCCACAACGCACCCAACCTTTGTGTCATCAGCAAACTTACTAACCCACCCTTCTACTTCTTCATCCAGGTCATTTATAAAAATCACAAAAAGGAGGGGTCCAGAATAGATTCCTGCAGAACACCACTGGTCATCGTCCTCCATGCAGAATACGAACCACCTACAACCACCCTTTGCCTTCTGTGAGCAAGCCAATTCTGGATCCTCAAAGCAAGGTCTCCTTGGATCCCATGCCTCATGACTTTCTGAAAGAGCCTCGCATGGGGAACCTTATCAAATGCCTTACTGAAATCCATATACACTACATCCATTGCTCTACCTTCATCAACATGTTTTGTTATATCCTCAGTGCATTTTCTAACAGTTATCTTTTCATGAAATACACTTTAATACTGGTCAATTCTGATCTTCACTCCACATTTTGTACCTAGTTCTGAAGAATCAGTGATAGTAATAGTGCAATCACTTTGGTCAAGAATGTTGTTCTCCAGGATCTACATATGTTGGTGCAATGATTGGCCATGGTCCAGCCCCCTTCTCCGCTTGCTGATCGCCATGGGACTTAATCTGGGATGTTAGAGTGGATTCCCTAAATGGAGAACGCCTGTGCATGACTCTTGATAACATGTGGAAGCTGGTGCATAGACGGTCACCACACAGTCCTTGACAGACTGGGGTCAGGATCTAGAGGCGTGGAATGCAAAATGTCTAGGAACCCCTCACCACTGCAGCCTTCTTCCACCTTCGCTGCCATTGTGATATGTCATCATCTTCTGCCAGTTCCACCGTTGAGGCCTTGGTTGGATTGCTCTTTGGAACCTCATCCTCGACCTGACTGCCATGCACGACCTTACCAAGAGTTAAGGAGTAGATGGCTGAACTCAAGATGGCATCACTCTTAGAATCTCAGCAACTTACAAGTCTTTTCGCCACCACAAGATAGCGATCCTTGGAGAAATGAAGAACTAATTGGTGCACTATATGGAGGGATTGAAATCAATACTTTGTCCAGAGTTTCTCTGACCTACACTCAGTGGCCACTGTATTAGATACACCTGTACACCTACTCATTAATGCAAATATCTAATCAGCCAACTCAGTGAATACAAGCATACAAATGAGGTCATGAGATTCAGTTGTTGTTCAGACCAAACATCAGAATTGGGAAGAAATGATTTTGACAATGGAATGATTGTTGGTGCCAGACGGGGTGCTTTGAGTATCTCAGAAACTGCTGATCTCCTGGGATTTTCATGTACAACAGTTTCTAGAATTTATAGAGAATGGTGCAAAAAATGAAAAAAAAATTCACTAGTGGCAGTTCTGTGGGCGAAAATGGCCTGTGATTGAGAGGTCAGCGGAGAATGGCCAGACTGGTTAAGCTGACCAGGAAGGAGACAGTAACTCAAGTAACAATGTCATGCAACAGTGATGGGCAAAAGAACATCTCTGAAGACACAACGTGTCGAACCTTAAAGTAGATGGGCTACAGCAGCAGAAGATCATGAACATACATTCAGTGCCCACTTTATTAAGTACTTAATTAAGTTGCCACTGAATGTATAAGCTGATCTCCTGGAAACTAAGCACTTGACATGTGATGTGTTAAGAAATAAGCCTTGTACCATGTCATTTCTGATTTAAAAGAATAACCTTTTGACAAAATATATATTGTGTGAAATGGTGTGTGTGTGTCTGTGTGTGAAATTTAACCGTTTATAAAATATACAAAAGTGAAAGTGAGCTGTGACTCATTTTCAAGCAACGTGCACAAAATGCTGGAGGAACTCAGCATGTCAGGCAGTATCTGTGGAAAAGAGTAAACAGTTGACATTTCGGGCCTAGACCTTTCATCAGGATGACTGAGTTCCTTCAGCATTTTGTGTGTTGCTTGATTTTCTGCAGATTTTCTTGTGTTAGTAAGTAATGTTCATCTACTTCTTTGCTTGTAGACAATAGTAAATAATAAAGTTAATATTGATGACCAAAGTCATTTCTGTTGGATAGCACAGATTTCAGTTGTACGTTCAGAATCAGAATTGGAATCACTGACATCTGTCATGAAATCTGTTATTTTGCGGCAGCAGTACAGTGCAATACATAAAAAATACTATAAATTAAATAAGAAAAACAGTACACACACACACACACACACACACACACACACAAGATAACTAGAGCAGAAAGAGAGCACAAATGGTGAGGTAGTGTTCATGGGTTCATTGTCTGTTCAGAAATTTGATGGTGGAGGGGAAGAACCTGTTCCTAAAATGTTAAATGTGTGTCTTCTTCAGGCTCATGTAACTCTTCTCTGATGGTAGTACTGAGAAGAGGGCATGTCCAGGATGCTGAGGGTCCTTGATAATGGATGCCACCTTTTCAAGATATCTTCATGCTGGAGAGGCTAGTGCTCATGATGGAGCTAGCTGAACTTGCAACTTCCTTCATCCTGCGCAGTGGTGCCTTCATACAGACGGTGATGCAGCCAGTTAGAATGCTCTCCACGGTACATCTGTAGAAATTTGCTAGAATCTTGGGTGACATACTAAACCTCCTCAAACTCCTAACGAAATATGCACCTGTCGTGCTTTCTTCGTAATTGCATCAATATGTAGACTATGCACATCTATACTCACATCATTCTACAGATGCACAGTAGAGAGCATCCAAACAGGCTGCATCATTACATGGTGTGCAAACTATACTGTGGCGGATTGGAAGGCTCTACAAAGGGTAGTCTAAACTGTCCAGCACATCACTGACAAGAGCCTATGCATCACTAAGGACATATATACAGAACGGTGCCAGAAAAGACTGAATAACATTATGAAGGATCCCATCCACTGTGCTCATGCACTGTTTGTCTCACTCCCATCAGGGAGGAGGCTACATTGCATCCTTGCTAGGATCACCAGACTCAAAAACAGTTAATTTCCTTAAGCAGTCAGGCTGATCAACACCCCACCCGCTAATCCACCACTACTACTTTATCATTTCCTGTCAGCCTCCTTATCTACAGTGCCTAGTGTCACTTTATGGACAGACAATCAATCTATGTATATAAGCTACCTTTTGTATTTATTTTGGTTTTTTAAAAATTATTGTGATTTTTTTTTGTGCTGCATTGGATCCAGAGTAACAAATATTTCCTTCTCCTTTACACTCATGTCCTGGAAATGACATTGAACAATTTTGAATGGTGAATCTTGAAGCCTGAGTCTTGTTAGGAGTACAGGTTATTATTTTTACTGAGCAACCTTTTGTCAACAAAATTAATTAATTCAAATTATAAACTCCTCCAACTTATAGTTTAGAAAAGACCTGTTGTTTAGTTTCAATACCTTGCCTCATTGGAGCAGGTGGGTGTACTAGTCAGCAAGTGGCAATCTAGAATTAAAAAGCATCCAGCCAGGGAACTAATTTTCCCATGTGCAAAATCAGTTCAAAATTAACATAGATATAATATACAGCACAATGAAAGGAGAATAAATATACAGGAGAAGGAAAACTCTGATTTTAAACCTTGCAGTCATACCCACCCATTGGAAAGGCTTCGGGAGTAAACCCTGAGGAAGAAATCTGGAGCTGGGGTCCCTAAGGCAGTTTGATGTTGTTTACAACTTCACTCTGGCAACCTCTGCGACGACACTGGTGCCAAGCTGTACGGGCGCTTGCCCTTCCCTTGGACTACATCAGTGACGTAGAGAGGGGGAAGCCGCTGCACGGGCAACAGCTGGTTCTTCGAATCTTCCCACCCAGGCTTGCACCCTGGAGAGGACACAGTCCACCAGAGGCACAAACTGATGATCCCCCGGACCAACGACTGCCTACTACTATAATATACATCACAATAAAAGGAGCATTGAATGAAATATTTTGTAAAACTTTTTAACTACAATTACTGGAAAGTTTGGAGTTTGTTTGAATGCTTCAGGACATTCTGAAGTCGTGTAGTGGCCACTTTATTTGGTACACCTGTACACTTGCTTATTAATAAAAATATCAGCTAATCATGTGGCAGCAACTCAATGCACAAAAGCATGCATACATGGCCATGAGGTTCAGTTGTTGCTCAGACCAAACATCAGAATGGGGAAGAAGCGTGATCTCAGTGACTTTGACCGTGGAATGATCGTTGGTGCCAGACAGGGTGGTTTGAGTATCTCGGAAACTGCTGATCTCCTGGGATTTTCATGCACAGGTCTCTCGGGTTTACAGAGAATGGTGCAAAAAAGATAAGCTGTCATTTAACTGCGTAACCAATTATGTATATAAATGAAATACAGAACAATATAGAACGTTATCAACACTACTATATAGATAGATATAAACTGTGTATTAGTTCCTGATAGTTATTAATGGAGGAATTCATCCAGTGTATGCAGCTGTGTTCTTTTGATTGACTGTATATGGCCGGGGCCCGTGGTTGAGTGGTCGGAGACTTGGGCCGGCTCCCCCACCGGACTTAGTCTGGTGAGGAGGGTGTGAGGACACCCAGCAAGACTGATAAAAAGCAAGACCTGACAAAGGGCAGATGAGCTCCTTGTGAGCCAACGGCCATCTTCTGTGGAAGAGATTAAAGCCTCACCACGTATCTATGAATCATATACTATGCATCGAGTTAGAAGAGACATGATGAACTTGGGCACTGCACCGTGTCCCTGGACTTGCCCAAGGCCTCTGCCTAAGGAAGGGCTGAGCTCGAAGAAGCGGCCGCGGCTGGAGGCCGACACGGCCTCGGGCTCGAGTTCGGCGGGAGCGGCGGCGGGCGGTGTTAAGGCGGCCAGCGAGAACAAACTGGAGGAGAGGCAGTACTCGGTGCTGTCGCAAGATCGAAGAAGATGGAGGTGCATAGCCGCCAACCCCGGATTCCAGATGGCACCCACTGACTGACTGACTGATATGACCAAAATCAACTTAGTACAGATAATGGACTGCCTTCATACGATGCTTTTGACAATTGCATTCTCCTAATCTTCATTTTCATTGTAAAATTTAAGACGATTGTTGATGCCTTCAAATTCTTTGTAGTTTCTAACTTGTTGAAGTAGTGAAATTGTTTCATTTTCATTCCCGGCCATTTCTGGCATCTCTGAGCCTGAATGCTTGAAATCACAGTGAGCAAAACAATTCTATATTGTCTTACTGCTTATTTCTCTGACTATCAGTGTCAAAAATCACTGCTTTTTGAACACAAACACAGGCAACTGACTCTGTTTAAAAACTTTTTTCTAAGCACGGTGTAGTTTCTAATGGCTACACTAGTGATGCTAGTTAGCAACTGTTCGGCAACATCCTCCTGTCCTAAATAAAAGAAGGGAAGCCCAGCCATCTTCTCGCTTGGTTTTTGTTCTTTAATAGTTGTCCTAAATTAGTGGCTATGCTGATTAACTGATGGCCCAATTAACTAGAATCTGGTGTACTGGGTAGAGGAAAATTACAAAATTGGTTAAGTTTAATTTTCATTCCTTTCATTAACGAGAATCTCACATCTTGGTTTATGTGGACCCCAAGTGCAGGCTATTGACTAAGATATGTGTAGGTGGATTCCATTGAACCTCAAGACTTTTATATCAAAATTATGTTGATGTGTATTAGTTCTAATGTCGCATTGCTGGAAGGAATGAATATGTATTGATTCCATGCTTGTGTTGAGTGGAATGTTTTACGTGTCCTGCTCTGGTCTGATGCCACAAACATCATTAGGACCTATGCCTTGCTTGATTCCTTTACCTTTAAAATTAAAAAAAAAGTCCCACTCCTTCCAATTTTGCTGTTTCAGGGAATGAGGATGTGGGAAGATCATACCAGAGGCAGACTGAGGTAAAATTCCCCTGAGAGCAAATTGTGCTTAGGAATTAGTGCAAATGTTAATTCATCATCCATCCAGGCTAGGCTGTCTTCTCACTGTCTAACTGGCTGCATCACCATCTGGTATGGGGGTGGGGGAGGGGGTTGGGGGGTCTACCGCAAAAGATCAAGGTAAGCTGCAGGGAGTTGTAAAATTAGTCAGCTCCACAATGGGCACCAGCCTCCATAACATCTAGGACATCTTCAAGGAACGGTGCCTCAAGAAGGTAGAGTCTTTCATTAAGGATCCCCATCACTGAGGACATACCATCAGGAAGGAGGTACAAGGAGGTACAGAAGCCTGAAGGCACACACTCAGTGATTCAAGAACAGCTTCTTCCCCTCTATTTATATACAGTATATATATATATACACACACACACAGAGTAATTTATTTACTTATTTTCTATATTATCATGTATTGCATTCTACTGCTGCCACTAAGTTACAAAAGTTCACAACATATGTTGATGATATTAAACCGGATTCTGATTCTACAGATTCACTTTCAAGGACTCTACAGCTCATGTTCTCACTAATATTTATTTCAAAGTTCAAAGTAAACATTCTCAAGGTGCCTATATGTCACAACCATGAGGTTCATTTTCTTGTGGGCATTCACAGTAAGTACAAAGAAACAGAATCAATGAAGAACCGCACATAAGGTGTAAAAGGCAACAAACTGCAAATGAGTGAAGTTATCCCTCTGGCTCTAGGGCCTGATGGTAGAGTGGTAGTAACTGTTCCTGAACCCTGTGGTGTGGGTCCTGAAATTCTTGTACCTCCTTCCTGATGGCAGCGGTGCGAAGAGAGCATGGCCTGGATGGTGGGGGTCCTTGATTATGTTGCTTTCCTGAGACAGTGCTCCTTATAGACGAACTGAATGGTGGGGAGGGCCTTACCTGTGACGGATTGGGCTGCATCCATTACTTTCTGTAGGGTTTTCCATTCAAAGGCATTGGTGTTTCCATACCAGGCTGTCATGCAACCAGTCAGTATACTCTCCATTGTACATCTATCAAAGTTTTAGGTGATATGCTGTATCTTTTCAAACTTCTAAGAAAGTAGCGGCACTGCCATGATACTTTGTAATGGCACTTACGTGCTGGACCCAGGATGTAATATATCTTCCTTTGCATGTTAGTTATTTCACAGTCTTTGTCTGTGAGTAGCTTTTCATTGATTCTACTATGTTTTCTTTGATCTACTGTGAATGCCTGCAAGAAAATGAATCTCAAGGCAGTATATGGTGACATATACATACCTTGAACTTTGACATGTCCATGTATAGGTTAGCAATAATAGACGTTGTTTATTATTTCTGGACATCGTTTATCATTTCTTGCTGTTGCTGAAACTTGAAAATGAAGTGCTGTATTTTTGTCTTTTTGTTGTCTGCCCATCTCGTAAGCTCTAATCTGAAAGGAGACTAAATCTGCCTCTTCAGGTCTTCTCCCAACGTGTTATTCCCTTCAAGAAATTTAGCAGGAGGCCAAGTTAGATGAGTCATAGTTACTCCATTGCCTTTGAAGGAACCCCAGGAAAAGCTAGGCCCATATAAAGGCATTTAAAAACCAAATGTAGTGTGTGTCTTTGATATCTTTCAATTTTTGACCTGGAAAATAAATACAAAGATATTAAAAAACACTTTTATGTCCTGATGTGAGGCAAGAAAGTTAAGAGGAAACAATAGGAGATATGGTCGGCAAGGTAGAGTAGGGCATAGCATAACACTTTACAAGACGAGATGTAAGATTGGGGTTGAAATCCTGGTGCTACCTGTAAAAGTTTGTACGCTGTCCCTGTGACTGCATGGGGGTTCTTCTGGGTGGTTCGGTGTCCTCCCAAATTCCAGCGGTGTACGGGTTAGGGTTAGTGAGTTTGGGCATGCTATGTTGGCAAAGCTTGTGGTCTGCTCAGAACATCCTCTGACTTGATTTGAAGCAAACCAACATATTTCCCTGTACTTTTCAATTTACTTGTGATAAATAAAGCTAATTTTTAAGGTTTCTAAAAAAAATGTCATGTTTTTTGTGAACTTTGTTGTCTTAAGTATTTGCTATTTTGAAATTAGCAAAGAATATCCAATCAGATATCAACGATTTTTTCCTTATATCCACTAATTGAATTAAATTCTCTTATTCTCTTCATATGTCCTTTTTTTAACCATCTTTCACACCACAACATTTAAATACCAACTTCTCTTCTCATGCCATCTGGTCTTCTTGGAACCGGAGAGAACTGAGTGCTATATATATTCTGATAAAGATAGGTGAAGAAAAATATGTCTATTTTTTAATTGCAAGTTATTTTCAAATCATTATATAAAGGTTCTTTAAATTAAAGCACAATTTATAACTCAGTGGCCATTTTATTAGGTACATCTGTATACCTGCTCATTAATGCAATTATCTAATCAGCCAATCGTGTGGCAGCAACTCAATGCATAAAAGTATGCAGGCTTGTCAAAAGATTCAGTTGTTGTTCAACCCAAATGGCAGAATGGGAAGAAATGCGATCTACACACACAAAATGCTGGCCGGAACTCAGCAGGCCAGGCAGCATCTATGGAAGGGTTCTTGCTTGAGAAATGTGATGTAATCTAAGTGACTTTGACCGAGCAATGATTGTTGGTGCCAGAGGATGTCATTTGAGTAACTTAGAAATTGCTGATCTCCTGGGATTTTCATGCACAACAGTCTCTTGAGATTGTATGAAAATTAAAAAAAAATCTAGTGAGCAGCAGTTCTATGGGTGAAAATGCCTTGTGAATGAGAGGGGCCAGACTGGTTCAAGCTGACAGGAGGGTGATGGTAGCTCATATAGCCACGCATTATAGCAGTGGTGTGTGGAAAGGCAACTCTGAACACACAGCACAATGAACCTTGAAGTGGATAGGCTATAGCAGCAGAAGAGCATGAACGTACACTCATTGGCCACTTTATTAGGTACAAGGGATACTTAATAAACTGGCCACTGAGTGTTTATGTACCTAATAAAGTGGCTACTGCATTTTTAGGTACTCAATTAAGTGGCCATTGAATGTTCAAAGGTTCTTGACTGTAAATTAAAGAGTGCAACACACATAAAAGTTGCTGGTGAACGCAGCAGGCTGGGCAGCATCTATAGGAAGAGGTACAGTCGACATTTCGGGCCAAGACCCTTCGTCAGGACTAACCGAAGGAAGAGCTAGTAAGAGATTTGAAAGTGGATGAGGGAGGGGGAGATCCGAAATGATAGGAGAAGACAGGAGGGGGAGGGATGGAGCCAAGAGCTGGACAGGTGATTGGCAAAAGGGGTATGAGAGGATCATGGCACAGGAGGCCCAGGGAAAAGGAAAAGGGGGAGGGGGGGGAACCCAGAGGATGGGCAAGGGGTATAGTGAGAGGGACAGAGGGAGAAAAAGGAGAGAGACAGAGAGAAAGAATGTGTGTATATAAATAAATAAGGGATGGGGTACGGAGGGGAGGTTGGGCGTTAACGGAAGTTAGAGAAGTCAATGTTCATGCCATCAGGTTGGAGGCTACCCAGACAGAATATAAGGTGTCGTTCCTCCAACCTGAGTGTGGCTTCATCTTTACAGTAGAGGAGACCGTGGATGGACATATCCGAATGGGAATGGGATGTGGAATTCAAATGTGTGGCCACTGGGAGATCCTGCTTTCTCTATATTCTTTATCACTTTAGGAAAGCCGCAGCAGTTACTCAGGACACTAAATGATGTAAACATCAGTTGACATGAAAAATGAGAAACTTCGTGTCTGTGACTCTGGTATTGTTTAGCTGGGTTTGTTCTTTTCAATGCATTAATCTTTACACGTTATATTCTTGTGTTTGATGTAGGTTATGGACAAACTGGCCCAATGTCCCAACGTGCCGGTTATGATTCAGTAGCCTGTGCTGTGTCTGGCCTTATGCACATTACTGGTCCAGAGGTACATTTTATCTTTTAAATTCAGTTGCTGTAAAACTTCATATTATTCTTTTTGGTAGGCTAAAGCGGAAAGTGTAGTAGGGACCACTGCTGTTGGGTCAATACTTACTGAGATCAGCAGTAATACAATGGGCTGTCTGGTCCTGGATATATTTGCTTTTACAAAGATCACAGATCTATGATTCAACTGTTGGCATGACATGCAACAAAAGATGGCAGCATTCAACAATTATACAAAAATAAGAATTATATAAAAAAAAGTTAGAAGAAATAATCCCTCTAATTTTTTATAGCTGCGAGGACCAACTATCGCTCTGAGCAGGAAGGTTTTAGACTGCCTGAAAACTGCGCAGTATTTTAAATGTTATTTTTTAATATGCATACTCTGAATATTGACTAGATGACGCCTGCATTCAGTGGGCTAGCAGTTCATTAAGAATGAGCTACCAACTTCCCTTCTGTGTTTATTGTTGCAATTTATAACAGTTTTGTAACTTAAAACACTGACAATGTAAATATGTTGAAGCTCTAAAATATTTCTGTTAATGTTATGCTACATTTATTATTTAGAAGATTTATGCATTATATGCATTAGCACATAATTAATTACAGGGTATTTCACAA
The DNA here is from genome assembly GCF_030028105.1 of Mobula birostris. Classification (NCBI taxonomy): domain Eukaryota; kingdom Metazoa; phylum Chordata; class Chondrichthyes; order Myliobatiformes; family Myliobatidae; genus Mobula; species Mobula birostris. The sequence goes on from NC_092370.1 coordinate 10,145,562, forward strand.
TTATATTAACATAGATATTAAAATTATATTCGCATAATTTCAAGATTTTAACATTATATAAAAGAAAATTCTAGCTGTGCGACAACAAAGGCTATGTGCCATGGGAACGTTTTAGTTACTGCACATCTCCACACTATGCAGTTTAGAGGAAACTAGAAGTACATATATGGAATAAAATATGCAGAAATACATAAATTCCAGCAGTTATTTAAAATAGAGATAGCATAGTGGTTAGTGCAACACTTAACTGTATCTGTGACCCAGGTTCAATTCTCGCTGCTGCTTGTCAGGAGTTTTTACATTCCTACTGTGACTGTGTGAGTGTCCTCCAGGTGCTCCAGTTTCCTCCCAAAGTCCAAAGATACACCAGTTGGTAGGTTAATTGGTGGTTGTAAATTGTCTAGGCTAGGGTTAAATCGGGGGTTGCAGTGTGGCATGGCTCAGAAGGCCAGAAGGGCCTAATACACGCTGTATCTCAATTATAAGACGCAAACAACAATTATAAGAATTAGCTTAAAGTGTTTACAGTGCAGTGCAGTGACTGGGATAATAGATTGAACTTCACTTTCACAGACCTTCACTTTTTAATGCTTACATTTTTAAGAATCCTCTCGCCCACAGATAATAATGCAGTTAGTTGCATGGTATTGATGAATCATTGTACATTGTGATGAATAATCGGGTGCTTTTGGAGCTGTGCCCCTTGTGTGCCCGACTGATCAGATTGGGTGTTGTCTTGATTTTACTGTCATTTTGTGAATTGAAATAACTCTTAATTAAGAGTAGGGTGTATAGTTTGCTCTAGACGAGCGGCAGAGGTGATGAAATTCAGTGGGTTTAATTGCAGCACTGCACAAACTTAATGAAAGGCTAATGACGTGTTTGTGTATTGCAATGTGCTTAATTGTTTTTGGGACATTCAACCATCCCTAGATCAGTAGGAGAGTGAGAGTTGATTAGATAATTCATTGCAAAACAACCAATGAGCAGTTTCTTGCAACATTTTATATGTTTATTGTCTGCTTATAGTTATTGATTGCCCACTGCTAGTTGTCCTAAAAAAGGTGATAGACGTTCGGCACAGAACCAACATGGATAACTTCAGCAAAGTCTGAACTGGTTCTATAACCTTCAAGAACTCTACAACTCATGTTCTCAGTATTATTTTTTTTGTATTTGCAGATTTATCTTCTTTTGCACATTTGTTATTTGTTATTTCTGTATAATTTTTCATTGATTCTATAGTATTTCTGTCTTCTATTGTGAATTCCTGCAAGAAAATGAATCGCAAGATACTATAGTGGCATGCATGTACTTTATTAATAAGTTTACTTTGAACTTTGAGTAGATGGGCTAAAGGGCCTATTTCTGTACTGTGGTGCTCCCTGACTCTCGATGACATCTTTCTTTTGAATTTCTGCTAGCCTTGAAAATGATTTAATTAAAAACATAAGCTTGAACATCAGATATTATAATTATACTTTCCCACAATGACCTCCCTGAATTTTGTTTCTTAGGCTTCTTGAATGAATCCCAGATATGTTGGCACCTCATCTTCCAATCTACTGAAAAGTAATCAACTGAAACAGTCATTCATATCTCCATTCATGGAAGTTGTCATTCATAAGAATCACAAAGAACAGTAGTCTCAGAACAGACCCCTGCAGAAAACCACTGGCCACTGACCTTCAGGCTGAAACCACAACAATTCTGTATCCACATAGCCTCCTGAATAATGAATGAAGAACCTTATCAATGCCTTACTGAAATCCATATAAACATAGAAAACCTACGGCACAATACAGGCCCTTCGGCTCACAAAGTTGTGCTGAACATGTCCCTACCTTAGAAATTACTAGGGTTACCCATAACCCTCTATTTTTCTAAGCTCCATGTACCTATCCAAAAGTCTCTTAAAAGACCCTATTGTGTCTGCCTCCACCACTGTTGCCAGCAGCCCATTCCACACACTCACCACTCTCTGCGTAAAAAACTTACCCCTAACATCTCCTCTGTACCTACTCCCAAGCACCTTAAACCTGTGCCCTCTTGTGATAGCCATTTCAGCCCTGGGAAAAAAGCCTCTGACTATCCACACGATCAATGCCTCTCATTATCTTATACACCTCTATCAGGTCACCTCTCATCCTCCGTCGTTCCAAGGAGAAAAGGCCGAGTTTACTCAACTTGTTTTCATAAGGCATACTGCCCAATCCAGGCAACATCCTTGTAAATCTCCTCTGCACCTTTTCAATGGTTTCCACATCCTTCCTGTAGTGAGGCGACCAGAACTGAGCACAGTACTCCAAGTGGGGTCTGACCAGGGTCCTATATAGCTGCAACATTACCTCTCAGTTCTTAAATTCAATTCCACGGTTGATGAAGGCCAATGCACTGTATGCCTTCTTAACCACAGATATACCACATCGACTGCTCTAACTTCATCAATGTGCTTTGTCACATCTTTGAGGAATTCAATCAGTCTCGTGAAGTATGTCCTGTCCCTCACAAAGCCATGCTGACAATAACTAATCAGGCGACGCTTTGCAAATATTAGTAAATTGTCTCTCTAAGAATCTTCTGCAATAATTCGCCACCACTGAAATAAGACTCTCTGCTCTATAATTCCTAGGGTTATCCTATCCCCTTTCTAGAACAATGATATAACATTTCCCACCCTCCAATCATTTGGTGTTACTGCTGCGGCCAGTGAAGACACAAAGCTCATCAGCAATCTTTTCCCTCACTTCCCGTAGTAACCGGTGGTATATCCCATCTGGCCCCAGGGACTTAACTGTAATAATATTTTTCAAAGGTTCCAGCACATGCTCTTTCTTAATGTCAACTTGCTCCAGCATATCAGTGTGCTTTACACTGTCCTTAGAAATGTCAAAATCCCTCTCACTAGTGAATATTGAAATCCTCCAAATCCAGGTATATGTTTCCTTTTCTATCCCAGATCGGCCATACCTTCACTCTGGTCATCCTCTTTTTTTCACGTATGTGTAGAACACCGGGGTTTTCCTTAATTCTTCTCGCCAAGGCCGCCTCACACCCCCTTCTAACTTTCCCAAATCCATCTTAAGCTCATCCCTGCTTAGTTTATAACTTTCTAGAGCTCTTTCTGGTCTTGCTTCCTAAACCTTAGGTAAGTTTCTTTCTTCCTCTTGACCAGATGTTCCACATCTCTTGTCAACCACGATTCTTTCACTCCACCACCCTTTCCCTGCTTCCCTGGGACAAAACAATCCGGAACCCCAAACAAATGCTCCCTAAATAACCTCCACATGTCTGTTGTGCATTTCCCTGAGTACAACTGTCCCAATTTATGCTCCAAAGTTCCTGCCTAATAGCATCAGTATTCCAATGTAATCATCATCATCATCATTATATGCCTTGTCGTATGACATGGCGATCATGGTCTTTCCTCTATTCATAACCATAATTGTCCTTGGCAAATTTTTCTACAGAAGTGATTTGCCATTGCCTTCTTCTGGGCCGTGTCTTTACAAGATGGGTGAGCCCAGCCATTATCAATACTCTTCAGAGATTGTCTGCCTGGCGTCAGTGGTCACATAACCAGGACTTGTGATATGCATCAACTGCTCATACGACCATCCACCTCCTGCTCCTGTGGCTTCATGTGACTCTGACTGGGGAGTAGGGACTAAGCAGGTACTACACCTTGCCCAAGGGTGATCTGGTAGAGGTGCATCTCCACCCCGCCACCAAATCATAATTCCACCTCCCCCACTTAAATCTTCAAGTTCAAGTTTAATTGTCATTTATCCATATACGCATGTGTACAGTGTTCCTCTGGGGCTAGGCTACAAAGCATATAATCAAAGCCAGCACATATGGTTATGATAACACATACTGTCACTAAAAGATATTAGCACACGTCCCTGAGTGACATGGCCTGAGAATTGATGGCAAAGGTAACGTCCTGGAGCCGCGCTTATTCAAGAACAAGCATGTAGCAGTTCCTCACTTCACCTGACTCAGCTGCAGATGATGCTATTGCAGCTTGTCTTCCAGGACATGAAAACTGGAGAACATGAATTCTAGCATGCCTGTGACGCCTCAATTCTCTCCCACGCTGCTCTTGGCATCTCTTCCCCAGGGTGACTGTAACAGTTGATGCTGTAGCATGAGGTCGTGGTCCACACAATAACCAAGACCATGCTGCTCTCCCGCTATTGGTCTTTCCGAAGAACCAATGAAGCAGCTGCTATTCCTGTCCAAGGCTATGTTTAAAGTCAGGGAGTTGTGGTCACTGTCTCTGAAATGCTCACCCACTGAGAGATCTCACACCTGACATGGTTGATGTCCTAGCACCAGATCCATTATGGCCTCTCCACTAGTCAGTCTGTCTACGTATTAAGGGATATGGCGTTAGTGCAGGAAAGAGGCACTGAGATTAGTCATAACTGAGCCAGCACAAGGGGCAAATGGCCTACTCTTGCTCCTGTGACTTAGTTTTATATTTGAGTTGTTCCCTTCTCACCAGAACATTTATTGTTTGTGACAACTTCATACTTGGCAGGTTTGGCTCCTGTACCATTGAAAATTTTCAAAAATTACATTAAGTAAGACAATACACACCGCAGCCTCTTTATTAGGTTCTTCGTGTACCTGATAAAGTGGCCACGGAGTAGTCTTCTGCTGCTGTAGCCTAGGCACTTCAGGGTTCAACCTGCTGTGTGTTCTGACATGCTCTTGTACACCACTGTAGAGGCATCACAGGCAAGCTTCACTGGAAGATGTGGATCATTATGTGTGAGTACTTTGTCTGACACACCGTCTCCTTTGCCTTTTGAAAAGCCACCTCACACTGTGTTGTCCATTGCCATTTCTTCCTGTTCTAGAGAGGTAAAGAGTTCAAGAGGTGGAGCACAGTAGCCAGGTTTGGCAGGAACCGGCTAAAGTAGCTGACAAATCCAAAACAGACCACAACTGTGACACGTCCCTTTGCCTTGGGGCATCTACCACTGTTTGACGTTTCTCAGCACCCTTCTGTAATCCTTGTGCGTCAACAGTGTGACCACAGTAAATAATGCTTGGTTTAAAGAATTCATACTTGTTGCATCATGCTCTGAGCCCATAATCTTCTAATCTTTCTTAACACGTTCTGAGGTTTTGGAGATGCTCCTTCTCATCCTTACCAGATGATGACATTTTGGTAACCCTGAGTGCCTGGACAGTCTTGTAGCACCTGGTCCGTATTTTTCTGCTGGAGTGCAGGTGCCGCTGCTACTCCAGAAATAAGCCTATAATAACAATAAAGCCCTTTGTGAGTGTTTATGGTGAGAAGCACTTTGGACTCTTCTTCCAACTCTGTCTATAGGAAAACCTCAGCTATCTCCATTTTGCTGAAGTGTTTTCCTCCAGAAAGGTTTGCAAAGATGTCTTCTATTCTGGGCAGAGGATATTGATCTACTTTAAGTTCTGGGTTGATAGTGACTTTAAAATCACCACAGATTCTGACAGACCCATTTTTCTAGACTACTAGGACTACTGACATTGCTCATGGGCTCCACTCAACCTTGGAAAGTATTGTTTTAGCTTCCATGCGATCCAATTCACTGGCTACTTTATCATGGATTATATAAGGAACTGGAACGACTTTGTAAAACATGGGTGTGGCATTTTTATTTAACACTGCTTTATGTTGAAATTTTCCAATGCCATCCTTGAATACTGCTGTGGCATTATCCAGTACCTTTATTAATTTGCTTTCAGTTGACTCTTTTACAGGGGATGTGGCATGCAAATGACGGATGGATCTTGTGTCATGTTTCAGCCAATCTCAGCCCCACAATGCTGGTCTTCCTGTTTTTTTCCACAATGTGGCTTGTTTGTTGTGCTTCACTTTTATGAAAGTCATATCCACAGGAGTTAACTTTTCTCCAGTATCACTTCTTAGTTGGATATCTGCAGGCTTCAGTGGAATATCTTTGAAATGCCATTCAAGCTTATTTTCTGCAATGACTGAAACAGCTGAGCCAGTGACCAATTCCATTTTAATTAATTTACCATTCATTTCTGGTGTAAGCTATATTGCTTGTCTCCTGTTAGTTTTAACATGTAAATCTGAAGGCTATTCAGTCCTGTGTCACTCTCATCATTAACAGATTTTTCATCAACAGTATGCAGATTAGTGCTCTTTTAGAATCTGCAGCTTAACTTTTTATCTTTTTCTCTACCCTGTGCAGTCAATTTATTTTTGTCTGCCTGACTTCATCTTTGTATATGTCCTAATTTGTTGCATTTTCTGAAAGTTTTGCCTTTAAATCTGCATTGGTCTGGGGAATGTGAGCCCCTGCCTCAACGGTAACATAATTTATTCAGCCAGGCTAATTTCTGTTTAGACGTTGCAATTTTGTTCATGCTTTCTTTCATTCCTGACCGCAACACAATTGTGTCTCTGCCTGCTAGTTCCATTGATACAGCTATTTCCTCTGCTCTTCTAAAGGTAAATTGTGCTTCTAACTGAAGCACAACTTACATTTTGAATAGATTCCATAAACTAAACGATCTCTCAGTGCATCGTTATGCCCCTAACCAAACTGACAATGCTCAGACAACTTCTTCAATTCAGCCACATATGCTGAAATGGAGTTACCTTCCTTTTGATTCTGTTTATGAAAGCTAAAATGTTCTGCAATCAACATTGGTTTTGGTTCTAAATATTCCCGCATTACTTTCATGATATCAGCAAAGCTCATTTCGGCTGGTTTGGTTGGAATAGTCAAACTTCTAAGCAAACAGTATGCTTTTAAACCCAATGCAGTCAGCAAAACTTGCATTTGCTTCTTATTGGCTATTTTATATGCTTCAGCATACCGCTCAATTTGTTCTGTATACAATATCCAGTCGAATGTGTCTACCTTCCCGATGTAGCCAGTCGTTTCTACTTTTACTTATGATTATTACCACCCAGTACACACTGTTTATTTAACTTGACTGTGTTCTCTCTCCCTTCTGAAGAAACACATGCTGCGCTGCTTTTGTTTTTAACTCGATCACCTTGTTGTGCTTTTTTTAAAACTGGAATATCTCAGTGCACTTCAAAGGTAGTCATCACAGGTTCATTTTAAAAATACCTCATCAGCACTGTTATATTTTCTAACTGCAAAACATAAAGAATAATTAAAAGAAAAAAAGCATGGAGCCAGGAGATAATTTGTGTTTGTCTGATTTTACTTTAATCGAGGTATGCATTATGATCTGGTGGTGTGATAATGCATGGTAGTTACGTACTTTTATAACGCACAATGCATTATATAAACAACAAAGAATATCACTGAGATATTAAATACAGAATACAAATACAAAAAAAGTAAATAAATAATACTGAGACAACGAGTTGTAGAGACCTTGAAAGTGCACAGGCTTTGTGGTAATTGTAGAGTTTTAATGTGATTTAATCCTAGCCTAATCGCAGGATGTCTTTGGACTGTGGGAGGAAAACGGAGCACCTAGAGGAAACTCACACAGTTGTTGGGAGAATGTTCAAACTCCTTACAGGCAGTGGCAGGAATTGAAGCAAGGTCACCTGTACTGCAAAAGGTTGTGCTACCCACTATGCTACTGTGCTGTGGGTTGCATGTAAGGACAGCACCTACACGTTGCTTTGAAAGTTTTACCACCAAGATGCTGTGTGAAATACCACAGATGCAGAGCTTCCAAAGAAGCAGGCAATTACAACTTAATTCTTGCACTGAACTGTCACCAGGAGCTGTGTCCCATTTACACTTTGACATCAGTAAGTGCTGACAGTCCATGATACCTTTGCTCCAAAATTAGCACTGTTATGAACTTGTCAATAGTGGAATGGGGGGAAGGGGAGTCAAATAATATTTAAAGTCTGAGTACTTGTGAGTTAAATTAAACTTGAGGAAGAACTGTATGTTATATAATTGGAAAAACATTATTTGAGCAAAATATTCAGATGGGATGTTGAAAAACACATGAGGCACTCAAGAGTTGGAGCACCACAGTGTAATCCTGCAAGCTGTCAGTGAAAAAGATTTAAAGAAAAATGTGGAATTTAAGTGTCTTAAATCAACCTAAGGATATACCGAAATATGTTTCTAAAAGTGTCCTTAATCTTCCAGGAATTAAAAGAGGCAATTTGCAATGAGCAAGCTCCCACAAACATTGAAATAAATGACCAGATCATCTGTTTAGACATTGTTTGAGGGAGAAATATTGACCACAACCCTACCAGGTCTTCCTGTCTCTTCAAGAAAAATAGACCATGAGGATAGTCTGAGCCTTAAACATCCCGCCTGAAAGTTCGCAGAAGTGCACTCATCAGTAGGCTTAAATTATGAGTTCAAGCCTCTGAAGCTGCTGCTGTTCTGATTTCAAGACGAGAGTTCAGTCAGTGAGCTATGCCTTACAAAGTTCAAGTTCAAAGTAAATTTCTAATCAAACTATGTATATGTCACCAGATACTACCCTGAGATTCATTTTCTTTCAGGCATTCGCAGTAGAATAAAGAAATACAATAGAATCAGTGAAAATGTACACACAAAGACAGACTAACAAGCAAACTTTTTTTTTAAAGGCATCGGTTAGTCTTGCGAGACCATGGATCTGCGCCTGGAAAGTCTTCACTCTCCAGGGCGCAGGCCTGGACAAGGTTGTATGGAAGACCAGCAGCTGCCCATGCTGCAAGTCTGCCCTCTCCACGACACCAATGTTGTCCAAGGGAAGGGCATTAGGACTCATACAGCTTGGCACCAGTGTCGTCGCAGAGCAATGTGTGATTAAGTGCCTTGCTCAAGGACACAACATGTTGCCTCGGCTGGGGCTCGAACTCACAACCTTCAGGTCGCTAGTCCAATGCCTTAACCACTTGGCAACGTGCGCACAAGCAAACTAATACAATAAAAAACAATAATTATAATAAATAGTAAATAAATAATACTGTACTGTACTGTTCTACGTTGTATATTCTTTGTCTGGTAGGACATGGTAAAATGAGAGCTACAAAAAGGGACCACGAACAGTTAAATATTCTGTCCTTTATTACATTTCAACAAAAAACATGTATTTTCTTGCGTATATAAAACATTATTAGTTGAATATGAAACCATTTATGTTCTGTCAAGGAACATTCTAAAATAAATTGAAGTCATAATATAATTAGCATACAAAAAGAAAATTAATTGATTGTTAATAAAACAATCAGCAGCCAAAGGTAGATTGTTCAACAACGGAAAGTCCATGTAGATATTTTGGCATGAAGATCAAAGTACCCACTGAACAATCCAAGATGTGGATCAGTACAGTTGGTTTCCAGTTTCTTCCTGGTCTCATGCACCAAGTTCAAGTGCAAGAGGTGAGTTATTCCTGCCGCTGTTTTATGTTCATGGTTATCATATGGCATTGACTAGAACTCATGGCACCAACTTCCTGTTCTGCACCCTTCTACCCAGCATGCAGTTGCAGTAGGTGATTCCAGCCAAATTATTGAAATGGAACTATGCACTCTGTCGAAATATGCAGAAGAAGTTAATGTTCTCAGTTCTGTTTACTGCCAAACACTTTACAGATTCAAGATTGTTTAATGTCATTTCCAGTACACAAGGGTAAAGAAGAACAAAACAATCAAGTCAAGTTCAGCTTATTGTTATTCAACCCTATACATGTATACTGCCAAACGAAACAATGTTTCTCTGGACCAAGGTGCACAACAAACTAACCAATAATAAGTTGCATTTATGACAAGTTAAAAAGTGAACATGGACAGCTATATGGACAGGAAAGGAATGGGGGGCTATGGGCTAGTGCAGGTCTGTGGGACTAGGTGAGAGTAAGAGTTGAACATGGACTAGGAGGGCCGAGATGGCCTGTTTCCGTGCTGTAATTGTTATATGGTTACTAGTGTTTCATAATCGATGATCCTGGATGGTGGCAGTGAGTTCAACAGTCTTGTGACCTGGGGGAGAAAGCTGTTTCCCATCATAACAGTTCTTGTCCTATTGCTACCCTGGATCCAATGCAGCACAAAAAACACAATAATATATGTAACATAATAATTATGAACTATGATAAATATAATTACATACGATAGCTAATATACATTGATTGTATCTGCATAAAGTGACACTAGGCACAGGAGTGTCTGACCATAAGGTGACTCTGACTGGAAATGATAAAGTGGTGGTGGTGGTGGTGGGGTGGGTTAGTGTGGGGAGGTGTTGGTGTGCCTCACTGCTTGGAGAAAGTAACTGCTTTGAGTCTGGTGGTCCTGGCCTGGAAGCTATGTAGCCTTCTCCCTGATGTGAATGGGACAGACAGTTCATGAGCAGGGTGGGTAGGGTCCTTTATGATGTTCCTGGCCTTTTTCCGGCACTTTTCTGGATATATATTCTTGAAGGCAGGTAGGCTGTTGCCAGTGATCTGCTGAGCAGTTTTGAAGTACCATTTATCATAACCGTCCATAAGAATTTGCAGGCGGAAGAACTCGATGAATTGCAGTGCAGGCCATACTATGACTGGTCGGCCACTCGGGAGTGTAGTGGAACAGTGGGACCTAGGCATACAGTGCATTGTTCATTCAAGTTAGTGTCAAAGGGAGACAGGACAGGGCTATGAAAAGGCATCTAGCACTCTGACCTTCATCAATCAAGGCACTGTGTACAGAATTTGGGACATTATGTTGCAATTGTATCAGTTGTTGGTGAGACTGCACTGAGGTTACTGTGTACAATTTTGGTCATTTTATTATAAGCGATGTGCCTAAAGTGGAAAGAGTGCAGAAGGTTACATGTTAATTGGCTGCATCACAGCCTGGTATGGAAACATCAATCCCCTTGAACGGAAAATCCTACACAAAGTAGTGGACATGGTTGGCCCAGTTCATCACTGGTAAAGCCCTCCCCACCACTGAGCACATCTACACGGAGCGTTGTGGCAGGAAAGCAGTCTCCATCATCACAGACCCTCACTGCCAGGACAGGCTCTCTTCTCGTCGCTGCCATCAGGAAGAAGTTACAGGAGCCTCAGGACTCTCATCACCAGGTTCAGGAACAGTTGTTATCCCTCAACCATCAGGCTCTTGAACCAGAGGGGATAATTTCACTCAACTTCACTTGAAATGTTCCCACAACGTTAATAAAAAGATTGATAAAGAAAAGAAGAGAAATGTTCCCACAACCTTTGGACTCACTTTCAATGATTCTGCATCTGATGTTTATGACATTTATTGCTTATGTATTTATTATTATTTATTTATTTTTGTATTTGCACTGTTTATTGTCTTTTACACACTGGTTGAACAAAAGAGAAATGGTCTTTCATTGATTCTATTATGGTTATTATTCTATTATAGCTTTTTTGAGTATCCCTGCAAGAAAATCAGCCTCAGGGTTGTGCATGGTGACAGACTGTATATGTACTTTGATAATAAACTTAGTTTAATCTTTGACATGTGAACTTTGAGAAAAGCTTTACGAGGATGTTACCAGGACTAAAGGGTCTGAGCTATAGGGAAAGGTTGGCCAGGCTAGGTGTTTCTTCATTGGAACGCAGGAAAATGAGGGGAGACCTTATAGAAATGGTTAAAAGTAAATGGAACGAGCTGCCAGAGGGAGTGGTTGAGCTAGGTACCATGATATTATTTAAAAAGCACTTGGGTAGGTACATTGAGCGACAGGACCTAGAGAGATATGGGCTGAATGTAGGACGTTGGGAGTAGCTGGGTAGGCATGAACTGGTTCGGCCAAAGGGCCTGTATTCATGATGTACAATGACTCCATGATCTTTACACTTCCTTAATTTTTTGAGTATTATTGTGGTTTGTGTGGGCACGTGGCCAAGTGGTTAAGTCATTCGACTAGCGATCTGAAGGTCGTGAGTTTGAGCCCCAGCCGAGGCAATGTGTTGTGTCCTTGAGCAAGGCACTTAATCACACATTGCTCTGCGACGACACCGGTGCCAAGCTGTATGGGTCCTAATGCCCTTCCCTTGGACAACATCGGTGTCGTGGAGAGGGGAGACTTGCAGCATGGGCAACTGCCGGTCTTCCATACAACCTTGCCCATGCCTGCGCCCTGGAGTGTGAAGACTTTCCAGGCACAGATCCATGGTCTCGCAAGACTAATGGATTGTGGTTTGGCTTGCTGCTCTGTGGAGTTTGCTCAACTCTGTGCCGGACTGAGTCCTTCTGAATTGGCTCTGTGGACTTCTGAATTGGCTGCAATGATGCCTGGTGTGGTGAACTTCAGTTCTGGATGCTGTTTGCTTGCTTTATTGTTTGCACGATTTGTTTTTATTTTTCTCTCTCCTCACATTGGGTGTTCAGCAGTCTTGTTTTTCATGGCTTCTTTCGGGGTTCTTTGTTTCATGGCTACCTGTAAGGAGACAAATCTCAAGGTTGTATGAAGTATACGTACTTTGATAATAAATGTGCTATGAACTTATAGACACTACAGGCTTAATTTATCCTGGTCACCTACTGGAATTTCTTCAGCCAGAGGGTGGTGAATCTGTCGAATTCATTGCCACACATGGCTGTGGATGCCAAGTCATTGGGTATTTTTAAAGTGGAGGTTGATAAGTTCTTGATTAGTCAGTGCGTCATATGTTATGGGAAGGGGGTAGGAGAATAGGGTTAAGAGAGATAATAAATCAGCCGCGATGGAATGATGGATCAGACTCAATAAGCCAAATAGCCTAATTCTGCTCCAATGTCTGATGGTGTAAATTTTTCCCAATATTATTTCTGTGTTCTTTGGCCTCAACAGCACAAACGTGCACAATTACGTAAATAGCTGGTGGTGCTCTATGTTGTTACACAAAGATCTTGACCACTGTTGCTGATTAAACCTTCCAGTTCTTGTATGCAAGAAAGCTTTACTGTGATCCATTCAAGGACAGCACACTTGTAGACCAGATTTAGTCTGCTCTTCCTGTTGGACAATATTTCCCACTTGACCCGTAGATTTAAGAGTGATACGACATTTGACCTAGAAGTTTTGTTTCGAAGTACGCTCACTGGCCACTTTATTTGCTACCTCCTGTACCTAATAAACTGGCTACTGAGTGTATGTTTGTGATCTTCTACTGTGGTAGCTCATCCACTTCAAGGTTTGACAGTTGCATTCAGAGGTGCTCTTCTGCACACTACTGTGTAACTCATGGTTATTTGAGTTACTGTCGCCTTCTTGTCAGTTTGAACCAGTCTGACCATTCTCCTCAGACCACTCACATCAACAAGGCATTTCTACCTACAGAGCAGTCACTCTCAGGATGTTTTTTTGTTTTTCGCACCATTCGCTGTAAACTTTAGAGATTGTTGTACATGAAAATTCCAGCAGTTTCTGAGATACTCTAAGGACCCCATCTGGTGCTAACAATCATTCCACGGTCAAAGTCACTTGCATTACATCTCTTCCCCATTCTGATATTTGGTCTGAACAACTGAACCTCTTGAACATGTTTTTATGCATTGAGTTGTTGTCACGTGGTTCCTTAAGTTTGTTATAGCCGGGACAGAGGGGGTAGTGAGGATAAACTCCCACTACCTATTAAATGGTCCCAAGTCGTGTTCCTGGCCTTCACGCGTGGCTTAGCTACTAAGCCCAGCAGAACTGTTTCTACTGACAGGAGAAGGGGCAAAGACGGGTTACTGGCACCTTAAAACCAGTTGCTTCAGGGAGATGGGGCTCACCTGATGTGGTTGGCAGCTTACCTAGCAGAAGGAAAACCCTCTTTCAGTTTGCTTATTGCTCAAATCAGTTCACTGATGATACCAAAGCCTCTGCACTCCACTCTATCCTGTCCTGTCCCATCTGGAAAAAGGTGCATCATATTCCAGAATGCTGGTATTTAATGTGATCATCCCTCAGATGCTGGTGGGTAAACTGTCCTTGCTGGGTTTCAGCACCTCCCTCTGTAACTGGATCTTGGACCTCTTGACAGAAAGGTCAGTCAGTTCGTGTTGACAGAAATATTTCTCACTGCATCATGCTGAACACCAGCGACCCCCAGGGCTGCATTACTGCACTGCTGCATCATGCTGAACACTAGCAATCCCCCAGGACTGCATGACTGCACTGTTGCATCATAGAAACATAGAAAACCTACAGCACAATACAGGCCCTTCGGCCCACAAAGTTGTGCCAGATATGTCCCTACCTTAAAAATTACTAGGCTTACCCATAGCCCTCTATTTTTCTAAGCTCCATGTACCCATCCAGAAGTCTCTTTAAGAGACCCTATCTTATCCGCCTCCACCACCATTGCCGGCAGCCCATTCCACGCACTCACCATTCTCTGAGTAAAAAACTTACCCCTGACATCTCCTCTGTACCTACTCCCCAGTACTTTAAACCTGTGCCCTCTTGTGGCAACCATTTCAGCCCTGGGAAAAAGCCTCTGACTATCCACATGATCATTGTCTCTCATCATCTTATACACCTCTATCAGGTCTCCTCTCATCCTCCGTCGCTCCAAGGAGAAAAGGCCGAGTTCACTCAACCTGTTTTCATAAGGCATGCTCCCCAATCCAGGCAACATCCTTGTAAATCTCCTCTGCACCCCTTCTATGGTTTCCACGTCCTTCCTGTAGTGAGACGACCAAAACTGAGCACAGTATTCCAAGTGGGGTCTGACCAGGGTCCTATATAGCTGCAACATTACCTCTCAGCTCCTAAGTTCAATTCCACAATTGATGAAGGCCAATACACCGTATGCCTTCTTAACCACAGTGTCAACCTGCACAGCTGCTTTGAGCGTCCTATGGACTCGGACCCTATGATCCCTCTGATCCTCCACACTACCAAGAGTCTTAACATTAATACTATATTCTGCCATCATATTTGACCTACCAAAATGAACCACTTCACACTTATCTGGGTAGAACGCCATCTGCCACTTCTCAGCCCATTTTTGCATCCTATCAATGTCCCGCTGTAACCTCTGACAGCCCTCCACACTATTCACAACACCCCCAACCTTTGTGTCATCAGCAAACTTACTAACCCATCCCTCCACTTCCTCGTCCAGGTCATTTATAAAAATCACGAAGAGTAAGGGTCCCAGAACAGATCCCTGAGGCACACCACTGGTCACTGACCTCCATGCAGAATATGACCCGTCTACAACCACTCTTTGCCTTCTGTGGGCAAGCCAATTCTGGATCCACAAAGCAATTTCCCCTTAGATCCCATGCCTCCTTCCTTTTTCAATAAGCCTTGCATGGGGTACCTTATCAAATACCTTGCTGAAATCCATGTACACTACATCTATTGCTCTACCTTCATCAATGAGTTTAGTCACATCCTCAAAAAATTCAATCAGGCTCGTAAAGCATGACCTGCCCTTGACAAAGCCATGCTGACTGTTCCTAATCATATTATACCTCTCCAAATGTTCATAAATCCTGCCTCTCAGGATCTTCTCAACCACTGAAGTAAGACTCACTGGTCTGTAATTTCCTGGGCGATCTCTGCTCCCTTTCTTGAATATGGGAACAACATCTGCAACCCTCCAATCCTCCGGAACCTCTCCCATCCCCATTGACGATGCGAAGATCATTGCCAGAGGCTCAGCAATCTTCTCCCTCACTTCCCACAGTAGCTTGGGCTACATCTCATCCGGTCCTGATGACTTATCTAATTTGATGCTTTCCAAAAGCTCCAGCACATCCACTTTTTTAATATCTACATGCTCAAGCTTTTCAGTCCACTGTAAGTCATCCCTACAATCGCCAAGATCCTTCTCCGAAGTGAATACTGAAGCAAAGTAGTCATTAAGTACCTCTGCTATTTCCTCTGGTTCCATACACACTTTCCCACCGTCACACTTGACAGGTCCTATTCTCTTACGTCTTATCCTCTTGCTCTTCACATACTTGTAGAATGCCTTGATGTACTTTCCACTCTCTGCAGAGAGCATGATTCATACCTTATGAATCATGCTGTACGCCAGTGACCCCTCCCCCGCCCCCTGCCAGGGCTGCATGACTGCACTGCTAGATCCAGTTCAAACCAAGTCACCGGGTTTGACAATGACACAAGAGTGGTTGGCCTCATCAACGACAACAACAAATGGTGTATAGAGAGTTGGTAGAGCCGCTGATAGAACAGTGCAAGCACCACAACTTGAGTCTCAATATGGACAAGACCAAAGAGATGATTGTGGACTTTAGGAATGTGCGGTCTGACCATTTCTCACTGCACAGCTCATCCGTGGAGAGAGTTAGGAGAACAGAGTTTCTTGGAGTGTACATAATGGATGATTTCACCTTATCCTCTAAGACCACCTCTTCGGTAGGGAAAGCACAGCTCTATCCTCACTTCCTGAGGAGACTGAGGCATGTGAGGCTCCCACCCCCGTTATTCTAACAAGTTTTTACAGGAGCACCCATTGCGGGTGTCTTGACCAGTTGCATCTTAAACAGAATTAGGATCGGGTTTAATATCACTGGCATAAAGTATTGTGCAAAATTCTTCGGCACCCTAGGTTTTTTATATATGGTTTTAGATGGTATGGCCTCCACAGAGCCCTGATCACAACATCATCGAGCCAGTCTGGGTTCCCTTGCAGAGACAGAAGCAAGCAAGACAGCCAAAGTCTGCAGAAAAACTGTGGCAAGTTCTTCAAGATGCTTGGAACAACCTACCAGCCAATTTTCTTTTAAAATTCCACGCCAGTGTACTTATGAGAATTGATGTAGTTTTAAAAGCAAAGGGTAGTCTCATGAAATACTGTTTTGATTTAGAATTTTTACTGTTCACTGCTCTTTATTGTAAGTCTTCTGTGATTTAGAAACTTTTCATTATTTTTGAAAACGTCTTTGCTTTAGAGAATATTTTTACGTCTCTAAAACTTTTCCAAGTTACTGTATATCATGAAATTTGATGTTTAGAGGCAGCAGTAAATTGCAGTCCATAATGAAACACATTATATATATGTTAATGCAAAGAAAGAGGAAGAAATAGTGATGTAGTGTCCATAGGCACATAGTCCTTTCAGAAATCTGATGGCAGAGAGGAAGAAGCTGTTTCTGAAACATTGTGTCTTCAGGCTTCTGTATCTCTATGATGGTATTAATTAGCAAAGGACATGCCCTGAGTGATGAGTGTCCTAAATGATGGATGCTGTGTTTTTGAGACATTGCCTTTTAACACTGTCCTCAATGCTGGGGAGGCTAGTGCCATGATGAATGAACTAAGTTTACAACTTTCTGCAGCTTTTTCTGATCCTTTGTAGTGCCTCTCTATATCAAACAGTAATGCAACCAGATAGAATGCCATGGTACATCTGTTAAAATTTGCAAGTGTCTTTGGTAACATACCAATTCTCCTCATACTTTGAATGAAATGTAATGCTCTGTAAGGTTTCATTGCTATGCTAGGGAGAGAGAGAGATGAAGAGAGAAGACGTGAATGGAGAGATCTGGTAGACCGCCGGATGGGGTGGACTGGGAGCGAGGGTTCGAAGGGCAGCGACGATTGAAGGAGGATCGACGAAGGGGAAACCATGAGCTCCAACTTTGTGCACAGACTGTTTAATAAGATTTAGGCCCTTTTTCTTTCATATTTTGTTTCTCTAAGAAAGAGTTCTCTTGTGTCTAGTGTCAAAGTAAGAGTTGTAAAGCTTAATCGTTTAATCGCATATGTTGTACTGTTTGTTATCTCGGGGTACTGATTTGTAATAGGGGACTCATCGCGCAGCATCCACCCAAATGAGATTTCTTAAGTTTGGCTGGGCAGGGGGTTTATCATCCCCTATATTAAGCCGCTAGGCGAAGCGAGTGTTACAGAAATATACTTGCTGTCATGCCTTCTTAATTGCATCAATATGTTTGGTCTAGGATAGATCTTCAGAGATGTTGGCACGCAGAACTTGAAACTGCTCACCCATTCCACTGCTGATCCCTCAATGAGGACTGGTGTGTGTTCCCTTGACTTTCCCTCCAGAATCAATTCCTTGGTCTTACTGATGTTGAGTGCAAGCCTGTTGCTGCGACACCACTCAACCAGCTGGTCTGTCTTGCTCCTGTATGTCTCTTCATCACCATCTGAAATTCTGCCAACAATAGTTGTGTCATCGGCAGATTTATAGATGGCGCTTGAGCTGTGCTGAGCCACACAATCATGGGTATAGAGATAGTAGAGCAGTGGATTTAGCACGCATCCTTGACATGTACCAGTCTTGATGGTCAGCAAAGAGGAGATGTTATTTTCGATCTGCACAGACTGTGGTGTCCCAATGAAGAAGTCAAAGACCCAGTTGCAGAGGGCGGTACAGAGGCCCAGATTTTTAAGCTTGTTGATTGGAACTGAGGGTGTGATTGTGTTGAATGCTGAGATGTAACCAATAAACAGCAGCCTGACGTAGGTATTACTGTTGTCCTGGTGATCCAAGTCTGAGCAGAGAACCAGTGAGATTCCGTCCCCTGTAGACCTATTGTGATAGGCAAACTGTGTCCAGGTCTTTGCTTAGGCAGTTGTTGATTTTAGCCATGACCAAACTTTTCCAGTAAGACCGCAGCAGCTTAGACATAGTGGCTTCTCCTGGGCCAGCCTAAGGTGTTTTTGTCTTTTTAAAACATCTTTATGATCACAAAACCATGCTGGACATTAAAAATTTCAAGTACTCAGGTCTATCCAACTGCGAGTTTCTCACTGGTGGAGGAGTTGGACTTGGTGCAGAACCTGTGTTGCTGTGTTGCGAAGGGCATCGGAGTCATTGTGTAATCTGACAGCAAGTGATTGTCTTAAACAGCAATCACAAGGCCCTGTTGTATGTTGGTAAATTAAAATACTGCAAGTCCGATAGCTGAGGAACTACGTAGCCTCAATTGTAGTGAGGACTAGGCTTTTTGCTGTGAGCTTGCCTGTTGCAGCCATTCAGGAGGGGAGACTCCGGAGTCGGTGTGGTGTGGCGTCCATGCTGGTGTGGGGCTGGCATATCTGTGTGACTGTATGTTTACTGCTATCATAATTATATGTGCTGTATGTGCCTTGTGCAGTGTGTGACTGTTGTGTACTTTGCACCTTGGCCCCAGAAGAACACTGTTTCGTTTGGCTGTATTCATGAGTATTCATGTATGATGAAATGATAATTAAACTTGAACTTGAATTGAACTTGAACCTGCACCTCTCAAAGCACTTCATTACTGTAGATGTGAGTGCCACAGCTTCATAGTCATTGAGGCAGCTCACCCTGCTTTTCTTGGGCACTGGTATGACTGTCGCCCTTTTGAAGTAGGTGGAAGGCTGCAGCGGTAAGAGATTGAAGGTGTCCTTGAACACTCACGCCAGTTGGTTGGCACAAGTTTTCAGTCCCCTACCAGGTACACTGTCAGGGCCTGACACTTTGCAAAGGTTCACCCTCTTGAAAGATGATTTGATGTCAGCCTCCAAAACAGAGATCACAGGATCACCAAGTACTGGAGAGATTCTCACAGGTGTAGTTTTATTCTCCTTTTCAAAGCGTGCATAAAAGATATTGAGCTCATCTGGGAGTGCAGTCTTTCATGATGTTAGGTTTCACTTCTTTGGAAGTAACGGGCTGCAAACATTGCCAGAGCTGATATGCATCTGATTTAGTATCTAACTTCAATTGGGTTTAGAACATAGAACATAGAATAGTACAGCACAGTACAGGCCCTTCGGCCCACGTTGTTGTGCCAACCCTCAAACCCTGCCTCCCACATAACCCCCACCGCCTTAAATTCATCCATATACCTGTCCAGTAGTCTCTTAAAATTTCACTAGTGTATCTGCCTCCACCACTGACTCAGGCAGTGCATTCCACACACCAACCACTCTCTGAGTAAAAAACCTTCCTCTAGATATCCCCCTTGAACTTCCCACCCCTTACCTTAAAGCCATGTCCCCTTGTATTGAGCAGTGGTGCCCTGGGGAAGAGGCACTGGCTGTCCACTCTATCTATTCCTCTTAATATCTTGTATACCTCTATCATACCTCTATCATCCTCTCTTCCTCCTTCTCTACAAAGAGTAAAGCCCTAGCTCCCTTAATCTCTGATCATAATCCATACTCTCTGAACCAGGCAGCATCCTGGTAAATCTCCTCTATACCCTTTCCAATGCTTCTACATCCTTCCTATAGTGAGGCGACCAAAACTGGACACAGTACTACAAATGTGGCCTAACCAGAGTTTTATAGAGCTGCATCATTACCTCGCGACTCTTAAGCTCTATCCCTCGACTTATGAAAACTAACACCCCATAAGCTTTCTTAACTACCCTATCTACCTGTGAGGCAACTTTCAGGGACATGTACCCCCAGATCCCTCTGGCCTCCACACTACCAAGTATCCTGCCATTTACTTTGTACTCTGCTTTGGAATCTGCCCTTCCAAAGTGTACCACCTCACACTTCTCCAGGTTGAACTCCATCTGCCACTTCTCAGCCCACTTCTGCAACCTATCAATGTCTCTCTGCAATCTTTGACAATCCTCTACACTATCTGCAACACCACCAACCTTTGTGTCGTTTGCAAACTTGCCAACCCACCCTTCTACCCCCACATCCAGATCCTTAATAAAAATCATGAAAAGTAGAGGTCCCAGAACAGATCTTTGTGGGACACCACTAGTAACAACCCTCCAATCTGAATGTACTCCCTCCACCATGAACCTCTGCCTTCTGCAGACAAGCCAATTCTGAATCCACCTGGCCAAACTTCCCTGGATCCCGTGCCTACTGTGTGGAACCTTGTCAAATGCCTTACTAAAATCCATATAGATCACATCCACTGCACTACCCTCATCTATATGCCTGGTCTCCTCCTCAAAGAACTCAGGCTTGTTAGACATGATCTGCCCTTCACAAAGCCATGCTGACTGTCCCTGATCAGACCATAATTCTCTAAATGCCCATAGATCCTATCTCTAAGAATCTTTTCCAACAGCTTTCCCACCACAGACGTAAGGCGTAGTGGTCTATAATTACCCGGACTACTATCCCTCCGTCTTTGTTTATTTGCTCCTAAAATAGCCTCTATAGCTCAGATCTGGATTTCTTGTATTATTGTAAACGTATAAAATCCTAAAGGGATTGGACAGGCTAGATGCAGGAAGATTGTTCTCAATGTTGAGAAAGTCCAGAACGAGGGGTCACAGTTTGAGGATAAAGGGGAAGTCTTTTAGGACCGAGATTAGGAAAAACTTCTTCACACAGCGAGTGGTGAATCTGTGGAATTCTCTGCCACAGGAAACAGTTGAGGCCAGTTCATTGGCTATATTTAAGAGGGAGTTAGATGTGGCCCTGGTGGCTAAAGGGATCAGGGGGTATGGAGGGAAGGCTGGTACAGGGTTTTGAGTTAGATGATCAGCCACATCATACTGAATGGCGGTGCAGGCTCGAAGGGCCGAACGGCCTACTCCTGCACCTATTTTCTATGTTTCTATTCTGCATCACCGACTTGAATGCCACAGATCTAGCCCTCAGCAGATTACGGATCTCCTGGTTTATCCACAGCTTTTGGTTTGGGTTCATGCAGTATGTTTTCAAAGACACACACTCACCCACAAAGGGCTTGATGAAGTCAGTGAGAACTGTGCGTATTCATTCAGGCTTGAAGATAAACCCCTGAATATTGTCTAGTCCACCAACTCAAAGCAGATCTGTAAGCGCTCCTCCACCTCCCTTGGTCATACCTTCTTGGGCCTCACCACTGGTGCTGCCAGTCTCTGCCTATCTTCAGTCTCTGCCTATATGCTGGGAGTAGAAGTACGGCCAAGAGATCACACTTTCCAAAGTGTGGGCATGGATTGGCCCAGTAAGTGTTCTTGATGGTGGCATAACAGTGATCAAATGTGTTGGCTCCTCTGGTTCACAGGTGATATGTTGGTGGTAGTTGTTCAGAGATTTCTTCAAACTGCTCTGGTAGAGATGTCCCACATTGATAGGAACGGCATTAGGGTGCCGAGTTTTGTGCCTGCTGATTAATTGCTCAGCTCCGCTATTGCCTGCCTGATGTTGGCCTGAGGTGGAATGTACACCACTACCACGATGATGGTTGAAAACTGCCTCAGCAGATAAAATGGACAACATTTGACCACTAAATGTTCTAGGTTGGGTGAGCAGGATTGTGACAGAACTGCCACGCTTGTGCACCACGATGAGTTAATCATAAAGCATACACAACCTCATCTATACTGAAAAGACTGAGCGGTCTTGTCTTTGTGGAGAGTGAAGAAGCCATCAGGCTGTACCATAACACACAAAATGCTGAAGGAAAACAACAGGAATTCTGCAGCTGCTGGAAATTCAAACAACACACATAAAAGTTGCTGGTGAACGCAGCAGGCCAGGCAGCATCTCTAGGAAGAGGTGCAGTCGACGTTTCAGGCCGAGACCCTTCGTCAGGACTAACTGAAGGAAGAGTGAGTAAGGGATTTGAAAGTTGGAGGGGGGAAGGGGAGATCCAAAATGATAGGAGAAGACATAATTCCACATCCCATTCCCATTCTGACATGTCTATCCACGGCCTCCTCTACTGTAAAGATGAAGCCACACTCAGGTTGGAGGAACAACACCTTATATTCCGTCTGGGTAGTCTCCAACCTGATGGCATGAACATCGACTTCTCTAACTTCCGCTAATGCCCCACCTCCCCCTCGTACCCCATCTGTAACTTATTTTTATACACACATTCTTTCTCTCACTCTCCTTTTTCTCCCTCTGTCCCTCTGAATATACCCCTTGCCCATCCTCTGGGTCCGAACCCCCCCCTTGTCTTTCTTCCCAGATCTCCTGTCCCATGATCCTCTCGTATCCCTTTTACCTATCACCTGTCCAGCTCTTGGCTCCATCCCTCCCCCTCCTGTCTTCTCCTATCATTTTGGATCTCCCCCTCCGCCTTCAACTTTCAAATCCCTTATTCAGTCTTCCTTCAGTTAGTCCTGACGAAGGGTCTCAGCCTGAAACCCTAGAGATGCTGCCTGTCCTGCTGCGTTCACCAGCAACTTTCAAATGCTGAAGGAACTCAGCAGGCCAGGCAGCATCTAGGAAAAGAGTACAGTTGATGTTTCAGGCCAAAATGTTGACTGCACTCTTTTCCTAGATGCTGCCCAGCCTGCTGAGTTCCCACAGCATTTTGTGTGTGTTCTCAGATTTGAATTGTCTTTATTACTTACACCCTTCAAATACACGAGGAGTAAAAATCTTTATGTTACGTCTCCGTTCAAATGTGCAATGTGCAATTATGTTAATTTATAATAAATATTACATACAACAGGATAGTCAATATAACATAGAAATACAGTAGCTTCAGCATGAATTAATCAGTCTGATGGCCTGGTGGAAGAAGCTGTCTTGGAGCATGCTGGTCCTGGCTTTTATGCTGCAGTACCGTTTCCTGGATGCTAGCAGCTGCAACAGTTTGTGGTTGGGGTGACTCGGGTTTCCAATGATCCTTCGGGCCCTTTTTACATACCTGTCTTTGTAAATGACCTGAATAGCGGGAAGTTCACATCGACAGATGTGCTGGGCTGTCCGCAGCACTCTCTGCAGAGTCCTGCGATTGAGGGAAGTACAGTTCCCATACCAGGCATGCTCTCAATCGTGCCCCTATAGAAAGTTCTTAGAACTTGTGAGGCCTTACCAAACTTCTTCAACCATCCGAGGTGAAAGAGGCACTGTTGTGCTTTTCTCACCACACAGCCGGTATGTACCGACCACGTGAGATCCTCGGTGATATTTATGCCGAGGAACATAAGGCTGTACACACTGTCAACCCCAGATCCATTGATGTCAATAGGGGTTAGCCTGTATCCATTCCTCCTGTAGTCCACAACCAGCTCCTTTGTTTTTGCAATATTGAGGGAGAGGTTGTTTTCTTCACACCACTGTGTCAGGGTGATGACTTCCTCTCTGTAGGCTACCTCATTATTATTTGAGCCTAGGCCAATCAGTGTAGCGTCGTCAGCAAATTTAATTAGATTGTTGCTGTGGGTGGCAATGCATTCATGGGTATACAGAGAGTAAAGGAGGGGGCTTAGTACACAGCCCTGAGAGGCACATGTGTTAAAGGTCAGAGGGGCGGAGGTGAGGGAGCCCACTCTTACCACCTGCTAGTGATCTGACAGGAAGTCCAGGATCCAGCTACACAAGGCAGGGTGAAGGCTGAGATCTCTGAGCTTCTTGTCGAGCCTGGAGGAAATTATAGTGTAGAATGTTGAATTGTAGTCCAAGAACAGCATTCTCACATAAGCATCCCTTGTCTCCAGATGTGTAAGGACAGTGTGTAGAGCTGTGTCTATTGCGTCATCTGTTGATCAGCTGTGTCGATAGGCAAATTGTAGGGGGTCCAGTGTGGGTGGCAGCAGGCTGCAGATGTAGTTCTTGACCAGCCTCTCAAAGCATTTGCTTATGATTGAAATGAGTGCGACAGGACGCCAGTTGTTCAGGCATGTTACCTTGGTCTTTTTATGTACAGGGACAATGGTGGATGTTTTGAAGCAGCAGGGCACTCTGCACTGGGGAAGGGAGAGATTAAAAATGTCTGTAAACACACCTGCCAGTTGTGCCATGCACATCCTGAGCACTTGCCCTGGGATGCCGTCCGGTCCCGCGGCCTTGCGACTGTCCACCCGTTGGAAACACCTGCGTGCTTCGGCCTCAGAGATGACCAAGCTGCCTGCTGCATCATCTGCAAGTCTACTCAGGGGCTCAGTATTGGTGACGTCGAATCAAGCATAAAAAAGATTTAGCTTGTCTGGGAGAGAGGCATCATTGTTGGAAACTTCATTGCGTTTAGCTTTGAAGTCTGCGATGGTGTGCAGACCTTGCCATAAGCTGTGTGTGTTGTTGGTGTTAAGTTGGGTCTGGATCTTGTCTCTGTATTGTCGTTTCACTGTCTTGATGACTGCAAATCAGATCATAGCTGCATTTCTTGAGCTCTAGCTGTAAGCTCTGTCTTGTGCGGTTAGTGCTACTTGTACTACTTGTACTATTGATGCAGGGTTTCTGATTTGGGAAGATCTTGACCGATTTCTGGGGTACAACATCCTCGATGCACTTCTGGATGAAACTCGTGACTTCTTCCGTGAACTTGGAGACATCCTCATCATGGAAGACGTTCCAGTCAACGTTATCAAAGCAGTCCTGTAGCATGGAGGCAGATTGGTCGGACCAACAGTGGATGGTGTTAACTATGGCTGCCTCTTGTTTAAGCTTCTGCCTGTACTTTGGCACCAGAAAAATGGAGGAATGACCTGATTTTCCAAATGGAGGGCGGAGGAGTGCTTTGTAAGTGTTGCGGAAGGGAGAGTAGCAGTGGTCGAGTATGTTATCTCCCTGCGTGCTCACCTGGATGTGTTGGCAAAACTTCTGAGAGACATTAGTCAGCGACGCTTGATTAAAGTCACCGGTGACAATGAAGGCAGCCTCCGGGTAATCAGTCTCCAGGGTGCTGATGATCTTATACAGTTCTTTGAGAGCCAGGTCAGTATCAGTCTGTGGCGGAATATACACAGCTGTGATAATGACAGCCGTGAACTCCCTAGACAGCCAGAAAGGTTTACACAGCAGCACAAGCTACTCCAGGTCTGGGGAACAAAAGGATTTGAGGGCATGCACATTCCGGGGGTCGCACCAGGCATTATTGACCGTGAAGCATGCCCGACTCCTTTACTCTTCCCAGAGAGGTTTTTTGACCTGGAACAGGGAGAACCCAGAGGGCTTGATGGCATGATCTGGTATTTCCTCCGTCAGCCAGGTCTCCACAAAGCACAAAATGTTACATTCCTTTGTTTCCTGTTGGTAGAAGATTCTGGCTCTCAGTCCGCACAGCTTATTGTCCAAGGACTGAACATTAGCCAGGAATATGCCTGGGAGCGGCAGCCGATTAGCACGCCGCCTCAACCTCACCAGGATGCCAGCCCTTCTCCCTCGCCCCAAATCCTGCTTCCGAGGGAGCGGCGGTAGTAGGTGACTCTCCCATTGATTGCACAAGCAGGGCATCTCAGTGTAGAATAGGTGGCATGTAGTGGGTAAATGCCGTCTTCCCGATGTTCAGGAGAGTCAGTCTATCATATCCGAAGGAAATCGCAGAAATCAGAAGTATACTGTAAAGTTGGAACGGAACTTGCAATACGGTATGCGGCGCCATTTCCAGCATCTGCAGATTTTCTCTTGTTTGAGGCTGTAGCGCTCTGTCTGATATTGCAGGTGTGAGCTCTCTATCCACAAAGCAGAGTACGCAGCAGTCCCTGATATCCCTCTGGTACAGCAATCTTGCTCTGAGGTCTATAATTTTATTTTCCAAACTGTAAAGTCACCAGCAGGATAGTCGGGATTGAAAGTCTAAGACTCTTGATTAGTAAGGTCATTAAAGATTACAGGAAGAAGGCAAGAGAATGGGTTGAAAGGGATAATATATCACCCATGATTGAATGGCAGAACAGACTCGATGGCCAAATGGCCTAATTCTACTCTGGTATCTTAAGATCTTCTTGCCCTTTTTGTCACTTCAGTACAACAGCTGATAGTTGCCTCACTATACCTTGGTTTGGGATAGAAACATAGAAAACCTACAGCACAATACAGGCCCTTCGGCCCACAAAGTTGTGCCGAACATGTCCCTACCTTAGAAATTACTAGGTTTACCCATAGCCCTCTATTTTTCCAAGCTCCATGTACCTATCCAAAAGTCTCTTAAAAGACCCTATCGTATCCACCTCCACCACCATTGCCAGCAGCCCATTCCACGCACTCACCACTCTCTGCGTAAAAAACTTACCTCTTACATCTCCTCTGTACCTACTCCCCAGCACCTTAAATCTGTGTCCTCTTGTGGCAACCATTTCAGCCCTGAGAAAAAGCCTCTGACTATCCACATGATCAATGCCTCTCATCATCTTATACACCTCTATCAGGTCACCTCTCATCCTCCGTCACTCCAAGGAGAAAAGGCCGAGTTCAATCAACCATTTTTTAATGGGATAATGGACCATTTTCTGTTTCAATGACTGCAGAAAAAAATGCAGCAAGTTATATAAATTGAGGCAACAAAAAATATTGAAGCCTCTAGCAGTGCCTGACAATAGTTCAGGTGAATATCAGACTTCAGACCTGTAGCCAGGAAGTGTTTCACTAAGCCACTGATCAATACCTAGAACAGAATCCAGGTGTAATTGGTTGTAAACCATAGTTTTAAGTTATTAAAGAACTGAAAGTTATACACCAAAACCTCTCATAGATTGCTGACCAAGAATGAGCCAATGTCTTTGTTGAAACCATAAGACCATAAGACAAAGGAGCAGAAGTCAGCCATTCGGCCCATCGAGTCTGCTCTGCCATTTTATCATGAGCTGATCCATTCTCCCATTTAGTCCCACTCCCCCACCTTCTCACCGTAACCTTTGATGCCCTGGTTACTCAGATACCTATCAATCTCTGCCTTAAATATACCCAATGACTTGGCCTCCACTGCTGCCCGTGGCAACAAATTCCACAGATTCCCACCCTCTGGCTAAACAAATTTCTTCACATCTCTGTTCTGAAAGGGCGCCCTTCAATCCTTAAGTCATGCCCTCTCGTACTAGACTCCCCCATCATGGGAAACAACTTTGCCACATCCACCCTGTCCATGCCTTTCAACATTCTGTGCAAACCTGTGTATATACTTTCACCTTCTCTTTCATCTCTTAGGGTGCTTGACAGATGTGTCATTTTTCATTTTAAATTTTGCAATAGCACAGAAAAAGACCATAAGATAAGAGATGAATTATATGTTTCAGCCCATTGAGTCTTCTGTGCCATTCAATCATGGCTGATTAATTTTCCCTTTCAACTCCATTCCCCTGCCTTCTCCCCGTAACCTTTGACGCCCTGATTAATCAAGAACCTATCAACCTCCGCTTCAAATATACCCAATGACTTGGCTTCCACAACTGGCTGTGGCAATGAATTCCATAGATTCACTACCAGCTGGGTAAAAAGATCCACCTCAAATTGTTCTGAAGGGCTGTCCTTCTACTCTGAGGCTGTGCCCTTGGGTCCCAGGCTCCCCCACTATATGAAATATCCTCTCCACGTTAGCGAGCACTCCCTAAATCCCATGCAATTTAACTTACCATGTGAAAACTTATCAAAGCCCTGCCTGAAGTCCATATAGACTGGGTTTATGGTCCTGCCCTCATTGGCTTTCTTGGTTATTTATTGAAAAAAATTACTCAATTACATTCATGAGATATGATCTCCTGTGCACGAAGTTGTAATGGTGATTTCTATCTCAGCCATGGTTCTTGCACTTTTTTCCTAGCTTCCCACAGTGCTCTTGGATATAATTAATCAGACCCCAGAGATTTGGAAATTTAAAGTAAATTTATTATCAAAGTACATATATGTTGAGGTTAATTTACTTGTGGGCATTCACAGTGGAATTACCTCTTTTGTTCACAGAATCATACTTGTGAACCTCCTCTGGACTCTCTCCAATGCCAGCACATCTCTTCTTAGATAATGGGCCCAAAACTGCTCACATTACTTCAAGTGTGGCCTGACCAAAGCCTTATCTAAAAGAGAAGTTATTAAATTGAAATCAGTATTAGTGTATATGTAATCCTAATCAATATTAGGGCAGACAGGGTAAATGCAAGCAAGCTTTTCCCATGGAGGTTGGGTGAGGCTAGAACTAGAGGTCATAGGCTAAGCGTGGAATGTGAAATATTTAAGCGGGGTGCTGCGGCTCTTCATTTGTAGGAGGTGGAAAGTGGAAGTGGTGACTGTGGGCTTCGTAACATTTAAGAAGTTTGGACAGACGCATGAATTTTGTGGGCTGTGGTCTAGGTGGGTCGTTAGGACTAGGTAAAATAACAGTTTAGCATGGATTAGATGGGCCGAAGGACCTGTTTCTGAGCAGTAGTGTTGAATATAGTTCGCATGTGATTATTTGTGTCCTCTTCTAAACATTCCTGATATGTTGATTCAAAGGGGATTGTTTGAGGAATGTTTGGCTTCATTTTATTGAGCAGTACTCCAAGAGGACGCTAATCAGATACAAAACATTCAGAAAGGTGAGCAAACACAAACAAACCCCTAAAACCACAACACATTCCTTCACATCCATTTGGGCCATGATTTCAAACAAGCTTTAGGATTTACACTGATCTCAATGACATAAGCATTTGTCTGAAATCTGTAAGAGATTTTCAATTTGTTTTTGCTTTCTCATTAGGATGGTGACCCGGTTAGACCTGGAGTGGCCATGACAGACCTAGCTACAGGTTTATACAGTCATGGAGCCATAATGGCAGGGCTGCTACAGCGACAGAAGACTGGAAGAGGTCTATATATTGACTGCAATTTGCTTTCATCCCAGGTATGTCAATCAAATAAATATTTTCTGTACAAAAGTCTTGCAAAATGTTGACTGTTCATATATTTAACATTACACCAAGGATATTGGGAAGCCATATATTGCAGAATAGCTTTGGTTTAGCTGATGAAGTAACTTCTTCAGTTCTAACTTCCTTCACATAGAATAGTGGTGAAACCAATTGTCGAGAAAAGTCTCGCAACATTAGAGGAGAAAGTCCAACAAGGCTTTACTGGATTCCTTAGCAAGCAAGGTACAGACAGAGGGTCCAAAAAACTCACAGGCAAAGTCAAAATACAAAAAAAAAACAAACTAGAGTTTCAGAAACTAGAGATTCCTACATACAAAGGCAAAACTTCAATAACAAAAGGTGATTCCAAGATGGAGCAAAAAAAACACAAGGGACATGGAATTTATATCAGGCTACAAATAAGTGACAGGTGATAATGATGAAGTAATAATTATCTAACAGGTAGGTGAGCAGGAGGGGGTTGGGGTTGGCATTGTCATCACTGCCTCCTTCTTGTGGCCAGTTTGAGGTGTGAGCGTCCAGTGAAATAATGTCATTTTGTGTGAACGACCAACGCAGATTGTACTGGAGGCAGGTTGCAAGTATTGCCACACTTCCAGCGCCAGTGTAGCATTCCCACTAACCCTAACCTTTCTTTGGAATGTGGGAGGAAACCAGAGTACCTGGAAGAAACCCACATGGCCATAACAAACTCCTTACAATCCTCCAGTGGCAGGAATTGAACCCTGATCACTGATTGTTGGCACTGTAAAGCAATTATGCCAACTGCGACACTACCTTGCCTCTCCTTGGATGCTCATACATCCTGTAGAGGGCAGTAGGTTGGTGTCAGTCCAGGCTCTGGGTGTTGAGGAGTCTGATGGCTTGGGGGAAGAAACTGTTACATAGTCTGGTCATGAGAGCCCGAATGTTTCGGTGCCTTTTGCCAGATGGCAGGAGGGTGAAGTGTTTGTATGAGGGGTGCATGGGGTTCTTCATAATGCTGTTTGCTTTGCGGATGCAGCGTGTGGTGTAAGTGTCTGTAATGGTGGGAAGAGAGACCCCGATGATCTTCTCAGCTGACCTCACTATCCCCTGCAGGGTCTTGTGATCTGAGATGGTGCAATTTCCAAACCAGGCAGTGATGCAGCTGCTCAGGATGCTCTCAATACAACCTCTGTAGAATGTGGTGAGGATGGGAAGTGGGAGATGGACTTTTCTCAACCTTCGCAGAAAGTAGAGACGCTGCTGGGCTTTCTTTACTATGGAACTGGTGTTCTCCGCCAGGTGAACACCAAGAAATTTGGTGCTCTTAACAATCCCTATGGAGGAGTCATCGATGTTCAGCAGAGAGTGGTCGCTTCGTGCTCTCCTGAAGTCAACAACCATCTCTTTTGTTTTCTTTGCATTCAGAGACAGGTTGTTGGCTCTGCATCAGTCTGTTAACCGCTGCACCTCCTCTCTGTATGCTGACTCATCGTTCTTGCTGATGAGACCCACCACGGTCGCGTCATTGGCGAACTTGATGATGTGGTTTGAGCTGTGTGTTGCAGCACAGTCGTGGGTCAACAGAGTGAACAGCAGTGGACTGAGCACACAGCCCTGGGGGGCCCCTGTGCTCAGTTTGATGGTGTTGGAGATGCTGCTTCCAATCTGGACTGACTGAGGTCTCCCAGTCAGGAAGTCTAGGATCCAGTTGCAGAGGGAGGTGTTCAGGCCCAGTAGGCTCAGCTTTCCAGTCAGTTTCTGAGGAATGATTGTGTTGACTGCTGAACTGAGGTCTATGAACAGCATTCGAACGTACGTGTCTTTTTTGTCCAGGTGGGTTAGGGCCAGGTGGAGGGTGATGGCAATGACGTCATCTGCTGAACGGTTGGGATAGTACGCGAACTGCAGGGGGTCCAGTGAGGAGGGCAGCTGGGTCTTGATGTGCGTCATGACGAGCCTCTCGAAACTGTTCATGATGATGGATGTGAGTGCAACAGGCCTGGGACAGTTTGGCCCTCGCTGTTGGTAGGGCTGCCTTGTGACTGCCGAGTTTTCAGCTGATAACAAATCAACCACAGCTATAGTATTGTGCAAAAGTCTTGGGTACATGTATATATATCTAGGGTGCCTAAGACTTTTGTACAGTACTGTATTTGTCAACATGGGGCAAAGAGCGAGTTTGTAAACCTGGCAGGAGCAAAGGATGTTGGGAATGGGGAGGGTGGAGTGCCTGGCAAGGCGTGGCACAGCTACAGAAACTCACAGCCCTGAGACATTTGATTCCAAACAATTGGTTTATTGATTATTACAGAATGTCTCTCTGGTGCTTTCCATTTCTTCCCCTCTCTCTTCCCCTTTTCCCAACCATGAATCCCCTCTCCCTGCCCCCTTCCCACTCTCAGTCCACAACAGAGACCCATATAAGAATCAGGTTTATCATCACTCACATATGTCATGAAATTTGTTTTTTTTTGGGGGATGCAGCATGTACGTAAATTACTACAGTACCATGCAGAAGTCTTAGTCACTCTAGCTATATACCATGTATGTGCCTAAGACTTTTGCACAGTACTGTACATGCTACACTTGTCCATTCACCTCCTCCTTCACCAACATCTACAGTTCTCTCAGTAAACTTTCCTTCTAATTGGATGACTTGGCATCCTTATAACTCTTGCCTCTAAAGGAACAAGATTCATGGAACATAGAACAATACAGGCCCTTCAATGCATGGTATTGGCCAAATTTGGATTTCCAGCATCTGCAGAATCTCTTGTGCTTAAGTAGCTAATAAGAAAATTTGTGGTGGTGTTGGTAGGATATTGACCCGCTAATAAGCCGAACAGAGCAATGCAGCAGACGATGCAATGCAGAAAGATGTAATACTGAGGCTTTATAAGGTATTGGTCAGACTGCACTTGGAGCATTGTAAGCTGTTTTTGGCCTCTTATCTAAGAAAGGACATCTTGGCATTGTAGAGGGCCTAGAGGAGGATAACAAGAATAATCCTGGAATGAAAAGCTTAACATACAAGGAGAATCTGATGCCTCTGGGCCTACACTCGCTGGAGTTTAGAAGAATGAGGGGGATTTCATTGAAATCTATTAAATATTGAAAGGCCTAGATAGAGCGGGCATGGAGAGGATGTTTCGTATACTGGAGAATCTAGGACCAGAGGCTCAGAAGAGAATGACGTCCTTTAGAACACAGATGAGGAAAAATTTCTCAGAGGGTGGTGAATCTGTGGTGTTCTGATATTCATTGCCACCAATGGCTGTGGAGGCCAAGTCATTGGATTATTTAATCGGAAGTACTTGCTTTGTGGGAGGTCAAAGGTTACAGAGAAAAGGCAGGAGAATGTGGTTGAGATATATTTCGGGCCGAGACCCTTCATTAGTATTGGAGAAAAAAAGATGAGGTCAGAGTAAGAACGTGGGGGAAGGGGAGGAAGAAATACAAGATAGTAGGGGATAGGTGAATTCAAGAGGGAGGAGGGGTGAAGCAAAGAGCTGGGAAGTCGATTGGTGAAAGAGATACAGGGCTGGAGAAGGGGGAATCTGATAGGAAAGGATAGAAGTCCATGGAAGAAAAGAGAAGGGGGAGGAGCACCAGAGGGAAGTGATGGGCAGGGAAGGAGACAAGGTGACAGAGGGAATAATAGGGAATGGTGGTGGTGGGAGTGGGTTGCATCACTGGAAGTGCAAGAAAGCGCTGAGGCAATACTCAGGTTGGAGGAGCAAGACCTTATATTCCATCTAGGTAGCCTCCAACCTGATGGCACGAACATCGATTTCTGAACTTTTGGCCTGAAATGTCAACTGTTAATTCTTTCCCATAGATGTTGCTTGGCCTGCTGAGTTCCTCCAATATTTTCTGTCTGTTACTTGGATTTCCAGCATCTGCAGATTTTCTCTTGCTTGTAAATCAGTGTTGAGTTTATTGTCATGTGCATAAGTGTAATGTAAGACTTCCTTGCAGTGGCATCACAGGCACATGGCATCAGAGATGCGACCGTTGGTGGGAAGAGATGTGCCCTTGATGTATTGGGTAGAATCCACTATTCTCTGATGTTTCTTACATTCCTGCACATTCGAGCTCCCCTACCAGATCATGATGCAACCATTGTTTGGTTCTATTCTTGTTGTTTTGTGTTATTATATTATATTCATACTCAAGCGTCAGCATGGTAGTGTAGCAGTTAGCACAATCGTATTACAGTGCCAGCTGTAAGATGGGGGTTCAATTTCCACTGTTGCCTGTATGTTCTCCCATTGACCATATGGGTTGCCTCCGGGTGCTTCAGTTTCCTCCCACAGTCCAAAGACATACATTTAGGGTTAGTGAAGGCGTGGCAGCCTTTGTGGGATGCCCAGCACAATCATTACTGCTTTGATTTGACACAAATGAGATATTTCACTGTATGTTTCAATGTATGTGTGACAAAAGTGATGAGATACGTGGTTTTGTTTTCCTTGGTGCTGAGCAGACTGTGGGGCAGGGGTGGGATGGTGGGAAGGGGAAACCTGATAGAGATACACAAAATGAAATGCACAGATAAAAATAAAGGCATAGGAAGAAAACTTTTCCCCATGGAAGAGCAGAGGGCAGAGGTTAACATGAGCAACAAGAGGTTTAGGAGAGATCTAAGGAAGATCTTTTCATCCAGAGTGGTTAAATATTAGCTTTATTTGTTATCTGTACATCAAAACAATGAAACATACAAAAGAATGGATCGTTTATGTCAAGTCAAATCAGCAAGGATTGTACTGGGGGCAATCTGCAAGTGCCTTCGTGCTTCTGGCACCAGTATGGCACGGGAAGACTTGTACAGCCAGATTTGGGAACAGCTTCTTTCCAACTGTGATAAGACTGCTGAACGGATCCTGACCCGAATCTTGGCAATACCCTCCAAATATCCGGACCTGCCTCTCGGTTTTTTTGCACTACCTTACTTCCCATTTTTCTATTTTCTATTTATGATTTATAATTTAAATTTTTAATATTTACTATCGATTTGTACTCCAGGGAGCACGAAGAACAGAATCAAATATCGCTGTGATGATTGTACGCTCTAGTATCAATTGTTTGGCGGCAATAAAGTGTAAAGTATAAAGTAAAGTAAAATAAAGTATAGCATGTCCACAACTCACTAACCCCAATCTGTACGTCTTTGGAGTGTGGGAAGAAACCGGAGCTCGCGGAGGAAACCCATGCGGCATAAGGTGGAACGTACAGCACCTAACAATGACGGAATTGAACTCAGGTTGCTGTCACTGTAAAGTGTTGCACTAACTGCTATGACACCATGGTGCCCACGACTGCAGTGTGGAACACAGTGTCTGAGAAGGTGGTGTAGACACTGTCACAATATATAACCATCATCCGGAAGAACACTGAATTGCCAAGGTTACTGACTAAATGCTGGGAAATGGGATTTGTAAAAGAACGTAGGAGGGAAGATTTGATAGAGGTATACAAAATTATGAGGGGTTTTGAAAGGTTAGGTACAAGCAGGCTTTTTCCACTGAGATTGGATGGGACCTCAACTAGGGGTCATGGGTTAAGGGTGAAAGGTGAGAAGTTCAAGGGGAACATGAGGGGAGACTTCATCACTCAGAAGGTTGTGAGAATTTAGAATGAGCTGCCTGCACAAATGGTGCATGTGAGCTCGATTTCAATGTTTATGAGAAGTTTGGATAGGTACAAGGATGGGAGGGGTATGGATAGCTTGTTCTGGGTGCAGGTCGATGGGGCAAGTCAGTTTAAATGGTTTGGCATGAACTAGAAGGGTTGAAGGGCCTGTTTCTGTGCCGTAATTTTCTATGACTCTATAGTTGCACTGATACGGTGGACTGCAGACCTCTTTCTGCGCTGTATGACACCGTGCTTTCTCAAATGAATATTAAGTGTTCTGTTGTGGAACCCTGCTGTATCAGTGACTTAATTAGTCAGAAAACAAAATACTGAAAGCCTGTTTTAGTATTCTAAGAACCCACAGGAGATTCTGAAGATGCTGGAAATCCAGAGCAACACACACAAAATGCTGGAGGTAC
Organism: Mobula birostris; assembly: GCF_030028105.1. NCBI lineage: Eukaryota > Metazoa > Chordata > Chondrichthyes > Myliobatiformes > Myliobatidae > Mobula > Mobula birostris. Next base: position 10,180,935 of record NC_092370.1, read on the forward strand.
TTAGCAGGTCAGGCAGCATCTATGGTGAGGAATGGAGAGGATAGTTAGAAGGTGATAGGTGAAGCTAGAAGGTGATTGGAAAGATAAAGGGCTGAAGAAGAAGGAATCTGGTAGGAGAGGAGAGTGGACCACAGGAGAAAGGGAAAGAGGAGGGGAACCCGGGCAGGTGAGAAGAAGTAAAGGGTCAGAGTGGGGAATAGATGAAGAGGGGAGGAAAAATTGATATTCATGCCATCAGATTGGAGGTTATGCAGAGGGAATATAAGGTGTTGCTCCTCCGCTCTGAGCGTGGTCTCATTGTGGCATAAGAGGAGACCATGGACCAACATGTCAGAATAGAAATGGGAATTGGAATTAAAATGTTGGGCTACTGGGAAGTTCTGCTTTTGACAAATGGAGCAGAGGTGCTCGATGAAGTGGTCCGTCAGTTTATCCTTTCTAATCTTTCCATAATGTTTGTAAAATATTTCTGAACCAATTCCACAGCTGTTATCACGGCAGTAGATCGTCTAATCATTTCTCTCACTATTTCGAAACCTCACTGTTTGCCAATGAGTGACACAGTTTCCTGTCCTTCAATGGTGATAGCCTTCCAGAAATACTTTGTTTGCAGAAATCATGAAAGGTGTTATATAAATACAAGACTTCATTAAAAGCCTAAGATGTAGGTCCCTCTCAACCCCATTCTCCTCCCTTCTCCACGTAACCTTTAACTCATTGACTTATCAAGAACCTGTCAACCTTGCTTTAAATATACCTAATAACTTGGCAAAGAATTCTACAGAGTTATCACCTTCAGGAAAAAGAAATTTCTTTTCATCTCTTTTCTAAAAGGGTGTCCTTTCTGAGGCTGTGACCACTGTAGGAAACCTTCTCTCTATGTCCACTCTGTAGGTCTTTCAATATTTGATAGATTTCAATGAGCCCCCCCCCCCCACCATTCTTCTAAAGTCCAGCAAGTACAGGCCTAGAGCCATCAAATGCTCCTCATACATTAACTCTTTCTTCCCCAGGATCATCTCACGAACCTCCTATGGACCCTCTCCAATGCCAGTACATCCTTTCTTAGATAAGGATCTCAAAACTACTCACATAATACTCCAAGTGTGGTCTGTCCAATGCCTTATAAAGCCTCAGCTATGAGGAAAAATTGCTTTAGTGTTGTAAGCACTCTTTAAACTTTTAACCTTAGACAGATGTGTTATTTCATGTATTAGTGCTGGACGATTTCAAGTTTTAAAAGTCAAGACCCTTGTGCTTTTTGCAGCTCGACGATGTCCTTTGAATGCTACTGGTAAACAATAAGGATGTGGGTTTTGGATATGGTTTCAATTATGTTTTTTCGTTTATTTCTTCTGTAGTGGTTATCATACTTTTAGGAAGTTTTCAATATCCTTCCTGTGTTTAATTGCAACCAGCACTTCTATCACAAGTAGTCTCAGACTGTGGATATTGACATTAAGTTTTGAAGTCCATGACATTTGGAAAAGTTTTAAAGCAAACCTTTTTATTCAGTTTTTTTTTTACAAATTATTGAAACATATACATTTCTTCCTCAAGGAATTTTTATTTTGTGTATTAAAATTTGGAGCTATATTTGCCAAATTACCATTCCTGGTCTCTTGTTTCAAGAAGAGTTGAAGTAAACCCAGAAACAAGTTAGAGGAAGCAGAGACCCAGCAATCCCTGATGCTGCTTTAAAAGTTGTTGCCATTTGTACATTTAATTTTATTTTGATTCACAGGGAAGGAAAAAGTGGATTAATTGGTCCTTGTAAATTGTCCTGTGATTCCTGTACCTAATAATTGTATGTTGCAATGGCCCATCCACTTCAAGGTTCGACATATTGTGCATTCAGGATGCTTTTTTGCACACCACTGTTGTAACACGTGGTTATTTAAGTTATTGTCATCTTCCTGTCAACTTGAACCAGTCTGGCCATTCTCCTGTGTCCTCTCTCATTAACAAGGAAGGCATTTTTACCCACAGAACTGCCGCTCACTGAATGTTTTTTTGTTATTTTTGCACCATTCACTGTAAATTCTAGAGACTGTTGTGCGTGAAAATCCTAGATAATCAGCAGTTCCTGAGATACTCAAACCATCCTTCTGGTCACCACAATTATCCCATGGTGAAAGTCACTGAAATCACATTTCTGCCCCATTCTGAAATTTGGTCTGAACAACAACTGAATTTCTTGACCATGTCTGCATGCTTTTATGCATTGAGCTGATTACATATTCGCATTAATGTGCATGGGTATAGGTGTACCTAATAAAGTGGCCACTGAGTGCAAATGGTGCCAAATAAAAGGATGCTGTTCAGGGAGTACATGCATATTAACTTTAAGGAGTGGTGTTCATGAGTCCATGGACTGTTCAGAAATCTGACAGTGGAAGAGAGAAACTGTTTCTGAATTTTTACATGTGGGTCTTCAGTCTCCTGTGCTTCTCTCCAATGGTAATACAGGTATTCCCTGCTTTTCGAACGTTCGCTTTACGAAATCTCGCTGTTGCGAAAGACCTACATTATTTACCTGTTTTCTCTAACAGAAGGTGTTTTCACTGTTACGAAAAAAGGCAGCGCGCGATAAAAGGCAGTGCGCGCCCTGAGCAGCCAAGCTCCTCCCCTGGAACTACATTCTAGCTGGCATTGCTTAAACACGTGCCTGTGAGCATCTGTTTGCAAGATGAGTTCTAAGGTATTGGAAAACCCTAAAAGAGCTCATAAGGGTGTTACACTTAGCATAAAACTAGACATAATTAAGCATTTCGATCGTGGTGAATGAAGTAAGGACAAAGGTGAGTTTGGCTTGTGGAAGTTGACGAAAATGATGTTGTAGAGGTTTTGGCATCCCATGACCAAGAACTGATAGATGAAGAGCTTATGCAATTAGAAGAGGAAAGGACAACAATGGAAACCGAATGCAGTAGTGAACGGACCGAAAGTGAAGTCATCCAGGAACTGAACGTGAAGCAACTGCGTGAGATTTTCGCTGCAATTGACAACAATGATTGCAGAAAAGTACAACTTTAATTTTGAAAGGGTACGCAGGTTTAGGGCATATTTGCAGGATGGTTTGAGTGCTTACAAAGAACTGTATGATAAAAAAATGCGCGAAGTTAAGCAGTCAAGCATACTGTCGTTTGTCAAGCCTTGCTCATCAGCCACAGCAGACAACGAACCTCGACCTTCGACATCGAGACAGGTAGACATAGAAGAAGATGACCTGCCTGCCCTGATGGAAACAGACAACGATGAGATGACACCCCAGTGTCCCACCACCCCACCCTCTGGGCTGCGGAGAATGCAGCGGTAGCCAGGCCACACCCAACACATATTTAAGAAAAAAAGCCAAAATAAACAAGCTAATTAATTAGGTGCCGCCTGTCACCTAATTAATTAGCTCGTTCATTTCGGCTTTTTTCTTAAAGATGTGCTGGGTATATCCCGGCTACTGCTGTACCACTACATGCTTCGCAGATCGGTATCGGTCGCTGCCCAGAGGTTGGGAACCACTGCACCAGCCCAACCTCTGACGACTCAGCTTAACACACCATCATCAGTGTGCTTTGCGCTGTCTTCCCGATTCTGGTAAGTGATACTACACTGTACATACATTATTTCTACCTTATATAGGCTGTGCATTTTTATGTGTTATTTAGTATGATTTGGCAGCTTCATAGCTTAAAGGTTACTGGAGAGTGCTTGCGCCGTGTTTCTGCCGAGAGCGCTTGCGTGAGATTTTCGCTACGGAGAACAGTGCGGCCATGATTGTAGAAAAGTATTTCTACTTTATATAGTCTGTGTATTTATCATATCATTCCTGCTTTTACTATATGTTACTGTTTTTTTAGGTTTTATGTGTTATTTGGCATGATTTGGTAGGTTATTTTTTGGGTCTGCGAATGCTCACAAGTTTTTCCCATATAAATAAATGGTAAATGCTTCTTCGTTTTACGACATTCCGGCTTACGAACCATTTCATAGGAACGCTGTACCTTCGGATGGCGGGGGGAACCTGTAACGAGAAACAGGCTTGCCCCTTATAATGAGGGTCCTCAGTGATGGATGCCACCTTCTTGAGGCACAGCCACTGGAAGATGTCCCTGATGATGGGGAGGGTCCAACAATTCAAAGTACAGTTATTATCAAAGTAAGTATACAAAATGCAACTTGGAGACTCATCCTCCTGCAGACAGCCAGGAGACAACGAAACACCACGGAACCCACTCAAGAAAACATCAAACAACCAATGTGCAAAAAAGAAGAACAAATTGTGCAAACACCAAAAAGTGAGGGTACACCAGGAGTATTCAGTTTAGTTCAGTTTAGCACCACTATCCAACTGGAGGCCTCAGAGCAACTTTTCACCAAAGCGTCCTAGTCTGCACCAACCGCCTCGACCAACAGCTCGAAAAACAACAGAAAAACAATAACTACAATCTGGCAACTTGAACTTCAAAGTCCTCAGAAACAAGTCCACAGCAACGAGCCTTGTAGATCAATCCTTGCGACAGAGGATCCTGTGACTCCTGCACTTTCCCTTGAGAGCAGCTAGTGCGAGGAAGGGGTAGACCGGTCAACACTGGCAGGCAGTGCCAAACACCTGCCTGTCCTCTGCTCTTGTATTCGTCGACTTCAACTTTGCTTGCTGCCTTCATCAGAGAGAAGCAATGGAGTCTCCAGGCCACCCACTCTGCTCCCAACCTCACCGAACTCCTTCAGAGACAGGAAAGCAACAGATTGCTGAATTGGCTCAAAAGCGCATCATCAAAACGCAAATCTCAGGTTACAATTGCACGCAGTTTAGTAGTATAATCGTATTCATTATACGAGGGAAGAGATGATGGCGACACGACGCAGTGTGCGCGGCCGTTCCGAATGATATCGATTATGTGTTAACTAGGGGGCCGTACACAATCCTGATTTGATGGAGACAGACGTGAAGAAACACGGAGGAACATCTGGAGAAACTTCTGAAATGCCCGCTTCGCTGTCGCTGCTGCTGTACGATCGAGAATCTCCGGAGGGGAAGGCCCCAAATCCTCGGCTTTGCCTATGCCTGTTGTCGGGGCTGGGGTTGAACCACTCGGCAGAGATGGTGCTCGGTGTTAGAGAGCTGGTCGGAGGCTTGGAGTTTTTGGATGGACTCAGTCGGACTGTGGTCGGATGCTTCCAGGATGCTGCATCGGCAAGTTTGCGGCGCTGGAGGTTTACCGTCTGCGTGAGATGATGGGACTTTCAAGAGACTTTGAGACTTTTACCATGCCCATGGTCTGTTCTTATCAAATTACGGTATTGCTTTGCACTGTTGTAACTGTATGTTATAATTATGTGTTTTTTGTCAGTTTTTAAGTCGGTTTGTCATGTGTTTCTGTGATATCATTCTGGAAAAACATTGTATCATTTCTTCATGCATATATTACTAAATGACAATAAAAGAGGACTGCGTGTCCTCATAATCTAATTTGAAAGAAGAAGTAAAAGGAATAGTTTTGTGAACAGTCTGCAGGACATCGTCGTTGGTCATGTTGTTCATTGGAATGATGATCGTTGTACCCATGATGAAGCTGGCTGAGTCTTGACCTTCTGTAGCATCTTGTAGTCCCGTGCATTGGAGCCTCCATACCAGACTGTGATTTCAACATTTAAGAGAAATTTGGATGAGTACGTGGTTGAGAGGAGTATGAGGGGCTATGGTCCAGATACAGGTCGACGAGACTTGGCAGTTTGATACAGACTAGATGGACCAAAGAGCCTGTTTCTGTGCTATAACGCCCAATAACTATGACTATTAAAGAAGGGATGGAACCTACTCACATCACTGTACAATCGTGGTGTAAACACACAATTAAATGTTGATTAGATCGCACCACAGCCCATAATCTCATTTCCATATTACAGTATATCTGCAGGCTCTGTATCCATTTTCAATTCGAAACAAGGTATGTTTAAATAAAGCCATTAGATGCTAACTAGTTGTCCTGAAGAACTTCCATATTCTTTTACCAGTTATCTCTACGCTAAGGATCATTTTACAGTAGCCAGCGAACCTGCTAGTGCAACTTTCAAGTGTGGAGGGAAAGTGGGGTGTTTGGTAGAAACTCAACTCAGGCAGCACCAAGATTAGAACAGAGTGCAGGCCCTTGCACCCACAATGTTGTGCTGACCTTTTAACCTTACTCTGACCCTGCCCTCCTCCATAACCCTCAAAGTTTCTTTCATCTGTGTGCCTATCTAAAATTCTCTTTAATGTCCCTAATGTATCTGCCTCTACCAGCAGCCCTGGCAGTGCCCTCCCTGCACCCACCACGCTGTGTAAAAATCCTGCCTCCCACATTCTCCTTACTATTTTCTCCAATCACTTTAAATTTAGCCCCCTTGAATTAGCCATTTTCAACCTGGGAGAAAGCCTCAGGCTATCCACTCACAGAAACATAGAAAACCTACAGCACAATAGAGGCCCTTCGGCCCACAGAGTTGTGCCGAACACGTCCCTACCTTAGAAATTACTAGGCTTACCTATAGCCCTCTATTTTACTAAGCTCCATGTGCCTATCGAAAAGTCTCAAAAGACCCTATCGTATCTGCCTCCACCACCGTTGCGGCAGCTCATTCCATGCACTCACCGCTCTCTGAGTAAAAAACTTACCCTTGATATCTCCTCTCTACCTACTCCCCAGCACCTTCAACCTGTGTCCTCTTGTGGCAACAGTTTCAGTCCTGAGAAAAAGTCTTTGACTATCCACACGATCAATGCCTCTCATCATCTTATACACCTCTATCAGATCACCTCTCATCCTCCGTCGCTCCAGGGAGAAAATGCTGAGTTCACTCAACCTGTTTTCATAAGGCATGCTCCCCAACCCAGGCAACATCCTTGTAAATCTCCTCTGCACCCTTTCTATGGTTTCCACATCCTTCATGTAGTGAGGCGACCAGAACTGAGCACAGTACTCCAAGTGGGGTCTGACAAGGGTCCTATATAGCTGCAACATTACCTCTGGGCTCCTAAATTCAATTCCACGATTGATGAAGGCCAATACACTGTATGCCTTCTTAACCACAGAGTCAACCTGCGCAGCTGCTTTGAGTGTCCTATGGACTCGGACCCCAAGATCCCTCTGATCCTCCACACTGCCAAGAGTCTTACCATTAATACTATATTCTGCCATCATATTTAACCTACCAAAATGAACGACTTCACACGTATCTGGGTTGAACTCCATCTGCCACTTCTCAGCCCAGTTTTGCATCCTATCAATGTCCGACTGTAACCTCTGTCAGCCCTCCACACTATCCACAACACCTCCAACCTTTGTGTCATCAGCAAACTTACTAACCCATCCCTCCACTTCCTCATCTAGGTCATTTATAAAAATCACGAAGAGTAAAGGTCCCAGAACAGATCCCTGAGGCACTTCACTGGTGACCGACCTCCATGCAGAATATGACCTGTCTACAGCCACTCTTTGCCTTCTGTGGACAAGCCAGTTCTGGATTCACAAAGCAATGTCCCCTTGGATCCCATGCCTCCTTACTTTCTCAATAAGCCTTGCATGGAGTACCTTATCAAATACCTTGCTGGAATCCATATACACTACATCTATTGCTCTACCTTCATCAATGTGTTTAGTCACATCCTCAAAAAATTCAATCAGGCTCGTAAGGCACGACCTGCCCTTGACAAAACCATGCTGACTACTCCTAATCATATTATACCTCTTCAAACGTTCATAAATCCTGCCTCTCAGGATCTTCTCCATCAATTTACCAACCACTGAGGTAAGACTCACTGGATTATAATTTCCTGGGCTGTCTCTACTCCCTTTCTTGAATAAAGAAACAACATCCACAACCCTCCAATCATCCAGAACCTCTCCCGTCGCCATTGATGATGCAAAGATCATCACTAGAGGCTCAGCAATCTCCTTCCTCGCCTCCCACAGTAGCCTGGGCTACATCTCATCCGGTCTCGACGACTTATCCAACTTGATGCTTTCCAAAAGCTCCAGCACATCCTCTTTCTTAATATCTATATGCTCAAGCTTTTCAGTCTGCTGCAAGTCAGCACTACAATCACTAAGATCCTTTTCCATAGTGAATACTGAAATAAAGTATTCATTAAGTACCTCTGCTATTTCCTCCGGTTCCATACATACTTTCCCACTGTCACACTTGATAGGTCCTATTCTTTCACGTCTTATCCTCTTGCTCTTCACATACTTGTAGACTGCCTTGGGGTTTTCCTTAATCCTGCCTGCCAAGGCCTTCTCATGACCCCTGCTGGCTCTCCTAATTTCATTCTTAAGCTCCTTCCTATTAGCCTTATATTTTTCTAGATCTGTGACATTACCTAGCTCTTTGAACCTTTTGTCAGCTTCTCTTTTCTTCTTGACTAAATTTATTACAGCCTTTCTACACCACGGTCCCTGTACCCTACCGTATCTTCCCTGTCTCATTGGAACGTACCTATGCAGAACTCCACACAAATATCCCCTGAATATTTGCCACATTTCTTCCGTACCTTTCCCTGAGAACATCTGTTTCCAATTTAAGCCAACAATTTCCTGCCTGAGAGCCTCATAATTCCCCTTACTCCAATTAAATGCTTTTCTAACTTGTCCGTTCCTATCTCTGTCCAATGCTATTGTAAAGGAAATAGAATTATGATCACTATCTCCAAAATGCTCTCCCACTGAGAGATCTGACACCTGACCAGGTTCATTTCCGAATACCAAATCAAGTTCAGCCTCTGCTCTCGTAGGCTTATCTACATATTGTGTCAAGAAACCTTCCTGAACACAGCTAACAAACTGCACCCCGCCTAAACCCCTTGCTCCAGGGAGATTCCAATCGATACTTGGGAAATTAAAATCTCCCATCACGACAACTCTTATTATTACAGCTTTCCAGGATCTGTTTCCCTATCTGCTCCTCGATATCCCTGTTACTATTGGGCTGCTTACCAAAAACACCCAGTAAAGTTATTGACCTTTGCTTGTTCCTAACCTCCACCCACAGAGACTCCGTAGACAATCCGTCCATGGCGTCCACCTTTTCTGCAGCTGTGACACTCTCTCTGATCAACAGTGCCATGCCCCCACCTCTTTTGCCTCCCTCCCTGTCCTTTCTGAAACATCTAAAACTGGGCCCTTGAAGTAACCATTCCTGTCCCTGAGCCATCCAAGTCTCTGTAATGGCCACCACATCATATCTCCAAGTACTTTCTTTCTTTCTTTCTTTTTAAATCTTCTTATTAATTTTCAAAATTATAAACTCAATAATAAAGTTGATACAAAGAGATTGGAATAATCTTAATAAGCAGAAACAAAAAAAGATTTTAAGTAACATAGGTATAATAGACTTCCAAACTCATAATGAGATTAGTCATTAAAAAAAGAAATAAAAAGAAAAAGAAATATGTATAAAGAAAGAAAAACCCCCAAAAGAAAAAGAAAAAAAAAACCCAAAAAGAAACAGAACAAAACAGGGCTAGACCAATATCTTGAATCAGACACGTTCAGTAATGCCGTCAACACGGCTCATCTATTCATATAATTTAAGTTAAAAAAGAAGATTTGGAAAGGTCAAATAACATCATATGAAAATGTTGCATGAAAGGTTTCCAAGTTTCTTCAAAGTTAACCGAAGGATCAAAAATATCACTTCTAATTTTTTCTAAATTTAAACTTAATATAGTTTGAGAAAACCATTGGAATGTAGTAGGAGGATTGGTTTCCTTCCGGTTCAACAAAATAGATCTTCTGGCCACTAAAGTAACAAAAGCTATCATCCGACAGGCTGAAGAAGACAAAGATCTATGTTCTACCATTGGCAATCCAAAAATTGCCATAATAGGATGGGGTTGTAAATCAAGACATAGAACTGTTGAAATAATATCAAAAATATCTAGCCAATACTTCTCCAAAAGAAGACAGGACCAAAACATATGAGTTAAAGGAGCCATCTCAGAGTGACATCTATCACAAGTAGGGTTTATATGGGAATAAAAACGGGCTAATTTAACTTTGGACATATGGGCTCTATGTAGTACTTTAAATTGTATTAATGTAAGTTTAGCACATATAGAAGAAGTACTAACTAATTGAAAAATTTTATCCCATTTCTCTATAGGTAGACAAAGTTGAAGTTCCCTTTCCCATTCATTTTTAATTTTATCAGATATACCTGGCTGTAATTTCAGAATTATATCATAGATAATTGCTATTAATCCCTTCTGAAAAGGGTTTAAACCTAAAATTTTATCAATAATATCAGTAGGATTTGAAGTCGGAAAGGTAGGCAACGTAGTATTTAAAAAATTTCTTATTTTTATGTATCTAAAAAAATGGGATCTAGGCAAATCAAATTTCTTGGATAACTGCTCAAAAGACATAAAACAGTTATCCAGAAATAAGTCACGAAAACATATTATATCTTTCATTTTCCATATCAAAAAGGCTTGGTCCATAACCGAGGGTTGAAAAAAGAAATTAGATATAATAGGACTTGATAACATAAATTCATTTAGGCCAACAAATTTACAAAATTGAAACCATATTCGCACTGTATGTTTAACTATAGGGTTAAACATTTGTTTATTCAACTTAGATAGTACAAAAGGAAGTGAAGTTCCTAAAATGGAAGCTAAAGAAAACCCTTGTACAGATTGGCCTTCAAGGTTTAACCAATATGGGCTTGGAGTTATATTCCAATCTTGTGTTCAAAATATTAAATATCGAATATTAATTGCCCAATAATGAAATCTTAGGTTAGGCAATGCCAAACCACCCTTTTTCTTGGTTTTCTGTAAGTATTTTTTACTTAATCTGGGATTTTTATTTTCCCATATATGAGGAAATTTTAGAATCAATAGTATCAAAAGAGGATTTAGGAATAACAATCGGTATCGTTTGAAATAAATATAAAAATTTAGGTAAAATAATCATTTTAATAGCATTGATTCGGCCAATCAATGATAAAGACAATGGGGAGCACTTAGTAATCAGTTGTTTAACCTGATTAATTAACGGTAAAAGGTTGAAATTGAATAGATCTTTATGTCTCTTAGTAATTTTAACTCCTAGATAAGTAAAATAGTCAGTAGTCACTCTAAATGGAGAATTTTTATAAATGGGGATGTGCATACTTAATGGAAAAAGTTCACTCTTACCTAGGTTCAGCTTATAACCAGAAAAACTACTAAACTGAGCAAACAAAGTTAATACTGCTGGAATAGATTTTCCAGCGTTAGAAATATATAATAGTAGATCATCTGCATATAGTGATAATTTATGAGTCTCATTTCTATGGGTAATGCCAAATATATTAGGGGAGTCACAAATAGCAATAGATAGCGGTTCCAAAGCAATATCAAATAGTAGTGGACTAAGAGGACAACCCTGCCTAGTACCACGGAATAGATGAAAAAGAGGGGATCTTTGATTATTAGTAAATACCGAAGCCAAAGGGGTGAGATATATCAGTTTAATCCAAGATATCAATATTGAACTAAAATTAAATTTTTCAAGGGTGTTAAATAAATATGTCCATTCAACTATGTCAAAAGCTTTCTCAGCGTCCAATGAAATAACACATTCTGGAATTTTGGGTGAAGGCATATAAACAATTCCTCGTTGTCCACAGGAATGGTAGCGGAGGATTGGAGGGAGGCGAATGTTGTCCCCTTGTTCAAAAAAGGTAGTAGGGATAGTCCGTGTAATTATAGACCAGTGAGCCTTACGTCTGTGGTGGGAAAGCTGTTGGAAAAGATTCTTAGAGATAGAATCTCTGGGCATTTGGAGAATCGTGGTCTGATCAGGGACAGTCAACATGGCTTTGTGAAGGGCAAATCGTGTCTAACAAGCCTGATAAGAGTTCTTTGAGGAAGTGACCAGGCATATGGATGAGGGTAGTGTAGTGGATGTGATTTATATGGATTTTAGTAAGGCATTTGACAAGGTTCCAAATGGTAGGCTTATTCAGAAAGTCAGAAGACATGGGATCCAGGGAAGTTTGGCCAGGTGGATTCAGAATTGGCTTGCCTGCAGTAGGCAGAGGGTCTTGTTGGAGGGAGTACATTCAGACTGGAGGATTGTGACTAGTGGTGTCCCACAAGGATCTATTCTGGGACCTCAACTTTTCGTGATTTTTATTAACGAGCTGGATGTAGGGGTAGAAAGGTGGGTTGGCAAGTTTGCAAATGACACAAAGGTTGGTGGTGTTGTAGTTAGTGTAGGGGATTGTCAAAGATTGCAGAGAGACATTGATAGGATGCAGAATTGGGCTGAGAAGTGGCAGATGGAGTTCAACCCAGAGAAGTGTGAGGTGGTACACTTTGGAAGGACAAACTCCAAGGCAGAGTACAAAGTAAATGACAGGATACTTGACAGTGTGGAGGAGCAGAGGGATCTGGGGGTACATGTCCATAGATCCCTGAAAGTTGCCTCGCAGGTGGATAGGGTAGTTAAGAAAGCTTATGGGGTGTTAGCTTTCATAAGTTGAGGGATAGAGTTTAAGAGTCGCGATGTAATGATGCAGCTCTATAAAACTCTGGTTAGGCCACACTTGGAGTACTGTGTCCAGTTCTGGTCGCCTCACTATAGGAATGATGTGGAAGCATTGGAAAGGGTACAGAGGAGATTTACCAGGATGCTGCCTGGTTTAGAGAGTATGGATTATGATCAGAGATTAAGGGAGCTAGGGTGTTACTCTTTGGAGAGAAGGAGGATGAGAGGAGACATGATAGAGGTGTACAAGATAATAAGAGGAATAGATGGAGTGGATAGCCAGCGCCTCTTCCCCAGGGCACCACTGCTCAATACAAGAGGACATGGTTTTAAGGTAAGGGGTGGGAAGTTGAAGGGGGATATCTAGAGGAAGGTTTTTTACTCAGAGAGTGGTTGGTGTGTGGAATGCACTGCCTGAGTCAGTGGTGGAGGCAGATACACTAGTGAAATTTTAAGAGACTACTAGACAGGTATATGGAGGAATCTAAGGTGGGGGCTTATATGGGAGGCAGGGTTTGAGGGTTGGCACAACATTGTGGGCCGAAGGGCCTGTACTGTGCTGTACTATTCTATGTTCTATGTTCTAAACAATACTCATTAATCTCCTAATATTAAAAGAAGAGTAACGATTTTTAATAAATCCAGTCTGATCAGCAGAAATAATTTGAGGTAATACATTCTCCAATCTCATTGCCAATATTTTAGAAAAAATCTGAGAATCCACATTCAGCAGAGATATAGGCCTATAAGATGCACATTCAGTAGCATCCTTATCTTTTTGAAGAATTAGGGAAATAGAAGTTCGATAAAAAGATTGCGGTAATTTACCTATAGATACCGCATTCCTAAAAACACTACATAGCCAAGGAGTCAGTGTAGTAGAGAAAAATTTAAAAAATTCTACTGTATATCCATCTGAGCCAGGTGCTTTATCTGAGTTCATCGAAAAAATAGCATTCTTTATTTCCTCTACTGTAATAGGTACATCTAGTTTTGGTCGTTCATTAGATGATAATTTTGGAATATTCAATTTCTTAAAAAATTCATGCATTATAGTAGAGTCATCAGGAAATTCTGATTGATATAAGGAGGTATAGAATTCTTGAAAGGATTTATTAATCTCGTCATGGTCAACTGTCAAAATGCCATCTTGTTTACGAATCTTAAGAATCTGCCATTTAACCGAGGCCGATTTCAATTGATTAGCCAATAGTTTCCCAGTTTTATCACCATGTGTATAGAATTGACTCTTAGTTTTGATTAATTGACTTTAATTGAAGATGATAATAAGAGATTATGTTCCATTTGAAGTTCAACTCTCTGTTTATAAAGTTCCTGATTAGGGGCAATAGAATATTTCTTGTCAACTTCTTTAATCTTGTCAACCAGTTTAAGTATTTCATTATTAGTTCACTTCTATAATCCAGCGGTATATGAAATAACTTGTCCACGAATATATGCTTTAAAAGTATCCCATAATGTCCCACTGGAAATATCCTCTGTAGAATTCATTGTAAAGAAAAAATTAATCTGTTCCTGAATAAACCTAACAAAATCTGAGTCTTGAAGCAAAGTGGTATTAAATTGCCATTGTCTAGAATTAGTAAATGTATCCCTTAAGTTAATAAATAATTTCAACGGTGCATGGTCAGAAACAGCAATAGAATCATATTCACAACCAGTAACAAGAGGAATTAATCGAGAGTGGATAAAAAAATAGTCAATTCTTGAATTCTGCTCTCAGGATGAGGCTTTTCATTCTAGGACGAGGGAAATGTCCTCCTTTTTTAAAGAAAGGGGCTTCCCTTCCTCTACTATCAACTCTGCTCTCAAACGCATCTTCCCCATTTCACGTACATCTGCTCTCACTCCATCCTCCCGCCACCCCACTAGGAATAGGGTTCCCCTGGTCGTCACCTACCACCCCACCAGCCTCCGGGTCCAACATATTATTCTCCGTAACCTCCGCCACCTCCAACGGGATCCCACCACTAAGCACATCTTTCCCTCCCCCCCTCTCTCTGCTTTCCGCAGGGATTGCTCCCTACTTGACTCCCTTGTCCATTCGTCCCCCCCATCCCTCCCCACTGATCTCCCTCCTGGCACTTATCCTTGTAAGCGGAACAAGTGCTACACATGCCCTTACACTTCCTCCCTTTCCACCATTCAGGGCCCCAAACAGTCCTTCCAGGTGAGGTGACACTTCACCTGTGAGTCGGCTGGGGTGATATACTGCGTCTGGTGCTCCCAATGTGGCCTTCTATATATTGGCGAGACCCGACGCAGGCTGGGAGACTGCTTTGCTGAACACCTACGCTCTGTCCGCCAGAGAAAGCAGGATCTCCCAGTGGCCACACATTTTAATTCCACATCCCATTCCCATTCTGACATGTCTATCCACGGCCTCCTCTACTGTAAAGATGAAGCCACACTCAGGTTGGAGGAACAACACCTTATATTCCGTCTGGGTAGCCTCCAACCTGATGGCATGAACATCGACTTCTCTAACTTCCGCTAATGCCCCACCTCCCCCTCGTACCCCATCTGTTATTTATTTTTATACACACATTCTTTCTGTCACGCTCCCTTTTCTCCCTCTGTCCCTCTGACTACACCCCTTGCCCATCCTCTGGGTCCCCCCCCCCGTCTTTCTTCTCGGACCTCCTGTCCCATGATCCTCTCGTATCCCCTTTGCCAATCACCTGTCCAGCTCTTGGCTCCATCCCTCCCCCTCCTGTATTCTCCTATCATTTTGGATCTCCCCCTCCCCCTCCCACTTTCAAATCTCTTACTAACTCTTCCTTCAGTTAGTCCTGACAAAGGGTCTCGGCCTGAAACGTCAACTGTACCTCTTCCTAATGATGCTGCCTGGCCTGCTGCGTTCACCAGCAACTTTGATGTGGGTTGCTCCAATTCTTGAATAGTGCTGGTATACATGTGAAAAAAATGAGAGCTCTTTCTCATTCGGATGTAAGAATCTCCAAATTTCTGAGATTCCAGAGTCGGTCATAAAAGAGTTAAGCTATCTCCAAGTACTGATCCACACTCTAAACTCAACTGCTTTGTTGACAACACTCCTTGCGTTAAAATAGACACAGCTCAAATCTTCAGTCTGAGCGCGTCCCCTCTCTATCACCTGCCTATCCTCCCTCTCGCACTGTCTACAAGCTTTCTCTATTTGTGAGCCAACCTCCTGTTCCCCAGTCTCTTCAGTTCAGTTCCCACCCTGTAACAATTCTGGTTTAAACTCTCCCCAATAGCCTTAGCAAACTTCCCTGCCAGGATATTGGTCCCCCTGGGATTCAAGTGCAACCCGTCCATTTTGTACAGCTCACACCTGCCCCAAAAGAGGTCCCAATGATCCAGAAATCTGAATCCCTGCCCCTTGCTCCAATCCCTCAGCCACGCATTTATCCTCCACCTCATTCTGTTCCTATTCTCATTGTCACGTGGCACAGGCAGTAATCCTGAGATTACTACCTTTGCATCCTGTTTCTCAACTTCCTTCCTAACTCTCTATAGTCTTTTTTCAGGACCTCTTCCCTTTTCCTACCAATGTCATTGGTACCAATATGTACCATGACCTCTGACTGTTCTCCCTCCCACTGCAGGATATCTTGGACGCGATCTGAAACATCCCGGACCCTGGCACCTGGGAGGCAAACTACCATCCGAGTTTCTTTCCTGCGTCCACAGAATCGCCTGTCTGACCCCCTAACTATAGAGTACCCTATCACTGCTGCCATCCTCTTCCTTTCCCTACCCTTCTGAGCCAGAGGGCCAGACTCTGTGCCAGAGGTACAGCCACTGGTGCAGTTATGGCCGTCCGGGAGGCTGGGAGACTCCAGGACCTCCCACATCTGACACCGAGCACAGAAAATTGGCCTCACACTCATTCAACTTCCTTTCTGCTATCTACCTGCTGCTGGTCATTTGGAATTGACTATTGGAATGGTCTGGAGTACATTGCAGGACAATTTGTAGCAAGGAGGAGTGGAGGTAAAATACTGCGTCTGGTTCACTGGTTAATTGGCAAGATCGACGCTGGGGGGCCTGCGCGGCCTCGGTTGTAGTGAAGCCAAAGTCTCATGCCGTGGGCTTGCCATTTGCAACAGTCCATAGAAACATAGAAAACCTACAGCACAATACAGGCCCTTGGCACACAAAGCTGTGCCGAGCAAGTCCTTACCTGAGAAATTACCTAGGGTTACCCATAACACTCTATTTTTCTGAGCTCCATGTACTTGTCCAGGAGTCTCTTCAAAGACCCTATCGTATCCGCCTCCACCACCGTCGCTGGCAGCCCATTCCACACACTCACCACTCTCTGCGTAAAAGAACTTACCCCTGACAACTCCTCTGTACCTTCTTCCAAGCACCTTAAACCTGTACCCTCTTGTGCTAACCATTTCAGCCCTGGGAAAAAGCCTCTGACTATCCACACGATCATTGCCTCTCATCATCTTATACACCTCTATCAGGTCACCTCTCATCCTCTGTCTCTCCAAGGAAAAAAGGCCGAATTCACTCAACCTATTCTCATAAGGCATGCTCCCCAATCCAGGCAACATCCTTGTAGATCTCCTCTGCACCCTTTCTATGGTTTCTGCATCCTTCCTATAGTGAAGTGACCAGAACTGAGCACAGTACTCTTTAAGTGGGGTCTGATCAGGTTCGTAAGGCATGACCTGCCTTTGACAAAGCCATGCTGACTATTCCTAATCATATTATGCCTCTCCAAATGTTCATAAATCCTGCCTCACAGGATATTCTCCATCAGCTTACTGACCACTGAAGTAAGGCTCACTTGTCTATAATTTCTTGGGCTATTTCTACTCCCTTTCTTGAATAAGTGAACAGCTGCAACCCTCCAATCCTCCGGAACCTCTCCCGTTCCCATTGATGATGCAAAGATCATTGCCAGAGGCTCAGCAATCTCCTCCCTCACCTCTCACAGTAGCCTGGGGTACATCTTGTCCGGTCCTGGTGACTTATCCAACTTGATGCTTTCCCAAAGCTCCAGCACATCCTTTCTTTTTAAATCTTTTTATTAATTTTTCCAAAGTTATAAACAGAATAACAATGTTGATACAAAGAGATTGGAATAATCTTATTGTTAATAAACAGATGCAGAAAGGATTTCGGATAATGCAGGTATAATAGACTTCCAAACTCTTGATGTAATTAATCATAAAGAAAAAAAGAAATAAAAAGAAAAGAAACAAAGAAAAAACCCCCCAAAAAAGAAAAAAAATGACTAAATACTAAACCCAAAAAAGCAAACAGAACAAGGCTAGACCAATATCTTAAATTGAACACGTTCAGTAATGTCATCAAGTCCGCTCCTCTATTCATATATTTTAAGTTAATAAGAAGGATTCGGAAAGGTCAAATTACATCATATGAAAATGTTGAATAAATGGTTTCCAAGTCTCTTCAAATTTAATCAAAGGATCAAAAATATCACTTCAAATTTTTTCTAAATTTAAACATAATATAGTTTGGGAAAAGCATTGGAATGTAGTAGGAGGATTGGTTTCCTTCCAGTTCAATAAAATAGATCTTCTGGCCATTAAAGTAACAAATGCAATCATCCGACAGGCTGAAGAAGATAATGATCTATGTTCTACCACTGGCAATCCAAAAACTGCCATAATAGGATGGGGTTGTAAATTAAAACACAGAACTATTACGATAATATCAAAAATATCTTTCCAATATTTTTCCAAAAGAGGACAGGACCAAAAGATATGAGTTAAAGAAGCCACCTCAGAGTGACATCTGTCACAAATAGGGTTTATATGGGAATAAGAAGGGGCTGATTTATCTTTAGACATATGGGCTCTATGCACTACTTTAAATTGTATTAATATATGTGTAGCACATATAGAGGAAGTACTGACTAATTGAAAAATTTTATCCCATTTCTTTATAAGTATGCAAAATTGAAATTCCCTTTCCCATTCATTTTTAATTTTATCAGATATACCTGGCTGTAATTTCATAATTATATCATAGATAGATGTTATTAATTCCTTCTGAAGAGAATTTAAACCTAAAATTTTATTGATGATACCAGTAGGGTATGAGGTTGGAAAGGTAGGCAACATAGTATTTAAAAAATTTCTTATTTGTAAATATCTAAAAAAATGGGATCTAGGCAAATCAAATTTCTTGGATAACTGTTCAAAAGACATGAAACAGTTATCCAGAAATAAATCACGAAAACATGTTATACCTTTCGTTTTCCATATCAAAAAAGCTTGGTCCATAACTGAGGGTTCAAAAAAAATTAGATATAATAGGGCTTGATAATATAAATTTGTTCAAACCAAAAAATTTACGAAATTGAGACCATATTCGCAACGTATGTTTAACTATTGGATTAACCATTTGTTTATTCAATTTAGATCGTACAAAAGGAAGTGAAGTTCCTAAAATGGAAGCTAAAGAGAACCCTTGTACAGAGTAGCCTTCAAGGTTTACCCAATATGGGCTTGGAGTTATATTCCAATCTTGTGTCCAAAATATTAAATATCGAATATTAATTGCTCAATAATAATATCTTAGGTTAGGCAGTGCTAAACCACCATCTTTCTGGGACTTCTGTAAATATTTTTTTACTTAATCTGGAATTTTTGTTCTGCCATATATAAGAGGAAATTTTAGAATCAATATTATCAAAAAAGGATTTAAGAATAAAAATTGGTATCATTTGAAATAAATATAAAAATTTAGGTAAAATAATCATTTTAATAGCATTATTTCGGCCAATCAGTGATAGAGACAGTGGGAACCACTTAGTAATCAGTTGTTTAACCTGATTAATTAATGGTAAAAGGTTGAACTTGAATAGATCCTTATGTCTCTTAGTAATTTTAACTCCCAAATAAGTAAAATAGTCAGTTGTCACTCTGAATGGAGAACATCTGTAAATGGGAACCTGCATATTTAATGGGAAAAGTTCGCTCTTACCTAGATTCAGTTTAAAACCAGAAAAACTACTAAACTGAGCAAGCAAAGTTAATAATGCCGGAATAGATTTTCCTGGGTTAGAAATATATAATAGTAAATCATCTGCATATAGTGATAATTTATGAGTCTCATTTCCACGGGTGATGCCAAATATATTAGGGGAGTCACGAATAGCAGCTCCAGCACATCCTCTTTCTTAATATCTAACATGCTTGAGCTTTTCAGTCCGCTGTAAGTCATCCCTGCAATCGCTAAAATCCTTTTCCGTAGTGAATACTGAAGCAAAGTACTCATTAAGTACCTCTGCTATATCCTTCGGTTCCAGCCAAACTTTTCCACTGTCACACTTGACAGTCCAGGAGGAGAGGTACCTGAGGCAGTGTGGCACGGCGTCCATGCGGCCCCTCATCGGTGTTGCTCTCCAGGTTTTGCTCGGTAGAAGACAAGCTGTATTGCGTACATGCATGCATGCATATGTTCATCTGCAGACTGCTGAGAGCTGCTTGCTCTTCCTGATAACACCCATGCACCATCAATTTACTGGACATGTCACTCAAGGACTTGGGTTATGTATTTTTTTGTGTGACTGTATGTTTACTGCTATTGCAATTATACATGCTATATGTGCCTTGTGCTTTGTATGACTGCTGGGTCTGTGTTTTCCTTGAATCCAGAGGAACGCTGTTTCGTTTGGTTGTATTCATGGGTATTCATGTGTGGTTGAATGACAATTAAACTTGAGAGTCAGAAGGAAGATTCTTGTGTCAGTTGTGAGATTAACATTTTTATAATTGCTGAACCATAAAAAATTCATTTTATTGCAGGATAAGGATTTTTGGTTTGTTCTTATGACTTCTGCACAATGGGATCAATGGGCAGAATGGCATAATTCTGCTCCTGGTTCAGGTTCAAGTTGAATTATCATTCAGCCATACATGAATACCTGTGAATACAGGCAAATGAAACACAACACCAACAGTCACACACAACACAAGGCATATATAGCACATATAAGATATCAGTAATACAGAGTCACACCAAAAAAACATAGTAGTTCAAGACCCTGAGTCCCTGAATGTTGCAGCAGTCTGCTGTCAAACACAATCCAGTTGTCTTCTGCCACGTGAACACTGGGGGCAGCACCGACTCCAGCCCAGACGCTGCATTGCACTGACACTGACTGTCTCCTGGTCGGCTCTAAACAGGTGACACTGTGGCTTGAGACCAAGTCCTGGTCTTATGGTTTTATGGCAGTAATCATGTTATCAGCTTATTGAAAACATAGAGACAGAGGGTGGGGGTGACTTCTCTCCTAAATGCTTTGATGCTTGTAGGGTTTGTAGCTCTAACTGTCGGTACACTAACAGCCAAGAGAATTCAGTCTGCAACCAACCTGTGATTAGTTCATAATTTCTTTTTGTAGCGCTACTGAGGGTGTTCCTAGTGCATGATCATCCTGTGATTGTTTGAAATGTCAGTCTCCAAAATAGCAGCATGACCTGCCTGTAACCCATACTCCTTGTGGATGTCTGCTGTAGACTTGTACAGACACCATTGCCAATATGCTGTCCAACCTAATTTACGCTGTGGATATTAACTTACATCACCCAGGCTACTACCATCAGGCACAAGATACAGAAGCCTTAGTTCTCTGCATCACCGAGTTCAGCAACAGTTGTTACTGCAGGATGCTGATCTTTTTGATCTACAGCTCTTTCAGAAGTCACGAATATGCATAAATTCTGTTGCTCACAATTGTTGATTATGCACTAAGAAAACAAAGAGATTGAGGCTATGTCCCCACTGCACCGGATAATTTTGAAAACGCCAGTTTCGAGTAAAAACGACAGGCATCCACACTAAGCGTTTTTCAAAATATCTCTGTCCACATTAGACGGATATTTGGGCAAATCTCCTCCTACTGGGCATGCGCAGGACACACAGAAAACAAGCGAAGAGGAAACGATATATTTGGTGCGCGTTTGTCCAGTTACGGAGTAGAAAAACTTAAAAGGAATTGCTCTTGGCTCTCGTGCAGGAGGGCTTAAAACTAAAAAAAACACAAATACTGGGGCGTATGGAGGCAACCTACAGGGAATTCAGGGACAGTATGACCCGACTGACGATGAACATTAAAAAACTGACTAACTCTTTTGCACTAATAAAGCACCTTGTTAAATGTATAAAACATGACTGCATCAGTGTTATCTTGTATTTCCATACAATGTTACATTAAGCTGTTACACATCTATTGTCAGAGAAGTACTTGCATAAATAGGTAAACCACCTTGGTTCTTGGTTCTTGATCCTCCAAAATATTCCGCATGGAATTTAAACTGGAGGTGGCGGAGGGTGTTTTCTGTCCTTACCTTCATACAAGCAAGGACAGAAAACAGGGCAAAGTGAGTATACTTATTTATTTGGTAAGCTACGGGTCGAAGTATTTGGTGAGTACATTTCTAACTCTTCTGGCATCAGTCTCGTTGCCATCTGTTCTGAAATTGTTAGGTTCTGTGAAGCGCAGAATCAAATATCGCTGTGATGATTGTACACTCTAAACAATAAAGTAGTAATAATAAGAAGAATAAGAATAATAAGAAAACAATGAAATGCTGTGCTGCCGCCATTTGTTCCAGCACATCATGACAGCAGTTTTAAAAAGCTCCGGTTACCCCATACACACTACAACGGATATTAGGCGTTTTCAGATTTATTCACTCTGGAGACTGTTTCTGAAAATCTCTGTTTTCAGGGGCTAAAAACGCAGTTTCAGTGTGGACAGATGGTCAAAACGAAGAGAAAAAGCTTCGTTTTCAAAATTATCCGGCATAGTGTGGACGTAGCCTGAGAAAGGAGAGTAGTGAAACAGAAGGTGATGACAGGGAAGAATTACAAAGTAAAGGAGACAGAGCCCACGTCTTCTTGCATCTTATGAATTTGCTAATTCAAATGAGTTTCCATAGATAAGGGTTAACCAATCAAATAGCCCCATTCACATAATGCAATACTTGCAACTGCCACCAAGTTGTTACAAAAGGAACTGCAACCACTAGAAAACACTGAACAATTATTGTAAAGAAAATAACAATTATAGAGCCTAACATTCCTCTACAACCATTAGGCTCCTGAACCAACATAATTAACTTCACTCACCACAACACTGAATTGATTAACAACCTACAGACTCACTTCCATAGACTTTTTACATCTCATGTTCTCAATTTTTTTTATTTGCCGAGTTTTTCTTCTTTCGCTCATTGTTTGTGTGTCTTCATGGATGTTTTTTCATTGATTCTAATCAATTGGAGTGGCCTGGTATCCTAGAGGTTAGCACAATGCTTTATAATAGCAGTGACCAGTGTTCAATTCCTGCCACTGCCTGTAAGGAGTTTGTACGTTTTTCCTGTGACCACATGGGTTTCCTCTGGGTGCTCCTGTTTCCTCCTATAGACCAAAAACAAACCGGTTGGTTGGTTAATTGGTCATGGTAATTTGTCCTGCGATTAGGCTCGGATTAAATCAGGAGGCTTGACAGGCCGGTAGGGCATATTCCACACAGATTCTCAATAATAAATACGTTTATTTATTTTTTTCTGTAAATGTCTGCAAGAAAATGCATCTGTTAGCAGTATAGGATAACATATACATACTTAATAAATACGTAATAAATTTACTTTGGAATTTTCAACTTTGTATATCATTTTAGAGCAGTTGCTGTACAAAAAAGTAATTGTTACTTGGTCCAGCTTTCAGCTGGAAATGCTTTAAAGATAATGTTCAAGTGGTTTCACAATGGTGCGGCATTTATCTTCTTAGTAGAGTTCCAAGTTGTTGGCTGTTAAGGTTTCTTACTATAGCTTAAAATGAATTTGTGTTTAAAGTCACTGATGAACGGTCCCTGATGAAGGGTTTCAGCCCAAAACGTTGACCATACTCTTTTCCATAGATACTGCCCAGCCTGCTGAGTTCCTCCAGCAATTTTTGTGTGTTGCTTGGATTTCCAGCATCTGCAGATTTTCTCTTGTATGTAAAGTTGCCTAATATTAGTTTTCTCTCCAAGTGTATAGTAGTTAAAGTTCACTAATTGATTTGGATGTGTTATGGCATGTTTTCCTTTTCCTAAGTCTCCTGATCATCTGCAAAAATTGAATGTAAAAAGAATGAAAGAGAAGATGATTGGAGCAATTTCATGGATTAATGTACATTTTATTAGTTACCTTCTGTATGCACATGATCTTCTGCTGCTGTAGCCCATCCATTTCAAGTTTCAATGTGTTGTGCATTCAGAGATGCTCTTCTGCACACACTGTTGTGGTTACTTAAGTTACTGTCAAATTCCTGTCAACTTGAACCAGTTAGGCCATTCTCCTCTGACTAACAAGGCCTTTTCGCCCACAGAACTACCACTCACTGGATGTTTTTTTGCTTTTGCCTTCGTTCTCTGTGAACTCTAGAGACTGTTGAGCATGAAAATCCCAGGAGTTCAGCAGTTTCTGAGATGCTCAAACCACTCATCTGGCACCAGTGAGCATTCAATATTCAAAGTCACTTAGATCACATTTCTTCCCCAGTCTGATGTTTGGTTTGAACAGCAACTGAACCACTTCATCATGTCTGCATGCTTTTGTACACTGAGTTGCTGCCACATGACTGGCTGATTATATATTTGCAATAATGAGCTGGTGTACATGTGTACCTAATAAAGTGGCCACTGAGTGTGTAGTCATATCCACACAGAGCCTCTTTAATTTACCAATGTAGTCTCAGGCACAGAAACATTGATATTTTGGGGTTTAGTGTGTTAAATAACTACTGGGAGCACTAGTTGCTGAGAACAGCAATCTGCTGGAGGAACTCAGTGGAATTGTCAACATTTCAGGTCAAAATATGCCAAGTGCCAGACAGCTAGGATTTCAGAACAATCAGATGGCAGATTATTGGGACCTCTTCTGGGGCAGGTGGGACCTGTACAAGAGAGTCGGGTTACACTTGAACCACAGGGGGACCAATATCCTTTCAGGGAGGTTTGTTAGTGCTGTTGGGGAGGCTTTAAACTAGATTTGCAGGGGGATGGGAACCAGAGTGCCAGAGCTGACAGTGTGGCTGGGGTGAAAATAAATGATGTTGAAAGTTTAAGCAAATCCGCTGATAGAAAGGTTGTGAGTGGTGGTAAAAATCTTCTGAGGTGTATATATTTCAATGCTAGGAGTATTGTGGGGAAGGCGGATGAGTTGAGGGTGTGGATTGACACGTGGAATTATGATGTTGTAGCAATTAGTGAAACTTGGCTACAGGAGGTGCAGGACTGGCAGCTTAATATTCCAGGGTTCCGATATTTCAGATGTGATCGAGGCAGAGGAATGAAAGGTGGGGGAGTAGCATTGCTTGTTAGGGAAAATATTACAGCAGTGCTCAGGCAGGACAGATTAGAGGGCTTGTCTACTGAGTCCTTATGGGTGGAGCTGAGAAACAGGAAAGGTGTGGCCACATTAGTGGGATTGTATTACAGACCACCCAATAGTCAACGAGACTTGGAAGAGCAAATCTGCAGAGAGATAGCAGGCAACTGCAGGAAACATAAAGTTGTGGTGGTAGGGGATTTTAATTTTCCATACATTGATTGGGACTCC
The DNA here is from genome assembly GCF_030028105.1 of Mobula birostris. Taxonomy (NCBI): domain Eukaryota; kingdom Metazoa; phylum Chordata; class Chondrichthyes; order Myliobatiformes; family Myliobatidae; genus Mobula; species Mobula birostris. The sequence goes on from NC_092370.1 coordinate 10,206,055, forward strand.
CATACTGTTAAGGGTCTAGATGGTTTAGAGTTTGTAAAATGTGTTCAGGAAAGTTTTCTAAATCAATATATAGATGGACCAACTAGAGGGGATGCAATATTGGATCTCCTGTTAGGTAACGAATTAGGGCAAGTGACAGAAGTCTGTATAGGGGAGCACTTTGGTTCCAGTGATCATAACATCATTAGTTTCAATTTGATCATGGACAAGGATAGATCTGGTCCTAGGGTTGACGTTCTGAACTGGAAGAAGGCCAAATTTGAAGAAATGAGAAAGGATCTAAAAAGCGTGGATTGGGACAGGTTGTTCTCTGGCAAAGATGTGATTGGTAGGTGGGAAGCCTTCAAAGGGGAAATTTTGTGAGTGCAGAGTTTGTATGTTCCTGTCAGGATTAAAGGCAAATTGAATAGGAATAAGGAACCTTGGTTCTCAAGGGATATTGCAACTCTGATAAAGAAGAAGAGGGAGTTGTATGAAATGTATAGGAAACAGGGGGTAAATCAGGTGCCTGAGGAGTATAAGAAGTGCAAGAAAATACTTAAGAAAGAAATCAGGAGGGCTAAAAGAAGACATGAGGTTGCCTTGGCAGTTAAAGTGAAGGATAATCCAAAGAGCTTTTACGAGTATATTAAGAGCAAAAGAATTGTAAGGGATAAAATTTGTCCTCTTGAAGATCAGAGTGGTCGGCTTTGTGCGGAACCAAAGGAAATGGGGGAGATCTTAAATAGGTTTTTTGCGTCTGTATTTACTAAGGAAGCTGGCATGAAATCTATGGAATTGAGGGAATCAAGTAGTGAGACCATGGAAACTGTACAGATTGAAAAGGAGGAGGTGCTTACTGCCTTGAGGAAAATTAAAGTGGATAAATCCCCGGGACCTGGCAGAGTGTTCCCTCGGACCTTGAAGGAGACTAGTGTTGAAATTGCGGGGGCCCTGGCAGAAATATTTAAAATGTTGCTGTCTACGGGTGAAGTGCCGGAGGATTGGAGAGTGGCTCATGTTGTTCCGTTGTTTAAAAAAGGATCGAAAGGTAATCCGGGAAATTATAGGCCGGTGAGTTTAACGTCAATAGTAGGTAAGTTATTGGAGGGAGTACTAAGAGACAGAATATACAAGCATTTGGATAGACAGGGGCTTATTAGGGAGAGTCAACATGGCTTTGTGCGTAGTAGGTCATGTTTGACCAATCTGTTGGAGTTTTTCGAGGAGGTTACCAGGAAAGTGGATGAAGGGAAGGCAGTGGATATTGTCTACATGGACTTCAGTAAGGCCTTTGACAAGGTCCCGCATGGGAGGTTAGTTAGGAAAATTCAGTCGCTAGGTATACATGGAGAGGTGGTAAATTGGATTAGACATTGGCTCGATGGAAGAAGCCAGAGAGTGGTGGTAGAGAATTGCTTCTCTGAGTGGAGGCCTGTGACTAGTGGTGTGCCACAGGGATCAGTGCTGGGTCCATTGTTATTTGTTATCTATATCAATGATCTGGATGATGATGTGGTAAATTGGATCAGCAAGTTTGCTGATGATACAAAGATTGAAGGTGTAGTAGACAGTGAGGAAGGTTTTCAGAGCCTGCAGAGGGACTTGGACCATCTGGAAAAATGGGCTGAAAAATGGCAGATGGAGTTTAATACTGACAAGTGTGAGGTATTGCACGTTGGAAGGACAAACCAACGTAGAACATACAGGGTTAATGGTAAGGCACTGGGGAGTGCAGTGGAACAGAGGGATCTGGGAGTACAGATACAAAATTCCCTAAAAGTGTCGTCACAGGTAGATAGGGTTGTAAAGAGAGCTTTTGGTACATTGGCCTTTATTAATCGAAGTATTGAGTATAAGAGCTGGAATGTTATGATGAGGTTGTATAAGGCATTGGTGAGGCCGAATCTGGAGTATTGTGTTCAGTTTTGGTCACCAAATTACAGGAAGGATATAAATAAGGTTGAAAGAGTGCAGAGAAGGTTTACAAGGATGTTGCCGGGACTTGAGAAACTCAGTTACAGAGAACGGTTGAATAGGTTAGGACTTTATTCCCTGGAGCGTAGAAGAATGAGGGGAGATTTGATAGAGGTATATAAAATTATGATGGGTATAGATAGAGTGAATGCAAGCAGGCTTTTTCCACTGAGACAAGGGGAGAAAAAAACCAGAGGACATGGGTTAAGGGTGAGGGGGGAAAAGTTTAAAGGGAACATTAGGGGGGGCTTCTTCACACAGAGTGGTGGGAGTATGGAATGAGCTGCCAGACAAGGTGGTAAATGCGGGTTCTTTTTTAACAGTTAAGAATAAATTGGACAGATACATGGATGGGAGGTGTATGGAGGGATATGGTCCGTGTGCAGGTCAGTGGGACTAGGCAGAAAATGGTTCGGCACAGCCAAGAAGGGCCAAAGGGCCTGTTTCTGTGCTGTAGTTTCTATGGTTCTATGGTTCTATTGAAATTTCATTGTTCTTCATTTTTTTTTATTCCTAGGAGCAATATGAATTTGAATAAACAATGGTCCTTGCAAAAATCTTGAAATTTAACAATCAATTTAACAATCTGTTTCAAGGTCAAATTCAGTTTTAATTGTCATTCAACTGTACACAACTACCCATGAATACAGCTAAACAAAACAGCGTTACTCCAGGGGCAAGGTGCAACACACAATATCACCAGTCACACACAGCAAAAGGCACACATTGCTCATATGAGATAGCAGTAACCATACAGTGACACATAAAAATATATATATATCCCAAATCCCTGAGTGCCATGTTCTGTAAATTAATGGTACATGGGTGTTGTTGGCAAGAACAAGCAGTTCTCAGTAGTCAGCAGACAAATGTAAAAATAATTATAAATGTCTTCAATATTCTCTGATGATTTCAGCCCGGTTCATCACAGGAAAACCTTCCCTACCATTGAGCACATCTACAAGGAGTGCTGCGACAAGAAAGCACCATCCATCATCAAGGACTCCCTGCATAAGGGCCATGCTCTCTTCTCACTATTGTCATTGGGAAGGAAGTACTGGAGCCTCAGGAACCATACTACCAGGTTCAGGAACAGTTATTAACCCTCAGCCATCAGGCTCCTGAAGCAGAGAGGATAACTTCATTCACCTCAACTCTGAACTGATTCCACAACCTATGGACTCATTTTCAAGGACCCTACAACTCATGTTCTCCGTATTATTTATTTATTTATTTTGTATGTCGAAAGTGACAACCTTATTAATGATTAGGAAATAAATTTAAATGACGTATTTAGAAATTTTAAAAATACCCTTTAATTTTGGCAATCCTTGTTTTAACCAGGTTGCGTGCCTAACCCACGTGGCTGCAAATTATCTCAGTGGTGGTAAAGAAGCAAAGCGATGGGGTACAGCACACGAAAGCATTGTTCCTTACCAGGTATGTAACTACCAAAATTAAAATGGTAATTGGTTTCAGCAACGCACACACAAAATATTGGAATAACTCAAAAGGTCAGGCAGCATCTATGCAGGAGAATTAACAATTAGCGTTTTGGGCCGAGTTCATTATTAATTTTTTTAAAGTAGACCTCGTGTACCTAATAAAGTGGCCACTGAGTGTATGTTCATGGTCTTCTGCTGCTGTAGCCCATTCACTTCAAGGTTCAATGTATTGTGCATTCAGAGATGCTCTCTGTGCATGGTTATTTGAGTTACTATTTCCTTCCTGTCAGCTTGAACCAGTCTGGCCATCCCCCTCTGACCTCAAACAAGAGAATATCTTCAGATGCTGGAAATCCGAGCAACACACACAAAATGCTGGAGGAACTCAGCAGGCCAGGCAGCATCTGTGGAAAAAAGTACAGTCGACGTTTCAGGCCGAAACCCTGCTTCGCCAATTTTCTATCCTTACTGCTCTTGTCTGTTTTATGCACTGGCCTTCAGTCTCAATGGTAGGCCTATTATGTGGTATCTTGTCAAATACATGTGACCTGAATTCACCTTGTCAAATTTCAAAGTAAATTTATTATCAAAGTAGGTATGTATATGTAACCACACAGTATACTACCCCAAGATGCGTTTTCATACGGGCATTCACAGTAGAACAAAGAAATAAAATGGAATCAATGAAAAACTACACACAGAGACTGACAACCATTGTGCTAAAGACTGAGAGACTGTTCAAATACAAAACGTTACAAAATAATAACTAAATAAGTAAATATATAATACTGAGACCATGAGTTGAAGAGTCGTTGAAAGTGAATCCATGGGTTGTAGAATGTAGCATGCTTTATGGTGTCTTTCTTCAAAGTTTCTTACATAGAAATAATACATGTGGTGTGATGAAAGAATCAGCTAAAGAGCTCAGACTTTATTGCCATGTTTGCTTGTGGCTCATCAAAACAGTCCTATCCAATATCGCTCTTCTGTCTTCTTCCCACTTTATTTTCAGTGCTGACGAAGCATCTCAGTCCGAAACATCGACAGTTTATTCCTCTCCATTGATGCTGTCTGACCTGCTGAGTTCCTCCATCATGTTGTATGGCTCCAGATTTTCAGCATCTACGGAATCTCTTGTGTCTAACCTCATCTTTTCTATTTTTGCCATATGTTGAGAGTTATAGAAAATATCTTTTTCTGATATTTCCTGTCCCATCTCTTCCAAACTTTCACCTCCCATCTTATTTCACCCACTTGTCCCTTCCCCATTACCCACCAACTCCCCCCCCCACCTGATCTCATCTACTGCCTTTCAGCTTGTACTCCTTCCCCTCCCCTCACCTTCTTATTCTGGCTTCTTTCCCCTTCCATTCCAGTCTGGACGAGGGGTCTCAGCCTGCAATGTCCACTGTTTATTCTTCTCCGTAGATGCTGCCTGACCTGCTGAGTTTGTCCAGCATTTTGTGTGTGTTGTGCTGGATTTTCAGCATCTCCTGTGTTTACAGTTTTGCTGGTACCTTGTTTTAATAGACTGTCCCAGGAAAACCATGCACCTTGAGCTAAACTCCCAAATTACAGTTTGTGGTACTCCTTACTAGTTACTAACATGTTAAAACTGACGACCCTTTGCAAGTTTAAACGTAGAAGTAGGTAGGTTGATGTCAGATTTCTGAAATCAAGCGCTTCTAACAGACTGAATGCACCCATCTGCTTGCAAACACAACTGTTCACAAGGATTAAAATGCACATCCCTCACTCCATGTGAGCTATATTGGGATCACTATGAGATGCCCTTGTAATTGGATAGGACAGATCTGCGATTGGCAAAGAAACAGTGTTGGAAATTCCTTTCATTCCAGCTGGCAAAACAGCTTTTACTGCTATTCTGAATTCTAAGCTACAAAGACTTTCACTGTGAATTCCTCTGTTTTAACATAGCTAGCTGAAGCTAAATCAGTTTTCCATTGAGTCTTTAATGCAATTGACGAGAACCTGAGTTATAGGGAAAGGTTGATTAGGTTAGGACTTTAATCCCTGGACTGTAGGAAAATGAGGAGAGATTTGATAGAGGTATACAAAATTATGAAAGGTATAGATAGGGTAAATGCAAGCAGGCTTTTTCTGCTGAGGTTGGGTGATACTAGAACTAGAGGTCATGGGTTAAGGGTTAAAGGTAACCTGTTTAAGGGGAACATGGGGGGGAGGTTTCTTCACTCAGAGGGTGGAGCGGAAGTGGAACGAGCTGCCAGTGGAAGCGGTGGATGCAGGTTCAATTGAAATATTTAAGAGAAATTTGGGGAAGTACATGGATGGGAGGGGTATGGAGGGATTTGTTCCGGACGCAGGTTGATAGGACTCTGCAGAATAACAGTTTACATGAACTAGGTAGGCCGAAGGGTCCTGTTTCTATGCTGTTGTGCTCTCTGACTCTAATCCAAATTTCATGTGTAGATATATCTATGGTCTTAATTTTGTCTAGCTCCTGTCCATTTGTCACATCAATAATTTGTATTTATGTAGCACCTTGTGTGTATATACCAGCTTGCTTCCCAAGTCATGGTCAAAATAGAGAAAAGATGGACAAGGCAGAGATGGGGTGATGCTCTTTAACTGAAATGATGGACTATAAACGGGAGCTCAAGGAGTCACAAGAGACTGCAGGTGCTAGAGTAAAAGGCAGTACTGGAGGAACTCTGTACGTCCAAGCAGGCATAGGTCTAAGGTGAGGGGTAGAAGATTGACTTTGACTCTCAGTCCCGATACAGGATCTTGACTCAGAATGCCGACAGATGGTCAACTTTCCCCCCACAGCTGCTGCACAAACCACCGAGTTCCTCCAGCACTGCTTTTCCTCCATGACTGACCTGCTGAACCCCTCCATGGATTCTGCCTGACCTGCTATACTCCTCCACGGATCCTGCCCGACCTGCTGAATTCCTCCATGGATCCTGCTCAACCTGCTGAACCCCTCCATGGATCCTGCCTGACCTGCTGAACCCCTCCATGGATCCTGCCCGACCTGCTGAATTCCTCCATGGATCCTGCTCGACCTGCTGAACTCCTCCATGGATTCTGCCTGACCTGCTGTTCTCCTCCATGGATCCTGCCCGACCTGCTGAACCCCTCCATGGATTCTGCCTGACCTGCTGTTCTCCTCCATGGATCCTGCCGGACCTGCTAAACTCCTCCATGGATCCTGCCCGACCCGCTGGATTCTTCCAGCATTTTGTGTGTGTGACCTATACCTTCTAGTTTTTAAATTCCCTTTGACTGGGAAAAAGATTATGTGCATTAACTCTCATGATTTTATCCACCTCCATTAGGTGGTCCCTCACTCCTACATATATTGGAATGTAGTCCTAGCCTGCCCAAACTCTCCCTATAACTCAGACCTTTGAGTCAAGTCAGTAAATCTAGTCGGCATTATTTCCAGTTTAATCGTGTCTTTCCTATAACAGGATGACCTCTTAGGGTGGCAGCAGTCTGGGTTCAATTCACATCATTGTCTGTAATAAGTTTGTACATTCTCCCCGTGACTGCGTGGGTTTCCTTCCTCAATCCAAAAACGTACGGGTTAGTTCGCGAGTTGGTCACATTGATGTAATTGGGTGGTGCAGGCTCGTCAGACCAGAAGGGCTTGTTACTGGGCTATTTAAAAATTGCACACAATGCCCCAAAATTACATACTCACCAGTATCTTGTGCAACTAAAATATAATATGCCGACTCCTACACTCAGTGCCCTGACTGATGAAGGCCAGTGTGCCAAAAGCTGCATTCACCACCTCATCCATCTGTGATGCTGCTTTCAGCAAACTATGTACTGGCACTCCTACATCCGTGTGTTCTACGAAACACCCCAGGGCTTGACTATTCACTACAAGTCCCATGCCGGTTTGACTTCTTATATCTCGATCCTGCTGTGCCACCACTAACCAGTTATGCAAAAAAGGCAGGCATGTGTCTGAGTTCCCAAAATGCCAGTGGGAGTAGTTCCTGCAATACAAAGCTCATATGACCCTTGTGTTGTTGGCAGTAACACTGGCATCGATACCAAAAGTTATTTGCTTTGAAAAGCAAGATGAGAAGCAGAAGCAACGTGAACTGCAAACTCTGATCTTTATCATGTCAGTGTGCCAGCTGCCTGCAGCTTGCATCCATATAAAACCCTTAAAAGCATGTTTATGATTTACCATTTACTTACAGCACCATTTATTGTGTGTAAACAATTTATAAGCCAATGATTAGAAAACATTTTTTCTTGTGGCAGGCATTTCTGAGGACAAGGCATGATTACAAGAAGCTCTGTGAGGAATCTGCCTTAAGAGCTGGGATGTTTTCACTTAATTACTGACATATGTTTATTTATATTATTTTTAACTTGTTTTGAGCCTCTGAAATTGCCAAAGACACATCCAAACACTTGCTTCATATATAAAAGAGTGCTCAGCTCCAGTAATCCAGACTTTTCTTCCTTACATCTGGTGACCTACTTGTGCAGCACAGGCGCCCTGGAAAACTGAGAGATTGGACACTCCGTTCCCTTTCACTAACATTTCTTCTTTGATTTGCAAAATTGAAATTTTGGCAATAAAGCCAAACAACTGCATCTGAATAACATTTGGAATAATTGCAGTTGGTGTTGTGACAAAAGACAATTGGGACACTTCTCCGGGGATTGTCACCTTGTTCTGGTGAGGCTAGTGAGCTCCTGACATCCCAAGAGCGATGCCGTCTGGCGCTTGGCTCCTGGTAGGGTCATCCGTGGCAATAAGGTCAAGGGGGGCGGTTCCAGACAAAGAGCGATCTAACCAAGACCTTAGCGGTGGAGCTGGCGGAAGATGATGACACATCACAACGGCAGTGATGGTGGAGGAAGGATGCAGCAATGAAGGGTCCTCAGTGGTCTTGCATTCCACACCACTGGACTCTGACCCCGATCTTTTGAGGACCGTGTGGGGCTGCCCATGCATTAACCTCCCCGCATTAAACAGTCACACACAGACGTTCTTCATGAGGGTAGAGCACCCTGACATCCCATTTTAAGTCCTGTGGTGATCAGCAAGTGGCAAAGAGGGCAGGATTATGTGGACTCTGGAATGGCCTTTCTCAGCCACATGAAGACCCACCAAAGGACAACCACTTGGGTGAACATTGTACTTGACTTGAGTGATCGTACTATAAAAATTCTAATTTGGGTCATTAACTTTGTTGGTGAACAGAGCTGAGAAATAATTTACAACTGTCTGGAGTGGAAATAGTGCTAATTTTCACATTCCATATCAACCTATCTCCACATTCACCAAGCTCAATGGATAGACGCCAATCGATATCCCTAAACATCAAGCTTTATGCCTCATTCTTGAAGAGAATCTGAAGAATCTTTAGATCGCCACTGAATCAGGATCCAACGTTTCCTGACAGTGATCAGATTTTGCAACTGCAAGATGCAGCTTTGCAAACACAGACAGATCTCTACTAGAATAACATCAGCAGTATTATATGGCAGGCAGTTTTTATCAAAATCCCCACCATCCAGGCTATGCCCTCTTCTTGCTACTACCATCAGACAGGAGGTACAGGAGCCTCAGGTCCTACACCACCAGGTTCAGGAACAATTATTACCTTTCAACCATCAGGCTCCTGAACCAGCATGGATAACTTCACTCACCTCAACTCTGAACTGATTCCACAATCTACAGACTCACTTTCAAGGACTCTTTACAAGTTCTCAGTGTTACTTTTTATTTGCACGGTTTGTTTTTTTTTTGCACTTTGGTTGCCTGTCAGAGGTTTTTCTGTTTACCGCAACCACAACCCTGAACTGATTCGACAACCTACAGTTTTACTTTCAGGGGCTCTACAACTCGTATTCTTGGTATTACTTTTTGTTTTTTTTTTTGCACACTTTGTCTTCTTCTGTGCATTGGTTGTTCATCAATCTTGCCAATCTTTGAACTTCGGTCTGCAAACTGATCGCTGTTGTTAGGGACTGTGTTAGGCAGAGATTGATGGTGTTGTGGATAGTTTGGCGGCGAGTTGAGACTTTATTCGGCCACTCTGCCCATCGAGTCTATTCCGCCATTTCCTTATGATTTATTTATTTATTTTAGTGATACAGCATGAAACAGTCCCTTCTGGCCCTTCAAGCAGCTAATTAATCCTAACCTAAACACAGGGCAATTTACAATGACCAGTTAACCTACTTGGTACATATCTGGATTCTGGGTGGAAACCAGAGGGCGTGGAGAAAGCTCATGTATTCCACAGGGAGTACATTACAGAGCGGCACCAGAATTGAACTCTAAACTCTAGAATGTCCTGATGTGTACTAGTCTTGCGCTAACTGCCATGCTACCGTGGTGCCCACTCATCCCCATTCTCCTGCCTTCACCTTTGATGTCCTGACTAATCAAGAATCAGTCTCTGCTTTAAATATACTCCATGACTTGGCTCCCACAACCATCCTTGGAGCCATTCCACAGATTCACCACTATCTAGCTAAAGAAATTCCTTCAAAAAGATACCTCTGTTTGAAATGGACATCCCGCTGTTCTGAGGCTGTGGCCTCTGGTCCTACACTCCCCCCACTATACGAAATATCCTCTCTGCATCCACTCTATCTTGGCCTTTCAATATTCGATAGGTTTCAGTGAGATTACCCATCATTCTTCTAAGCTCCAGCGAGTACAGGACCAGACCCATCAAAAGCTCCTCATACAATAACCCTTCCATTCCTGGAATCGTTCTCATGAACCACCTCTGGACCCTCTCCAATGCCAGCACACCCTTTCTAGATAAAGGGCTGAAAACTGCTCACAATACTCCCAGTGTGGTCTGATCAATGCCTTTTAAAGACTCAGCATCACATTCCTGCTGTTATATTCTAGTCCTCTTGAAATGAATGTTAACATTGCATTTGCCTTCTTTACCTCTGACTCACTCTGCAACTTGACCTTTATATAATCCTGTACAAGGACTCCTGAAGGTTTTTTGCACCTCTGATTTCTGAGTTTTCTTCCCGTTTAGAAAATAGTCTGGGCCTTTATTCCTTCTATTAAAGTGCGTGGCCATGCACTTCTCTACAATGTTTTCCATCTGCCACTTCTTTGCCCATTCAACAAATCTGTCTAAGTCTTTCTGCAGCCTATCTGCTTCCTCAACACTACTTGTCCCTTCCCCTATCTTTGTATTGTCTGAGAACTTGGCCACAAAGTCATCAACATCATCCAAAGTGCTGACATATAATGTGAAAAGAAGCAGTACCAAGACTGACCCCAGTGGAACATTACTTGCCACTTCATGCAGTCACTTTGCCTCCTGCCAATCAGCCAATCTTCTGTCCATGCTAGTATCTTTCCTGTAATACTATGGGCTCATATTTTGTTAAGCAGCCTCATATAACCATATAACAATTACAGCACGGAAACAGGCCATCTGGGCCCTTCTAGTCCATGCCAAACGCTTATTCTCACCTAGTCCCACCGACCTGCACTCAGCCCATAACCCTCCATTCCTTTCCTGTCCATATACCTATCCAATTTTTCTTTAAATCACAATATCGAACCTGCCTCTACCACTTCTGCTGGAAGCTCGTTCCACACAGCCACCACTCTCTGAGTAAAGAAGTTCCCCCTCGTGTTACCCCTAAACTTTTGTCCCCTAACTCTCAACTCATGTCCTCTTGTTTGAATCTCCCCTACTCTCAATGGAAAAAGCCTATCCACGTCAACTCTGTCTATTCCCCTCATAATTTTAAATACCTCTATTAAGTCCCCCCTCAACCTCTACGCTCCAAAGAATAAAGACCCAACTTGTTCAACCTTTCTCTGTAACTCAGGTGCTGAAACCCAGGTAACATTCTAGTAAGTCTTCTCTGTACTCTCTCTATTTTGTTGACATCTTTCCTCTAATTTGGTGACCAGAACTGTACACAATACTCCAAATTTGCCTTTACCAATGCCTTGTACAATTTTAACATTTTTAACATTAAAAAACAATGCGCAGCACCTTGTCAAAAGCCTTTTGAATATCCAAGCAAACTGACTCTCCTTTGTCTATCCTGCCTGTTATTTCCTTAAAGAATTCCAGCAGATTTGTCAGTTAAGATTTCCCCTGAAGGAAACCATGATGACTTTGGCCTACTTTATCCAAGTAACCTGAAACCTCATTCTTAACAATTGACTCCAACATTTTCACTACCACTGAAGTCAGGCTAATTGACCTATACTTTCCTTTCTTCTGCTTCTGCCTTCTTAAGGAGTGGAGTGACATTTGCAACTTTCCAAATAATATTTGCTATATTATATGCCCTCTCTTTTGGTTTTTTGCTGTCTTTGACTTTACTTGTCAGCCACAGTTGCTTCGTCCTTTAGAATGCTTCTTCATCTTTGGGATGTATCTATTCTGTGTGCCTTTTGAATTGTTTCCAGACACTTCAGCCATTGCTGTTTTGCCGTCATCTCTGTTAGTGTCCCTTTCCAATCAGCTGTGGCCAACTCCTTGCTTATGCCTCTGAATCCTTTTACTCCACTGTAATATATTATTATATCTGATTTTATCTTCTCCTTCTCAAACTACAGGATGAATTCTATCATATTATGATCACTGCCTCTCAAGGGTTTCTTTACCTTAAGCTCTCTAATCAAATCTCATTCCTTGCACAACACACAATTCAGAATTACCTTTTCACTAGTTGGTTCAACCACAATCTGCTGTAAAAGGCCATCTGGTTAGTATCCTCAAATTCCCTCTCTTCAGATCCAGCACCAACCCGATTTTACCTGCATATTGAAATTCTCCATTACTATCATAACATTGTTAAAGAGCCATGAGGTAATACTGCAGCTCTATGAAACCCTTGCAGCCAGGGAACTGGAAATGAATGCCAATGAGTTGATTCACTTGTCCCGAAACAGGAGTGTGTGGGCCGTGGCAATCAAAGCTCAATCTGGGCATGGCACCCGATGATGAGCATCAGGTGCCATTATGACGATGATGATTAGGTAACGAACCAGCTCAGGTCACAGATCTCTCAGTGAGTGAGCATCTGGGGGACAGTGACCACCGCTCCCTGGCCTTTAACATTATCATGGAAAAGGATAGAATCAGAGAGGACAGGCAAATTTTTAATTGGGGAAGGGCAAATTATGAGGCTATAAGGCTAGAACTTGCGGGTATGAATTGGGATGATGTTTTTGCAGGGAAATGTACCATGGACATGTGGTTGATGTTTCGGGATCTCTCGCAGAATGTTAGGGATAAATATGTCTTGGTGAGGAAGATAAAGAATGGTAGGGTGAAGGAACCATGGGTGACAAGTGAGGTGGAAAATCTAGTCAGGTGGAAGAAGGCAGCATACATGAGGTTTAGGAAGCAAGGATCAGATGGGTCTATTGAGGAATATAGGGTATCAAGAAAGGAGCTTAAGAAGGGGCTGAGGAGAGCAAGAAGGGGGCATGAGAAGGCCTTGGCGAGTAGGGTAAAGGAAAACCCCAAGGTATTCTTCAGTTATGTGAAGAACATAATGATGACAGGAGTGAAGGAAGGACCAATTAGAGATAAAGGTGGGAAGATGTGCCTGGAGGCTGTGGAAGTGAGCGAGGTCCTCAATGAATACTTCCCTTCGGTATTCACCAATGAGAGGGAACTTGATGAAGATGAGGACAATATGAGTGAGGTTCATGTTCCAGAGCGTGTTGATATTAAGGGAGAGGAGGTTTTGGAATTGTTAAAATACACTAGGACGGATAGGTCCCCAGGGCCTGACGGAATATTCCCTAGGCTGTTCCACGAGGCGAGGAAAGGGATTGCTGAGCCTCTGGCTAGGATCTTTACGTCCTGGTTGTCCACGGGAATGGTACCGGAGGATTGGAGGGAGGCGAATGTTGTCCCCTTGTTCAAAACAGATAGTAGGGATAGTGCGGGTAATTATAGACCAGTGAGCCTTACGTCTGTGGTGGGAAAGCTATTGGAAAAGATTCTTAGAGATAGGATCTATGGGCATTTAGGGAATCATGGTCTGAGGGTAGTGCAGTGGATGTGATCTATATGGATTTTAGTAAGGCATTTGACAAGGTTTCACACAGTAGGCTTATTCAGAAAGTCAGAAGGCATGGGATCCAGGGAAGTTTGGCTAGGTGGATTCAGAATTGACTCGCCTGCAGAAAGCAGAGGGTCGTGGTGGAGGGGGTACTTTCGGACTGGAGGGATGTGACTAGTGGTGTCCCACAAGGATCGGTTCTGGGACCTATACTTTTCGTGATGTTTTATTAACGACTTATATTTTGGGTAGAAGGGTGGGTTGGCAATTTTGCAGATGACACAAAGGTTGGTGGTGTTGTAGATAGTGTAGAGGATTGTCGAAGATTGCAGAGAGACAATGATAGGATGCAGAAGTGGGCTGAGAAGTGGCAGATGGAGTTCAACCCGGAGAAGTGTGAGGTGGTACACTTTGGAAGGACAAACTCCAAGGCAGAGTACAAAGTAAATGGCAGGATACTTGGTAGTGCGGAGGAGCAGAGGGATCTGGGGGTACATGTCCATAGATCCCTGAAAGTTGCCTCACAGGTAGATAGGGTAGTTAAGAAAGCTTATGGGGTGTTAGCTTTCATAAGTCGAGGGATAGAGTTTAAGAGTCACGGGTAATGATGCAGCTCTATAAAACTCTGGTTAGGCCACATTTGGAGTACTGTGTCCAGTTCTGGTTGCCTCACTATAGGAATGATGTGGAAGCATTGGAAAGGGTACAGAGGAGATTTACCAGGATGCTGCCTGGTTTAGAGAGTATGCATTATGATTAGAGGTTAAGGGAGCTAGGGCTTTACTCTTTGGAGAGAAGGAGGATGAGAGGAGACATGATAGAGGCATACAAGATAATAAGAGGAATAGATAGAGTGGATAGCCAGCGCCTCTTCCCCAGGGCACCACTGCTCAATACAAGAGGACATGGCTTTAAGGTAAGGGGTGGGAAGTTCAAGGGGGATATTAGAGGAAGGTTTTTTACTCAGAGAGTGGTTGATGCGTGGAATGCACTCCCTGAGTCAGTGGTGGAGGCAAATACCCTTGTGAAATTTAAGAGACTACTAGACAGGTATATGGAGGAATTTAAGGTAGGGGGTTATATGGGATGCAGGGTTTGAGGGTCAGCACAACATTATGGGCCAAAGGGCCTGTACTGTGCTGTAGTATTCTATGTTCTATGTTCTATGATAAAACCCTGGTTAAACCACACTTGGAATATTGTTGTCAGTTCTGGTCCCCTCATTATAGGGAGGATGTGGAAGCTTTCGAATGGGTGCGGAGGAGATTTACCAGGATGCTGTCTGGATTAGAGAGCATGTCTTATGATGATAGGTTGAATGACCTTGGGCTTTTTGCTTTGGTGTGGAGGAGGATGAGAGATGATTTGATAGGGTTGTGCAAGATGATAAGAGACATAAGTCAAGTGGAGAGCCAGAGGCTTTTTCCCAGGGCAAAAATGGCTAATGCAAGAGGCCATAACTTTAAGGTGTTTGTTGGAATATCAGCGGTATTTCTTTTACACAGAGGGTAGTGAGTGTGTGGAATGCCCTGTGGTGGCGGTGCAGGCAGAGGACATCAGGGACATTTAAAGAACTCTTAGATAGGCACGTGGATGATGGAAAAAATGGGAGCTCTGTAGGAGGGAAGGGTTAGATTGAAGCACAACAACTCCTCTTTCACCTCAGACAGCTGAAGAAGTTCGGCATGACTTTCGGCAGGACTTTTTACAGGGTTCCATCAAGAACATCCTCTCTGTCTGTGTCATCACCTGGTACGGGAACTGTACTACCCTCAATATGCAGGGCACTGCAGACAGCCCAGCACATCTGTGGACATGAACTTTCCTCTATTCAGGACATTTATAGCAGCAGGTGTGTAAAAAGGGCCCGAAGGATTATTGGGATCTCCAGCCACCCCAACCACAAACTGCTTCAGCTGCTACTGTCTGGCAAATGGTACCACAGCATTAAGGCCAGGACCAAAAGGCTCCGAGATAGCTTCTTTCACCAAGCCATCAGTCTTGTCAATACACATTGATCTGATTGCATATCTGACTGTATATACATGTATACAAAACAATTCTGTATACAATCTTAGTATTTTGGCAATATTGTCCCACATTTCCCCTCTTTATTGATGGTACATTGCGATGGAGACACAACATAAAGATTTTTACTCCCTTGGATGTAAGAAATAAAATCAATAAATATGTCACCATATACAACCTTTTGATTCATTTTCTTATGGGCACACGGACTTCAACTACTGCACAGAGTCTTGTCACCTTCAGAAGTTTTTGGATGACTCTGCCATAGTTGGATGCATCAGCAAGGGAGATGAGGCTGAGTACAGGTCTACGGTAGGAAATTTTGTCATATGGTGTGAGCAGAATTATCTGCAGCTTAATGTGAAAAAGACTAAGGAGCTGGTGGTAGACCTGAGGAGAGCTAAGGTACCGGTGACCCCTGTTTCCATCCAGGGGGTCAGTGCGGACATGGTGGAGGATTACAAATACCTGGGGATACGATTTCACAATAAACTGGACTGGTCAAAGAACACTGAGGCTGTCTACAAGAAGGGTCAGAGCCATCTCTATTTCCTGAGGAGACTGAGGTCCTTTAACATCTGCCGGACGATGCTGAGGATGTTCTACGAGTCTGTGGTGGCCAGTGCTATCATGTTTTCTGTTGTGTGCTGGGGCAGCAGGCTGAGGGTAGCAAACACCAACAGAATCAATAAACTCATCCATAAGGCCAGTGATGTTGTAGGGATGAAACTGGACTCTCTGACGGTGGTGTCTGAAAAGGGGATGCTGTCTAAGTTGCATACCATCTTGGACAATGTCTCCCATCCACTACATAATGTACTGGTTGGGCACAGGAGTTCATTCAGCCAGAGACTCATTCCACCGAGATGCAGCACAGAGCGTCATAGGAAGTCATTCCTGCCTGTGGCCATCAAACTTCACAACTCCTCCCTTGGAGGGTCAGACGCCCTGAGCCAATAGGCTGGTCCTGGACTTATTTCATAATTTACTGGCATAATTTACATAGTACTATTTAACTATTTATGATTCTATTACTATTTATTATTTATGGTGCAACTGTAACGAAAACCAATTTCCCCCAGGATCAATAAAGTATGACTATGACTATGACACTCAATAAGTTCATAAGAGAATAATAACTGGAACAGAATCAATGAAGGACCGTACCAACTTGGGCATTGAATTAGTGTACAAAAGACAACAGATTGTGCAAATACAAAAAGAAAGAAATAATAATAATAAATAAATAGCAATAAATATCAAGAACATGAGATGAAGAATCCTTGAAAGTGAGTCCATAAGTTGTGGGAACATTTCCATGATAGGGCAAGTGAAGTTGAGCGGAGTTATCCCCTTTGGTTCAAGACCCTGATGGTTGAGGGGTAATAGCTGTTCCTGAACCTGGTGGTGTGAATCCTGAATATCTTCCTCCTGATGGGAGGAGTGAGAAGACAGCATGCTCTGAGTGGTGGAGATCCTTGTTGTATTACTGTATGTCTCGCTGATCCTGTTTGATCTGTACCCTTAACCTTCGTCCAGGGCTGAATCCAAAGGTTCACTTATTGTCGAAGTTCGCATGTACAATACAACTCTGATATTTGTCTTCTCCAGATGTTCTGATTGCAGTATTTGTTAAATTTGTTGAATTTGGTTGAATTTATCAACCAAATTGATAATGAATACCAAATCTAAGCCAATTTCACTTTGCATGTTCAGATTCTAAGAATATTGATGTATCTGTCTCATTATTTATTTCAAATTACCTGAGGTATTTTTTCTGCCATTGGGTATTCCATTCAGGGTTTTTAACAAGTAAGTAATATAATATTAAAAAATTAAGATAAATATATTCCACATTTATTGAAAGGCATTTAATACCTAGTTTAATGTAGTCAAAAAACTATAGTTTTATTAGTTGAGTTTAATGAGATCACCAGGAAACACTTTGGAAACAATTCTTCAGATGAATGGACAAAGATTTCTGAATGCGTTAATGAGTGTAGTTCTGAGCATAATTGGAAGACTGGAAGTATTGTGTGGATAATGAAAAGAACTTCTATCATGAAAGAAAGCTTTACATTTGGAACAACACACATAAAGTGCTGGAGGAACTCAGTGGGTCAGGCAGCCTCTATGGAGGGGAATAAACAGTCGATGTTTCAGGCCATGACCCTTCATCAGGAAGCAGTGGCAAATGGAAACAGTGAAAGTTAATAATTATGCAGGATGAGAAAGATATAGATACTGGGTCAGAGTTAGAATTATTGATGCCAACAACTCCTTAGTTCTTCTGGAAAAAGATGTCAATTGATTCACTTTGGAAGGTCAAATTTGAAGACAGAATATAGGGTTCATGGCAAGATTCTTAGCAGTGTGGAGAAGTAGAGTGGTCTTGAGTTCCAGGTCTCACTCAAAGTTGTCATACAAGTTGATATAGAATTTAAATTTAAATTTGAATTTATTTACATCTTCCATCAATCCTGCAACGGGAGGGTGTAAAACTCTTTGCATTATAACTCTGTTGCATTGTACAGACATGTGAATTTGTAAGTCTAATAGCTTGCAGAAAGAACCTGCCCAGTAGCCTGTTGGTCCTGGCTTTCATGCTACAGTACCATTTGCCAGACGGAAGCATCTGAAACAGTTTATGGTTGGGGTGACTGGTGTCCCTGATGATGTTCCAGGCTTTCTTTATGCACCTGCTGCTATAAATGTCCTCAGTGGAGGGAAGTTCACATCCATAGATATCCTGGGCTGTCTGTACCACTCTCTGCAGTGCCCAGCGATCAAGGTTGGTGCAGTTTCCGTACCAGGCGGTGATACAACCAGTCAGGATGCTCTCAGTGGTGCCCCTGTAGAAGGCCTTGAGGATTTGGGGGCTCATGCCGAACTTCTTCAGTCGCCTGAAGTGGAAGAGAGGCTGTTGTACTTTTTTTTTTGCTGTTCATGCAGTTCAACAAGCCGGTCCTGATAAAGGGTGTTGGCCCAAAAGGTATTGCTGTGGATTTCCAATATCTGCAGAATCTCTAGTGTTTATTATTTTGTCTCCCTTACAATTCTGACGAACCTAAAACATTGACTCTGTTTCCTTCCCAAAGGAGTGGGAAGTATTTCCCACACCTGCAGAATCTCTAGCGATTATGCTTTCTCATATTTTCCAGCTTTGCTATTTTATTCCTCTTTTTTTCTTTGATTCAGACATCAGAATGGATAGCTAACCAAAAATAAATCTGAACTCAAAAGATTCTCTAGATCATGAGTTCCCAACATGGGGTCCATGGACCCCTTGGTTAATGGTAAGGCTCAATGGCAACCCTTGGTGTAGATGTTAGAAATCACCAAACACACACACACACACAGTGCCAGGAGAACTCAACAGGTCAGGCAGCATCTATAGAGGGGAATAAATAGTTGGTGTTTTGAGCTGAGCTGAGACGCTTCATCAGGACACCTGAACTTTTGAATGGCAGTGTAGTTGATAGAAAAGCAAGTTTAATTGTTGCTGTCCCATTTCAGGAAATAAATTTTCTTCATTTTAATCGTCACTTTGGTCACCTTTAAAATAAAGCTTTCTTTGCAATAATTGCAGAAACAATATTGAAGTATTATTGTAAACATGAGAAAATCTGCAGGTGCTGGAAATCCAGAGCAACTCTCACAAAATGCTGGAGGAACTCAGCGGGTCAGTCAACTGTGGGTAATTACTTACAGAATTATTGCCAGATTCAAATTCATTGATTTGTACATGGAAACCCTCAGCAAAATGCAGTGTTTGCATTAACAATCAGCACAACCTAAGGATATGCCAAGGGGCAGCTCACAAGTGTTGCCACACACTCCAGCGCCAACATAACATGCCCACAATGTTCAGAACAACACAAGCAACAACAGTGCCAGAACCACAGCCACTAAACAACAACAGCAAAACAATCCCCTTTCCTCCCTGCATCCTCCCGCACACATCCCCAGAGAGACAGCCACATTAATGGTCAGCAGATCCAAAAGACAAACAAGGGCAGAATTTCCATTAGATAACTTATTAATAGATTATGATTAACTTACAATAGGTGAGACATTGCTGATCTCTTCTTAAAATTTTATTTTTAAAATGTTGTCTGAACTTAGCAACTTGCCATTCCATTTTTCAGAGTATCTGCATTAATATTTCTTTCTTTCTGAGTAGTAAAGTATGTATTGAACCATGTGAATTCAGAGTACTTGTAGGATTTTAAAGGGTCACCTAAAGGTTAACAATTTATCACAGGCAAGGTTGGGTCCTAGCTTTGTGTGTAAAGGACCTTTGCATGCTAATTTGAAGTAATTTGAGCTGACAAAACAGAGCTTGTCAAAACAGGATCTCATTAAGTGTTGTTTTTGTGCATTTCCACTTGTACATGGTTGAATGAAGTTTGGTAGATGTACAGACTGTATAAAGTTAAGTAATTATGAATGAAGTCTCTATTGCTGATTCAACATTCTTGGGAAATGATCACCATCCAAAAGAGGAATTTGTGTTTGAGAGTGCGAATAAGACCAGGTCTGTGGGACTTGTATTCTGCATACAGCAGGGAAAGCCAGTTCTTTGCATCTTTTTGGAAGAATTGCTGGTAATCTTTTGTTGGTCAGCATAATTTGTAGTTGCACATTTTACTTATATAGCGAGGGAAATGATGTTCCCCCATGCACGAGAAGGTAACTGAAACAGAACTTTGAATGAATGCAGTTTCGAAACTGGAAACGATGAATTATTAGCATAGCCTTCAAATTACAGTTGGAAAATTTTGTGCGCAAGTTGGTAAAATGGTCTTGTAGAAATAAATATTACTTGTATTCTTTATCAATTGCTTTTTCCTTAAACTTAAACTTGCTTATACTCGAGAGCAGGAAGAGAAATAACAACCAAACTAGGACCTCATTGTATATCATAAACACATGAAATTATGTAGATACTGGAAACCCAGAGTAATACACACAAATCTGCTTTGAGAACTTGCCACAATGATGAATCAGAATCAGAAAAAAAATTAATTACACTGGCATATGTCGTTAAATTTGTTAACTTTGCGGCAGCAGTACAATACAATGCAATGCACGATAATATAGAGAAAAATGCAACTGTGAATTACAGTTAGTATACACACTAAATAGTTAAATTAAATACGAAATGCAAAAAAATAGGACATTTAAAGAAAGTAATGAGGTAATGTTCATGTATTTAATGTTCACTCAGAAATTGGATGGCAGAAAGGAAGAAGCTGTTCCTGAATTGTTGAGTCTATGCCTTCAGGCTTCAGGCTTTTGTAGCTCCTTCCTCATAGTAGCAATGAGAAGAGGGCATGTCCTGGGTGGGGCAGGTCCTCGATGATGGATGCTGCCTCTCTGAGGTACCACTTCTTGAAGATGACCTGGATACTATGGAGGCATAAGACATTGGTGAGGCCTAATTTGGTGTACTGTGTGCAATTTTTTCACCTACCTACGGAAAAGATGTAATAAGATTGAAAGAGTACAGAGAAAATTTACAAGGATGTTGCCGGGTCTGTAGGACCTCAGTTATAAGGAAAGATTGAATAGGTCAGGGCTTTATTCCTTAGAACGTAAAAGATTGAGAGGAGATTTGATTGAGATGTACACAATTATGAGGGGTATAGATAGGATAAATGCAGGCAGGCTTTTTCCTCTAAGGTTGGGTGGGATTACAATTAGAGATCTTAGGTTAAGGGTGAAAAGTTTAAGGGGAACATGAGGAGAATCTTCTTCACTCAGAGGGTTGTGAGAGTGTGGAAGGAGCTGCCAGCATAAGTGGTGCATGTGAGCTTGATTTCCACGTTACAGTGGTTTGGGTAGATACATGGATGGTAGGGTATGGAGGACTATGGTCCTGGTGCAGGTCGATGGGAGTAGGCAATTTAATTGGTTTTGGTAAGGGTTAGAAGGGTTGAAGGACCTGTACTTTTATGTAACTTATGATGGCCTCATTGTGGCAAATTCTACTGTCACGATGTGGGCACTCTCAGGTTGGAGGAGAAATACTTCATATTCCATCTGGGTAGCTTCCAAGCTGACGGCACGAACATTAATTCTTTAACTTCCAGTGTGTTTGAGTGTTGTAGTAACGCTGAGTATAAAAATATATTTTAAGGAATGTGCCCACCATTGGTTATTGGTAATTGAGTAGTGGAGTTGTGGTGCACGCAGGAATGTTTGGGAATGATTGGGATTTTGGAATTTGTCAGTAGCTGGGATTTTTTACTATTTGCATTGACATGGGCTGTGTATTTGTGCCTGGTCTTACTTATGAATTAAAGGATTCAAAGTACATGTATTATCCAAGTATGCATGCAGTATACAACCCTGAGATTCGCCTTCCTCAAAGACAGTCACAAAACAAGAAAATTATACAACCCATTCAAAGGAAAACATTGCCCCCCCCACAAGATGCACAAAAATTTGCGCAGGCGGTAACAAGAACATTTACCCCCCCCATGTGCAAAAAGCAAATCATGCAAACAGCAACAAGAAAGAACGAGTGAAAACACAGAATTTAAAACTCAAAATCAAAGAGTCCATATACAGTTCAGCTTACTTTTCCTTATCTGCAGGCCACCCTGATTCAAAGTTACCCAAAAATAGCAACAGAATATAGAGTGACCAGGATCTACAGCCCCAAACACAAACTACAGACCATCTTCCAACAGTATTGAGGGTGGGGGGGGGAGGGGGGGCAGGAGAGGGGGAGAGAGAGAGAGGGGGGAGAGAGAGAGAGAGAGAGATCAAATGCAGGAACCTACCACCTACCCTTGGGAGCAGTGAGTGAGAAGGGGAGAGAGAGAATCACACGCTGACACCTTCCTCTGACAACAGTGAGTGAGAGGCTGGTAGACAGCACTGAACATTCAATCGCCTTCCACACCCACTTGCCACATCTATAAGCTTCTCGATCTCAAGGCCATTTATTAGGAAGGGAACGATGAAAAATAGCAGATAAGGTGTTGACCACAGCTAATACTTGTGATGGATTTCCAGAACAACCTGATAGATATAGAAGTTTATGGTATACACGGTACATTTTGGTTCACCCAGTTTATATCATCCACCAAATACACTAACCCTCCATTTACCCCATTTTTTCCCAAATTTTACGTATATTCTCATCTACTCTCCCTAGATTCAACCACTCACCTACACACCGGAGACCATAAGACATAGGAGCAGAATTAGGCAATTTGGCCCATCCAATCTGCTCCACCATTCAATCACTGCTGATCCTTTTTTTCCCTTTTCCTGGCCTTCTCCCCCTAACTTTTGTCCAATGAAGAACTGATCAAGCTCTGCCTTAAAAACACCCAACGACCTGGCCTCCACAGCTGCCTCTGCTAACACATTCCACAAATTCACCACCTTCTGGCTAAAGTAATTTTTCCGCATCTCTGTTTTAAATGGACGCCCCTCTATCCTGAGGCTGTGCCCTCTTGTTTTAGACTCTCCCACCATGGGAAACAGTCTTTCCACATCTACCCTTTCTAGGCCTTTCAACATTCAAAAGGTTTCAATGAGATCCCCCCCTCATCCTTCTAAATTCCAGCAAATACAAACGCAGAGCTATCAAATGTTCCTCGTATGGTAACCCTTTCATTCCCGGAATCATCTTTGTGAAGCTCCTCTGAACATTCTTCAATGCCAGCACATCTTTTTTTAGAAGAGGAGCCCAAAACTGTTCACAGTGCTCAAGATGAGGCCTCACCAATACCTTATTAAGCCTCAGCATCTCATCCCTGCTCTTGAATTCTAGATATCTTACGGTGGCCGGTTATTCTACCAATATGCACGTCTATAGGATAGCAGATGAAACCAGACAATTTTACTTATTTTATTTAGGGATCCATCAGCATAACAGGCTTTTCTGGCCCAACAAGACCGCACCACCAATTACACCCATGAGGGATACAGATGGGGTAAATGCATGCAGGCTTTTTCCAGTGAGGTTGCGTGAGCGGGACTGGAACTTGGAGGTTATGGGTTAAGGGTGAAAGGTGAAATATTTTAGGAGAACCTCAAAGGGTGGTAAGAGTGTGCTGGCGAGAGCCAGCGGAAGTGGTGGATGTGAGTTCATTTTCAACATTTAAGTGTACGTAGATGGGAGGGTTATGGAGGGCTATGTTCCAGGTGTGGGTTGATGGGACTAGGCAGAATAGCAGTTTGGCACAGACTAGATGGGCTGAAGAGCCTGTTTCTGTGCTGTGGAGTTCCATGACTCTATGAATGAAAGTCATGAGCAACGGGCTCTGGAACACACTGGCACTTGTTTCTCACACTGCAAGTTTGATGGGTTATTGAATTCCTAGACTTTAATGAGGAGATCGTAATTGTCTTGCTTTTATTGTGATTTTACCTGTATTTTGCAGGCATTTAAGACAAAGGACGGATACCTTGTGGTTGGAACTGGAAATGATCAGCAGTTTGCAATTGTTTGTAAGGTAAAGTGTTTTCTTTCAAGTTGCTTGGTGCTTAATTGGGAAGAAGCTTCATTTGTGAGAACTTGGTCAAGAGTCACTGCAGGAACAATCAAAGACCATAGGACACAGGAGCAGATCTTGGCCATTCACCCTTCTTCACTCAGAGGGCAGTGTGAGCATGGTTGAGCTGCTAGCGTAAGTGATGGATGTGGGTTTGATCATAGCAAATAAAACAAAAATAATACTGAGCACATGAGTTGTAGAGCTCTTGAAAGTGAGTCTGTAAAGTTGAGGTGAATGAAGTTATCTACTTTGGTTCAAGAGTTTAAAAGGTAATAACTGTTCCTGAACCTGGTGGCGTTGGACCTGAGGCTCCTGTACCTCCTGCACAGTGGCAGCAGTGAGAAGAGGCATGGCCTGGATGGTGGATGTCCTTGATTATGAATCAGTGGGAATTGAAACCCAATCGCTGACCACTGGTGCTATAAAGCATTGTGCTAACCAGTACACTACCCTACCGCAATTCTACATGACCCTGCCTTTCTTATATCAAAGTGATTCATGAAAGGTTTTTCAGTTCGTCAAAACAACTTAAGTGGTATTTGGTCTTCGTTGTGCAGTCAGAATTCAAAATGTAGTAGTTAAATTTAAGAAGATAACAATGAATTTCATGCATATTGTAGTTAATCATTAATGTTTTCTAGATCTTATCATTACCTGCTTTAAGTGAAGAACCCAGGTACAAGACAAACAAGCTTCGAGTTCAGAACAGAGGAGAACTAATTGATGTTCTGAGTGCAAGGTTAGTCCTAAGCTTGGACAGTCATTGTGGTCAATAGTGCACATTTTAAGGAAGTAGCTATTCAAGTTTGGAGGATTCTGCATCATTGAGAGCTGACTTTGGGATTGATTGTGAGCATAAGAATTCATGGTGCTTTTAAGAGCCTAAGATGTTGTACGACACTAAATGCACTATATTGATGAAACATGCTGAAATTTGGAAGAATGAATACGTGACCTGTTGAGACGTATTACAGAATTGCATAATGTATTACAAGCATACAAGACATTACAGAACTTAACACATCTGGTAAGATGATGGCATGCTTAGTCGCAGCGGCCTCTCCAGGTCCAACAAATAGTGCAAGTGCTTGTCTTAAACATTTTTCATGTGATTGCAAGACCCTATTGGATACTGGTACTACAGAACACTGTAAGTCATTGGTTCTGTGGTGAGACAGATGGCGGGGAAGCTGAGTGGCCTTGGTTGTTGCGCAGACCACGCCCTCATGTCGCATTCTCGTCTGTTACAGCCACCCAGATGAGGAGGTGCTTGGGGCAGTGCAGAAGAGAACAGTGGCGCACAGGGCATGCTAATATCTGTGCTGGGTTGGGGCCTGACCCCTTCAGGCTAATCGTTGGGAGAGCTCTCTATATTCACTCCTGGAAGACAAGCTGGAATTCCTTTAGCTGTGGCTGAGCCAGGAGAGATGAGAAACTGCTACACGCATGTTCTTGCAGAAAACTGGCTTCAGGACAACATACCCTGTTGGTTTGTATCTTAAGCCCCTGCCACTCAGAGATTTGTGCTAATATTATTTTGTGACTATATGTGCTGTTTGTGACTGTAGATCTATATTTTGCACTATAGTCCCAAAGAAACAATGCTGCGTTTAGCTGTACACAGGTGTATGGTTCGGTGATAATTCAACTTGAACTTAACAGGTTAGATGCTCAGCAGAACTATGGTACATACTGTCAGAATAACATATCATCTGGTTCCTTAAGGTTGTTATAGCCAGGGGTGGTTATGGGGATAAGCACCCACTTTTTATTAAATGCTCCCAATGGCATGCACCTCAAATAGCCTCTGACAACCAAGTCCAGGACTTTGCGTGTGGCAACTAAGCCCGGCAGAATTGTTTCTACTGACAGGCGAGTTAGTGGATTCTTAAAACCAGTCACTTCGGGCAGATGGGCCCCTTCAGCTATGGGTTGGCAGCTCATCTAGGGGAAGGAAAACTCTGATCTCAAACCTCCACTGCTTTGCATCTATACCCACTCATGGGGGAAGCTTTGGGAGTAAATCCCAAGGAAAAATCAGAAGCTGGAATCTCTTAGGCAGTCCTACGTTGATTTCAATTCTGACTGGCAACCCCTGTGATGCTGTAGGTGCCAAACTATATAGGTCCCTGACGTTCCTTTAGGCTCATTAGCTGTGTGGAGAGGGAGAGCCTGCTACACAGGCGATAGCTTGCTCTCCACATCATACTACCCAGGCTTGCGTATAATGTAGAGAGCTGGGACACAATATCCAAGGTCGACCTCGATCCAGCGGAGGGCCTCAAACGAATCATCCATTTAAGGAAGAGTTGATGAGCAGTGTGTTCTCCCAGAGGATCGTGAACCTTTGAAATTCTTAAACCCGGAGAACAATTGAGTCATTAAATATATAAAGGCTGAAACAGACTGCCTATTGTTTCATAGAAGAATGTTGTTGTGAGATGTTACAGTAGATTAGGGCGTAGAATTGTTATGTTTCTTGTAGTTTATCTTTCCTATATTTGCTTTTACTCTTATATAATCACCTTTCTATGTGCAGTTGATCAGTAAATTTTCCAGTAATTGTAGTATAGCTGATTCTGTATTTTTCTGTACTTCACTCATCCCCTTCTCCCCCTCTGCCAGTTTCACCTATCACCTCCCCCATTTTCTTACACTGACTTCTCTTTCTTTCCGGTCCTGATGAAGCTTCTTGGCCCGAAACATCGACTGTTTGCTCTTTTCCATTGATGCTGCCTGGCCTGCATTTTGTGTGTGTTGCTTTGGATTTCCAGCATCTGTAGATTTTCTTGTGTTTGTATCACTGGTCATTGTTCTCTTTTCAGTCAGTGCTAGTATTTGTAGAGGACGACCCCACTACTTCCTCATTCTCTGCTCTGCTGTTCTTTTTTGTTCTGGTAACACTAAATAAAACAACAAGCAACAAGCAAAAGCCTTATGTCTCATTCTTGACTTCCTAACCTCTGGATCACAAAAACATCAGGATCCAAAAGTGAACAGGCAGGACAGTGGAGTTGAGGCAAAGCTCTGATCAGCTGTGAACTCATTGAATGCTGGATAAGGCTATCTTGAGACCAGAGGACACAGAGGGGCATGGAGGGGCATTCATTTAGAATGGAGATGAGGAGGAATTTCTTTAGCAAGAGGGTAGTGAATTTGTGGAATTCATTGCCACAGGTGGCTGTGGAGGCCAAGTCATTGGATATATTTAAGGTAGAGGTTGATAGATTTTTGATTAGTCAGGGCATGAAGAGACATGGGAAGAAATTTTGAAAGGGATAGATAAAATAGAAATAGAGAAGTTGTTTCCATTAGTAGGTGAGACTAGAACTAGGGGACATTGCCTCAAGATTCAGAGGAGAAGATTTAGGATGGAGATGAGGAGAAACTGTTTTTCCCAGAGAGTGATGAATCTGTGGAATTCTCTGCCCAGGGAAGCAGTTGAGGCTTCTTCACGAAATATATTTAAAATACAGTTAGATTTTTACATAGTGGGGGAATTAGGGGTTATGGGGAAAAGGCAGGTAGATGGAGCTGAGTTTACAGACAGATCAGCCATGATCTTATTGAATGACAGGGCAGGCTCGATGGGCTGGATGGCTTGCTCCTGCTCCTGTTTCTTATCTTCTTATGTAAATCAGGAGATTGGGGCTGAGGGGGACAATGGATCAGCCATGATGAAATGGCAGAGCAGGTTCAGTGGCCAAATGGCCTAATTCTGCTCCTGTATCTTACAGTCTTATGGTCAGTACTTGTGTTCTTATGTCTCCAACTGCAACCTGAAGTTGAATTTGCCTGACTACACTGGGCATGAATCAAGAGTTTTGTGACAGTCAGATTTACCAGTTCAATACTCAATGTACCAGTGCTATGCTTGTCACTCATTCTGCACTAAAATAAGAGCATTTAATGGCATAATGATGGCCATTTGGTTATACAAGATAATAGTTTTATTGAGTACAACAACCTAAGTTCAAAGTTCAAAGTACATTTGTTATCAAAATACCATATGTTTGCAAGGATGTTGCCTGGATTGGAGAGTATGCCTTACGAGAATAGGTTGAGTGAACTTGGCCTTTTCTCCTTGGAGCGACGGAGGATGAGAGGTGACCTGATAGAGGTGTATAAGATAATGAGAGGCATTGATCGTATGGATAGTGAGAGACTTTTTCCCAGGGCTGAAATGGCTTAGCACGAGAGGACATAGTTCTAAGGTGCTTAGAAGTAGGTACAGAGGAGATGTCAGGGGTAAGTTTTTACGCAGAGAGTGGTGAGTGCATGGAATGGGCTGCCGGCGGCAGTGGTGGAGACGGAAATGATAGAGTCTTTTAAGAGACTCCTGAATAGGAACATGGAGCTTAGAAAAATATAGGGCTATGGGTAAGCCTCGTTAGTTCTACGGTAAGGACATGTTCGGCACAGCTTTGTGGGCTGAAGGGGCTGTATTGTGCTGTTTTCTATGTTTATATACAACTCTGAAGTTTAATTTTTTTTGTGGCATACTCAATAAATCCAATAACCATA
The DNA here is from genome assembly GCF_030028105.1 of Mobula birostris. Taxonomy (NCBI): domain Eukaryota; kingdom Metazoa; phylum Chordata; class Chondrichthyes; order Myliobatiformes; family Myliobatidae; genus Mobula; species Mobula birostris. The sequence continues at coordinate 10,234,568 of NC_092370.1, forward strand.
ATAATAAATAATCAATGAAAGACAGCATAATCTCAATGTACACACAGAGTGCAAAAGGCAACAAACTCTTCCAATACAAAAAGAGAGAAATAATAATAAATAAATATTGAGAACATATTGAGATGGTTGAGGGGTAATAACTGTTGAGAACATATTGAGATGGTTGAGGGGTAATAACTGTTCCTGAAAGACTTGAAATCATAGAAAGACTTAGTTTGACTGGATATGGAGAGGATGTTTCTTATAATTCAAGTTCAGTTTTATTGACATCTGACTGTACATAATATAAAACCAAATGAAACAACGTTCCTCTGGACCACATTACACCCACAATACATATATCACACACAGCACATAAAACAAAATATTACCACAAATAAGTTAATAAAATATAATTCAAAATGCATGTGAAGTGTGCATGCAGCACAGATAAACAGTAAATAGCGTGCTGTCTTAGTGACGATATCTTAATGGTGACAGGGTATTAGTCTCACAGCCTGAGGGAAGAAGATGTTATCCAGTCCGACAGTCCTAATCCTGATGCTCCTGTAGTTCCTTCCTGATGGTAGTGGGTCAGAGAGATTGTGGGATGAGTGGTAGGGATCTTCAACAATCCTTTGGGCCCTTCATATACAATGCTCCAGGTAAATATCACAAGCAGTGGAGTGGGAGACCCCGGTGATCCTCTCCATGGTTTTTACAATCCTCTGAAGGATCTTGTGGTCTGATGTCCTGCAGTTTCCATCCCACACAATGATGCAGCCAGACACTTGATGGTGCTCCTACAGAAAGTTGTTAGAATGGGCCGGGGAGTTAGGCACACCTCAAACTCAGAAAGTGTAGATGTTGCTGTACCTTCTTGATGAGAGAAGAGGTGTTGTGGGTCCAAGTTAGATCGTCCGTTATGTGCACATCAAGGAACTTTGTGCTCTTCACTCTCTCCATGATAAAACCATTGATGTGCAAAGGAGGGTGGTCCACAATTATCTCTTTTGTCTTGTCCACGTTAAGACTCTTGTTGTAGTTCTGAAACCATTTGACCGGCCTCCTCTGGACCTCCTCTCTGTATGCCAACTTCTCATTGTTGCCGATGAGGCCAACCAATGATGTAGCGTCAGTGAACTTGATGATGTGGTTTGAGCTGGAGCTGGCAGTACAGACGTGAGTCAGCAGCATGAGTGCTCAGCGTGATGGAGCTTCAGATGTTGCTTCTAACTCAGATTAACTGGGCTCTTTCCATGGCGAAGTCCACGATCCAGTTATAGAGAGGGGTACTGAGCCCAAACAGGGTTCGGATTACCCACCAGCCTGTGAGGGATGACCATGTTAAACATCGAGCTGAAGTCGACAAATAGTATCCTGGCCTCTGAGACATTGTTTTCCAAGTGGGACAGGACAGAGTGGAGGGTCGAGGCTGTGGCATCATCAGTGGATCAGTTTGAGCGGTAGGCGAACTGGAAAGGGTCTGATATAGCTGGAAGGTGGGATCTTATCCAACCCATGACCCCAGCTGTTCAAAGCACTTCATGGTTGAAGTCGGTGCCGCTGGGTAGCAATCATTCAAGCCAGTTACTATTATTCTCCTGGACACTGGAATGATAGTGGCTACCTTCAAGCCTGTGGGGACCGTGGACAGTTCCCGAGATGAAAAAGAGATGTTAAGACCTCTGTTAGCTGGACTACACAGTCTCTCAGCACCAGATATGTTGTTTGGACCTGCAGTTTTGTGTGGGTTTATTCTGGCTGTAGTGCGGGAATCTAGGGCTAGAAGGTACAACATCTGAATACAAGGACATCACTTCAGAATAGATGGGAAATTTCTTTAGCTAGTGTGTGACAAATCTGTGGAATTCATTGCCACAAGTGGCTGTGGAGGCCAAATCATTGGGTATATTTAAAGTGGAGGTTGATAAGCTCTTGAATAGTAAAGGCATCAAAAATTGCATGGAGAAGGTAGGAGAATGTGGTTGAAAGGGAAAATAAGTCAGCCATGTTGGAATAGTGGAGTAGACTCAATGGGCTGAATGGTGTAATTCTGCTCCTACGTCAAATGGTCCTAGGGTAATGGAGAAACTGAAGGAAATTCACATTAGGCAGAAAATGGTGTTGGATAGACTGATGGGACTGAAGGCTGATAAATCCCCAGGGCCTGATGGTCTGCATCCCAGGGTACTTAAGGAGGTGGCTCTAGAAATCGTGGACACATTGGTAATCATTTTCCAATATTCTATAGATTCAGGATCAGTTCCTGTGGATTGGAGGGTAGCTAATGTTATCCCACTTTTTAAGAAAGGAGGGAGAGAGAAAACAGGGAATTATAGACCAGTTAGCCTGACATCAGTGGTGGGGAAGATGCTGGAGTCAATTATAAAAGATGAAATACCAGCACATTTGGGTAGCAGTAATAGGATCGGTCCGAGTCAGCATGGATTTAGGAAGGGGAAATCATGCTTGACGAGTCTTCTGGAATTTTTTTGAGGATGTACCTATGAAAATGGACAAGGGAGAGCCAGTGGATGGACTTTCAGAAAGCCTTTGATAAGGTCCCACATAGGAGATTAGTGGGCAAAATTGGAGCACGTGGTATTGGGGGTAGGATACTGACATGGATAGAAAATTGGTAGGCAGACAGGAAACAAAGAGTAGGGATTAACGGTCCCTTTCAGAATGGCAGGTAGTGACTAGTGGGGTACCGTAAGGCTCGGTGCTGGGACCGCAGCTGTTTACAGTATACATTAATAATTTAGATGAAGGGTTTAAAAGTAACATTAGCAAATTTGCAGATGACACAAAGCTGGGTGTCAGTGTGAAATGTGAGGAGGATGTTACGAGAATGCAGGGTGACTTGGACAGGTTGGGTGAGTGGGCAGATGCATGGCAGATGCAGTTTAATGTGGATAAATGAGAGGTTATGCACTCTGGTGGCAAGAAGAGGAAGGCAGATTACTATCTGAATGGTGTCAAGTTAGGAAAAGGAGAAGTACAACAAGATCTAGGTGTCCTTGTTCATCAGTCACTGAAAGTAAACATGCAGGTACAGCAGGCAGTGAAGAAAGCTAATGGCATGCTGGCCTTCATAACAAGGGGAATTGAGTATAGGAGCAAAGAGGTCCTTCTGCAGTTGTACAGGGCCCTGGGAGACCACACCTGGAGTATTGTGTGCAGTTTTGGTCTCCAAATTTGAGGAAAGATATTCTAGCTATTAAGGGAGTGCAGTGTAGGTTCACGAGGTTAATTCCGGGGATGGCGGGACTGTCATATGTTGAAAGATTGGAGCGCCTGGGCTTGTACACACTGGAGTTTAGAAGGATGAGAGGGGATCTGATTGAAACATATAAGATTATTAAGGGATTGGACACACTAGAGGGAGGAAACATGCTCCTGATGTTGGGGGAGTCCAGAACCAGAGGCCACAGTTTAAGAATAAGGGGTAGGCCATTTAGAACAGTGTTGAGGAAAAACTCTTTCACCCAGAGAGTTGTGGATCTGTGGAATGCTGTGCCTCAGAAGGCAGTGGAAGCTAATCCTCTGGATGCTTTCAAGAAAGAGTTAGATAGAGTTCTTAAAGATAGTGGAGTCAAGGGATATGGGGAGAAAGCAGGAATGGGGTACTGATTGTGGATGATCAGCCATGATCACAGTGAATGGCGGTGCTAGCTCGAAGGGCCGAATAGCCTTCTTCTGCATCTATTGTGTGTTGTCTCATGGTCTTAGATTATAGCAATATACAGCAGAGATGTCCTATGATTTATGGCTTTCCAAACTTCTGTTCGTAGTCATTTCAATATAAAATGTAATTTTCCTAACATATGTACTATGACCAGAGATAAAGACCAAAAAGCAAAATGAAATGCAGCTTAAAAAATTTTCAAGTATTTGTGAAAAATGGAAATAAACAGATGTATAAAAATATTAAAGGTCCTGCTGACAATATATTTTTGCTTGCTTTGATTGTTTTCAAATCAGGAAACATCTTATCTGGAGAATGTCTCCCACACCCTCAGGACAAGTGTCTAGTTCTGCAAGTTATTGTGTATTTTTATTTTTTTGCTGGCTACTGCAAATTAAGTCATCTACTGCTGTTCAAATCCAAAATCAGTACATCATGTATAAACCACAAAACTCTTTTATGACTAGATTCTCAGAGAAGACAACACAAGAGTGGTTGCAACTGTTTGAAGGTAGTGGGATACCATATGGTCCAATAAACAGCATTCAGGAAGCATTATCCGAACCTCAGGTCAGTTCATTGTCTTACATACCAAATGGGAAATTGAATGAAAATCATCTTCATCAAGATGGACGCTTTGTGTTAATGTATGTCTTTGGTTAATAATTAATTTTCTAATTGGAAAGAACCGACAGCAGTTCCAACTATCTTCTGAAGAGTGTCCTCATCCATATAAAACTGGTCTCATAAAACATTGGTGAGATCCGTTGCAAATTGGCGGACCGATTCATCACGCACCCCTGCTCCATCCGCCAAAAGTGGAACTTCCCCGTGGGCAAACATTTTAATTCCGATTCCCATTCCCCTCCTACATGTTGGTCCATGGCCTTCTCTAGTGCCACAAAGAGGCTACCCTCAGGGTGGGGGAGCAGTACCTTGTATTCCATCTGGGTAGCCTCTAACCCAATGACATGAATATCAATTGATTTTTCCTTACAGTAAAAATTTGTTTTTCTCCCCTCCCCACTTCTTGTGTTCCCCACTCTGGCCTCTTGCCTCTTCTCACCTGCCTATCACCTCCCCCTGGGTTCCCTCCTCTTCCCCTTTTTCCCATGGTTCACTCTCCTCTCCTGTCAGTTTCCTTTCTCTCCAGCCCTTTAGCTTTCTCCCCTACCTAACTTCACCTATCACCTTCCCCCTCCCCCCCCCGACCTTTTTATTGGGACAGAATACCTCTTTTACCTGTATTTTGAACTCCAAACAGTCCTTCCAGGTGAGACAACACTTCATCTGCGAATCTGCAGGTGTCATCTATTGTGTCGGGTGCTCCCGGTGCAGTCTACTCTACGTTGGTGAGACCCATCCAAAATTGGGGGACCATTTCGTTGAACACCTCCGCACCATCTGCCACAAGTGGAACTTCCTGGTCATCAAACATTTAATTTCAATTTCTATTCCAATGTGTCAATCCATGGCCTCCTCTTAGGCCAAGATGAGGCCACCCTCAGGGTAGAGGAGTAACACCTTGTATTCCATATAGGTAGCCTCGAAGCTAATGTATGAATATCAATTTCTCCTTCTGATGAACCAAATTCCACCCCCTTCTCTATTCTCCACTCTGACGTTTTACTTCTCACCTGCCTATTACACCCCACCGTGCTCCCTCCTCTTTCCCTTTCTCCTATTGTCTACTCTCCTACCCTATCAGATTCTTTCTTCTCCAGCCCTTGACCTTTCCCACCTACCTGGTGTCGCCTATCATCTTACAACTTGCCTCTTTCCTCCCCCCCCCCCACCATTTAATACAGGCATCTCCCCCCTTTCCTCTCAATTCTGAAAAGCGGTCTCTTTCTGAAATGTCGACTGTTTACTCTTTACCATTGATACTACCTGGCTTGCTGAGTTATTCATATCCCCTTCCTGCTCACCCACCTTCCCCCTCACATGGTTTCATCTGCCAACTTGTACTCCTTCTTCCCCCTACCTTTCCAGTTCTGATGAAGGGTCTCAGCCTGAAAGTCGACTGTTTATTCCCTTCCCCTGATTTACTGAGTTCCTTCAGCATTTTGTGTGTTTTGCATTATGTTGTGTTTTTGTGTCTGTAAAAATATTGTGAACCTGTAAAACCTTGCTCACTATCATCATCGGGTGCCATGCCCAGCTTGAGCTTTGACTGCCATGGCCCACACACTCCTGTTTTGGGTCAAGTGGATCAATTCATTGGTATTTATTTCCAGTTCTCTGGCTTATCTGTCTCCATCATCATTTGTCTTTGTCTTCCTCTTGCTTTCTTCCCTTCCGTCTTTCCCATAATTACCGTGCATTCTAACTCCTCTTTCCTAATCACATGTCCAATGAAGTTACGTTGCCTTTTCATGATCTCATACATTATTTCTCATTTTGTGTTTACTCTGTTCATGACATCCTTGTTAGATATTCATTTCGTCCATGATATTCTTTGCATCCTTGGCAAAAACCACATCTCTGCTGCTACAACTCGTTTCCTCATGTTTCTAGATATTGTCCCACATTCTGAGCCATAAAACATAACTGGATAAACGTAACATTTCAGTGCTCTGAGGTGGGTTGTCATGCCTAGTTTAGTATTAGTCAGTATACTCTTCATTCCTGTAAAGGTGCCTTTTGCCATCCCTATTCTTCTTCTGATGACCATGTCACACCTGCCATCTGATGTCACCCAGCTTCCTAAGTAGCAAAAGTTCTGTACTTGTTTTATGTCTTCCCCATTTATTCTCAGCCTGTAGATAGGATTCTCCTTCCTTTTGGTTATCACCATACATCCTGTCTTTTTGCAATTGATAGATAGACCCATTTTTGCTCACTATATGTGCTGATTTCACCAAATTAGACTTTTAATTCATGTTACATTACAGTGTGAGATTATTCTTCAAGTACTTTTGTACTCTTAAATCTGTGCCTATGGTTTAACTGATGAATCATTTAAATAAAACCAACGTCTTATTTAAAAAATGAACCAGAACTATGTAACTTCCCCACAGAGATAGGCAAATAATGTGGCACATCTACTCTGGTTTCCAGCTGAGCTGCTTTTCGTTGTGTTGTGGGATATTTTATGACCCTATGTCATCCTTGAACATGGCAGTTTCTAGCCAGTTCAGCGGATATGTAAAGAGGCAACAGTATTGCTGTGGGTCTGGAGACACACATAGACCAGACTGGGGAGGACAGCAGATTTCCTTCCCTCAAGGACATCAGTGTACCAGATGGATTTTACAAGGGCTTTGTGGTTTCACGATCAACATTAATGGTGATATATTATATTCAGATGTATGGAAGTAACTGAATTGTAAGCTGCCCTTGTAAGATTTGAACTTGTGACTCGGGTTTACTAGACTCGTAACATAAACATTGTGCTACATACACACAATATAATTACTAGCTTTTCTCTGCTGAGGTTGCTCAAAGTAATCTGCAGTTTTTCTGAATATTAAGATTGCAACAATTGACTGTTGCTTTATTTTTTATATACTGATGGATGTATGTGAAGTATTATACAGTTCCTTTGGAAAGGAGATGACCTAACTTGGTTTTTATGGTTATTGAAGTGAAATTATTATCCAAGTACGTATATGTCACTATACACTACCTGGAGATTCATTTTCTTGTGGGCATACTCAGTAAATCCAATAACCATAATAGAATCAATGGAAGACAGACAAACAGTGTGCAAAAGACACAAACTATGAAAATACAAAAAGGAAGGAAACAATAATAATAAATAAGAATAAATATTGAGATCATGAGATGAAGAGCCCTTGAAAGAGCCCTTGTGGGAACAGTCCTGTGATGGGACAAATGAAGTTCAGGTTCCAGAGCCTGATGGTTGAGGGATAACAACTGTTTGTGAACTTGGTGGTGAATCCTGCGAATCTGGTACCTTCTTTCTGATGGCAGCAGTGAGAAGAGACCATGACTCTTTTTTAGATATTGGTGGTGGGGGTCCTTGATGATGGCTGTTGCTTTTCTGTGACAATGTTCTGTGTAGATGTGCTCAATGATAGGGAGGACTTTACCTGTGAGGGACTGAACTATATCCACTACTTTTGTAAGTTTTTCCATTCAAGGGTATTGGTGTTTCCATACCAGGCTGCGATGCAACCTGTCAATATGCACTATGCACTCCACTACACATTTATTGAAGCTTTTCAAAGTTTTAGATGTCATGTCAAATCTTCGCAGTCCTCTAGGGAAGTAAAGGTGCTGCCATGCTTTCTTCGTAATTGCACTTGTGTGCTGGGTCCAGGACAGATCCTCAAAGTAATAACACTGTGGAGTTTAAAGTTGCTGACCCTCTGATCCTCCAATGAAGATTGGCCATGGACCTCCGGTTTCCTTCTCCTGAAGTCAATAACTGGCTCCTTGGTCTTGCTGACATTGAATGAGAGGTTGTTGTTGTGGCACCACTCAGCCAGATTTTCAACCTCCCTCCCATATGCTGATTTGTCACCATTTTTGATTCAGCCTACGACGCATTTGGTGGCCTGTGAGAAGAGAGATGACCTGGATGGCAGGAGTCCCTGACAATGGAAGGTTATGCAAGGAACTGCCCAAAACTAGGCAATGTGGTGAAGGGTTATATTCACTGTCTTATATGATGTGACACTTTAGACTCCAGAGATTCTGCAAATGCTGGAAATCTTGAACATCATCATCATTATCATCATCAGGTGCCATGCCCAGTCTGAGCTTTGACTGCCACGGCCCACACACTCCTGTTTTGGGTCAAGTGGATCAATTCATTGGTATTCATTTCCAGTTTTCTGGCTGCTGCCTCCATCATCATTTGTCTTTGTCTTCCTTTTGCTCTCTTCCCTTCAATCTTTCCCATAATTACTGTGCATTCTAACTCCTCTTTCCTAATCACGTGTCCAATGAAGTTATGTTGCCTTTTCATGATCTGATACATTATTTCTCTTTTTGTGTTTGCTCTATTCATGACATCCTCGTTAGATATTCGTTTCATCCATGATATTCTATGCATCTTCCTCAAAAACCACATCATTGCTGTTACACTTCGTTTATTCATGTTACTAGATATTGTCCAATATTCTGAGCTATAAAACATAACTGGATAAATGTAACATTTCAGTACTCTGAGGTGGGTTGTCATGCCTAGTTTAGTGTTGGTCAGTATACTCTTCATTCTCGTAAAGGTGTCTTTTGCCATCCCTATTCTTCTTTTGATGTCCATGTCGCACCTGCCATCTGATGTCACCCAGCTTCCTAAGTAGCAAAAGTTCTGTACTTGTTTTATGTCTTCCCCATTTATTCTCAGCCTGCAGATAGGATTCTCCTTTTTGGATATCATCATACATTCTGTCTTTTTGCAATTGATAGATAGACCCATTTTTGCACTTTCTTCAACAATTATATCAATTAAGTTTTGTAGTTCTTCCTCCGTACTTGCAAATAACACAGGGGAGAAAATGCACTCTTGTCTAACGCCTGTCTTGATTTTTGTAAACTGAATCACTTCTCCATCTATTCTTACAGCGGCAGTTTGTTCCCAGTACAGATTTCTAATTCGGCGGAGGTCTTTTGAATCTAGATTGGAGTTTTCTGTAATATTTCAAATAACTTATTGTGCTTCACTTTATCAAGTGCTTTTATGTATTCGATAAAACAAACAAACAAATCTTTTTGCACTTGAATAGCTCGTTCTGATAGTATCCTTAACATCAATATTGTGTTTCTTGTACCTTTGTCTTTCACAAAACCACATTGTTCTTTACTTATTTCAGCTTGTATCTTACTTTTAGCTCTTGTCATCAAAATTCTTAGAAGTATCTTGGTGATCTGACTTATTAAACTTATGGTCCTATGTAATTCAAATTCTATTGCTCCAGGTTTCTTAAGAAGAGTGATAAGTACTGATTTTTTCATCTCTTCTGGTATTATTCCAGTCTCATAAATGTCATTGATTAAATCAGTAAGTTTTTCAATTCCATAATCTTCAAGGGTGATAATTTGTTCTATTACTAATTCATCAGGACCTGCTGCCTTATTCCTTTCTTCATCTTATTTATTGCATTACGAACTTCAGATTTTAAAAATACTTGGACCTTCAACTTTCTTCTTAATTTCTAGTTTTTTGCTTTGATCGTCTTCAAACAATTCCTGGATGTACTCAGTCCATCTGTTCATAATCTCATCTTTTTCCATGATAATGGTACAGTCCTTTGCTTTCAAACATCCACTTGAAGAACAGAGGAGCTTTTTACCAGTGATATTCTTGATTTGTTGATGTAACCTTTTTGGATCAGTAATAGGAATTCTTTCTATTTGCTCACATTCCTCATTTAACAATTCTTCTTCGGCTTTTTGACATAAGCTTTTAACTTTTTTATCTAAGGACTTACATTCTATAGGATTTGCTTTCTTCCATCTCCTTTCTTCCATTAGATTTTTGATTTCATCTGTCATCCATTTATTCTTTGTGCTTTTTTCTTTCTTAGGAATCACTGACTTTGCTGATTCTACCAAGGCTTCCTTTAGAGAGTTAAATTTCATTCCTACATGATTGCTATCATCTTTAACAGATTCTATTTCTAGACTTTGAAATCTATTCCTTACTTCAATTGTACATTTTTGTCTTAAGTTTTCTTCTTTAATTAATTGCGAGTAGGTCAAGGGATTGTTTGGGTTTTTGCTTCTTTAGTTTTTTAAGTTTTACTTTTACATGACATACTACTGGGTTATGGTCATTATTATAGTCTGCACCTGGATATGTTTTGCATTGAGTCACTGAGTTTCTAAATATTTGGTGTATAGTAATAAAGTCAATTTGATTTCTGATATTATCACCTGGACTTTTCCAGGTCCACGAGCGTCTTGGATGGTTTTTAAAGTAGGTATTCATAATGACCTGATTATTCATCTTGCACCATTCTACCCATTTCTTACCTCTTTTGTTTCTTTCCCCTAGTGCAAATTTTCCTATGGTATTGCCATCAGCACCTTGTCCTACTTTAGCATTTAGCTCTCCCATGACAATAACAATATCTTGAGATTTGCATCCATTCTTTGCTTGTTCAAGCTCTTCATAGAATTTATCTATATCCTCATTTGTTCCATCTGTTGTTTGCGCATATACCTGTATAATTGCTAAATCAAATGGTTGTCCTCTGAATCTAACAAGGAGCACTCTTTCTGATATTGCCCAATGTCCTAAAACACTTTTGTCATGTTTTCATCCATAAGAATTCCTACTCCATTAGTATGGGATGTTCCACAAGAATAAATTGGTGTTTTATTTCTATTCTGACATGTTCCAGCACCTATCCAACGAACTTCACTAATTCCCATGATGTTAATCTTTATTCTTTCCATTTCGTTTATCACATTGTCCAATATTCCTGCTTGATATAGGGTTCTTACATTCCAAGTGGCAATAATTTTCTTTTGAATTACTTGAATTTTATGAGCAGTAGTTTGATGACAGGGATCCCCTGCTGGTCAGAATCAACCCTACCAAGTGAAGCATCTTCAGAATTGTCTTGAAGATCCTTTTGACAATGTTGTTGTGTGACACATTTTGTGAGTTTGACCATAGTTTCTTAGCAAATAGATCCTAGGAAACCTAGTATCTAGCAACGGTGGTTTGCTGTTGCCTACCGTTGGGTGATCTAAAGAAATCACCATTTCTCTTCCCAAATGTTCATCCTCCTGTACTATAGCCATTGACATTTGAGCTCCTAGCTCATCCACCTTCTCCGTCATAAGTTCAGTTACTGAACCTGCTGGATCTGCTGTTGACCTCCACTCGTATCCTGAGCAGGAACCCTTGCAGGTGCTACTGTTCCGGGTCAGAGCGGCCCTGGGAGCAATGAATGACTAAGGGGTAACTGCACTTTCCCAAAAGCTCTGAACATCCCCAGTCAGAGCCTCATCACCAGTTGCAGTTTAAAGTCATACCCAGGACTCAAATCTTGAACAACCCACACAAAATGCTGGGAGAACTCAGCAGGAAAGGCAACATCTATGGTTGGGAGTGAACAGTCAACATTTCAGGCCGAGACCCTTCAACAGGATTGGAAAGGAAGGGGAAGGAAGGCAGAATAAGTAGGTGGGAGTGGTATTTGTTTTGTGGTAGCAGTAACAGTGGAAAACATAAATTTACCATAAATTGCAAAACAAATAACTAGTAAAAAAATTGAATAATGAGATAGTGTTCATGGACCTTTCAACATCTGATGGTGGGGGGGAAGAATATGTTATTGAATCATTGTGTGTGGATGTTCAGGCCTCCCTGGTGGTAGTATTGAGAAGTGGTCATATCCCCGTCCTTAGTGATGGATGTCAACTTCTTAACCCATCATTTCTTGAAAATGCCCTTGATAGTAGAAAGATTGTGTCTATAATGAGGCTAGCTGAGTTTACAAACCTCTTCAAAAGATGCAAACTATTTATAATTTAGGAATAAGAAGAAAATTCCTCTGTAAACAAAATGTTGAAAAAAATACAAGTGAAAATTAGTGAAATTAACCAAATAAATAATTAAATATATTATTGGGTAAAACAAAAGTGGGCTAGTCTTAATGAAAAGTCTTGGCCCAAAACAGTGACTGTTTATTCCCCTCCGTGACGGGATTACTGCCTGTGCCACATAACAGTGAGTATAGGAATAGAATGAGGTGGAGGATAAATGCGTGGCTGAGGGATTGGAGCAGGGAGCAGGGATTCAGATTTCTGGATCATTGGGACCTCTTTTGAGGCAGGTGTGACCTGTACAAAAAGGACGGGTTGCACTTGAATCCCAGGGGACCAATATCCTGGCAGGGAGGTTTGCTAAGACTACTGGGGAGAGTTTAAACTAGAATTGTTGGGATGTGGGAACCGAACTGAAGAGACTGGGGAAGAGGCGGTTGGCTCACAAATAGAGAAAGCTTGGAGACAGTGTGTGAGGGAGGATAGGCAAGTGATAGAGAAGAGATGTGCTCGGATGGACGGTTTGAGATGTGTCTATTTTAATGCAAGGAGTATTGTGAACAAAGCAGATGAGCTTAGAGCATGGATCAGTACTTGGAGCTATGATATGGTGGCCATTACAGAGACTTGGATGGCTCAGGGACAGGGATGGAGGCAAAAGAGGTGGGGGCGTGACACTGTTGATCAGAGATAGTGTCACGGCTGCAGAAAAGGTGGACATCATGGAGGGATTGTCTACGGAGTCTCTGCGGGTGGAGGTTAGGAACAGGAAGAGGTCAATAACTTTACTGGCTGTTTTTTATAGGCTGCCCAGTAGTAACAGGGATATCAAGGAGCAGATAGGGAAACAGATCCTGGAAATGTGTAATTATAACAGAGTTGTCGTGATGGGAGATTTTAATTTCCCAATATCGATTGGAATCTTCCTAGAGCAAGGGGTTTAGATGTGGTAGAGTTTGTTAGGTGTGTTTGGGAAGGTTTCTTGACTCAATATGTAGATAAGCCTACAAGAGAAGAGACTTGATTTGGTATTGGGAAAAGAACCTGGTCAGATGTCAGATCTCTCAGTGGGAGAGCATTTTGGAGATAGTGATCATAATTCTATCTCCTTTACAGTAGCATTGGACAGAGATAGGAACGGACAAGTTAGAAAAGCGTTTAATTGGAGTAAGAGGAATTGTGAGGCTATCAAGCAGGAAATTGGAAGCTTAAATTGGGAACAGATGTTCTCAGGGAAAAGTACGGAAGAAATGTGGCAAATGTCCAGGGGATATTTGTGTGGAGTTCTGCATAGGTACGTTGCAATGAGACGGAAGTTATGGTCGGGTACAGGAACTGTGGTGTAGAAAGGCTGTAATAAATCTAGTTAAGAAGAAAAGAAAAGCTTACTAAAGGTTCAGAGAGCTAGGTAATGTTAGAGATCTAGAATGTTATAAGGCTAACAGGAAGGAGCTTAAAAAGGAAATTAGGAGAGCCAGAAGGGGCCATGACAAGGCCTTGACGGGCAGAATTAAGGAAAACCCCAAGGCATTCTACAGGTATGTGAAGAGCAAGAGGATAAGACATGAAAGAATAGGACTTATCAAGTATAACAGTGGGAAAGTGTGTATGGAACCGGAAGAAATAGCAAAGGTACTTAATGAATACTTTATTTCAGTATTCACTATGGAAAAGGATCTTGGTGATTGTAGTGCTGACTTGCAACAGACTGAAAAGCTTGAGCATGTAGATATTAAGAAAGAGGATGTGCTGGAGCTTTTGGAAAGCATCAAGTTGGATAAGTCGCCAGGACCAGGTGAGATGTACCCCAGGCTACAATGGGAGGTGAGGGAGGAGATTGCCGAGCCTCTGGTAATGATCTTTGAATCATCAATGGGGACGGTAGAGGTTCCGGAGGACTGGAGGGTTGTGGATGTTGTTCCTTTATTCAAAAAAGGGAGTAGGGATAGCCCAGGAAATTATAGACCAGTGAATCTTACTTCAGTGGTTGGTAAGTTGATGGAGAAGATCCTGGGAGGCAGGATTTATGAACATTTGGAGACGTATAATATGATTAGGAATAGTCAGCATGGCTTTGTTAAGGGCAGGTCATGCCTTACGAGCCTGATTGAATTTTTTGAGAATGTGACTAAACACATTGATGAAGGAAGAGCAGTAGATGTAGTGTGTATGGATTTCAGCAAGGCATTTGATAAGGAACCCCGTGCAAGGCTTATTGAGAAAGTAAGGAGGCATGGGATCCAAGGGGACATTGCTTTGTGGATCCAGAACTGGCTTGCCCACAGAAGGCAATGAGTTATTGTAGACGGGTCATATTCTGCATGGAGGTCAGTGACCAGTGGTGTGCCTCAGGGATCTGTTCTGGGACCCTTACTCTTCGTGATTTTTATAAATGACCTGGATGAGGAAATGGAGGGATGGGTTAGTAAGTTTGCTGATGACACAAAGGTTGGAGGTGTTGTGGATAGTGTGGAGGGTTGTCCAAGGTTACAGCAGGACAATGATAGGATGCAAAACTGGGCTGAGAAGCGGCAAATGGAGTTCAACCCAGATAAGTGTGAAGTCGTTCATTTTGGTTGGTCACAAATGATGACAGAATATATTAATGGTAAGACTCTTGGCAGTGTGGAGGGTCAGAGGGATCGTAGGGTCTGAGTCCACAGGATGCTCAAAGCAGCTGCACAGGTTGACTCTGTGGTTAAGAAGGCATTCGGTGTATTGGCCTTCATTAATCGTGGAATTGAATTGAGGAGCCGAGAGGTAATGTTGCAGCTATATAGGACCCTGGTCAGACCCCACTTGGAGTACTGTGCTCAGTTCTGGTCGCCTCACTACAGGAAGGATGTGGAAGCCATAGAAAGGATGCAGAGGAGATTTACAAGGATGTTGCCTGGATTGGTGAGCATGCCTTATGAAAACAGGTTGAGTGAACTCGTCCTTTTCTCCTTGGAGCGACGGAGGATGAGAGGTGTCCTAATAGAGGTTTATAAGATGATGAGAGGCATCGATGGTGTGGATAGTCAGAGGCTTTTTCCCAGGCATGAAATGGTTGCCACAAGAGGACACGGATTTAAGATGCTGGGGAGTAGGTACAGAGGAGATGTCAGGGGTAAGTTTTTTACGCAGAGTGGTGAGTGTGTGGAATGGGCTGCCGGCAATGGTGGTGGAGGTGGATACGATGGGGTCTTTTAAGAGACTTTTTGATAGGTACATGGAGCTTAGAAAAAATAGAGGGCTATGGGTAAGCCTAGTAATTTCTAAGGTAGGGACAGTTTGGCACAACTTTGTGGGCTGAAGGGCCTGTATTGTGCTGTAGGTTTTCTATGTTTCTCTGTTTCTATAACTGCTGCCTGATCTGCTGAGTTCCTCCAGCATTTTTTGTGTACTGCTCAAGATTTCCAGCATCTGCAGAATCTCCTGTGTTTGTGGTGGGTGAAATTGATCGGTGTAAGTGAAGTGCACTTGTGATTTCTGCAGACTTCTTGAGTGTATTTTTTTTTAAAAAGAACAACAACACAACTAAATTTTTATTTAAGAAGTGCCTGGTAATTAAACAATACAAACACGTATGTATCAAGTCAGTCTATCATTGCGTGTAGTTTTTCATTGCTTCTATTGTATGTCTTTATTCTACTCTGAACACCTGCAAGGAAATGAATCTTAGGGTAGCACATGATGACATAGATGTACTTGGATAATAAGTTTATTTCGAACTTTTAACTTTGAACTTGTATTGTGCTTTCAAATCATTTGCCATGTCAGTGATCACAGCACCTCTCTAAATACTGTTCTGATTGTAGTCCTGATAATCCAGCCTGGTCATTCAGACTCAGTGAACTTGGATTTTAAACAAACATACAGAGGTGAAAATCAATTTCCATACTTGCATTTTTATAACAGCATGAAAAGAGGTTTCCATATTTAACACACAGACTGAGTTCATATTTAAAGATTTCTAAAATTTACAAATTCAGTTTCCTCTTTCAAAATTGTTCTTTGTATGCATGTGGTACAATAGATGTTGTAGGGAATTCAGACATCTTAATCAGAACCTTATTGGCTTCCCTGCTCTGTTGAAACAGCACAGATGTGGTTTTAGATTAGATATTAATATTCACGTTGTTTTTCAGCTTTCTGAGCTCCTCTGTGTTGCCCACTAAACAACAGTAAGTACAAAATTCACAGTAGTTGTCAATGGAGATTGCCATCCAAAGCTCTTTACTTGAGCGGGAAAAGAAACTTCTGTCTAATGAAGAATTGTCCTGTATCTCACCTCACACCATTCAGATTAGAATCAACTCTTTCACGAAGCCTCTTTACAGAGCTTTGAATAGCTAGACCCTTTTTCCCAGGGTGGAAGTGGCTAACGCAAGGGTTGGGGAGACAATTTCACGTTGATTGAATGAAAGTGTAGGGGGAGATGTCAGAGGTGTTTTTGACACAGAGAATGGTGCGTGCCATGGGTGGTGGTAGAGGCAGATACATTAGGGACATTAAAGAAACTTTTAGATAGTGAAGGATGATAGAAATATGGAGCACTATGTATGTAGGAGGGAAGGGTTAGATTGATCTTAGAATAGGTTAAAAGGTCGGTACAATGTCATGGGCCGAGTGGCCAGTACTGTGCTGTCATGTTCTAGGTATAGTTCTCCAACCCATTTTTTATTTCATAGTGAAGTCATTCCTTCACAGATGCTTCCATTGTCGCCAAGACACTTGTCTTTCAGTGCTGTTCCCTCTAAGCTGCAAGGGTGCTCACCCGCACAGTAACTGAAATGCTCCCACGCACTTGACCTTTGTTACCATGCAGCTGTAATTTTCTTTTATATGATGTCAATTTGAAGAGCCATGCAGTTTTTGGGGTGGGGGGGGAAAAAAATTCCTGCTCAGAGCAGTGGTTGGTCCACACAGCTGTTTAAAAAAAATCAACATTGCATTTCAGGGCCATTCCCTTCTTTATAGAAGCAATTCTATATTGCTGGATTCCTCTTCTCATTGACGCCTCCCTCTCTAAAATCAGCACTTTCTTGTACATTATTTAGGAGCCCTTGATTCTTTCACCAGGAGTGAACATAATCTCAATTTAACCCTTTTCATTGTGTTAATGCAGTCTTTAAATGAAGAGGCCCTTTAGAAATAAAGTAAACTCCAGCCAGGTGAATTTTGAAGGGAAAAGGAGCCAGGGTTAGCGTAGGAAAGAACCTGAGCTTATGAAAGTGAAAGAAATTCAAACTCTTTGCCTTCCTTGGTATATCAATGGTATTTGGAATATTACAGCACAGTACTTGTTGTAGCAACACACATCAAAGTTGCTGGTGAACGCAGCAGGCCAGGCAGCATCTCTAGGAAGAAGTACAGTCGACGTTTCAGGCTGAGACCCTTCGTCAGGACTAACTGAAGGAAGAGTTAGTAAGAGATTTGAAAGTGGGAGGGGGAGGGGGAGATCCAAAATGATAGGAGAAGACGGGAGGGGGAGGGATGGAGCCAAGAGCTGGACAGGTGATTGGTAAAGGGGATATGAGAGGAATTAAAATGTGTGGCCACTGGGAGACCCTGCTTTCTCTGGCGGACAGAGCGTAGGTGTTCAGCAAAGTGGTCTCCCAGTCTGCGTCGGGTCTCGCCAATATATAGAAGGCCACATCGAGAGCACCGGACGCAGTATATCACCCCAGCCGACTCACAGGTGAAGTGTCGCCTCTCCTGGAAGGACTGTCTGGGGCCCTGAATGGTGGTAAGGGAGGAAGTGTGTAGCACTTGCTCCGCTTACAAGGATAAGTGCCAGGAGGGAGATCAGTGGGGAGGGATGAGGGGGACAAATGGACAAGGGAGTCGCGTAGGGAGCGATCCCTGCGGAAAGCAGAGAGGGGGGGGAGGGAAAGATGTGCTTAGCGGTGGGATCCCGTTGGAGGTGGCGGAAGTTATGAAGAATAATATGTTGGACCCGGAGGCTGGTGGGGTGGTAGGTGAGGACCAGGGGAACCCTATTCCTAGTGGGGTGGCGGGAGGATGGAGTGAGAGCAGATGTACGTGAAATGGTACGCTCTGTCCGCCAGAGAAAGCAGGATCTCCCAGTGGCCACACATTTTAATTCCACATCCCATTCCCATTCTGACATATCTATCCACGGCCTCCTCTACTGTAAAGATGAAGCCACACTCAGGTTGGAGGAAGAACACCCGCGTTCTGAGAGGCGGGACTGCGCAGGCGTGTAACGTCGGGCAGTGCAGCGCGGCAGATTTAAAAGGGCAGACATCCTGCTTCGGGTTTGATTCGAAGAAGGAGTCTGAGAGTCTGAGTGGGAGTGCCGAGAAAGACATTTTTGAAATTTTCGTTATTTTTTTTCTCCAACGGCGTTCTGAGAGGCGGGACTGCGCAGGCGTGTGACGTCGGGCTGTGCAGCGCGGCAGATTTAAAAGGAACAGAGCCTCGAAGAGCGGGCAGCGGAGTTTGCGGGCTGTGGAGTGAGCCGGGAGCAGAGTGAAGGCTTAAGGGCTTCGGCTCAACGGGCTTAGGCGGAAACAGGCAAGGCGAGGGAGGTTTGGCATTCATTTTCTGTTGTTATTTGAGGAGAGGGGCAGTATGAGTGTGAGGGCAGTTTGCTGTTCTCGATGTCGGATGTGGGAGGCCCTGGAGTCTACAAGCCTCCTGGACGTCTACATCTGCGCCAAGTGCATCGAGATGCAGCTCCTTAGGGACCGCGTTACGGAACTGGAGCTGCAGCTCGATGACCTTCGTCTGGTCAGGGAGAGTGAGGAGGTGATAGAGAGGAGCTGCAGGCAGGTGGTCACGCCGGGGCCACGGGAGGCAGACAAGTGGGTCACGGTTAGGAGGGGGAAGGGGAAAGGTCAGGTAATAGGGAGTACCCCGGTGGCTGTGCCCCTTAACAACAGGTACTCCTGTTTGAGTACTGTTGTGGGGGACAGATTACCTGGGGGAAGCGACAGTGGCCGTGCCTCCGGCACAGAGTCCAGCCCTGTAGCTCAGAAGGGTAGGGCAAGGAAGAGGAGGGCAGTTGTGATAGGGGACTCGATAGTAAGGGGGTCAGATAGGCGATTCTGTGGACGCAGTCCAGAGACCTGGGTGGTAGTTTGCCTCCCTGGTGCCAGGGTCCGGGATATTTCTGATCGTGTCCAAGATATCCTGAAGTGGGAGGGTGAGGAGCCAGAGGTCGTGGTACATATAGGTACCAATGACATAGGTAGGAAAAGGGATGAGGTCCTGAAAGGAGAATATAGGGAGCTAGGAAGGGAGTTGAGAAAAAGGACCGCAAAGGTAGTAATCTCGGGATTACTGCCTGTGCCACGCGACAGTGAGAGTAGGAATGCGATGAGGTGGAGGATAAATGCGTGGCTGAGGGATTGGAGCAGGGGGCAGGGATTCAAGTTTTTGGATCATTGGGACCTCTTTTGGCGCAGACGTGACCTGTACAAAAAGGACGGGTTGCACTTGAATCCTAGGGGGACCAATATCCTGGCAGGGAGATTAGCAGGGGCTACTGAGGTGACTTTAAACTAGAATGGTTGGGGGGTGGGAATCAAATTAAAGAGGCTAGGCGTGAGGAGGTTAGTTCACTACAGGGGGATGGGAACCAGTGCAGAGAGGCAGAGGGGTGTAAAGTGAGGGTAGAAACAAAAAGTACTATGGAGAAAAGTAAAAGTGGCAGGCCGACAAATCCAGGGCAAGCATTAAAAAAGGCCACTTTTCAGCATAATTGTATAAGGGCTAAGAGAGTTGTAAAAGAGCGCCTGAAGGCTTTGTGTGTCAATGCAAGGAGCATTCGTAATAAGGTGGATGAATTGAAAGTGCAGATTGTTATTAATGATTATGATATAGTTGGGATCATAGAGACATGGCTCCAGGGTGACCAGGGATGGGAGCTCAATGTTCAGGGATATTCAATATTCAGGAGGGATAGACATGAAGGAAGGGGAGGTGGGGTGGCGTTGCTGGTTAAAGAAGAGATTAACGCAATAGAAAGGAAGGACATAAGCCGGGAAGATGTGGAATCGATATGGGTAGAGCTGCGTAACACTAAGGGGCAGAAGACGCTGGTGGGAGTTGTGTACAGGCCACCTAACAGTAGTAGTGAGGTCGGAGATGGTATTAAACAGGAAATTAGAAATGTGTGCAATAAAGGAACAGCAGTTATAATGGGTGACTTCAATCTACATGTAGATTGGGTGAACCAAATTGGTAAAGGTGCTGAGGAAGAGCATTTCTTGGAATGTATGCGGGATGGTTTTTTGAACCAACATGTCGAGGAACCGACTAGAGAGCAGGCTATTCTGGACTGGGTTTTGAGCAATGAGGAAGGGTTAATTAGCAATCTTGTCGTGAGAGGCCCCTTGGGTAAGAGTGACCATAATATGGTGGAATTCTTCATTAAGATGGAGAGTGACATAGTTAATTCAGAAACAAAGGTTCTGAACTTAAAGAGGGGTAACTTTGAAGGTATGAGACGTGAATTAGCTAAGATAGTCTGGCAAATGACACTTAAAGGATTGACGGTGGATATGCAATGGCTGGCATTTAAAGGTTGCATGGATGAACTACAACAATTGTTCATCCCAGTTTGGCAAAAGAATAAATCAAGGAAGGTAGTGCATCCGTGGCTGACAAGAGAAATTAGGGATAGTATCAATTCCAAAGAAGAAGCATACAAATTAGCCAGAGAAAGTGGCTCACCTGAGGACTGGGAGAAATTCAGAGTTCAGCAGAGGAGGACAAAGGGCTTAATTAGGAAGGGGAAAAAAGATTATGAGAGAAAACTAGCAGGCAACATAAAAACGGACTGTAAAAGCTTTTATAGGTATGTAAAAAGGAAAAGACTGGTAAAGACAAATGTAGGTCCCCTGCAGGCAGAAACAAGTGAGTTGATTATGGGGAGCAAGGACATGGCAGACCAATTGAATAATTACTTTGGTTCTGTCTTCACTAAGGAGGACATAAATAATCTTCCAGAAATAGTAGGGGACAGAGGGTCCAGTGAGATGGAGGAACTGAGCGAAATACATGTTAGTAGGGAAGTGGTGTTAGGTAAATTGAAGGGATTGAAGGCAGATAAATCCCCAGGGCCAGATGGTCTGCATCCCAGGGTGCTTAAGGAAGTAGCCCAAGAAATAGTGGATGCATTAGTGATAATTTTTCAAAACTCGTTAGATTCTGGACTAGTTCCTGAGGATTGGAGGGTGGCTAATGTAACTCCACTTTTTAAAAAAGGAGGGAGAGAGAAACCGGGGAATTATAGACCGGTTAGCCTAACGTCGGTGGTGGGGAAACTGCTGGAGTCAGTTATCAAGGATGTGATAACAGCACATTTGGAAAGTGGTGAAATGATCGGACAAAGTCAGCATGGATTTGTGAAAGGAAAATCATGTCTGACGAATCTCATAGAATTTTTTGAGGATGTAACTAGTAGAGTGGATAGGGGAGAACCAGTGGATGTGGTATATTTGGATTTTCAGAAGGCTTTTGACAAGGTCCCACACAGGAGATTAGTGTGCAAACTTAAAGCACACGGTATTGGGGGTAAGGTATTGGTGTGGGTGGAGAGTTGGTTAGCAGACAGGAAGCAAAGAGTGGGAATAAACGGGACCTTTTCAGAATGGCAGGCGGTGACTAGTGGGGTACCGCAAGGCTCAGTGCTGGGACCCCAGTTGTTTACAATATATATTAATGACTTGGATGAGGGAATTAAATGCAGCATCTCCAAGTTTGCGGATGACACGAAGCTGGGTGGCAGTGTTAGCTGTGAGGAGGATGCTAAGAGGATGCAGGGTGACTTGGATAGGTTGGGTGAGTGGGCAAATTCATGGCAGATGCAATTTAATGTGGATAAATGTGAAGTTATCCACTTTGGTGGCAAAAATAGGAAAACAGATTATTATCTGAATGGTGGCCGATTAGGAAAAGGGGAGGTGCAACGTGACCTGGGTGTCATTATACACCAGTCACTGAAAGTGGGCATGCAGGTACAGCAGGCAGTGAAAAAGGCGAATGGTATGCTGGCATTTATAGCGAGAGGATTTGAGTACAGGAGCAGGGAGGTACTACTGCAGTTGTACAAGGCCTTGGTGAGACCGCACCTGGGGTATTGTGTGCAGTTTTGGTCCCCTAATCTGAGGAAAGACATCCTTGCCATAGAGGGAGTACAGAGAAGGTTCACCAGATTGATTCCTGGGATGGCAGGACTTTCATATGAAGAAAGAATGGTTGAACTGGGCTTGTACTCGTTGGAATTTAGAAGATTGAGGGGGGATCTGATTGAAAAGTACAAGATCCTAAAGGGATTGGACAGGCTAGATGCAGGAAGATTGTTCCCGATGTTGGGGAAGTCCAGAACGAGGGGTCACAGTTTGAGGATAGAGGGGAAGCCTTTTAGGACTGAGATTAGGAAAAACTTCTTCACACAGAGAGTGGTGAATCTGTGGAATTCTCTGCCACAGGAAACAGTTGAGGCCAGTTCATTGGCTATATTTAAGAGGGAGTTAGATATGGCCCTTGTGGCTACGAGGGTCAGGGGTTATGGAGGGAAGGCTGGGGCAGTGTTCTGAGTTGGATGATCAGCCATGATCATAATAAATGGCGGTGCAGGCTCGAAGGGCCGAATGGCCTACTCCTGCACCTATTTTCTATGTTTCTATGTTTATATTCCAACTGAGTAGCCTCCAACCTGATGGCATGAACATCGACTTCTCTAACTTCCGCTAATGCCCCACCTCCCCCTCGTACCCCATCCGTCATTTATTTTTATACACACATTCTTTCCCTCACTCTCCTTTTTCTCCCTCTGTCCCTCTGAATATACCCCTTGCCCATCCTCTGGGTTCCCCCCCCCTTTTGTCTTTCTCCCTGGGCCTCCTGTCCCATGATCCTCTCATATCCCCTTTGCCAATCACCTGTCCAGCTCTTGGCTCCGTCCCTCCCCCTCCTGTCTTCTCCTATCATTTTGGATCTCCCCCTCCCCCTCCCACTTTCAAATCTCTTACTAACTCTTCCTTCAGTTAATCCTGACGAGGGGTCTCCACCTGAAACGTCGACTGTACCTCTTCCTAGAGATGCTGCCTGGCCTGCTGCGTTCACCAGCAACTTTGATGTGTGTTGCTTGAATTTCCAGCATCTGTAGAATTCCTGTTGTTTACGGTATTTGTTGCAATAACTTGTGGATTATTGTTTCAGCAGTACAAGTATTGAAATTTGTGCAGAATTGATTCAGAATCAATATCAGGTTTAATATCATTGGCATTGACATGACCACAGACTCTACTGCGGGGTCTACGTGCCCACGCTGGTGGGCTGCGCATTAGTTTCGGCAATCCTGCTTGTCATTATGCATGTTCCAGCTAATTACCGTTTCATTATGGTGGATTTTAACTCCCTTCTTGTTGTTCTAGTCTTGTCGAAACTTGACCAAAAGCACAGCAACATTTACGTTCCCTGCTTGCAGTCATCCTTGTCTGGGAAAGAGAACTACCATTTCGACAGACACAATGAGGAGCGGTATTCATTTAGTATTTAGTTATTGCTTCCAGCTGTGGTGTTGGCATTTTAACTTTCATTCTGAGTTTCAGTTAACGGCCCTGTTAGCCTAGCTTTTATTGTTATCCTTTTCCTTTCAATTCTGCAACAGTTCTCATTAAAGTCAGCAACCTGTTCACTTGCTTCAGTGTCTCTGTCTCGGCACTTTGGCTGTATCCGAATATTTTTGACTGGCATATGTTGTGAAATTTGTTGTCTTGTGGCAGCAGTACATTATGATACATAATAATAAAAATTATGTCACAATAAGAAGTATATATTAAACAAATTAAATAAGTTAGGCAAAAAGAGAGGGGGAAAAGTAATGAGGTAGTGTTCATGGGTTCATTGTCCATTCAGAAATCTGAAGGCGGAGGAGAAGAAGCTGTTTCCTGAAACATTGAGTGTGTGTCTTCAGGATCCTGTACCTCCTCTCTGGTAGTACTGGGAAGTGGACATGTCCTGGGTGTTGGGGGTCCTTAATGATGGATGCTGTCTTTTTTGAGGCATTGTCTTTTGAAGGTGTCCTGGATGCTAGGAAGGCTAGTACCCATGATGGAACTGGCAGAGTTTATAACTTTTTGCAGCTTTTACTGATCCTATGCAGCAGGACGTGACAGACCTTAGAAAGCTGACTGAAGCTTCTTAATCTACCATAGATCTTATATGAGGTTATAAAACCTCATTTCCTATCAGAAGTATGGTGTGAGTTCTTTTTCCCTGCATCTGACCCTCTGAATGTGATGGGCCAATTTTGAACTACCACAAGGACGGTTGCAGACAGCGGAAAGACATCTTTCTGGAAGTGAGAAAAGATTGAAGAGGGTGATGTAACCTTTACACTGATGGACACAGTGAAAAGGCAGTCTCTTTAACCGTCCAATCAGAGAAAAAGAGCTGAACACAAGAGATTGTGCAGATGCTGGAAATCCAGAGCAACGCACACAAAATACTAGAGGAACTCAGAAGATCAGGCAACATCTGTGGAAAAGAATAAACAGTCAATGTTTCAGGCAAAGGCTGTTCATCAGTGCTGGAAAGGAAGGGGGAAGAAGCCAAAATAAGTAGTTGGAGTGAGGGGAAGGAGTACAAGCTAGAAGGTGATAAGTGAAGCCAGGTGAAGGGGGATAAAGTGAGAAGTTGGGAGGTGACAGATGAAGAAGTTAATGGACTCATCATCATAGCTTGTCACAGCAGACAGCCAGCCACTCTAGTGTTGTTTGGTTGATGTTGAGCAGGTCAGCGTCAGCTAAATCAGGTGAGAGTGGGCAGTTCCGCAGAACATGTTCAATGTTCTGCACCCTTTCGCCACACTCATAGGATTCACTGGTCTTTAAACCCCACTTCACCATATTGTTTCCCGTCCTACAAACTCCCGCTCTTGCTCCGTTGAGAGTGCACCACTTCCGCCTGTCAAGCAGTGCCCCGACTGGCAACATTTCTGTGGGGTCTTGCACTGTGTTGTTTGGTGGGGTTCTGGCTTCTGTTTTTTGCTAGAGGTCAATCCTTTATGTTTGGGGGGATGTTCCACGCTGTAGTTCCTCCACTGTAGCAAAGGTTTTCCTCGATTTTAGGCAGTTGGAAACTGGCACAAGATGATGTAGTGGGTGCCGTGGATCCGAGTTCTGTTTACCTTTTTCAATTTTTGTTGTAGCGTGTCTTTGGATCTCTGGGGGAGCAATGCGTGCAAGTCTGTAAATGATGTTAGTGGGTGTGGGGCGCAGTGTGCCCGTGACTATCCGGCAGGCTTCGTTAAGCAATGGGTCTATTTTCTTCGCATGGGCTGATCCGCCCCACACAGATGCACAGTACTCTGCAGGTGCATAGCAGAGCGCTAGGGCAGTTGATCTAAGTGTGTGAGCATTAGCTCCCCATTTCGTGCCTGCTAATTTTTTCAAGAGAGAATTGCGAGAGCCAACTTTCCCTCAGAGTTTTTGGACATGGGTGGCAAATGAGAGCGTCCTATCCAGTGTTACGCCCAGGTAAATTGGAGTCAGATGGTTTTCGAGCTCCTTCCCACACCAGAAGATCTTGAGTTTCCGAGCTACTTCTGGATTCCTCAGGTGGAATGCACACACTTGAGTTTTTGATGGATTTGGGTTCAGAGACCATTTTTCATAATACTGCTTCATTGCTTCGAGGACTGCTGTAAGTTGTACTTCAACTTCTTGGAAGGAGTTAGCTTGTGTTGCTATGCATAGGTCATCTGCATAGATAAACCTGCGCGTGTTAGGAAAGGTTGGTTGGTCATTTGTGTAAACATTAAATAGTAGAGGTGCCAGGACTGATCCCTGTGGTAGTCCGTTCTCTTGTGGATGCCACCTGCTCTTAGTTCCATTCATTTCTACATAAAATCTGTGATTTTCTAGGAGGCTTCTTATTACTTTGACTGTGGTTTCATTCTTTAACATTTTAGGTAATTTCAGTGGAAGGCTTCTGTGATTCACAGTGTCATTTGCTGCTGTTAAGTCAATGAATACTGCCCCTGTAATTTGTCACATTTCAAAGCCATCCTCAATACACTGGATTAAGTTCAGGAACTGACGACAGCAAGAGCGGCCTGGCCTGAACCCGGCTTGGTCTGGTGTTAGAAGATCTTCGAAAGGGGAATATTCTTTTCAGTATGAGTCTCTTGTAGAGTTTATAGAGGGTGCAGAGCAAGGAAATTGGTCTGTAATTTTTAGGAGTTCTGGGATTTTTATTGGGTTTTAGGAGAGCAACAACTTTGGCTTTTCACTTTTTAGGTATGTTTAATGATCTTAGGCAACAGCTAAAAAGGGACAGAAGCCAGTGGAGTGCTTTAGGTCCAAAATGTTTAAGGAATTCATTAAGAATCGCATCAATGCCAGCAGCTTTGTTGGATTTTAGCTGTGATACTTCATCCTTTAATTCTTCTAGGGTGAGAGGTGGGAAGTTGTTATTCCTGTTTGAGAGAGCTGACTCCATCTCCTGATGTTGCTTTTTCTTTTGCCTCTGTTCCTTGTTATTTGGTTGACCATTTAGTATTAGTTGATGGGCAACCTGATTGGGTGTTACGGCAGCAACTCTCTGTGGTGGTCTATTGTCTGAGTTGAGTTTCCAAACAGTTGCCCATGCCTTCTTACTGTTCTTGGTCATGTCTGTGTTTTCTATCAGTTCCTGCCAACACTGTTGTCTCTCTTGGCTCAGTAGGGACAGAACCAACTCTCCCATTTCAATTGTATTTTGATAGTATAAGTTGACATACTCATCATAACTTTGCTTGATATCATGAGTCAATCCCTGAATATATTTGGTTCTACAGCCTCTAGGTATGTTCTACTGCGCTACTTTCCAGATTAGTCGGACAAATTCATCAGAATGATCAGATTCTGCTGGTATGGTATTGATAAGTTGATCAAGGGTTTCTGCGAAAGATGTCCAATTTGCTTTTCTCAGGTTAAGTCTTGGTAGGTACTTTGATGCTACAGGTCTCAGAACTGGAAGGAATTCTACCTGGACTGGACGGTGTTGGGATTTGGGTATATGTTGGAGGACTGTTCGTGTGAAGAGGTTGGAGCTTGCCGAGGTAACAAAGGCAAGGTCTAAATTGTATCCTTTTCTCCATCTGGCACTTGTGAAGGTAAGGGTGTCCTTTGACTCGTATAGTAGCTCAAAACTGTTGTTTAGAGCCCATGATACAACTTCTTCTTCATTTGCATCGTCATCTTCGTATCCCCAGTTGGTGCTATGGCTATTAAAGTCACCAATAATGAGTGTACGGGGTCTTTCTTTTGTTACATTTAAAATGGCGACTTTGTTATGTTAATCTGGGGAATGCGGCTTTGTTGTGCTTTAACACTGAAGAGAGTTTGCACTAACAGTTTGTTTTACTTTAAAATGAGATAACAGGTTCTATTAGCCAATGGGTGGTTATGTATCGTTTTGTTTTCGGATACCATGCTATATGATATGACTGTGGACTGAGTTTTGGGGGGAGTCAGAGGAGAGACGAGGAAGACCGCGGACGTGTGGAGAGGCTCCGGTCGATCACTCAGGGTGGTCCCGAGCCGTGAGTTGATGGAATTCGGGTGGTCGTCTGAAGTCGAATTGAGCTCCAACGTAGCGCACAAAGAACTTGGACTTTGATAAGTGTTGGCGCCTTTTTTTTTCATTACTTTCCTCTCTGTATCAAATGTATATTAATGTTATAGAATTAGTAATATCTATAAAGTGTATTTGTTAAAATTTACTGGGTGTGCCGGCTGATGATTGATGTTTGTGATTGATTCGAGTGGCAACCGACCCTGTGGGGAGTGTTGAGGCGGGTGCTGGGCTGGATTTCCCCTAGACATACACGAGCCAATATAACTGAACGTTACATGAGGTACATTTTGTCCTGGAGATCTGGGTTAGTTGGCCACATGAATAGTTCATTAGGGGGTTTGTAGACCGAGATGATATTTATGTGTTTCGTTTCAACTTTCAGAAGTTCCATTGAGCCAACTTGGGTGTTTGCTGTGCTCGTTACTATAGATTTATCTTTAACAAAGATTGCCCTTCTACAAGTTTGGCTAGGGGTGTCAATAGCCAAGTGCATTCCTGGCACATAGGGTCGGTTGTTCAGCCTATGAGTTTCTTGTATGCACAAGATGTCCGGTTTTAAGTTTGCCAGGATTTCTGCTTTACTGTGGCTGAAGCCTTCGATGTTGTGGCTAACGATTTTCATGATTTCTAGTGGGCCGAGGGTTATCCTTTTACCACCCACTGGATCACTTGGTCTGGCGTGTAATGTCAGGATTGGTCTCCTTTCGGATTAACAGGGTCATGGCATGAATGTTCCTGACTCGAAGTTAAAGGGCTGAAAAAGAAGGAATCTGATAGGAAAGGGCACTTATGCCTCTTACTTGGGGCAGGAGACTGTTGACAAGCAGTTTCTAGCTAGTGTGAAATATGTGCACTTGTGTGGCCATTAAGAAACTACCCTATGCCTAGAGTGAACAGTTTTTAAACAGCATCATTTGTATGAGATTGTGTTCAAAAAGCAGTGATTATTTTCACTGATGGTGAGAAATGAGTAGTAAGACAATTCAGAACAGTTTTGCTTAATGTGGTTTCAAGCATTCAGGCTTGGAGATGCCAGGAATGCAAATGAAACTATTTCACTACTTCAACAAGTTAGGCACTACAAAAACTGAAAAGACAGGGTGTTGGGATCCCGGCCGAGAACCGATTTCGCTCACTCTCTGCAATGGTCACTCCTCTCTTCATGGCACTGAGTGCTGAAGACTATCCGGCTGCTGTGCTCCATGCCCACTAATACGATGAACTGATAAGTACGACTTTGGACCAGCTCTGAGGACTCAGTTTGGATCAGAATGTTGTCGTTCACTTCAATTATTTACATGAATTATGTTTTTCCCCCTTTCTCATGCATCGGGTGCTAGTCTTTTATTTTTTTTTCTTTATTTTGGTTCTTTCAAATTTCTTGCCTTGTGGCCACCTGTAAGCAAACAAATCTCAAGGTTGTATAATTTGTACATTCTTTGATAATAAATGTACTTTGAATCTTGAATATTATAATGAAAATGAAGATTTGGAGGAAGCCAATCACAAACAAGAGGAAATCTGCAGATGCTGGAAATCTAAACAACACACACAAAATGCAGGAGGAACTCAGCAGGCCAGGCAGCATCTAAAGCGTCTCGGTCTGAAACATCGACTGTATTCTTTTCCATAGATGCTGCCTGGCCTGCTGAGTTCCTCCAGCATTTTGTGTGTGTTATTTGGAGGATGCAGCCCTTTATCTCCACTAGGTGTCTGCACTGATTTTGTTCATTTAGCGTCAATCAAAAGAACAACCTTGAGAAATGAGAAAAATTGCAGATGATGGAAATCCAAGCAACACACACAAAATGCTGGAGGAGCTCAGCAGGAAAAAAGTATAGTCAACGTATCGGGCTGAGTCCTTTTGGCAGGACATTCTTGAGGTTCATTTTCTTTCAGGCACCAAAGAAAAATAAAGTGCAGTAGAATCCATGAAAAACTGTACACAATGAAGACTGACAAACTGTAGAAGAGGGCAAATCATGCAAATAATATAAAAGCAGATAAACAACTCTGGGAAAGTGAGCTGCAGAGTCCCTGCCAGTTCAGTGCTGAGGCGAGTGAAGGCATCTTGCTGGTCCAGGAGCCTGATGGTTGTAGGGCAGAAACTTTTCCTGAATCTGGTGGTGTGGGCCTCACGACTCCTGCACCTCTCACCCGATGGTAGTAGCGAGAAGAGAGAGTGATGGGCCAAACGCAGGCAGATGATATGAGCTCGTGGGGGATCTTGCCTGGCATGGAGCAGTGGGGCTGAACACCAGTTCATTTTCAATTCTTGCGCCTCAATGCTTTAACCTGTTTTGGAGTTCTCCCTTGTGTTCTCTCTCCTGGCTATGGCCTCATAAATTCAATTTACTTTGAAATTTGATGTGGGAATGTCAGCTTTTTGAGCAGAAGCTGGTAAATAAATTTGCCATGACTTTGGAAGATGTGCTTCATTGCAGTTTAGAAAATAGAGTAAGGGACAGGAGCAGGCCATTTAGCCTCTGATAATGGTCAGTCATCTACTTCAGTACCCTGAACCTGCCTCTCACCATTATCTCTGCAAATAATGATTTACGGTTTAAATGAAGGAGCACTAGTTTGAAAATTTAATTCTATTTTTCTGTCCAAAGGACCTGACACAGGATTTCAATCCGAAAGCCTGATGCAGGGCTGTGTGCGTTTCCTCCACGTGCTCGATTTTCCTCCCACGTTGCAAAGGTTTACAGGTTAGGGTTAATGAGATGTGTGCATGTTACGTTGGCGCCAGAAGTCATTATGTTGACACAAATGACTTATTTCACTATACGTTTTGATGTAAGTGTCACAAATAAAACCTAATCTTTAATGGAAACATTGACAATTTATTTCCCCTCACAGAGGCTGCTCGACCTACTGATTTCAAGATTCAAGATTGTTTAATGTCATTTCCAGTACACAGTGTAAAGCAGAACAAAATATTACTCCAGATCCAATGCAGCAGAAAAAAAGCAGAATAAGATAAAGAGCATAATAACAAAAAACACAATAAATACTGTATAAATACATAAGGTAGCTTA
The DNA here is from genome assembly GCF_030028105.1 of Mobula birostris. Classification (NCBI taxonomy): domain Eukaryota; kingdom Metazoa; phylum Chordata; class Chondrichthyes; order Myliobatiformes; family Myliobatidae; genus Mobula; species Mobula birostris. The sequence continues at coordinate 10,265,330 of NC_092370.1, forward strand.
TATACATTGATTGAATATCCATAAACTGGTTCTAGGACAGACGCTAATCCTCCACCAGATTGCTAGTTGCTGCCTTACCAGCTGTGATTTGCCTGTATTTTAAGCGTTTATTTCAGATTTCCAAATTTCATAATGTCTTTCTTTTATATTGTTACTCAAACCAGACACATACCATGCATACATTTCCAATATTTTTTTGGCAAACTCTTGCACTGTCCATCTCTATCCGTTGGTTGTTTTTCCTGGCTATAATATTTTTGAGTCATATGTCAGCAATAAGGCTGACACGAGCACCACTTGGCACCAGCGCTGAGGTGTGGCTGCTGGAGAGCATCTGGAATTTTCTATCACATGAGGCCTGCATATCCTGTCTTATTTTGCTTTTGTTTATATTGTACAAAAGTACCATGTGGAGTGAGTTTTGTGAGTGAAAATGCAAACATATATTATCCTAAGCATAAAGTTTACTAAAACAGTTTAGTTAGCTCTTCCATCTGCCTAACGTTCTCAGGATGAATCGTAATCAGATTTAATATCACCAGCATACATTGTGAAATTTGTTGTTTTGCAGCAGCAATACATGTTTTGCAATACATGGTTATATAGAAAAAAACTGTGCATTACAATAAGTAAAATTAATACAAAAACAGAAATAAAAAAGTAATGAAGTAGTGTTCATGGGTTCAGTGTCCGTTCAGAAATCTGATGGCAGAAGGGAAGAAACTGTTCCTGAATCATTGAGTGTGTGCGTTCTGTATCTCCAACTTAAAGGCAGCAGTGAGAGGAGGGTATGTTCTGGGTGATGGCGGTCTTTAATGATGAATACCACTTTCTTGAGGCATCGTTGCTTGAAGATGTCTTGGATACTATGGAGGTAGCACACCCACCCCCTCCAAATACCAGGCGTTGATGCAGCCAGTTAGAATGCAGCCAGAGTATATCTGTAGAAATTTGTTTAGGTGACATATCAGATCTCCTCAAACTCCTAATGAAATATAGCCACTGTCTTGCCTTCTTTGTAGCTGCATCGATACGTTGGGACCAGGTTAGGCTCTCAGCGATACTAGCCCCCAAGAACTTGAATTTGCTTACCCTCTCCACTTCTGATAAGGTTTAACATTATGTGTATTGGTTAGTAAGATGGCGATGTGTTGGATCGCAGCACCTTTTACAGGGTCAGCCAAAGGTATTATCGTCCTTTTTAAATGTTTTATTTTACAATTGCAACACCCTGCTGGACATTAAGAACTTAAAGTACTGCCAGTATATTCCCATCAGTGAGTCACTCATTTGAGGAGAAGCTGAAGGAGCTGGACTTGGTGCGGATCATGCTGCTGCCTGCAACAGGGAGGTGTTGGAGGAGTGGAAGCGTGACGAAGGTGTGAAGTCTAACAGCGAGTGATCATCTTAGTCACTTTTCTTGTGATTGCAAGACCCTGTCAGACATTGTTAATGTGGAATGCTGCAAGTCTGGATAACTAATTTATTGATAGATGGCAGGGGAGCTGCTTGACCTCAGTTATAGCAAAGATTAGGCCTCAAGCCACGGTGTTGCCTGTTTACAGCCACCCGGGAGATAGGCGTCCACCGGGGGCACACTGGAGTCAATGCTGCCCTCCCGCCCCACCTCCGTGCTCACTTGGCGGAAGACAAGCTGTATTGTGTTTGATTGCAGACTGCTACAGCATTCATGGATTCAGGGTCTTGGACAACGTTTGTTTGACTGTATTTTACTGATATCTTATATGTGCCTTGTGCTGTCTATGACTGTTAGTACTGTGTGTTGTACCTTGGCCCTGGAGCAGCACTGTTTTGTTTGGCTGTATTTATGTGTATTCATGCCTGGTTCAATGACAATTAAATTTGAACTTGAAATAATCAGTTAGTAGGTCATTGTATATTGTCCTGTGATTAGGCTAGTGTTAAATAGGTGTGTTGCTAGGTAGCATAGCTCATCGGGCCGGATGGGCCTGTTCTGTGCTATATCTCTAAGTAAGAAATAAAATAAAATAAATTTGAGTGTTTCACAAGCATTTCACAATTAATAGATGACTTATGGGCATTGCTCATATAAAAGCAATATTTGCCAAATCCATTGTATTCAGAACATTTAGTTAAATGCTACTTGCTCCAGAGATCAGGGTTTAATTCTGCACAAGGCCTCACAAAGTGTAGAATCTACAGTATACACACAGTAGTGGGAATGTAAGCACCCACAGTAGCGCTGGATGATAAAAGAAGTTAAAATGGGTCTTTTCCCAAACATGGCAATCTTTACCTCTTGTGCGTTCATGCAAATATCAATGGGGATTAAATAAAAACACATTCCTAATCGGTCCACAAAGAAATCTATGAATCACTGACCTGTAGTCATAATTAAGACAGAGATTGGGCAGCACAGCGGCATAGACTGGGCAGCATGATAGTGTAGCTGTTAGCAAAACGCTTTACAGTGCCGGCATTCCAGGTTCAATCCTCGACGACGTTTGTAAGGATTTTGTGTGTCTCCCCGACTGCGTGGGTTTCCTCTGAGTGCTCTGTTTTCTTGCCACATTACAAAGGCATAGAGGTTAGGGTTAGTAAGTTGTGGGCATGCTATGTTGGTGCTGAAAGGCTGGCAACACGTGGCCTGTCCTCAGCACATCCGCAGACTGCATTGGTTGTTGGTGCATACGACACATTTCACTGTATGTTCCAATGTTTTGGTGAATATGTGACAAATAAAATTATTCTTTATCATTATCTTTACCTGTGTTTCCAGTTTTTGCATCAGTAAATGGTGGGCTCTCTCCAATTCCAGAGATTTTAATGCACTAACTGACAGACACTTCAGTTCTGCTCTAGGGCAATGCTGATGCATTGAAGATGCCATACTAAAGTTGAAAAATGACCAAAGATATTTTTGGACACTTCAAATGCTAGTTGACTGTCCCCAGGTCATTTCAGACTGTGTTGGTCATTGACTGCATGTATCGATGTTTCAGTGTACATGTGACATACCTTTCGCAGACAGTGGTGGGAACTGAACCCCGGTCATTGGCACTGTAAAGTGTTGCACTAACTGCTACACTACCGTGCTGCCATGACACATGTTAAAAATGCCAGACTAGATTTTGGAATGGTGAAGTCTTTTTTTGGATGCATCAAGTGCTGTTAGACTTAAATTACCACCCTTGTGGATACCTCACTAGTTGGAAGAACACGAGGTAGACAAAGAGGAAACAATGGAATGTTAACCTTACACTTATTCAGAAACTCAATATTCCAGGTTATATGTTTTCACCAGAATGTAGTTAATTAGGCACCTCATGTGTAAGGTGGCCACTGAATTGTTTATGGCCTCCTGCTGTTGTAGCCCATCCACCTCAGAGATGGATATAGGTGTTGAGAGATGCTCTTCTGCATGCCGTTGTTGTGACATGTGGTTATTTAAGTTACTGTCACCTTCCTATTAGTTTGAATCAGTCTTGTAATTTTCCTCTGCCCTCTCTCAATAACGAGACGTTTTCGTCCACGAGATTGCTGCTCATTGGATGTTCTTTGCACCGTTTCGGTAAACTCTAAAGACTGCTGTGCATGAAAATCTCAGGTGATCAGCTGTTTCTGAGATACTCAAACCACCCTGTCTGGCAGAAACAATCATTCCATCATCAAAGCCACTTAGATCCCATTTTATCCCCATTCTGATGTTTGATCTGTACAATAACTGAACCTCTTGACCCTGTCTGCATGCCACTATGCACTGAGTTGCTGCCACGTGACTGGCTGATTAGATATTTGCATTAGCGTACAGGTATACCTAATAAAGTGGCCACTGAGTGTACATTAAATAGACAGGATCCATCACTGTTGCTATTTAAAAACAAGACTAAAGATGAAGATTACTGTGGAGAGCATTCTAACTGGCTGCATCACTGCCTGGTATGGTGGTGAGGGCGGGGTGGGGGTAGGAGCTACCGCACAGCATCCAAGTAAGCTGCAGAGAGTCGTAAACTTAGTCAGTTCCATCATGAGCACCAGCCTCCCTAGTATCCAGGAAATCTTCAAGGAAATGCGGCATCCATCATTAAGGACCCCCACAACCCAGGACATGCCTTGTTCTCATTACTACCATCAAGTAGGAAGTACAGAAGCTTGAAGAGATGCACGCAATGATTCTTCCCTTCTGTCATCCAGTTTCTGAATGGTCACTGAACTCCAGAACACTAACTCACTGTTTTTTTTATTTCTGTTTTTACACTACTTATTTAACTTAACTGTATACTTATACATGTCGCGTCCTTTTCAGGGCGGTTAGTCCACCTTTGGTCCCCACCTGGCACTCAGCTGTCACCTGTGGCTCCCCGTAGCTGTTTGCATGCGACAGCGGCCACACCCCGGGCAATGGCTTCGACAGGCCGGCTAAACCAGGTGAGGGTAGCCGACGGGTCTCAAACCCTCGGTGAGATAGGGAGTTGTCTATCCCAGCATGTGAAGACAGACTTCGGCGGATTGAGCAGACGAGACCAATGGAAGGTCCAACGGTCAAGAAGGCGGTCTCTGCAAGCGTCGTGGAACGTGTAGAGCAGGACAAGACACAGAAGACGTCCTGGTCATCCACTGTGCCTAGTCCCATCTCCAGTCGTCTCGACTCAGTCTTGCCATTGGATCCAGATGGGAATTGGGAAGAGAGAGTGAGGCTGACGCTGCGCAACTCTCCCTCACTTAAATCCAAATCACACGCTAGTCTCAACACCGTCATTATGGTGTCAAGGTCCTCATCAACATCAATGATGGACGAACTTACATACAATTACATACATTACATACTTATACTTTATATACTTACTGCAATTCATAGTTTTTTTCTGTGATTATGTATTGCATTGTACTGCTGTCTGCAAGGTCAACAAATTTCACAACATAATGCGGTGATGTTAAACCCAATTCTAAACCTGATTCTTATTTGCCACATGTATTGTTCATTGAAACACAGTGAAATATATTGTTTGCGCCAACAAACAATACAGTCCGAGGATGTGTTGGGAGCAGCCTGCATGTGTCATCGCACTTCTGATGCCAGCATTGCCTGCCCTCAATTTACTAACCTGAATGTCTTTATTTTTGGGAATGTGCAAGGAAACTGGAGCACCTGGAGGAAACCCATGTAAACCCATACAATCATCTTACAGACAGCGGCAGAATTAAATCCCAATTGCTGGCAGTGTAAACTGTCACACTAACCACTACGGAGTTGCCCTGACATGGTATTAAAAATGCTGGACTAAGATTTGGAATAGTAAAGTCTTTTTTGGACACATCAAATGCTGTTAGATTGTCAAAATACCACCCTTGTGCATATCTGTTTGACAGATTCACACTGTTTGGCAGGACACAGGGCAGTGTATTCCACACACTCTTGTTTAAAAAAAACATATGCCCCCTCATATTAGCCACTTCCGTTCAAGGAAAAAGGAAAAAGTCTCTGGCTGTTCACTTCATCCACGCCTATCACTTAAAGGAGATAATTTCACTCAGTCTCACTTGCCCCATCGCTGAACTGTTCCCACAACCAATGGACTCACTTTCAAGGACTCTTCATCTCATGTTCTCGATATTTATTGCTAATTTATTTATTAATACTATTATTACTTTTTTGTATTTGCACAGTTTGTTGTTTATTGCTCACTGGCTGTACACCCAGTTGGTGCGGTCTTTCATTGATTCTATTATTGAGTATGCTTGTATGAAGATGAATCTCAGGGTTGTATATGGTGACATTTATGTACTTTGATAATACATTCATTTTAAATATTTTTATAACCATATAACCATAAAACCATATAACAATTACAGCACGAGAACAGGCCATCTCAGCCCTTCTAGTCCGTGCCGAACTCTTACTCTCACCTAGTCCCACCGACCTGCACTCAGCCCATAACCCTCCATTCCTTTCCTGTCCATATAGCTGTCCAATTTAACTTTAAGCGACAACATCGAACCTGCCTCAACCACTTCTGCTGGAAGCTCGTTCCACACGGCTACCACTGTTTGAGTAGCTGATATTGTGAAGCAACATCAGCTTAACCACAACTGACAATGTCCTAAAGTACAATGCTTCTTTTTTCTTTTCTTTCTTATAACAACATAATGAAAGTCAAATGAATGTATGTATAGTAAACAAGCAAAAAGCAAAGGAAACCCTACCACCCCGTCTCCTTTCCCCTTCCCAGCCCTCCCCTCCCCTCACCCCTCCCGTATGTGCTGTTTAGGTCCTACTGCCTCTCCACACTTAGTTCAGCTGTCGGTCTCTTCTAAATATAACAATTATGGTTGCCATATTTTTTCAAATTCCTTGAGTCTGTTCTTGATAACGTATCTTATCCTCTCTAGATGCAGAGTATCCATTAATGCAGCCAGCCATTGTCTGAGTGATGGAGTTTCCTCCTTTTCCCAGAACATCAGTATGAGTTTCTTTCCATTAAGTATGCCATAGGTCAGGGGTTGTTGCTGGGTAGCCTGGAATTTATTTGAGCTCGCAGAAGTTCCAAAAATTATTAAAATGGGGTCTGATATTATCTGAACCTTCGATAGGACCTCAAATATTTGCTTTCAATACTCTTGTATCCTGGTACATAAAGCATAACTATGTAGCAGATTTGCCTCTGAGGGCATGCATTTCTCACACATTGGGGACACCTCTGGGAATACTTTATGAATCCTTAGTTTTGAGTAATGTAGTCTATGTAGTATTTTAAATTGTATTAAACAATGCCTGGCATTGATGGAACAGAAGTTAACATATTCCAAAGCCTCATTCCATATAACCTCAATCTCTGTACCCAACTCCTTTTCCCACTCCTTTTTAATATTATCCATTGTTGTATGACACTTGTTTTGTATGGCATCATACAGATAGGCAATGATGTGTTCTGTCCCTAAACATGATCTTAAATGATTATCTAATTTATCAGGTTCTGCCGTCTCAAAACCAGAAAGATGTGATCTTATATAGTGTCTTAGCTGGACATACCTGAAAAAAATAACTCTTTTGCAATCTGAATTTGTCCTGGAGCTGCCAAAATGATGCAAAAATCGCTTGTATGTATAAGTCTCCAACACTGCGTATCCCTAATTCTCGCCATGCATCCAAGGCCCCATTTATACATGAGGGGATAAAAGAGGGGTTTGCTGATATAGGTACAAGAAAAGATAATGTTCTGAGTTTCAAATGCTGATAATACATTTACTTTGAATTTTGAACTTTATCATCTTGTACACCTCTATCAGGTCACCTCTCATCCTCCTTCTCTCCGAAGAGAAAAACGCTAGCTTGTTGAACCTATCAATGGCCATTTCAATAAATAACAATAAAAGGCTAAAATAAGAACACAAGAGATTCAGCAGATGCTGGAAATCCAGAGTAACGGTCATAAAATGCTAGAGGAACTCAACAGGTCAGGCAGTGACAATACTATCCTCTTTAGACATGCTCTGTAATCCATGCAGCATCCTGGTAAATCTCCTCTGCAGCCTCTCTAATGTTTCCATGTTCTTCCTATAAAGAAGTGGCCAGTACTGACCACACTATTATCAAGTGTGGTCGAAGTAGGGTTTTACAGAGCTGCACCATTACCTCACGGCTCTTGAACTAAGTCCACCAACAAATGAAGGTTTTCTTAAGTAGCCTATCAACCTGCATGGCAGCTTTGAGGGATCTGTGGACATGGACCCCAAGATCCCTCTGTTCCTCCAAACTCCTAAGAATCCTGCCATTGACCCCATATTCTACCTTCAAGTTCAATTTTCCAAAGTGAATCATTTCACGCTTTTCCCGATTGAACTCAGTCTGCCACTTCTCAGTCTAGTTCTGCACGTTAGGATCAAAAGGATGGTTTGTAATGAACTGTTAAAGGCACTTACAATGGTATAATAGATCCGCCTAGAAATACCAACATCAAAACTTGCCACAAAAGCTGGAAATGTAAAATCTAAGTAATGAAAATGCATATTTTTGGTAAATATGGTAATCGGTGCATTTTTGTTGCAGTAGTCGAGACTCAGCAGATCAAGCAGTTATCTTTCATTTGTAAGAGCAGCATTCATGCACAGCTGTAATTTATTCAATTTACATGTGGGCACATTGAAAGACTATTGCTTAGAAATTCAATCACATAATGGCCGTTTACAGCATTTTACGATTGGAGCTATTTATTTCCTTGAATGAAATTCAGTAACCGCTATTTCTAGGTTATTTTACAGAAAATAAATCATGTATTTTTGATGTCACTTTTGTGCCTGATAAGGAGTTCCACATTGGTTAGGGGAACTTGAACCAAGAGCCCCGGAAATCAGTATTACTGGGCAATCAGACAGCATCACTGTCTTCCCAGTGCACTATTATGCTGGAAGCACCATACAGAAAGTCACTTCGTCATCTTAAAGCTTTCAGGGCACAAACCACACTTTAATGCAGTCGTGCCTGATATTTACTCCAGGTATCCAAGTCTCTGGGCAGTGGGGTGGAGATATGTCTCTACCTAAGGAGGTGTAAGGTGCTAGCTCATTGACCCTATTATTATGTTTTATTTTATTTATTATTATTTTTTTTCTCTCTGCTAGATTATAGACAATAGACAATGGTGCAGAAGTAGACCATTTGGCCCTTCGAGCCTGCACCGCCATTCTGAGATCATGGCTGATCATCTACTATCAATACCCGGTTCCTGCCTTTTCCCCATAACCCTTGATTCCCCTATCCATAAGATACCTATCTAGCTCCTTCTTGAAAGCATCCAGAGAATTGGCTTCCACTGCCTTCTGAGGCAGCGCATTCCATACCTCCACAACTCTCTGGGAGAAGATGTTCCTCCTCAACTCTGTCCTAAATGATCTACCCCTTATTCTTAAACCATGCCCTCTGGTACTGGACTCTCCCAACATCTGGAACATATTTCCTGCCTCTATCTTGTCCAATCCCTTAATAATCTTATATGTCTCAATCAGATCCCCCCTCGATCTCCTTAATTCCAGCGTGTACAAGCCCAGTCTCTCTAACCTCTCTGCGTTAGACAGTCTGGACATCCCAGGAATTAACCTAGTGAACCTATGCTGCACCTCCTCCACAGCCAGGATGTCCTTCCTTAACCAAAACTGCACACAATACTCCAGGTGTGGTCTCACCAGGGCCCTGTACAAATGCAAAAGGATTTCTTTGCTCTTGTACTCAATTCCCTTTGTAATAAAGGCCATCATTCCATTAGCCTTCTTCACTGCCTGCTGCACTTGCTCATTCACCTTCAGAGACTGATGAATAAGTACCCCTAAATCTCTTTGTATTTCTCCCTTACCTAACTCCACACCGTTCAGATAATAATCTGCCTTCCTGTTCTTGCTCTCAAAGTGAATAACCTCACACTTATTCACATTAAACGCTATCTGCCAAGTTTCTGCCCACTCACCCAGCCTATCCAAGTCACCTTGAATTCTCCTAACATCCTCATCACATGTCACACTGCCACCCAGCTTAGTATCATCAGCAAACTTGCTGATGTTATTCACAATGCCTTCCTCTAAATCATTGACGTAAATCGTAAACAGCTGTGGTCTCAATACCGAGCCCTGTGGCACCCCACTAGTCACCACCTGCCATTCCGAGAAACACCCATTCACTGCTACCCTTTGCTTTCTATCTGCCAACCAGTTTTCTATCCATGGCAATATCCTCCCCCTAATGCCATGAGCTCTGATTTTACCCACCAATCTCCTATGTGGTACCTTATCAAATGCCTTCTGAAAGTCAAGATACACCACATCCACTGGATCTCCCGCGTCTATCTTCCTGGTAACATCCTCGAAAAACTCCAATAGATTAGTCAAGCATGATTTGCCCTTGGTAAATCCATGCTGGCTCGGCCCAATCCTATCACTGCTATCAAGATATGCCGCTATTTCATCTTTAATAATGGACTCTAGCATCTTCCCCACTACTGATGTTAGGCTAACAGGGCGATAGTTCTCTGTTTTCTCCCTCCCTCCTTTCTTAAAAAGTGGGATAACATTAGCCATTCGCCAATTCTCAGGAACTGATCCTGAATCTAAGGAACATTGGAAAATGATCACCAATGCATCCGCAGTTTCCAGAGCCACCTCCTTTAGTACCCTAGGATGCAGACCATCTGGACCTGTTGCATTGCATTGAACTGCTGCTGCTATGTTAACAATTTTCACGTCACATGGCGGTGATAATAAATCTGATTCCTTCCCTCCACTAGCCTGCAGGTCACCCTTGGACAAGGTGTAGCACCTGCTTATCTCAACAATTAGTGTCACGAGAAGCCATTGGAGCAGGTGATGGATGGTCATTTGAACAACTGGTGCATACCAGTCCTGCCAAAGTGTCTCGGTCTGAAATGTCAACTGTACTCTTTTCCACAGATACTGCCTGGTCTGCTGAGTTCCTCCAGCATTTTGTGTGTGTTGCATATCACAAGTCCTGGTAATGCGACAACTGACACCAGGCAGACAATCTCTGAAGAGTATTGATCATGGCTGGGGTCACCCATCTTATAAAGACACTTCTCAGAAGAAGGCAATGGCAAACCACTTCTGCAGAAATATTTGCTAAGAAATATCATAGAACATAGAATAGTACAGCACAATACAGGCCCTTCGGCCCACATTGTTGTGCCGACCCTCAAACCCTGCCTCCCATATAACCCCTACCTTAAATTCCTCCATATACTTGTCTAGTAGTCTCTTAAATTTCACCATGGTCGCCCACGTCATATGACACAGCACATAATGAACACGTGAGGCCAAATCTCACATCCCATACCATGGATCCAAAGCATCTTTCCCCATGATTTCCCACCCTTAGACCCTGAGATTTAATTATCCCTCGTTATCTATGTTGCTACTACTGATACACAACCATATTTAGAGTAATAAAGCAGTACAGTACAGATACAGGCCACTTGGCCCAAACAGTATATGCCAACCATACTAGCCCCAATTTCCTCCGGTTTGTCAATATCCTTCCAAGTCCCGCCCCTCACTGTAAGTATGCAAGTGCTGCTTAAATTACTGTGATATTATTGTCCCTTACCATACATTCTCGACATCCTCTCCCCCACCCACCCATCCACACATCCTCGACGTCCTTTCCCCCACCCACCCATCCACAGATCCTCGACGTCCTCTCCCCCACCCACCCATCCACACATCCTCGACGTCCTCTCCCCCACCCACCCATCCACACATCCTCGACGTCCTCTCCCCCACCCACCCATCCACACATCCTCGACGTCCTCTCCCCCACCCACCCATCCACACATCCTCGACGTCCTCTCTCCCACCCACCCATCCACACATCCTCGACGTCCTCTCTCCCACACACCCATCCACACTTCCTCGACGTCCTCTCCCCCACCCACCCATCCACACATCCTCGATGTCCTCTCTCCCACCCACCCATCCACACATCCTCGACGTCCTCTCTCCCACCCACCCATCCACACATCCTCTCCCCCACCCACCCATCCACACATCCTCTCCCCCACCCACCCATCCACACATCCTCGACGTCCTCTCCCCCACCCACCCATCCACACATCCTCGACGTCCTCTCTTCCACACACCCATCCACACATCCCCGACGTCCTCTCTTCCACACACCCATCCACACTTCCTCGACGTCCTCTCCCCCACCCACCCATCCACACATCCTCGACGTCCTCTCCCCCACCCACCCATCCACACATCCTCGACGTCCTCTCTCCCACCCACCCATCCACACATCCTCGACATCCTCTCTCCCACACACCCATCCACACTTCCTCGACGTCCTCTCCCCCACCCACCCATCCACACATCCTTGATGTCCTCTCTCCCACCCACCCATCCACACATCCTCGACGTCCTCTCTCCCACCCACCCATCCACACATCCTCTCCCCCACCCACCCATCCACACATCCTCTCCCCCACCCACCCATCCACACATCCTCGACGTCCTCTCCCCCACCCACCCATCCACACATCCTCGACGTCCTCTCTTCCACACACCCATCCACACATCCCCGACGTCCTCTCTTCCACACACCCATCCACACTTCCTCGACGTCCTCTCCCCCACCCACCCATCCACACATCCTCGACGTCCTCTCCCCCACCCACCCATCCACACATCCTCGACACACTCTCCCCCACCCACCCATCCACACATCCTCGACACCCTCTCCCCCACCCACCCATCCACACATCCTCGACATCCTCTCTACTCACCAACCCATCCACACATCCTCGACGTCCTCTCTGCCACCCACCCATCCACACATCCTCAACGTCCTCTCTCCCACCCACCCATCCACACATCCTCGACGTCCTCTCCCCCACCCACCCATCCACACATCCTCGACGTCCTCTCCCCCACCCACCCATCCACATATCCTCGACGTCCTCTCCCCCACCCACCCAGCCACACATCCTCGACGTCCTCTCTCTCACCCACCCATCCACACATCCTCGACGTCCTCTCTACTCACCAACCCATCCACACATCCTCGACACCCTCTCCCCCACCCACCCATCCACACATCCTCGACACCCTCTCCCCCACCCACCCATCCACACATCCTCGACGTCCTCTCTCCCACACACCCATCCACACATCCTCGACGTCCTCTCCCCCACCCACCCATTCACAAATCCTCGACGTCCTCTCCCCCACCCACCCATTCACATATCCTCGACATCCTCTCCCCCACCCACCCATCCACACATCCTCGACATCCTCTCCCCCACCCACCCATCCACACATTCTCGACATCCTCTCTCCCACCCACCCATCCACACATCCTCGACGTCCTCTCTCCCACCCACCCATCCACACATCCTGGACGTCCATCCCTCCTGATTAGTTAGTCCTCACCCAATCAGATTTCCACTGTCCCACCTTGTGTACAATTGAATTCCAGTTCTTACTTAGAGCGAGACCTTCATCTTTGTTAAAATCATTTTCCTCTCGTGTGATTTCAATGGCTTCCTTCACCAGGCAGTCTCAAAACCCACTGGAACATCACAGTACTTTTGTGCCGTCAAAGTCAATACTATGGCCATTGAGAATGCAGTGTTCTGCTACTGCCGATTTCTCTAGGTAACCCAAATGGATACACCTTCTGGACTCCTTGATGCGGGTTTCCACCATGCACCCCGTGCAGCCGGCATAATCACTTGGACAGCCCTATCATGCACACCACTCCACGTCATCTTGGACATCTTCAAATGGCGATGCCCCAAGAAGGCGGCAGTCGTCATTAAGGAACCTCAACATCCAGGACATACCCTCTTCTTATTGCTACCATCAGAGAGGAGGTACAGGAGCCTGAAGACCCACGCTCAATGTTTAATAGACAGCTTCTCTTGCTCTGCCATCAGCATTCTGAACAGAGAATGAACATAAGACAAAGGAGCAGGTCGGCCATTTGGCCCATCGAGTCTGTTCCGCCATTTTATCATGAGCTGATCCATTCTTCCACTTAGTCTCACTCCCCCGCCTTCTCACCATAACCTTTGATGCCCTGGCTACTCAGATACCTATCAATCTCTGCCTTAAATGCACCCAATGACTTGACCTCCACTGCCGCCCGTGGCAACAAATTCCACAGATTCACCACCCTCTGGCTAAAAAAATTTCTTCACATTTCTGTTCTGAATGGGCGCCATTCAATCCTTAAGTCATGCCCTCTCATACTAGACTCCCCCATCATGGGAAACAACTTTGCCACATCCACTCTGTCCATGCCTTTCAACATTCGAAATGTTTCTATGAGGTTCCCCCTCATTCTTCTAAACTCCAAGGAGTACAGTCCAAGAGCAGTCAAACGTTCCTCATATGTTAACCCTTTCATTCCCAGAATCATTCTAGTGAATCTTCTCTGAACCCTCTCCAATGTCAGCACATCCTTTCTTAAATAAGGAGCCCAAAACTGCCCACAGTACTCCAAGTGAGGTCTCACCAGTGCCTACACTACTTCACTATTTGCTCTCTTTTTGCACTATTTATTTATTTTTTATATATTTGTTATTGCACATGATAAAATAGGCTATAGACAGCATGGTTTATTTAAGGGTAAATCTTGCCTGACAAATCTGTTGAATTCTTGAAGAAATAACAAGTGGGATAGACAAAGGAGATCAGTTGATGTTGTGTATTTGGATTTTGAAAAGGCCTTTGACAATGTGCCACACATGAGGTCATTTAACAAGTTAAAAGCCCATGGTGTTCCAGGACATATTCTAGTATGTATAGAGCATTGGCTGATTGGCAGGAAGTAAAGAGTGGGAATTAAGGGAGCCATTTTTGGCTGGCTGTCAATGACTGGTGGTGTTCCACAGGGGTCTGTGTTGGGGCCGATTCTTTTTACATTATATTTCAATAATTTGGATGGCAGAATTGATGACTTTGTGGCCAAGGTTTCTGAGAATACGAAGATAGGTGGAGGGGAAAGTAGTTTTGAGGATACAGAAGGACTTAGACAGATGAGGAGAATGGGCAAATAAGTGGCAGATGGAATATGGTGTCAGGAAGTGTATGGCTACTTTGAGAGAAGAAATGAAAGCATAGATTATTTTCTAAATGGAGAGAAAGAATGTCTTATAGTAACTTTTTATGTATTGCACTGTATTGCTGCCACAACACAACAAACCTTTTGATAATAAACCTGATTCTAATACTGATCTAACGTTTAGATGACATTACATTGCTCTGGAATTCATGCTTACCAGTAGCTTACAGGGTAGAAAGCTGAATGGAAAAGAAGAATCCTGGCTAAACCATGGGCGCCATCATAGCGTACTGGCTAGCGCAATGCTATTACAGCTCGTAATACTTCAATCAGCTTGTACTTCAATCCCGCTGTCCTCTGTAAGGAGTCTTGTACACCCTCCCCATTGATGCATGGGTTTCCTCTGGGTACTCAGGTGTCCTCCCAGACGTACAGGTTGGGAGGGTAATTGGTCATTGTAAATTGCCCAATGGTTAGGCTAGGGTTAGGTTGGTGATCGATGAACGGGGCAACTCGAACAGCTGGAAGGGCCTATTCCTCATTATATCTCTAGGTAGATAGATGGACAGATAGATCGTTCATTCGTTATGTGCCATGTGGTATGACATGGGCGATTGTGGTCTTTCCATGACCATGACTGTGCTTGGCAAATTTTTCTACAAAAGTGGTTTGCCATTGTTTTCTTCTGGGCGGTGTCTTTACAAGACGAGTGGCGCCAGCCATTATCGGTACTCTTCAGAGATTGCCTGCCTGGCATTAGTTGTTACGTAACCAGGACATGTGGTATGCACCAGCTGCTCATACAACCATCCACCACCTGCTCCTGTGGCTTCACGTGACCCTGATCGAAGGGACTAGGCAGGTGCTACACCTTGCCCAAGGGTGACCTGCAGGCTAGTGGAGGTAAGGAGCACCTTACATCTCCTTTGCTAGTGATGTTTCTCCACCCCACTACCCTAGACACAGACAGACAGACAGTTAAGGCCTTTTGAAATCACTATGTGGCCATATTGTTGATACCTAAAATAGAAGCAGTATCTCCAGCCCAGCTGAAACGAGAAGGACATTAACTTTCATGAAAACATATGATCCTTTCAAACCATCTGTTCAAAATCCGAATTAAAAAATAAGAGCATACTAGTACTAATTCTATGCCAAAGCTCACGAAAAGCTGTTGCAATGACTATATCCATCAGCTCTTTCACCCTCTTGGAATTAATTCCAAACATTTGCACCTTCAATGTGAATTTGTTTAGCCAAGTTTAGTCATGATGAATGTGTAACACATCTTCCACTTTGCACATGTCTGCTGACCTGCAGAGTTTATGCAGAACCGATGCTTTTATTTCAGAGGATCAGCTTTGCAGGCTTTCTTTTCTGATGTGTTTTGCAGCCTATTAGAGGTTGTTTTTTTTTAAAAAAGTCATGTTTATGGAGAGTTCCTGTTTTTCCAGAATCATGATTTGATTTGCAACAGAGCATAAGAGATTATTTCACAGTTTCGTGTAAACATTTGGCTTCCTTATAAAAAAAATCACTGTAGTATTTAGTAAAAGAGATTTTTATACTAACATCAATCAGTTGACGTAATATTTCTCACCATATATCTGCCAACCAGCTGTGCTATATCATTTATTCTCAAGCACACCTGGACTTTGCATTCATCTGGGCCGGGGCATCTTCTCACACCTACAGTCAGGTGGGAGGTACAGAAGCCTGAAGTCCCACAATACTAGGCACGGTAGTCCACCCATTAGCTGTAAGATCGGGGTTCAGTTTTTGCCACTGTCTGTAAGGAGTCTGTACATTTTTCCTGTGACCACATTCTAAAGATGTACGGGTTAGGGTTAGTGAGTTGTGGACATGCTACGTTAGTGCCGGAAGCGTGGTGACACTTGCAGGCTGCCCCTGACGCAACCCTCGCTGATTTGGTGTGATGCAAATGACGAGTTTCGATGTACCCGTGACCAATAAAGCTAATCCTTTTTTAATCCAGGAAAAAAAATTCATAGTTTATGTTTAATAATTGGCTTCTTTGAAACATCATTGCAGTATTTATTAAATGAAAAATTTTAAACAACCAGTTGATGTAATATTTCTCACCATAAACGTGCCAGCCAGCTGTGTTATATTATTTATTTCAAGAACAGCTGAACATTGCATTGTGGGTAATCAAGTCATCAAAAATTCCCACCATCTGGGCCAGGCCATCTTCTCACAACTACTTTTGCACATAGAACACAACGTTACAGCATAGTACAGGCCGTTCTGCCCATGATGTTGTGTTTTAAACTGCTCTGGGACCAATCTGGCCCATATGTCCTACATAACCCTCCATTTTAAGGATGTGCAGAATCCTGAAGTCCCACACAACCAGTTTGGAGAACAGCTACTTCCCTTCAGTTCTTGAATGAACTGTCAAAATTCTACTAACCACAGCTTAGCAAAACTATGAACACATTACACTGAAGTGGCCTTTGTGCCTTGTTGTAATTGTGTGTTGCTATAAAAATTGAATAAAATTTATGTTTGTTTATGTTTTTCTTGTGAATGCCACTGATACTGTCGGATGCTATGTCCTGTGAAACTGCTGCAAGAAAGGTTTTCTTTGCACCTGTGCGTACGTGTACTGGGCAAATATAGCAATAAACGTGACTTTGACTATGAACATGCTGTCTGAATTATAAAGTACAGCATGAAGATTTATAGAAGGGCAAAAACAGTTATGCAACCTATTAAATAAGCTCTGTCTTTCCCGTCTTACATGTAACTTGACTTGATTCTGAAAGGGTTAACATATAAGGAGAGTTTGATGCCTCTGGGTCTGTACTCGCTGGAGTTTAGAAGAATGAGGGGAGGGGAATCTCATTGAAACCTACCAAATATTGAAAGGTGTGGAGAGGTAGTTTCCAATTGAGGGGAGCATCTAGGACCAGAGGGCACAGCTTCAGAAAAGAAGGATGTTGCTCTGGAACAGAAATGAGGAGGAATTTCTTTAGCCTAACGGAAGCAAATCTGTGGAATTCATGGTCACCATTTGCTGTTATTGGATATATTTAAAACAGGCTGGTAGGTGCTTGATTAGTAAGTGTGTTAAAGGTTACAGGGAGAAGGCAGGAGAATGAGTTTGAGGGGGATAAAAATCAGCCATGACTGAATGGTGGAGCAGACCCAATGGGCTGAATGGCCTGATTCTACTCCTATGTCTTATATCTTATGATCTGCAGACATCTTGTCTACTGGTCGGAAAGTTGTTGGTTTGGATTTCACTCTAGGTCTTGAGTGCACAATACTGGCTAACAGTTCACTGTAGCTCTGAAAGAGTTGTGTGGAAGCAGAGATGACTACCCTGGAATTAGAATAGCTTCCTCACACACTCAGATCCCAAGGGAAGATAGGGCTCTGATTTAACATCCCACCCAAAAGACAACATTTTGAATACCAACTTCAAAGTCAGAAAATTAAAAGTAAATTTTTTATCTGAGTATATATAGATCACCACAAACTACCTTGAGGTTCATTTTCTTGCAGGCATCCACAGAAAAATACAGAAATACAGTAGAATTTATGGAAAACTATACTTAACAAAGACTGACAAACAACCAATGTGCAAAAAAGACAAATTGTGCAAATAATAAAAATGTAAATAAATAATACTAAGAAGATGAGTTATAGAGTTCTTGAAAGTGAGTCCATGGGTTGTGGAGCCAGTTCAGCATTGAGTTGAATGAAGTTATCCACGCTGGTTCAGGAGCCTGCTGCACCATTCCTGGACGCGGGGTCTTGGCCTATATCTTTTTTGTGTGTTTGTACTTTACTGATACTTTATCTGTGCTTGCTGTCTTATATGCGCTATACATATGCCTTGTGCTGTGTGTGAGTGTTGGTACTGTGTTTTGCACCTTCTCACTGGAGTAATGCTATTTTGTTTGACTGCATTCATGGGTATTTATACATGGTTGAATGACAATCAAACTTGAACTTGAGTCTGATGGTTGAAGGGTAGCAGGTTCTTCCTGAACCTGGTGGTGGACACCTAAGGTTCTGCTCGATGGTAGTAGTGAGAAAAATGCATCGCCTGGATAATGGGCTCCTTGATGATGGATGCTGCTTTCTTGTGGCATCGCTTCTTGTAAATTGGCTCAGTGATGGGGAGGATCTTGCCTGTGACGGACTGGGCTATGTTGAACTTGGTCTTAAAGTAACTTTGAATGTTTGAGGTAACGCAGCAGTTAGTATAATGCTATTACAGAGCCAGCGACCCAGTTCAATTCTGCCGCTGTCTGTAGGGTGTCTGTACGCTCTCCCCGTGACCGGTCCGTGGGTGCTCCGGTTTCCTCCCACATTCCAAAGGCATATAAGTTAGAGAGTTAATTGGGGATGCAGGCTTGTTGGGCCAGAGTGGCCTGTTACCATGCAGTATCTGTAAATAAAAATGCAAAACATTGCATAGTTGAGGTTATTGTCATATGCAGAGTTACATGTAGATACAGGTGCAATGATAAAAACTGACTTGCAGCAGCTTCAGAAGCACTGAACATCACATAAGCTGCATTCACAAGAAAACATAGATTAACCATAAATTATAGACAATTTTTACAAGAAGACACCCTTAGAACAAAGAAAATCCACTCTAGTACAAAGTGTTGCTAAACTGTAGTGATTAGGGTTACATAGAACATTGACCAGTACAGCACAGGAACGACCCTTCAACCCACAATATTGTGCCAAACCAATTATATTGATAATCAAGGGACCAGCTAAGCTAATCCTGTCTGCCTGCACAATGTCCATATCCTTCCATTTTCCTCACATTCATGTGCCTATCTAAATGTGTCTAATGTATCTACCTCTACCACCACCCAGGCAGTGCATTCCACACAGCCTCCACTCTCTATGTAAAAAACTTGCCCCTCACATCCCCTTTGAAGTTGGAAAAAAATTGTCTGTCTACTCTATCTATACTTCTCATAATCTTATAAACCTCTATTAGATCTTCCCTCCGTCTCCACTGCTCCAGAGAAAACAACCCACTTTTGTCCAACATCTTGTTACAGCACTTGACCTCTAATCCAGGCACCATCCTGATAAACCTCTTCTGCACCCTCTCCAAAGAATCGACATCCTTCCTATAGTGGAGTACCAGAACTAATACATCAGATGGAGCCTAACTAGAGATTTATAAGGTGCAACATAACCTCCTGACTTTTGAACTCAATGCCACAACTAATAAAGGCAAGCATGACATATGTCTTCTTAACCATCCTATCAACCTGTCTAGCCTCTTTCAGGGAGTTATGAACTTGGTCCCCAAGATCCCTCTGCTTATCAATGTTGTTAAAGATCTTGCCCTTAACAATGTCTCCTTACGTTTGACCTATTAAGCTACAACACTAACTGGTTAAACTCCGTCTGCCATTTCTAAGCCTGTATCTGCAACTGATTTAATTCCCACTGTATTCTTTGCCAGTCTTCTATGCTATCCACAGCACCACCAATTTTTGCACCATCTGCAAACTTACACCCATCTACATTTTCATTTATATACATCACAAACAGCACAGATCCTTGTGGAACACCACTAATCACAGACCTTCATTTCACCGCTACCCTCTGTCTTCTATAGGCAAGCCAGTTCTGAGTCCAAATACCATAGCGGATTCATCATAATCTTCAGGATGAGCCTCCCTGAATGGACCTTGTCAAATGTCTTACTAAAATCTATGTAGACAACATCCACAACTCTGCCTTCATCAATCACCGTAGTCACCTCGTCAATAAACTCAATAAAATTCGTTAAGGCATGACTTGCCCTTAGCATACCCATGCTGACTCTCCCTAATTAGGCCATGGTTTTCCAAGTGCTCATAAATTCTATCCCTAAGAATTCATTCCAGTAGCTTCCTTACCAATGATGTTAGACTCACTGGTCTATAGTTTCCAGGATTCTCTCTGGTTCCCTGCTTGAATAATAGAACAACATTAGCTACTCACCAGTCGGCGGACCTCGTCTGTGGCTAGAGAATATGTGAAGATATTGGTCAAGGTCCCAGCAATTTCTTCTCTTGCCTCTGTCAATAACTTAGGGTATATCCCATCAGGTCCTGGGGACTTATCCACCTTCGTTCTCTTTAAGAGACCCAGTGCTACCTCTTCCTTTACCTTGAAATGCCCTAGCATATCAACATGCTCAGTACATATCTCCCTATCCTTCTCCTTAGTAAATACTGATGTAAAGTACTCAATAAGGACATCCTCTGCATCCAAGCAAATGTTCCCCCCTTTATCCTTGAGTAGTCTGACCCTCTCTCTAATTATCCTCTTGGGCAACTTCAGAATAGAAAGATGTCCATTTAGAAGAGAGGTGAGGAGGAATTTCTTTAGGCTGAGGAGTTTGCTTAGTTAGTTCAAGAGAGGCTGCCTTTGTAGTAGTTTGTGTTTGATTAAATTGAGAACTAGTTCAACACCAGAAGAAAGAATGTGTTTACGAAGTATAAAGTCCAGTGATGACATTTTGTTGTTTTCTGCAGAAGTTCTTATGATAATATGGAATGAAGTACTTGTTGTAACACTATTGGCATGACCAGACAATGCCTTGACAATCTAAAGATTTCTCTATGTTTGTGCATCATAATGAGTTTAAAAATAACTTGAAGTTGCCATGGATGAGCTGCTAGGATGAACTAAATCTTATTTTGTGACAATCTAGTACCTCCTTCATTGCGCTTTTAAACTCATCGCAATGCACAATGAATTTGAAAGCGCAGTGTAGGATGCACTAGATTGTCACAAAATAATATTTAGTTCATCCTAGCAGCTCACCCATGGCAACTTTAAGTTATTTCTTTATTGATTCCAGAGTTTTTAAATCCACTGGGAATTCCTTATTTTAAAAAAAATTGTAATTGAACACAGGATTTCCTTCCAGTTACTTTGAGCTAATCTTAGGTTTGAGCCATGCCACAGTGATCGCACTTATATTCCTGAGTTTGTAGGTTGTGGGTTTCAGCTGAGTTCCAGACACTTGAACACAAGAGTCTATTGAAACTTGAGAGTTTGATGGCCCTGGGCTGTACTCTTTGGAGTTTAGAAGAATGAGGGGGGAGTCTCACTGAAACCTACCAAATACTAAAAAGCATAGGTAAAATGGACGTGGAGAGGATGTTTCCAATAGTGGGAGAGTCTAGGACCTGAGGACACAGCCTCAGAATAGAGGAATATCCATTTAGAGCAGAGACGAAGAGGAATTTCATTAGCTAAATGGTGGCGAATCTGTGGAATTCATGCCACAGCCCGGGCTGTGGAGGCCAAGTCGTCGCGTACTGTATATTTAAAATGGAGGTTGATGGGTTCTTTTATGAGTAAAGGGTGTCAAAGGTTAAGGGGAGAAGGCGGGAGAATGAAGTTGAGGGAGAGAATAGGTCAGCCATGATGGAGTGGCAGATCGGTTTCAATGGGCCAAATAACCTAAGTCTTCACCTCTGTCTTATGGTCTGAAATCCAGGCCAGCAATGTCACGTCATTGAATTAGAGGCCAGCATGCCCTCTTGGATGAACATTACAGATCAAAAGCTACTGGTAAGTTGAGGAGAGTTGCCCCAGATTTGAAGGCTCAAAACTTGAATTTTAGCCATGAGATTGCCGGTCCTGGTGAAGGGTCTTGATTCAAAGCATCAACTATGCATTTCCCTCCATAGATACTGCATAACCTCCTGAGTTCCTCCAGGATTTTGTGTGTGCATGAGATTGTAGGACCTTGTTCAAGTGCCCTATTGAATCCTGTTGTGTAGCAATCATAGAACAGAAAAAAGATGTTTTAAAGCTTTCACATATGTCGAATGGTTGTTAGTTTAGCAGTATACAGACTACAGGTTAATAATCACTAAAGACCCCTTCAGATTTTTGCTGTGGGATGGTTTTAATTGCCAATCCAACATGCCATAAATCTGGTCGACATGGGTTGTTTCATTTGTGGAGCTTTGATTCAATTTGAAAGATGATGTTCTCTATTAAAAATGTAAGCTGGCAAAATAAAAAACACCTTCTTCCTTACCAACTTATCAACATATTAAGTTTAAGGGATCTCACTCCAGGTGCTGAGGAATGGGAATAATTTTGTAAACAGTCTCCAGCAGTTAGCCAGTTGCCAGGCCAAGAAAGAAAATGATGATACCTTGTAATTGATTTGATCACTCTTGGTACTAAAACTGGTTCCTGGTAAATTGGAAAGGAGGCTTGCTTACCTTCCAACGTTTGAATAAAGAACTCTGGGGAGTGATGAAAATCCTTCATTCTCATTACACTAGTTCTGCTGTTCCCTACTAAAGAAACTGCTGTTGCTGAGGCTTTATAAGCACTGGTTGGACCACACTTGGAGTATTGTGAGCAGTTGTGGACCCCTTATCTAAGAAGATAAGTGCTGTCATTGGAGAGGGTCCAGAGGAGGTTCACAATAATGATCCTGGGAACAACAAGGTTTACATACCAACAAGAATTGGTATGTTACCAAATGGGCTCTGGGCCTGTACTTGCTGGAGTTTCAAAGAACGAGGATGGGATCTCATTGAAATCAGTCAAATATTGAATGTTCTAGATAAAGTGGACATAGAAAGGCTGTTTTCTGTGGTGAGAGAGTATAGGACCAATGGGCAAAGCCTCAGAATGCAAAGAATCCCTTTAGAACAGTGAGGCGGAGGAATTTCTTTAAAATCATAGAGAGGTACAGTACATAAACAGGCCCCTTGGCCCATTTAGTCCCTGCCAAAACCACTTAAACTGTCTACTGCTATTGACCTGCACCGGGACCATAGTGGTCCATATCCCTACCATCTAGGTGCCTATCCAAACTTCTCTTAAACATTGAATTAGAGCTTTCATGCACCACTTGTGCTGGCACCTCATTCCACTCTCTCATAACCCTCTGAGTGAAAAATTTTCCCCTCATGTTCCCCGTGAACTTTTCGTCTTTTACGCTTAATCCATGACCTCTGATGACTTCAATGGAAAAAGCTTGCTTGCATTTACCCTATCTATACCCCTTATAGTTTTGTATTCCTCTGTCAAATCTCTCCTCAATATTCTACTTTATAAAGAATACCGTCCTAACCTGTTGAATCTTTTCTTATAACTCAGGTCCTCCAGACCCAGCAACATCCTTGTAAATTTTCTCTGCACTCTTTCAGCCTT
This sequence comes from Mobula birostris, assembly GCF_030028105.1. NCBI lineage: Eukaryota > Metazoa > Chordata > Chondrichthyes > Myliobatiformes > Myliobatidae > Mobula > Mobula birostris. The sequence goes on from NC_092370.1 coordinate 10,289,061, forward strand.
TTTTACATCTTTCCTGTAGGGGCTTGACCAAAACTATACACGATACTCCAAATTAGGATTCACCAACGCCTTGTACAACTTCAACATAACATGCCATCTTCTATACTCAATACATTGATTTATGAAGACCAAGGTGCTAAAAGCTTTCTTTATGATCCTATGAACACGTGACACCACTTTCAATGAATTATGTACCTGTATTCCCAGATCCCTTTGTTTTACCACCATGTTTAGCTAGATGGTGGTGAACCTGTGGAGGCCAAGTCATTGGGTGTATTTAAAGTGGAGGTTGATAGGTTTATTTATTTAGAGATTTTATTTATTTATTTATTGACAGGTTCTTGATTAGTAAGGTTACAGGGAGAAGGCGGGAGGATGGAGTTGGAGGAATAATAAATCAGCCATGATGGAATTGCGGAGCAGACTCAGTGGGCTGAATGGCCTAATTTTGCTCCTTGGTCATATGGAAACCCAGAGTCTCTAAACCAGGGGTTCCCATCTTTTTCTTTTATGTCATAGAACCTTATCATTAACCAGGGAGTCTGTGGACCCCAGGTTAGGATCCCTGCTCTAAACCATTGCTAGTTATGGTAGAGTTCAGAACAGTCTGGATTTTTATCTCATTTACTTATTTAGAGGTACAGAATGATAACAAACTCATCTGGCCCAATTAGCCCAATTACACCAATGTAACCAATTAACCAACTAGTCCAAACACAAGGAATCCTGCAGATGCTGGAAATTCAAGCAACACACATCAAAGTTGCTGGTGAACGCAGCAGGCCAGGCAGCATCTCTAGGAAGAGGTACAGTCGACGTTTCAGGCCGAGACCCTTCGTCAGGTCCTGACGAAGGGTCTCGGCCTGAAACGTCGACTGTACCTCTTCCTAGAGATGCTGCCTGGCCTGCTGCGTTAACCGACTAGTCCATATGTCTTTGGACTGTCGGCGGGAGCCAGAGCACCCAGAGGAAACCCACACGTTCATGGTGAGAACATACAAACTCCTTGCAGTGGCAGATTTGAACCCAGGTCGCTGGTACGGTGATAGTGCTAGGCTAACCACTATGCTACAGTGCTGCCCCCCACCAAATCATCTGCTACAATGCTGCCCCTGTTATCACTGTTACTTTGGGGATCAGGCTACTGGCAATAATGGAGTAAAGTTTGTGGTCAGTATCAGAATCAGCTTTATTTCCCCTCATGTATGTTGTGATTTTTTTTTCTTTATTAGCAGCAGTACAATGCAAAAAAATTACTACACGTTACAAAAATAAATAAATAAATAGTACAAAAGATAGATAGTGTTCATGGACCATTCGGAAATCTGATGGTGGAGGGCAAGAAGCTGTTCCTAAAATGTTGAGTGTGGGTCTTCAGGCTCCTGTACCTTCTCCCTGATGGAAGGAATGAGAAGAGGGCATGTCTTGGATGGTGGGGGTACTTAATGATAATTACCTCCTTCTTGTGGCAACGCCTTTAGAAGATGTCCTCAATAGTGGGAGATTCACGCTTGTGATGGAACTGTCTGAGTTTATAACTCTCTACAGCCTCTTGCAATCCTGTGCATTACAGCCTCCATCCCAATGGGGTGATGCAACTAGTGTGTTCTCCACTGTAGATCTGTACACATTTGCTAGTCTTCATAATCTGTCATAGTATGAGTATCCCAGAAGGCTGGACTTTGGACTTTGATTTTGTCTAATAGGCACCAGTGGCTCAGTCAGGGCTGGTGCTGTATTGTGTATGTCCTCCGACGAACACCACGTTCCAATTACTTTGCCAGTCAAAGGTCCCGATTCTCCCACTCTCTCCTGCCAAACATGAGAGGATTATGTATTCTCTGACTCATGTAATGTATTTATCTATTGATATTCAGCAGGGTATAGCCATTCTGTCCCTTCGAGCCACGGTGCCCAGCAATCCCCTGATTTGATCCTAGCCTAATTATGGGAGAATTTACAATGACCAATTAACCTACCAACCGTTACACCTTTGGACTATAGGAGAAAACTCAAGCACCTGGAGGAAACCCACGCTGTAACAGGGAGAGCGTACAGACACCTTACAGACAGTAGCTGGAATTGAACCCAGTCATCTGTACTGTAAAGTGTGAATACAAGACCATAAGATCATAAGATATAGGATTTTAACTTAGACACATTCCATCGTGAAATCATGTATGATAGTTTCATACCACAGGCTCCTCAACCTAAAGATCTTTACCTGCAGTTTCTCTTGCACAAAGCAGGATTACATTTGCCAAATTCAAATAGGAATTGAGAAAGGTTGAATAGATTAGGAATTTTATTCCCTGGAGCATAGGATAATGGGAGCATAGGGCTATAGACAGGGTAAACACAAGTAGCCTTTTTGCACTGAGGTTGGGTGAGACTAGAACTAGAGATCATGGGTTATGGGTGAACGGTACAATTTAAGGGGGAACATCTTCACTGAGAGTGTGATGATAATGTGGAACAAGTTGCCAGTAGAAGTGATGAATGTAGGTTCAATTTCAATATTTAAGAGAAATCTATATAAATACATGGATGGGAGGAGTATGGAGAGATATGGTCCAGATGTGAGTCAATGGGACAAGGCAGAATAAGAGTTAATCGCAGACTAGATGAGCTGAAGGGCCTATTTCTTTGCTGTAGTATTCTATGACTCTATTGGTGATAACGTGTTACTGCCCGCCGGAAGCAAATCTGGGCTACAGAGAGTTCTTCTGATAAGTTGTTCCAGACAAGCTTAACTTTCAGACTGACAATAGCAGTCATGGATAACGTTCAGAAGATTCATCTGGAGGTTCTGATTATAGGTATGTTAAAAAAAAAATGGAGTAGCTGTGAGAGAACAAGGCGTGCATTTGCAGAGGCATTTCAGTTATTTAAAGGATTTATAAAGAAATCATTTAATGCATTAGTCCTGGAGATATGCTGTTTTAAAAATGTATGGAATTTCAAAGGATTATTTTAGTAAAAGACACAAACCTTCCAGTGTTGCTTGGTTATTGAAAACTATAACAATACAAAGATTTTCATATAATTTGGATTATTAGTTGCTAAAGGAACAAGTCTGCAAATGTCTCTAAACCTTTGATAAAGTTCCTTGTGACATATTGAAAGAATGATTAACAAGCAATGGACTTAAGTAATTTATTATCACCTTTTTATATTTAGTATCAAACCTTCATTGATGATGTATGTTGGATGACATTTTTGAGAGACACAGGAGATACTGCAGCTGCTGGAAGTGAGACCATAAGACCATAGGAGCAGAATTTGGCTGCACCATTTCATCATGGCTGATACATATCCCTCTCAGCCCCAGTCTCCTGCTTTCTGTCCATGTCCCTTCATGCCCTGACAAATCAAGAATCTATCAACCTCTGCCTTAAACATACTCAGTGACTTAGCCTTTACAGCAGTCTGTGGCATCAAATTCCACAGATTCAATGCTCTCTGGCTAAAGAAATTCTTCCTTATCTCCATTCTAAATGACACCCTTCTATTCTGAGTTTGTGCCCTCTGGTCTTAGATTCCCCCACCACAGTAATCATCCTCTTCACATCCACTCAATAGGCCTTTCAACATTCCATAGGTTTCAGTGAGGTCACACCCCATTCCTCAAGCCAGAATAGCACATACAAAATCCTTGAGGATCTCAGCAGGTCAGAAACATCTATGGTGGGTAATAAATAGTCAATGTTTTGGGCCAAGGCCATTCATTGGGTGCCCTTGCTGAACTCCTCCAGCCTTATGTGGGTGTAACCTTTGTGATAAATTCACTCAGTGGCCACTTGATTAGGTACCTCCTGCACCTAATGAAGTGGCCTTCTGTTGGTGTAACCCATTCACTTCAAATTTCAATGTTTCAAAATTCAAAGTAAAACTTTTTATCAGAGTACATACATGTCACCACATACAACCCTCTTTTTCTTTTTCTGTGGGCATAGTTAGCAAATCTATAGAACAGTAACTGTAAACAAACTGTGCAAATGCAGATATAAATAAATAGCAATAAATAATGAGCATGAAATAACAATATAACATGGTTCTTAAATTAGTCATTAAATGAGTGTAGTTATCCCCTTTTGTTCAAGAGCCTGATGGTTGAGGAGTAGTCACTGTTCTTGAACCTAGTGTTGAGAGTCCTGAAGTACCTTCTACCTAATGGCAACAGTCAGTAAAGAGCAAGCGTGGGTGGTGAGGATCTTTGATGATGGTTGTTGCTTTTCTACAGCAGTGTTTCATGTGGATGTGCTCATTGGTTGGGAGGATTTTAACCTGTGATGTACTGGGTCGAATCCACTACCTTTTGTAGGATTATCTGCTCAGAGGCATTGGTGTTCCCACACCGGGCATAATGCAGCCAGTGAGCACTCTTTCCACTACACACCTTTTTTTCCTGTTTCAATCTTTTTATTAGTTTCATAATAATACACATAACATAATAATGATACAAAGTTATTGGGAATACATTGTTATAATTGACATAGTTAGATATAAACCCAGTTGACACTTAAATGTTAAAACTCCCAATCATACAGGATACAGATGAACAATATAAAACAAAGAGAAATATCTAAAAAAAATCATGAAAAAGGAAAAAAAAACTATACCCCCCCCAAAACACTAACCTAAACAGTATTAATCAACTAAACTAAAAAAAAGACATGGGCTGTTCTGTAACATCATTAAAAAAAAGCATTAGTGTCGACGACTCCATTCCTCTCAACAAATATTACAAAGAAATAGAATAAGTTTGGAAAAGGTCAAATTACATCATATGAAAATGTTGAATAAATGGCCTCCAGGTCTTTTCGAATTTAATAGAGGGATCATAAACAACACTTCTAATTTTTTCCAAATTTAAACACAACCTAGTTTGAGAGAACCAATGAAATGTAGTAGGAGGATTAATCTCTTTCCAATTCATGTTTATCACATATAGAGGATGAATTAACTAACTGAAGAATTTTTTTTCCCATTTTTCAATCGGTACAATGATTTTAAGTTCTCTTTCCCAATCAGCCTTAATTTTATTAGATACATCAGGACATATATTCATAATTGTATTATAAATAATTGCTATAACACCTTTCTGAAAAGGATTTAAATCTAAAATTTTTTCCAGAATATCCATTGAGTATAAATTCAGAAAATTAGAAGAAACAGTATTTAAAATATTTCTAACCTGTAAATATCTAAAAAAGTGAGACCTAGACAGATTATATTTATTAGATAATTGTTCGAAGGACGTAAAACAATTATCCGAAAAAAGATCACAAAATCGTACTATACCTTTCATTTTCCAATCCAAATATGCTTGATCCATAGTGGAGGGTTGAAAAAATAAATTAGATGTAATAGGACTTGCTAAAATAAATTGGTTCAACACAAAAAATTTTTGAAATTGAAACCATATACATAAAGTATGTTTAACTATTGGGTTATCCAATTGTTTATACACATCTATAGCAGTTTGCCAAGGTTTGCAATCAATGACATGCCGAACTTGCACAGACTCCTGAGGAAGTAGAGGTTCTGTTGTGCTTTCTTTGTAATTATATTTATATGATGGTTCCAAGACAAGTCATCTGAGATAGTGCCACCAGGAATTGTTGTTTCATATGTCATAGCTCTGGAGTGGCAGCCATGAGTTTGTCCGTTCAGGAGCCGGGATTAGATCGATCTTTGTCTGGCATCTCGTCCACAGCCATTCCAACATGGGTGGCCCTGAGTTGGCATCACTTCCACACGACGTCAACGTGTTGACCCGGTTTGTGGAGGCCAAGGAATTTGAAGTTACTGACCCTTTCCACCTCTGATCCCATTTTTTTTTGGTTTTGTGCATTCGGAGTTGCTCTTCTACACACCACTGTGGTTATTTGAGTTACTGTCACCTTCCTGTCAGCTTGAACCAGTCTGGCCATTCTCCTCAGACCTCTCTCATTAACAAAACATTTTGATCCTCAGAACTCCAGTTTACTGCATTTTTTTTGGGTTTTTATTTGCACCATTCTCTGTAAACTTTAGAGACTTATGCATGAAAATCCCAGAAGATCAACAGTTTCTGAGATACTCAAACCCACCCCCTCTGGCACCAACACTCATTCCATTGTCAAAGTCACTTAGATGACATTTCTTCCCCATCCTGATGTTTGGTCTGAAGAAAACTGAACCTCTTGACCATGTCTCCATGTTTTATGCATTGAGTTGCTGCTACATGATTGGCTGATTAAATATTTGCATTAATAAGCAGGTGTACCTTATGTAAATGGTTCAAAATTAATTTACTCACAGTTATATCAGAAAATTAAATTGTGAATGAGGATTACTAGGTGAAATCCTTGTCTTTGATTTTGCATTTATATTTGCATTTGCACAGTTTGATGTATTTAATGCTCTTGCTCTTTCATTGATCCTGTTTGCAGTTACTGTTCTATAGATTTGCTGAGTAAGTCCGCAGGAAAAGGAATCTCAGGATTATATTGGTGATGTGTATGTACTCTGATAATAAGTTTTACTTTGAACTTTTTTCTCTCTCTTTGGAGGGAAGGAGGATGAGAGGCAATTTGACAGAGTTGTACAAGATGACAAGAGGCACAGCCAGAAACTTTTTCCCAGAGCAGAAACAGCTAATACAATGGGGCAAAATTTTACGGTGATTGGAGGAACGTATAGTGGGGATGTCAGAGGTATGTTCATAACACAGAGAGTGGTGGGTGCGTGGAACACCCTACCAAGGGTAGTGCTGGGGGTAGATACATTAGGGATATTTAAAAAACTCTTAAGTAGGCAGATAGATGGTAGAAAACTGGAGGGCTATATTGGAGGGAAGGGTTAGATTGATCTTAGAATAGGTTAAGATGTCGGCAGAACATCTGAAGGGCCTGTACTGTGCCGTATAGTTCTATGTTCTATGAGTTGGGAATAAAGGAGGCAGATTCTTGATTTCAACAATAAAGTTATTATTACCCAGATATTTTTGTTAGAAAACATCGCATAAGGGGGAAACGTGGTTCCTAAAATTAATTACAGAATAAAGCTTCTAACCAGGCAGGAATGAGTTATTTTTCTCAGTGTGATACATTTTTCTGCAGTACAGCAGTTCTGTAGTTCACAGTATGTTTATACAAAAATAGGCTGTGTGACATTCGTGAAAAATAAACTGACAGTTGAATTTCTAAATCAAAGTATGGAAACCGTCTTCTGAAGAAAAATAAATACTTGCTATTTCATGAAGAAGTTGTGATATTTGCACATATGACTTTATGCTAGTTTTAGATTACCACAGAAACACTTGTGAAAATTACTTTATTTATGAGCAACATTAGGGGCAGATTTTTAGTGTGCTCCACTAACCTGATGTAACTTTATCATAGGGACTGTTTTTATACTTTTCCAATCGACAGTCAACAAGAGAGGCCAATCTCCATGTAGCATGGAACTTTATTGATAAAACCTGTGCCCTATATCTTGCTGTTTGGTTCAAATTTCTTTAACACACCAGTTCTTCCAGCATTTTTGAAAGAACACGACAGCACAAGACAGGTCCTTTTGGTCAACTATGGTGCTGATATTGTAACCTCTGAGATCAATCTAACCCTTCCCTCCCACATAACTCTCCATTTTTCTATCATCCATGTGCTTATCTAAGAGTTTTATAATTGCACCTAACGTACCTACCTCTACCATCACATCTGGTAGCACATTCCACATACCCACCACTCTCTGTGTAAAGAACTTATCCCCCCTAAACTTTCCTCCAATCACCTTAAAATTGGTGAAAGAGACAGAGGGTCGTGGAAGAATGAAAAAAGGGGGAGGAGCATCAGAGGGAGGCAATAGGCAGGCAAGTGTTACACCTGCCCCTACACCTTATCCCTCACTACCATTCAGGGCCCTAAACAGTCCTTCCAGGTGAGGCAACACTTCACCTGAGTCTGTTGGGGGTCATTTACTGTGTTTGGTGCTCCCGGTGTTGCCTCCTGTACATCGGTGAGACCCGACACAGATTGGGAGACCGCTTCACTGAGCATCTACGCTCTGTCTGCCAGAACCAGTGGGATCTCCCAGTGGCCACTCATTTTAATTCCACTTCCCATTCCCATTCTGATATGTCCATCCATGGCCTCCTCCACTGTCGTGATGAGGCCACACTTGTTGGTGGACTAACACCTTATATTACTTCTGGCTACCCTCCAACCTGATGACATGAACATCAATTTCTCAAACTTCCGGTAATGCCTCCCAACCATCACCCCCTCTCTATTTCCCATCCCCTTTTCCCTCTCTCACCTATCTCCTTGCCCACCCATCGCCTCCCTCTGGTGCTCCTCCCCACCTTTTCTTTCTTCCATGGCCTCCTGTCTCTTTCACCAATCAACTTCGCAGCTCTTTACTTCACCCCTCCCCCTCCAGGTTTCACCTATTACCTTGTGTTTCTCTCTCCCCTCTCCCCTCATCTTTTAAATCTATTCCTCAGCTTTTTTTCTCCTTTTCTGCGGAAGGGTTTCAGCCCAAAACATCGACTGTACTTCTGTCCATAGATGCTGCCTGCCTGCTGAGTTCCTCCAGCATTTTGTGTGTGTTGCTCTGGATTTCCAGTGTCTGCAGATTTTCTCTTGTTTGTGATTCACACTAAACCATTATTGTCAGAGAACTGTGCAGTACAGTGTTGGCCAGTAGCATTGAGGATATTAGTGTGCCCTTCCATCTACTGGTGGTTACTTGGTTCATAGATGATGTTTGTAGTGTTGAAGTACTCATTTTTTTGGCTTTTAAAACAAAAGCTTTACAGTACACTGTCACTGCAGGACTTGTATGTGTTCAGGACAAAGAAGCAGACAGGAAAAATCAACGTAGACCCAACCCATCAGGGAAACTGCCTTTTCCAAAAGTTCCCTTTTGAAAGAAAGCTCTATAGAACTACTAAAACAAAAAATTCACTCATCTTCAAAGGTTTCTCCCCAAACAGTTAATCTGATCAACCATCTAGTTAGCTCCCCACACCCCCCTCTATAACGTCAGCCCTTGCACTGCACAGAAAACACTTTAAACTGCTTTCTATGATGCTGTCTGCATTGTAAATATATGGTAGTATTTATGTATTTATGCACATTTTATACATATTCATAATTTAACCAACTTTTTTGTATAATTATTTAATCTTTATAATTGTGGTATGTTGTTTTTTTGTTGCCTGTCTCCCCCAACGCAAATTCCTAATACATGTAAATGTAGATGGTGAATAAAGTTGATCCTTTCCCATGCTTGCTCCATTCACGATCTGCTGATCAGGTTGGATCTTTGCTTTCAGATGCCTGTTGATCTCTGGTTTCCTCCCACACTGCAAAGACAGACGGGTTAGGGTTAGTGAGTTGTGGGCATGCTATGTTTTGTGCCAGAAGCATGGCGACACTTGCAGGCTGCCTCCAGCACATATTTGGATCCTGTCGGTCGTTGACGAAAAACCGACGCATTTCACTGTATGTTTGCATATACATGCAACAAATAGAGCTAATCACGTTGAAGTTCAAGTTTATTTGTCATTCAACCATACATGAATATAGCCCAATGAAATGGTGTTCCTCTGGACCAAGGTGCAAATCACAATACACGCAGCACACAACACATAAAACTATGATAATAGAAAAACATACATACACAAAAAATATTAAAAAGTAATACTAATATAGCCCAAGTCTCTGAGTGTCATGGCCTGTAGATTGATGGTACATGGATGTTGTACTGGAGCCAAATTTCTGCAACAATAGCCCACAGCAGATCCTCATAATGTGCAGTCCTGCTGCAGACAAATGCAAGCCAGCTTGTCTTCTACTGAGCGAACACTAGAGTGCAACAGCAATGGGAGGGGCTAGCCACCAAACCAGTGTGGAGTCCAATGACACGTAACCAGCTCCGGCATCTCCTTCCTCGGCGGCTGCAGCAAGCGGTCCCGAAGCCCGAGGGCCTGGTCCACACCACAGCTGAGGCCACGCAACACCTCCTCTATCAGTCTCACCAGTGAATCGGACGGGCAGTATCCTATATTACCAATGTTTAACAAGGTCCCAGACGATCACCCGCACCTTCCGGTAGATCATGCACCGAGTTCCTGGCTGAAGGAGGCCGCAACACAGTGCGCTACAAGTCCAGCTCCTTCGCTATTCAGCAACTCACTAGTGGGGTAGACCTGCAGTTCTTGATATTCTTAATATCCTGCAGTGTCTTGCGAGTGTGAAAGAGATGTAAAAGACGAACAGTTACACCTTTGGTTGGATCCAGCAGGTCACTGCCATCTTACTGGATAACCTTATGCATCCAATCCTTGGAGAGTAATAAGGTTTCCACTTGCAGAAATGCTTCTTGATTATGGCTGATTAGCTCTTCTTTTTATGGGATTATTGGCCTTGATTACCCTCCTGTGGAGTTGATCACTGTGGTGCAAAGTGGATTTTCTTGATGTTAATCTCACTTTTGCTTTTTGCTGCTTTGAGATTTTGTCCCTCGTTCTACTCTGATAATTCAGGGGAAAATAATTCGAGCACTTTTAAAAGATTTTTTGTCACATATACATCGAAACATACAGTTGCATCAAATCAGCATGGATTGTGGTAGGCAGACTGTAAGTATTGCCATGCTTCTGAAGCTAACAAAGCTTCAAAGTAAATTAATTTTCAAAGTACCTATATGTCACCATATGCAACCCTGAGATTCATTTTCCTGCAGGCATACTCAACAAATCTATAGGATAGAAACTATAATAGGATCAATGAAAGATCAACTAGAGCACTGAAGACACCAAACTGAGCAAATACAAACATAAATGAATAGCAATAAATAATGAGAATGTGAAATAACAAGATAAAGAGTCTTTAAAGTGAGATCATTGGTTGTAGGAACATCTCAGTGGATGGGCATGTGAATATAGTTATGCCTTTGTTCAAGAGGCTGATGGTTGTGGGGTTTTAACTGTTCTTGAACTTGGTGGTTTGAGTCCAAAAGACCACAAGATATAGGAGCAGAATTAGGCCATTTGGCCCATCAAGTCTTCTCTGTCATTTCATCATGGCTAATCCAATTTTCCTCTGAGCCCAAATCTCCTGCCTTCTCCCTGCATCCCTCCGTGCTTTGACTACTCAAGAATCTATCAACCTGTGCCTTAAATATGCATAAAGGCTTGGCCTCCACAGCTGCCTGTGGAAAAGAGTTCCACAGACTTACCACTCTCTGGCTAAACAAATTCCTCCTTATCTCCATTCTAAAAGGATGCCCCTCTATTCTGAGGCTGTGTTTTATGGTCTTCGACTGTCCCACCATAGGAAACATCCCCTTCACATCCACTCCATCAAGGCCTTTCACCAAGTCCTGAGGCTCTTGTAACTTTTACCTGATGCCTTTCCCACAACTCTCTAATCCACGTGATCGTAAGACATAGGAACAGAATTAGGCCATTTGGCCCACTGAGTTTGTCCCACTGTTCCATCATGGGTGATTCATTATCCCTCACAGGAGTTCCCAACCTTGGGTCCGTGGACCCCTTGGTTAATGTTAGGGGTCCATTGTATTAATAAAAAGATTGGGAACCCCTACTCTATAAGACATACGAGCAGAGTTAGGCCATTTATTCAACCCTAACCATACATCTTTGGAATGTGGGAGGAACCCAGAGTGCCCAGAGGAAACCCACATGATTACAGGAAGAATGCGCAGGCTGCTTATAGGCAGCAGCGGGAACTGAATCCTGACCTTACAGCAAGCACTGTATAGTGTTATGCTGATCGCTATGCTACCCTGCCACCTCTTTTTCTAATCTTGCAGTTGGTTCATTAAGTTTTCTGAAACAAATTCTCCTGCAGATTGAGAGATCTATTTCCCTTCTCTTTCTATTCCTTTAACTTTGTACATTTGAGATGAGCCATACGACTTTTCTCCGCTCTTTTCCTGAGGTCTCGCTTGTATTGCATTGTCCAGAATTAGAAGCAGTGCTCATACTGTGGTCTGAGCTGAAATACCATCAGATTGTGAATTCGCTGACTCCTGCTACTTTCATGACCAAGTTCAATGCTCCACTTACTGATCAGCCTTTCTTTCCCTCCTACTTTGAACATTTAATCTGCTTCTTTGGTGCACGACAACAATTAATATATGAAAGCACAACTTGAGGCTAAAGACTTAAATTCCTTCAAACCAATATCTACTTCAGGCACAGAGTCAAGTCACAATATAGTCATTGCCTCCTCAGCAAAGGCTTAATCACTGAGTATATTCAAGATAGGGATTGATGGATTATAAGAGGCACAGTCCATAAGACAAGGGAGTCGAATTAAGCCATTCAACCGATTGAGTCTGCCCTGCCACTTGATCATAACTGATTTATAACTGAGTCATAGACGTATAGCACAGAAACAGGTCCTTTGGCCCATCATGTCTGTGCCGAACTATTTAAACTGCCTACTCCCATTAGCTGATTGGGACCAGAGCCCTCTATACCCATATACCGTCATCCATGTACCTACCTAAACTTCTCTGAAACATTGAAATCAATATCAGAATCAGAATCAGAATCAGGTTTATTATCTCCGGCATGTGACATGAAATTTGTTAACTTAACAGCAGTGGTTCAATGCAATACATAATATAGAAGAGAAAAAAATAAAAATAATATTATAATAATTAAATAAATTGCACTATACATATATTGAATAGATTAAAAAATGTGCAAAAAACAAAAATACTGTATATTAAAAAAGTGAGGTAGCGTCCAAGGGTTCAATGTCCATTTAGGAATCGGATGGCAGGAGGGAAGAAGCTGTTCTTGAATCGCTGAGTGTGTGTCTTCAGGCTTCTGTATCTCCTATCTGATAGTAACAATGAGAAAAGGGCATGCCCTGGGTGCTGGGGGTCCTTTATAATGGACGCTGCCTTTCTGAGACACTGCTCCCTGAAGATGTCCTGGGTACTTTGTAGGCTGGTACCCAAGATGGAGCTGACTAGATTTACAACCTTCTGCAGCTTCTTTCAGTCCTGTGCAGTAGGCCTCCCACCCTCCATACCAGACAGTGATGCAGCCTGTCAGCATGCTCTCCACAGTACAACTATAGAAGTTCTTGAGTGTATTTGTTGACATGCCAAATCTCTTCAAACTCCTAATGAAGTATAGCCGCTGTCTTGCCTTCTTTATAACTCCATCGATATGTTGGGACCAGGTTAGATCCTCAGAGATCTTGACACCCAGGGACTTGAAACTGCTCACTCTCTCCATTTCTGATCCCTCTACGAGGATTGGTATATTTTCCTTCATCTTACCCTTCCTGAAGTCCACAATCAGCTCTTTCATCTTACTGACGTTGAGTGCCAGGTTGTTGCTGCAGCACCATTCCACTAGTTGGCATATCTCACTTCTGTACGCCCTCTCCTCACCACCTGAGATTCTACCAACAATGGTTGTATTGTCAGCAAATTTATTGATGATATTTGAGCTATGTCTAGCCATATGTATATAGAGAGTAGAGCAGTGGACTAAGCACACACCCCTGAGGTGCGCCAGTATTGATCGTAAACGAGGAGGATATGTTATCACCAATCTGCACAGATTGTGGTCTTCCGGTTAGGAAGTCGAGGATCCAATTGCAGAGGGAGGAACAGAGGCCCAGGTTCTGCAACTTCTCAATCAGGATTGTGGGATTGATGGTATTAAATGCTGAGCTATAGTTGATGAATAGCATCCTGACATTGGTGTTTGTGTTGTCCAGGCGGTCTAAAGCCATGTGGAGAGCCATTGAGATTGTGTCTGCCATTGACTTATTGTGGTGTTAGGCAAAATGCAATTGGTCCAGGTCCTTGCTGAGGCAATTTTCTCTGTACTCTTTCAACCTTATTTACATCTTTTCTGTAGGTGACCAAAACTGCACACGATACTCCAAATTAGGTTTCACCAATGTCTTCAACATAACATCTCATCTCCTATACTCAATACTTTGATTTATGAAGGCCGAAGTGCCAAAAGCTTTCTTTACAACCCTATCTACCTGTGATACCACTTTCAATAAACTATGGACCTGTATTCTCAAATCCCTTTGTTCTGCCATACTCATCAGTGCCCTACCATTCACTGTGTAAGACCTACCCTGGTTGGTTCTACCAGAGTGCAAAACCTTGCACTTGTGTGCATTAAATTCCATCTGCCATTTTTTAGCCCATTTTTCCAGCAGGTCCAGATCCTACTGCAAGACAAAATAGTCTTCCACTACACCCCCAATCTTGATTTCGTCTGCAAATTTGCTGATCCATTTACCACATTATCATTCTGATCGTTGATATAGATGACAAACAGCAAATGGCCCAGCACTGATCCCTGCGACACTCCACTAGTCACAGGCCTCCAGTTAGAGAAGTACCCATCTAATACCACTCTCTTGCTTCTTCCATAAAGCCAGTGCCTAATCCAATGTGCTACCACTTATTGATTTATTATCCCTCTCAAACCTATTCTCCTGCTTTCTTCCCGTAACCTTTGATACACTTACTCATCAAGAACCTATCAACCCCCACTTTAAATATACTAAGTAACTTGACCTCCGCAGCTTTTGTGGCAATTAATTTCACAGATTCACCACGCTCTGGCTAAGGAAATTCCTCCTTATCTCTGTTCTAAAGGGATGTCTTTCTTTTTTGAGGCTGTGCTCTCTGGTCCTAAATTCTGCCATTATTGGAAACATCCTCTCCATGTCCACTCTGCTTGGGCAATCCATGTGCTTTCTAAGGTATTTAGAGTGGAGGTCGATATGTTCTTGATTAGGAAGGGTGTCAAAGGTGACAGTGGAGAGGCAGGAGAATGGGGATGAGAGGGAAAGTAAATCAGTCATGTTTGAATGGTGGAGAAGATTCGATGGGCCGAATGGCCTGAATTCTGCTCTTTTGTCTAACGGTGTTATGGAGGAAGGAACATGGAGGATATGGGCTGTGTAGGAGGAAAGGATTAGAAACAGAAAACCTACAGTGCAATACAGGCCCTTTGGCCCACAAAGCTGTGCTAAACATGTACCTACTTTAGAAATTACCTAGAGTTACCCATAGCTCACTATTTTTCTAAGCTCCATGTACCTATCCAGGAGTCTCTTAAAAGACCCTATCGTATCTGCCTCCACCACCGTCGCTGGTAGCCCATTCCACGCACCCACCACTCTCTGCATAAAAAACTTACCCCTGACATCTCTTCTGTACCTACTTCCAAGCACCTTAAAACTGTGCCCTTTTGTGTTAGCCATTTCAGCCCTGGGAAAAAGCCTCTGACTATCCACATGATCAATGCCTCTCATCATCTTATCTCTATCAGGTCACCTCTCATCCTCCACCGCTCCAAGGAGAAAAGGCCAAGTTCACTCAACCTATTCTCATAAGGCATGCTCCTCAACCAGGCAATATCCTTGTAAATCTCTTCTGCACCATTTCTATAGTTTCCACATTCATCCTTCCTGCAGTGAGGTGACCAGAACTGAGCACAGTACTCCAAGTGGGGTCTGACCAGTGTCCTAAATAGCTGCAACATTACCTCTCGGCTCTTAAACTCAGTTCCACAGCCACAGAGTCAACCTGCGCAGTAGCTTTGAATGTCCTATGGACTCAGACCCCAAGATCCCTCTGTTCCTCCACAGTGCCAATAGTCTTACCATTAATACTATATTCTGCCATCATATTTGACCTCCCAAGCTGAACCACCTCACACGTATCTGGGTTGAATTCCATCTGCCACTTCTCAGCCCAGTTTTGCTTCCTATCAATGTCCCGCTGCAACCTCTTGACAGTCCTCCACACTATCCACAACACCCCCAACCTTTATGTCATCAACAAATTTACTAACCCATCCCTCCACTTCCTCATCCAGGTCATTTATAAAAATCATGAAGAGAAGGCGTCCCAGAACAGATCCCTGACGCACACCACTGGTCACCGACCTCCATGCAGAATATGACCCATCTGCAACCACACTTTGCCTTCTGTGGGCAAGGCAATTCTGGATCCACAGAGCAATGTTCTCTTGGATCCTATGCCTCCTTCTTTTGCTTCCCTCTCTTTCTGAAACATCTAAAGCCTGGTACTCTAAATAACCATTCCTGCCCCTGAGCCACCTAAGTCGCTGTAATGGCCAGAACATCATAGCTCCAAGTACTGATCCACGATCTAAGCTCATCTGCTTTGTTCATGGTGCTTCTTGTGTTAAAATAGACACATCTTAAACCATCGGTCTGAGTTTATCCCTCCTCTATCACCTGCTTATCTTCCCTTTCGCACTGTCTCCAAACTTTCTCTATCAACCGCCCCTTCCTCCGTCTCTTCAGCAGGGTTCCCACCCCCCAGCAATTAAACTCTTCCCAATAGCCTTAGCAAACCTCCCTGCCAGGATATTGGCACCCTTCGGATTCACGTGCAACATGTCCTTTTTGTACAGATCACGCATGTCCCAAAAGAGGTCCCAATGATCCAGAAATCGGAATCCCTGCTCCCCTGCTCCAATCTCTCAACCACACATTTATCCTCCACCTGATTCTATTCCTATACTCACTGTCACGTGGCACAGGCCTGAATCCCGAGATTACTACCTTTGTGGTCCTGCTTCTCAACTTCCTTCCTCACTCCCTGTAGTCTGCTTTCAGGACCTCCTTCCTTTTCCTACCTATGTCATTGGTACCAATATGTACCACGACCTCTGGCTGTTCCCCTTCCCACTTCAGGATATCGTGGACGCAGTCAGAAACATCCCGGACCCTGGCTCCTGGGAGACAAACTACCATCCGCGTTTCTTTCCTGTGTGCACAGAATCTCCTGTCTGACCCCCTAACTATAGAGTCCCCTATTACTGCTGCCTCCTTGCTTCTGAGCCACAGGGCCAGACTCTGTGCCAGAGATACGGCCACTATTGCTTCCCCCAGGTAGGTCGTCGCACCCCCGCCCCCCGACAGTGGATTGGATTGATATTTGAGTAGGTTAAAAGGTCAGCACGACACTGTGGGCTGAAGGGCCTGCAATGTGCTGTACAGTGCTATGTTCTATGTTCTCTTTTGGATGGTAAGGAAATCAAGAGGTATGGCATTAGTACAAGAAAGTGCCGCTGAATTTAGAAGATCAGCCATGATCTTATTGAATGGCAGAGCAGGGGTGAGGGGCTGGATAGGCTATTCTTTCATGCTTCCATAGAACTGCAAATGTTTGTAATTATGACAGAAACTTCTATTTCACACAAGAATGTTACTGCAAACCTACTGGGAGCTTTGTTACCCCAAATGGGGAGGCACACTGGCAGGAGAAGTAGGTTGGAGATAGGATTACAACTTTGTAGCCCCAACCCCTCAGTTCATTTTCCTTGCCAGACGAGCTGTCCTCTTGGATTGAAAGCTCATGGAATTATTTCTGTTGATGTAGGTTTCACATGGATACACAGTTCATCAGTGTGGGGGGATGCCGTAATGCAGAAAAGTGCCTGATCTGCTGACACTCACGCATGCTCATTGAACAAACTTGATGCCCTTAGTTTTGTGATAGAAGTTGACAGTAGTTTCATACACTAAAAGCATTCTGTATTAATTAGGAACTATTATACTTAACATGAATAGCCAGGCTATCCATTTGTGCTGTAGCCAAGCGTATCTGTGATACATATGATCTTCTATACATATGCGTGCCAGTTGGACACTATTCGAAGCATATAAACCATCGACCATTTCAGACAATATTACCTGAGAATACCCGAGTTCTGCTCATTGAAACTTGTTGTGGTGGTTAGAATTTTGAACTGCAGAGCTTCCTTTGTTAGTCTGCAGTGTAGTTAAGCTTTCTGAGGAGAACTGCATCTCGGAACAGTAGTAATGAAACTAAAGCTGAAATAATTTTACATAAATGTTGGCAGACAGGTAAGGCTATCCAGTGACATTTGAAACCTTAATATGCACTCAGTGCCCACTTTATTAGATAAACAGGTACAGCCGCTCATCAATACAAATATCTCATCAGCCAATCATGTCGTCGCAACTCAATGCATAAAAGCATGCAGACATGGTCAAGAGATTCAGTTGTTGTTCAGACCAAACATCATAAAGGGGAAGAGATGTGATCCAAGTGACTTTGATCGTGGAATGATTGTTGGTGCCAGACCGGATGGTTTGAGTATCTCAGAAATCTCCTGGAATTTTCACACACAACAGTCTCTAGAGTTTACAGAGAATGGTGTGAGAAACAGAAAAAAATACACAGTGAGTGGCAGCAGTTCTGAGGGTGAAAATGGTTTGTTAATGAGAGAGGTCTGAGGAGAATGGCCAGACTGGTTCAAACTGACAGGAAGGCAACAGTAACTCAAATAACCACACGTTACAATAGTCATATACAGAAGAGCATCTCTGGGTGCACAACACATCAAACCTTCAAGAAGATGGGCTGCAGCAGCAGGTGACTACAAATGTAGATTCAGTGGCCATTTTATTAGGTACAGGAAGAACCTATGAAGTGAAAATTGAGTGTATGATCTCAGTGTTTGGGTGGGAACCACAATATGAATGTTATTGTTGGAATTGCCATATCACAAGCTGGTAAGGATACATTTTAAAACTTCAGTTTACTAACTAAGAAGAATACCCACCAGTTAAGTTGTCGGCTATTTGTTATAATCTGTAGTTTTATGCATTGGTCTTCATTATACTAGCATGATCCTGTCACAGAGCAAAACATACAGACTGAATTTTGATTTTTTGCTGCATATGCCCCTTGAAAGAGAGAAACCTTAATTAAATTTCAGTTCTGTGGTCTTTTGTTTACATGAAAAAATGACAAGGTTTGCAATTTCCCAAAAGTGTAATTGAATTTCAGGCATGCCCCTGCATTACCAGGGATTGTGTTCCTAGTAAGATGATAAGAGCATAAGATATGGGAGCAGAACCTCATTCTCGTGCCTTCTCCCCATAATCATTGTCTCCAGCCCTTTACCTTTTCCACTCACCTGGCTTTACCTAGGAGCTTAAAGCTTCCATATCCCAATTTCTAATTTGAGCTTCCTTCCCCTTTCTTTCCAGTCCTAATGAAGGTTCTTACCCTGAAACATCAACTGTTTATTTCTCTCCATTGATGCTGCCTGACCTGCTGAGTTCCTCCAGTACTTTGTGTGTTTTGCTAAACAAATTACTCTGTTTAATTGTGAATTTCTCACATTATGTATATTATGCTTACTGGATAGAATGTACTGTTGCATTGAGTATACCATAAGAGCAATGGTTTGAGAATTGCTCACTTAATTCATCTAGATTAGAAATTAACATCTAAATGCCGGAGTCCAAATTGAGTGACCGTTTCTAACCCTTTCATCACAGCCGATAGACAAGAAGACCAAAGATCAAAGTACAAAACAAATTTATTATCAAAGTACAATATACTACCTTGAGATTCATTTTCTCACAGGAATTCACAGGAATAAAGAAATGTAATACAATAGATTATATGAAACACAAACACGAGGAAATCTGCAGATGCTGGAAATTTAAACAACACGCACAAACTGCTGATGGAACACAGCAGGCCAGACAGCATCCATAGGAAGAAGCACAGTCAATGTTTCGGGCCGAGACCCTTCATCAGGACTGACTGAAAGAAGAGATAGTAAGAGATTTGGAAGTGGGAGGGGGAGGGGAGATCCAAAATGCTAGGAGGAGACAGGAGGGGGAGGGATGGAACTAAGAGCTGGGAAGTTGATTGGCAAAAGGGATACAAGGCTGGTGGAGGGAGAGGATCATGGGATGGGAGGCCACCTCCAACAGGATCCTACCTCCAAGCACATCTTTCCCTCCCCACCTTTCTGCTTTCCACAGGGATCGCTCCCTACGCGACTCCATTGTCCATTCATCCGCGCCCCCCCCCCCCATCCATTCCCACCAATCTCCCTCCCAGCACTTATCCTTGTAAGCGGAACAAGTGCTACACACGCCCTTACCACCACTCAGGGCCCCAGGCAGTCCTTCCAGGTGAGGTGACACTTCACCTGTGAGTCGGCTGGGGTGATATACTGCGTCCGGTGCTCCAGGTGCGGCCTTCTATATATTGGTGAGACCCAACGCAGACTGGGAGACTGTTTCGCTGAACACCTATGTTCTGTCCGCTAGAGAAAGCAGGATCTCCCAGTGGTCACACATTTTAGTTCCACGTCCCATTCCCATTCTGATATGTCTATCCATGGCCTCCTCTACTGTAAAGATGAAGCCACACTCAGGTTGGAGGAACAACACCTTATATTCCATCTGGGTAGCCTCCAACCTGATGGCATGAACATTGACTTCTCCAATTTCCGTTAATGCTCCTCCTCCCCTTCTTACCCCATCCCTTATTTATTTATTTATTGATTGATTGATTGTTTTTTCCTTTCCTCTCTCTCTTTCTTTTTCTCTCTCTCTGTCCCTCTCACAATAACTCCTTGCCTGCTCTCCATCTTCCTCTGGTGCTCCCCTCCCCTTTCTTTCTCTTAGCTCTATCCCTCCCCCTCCTGTCTCCTATCATTTCGAATCTCCCCGTCCCCCACCCACTTTCAAACCTCTTACTATCTTTTCTTTCAGTTAGTCCTGACGAAGGGTCTCGGCCTGAAACATCGACTGTGCTTCTTCCTATGGATGCTGTCTGGCCTGCTGCATATAATTTTGTAGATTGTATGAAAAACACATAAACAATGATTGTCAAACAACTAAAGTGCAAAAGAAGTCAAACTATGCAAATAAAATTAATATGAATTGTAAAGGGTCATTGAAATTGAGTCTGTGTGTCACAGAATCAGTTCAGAGTAATTGTGAATTAAGTTATCCACACTGATTTGGAAGCCTGGTGGTTGAAGAGTGATAATTGTTCCTCAACCTGGGTGGCATAAGACCTAAGGCTTCTGGGCCTCCTGTCCGATAATAGTAGTGAAGAAACGAGCGTGGCCTGGATGGCAGAGTCATTGGTGAAGGATGTTGCTTTCTTGTGGCAGCGCTCCATGTAAATCAGTACATACGGTCATTCAGAATCAGGTTTATTATCACTGGCATGTGTCGTGAAATTTGTTAACTTAGCAGCAGCAGTTCAATACAATACATACTAAAGAAGAAGAAAAATAAATAATAATAAATAAGTAAATGAATTACAGTATACATATATTGAAGAGATTAAAAATCGTTCAAAAAACAGAAATAATATATATTAAAAAAGTGAGGTGGTATTCACAGGTTCAATGGCTATTTAGGAATCGGATGGGCAAGTGGCTCCTCTATCATTCAATACGTTTCTGATTCATATTCCTGGTCAGACCCTGTATCCTTTGATTTACTGTCCATCTCAGCTTTAGATTCACTCAGCTTCAGAGAAGTTACAAACCTAGATGTATCAAATCATAAGGTGTCATGGTCATCTGAGTAAACAAGTTTTAAATTTCAGGTCAAAGTGGCCAGATTCTGGGCGCACTACCTGAGAAAATATTCATCATACGCTTCACCTCAAGGTCTTGAGGTAGCCTCCCAATTTTTTATCAGACGTGTGATCAGAATTAAGCCATTCAGCCCATTAAGTCTGCTCCACCATTCAATCATGGAGGATTTATTATCTCCTCAACTTCATTCTCCTACCTTCTTCCTGTGATCTTTTACACCCTTACTGATCAAGAACCTATCAACTTCCACTTTAAATATACCCAATGACTTGGCCTCCACAGCTGTCTCTGGCAATGAGTTCCACAGATTTACCACCCTCTGACTAAATTCCTCCTCATCTCTGTTCTAATTGGACGTCTTCCTATACTGAGATTGTGCTCTCTGGCCTGCTATAGGAAACATCCTCTCTATGTCTACTCTTACCTTGGCCATTCAGTGCTTGTTAGGTTTCAGTGAGATCCCTCCTCATTCTTCTAAATTCCGACGAGTACAGGTCCAGAGCCATCAAACACTTCTCATACATTAACACAAACAACAGGAATTCTGCAGATGCTGGAAATTCAAGCAACATGCATCAAAGTTGCTGGTGAACGCAGCAGGCCAGGCAGCATCTGTAGGAAGAGGTGCAGTCGACGTTTCAGGCCGAGACCCTTCGTCAGGACTAACTGAAGGAAGAGTGAGTAAGGGATTTGAAAGTTTGAGGGGGAGGGGGAGATCCAAAATGATAGGAGAAGACAGGAGGGGGAGGGATAGAGCCAAGAGCTGGACAGGTGATAGGCAAAAGGGTATACGAGAGGATCATGGGACAGGAGGTCCGGGAAGAAAGACAAGGGGGGGGGGGACCCAGAGGATGGGCAAGAGGTATATTCAGAGGGACAGAGAGAGAAAAAGAGTGAGAGAAAGAATGTGTGCATAAAAATAAGTAATAGATGGGGTACGAGGGGGAGGTGGGGCCTTAGCGGAAGTTAGAGAAGTCGATGTTCATGCCATCAGGTTGGAGGCTACCCAGACGGAATATAAGGTGTTGTTCCTCCAACCTGAGTGTGGCTTCATCTTTACAGTAGAGGAGGCCGTAGATGGACATGTCAGAATGGGAATGGGATGTGGAATTAAAATGTGTGGCCACTGGGAGATCCTGCTTTCTCTGGCGGACAGAGCGTAGATGTTCAGCAAAGTGGTCTCCCAGTCTGCGTCGGGTCTCGCCAATATATAAAAGGCCACATCGGGAGCACCGGACGCAGTATATCACCCCAGTCGACTCACAGGTGAAGTGTTGCCTCACCTGGAAGGACTGTTTGGGACCCTGAATGGTGGTAAGGGAGGAAGTGTAAGGGCATGTGTAGCACTTGTTCCGCTTACACGGATAAGTGCCAGGAGGGAGATCAGTGAGGAGGGATGGGGGGGAACGAATGGACAAGGGAGTTGTGTAGGGTGCAATCCCTGCGGAATGCAGGGGCGAGGGGAGGGAAAGATGTGCTTAGTGGTGGGATCCCGTTGGAGGTGGCAGAAGTTACGGAGAATAATATGTTGGACCCGGAGGCTGGTGGGGTGGTAGGTGAGGACCAGGGGAACCCTATTCCTAGTGGGGTGGCGGGAGGATGGAGTGAGAGCAGATGTACGTGAAATGGGGGAGATGCGTTTAAGAGCAGAGTTGATAGTGGAGGAAGGGAAGCAGAGACAGGGTGAGAAGAGGAAAAACGCTTCTTTTTGGATTCCAGACCTAATCAGTTCCCCTCTACCACCACTCTGCTCCGTCTAGCGGAATTAGTCCTTACTCTTAATAATTTCTCCTTTGGCTCCTCCCACTTCTTCCAAACTAAAGGTGTAGCTATGGAGTAAAATGCACAAAATGCTGGACGGTGTCAGCAAAGTCAGGGAGCATCCATGGATGGTAATGAATGGTTGATGCCTTGGCCTGGAACTCTTCATCAGGATCCTGATGAAAAGTCTCACACTGAAATGTTGACTGTTTATTTCCCTCCGTAGATGCTGCCTGACCTGCTGAGATCCTCTGGTATGTTTTTTTAACATTCCCATTAAATGCCTGCCAGATTTTGCTGGAGGACATTGTCGATAGTAGGAATTAAAATTGTGAAATGATCCAGTTTCATATGTCTTCAAAAAGCTCCTGTCTGAGAGAGAAGGTTACCTTAATTGTTCAACGATCAGTGACATGGGCTGATGGGATTTTTGTCCCAGGATTGGATGCCTGTGCAAGCAGGAGGCGTGAAGTCCAGTCAGTCAACAAGCCTGGAGTTTGAGCCTAGGTTTTGGCTAGTCCGAGGGTCAATACTGAAGTCTGAAGCCTGAAAGTCCAGAAGATAAAGCTCGATGACCAACACTTAGAGACTGGAGAACAGAGAATTCAGGCCTTTAGCGGGACTGTGTGTGTGTGTGTGTGTGTGTGTGTGTGTGTGTGTGTGTAGGAGGAATGGGGCTTGTTTTGCTGCTGTTGTTTTGTTGCTTGTTGGGTTCTGTGCCATTCTGCTGAACATTGTGGGTATGCCTTGTTGACTCTGGTATGTGTGGCAACACTTGTGGGCTGCCCCCAGCACACCCTCAGGTGTATGTATTGGTTATAAAAGCAAATGATGCACTTTAAAAAAATTATTGAGATACAACATGGAACAGGTCCTTCCAGCCCTTCGAACTGTGCCTCCAGCAATCCCCAGTTTAATCCCAGCCTTATCATGAGACAAATTGCAATGACCAATTAACCTACCAACCAGAACGTCTTTGGACTTTGGGAGGAAACCACAGCACCCAGAGCAAACTCAATTGGTCGGGGGAGAATGTACAAACTCTTTACGGGCAGCGGTGGGAACTGAACCCAGGTCACCTGTACCGTAAAGTGTTGTTTGTGCTAACCACTATGCTACTGTGCAACCCCACTTTATGTTTTGATGTACATGTGATAAATAATTCTGAATCTGTATTGGCATGTGGGTGGGAAGGGATGCTTGGACTTTAACCCTTGTTCCACCCAGTTTCTGACAAAGAGTCTCTAAGTTCCTATTGAATAGTTTTTATCTTGCAGAGATGGTATCAAAATATCTGACCTGCTTTTCTCATAATTATGACGAGAAATATACCCCTTCAAAATTCTTCCTCCTTTGTTTATGTTGAGAGCACACATATTGTCCTTGAATTGTGTGGTTTCAGTGGGGTGAATCTGGAGTCTCATAAACACTAGAGATTCTGCAGATGCTGGAAACTTTTAGCAACACACACACACAGCTGGAGGAACTTAGCCGGTCAGCAGCATCTATGGAACCGAATAAACAGTCACCATTTCGGGCCGAGCGCCTTCTTTAGGATTGAATGAAGAGTCTTGGCCTAAAGCATCGATTGTTCGTTCCTCTCCATAGATGCTGCCTGACCTGCTGAGTTCCTGCAGTCTCATGTAGGTCAAGTCTGGTAATGATGGCAGAATTCCTTCCCTGTAGGGAACCACCTGGGTTTTTTGCAACATAAACTAGTAGTTTTTTATGTGGTAATTGTTACCAACTGTTAATAGTTTTTTTCCCCCGATTTCTAACTGACTGCAGATTTCACAGTTGTAATGCTGGAAATTGTACTCTTGTCGCTGGACTGTTAGTTACCATCTGTGAATTGCTTTCTTTTTGTATTTGCACACTTTGTCATCTTTTGCGCTTTGCTTGTTTGACCATCTTTGTTTGTGTGTAGTTTTTCATCGATTCTATTGTATTTCTTTGTATTTACTGAGAATGCCCACAAAAATGAATCTCAAAGGAGGTATATGGTGACAAATGCATACTTTTGAAAATAAGTTTGGTTCCTTAAGGTTGCTATAGTGAGGGGTGGTACTGGGGACAAGTTTCCACTACTTGTTAAATGTGTCTCCAATAGCCTCTGACAACTGTCCAACTCCTGTCCTTCATGTGTGGCTTGGCTACTAAGCCTGATGGAGCCATTTCTACGGACAGGAGAAGGGGCAAAGGCAGGTTACTGGCACCTTAAAACTAGTTGCTTCGGGCAAATGGGGCTCATCAGTCGTGGCTCGCAGCTTATCCTGGAAAAGGAACACTCTGATCTCAAACCTCCGCTGCCTAGTGGCTATACCCACTCTTGGGGAAGACTTCGGGGGTGAAACCTGAGGGATAAATCCAGAGCTGGATTCCTGAAACTACACACAAACAAAGATGGTCAAACAAGCAAAGTGCAAAGTTGAGTTTAACGCTGACTGGCAACTCCTGTGACACCATTGATGCCAAACTGTATCGGTTTCTGCCGTTCCTTTGGATTCATCAGCTGTGGGGAGAGGGGGTGCCTGCTACATGGGCAACAGCTCGGTCTCCATATCGTACTGCCCTGGCTTGCATATCTAGATAACTAGGCCACAATACCCATGGTCGACCCTGACCTATAGAGGCCTCAGGGGTAACAAACTTACTTTGATGGTTCAAGACTGAGTCTGTAGTCAAGTGATGTGTGAACATCGGAATTCGAACTCATTCCTGTTAGGAATATACGAGATTGGATGGTGGAACATTCTGGACTGCTTCACTTCATGACTTTTGAGACATGGTAATCATATGCATGTGAGTAAATCTGAGAAACTCTCAGCTGCGACTGAAAGGAATGTAAAAACTCCACTCTCCTAATGCAGTCTAAACGTACCCACCAAACTCCACTCTCCTAATGCAGTCTAAACATACCCACTAAACTCCACTCTCCTAATGCAGTCTAAACGTACCCACCAAACTCCACTCTCCTAATGCAGTCTAAACATACCCACTAAACTCCACTCTCCTAATGCGGTCTAAACGTACCCAGTAAACTCCACTCTCCTAATGTAGTCTAAACGTACCCACTAAGCTCCACTCTCCTAATGCAGTCTAAACATACCCACTAAACTCCACTCTCCTAATGCAGTCTAAACGTACCCACCAAACTCCACTCTCCTAATGCACTCTAAACATACCCAGTAAACTCCACTCTCCTAATGTAGTCTAAACATACCCACTAAACTCCACTCTCCTAATGCAGTCTAAACATACCCACTAAACTCCACTCTCCTAATGCAGTCTAAACATACCCATTTAACTCCACTCTCCTAATGCAGTCTAAACATACCCAGTAAACTCCAGTCTCCTAACGCAGTCTAAACATACCCACCAAACTCCACTCTCCTAATGCAGTCTAAACATACCCACTAAACTCCACTCTCCTAATGCAGTCTAAACATACCCAGCTAAACTCCACTCTCCTAATGCAGTCTAAACATACCCACCAAACTCCACTCTCCTAATTCAGTCTAAACATACCCACTAAACTCCACTCTGCTAATGCAGTCTAAACGTACCCACTAAACTCCACTCTCCTAATGCAGTCTAAACATACCCACCAAACTCCACTCTCCTACTGCAGTCTAAACATACCCACCAAACTCCACTCTCCTAATGCAGTCTAAACATACCCACTAAACTCCACTCTCCTAATGCTGTCTAAACATACCCACCAAACTCCACTCTCCTAATGCAGTCTAAACATACCCACTAAACTCCACTCTCCTAATGCAGTCTAAACGTACCCACCAAACTCCACTCTCCTAATGCAGTGTAAACGTACCCACCACACTCCACGGTCCTAATGCAGTCTAAACGTACTCACTAAACTCCACTCTCCTAATGCAGTCTAAACGTACCCAGAAAACTCCACTCTCCTAATGCAGTCTAAACATACTCACTAAACTCCACTCTCCTAATGTAGTCTAAACATACCCACTAAACTCCACTCTCCTAATGCAGTCTAAACGTACCCACTAAACTCCACTCTCCTAGTATAGTCTAAACATACCCATTTAACTCAACTCTCCTAATGCAGTCTAAACATACGGTGTAAACTCCACTCTCCTAATGCAGTCTAAACGTACCCACCAAACTCCACTCTCCTAATGCAGTCTAAACATACCCAGTAAACTCCAGTCTCCTAATGCAGTGTAAACATACCCACCAAACTCCACTCTCCTAATGCAGTCTAAACATACCCACCAAACTCCACTCTCCTAATGCAGTCTAAACGTACCCACCACACTCCACTCTCCTAATGCAGTCTAAACGTACTCACTAAACTCCACTCTCCTAATGCAGTCTAAACATACCCAGTAAACTCCACTCTCCTAATGCAGTCTAAACATACTCACTAAACTCCACTCTCCTAATGCAGTCTAAGCATACCCACCAAACTCCACTCTCCTAATGCACTCTAAACATACCCAGTAAACTCCACTCTCCTAATGTAGTCTAAACATACCCACTAAACTCCACTCTCCTAATGCAGTCTAAACGTACCCACTAAACTCCACTCTCCTAGTATAGTCTAAACATACCCATTTAACACCACTCTCCTAATGCAGTCTAAACATACCCAGTAAACTCCAGTCTCCTAACGCAGTCTAAACATACCCACCAAACTCCACTCTCCTAATGCAGTCTAAACATACCCACTAAACTCCACTCTCCTAATGCAGTCTAAACATACCCAGCTAAACTCCACTCTCCTAATGCAGTCTAAACATACCCACCAAACTCCACTCTCCTAATTCAGTCTAAACATACCCATTAAACTCCACTCTGCTAATGCAGTCTAAACGTACCCACTAAACTCCACTCTCCTAATGCAGTCTAAACATACCCACCAAACTCCACTCTCCTAATGCAGTCTAAACATACCCACCAAACTCCACTCTCCTAATGCAGTCTAAGCATACCCACCAAACTCCACTCTCCTAATGCAGTCTAAACATACCCACTAAATTCCACTCTCCTAATGCAGTCTAAACATACCCACCAAACTCCACTCTCCTAATGCAGTCTAAACGTACCCACCACACTCCACGGTCCTAATGCAGTCTAAACGTACTCACTAAACTCCACTCTCCTAATGCAGTCTAAACGTACCAGTAAACTCCACTCTCCTAATGCAGTCTAAACATACTCACTAAACTCCACTCTCCTAATGCAGTCTAAGCATACCCACCAAACTCCACTCTCCTAATGCACTCTAAACATACCCAGTAAACTCCACTCTCCTAATGTAGTCTAAACATACCCACTAAACTCCACTCTCCTAATGCAGTCTAAAAGTACCCACTAAACTCCACTCTCCTAGTATAGTCTAAACATACCCATTTAACTCCACTCTCCTAATGCAGTCTAAACATACCCAGTAAACTCCACTCTCCTAATGCAGTCTAAACGTACCCACCAAACTCCACTCTCCTAATGCAGTCTAAACATACCCAGTAAACTCCAGTCTCCTAACGCAGTCTAAACATACCCACCAAACTCCACTCTCCTAATGCAGTCTAAACATACCCACTAAACTCCACTCTCCTAATGCAGTCTAAACATACCCAGCTAAACTCTACTCTCCTAATGCAGTCTAAACGTATCCACCACACTCCACTCTCCTAATGCAGTCTAAACATACTCACTAAACTCCACTCTCCTAATGCAGTCTAAGCATACCCACCAAACTCCACTCTCCTAATGCACTCTAAACATACCCAGTAAACTCCACTCTCCTAATGTAGTCTAAACATACCCACTAAACTCCACTCTCCTAGTATAGTCTAAACATACCCATTTAACTCCACTCTCCTAATGCAGTCTAAACATACCCAGTAAACTCCATTCTCCTAATGCAGTCTAAACCTACCCACCAAACTCCACTCTCCTAATGCAGTCTAAACATACCCAGTAAACTCCAGTCTCCTAATGCAGTCTAAACATACCCACCAAACTCCACTCTCCTAATGCAGTCTAAACATACCCACTAAACTCCACTCTCCTAATGCAATCTAAACATACCCAGCAAACTCCAGCCTGATCCATGGAAAAAAAATATTAACTGTAAGTAAACACAAAATGCCAGAGGAAGTCAGCAGGTCGGGAGGCATCTATAGAGAATAAACAGCCAACGTTTTGGGCTGCGACCCTTAATCTTTCAGGACTGAATTTCTCTAACATTTTCTGTTTGTTACTCAGGGTTTCCATCATCTGCAGAATCTCTTGCATTTACTGATTAACTATGTTTGTCACATGTACATCAAAACAGTCAGTGAAATGTATCGTTTTACGTCAACGACCAACATGGTTCGAGGATTGTGTAGGAGGCAGCCCAGGAGTGCTGCCACACTTTCAACACCAAATTAGCATGTCTACAACTCACTCACCATAACCCATATGTCTTTGGAATGTGGGATGAAACCAGAGCACCTGGAGGAATCCCATGCAGTCGTGGGGAGTACCTTACAGGGAATCTCCTTACAGACCGTGGTGGGAATCAAACCCCACTGGGTGATCACTAGGCCTGTAGTAGAGTTTATACTAACTGCTATGCTATAATGCCATTCCAGAATCATCTAATTAAAATCTACTTAATGTCCTCAAACTCTTTTTCTCCATAGACCATAAGACGTAAGAGCAGAAATAGGCCGTTCAGCCCATCGAGTCTGCACCAGCATTTCATCATAGCTGATTTATTAACCCTCACAATCCCATTCTCCCGCCTCCTCCCAATAAGCTTTGATGGGAGACCTAGCTAATCAATGACCTGTCAGTGTCCGCTTTAAATATACCCAATGACTTGACATCCAGATCCATCCATGGCAACGAATTCTACAGATTCACAACCACCTGGCTAAAGAAATTCTAACATTTCACTTGCCTTCCTCACCACCAACTTAATCTGCAAGTTAACCTTTTGGGAATCCTGCACGATGACTCCAATGTTCTCCCCATTTAGTAAATAGCCTACGCCTTTATTCCTTCAGCCAACGTGTGTGACTAGCACTTCACTACACTACATTTCATCTGCCACTGTTTTCCTCTTCACCCAATCCATCTAAGCCCTTCTGTAGACTCTGTGTTTCCTCAAGACTACCTGTCCCTCCCCCTATCTTTGTATCGCATGTAATCCTAGCCACAAAGCCCATCAATTCCATCATCCAATTCATTGGCATACAACGTGAAAAGAAGCAGCCCCAAAACCAATCCCTTTGGAAAACGCAAACAACAGGAATTCTGCAGATGCTGGAAATTCAAGCAACACACATCAAAGTTGCTGGTGAACGCAGCAGGCCAGGCAGCATCTCTAGGAAGAGGTGCAGTCAGGACTGACGAAGGGTCTCGGCCTGAAACGTCAACTGCACCTCTTCCTAGAGATGCTGCCTGGCCTGCTGCGTTCACCAGCAACTTTGATGTGTGTCCCTTTGGAAAACCACTAGTCACTGACAGTCAAGCAAAAAAGCCCCCCTTTATTCCCACACTTTGCCTCCTGTTGGTCAGCCAATCCTCTATCAGTGCTAGCATCTTTCCTGTAATATCGTGGGCTCTTGTCCTGTTTAGCAGCCTCAGGTGAGGCATGTTGTCAAAGGCCTTCTGAAAATCTAAATAAACAGCATTCACTGACTCTCCTTTGTCTATCATGCTTGTTAGTATTCTCAAAGAAATACAACAGATTTGTCAGGCAAGTTTTCGCCTTAAGGAAACAATACTGACATTGGTCTATTGTATCGTGTGCCTTCAAATACCCTGAAACCTCATCCTCTCAACCATTGAAGTCAGCCTAATTGGCCTATATTTTTTTCCTTCTGCCTCCCTCCCTCCCTTCTTAAAGAGTGGAGTAGCATTTGCTATTTTCCAGTCATCTGGAAATATTCTAGAATCTAGTGATACATGAAACATCATTACTAATAGAGTCATAGTAAAGTACAGCAAAGAAACAGGCCCTACAGCCTATCTTGTCCATGCTGAGCCATTTAAACTGCCTATTCCCATCAACCTGCACTGGGACCATAGCCCTCCATACCCCTGCATACCCCAACCATCCATGTACCTATCCAAATTTCTCTTAAAGGTTGAAATCAAGCTTGCATACACCATTTGTGCTAGCAGCTCGTTCCACACTCTCATGAACCTCTGACTTTCCTCTCATGTTCCCCTTAAATTTTTGCCTTTCACCCATAACCCATGGCCCCTAATTGTTGTCCTACCCAACCTCAGTGGAAAAAGCCTGCTTGCATTTACCCTATCTATACCCCTCATAATTTTGTATACCTCTATCAAATCTCCTCTCAATCTTCTACGTTCTATGGAATATAGTCCTAACCTATTCAATCTTTCCTTATAACTCAGGTCCACAGGTCCACCAGACCCGGCAACATCCTTGTAAATATTTTCTGTACTCTTTCAACCTTATTTAGATCTTTTCTGTAGATAGGTGACCAAAACTGCACGCAATACTCCAAATTAGGCCTTACCAATGTCTTATATAACTTCAACATAACATCCCACTTCCTGTACTCAGTACTTTGATTTAAGAAGGCCAATGTGCCAAAAACTTTCTTTACAACCCCATCAAACTGTGACCCCACTTTCAATGAATCTTGGACTTGTATTCCCAGATCCCATTATTCTACCGCACTCCGCAGTGTGTAAGACCTACCCTGGTTGAACTGCAAAACCTCGCACTTGTCTGCATTAAATTCCATCTGCCATTTTTCTGCCCATTTTTTCAGCTGGTCCAGATCCCACTGCAAGCCATGATAGTCTTCCTCACTGTCCACTACACCCCAGTCTTGGTGTCATCCACAAATTTGCTGATCCAGTTAACCAAATTATCTAGATATTTGCTATAGATGACAAACAACAGTGGACCCAGCACCAATCCCTGCAACACACCACTAGTCACAGGCCTCCAGTCAGAGAGGCAACCCTCTACTACCACGCTCTGGCTTCTTCCACAAAGCTAATGACTAATCCAGTTTATTATCTCATCCTGAATACAAAGGGACTGAACCACCTTGACCAACCTCCCATGCAGGACCTTGTCAGATGTCTTGCCGAAGTCCATGTAGACAATATCCACTGCCTTGCCTTCATCAACTTTGCTGGTAACTTCCTGGAAAAACTATAATATTGCTTAGTTATGATCTACCATGCATGAAGCTATGCTGACTATCCTTAATCAGTCCATGTCTATACAAATACTCATATATCCAGCCCCTTAGAATACCTTCCAATAACTTCTTTCCCATTACTGATGCAGACTCATTGGTCTATAATTTCCTGGTTTATTTTTAGAGCCTTTCTTAATCAGCATTACAACATTAGCTATCCTCCAATCCTCAACCTGTCACTAAGGATGATATAAATATCTCTTCTAGGGCCCCAGCAATTAATGCACTTGCCTCCCACAGGGTCTGAGGGAATACCTTGTCCTGGGAATTTATCCACCCCAATTTGCATCAAGACAGTAAACACCTTGTCCTCTTTAATCTGTATGGAGTCCATGAAGTTGATGCTGTTTTGCCTTACTTCTGTAGACTCTGTGTCTGTCTCCTGAGCAAAAAATCCATTTAAGATCTCCCCCATCTCTTTTGGCTCCATGCATGGATTACCATTCTGACCTTTCACAGGACCAATCTAGTCCCTTGCAATCATTTTACTCTTAACATCTGAGGAATCCCTCCTTTTTTAAAAACCAGAGCCTCAATATCTCTTGAAAACCAAGGTTCCCCACACTTGTTATCTTTACATTTTATTCTGATAGGCACATATAAGCTTTGTACTTCCAAAATTTCACTTTTGAAGGCCTTCCACTTATCACATACACTTTTGCCAGAAAAATAACCTTTCCTAATCCATACTAGCAGATCCTTTCTGATATCATCGGAATTGGATTCCAATTTAGAATCTCAACGCGCAACCGAGACCTATCTTTTTGCATCTTTACTTTGAAACTAATGGCATTGTGATCTCTAGATGCAAAGTGTTCCCCTACGCAAACTTCTGTCATTCCCTAATAGCAGATAAATATTGCATACTCTGTCATTGGGACTACTATGTACTGATTAAAGAAACATTCCTGAACTTATCTGATAAACTCGATCCCATCTAGTTCTTTTACTGTATGGGAGTCCCAGTCAATACGTGACAAGTTAAAATCCCCTACTACTGCCTCCACAATATCTTTTAGATTAGATTAGGTTAGATTATGAGGACGCGCAGTCCTCTTTTATTGTCATTTAGTAATGCATGCGTTAAGAAATGATACAATGTTTCTCCGGTATGATATCACAGAAACACAAGTCAAAGCAAGACTAAAAAAACTGATAAAAACCACATAATTATAACATATAGTTACAACAGTGTAAAGCAATACCGTAATTTGATAAAGAACAGACCATGGACACGGTAAAAAAATGTCTCAAAGTCTGTCGAAAGTCCCATCATCTCACGCAGACGGTGGAAGGAAGAAAATAAAACTCTCACTGCCATGAACCTCCAGCGCCGCAAACTTGCAGATGCAGTACCTTGGAAGCACCCGACCACAGCCGACTCTTGAGTCCATCCAAAAACTTCAAGCCTCCAACCAGCCCTCCGACACCGAGCACCGAGCACCACCTCTGCCGAGCGCTTTGACCCCGGCAACAGGCAATAGACAAAGCCAAGGATTTGGGGCCTTTCCCTCTGGAGATTTTTCGATCGCACAGTAGCAGCGGCAGCGAAGCAGGCATTTCAGAAGTTTCGCCAGATGTTCCTCCATGCTTCTCATGTCTGTCTCCATCAAATCAGGATTGTGCACGGTACCTACTTAACAAATACGATATCATTTCGGAGCGACCGCGCGCACTGTGTCGCGCCGCCATCTTCTCCTCCCCTCCCCTTCATCTATCTCTTTCAGTTCCCTGGGGTGTATACTGACTGGTCCATGTGACTTATCTACCTTCTGACCTTTCAGATTCCCAACCACCTTCTTATTAAAGCAACTACACTTCTCCCCTGAAACTCGAATTTCTGGCATTTTGCTAATGTCTTCCAAAGTGCAGACTGATGCAAATTAGTCATTAAGTTTTTCTTCCATTTCTTTGTTCCCCATTACTACTGCTCCTACATCATTTTCTAGCTATCCAACGTCTACTCTCATCTCTCTTTACTCATTATATATCTGAGAAAACTTTCTATGTCCTCATTTATATTATTAACTAGCTTACCATCATATTTCATCTTTTCTCTCCTTATGGCTCTTTTAGTTGACTTCTGTTGATGTATAAAACCTTCCTAATCCTCTAACTTCCCACTAATTTTTGCTATATTATATGCCCTCTCCTTTGCTTTTATGTTGTCTTTAACTTACTTGCCAACCACAGTTGTATCATCCTCCCTTTAGAATGCTTCTTCATCTTGTGGATGTATCTATCCTGCGCCTTCTGAATGCCTCCCAGATTGCTGTTCTGCAGTCAACCCTACTAGTTTCCCCTTCCAATTATCTTTGGCTAGCTCCCCTCTCATGCCTCTGTAATTCCCTTTACTCCACTGCAATACTGATACATCTGATTTTGTCTTCTCCCTCTCAAACTGCAAGGTGAATTTTATCATAGTATGATCACTAAAGGTTCCTTTACCTGAAGCTCCCTAATCAAATGTAGTTCATTACGCAGCACCCAATCCAGAACTTCCCTTCGTGGGTTCAACCACAAGCTGCTCTAGAAGCCATGTTGTAGGCATTCTACAAATTCCCTCTCTCAGTGTCTTGCACCAGGGTCTTTTTATCCTTGCAGTTTCTTAACCCTGCTCACAAGGATTCTACATTTTCCGATTCTTTGTCACTTCTTTCTAAGGATTTGATTTCATTTTTTACCAACAGATCCACCCCACTCTCTCTGCCTACCTGCCTGACATTTCGATACATTGTGTATCCTCGGACGTTAAGCTCACAACTATGATCGTTTTTCAGCCACATCTCGGTGATGCCCACAACATCATACTTGCTAATCTTTAAATGCGTAACAAATTCATCTACCTTATTCTGTATACTGCATGCATTCAAATTTAACACCTTCAGTCTTGTATTTGTCACCCTTTTCAATTTTGCCACCATGTTACTTCAACTCATCCCACTGATGGCAATGATGGCCTGTCCTTCCTCACAGTCTCACTACACACTGTATCTAGTTGCATACCAACTGCCCCATCCTCAACCCTGCCACTCCAGTTCCATACCCCTGTCAAATTAAACCCTCTTCAACAGCTCTAGCAAACCTGCCCACAAGGATATTGGACCCCTTGGGTTTAAGTGTAACTGTCCTTTATGTACAGGTCATACCTTTCCCTGAAGCGATCCCAATGATCCATAAATCTGAAACCCTGTCCCCTACACCAATTCCCCAGCTACGCATTCATCTACCAAAGCAGCTCATTCATAGGTCTTATTCTTAAAAACAACTCTCTTCTCTCCACAGAATACATCTTTGTGCTAAAAGTGAGTTTCTGTAAACCACAGCAGCAATGTAAGAATGTCAGAAATAAAATAACTAGGTTGTAATGTAGCCCAACAATATACCCTGAATAATTTTAGAATTTGAATTTGATCAGAAATGTGAACCTTGGGCTGGGCAGAAAGGAAAACTGAATAACCAAACTGGAGATGAAGCAAGGCAGTGGTCCGGCTAAAGCACGTAGATGTTGGATGCTAAGGACTTGACGAAAAGTATAGTACATCTCTTCCAGGCAGCCAAAGATCACTCTGGACTTCCTCACCCCCTTCCCACCCAAATCCAGGCAGCCGAATCGCAAACAATTCCATTCCTCTTACAGATGCTGCTCGATCTGCTAAGTTTCTCCAGCAGGTAATTTGCTGCTGACGAAAAGTGTGTGCGATATAACTAGAACATAAAACTCCTCAGCACAGTATAGGCCCTTCAGCCCACAATGTTGTGCCGAGCTTTTAATCTACTCTAAGATAAACCTAACCTGTTCCTCCCACATAGCCCTCCATTTCTCTGTCATCCATGTGCCTATCTAAGAGTTTCTTACATGCCCCTAATGTATCTGCCTCTACCGCCAATCCTGTGTTAGAAACTTACTTCTGATATCCACCTCGTACTTTCCTCCAATCACCTTAAAATTATACCCCTTTGTGTTAGCCATTATAGTCCTGAGGAAAAGTCTCTGGCCATTCATTTGACCTATGTCTCTATCAAGTCATCTCTCATCCTCCTGTACCCCAAAGAGAAAAGCCTGAGCTCACTCAACCTATCTGCATAAGAGCAACATCCTGGTAAATTACCTTTGAACCCTCTCTAACATCCTTCCTATGATGAGGTGACTAGAACCGAAAACGATATTCCAAGATGTGGTCTAACCAGGGTTTTATAGGGCTACCACATTACCTTATGGCTATTGAACTTATTCATTAACAAATGAAGGCCTTCTTAACAATCCTATCAATGTATGCGGCAACTTGGAGGGACCTATAGACATGGCACTCAAGATCCCTCTGTTCCTCTACACTTCCAAGAATCCTGCCATAAACCTTATATTCTGCCTTCAAATTCAACTTTCCAAAATGAATCACTTCATACTTCTTCAGGTCGAACTCCGTCTGCCACTTCTCAGCCCAGCGCTGCACTTTGTCAATGTCCTGTTGTAACCTACGCCAACCTTTTATACGATCCACAACTCCACAAATCTTCATTATCATCTGCACACTTACTAATCCGCCTTTCAACTTCATCATTCAAGCCATTTATAAAAATCTCAAAGAGTAGGGATCCCAGAACAGATCCTTGCAGAACACCACTGATCACCAATCTCCAGGCAAAATATGCTTGATTGACTAGCATCCTCTGTCTTCTATGGGAAAATCAATCTGAATCCATATAGCCAAGTTTCTCTGGATCCTATGTTTCCTGATTTTCTAAATGAGCCTACCATGGGGAACCTTATCAAACACCTTACTAAAATCCATATACACCACATCCACTGCTCTATCTTCGTCAATGTGCTTTGGCACATCCTCAAGAAATTCAATCAGGCTATTGGGGCATGATCTGCCCCTCATAAAACCATGCTGACTATCCCTAATCAGACAATGCCACTCCAAATGCTCATCAATTGTATCTCTAAGAATCTTCTGTAATAATTTGCACATACAGGAGTAAGACTCACTGGTCTATAATTCCCACAGTTATCTCTACTCCTTTTCTTGAACAATGAATTAACATTTGCCATACTCCAAATCTTTTGTACTACTTGTGTGGCCAGAGTGGATGCAAAGTTCGTTTGCCAAAGGCACAGCAATCTTTTCCCTCACTTCCCATAGTTACCTGGGGTATATCCCGTCTAGCCTCAGGGGCTTATCCGTCCTAATATTTGTCAAAGATTCTAGAGCATCTCTTTCTTAACATCAACATGTACAATCATATCTGCCTACTTAAAGCTGTCCTCACAAATGTCAAGGTCCGTCTCACTACTGAATACTGAAGCAAAGTATTCACCAAAGGACCTCCGCTACCTCTTCCATCTCTAGTTACATATTTCCTCTACTATCCCTGATCGGCCTTACCCTTACTCTAGCCATCCTCTGTTTTTCACATATAATACCGTGCAAAAAGTCTTAATCGCACACACTCACACTTTTGCACAGCACTGTATTTGTCAATGTGGAGCAGAGAGCATACTTGTAAATCTGGCAGAAGCAAAGATATTAAGATTAGAGAGGGTGGAGTGCCGCTGAAGGGGTGTGGGACACTTGGCAGAGAAGGAGTACCAGGGGCAGGGGGTGGCACAGGTGCAGTTACGCCCAGCCCTGAAATAACAGGCAAGGTTATTTCATTGCAAACAATTGGTTTATTGATCATTACAAGTGGAGGGGATGCAGCTGTTTTTGAAATATCGCATGTGTGTCTTCAAGCTCCTGAATCTCCTCCCTGATGGTAGCAATGTGTAGGGGGCACGTTCTGGACAGTAAGGGTCTTCCGTGATGGATGCCTCCTCCCTGAGGCATCACCTTTTGAAGAAATTCTTACATAAGTAAACCTACTCCTAACAAGCTGGTCACTCAGAGATCACAGGGCTGATTTTTAATGCTCAAGCAGCATTTGAAAAAGTTGCACATTTTAACAAGGGTGAAAAAAGCAATTTCAGGTATATCTGAGGCTTGACTTGTGCATCAGTAAAGATTCAAAAACCCTGTCATATTTCTTCCCCCAACAATGGAGCCCCTTGAATTGAGAATTTGTGTTTCCTTAATGTGATCTTAACCATGATTTCTCCCAGTGAGGCTTTGAGCCAGAGCCCTGCCAATATCAGTATGTTTTTCCTTTATCTTATCAGAAAAAAATTACAAAGAAACGGCAAACAACAGGAATTCTGCAGATGCTGGAAATTCAAGCAACACACATCAAAGTTGCTGGTGAACGCAACAGGCCAGGCAGCATCTCTAGGAAGAGGTGCAGTCAACGAAGGGTCTCGGCCTGAAACGTCAACTGCATCTCTTCCTAGAGATGCTGCCTGGCCTGCTGCCTTCACCAGCAACTTTGATGTGTGTTGCTACAAAGAAACGGCAAATGTTTTTGATCACCCTACAAAGAGTGAAGTTTGAGTAACTGCAGATGTCCAGGTGATGGAGTGTCTTTCTTTACCCTCGTCTATTTGCCGTTGAGGACTTCTCATTTTAATTAAAGTGTTTGGCAGACGGCTCAAGTTTTCTCAACTGTAGAGTGGCAAATTAAGTATTCACTTGGAGGAGACCTGAATCCTCTGTAATATAATGTTTGTATGCCTTTGCAGTTTCCATCCAAATTTGAATGAAGTAATTAACCCTGGGTAACATTCCTCAAAGTTCAAAGTAAATTTATTTTTAAAGTATGTATATGTTACCATGCATTCAGTGGCCACTTGATTTGGTCCCTCCTGTGCCTGATAAATTGGTCACTGAGAGTATGTTGGTGGTCCTCTGTTGCTGTAGCCTGTCCACTTCCAGGTTCAACATGTTATGCATTCAGAGATCCTCTTCTGTACAAAACAGTTGTAACTCATGGTTATTTGAGTTACTGTCACCTTCCTTCAGCTTGAACCAGTCAGACCATTCTCCTCTGACCTCTCTCATTAACAAGGTGTTTACACCCACAGAACTGCCACTCACTGGATGTTTATTGTTTTTTGCACCATCCTCTGTAAACTCAAGAGACTATTGTGCATAAAAATGCCAGGAGATCAGAAGTTTCTGAGATACTCAAACCATCCTGTCTGGTGCCAACAATTACTCTACAGTCAAAATCACTTAGATCACATTTCTTCTGCAATGTGATGTTTGGTCTGAACAATAACTGAACCTCTTGACCATGTCTGCATGCTTTTGCGCATTGAGTTGCTGCCCCATGATTGGCTGTTTAGATATTTCCATTTATAAGCAATTGTGCAGGTGTACACTTAGAAGCAGAAAACAAGATTACTGAAGATAGCTTCTTACTTTATTGACCTGCAGTTCAAATTTCAATTTTTTAAAAAAATCGAAGTACATATACATTACCTTATACAGTGGATTCCTATTAATTTGGCCATCGGTTAATCAGAGCGGCCACTTATTTGGGACAACTCTCAAAGAACAAAGCTAATTGAAAAAAATTGCTGGGATTCACTTCATTTATTTCGGACACTATGCTGCTTAATTGGAGCAAGAGATGTTGCTAAATATTTTCTAACTAGCATCAGTCTTGTGCACTTGAGTGGCTGTTAGATACTACACTATGCTTAAAGTGAACAGTTTTTAAATAGCATCAGTTATTTGTGTTTGTGTTCCAAAAGCAGTGATTTTTTTCAATGATAGTTGGCAAGAAATAAGAATTAAGGGAATTCAGACCGTTTTGCTCACGGTGGTTTCTAGCTTACAAGCTTGGAGATGTCAGAAATGGCCGGGAGTGAAAATGAATCAATTTCTCTACTTCAACAAGTTAGGAATTATGAAGAATTTGAAGATATCAATAGTCATCTCGCAGGTTACAATGAAAATGAAGATTTGGAGTGTGCAGTCATCGAAAAGATTGTATAAAGGCTGTCTACGCTGATTTTGTTCATTTAGAGTCAATTAAAAGAACACAGGAGCATAGACTGGATGGATTTCTCCGTCAATACCTATTAGCAACTAATACACTGTTTTATAGTTCTCTAGTAGTATTAGTAGTTTCCTAGTTCGAATTTTTCTGTATTTTATTTAAATACATATTTTGTTACTCAGTTTTTTAATATGTTTTTTAATTAGTTCAATGAAACTTAGGCTAATTGTAGCAGCTACTTAACTAGGCCAAAATGCACTAGTCCTGATGTATCCCAATTAACCATAAACTACTCTACTGACCTGAGATTCATTTCCTTGTGGATATTCCTAGTAAGTACCAAGAAACACAATGACAAACTGCACACAAACAAAGACGGACAAACAACCAATGTGCAAAAACAAGAAGTAGTGCAAATGCAAACGCGTAAATAAACAAACAAACAGCCTGACAAACCTGTTGGAATTCTTTGAGGAGATTACAAGTAGAATACAGTAGGGGATGCAGTGGATATTGTATATTTGGACTTTCAGAAGGCCTTTGACAAGGTGCCACAGATGGTGCTTACCAAGTTAAGAGCCCATGGTATTACAGGAGAGTTACTAACATGGTTAGAACATTGGCTGATTGGTAGGAGGCCGTGAGTGGGAATAAAAGGATCCTTTTCTGGTTGGCTGCCAGTGACTAGTGGTGTTTCACAGGGGTCAGTGTTGGGACCACTTCTTTTTATGCTGTATATAAATGATTTGGATGATGGAGTAGGTGGCTCTGTTGCCAAGTTTGCAGATGATACGCAGATTGGTGGAGGGGCAGGTAGTGTTGAGGAAACAGGTAGGATGCAGAAGGACTTAGACAGATGAGGAGAATGGGCAAGAAAGAGGCAAATGAAATACAATGTTGGAAAATGCATGGTCGTGCACTTTGGTAGTAGAAATAAGTGTGCAGACTATTTTCTAAAAAGGGAGGAAATCCAAAACTCTGAGATGCAGAGGGACTTGGGAATCCTTGTGCAGAACACCCTAAAGGTTAACTTGCAGGTTGAGTCGCTGGTAAGGAAGGCAAATGTAATGTTAGCATTCATTTCAAGAGGTCTAGAATACAAGAGCAAGGATGTGATGCTGAGGCTTTATAAGGCACTGGTGAGGCTTCACCTTGAGTATTGTGAACAGCTTTGGGCCCCTCATCTTAGAAAAGGTGTGCTGGCATTGGAGAGGATCCAGGGGAGGTTCACAAGGATGATTCCAGGAATGAAAGCGTTATCATACAAGGAACGTTTGATGGCTTGGGTCTGTACTCGCTGGAATTCAGA
This sequence comes from Mobula birostris, assembly GCF_030028105.1. Taxonomy (NCBI): domain Eukaryota; kingdom Metazoa; phylum Chordata; class Chondrichthyes; order Myliobatiformes; family Myliobatidae; genus Mobula; species Mobula birostris. Next base: position 10,330,678 of record NC_092370.1, read on the forward strand.
AGGATGAGGGCGGATCTCATTGAAACCTTTTGAATGTTGAAAGGCCTAGACAGAGTAGACGTGGAAAGGATGTTTCCCATGGTGGGAGAGTCTAGGACAAGAGGGCACAGCTTCAGGATAGAGGGTCGCCCTTTCAAAACAGAGGTGCGGAGAAATTACTCTAGTCAAAAGGTGGTGAATTTGTGGAATTTGTTGGCACATGCAGCTGTGGAGGCCAGGTCATTGGGTGTATTTAAGGCAGAGACCTATAGGTTCTTGACTGGATATGGCATCAAAAGTTATGGGGAGAGGGCTGGGAACTGGGGTTGAGGAGGAGAAAAATAAGCATCAGCCATGATTAAATGGCAAATGACCTAATTCTGCTCCTATGTCTTATGGTCTTAAATAAATAAATACATATATACATAAATAAATAAGTAAATAAATATTGCAAACATGTGCTGTAGAGTCATTGAAAGTGAGTCCATAGGTCATGGAATCAGTTTAGTGTTGAGTTGAGTGTTGTTATTCGCGCTGATTCAGTTTGAGGGCAATAACTTTTCCTAAAGCTGGTGGCATGGGACCTACGTCTTCTGTACCTCCTGCCTGATGGTTGCAGCGTGAAGAGAATTTCATTTACAGGTGGCATGAGAACTTTGCTGACATGATTCCCTGAACTGTGTTATTGTCTTGGCGGTGGGGGGGGGGCTGTGGGTAGAGGTGGGGAGGGCTGGCAGTGTCTTTTGTTATTGCTTTTTCTGCTGCATCAGGTCATTTTGTTCTCCTTTGCACTCGTGTACTGAAGATTGATAATAAATGATATTGAATCTTGAATGATGTCACTCGTTATCCCCTCTGTAGCCTCTTTCAGTCTGGAGCATTGGAGCCTCTGTATCAGGCTGTGATACAACTAGTCAGAATACTCTCCACTGTGCATCTGTGGAAGTTTGCAAGAATCCAGAGACATAGCAAATCTCCTCAAACGCTCAATGCTTTTACTTTACTTTTATACTTTATACTTTATTGTCGCTAAACAATTGGTACTAGAACGTACAATCATCACAGCGATATTTGATTCTGCACTTTACGCTCCCTGGATTACAAATATTAAATATTAAAAATATTTAAAATAGTTAAAATTAGTAAATGTTAAAAATTTAAATTATAAGTCATAAATAGAAATGCAGTAGAGCCATTGGTGTGCCTTCTTTGTAATTGCATCAACGTCTTTGTCGGAGTTTGTTTTCTGAGATGAAGATACTTAGGAACTTGAAGCTGCTCATTCTTTCCACCACTGATCCCTCAATGAGGACTGGTATGTGTTCTCCTGACTTCTTCTTCCTGAAGTCCACAATCAATTCCTTGATTGTGGTTGATCATGAGGTTGATGTTGCGACAGCACTCAACCAGCCAATCTATCTCACTGCTGTACATCTCCTCATCACTGTCTAAGGCTCTACAACAGCAGTGGTGTCATCAGTGAATTTATAGACGACACTTGAGCTGTGCCTTGCCTCACAGTCATGTGTATTGAGAAAGTAGAGCAGTGGGCTAAGCACACATCCTAATGCAATAGAATTAGTGAAAAACTACACACAAGCAAAGATTGACAAAACCAATGTGTAAAAGAAGACAACGTGAAAATATAAAGAAACATAAATAATAAATAAATAACTGGATAGATAGATAAATAAATAAATACTATTGAGAACATGAGTTGAAGAGTCCTTGAAAGTGAGTCCATAGGTTCTGAAATCAGTTCAGTGTTGGGGTGAGTTTTGTTTTCCACCCTTGTTGGAGAGCCTGGTGGTTGAGGGGTAATAACTGTTCCTGAACCTGGTGGTGTGAGTCCTGAGGCTCCTGTACCTGTTTCCCAAGAGCAGCAGTGAGAAGAGACATGGCCTGGTGACTTGGCACTAGAATGGACTTTGTTTTGTTTGTGTTTTCTCGTATAATGTGTATAATTTATGATTAATTTGTTTTCCTCATGAATGCTGCTTATCAGATTCAGATTCATTTATCATGTGTACATCAAAAAATGCTATCTGCCTATGATGCAGTTGCAAGCAAGTTTTTCCTTGCAACTAAACGTAGACGTACTTGGCAATAAACTTGACTTTGACTATGCAGAGCAAGGAAGTAATGTTGCGACTTTCTAAAACTTCAGTAAAGCCTCATCAGGAATATTGCATTCAGTTCTGGTCACTACATTTTAGGAAGGAGGGTGCAGAAGGAGTTCACCAGGATGCTGTCTGGATTAGAAGGCATGTGCTGTAGGGAGAAGTTGGACAAACTTGGATTGTTTTGTCTGGAGCGCAGGAGGCTGAGGAGAGCCCAGGTAGGAGTTAATAAGATTCTGAGAAGTGCGTATAGATAGACAGCAGATTTCTTTTTTTCCCAGGTTGAAATGTCTAATACCAGAAGGTATGCATTAATGGTGAGAGGAGGTAAATTCAAAGGAGATGTATGGGCCAAGTCTTTTACACAGAGAGTGGTGGGCGTCTGGTATGTGCTGCCTGGGGTGTTGTTGGAGGCAAATTTGATAGAGGCATTTAAGGGACTCTTAAATAATTACATGAGTGTGAGGAAAATGGAAGGATATGGACATGTGTAGGCAGAAGGAAGTAGTTTAGTTGGGCATTTAAATACATGGTAGCAATTTGTTAGTGTAATGTTTTACTGCTACTGCTGTAAAGTTGGTGTTTAATTCCCGCCACTGTCTGTTTGGAATTTCTACATTTTCCCCATGACAATGTGGGTTTCCTCCAGGTGCTCCGGTTTCCTCCCTCATTCCAAAGACGTATGGTTTAGGGTTAGTAGGTTGTAGTCAGGCTATTTGGTGCTGGAATCATGGTGACACTCGTAAGCTGCCCTCATCACATCCTCGGACTGCGTTGGTTGTTGATTCAAATGATATATTTCACCACTTGTTTTGATTTTTCGATATTCATATGACAAATAAATCTAATCTTCGATCTTTTTTATCTTTTATTTGATACAATATTGTTGGCCAAAAGATCTGTTCCTGCCCTTACTGTTCTATGTTTTATCAAAATGGTGAGAATTTTCAGAATCTGGATCAAGAGCTGATTAGTGGGGTTAGTATAGATGGATACTTGACGCTCAGCATGGATGCAATGGGCTGAAGGGCCTGTCTCTGTGCTGTACAACTCAGTATGTGAAATGCAAGGTGGATTGTGTTTGAACTATTCTTGCCAGTGGTTCTAGAATTAGACAGTATCATCTGTCCCCGTGCTATTTGATTTGCACAGTGTTTAATCTTATGCTTTAATCCCGAAGCTTGACATTATAACATTAATTGAAGCACCCTCCATTCTCTTCTGCAGAAAGCTTTAAGTTTGTTTCTATGATTTTTCTCCCCCTCAAGTAACCTTACATTTTAGCAAGGATCAAGGATCAACTTTACTCACTATGTACATTTACATGAATTAGAAATTTGCTTGGTGTGTCGGTCAGGGCATGACGTGCAACTAAAAAACATCATTCAACAATTCTAAAGTACAAAGAATTATATAAAAATTAAAGTTAGAAGTTAAAATTCAGATAGGGAATGAAATGTGCATCCATTCATAAATATCAGCATGTATTTACAAGGTAAGCTGCATTACAAAGCATGGTTTAAAGTGTTTACAGTCCAGTGCAGTGACAGGGGTAATAAATAGAGGGGGCTGGTGTGGAGGCTAACTGGAATGGTTGATCAGATTAATTGCCAGGGGGAAGAAGCTTTTAAGGTGACGTGAAGCTTTTGTTTTAATAGCCCTATAGCGCTTTCCAGATGTGTGCAAGCAATGTAGGTTAATTGTAAATTGTCCTGTGATTAAGATGGGGTTAAATCTTTGGGTTGCTTTGGGTGGTGCAGTTCGGTGGACCGGAAGGGCCTGTATCTCTAAATAAATAAATACTGACATTGCTCACACATATTTTACATGTTATGAGTCCCTTTCCATACCCAGTACTGAAGTATGTGTGCATTCCATTTCCACATCGATTATGGCCACACTGCAACTCACCCTTGCCTGACATGCCTGTAAAGCAAAAGTTTCTGACAGCTATAATCTCAGTGCAGAATAGCATGGGTCAAAATGTCCTCGTGAGCAATGTTACCATATACTTAGTGGCCACTTTATTAGGTACACCTAAGTACCTGGTCATCAATGTGGTCTACTAACCAGTGTGATATTGAAATTCGGGAGGAAACCAGTGTACCCAGAGGTAACCCACGCACACACGTGAAGAACATACAAACTTTCTTATACAGGAAGCTGAAATTGACCAGCAAACTCCAATGCACTGAGCTGTACTAGCATCACACTAGCTGCTACAGTACAACTATGGTGCTCCAGTTGAGTATTAAGATGATAAACTTATTCCCTCATGGTTTTTGATACTGTCAGGTATGTAAACTTTGTTATCTAGCCTGGAGACCAGAGACTAGATGTCCAGAGGCCAGTCCTGGAGTTGGAGGACTGTCTGTGTGTATGGGTAGGAAGGAGGGAGGAAAGAGGCTTGTTTTATTGCTTGTTGTGTTCTGTGTTGCTCTGCTGAGCATTGTAGAAATGCTATGTTGGCGCTGGAATGTGTGGCAACACTTGTGGGCAGCCCCTAGCACATCCTTGTGTGTGTTGGTTGTTAACGCATTTCACTATATGCATCGATGTATGTGTGATAAATTTTATTTTGTTATTAAATTTTATTTTGAAAATCAACCCAACCTAGTTGTTCCTCAAAGTAATTTTATGCAGACTTTACAAAGGGTGGTTACCCCTGGCCTGGCGATCTCTGGCTCTAGAGATGTACGGTGGGAGCATTCTGATCCCACCTGGTGTCAAGGTGCCAGTGCACAGGATCGCAAGAGGCTGCCGAGGACATCTTCAGAAGGCAGTGCCTCAAGAACTTGGCATCCATCATTAAAGACCCTCACTCTCTGGGACATGCCCTCTTCTCATTACTACCATCAGGGAGGAGTGTTGCAGGTACTTGGGTAGGTAGTGGATACAGAAGAGAGGAAACTGTGTGGACTAGGTTAAGGCTGGGGCACTGTGCATTAAACAAAACATTGAAAATAATAGGGAAACACCAGACAGGATTGTGTGAGGAATGTCAGGAAGAGGAGTCAGTAGAACATGTAGTGCTGAGTTGCGGGAAGTATGGGATACAGAGAGAGATGATGAGAATTAATCTAAGGGAATTGGGGGTGCAGGAATTCATATTAAAAGGATTGCTGGGCATGGGTGAGAGAGCACAGGTTAGGGTATTTTTAGCTTTCTTAAGGGGTACAGGGTTTTTTTTATAGGATATGATGGATAAGCAGGAATAGGGTACTAGAATTGCCAAAAATGGGAGGATAAAGTGTAGGTTAGGATGTGTGTGTGTGTGTGTGAGAGAGAGAGAGAGAGAGAGAGATTGGGTGAAGGAATTTGGAATGTAAGTCTATTGCACACTGTGGAGCAGAAGGTGGCAGTAATGCACCATTAAGCTGGGTGCCAACCACCATAAAATAAGACGGAGAAGAAGAAGAAGAAGAAGGCCATCAGGGAGGAGTATAGAAGCCTGGAGACTCGCACGCAACGTTTGAAGGACAACTTCTTTTCCTCTGCCATCAGATTTGTGAATAGTCCACAAACATTGCTGCCACAAAGCAACAAATTCACAACATAGGTCAATGATATACTGATTTTGATTCCGTGTGGATAATGGGACTTCTTCCCCCCTCTCCCTGCCATCGGATTTCTGAATGGTCGATGAGCACTATCTCAATATTCCTCTTTACTGCAACTTATTTTTTATTGTAACATAGTTATTTTTATGTATTACATTGTACTGCTGCCACAAAACCACAGATTTCATGACATATTTTGGATAATAAATCTAATTCTGATTCTGTAAGCTTGCCAGTCTTGAGGAACAATGAGAACATGCAATTCTGAGTACAAAGGCAGAGAATTGCTTACATAGTACAGATCTGATTTCAAAAGCAAAGAAAATCAGCAGATGCTGGAAATCTGAAATGAAAATTTAAAAAAACAGGGTCACTCAGCATGTCAGGAAGCATTTGTGGAGTGAGAAATAAAGTTAATGCTTCTTCAGCAGAGATTTATTTGGAAGGTTGAGTTCAAGAGTTGTGAAGTAATGTTGCAGCTCTATAAAACCCTGGTTAGGCCACACTTGATATATTGTGTTCAGTTCTGGTCATCTCATTATGGAAAGCTTGTGCAAGCTTTAGAGAGGGTGCAGAGGAGATTTGCCAGGACACTGCCTGGATTAGGGAGCATGTCTAATCTGTTTAAGATGAGTGAGCTAGGGCTTTTCTCTTTGGAGCAAAGGAGAATGCGAGGTGACTTGATAGAGGTGTACAAGATGTTAAAATTCAATAATCAAGTGAATAGCCAGAGACGACTTCCCAGTGAGGAAATGGCAAGTACAAGGGGGCATAATTTTAAGGTGATTGGAGGAAGGTCTAGGAGCTGTTGTCAGAGGTAAGTTTTTATTGCACAGAGAGTGGTGGATGTTTCAATAAGGTTGAATGGGTACATTGAATGTCAGAGAAATGGGCGCAGCATACATCCTGAAATCTTTTTCTTTGCAAACATCCACGAAAACAGAGGAGTGCCCCAAAGAATGAATGACTGTTAAACCTTAGAATCCAAAAGCCCCTCCCACGCACAAGCAGTAGCAAGACAACGACGGCACCCCATCGGCAAAAAAACATCGGTGCCCCCCCACCGAGCTCTCAAGCAAAGCATCAATAAAGGCACAGACTTGCATTACCCCAAAGACTACTTGTTCACCCAGTAATTCAACATACCACAGGCTCTCTCTCTCTGTCTCCCCCTAATAAGGAAAAAAGAGATATCTCTGTTTCACAGTGAAAGGGGAGACATAACATATAGCTCGCTGATTTATGATGTTAAAAGTCTATTGTATCGCTTTTTCTGAGCTCTGAGCTCAGAGAGCCGGCCCCAGAAAGGCTCAAGCCTCTGGACACACAGCCTATGGTAGCTAACCTGCTGCTCCTAATGTTCCATGTTCTCCTGTGACGCCTCAGTCAGGGGCACTGGCCTGGAATCAGCCCCTCTCCGGAGCCACGAAAATCTGACACCCTGAAGGCACGCTAGTCTTCCAGGCCGTGTTTTGGGATATCAGAAAGCGGCTGGTTGTGAGGCCCTGAGAGCGGGTCCCATTCCCGCAAAGAACCGAAGTCAGAGTGTAACTCCAGGTCAGGGTCTTCAAAAGAACCTTGAACAAGTAAAAAAGAGTATCAAAGATGGAAATAGAGCTGTTTCCAAAGTTGCTAGCAAAGGAGTTATTGTTTAGCTCCAGGTGTAGCACATGTGTGGAATGTGCTGCCAGGCATGGTGACAGATACATCAGGGACATTTTAGAAACACTTATATAGGCACATGGATGGTTTGTGTAGGAGGGAAGGGTTAGATTGGTCTTTGAGTGGGTTATAAGGTTTGCAAAACATCATGGGCTGAACGCTGCACTATTCTATTCAATAGGAGGATGACATGAGAGTGGGGGATAACACTCTCTGCATTGCATCAGTGAAATAGCATGGTGGCATGACTGGATCCATAGCTGCATTAAGAGTAACACTCACAAAATGCTGCAGGGACCCAGCAGGTTCAGGCAGCATCTATAGAGGAGAATAAACAGTCGACTAAGAGTGTAAAGGGGTTTGCATACGTCATGTTTGTCAGATCATTGTGTTTGATATGACAAAAGGATGACAGGAATGAAGGTAGGACCGATTAGAGATAAAGGTGGGAAGATGTGCCTGGAGGCTGTGGAAGTGAGCAAGGTCCTCAATGAATACTTCTCTTTGGTATTCACCAATGAGAGGGAACTTGATGACAGTGAGGACAATATGAGTGAGGTTGATGTTCTGAAGCATGTTGATATTAAGGATGTTGTCCCCTTGTTCAAAAAAGGTAGTAGGGATAGTCCGGGTAATTATAGACCAGTGAGCCTTGCGTCTGTGGTGGGAAATCTGTTGGAAAAGATTCTTAGAGATAGGATCTATGGACATTTAGAGAATCATGGTCTGATCAGAGACACCCAGCATGGCTTTGTAAAGGGCAGATCGTGTCTAACAAGCCTGATTGAGTTCTTTGCGGAGGTGACCAGGCATATAGATGAGGGTAGTGCAGTGGATGTGATCTATATAGATTTTAGTAAGGCATCTGACAAGGTTCCACACGGTAGGCTTATTCAGAAAGTCAGAAGGCATGGGATCCAGGGAAGTTTGGCCAGGCAGATTCAGAATTGGCTTGCCTACAGAAAGAAGAGGGTCGTGGTGGAGAGAGTACATTCAGATTGGAGGGTTGTGACTAGCGGTGTCCCACAAGGATCAGTTCTGGGACCTCTACTTTTCGTGATTTTTATTAACGACCTGGATGTGGGGGTAGAAGGGTGAGTTGGCAAGTTTGCAGACGACACAAAGATCGGTGGTGTTGTGGATAGTGTAGAGGATTGTCGAAGATTGCAGAGAGACATTGCTAGGATGCAGAAGTGGGCTGAGAAGTGGCAGATGGAGTTCAACCTGGAGAAGTGTAAGGTGGTACACTTTGGAAGGACAAACTCCAAGGCAGAGTACAAAGTAAATGGCAGGATACTTGGTAGTGTGGAGGGGCAGAGAGATCGGGGGGTACATGTCCACAGATCCCTGAAAGTTGCTTCACAGGTAGATAGGGTAGTTAGGGTGTTAGCTTTCATAAGTCGAGGGATAGAGTTTAAGAGTCGCGAGGTAATAATGCAGTTCTATAGAACTCTGGTTAGGCCACACTTGGAGTACTGTGTCCAGTTCTGGTTGCCTTACTATAGGAAGGATGTGGAAGCATTGGAAAGGGTACAGAGGAGATTTACCAGGATGCTGCCTGGTTTAGAGAGTATGCATTATGATCAGAGATTAAGGGAGATAGGGCTTTACTCTTTGGAGAGAAGGAGAATGAGAGCAGACATGATAGAGATATACAAGATATTAAGAGGAATAGATAGAGTGGACAGCCAGTGCCTCTTCCCCAGGGCACCACTGCTCAATACAAGAGGACATAGCTTTAAGGTAAGGGGTGGGAAGTTCAAGGGGGATATTAGAGGAAGGTTTTTTACTCAGAGAGTGGTTGGTGCATGGAATGCACTGCCTGAGTCATTGGTGGAGGCAGATACACTAGTGAAATTTGGAGAAATTTAAGGTGGGGGGTTATATGGGAAGCAGGGTTTAAGGGTCAGCACAACATTGTGGGCCGAAGGGCCTGTACTATGCTGTACTATTCTATGTTCTATGTTCTAATAACTGGAGGGAGGAATAAATAAAATTGTTGGTACTTTGGGAATGGTATAGGGATATTTGTTGATTTGTTATGTGCCATGTTGTATAACATGGCCAGTCATGGACTTTCTATGACCAAGATTGTTCTTGGCAAGTTTTTCTACAGAAGTAGTTTGCCATTAGTTTCTTCCGGGTGACCCCAGAAGTTATCAATACTCTTCAGAGATTGTCTGCCTGGCATTAGTGGTCGTATAATCACGACTTGTGATATGGACCAGCTGCTCATGCGACCATCCACCACCTGCTCCCATGGCTTCACATGACCCTGATCTGGGGGGGCGGGGTGCTAAGCAGGTGTTATACCTTGCTCAATATCGACCTCCTTTGGTAGAGACGTATCTCCACCCCACCACCCACATAGTGATATAGTAACTGACACCAAGGTAATGTGTTCCAAGCAATCTGGGTGCAAGATTAGTTTAAAATTCTTGCCTAATAATCAATCTGCATTTAATTTATGGTTAAAAAGTTGAAATTTTTTTGGAATCTCTGAACAGTTATAGGATTATTTTTTGATTTGCGGTATATTTCTTTTATGGAGTCATCCTAGTGATACTGAAATCTTACTCCCCACCATTTGATTTCTGTACGACCCATAAACCCACGACAGCTACTTCACTCTTGCTCTTTTGCATTATTCCTTTATTTATGTTTTGTAACATATAGTAATTTTTATGGGTTGCACTGTACATCTGCCACTAATCAACAAATTTCACAACATGCACTCAGTGGTCACTTTATTAAGTATACCTGTATATTAGTGCAAATCATTTATTCATGTGTGGCACCTTTTCAAATGCCTTTTGAAAATCTAAGTAAGTGACATCCACTGCCTTTCCTTTGTTCACTCTGCTGGTTACTTCAGATTTGTCAGATTTGTCAGGCAGGATTTCTCTTCATGCTGACTTTGACTTATTTTATCATTAGTCTCCAAGTACTCTGAAACCTCATCCTTAATATAGACTCCAGCACTTTCCCAACCACTGAGGTTAGGTTAACTGGCCAATAATTTCCATTCTTTTGCCTTAGAGTAGAGTGACATTTGCAATTCTCCAGTCCTCCGGGACCATTCCAGAATCAAGTGATTCTTGAAAAATCATGACCAATATCATCCGTTTTCCTCTCTCAGGACTCTGGAATGTAGTCCAGGTGACTTATCCAGCTTAAGACCTTTGAGTTTGCCTTGCACTTTTTCCTTTATAATAGCAATGGTACTCACTCCTGCTCCCTGACACTCACGGACCTCTGGCACACTGCTAGTGTCTTCCACAGTGAAGACTAATGCAAAGTACCCATTAAGATAATCTGCCATTTCTTTGTCCCCCATTGATACCTCACCAGCATCATTTTCCAGTGGTCCAATATCAACTCTCTCCCACTCACTTTTGCTACCTTTTATGCCCTTTCCTTGGCTTTTATGCAATCCTAACCTCCCTTGTGAGCTACGGTTGCCTACCCCTGCCATTTGAGAACTTCTCCTGTGGGACATATCTATCCTGTGCCTTGTGAACTATTCCCAGAAACTTCAGCCACCTCTGTTCTGCCATCATACCTGACAGTATCCCCCTCCAAACCACCTAGGCATGCTCCTCTCTCTTGCCTCTATAATTCCCTTTATTCCATTGTTATACTGATACATGTAACTTATGCTTCTCCCTCTCAAATTGCAGTATGAATTCAATCAAATTCTGATCACTGTCTCCTTGGGATTCCTTTACATTAAGCTCCCTAATTGTTGTTGTTGTTGTTGTTGTTGTTCGTCCTTTGTAGTCGAAGGTGACCATGGCTTCAAAGTCAAATGGGAGATTGGTGGCTGTGGGTCCGGAGGTGACTGATGAGGCCAATCCGGGCCCTGAAGGCTCGCCCACATGTGAGACACAAGTGGGTGGGTGCTGTCGTGGTGGTGGATGCTGCTTGGGCCTTGCGCACAGCACGCTTTCGTTGCGCCTCGATGACGCACCTGACTTCAGCTGCACGGGCTCCTGTGGTGATCTTGCTGTGCCAAGCTGGACGGTCGAGGGCAAGTGTCTCCCACGTGTTGATGTCGACACCCAGGCCTTTGAGGGACGCTTTGAGGCAGTCTTTGTAACGTTCCTTCTGCCCCCCGACTGAGCGCTTGCCCTGACACAGTTCTCTGTACAGCAGCTGCTTAGGCAATCGGCTATCTGGCATTCTGACCACATGTCCAGCCCACCTGGCTTGGACTTTCAGCAGGAGGGAGTAGAGGCTGCAGAGCCCAGCTCGTTCCAGGATTTCCGTGTCGGGGAAGCTGCCTAATAAGATCTGGCTTATAACACAACACTCAATCTAAGGTAGCCTTTCCCTGAGTAAGCTCAAGCACAAGCTGCTCTAAAAAGCCATCTTGTAGGCATTCAACAAATTCCCTCTCTTGTGATCTGACACCAACCTGATTTTCCCAATCTCCTTGCATAGTGAAGTCCCCCATTACAATTTGGCATTACCCTTATTATCTGCGTTTTCCAGCTCCCTTTGCAATCTCAACCCCATATATTGGCTACTATTTGGAGGCCTATATATGATTCCCATAATGTTTGCAGTTTCTTAACCCCATCCACAAAGATTCAACATTCTCTAACCCTATGTCACCTCTTTCTAAGGATGTAATTCTATCTCTTACCAATAGAGCCACACCACCGCCTATGCCTTCCTGCCCGTCCTTTCTGTATAAAGTATATCCTTTGATATTAAACTCCCAACTATGGCTTTCTTTCAGCCACGACTCAGTGATGCCCACAATGTCATACTGACCAATACACCACAAGTTCGTTCACCTTATTCCGAAGACATTTAAATCCAGTACCTTTAGTACTGCACTCGTCACTCTTTTGAGGTAGGATCATTGGTGAGCTTTCTTAGCCATGGCATCAATGTAATTGAACCAAGATAGGCTGTAGGTAATGTTGACTCATAAGAACTTGAGTTTCTTCACCCTGTCATCCTCAGCACCATAAAGAGGAGCATAAACAGGAAACAATACACCTGTGCACCTCTTCCAGAAGTCCATAATTAGCTCTTTTGCTATGGTAACACTGAGGGATGGTGGTGGGTCCCATATCTCCTTCCTGTGCTCCAACTGATTCTGGTTTGAGATACAGCCCTGCAGCCCACTACCATGGTGTCATCTGCAAACTTGGTGTTGCAAACCAAACAAATGTTGGTTTGTTGACTGCTTTCAGCAGATCTACAAAGGAGACCGACAGAACATTAGGTTCTCGTATATCATAATCTGGCAAATGTCTTCGATTACCCTTCCATTCACAGAAGGAAGGATAAATACTCCTGAGAGCAAGAAGGTTTACTACAGTTTGCCTAATAGGAGACTAATTTGTTGAGCAAGCTTTCATTTCCTTAGTCTTGTTTCAATGATTTATGCTTCTTCTGAAAGAGAGCTAGTGCAGTTAAATACTCTTCTGTGATGCTTCCAATAACTTTTCATATCATCAGATCGAGCAGGGCAGTTTTTTTTAAACGTATCAAAGACTTCAGTAATAAACAGGTTCCATCTGCTAAAGGCATGAAAATTGGCTGTGAGAGGACATTTGTGTGGATTGTTTCAAAGAATATACTCTATACTTTATTGTCGCCAAACAATTGGTACTAGAACGTACAATCATCACAGCGATATTTGATTCTGCACTTCACACTCCCTGGTTTACAAATATTAAATATTAAAAGTATTAAAAATAGTTAAAATTAGTAAATATTAAAATTTAAAATTATAAATCATAAATAGAAAATAGAAAAATGGGAAGTATGGTATTGCAAAAAAAACAAGAGGCAGGTCCAGATATTTGGAGGGTACGGCCCAGATCCAGGTCAGGATCCATTCAGCAGTCTTATCACTGAGGATATGAGGACCTGCAAACCATTTTCCGAAAGTCATCCAGAATATTTGTGTTTAGGACTAAGGATAATACTTTGCCAAGTCCAATAGACTCTGTATTTTAATGTCCAGAGATGAAACATAGGGCCAACATTTCTCTTCCACCAAGTAAGATGGTGCCTTCTCTCACAACTGCTCTGAAAGGACTGTCATGGTTATATACCTATATCAGGTGATTGGATATTCACTCACAATCTAAAACATTCTTCCTCATTTTCTCAGCTGAATTATTTCAACTGAAAACTGAGGTCCACTAATAATCTATATTTTTCAAAAAAGTGGATGGCTTGTAGACCAACATGGGAACTGCAGATTCTTTCATGGATAGAACAGGAGATATTTGTGGGTGAGTAGTTTAATGGGTTTTACACTGGGCCTCAGTGTGCTCCCAGTGGATAGACTCAAGGTTTTCTGTGATATCTCCAATGCTTCTTCTCCACTTTGAATGGACATGGACTGGAAGTTTCCAGGAATCAGTGGAGAATGTTGCACTTGTTCAAGGAGTCTTTAAGAATGTCTTTGAATCTTCTCTGCCTGTCTGCCAAGGCTCCTTCTTTTGAGTAACCAGGATTGAACCATGTTCTGTTTCCAGGGTTTCTCTGTGGGCTTATCCAGATTTGTTGAGGTAAGAATTTTTTTTTGATCTTTGCCTCATTTTTTGATGTACACTGATGAGAACAACCCTTTTTATGATGCGTTTGAGTTTAATTCTCACAATGATAGTGAATCTTTAATGAAAATAGAACAAAAAGTAGGATTGTTCGTGGATCATAAATACAAGAGATTCTGCAGATGCTGGAAATCTTGAGCAACACGCACAACGTGCTGGGGCACCTCAGCTAGTCAGGCATGTATTAATTTAGCCCAGTAGGCTCCAAAGATCATTATAAATTAGTACTGTAACTTATTTGTGCTGATCAAATAAGCAACACTAGAAGTCAAAGGTCAAAGGTAAATTTACTGGACACCAGTAAAAAAACTGAAAATGTTGGAAACTGTCAGCAGTGCCTGTGAAAAATGAGACAGGATTGACATTTCATATCAACAAGCTGATGAAGCCACATCGATAATAGAAAATGGAAGACTATGTTGGAGGGAAAGGTTAGATTGATCTTGGAGTAGGTTAAAAGGTTGGTACACGTCATTGGCCAAAGTGCCTGTACTGTGCTGTAATGTTCTATGTTCTATAAAATGTTAGTGTTGTATCTCACTCCATTTATGCAGCATGGCAGGCTGAATATTCCTTAAAACTTCTGTTTTATTTTATTTGTGATCAGAAAACCCAGTCCTCTGATCTGCCTTCTAGTTCAGCACCACTCAGAGCTGCATGTGAAATCTCATAGATTCAGAGGTCAAAGATTTTCTCCTTAACCACTGTTCCCTCTAAGCTCAACAGATGTGTGGTCACGCAGTAACTGAAATGCTTCAGCGCACATAACCTTTGTTGCCACACAGCTGGAGTTTTCTGTTACGTAATGTTAATTTTGAAATCATGCCAGTATAATTTTGAAATCTATGCTAATATAATTGTGAAATACTCTGTAATTAATTGTGTTAATGAATATAATCCATAAATTTCCTAAATAATAAACATACCGTAACCTTTTAGACATTTTAGAACTTCAACCTATTTACCTTGTCAGTGTTTCAAGTTACAACACTGTTGAAAATTCTGACAATAAACACAGAATGGAAATCGATAGCTCATTGTTAATAAACTGCTGGAGCGCTGAACACTGATGATGTCTACTTGATACTCATTGTATGTATATTACAAAAAAACATTTAAAGTACTGCACAGTTTCAAACCATCTAAAAATTTCCTGCTCAGATTAATGGTTGGGCTATGCACCTGTAAAAGAGCTTAGAGGGAACGTTGTCGGTAACTTGGAATTGTTTCCTGTGCTCCAGCACAGTATTTCCCTTTGGGATCAGGTTTATCAAATTACTTTATCAGTATAATAGGTCCTTCTCCATCTCATGTTTTCACATACGGGACTCCTTAACCTTCTTGATTGTACAGTTATGTTAACATACTCTTTATTAGTTACACCTGTATACCTGCTCATTAATGCAAGTATATAATCAGCCCATCATGTAGCAACAACTCAATGCATAAAAGCATGCAGACATGGTCAAGAGATTATGTTGTTGTTTAGACCAAACATCAGAATGGGGATGAAATGTGATGTAAGAGACTTTGGCTGTGGAATGATTGTTGGTGCCAGACATGGTGGTCTGAGTATCTCAGAAACTGCTGATCTCCTGGGATTTTCACACAGAACAGTTTACAGAGACTGGTGCAATAAACCAAAGATATCCAGTCCTGCTGAACGGTGTCAGCCCGAAACGTTGACTGTACTATTTTCCATAAATGCTGCCCGACTTGCAGAGTTCCTCCAGCATTTTGTATATATTGCTTGGATTTCCAGCATCTGCAGATTTTCTCTTGTTTGTGATTGAACATCCAGTGAATGGCAGTTCTGTGGGAGAAAATGCCTTGTTTGTGAGACAGGTCAGAGGAGATTGGCCAGGCTGGTTTACACTGAAAGGAAGGTAACAGTAACTCAAATAACCACACGTTACAACAGTGGTGTACAGGAGAGAATCTCTGAATGCACAACATATTGAACCTTGAAGTAGGTGGATACAGCAGCAGAAAACTATGAACATACACTCAGTGGAGATACCTAATAAAGTAGCCACTGAGTGTATAATTTACTTGAGATTCAGATTCAGATTTATTTATCACATGTACATCAAAACATGTAGAGAATTGCACCATTTGCATTAACAACCAATAATCCCAAGTATGTGCTATGGGTAAGTGTTTCCACACATTCCTGCACCAGCATAACATGCCCACAATGCTCAGCAGAACAGAACATACCAAGCAACAAAATAACAACAGCAAAACAAGCCTCGTTCCACCTGCCCACCACCCACACACATACACAATCTTCTAACCCCGGGACAGGCCATCTTCGGCCTTCCGCCCACAGTGGACTTGCAGACACTGGGCTCAGGCTTACCCAGAGGGCTCGCAGAGATTCGTAGGCTTGGGATTCTGGACTTCCGATTGACCTCTGGGCTTTGATCTTTGGTATCGACTCGTGGATTTGCCTCTGACATGAATTAAGGCTTTGGATGAAGGCCCAAACTCCAGGCCTCGAATGCCAGATTTGCCAATAACAGGATACCGAATCTCTCCACCTTCTGCCGTCCCAGTATCCACCACTCGACCACATACAGTTCCATGATCTCTATACCTTATTCAGTGAAGGGACCTAGACAAGCTGTTCTGTGCAGATATCACAGATATCTATGGAAATGAACTGATTCATTTTGTACACCTGGATATATATATAGTATTAACTGTTAAGTCAGCTATCACACCCATACACACTATTTCTTACAGTTCATCTGATCCTGTCATATATTAACTCTTTGGATTAACTCTTTTTTCTGTACTAATACAACCAAATACAAATCAGAATCAGGTTTAATATCACTGGCCTATGTCATAAAATTTGCTGTTATGAGGCAGCGGTACATTGCAATAAATAATAGTAAAAACTACAAATTACAATAAGAAGTATATATATATATTTTTTTTTTTGAAAAAGCTAAATTAACACACATAAAATGCTGGAGGAACTCGGCCGGTCAGGCAGCATTTATGGAAAAGAGTAAACGGTCGATGTTTCCGGCCGAGACCCTTCATGGGGATTGAGAAGGAAGGGGGAAGGAGCCTGAATAAACAGGTGGGGGGGGAGGGGAAAGAGACTAGCTGGAAGGTGATAGGTGAAGCAAGGTGGGTGGGAAAGAATTAAATAAGTAATGCAAAAAGAGAAAAAAAAAACAGAAAACAGCCTGTATTCCTACCTATCCTATCATTCCCAGATGAAGAAATTCCATATATAATACCATATATTAAACCTTTAGTGTTTAGGAAATGAAGAGAATAGGCCAACTTTAATACCAGTGATATCTTCATGTTGCTGTTAAAGATTAGCTTTATTTCTCACATACATTGAAACATATTCCGTCTGTGTCAACGACCAACACAGTCTGAGGATGAGCTGGGGGCAGCCTGCAAGTGCAGCTATGCTTCCGGTGCTAACATAGCTTGCCCACAACTTATTATTAACCCTAACACGTACATCTTTGGAATGTGGGAGGAAACCTACGTGGTCATGGGGAGAAGGTATGAACTCCTTTCAGACAGTGGTGGGAACTGAACTGGGGTCGCTGGAGCTGTAAAGCGTTACATTCACCGCTATGCTACTGTGTCACCCAGTCTCTGCCTTAATTACACTACTGTGCAAAAGTCTTAGGCACCCTAGCTATATATATGTGCCTAAGGCTTTTGCACAGTGCTGTATATTTCAAGTGGTTGTTAGGAAACATTTTTTTCCTGGAAGGTGTCAATCATCTGAGGTATTCTTGTGGCTGCATTCATCCACATTGATGTCACAGCCAAGAGGGCTCACCAAAGCCTCTGCTTCCTCAGGAGGATAAAGACATTTGGCTCTTACTAATTTTTATCAATGCACCATTGAAAGCACTCTGTTTGGATGCATAACGGTTTGGTATGGTAACAGCTCTGCACGTGACCGCAAGAAACTGCAGCGAGTTGTGGACACAGCTCAGCACGTCCCAGAAACCAGCCTCCCCTCCACAGACTCTGTATATTTCTCACAGCCCCAGTAAAGCAACCAGCATAATCAATACTACATCCATCCCACATATTCTCTCTTCTTCCCCTTCCATCAAGCAGAAGGTATAAAAGTCTGAAAGCACATACCGCCAGGCTCAAGGACAGCTTCTATCCCATTGTTATCAGACTCTTCAACTGACCTCTTGTACAAAAAGATGGACTTTTGGCCTTACAATCTACCTTGTTATGATCTTGCACTTTATCATTTACCTTCACTGCACTTTCTCCGTAGCCTTTCCACTTTATTGTTATTGTTTTACCTTTTTCTAGCTCAATGCACCCTGTATTAGTTTGATTTGTATGAACAGTGGGCAGATAAGCTTTTCACTCTAGAAGCATGTGACAATGCCAATACCAAGATTCAAGTACATTTATTATCAAAGAATGTATAAATTATACAACCTTAAGATTTGTTTGCTCACAGGTAGCCACACAGCAAGAAACTCAAAAGAACCCAGTTAAAGAACAAAAAGAATGAAAATAAAAGTAAAAGACCAACACTTGATGCACAAGAGAAAGAAAAAAGAATCATGCAAACAATTGAAGCAAACAACAACAGCATTCTGAACCAAAAATGAATCCTCAAATCCGAACCCTGGAGTAGGCCCAAAGTCTCGCATATCAGTTCATCATATTAGCAGGCAAGGAGCACAGTAGCTGGGGCAGTTTCCTTAGCCTCAATGCCATGGAGGTGACTGCCACGCAGAGTGGGCAAAATCGGCTCTCATCCTGACTGACACCCTGTCATTTCAGTCTATCTGGACCAGCATTTAAATTGACCCAACAATGGAACAGCGTAAGGCTCTGGCGCCCTGGATAGAGGAATGAAGATCGTGGAGAGGGAGTGAAATCGACTCTTGGGATGACATTTAAATTGTCTAAACAGCGATTCATTCCTCACACTAGGACCCAGGCACTGCTTCTGTGCAAGAGCTCTGGCCTACACCATGTTGCCAGAGCAAGTGGAGAATATTCAGATACATTCTGACATGCTTTGCGGAGAGCCATTCCCTGTAGGATACCCAGTCTCTGAGCTGATCTTGAAGCCTCTGCACATAAGACCATAAGTTCCTGAGACAAAGGAGTAGAATTATGCCATTCAGCCCGTCAATTCTGTTCTGTCATTCCATCATGGATGATTTATTATCCCTCACAACTCTATTCTTCTGCCTTCTCCATGTACTCTTTGACATCCTTACTAATCAAGAACCTATCAACTTCCGCTTTAAATATATCCAATGAATTCCACAGATTCACTACACTGTGGCTAAAGAAATTCATCTCTGTTCTAAATAGACATTATCTGAATATGATTTTCTGCTCTCCAGTCCTAGGCTCCCCCACTATATCCTCTTCACGTACTGGGCCTTAAATATTCAATAGGTTTCCATAAAACTATAAGATCTAGAAGCAAAATTAGGTCCTTCAGCCCATTGAGTCTCCTTCACAATGAGATCTTCCCTCATTCTTCTAAACAGCAAGTACAGGCCCAGAGCCATCAAATGCTCATCATATGTTAAATTATTCTCGTGAACCTCCTCTTTTCTTAGATAAGGGGCCCAGAATTACTCTCAATATCTCAAGTGGATCCAGATTAGTTTGTCCTTTATATGCACAGAAAGGAACTTTGTGCTCTTTACTCTCTCCACGGTAGAACCATTGATGTGCAATGGAGAGTGGTCAACCTGTGTCTTCCTGAAGTCCACAAATCGTTTCTTTTGTCCTGTCCAAGTTGAGATGCAGGTTGTTGTTCCCACACTATTCATTTGAAAAGACTTTCTATATCCTCTCTGCATCATTGTTGTTGATGAGGCCAGCTGCTGTAGTGTCATCAGCAAATTTGATGATGCGTTTTGAGCTGAATCTGGCAGTATCATCATGAGTCGATAGCGTCAATAGCAGCGGGCTGAGCTCATAGCCCTGGGGGTGGGGGGTGGGGTACCAGCACTCAGTCTGATAGAGCCCGAGGTGGTAGGGGAGTCTAGGATTGAAGTGCGCCACTTCAGAATACAAGGATGTCTCTTTAGAAGAGAGATGATGAGGACTTTCTTTAGCCAGAGGGAGGTGAATCTGTAGAATTCATTGCCACAGACGGCTGCGGAGGCCAAGTCATTGGGTATATTTAAAGTTTGTTGTTTATTAAGAGCGCCAAATGTTACAGGGAGAAGGCAGGAGAATGGTTTGAAAGGGATTAATCAGCCATGATAGAATGGCAGTGCAGACTCAATGGGCTGAATGGCCTAATTCTGCTCCTTTGTCTTATGGTCTTCTGGTCTAAGAATTCAAAAATTTTACCATTGTGTTCTTGAAATAACAAGATTGCTGAAGAAAAATTATGTAAATGATATATAAACAATAATCTCCATGAGGTATGTGTTTCCAAATAATCCTTATGGCCTTTTATTCAATAGGCCGGAGTCATTCAATTCCTTGTACTCTTCCTATTGCAATCTTTACAACAGATTAACATATTGTAGAACACTGTAGCACAGTAAAGGCCTTTGGACCAAAATATTGTGCCAATCTCTTAACTTACTCCATCTGATCTATCCCTCCTACATAGCCCTCAATTTTTGTGTCATCCATTGGCCTATCTAAGAGTCTCATGAATGCCTGTCTCTGCCACCATCCCTGGCAGGGCATCCCACACACTCACCACTCTCTACGTAAAACATTTACCTCTGACATTCCCCCCTATACTTTCCTCCAATCACCTTAAAATTATGCCCCCTTGTCTTCTGCCCTGGGAAAAAGTCTCTGGCTGACCACTTGATCTATGCCTCTTATCATCTATCAAGTTACCTCTTATCCTATTTCAGTCCAAAGAGAAAAGCCTTAACTTGCTCAACCTATCAAGACATGTTCTCTAGTCCAGACAGTATCCTGTTAAATCTTCCCCGCATCTTCTCTAGACCTTCATGTCTATCCAGAACAATTAAGTCCCAGGTTGTGAGATCTACAGGAATGCGTCGATATTATTATACAGATTTAAATTACTCAGCAGATTTTATTGGAGTTACAGACTCACATTTACCCAGTTCTTATTGGTAGCATTCCTGGATTACTTTGAACTTTTTTTTATCACACTGATAATTCCTTCTCAGTGGGAGTGGAATCGTTTTAACTTACTGAGAAGTGAGTAAGTAAAATTTATTGTTTAAGTAATGTCACTGGAGAATGAGACCCTAATGGTTTAATTCCCTGCCAAAAGAAACTGAAGCAATTAAACTATAAACATGAGAAAGAGTGCAGATGTTGGAAATCCAAAGCAACACACACAAAATGTTGGAGGAACTCAGCAGGTCAGGCAGCATCTGTCAGAATGAATAAACAATTGATATTTTGGGCCAAGACCTTCTTTGGGACTGGAAAAGAAGGGAGAAGATGCCAAAATAAAAAGATGTGGGGAGTGGAAGGAAGATAGCTGGAAGGCGATAGGTGAAGCTAGGTGGGTGGGAAAGGTAAAGGAATCTGATAAGAGAGGAGAGCGGACTGTAGAAAAAGGGAAGGAGAAAAAGACAGGTGACAGGCAGGTGAGAAGTGTTAAGGGGCCAGAGTGGGGAATAGAAGAGGAGAGGGGGAGTGATTTTTTACTATCAGAATCAGAATCAGTTTATTATCACTGGCATGTGACGTGAAATTTGTTAACTTAGCAGCAGCACTTCAATGCAATACATAATCTAGCAGAGAAAAAAAACATAATAATAAATAAAATAATTATTATAATAAATAAGCAAGTAAATCAATTACATATATTGGATAGATTTTTTAAAATGTGCAAAAACAGAAATACTGTGCAATAAAAGAAGTGAGGTAGTTTCCAAAGATTCAATGTTCATTTAGGAATCGTTTGGCAGAGGGGAAGAAGCTGTTCCTGAATCACTGAGTGTGTGCCTTCAAGCTTTTGTACCTCCTACCTGATGGTAACTGTGAGAAATGAGCATGCCCTGGGTGCTGGAGGTCCTTAATAACGGAAGCTGCCTTTCTGAGACACTGCTCCCTGAAGATGTCCTGGGTACTTTGTAGGCTAGTACCCAAGATGGAGCTGACTAGATTTACAACCTTCTGCAGCTTCTTTCGGTCCTGTGCAGTAGCCCCTCCATACCAGACAGTGATGCAGCCTGTCAGAATGCTCTCCACGGTACAACTATAGAAGTTTTTGAGTGTATTTGTTGACATGCCAAATCTCTTCAAACTCCTAATAAAGTATAGCTGCTACCTTGCCTTCTTTATAACTACATCAATATGTTGGGACCAGGTTAGATCCTCAGAGATCTTGACACCCAGGAACTTGAAGCTGCTCACTCTTTCCACTTCTGATCCCTCTGTGAGGATTGGTATGTGTTCCTTTGTCTTACCCTTCCTGAAGTCCACAATCAGCTCTTTTGTCTTACTGGCATTGAGTGCCAGGTTGTTGCTGCGGCATATCTCACTCCTGTACGCCCTCTCGCCACCACCTGAGATTCTACTAGGAGAAGAAATCAATATTCATGCCATCAGGTTGGAGGCTACCCAGACAGAATATAAGGTGTTGCTCCTCCACCCTGAGTGTGGCCTCATTGCGGCACACGAGTTGGGCATGGACTGACAGTAAGCTGCAATGCTATGATAGTACTGTTTGTTGTTTACCTGTGCTGCGCACTACATGTACTTTGAATTATGTTTTATTAACTTATTTGTAGTAATATTTTGTTTTATGTGCTGTGTGTGATATATGTTTCGTGGGTGCACCATGGTTTGGAGGAACAATGTTTTGTTTGTTTGTATATATGTAAAGTCAGATGACAATCCACTTGAACTTGAACTTGTACAGAGTTCCTGCTGGAAATGTGAGATAGGTTCAATAGGAGGAGCTGTTGGCTCTGGAAACTCAGCTCACTGAGTTGGGAAGGGAGAGGGAACACTGTCCATCTGTGCTGCTATACTCACTGACAGCTTGCAAAGGGAAGCACTCCTCAGTTCTATAAAGATGGAAAAATAAAGAGAAACTTCAAATCTTAAGCAGCTACTTTCCCCAAGCGGTAAGGCTGATCAACACCTCCACCCTCCACACACCCAACCACGACTACTTTATCATCTCCTGTCAGTCTCCTTTACGTATAGCCACTTGTGTATCCAGCGTCACTTTATGAACATATAATTAATCTATCTTAAGCGTTTATATGCGGAGGTACACTCGTACCCCACACCAAAAATATTCTATCAACCTTTCCGATTGCAAAATGGAGAAACTGAATTAAAACAGAAAAAAGGAACACTATAGCACAAATAAGAGAAGATCTGCAGATGCTGGATATCGAAGCAACACACACAAAATGCTGGAGGCACTCAGCAGGCCAGGCAGCATCTGTGGAAAAGAGTACTGTTGATGTTTCTGGCCAAGACCCTTCCGGAGGACTTAAATGTGCCTTAAGTACAGTGGCTTGCAAAAGTTTGGACACCCTTGGTCAAAATTTCTGTTACTGTGAATAGTTAAGTGAGTAGAAGATGAACTGATCTCCAAAAGTCATAAAGTTAAAGATGAAACATTCTTTTCAACATTTTAAGCAAGATTAGTGTATTATTTTTGTTTTGTACAATTTTAGAGTGAAAAAAAGGAAAGGAGCACCGTGCAAAAGTTTGGGCATCCCAAGAGACTTGAGCTCTCAGATAACTTTTACCGAGGTCTCAGACCTTAATTAGATTGTTAGGGCTATGGCTTGTTCACAGTCATCGTTAGGAAAGGCCAGGTGATGCAAATTTCAAAGCTTTATAAATACCCTGACTCCTCAAACCCTGTCCCAACAATCAGCAGCCATGGGCTCCTGTAAGCAACTGTATAGCACTCTGAAAGTTAAAATAAACGATGTCCACAAAGCAGGAGAAAGCTATAAGGAGATAGCAAAGCGTTTTCAGGTAGCCGTTTCCTCAGTTCGTAATGTAATTAAGAAATGGCAGTTAACAGGAATGGTGGAGGTCAAGTTGAGGTCTGGAAGATGAAGAAACCTTTCCGAGAGAACTGCTCATAGGATTGCTAGAAAGGCAAATCAAAACTCCCGTTTGACCGCAAAAGACCTTCAGGAAGGTTTAGCAGACTCTGGAGTGGTGGTGCACTGTTCTACTGTGCAGTGACACCTGCACAAATATGACCTTCATGGAAGAGTCATCAGAAGAAATCCTTTCCTGCGTCCTCACCACAAAATTCAGCATCAGAAGTTTGCAAAGGAACATCGAAACAAGCCTGATGCATTTTGGAAACAAGTCCTGTGCACTGATGAAGTTGAAATAGAACTTTTTGGCCACAATGAGCAAAGGTATGTTTGGAGTAAAAAGGGTGCATAATTTCATGAAAAGAACCCCTCTCCAACTGTTAAGCACGGAGGTGGATCGATCATGCTTTGGGCTTGTGTTGCAGCCAGTGGCATGGGGAACATTTCACTGGTAGAGGGAAGAATGAATTCAATTAAATACCAGCAAATTCTGGAAGCAAGCATCACACCATCTGTAAAAAAGCTGAAGATGAAAAGAGGATGGCTTCTACAACAGGATAATGATCCTAAACACACCTCAAAATCCACAATGGATTACCTCAAGAGGCGCAGGCTGAAGGTTTTGCCATGGCCCTCACAGTCCCCCGATCTAAACATCATTGAAAATCTGTGGATAGACCTCAAAAGAGCAGTGCATGCAAGATGGCCAAAGAATCTAGAAGCCTTTTGCAAGGAAGAATGGGCAAAAATCCCCCAAACAAGAATTGAAAGACTCCTAACTGGCTACAAAAAGTGTTCACAAGCTGTGATACTTGCCAAAGGGGGTGTTACTAAGTACTGACCATGCAGGGTGCCCAAACTTTTGCTTCGGGCCCTTTTCCTTTTTTGTTATTTTGAAACTGTAAAAGATGGAAATAAAAATGTAATCTTGCTTAAAATATTAAAGAAATGTGTCATCTTTAACTTTATGCCTTTTGGAAATCAGATCATCTTTTACTCGCTTAGCTATTCACAGTAACTTAACCAGAGGTGCCCAAAATTTTGCATGCCACTTTATATCTGCCTCTACCACCACCCCTGGCAGCCCGTTCAGTGCATCCTCTGCTCTCTGTGTAATGAACTTATCTCTGACATCCCCGCTATACTTCCCTCCAACTTAAAATTAGACCGCTTCATATGAGCCATTTCCTCCCTGCGAAAAATGTATTGCTTATTTATTTATTATTACTATTTCTTTCCTTTTTATTTGCAGTTTGTTGTCTTCTGCGCTCTGGTTATAGTTATCATTCTATTGATTTATTGAGTATGCCCACAAGAAAATGAATCTCAGGGTTGTATATGGTGACATATATGTACTTTAAAAATAATTTTATTTTGAACTTTGATTCTGAATGATAGATGACTTTAAGAGACTCTCAGATAGGCCATGGTTGTAAAGAGATCTGGGCAAAATGCAGGCACGAGGGGTTAGTTCAACTATATGCTATTAGCTTAAACAAGGATCATCTTTATTCACCAGATATGTACATTTACATGTATTAGTAATTTGTTGTGGTGTGTTGGCATGAGATTGCAACAAAAACAACATTCAGAAATTATAAATAATAAAGAATTATATAAAAATAAGGTTACAGGTATGGATACAGAGTAAAATGCACGTAAGGACAAAAATAAGAGCATGCTTACACAAATGCTTACACTATTCACAGTGTAAACAGCATTTGTGGGCATGCTATGTAGGTGCCGGTATGTGTGATGACACTTTTAGGCTGCACCCAGTGTACCCTCACAAATGAGAAAAAATCTGCTGGAAATCCGAGCAACACACACAAAATGCTGGAGGAGCTCAGCAGGCCAGGAATGGTTTCAGCCTGAAACGTTGACTGTACTCTTTTCCTAGGTGCTGCCTGGCCTGCTGAGTTCGTCCGGCGTTTTGTGTGTGCTGTCCAGCATACCTTCGTACGTGTTGGTTGTTAATGCAAGCAACACATTTCTCAGTATGTTTCAATGTACACTTGACCAATAAACTTGAACTATGTGCTCTCAAGAAGGAAACTTCAGTTAGGCACAACCTCATGGGCTGAAGGGCCTGTTCGTATGCCGATAAAGGATCTTGGCTGGAAATGTTGACTCTTCATTCTTCCAGCATTTTCTGTGTGTTACTCTGGATTTCCAGCATCTGCAGAATCTCTTGTGATTATGATTTGCTGTTCACATGTTTTACTATTTTAATACTCTAACAGTTAGAAAAGTAACTGTCATTAGAATAACACTTGGCTCCTGGTGGTTGTTCATGGTGTCTGATGAAGACGGGAAATGTGTGCGGGAGAGTTTTTAAAGTGGAAAAGCCATTGCACTGATTCAGTTCCACTCCAGTGGTACAAACAAGCATCACAAACTGGAGTCTTCCTTGGTTGCAGTGGATGACCATGATTTCTTCTGTACCTTGTCATGCACCTCACTCTCCATGGATTCTTGCAGTACTGCCTTCCTAGCCACTGGATCTCATTCGAGATCTCATCTACCCAGTCAGCCGGAGCTGACTGCACTTGCTAAGATAGGCGTGTCCCTATCTCACCAGGGTACAGGGCTCACAAGCTACCCTCACCTAGTTTAGCCCTCCTGTCGAAGCAGTGTACCAGGGTTTGTCGCATGCAAACAGCTACTTGGAGCCACAGGCGAGAGCTGAGTGTCTGGTGGGTCCATGGTTGAGTGAGCTGCTCAGACTCAACGTGACAAGGCCCTTCACCAAAGGTGCTACCCTTCCCTGGACACCCCATACACCCCACTTAGCTTTTAAATTCAAGGCACTTTATCCCAATGCCATTTTTAATGAAGACAAGGAAAGAATGTTCAGAATACGTGTCCTTAGTTTGAAATAATAATTGATGTTGCATGACAATAACTTTAATTGTCCTTGAAAAACAATCTGTAATATTTTGTGTAATTGATATGATCTTGCCTGGACTGTATATCTATCATGTCATTGACAACTTAATTTGTCTGATTCTGTAGGCCAATCATGCTGTCAACTTTGACAAAATTAGCTTTTCAGTGGTGCCAACAATCATTTAGATAACAATGTTTACGAAAAGAATTAGCAAGATAGAATTGCAATGTCAGTCAACTGACCTAGTCGCATTGTTTTCAAGGATCAAGGAATGTGCTACACACAGAGCTAGAAATAACGACACGCAGTCCGTAAGTCGCACTCGAGACTCGTTTATTCAAACTTCGCGGCACTGGCTTTTAAGCAGTTCCCTTCCAGCCCTCTCCGGGCGGAAATGACGTCAGAGGTGCATTACAAAAGTCTCTCCCCGCGCGCGGGCTATTTTGTGAGCTGGTTCACTTGTGTAGAAAGTGGGTCGCCACATAACCCCCCCCCCCCACCCCCAGAACCGGCGATACACCCCCAATATCCACAGTCTGGATTGGTCTCTCTTTGGGCAGTCTGCCTCTGTGTCGTGGTGCCTGAACCTTGACCGGCTGCGCCAAGTCAACATGGGCCGGTTTGAGTCGTCCACCGTGAAAACCTCCTCTTTCCCCCCAATGTCCAGAATGTACGTGGACCCATTGTTACTGATCATCTTGAACGGCCCCTTGTACAAATACAAACTTACAGTTCTGCAAGTCTTTGGGTACGCAGGTCGGGATCTGTCTGTGCTGTGAAGTCGGTACGGGGGCCAGGTTGCCGAGCTTTTCGCGTAGTCTGTCCAGGACTGCTGCGGGTTCTTCCCCTTGCCCCCTTGGGGCTGGTATGAACTCTCCTGGGACGACCAGGGGTGTGCCATACACCAGCTCGGCCGACGAGGTGTGCAGATCCTCTTTGGGCGCTGTGCGGATTCCAAGCAGGACCCAGGGAACCTCGTCCACCCAGTTAGGCCCTTTCAGGCGGGCCATGAGAGCCGACGTTAAGTGATGGTGGGAGCGTTCCACCAGTCCGTTCGACTGTGGGTGGTAGGCAGTTGTGTGGTGTAGCTGTGTTCCCAACAGGCTGGCGGTGAACTGGGCGCCTCTGTCAGAGGTAATGTGGGCCAATATCCTGAAGCATGCTACCCAGTTTGCAATCAGCGCTCGGGTGCAGGAATCGGCGGTGGTGTCGTTGATCGCCTCTGGCCATCTGGTGAACTGGTCTATCATAGTTAGGAGGTACCGCGCTCCTCACGACACTGGCAGGGGCCCCACGATATCCACATAAATGTAGTGGAACCTCTGGCGGGTGGGTTCAAACTGCTGCAGCGGGGCTTTGGTGTGCCGCTACACCTTGGCTGTTAGGCACTGAGCGTACGTTTTGGCCCATTTGCTGACCTGTTTGTGAAGTCCATGCCACATGAACTTGCTGGAGACCATCCGGACTGTTATCCTGATAGATGGGTGCGCCAAGCCGTGTATGGAGTTGAAAACTTGCCGCCGCCAAGCTGCTGGGACGATGGGGTGAGGTTGGCAGGTAGCCACGTCACACAGGAGGGTCCTCTCACCTGGGCCTACGAGGAAGTCTTGCAGCTGCAAACCCGAGACTGCGGTCCTGTAGCTGGGCATCTCGTCGTCTGCCTGCTGTGCCTCCGCCAGTGCTGCATAGTCCTGGGAAAGGGCCTGAATAGCTGGTCTGGAGGGTGCGTCCGCCACGACGTTGTCCTTTCCCAAGACATGCTGGATGTCCGTTGTGTACTCGGAGATGTAGGACAGATGTCGTTGTTGGCGGGCCAACCAGGGATCGGACACCTTCGTGAACACAAAGGTCAACGGTTTGTGGTCCGTGAACGCGGTGAACGGCCTGTCTTCTAAGAAGTACCTGAAATGCTGGATTGCCAAATATAATGCCAACAGCTCCCGGTCGAAGGCACTGTACTTGAGTTCGGGTGGCCGTAGGTGCCTGCTGAAGAATGCCAGGGGTTTGCCAGCGCCCCTCGATGAGTTGCTCCAGCACCCCACCGACTGCTGTGTTGGATGCGTCCACTGTGAGGGCAGTTGGAACATCCGTTCTGGGGTGCACTAGCATCGCGGCGTCTCCCAAGGTTTCCTTGGCTTTAACGAAAGCGGCTGCAGCCTCTTCATCCCAAGTAATGTCTTTGCCTTTACCCGACATCAGGGTGAACAAAGGGCACATGATACGGGTTGCTGAGGGGAGGAAGCGGTGGTAGAAGTTCGCCATACCAACGAACTCCTGTAGGCCTTTGACTGTATTGGGCCGGGCAAAGTGGTGGATCGTGCCTACCTTGGCGGGCAGAGGTGTTGCCCCATCTTTGGTAATCCTGTGGCCGAGGAAGTCAATGGTGTTGAGTCCGAACTGACGATTTGGCCGGGTTGATCGTGAGGCCGAAATCACTCAGGCGGGAGTAGAGCTGTTGGAGGTGCTCGAGGATGTCGTCCAAATAGATGAATGCAAAGTCCAGGTCGCGTCCCACTGCATCCATTAGTCACTGGAACGCCTGTGCAGCATTCTTCAGGCCGAACGGTATTCGGAGGAATTCGAACAGGCCGAACGGGGTGATGAGTGCTGTTTTGGGGATGTCTTCAGAGTGTACCGGAATTTGATGGTACCCCCAGACGAGGTCTACTTTGGAAAAGATGCTTGCCCTGTGCAGGTTTGCTGCGAAGTCCTGTACGTGCAGCACGGGGTGGTGGTCTGGAGTTGTAGCCTCATCCAGTCTGCGGTAGTTGCCGCATGGTCTCCAGCCCCCGGCTGCTTTGGGCACCATGTGCAAGGGGGAGGCCCATGGGCTGTCGGACCGCCGTACGATCCCCAATTCCTCCATCCTCTTGAAGTCCTCCTTCGCCAGGCAGAGCTTGTCCAGGGGCAGCCTTCGTGCATGGGCATGGAGGGGTGGTCCCTGGGTTGGAATGTGGTGCTGTGCTCCGTGTCTGGGCATGGCTGCTGTGAACTGCGGTGCCAGAACCGATGGAAAGTCCACCAGGATTCAAGTGAATTCGTTGTCAGACAGAGTGATGGAGTCCAGGTGTGGGGCTGGCAACTTGGCTTCACCCAGGGAGAACGTCTGGAAAGTCTTGGCATGGACCAGTCTTTTCCCTTGCATGTCGACCAGCAGGGCTGTGGGCCTACAAGAAGTCCGCCCCCAAGAGTGGTTGGGCCACGGCGGCCAGTGTGAAGTCCCACGTGAACTGGCTGGCGCCGAACTGTAGCTGCACTGTGCAGGTGCCGTAGGTCTGAATTGTGCTGCCGTTTGCGGCCCTCAGGGTGGGTCCTGTCACCCTTTTGCGGGTGTCATACCCCGTCGGGGGTAAGACGCTGATCTCCGCTCCAGTGTCGACCAAGAAGCGGCGTCCCGACTGCTTGTCCCAGACGTAGAGGAGGCTGTCCTGGTGGCCAGCCGCTGTAGCCATTAGTGGCGGCTGGCCCTGGCGTTTCCCAGGAACTTGCAGGGTGGGCA
This sequence comes from Mobula birostris, assembly GCF_030028105.1. Taxonomy (NCBI): domain Eukaryota; kingdom Metazoa; phylum Chordata; class Chondrichthyes; order Myliobatiformes; family Myliobatidae; genus Mobula; species Mobula birostris. The sequence goes on from NC_092370.1 coordinate 10,360,991, forward strand.
ACAACGGTGGGCTTCTGTGCCCCACCGCTGGTGGTAGAAACACTACTGTTCATTGGCCTCCTCAGTCCTTCCTCTGGGTTGTGTGCGCTCCATTGCCGGGCCTGGTCTGTCCTGCTGTTGGGCGCATGGCTTGGTAATCTGTCCGACGGACGCTCCGCTTTCCCTCTTGGCTTTCCCAGCACGCCTGCCCGGGCCGCCACCTTCCGGGGGTCACTGAAATCTGCGTCGGCCAGCAGCAGATGTATGTCCTCGGGCAGTTGCTCTAGGAACGCCTGCTCAAACATGAGGCAGGGCTTGTGTCCTTCAGCCAAGGCCAGCATCTCGTTCAATAATGCTGACGGTGGCCTGTCTCCCAAACCGTCCAGGTGCACCTCGCTCACGCCATGAGAGGCCAAAGGTTCCTATGAGCAGCGCTTTGAATGCTGCATATTTTCCTTCTTTGGGCATGACTGTATGAAATCCCCAACCCGTACGGCTGTCTCCTGGTCAAGGGAGCTCACCACGTAATAGTAACGTGTGGAATCCGAAGATATCTGCCGAATCTGGAACTGGGCTTCTGCTTGGTCAAACCACACGCCTGCTTGCAGCGCCCAGAAAGTTGGCAGTTTTAGCGAAACTGCGTGAACAGATGAAGAAGAGTCGATCATCTTTGGTCCAAATCCCGTTTGGACCGTCGGGGTCACCAGTGTAGGGATGTGCTACACACAAAGCTAGAAATAACAACAGGCAAGTCGCACTTGAGACTTGATTATTCAAACTTCGCGGCACTGGCTTTTAAGCAGTTCCCTTCCAGCCCTCTCCGGGTGGAAATGACGTCAGAGGCGTGGGCTATTTTGTGAGCCGGTTCACTTGTGTGGAAAGTGGGTCGCCACAGGTCAACAAAATGCTGGAGGAACTGAACAGGTCAGGCAGCATCTAGCGGGGGAATAAACAATTAATGTTTTGTTTAGAAACCCTTCATCAGGATTGGAAAGGAGGGGGAAGAAGTTGAGGGTTGGGGGAGAGAGGTGAAGGATGTCTAGCTCGAAGGTGATCAGTGAAGCCAGGTAGGTCAGAGTGGACGTAAGGAGCAGGGAGGAGATGGGTGGAAAAGGTAAAAGGGTGGGAAAAAAGGGAATCTAATAGGAGAGGAGAGTGGACCATGGGAGAGAGGGAAGGAGAAGGAGAAGGAGAAATTTGGAATTTTAGCTGCCTTGGATGTACCTGATATTCTGGCATTTTAGAGAAATAGAGAATTCTAAATTTCCACTACACCACCATTACTAATCAAAAGAAATGCATGAAACTTAGATTAATCATTCAATTGTAACATGCATAGTTTCATTGCAAAAACAATTAGCCAGTAATTATTTTTGCCTCTGTGCACATACACCCTACAGGTTTGTGACCCTATTGTAAAAATTTATATACATTAAAGAAAAAGTGTTTGAATGTGCATGTTTTTAAAAAATAGAATCTTGGAAAAATCAAAAGTTAACAAATATTTCTTATTCTGGCTTCTTAGCCCTTCCTTTCCAGTCCTGATGAAGGGTCTTCCTACCATCCATCGGGGTCATTTATCAGGAGCACTGCAAAGACAGAGCCCTTATCTCACCCTTTGGTTAAGAAAGCATACAGTGCATTGGCCTTCATCAATCGTGGGACTGTGTTTAGGAGCTGAGAGGTAATGGTGCAGCTATATTGAACCCTGGTCAGACCCCACTTGGAGTACTGTGGTCAGTTCTGGTCGTGTGTTCTGATGTGGAAACCATAGAAAGGGTGCAGAGGAGATTTACAAGGATGTTTTTTTTAGATTATGAGAACACTCAGTCCTCTTTTATTGTCATTTAGAAATGCATACATGCATTAAGAAATGATACAATGTTTATCCAGAGTGATATCACAGAAAACAAGACAGATCAAAGACTAACACTGACAAAACCACATAATTATAACATATATATTTAGATTATGAAGACACGGAGCCCTCTTTTTATTGTCATTTAGTAATGCATGCATTAAGAAATGATACAATATTTCCTCCAGTGTGATATCACAAAACACAGGACAGACCAAGGCTGAAAAAACTAACAAAACCACATAATTATAACATATAGTTACAACAGTGCAACAATACCATAACTTGATGAAGTAGTCCATGAGCACAGTAAAAAGTTCAAAGTCTCTCAAATGTCCCACATCTCACGCAGACGGGAGAAGGAAGAAAAACTCTCCCTGCCATGCCGACCACAGTCCGACTCATCCGAAAACTACGAGCCTCCGATCAGCTCTCCGACACCGAGTACTGAGCGCCATCTCTGTCCGAACGATTCGACCTCAATCTCGGTCTTGGCGAAGCCGGGGATTTTGAGGCCTTCCCTCCAGAAGATTCCCGACCACGCAGTAACAACAGCAGCGAACTGGCGTTTCAGAAATTTCTCCAGATATTCCTCTGTGCTTTCATGTCCGTCTCCATCAAATCAGAATTGTCCACGGCCCCTATTTAACGGATACGATATCATTTTTCACCGGAGGGCTGTGCACGCAATACAAAGCAGTGCAAAGCAATACCATAATTTGATACGGAACAGACCACAGGCACGGAAAAAAAAAGTTCTAAAGTCCTGAGACGATCAACTCCCGAGTCCCCGATAGCAGGCGGCAAAAGGGAGAAACTCCCTGCCATAAACCTCCAGGCACCGTCAACTTGCCAATACCTTGGAAGCCGCTGACCCCAGCCGACCCTGAGTTCATCTGTCCGAAAACTCCGAGCTTCCGAGCAGCCTCTCCGATACAGCCTCCCGAGCGCCATCCTCTGCCGAGCGCCTTCGACCTCTCCCCGGCCGCTGAAACACACAAAGCCAAGGATTTCGAGGCCTTCAGCTCCGGAGATTCCGGTTACCACGCAGTAACAGCAGTAGCAAAGCAGTCATTTCAGAAGTTTTCCAGATGTTCCGCTGTGCACTCATGTCTGTCTCCATCAAATCAGGATTGTGTACGATCCCCTACTTGACAAATAACAGATATTCATCGGCGAAGTGGCCACGCGCGCTGTCGTGGTGCCGCTATCTTCTTCCCCCCTCCCCATCCAGGATGTTGCCTGGATTGGGGAGCATGCCTTATGAGAATAGGTTGAGTGAACATGGCCTCTTCTCCTTGGAGTGATGGAGGATGAGAGGTGACCTGATAGAGGTGTATAAGATAATGAGAGGCATTGATTGTGTGGATAGTCAGAGGCTTTTTCCCAGGGCTGAAATGACTAGCACGAGAGGGCACAGTTTTAACGTGTCTGGAAGTAGGTACAGAGGAGATGTCAGGGTTAAGTTTTTTTACGCAGAGAGTGGTGAGTGCATAGAATGGGCTGCTGGCAATGGTGGTGAAGGTGGATATGATATGGTCTTTTAAGAGACTCCTGGACAGGTACATGGAGCTCAGAAAAATAGAAGGCTATGGGTAACCCTAGGTAATTTCTAAGCTAAGGACATTTCGGCACAGCTTTGTGGGCCGAAGGGCCTGTATTGTGCTGTAGGTTTTCTATGTTTCTGTGTTTCTTTCATCTAGCATCCTCTTTGACTCTACCATCAGGCATGACAATCCAAAGCATAAAGACAAGAATGGTCAGGATGGACACAGCTTCTTCCTTCAGGACATTAGGCTTCTGAACTCCCTGCCATATTGCATTCGAAGTGTCACTGGTTAATCTTTTCTGTACCTTACAATATTTAATTTATGCATAAATCATCTGTAGATTTTATCCTTACTTGCCTAAGTTATTGTGTGTCATCTGTGTGTTATGTGTACTACTGTGCTTTACACCCTGGTCTGGAGAAACATTGTCTCTTTTGGTGATATGCCTGTATATTGGTAATAGAAACTTGACTTGACATTTAGATGTACATTTTTTAAAAAAACTTTGCAAGCTGACAAATATTCATATTATTACATATTCCAAATTTCGCAAATTAAATATCTGTAGTGATAAAATGGGCAATAAAAATCAGAGAAGACATGTTTTTGTTTAATGTTACCAGCTTGATTGCTTTCAAATATTATGTCATCTCTGATACAACCGATTGGGGTCACTTTCAAGGATTCAAGATTATTTAATATCATTTCCAGTACACAAGTGTAAAGGAGAACAAAATAATTGTTATTCCAGGCTGATGCAGAACAAATCTAACACAAGACGATAAAGAACACAATAATAGTAAAAAGCACAATAAATATAAATACATAAGATAGCTTGTAGACATCAATTGATTGTACATCTATAGAGTGACGCAAGGCACAGGAGTGTCTGTACACAAGGTGACCCTGTGTCAGAAAGTGATAACGTGGTGGTGGTGGTGGGGGTGTGCTGTGCACATTAATACTCACGTCTTTTTACAGATGCACAGTAGAGAGCATCCTAACATGATACATCACTGCATGCAGCAGACAGGAAGGCCCTACGATGGGTACTCAAACCTGGCCAACACAACACTGGCACTAGCTTACTCACCATTAAGAACATACCAGCAGAAAGGTGTCTAAAAAGGGCTATTAACATCATGAAGGAAACTACCCACCCTGCTGATGGACTGTTTGTCCCACTCCCATCAGGGAGGAGGCTATGTAGCATCCACGCAAGGATCAGTAGACACAAAAAGTTACTCCCCCCATACAGTACAGCTGATCGTTATAAGAAACTTCCTCACTACATCCACTCTATCTAAGCCCCTCAATATTCAACAGGTTTTAATAAGAATCCCCTATCCCCCTTCCCACCCCATTCTTCTGAACTCCAATGAATACAGGCTCAGAGCCATCAAAAGCTCCTCGTAATTTAACCATTTCATTCCTGTCACCTCCTCTGGACCCTCTCCAATGCCAGCACATTCTTTCTTAGATAAGGGGCTCAAAACTTTTCACAGTGCTCCAAGTGTGGTCCGACCAATGCCTTATAAAGCTTCAGCATTACATCCTTGCTTTTATATTTTAGTTCTCTCAAAATGAATGCTAACATTGCATTTGTCTTCTTTACCATTGACTCATAGAAACACAGAAACACAGAAAACCTACAGCACAATGCAGGCCCTTTGACCCACAAAGCTGTGCTGAACATGCCTTTACCTTAGAAATTACCTAGGCTTACCCATAGCCCTGTTTTTTCAAGCTCCATGTACCTATCCAGGAGTCTTAAAAGACCCTATTGTTTCCGCGTCCAGCACCGCCGCCGGCAGCCCATTCCATGCACCAAACCTGCAAGTTAACCTTTAGGGAATCCTGCCCAAGGATTCCCAAGTCCCTTTGCAGCTCTGATTTCTGAATTTTCTACCAGTTTAGAAAATAATTTACACCTTTATTCCTTTGAACAAAGTGTATGACCATACAATTCCCTACACCATGTTCCACCTACCACTTCTTTGCCTATTCTCCTAATCTGTCCAGGTCCTTCTACAGATCCCCTGCTGCCTCAACACTATCTGATCTTCATATTGTCTGCAAACTTGTCAGGGTCACTGGCCTATAATTTCCTTTCTTCTCTCCTCATCCCTTCTTGAAGAGTGGAGTAGCATTTTCAATTTTCCAGAACCATTCCAATATCTAGTGATTCTTGAAAGATCATTACTAATGCCTGCACGATCTCTTCAGCAACCCTGGGGTAGAGTCCATCTGGTCCAGGTGGCTTATCTACCTTCAGACCTCTCAGTTTGTCAAGCACTTTCAACGTAGTACTGTAATAGTGATTATACCCATATAGGAGAAGATGGCAGCGCGATGCAGCGCGCAGCGGCCACTTCGGTGATGAATATCTGTTATGTGTCAAGTAGGGTGCCGTGCACAATTCTGATTTGATGGAGGCAGACGTGAGAGCACGGAGGAACATCTGGTGAAACTTCTGAAATGCCTGCTTCGCTGCTGCTACTACTGTGTGATCCGAAATCTCCGGAGGGGAAGGCCCTGAGTCCTCGGCTTTGCTTGTTGCTCGGCGGCCGGGGTAGGGTCGAAGCACTGGGCAGAAATGGTGCTTGGTGCTCGGTGTCGGAGGGCTGGTCGGAGGCACAAAGTTTTCGGACCGACTCAGAGTCGGCTATGGTCGGATGCTTCCAGGGTGCTGCATCAGTAAGTTTGCAGTGCTGGAGGCTCATGGCAGGGGTAGTTTCTCCCTTCTACATTCTGTGTGAGATGTTGGGGCTATCGGGACTTTGAGATTTTTTTTTAACGTGCCCCGGTCTGCTCTTTATCAAATTACGGTATTGCTTTGCACTGTTATAACTATATGTTATAACAATGTGGTTTTTGTCAGTTTTAGTCTTGGTCTGTCCTGTTTTTCTACGATATCACGCTGGAGGAACATTGTATCATTTCTTAATGCATGCATTTCTAAATGACAATAAATAAGGACTGAGTGTCCTCATAATCTAATCTAATCTGCCCCCAACTCTGTTGGATATCTGATATACTTCTGGTGTCTTCCACAGTGAAGACTGACACAAAATACATATTGAGTTCATCTGCCACTTCTTTCTACCCCATCTCCCTCTCCAGTATAATTTTCCAGTGGTCCAATATTCAGTCTTGCCTCTTTTTTACTCTTTAAAGGCATCCGTTAGTCTTGTGAGAGCATGGATCTGCGCCTGGAAAGTCTTCACTCTCCAGGGCGCAGGCCTGGGCAAGTTTGTATGGAAGACCGGCAGTTGCCCATGCTGCAAGTCTCCCCTCTCCACGACATCAACGTTGACCAAGGGAAGGGCAAGGGTCGATACAGCTTGGCACCAGTATCGTCGCAGAGCACTGTGTGGTTAAATGCCTTGCTCAAGGACACAACACGCTGTCTTGGCTGGGGCTCGAACTCATGACCTTCAGCTCGCTAGTCGAATGCCTTAACCACTTGGCCTGCGCTCCATCTTCCTCTGGTGCTCCCCTCCCTCTTTCTTTCTCCCTCGGCCTCCTGTCCCATGATCCTCTCCCTTCTCCAGCCTTGTATCCCTTTTGCCGATCAACTTCCCAGCTATTAGCTTCATCCCTCCCACTCCTGTCTTCTCCTATCATTTTGGATCTCCCCCTCCCCCTCCCACTTTCAAATCTCTTACTATCTCGTCTTTCAGTTAGTCCTGAGAAAGGGTCTCAGCCCGAAACATCGATTGTACTTCCTCCTATAGATGCTGCCTGGCCTGCTGCGTTCTACCAGCAGTTTGTGTGTGTTGTCTGTCATATTATAATCACTGTCACCTAAGGGTTCCTTTGCCTTAGCTCCCAAATCAATTCTGGTTCAATACACAAAACCCAATCCTGAACTGCTTTTTTCCTCGTGGGCTCAACCACAAGCTGCTCTAAAAAAGCATCTCATTGGCATTCTACAAATTCCCTCCTTTCTGATGCAGCTCTCTCCTGATTTTCCCAATCTATCTGCATATTGAAAGCCTCCATGATTATTATAACATTGCCCTTTTAGCATGACTTTTCTATCTCCTGTTGTAACTTCCCAATCCTGTAGTTTCCCACAAATTTTTGCTATATTTATGTCCTCTCTTTTGTTTTTGGCTTCCCTTGTAAGGCATGGTTCCCTCTTCCTCTCTTTAGAATACTTCTTCTTTGGGATGAATCTGTCCTGCACTTTCTGAATTGTCCACAGAAACTCCAGCTGTTCTGCCTTTATCCCTGCTAGTGTCCTCTCTCATGCATCTGTAATTTGCTTTACTCCACTGTAATCAACGAGTGAGACCAATGTATAGTGTCAAGACAATAAATAGAGTTGTCAGGGAAATTTAGCAAACTGGGAGAAAAGAAAAATGTAACAAAAAGATAGAAAGTATAATGTCACACAAAAAAGAATACCAAAAATGTCAGAGATATCAAAGTCGGCAATTAGTTTTTATAAGCACAAAAGAGAATAGCAAAGGTAATTGTAAGCCTTTTAATGTAAATGTGGTTGATGGTTCGAAGCTTCCTTTATTATCAAGGTATAAAACTCTGAAATTCCTCTTCTATGGACAGCCACAAAACATAGAACATAGAATAGTACAGCACAGTGTACACCCTTTGGCCCACAATGTTGTGCTGACCCTCAAACCCTGCCTCCCATATAAGCCCCCACCTTAAATTCCTCCATATACCTGTCTAGTAGTCTCTTAAACTTCACAAGTGTATCTGCCTCCACCACTGACTCAGGCAGTGCATTCCATGCACCAACCACTCTCTGAGTAAAAAACCTTCCTCTAATATCCCCCTTGAACTTCCCACCCCTTACCTTAAAGCCACGTCCTCTTGTATTGAGCAGTGGTGCCCTGGGGAAGAGGCACTGGCTATCCACTCTATCATGTCTCTCTCATCCTCCTTCTCTCTAAACCAAGAAAGAAAAGAACAGCAGCAGGATCATCAACCCCCAAATCCCTCCTCACCACACAAAAATACGAACAAACATGGAACAGACACATAAACCCCCCCCCCAAATACTCCTCTTCACACACAAAAAAACAAGAAAGATTGTATGAAAAACACAGAATACCAAAAAAACCATAAGACAGAAAAAAAAGTCCACAGTCCAAGTCCACATCCAAAACTCAGAAAACCGGGGCAACATTCTTCCCTTTCCATTGCAGAGCAATCTCATTAGCAATAAAAAGGCAGTCACCCTTCTCCGTAGCAGAGCGATCCCCCAGAGATAAAAAGGCAGGCGGCCAGCGTTTCAATCTCCCTTGTCGCTTTAAGTGGTGAAATGGAGCCAAACATCGGCTCGCAGCTTTCTTGCCATGGGTTTCTGCATGCGGCCCCTTGGAGACTGTAGAGCACTGTAAAGCCCAAACATTCTCCAAACTGCAAATCACAGGCTCCAACAGTTCCAGAATCACATTCAAGATGAAAAACAAATGTAAAAGTACATTTATGCAGTTTGACACAGCCACTCCTCCTGGTAGTGACCTCCTTCATGTAACATCTCTCTGGCTGAAATGAATTTAAAGACAAAAGAAAAGAGATTTACTTTATTTGTAACATGTACCAGGTGGCAGATCTCTTGGCGGGAGAGCAGTTTGGAGGTAGTGATCACAACTCTAGCTCCTTTACCGTAAAGCTGGAGAAGGATAGGAGCAGACAATTTGGGAAAACATTTAATTGGAGAAGGGGAAATATGCTGCTCTTAGGCAGGAACTTGGGAACATAAATTGGGAGCACATGTTCTCAGGGAAATGCATGACAGAAATGTAGCAAATGTTCAGGGAACATTTGCATGGCGTTCTGCATAAGTATGTTCCATTGAGGCAGAGAAAGGATGGTAGGGTAAAAGAACCATGGTGTACAAAGGATGTAGAAGATCTACTTATGACAAAAAGAAAGGCTTACAAAAGGTTCAAGAAACTAGGTACTGTTTTTGCCCCTCCCCCCGGGAGTTTTCATGTTTTATTTTTTACAATATTGAATCACAGTGGATTTAATTTGGCTCTTTTTGACTCTGATCAACAGTAAAAGATTCTTTCGTATCAAAGTGAAAACAGATCTCTACAAAGTGATCTAAATTAAATATAAATATAAAACTCAAAATAATTGATTGCATCAGTAGATGCACATTTGGCAGCAAGTACATCCTTGAGTCTGTGTGGTTAGGTCTCCATCAGATTTGCACATCTGGGCACTGCAATTTTTCCCCATTCATCCTTACAAAACTGCTCAAGCTCTGTCAGATTGCGTAGGGATAGTGAGTGAACAGCCCTTTTCAAGTCCAGCCACAAATTGTCAATTGGATTGAGGTCTGGACTCTGAATTGGCCACTCCAGGACATTAACGTTGTTGTTTTTAAGCCAGTGTGCAGCTTTGACTTTATGCTTGGGGTCATTGTCTTGCTGGAAAATAAATCTTCTCCCAAGTCACAGTTCTCTTGCAGACTGCATCGGGTTTTCCTCCCAATTTCCCTGTATTTTGCTGCTTTCCTTTTACTTTTCTTGTATCCCTCTCCTGACTTGTGCTTTTCAATAACCTTTTTGTTGGGTTACTTAGAGTGTTCTTTTGTCTTCATGACGAGGTTTTTTGCCAGGATACTGACTCACCAGCAGTTAGACCTTCCAGGTGTATTTTTACTTGACTGCACACAGTGATCTCCATTAAACTAATTATGTGACTTCTAAAACCAATTGGCTGCACCAGTGATGATTTGGTGTGTCTTGTTAAAGGGGGTGAATACTTTTCAATCAATTATTTAGTGTTTTAGCTGTAATTAATTTAGATCACTTTGTAGGAATCTGTTTTCATTTTGACACAAAAGTGTCTTTTTCTGTTGACCAGTGTTAAAAAAGGCCAAATTAACTCCACTGTGATTCAATGTTCTAAAACAATAAAACATGAAAACTTCCAAGGGGGCAGGGTGAATACTTTTTTATAGGCACTGTATATCCTGTACATTAGGGAAGCTATGGAGAGAAAAATGCAGCTTGATTTTTGTAATTATTTCAAAACGTGAACACGTTGGCTTTTTTTGCTATTTAATTGAAAACTTTGTGATGAGCATGCTACCCAAACTTGCCACCAGTGGTCCCTACATTCATAGAGTTGCCTGGAGCAGGTGTGGAGGGCCAGCCCTCCCTTCTCTCAAGGTGTGGGTCTGATGGCCTTTCACGGAAAGCAAAGGGTTCATCAAATTTAACAAACTTTAATAGTCAGAAATATTTAACAGCTTTTAAAATAACATAAGTATTTCTTTTAATGTGTTACAAATGTAACTGACAAGTCAAGTCAAGTCGCTTTTATTGTTATTTCAACCATAACTGCTGGTACGGTACACAGTAAAAACAAGACAACGTTCCTCCAGGACCATGGTGCTACATGAAACAACACAAAACTACACTAGATTACGTGAAACAACACAAAACTACATTAGACTTCAGACCTACACGGGACTACATAAATTGCACAAAACAGTGCAAGACAGCACAATAATTAATAAACAAGACAATAGGCATAGTAAAGGACAAATTACAATATAATAATAAATGATGTAAATGTAAACAGTGAGCAGGAATTGAGAAAGAAATGAGCAAAAATTACAAAGGGAGTGAAGTGGAGTTCAGTTGTGTGTGTGTGTAGGTTGGTGTCAGTCTAGACTCTGAGTGTTGAGGAGTCTAATGACTTGGGGGAAGAAACTGTTACACAGCCTGGTCTTGAGAGCCTGAATGCTTTGGTACCTTTTGCCAGATGGCAGGAGGGAGAAGAGTTTGTATGAGGGGTGCGTGGGGTCCTTCACAATGCTGTTAGCTTTGCGGATACAGCGTGTGGTGTAAATGTCTGTAATGGCAGGAAGAGAGACCCCGATGATCTTCTCAGCTGACCTCACTATCCGCTGCAGGGTCTTGCGATCCGAGACGGTGCAATTTCTGAACCAGGCAGTGATGCAGCTGCTCAGGATGCTCTCAATACAACCTCTGTAGATTGTGGTGAGGATGGGGTGTGGGAGATGGACTTCTCTCAGCCTTCACAGAAAGTAGAAATGTTGCTGGGCTTTCTTGGCTATGGAGCTGGTGTTGAGAGACCAGGTGAGATTCTCCGCCAGGTGGACACCAAGAAATTTGGTGCTCTTAACGATCTCTACAGAGGAGCCATCGATGTTCGGCAGAGAGTGGTCGCTCCGTGCTCTCCTGAAGTCGACAACCATCTCTTTTGTTTTGTTCACATTCAGATACAGGTTGTTGGCTTTGCACCAGTCCATTAGCCTCTGCACCCCTTCTCTATATGCTGACAATAAATAAGACACAAATAATTAAAATCTGTAAAATAATGAAAGAAACTACCTTTCTCTAGAGATCTGTCTAGGCCTCACCAAACCCAGAACAGGCAGCTTCCAGGCCTCCAGACCTTGGCCCAAGACTCCCTACATGCAGACATCAGGCCTCCAGCTTCAGAGTGCACCCCAGAACTCACTGATCACAGGTTTCACCTTTGGGCTTAGACTGCTGGACTTGGTGACTAAGTTACAAAGATGCTTAAGAAATAGAAACATAGTTAGTCTATTCGGCATCTCATGGTACTCTGTCACTTTTCTGTGTTAACTCCATTTCCTTAATTCTCTTAAAACCTAAAAATTATATTGTTTTCTCACCTGAACGGCTGTGTTACGCAACTCTCAAAGGTTCACCATTCTCCAGGTGAAAACATTTCCTCTCATCTTCTGATGAAGATCTTGGCCTGAAATGCCAACTATCTGAATTGAATTGACTTTTTTTCTTACATCCTTCACATAAAAATCATTACATTGCGTCTCTGCCTAAATATGCAATGTTCAATTTATAGTAATTTGTAATAAATAGTATGTACAACAGAACAGTCAATATAGCATAAAAATACAATTGCATCAGCATGAATTAATCAGTCTGATGGCCTGGTGGAAGAAGCTATTCCAGAGCCTGTTGGTCCTGGTTTTTATGCTGTGGTACCACTTCCCAGATGGTAGCAGCTGGGGAAGAGCTTGTGGTTGGGATGACTCAGGTTCTGAATTATTCTTTGGGTCCTCCATAGATGCTACCTAACTTGCAGAGTTCCTCCAGCATTTTGTGTGTGGGTTGCTCAAGATTTCCTGCATCTGCAGAATCTCTTGTTCGGGACAGAGAACCTATGGAATTTATTGCAAAGGACAGCTGTGGGATCAAAGTCATTAGGTATAATTAAAGCAATTATTTCTTGATTAGTAAGGACATCAAAAGTTACAAGGAAAAGGCAGGAGAATGGAATTAAGAGGGAAAATAAATCAGCCATGATCAATTGGTATGGTAGACTCGATGGGTCTACTATACCAATTCTGCTCCTATGTCTATGAACTTGTGTTTATCTTATTGTCTTTGTTGCGAATGGCTAACCCTTCATTTCTGGATTGTCACCCCAGTTCTAGGTACTCCCGCAAAGGAAAATATCAAACCTGCATGTACCCTTAAGGTTGCTTCAATGCAAACACTTCTGATCCCCATGATGATATGGATTTCCTTTGGGTGCTCCTGCTTTCTTCCACATTTCAAAAGAAGCACAGGTTAGGCTTAGTGAGTTGTAAGCGTGCGATGTTGGCGCCAGAGGCATGGTAACAGTTGCGGGCTCCCTCCAGCATATCCTCAAACTGTGTTGACACAAGAGAGTAATTCCGTCTCACATAACAAACTTGTTTTTGTTTCTTTAAGTATTTTGAAAAAATATATATATACTCCAGATTTACTTATCACATGTACATTGAAACATACAGTGAAGTGCGTCGTATGCATTAACAAACATTACAAGCAAGGATGTGCTGGGGGCAGCTTGCAAGTGTCGCCACCCATAGCTGGGGGTATATTGATGTTTATGTATCTAGTGCTGTAAGAGGTTCTTCAAGCTTGAAGTGAGGATCATTGCTTAAACTGCAACTTGTTTGTTTGGGCTTTCAGATTCCACTAACACTAATCTGAATTAGGTTTAATATCACTGACTTATGTTGTGATATTTGTTGTTTTGCGGCATCAATACAGTGCAATACACAATAATATATATAAATATCAAATCAAGTTTAATTATTATGGAAACAACAGAAATCCTGCAGATGCTGGAAATTCAAGCAACACACATCAAAGTTGCTGGTGAACGCAGCAGGCCAGGCAGCATCTCTAGGAAGAGGTGCAGTCGACGTTTCAGGCCGAGACCCTTCGTCAGGACTAACTGAAGGAAGAGTGAGTAAGGGATTTGAAAGTTGGAGGCGGAGGGGGAGATCCAAAATGATAGGAGAAGACAGGAGGGGGAGGGATGGAGCCAAGAGCTGGACAGGTGATAGGCAAAAGGGATACGAGAGGATCATGGGACAGGAGGTCCGGGAAGAAAGACAGGGGGGGGGGGGGACCCAAAGGATGGGCAAGAGGTATATTCAGAGTTAATTATTATGGAAACTGTACAAGACAGTGTTCCTCTGGTGCCAAGATGCAAAACATTCAAAATAGCAAGCAAACTTTCAAAAATAGCAAGTAACATAATTCAAAATATCGAGCAAAGAAGCATGTTCACTCAAAACAAAAACAACACATATTGTCAAAGACCCTGAGCAGCAATATCCGGCAATGGACGATACAGTCTCCCGGCAGTGTATAGACGCACACAATTCAGCCTGTCATTCCACCGCTCGAACATGGAAGGACAGCACCGGTGGGCGAGGCCAGACCCCAGCCGAGATCAACCACGCTGTAGCGCTTCTGCATCTCTCACGTGGTCTGCAGCAGCAGGCAAGCCTGAGGCTTGAGGCCTAGTTCTCACTGCAACTGAGGTTACACAACTCCCGTGTTGACTGTCGCTCCAGCAGACAAGGGTAACAGACCTGTGGCAACTTACATTTTCACTGTCCAACAGAGTCTCATGATCTACAGAGAGTGGTGCAGACAGCTCAGGGCATCTGTAATTGTGTACTTCCCATGATTCAGGACATTTACTAAAACAGGTGTGAAGAAAGGGCCTGAGGGATCATTGGGGACCTGAGTCACCCCAACTAAGGTCTATTCCAGCTGCTACCATCAGGAAACGGTACCACCGCATAAAAGCCAGGACCAACAGACTCCGGGACAGCTTCTTCCACCTGGCCTTCAGACTGATTAACTCATGCTGATCTGAGTGCATTGCTATGTTACATTGACTGTTCTATTTATTATAAATTACTGTGATTGCACATTGCACATTTAGACAGAGACAGAATGTAAAGATTTTTACTCCTCATGTATGTGAAGGATTTAAGAAATAAAGTCAGTTCAATTCAATTCACAAGTGACATATCCGTGAGACAATCTTTCACGGTAGTACTGCACCAACTGTGAAGCTTCCGAGTAGCAGGGAGCGACACGGTCTGCAGCTGGGACGGCTCCTCCGATATCCCAACCAGCCCCTTCGACACTTCTGCTGCTCTGCCGCCGACACCAGCCCAGCTACTCCGATCAACAAGCAGCTCACTGATGGAGTAGCCCTGCAGTACCCAATGTTCTTGGAGTAGATAAATTTAAACTGATCTTAGTTTGGGATCTTTCTCTGCACTGCAGTGAGTAGAATCAGCTGGAGACCATGTGGCATTAGGTCCCCTTTTGTTAGGTTACATAAAAATTATTTTTGACACTATCTTCTTTCATTAGTCTAAAGAAGGATTTAAATATGCAAGTGTCCTGTTTATGCCGGATCTGTGTGAGACAGTCTTAACTGTTATGTATGGGGCTATTGCCAATAAAAGCAATTTTGGATATCTGATTACATTCAGTCTCAGTCACTGGGAATAAGTGGATGTGTTAAATTGATCGCAGCTCCCCAGCTGTGATATTATGTGACAAATATCTTACCATTTACAACATCCTGCAGTATTCTGCTTTTTTGGAAAAAAGTTAATTGACACATCTTTTATTTCCTGGGAGTTGGGGGGAAGGTAAGCATCTGTATCAATTTAATGTATTGAGTTGCGATGTTATGTTGACGTTGTACAAGATGTTGGTGAGGCTAAATTTGAAGGATTGCATGCATTTCCGGTCACCTACCCACAGGAAAGATGTAAATAAGGTTGAAAGAGTACAGATAAAATTTACAATGATGTTTCCGGGACTTGAGGACCTAAGTTATAATGAAAGATTGAATAGGTTTGGACTTTTCACCGTGGAGCATCGGAGAATCAGGGGGAATTGATAGAGGATATACAAAATTATGCAGTATGTTTCCACTGAGCATGGGCAAGACTAGAACTAGAGGTCATGGGTTAAGGGTGAAAGGTGAAATGTTTAAGAGGAACATGAAAGAGATTTTCTTAGCTCAGATGGCGGTGAGAGTGTGGAATGAGCTGCCAGCGCAAGCGGTGGACACGGCTTAACTGCAACATTTAATGGAAATTTGGATAAGTACATCAGTGGGAGAGGTATGGAGGGCTGTGGTCCAGATGTGGCAGAATAACAGTTCGGCACGGTCTAAATGGACCAAAGGGCCTGTTTTTGTGCTGTAGTGATCTATGACTTTATGACTGTATAATAAGAAGTAGAACAGTTGGTTTATGTTCATTGTTGCTATTAGAATACCCATTAATGATGTTAAACCAATTCTGGAGGCTGTTGAAACTGAAGACAGCACCACATCAAATTGTCACCGACCACATGCCTTTGCTCTTAACGTAAGTATGGATTAAGATTTTATAAGGCACTGGTCAGACCACAGTTGCAGTATTGTGAGCAGTTTTGGGCCCTTTATCTAAGAAAGGATTTGCTGGCATTGGGTTCAAAGAAGGCTCATGAGAACAAAAGAGATAATTTACGAAGAGCGCTTGATGGCACTGCGTTTGTTCTCACTGGAGTTTAGAAGAATGAAGGGTGATCTTATTGATGCATGTAGAATTTGGAAGGCCGAGACAGAGTGGACATGGAGAGGATGTTTCTTAATGTGGGGGAGCATAGCACCAGAGGGCACAGCATCAGAATAGAGGGATGTTTCTTTAGAACAGAAATGAAGATGTATTTTTTTAGACAGATGATAGTGATTCTGTGGAACTCATTGCCACAGACAGCTGTGAGGGCCAAGTCACTGAGAATATTTAAAGTGGAGGTTGATAAATTCATGATTAGGAAGGTGTCAAATGTTACGGGGAGAAGGCAGGAGAATAGAGTTGAGGGGGATAACAAATCTGCCATGCTAGAGCAGATCCAACGGACCAGATGACCCAAGCAACACACATCAAAGTTGCTGGTGAACGCAGCAGGCCAGGCAGCATCTGTAGGAAGAGGTGCAGTCGACGTTTCAGGCCAAGACCCTTCGTCAGGACTAACTGAAGGAAGAGTGAGTAAGGGATTTGAAAGTTGGAGGGGGAGGGGGAGATCCAAAATGATAGGAGAAGACAGGAGGGGGAGGGATGGAGCCAAGAGCTGGACAGGTGATAGGCAAAAGGGGATACGAGAGGATCATGGGACAGGAGGTCCGGGAAGAAAGACAAGGGGGGGGGGTACCCAGAGGATGGGCAAGAGGTATATTCAGAGGGACAGAGGGAGAAAAAGGAGAGTGAGAGAAAGAATGTGTGCATAAAAATGAGTAACAGATGGGGTACGAGGGGGAGGTGGGGCCTTAGCGGAAGTTAGAGAAGTCGATGTTCATGCCATCAGGTTGGAGGCTACCCAGACGGAATATAAGGTGTTGTTCCTCCAACCTGAGTGTAGCTTCATCTTTACAGTAGAGGAGGCCGTGGATGGACATGTCAGAATGGGAATGGGATGTGGAATTAAAATGTGTGGCCACTGGGAGATCCTGCTTTCTCTGGCGGACAGAGCGTAGATGTTCAGCAAAGCGGTCTCCCAGTCTGCGTCGGGTCTCGCCAATATATAAAAGATGACCCAATTCTGTTCCTATGTCTTATGGTCATATGGTCTTCCTGGAGCACAGGAAAATGAGGGGGAATCTTGTAAAGGTATACAAAATTATGAGGGGTATAGAGTGAATGTATGCAGGCTTTTTCCCCTTAAGCTGAGTGAGGTTAGAACAAGTGGTCATAGGGCATATAGATTGGTAACAGTTTTTAAGTTGTGACTATGCTATGTTGGCATGGGAAGCATGTTGACATTTGCAAGCAGTCCCCTGCACATATTCAACTTGTGTTGGCCATTGACACAAAGGATGCTTTTCACTCAATGTTTTGTAGTCCCAGAAGCATCACTCAAAACCTGCGCCAAGTGTACCTAATAAAGTGGCCACTGAGTGTGTAGACTGAAGTTGCAGATTTTTCTCTGCAGCTTTCATACGTGAATACTTCAAAGGCAGAGCTGGACCACGTCAGTGTAAATTATATTTTCATGACAACCTTGGGGGCCACTAACTTTGTTTGTTTTCAGCCTCAACGCATCAAAGTAGATTGTTTTAAATCCAGTGCTAGCCATCCCTTGAGAGTTGTGTGATCTTTAATCATTCCCTCAGAAAATGCAACATTTGAAAAGGATGTAAGGAAAAGGCAGGAAATCGAATGAGACAGTTGTTGTAAGAGAAGCCCAATAACAGACATTACACTGTAAATTCAGCAGTTGTATGAAATAAAAGCCTTTTGCCCCATATCCAAGAAAGTATGTGTTTGGCATTGGATAGGATCCAGCAGAGATTAACAAGAATGATCCCGGGAATGAAAGGGTTGACATATGGGGAACGTTTGATGACTCTGTGCCTGTACTCACCGGAATTTAGAAGAATGAGGGGAGATCTCATATTGAAATTTGTAAAGTATTGAAAGGCCTAGATAGAATGGACATGGAGAGGATGTTCTCTATTGTGAGAGAGTCTAGGATCCTTTTGAATAAAGATGAGAAGGGATTTCTTCAGCTAGAGGATGGTGAATCTTTGAAGTTCATTTGCGACTGATAGCTGTGGAGACCAAATAATTGGGTATATTTAAAGCGGAGGTTGATAGATCATTAATTAGAAAGGGATTCAAAGGAGAAGGCAGGAGAACGGGGTTGAGGAGGCTAATAAACCAACCATAATGGAATGGCAGAGCAGGTTCGATGGACTGAATGGCCTACTTCCACCCTTATGTCTTATGGTGTTATGGAAAAGTCTGGGAACAGAGGAATTTATTGAGGCAGAGGGTAATGAACCTGTGGAATTCATTGTCACAGACATTGGATATAATTAAAGCGGAGAATGATATGTTCTTGATTAGTAAGGGTGTCCAAGGTTACAGTGAAAAGGCAGGAGGACAGGGTTGAAACGGAAAATAAATCAGCAGATTCGATGGGCCAAATAACCTAATTCTGCTCCAATGTCTTATGATCTAAAATTATTTAGGTACATCTGTGTCTCAAGTGGTTCTGTAATTGGTCTATAAATCCATAGTTCATCTCCTCTGGGTTTAGAAATATTGGGCTGCCGTTCAGTATCATC
Organism: Mobula birostris; assembly: GCF_030028105.1. Lineage (NCBI taxonomy): Eukaryota > Metazoa > Chordata > Chondrichthyes > Myliobatiformes > Myliobatidae > Mobula > Mobula birostris. The sequence goes on from NC_092370.1 coordinate 10,379,813, forward strand.
AGCTACTCAAGAAGGTTTCAGTTTGAAAGAATGGCTGTGAAAATGTGTTATCCCCTCTGTGCCAATATGAGTGCAGCCCATTTAGAGCCATCAGTATATCCAGTGCCTGTATTAGTATAAATTGGCTAATGCAGTTCTAGATGGCTAGATAACCATTCAGGCAAAGAGGGTCCTGCCATCAGTGAGTTTGAGTTCGGGGTCTTATTCGTCGCCATCGGTGAGTCCTGGAGTCGATCGGAAGTTCGGAAGTCTGCAGGAGCCTGGATCTGCGAGGCCACTGGAGAAGTCAAACCCCAATGCCTTTCCCAGGGTTAAAGGGCTGCCTGTGTGTGAGTGTGTGTGTGTTAGGGAGAAGCAGTCTGGTGTTAAAGTTGTAGCTTTGTCACATGGTGCATTTTGTGTTGTTCTCTCGAGCATTGTGGGCATGCTATGTTGGCGCCGGAATGTGTCCCAACACTTGCTGGCTGCCCCCACCGCATCATTATGTTGTGTTGGTTGTTACCATAGATTATGCATTTCACTCAACACACATAAAAGTTGCTGGTGAACACAGCAGGCCAGGCAGCATCTCTAGGAAGAGGTGCAGTCGATGTTTCAGGCCGAGACCCTTCGTCACTGTATGTTTTGATGTACATGTATTAAATGAAGTTTGAGCTTTAAACTGTGAATCTGAACCGATGATGGTGTACCCTGTCTTCTCCCCTTTAAAGTTAAATTCTGTAGTTGATTAGACATAATAAAATGAGTAATTGAAAGTTTTTGAATCTGGATGGTGGTATTCTTTTGGGTCCCCTTGTTCACCTAGACTGACCAGGGATCACAGATCCTTCAACTTCAGAATCAGAATCAGGTTTATTGTCACTGACATACCGTATGTTGTGAAATTTGTTGTTCTCCAGCATCAGTACGATGCAATGCATAGCAGATTACCATAAGTTGCTATAGGAAATATATAAAAAGTAAATAAGTAATACAAAATAAAGAGCGAAAAGTAGGGAACATTCATGGGTTCGTGGTCTATTTGTAAATCTGATGGCGGAGGGGAAGATGTTCCTAAAACGTTGAGTGTGTGTCTTCGGGCTCCTGTTCCTCCTCCCTGATGGTAGTAATGAGAAGAGGGTGTGCTTTGGATGGTAAGGATCCTTAATGAAGGATGCCGCCTTCCTGAGGCATCGCCAATTGAAGATGTTCTTGATGTTGGGGAGTCCTGTGTCCATGGTGGAGTTAGCTGAGTTTACAACTCTCTGTAGCCTTTTCCAATCATGTGCATTGGCACTTCCATACCAAACAGTGATGGAATGCTCCCCACGGTACAGGTATAGAATTTGCTAGTCTTTGGTGACTCATCAAATCTCCTATAACTCCTATTAAAATATAGCCATTGGCGTGCTTTCTTCATAAATACGTCAATGTGTTCGGCCCACAATAGATCTTCAGCGATGTTGATACCCAGGAGTTTCAACCTGCTCACCCTTTCCACTGCTGACTCTCACTGAGGACTGGTGCGTTCCCTCAATTTCCCCTGCCTGAAGTCCACAGTCAATTCCCTGGTCTTGCTGATGTTCAGTACAACATTGCCGTTGTAACACCACTCAAGCCTTCTCAGACCATTTGAGATTCTACCAAAACCGGTTGTGTCATTGGCGAGTTTATAGATGATGTTACCGACTGAAAATCCAAGAGGTTTATCAAGTGGGAGTTAATTATCATCTCAAACAACAGGAATTCTGCAGATGCTGATGCTGGAAATTCAAGCAACACACATCAAAGTTGCTGGTGAACGCAGCAGGCCAGGCAGCATCCAATATCAGGATGTTAATTATCATCTCTTTGACTTCAAGACCTATTCCCTTGCTTGAGACAGGCATGTTATTTCTGTCACAGAGCCCAATGGATTTTGTCACTTGTTACTTCTTAGACCATAAGACGATAAGACATAAGAGCAGAATTAGGCCATTTTGCCCATCAAATCTGCTGCACCATTCCATCATGGCTGATTTATTATCCCCCTTAACCCCATTCTCCTGCCTTTTCCCTATAACCTTTGACGCCCTTACTAGTCAAGAACCTATCAATGTTCACTTTAAATATACTGTACCCAATGACTTGGCCTCTACAGCCATTTGTGGCAATGAGCTCCACAGATTCACCACCCATTGACTAAAGAAATTCCTCCTCATCTCAATTCTAAATGGATGTTCTTCTATTCTGAGGCTGTTCCCTCTGGTCCTAGACTCCCACACTATAGGAAACATTCTGTCTGCATCCACTCTATCTGGGCCTTCCAATATTAGATAGGTTTCAATGAGGTTCCTTCCCCTTCCCCATTCTACCAAAGTCCAGCAAGTACAGGGCCAGAGTCATCAAAGGTTCCTCGTATGTCAACTTTTTCATTCTCAGGGTAATTCTCAGAAACTTCCGCTGGATCCTCTCCATGAGATCCCCCAGATTTTTCTGGACAGAGATGTGACAAAGGGAGGATCTTGGATGATTTCTTGACTTGCCTCAAACCACCGTTGCTTATTTTAATCTCTCCATCTGTCCATTACACAGGCAATCCCAAAAGAATTAAGAAACATTCACTGGAATCTCACCTGCTTCCTTACTCATTTCCTTAGGAATTCTAGGATGTATCATTTCTGGCCCAGGTGTCCTATGTTTATTTATTACTTTTCTATTTCTTCTGGACACATGTTTTCCTAACCACGAAATTATTAATTCTCAAGTTAGTTGCAATCTGGAACTCATCCACCATCTTCATTTGTGAAAGCAATCTGAGGAATGAACTTAACACATCTGCTATTTCCTGTATCGTATTTCTACCCAATTTGTCTTATAAGGGATTTTACATAGTATTTTTACCTGCTTTATATTACATTTTGATCATTCTCATACAAAGAATGTACTGTGGTATGATAAAATAGACTCTTGACCTCACAATCTACCTCGTTTTGACCTTGTATCTCATCTGCCTGCACTGCACTTTCTCTGTAACTGTAACACTTTATTCTCAAAACTCTAAAGTAAATTTATTATCAAATGCACGATATACAAATCTGAGATTCATTTACTCGTGAGCATCACAGCAAATACAAGAAACACAATAGAATCAATGAAAGACCACACCCAACAGGACAGACAACAACCAATGTGCAAAAAGCAACAACAAACTGTGCAAGTACAAGAAGAAAGAGAAAGAAAAAAGAAATAATAATAATAATATAATAAATAAGGAATATAATATCGAGAACATGAGATGAAGAGTCCTTGAAGGTGAGCCCGGAGGTTGTGGGAACAGTTTAGTGACGGGGCAAGTGAGAGTGAGTAAAGTTATCCCCTCCGGTTCAAGAGCCTGATGGTTGAGGGTCATAACTGTTGCTGAACCTGGTGGTGTGAGTCCTGAGGATCCTGTACCTCCTTCCTGATGGCAGCAACGAGAAGAGAGCATGACCTCAATGGTGGTGATTATCAGAATCAGGTTTATTATCACTGGCGTGTGACGTGAAATTTGTTAACTTAGCAGCAGCAGTTCAATGCACTCTGTTATTCTGTTATTGTTTTACCTCAGTGCACTGTGTAATGAATTGACTGTATAAGTAGTATGCAAGACAAGCTTTACAGTTGTACCGCAGCACATGTGACAATAATAAACCAATTCTAATTCCAGTTTCAATTCCAAACTCAAAGTTGCACCTGTGGACTGGTTGGATTTCTATTGTCCTTTCCAGAGAATGCCGATGCTCTCTCTCTCTCTCTCTCCTCTGACAGCCATTGATATGTTGTTGTGAACATCCTGCCTTGAAAGGCTGGCACCCTTCTTTGAACTCTTATCACCTTATAACACTTAATAAGATAAGTCGCATAGTTAGAGTGGGCAGTCAGCACCTTTTTCTCGGGGTGGAAATGGTAAGTGGGCATAATTTTCAGGTGATTGGACGAAATTATAGGGGGACATCAGAGGTATGTTTTTTTAACACCTAGTTTGAAATGGCATAAGGGCAGTTTACACTAGAATATGATAGTACTTACTTACTTACTGCCTTTTATGCCTGCTGGCATTTAGGGCAGCAATGAATGTTCTCCAACTCTTTCTGTCCTTGGCCATCATATTTTCACGCACAGATGTAGAAGGATTCTTCATTTCTCTTTCCATAACAGTGACCGCTCAGAGTTGTTAGCCCTGTGCTGAACCCTCGAATCTGGAGGGCCACTCTTGGTCTGGCCTCTACCCTTTGACCTGTTTGGCATGGGTGACCCTACGAAGAGCCAAAGCATAAAGTCCTGACTCCAGCCAACACAGCTCTCTGGGTGATTGAGGCAGGCAAATCTCCAAGCCACAAGAGGCTGTGGTCCTCTTTAGCTGGATCAGATGGTAAATCTGCACGATTACTGAGAGAATCAGAAGATGAGATGATATTCTGAATGCAGTTTCCAGCATGTTGCTGTGCAGTTCACAGAGCAGAGAACGTGATGCTGTGCTGACCTTTTAACCAACTCCAAGATTAATTTAACCCTTCCCTTACACAGAGCCTCCCCCATTTTTCTTTCATCCATGTGCCAGTCTGTAGCAAGAGTTTATTAAATGTCCCAAAGGTATTTGCCTCTTTCACACCCCTGGCAGGGAGTTCCACACACCCACCACATGATGTGTAAAAAAATTACCTCTGACATTCCCTGAATACTTTTCCTCCAATCACCTTAAAATTATGCCTCTTCATAATAGCCATTCCCACGCTGGGAAAAAGTCCCTGGCTGTCCACTCTGTCTAGGCTTCTTATCATGTTGCACATCTCTAGCAAGTCACCTCTCATCCTCCTTCACTCCAAAGAGAATAGCCCTAGCTCACTCAACCTATCCTCATAAAACATGCTCTCCAATCCGGGCAGATTTCCTCTGCTCTCTGTCTAAAACTTCTCCATCCTTAATGCGGATGTGGAATGCAGCAAACTTTGTGTGAATGCCTTCTGAATTTTGAAACAAATATTCATAGTGTGAAAGCAATTTAAACAAAAACTCTAACATGGATGTAATTGAGGACTCAGTTCAAAATTCAGGTGTGTTTATTGTCACTCTTCAGTACACGACTGTAAAGGAGAACAATTGATTGTTACTTCGGCTCTAGTACAGTATATAAAAACACAATAAATATAAATATAAAAGTAATACTACAATGTAGAAGTAACTCACAGATACAAGACACTTTGCAGATGCTGGAAATCCAAAGCAACACACACAAAATACTAGAGGAACTCAGCCTCCACAGAAATGAGTAAACAGTCGATGTTTCAGGATAAGACCCTTCTTTGGGAATGAGATGTCCACATGAAAAGATGGGTAAGCGGAAGGAGGCTAGCTGAAGGGTAATGGGTGAAGCCAGGCGGGTGGGAAAGGTAAAGGGCTACAGAGGAAGGAAGGGGAGAGTGGACCATAGGAGAAGGGGAAGCAGGTGAGAAGAAGTGAAAAGCCCGAGCTGGGAACGGGGAGAGGAGGGATTGTCCACTGGAAGGAGAAATCGATATTAATGCCATCAAGTACAAACAACTTTATGAGTTAATTATGAAGAGACCACCTAGATGCATTTTTTGAAGATACTGTTAAGGTCTCTCAGGTCTCCTTGGTTTTATGTCCTCAGAGGGGATAGGTAATGTGGTTGGTATTTAACTGCGAGATATTTAATTGCCACAGAACAATGACTGTTGACTACAGAAGTGCATCAACAAATCTTAGTAACAACACTAGGTAATGCAGTCACATATAGATTTTGAAACACTGTAATTAAATTCTATTGGCTTTAGTTGTCCCCACACACCTGGACCCCCACCCTCCATATATTTCAGTATCTCACCTATAATTGAAATCCATTGAAACATTAAAGGCATCTTGTTTATGATATTAGTAAAAGCAGAAATACACAGCAGGCCCATCAGCATCTGAAAGGGAAATGGCCGGTTAACATTTTTGTGGAATCTCTTTGTCAGTACAATCCTGTTTTAGCAGTTGTTTCTTGTTTCATTCTCATGGGTGTATCAGGTGGAGTGATATCACTGTGGGATCCAAAAGTAGGCACAACATGTCTGTGCCCCCTGCTGATTAGAGTCTGTAACATTCAGTCAGATTACATAATATAATAATTAATTTTCAAATAATTGCTAATACAAGGGGTCATTACTTTTAAGACAGGGGTTCCCAACCTTTTTAATGCCATGGACTGCTGCAATTAACCAAGGGATCCATGGACCCCAAGTTGGGAACCATTGCTTGAAGATGATTGGAGGAAAGCATAGAGGGGATGTCAGAGGTAATTTTTTTACACAGAGATTTGTGGGTGCATGGAACGTCCTGCTGGGGGTGATGGTAGAGGCAGATATATTAGGGATGTTTAAGAAACTCTTGGATAGGCGCTTGGTTGTTAGAAAAAGGGAGGCTATGTGGGAAGGAAGGGTTAGATTGATGTTGGAGTACCTTAAATGGTCAGCACAACATTTTGGGCTGAAGGACCTGTACTGTGTTGCAATGTTCTATTTTCTCTGAAAAAGGGTCTAGTGCTTTCCTAGAGTTTGTCATCAGAACGTTGGTTTAAATCAATATCTGTACACGGATGGAAACCCAAGAAGAGTTTATTCATTCTATGTTCTCTGTTTTAAGCTTGGATTATATTAATTTCAAAGTGCAATTCATGTTTCAAATCAACTAACCTAAAGTTAATCATATCATGTACAATTTCTGAATTCAATGTATGCAAAATGTTGTCTGAAATTGGAATTGGCACTACTTTGCTAATGAAAACTTTGGAAATATGGCCAATGGATTCCCAGCCCAAAATTAGAAGGGACAAGCTGTTGTTGGGAGTAAGCCAGTGGTGAGAGTAAAAGTGTCAGGCTTTGGCTCAAAGGAGGCTTAGGCTCACAATAACCATTTCAAAGTTGCTGGTGAACGCAGCAGGGCAGGCAGCATCTGTAGGAAGAGGTGCAGTCGACGTTTCAGGCCGAGACCCTTCGTCAGGACTAACTGAAGGAACTCTTCCTTCAGTTAGTCCTGACGTAGGGTCTCGGCCTGAAACGTCGACTGCACCTCTTCCTACAGATGCTGCCTGGCCTGCTGCGTTCACCAGCAACTTTGATGTGTGTTGCTTGAATTTCCAGCATCTGCAGAATTCCTGTTGTTCGCAATAACCATTGGTAGGTTTCTGTTAGGTTCCATATTTTGTTTTCTCTGACTGTACCTAGTGTAATAAATGGCGATTGTATGTTCTTCATGCCGGATGTTGGAGTCCTGGGAGACCCAGGGTCTTCCAGGGAACTACACTTGTGTCAAGTGCATTCAGTTGCAGCTCCTTGAGACCGTGTTAGGGATCTGGAGCAGCAGCTGGATGATGTCCGGCTTGCACGGGAGAGTGAGGAGAAAATCGATCAGAGTTAAGGGGAAGTAGTCGTCCCAAAGTTGCAGGAGGCAACCAGTGCGTTGACTGTCAGGAGAAATGGAAATGTGAATAGGCAGTTAGAGCAGAGCACCCCTGTGGCCATTCCACTCAATAAAAAGTATACCTTTTTAGAATCTGCAGTGGGGGATGAGCTCCCAGGGCAATGCCATGGAGACCAGGTTACTGGCTCTGAGCATGGGTCTGTGGTGCAGAAGGGAGAGAGGCAGAAGAGGGGAGTGGTAGTGATAGGGAATTCAGTAGTCAGGGGAACAGACAGGAGATTCTGTGGGTGTGAATGGGACACCTGAATGGTATCTTGTCTCCAAGGTGCCAGGGTCAGAGGGTCTCAGATCGCATCCACAGCATTTTGGAGAGGAAGGTAGAGCAGTCAGATGTCTTGGTACATGTTGGTACCGATGACATAGGAAGTAAAAGCAAAAAGGTACCCGACATACCCGATCAAAACTTTTCCGTGGAGGACTTCCAGACCGTTCGGGCTGACCGGAAGTGCACTGAGAGCGGTAAGCGTAAAGGAGTTGGGGCTTGCTGTTCTGGTTAATAACGGATGGTGCAATCCTGGTCATATTACGATCGAGGAACGTGTTTGTAGACCGGATATTGAACTTTTTGCTGTTGGACTCCGGCCATATTCCACCGAGATACAACACTGGAGGTTGTTCCTGCCTGTGGCCATCAAACTTTGCAGCTCCTCCCATGGAGGGTCAGACACCCTGAGCCAATAGGCTGGTCCTGGACTTATTTCCATCTGGCATAGTTTGCATATTGTTGTTTGATTGTTTGTGGTTTTTGTTTTGCTATATTTATGCTCTACTCTTGGTTGATGGGGCTATAACGAAACCCAATTTCCCTCAGGATCAATAAAGTATATCTATCTATCTATCTATCTAAAAGAGAATTTGGAGAGCTAGGTAGAAAGCTGAGAAGCAGGACCTCCTGGGTAGTAATTCCTGGATTGCTGTCTGCGCCACGCCCCAGTGAGGGTAGAAACAGAAAGATTTGGCAGACTAATGCGTGGTTGAGAAGCTGGTGCAGGGGGCAGGGCTTTAGGTTCTTGGATCGTTGGGATCTCTTCTGGGGGGGAGGGGGGCGGTATGGCCTGTTCAAAAGTGACAGGTTGTACCTGAACCCGAGGGGGACCAATATTCTCACGGGTAGGTTTGTTAGAGCTGTTGGGAGGGTTAAAACTAATTTGGGAGGGGGGTGGGAACTGGAGTGAAGGGACTCAGGATAGCACGTATAATAAAAAAGCAAAGACAGTGTGCAGTCAGACTGCCAAGAAAGGCAGGCAGATGATATGACATAATTGCAGCCAGCAGGGTGGGTTACAGTGCATTAGCAATGCATAATCAGAAAGGGTAACAAATGCAGCACTCAAAGTGTTATACCTGAATGCACGGAGTATATGAAATAAGGTGGATGATCTTGTTGCACTTTTACAGATTGTTGGGTATGATGTTGTGGCCATCACTGAATCATGGCTGAAGGGTGGTTGTAGTTGGGAGCTGAATGTCCAAGGTTACACATTGTTTCAGAAGGATAAGAAGGTAGACAGAGGGGGTGGCGTGGCTCTGCTGGTAAAAAATGGCAATCAAATCAGTAGAAAGATGTGACATAGGATCAGAAGACGTTGAATCCTTGTGGGTTGCATTAAGAAACTGCAAAGGTAAAAGGACCACTGAAGGCAGGCCTCCCAACAGTAGCTGGGATGTGGACCACAGATTACAACAGGAAATAGAAAAGGCATGTCAAAATGGGAGATTTTAGCATGCAGGTCAATTGGAAAAATCAGGTTGCAAATGGATCTCAAGACAGTGAATTTGTTGAATGCCTACGAGATGGCTTTTTAGAGCAGTTTGTCAATGAGCCTACTAGGATATCAGCTATACTGGTTTTGTGTGTTATATAATGAACCAGAAGTGATTAGGGAGTTTAAGGTAAAAGTGCCCTTAGGAGACAGTAATCACAATATGATTGAGTTCAAACTGAAATTTGATAGGGAGAATGTAAAGTCTGACGTAACAGTATTTCCATGGAGTAAAGGAAATTACAGTGGTATGAGAGAGGAGTTGGCCAAAGTAAATTGGAAGGAGATGCTGACAGGGATGACAACAGAGCAGTATTCGTGTTAATTTGATAGAAAAATGAGGAAGGTGAAGGACAGATGTATTCAAAAAAAACAAAGAAATACTCAAATGGCAAAATAATCAAACTGTGGCTGAAAAGGGAAGACAAGGCAAATAAAAGCAAAAGAGAGATCGTACAACAAAGCAATAATTAGGGGGAAGACAATGGATTGGGAAGCTTTTAAAACCCTACAGAGCACAACTAAAAGAATCATTAGGAGGGAAAGATGAAATATGAAAGCAAGCTAACAAACAATATTAAAGTGGATAGTAAAAGCTTTTTTCCAGTATGTAAAAAATAAAAAAGAGATGGGAGTGGAAATAGGACTGCTAGAAAATGAGGCCGGAGAAATAATAATGGAACCAAGGAGATGGCAGATGAACTGTTTGAGTATTTTGCATCAGTCTTCACTGTCGAAGGCACTAGCAGTGTACCAGTTGTTGAAGGGTGTGAATGGTGTGCAATTACTATTACAAACGAGAAGGTTTTCAAAAAGCTGAATTACTTAAAGGTACATAAGTCACCTGGACCAGATGAACTGCACCCTAGGGTTCTGAAAGAGGTAGCGGTAAAGATTGTGGAAGCATTAGTAATGATCTTTCAAAAATCTTAGGAAGCAAAAAGAAAATTATAGATCAGATAGCGGACCTCAGTGGCTGGGATGATGTTGGATTCAGTTGTTAAGGATGAGGTTATAGAGTACTTAGTGACACAGGACAAGAAAGGACAAAGTCAGCATGGTTTCATTAAGGGAAAATCTCGTCTGATGAACCTGTTGGAATTCTTTGAGGAGATTAAATGTAGGATAGATAAAGGGGATGCAGTGGATATTGTATCTTTGGACTTTCAGAAGGCCTTTGACAAGGTACCACACATGAGGCAGCTTACCAAGTTAAGAGCCCATGGTATTACAGGAAAGTTACTGGCATGGTTAGAGCATTGGCTGATTGGTAGGAGGCAGTGAGTGGAAATATAAAAGGATCCTTTTCTAGTTTGCTATCAGTGACTACTAGTGTTCTGCAGGGGTCGGTGTTAGCACCGCTTCTTTTTATGCTGTATATCAATGATGGAATAGATGGTTTTGTTGCCAAGTTTGCATATGATATGAAGATTGGTAGAGAGGCAGGTTTTAGGCATCTGTTAATCTTGTGAGACTATGGATTTGCACCTTGGAAGGTTTCCAGGGGGCAGGCCTGGGCAAGGTTGTATGGAAGACTGGCAGTTCCCCATGCTGCAAGTCTCCCCTCTCCACGCCACCGATATTGTCCAAGGGAAGGGCACTAGGGCCGATATAGCTTGGCACCGGTGTCATCGCAGAGCAATGTGTGATCAAGTGCCTTGCTCAAGGACACAATACGCTGCCTCAGCTGAGGCTCGAACTAACGACCTTCAGATCACTAGACTGATACCTTAACCACTTGTCTATTGTCTGTTAACACAAGAGAGGCAGGTAGTGTTGAGGAAACAGGTATGCTACAGAAGGACTTAGAATGATTAGGAGAATGGGCAAGAGGGTGGCAAATGAAATACAATGTTGGAAAATGTGTGGTCGTACACTTTGGAGGTAGAAATAAATGTGTAGACTATTTTCTAAATGGGGAGTCCTTGTGTAGAACACCCAGAAGATTAACTTGCAGGTAGAGTCAGTGGTGAGGAAGGCAAATGCAATGTTAGCATTCAGTTCAAGAGGTCTAGAATACAAGAGCAGGAATGTGATGCTGAGGCTTTATAAGGCATTGGTGAGGTCTCAGCTTGAGCATTGTGAGCAGTTTTGGGCCACTCATCTAAGAAAAGGTGCATTTAGAGGAGGTTCACAAGGATGATTCTGGGAATTAAAGTTTTATCATTTGAGAAACGTTTGATAGCTCCTGCTCTTTACTCGCTGGAATTTAGAAGGATGGGATGGGGGGCGGGGAATCTCATTGAAATCTTTTGAATGTTGGAAGTCCTGGAGAGAGTGGATATGGAAAGAATGTTTCCAGTTCCCCTCTACCACCACTCTCCTCCATCTATCGGAATTAGTCCTTAATCTTAATAATTTCTCCTTTGGCTCCTCCCACTTCCTCCAAACTAAAGGTGTAGCCATGGGCACCCGCATGGGTCGCAGCTATGCCTGCTTTTTTGTTGGCTTTGTGGAACGATCCATGTTCCAAGCCTATACTGGTATCTGTCCCCCACTTTTCCTTCGCTACATCAACGACTGCATTGGCGCTGCTTCCCGCATGCATGCTGAGCTCGTTGACTTCCTTAACTTTGCCTCCAACTTTCACTCTGCCCTCAGGTTTACCTGGTCCATTTCCGACACCTCCCTCCCCTTTCTTGATCTTTCTGTCTCTATCTCCGGAGACAGCTTATCCACTGATGTCTACTATAAGCCTATGGACTCTCATAGCTACCTGGACTATTCCTCTTCCCACTGTGTCTCTTGCAAAAATGCCATCTCCTTGTCACGATTCCTCCGTCTCTGCCGCATCTGCTCTCAGGATGAGGCTTTTCATTCCAGACGAAGGAGATGTCCTCCTTTTTTAGAGAAAGGGGCTTCCCTTCCTCCAGCATCAGCTCTGCTCTCAAATGCATCTCTCCCATTTTACGCACATCTGCTCTCACCCCATCCTCCTGCCACCCCGCTAGGAATAGGGTTCCTCTTGTCCTCACCTACCACCCACCAGCCTCCGGGTCCAACATATAGTTCTCTGTAACTGCTGCCACCTCCAATGGGATCCCACCACTAAGCACATCTTTCCCTCTCCCCCCTCTCTGTTTTCTGCAGGGATCGCTCCCTACGCAACTCCCTTGTCTATTCTTACCCCTCCAATCCCTTCCCACCGATCTCCTTCCCGGCACTTATCCTTGTAAGCGGAACAAGTGCTACACATGCCCTTACATTTCCTCCCTTACCACCATTCAGGGCCCCAGGCAGTCCTTCCAGGTGAGGCGACACTTCACCTGTGAGTCGGCTGGGGTGATATACTGTGTCCGGTGCTCCCGATGCAGCCTTCTATATATTGGTGAGACCCGACGCAGGCTGGGAGACCGTTTCGCTGAACGCCTATGCTCTGTCCACCAGAGAAAGTAGGATCTCCCAGTGGCCACATATTTTAATTCCACGTCCCATTCCCATTCTGATATGTCTATCCACGACCTCCTCTACTGTAAAGATGAAGCCACACTCAGGTTGGAGGAACAACACCTTATATTCCATCTGGGTAGCCTCCAACCTGATGGCATGAACATTGACTTTTCTAACTTATGTTAATACCCTACCTCCCCTTAGTACCCCATCCCTTCTTTATTTATTTATTTATTTATATTTCTTTCCCCTTTTTTCCCTCTCTTCTTTCTCCCTCTGTCCCTCTCACTATAACTCCTTGCCCATCCTCTGGGCTTTCCCCCCCATCTTTCTCCTTAGGCTTCCTGTCCCATGATCCTCTCCCTTCTCCAGCCTTGTATCCCTTTTGCCAATCAACTTTCCAGCTCTTAGATCCATCCCTCCCCTCCTGTCTTCTCCTATCATTTCGGATCTCCCCCTCCCCCTCCCACTTTCAAATCTCTTACTATCCCTTCTTTCAGTTAGTCCTGATGAAGGGTCTCGGCCCGAAACATCGACTGTACCTCTTCCTAGAGATGCTGCCTGGCCTGCTGCGTTCACCAGCATTTTTTGGGTGTGTTGCTTGAATTTCCAGCATCTGCAGATTTCCTTGTGTTTCCCATGGTGGGGTAGTCTAGGACAAGGGCATAGACTAGGATAGAGGAGTGTCTACTAAAAACAGATGCGGGGAAATATCATTAGCCAGAGGTGGTGAATTTGTGGAATTAATTACCACAGGCAGCTGTGGAGGCCAGGTCGTTGGGTGTATTTAAGGCAGAGTTTGATTGGACACGGCATCAACGGTTATGGGGAGAAGGCCGGGGTATGGGGGCTGAGGAGGGGAAAAAGTGTCAGCCATGATTGAATGGCAGAGCAGACTCGATGAGCCAAATGGCCTAATTCTGCTCCTATGTCTTGTGGTCTAATTGCATATTGTACTGGAATTATTCTGATCTTTTGAAGAATTTCTTTGGTTTTCTTAATATCAGAATCACATGTATTATCACTGACATATCTATTTCATGAGGAGACTGAGGTCCTTTAACATCTGTCGGATGATGCTGAGGATGTTCTATGAGTCTGTGATGGCCGGTGCTATCATGTTTGCTGTTGTGTGCTGGGGCAGCAGACTGAGGGTAGCAGACACCAACAGAATCAACAAACTCATTGGTAAGGCCAGTGATGTGGGGATGGAACTGGACTGTCTGGCGGTGGTGTCTGAAAAGAGGATGCTGTCCAAGTTGCATGCCATCTTGGACAATGTCTCCCATCCACTACATAATGTACTGGTTGGGCACAGGAGTACATTCAGCCAGAGACTCATTCCACTGAGATGCAACACAGAGCGTCATAGGAAGTCATTCCTGCCTGTGGCCATCAAACTTTACAACTCCTCCCTTGGAAGGTCAGACACCCTGAGTCAATAGGCTGGTCCTGGACTTATTTCCTGGCATAATTTACATATTAATATTTAATTATTTATGGTTTTATATTGCTATATTTATACTCTATTCTTGGTTGGGGCAACTGTAACTGACTATGACTATGATGTTGTGAAATTTGTTGCTTTGTGACAGCTGGACAGTGCAATGCATGAAAGATTATTATAAGATACTGTACATAAAAATGTAAATAAATGGTGCACAAAGAGAGGAGGATAGTGAGGTCATGTTCATGAGTGCATGGTCCATTCAGAAACCTCATGGTGGAGATGAAGAAGCTGTTTCTATAATAATTAGTGTCTATCTTCAGGCTCCTGTAACTCCTCACTGATGGTAATACTGAGAAGAGGGCATATCCTGGGAGGAGAGGGTCCCCCAGTGATCAATGCCACCTTCTTCAGTCATCACCTTTTGAACATGTCCTCGATGGCCGGGAGGTTGGTGCTCATGATGGAGCTGGTTGAGTTTATAACCTTCTGCAACTTTTTTCCAATTCGGTCCATTGGCCCTTCCTGGTCATTGGCACCTCCATACCAGACGGTGTTGCAACCAGTCAGCACGCTCTCCACAGTACATCTATAGAAATTTGCATGACATACCAGATCTCCTCCAACTGCTAATGAAATATAGCCGCACCCATGTGATCAATTAATCAACTCACCCATTTGTCTTTAGAATGTGGGAGGCAACTTGAGCACCCAGAGGAAACCCACGTGGTCACATGGATATCAACACATCTATTGAGATGTTCCCACAGCAAATGATCTCACTGTAAGGACTCTTTATCTTACATCATGCTCGTTATTTATTGTAATTTACTTATTTTTGCATTTGCACAGTTTGTTGTTCATTGATCATTTTACAGTTACTGATCTGTAGATTTGCCGAGTATGCCCGCAGGAAAAAGAATCTCATGCGGTGACATGTATGTGCAATACTCTGATAATAAAACTTACTTTGAACTTTGGCACTATGGTACCACTACGCTACTGTGTCACCCCACTGGTGTACAGACTGCCTAATTGTTTTGTTTTCAACCTGGAAGTCATTGTCCATATGACAAGGCACACCATTACTTCATTTATTATTTGGCTGTCATGTCCTAAAATGACCGCAAGATATGAAATATGCACTGTAAATCCCAATGTGATTTTTAATACCCCTGCAAGAAGCTGAAGTTCCAAATCATCTGTTCAGTAAGGGATCAGATGCAGGCTTGGTGCTGTTTGACAGTTCAGGGGCCACTGTGCCTGCAAGGAGTCGAGCTGGAGTTGTGGGGCCAGTCTCGCCACCCTCATTGCTCCTCTCAAAACTGCCTTCAGCCCCAAACAGGGGTATTTTAGACATCTCGAACACGAGCAAATCTGCAGATGATGGAGTTTCAAGCAACACACATAAAAGTTGCTGGTGAACGCAGCAGGCCAGGCAGCATCTCTAGGAAGAGGTATAGTCGACGGTTCGGGCTGAGACCCTTCGTCAGGGCTAACTGAAAGAAGAGCTAGTAAGAGATTTGAAAGTGGGACAGGGAGGGGGAGATCCGAAATGATAGAAGACAGGAGAGGGAGGGTTGGAGCCAAGAGCTGGACAGTTGATTGCAAAAGGGAAATGAGAAGATCATGGGACAGGAGGCCCAGGGAGAAAGAAAAGCGGGAGGGGGGAAAAACCAGAGGATGGGCAAGGGGTATAGTGAGAGGGACAGAGGGAGAAAAAGGAGAGAGAGAAAAAGAATGTGTGTATAAAAATAAATAACGGATGGGGTATGAGGGGGAGGTGGGGCATTAGCAGAAGTTAGAGAAGTCAATGTTCATGCCATCAGGTTGGAGGCTACCCAGACGGAATATAAGGTGTTGTTCCTCCAACCTGAGTGTGGTTTCATCTTTACAGTAGAGGAGGCTGTGGATAGACATATCAGAATGGGAATGGGAATGGGATGTGGAATTAAAATGTGTGGCCACTGGGAGACCTTGCTTTCTCTGGCGGACAGAGCGTAGGTGTTCAGCGAAACGATCTCCCAGTCTGCGTCGGGTCTCGCCAATATATAGAAGGCCACATCGGGAGCACCGGACGCAGTATATCACCCCAGCCGACTCACAGGTGAAGTGTCGCCTCACCTGGAAGGACTGTCTGGGGCCCTGAATGGTGGTAAGGGAGGAAGTGTAAGGGCATGTGTAGCACTTGTTCCGCTTACGAGGATATTTTAGACATCTCTCTGTCAGTGGGCCAGGCTGTCCTCAATATTATTTATATTTCACATTGTTCTCAGTATTTCTTTTGCACTATTTGTCAGGTCTATATTTATTGATTTAGCAATACAATGTGGAGTAGGCCCTTCCAGCCCTTCAGACCACACCCCAGCAACCCCCGACAACCTGGATTTAACCCTAACCTAATCATGGGACAATTTGCAATGACCCATTAACGTACCTGGTACATCTTGTTACTGAGGGAGGGAACTGGAGCAGCCGGGGAAAATCCACGCTTTCAACCGGGAGGATGTACAGAGACTCCTTACAGAACGGTGCTGGACTGGAACTCCAAACTCAGGAACGCCCTGAGCTGTCACAGTGTCACGCTAACTGCCACGCTACTGTGGCACATGTATAGTTTCTCATTGTTCCGTCATATTCCTATAAATGCTGGCAAGAAAATGAATCTCAAGGTAGTATATGATGACATATGCGTAGTTTGATGATAAATTTACTTTGACATTGAATGTAGGTGAATGAGAGGCGACCTTACAGAAATGTTTTAAAGTTCTGAGAACAATTGATAAGACAGATGGTGGCAGTCTTTCCCCCGTGGTAGGGGAGTCTAAATCTCGGGGTCATGGGTTTAAGGTGAGAGGAAATAAACCTGAGGGACAACATATTTACACGGAAGGTGGCGAGTATATGGAACAAGCTGCCAGAGGAAGTGGCTGCACCGGGTACAATAGTACCATTTAAGAAGCACTTAGCACTTGAATAGGTACATGGAGAGGTGAGGCCTGGGAGGATATGAGCTGAACGCACGAAATTGGGACTAGGTGGGTGGGCGCTGTGGTCGGAATAGACTCATTGGCCTGAAGGGCCTGTATCCATGCTGTATTGATCAATGACCCTTGTTAGAACTGTTCGGCTGCCTCACCTTCTGGTATGTAGGGGCCGGGGAGGGGGGGGGGGCACTGCACAAGATTGAAATAAGCGGCAGAAAGTTGTGAATTCAGTCAGTTCCATCATGGACACATGCCTCCCCAGTCTCCAGGATAACTTCAAAGAGCAAGGCCTCAGAAAGGCACCATCCATTATTAAGGACCCCCCCCCCCCCCCCAATCACCCCGGACGTGCCCTCTTCTCATTGTTACCATTAGGAAGGAGGTACAGAAGCCTGAAGGCACACACTCAGTGATTCAGGAACAGCATCTTCCCCACCACCATCTGATTTCTGAATGGACATTGAACCCATGAACACTACCTCACTACCTCACTCCTATTTTTGCACAACTTACTGCATTCAACTATATATATATATAAATTATATAAACTGTAATTCACAGTTTATCTGATTATGTATTGCAATGTACTGCTGCTGCATAACAATAAATTTCACAATAAATGCCAGTGATATTAAATCTGATTCTGATTCAGATAGAGGGACTTTGACCTCATAGCATTGCCTCTGTTTCTCGTTGCACAGATATGGCCTGAGTGTTTCCAGATTTTCAGATTTTACTGAACATCTCATCACCTGCTCTCTTGTTACATTTGCCGCAAAATCCAGCAGCGCTGCATCGATGTACTCTGATAAGAGGCTGCTTCTGTTGTAGGTAGTACAATGACGGGTGGCTGGGTGGAGATATGTCTCTACCAAAGGAGGTGTAAGGTGCTCCTTCCATCTGCTAGCCTGCAGGTCACCCTTGGGCAAGGTGTAGCACCTGATGAGCCCCCCCTCCACCCCGATCAGGGTCCCGTGAAGCCCTGTAAGCAGGTGGTGAATGGCCATATGAGCAGCTGGTGCCTATCACAAGTCCTGGTAATGCGACCACTGACGCCCGGCAGACCATCTCTGAAGAGTATTGATAAGGGCTGGGGTCACCCATCTTGTAAAGACACTGCCCAGAAGAAAGCAATGACAAGCGACTTCTGTAGAAAAATTTGCCAAGAGCAATCATGATGAAAGACCATGCCTTCTTCTGAGCAGTATCTTTACAAACTGAGTGACCCCAGCCGTTAACAATAATCTTCAGAGATTGCCTAGCGTCAGTGGTTGCCCAACCAGAACGTATGACTACGTCATACGACATGGCACGTGATGATGATCATGAGTAGAATGAACTGAAATGACTCTGTGGTTAATGTTCTTTGGTTACTTTATATTGTTTGCGCAATCTGTCTTTTATTTTGAACATTGGGTGTCCGATGGTCTTGTGAAGTGAAGTCTTTTAAAGGCTTTATTGTGTTTTTTTGTGGCTGCCTGGATGAATACAAATTTCAAGGTTGTATACTATACACAAATGTACTTTGATAATAAATGTATTTCAATTCTTTCACAAGGATGGGATCTCCAACTTTGATTAAAAAGGCCTTATCATGTAGGCGATCATGGTCAATGAACAGGGTTACAGAATCTCTTGTCTCGATATTATGTGAACTGTTTATTCTTCTCTGTTGAAGCTGCCTGACCAGCTGAATTCCTCCAGCGTGTTGTGTGCGATACTCTGGAGCTCCAGCATTTGCAGAATCACTTGTCTCAATATTATTATCATCATTGTCGTTGTCGTCTTTCAAATGCCTGTTACACCGCTGGCATTTAAGACAGCAGTGAAGATCCTCCATCTCTGCTTGTCCTTAGCCATCTTCTCTATTGTGCCCCAGGTGTGGTTCAGGGTCTTCATTTCTGCCTCTATTGTATGGCACTGAGTTGTCTTTGGCCTCCTCTGCCCTTCAGGGTCCAATGAAGTGCTGTCTTGAATGGGGAGTTGGCCTCCCTTCCACACCTTCGGGACACTTTCTTCGCCGTCTGTAATGGTCCTACCCGTTATTTCATCCTCCGTCGGATTCACGCCTGCAGTCGCCGTTTTTTTGACTTTGTCATGTTAGGCTAAGATCGCAAGATCCTACATCTACGGACTCCAGAGCCTGCCGGCCCCGATGCTAGCAGGCATGAACTTCAGATTGCGGCCCCTGCCACTGATCTCGGCGGCTCCAACACCTCAGGGCATATTCAAAACCCGGACTCCAGCAACGACCATGGACACCTTCACAGCGATTGCGCAACCACCAACTGCGACGCCAGCCTTGAACTCCAGGCCGGGTCTTTATGTGCTGCTGTTGTGACTCCCGTCTCCCCTTCCCCCACCAATACTCTGCAACCCCGTCTCCTTCAGATCCCACCGTCAGCTCCTGGGTCCTCAGAGGCTCTATCTTCCTCTCACCCCAACCCTCCCCTCTCCATTGACACCCCCAGCCTCCCCCCTCCCCCCTCTGATCCCAGCTCTCAAGATTCCAGCCTTGAACTCCAGGCCGGGTCTTTATGTGCTGCTGTTGTGACTCCCGTCTCCTCTTCCCCCACCACCACTCCGCAGCCCCGTCTTCCTCAGATCCCACCGTCAACTCCTGGGCCCTCGGAGGCTCCATCTTCCTCTCACCCCAACCCTCCCCTCTCCATTGACACCCCCAGCCTCCCCCTCCCCCCTCTGATCCCAGCTCTCATCCGTGCCGGGTCTTTACCATCCCCTCCAACCTTCAACTGTCGGAGGCAGAACGCTCGGTCCTCAGTAAGGGCCTCACGTTTGTCCCCCTTCGCCCACACCTCAGCGAGTTCCGTGTTCGCCACGATGCGGAACTTTTCTTCCGCCGTCTCCGTCTCCGAGCCTACTTCTTCGGCAAGGACTCTTCCACCCCCACCGATGACCCCTTCTCCCGTCTTCAACCCTCCTCTTCTTCATGGACACGCCGCTCTGGTCTTCTGCCTGCTCTGGATCTCTTTATCGCTAATTGCCGACGGGACATCAACCGTCTCGACTTCACTGCACCTTGTCCCCATTCCAACCTCACTCCTTCCGAACGCTCTGCTCTCCACTCCCTCCGCACTAATCCTAACCTTATTATTAAACCCGCCGATAAGGGGGGTGCTGTTGTAGTCTGGCGTACTGACCTCTACCTTGCCGAGGCACAGCGACAACTCGCGGATACCTCCTCTTATTTACCCCTCGATCGTGACCCCACTAAGGAGCACCAGGCCATTGTCTCCCACACCATCACTGACTTTATCCGCTCAGGGGATCTCCCATCCACTGCTACCAACCTTATAGTTCCCACACCCCACACTTCCCGTTTCTACCTCCTACCCAAGATCCACAAACCTGCCTGTCCTGGCCGACCTATTGTCTCAGCTTGCTCCTGCCCCACCGAACTCATTTCTGCATACCTCGACACTGTTTTATCACCCCTTGTTCAATCCCTTCCGACCTATGTTCGTGACACTTCTCACGCTCTTAAACTTTTCGATGATTTTAAGTTCCCTGGCCCTCACCGCTTTATTTTCACCATGGATGTCCAGTCCTTATATACTTCCATCCCCCATCAGGAAGGTCTCAAAGCTCTACGCTTCTTTTTGGATTCCAGACCTAATCAGTTCCCCTCTACCACCACTCTGCTCCGTCTAGCGGAATTAATCCTTACTCTTAATAATTTCTCCTTTGGCTCCTCCCACTTCCTCCAAACTAAAGGTGTAGCTATGGGCACCCGTATGGGTCCTAGCTATGCCTGCCTTTTTGTTGGGTTTGTGGAACAATCTATGTTCCGTGCCTATTCTGGTATCTGTCCCCCACTTTTCCTTCGCTACATCGACGACTGCATTGGCGCTGCTTCCTGCATGCATGCAGAACTCGTTGACTTTATTAACTTTGCCTCCAACTTTCACCCTGCCCTCAAGTTTACCTGGTCCATTTCCGACACTTCCCTCCCCTTTCTAGAGCTTGCTGTTTCTGTCTCCACTGATGTCTACTATAAGCCTACTGACTCTCACAGCTATCTGGACTATTCCTCTTCTCACCCTGTCTCTTGCAAAAACGCCATCTCCTTCTCGCAATTCCTCCATCTCCACCACATCTGCTCTCAGGATGAGGCTTTTCATTCTAGGACGAGGGAGATGTTTTCATTTTTTAAAGAAAGGGGCTTCCTTTCCTCCACTATCAACTCTGCTCTTAAACGCATCTCCCCCATTTCACGTACATCTGCTCTCACTCCATCCTCCCGCCACCCCACTAGGAATAGGGTTCCCCTGGTCCTCACCTACCACCCCACCAGCCTCCGGGTCCAACATATTATTCTCTGTAACTTCCGCCACCTCCAACGGGATCCCACCACTAAGCACATCTTTCCCTCCCCCCCTCTCTCTGCATTCCGCAGGGATCGCTCCCTACACAACTCCCTTGTCCATTCGTCCCCCCCATCCCTCCCCACTGATCTCTCTCCTGGCACTTATCCGTGTAAGCGGAACAAGTGCTACACATGCCCTTACACTTCCTCCCTTACCACCATTCAGGGCCCCAAACAGTCCTTCCAGGTGAGGCAACGCTTCACCTGTGAGTCGCCTGGGGTGATATACTGCATCCGGTGCTCCCGATGTGGCCTTTTATATATTGGCGAGACCCCACGCAGACTGGGAGACCGCTTTGCTGAACATCTACGCTCTGTCCGCCAGAGAAAGCAGGATCTCCCAGTGGCCACACATTTTAATTCCACATCCCATTCCCATTCTGACATGTCTATCCACGGCCTCCTCTACTGTAAAGATGAAGCCACACTCAGGTTGGAGGAACAACACCTTATATTCCATCTGGGTAGCCTCCAACCTGATGGCATGAACATCGACTTCTCTAACTTCCGCTAGGCCCTACCTCCCCCTCGTACCCCATCTGTTACTTATTTTTATGCACACATTCTTTCTCTCACTCTCCTTTTTCTCCCTCTGTCCCTCTGAATATACCTCTTGCCCATCCTCTGGGTCCACCCCCCTCCTTGTCTTTCTTCCCGGACCTCCTGTCCCATGATCCTCTCGTATCCCTTTTACCTATCACCTGTCCAGCTCTTGGCTCCATCCCTCCCCCTCCTGTCTTCTCCTATCATTTTGGATCTCCCCCTCCCCCTCCAACTTTCAAATCCCTTACTCACTCTTCCTTCAGTTAGTCCTGACGAAGGGTCTCGGCCTGAAACGTCGACAGCACCTCTTCCTGCAGATGCTGCCTGGCCTGCTGCGTTCACCAGCAACTTTGATGTGTGTTGCTTCTCATCATATGCTGGTTCTCCAGGTTCAAGGTGTTCAGCTCAAGGCTAACAAGCCTGACTGTTCAAAAAAAATGTTATGGAAACAGAAATGAAGAATCCTATCTCAATATTATGTCGACTCTATAGATGCTGCCTGACCTACTTTGTTCTTCCAGCATTTTGTGCACTGCTCCCTCCTAGCTGCAGGGGTGCACGGCCGTGCAGTAACTGAAATGCTGTTACGCACAGGAGCATTTCTACAGCAACTTGTGTGTGACGTAATGTAGAGTGTTAATGTGCTTCCCATGTCTATGGTGCAAGGTGATCCAAAGCAGTTAAATGCAGGCATTTGCTGAAGATCCAATAAAGTACTCTGAATTTCAAAGCCAAATTTCCCTCAAAATTGTGATAAAATTTATATATCAATGAATCTATTAATGGGCACCTTTGAAACACCTTTGAAGCCATTCAATCAGAATGAGAATCATGCTGTAAAATTTCCGGTAGCAGTACTGGGCAATGCATTAAAAAATTATTGTAAGCTACAATAAGAAATATAAAATAAATAAATAGTGCAAAAAGAGAGTAAAATTGATGATGTTTGTGGGTTGACTGTCCATTCAGAAATCTGATAGCAGAGGGGAAGAAGCTGTTCCTAAAACATTCAGTGTTTCTCTTCAGGCTCATGTATCTCCCTCCTGATGGTAGTAGTGAGAAGAAGGTGGTATGGGTTCTTAATGAAGGATGCCACCTTATGAGAAATTGTCTTTTGAAGATGTCCTTGATGATGAGGAGACTAGTGCCTATGATGGAAATGACTGAGCTTATAACTCTCTACAGCTTTTCCCGATCCTGTGCATCCGCACCTCCAGAGCTGGCATGATGCAACCAGTCAGAATGCTCTCCATGGTGCATCTGTAGGAATTTGCTAGTCTTTAGTGATGTAGCAAATGTCCTCAAACTCCTAATGAAATAAATGTACTTTTATTTTGATGTAGGAGATTTCAGTAGTTTAATGCTTATTAATCATTAGATATTTCATTATAGGGCTGGCATTTTAGAGCGTTTGCTGAACTGACATGATATCCTTTATATGACAGCCACTATTTCAGTCTATTGAGCTTTTTCCACAACCTTCTGCTCCCAGTGGGAGGCTCTGCTTACGGGGGCATGGAGTGAGAATCAAGGCTGCAAAATTATTGCCCATTCTCCCTGGGATTATAGAATTTTATAGCAGAAGGCCATATATTTTCTGAGTAGATTTTTGTAAGAATAGCTGCAAATTTTTAAGTGGCCAAATACAATTTGTGACATACTGTGCAGCTAAGGCTATATTTATTTCTTCTTTCTAGGTTATACACAATGACCTCATTTTAGAAATGTACCATCCAACGGCAGGGAACATAACTGTTCCAGGTAGGTTAAAGGTCTCTTTTCTTCATTACAGCACAACTAAACATCCCTTGCTGCTGTGTTCTGTTGTTAGCCAAGGAAAGTAATAAACAAGTATTTCAGTGTTTACTGTGCAAGCAGAGATCTTCGAAAATATAACGGAAGCACCAGTAATTTCTGTATTTACCACAGCTTTCTTCTTCGCTTTGGCTTATGTTGTTGAACTTTTTAGTTTATTTATTGTTATGCAGTGCAGAATAGGCCCTTCAAGGCACACCCATGATTTAATCCTGTTTACAATTTGCAATGACCAATTCACCTACCAAACAGTACATCTTTGGATTGTGGGAGGAAACCCGAGCACACAGAGAAAACCAATGCGGTCACGGGGAGAATGTGCAGCAACGGGAAATGATCCTATGTTGCCTGTACTATAAAGCATTGTGCTAACCACTCTGCTACCGTGCCAATAGAACCTTTGGAAGCTTGATGTTAACACAAGGCTATTGAGGTCATGTGTGACCCATTGACCACACCACTCCAAAGCGGTCACATAACTCTTCCAAAAAGACGTGTCTTCTTGGTGAACCTCTATTTGGAAAACTAGACAAGAATATTGAAGTCCTCTAGTATCACGGAAGCTACTATCCACATGGGAAGGTATTAATCCAAGGATCACTCTGGTTGATAACCTTTAATTAGGACTAGACAAAATATAGAGATGTATTATGCTTGAGAGGTGTACATAAACCTGAGGAAAGGTTGAAAGTTAGGGATTTTCTCCTAAGGAAGATGGGAGGTGACTTGCTAGAGGTTTACAAGATGATAAGAAGCACAGATTGAATAAATAGTCAGAGACTTTTTCCCAGGGCAGAAATGGCTAATATCAAGGGGCATAACTTTAAGGTGTTTGGAAGAAAGTATAGAGGGGATATCAGTGGTTGGTGCATGGAACACCCTGCCAGGAATGGTGGTAGACGCAGATACATTAGAGACATTTAAGAGACTCTTAGACAGGCGCGTTGATGATGGGGAAATGGCAGGCTATAAGTGGGAAGGGTTAGATTGATCTTGGGGTAGATTATAGGGTTGAAAGTCGACCCTGTAAGGCGAAAGTTGTGCACTGTGCTGCAGTGTTCTATGTTCTAAAAGCACGTAAGTGGAGCGGAGGAGAGATGAAAAGAGAACATCTGCGACAGGGCAGAAAGCAAGAGAGGTTAGCAGGCAATTCATTTCCAATTAGTCTCTTAACCTTTGAGCTAGAGTTCCCTTCCGCTCCCCACTCAAGAATACTGAAATATTCTAACAGCAGATTGCTGTAACCAAACTGCTTAGAGTGATTTTTATGCAGAATTATCCTGTAGCGTCAACAGTGCTGGAGCCTTGAATAATTCTGTAAATCTAATGATTTAAGTTCAATGTTTTAAATGATGCTTTCAATTCCATGTTTATCAGTGCTATGATCCTAAGATTTTTTGTTATTTCAACCACATTAATAATGTTAATACCCTTCTGGTATTCAATGGTTTGATGTTTTACATTCTGTGTTTTTCCCTTGTTTTTTGCTGGGAGCTTGATGTTTTCTTTGAACGGGTTCCATGGTGTTTCTTTGTTTTGTGACTGTCAGTGGGGAAGACAAATCATACAACCTTTGATAATAAATGTACTTTGAATCTCTGAATCTGTAACACTATGAGTAAATACAATTCATTGAACCAGCGGTACTAATTTGGATATTTAATGTTGTATTGTTGGGAATGTCTGCTTAAAAAGTTGCATGGGTAAAGCATACTGAATCAGAATCAGGTTTATTATCACTGACGTGTTGTGAAATTTGGTGTCTTACATAAAAACAATTACATAAGTTACAATAAGCTGTGTACATACATCTATTGATGCTTCTGCACACATCTTCAGTGATGTTCCTGGAATCATCGGGTGTTTCGGGTCTTTCAACATCATACAACCTCCTCCAGGTGACCCAGCCGGGGCTGATCAGAACCCAGCTTGTGTCCAGATGGCTAGCTACTTATGAATCCATGGCTTCCCCCTTTTGAGCCACAGCCATCTTGAGGCCCTCTCTGCCACATCGGTGGTACTGCGGATGGCTCTCCTCTTCCTCTCTCCCTCGATGCCCAAAATGCTGAAGGCTCTAACTAAGGAACAGGCTACGAATCCCCTACAACCAACCTCCACTGGGAGACACCTCGCTCTCCATCCAGCCTGCTGACAGTTGCTAACCAGTCCTGCATACTTGGAGAGCTTCCTTTCAAAGGCCTCTTCCAAGCTATCTTCCCATGGGACTGTCAGCTCCAGCAGCACCACTTGCTTAGTAGACTCAGACACTAGGACAATGTCTGGTGGCATATAAAAAATATGTAAAAAATAAGTAAGTAGTGTAAAAAGAGAGTAAAATACTGAGGTCGTGTTCATGGTTCTTGGACTGTTCAGAAATCTGATAGCGGAGGGAAGAGGCTGTTCCTGAAATATTGAGTATTTTGTCTTCTGCTTCCTGTACCTCCTCCCTGATGGTAGCAATCAGAAGAAAGTAGTAGGGGTACTTAATGATAGATATTGTCTTTTTGAGGCAGTGCCTTTCGAAGATTTCAAAAATTTTAAGATCTTGGCTGAAATTAAATTTCTACCATAACGGCATGTTGTAGATATTAAATCTTAACAGGGCTGCACGTTAGTGCAGCAGTTAGTGCAATTGCTTGACAGCGCATGGTTGTAAGATCAGTGTTCAATTCCCACCAGTGCCTGTAAGAAATTAGTAATGTCTGCCTGTGACCGCGTGGGTCTCTTTCAAGTACTCTGGTTTCCTCCCGTGTTCCAAAGACTGAGGGTTAGTAAGTAGTGGGCATACAATGTTGGCGCTGGAAGTGTGGGGACACTTGTGGGCTGCTCCCAGCGTAATTCCCGGACTGTGTTGGTCAGTGACATAAAACCATGCATTTTACTGCATGTGTCGATGTGCATGTGACAAATAAAGGTTATCTTCGGCGGTTGATCGGGGCAGGACTGCGCAAGCACGTGTAAGTCGGCCCGTGAGGCAGTGGGAGTATTTAAAAGAGAGCAGTTTGATGGAGCAGGCGACGGAGTAGAGGAGAACAGAGTAGGAACGCTTTGTCTCAAGAGGCTTCAGCGAGCAGAGGCTGAGGACGAGCTTCACTCCAAGTGAGGAGAACGGTCTGCAGCGGTATTTTATTTGAAGCAAGGAAGGCGGCGAGGCTGTGGCATATTGGGTAGGTCATGACAGCTGAGATCGGCCCTGTGGTTTGTTCCTCCTGCAGCATGTGGGAAATCAGGGATACTTCCAGTGATTGTGCAGGAAATGTGTCCAGCTGCAGCTTCTGGCAGACCGCATTGAGCGGCTGGAGCTGCAACTGGATTCATACTGGAGCATCCGCGATGCTGAGAAAGTCGTGAATAGCACGTTCACCCGAGTTGGCCACACTGCAGGTAAAGGCTACACAGGCAGAAAGGACCACTAGACAGCATAGCAGTAGGCAGGTAGTGCAGGAGTCCCCTGGGGTCATCTCCCTCCTAAACGGATATACTGTTTTGGATACTGTTGGGGGAGATGTCTCATCAGGGGAAGGCAGCAGCAGCCGAGTTCATGGTACCATGGGTGGCTCTGCAGCACAGGAGGGAAGGAAAAGGTATGGGAGAGCTATAGTGATAGGGGATTCAATTGTAAGAGGAATAGATAGGCGTTTCTGTGGCTGCAAACGAGACTCCAGGAGGGTATGTTTCCTCCCTGGTGCAAGGGTCAAGGATGTCTCTGAGGGGCTGTAGGACATTCTGGAGTGGGAGAGTGAACAGCCAGTGGTCATGGTGCACATAGGTACCAACGATATAGGTAAAAAACAGGATGAGGTCCTACAAGGTGAACTTAGGGAGTTAGGAGATAAACTAAAAAGTAGGACCACAAAGGTAATAATCTCTGGATTACTACCAGTGCCTCATGCTAGTCAGAGTAGAAATAGGAGGATATATCAGATGAATACGTGGCTTGAAAAATGGTGCAAGGGGGAGGGATTCAAATTTCTGGGGCTTTGGAACCAGTTCTGGGGGAGGTGGGACCGGTACAAACAGGACGACTGCACCTGGGCTGGACTGGAACCAACATCCTGGGGGGAGCAATGGCTACTGTTGTTCAGGAGGATTTAAACTAATGTGGCAGGGGGATGGGAACAAGTGCAGAGAGACAGAGGGGTGTAAAATGAGGGTAGAAGCAAAAAGTAGTAAGGCAAAAAGTAAAAATGGCAGGCAGGCAAACCCAGGGCAAAAATCAAAAAGGGCCACTTTTCAACATAATTGTATAAGGGCTAAGAGTGTTGTAAAAACAAGCCTGAAGGCTTTGTGTGTCAATGCAAGGAGCATTCATAACAAGGTGGATGAATTGAATGTGCAGATACTTATTAATGAATATGATATAGTTGGGATCACAGAGACATGGCTCCAGGGTGACCAAGGATGGGAGCTCAACATTCAGGGATATTCAATATTCAGGAGGGATAGACATGAAAGAAAAGGAGGTGGGGTGGCATTGCTGGTTAGAGAGGAGATTAACGCAATAGAAAGGAAGGACATTAGCCTGGAGGATGTGGAATCGATATGGGTAGAGCTGCATAACACTAAGGGGCAGAAAACGCTGGTATGAGTTGTGTACAGATCACCTAACAGTAGTAGTGAGGCATTAAACAGGAAATCAGAAATGCATGCAATAAAGGAACAGCAGTTATAACGGGTGACTTCAATCTACATATAGATTGGGTGAACCAAATTGGTAAGGGTGCTGAGGAAGAGGATTTCTTGGAATGTATGCGGGATGGTTTTCTGAACCAACATGTGGAGGAACCAACTAGAGAGCAGGCCATTCTAGACTGGGTATTGAGCAATGAGGAAGGGTTAGTTAGCAATTTTGTCGTGCGAGGCCCCTTGGGTAAGAGTGACCATAGTATGGTGGAATTCTTCATTAAGATGGAGAGTGACATAGTTAATTCAGAAACAAAGGTTCTGAACTTACAGAAGGGTAACTTTGAAGGTATGAGACGTGAATTAGCTAAGATAGACTGGCAAATGATACTTAAAGGGTTGACGGTGGATATGCAATGGCAAGCATTTAAAGATCACATGGATGAACTACAACAGTTGTTCATCCCAGTTTGGCAAAAGAATAAACCAGGGAAGGTAGTGCACCCGTGGCTGACAAGAGAAATTAGGGATAGTATCAATTCCAAAGAAGAAACATACAAATTAGCCAGAAAAAACGGCACACCTGAGGACTGGGAGAAATTCAGAGTCCAGCAGAGGAGGACAAAGGGCTTAATTAGGAAAGGGAAAAAAGATCATGAGAGAAAGCTGGCAGGGAACATAAAAACTGACTGTAAAAGCTTTTACAGATATGTGAAAAGAAAAAGATTGCTTAAGACAAATATAGGTCCCTTACAGTTAGAAACAGGTGAATTGATCATGGGGAACAAGGACATGGCAGAGCAATTGAATAACTACTTTGGTTCTGTCTTCACTAAGGAGGACATAAATAATCTTCCGGAAATAGTAGGGGACCGAGGGTCTAGTGAGATGGAGGAACTGAGGGAAATACATGTTAGTAGAGAAGTGGTGTTAGGTAAATTGAAGGAATTAAAGGCAGATAAATCCCCAGGGCCAGATGGTCTGCATCCCAGAGGGCTTAGGGAAGTAGCCCAAGAAATAGTGGATGCATTAGTGATAATTTTTCAAAACTCTTTAGATTCTGGATTAGTTCCTGAGGATTGGAGGGTGGCTAATGTAACCCCGCTTTTTAAAAAAGGAGGGAGAGAGAAACCGGGGAATTATAGACCAGTTAGCCTAACGTCGGTGGTGGGGAAACTGCTAGAGTCAGTTATCAAAGATGTTGTAACAGCACATTTGGAAAGCGGTGAAATCATCGGACGAAGTCAGCATGGATTTGTGAAAGGAAAATCATGTCTGACGAATCTCATTGAATTTTTTGAGGATGTAACTAGTAGAGTGGATAGGGGAGAACCAGTGGATGTGGTATATTTGGATTTTCACAAGGCTTTTGACAAGGTCCCACACAGGAGATTAGTGTGCAAACTTAAAGCACACGGTATTGGGGGTATGGTTTGATGTGGATAGAGAATTGGTTGGCAGACAGGAAGCAAAGAGTGGGAATAAACGGGACCTTTTCAGAATGGCAGGCAGAGACTAGTGGGGTACCGCAAGGCTCAGTGCTGGGACCCCAGTTGTTTACAATATATATTAATGACTTGGATGAGGGAATTAAATGCAGCATCTCCAAGTTTGTGGATGACTCGAAGCTGGGTGGCAGAGTTAGCTGTGAGGAGGATGCTAAGAGGATGCAGGGTGACTTGGATAGATTAGGTGAGTGGGCAAATTCATGGCAGATGCAATTTAATGTGGATAAATGCGAGGTTATCCACTTTGGTGGCAAGAACAGGAAAACAGATTATTATCTGAATGGTGGCTGATTAGGAAAAGGGGAGGTGCAACGAGACCTGGGTGTCATTGTACACCAGTCATTGAAAGTGGGCATGCAGGTACAACAGGCGGTGAAAAAGGCGAATGGTATGCTGGCATTCATAGCAAGAGGATTCGAGTACAGGAACAGGGAGGTACTACTGCAGTTGTACAAGGCCTTGGTGAGACCACACCTGGAATATTGTGTGCAGTTTTGGTCTCCTAATCTAAGGAAAGACATTCTTGCCATAGAGGGAGTACAAAGAAGGTTCACCAGATTGATTCCTGGGATGGCAGGACTTTCATATGATGAAAGACTGGATCAACTAGGCTTATACTCGCTGGAATTTAGGAGATTGAGGGGGGATCTTATTGAAACGTATAAAATTAAAAGGGATTGGGCAGGCTGGATGCAGGAAGATTGTTCCCGATGTTGGGGAAGTCCAGAACGAGGGGTCACAGTTTAAGGATAAAGGGGAAGCCTTTCAGGACCCAGATGAGGAAAAACTTCTTCACACAGAGAGTGGTGAATCTGTGGAATCCTCTGCCACAGGAAACAGTTGAGGCCAGTTCATTGGCTATATTTAAGAGGGAGTTAGATATGGCCCTTGTGGCTAAAGGGATCTGGGGGTATGGAGAGAAGGCAGGTACAGGGTTCTGAGCTGGATGATCAGCCATGATCATACTGAATGGTGGTGCAGGCTCGAAGGGCTGAATGGCCTACTCCTGCACCTATTTTCTATGTTTCTATGTTCCTATCTTTTCTTGTAGGGTGCCACGCATACAGCCAAAGCACTCTGGCCAGAGAGATATCAGTCATTGATGGAGTAATCTAAAAATCAAATACTCCAAAGCAGTTCATTTCACTTACTTTCTGCCCATTACACCTGCAATGATGATCCTCCATCACAGATGAAGAAGGGTTCTTCAGTGCTGTTTCCATAACAATATTGTTTGACCAATCAAGGTTGTTAGCGTGAGTTGAACCTCCGAACCTGAAGGACTGGTGGACCACTCATAGTCCAGCCTCTACCCTTTGACCTGTTTGGCATGGGTGACCCTACCAAGAGCCAAAGCACAAAGCCCTGACTCCAGCCAGCCTAGCTCTCTGGGTCATTAAGGCATGCAAGCCTCCAAACTGTGACAAGGTTGTGGTCCTCTTGGAGGAGTTCATTGCAGAGTCCAACTTATCTGATGCATCAGGAGGACCCAGAGTGTTATCAGGCCCATTCTCATTGACTTATAGTTGTGGCTGTATGAACTCAGTGGTCACTTTAATAGGTACAGGAGGTACTTAATAAAATGGTCACTGAGTATATGTTATCACAGAGTTTAGCATATGTGCTCAGTGTTCCTTAAACACATAGTTACTAGGAGCCTAGCTGCTGCACTGTGTTTATTCAGTAGTTGCTAGCCACTCGATCACAGTGATATATTTTATTGCAAAAGAAGATCAAGTTGTTCTGGTTATGAAACCACATCCTCGCTAAACCAGCCTGGCTCTGTCAATTTGCTTAATTATGTTAACCTGCCCAAATGTATTAACCTGTCTAATTGTTCCATTTACAACCCTGAACCTGCCTGATAAAGTTATTGTCCTGGCTGACCTTCCTACCATCACCTCAAGTAACCGTGAGTCAGAGTACAGAAAGGAGATGGATTGCTAGTGACATGGTGTCATGGCAATAACCTTTGCCTCAGTGTCAGCAAAAAGCTGGGCGTTGACATCAGGAAGAAGGGGGCAGTGCGCATGCTCCTGTTTACATCAAGGGTACTGAGGTTGAGCAGGTTGAGAGCTTAGTGTTCCAAGGAGTGACTATCTCCAGTCATCTATCCGGGTCTAACCATGTAGATTTCAAGGAGAAGACAACACACCAATGCCTCTACTTCCTCAGGAGGCTAAAGCAATTTCTCATGTCCCCTATAACCCTCACTAATTCTTTATTCCTTGGAGTGTAGAAGATTGAGAGGAGATTTGATAGAGGTATACAAAATTATGAGGGGTATAGATAGGGTAAATGCAAACAGGATTTTTCCACTGAGGTTGGATGGGATCGTAATTAGAGGTCATGGGTTAAGAGTGAAAGGTGAAATGTTTCAGGGGGACATGAGAGGAACTTCTTCACATAGAGGGTGATGAGAGTGTGGAAATGGTTTAAATGGTTTTACCACTAGATGGGCCGAAGAGCCTGTTTTTGTACTGTATTTTTCTATGATTCTATGACTCTAATTTTATCAATGCACCATAAAGAGCATCATGTTACCATAAAAAACCCTCAGAGAGCTGTGGACGCAGCTCAGCACATCCTCCTCTCCATGGTATTTATCTAAACTTCTCACTGCCTTAGTAAAGCATCCAGTGTAATCAAAGACCCCTCCCACCCTAGACACCCAATTAGGCAGAAGATACAGAAGTCTAAAAGCATGTACCACCAGGCTCAAAGATGCTTTCTATCATCATCATCATCATCATTAAGTGCTGTGTCGTATGATGTGGGTGATCTTAGTCTTTCCATGACCATAATTGTTCTTGGCAAATTTTTCTACAGAAGCGATTTGCCATTGCCTTCTTCTGGTCAGTGTCTTTACAATATGGGTGACCCCAGCCACTATCAATACTCTTCTGCAATTGTCTGCCTGGCATCAGTGGTTGCATAACCAGGATATGATGTGCTCCAGCTCCTCATACTACCAACCACCACCCCCTTCCATGGCTTCACGTGACCGTAATCAAGGGGAGTGGGGAGCTAAACAGGTGCTACACCTTGCTCAAGGGAGACCTGCAGGCTAGTGGAGGGAAGGAGCACCATACTCCTTCTTTGGTAGAGACATATCTCCACCCTGCTATCCATAAAGCTTCTATACCACTGTTATAAGGCAACATGAGTAGTCCACTAATAGGCTAAGATCGACTGCTTGCCTCACAATCTACCTCATTATGAATTGCACCTTATTGTCTACCTGTAATGCACTTTCTCTCTAACTGCTACAATTTACTCTGCGCTCTGTAATTATTTTCCCTTGTATTATCTCAATGCACTGTTGTAATGAATTGGTCTGTATGAACATTGTGCAAGACAGGATTTTCCCTGTATGTTGCTACATGTGACTATAATAAGCCAATTTACCAATTATGCACTTTGACTTGTATGTCACATTGACAGTACTTCAGCTGCAGTGTCCGCAAGTGCCATCATGTTTCAGGCGTCATCAGAGCTTGTCCACAGCATCGTAATCCTAACCTGTATGTAATGCATTTTGGGCAGTCGAACCAGACTTGTATAGTGATTGGAAGTGCAGTGCTCAGTGTTGTGGAACAGAAGGACCTGGAAGTACAAGTGCAGTTTGCTGAGAGACATTGTCACACTGGAGAAGAGATCTACCATGGTGCTACCTGGACTGGAGGGCCTGAGTTATAGGGGAGGTTGGCAGAGTGCAGCACAGAGGAAAGAGGGGTGACCTCATAGAGGTTTAAATCAATCATAATGGGTACGGATAAGGTGAGCAGTCATAGATCTTTCCTCACAGAGGGGAATCAAAAACTAGAGAGTACAGATGCAAGACAAGAGGAGAGAAATGTGAAGCTTCTTTTATAGAGAGGGGCATGAGTATCTGGAACAAGGGGCCCGAGGAAGTGGTCGAGGCAGGTATAATTACAACATTTAAGAGGCATTTAGATAGATATATGGAGGGGAAGGGCTTGAGGGTTATGGGGTGAACGCAAGGAACTGGGACTAGCAGGGAGGATGCTGTGGTCAGCATGGACCAGTTGGGCCGAAGGCACCCAATTTTATGACTAATTAGCCAGTATAATTAGGGATTATTTAATGATGCAGTATTGAATTCTGTATTAATTCATTAATACTAAGTGAAGATATTAATTCAGCAGTATAAAGAACCTTGTGATTCCAGATATATTAAGTATTGTTGCTAAACTAGTGAAATTAATATGTTGATAATCTACCCCAGAAGTCGGCTGGGGTGATATACTGCGTCCGGTGCTCCTGATGCGGCCTTCTATATATTGGCGAGACCCGACGCAGACTGGGAGATCATTTTGCTGAACACTTACGCTCTGTCCGCCAGAGAAAGCAGGATCTCCCAGTGGCCACACATTTTAATTCCACGTCCCATTCCCATTCTGATATGTCTATCCACGGCCTCCTCTACTGTAAAGATGAAGCCACACTCAGGTTGGAGGAATAACACCTTATATTCCGTCTGGGTAGCCTCCAACCTGATGGCATGGACATTGACTTCTCAAACTTCCGCTAATGCCCCACCTCCCCCTCGTACCCCATCTGTTATTTATTTATATACACACATTCTTTTTCTCTCTCTCCTTTTTCTCCCTCTGTCCCTCTCACTATACCCCTTGCCCATCCTCTGGGCTTCCCCCCCCCCTTTTCTTTCTCCCTAGGCCTCACGTCCCATGATCCTCTCATATCCCTTTTGTCAATCAACTGTCCAGCTCTTGGCTCCATCCCTCCCCCTCCTCTTATCATTTCGGAAATCCTATCATTTCTCCCCCTCCCACTTTCAAATCTCTTACTAGCTCTTCTTTCAGTTAGTCCTGACGAAGGATTTCGGCCCGAAACGTTGACTGTACTTCTTCCTAGAGATGCTGCCTGGCCTGCTGCATTCACCAGCGACTTTTGTGTGTGTTGCTTGAAATTCCAGCATCTGCAGATTTCCTCGTGTTTAGATTGATTTTAGAGTAGGTTAAAGGGTCGGCACTGTGCTGTACCATCTCATGTTCTGTTAATCAGCAAATCTATATAGTTCTGTAAGCCTTCCTATTAATCTTATTAGAATACCTTAATCCTGTTGCAGTGCATATGGCTGTTAACCCAGTAATATTAATTAGCATTTCTAATCCCGTAGTATTAGGCAGCATTACTAATCTACGACTACTATTCTTAATTTTACTTACTTGCTTACTGCTTCTAATGCCTACTGGCATTTAGGGCAGCAATGAAGGTCTTCCATCTCTGTCTGCCATTTGTCTTGGTGTTTGTGGTGTTCAGGGCTTCCTTCATCATGTCAGTAACTTCCTCTTGGTTTTCACTACTGTCAGTCATGCATGTCCCAGGTGGAGACTCAGGACAACCGTCATACGCAGATGTAGGAGGATTGTTCGTTGCTGTTGCCATAAAAGCTGCAGGTGTTTAGGGCATCAGTGAAGGTTTTTCCATCACACATATAGAAAGACTTTTCATTGCTGTTTCTGTAACAGTTTTGTTTTACCAGTCAGTGTTGTTAGTCCAGAGCTGAACCCCCGAACCTGGAGGACTAGTGAACCACTCTTACTCTGGCCTCTACCCTTTGGCCTGTTTGCCGTGGGTGACCCTAAGAAGAGCCAAAACAGAGAGTACTAACTCCAGCCAACATAGCTGTCCAGGTGACTGAAGCACACAAGCCTCCAATCCACAATAAGATTGTGGTCCTCTCCGAGATGCTCTTAATCTAATGTTACTCAGTTATTCGAGCCATATTAAAAACTCTTGTTTATCATTTGACATTAAGTAGTTCTTTAAATGGGTTTTCTTCGGGTCCTCTGATTTCCTCTGATGTCCAAAGACATTCCGGGTAGGTTAATTGGTCATTGTAAATTGTCCCGTGATTAGGTTAGGGTTAATCAGGGTTGTTGGGTTACTGGGGAGGTGTACTGAAAGGGCCTACTCCACCCTGTTTTGCGAAATAAAAGAGATCTCCAATAAATGTTATGGATCGTTCTTTGTTTTTAATCCATAACTAGGACATTGCATAATTGCCCTGTGGAATTAAGTAATATCATTACATTGATATAATTAATCTAACAAAATAATCCAGTACTGTCAAGTAATTTTGTTAAGGTAATGTTATTAAATAATTCAGACTCAGTTTTAACCATGTGTGTTATGTTTAACTAAATAAATAAATCACAGCATCAGTCCATCTTCGTACTCGCTCAGGGTTACTAAACCTACAATAGTAAATCTCTGCACTATTTCAATCTTATTGATACCTTTCTAATAGGATATCAATCCTAATGTTTAAATATTAATAAGGTTGAAAGAGTGCAGAAAAAATTCAGAAGAATAATACAGGTCTGGAGGACTTGAGTTATAGGGAAAGGTTGAATAGGTTAGGCAAGCAGGCTTTTCCCACTGAAGTTAGGTGGCATTACAACTAGAGGTTATGGGTTAAGGGTGAAAGGTGAAAAATAGAAGAACATGAGGGGAACCCTTTTCATTCAGAGGGTGGTGAGAGTATGGAATGAGCTGCCTGCAGAAGCTGAAGACTTCAATGTTTAGAAGGGAGTACTGTACATAAATAGGAGGGGTATAGACGGATATGTTCCAGATGTGGGCCAATGGAACTAGGAAGAATATGAGTTTGACACCGACTAGTTGGGCCAAAGTTCCTGTTTCTGTGCATAGTGCTCTGACTGTATGTGGTTACTTGCTATTGACCATCCAAGACTATTTATTAGTTCTGTTACATAGTGATAACTTCTATTGATTCAGTAATGTTAACCTGCTAATGTTATATAGTGATCTTTACTACAAAGATATTTAGTAGCATTATTATCCTAGTCGGGTGTTGGGGTGGAGGTATGTCTCTACCAAAGGAGTTGTAAGGTGCTCCTTCCCTCTGACAGCCTGTAGGTCACCTTAGGGCAAGGTGTAGCACCTGCTTAGAACCCCCCTCCACCCCCGAACAGGGTCACATGAAGCCATGGGAGCAGGTGGTGGATGGTCGTATGAGTAGCCGGTGCATGTCACAAGTCCTGGTTAAGCAACCACTGACACCAGGCAAACAATCTCTGAAGAGTATTGATAATGGCTGGGGTCACCCGTCTTGTAAAGAGACTGCACAGAAGAAGGCAATGGCAAACCATTTCTGTAGAAAATTTTCCCAAGAACAATCACGGTCATGGAAAGAACAAGATCGCCCACGTGATACAACACAGCATATAACAAATGATCGAAAATCTTAGTGGTAGTAAGACATACTGCTAATCCAGAATTAGTAAAAGTGCTAAATAGTTCTGAAACTGAGTAATGGTGTCAATCCACTGATACTGGGTAACACTGTTAATCCAACAATATTTAATATTGTTTCCCATGATGGGGGAGTCTAGTACGAGAGGGCATGACTTCAGGATTGAAGGGCGCCCTTTCAGAACAGAAATGCGAAGAAATTTTTTTAGTCAGAGGGTGGTGAATCTATGGAATTTGTTGCCACGGGCAGCAGTGGAAGCCAAGTCATTGGGTGTATTTAAGGCAGAGATTGATAGGTATCTGAGTAGCCAGGGCATCAAAGGTTATGGTGAGAAGGTGGGGCAGTGGGACTAAATAGGATAAAATGGATCAGCTCACGATAAAATGGCGGAGCAGACTCGATGGGCCGAATGACCTACTTCTGCTCCTTTGTCTTATGGTCTAATAAAATGTTTAGCTTGCTCTGTCAGTAATACGAAATAGAATTGTCAATGTTAAATAGTCCTGTTGCTAATACACTATTAAAATATCACTGTTAGTCTGACAATGATAAATATTAATGCTAATCCAGCGATAGTAAGAGCAGCTGTTAATCACGGAATGGTGTGGTTTCATAGTGTTTAGCACAATGGCTTTACATTGCCAGCAATCACCAGTTGAGGGTTGATTCCTGCTGCTGTCCATAAGGAGTTTGCATGTTCGCTGCGTGACCGCGTGAGTTTCCACTCACATTCCAGTTCCTTCCACATTCCAAAGGCCAGCAGGTTAGGGTCAGTGGGTGTGGGCATGCAGTCTTGACACTAGAAGCATGGTGATGCTGTCAGACAGCCCCAGCACAATCCTCAGACTGTGTTGGTCAATGATGCAAATTACATATTTCACTGAATGTTTGCTGTTTCAATTTATATGTGAAAAATGATGCTAATCTTTAATCTTTGATCTATATCCCCGTGTATCCTTTGGCAATCTTCTGCTTTGTCCACAAGACTACCAATTCTGTGTCAGTGTACACTTTCCTACAGGAAAGATGTAAATAACGCTGAAAGAGTACAGAGAAAATTTACCGGAATTGGAGGACCTGAGTTATAAGGGAAGGTTGAATAGGTTAGGACTTTATTCCTTGGAACGTAGAAGATTGAGGGGAGATTTGATAGAGGTATACAAAATTATGAGGGGTACGGATAAGGTAAATACAAGCAGGCTTTTCCCACTGAAGTTAGGTGAGATCACAACCAGAGGTCATGGGTTAAAGGTGAAAGGTGAAATGTTTAAGGGAAGCATGAGGGGAAGCTTCTTCATATAGAGAGTGTGGAACAAGTTGCCAGCGCAAATGATGCGTGTGAGCTCAATTTCAGTGTTAAAGAGAAGTTTGAATGGGAACATGGATAGTGGGGGTATGGAGGGCTATGGTCGCGGTGCAGATCGATGGGAGTAGGCAATTTAAGTGTCTTGGCCATGGATTAGGGCCTGTTTCTGTGCTGTACTCCTCTATGACTCTGTGAAATGTTAAGCGATTTTTTATCTTTCACTGTGCAATGCTAAATACAGCACAGGAGATGTCTATTCGTTCCATTAGGCTTGTACTAGTATTGGAAAAAGCTATCCACCTTGTCCCACTCTGCAGTTAAATTGTTCTAATGTTTCTCCTTGGAAAGTTAATGAATCTATGTATTTTGCACACTGCATTCCAGATTAAAATAGATGATTGTGTAAAAGAATTCATCCTCTTGTAACCTCTGCTCTTTTCCCAGTCACCTCTACTTTATGTAACAATTAATGTCATTTTATTGAAGCCAATAAACCCTCTTTATTGAGGCCAGCAGCCACCCTCATTAAGGTGCAGAACACCATCCCAAGTTCTCGGAGTTAATTTTGTTTTCCATTTAGAGACCCAACAAAGTACAGGCCCTTCCGGCCCAACGAACCGCACTGCTCAGCAACCCACCTAGTTTACCCCGGCCTAATCACAGGACAATTTACAAAGACCCACGCGCACACGGGAAGAATGTACAAACTTTGTTTTACAGAGGACGCTGGAACTGAACTGTGAACTATGAAGCCCAGAGCTGTAACAGTGTCACGTTAATGGTGGTGCCCTATCAGAGGGCTTGTTTGGGATTTGAACCTGGCACCACTCGCATGTTCACATTTTTCTCCCAAAGTGAGAATCATATCCAGGGGTTCCCAACCTCTTTTATGCCATGGACCAATACCATTAAGCAACGGGTCCGTGGGACCCAAACTGGGGAGCACTGCCTCTTACTTAGCAGTAGAAGTCATCAAATTCTTGCCTGCATTCCAAATAATGGATGGTATCAGGATGTAAAATTAGAACACTCTCACAGGTCTTAAGAATCACAAAATACCTCTAAGTTTTTTATTATGATATCAATTCTGTGTGAGACATTTTTTCTACATATTGCTATGAGAAAATATTTGATATATATTTTAGAACTAGGTGAAGAGGAATTTCTTTAGCTAGAGGGTGGTGAATCTGTGGAATTCATTGCAGCAGCTGTGGTGGCCAAGTCATTGTGTATTGTAAAAGTGGAGATCAATAGGTTCTTGATTAGTCAGGGTTTCACAGGTTACGGGGAGAAGGCAGGAGAATGGGGTTGAAAGGGACATGATAGAATGACAGGTCTTATGTTATTGCATCTCATGAAGCGTCAAGCTAGTTTCAACATATATTTACAACATTAGCCCGTATTTTCCAAATAGCAATTAATTTTGCCACATGTTTTTGTTTTCCACATGTTTTCCCATTACTGAGTGCAGCCTTTAGTTCTCATCTTGTCTGTACTTTTCAGTGTGTGTTGAATCATCCTCATGCTAGTTTTGTTACTATAATCCTTCGAACAACATGTTTAAGATGCACTGTATAATTTGGTAGCATAGTGTGGTGTCGAGTCAGGGCTACATTCTTTGCATGACCACACCTTAAGCAATAGTCACTCTTTTAGAGGATTACGTGGGAGACGTCAGTTTAGGTAATCTGTCACTATGTGTCATAACAAATTCCTCTCTCCCCATTTTCAACCTACATATATAAACAATGGTGGCTCTTCCTAAAGGGAATTTGTGCAAACTTGCTGCCATAATTGCATCAGACGTGGAAGAGCTGCATAACCAATAAAAGCAATCTGAGAATCTCATTGGTCCCAATGTTGTTCATTCTTATTTCTTCTCAGAATCAGGATTATTTTCACTGACGAATACTGTGAAATTTGGTGTTTTACCTCAGCCATATAGGGAAATAGCTGAAGTGAGAAGAGGGCATGACCTGGGTGGTGAGGGCACTTAATGATGGATGCTGCCTTCTTGAGGCATCACCTTTTGAAGATCTCCTCGATGGTGGGGAGGCTCAAACTTCAAAGTACATACGTGTCACCTGAGATTCATTTTCTTGTGGGCATACTCAATAAATCTAAAAAATAAAAACCATAACAGAATCATTGAAAGACTGCACCTACTTGGGCATTCAACCAGACTGTAAGATACAACAAAACTGTGCAAATACAAAAAGAAAGAAATAATCATAATAAATAAATAAGAAATAAATATCAAGAACATGAGATGAAGAATCCTTGAAAGTGAGTCCATAGGTGTGGGAACATTTCAGTGATTGGGCAAGTGAAGCTGTCCCCTTTGGTTTAAGAGCCTCATGGTTGAGTGGTGGTGACTATTCCTGCACCTGGTGATGTGAGTCCTGGGGCTCCTGTACCTTCTTCCTGATAGCAGCAACAAGAAGAGAGCATGTCCTGGGTGCTGGGGGTCGATGATGCCCACGATAGAGCTGGCTGCAGTTCCGCAGTTCTTTCTGATCCTGTGCATTGCGCCTCCATACTGACGGTGATGCTCTTCATTCTGCTCCAGAATGCAATCTGGTTCCAGGGTTCCAGCACTAGTAACCTTTTGGAATACTTAACTAGGTTAGGAAGTGAAGGAGGGAAGCTGATGGCATGTGCTTGTCTGTCTGTTTTACATAGACTAAGACCATAAGACATAGGAGCAGAATTAGTCCATCTGGCCCATCGAGTCTGCTCCACCATTCAATCATGGCTGATCCTTTATTTTTCTCCTCCTCAACCCCAGTTCCCGGCCTTCTCCCCGTAACCTTTGATGCCATGTCCAATCAGGAACCTATCAATCTCTGCCTTAAATACACCCAACAACCTGGCCTCCACAGCTGTATGTGGCAACAAATTCCACATATTCACCACCCTTTGGCTAAAGAAATTTCTCCACATCTCTGTTTTGAAAGAGCGCCTCTCTATCCTGAGGCTGTGTCCTCTTGTCCTAGACGCTCCCACCATCGGAACATCCATTACACATCCACTCTGTCTAGGCCTTTCAACATTTGAAAGGTTCCAATGAGATTCCCCTTCATCCTTCTAAATTCTAGTGAGTACAGACCCAGAGCCATCAAATGTTCCTCATATGTAAACCCTTTCATTCCTGGAATCATCCTTGTGAACCTCCTCTGGACCCTTTCCAATTCCAGCACATCTTTTCTATGATGAGAGACCCAAAACTGTTCACAATACTCAAGGTGAGGCCTCACCAGTGCCTTATAAAGCCTCAGCAATACATCCCTGCTCTTGTATTCTAGACCTCTTAAAATGAATGCGAACATGGCATTTGCCTTCCTTATCACCAACTCAACCGGCAACTTAACCTTTAGGATTTTCTGCACAAGGACTCCCAAGTCCCTTTGCATCTCAGATTTTTGGATTTTCTCCCTGTTTAGAAAATAGTCCGCACATTTATTTCTTCTACCAAAGT
Source organism: Mobula birostris (assembly GCF_030028105.1). Taxonomy (NCBI): domain Eukaryota; kingdom Metazoa; phylum Chordata; class Chondrichthyes; order Myliobatiformes; family Myliobatidae; genus Mobula; species Mobula birostris. The sequence continues at coordinate 10,421,809 of NC_092370.1, forward strand.
GCATGACCATGCATTTTCCAACATTATATTTCATTTGCCACTTTCTTGCCCATTCTCCTAATCTGTCTAAGTCCTTCTGCATCTTACCCATTTCTTCAACACTACCTACCCCTCCACCAATCTTTGTACATCTGCAAACTTGTCAACAAAGCCATCTATTCCATCATCCAAATCATTGATATACAGCATAAAAACTTATACAGCAGGGGCCGGTCCCAACATCGACCCCCACGGAATACCACTAGTCACTGGTAGCCAACCAGAAAAGGATCTTTTTATTCATACTCATTGCCTCCTACCAATCAGCCAATACTCTAACCATGTTAGTAACTTTCCTGTAGTACCATGGGCTCTTAATTTGGTAAGCAGCCTCATGTGTGGCATCTTGTCAAAGGCCTTCTGAAAGTCCAAATATACAACATCCACTGCATCCCCTTTATCTACCCTACTTGTAATCTCCTCAAAGAATTCCAACAGGTTTGTCAGGCAGGATTTTCCCTGAAGAAAACCATGCTGACTTTGTACTGTCTTGTCCTGTGTCACCAAGTACTCCATCACCTCATCCTTAACAATTGACTTCAATATCTTCCCAACCACTGAGGTCAGACTGACTGGTCTATAATTTCCTTTCTACTGCCATCCTTCTTTCTTAAAGAATGGAGTGACATTTGCAATTTTCCAATCCTCTGGCGCCATGCCAGAGTCCAGTGATTTTTGAAAGACAATTTCTAATGCTGCCACAATTTCTAACACTACCTCTTTCAGAACTCTAGGGTGCAGTTCCTCTGGTCAGGGTCACTTATGTACCTTTAGGTCTTTCAGCTTTTTGCGCACCTTCTCTCTTGTAATAGTAACTGCACCCTCTTCTCTTCCTTCACACACTACAACATCAGGCATACTGCTAGTGTCTTCCACAGTGAAGACTGATGCAAAATACTCATTTAGTTTATCAGCCATCTCCTTGGTTTTTTTTGTGTGTGCCATACTCTTCCAGAGCCTCGGCGACCACTTTTTCAAGTGGGTGTCTTGGAGGAAAGATTCTGTGACTGGTCCCCCACGTCCTTCTCACAGCGCAGTTTTTTTTTAACAAGGTCCAGTTGCGAGATCGACACTCAACCCGGCACGGATGGAAAGCGTGCCCGGGAGCAGCCTGACTGGATTCGAACTCGGGAACCTTCACTCCGGAGTCCGGCACTGATGTCACTGCGCCACCAGCCGGAACATCTCCTTGTACCCTGTTATTATTTCTCCTGCCTCACTTTCCTGCGGTCCTATATCCACTCTCATTTCTCTTTTATTTTTTAGCATACGTGGAAAAAAAAACTTTTACTATCCACTTTGATATTATTTTACACTATTAGTTCCAGAATCAAAAATGTTATCTGTATAGAAATTACTAAAAACTAGTGTTCAGAGACTAAACATGAAAAAGTCTGCAGATGCTGGAGCTCCAAAGCAACAAACACAAAATGCTGGAGAAACTCCGCAATTCGGGCACCGTCTATGGAAATAATTAAACAGTCGATGTTTCAGGCTGAGACGCTTCATCGGGACTGAGAAGGAAGGGGAAAGATGCCAGAATAAAAAGGTTGATGAGAGGAAAGAGGCTCGCTGAAATGTGGTAGGGTAAGCCAGATGGGTGGGAAAGACCAAGGGTTAGAGAAGAAGGAATCTGATAGGAGGAGAGTGGTCCATAGGAGAAAGGGAAGGAGGAGAGGACCCAGGGGAAAGTAATAGCCAGGTGAGACATAAAGGTCAAAGTGGGAAAAAGAGGAAGTGGGGGTGGGAAACTTGCTTATCAGAAGGAAATACCGCTATTCATGCCATCAGGTTGGGGGCTACCCAGACGAAAGGTAAGGTGTTACTTCTCCACCTTGAGAATGGCCTCATCTTGGCACAAGTTGGGACCATGGACCAACATGTTGGAACGGGAATGCGAATCGGAATTAAGGCATTTGGCCACTGAGAATTCCCGCTTGTAGGAGAAGATGATGTGTTCTACGATATGGTCCCCCGATTTACGATGGGTGTAACCAATGTAGAGGAGGCCGTATCAGGAGCTCCAGGCGACACCAGCAGATTCGCAGGTGAGGTGTTGCCTCACCTGAAAGAACTGTCTGGGGCCTTGAATGGAGATGAGGGAGGAGGTGAATGGGCAGGTGTACCATTTAGCCCGCTTACAGGGGTAAGTGCCAGGAGGGGTGAATGGACAAGGGAATCGCAGAGGAATTGCTGTGGAAAGCAGAGAGGGGTGTGGAGGTAAAGATATGTTTAGTGGTAGGAACCCTTTGGAGATGATGGAAGTTGCGGAGGATAATGTGTTGGTTGTGGAGGCTGATGGGATGGTAGTTAAGGACAACAGGAACTCTATGTTATCCAGGGCTTGTGATATCATCTTTCCACAACATCCTAGAGACTTCTTGATTCTTATAAAAAGTGATCAAAAAGGCCACTGGAATCAGGCAAACCATGTTCGTTGTGGAAGTAAAAAATGAGAAACAAGTTTATTATCACTGACATACAGGTGTACCTAATAAAGTGGCCACAACAGTGGAACTTGGTGCAGTCTTCTGCTGTGGCCCACACTTCAAGGTTTGACGTTCAGAGATATTCTTCTGCACATCACTGTTGTAACGTGTGGTTATTTGAGGTACTGCCGCCTTCCTGTCAGCTTGAACCATTCTCTGACCTTTCATTAACAAGGCATTTTCACCCACAAAGCTGCTGCTCACTGGATGTTTTTTTTTTGGTTTTTTTGCACCGTTCTCTGTAAAAACACTAAAGATTGTTGTGTGTGAAAATCCCAAGAGATCAGCAGTTTCTGAGATACTCAAACCACCCCATCTGGCACCAACGATCATTCCATTGTCAAAATCATTTCTTCCCCCATTCTGCTGTTGGGTCTGAACAACAACTGAACTTCTTGACCACGTCTGTGTGCTTTTGTGCATTGAGTTGCTGCCACATGATTGGCTTATTAGATATTCGTATGAACAATGTACCTAATAAAGTGGCCACTGGGTATATATTGTGAAATTTGTTACTTTGCAATAGGAAAGCAGTGCAATACATTTAAAAATTAGATAAGTAACAATCAAAAACATATAAAAATGAATAAGTAGTTCAAAAAGAGAGCAAAATCGTGAGGTAGTGTTCATGGGTCATTCAGAAAACTGACGGCAAAGGGAATACAGCTGTTCCTAAATTGTTGAATGCACATCTTCAAGGTTCAAGTTCAAAATAAAATTTGTTATCAGAGTCACCACATACACCCCTAAGATTGTTTTCCTGCAGGCATACTTAGCAAATCTGTTGAACAGAAACTGTAAGCAGGATCTGTAAACACCAGGAACTGTGAACAAACTATACAAATGCAGATCATAAATAAATAGCAATAAATAACAAACATGAAATAACAAGATGAACGAGTCCTTCAATGGTTGTAGTTTTCCCCTTTGTTCAAAACCCTGATGGTTGAGGGAGAGTAACTGTTCTAGAACCTGGTGGTGTGAGTCCTGAGACACCTGTACCTTCTACCTGATAGCAGATCTCCTCTCTGACGGCATGCGACCAGTCAGAATGCTGTCCATGATACATTTGTAGAAATCTGCTAGAGTCCTCCTTTCACAACCGGACTTGGGACCATCCATGGGGGAAGTTTTGTTTTAATCTTCATGTGATTATTTGCCCATCAAAGCAGCAAGTGGAAGTGGAGAATCCTTCCGTGATTTCCTTGTTCATTTGTCCCTCCCCACTAATTACCCTGCCTGGCACATATCCCTGCAAGCGACAGAGGTGCTACACCTGCCCATCCACCTCCTCCCTTACCTCCTTCCAGGTGAGGCAACGCTTCACCTACGAATCTGTTTGGGTCATATATTGTATCTGGTGCCCCCGAACACAAGCTAATAGGTGAAATCTGAAGGGGGAGGGATGAACTTAGGAGCTGGGAAGATGATTGGTGAAAGAGACAGAAGGCCATGGAAGAAAGAAAAGAGGGGAGGAGCACCAGAGGGAGGTGATGGGCGGGCAAGGAGATGAAGTGAAAGAGGGCAAGGGGATGGGAAATGGTGAAGGAGAGGGGTGGTGGGGGGCATTACCATAAGTTCAAGAAATCGATGTTCATGCCATCAGGTTGGAGGCTACCCAAACAGAATATAAGGTGTTGTTCCTCCAACCTAAGTGTGGCCTCATCACGACAGTGGAGGCGGCCATGGATAGACATAGCGGAATGGGAATAGGAAATGGAATTAGAATGGGTGGCCACTGGGAGACCCCACTGTTTTTGGTGAAGGAGCAACACCTCATATTCCATCTAGGTAGCTTCCAACCTAATGGCATCTCTCCAGGTAATTTTTATCCCTCCCCCTTCCCTCTTCTGTTCCCCACTCGGGCCGGTTACCTCTCTTCCTCACCTGACTATCACCTCCCTCTGCGTCCCCTCCCTTCTCTCCTATCAGATTCCTTCTTCTCCAGCCCTTTACCTTCCCACCCACCTAGCTTCACTTATCACCTTCAAGCTTGTTCTCCTTCCTCTCTCCCCACCTTTTTATTCTGGCATTTTCCCCCTTCCTTTGAAATCATGATGAAGGATCTTGGTCTGATACGTTGATTGTTTATTCATTTCCATAGGTGCTGCCTGACCTGCTGAGTTCCTCCCGCATCTTGTGTGTGTGCTGCTCTGGATTTCCAGTATCTGCAGTGTTTAGGAAGCATCTTGTGTTTATGAAGTGGAGAGATATCAGATCGATGTAAATTGAAGGCAGATGGGAGTGGTTTTGAAAAGTTCTATCCATTCCCATCAACAATAAGTATACCGTTTTGGATACTGTTGGTGGGGACGACCTACCAAGGACAAGTTGCAGTGGTTGCGTCTCTGGCACCGAGACGGGACCCTCAGCTCAGAAGGGAAGGAGGGAAAAGAGGAGAGCAATAGTGATAGGGGATTTGATAGTTAGGGGTACAGATAAGAGGTTCTGTGGGAGAGATCGAGAACCCAGGATGGTCTGTTGCCTCCCCGGTGGCAGGGTCCGCGATATCTCAGAACGAGTTCTCGGTATTCTCAGGAGGGAGGGTGAGCAGCCAGATGTTGTGGTCCATGTAGGGACCAGTGATGTGGATAGGAAGGAGTAGGAGGTCCTGTAAAGGGTGTTTAGGGAGTTAGGTGCGAAGTTGAAGGACAGGACCTCCAGGGTTGCAATTTCAGGATTGCTATCTGTGCCGCATGCTAGTGAGGCTAGAAATAGGAAGATAATGCAGCTAAGTACATGGCTAAGGAGATGGTGCAGGAGGGAGGACTTCATGTTTCTGGATAATTGGGCTTTGTTCCAAGGAAGGTGGGACCTGTTCTGACAGGACTGTTTGCACCTGAACTGGAGAGGGACTAACATCCTTGCAGGTAGGTTTGCTAGTGCTGCTCTAGGGGGGTTTAAACTAGATTTGCAGGGGGAGGGGAACCAGAGTGTTAGAGTAGATAGTGAGGTGGAGGAGGTTAAAGGTCATGCGAGGACTGCATGTATAGACAGAATTCAAAGGTTTGTATGTGATAGAAATGTTCTCAGGTGCATCTATTTCAATGCAAGGAGTATTGTAGGTAAGGCAGATGAGCTTAGGGCGTGGATTGGCACGTGGGATTACGACATTATTGCTGTTAGTGAGATTTGGTTGCAGGAGGGCCAGGACTGGCAGTTTAATGTTCTGGGATTCCATTGTTTCAGACGTGATAGAAGGGGAGGGATGAAAGGGGGAGGAGTGGCATTACTAGTCAGGGAGAATATCACAGGACAGCCCGGAGGGCTTATCTACTGAGGCCATATGGGCAGAGCTGAGGAACGGGAAAGGTGTGACCACACTAATAGGGTTGTATTATAGACCACTCAATAGTCAGAGAGAATTGGAGGAGCAAATCTGTAGAGAGATAGCAGACCGATGTAAGAAACAGAAAGTTGTAATAGTAGGGAATTTTAACTTTCCACATATTAGATTATGAGGTCACGCAGTCCTCTTTTATTGTCATTTAGTAATGCATGCATTAAGAAATAATACAATTTGTTCCTCCAGAATGATATCACAGAAACACAAGACAAACCAAGACTAAAAAAACTGACAAAAACCACATAATTATAACATATAGTTACAACAGTGCAAAGCAATATCATAATTTAATGAAGAACAGACCATGGACACATAAAAAAAAGTCTCAAAGTCTCTCGAAAGTCCCATCATCTCACGCAGACGGTTGAAGGGAGAAACTTTCCCTGCCATGAGCTTCCAGCGCCGCAAACTTGCTGATGCAGCATCCTGGAAGCACCCCAACCACAGTCCGACTCTGAGTCCGTCCAAAAACTTCGAGCTTCCGACCAGCCCTCCGACACCGAGCACCATCTCTGCCGAGCGCTTTGACCCCGGCCCCGGCAACAGGCAATAGGCAAAGCCAAGGATTTGGGGCCTTCCCCTCCGGAGATTCTCGATCGCACAGTAGCAGTGGCAGCGAAGCAGGCATTTCAGAAGTTTCTCCAGTTGTTCCTCCGTGCTTCTTCACGTCTGTCTCCATCAAATCAGGACTGTGCACAGCCCCATATTTAACAAATACGATATCATTCGGAGCGGCCGCGCGCGCTATGTCACGCCGCCATCTTCTCCTCCGCTCTTGACTGGGACTCCCACATTGAGGAAGGGCTAGATGGCTTGGAGTTTGTCAAATATGTTCAGGAAAGTTTTATAAATCAATATATAGAGGTACAAACGAGAGAGGATGCAATACTTCATCTCCTATTAGGGAACCAGACAGGTCAGGTGACAGAAGTATGTGTAGGCGAACATTTTGGGTCCAGTGACCATAATGTCATTAGTTTCAAGTTAATTATGGATAAGGATAGGTCTGGTCCTCGATTTGAGGTTCTAAATTGGAGAAGGGTCAATACTGTGGAAATGAGAAAGGATTTAGGAAGAGTGGATTGGGATAAGCTGTTATCTGGCAAGGATGCGTTCAATAAGTGGAAGGCCTTCAAAAGCGAAATTTTGAGAGTGCAGAGTTTGCATGTTCCTGCCAGGATCAAAAGGAAAGTTAACAGGCATAGGGAACCTTGGTTTTCAAGGGATATTGGCGATCTGGTTAAGAAAAAGAGAGAGGTGTATAGCAGGTATAGGCAACAAGGAACAAATGAGTACTTGAAGACTGTAGAAAATGTAAGAAAATACTAAAGAAGGAAATCAAGAAGGCAAAAAGAAGACATGAGGTTGCTATGGCAGATAATGTGAAGGTAAACCCGAAGGGTTTCTACAAGTGTATTAAGAGTAAAAGGATAGTAAGGGACAAAATTGATCCCCTAGAAGATCAGAGTGGTTGTCTATGTGTTGAGCCTCACGAGATGGGGGAGATAATAAACAGCTTTTTTGCATCAGTATTTACTCAGGAAACTGGCATAGCGTATATGGAAGGAAGGGAAACAAGCAGCAGTGTAATGGAACATATAGAGATTAAAGAGGAGGAGTTGCTTGCTGCCTTACAGCAAATAAAGGTAGATAAATCCCCCAGGCCTCTCATGATATTTCCTCGGACCTTGATAGAGACTAGCATAGAAATTGCAGGGGCCCTGGCAGAAATATTTAAAATGTCCTTAGCCACGGGTGCGGTGCTGGAGGATTGGAGGGTAGCTCATGTTGTTCTGTTATTTAAAAAAGGCTCCAAAAGTAAACCAGGTAATTACAGGCCGGTGAGCCTGACATCACTAGTAGATAAAGTATTGGAAGGTGTTCTGAGAGATCGGATATACAAGTATTTGGACAGCCAAGGGCTGATTAAGGATCGTCAGCATGGCTTTGTGCATGGTAGATCGTGTTTAACGAATCTTTTAGAGTTTTTCAAGGAGGTTACCAGGAAAGTAGATGAAGGAAAGGCTGTGGATGTTGTCTACATGGACTTTAGTAAGGTCTTTGACAAGGTCCCACATGGGAGGTTAGCTCAGAAGGTTCAGACACTAGGTATCCATGTAGAGGTTGTAAACTGGATTCGAAATTGGCTGTATGGGAGAAGACAGAGAGTGGTAGTGAATGATTGCTTCCCAGACTGGAGGCCTGTGACTAGTGATGTGCCTCATGGATCTGTGCTGGGACCATTGTTGTTTGTTGTCTATATCAATGATGTAGATAATAATGTGGTAAATTAGATCAGCAAGTTTGCTGATGACACTAAGATTGGAGGCGTTGTAGACAGCGAGGAAGGCTTTCAAAGCTTGCAGAGGGATCTGGACCAACTGGAAAAATGGACCAGAAAATGGCAGACGGAATTTAATGCAGACAAGTGTGAGGTGTTGCATTTTGGAAGGACAAATCAAGGTAGGACATACACAGTAAATGGTAGGGCACTGAGGAGTGCGGAGGAACAAAGAAATCTGGAAGTTCAGATAGATAATTCCCTGAAAGTGGCATCAAAGGTAGACAGGGTTGTAAAGAAGGCTTTTGGCATCCTGGCATTCATAAATCAAAGTATAGAGTATAGGAGTTGGGATGTTATGGGGAGGTTGTATAAGACATTGGTGAGGCCAAATTTGGAGTATTGTGTACAGATCTGGTCACCTAACTATCTGGAAGGATATCAGTAAGATTGAAAGAGTGCAGAGAATATCTACTAGGATGTTGCCAGGTCTTCAGGAGTTGAGTTACAGGGAAAGATTGAACAGGTTACAACTTCATTCCTTGGAACTTAGAAGAATGAGGGGAGATTTGATAGAGGTTTACAAAATTATGAGGGGATAGACAGAGTAAATGCAACTAGGCTCTTTCCACTTAGATTAGGAGAGATAAGTATGAGAGGACATGGCTTTAGGGTGAAAGGGGAAAGGTTTAGGGGGAACATTAGGGGGAACTTCTTCACTCAGAGAGTGGTGGAAGTGTGGAACGGGCTGCTATCTGACGTGGTAAATGCGGGCTCACTCTTAAGAATAAATTGGATAGATACATGGATGGGAGAGGTCTGGAGGGTTATGGACTAGGTGCAGATCAATGGGACTAGTGGAATAAAGTTTTGGCACAGACTAGAGGGGCCGAATGGCCTGTTTTCTGTGCTGTAGTGTTCTATGGTTCTATGGTTCTAGGTTTAATTGACAAAAACAAGATTACAAGGTTTCTCATGATCAACAAACTATAGAGTTTGTGTGTTTTAAGTCGGTAGATGACTTTCTGTGCTCTTCCAGAATAACAAATGGACATTCGATAACACATGTAATAGGCATATCAGGCTATCTTGAGAACTGGAATGGGGAATTTTTGTCAGTAGTTATGATGCATGCTTTGACTTGTCCCCTTAAGTACTTAATCTGCTTCTGGGAGGACCCTTTCTTGAGAATCAACCTCTGTACAGCTCCTCCCCAACCACATCCATGTACCAAAAGCCCATCGTACTGAGTAAAGGAGAAGTTTTCTGAAGCAATCGTGGTGGTTTTCAATTAACAAGCTTGTAAAAATATTTTTGGCTTGACTTCCACCCAAGAGATTCTAATTGAGTTCAGACTTTTAAATAAAAACTGTGCTCATCCCTGTTAATGTGCTCCCACAGAGCACAACAATTATAGGTCTTCTCCAACACTCTATACCTTACTCCAGGTCAATACGAAAAGACAGGAAAAGACATGATCCCTAGAGGCCAACAGGGTCTAATTTTAAGAAGTGATCTTCCTGATAAATTACATACATTGTTTAACGTATTACCATGTGTTTAATGTAAGGGATCTTGTGTTTTGAGTCATTCAAAGTAAAATAAATTTATTATCAAAGTACATATATGTCACCATATATTGTCTTGAGATTCACTTTCTTGTAGGGATTTACAGTAGAACACAGAAATGCAATACAATCAATGACAAATTACACGCAAAGACTGACAGAACAACCAATGGGCAAAAGAAGGCAAACTGTGCAAATAATTAAAAATAAATAATACTGACAACATGATTTGTAGAGTCATTGAAAGTGAGTCTATAGGTTGTAGAATCAGTTCAGTGTTGAGATGAGTGAGTTTATCCACGCTGCTTCAGGAACCTGATGGTTGAGCGGTAATAACGGTTCCTGAACCTGGTGGTGTGGGACCAAAGGCTCCAGTACTTCCTGCCCAATGATGATAGCAAGAAGAGAGTATGGCCTGGATGGTGGGGACAATGATGGTGGCTGCTGCTTTATTGTGTTAGTGCTCCTTGTAAACGTACTCAATGATAATAGAGGGCTTTGCTTGTGATGGGCGGGTCTGCATCCCATTCTCTGTGTTTTTCCTCATTTCATTACATACTCTCTATATTTATTTGACTTATTCTTGCTATTCGCCATATTTTGCCCCAGGAAATGAAGCATCCTGATGAAGGGCTGCAGCCCGAAATGTCGTGTGTTTATTTCCCTCGATAGATGAAAGTGATCCTGAACAGCTTTCATTGACCCAAAATTACAGACTGCTAGAGAAATGATGTAGGATTTTGGCCTGAATCGTTACTTCCCCCGTATAGATGTTGTTTGACCCACCGACCCAGTATGAGGGAGAACAGAGATGCCGCTGGCGGCCGTGCTGGTCTGTCCCCTCCTGTCAGTGCTGCCCTCCAGTGTTCACTCGGTGGAAAACAAGCTAGATTGTGTTCATCTGTGGTTGCACCAGGACATGATGGGGCCTGCTGAGTGCTAGTGCTTTCAGAACAAGGATAACATCCCTTGGACAGGCAGTCTGCAGACCATGACGCTCAAAGGCATAGGCTATAGTTTTTTGTGTGATTGTATGTTTTTCCTGCTATCGTAATTATATGTGTTACATGTGCCTTCTGCTGTGTGTGACTGTTGATAATGCGTTTTGCACGTTGGTCCCAGAGGAAGGCTGTTTCACTTTATGTGTATGGTTTAATACCAATTGAACTTAAACTTGAGTTCCTCCAGCAGTGTTGTTACAGAGTCAGCAAGCCCTCTCATCATCAAGAAACTATGGAGTATTCACTGTACATTTCAATGTACATGTGACAAATAAAGCGAATCTTTAAAAATCTAGCTAAAGTTAAAATCACACTTATTACTCAAATAGCAAAAGCCAGGAGTACTTTCAAAGCTTAAGGTTATTTATAAATTCATTTCATTTCTCTATTGTGCAGCATGGCAGAAGCAAACCTAATTGAACTCACCGTAATCATTAATTAAATCTGTAAAGAGACTACAGTTCTACCTTCCGGTCAAGGTGGTGCCAAGCTGCGGTCTCCATCAAGGTCAATGCCCAGAGTTAGTTGTTTTATCAGTTCATAGGGATGGTTTTGGGACAGGGAAGGGGGTCAGAGATCAAACTGGTGTTTAGGGACAGGAATGTGCAGGAGATCAGCCCGGAGTCTAGGTCTTCTCTCCATGCTCCGCATTCGAAGGCCAGTGGTGTGGAGGTGAGATGAAGGTCACCTGGAGTCCAGGCCTCTGCTCCACGCCCAAAGACCAACGACATGGACGGGTGACAAAAGACACCTTTGCCCGAGGTTGTTGAGCCCTGGAAAGCGATGTCCATGGCAGCAAGAGGCACATGTGCCGTGAGTCGGTGAGACTGGAGTTTGAGGCCTGGATCTTGGGCTCCAATATCAGTTAGTCCTGCATCAATTCCGTAGATCAGAGATTGAAGGACAATTGGAAATCCAGAAGACAAAGTCTGATGGCTGGAGACTAGAGACTGGAAGCCCGGAGGCTTGTCCTGGAATTGGAGAACTGTTCACCTGTGTGTATAGGTAGGAGGGAGGAAAGGGGCTTATTCTTTTATTCTTGTTTGTTCTGTTCGGTATTGTTCTGCTGAGCAATATGGGCAGGCGTTGATGGTGCTGGAACGTGTGGCTACACTTGCCCCTAGCACATGGTTAGGTTATGTTAGTTGTGGACCCAAATGTTTCCATGTTCGTGTACTACTTACAAACTTCATGGCAAATAAAGCTAATCTTTGTACCTTTGGAAAGACAAAGAAGCAGCTTTAAATTATTGCTGTAATACAAACTCCTGCCCAAAGGGGTCACTAACTGCCATTGGCAATCCATAGTTTTTGAATTTGTGTCCCCAATATCTGCATGCTGCATTGAGAGGAGCATCATGACAACATCCCAGGGACATGCTAAGTGACATCTGGCAGGTATGTATTTTTCGGTCACTGAACACTGAATGCTTACTGCCATTGGAAGACTTCTGGAAGATACTTAGTTCTACAGCACTTGCTTTATGAGCGAAGCAGAGAATGAAACACCATAAACCCAATTTGAGGATTTACCAATTGTTTTACAGCAATTGGCAATTTTATTTGCCAGTAAATACGCAGTTTGACTCTGTGGTTAAGAAGGCATACGGTACATTGGGCTTTATCAATCATGGGATTGAGTTTAAGAGCCGAGAGGTAATGTTGCAGCCATATAGGACCCTGGTCAGACCCCGCTTGGAGTACTGTGCTCAGTTCTGGTCACCTCACTACAGGAAGGATGTGGAAACCATAGAAAGAGTGCAGAGGAGATTTACAAGGATGTTGCCTGGATTGGGGAGCATGCCTTATGAAAATAGGTTGAGTGAACTTGGCCTTTTCTCCTTGGAGCGACGGAGGATGAAAGGTGACCTGACAGAGGTGTACAAGATAATGAGAGGCATTGATCGTGTGGATAGTCAAAGGCTTTTTCCCAGGGCGGAAATGGCTAGCACGAGAGGGCATATTTTTAAGGTGCTTGGAAGTAGGTACTGAGATGTCAGGGGTAAGTTTTTTTACACAGAGAGTGGTGAGTGCGTGGAATGGGCTGCCAGCGGCGTTGGTGGAGGCGGAAACAATAGGGTCTTTTAAGAGACTCCTGGATGGATACATGGAGCTTAGGAAAATAGAGGGCTATAGGTAAGCCTAGGTTGTTCTAATGTATGGACATATTCGGCACAGCTTTGTGGGCCGAAGGGCCTGTATTGTGCTGTAGGTTTTCTATGTTTCTAAAGAGGTGCAAGTTGTAAAACGCAGACCTCTGCATACAAACCTTTCAAAATCTGCTTTACAGTTCTTATGCCAATGTGAAGTTAATGAAAGATCAAAGTTCAAAGTAAATTTTTTATCAAAGTACGTATATGTCACCATATACAACACTGAGATTCATGTTCTTGTGGGCATTCACAGTAGAACAACACATATTTTGGAGTTAATAAAAAAAACTATACACAGATTGACAAGCAATGTGAAAAAGACAACAAACTCTGAAAGTATAAAAGAAAATAAATGAATTAATTAATCATATTGAGAACATGAGCTGTAGTGTCCTTAGAAGTTAGTTTGTAGGTTATGAAAGCAGTTCAGTATCGAGGTGAGCGAAGTTATCCACACTGGTTCACACGCCTGATAGTTGAAGGGTCCTAATAGTCCCTGAGCCAGGACCCCAAATTTGGGCCACTGGTACCATCTGGGAGGAATAATTCTTATAGTGATTTTTGGCAAGGTATACACCCCTAGTGCTAGAAAGTATGTGATAGCATTGCAGTGGTGGTGGCTTTCTTTGCTCAGATGATGAACCTCTCAGAGAAGAATCCTTCTGTGTATGAGGCCTTCAAGACAGGCCAATTCTCAGTGCAGCTGTCAAGTAACAACCCCTTTGGGCAGATCCCTGTGGACCAGGCTATTGAAGCCACAGTGAACAAAGACACACAGACTCCTGGAGGCACATCACGATTCAGCCTGAATGCTGGAGCTATCAAGTGTTACTACATACCAGCTGAGCACCGCAGTGCATTCCTGGGACAGTTAAGGGAGATGGTGCAAGGCTTTGTCATGTGGAGCCACAGCGGCCAAGAATCCAGAAAGATGAGGAAGCAGTTTCAGCAGTGGTTAGCCTCATACATGAATGGGTCAACCCATTTGCAGAGAAGCAGGACCTCATTAGCATCTCTACGGCAAAGGCAGCCCCCAAGGACATTGCCTCCGACCTGATGAAGGCATATGAGATTGGTGAGCAATGCTATGCAACCTTCAAGTATGAGAGACTAGAGGGAGACCCACCAGCAAAGAAATTCCATGACCCAATGAAAACCAACAAGCTGAAACCATTCAGTGATATGTGTAAGAAGAGATAAGTGAAATCAAATGGGAGGGCGATCATCTTGAAAGCAGACAGGTCTTTGTTTGGACGCATCATAGTGATGGCACAAGGGCGCAGTCCATGTATGAAGGATATCCTTTCTCATCCCCTTAGACCATTGAGCTGGGCCCTGTCCACACCAGAGGGATTGCTGAGAAAGACAAATAAAGCTACTTTAGCCACAACCTTGCAGAAAAATGTAGCAGTAAAAGAGCAACTCCCAGGAAACCCTGCTACAGTGGTTGATGGAATGAACTTAGTCCAAAGGGTGAAAGGTGATCAAGTTACTTTCAGAGATGTTGCCACAACAATTCTGGATATGACTCTGAGGGAAGGCAGTCACAGTAGCAGAATAGATGTTGTGTTCGACACATACAAGGAGAACTCTATCAAGAAAAGTGAAAGATCTCTACGGGATGAAGAGACTGGTCATGAGTTGCAAGATATTACAGGCACACAGATGGTGAGGCAGTGGAGAAGTTTCCTGGCCAAAGTCAGTAACAAAAATAGTCTCATTGGCTTCATAGTCCATGAATGGAGGAAGGCAGAGTACAGAGCAAAGCTACAGGAGAAGATTCTGTATGCAACTGTGAAGGGCAAATGTTATAGAATCACATCTCAAGACAGTGAGGATGTGTCAGCTCTTCAGTGTCGACAAGCAGAAGCAGATGGCCGCCTACTTCTCCATGCTGCCCGTGCCACAAGAGAGGGATACCAATCTGTAGTGATCTGCTCAGAAGACACAGATGTCTTTATCATGTCTTTAGCATTTTGTGACAAGATGGAGGCCCCATTGTTCCAGAAGTGTGGCACTAGAACTTATACAAGGCTTGTAGACATCAGGAAGGTTGCTGGAGGTTTGTAGGGCTCTCATCGGGTTGCATGCATATACAGGATATGACAATGTAAGCGCTTTTGCAGGCAAAGGGAAGACAAATGCCCTAAAACTTCTGACCAGCAACAGGGAAACTAAGGACACATTCTTAGAGTTGGGTCAGGAATGGGACCTCTCCCCAGAACTGATGGACAAACTGGAGGCATTTACACGTCTCCTGTATGCCCCAAAAGCATCGACCACCAAGGTCAATGAGCTCATGTATCACCTTTTCTGTGCCAAAAAAGGTGAAATCAAAAGTCATCAACTCACACCATGCAAGGACTGCTTAACAAAACATGCACAGTGAGCCAACTACCAGGCTGGTATATGGAGAAGATGTTTGGAGAAGGACCCAAAGTGCCAAGCCCTGTTGGCAGAGGATGGAAGATGGAGAGAGAAGAGGAAGCTGAACAGTTGGTGGTGCACTGGATGGAAGGCCAGCCAGGACCTGATGCCGTCCTGGATCTACTAGCCTGTAACTGTCTAAAAAAATATTCACTCCCAAGGTACATGTGTGTTGCAAATGGCCTCAGGTATACTGACGTGTGTAGACTGGCAGACTGTGAGAACCAGGCATCCACCTCAGAGTGTGTGGAAAGTTCGGATGAAGATGTGGAAGACATGGAAAAATTGGAAAATTAAGATTATTAATAGGTTATGAAAGTATGGCAAACAAAGTATGGAAAGCAGTCTTTAATTAAATATATTCATTTTACAACCAAATGGGGCCTAGGTTATGGCCGTGTGGAACCACACATTTGAATTATTGTACTGTAATTCTATGTGCTATGACAAAAGCTTAAGATTGTTTTGATTTGATATAACAATATGGAAAATATCATGACATTGATAAAACTCCAGAAATCTCTCCAAATGAGGTTTTTTATCTTTTGGGGGGGTGGGGTAACATTTTCTGCTGTACTGATGTTAATATGGAATATATACAAAAAGTGATTACTTATTTGAATTCCTAAATAAATTCTCTACAAATCCATGTGATTATATGTCTCCTAGGGTTTTTATTGACTTTTCCAAAATAAGCAACAGACAAATATTTTTCTGAAAATGAAATGATTTACTCTACTGAAATTGGGCACTGTACTGCAAATGCCACCAATGACATAGTTTTCAATGTAGAATTTTATAACAACATTTGATGAAAAGTGCTTGAACTCAGCTATCATTGTGAGAAATTTCAATGTTGAGGGATCACTGATGACAAAATACCACTAGGTTGAATATATATGTTGTACTTTATATTGGCCACTTTTCAGAAATGCTGATTTTAGGGTAGTATTATAAAATGCATGATAGCACACGCAAAGCTACCACTGGTGCAATACTATCACATATTTTATAACTCTAGAGATATATACCTTGCCAAAAATCACTATGAGCATTATTCCCCTCAGATGTTACTGACCCACCCTACTGGCTCACGGACTATAACTGTTCCTGAACCTGGAGATGTGGGAGCTAAGCCTGCTGTACCTCCTGCCCAATGATGATAGCAAGAAGAGAGCACATCCTGGGTGGTGGAATCCCTGATGATGGATGCTGCTTAGCGTTCAGTGGTGTGGAGGCTTTTTCAGTGATGGACTGGGCTGTAACCATAACTTGTTGTAGGCTTTTCCATTCCTGGGCTTTGGTGTTTTCATACCAGGCCATGATACAACCAGTCAGGATACTCTCCACTGGTCATCTATATAAAAGTTTGTCATAGTTTTTGATGACATGCTGAATCTGTGCAAACCTAAGAAAGTAGAGGCATTGCCATGGTTTCGATGTAAATGGCACTTATGTGCTGGCACAGAGAAGAAATCACCCATTACTTCAAACAGAATAACATTGTACACGCTGCTAATACAACAAGGCATTCATTTGAAAATTGGTTGGCATGAATAATGAAGAGAGATAAGTTCACTTGGAAAGGAAAAGCTGAGTATTATGTATCTGGAAAGACAGTTTTACGCAAGGGCAGCATATACAGTGGAAGCTGCAGACTTGTAGGTGTGTGGGAATGTTCCAAAAGATACCTGAGAAGTTTAGAGAAGCGTTTCACATTCTAATGGGCTTCTAATGAAAATCCATTCATTGTAGGGAAATCCAGCATTCCGATAAACTATTTCAAAATAAACTTCTAGGTCAAAATTTATTCCGGCTGAAAAAGGAAGGCATTCCCTCCTCTAATGTATTTTAGTTCTCTGCAAAACCCTGAAATATGAGCCTAAACAGTGTTTGGGTTTGGTGTCCACGGTGCATAGGAGCACAAGTATACCAGGAGGCAATTAAGCCTTTTGGGCTTGATTCATAATACAATTAAATCACGGCTGATCCATTTCCTAAATCCATCCATCTATCTCGGCTCCATAATCCTTTGATACTTCCAGCTGGAGGAAAAATATCTGTTGAGCTGGCACCCCTTGCCTGTTAGAACATAGGACATAAAACATAGGAGCAGAATTCAGCTATTTGGCCCGTCAAGTCTGCATTGCCACTCCATCAGGGCTGATGTACTGTACCTCTCAACAGCATTCACCTGCCTTCTCCCCATAACTTTTGATGCCCTGACTAAGCAAGAATCTATTAACCACCACTTAAACCACATGGGTAGATTTAAGAAACTGCAGGGGTAAAAAGAACTTGATGAGAGTTATATACAAGCCTCCGAACAAGAGCCAGAATGTGGACTACAAATTACAATGGGAAATAAAGAAGACACATAAAAGGGCAATGTTGTGATAGTTGTGGAAGATTTCAACATGCAAGTGGTTGGGAAAATTGGATTGGTGCTGGGACCCAAGAGAGGGACTTTGTAGGATGCCTATGAGATGGCTTTTTTAAGGCAGCTTGTGATTGAGCCTACAAGGGTGACAACAATTCTGGTTTGGGTGTTATGTAATGATACATTTTATTAAGGAGCTTAAGGGAAAGGAACCTTAAGGCAGTGTTAATATTATGATAAAAATCAAAGACCAAAGTAAATTTATTATCAAAGTACATATATGTCACCATATACAACCCTGAGATTTAATATCTTGTGGGCATACTCTATAAATCCATAGCAGTTTGAGAAGGAGAAGTTAAAATTGGATGTATCAGTATTACAGTAGAATAAAGGGAATTACAGAGGCATGAGAGAGGAACTGGACAAATTTGATTGGAAAGGAATATAGCAAGGATGATGGTAGAACAGCAGTGGCTGGTGTTTCTGGGGGAAATTTGGAAGAACTGGAGTATTGTGCACAGTTCTGGTCACCAATTTATAGGAAAGATGTCAATAAAATTGAGAGAGTACAGAGGAGATTTAATTGAATGTTGCCTGGGTTTCATCTCCTAAGTTACAGAGAAAGGTTGAACAGGTTGGGTCTTTATTCTTTGGAGCATAGAAGGTTGAGGGGGGACTTGATAGAGGTATTTAAAATTATGCGGGGGATAGATAGAGTTGACATGGATAGGCTTTTTCCATTGAGAGTGAGGGAGATTCAAACAAGAGGACATGAGTTGAGAGTTAAAGAGCACAAGTTTAGGAGTAACATGAGGAGGAACTACTTTACTCAGAGAGTGGTAGCTGTGTGGAATGAGCTTCCAGCAGAAGTGGTTGAGGCAGGTCCAATGTTGTCATTTAAAGTTAAATTGGACAGCTATATAGACAGGAAAGAAATGGAGGGTTATGGGCTGAGTGCAGGTCGGTGGGACTAGGTGAGAGTAAGAGTTCGGCACGGGCTAGAAGGGCCGAGATGGCCTGTTTCAATGCTGTAATTGTTATACGGTTATATGGTTAAGGCGCAGGAGAGATGCATCCCAGAGGTGAAGAAGTATTGAAGGGAGGATGAGGCAATTGAGGCAAGGGAAATGGAAGGCAGCGTAAAAGCAAGAACAAGGGCATATAATAGAGCAAAAATTAGTGGGAAGGCAGAGGATTGGGAAGCTTTTAAAAACTAACAGAAAGCAACTAAGAAGTCCTAAAAAGTGAAAAGACTAAATATGAAGGTAACCGAGCCCATAATATATATCAAGGGATACAAAAAGTTTTTTTTTAGATATATAAAGAATAAAAGAAAGATGAGAGCGGATACTGGACAGCTGGAAAATGACGCTAGAAAGGCAGTAATTGACGGATGAACTGAATAAGTATTCTGCATCAGTCTTCACTGTGGGAGGCACTAGCAGAATACCAGGAACGCGAGAGTGACGGGGCAGTGTAGTTGCTATTACTAAGGAGAGGGTGCTTGGGAATCTGAAAAGTATGAAAGTAGATAAGTCTCCTGGACCAGGTGAACTACACTCCAGAGTTCTGAGAGAAGTAGGTGAAGAGATTGTGGAGGCATTATCAATGATCTTATGAGAATCACTGGATTCTGAAATAGTTCCTGAGGACTGAAAAATTGCAAATGTCCCGCCACTTTTCAAGAAGGGAAGGAGGCAGAAGAAAGGAAAATACAGGCTAGTTAACCTGACTTCAGTGGTTGGCAAGATGCTGGAGTCGATTATTAAGGATGAGGTTTGGGGTACTCGGAAGCATATTATAAAATAGACCAAAGTCAGCATAGTTTCCTTAAGGGGAAATCTTGCCTAACAAATCCATCGGAATTCTTTGAGGAAATAGCAGGCAGGATTAGATTGTTAGATTAGATTATGAGGACACTCAGTCCTCGTTTATTGTCATTTAGAAATGCATGCACTAAAAAATGATACAATGTTCCTCTGGTATGATATCACAGAAACACAAGACAGACCAAGGCTAAAACTAACAAAAAACACGTAATTATAACGTATAGTTACAACAGTGCAAAGCAATACCGTAATTTGATAAGAGCAGACCATGGACACGGTAAAAAAAAGTCTCAAAGTCCCGATAGCCCCAACATCTCATGCAGACAGTAGAAGGAAGAAACTCTCCCTGCCATGAGCTTCCAGCGCAGCAAACTTGCCAATGCAGCATCCTAGAAGCACCCGACCACAGTCCGCCTCTGAGTCCATCCGAAAACTTCGAGCCTCCGACCAGCCCTCTGACACCGAGCACCATCTCTGCCGAGCACTTCGACCCCGACCCCAGCTGCCAAGCAACAGGCAAAGCCGAGGATTCTGGGCCTTCCTCTCCAGAGATTTCAGATCACACAGTAGCAGCCGCAGCGAAGCAGGCATTTCAGAAGTTTTACCAGATGTTCCTCTGTGCTCTCACGTCTGCCTCCATCAAATCAGAATTGTGCACGGCCTCCTACTTGACAGATTACAGATATTCATCACTGCAGAGGCTGCGAGCGCTGCATCGCGCCACCATCTTCTCCTCCTCCTGGATAGACAATGGATGTTGTTTATTTGGATTTCAGAAGGCCTTTGACAAGTTGCCACACATGAGGCTGTTTACAAGATAAGAGCCCATGGTATTACAGAAAAAATACTAGCATGGATAAAAGATTGGTTGACTGGTAAGACACAAAGAGTGGTAATAGAAGGGGACTTTTCTGGTTAGCTCTCACTGACTAGTGGTGTTCTGCAGATGTCAATATTGAGACTGTTTCTTTTCACATGATATATCAATGATTTGAATGACAGAATTGATGGCTTCGTGGCATCAATTTGTAATTTGTATTTGATCCGAAGGTAGGTGGAGGGGCAGATAGAGTTGAGTAACAGGCTGTCTGCAGAAGGACTTAAACAGATTGGGGTAATGGGCAAAGAAGTGGCAGATAGAATATAACATAGGGAGATGCATGGTCATATATTTTGGCAGAAGGAAGAAAGGTGTGGACTATTTTCGAAATGAGAGAAAATTCAAAAATCAGAGGTGCAAAGGACTTAAGAGACCTTGTGCAGAATTCTCGAAAGGTTAACCGCTAGGTTGAGTTGAGAGTAAGGTAGGCAAATACAATGTTAGCATTCATTTCGAGAGGACTAGAATACAAAAGCAAGGATGTCATGCTGAGGCTTTATAAGGCAGTATTCACGCCACGCTTGGAGTATTGTGAGTAGTTTTGCGTCCCTTATCTAACAAAAGATGTGATGGCATTGGAGATGGTTCAGAGGAGGTTTACAAAAGGATCCCAGGAATGAAGGGGTTAACATATGAGAAGTGTTCGACAACTCTGGACCTGTGCATGCTGGAGTTTAGAAGAATGAGGGGAGATCTCATTGAAACCTATCAAATAATGAAAGGCCTAAATGGTGTAGTTGTGGAATGGAAAGAATCTAAAGTGGGAGAATCTAAGACCAGAGGCCACTGCCTCAGAATTGGGGGATGTCCATTTCGAACAGAGATGAGGAGGAATTTCTTTAGGGTGGTGAATCAATGGAATTCATTACCACAGCTGGCTGTGCAGGCCAAGTCATTGGGTATATTTATATTGACAGCTGACAGATTCTTGATTAGTAAGGGATCATAATTTAGCCATGATGGAATAGTGGAGGAGACTTGATGGTTCGAATAGCCTATTTCTGCTACTATGTTTTATGATTTATGTCCTTCTGACAATGCAAGAAAAATCCTCTGGGTTTGGTTTTAAATTTATGTTATTTGTTCTATGCCCTGCACCACAAGATCTGTAATATTTCCTTTAATCTTTTAAAATAGTGAAAACCTTGAAGTACATTTACTGTTTACGTTCTGATGATCTGGTGAATACAAGATTGCTATTGTTGTTGTGTAATCATACCTCGTTATGCAACACTTGGAATCCTGGAACGTGATGAATCTGTAGTGCACTCAGTCTATCATTAAATCCCTCGTAAGGATTAGCTTTATTAGTAACATGAACATCGAAACTTCAAAGCATACAGTGAACTGTGTCGTTTGCGTCAGTGACCGACGCAGTCTGAGGATGTGCGGGGGGGGGGCGCCGTCCGCAAATGTTGCCATGCTTCCGCCGCCAACACAGCATGCTCATAACCTCTTCGCCCCAGCTCGTACATCTTTGGAATGTGGGAGGAATCTGGAGGACCTGAAGGAAACCCACACAGTCACAGGGACAACATACAAACTCCTGACAGACTGCAGCAGGTCAACGGGGACAACATACCAACTCCCGACAGACTGCAGCAGGAATTGACCCTGATCGTAATCGCTGGCACTTTTAAAGTGTTATGCTAACTGCTGTGCTTCGTGCTGCCCTTTATGGTTCATAACCCCGTACTCTATATTGAACATTTCCCAGTGTTCTGCTGAGTTGTGTCACTTCCTCTCCTACATACATCCTCACCCCCACCTCCCGGCCCCTAGATCTTTATGTCAACTATCTCACTGTTATGTTTTGTAACTTCAAAACATTAATTTAAAGGAAGACACAGGAGTCCGAAATGTGAGTCTAACTTCATGTTTACTTTAAACGAGGCAAGCACATATCATGTGATAGTGTGATGACATATGTAATTCATGTATTTTTACATATAACCTGCGATATTTAAATGAACAAGAATGCCTAATCAACCGATATATACACTATACAAGATTACTCAAATATTAAATATACAACACTCACCACCAATGTTCCCTTGATTTTTTTTTAGCAGTTGCTCAGACCAACTATTGCTCTTGGCAGGAAATTTTTACACAGCCCGTGGAAACTGCACAATACTTTAAATGTTTTTTTTTGTAATTACGATAAATACTTTGAATGAAAATTGAAAAATCACATGTATTTGAGTTTATTTATTAATTGAGGGGTATAATGAAATACAGTAAAACAAAGTTAACTTTTTCTCATCTGTCTTTATTCCGGCTGCGCAGTAACAAAAGCTATGTGCGCGGGAGTATTTCAGTTACCGCGCGGCCGTGCACCCGCGCAACTTAGAGGAACAGTGCTCACCACTTCATTTCAGTAAGACATGACAATGGACTTCAGAATTCTCTATAAATTACAATTGTTCTTCATTTTTAAGAAATAGTCCATTTGGTTCAAGATGGATGATCTCACACTTACCAACTTGTGCTTGTGAGAAGTCAGTAGTATTTTTTTTAATTGGGGTACTTTCTAATTATTCATATTGAATTATACCAGCAAATTAATTTCCTCATATATGATGCTATAACATTTAAGAGAAATTTGGGTAAGTATATGGATGGGAGTGGTATTTAGGGCTTTGATCCAAGTGCAGATCAATGGGACTGGGCAGAATAACAGGTTATGTGTACTAGATGGGCTGAATGGCCTGTTTCTGTGCTCGATGACCCTATAACATCCAACTCCATTGGCTTTTAGTATTGGGCTCTTACGTGGAACTTCACTGAATACTTTCTGGAATCCTCATTCATTTATATGACTTAAACTTCAAAACTACAATTAGGTTTTGAGGCAAGACCCATTTATTACAAATCCATGATAGCTCGCTAATCAGCTCATTACTCTTTTAATGTACTCATGGTTATGTCCTTAATTATATATCCCAACAAGTTCCCTAGCAACAGATGTCAGCTGAACAGCCCTATAACTTCCTGGTTTTTCTCAACTTAAATAATTGAGTTATATTTGCAATATTTAAATAAAATAAGTAAAATTCCTGACTGGAGTATATCAGAAGATTATGGTGAAAAGATCAAAAGCTTTTTCATCTCTGTTTAAACCCTAGGGTGGAGTTTACATGTTAGTCTGTCTTTAGAATGTCATTACTTTTTTTCCAATGAAGTTTCGGTGTCTTTGTAAGTGCGTGGCAAGCTTTGATTCATTATTGGTTTCCTCCGAATGTCTGATACATCATTACCATTTTCCTCTTCTGGAAACACCAACACTGTATAATTATTCAACAAATATTTCCTTGTTTTCATCTGCAGTGCTACCTACATTTGCTTTTTAAAGAGCCTATATATACCCTTCACAGAACTTCTTATTTTTATTTAGAGATACAACACAGTAACAAGCCCTTCCAGCCCAACAAGACAATGTTCCCCAATTACACCCATGTTATCAATTAACCTACTAACCCATACATCTTTGGACTGTGGGAGGAAACCGACACGGTCATGGAGAGGACGGACAAACTCCTTACAGACAGGGGTGTAATTGAATCAGTCTGGCAAACACTGTAATAGCATTATGCTAATCATTATCATAACCTACCACACAAAATGCTGGAGTAGCTCAGCAGGTCAGGCAGCATCTACAGAGAAGAATAAACAGTCAACTATTTATTCATTTCCATTGATAGTTATTCAGCATCTGCAGAATCTCTTGTTTAATTATATTTGTATTTTGAATGGAGGCTGAAGGAATTCTTTCCAAGGTTGAGTGGAGCCCAAGGGTAACGCCAGTGGTCCCAGTAGCCAAGAAGAATGGGTCTGTCAGGATCTGCGCTGATTTCAGATCACCATCAACACAATACTGAAAGTAGATTAATACCCTCTGCTCAGGATACAGGATATCTTTGCAAACATTTCTGGAGGGAGGCACTTCAACAAGGTGAACTTAGCTGAAGCCTACCTACAGATAGAGGTGAAGAAGAGTCCAAAGTGTTTCTGACCATAAATACACACAAAGGGCTTTATCGTTATAATAGGTTTATTTTTGGAGTACCATCTGACCTACACTCTGGCAGAAAACTATGGACCAGGCGTTGCAAGACTGCCCAGGCACTTAGTGTTGCCTGGATGACATCATCATAAGGATGACAAGGAACGTCTTCAAAATCTCAAGATTGTTAAAAAGATTAGAAGATTATAGACTCAGAGCTGCATGCAACATATATGGATTCTTTAAACCCAGCATCACTGACTGAGGTCACACTGTTGACGCACAAGGATTACAGAGGGGTGCTGAGAAAATTCAAACAGTGGTAGATGCCCCAAGGCAAAGGGACGTGTCACAGTTGTGGTCTGTTTTGGATTTGTCAACTATTATAGTCGGTTCCTACCAAACCTGGCTACTGTGCTCCACATCTTGAACTCTTTACTACAGATCAGGAAGAAATGGCAATGGACAACGCAGTGTGAGGTGGCTTTCCAAAAGACAAAGGAGATGGTGTGTCAGACACTGTACTCACACATAATGATCCACATCATCCAGTGAAGCTTGCCTGAGACGCTTTGCCTTTGGTATAAGTGCGTGCCTCATTAAAGCAAAAAAAAACAATGAAGCGTACACGTTATCCCACTCTTCCCATATTTTTCTTTCGATTAGTTTTCTGTTTTGGAGTTACAAAACATAGGTATGTGCAAAGAACACAGCTTCACAGAAAATTGAGAATGGTAGAGTGGGGAATGAGCCAACTTTTGGCCATTGCTGGAGCGGATTTGGAGGCGATTCGAAGTGGCAGGGCCCAGGTCATTGTCTTCCTGACTGTGGACTCACTATCGTGAACATCCATTCTGACTGTTATTTGCTTACTTTTATTGTTTACATGATTTGTTTTTTCCTGCACGTTGGGTGTTTGATTGTTTTCTTTTAATGGTTTCTGTTGTGTTTCTTTGTTTTGTGGCTGCCTGTAAGTAGACGAATCTCAAGATTGTATATAGTATACATGCTTTAATAATAAACGTTCTTTGAACTTTGATAGACTAGTTAGATTGAAAACAACCCAACTCAACATACTGTAGTTTTGATTGTGCAGTCTCTCAAAGTTGTTTTTCAAAAAGGGCATCACTACATATTTTTCCACACAGAAATATACTCAGTGACCACTTTATTAAACTCCTCCTGCACCTAATAATGTTTCCGCTGAGCATGTGTTTGTGGTCATCTTCAAGGTTTGATGTATTGTGTATTCAGAGATGCTGTTCTGGACACCACTGCAGTAATGTGTGGTTATCTGAGTTACTGTTGCCTTCCTGTCAGCTTGAACCAGTCTGGTCATTCTCCTCTGACCTCTCTCTCATTCCCGGTGGCCAAACATTTTAACTCCAGTTCCTATTCCTGTTCCGACATGTTGGTCCATGGCCTCCCCTTGTTCCAAGGTGAGGCCGCCCACAGGATGGAGGAACAACACCTTATATTCCACCTAGGTAGTGTCCAACCTGACGGTATGAATATGGATTTCACCTTCTGATAAAAAGTAACCCCTCCCCCTGCCCTCTTCTTCTTTTCTCCACTCTGGCCTCTTACTTCTTTTCACCTGCCTATCATCTCCCTTTCTCCTTCCCTTTAATGATCCACTCTCCTGTCCTATCATATTCCTTCCTCTCCAGCCCTTGACCTTTTCCACCCACCTGGTTTCACCTATCACCTCTAGCTATCCTTCTGTCCCTCCCCCCCCCCATCTTTTTATTCTGACATCTTCCCCCTTTTCAGTCCTGAAGAAGGGTATGGGCCAGAAACGTCAACTACTTATTCACTTCCATAGATGCTGCCTGACCTGTTGAGTTTCTCCAGAATTTTACTTTGGATTTTCAGTATCGGCAGACTTTCTTATGTTCCTCATTAACAGGATTGTTTTCGCCCATAGAATTACTGTTCACTAGATGTTTTCTTTGTTTTTTGCACAATTCTCTGCAAACTCTGTGCGTGAAGATCCCAGGAGATCAGTTTCTGAGGTACTCAAACCACTCCATCTGGCACCAGCAATCACTTCCTGGTCAAAGTCACTTAGATCGTACTTTTTCTCCATTCTGATGTGTGGTCTGAACAACATCTTGATCATATCTGTATGCTTTTATGTATTGAGTTGCTGCCTCATGATTAGCTGATAAGATATTTACAACAATGAGCGGGTATACACGTGTATCTAATAAAGTGGCCACTGAGTATATATCGGCCATATGACACGTAAGTCTGGCTACAGTTGGTATTTTTGGTATATTTGGCTACCTGGTCCAACCACGTCAGTGCTGTACTGAAGAAAGCTCACCAGCACCTCTACTTTTACGGGAGGCTAAAGAAATTTGGCATGTCCCCTTTGACTCTCACCAATTTGTATTTTTGTACCATTGACCAGATATATCATAGTTTGGTATGGCAACTGCTCTGCCCATGACTGCAAGAAAGTGCAGAGTTGCAGACATGCTTCAGTATGGCACAGAACGCGGCCGCCATCTATAGACTATTGCCTACACTTCTCTCTGCCTCGGCAAAGCAGCCAGCAAAATCAAAGGCACACTGCAGACACTCTCTCTTCTCCCCTCTCTATATACGCACACACCACCAAGCTCAAGGTCAGCTTCTATCTTGCTGTTATGAGACTATTGAACAATCACCTAGTACAAGATGGAGCCTTTACCTCAGAATTGACCTCATTATGGCCTTGCATCTTGTTGCCCATCCGCGCTGAACTTTCTCCTACATTGATTATGCTCTCAGTTATAGGAGTTTCACCAGAATGATTCCGAGAATAAAAGGATTAACGGATGAAGAGCGTTTGATGGCACTGGGCCTGTATTCTTTGGAATTTAAACAAATGAGAGGGGGGATCTCATTGAAACCTATCGAATATTGACAGGCCTCAATAAAGTGGATGTGGGGAGGATATTTGCCAAAGTGGGGGAGTCTAGGACCAGCGGGCACAGTGTCAGGATTGAGGGGCATCCATTTAGAACAGAGGTGATTAGGATATTTTTTGGCCAGTGGATGTATCTGTGGGATTCATTGCCACAGGCAGCTGTGGAGACCTGGTTATTGGGTATATTTAAAGTGCAGGTTGATAGGTTCCTGATTTGTCCGGGCATCAAAGGTTATGGGGAGAAGGCAGCCGGATAGGGTTAAGAGGGATAATAAATAAGCCATGATGAAATGGTGGAGCAGACTCAATGGGCCCAATAGCCTAATTGCTTGAAACTATTGTTAAAGAAGAAATAGCGAGGCATCTGGAAAGAAATGGATCGATCAGGCAGGCGCAGCATGGATTCAGCAAAGGTAGGTCCTGTTTGACCAACTTACTGGAGTTCTTTGAGGATATAATGAGCACAGTGGATAGAGGGGAACAGATGGACGTTATTTACTTGGATTTCCAGAAGGCATTCAATAAGATGCCACATAAAAGACTTATCCAAAGATAAGGATGCATAGAGTTTTGGGTGATGTATTAGCATGGATAGAGGATTGGTTAACTCATAGAAAGCAGAAAGCTGGGATACATGGGTGTTTCTGTGGTTGCCAGTCAGTGGTGAGCGGTGTGCTGTAGGGGTCAGTGCTGGGCAGAAAGACTTGGGAGTTCTTGTACATGAATCGTAAAAGGTTGGTTTGCAGGTGCGGCAGGCTATCAAAAGGCAAATGGAATGTTGGCCTTCACTGCTAGAGGGATTGAATTTAAGAACAGGGAGGTTATGCTGCAACTGTACAGGGTACTGGTGTCCCTGCACCTGGAGTACTAGGTGCAGTTCTAGCCTCCTTACTCTAGGAAGGATATATTGGCTTTGGAGGCAGTGCAGAGGAGGTTCACCAGGTTGATTCTAGAGATGAGAGGGTTAGACTATTAGGAGAGATTAAGTCACCTGGGACTGTATTCGCTAGAATTCAGAAAGATGAGAGGAGGTTTTATAGAAACATATAAAATTATGAAAGGGATAGATAAGATAGAACCAGGAAAGTTGTTTCCACTGGTAGGTGAGACTAGAACTAGCTGACATAGCCTCAAGATTCGGGGGAGTAAATTTAGGATGGAGATGGGGAGGAACTGCTTTTCCCAAAGAGTGGTGAATCTGTGGAATTCTCTGCTTAATGAAGCAGTGGAGGCTACCTCAGTAAACATATTGAAGAAAAGGTTGGATAGATTTTTGCATAGTTGGGGAATTAGGGGTTATGGGGAAAAGGCAGGTAGGTGGAGATGAGTCCATGGTCAGATCAGCCATGATCTTATTGAATGGCAGAGCAGGTTCAACAGGCCTGATGTCCTATTCCTGCTCCTATTTCTTATGTTCTTATTTTGCTCCTACATCTTGTAAGACCATAAGACATAGGAGCAGAATTAGGCCACCGACCCATCATGACTGCTCTGCGATTTCATTATGGCTGATCCATTTCCCTCTCAGCCCAAGTCTCCTGCAATTTATGGTCAATGATTCTACTTTATAATTAGCATACATGGGCTCAATTGCAACATTTAAGAGAAGTTTGGATAAGTACATGGATGGGACAGGTATGAAGAGCTCCGGTCCAGGAACAGTTTGATGTGACTGTCCAGAGTAACAGCTCAGTACGGTCTGGAAGGCCTTACTTCTGTGCAGTAGAGCTCTGTGACTATCTCACACACGCACACATGCATCTACAGACGATTTGAAAACTAAGCTCTTACATTCCCTTCTAATTGAGAGCTGTGGTTTACTAACCAAGCTTACCACAAAACCCAATGATGTTTTTTCAGATACATTGAGCAAGTTACCTTCAGATGAGTTGAGCTGATAGTTTGAGTGAACTCAGGCTTTTCTCTTTGGAGTGACAGAGGATAAGAGGTGACATGATAGAGGTGTACAAGATGATAGAGGCATAGATCAAGTGGACAGCCAGACACTTTTTCCCAGGGCAGAAATGGCTGATACAAGGGGGCATAGTTTTGAGGTGATGAAGGAAAGTACAGGGGGCAAGTTAGAGGTAGGTTTTTTATACGGACAGTAGTGGGTGCATGGAACACCCTGCCAGGGGTGGTGGTACAGGCAGATACATTAGGGACATTTAAGAGACTCTTGGCCAGGCGCATGGATGATAGAAAAATGGAGGGCTATGTAGGAGGGAAGGGTTAGATTGATCGTAGAGTAGGTTAAAAGGTTGGCACAATATTGTGGCTGAAGGGTCAGTACTGTGCTATAATGTTGTATTTCTACGTTCTAACATTTCTTTACTGTAATTTCCTTTTCACTCTATTTATTTGTTTGTTTATTTATTGAGATACAGTGTGGAATAAGCCATCGAGGTGTGGCACCCAAGGTACCCACTCGGCAATTCAGCAACAGCTTCTTTCCCTCTGTCATCTGATTCCTAAATGGACATTGAACCCATTTTTACCTCACATTTTTTTATTTTTGTGCACTATTTTTAATGTAATTATTTTATATATATGTACTTACTGTAATTCACTTGTTTCTATATTACCATGTATTGCATTGTACTACTGCCGCTAAGTTAACAAATTTCATGATATATGCCAGTTATATTAAACCTGATTCTGAAAATTATGAAGATAAAAGTTAATAAACATTTAAAAATTCTCTTTTAGTGTGTGTCCACAAGGTATGTCCACTCTCTGTAAAAACCCTCGGACTTGAGTCAGAAATTAAACCTGGGCTTGGATAAAAGAAATTTCCACACACAGTAGACAAACTCTACTATCAAAAAGAACCTGAAACAACGATTTCAGCCTTAAACATTGACTCCTTATTCCCCTCCATAGATGCTGCCTGAACTGCTCAGTTCCTCCGGCATTATGTGTCTGTTACTCTGGATTTCCAGTATCTGTAGAATTTCTTTGTGTTTACATATTGTATTTATTTAGAGTTCGGTTTTAGTTTTATTGAGACTTTTAACTGCATATATAAACGATCATCAGTTCGCTATCTCTTAAGAGGGTAACACACAAATTTCACATTTTGTTTTCTTCTTTGGATTGATATCAACAGTTATGGTTGATGTCGCTGAACGTGAGAAATAGAAGAGGGCCAGGCCATTTGTCCCCGTGAGTCATGTCTGATCTTTGATGTCAATGACATTTCCTGCCTTATCACTTGATTCCCTCAACATCCCAATGACTAAGCCTCCAGAGCCTCCTAGAGATTCTACAACATTTACTTCCATTCAACCTTCTGGTTCTCGGACCATCCAGCACACCCTAATTACTACAGTTTAGCAATACTCAGACTACTTTGACCACCTTACACTAAAAGTTTTCAAATTTGTTCTACACATAAAAATTCAGTCTACTTTATGATAAATTTATATTTTCATCTTGTTAATTCTACTCGTTAACAAGAATGGAAAAGCCTACAAAAACTAGTGATACAGCCCAGTCCATCATGGGTGAAGCCCTTGCCACCACTGAGCACATCTATAAGGCGCACGGCCACAAGGAATCAGCATCCATCGTCCAGGTCTGAAATAATCTCTACGGTCTTGTGCAGGGTGCCGGAGAGCGTTGGGCTCTGAGGTTTTTAGAGCCCAATGTACCCGAATTAGTTCGTTGTTGTTTTAACGAGAGTCACTAATCATTTAGAGTTCCTTGTGTTTGTTCTCAAGCGACTCACTCTTTGTAATGCTGCCTGCAAGTCTCCTGCTGCCTTCTGTATATGCTTTTTATGTTTATTTTGATAGACTCAGGGATTCCATGTTTATTGTATATTTTAAGTGGACACCTTTTTAGAGCAGGGTCCGAGTTTTGAGAATGTTGTCTCACGGTGTCATTTGGCCAAGCCACTGATGTTCTGTCGGAATTCCAATGAATAAACTCTGGTTGCAATCTCTACATCAGAGTCCGTCTTTCCTCGCACTTGGTTTCTGACACTGCTAGCACACATCATGACACAGGCCATGCTCTCCTCTCATTGCTGGCATTAGAGTCGGGGTACAGGAACAGTTATTATTCTTCACTGTAGTAACTGTCTGGCTCCTTAAGGTCGTTAAAGCCGGGAGTGGTGGTGGGGATAAGCTCCCACTACCTATTAAATGCTCCCAATAGCATGCGTCTCAAATAGCCTCTGACAGCTAAGTCTATCTCCTGGCCTTCATATGTGCCTTGGCTACTAACCCCAGAAGGACTGTTTCTACTGACAGGAGAAGGGGCAAAGGTGGGTTATTGGTACATTAAAACCAGTCACTTCAGGCAGATGGGGCTTGTCAGCTATGGCTGGCAGCTCATAAAGAACATAGAGCATAAAAATCTGCAGCACATTACAGGCCCTTCGGCCCACAATGTTGTGCCGACCACGTAACCTATTCTAGAAACTGCCTAGAATTTCCCTAGCGCATAGCTCTCTATTTTTCTAAGCTCCATGTACCTATCCAAGAGGCTATTAAAAGGCCTATTGTATCCGCTTCCACTGCCGCTGCTGGCAGTGCATTCCACGCACCCACCACTCTCTGTGGGGAAAAACTTACCCCTGACATTCCCTCGGTAACTATTTCCAAGAACCTTCCAAACCCCCTCGCATTAGCCATTTCAACCGTGGGAAAAAAGCCTCTGGCTATCCACACGATCAATGCCCCTCATCATCTTATACACCTCTATCAAGTCACCTCTCATCCTCCATTGCTCCAAGGAGAAAAGGCCAAGTTCAATGAACCTATTCTCATAAAGTATTCCCTCCATTCCAGGCAACATCCTTGTAAATCTCCTCTGCACTCTGTCTATAGTACCCACATCCTTCCTGTAGTGAGGTGACCAGAACTGAACATAGTACTCCATGTGGGGTCTGACCAGGGTCTTATATAGCTGTAACATTACCTCATGGCTCGAACTCAATCCCACGGTTGATGAATGCCAACACACCATATGCCTTTTACCAACACCGTCAACCTGCGTAGCAGCTTTAAGTGTCCTATGGACACGGATCCCAAGATCTCTCAGATCATCCACACTGCCAAGAGTCTTACCATTAATATTATATTCTGTCTTCAAATTTGAACTACCAAAATGAAACACTTCACACTTGTTTGGGTTGAAGTCCATCTGCCACTTCTCAGCCCAGTTCTGTGTCCTATCAATGTCCCGCTGTAACCTCTGACAACCCTCCAGACTATCTACAACACCCCTAACCTTTGTGTCATCAGCAAACTTGCTAACCCACCCTTTTACTTCTTCATCCAGGACATTTATAAAAATCACAAAAAGGAGGGGTCCCAGAACAGATCCCTGCGGAACACCACTGGTCACCGACCTCCATGTAGAATACAAACCATCTACAACCACACTTTGCCTTCTGTGGGCAAGTCACTTCTGGATCCACAAAGCATACATCCTTGCTTTCTGAAGGAGTCTTGCATAGGGAACCTTATCAAATGTCTTACTGAAATCCATATACACTACATCCACTGCTCTACCTTCATCAATGTGTTTTGTTACATCCTCAAAGAACTCAGTTAGGCTCGTAAGGCATGACCTGCCCTTGACAAAGCTGTGCTGACTATCCCTAATCAGGTTGCCTTGCCTTGTGCCCTTAACTCCTGGTAGAGTCGGAGTGCTGTCATGAAAAGCTTTGCACTAGTCTGTTCCTTCCGTCGTGGTTGTGTGCCAGTGCCTGGGTCACCACAAATATTTTCCCTGTCCGTTCTTTAATGTTGTCCATCCATCTTTTCCTCTGTCTACCTCCCCTTCTTTTCCACTCCACAGTTTCTTGTAGAATGGTCTTTCCAAGGCCACTGGGTGGCCTTCATGGTGATGTTGCTGTCCCTCCATATTGTCTTGAGCTTAGATAGTTTAGTCATTGTCTGTGTGGTTCTTGCCAGGACTTTTGGTCTTGATCCTTCATCACTGATGATTGCCCCCAGGTATATGAACTGCTACACTGTCTCAAGTTTCTGACCACGGACTGAGATGTCTGTTGTGATGGCACCATTGGCATTTGTCATGAGCTTGGTTTTCTCGGCACTTATTTCCATTCCAAACTTTGTGGAGGCTCTGTCAAGATGGCAGACCATGTTGGCCAGTTCATCCTCTTTTCCTGCAAGTCCATCAATGTTGTCAGCAAATCTTAGGTTTGTGGTGTTCCTCCCTCCGATGCTGACTGTGTCCACATGACCTTCAAGGGCAACACTCATGGTTCGTTCCAGGAAGACGTTGAAGAGAGTGGGGGAGAGGAGGCAGCCCTGATGGACTCCGACAGAGGTACGGAACCACTCCCCGATGGTGCGCTGAGCGAGTACGGCACTGGTTGCCTTGGCGTAAAGCTGATAGATTGTATGAATCAGTTTCTGCCCCATGTTGAATTTCTTCATGGTGGCCCATAAGGCAACATGCCAGACTCTGTCAAAGGCCTTCTTGAAGTCTATGAAAATGTGGTAGAACTCTCTCTGGTGCTGAAGGTGCTTCTGCCCTTACGGAAGCCTGCTTGTTTCTAGGCAATGATGTCTTCTGCCTGAGGACTCAGTCTGTTTAAGATGATTCTGAGCATTACCTTCCTTACATGGCTGATCAAACTGATGGTACGATATTTCTGGCAAAGTTGGAGATTGCCTTTCTTGGGAAGCACAGTGATCAGCGACTTGAGTCCAAGGTGTCAGCCATTCACCTGTCTGCCAGATCTTATTGCAAATGGTAGTAAGCATGTCTATCATGGCCTCTCCTCCATGCTTCAGCAATTCAGCAGGGATGTTGGTCAACTCCTGCTGATTTCCCACACTTCAGTGTCCAGTTTCCACTATTGCACCTGATTGATCCTATTCTCACGTGTCTCATCCTCTTGCTCTCCAGATACTTAATCCTGCACACCAAGAGTTTTCCTTAATCCTGCTCACCAAGGCCTTCTCATGGCCCCTTCTGGCTCTCCTAATTACATTCTTAAGCTCCATCATAGCAACCTTGTAATTTTCTAGAGCTCTAACAGTACCTAGTTTCTTGAACCTTTCATAAGCTTTTATTTTCTTCTTAACTAGATTTTCTACATCCTTTGTACACCATGGTTCTTTAACCCTACCATCCTTTCTCTGCCTCAATGGAACATACTTATGCAGAACTCCATGCAAATGTTCCTTGAACATCTGCCACGTTTCTGCCGTGCATTTCCCTGAGAACATCTGCTCCCAATTTATGCTCCCAAGTTCCTGCCTAATAGCATCATATTTCCCCCTACCCCAATTAAATGTTTTCACAAATTGTCTGCTCCTATCCCTCTCCAGGGCTATGGTGAAGGAGATAGAGTTGTAGTCACTTAAAGGAGATAGAGGCGTGGTCACAACCCTACAGGAGAAGGAAAACTCTGATCCCAAACCTCCACTACCTTGCATGGGGAAGCCTTTGAGAGTAAGCCCTGAGGATCAATCCAGACCTGGAGTCCCTAAGGCAGTCAGATGTTGTGTTTAACACAGAATGGCAACTCCTGCAATGCCGCTGGTACCAAACTATATCGGTCTCTGCCATTCCTTTGGATTCATTTGGAGGGCGGGAGCCTGCTGCATGGGCAACAGCTTGCTCTCTGTATTGTACTGCCCTGGCTTGCTTGTCTCGCAGACAGCCAGGATGCAACGTCCATGGTCAACCCCGACCAATGGAGGGCCTCATTACCCTTCAACCATCTCTGGCTTCTGAATCAGAGTGGATAACTTCACCTGTCTCAACCCTGAACTGACTCCACAACCTATGGGCTCACTTTCAAGGATTCATGTTCTCAATATTATTTTCTTACTATTTATTGAATATATATTTTTTATTTTCAATTTTGTATCCTTCCGCATGTTGATTGTCAATCTTTGTGTGTAGTTTTTCATTGACTCTATTGTATTTCTTCGTTCTATCGTGAATGCCTCAAGCAAGTGAATCTCAGGGTGGTGTATGATCACATATTCATACTTCGGTAATAAATTTATTTTGAACTTATATTTTATGCTATGTGCCTGTAATGCTGCAGCAAGTAAGTTTATCATTGTAGCTGTGCATACATGTTCTTGTGCATAGCAAACTCAACTTTTGCCTTGACTTCAATGTAAAGGAATTTCTCCTCGCCTACATCCTAAGTGAATTACCCCTTAATGTGAGCCAAAATGGCCACTCCCTTATTCCGACCCATCCCCACCCACCCCACCACCTTCTCCCGGACTGAGATGCAGCACCCTTTCTTCCCCAAGGTCTCCATCAGTGTAAAGGCTACCTAGCATTTGGCAGTCCAAGTGTGCCAGTAAATCTTGGTGGAGCATAGCTCAGGGGCAGAGATAGTACCATTGTCACAAAGACCAGAAGATTCAATATGGTGTGGGAGACTATACGTTCATATTTTGGTGACAGGTTTACTTTCACTGACATATGTTGTGAACTGGTTGTTTAGTGACAGCAATACAGTACAAAGCATAATTAATCACTACAGGTTAAAATAAATAGATAAGTAAATAAATACGTACATGTATACATATGTACATACATAGTGCAAGGGGAAGAGTGAGGTAGTGTTTATGGGTTCATTCTATCTACCTACTGCCCATTACACCGCTGGCGTTTAGGGCAGCGATGAAGGTACTCCATCTCTGACAGGGTTTAGGGCTTCCTTTATTGTGTCAGCAGCTCCGTTTTCACTACTGTGAGTCATACATGTCCTGGGTGTAGACTCAGGAATACCGTAGCACACAGACATAGAAGGTTTCTTCATTGCTGTTCCTGTAACAGTTTTGTTTTACCAGTCAGGGTTGTTAGTCCTGAGCCGAATTCCCGAGCCTGGAGGACCGGTGGACCACTATTAGTCTGGCCTCTACCCTATGATCTGTTTAGCATTGGTGACCCTACCAAGTGCAAAAGCACAAAGCCCTGACTCCAGCCAACATAGCTTCAGGGTCATTGAGGAGCCCAAGCCTCCAATCCCTAGAAAAAGGTTGTGGTCCTCTTGGAGGTTATGGGTTCATTCTTCATTCAGAAATCTGATGGCAGAGAGGAATAATCTGTTCCTAGAACGTTGAATGTGTGTCTGCAGGCTTCTGCACCTCCTCCCTGATGGTGGCATGAAAACATGACATGTTCTACATAGTGAGGATCTTTCATAGAGGATGCACCTTCTTGAAGCATTGCCTTTTGAAGTATCAAAGTTTATATACAGAATACAGCTCTGAGATTAATTTGTGGCTGTCTGCAGCAGGAGAAATCTCAGAGCTGTATTCTGTATACATACTTTGATAATAAATGTACTTTGACTTTTATGTTTTAATCTTTGAATGTTCTCAGTGGTGGGGAAGCTATGGCCTAAAATGGTGCTGGCTCCGTCCACAATGTTCTACAGCTTTTTCCACTCCTGAGCAGTGCCCCTGCATACCTGATAGTTACTCAACCTGTCAGAAGGATCTGCAAACACGAGGAAATCTGCAGATGCTGGAATTTCAAGCTACACACATAAATGTTGCTAGTGAATGCAGCAGGCCAGGCAGCATCTCTAGGAAGAGGTTCAGTCGACGTTTTGGGCCGAGACCCTTTGTCAGGACTAACTGAAAGAAGAGATAGTAAGAGATTTGAAAGTGGGAGGGGGAGGGGGAGATCCGAAATGATAGGAGAAGACAGGAGGGGGAAGTGATGGAGCTGAGAGCTGGAAGGTTGATTGGCAAAAGGGATATGAGAGGATCATGGGAAGGACAGGAGGCCTAGGGAGAAAGAAAAGGGGAAGGGGGAAGCCCAGAAGATGAGCAAGGCGTGTAGTGAGAGGGACAGAGGGAGAAAAAGGAGAGAGAGAAAAAAAATATATTACAATCAAAGATAAGTAAATAACGGATGGGGTACAAAGGGGAGATGGGGCATTAACAGAAGTTAGAGAAGTCAATGTTCATGCCATCAGGTTGGAGGCTACCCAGACGGAATATAAGGTGTTGTTCCTCCAACCTGAGTGTGGCTTCATCTTGACAGTAGAGGAGGCCGTGGATAGACATATCAGAATGGGAATGGGATGTGGAATTAAAATGTGTGGCCACTGGGAGATCCTGCTTTCTCTGGCGGACAGAGCATAGGTGTTCAGTGAAACTGTCTCGCCAATGTATAGAAGGCCACATCAGAAGCACCGGATGCAGTATATCACCCCAGCCGACTCACAGGTGAAGTGTCACCTCACCTGGAAGGACTGTCTGGGGCCCTGAATGGTGGTAAGGGAGGAAGTGTAAGGGCATGTGTAGCACTTGTTCCGCTTACAAGGATAAGTGCCGGGAGGGAGATCGGTGGGAAGGGAAGAGGGGCACAAATGGACAAGGGATTCGCGTAGGGAGCGATCCCTGCGGAAAGCAGAGAGAGGGGGGGAAGGATCTGCAGGATACAACTGTAAGAAGTTGTTGGAACCTTTAGTGACAGAACAAATCTTCTCTAACTCCTGACGAAGTATAGCTGTTGACATGATTCCATAACCTACAGGCTCACTTTCAAGGACTCTACACCTCATTCTCAGTAGCTTTTATTTGTAGTTGCTCAATTTGTCTTCTTTTGTACATTGGTTTATTTGTCAGCCTTTGTGTATTTAAGGCAGAGGTTGATAGATTCTTGATTAGTCGGGGCATGAAGGGATACGGGGAGAAGTCAGGAGATTGGGGCTGAGAGGGAAATGGATCAGCAGACAGACCTGATGGGCCAAATGGTCTAATTCTGCTCCTATACCTTATAGTCTGGTGGCCTTAAAGTGAATCTCTGCTCGGGGTTGTATACTTCAATAATAAATTCACTTTCACTTTTATTTTGATTTTATAGTGACAATTCAGATGCCCCGGGGGGAGACTTAATATCTTGTTAGCATCAAAAACTAATCAATTTTCCTGAGAAATCTGAGTGCATGCACATTAATTCCAGTGAAATGCACCAAAGTCTATTTTTAAATGCCTCAAAAATTTAGGGGATGTTTCTTTTATCCTTTTAAACACAGGGACGAGCCTTAATTTGTTGCATCTGGTCCACATGATGAAGCAGCACCAAGGAATAAGGAATATGTTGAACCCAGTATTGTACTGTTTATAGCTGTGTTAATTAAAAGCATCATGAAGAAGTGAAAGAGAATTTTGAATCAAGTGCACTCTCTTTCTTTAAAAAAATGCCAAAAAAAAAGGGTCTTGTTAAACACAAGAAATTCTGCTGATGCTGGAAATCCAGAGCAATACACACAAAATGCTGGAGGAACTCATCAGGTGAGGCAGCATCCATGATAAGGTACTTCTTATGCCAATGTTGTTTAGGGCAGCAGTGAAGGTCCTCCATCTCTGGTGGTGTTCAGGGCTTCCTTCATCATGTCGGTAGCTTCCTCTCAGTTTTCACTACTGTCAGTCATGCAGGTCCCGGCTGGAGACTCGGGAATACCATCACACTCAGATGTAGAAGGATTCTTCACTGCTGTTGCCTTAACCATTTTGCTTTACCAGGCAGGGTTGTTAGCCCTGAGCTGAAGGACTGGTGGACCACTGTTAGTCCTGCCTCTACCCTCTGGCCTGTTTGGCATGGGTGACCCTACCAGGAACCAAAGCAGAAAGCCCTGACTCCAGCCAACATCGTTCTCCAGGTATTTGAGGCACGCAGGCCTCTAAACCCAATGACAATGAGGTGGTCCTCTTGGAGGAGGCAGTGTCGTAGCGTGGATGAAATTACCGGAGAGACAGAGTCACTGGTAGATACAAAGCAGCTTCTTTATTCAACACAACAAGGTACAGCAGGCATCTTACGGACGGAGACGCTTTCCGCAGAAAGGTCTGCTAGCTAAATGTGGGCTCGATATTTATATGCTAAACACAAAGGCAATCGCTACTTAAAAAGTTACAGACAATGCTTCCTATTGAAGCTACATACAAAATCTCACACCATCCTTTCCTCCTGACGCCAACATGTCTGGGTTGGTATCTACAGCCTTTAGGAATGTAAGTTAAGTCTACAATACATTTATTTGGCATTTCCCGTGCTAACATAGAAGACAATTCATACAATTAATATTTATAATGTATAGGTGGTACTGCCTTCAAAACTACAGCATCAGGCACCAGAAGCATCCGGTATTTACATCTTTTAGGAAGCCCATTGTGGTGGACTCAATCCACAGTCCTTTGTCAAACAGTTAAAATAGAAGTCTGGTGGCCAAAGTCATTTAAGTGTTAACAAATCATCTACCCAAAAAGAATCCACTCTAACAGGCAGCAACTATGGAAATGAATAAATAGTCAGTGTTTCGTCATGAGACCCTTCTGTTGATTTTCCTGAAAAGTCAGCCATGGCCTGAGCGAGCTACGGCTTTTCTCTTTGGAGCAAAGCAGGAGGAGAGGTGACCTGACAGAGGTGTACAAGATGATAAGAGGCATAGATACAGTGGACAGCCAGAGACTTTTTTCCCAGGGTGGAAACGGTTCATACCAAGGTACATAGTTTTAAGGTGTTTGAAGGAAAGTATAAACGAGATATTAGAGGTAAGTTTTTGCACGAGAGGTTGGTGCATGGAATGTCCTGCCAGGGTTGATGGTAGAAGAGATACTTTACGGGTATTTAAGAAAGTCTTACACACACGAGAAAATCTGCAGATGCTGGAAATCCAAGCAACACACATAAAATGCCGGAGGAACTCAGCAGGCCAGGCAGCATCTATGGAAAAGAGTAAACAGTCAACATTTTGGGCTGAGACCCTTCATCAGGACTGGTGAAGAAAGATGAGAACTCAGAGTAAGAAGATGGGGGTAGTGGGGTAAGAAGTATAAGGTAGTAGGTGATAGGTGAAACCAGGAGTGGGGGAGGAGTGAAATAAAGAGCTGGGAAGTTGATTGGTGAAAAAGATAAAGAGCTGGACAAGGGGAATCTGACAGGAGAGGACAGAAGGCCATGGAAGAAAGGGAAGGGGTGCGGAATCAGAGGGAGGTGATGGACAGGAAAGGAGATAAGCTGAGAGTGGCCAATGGAAATGGGGAATGGAGAAGGGGGCGACGTTACTGAGAGTTTGAGAAATCAATGTACATGCCATCAGGTTGGAGGCTACCCAGACAGAATGTGAGGTGTTGCTCCTCCATCCTGGGTGTGGCCTCATCGCAGCAGTAGAGGACTGACATGTCAGAATGGGAATGGAAAGTGGAATTAAAATGGGTGTCCACTGGGAGATACCGCTTTTTCTGGCGGACG
The DNA here is from genome assembly GCF_030028105.1 of Mobula birostris. Classification (NCBI taxonomy): domain Eukaryota; kingdom Metazoa; phylum Chordata; class Chondrichthyes; order Myliobatiformes; family Myliobatidae; genus Mobula; species Mobula birostris. The sequence goes on from NC_092370.1 coordinate 10,462,354, forward strand.
GAGCGTAGGTGCTTGGCGAAGCGGTATCCCAATCTATGTTCGGTCTCACCGATATACAGGAGGCCACATCAGGAACACTGGATACAGTAGATGACCCCAACAGACTTACAGCTGAAGTGTCACCTCACCTGGAAGGACTGTTTTGGGCCCTGAATTTTAGTGAGGGAGGAGGTTTAGGGGCAGGTGTATCACTTGTTCCGCTTGCAAGGATAAGTGGCAGGAGGGAGACAGTGGGGAGGGACGAATGGTCAAGGGAGTTGTGTAGGGAATGACCCCTGTGGAACACAGTAAGTTGTTGGGGGGATAGATGTGCTTGGGGGTAGGATTCCATTGGAGATGGTGGAAGTATGGAGAATTATGTGCTGGACAGGGAAGCTGGTGGGGTTATAGGTGAGGACAAGAGGAACCCTATCCCTGGTGTGGTGGCAGGAGGATGTGGGAGGTCAGATGTGTGTAAAATGGAGGAGATGCAAGTGAGAGAAGCAATGATGATGGTGGCAGGGAAACCCCTTTCTTTGAAGGAGGACGTCTCCTTAGTGGAATGAAAAGCCTTATCCTGGGAACAGATGTGGCAGAGACTGAGGAATTGAGAGAAGGGGGTGGCATTTTTACAAGTAACAGGGTGGGAAGAGGTATAGTCCAGGTAGCTGTGAGAAATTGTAGTTTTATAAAATTTATAAGCTGTCTCCAGAGATAGAGACAAAGAGATTGAGAAAGGGGAGGGAGGTATTGGAAATAGACCAGGTAAATTTGAGAGCAGGGTAGAAGTTAGAGGCAAAGTTGGTGAAATCAATGAACTCCACATGGGTGCAGAAAGCAGCGCCAATGCAGTCATCAATGTAGCGCAGGAAAAGTTGGGGACTGACACCATTGTAGGCTTGGAACGTAGACTGTCCAACATTGCAGACAAAAAGGCTGGCAAATCTGGGACCTATGTGAGTGCTCACGGCTACATCTTTTGTTTGAAGGAAGTAGAAGGAGCCCAAGGGCCAGCTCTACCAGTTGGAGCAGAGTGGTGGTGGAGGGGAACAAGTGTCCAAAAAGAAATGGAGAGCTTTGCGGCTTTCCTGTTGGGCGATGGAGCTGTATAGGGACTGGACAGCCATGGTGAAAATAAGATGATCGGGGCCAGGGATCATGAAATCATTGAAAAGATCAGGAGCGTGTGAAGTGTCACAGATATAGGTAGGAAGGGACTGAACCGGGGGGGGGGGGGGGGGGTAAAACTGAGTTGAGGTATGCAGATATAAGTTCAGTAGGGTAGGAACAAGCAGAAACAATGGGTTTGTGGATCTTGGGTATGAGGTAGAAATGGGAAATGTGGAGGAGCAAGGGAACTATGAGGTTGGTAGCAGTGGATGGGAGATCCCCAGAGCTAATAAGGTCAGTGATTGTGCGGGTGACAGTGGCCTGGTGCTCCTTAGTGGGGTCTTGCTCGAGGAGTAAGTAAGAGGAGGTGGCTGAGAGTTGTCGCCTTGCCTCAACGAGTTAGAGGTCAGTCCACCAGACTACTACGGCATCCCCCTTATCTGTGGGTTTGATGGTGAGGTTAGGATTAGTGTGGAGAGCAGCGCATTCAGAAAGGGTGAGGTTGGAACTGGAGAGAGGAGAGGTGAAGTCAAGACGGTTGATGTTCTTGGAAGTTCTTAGATAGGCATATGAATGATAGAAAAATCTAGGGCTATGTAGGACAGAAGGGTTAGAATGATTATAGAGTAGGTTAAAAGGTTGGCACAACATCATGGGCAAAGGTCCTGTACTGTTCTATGTTCCATCTGCATGAGGGAATCATTAACAAGCCAGAGATAAATCTATCTCCATTGGAGTCCAGTGCACTCAAATCCTGAGCCAGCTACATAAACTCCATTGGTAAATGAGCAGCCAAGACACAAGGGACTAATATTCAGGCTCACTTAAGCCTTTCTCTCCACTCTAAGGCATATCAGGAGCTTAGTGGAGGAGTCCTATATCTTATGATCTTATATTTACAGAACACATAGCCATAGTAGTCATAGTCATACTTTATTGATCCAGGGGGAAATTGGTTTTCGTTACAGTTGCACCATAAATAATAAATAGTAATAGAACCATAAATAGTTAAATAGTAATATATAAATTATGCCAGTAAATTATGAAATAAATCCAGGACCAGCCTATTGGCTCAGGGTGTCTGACCCTCCAAGGGAGGAGTTGTAAAGTTTGATGGCCACAGGCAGGAATGACTTCCTATGACGCTCTGTGCTGCATCTTGGAGGAATGAGTCTCTGGCTGAATGTACTCCTGTGCCCACCCAGTACATTATGTAGTGGATGGGAGACATTGTCCAAGATGGCATGCAACTTGGACAGCATCCTCTTTTCAGACACCACCATCAGAGAGTCCAGTTCCATCCCCACAACATCACTGGCCTTACGATTGGGTTTCTTGATTCTGTTGGTGTCTGCTACCCTCAGCCTGCAACAGCAAACATGATCGCACTGGCCACCACAGACTCGTAGAACATCCTCAGCATCGTCCGGCAGATGTTAAAGGACCTCAGTCTCCTCAGGAAATAGAGACGGCTCTGACCCTTCTTGTAGACAACCTCAGTGTTCTTTGACCAGTCCAGTTCATTGTCAATTCGTGTCCCCAGATATTTGTAATCCTCCACCATGTCCACACTGACCCCCGGATGGAAACGGGTCACCGGTACCTTAGCTTTCCTCAGGTCTACCACCAGCTCCTTAGTCTTTTTCACATTAAGCTGCAGATAATTCTGCTCACACCATGTGACAAAGTTTCCTACCATAGCCCTGTACTCAGCCTCATCTCCCCTGCTGATGCATCCAACTATGGCAGAGTCATCAGAAAACTTCTGAAGATGACAAAGGTTTGCAGAGTTAGAAGATTGTGGACTGGGAAACTGATAATACTGGCTTGCACATTAGGGACGTTTAAGGGATTCTTAGATAGGCACATAGATGATAGAAAAATGCAGGGCTATGTGGGACAGAAGGGTTAGATTGACCTTAATGTAAGTTTAAAGGTTAGCACAACATCATGGGCTGAAAGGCCTGTAAATATGCTGTGTTCTGTGTCCTAAATCAGGTTCTTGATTCTCAACGTAACATTTATTGTCAACGAAACAAACTTTAGATTGGGAAGAGCACAACCTCAGAATGGAGGGGTGCCCATTTACAATGGGATGAGAAGGAATTTCTTTAGCCAGAATGTGGTGAATCTGTGGATTTCGCTGCCACAAGCAGCTGTGGAGGCGAGGCCATTGGGAGAAGTTGACAGATTCTTGATAAGTCAAGGCATGAAAGGTTATCGGGAGAGGGCAAAAGAATGGGGTTGAGAGGAAAGTGGATCAGCCATGATGAAATGGTAGAACAGACTTGATGGGCCAAATGGCCTAATTTTGCTGTAATGTCTTATGTTCTTAAGTAAAGCAATTTGATACGTACTGCCTAAAGTAATATTCTTAAACAACATTAATTATAATTCATTGTAAGGGAGCTGGTTAACTTTAGATAAACACCTGTGGCAATGGATCAGGTGATGTCACAGAGGTGGTCAAAATGCTGAAGGAACTCAGTAGGTCAGGCAGCATCCATGGAGAAGAATAAACAGTCGACGTTTCAGGCTGAGGCCCTTCATCAAGCTTCATCATGAATTCACTGGAGTGGTTTGCCTGATTTGGTGATCACTGTGTAAGCCAAACTGTTGAAAGAAAATGTAAAATGAAGGGATTCAGTGATGAATCTGTTCATAATATATTGAAAATACTTTGGTCCAATACTACTGAAATCCAGAGCAACACACACAGAATGCTGGAGGAACTCAGCAGCATCATTGGAAACGAATAAACAGTCGACGTTTTGCGCTGAGATCCTTCTTCAGGACTCAAGAAACTGGAGTGGCATGGTAGCTTTGTGGTTAGCACAACACTCTACTGTACCAGCAACCCGAGGTTCATTCCTCACCACCGCCGATAGGGAGTTTGTACATTCTCCCCGTGACCGCGTGGGTTTCTTCACACAAAGACATCCCAGTTTATAGGTTATTTGTCATTGTAAAAATTGGCCCATGATTAGGCTAAAATTGTTCCATAATTTGGCTAGGATTAAATTAGGGGATTACTGGGTGGCGTAGCTTGAAGGGTCAGAAAGACCTATTCTGCATTGTATTCAAATAAATAAATCAGGATTGGAAAGGAAGGGGGAAGAAGTCAGAATAAAAAATGGGAGGGGTGTGGTGCTAGAGGGTGATAATTGAAGCCAGGTGGGTGGAAAAGGTAAAGGGCTGGAGAAGATGGGATCTGGGGACTTCAGGCATGCCAGGAGTCACACTCATGTCCCCATCTACATCAACGGAACTGTAGTGGAGCGTGTATCAAGCTTCAAATTCCTTGGTGTCCACATTTCCGAGGATCTCACCTGGTCCCTGAACTCCTCCACCCTGATCAAAAAGGTGCAACAGTGCCTTTATTTCCTGCAGAGCATGAAGAAAGCTCACCTCTGTCCCAGGATACTGACGGACGTTTACCGCTGTACCATTGAGAGCGTTTACTGCTGTACCATTGAGAGCATACTCACCAACTGCATCTCAGTGTGGTATGGCAATTGTCCCGTATCGGACCGCAAGGCACTCCAGCATGTGGTGAAATCTGCCCAGTGGATTATCGGCACCCAATTGCCCACCATTGAGAACATCTACCATAAACGCTGCCTGGGCAGGGCGAAAAGCATTATCAGGGATGCATCTCACCCTAACCATGGACTTTTTACTCTCCTCCCATCCGGTAGGCGCTACAGGAGCCTCCGGGCCCGCACCACAGGCTCAGGAAGAGCTTTTTCCCTGAGGCTGTGACACTGCTGAACCTCACATCACAGTGCTAAGCAGTATTGCATCTGTATTGTACTGTCTCAGTACTTTTATATTTGTGTGCTGTAGCACTTTTTTTATTCGCAGTTATTTTATAGATAACACTATTCTTTGCATTTCTGGTCAGATGCTAAATGCATTTCTTTGGCTTTGTATCTGTACTCTGCACAATGACAATAAAGTTGAATCTAATCTAATCTAATCTAATCTGACAGGAGAGGAGAGTGGACCATGGGAGAAAGGAAAAAGGAGGGGGAGTGATAGGCAGGTGAGCAGAAGAGGTAAGAAGCCAGAGTGGGGAACAGAAGGAGAAGGAAGGGAGAGGGGAAAAGAAAAAAATGAAAAAAATTTAGTAAGTTTGAGAAATTGGCAGGAGGAGAGAGAGCAGCACGCTGCACGTGCGCAGCCCTCTGGTGAAAAATGATATAGTATCCGTTAAATAGGGGCCATGGACAATTCTGATTTGATGGAGACAGACGTGAAAGCACAGAGGAACATCTGGAGGAATTTCTGAAACGGCAGTTCGCTGCTGTTGTTACTGCACGATTGGGAATCTTTCGGAAGGAAGGCCTCAAAATCCCCAGCTTTGCCTACTGTTGGCGACCGAGATTGAAGTCGAATCGTTCGGATAGAGATGGCATTCAGTACTCAGTGTCGGAGAGCTGATCGGAGGCTCGAAGTTTTCGGATGACTCAGAGTCGGACTGTGGTCGGGCATGGCAGGGAGAGTTTTTCTTCCGTCTGTGTGAGATGTGGGACATTTGAGAGACTTTGAACTTTTTACTGTGCTCATGGACATCTTCATCAAGTTATGGTATTGTTGCACTGTTGTAACTATATGTTATAATTATGTGGTTTTGTTAGTTTTTTCAGTCTTGGTCTGTCCTGTGTTTTGTGATATCACACCGGAGGAAATATTGTATCATCTTTTAATGCATGCATTACTAAATGACAATAAAAGAGCACTGCGTGTCTTCATAATCTAAATTGATCTTCATGCTATCAGGTTGGAGACTACTCAGATGGAATATAAGGTGTTGCTCCTCAACTCTGAGATTGGCCTCATCATGTCAGAAGAGGAGGCCATGGACTGATATATCAGAAGAGGGAATGAGGATAGACATTAAAATGGTTGGCCACCAGGAAATTCTGTTTTTGGCGGATGGAGAGCTCCTGGTTTCCTCCAGCATTTTGTGTGTGTGTTGCTCTGGATTTCTAGCATCTGCAGAATTTCTAGTACTTATGAAATGTTGAAGGAACTAACTTTCTGTAGTACCTCCCAACTCCCCACCCTTTTTCCATTCACCATTCTGGCTCCCCTCTTACCCCTTCTCTTCTCCTCACCTGCCTATCACCTTCTTCTTGTGCCTTTCATCCTTCCCTTTCTCCCATGGCCTAATTTTCTCTCCTATCAGATTCCCTGTTCTTCAACCCTTTACTATTTCCATCTATCACCCCAGCTTCTCACTTCATCCCCACCCAGCTACCTTCCTCCTCACCTGGCCATCACCTGCCTTCTCGTACTCCTCCCCCTCGCCCCTCTTCTTATTCTGGGTTCTACCCCCTTCCTTTCCAGTCCTGATGAAGGGTCTCAGCCCAAAACGTTGACTGTTTATTCCCATCCATAGATGCTGCCTGACCTGCTGAGTTCCTCCAGCATTTTGTGTGTGTTACTCTGAATTTCCAGCATCTGCAGACTCTGAAAGCAGAGATGGGGCGGGATGGAGAAACAGAAAGATACAGACTCTTGGCACTGGACCTGTTTTGTCCCAAATCAATGTGTCCTAGTTTGGCGGAGAGGAAAACAAACTAAAAACTTAATAATAACAGACTGGATTTTCATTGGAAAGATTTTTGGAATGTCTGAGTCCCACTGTTTTCTACAGCTGACAAAACGCCTCATTTAGTTTCATCCTATTGCCGTGAAAACAGGAAAATAGAACAGAATCAAGTGAAGCCAGCGTAGGATTATAAATGTGATACCTAACAGTCCAGCTGCACTGGCTAACACCCAGACACCTGGGACAGAAATCAGGAATAGACTAATCATTCAGCAACATGGATTCTTCAATAGCCTTTGACATATCAACTCAAGTGAGGATAGTGGGGATCTTTCTGAAGTTTCTATTCCACAGTCAGTTTCTGAAGCTCTTTTGTTGAAAGTAATGCATTACATCTGACTTCAGTGCAGTGTAAAGCAAAGTAGAGAGCTTCATCATGGCTTCAAAGATCTGTCAAGACTTCACCACAGATTGAGGATATTCAGCCAATAGTGTCGGTGTTAGCAGAGTAATGCTGCTGTCTACTTTAATCCCATTTTTTTTTCCTCTTTCCATTTCCTATTATATTTTTGAAGCAGCCATCTGGAAAGAATTCCCATGCAGCTTCCATTTTGTCCTGTGATAATCCTGAGTTCATACCCCTTATTATCAATTCAACAACCAATTGAAACAATCTTTCCCCATTTGTTTAATAGCCCACAGTTCCTCTTCACCTGGCTTCACCTATTGCCTGCCAGCTTGTCCTCCTTCCCCTCTCTCCATCTTCTTATACTGGCTTTTGCCTCCTTTCTTTCCAGCCCTGATGAAAGGTCCCAGCCAAAATTTTGACTGTTTATAAGACCATAAAACCAGAAGGTATAGGAGCAGAATTATACCATTTGGCCCATCGAGTCTGCTCCACAATTTCATTATGGCTGATTCATTTCCTTGTCAGCCCCAATTTCCTGCCTTCTACCAGTAATCTTTCATGCCCTGACTAATCAAGATACTATCAATCTCTGCCTTAAGTATACCCAATCACTTGGCCCCCACAGCCGAGTGTAGCAACAAATTCCACAGATTCACCACTGTCTGGCTAAAGGAATTCCTCATTTCCATTCTAAAAGGACATCCCCCTGTTCTGAGGTTGCACCCTCTAGTCGTAAATTCCTCCACCGTGGGAAACATCCTTTCCAGATCCACTCTAGCGAGGCCTTTCAACATTCATTAGGTTTCACTGAGGTCACCCCTCATTCTGAATTCCAGTGAATACAGGCGCAAAGCCATCAAATGCTTTTCATATGACAAGCCATTTACTCATGGAATCATTCTCAGGAACCTCCTCCGAACCCTCTCCAATTTCAGCACGTCCTTTCTTAGATAAGGGGCTCAAAACTGGTCACAATACTCCAAGTGAGGTGTCACTAGTGCCTTATAAAGCTTCAACACTAAATCTTTGTGTTCTAGTCCACTCCATAGACGCTGCCTGACAGACTGAGTATCACCAGAATTTTGAATGTGTTGCCTTAGGGGTCTGATGGGTTAAAAATTATCTCCTTAAATAAGCCTATTGTTTTTGTAAGTCTTTTTTTAACAAATCTCAAAAGTTAAGGATTCTTTTCCAGAAATGTAATAGTGAACATTCCTGTTCTTCACTGAAAGATTTAAACAGTACTGCACTGATCTGGGCAGATTGTACTGATCAAACCAGGAACAGCTGTTCACAGTTACCTGCAGGTAAAAACTTTCTCTAAATTAGTGGCTACTTTATTAGGTACACCAGTACATCTACTCATTAATGCAATTATCTAATCAGCCATTCACAGGGCAGCAGCTCAATGCATAAAAGCATGCAGACATGGTCAAGAGGTTCTGTTGTTGTTCAGACCAAACATCAGAATGGTGAGGAAATGTGATCTAACTGACTTTGACAGTGGAATGATTGTTGGTGCCAAAGGGGGTGGTTTGAGTATCTCAGAAACTGCTGATCTCCTGGGATTTTCATGCACAACAAACCCTAGAGTTTACAGAGAATGGTGTGAAAAACGAAAAAAAACATCCAGTGAACAGCAGTTCTGTGGACGAGAAATCCTTGTTAATGAGGGAGATCAGAAGAGAATGTCTAGTGGAAAGCAATGTGAGGGCCTCCATCAGTGAGAGTTGACCATGGATGTTGCGTCCTAGCTATCTAGTTAGGCAAGGCAGGGCAGTACGATATGGAGAACAAGTTGTTACCCATGTGGTAACAGACATCCCACCTCTCCCGGAGGTTCTGGGAGTCTCCCGCATATCGATAGTGGCTCCCTGACGCCCGGAAATTATATACAGTATCCCCGAAATCGATGTTTTTGAGAAAGAGAGCGAGAGGGAGAGTGAGCATCCTGATTGGTCTCTCTTCATGCTAAGAGTGGTCCCCAACCACCGGGCTGCGAGAATAACAATATGATTTGGTGATATGAGTCACTGTTGAACTTGAACGCACGTGTCATCCATGTCAGCGCGGGAAGATCAACTCCTCGAGCTTGCGAATGATGGCGGGCTGAAAAGTATGTTTGACATAACATCTTTGCCGGCATTCTGGATCAAAGTCAAGGCTGAATATCCTGAGATAGCCATGAAAGCACTGAAAACGTTGCTTCCATTTCCAACATAACTCTGCGAAGCAGGGTTTTCTGCAATGAATGCAACAAGAACAAAATTGTGGAATAGCCTGAACATAAGGAACCCCCTTCGAGTATTTCTGTCTCCCATCACCCCTTGATGGGACCGTCTTGTTGCAGGGAAACAAGCCCAGGGCTCCCACTGATTCAGCGATATTGGTGTGTTGCAATGATTTTATATGTTCATACGAGGAAAATATGCGCTGTGTGTTTAATATCCAAAACGTTACTTAAAATGTTATGATACTATTGACTTATCACTATATTCGTGTGAGGAAAATTTGTGCTGTGTGTTTAATATTAAATTCGTTAGATAAACCCTTTCAGAAACGAAATTGAGTGTATTAGTCACTTATAAGTGACTTATCACCTATATTCCGGTTGTAATTAACACCCCCCCCCCCTCCAGTCGGTCGGTCTGCAAGAATATTGTCAATATTAAACCGGTCTGCGGTGCAAAAAAGGTTGGGGACCCCTGCTAAGTAAACCTATCAGTTTTCTTTGTGGGCGGGCTTTACAGTCGACCTCAAAAATAATGACAGTGTTTCTCGCTGCACTGTTTGCAACAGTGACTTTTCTATTGACCATGGTGGGTTAAAATGTAAAAGACATGTTGAGGTGAGTTTAACAGGTGTCATTCGTTCATTAGCATAGCTAACGTTATTTAAACTCGCTGGCTAGCTGCTAAGGAGCTACAGTATTGATGTCCTAGATGATGAGGCCAAACTCTCTGTCGACTTGCTTAAAGTTGTAATAGAATAAACATGATAATATAATATAATATGTACATATTTTAATATCACATTTTCTGCATATACCCAACTTGGTTTACAAATTAGACAAAATCACCAAACAAAGTATTACATACACCCTTGGAGGTCGACTGGGGCCGGGGGGGGTGGGGTGCTACCTCCCTGAAATGAACTTTTGCAGGATGGGATGTCTGTAGTAAGCTTCCCTTATCCATGCATCTAATGAACCCAAAGGAATGGCAGAGACCAATACAGTTTGGTACCAGCAGTGTCGCAGAAGTTGCCAGTCAGCATTGAACTCAACATAGGACTGCTTTGGGAACTCCAGTTCCAGATTTTTCCCATAGCTTTCCCTGTGAGCGTATATAGCCGCAAGGCAACAGAGGTTTGAAATCCCATTCCCATTCTGACATGTCTATCCACGGCCTCCTCTACTGTAAAGATGAAGCCACACTCAGGTTGGAGGAACAACACCTTATATTCCGTCTGGGTAGCCTCCAACCTGATGGCATGAACATCGACTTCTCTAACTTCCGCTAAGCCCCACCTCCCCCTCGTACCCCATCTGTTACTTATTTTTATGCACACATTCTTTCTCTCACTCTCCTTTTTCTCCCTCTGTCCCTCTGACTATACCCCTTGCCCATCCTCTGGGTCCCCCCCCCCCTTGTCTTTCTCCCCGGACCTCCTGTCCCATGATCCTCTCATATCCCCTTTGCCAATCACCTGTCCAGCTCTTGGCTCCATCCCTCCCCCTCCTGTCTTCTATCATTTTGGATCTCCCCCTCCCCCTCCCACTTTCAAATCCCTTACTCACTCTTCCTTCAGTTAGTCCTGACGATGGTTCTCGGCCTGAAACGTCGACTGTACCTCTTCCTAGAGATGCTGCCTGGCCTGCTGCATTCACCAGCAACTTTGATGTGTGTTGCTTGAATTTCCAGCATCTGCAGAATTCCTGTTGTTTGAGGTTTGAAATCAGAGTTTTCTTTCTCTTAGATGAGCTGCCAACCATGGCTGGCGAGCCCTAACTGCCTGAAGTGACTGGTTTTAAGACACCAGTAACCCACCTTTGCTCCTTCTCCTGTCAGTAGAAACAGTTCCGTCGGTTTTTAACATTCCAGTTATTAAAAGGCCTGAACAGATTAGATATGGCAAAGTTACTTCCCATGGTAGGGGAGTCTAGGACAAGAGGGCACAACTTCAGGATTGAAGGACGTCTATTTAGAACAGAGATGCGGAGAAATTACTTTAGTCAGAGGGTGGTAGATCTGTGGAATTTGTTGCCACGAGCGCCTGTGGAGGCCAAGTCATTGAGTGTAGTTAAGGCAGAGATAGATAGGTTCTTGATTAACCAGGGCATCAAAGGGTATGGGGCAAAGGCAGGGGAGTGGGGATGACTGGAAGAATTGGATCAGCCCATAATTGAATGGTGGAGCAGACTCGATGGGCTGAATGGCCTGCTTCTTCTCCTATATCTTATGGTCCTACAGTCTTATGGTCTAGTAGCTAAGCCACACTTGAAGGCCAGGAGCTGGACCTGGTTGTCAGAGGCTATTTGAGATGCACGCCATGGAGAGCATTTAATAGGTAGTGAGAGCTTATCCCTACCACCACCCCCAGCCATAACAACCTTAAGCAAGGCGACAGCATTCAGATAACCATGTGTTACAGCAGTGATGTGCAGAAGGGCATACTGAATTCACAACATGTTGAACCTTGAGATACATCAGGAGCAGTACATTTTGGCCCTAATAAGTGGCTGCCCCAATTAGCCCGAGTTTCATGGAAATAGTTAAAAAGGTATATAAAAAGGACAAACTACCATTTAACCCAGTAACAAATTATATACTTAAATGAAATACAGAACAATTTAGAAAACTACCAATCCTATTGGTGGTTGTCTGGCATAACTGCTGGTAAGAGGAGACCTGTGCGGGAGAGTTTTTAATGTGGAAAAGGCTTGCACTGTGACTGTTACACTCTCTTGACCAGTGGTATGAGTAGTCATCACAAATAGGGCTTCCCTTCATTGCAGTGGACGTATTCTGTGCCTCGCCATGCCCTTCGCTCTCAACGTAGCACTTCAGACCCGCCTTCTTAGCTGTTGCATTTCATCTGAACTGTCTGCTGAAGCTGACTTTGCATGTTAGGACAGGCATGTCCCTGTTTCCCTGGGGTATGAGACCTGCCGGCTACCCTCAACCTGGTTTAGCCCATCTGTACCAGGGTGTGGCCACTGTGGCGTGCAAACATTTACTTGGAGCCACAGGTGAGAGCTGAGTGTCCGGTCGGGACCAAGGGTTACATTCAAGATGATTGTCAATACCTTCAGATTCTTTATAGTTCCTAACTTGTTGAAGTAGTGAAATCGTTTCATTTTCACTCCCAGCCGTTTCTGGCATCTCTGAGCCTGAATGCTTGAAACTGCAGTGAGCAAAACAGTTCTGAATTGTCTGACTGCTTATTTCTAACAGTGACACTTTTTTTAACACAACCTCACGCAACTGATGCTATTTAAAAACGTTTTGCTCTAAGCACGATGTACACATGTGCACAAGACTGACACTAGTTAGAAACTTCCTTTTTTTCTCCTGCCGAAGGGTCTCAGCCCGAAACGTCGACTGTACTCTTTTTCATAGATGATGCCTGGCCTGCTGAGTTCCTCCAGCATTTTGTGTGTGTTGCTTTTTTTCTAGTTAGAAACTGTTCGGCAACAGTGTTCCTGTCCCAACAGACTGAGCACAGAGAGTGAGGTGGTGTTTGTGGTTTCATTGTCTATTCAGAAATCCGATGGTGGTGGTGAAGAAGCTGATTCTAAAACATTGTTGCTACTGTGTTGTTTTTCCAAGCATTGTGAGCATGCACTGGAGTATGTATCAACACATCCCCAGCACATCCTTGAGCGTTACGGTTGTTAACGCATACGATGCATTTCACTGTATGTTTCGATGTACATGTGTTAAATAAATCTGTATGTTAGCTTTCTGACGATGCTAAATGTTCGGTTTCATCCTGGTGTCTTTTCTTTAAGTTAATAATATGCTTTCTCTTGTGAAAAGGAATTTTTAGCAACTATCTTTATGGAAAAGTTTTGGCAGCATAAATTATTCTCACCAAATGTAATAAGTAAACAGTATCGAAATGATTTTTATTGTTTTTATTTTGTTCATTTGTATGAGGTGATGAGGCATGGCTAGCCAGAAGCATCTGTAAGGAGAACACATGTTTTATCAGTTTGACTGTGCAGCTGTGTGGATGGAAAATCCAGAGAAGTCATTTTGGGGAGTGCTATTAGGCAGGTTAAGAAATTTCTCACGTCTTAAAATGCTCGATTGTCAAGACCAGCAAGTGATGGTTCCCTGACAAATTCATAAGTCATTGTTCAGAGACAAACCCTACTGTCAGGAAGAGGGGCATGAAGCTGTATCCCTGCTGTTCTGTGAATTAACTTCTGCTCCCCCGTGCAGGAAGGAAAGAGGGTGGGAACATTACTGAGTGAAATAATACTCTTATTTCCTGTCATACTTTATTGATAACACCTCTGTTGTTTTGAAACAGCATTTTCTCTCAGTCTGTGTGAGCATCGCCATGGGACGTTTACAGATGAAGTTAAGTGAGGTCCAAACTTTGAATGTAGAAGTAAAGTTTTACTTGTTCTAATGAGGAATTTGTACCAGAAAAAGCATACGGGTGTCTTTTCAGACATCAATGAGCAAGCTATATTTTTTATTATTATATCTAAAACATGACAATTTTATTTAAATTCTGCTTTAACTATCACTTAGGTTAGTATTCTGATTCCAGCAGAGGCTTGTCACTATTGCATTACCGTCTAGTATGGAGGGGGCCACAGCACAGGATCAGACAAGGCTGCAGAGGGTTATAAACACAGGCACTATCCTCCCTGCCATCGAGGACATCACTTGAGGGCTGTCGCCAGCACATTCATAGGTTGGGTTAGTTAACACGAACAATGCACTTCACTGTATGTTTTGATGATTTGGGGAAAAAATCCAAATGAATCTGAATCTGAATCAATGGTTTAATGGTCAAGGGTTCAGTTTAATATCAGAGAATGTATACAGTATACAACCTGACAGAGAGTGGTGAATCTGGAATTCTTTGCCACGGGCAGCTGTGGGGAGGCCAAGTCTTTACGTATATTTAAGGCAGAGGTTGATAGATTATCGATAGGTTGGGGCATGAAGGGATATGGAGAGAAGGCAGGAGATTGGGGCTGAGAGGAAAATTGTATCAGCCGTGATGAAATAGCAGAGCAGACTCTATAGCCTAATTCTGCTCCTATATCTCATGTTCTTATGGAATTGATTATCCACGGACCACACCCCGAAGGTGCACATCTTCTAGGCTGCACCTGGAGATATCAAAAGGCCAGGCTGCTCAGTAAGTTCCGAAGCAAGACCCCACTACCCGTGGAGAACTATAGTTTGAGTTGCAGCTGTAGAACACGGACTCTGACAGGAACCCCAGCCACCTTGAAAAGGAGAAAAAAGACATGAGAAGAGAAGAATTAAAAACTTTCGCAGATGAACTGAAAGGAGTTGCACAGGTCTGCAAAAACCTCTGGCGCCATCTTTAACTCTTCCCACGCCATTGAGCAGGCAGCATCCATCACGAAGGACCCTCACCACCGGCAGCATGCCCTCTTCTCATTACTACAATCAGGGAGGAGGTACAGGAGCCTGAAGAAAAGCACTCAACATTTTTGCTTCACAGCACAAACTCTACCAGTGGACAGCATTTAGATTCAAAGAGAATGCAGAATGTCCTGCAACACTCCTCGCTTTCAAGTGCAGCAAGAACCAGTCATGACTGAAATTATAATAGTTCTGTTTTAGGAAGCAACACAATGCATCAGTGAGAAGTAAATTTAATAAAGATTAAAGATCTGAAGATTAGCACGTGGAGGAAAGCCACGCAGTCATGGGGAGAACATGCAAACCCCTTGGAGACAGTGGCAGGAATAGAACCCGGGTCGCTGGCACTGTAAAGCATTATGCTCACCACTATGCTACCATGCCTCCACCAGGAGAGCAAAACTTGCAAATAAGTTAATAGGTTAATTAATAAATTAGGAAAATGCTTTGCTACCAAAATCATTCCAGCCTTGGTTTACACGTTCAAGTTCAAGTTTAATTATCAGTCAACTATACATCAATATAGCCAAACGAAACAACGTTCCTCTGGGGCCAAAGGTGTAAAACATATTACAAACAGCACACAGCACACTGCACATGGCACATAGCATAAGTAGAACATATGTTTACAATTTCTGAATAGCATTCAGTCACAAAGGGAAACAAAAATCTATCCCAAGTCCCTGAGTTGTTCTTCCACCAAGCAAATACTGTATCACAGCACTGAGCGAACCCTGACGGACAGCACCAAGTGAACACCGGAGGGCAGCACCGAGGGAACACCAGAGGGCAGCACCGAGGGAACACCAGAGAGCAGCACCGAGCGAACACCAGAGGGCAGCACCGAGGGAACATCAGAGAGTAGCACTGAGGGAACACTGGAGGGCAGCACTGATGTGAGGGGCCAACCCCTAACCCAGCATGAAATTTAGCGGCACACAGCCAGCTCCTGGTCTCTCGCTGGTGACCGCCAATAGAAGACTCCAAAGCACGTGGGCTTTGTCAGCGCAACAACCAAGGCAACACAGTTCCCCTGCCAATGAGCCAGTGAACCAGGCTTGCAGTATTCTACATTACCAATGTCTGACAGGGACTATTTACTTGTCATAAGCACGTATTGTTATCCTCCCAATGCAAGGTTATCTTCCAAATGCACTGCCCATTCTTGGTTATAGATGGAGAAAGAATGTATCAGCTGTTATTTACTACGCTACAACCTACTCTATCGAGTCACAAGGAACATCTGGTCTTCTGTCCAGATGGTAAAATTTTGCTCAAACATGGAATAGTTTACCATGTGATACTCAGAGCAGATTTCCCCAAAAGTATTCAAATTAACTAGAAATTCCTAGTTAAACTACTGTGAATTCTTCTGTTAATGGACCAAAAACAATGATTGACATGAATTGGCCTGATGTTTCTGTATTCATGGTAGTGAACATAACAAATAAGCAGTATTTATATAATTTTACTGTTCCTTTTATTTATTTGATTTAGAGGTAACATGGACTTGTGACCTAATTATACCCATATGACTAATTAACCAACTAACCCGTACACCTTTAGAATGCAGGAGGAAGAGCGCAGAGTACCCATAAAAAGTCAACACGGTTCACTGGGAGAATGTAGAAGCTTCCTGCAGACAGCGGCGAGAATTGAACCCCAGTCTTACAGTTGACGCTATAAGAGTGTTACACTGGTATGAATCAAGTTTATATCACCGACATGTGTTGGTGAAATTTGTTTTGCGGCAGCAGTATAGTGCAAGGCATTGTGATTATTATAAGTTACATAAGTAAATCAATAGTGTGAAAGAGAAATAGTGAGGTTAATGGATTCATTGCCCGTTCAGAAATCTGAAGGTGGAGGTGAAGAAGCTGTTCGTAAGATGTTGAGCGTGTGTTTTCAGACTCCTACACATGTTCCCTGATGGTAGCGAGAAGAGGAGAGCCTGTGATGGTCCTTAGTGATGGATGCCTCCTTCGTCAGGCATCACTTTTTGAAGATATCCTCAATGCGGATTGTGCTCATGATGGAACTGGCCGAATGAACATCCGTCTGCAGTGTCTTGCAATGCTGTGCACTGGAGCTTCCACACCAGGCTCTGATCTCTCCCATTAACTAGGTGTTTTCCACCCACAGAACTGCTGCTCACTTGATCTTTTTTTCGTACCATTCCCTGTAAACTCTAGACTGTTGTGCATGAAAATCCCAGGAGATCAGCAGTTTCTGAGATACTCAAACCACCCAGTTTGGCACCAACAATCATTCCACAGCCAAAAAACAGGAATTCTGCAGATGCTGGAAATTCAAGCAACACATATCAAAGTTGCTGGTGAACGCAGCAGGCCAGGCAGCATCTCTAGGAAGAGGTGCAGTCGACGTTTCAGGCCGAGACCCTTCGTCAGGACTGACATTCCACAGCCAAAGTCACTTAGATCACATTTCTTCCCCATTCTGATGTTTGGGCTGAACAACAACTGAACTTCTTGACCGTGTCTTTGTGCTTTTATGTATTGAGTTGCTACCACATGAATTATTGGCATTAACATGCATGTGTACAAGTGTACTTAACAAAGTGGCCATTATGTGTGTGTATATATTATATAATGTACAGTATTGTGCAAAAATCATAGGAATATATATATATATATTTAGCTAAGGTGCCTAAGACTTTTGTACAGTACTGTAGTAATTTTATGTATTGCATTGTACTGCTACCACAAAAATAATCATGATATATGTGAGTGATGATAAACCTGATTCTGATGTGGGTCTCTATTGTGGACTGAGAGTGGGAAGGGGGCAGGTAGAGGGAATCATGGTTGAGAAATGGCGAAAGGACAGGGGAGGGAGCGGGAAGCACCAGAGAGACATTCTAGAATGATCAATAAACCAATTGTTTGGAATCAAATGGTGCCTGGTGTCTCAGGGCTGGGCACTCCTTCTCTGCCACCTGTCTCACACCCCTCCTACGGGTACTCCACACTCGTCATTCCCAGCATACTTTTCTCACATCAGATTTACAAACTCACTCTCTGCTCTTTGTTGATAAGTACAGTACTTTACAAAAGTCTTGGGCACCGTAGCTGTAAATATGTGCGTAGGACTTTTGCACAGTACTGTATAATATAAAATATATTTTATTCTAATTAGTAGTGTTGATACGTTACACTATATTGCTGCCACAAAACAACAAATTTCACAATATATGTCAGTGAAAATAAACCTGATTCTGATTCAGCTCTGGATAAAAACAAAACCAAACAAAACATAAAGCAACAGGAAAGCAAGTCTTTTTCCTTCCCTCCCACCTCCCACTTACACACACACACACACACACACACACACACACACACACTCACACTCACACTCACACTCACACACACAAAATGTACGTAAATGCTGCTCTTAATCACATGGTCCAAACTTCTTCCTGGCTATATGTTTCCAGTAACGGGAGAGTCTAGGGTGAGAGGGCACAACCTCAGAATAAAAAGACGTCCTTTTAAGAGCGGAGGTGAGAAGGAATCTCTTTAGCCAGGGGGTGCTGAACCTGTGGAATTCATTGCCACTGCTGGCTGTGGAGGCCAGGCCAGTATCTACATTTAACATGGAGGTTTATAGGTTTGTAATTAATAAGGGTGTCCAAGGTTATGGAGAGAAAGCAGGAGAACAGGGTTAAGAGGGACGATAAATCAGTCAGGATGGAGTACGCTCAATAGGCCGAATAGCCCAATTCGGCATCAGTATGTCTTATGGTCTTATTATAACTGAATGAACGACTGCATTAGATGTATGTTAAACTATTATATCAGATCTCCCAGGTTTCAGTGTAATCAGATGTTGATTACACCCGTTAGTTCTGAGGGTTACCCCTATGGTTGTATCACTCTGGTTAGCTTGGTTACGGGCGCAATAAAACTTGTTAATTGATGCACCAATGACACAGCAGTGTGTTGGTGTTGATTTATTATTGTCACGTGTATCGATATGCAGTGAAAAACCTGACTTACATACTGCTCACACAGATCACTACACAGTGCATTGAGGTAGAAGAAGATAAAACAATAACAATGCAGAGTAAGGTGTAAAAGCTACAGAGAAAGCGCAGTGCAGGTAAACGATAAAGATCACAACGAGGTAGATTGTAAGGTCTAACTTATCATACCAAGGAATATTTAATAGTCTTATAAAAGGGGAGTAGAGGCCGGTGGTATGTGCTTTCAGACTCCTGCGTCTTCTGCCTGATGGGAGAGGGGAGAAGAGAGAAGAGAGACTGTTCAGGCTGGGTGCGGTCTTTGATTACACTGGCTGCTTTACCGAAGCAGTGAAAAGTATACACAGAGTTCATGGAGGGCATGCTGGTTTCCATGCTGATCTGTGTTCACAGCTCTCTGCAGTTTCTTGTGGTTTTGGCAAATCTGTTGCCACACCAGCTGTGATGCATCCAGATAGACTGCTCTCTCTCGTGCATTCATAAAAATCAGAACTAAAGCTAACTGGAGTCATAGAGTACCACAGCACAGAAACAGGGCCTTCAGTCCATCTAGACCATGCCAAACCGTTATTCTTCCTAGTCACATCGACCTGCACCCAGACCATAGCCCATTGTATCCCTCCCATCCATGTACCTATCTGACTTTCTCTTAAAAGTTGAAGTCGAACCTGCATCCACTACTTCCACTGGCAGCTCATTCCGCACTCTCATCACTCACTGAGTGAAGAAGCTCCCCCTCAGGTTTTCCTTAAACATTTCACCTTTCACCCCTAACCCATGACCTCTAATTCTGATCTCACCCAAACTCATTTAAAAAAAAGCCTGCTTGGGTTTACCCTGCCTATACCTGTCAAAATTTTGTATACCTCTATGAAATCTCCCAACTCCTGTGCTCAAGCTGTTTTCTTTTGCCCTGACTCTAAAATTGTGACACATAACTAGAATCTGATCTTACACCCATGGTAACGTGTGATCTACAGGTGGGTGGATCTCCCTTGTGAAATGGAGCTAGACTGTGTGTTTTCAATAAAGTCTTAGTTTCAGTGCCAAATAAACGTTTCCATTTTATTGCCGCGAGAGCCAAAATTTTATCTAAGCAGAGGCCATAATGAGCAAAAGCAAAACACAGAGTGAAATTAGATCAGTACAGCATACAACAGCCCTTCGGCCCACAATGTTTTGCTCAACCAAGTAAATTAGTCATCAAATGGCTAACTAAACTAATCTGTTCTGACTACATAATGTCCATATCTTTCCATTTCCTTCACATTTGTATGCTTATCTAAATGCCTCTTAGAAGTCCTTAATGTATCTGCCACTACCACCACCCCAGGTAGCATATTTCAGGCACTCACATCTCCTTTGAAGTTACCCCCTCTCACCTTAAGCGCATGCCCTCTGGTATTAGACATTTCAACCCTTGGAAAAAGATACTGCCTGTCTATCAATGCCTCTCATAATCTTATAAACCTCTATCAGATCTCCTCTCAGACTCCGCCACTCCAGAAAAAACAACCCAGGTTTGTTCAACCTCTCATTGTGGCACATGCCCTCTAATCCAGGCAACAAAAAAGAATATATTTTTTTCCAGATTATTTTCATGGGAGATGTACTTGTAATGTATTTCCAGCTGCTCGTTTAAAGTGCAACTCCTAGTTAAAGCTGATTGTTTATCACATTCTTGCCATTACACTTTATAAGATGGACAGCTAAATATGTGTTTGGAAATTCATCTCTGGTCACTAGGGGTAAACAATCTATATAGTAACTTCTGTATATTGTACCCTCCCTTTGAAATTTAATTCCATTGACGTCAGTAGAATAGATTTCAGGGCCAGACTATAGTAATGGAGTAATGTGGCCATAGTCTGGTCTCCCTGTTGCAAAAGGAGAAAATGGATGGTAATCAAAAATGATATACAAAAAAATGATTTTAAAAAATTGTAAGGAAAACTACCACAGAAGACCAAATAGGTAAATCTCTTCTTTAACGACCAGAAGTAGCAGAACTGGGTGGCATGGTAGCATAGTGGTTAGCACAACGCTTCACAGCAAGAGTGATCTGGGTTCAATTCCCGCTGCTGCCTGTAAGGAGTTTGTACGTTCTCCCCTGGACCGCGTGGATTTCCTCCGGGTGCTCTGGTTTCCTCCCACAGTCCCAAAGACGTACCAGTTGGTGGGTTAATTGGTCATTGTAAATTGTCCCATGATTAGTTGTGAGGAAAACTATCACAAAAGGCTAAATAGGTAAGTCTCTTTTCTTTAAGAACAAGAAGTAACAGAAGTGATCTTCTGGAGCAGAAGGTTCCCAACTTTTTTTATGCCATGGACCAATACCATTAAGCAAGGAGTCCATGGATCCCGGGTTGGGAACTCCTGTTCTAGAGATTTTTAATAATGTGAAAAGATTCATCAGGATATTTCATAAGTCCATAAGATCAGCTTTATTTGTCACATGTACATTGAAACATACAGTGAAATGCATTGTTTGTGTCAAATCCGATCAGAGAGGGTTTGCACCGGGGGAGGGGGCCCACAAATGTCACCACATTTCCAGCAACAACATCACAGCCCATGACTCATGAACCCTAAACTGTACGTCTTTGGAACGTGGGAGGAAACTGGAGCACCCGGAGGAAACCCACAAGGTCATGGGGAGAACGTGCAAATTCCTTACATGCAGTGGCAAGAATTGAGCTCCAGTCTTACAGCTAGCACTGTAATAGCATTATGCAAACCACTGTGCTACCGTGCCACCATAATCACATTAGATAAAGTCCTGGAGAAAGTGTTTCAATTTCTGAAGAGCTCAAAACCAGAGGCCATAAACGTAAGATGCTTGGAATTGTGAGGAATTCAGTGAAGATCTCTTTACTCATTAAATATTGAGAATGTATAGTTTGAGAAAATATGGAGACTTTACGTGGAATATAGCTTTTCTTTGAATGGATTGCATGTTGTTCATTTTCAACAATTTAATCTGAGTGCAACACTGGGACGTGATTTTCAGGGAATATTTAGAATGGTAGCTAGTGTAGCGGCTAGTGCTTCGCTTTTCAGCACCAGGTATAAATTGGGGTTTAGTTTCCTCCGCTCGACTGAGAGTTTTCACATTTTCCCTTGACCACATGGGTTTATCCTGGGTACTCCAGTCCCCTCCCACATTCCAAAGATGTATGGTTAGTGAGTTGTGGCTATGCTACGTTGCTGCTGGAAGCACAATCCTTGCACTGTTTTGGTCATTGGCACAAAAGGTGCATTTCACTGTATGTTTTGATGTACATGTGACAAATACATCTAAAGCTAAGCTAAAGTGTCCAGCAAACTCCACCCTTCATATGGTGAACTCCCTGCTTT
This sequence comes from Mobula birostris, assembly GCF_030028105.1. Taxonomy (NCBI): domain Eukaryota; kingdom Metazoa; phylum Chordata; class Chondrichthyes; order Myliobatiformes; family Myliobatidae; genus Mobula; species Mobula birostris. The sequence continues at coordinate 10,484,406 of NC_092370.1, forward strand.
AGTCAGAATCAGATTTAATATCACTGGCATGTGTTGTGAGATTTGTTAACTTTATGGCAGCAGTACAATGCAAGACATGACAAATAACTATGGAGAAAAAACTGAGTACGTTAGTATATATATGTCCATTAAATAGTTATGTTTAAATAAGTGGTGCAGAATAACAGAAATAAAAAAGTAGTGAGGTAGTTCAATGAGTTTGTGAGTTCAGTGTCCATTTAGAATGTATACAGTAATAAATTTTACTTTGACTTTGCCCACTTGGCACATTGGCCTTCATATTGAAATGTATAAAATCCTAAAGGGATTGGACAGGCTAGATGCAGGAAGATTGTTCCCGTTGTTGGGGAAGTCCAGAACGAGGGGTCACAGTTTAAGGATAAAGGGGAAGCCTTTTAGGACCAAGATGAGGAAAAACTTCTTCACACAGAGAGTGGTGAATCTGCGGAATTCTCTGCCACAGGAAACAGTTGAGGCCAGTTCATTGGCTATATTTAAGAGGGAGTTAGATATGGCCCTTGTGGCTAAAGGGATCAGGGGGTATGGAGGGAAGGCAGGTACAGGGTTCTGAGTTGGATGATCAGCCATGATCATACTGAATGGCGGTGCAGGCTCGAAGGGCCGAATGGCCTACTCCTGCACCTATTTTCTATGTTTCTATGTTTCTATAAATCAATGTACTGAGTACAGGAGATGGGATGTTATGTTGAAGTTCTATAAGACGTTGGAGAAGCCTAATTTGGGGTATTGTGCGCAGTTTTGGTCACCTACCTACAGGAAAGAATAAAACCAGGTTGAAAGACTACAGAGAAAATTTACAAGGATGTTACAGGGTCTGGAGGACTTGAGTTATAAGGAAAGATTGAATAGGTTAGGACTATATTCTCTAGAACATAGAAAATTGAGAGATTTGATAGAGGTATACAAAATTACGAGGGGCATAGTTAGGGTAAATGCAAGCAGGCTTTTTCCACTGAGGTTGGGTGGGACTACAACTAGAGGTCATGGGTTAAGGGTGAAAGATGAAAAGTTTAAGGGGAACATGAGAGGAACTTCTTCAATTAGAGGGTCATCAGAGTGTAAAATGAGCTGCCAACTGAAGTAGTGCACACAAGCTCAATTTCAATGTTTGAAGGAAGTTAGGATAGGTACATGGAAGGTAGGGTTATGAAGGGCTATGGCTCCAGTGCAGGTTGATGGGAGCAGGTAGTTTAAATGATTTTGGCATGGACCAGATGGGCCAAAGGGCCTGTTTCTGTGCTGTACTTCTCTATGAGTCTATGACTATATAATAAGGCCAATACCTTGGCTGATAATTTGTTAAGAACAGACTAACTAGAACAGTTTGCAGAGGAAGGAGGAAACCATGTTGAAGGCAAAGAACCTCTCCCCCCACACATGAACGGATGGTGCATTTCTATCTCACACAGCCTGTCACAGTGGTGTGAACTCGGGAAAAGGATCGGTCCCTCGCGTGTCTGACTTCATGGCAAAATCAGAGAGTCGGGGGTGACAAATTACCAGCTGAGGCTTTGTGACCGAAACCACATCCTGGTGTCAAAGTGAGGAATAAAACTTGCAAAGTTAAAATTATTGTAAAATATAGACATTAATAATAGGACAAAAAATGTGCAGCAGTCACAGCAGGGCAACAAATCAAAAGCCATACATGCGGAAGTCATCAGGGCTAAAATAGAAAACACATGGTGTGGAACATTAGGAGGACAGAGGTCTATGGAGACTTACGTAAATTAATGAAATGAAGCACAATAAAACAGGAAGCCACACACTTAACAAAAGGAAAAATGTCAAAAACCTTTGGAAAATCCCAAACTGTTCTTACATCCAAAGGTAAAGTAAATGTTTGTTGGGAATTATTCGACAGTACTATATCTTTCCAAGAAGAAAATCAGGGTAATTCTATCAGCTGTTTTTCATGAGATGAGTGGTGGGTGGAGATACGTCTCTATCAAAGGAGGTGTCGGGCACTCTTTCCCTCTGCTAGCCTGCGGGTCACCCTTGAACAAGGTGTAGCACCTGCTTAGCCCTCTGATCAGGGTCACATGAAACCTTGGGAGCAGGGCTGGATGGTCGTATGAGCAGATGGTGCATATCACAAGTCCTGGTTATGCAACCACTGACGTCAGGCAGACGATCTCTGAAATTGCCAACACTACTCATGGTCATGGAAAGACCACATCTGCCCACCTCATAAGACACAGCACATGATGAACGTACAGTATGTTGTTCATGAAAAGCATACAAGTTTTATGGCATTACTTTCTGAAGGCTATGTTAAATGTTCTGTTCTACACTATCCTGGGTTCCCTAATGTTGCTGTAGCCATGGGTAGTAATGGGGACATGCTCCCACTACCTATTAAATACTCCCAAAGGCATGTATCTCAAAAGGCTCTGACAACCAAGTCCAGCTCCTGGCCTTCACCTGTGACTTAGTTTCTTAGCCCAGTGGAACTGTTTCTACTGACAGGAGAAAGGGCAAACACAGGTTACTGGCACCTTAAAACCAGTCGCTTTGGACAGATGGGGCTTATCAGCCATGGTTGGCAGCTTATCTAGGGGAGGGAAAACTCTGATCTCAAACCTCTGCTTCCTTGCGGCTATACCTATTCACAGGAAAGGCTGCGGGAATTAACCCCCACCCACCAAGGAAAAATACGGAGCTGGAATTTGCCACTAAAGCAGTCCTACGTTGTGTTCAATGCTGACTGACAACTCCTGCAACGTTGCTGGTACCAAATGGTATTGGTCTCTGCTATTCCTTTGGATTCATCAGCTGCATAAACGGGGCATTCTGCTACTTAGCCAACAGCTTATTCTCCATGTTGTACTGTCCCAGCTTGCGTATCATGTAGAGAGCTGGGACGCAACATCCATGGTTATCACAACCAACAGAGGGCCTCATGCCATACTGACCCTTAAAACAAAAATATGATATGTAGCTATTCTAACCAAGTGGTTAAGGCGTTCGTCCAGTGATCTGAAGGTCACTAGTTGGAGCCTTGGCTGAGGCAGCATGTTGTGTCCTTGAGCAAGGCACTTAACCACACATTGCTCTGCGACGACACCGGTGCCAAGCTGTATGGACCCTAATGCCCTTCCCTTGGACAACATCGGTGGCGTGGAGAGGGGAGACTTGCAGCATTGGCAACTGCTGGTCTTCCATACAATCTTGCCCAGGCCTGCGCCCTGGAAACCTTCCAAGGCACAAATCCATCGTCTCATGAGACTAACGGATGCCTATAAAAAATATTCTAACAAAGGCCCATCCAGATCCTTATAAGAAGAATGAGGGTGGATCTCATTGAAACCTATCGCATATTGAAAGGCTAAGATGGAGTGGTCGTGGAGAGGATGTTTCCAATAATGGGAAAGTCTAGGACCAGAGGGCACAGCCTCAGATTAGAAGGATGTTCCTTTGGAACGGCGATGAAAAGGAATTTCAAAGGGTGGTGAATCTGTGGAATTCATTGTCACAGATGGTTGTAGAGGCCATCGTTGGGTATATTTAAAGTGGAGTTTGATAAACTCTTAATTAGTAAGGTCTTCAAAGGTTATGGGGAGAGAAGGCAGGAGAATGGGGTTGAGAAGGATAATAAATCAGCCATGATGGAATTGCAGAACAGACACGATGGGCCAAATGGCCTAATTCTACTCCTATGTCTTATGGTCTAACAAAAGTATTGTATTCATCTATTCTAACCTGCAGAATAAGGCCTGCCCACAGCGATATCCCTCAATGTACAGTTCATTCTGCCAGATTAAGCTTTGGTTATAGCTTTCTATGGTTATATTAAGTTATGTTTGCAAAAGTATGGTTTGTGATTAATAATTTTCCATATTTCACTTATAAAATGCAAAAAAATCTTCAATTTTGTTTAATGTTTTTCATGTCTGCAGAATATTCAAAAGCTGCTTAGAAAAATGGATTGTATAATTCTGTATTTTTCATTGCCATGCAATTGAAAATTACTCCAACCTGTGTAAATAAGTGTTCCTAATCATTTTGAGTCAAATCACACCAGCTGTGAAATTTGACCAGGCACTTTCTGACTTATATCATTCCTGCAATCCTGACTCAGTTTCTTCATCAGAAACATACAAGAACGCTATTCCCTGTGCAACGCCCCTCATGCCTTTAGGTCTGAGAAATATGTTGAATCCTGAAATGCTTACTGTTTTCATTGATGCTGCCTGTCCTGTTGAGTGTTTCCAGTATATTCTGTTTGTATTACCTTTTGGGATCACTCTCAACCTTCTTTTGATCCAAAGAGGAAAAACCACTACCTTACTGTCATAGGCATTTCTGTACAATGTTGTCCAAGTTCTTAGAGCATAAGACTTAGGAGCTGACTTAGGTCATTCAGCCCTTTGAGTCTGCTCCACCATTCCATCATGGCTAAATCATTATCCCTCTCAACCTCATTCTCCTGTTTTCTCCCTGTGATCTTTGAGATCCTTACTAATCAAGAACCTAGCAACCTCCACTTTAAATATACCCAATGACTTGGCCTCCATAGCTGTCTGTGGCAATGAATTCCACAGATTCATCACCCTCCAGCTTAATTCCTCCTCATCTCTGTTCTAAATGGATATCCTTCTATTCTGAGGCTGTGCCCTCTGATACTATACTCACCCATTATGGGAAATATCCTGTCCACATTCACTCCATCTAAGCCTTTCAGTATTCAATAGGAGAAGTTTGGAGGATAACCTTGCAGGACAACTGGGACAACATTGTGGAGAATTACCTCTGGTAACGAGCGAGGGTTTTTCCCTTTGGAGAGAAGGAGGACAAGAGGTGAGATAGGCAGAGATAGAGTGAATAGCCAGAGACTTTTTCCCAGGGCAGAAATGGCTAATACAAGGGGGCAGCGTAATGTTAAGGTGATTTGAGGAAAATATAGGGGATCAGAATCAGATTTAATATCACTGGCATATTCAAAGATACAAAGTACATTTATTATTAAAGTATGTGTGCAGTATACAACCCTGAGATTTCCTCTTCTCACACACACCCATGAAACAAAGAAAACTATGGAATCCGTTCCAAAAAATACATCAAGCTCCCAGCACACAAAAAAGAAACGAATTGTGCAAGTGGCAAAAAAAAACGAGTGAGAAACAGAGAATATAAATCATCAAACCGCAAGTCAGTGAAACAGTCAGGGAATGTTAGTTCAGTTCAGTCTAGCACTGTGTTGTGTGATAACTTCAGGCCACAAAGCCAGTCCACCCCGATCAAAATCGCACAAAATAGCAACCAAAAAACACATCATAACATGAACTATGGAGTCCTATCCACAAATTGCATTGAGTAAACCTTGTCCAGGATCCAAGACTCCGGCGCCATCATCCAACATCATCGAGCGAAGAGGGAAAGGAAGACTAGTCACACACAGGCACCTTCCCCCAGCGGCAGCAAGTGCAGGCCACTGAACACCCGCTCGCCTTCCGCTCTCTTCCACATTTATTCCGATCCTCCTCGATGCTTTATTTAGCGAGACCGATGAGAAATGGAGTCGATCGTGGGCTCACAACCCGTATCCATGCTTCTTAGCCTCCAGACTGCACACTTTACTCGAGACCTTACCCCACTCCCTCCGAGATAGCAAAGCACCAGGTTGCTCAATCAGCCCGAAAACGCACCATCAAAATGTAGATCGCAGGTTCCAATAGTGGCAGAATTATACTTGAAAGAAGAAGTAGAAGTAAAAAAGTTTCAAGAAGTAGTTTTGTCTGAAGGACATCGCCTTTGGTCGCATTGTTCATTGGTGCCATCTATGCCATGAAATTTGTTGTTTTGCAGCAGCAATACATTATAGTACATAATAATGGAAACTATAAATTACAATTAGAAGTAAGTAAAAAAAGATAAGTATGTAGTATAAAAGAGAGAGTGAAAAATTTACTGAGGTAGTGTTCACGGTGATGCAACCAGTTAGAATGCTCCCCACGGTACATCTGTAGAAATTAGCGAGTGTCTTTGGAAACATATCAATTCTCCTCATACTCATAATAAAATACAACCACTGTCGTGCCTTCTACGTAATTGCATCAATATGCTGGGCCAAGGACAGGTCCTCAGAGGTGTTGACACCCAGGTACTTGAAACTACTCACCCTTTCCACTTCTTCTCCCTCGATGAGGACTGGTGTGTGTTCCGACGACTTACCCCTCCTGAAGACCACAAAGGGGTCGTGAGAGAGTGGGACGACCTGCCAGCGCAAATAAAAAAACTATAAATTACACAAGAAATATATACAGCTCTGTGCAAGTCTTAGGCATTATATATATGATTAGAGTGCCTAAGACTTTTCCACAGTACTGTAGTACTGTTGCTGCCAGAAAAAACAAATTTTATGACTTATGTGAGCGATGATAAACCTGATTCTGATATGGCTCTCCGTTGTGGACTGAGAGTGCGAAGGGGACAGGGAGAGGGGAATCACAGTTGGGAAAAAGGGAAGGGAGCAGCACACACCAGAGAGACATTCTGTAATGATCAATAAACCATTTGTTTGGAATCAAATGACCTTGGCAAACCCCCACCCCACCCCTGGCACTCCTTCCCTGCTACCTATCCCACACCCCTTCCGTGACACTGCACTCTCGTCAATCCCAACATCCTTTGCTCCCACCAGATTTACAAATTTGCTGTCCGCTCCACGTTGACAAATACAGTTCTATGCAAAGGTCTTAGGCACCCTTGCTATATATATATGTGCCTAAGACTTTTGCACAGTTCTATTTAGTATATAAAATAAATTAAATAAGTAGTGCAAAAAAAAAGCAAGAAAAAATGTTTAAATAGTGAGCTAGTGTACATGAGCTCATTGTCCATTCAGAAATCTGAAGACTGGATTATGATTCTGATGTTAGTGGTAATAAACTTGATTCTGATCCTGAATTTCAAACCTTCCGCCCTTAGAGCATGTAAATGAGTAATGATTCAGGAAGTATTAATTGCACTTTGTTGGAGGAAAGTTATACAGAGGAAAGTTGTGAGTGCCAATGAGTCTCTCAATGAATAAGTAAGAGAAGTAAACTTCTTATAAAAACTCCGAAAGTGACTGCTGAAAATATTTTGCATTCCCCATATTCAGATGGAGATGGACTCCATCCATTATAAACTGAGCACTGAAGACACCAGGTAAAACCGAGAACCCAGCTGAACACATTTACTGCACCTGAAGCTCTTGCGTGAGTAGCATAACAAACTGTTTTATTAAAATGAAACCAAGCTGCCAGAGTTATTCAGTGCATGTTAGTGTACCTAGCAGGGAGCTTTTCAGTAGGAAAGATCAATCTGAAATAAGGAAAGTTATTATAACTTATAACGGCACTGAAAATTCAATTCTTGGCTTCAAAACAGACAAGTGCTGTAGTGTACAAACTGACAACAGCGTGGCGAGCTGACACATCCCAGCAGGCTGGCTGATGGAGAAGAGGGATACAGATGGGAAATGCAATGCAGAATCCTGTTTTAATTTAGCACCAGGCCATTGGATTGAAACTAACTCAGTAAGGAAGTAAGAACAGAGAACAGCAGAGGTGGTTTATGAACATTAAGGCCATTTGGGTTAAAATGCCAAGGACACACACAGAAGTTGGGTGACTAGAATGTTAAAGGAAATTAGAAAGCAAAGGAAGATGGTGAAATTCCTGTGTGTGTGAAGATAAAAATACTGCTGATGTAGTAAAGATAAAGATTAGCTTTATTTGTCACATGTACATTGAAACCTACAATGATAATGTCATTTGCATCGACATCCAGCGTAGTCTGAGCATTGTGCTGGGGGCAGCCCGCTTCCTGCACCAACGTGGCAAAAAAGGAATAAAAAACAACACTTGAAGAGAAAAAAAAACACAAACATGCAAACAAGTGAAGCAATCAGAAACAGCATTCTGGCCTGAAAAGACAGGATGTCGGTTGGGACGAGAGCTGATTTCGCTCTTTCTCTGCGGTGGTCATCTCCATGGCGCCGCGGCTATGACGACTGTCCCGGCTGCTGTACTCCGTGCCTGCTAATATGATGAACTGATAAGTGAGGCTTTGGGCCTACTCCGGGCCTGTCTGGGGTTCAGATTTGAGGATTCATTTTTGGTTTGGAATGCCGTTGTTGTTCGCTCCAATTGTTTGGATGACTTGTGGATTTTTTTCTTTCTCTTGGAGTGTTGGTTTTTATTCTTTCTTTCTTTAATTCGGTTCTTTCGGGTTTCTTGCTTTGTGGCTACCTGTGGGCAAGCAAATCTTAAAATTGTATAATTTATATATTATTTGATAATAAACGTACTTGAACCTTGAATCTAATCCTAACCTTAACCATATGTGTCTGGAATGTGCGATGAAACCAAAGTACCCGGAGGGAAGCCACACGATCACAGGTAGAAAGTACAAACACTTTGCAGACGGCAGCAGGTATGGAAGCTCTATCGCTGGCTGTAAAATACGATGTTAACAGCTACGCTAGATAGAGTGGACGAGGAAAAGGTATTTCCAATAGAGGGAGAGTCGAAGACCAGAGGGTACAGTCTCAGAATATAAAAACACCCCTTTGGAACAGAGCTGAAAAGGTGAGGAATCTGTGGAATTCATTGCCACAGATGGCTAAAAAGGCCAAGTCATAGGGTATAATTTATTTATTTATTTATTCATTCATTCATTCATTCAGATGCAGCATGGAATAGGCCCTTCTAGCCCTTTGAGTCACACTGCTTGGCAATCCCCCAATTTAATCCTTGCCTAATTATAGGACAATTTATAATGACCAATTAACCTACCAAGTTTCCTTAAACTGTGGGAGGTAATGGGGAGAACGTACTAATTTCTTACAGGCATTTGCAGGAATTGATCCCAGGTCGTCTGTACTGTAAAGCTTCATGCTAATCACTACACTACCGTGCCGCCTCAGAAAAACAGAGGTTGATAGATTCTTAATTAGTAAGAGCATCAAAGGTTATGGGGAAAAGGCAGGAGAATGGGGTTGAGAGGGGATAATAAATTTGCCATAGTGGAATAGTGGCAGTCTTGATGGGCTGAGTAACCTAATTCTGCTGCAATGTTTTATGGTCTTATTATGAAAGTGTTTTTAATGTTTTAGCCCGTAAGCAAATTGTGAGTTCAGAATCGGAATCCTGGATCATCCCTAAAATGTTGAGTGTATGTCTTCAGGCTGTTCCTCCTGTACCTCCTCCAGAATTTCTTCAAATATCATTAAAGTTAATTTATAGTTGAGTCTGTGGTAAGGAAGGCAAATGCAATGTTAGCATTCATTTCAAGGGGACTAGAATATAAAAGCAAGGATGTAATGTTGAGACTTTATAAAGCACTGGTGAGGCCTCACTTGGAGTATTGTGAGTAGTTTTGGGCCCCTTATCTTAGAAAGGATGTGCTGAAACTGGAGAGGGTTCAAAGGAGGTTCATGAAAATGATTCCAAGATTGAATGGCTTGTCATATGAAGAGCATTTGATGGTTCTAGGCCTGTATTCACTAGAATTCAGAAGAATGATAGGTGACCTCATTGAAACCTATCGAATATTGAAAGGCCTTGATAGAGGTGATGTGGAGAAGTTGTTTCCTGTGGTGGGAGAGACTAAGATCAGTGGACACAGCCTCAGAATAGAAAGGTGTCCTTTTAAATCAGAGATGAGGAGGAATTTCTTTAGCTAAGAGTAGTGAATCTGTGGAATTCTTTGTTCTAGGCAGCTGCAGAGGCTAAGTCTTTATGTATATTTAAAGCAGAGGTTGATACGTTCTTGATTGGTCGGGGCATGAGGGATATGGGGAGAAGGCAGGAAAATGGGGCTGAGAAGATAATTGGATCAGTCATGATGAAATGGTGGTGCAGAGTCGATGGGCCAAATAGCCTAATTCTCTCCTATACCTTATGGTCTTATCTGCTGTGTTCTGCACCACTAGGACCCCGTTCCAGTTATACAATGTATGTGCCACTATTACACTCAAATATATGTCTCAAGAAAAGCTACGTAACAGAACTTTAACATCATAAACCAGTGAGTTGTTTGTTATGTCTCTCCACTCGCTGAGAAAATGGAGACACCTCTTTCTCCCTTATTAGGGAGAGAGAGAGCCTGTGGCCTGTCGAATACCGGATGAAACGCAAAGTCTTTGGGGTGGCTGCAATTCTGTGTCTTTGCTATTGCTTTGCTCACGCTTCAGTGCCTGGTGGCGGTGCCAATACTTGCGTTTTTTTTGCCGGTGGGGGGGGTGGGGATTGATGCTTGTTGCCGCTTATGCGTGGGAGGGGGGAGCTGGGGGGGGACTTTGGGGTTCTAACATTTAACTGTCGGTCATTCTTTGGGGCGCTCCTCTGTTTTCGTGGATGGTTGCAAAGAAAAAGCATTTCAGGATGTATATTGTACACATTTCTCTGACGTTAAATTGTACCTTTGATCCTTTGAAGTTCTGCCCGTGGCCATATGGCTTTCCTCCAAATGCTCCGGTTTCTTTCCTCAGTGCACAACCTGTATGAATTAGTAAGTTGTGGACATGCTATGTTGGCACCAGAAGAGGGACAACTTCTCATCTTCCCTCTTCTTTCAAGGTATTGGCAGTTTGTCAATCTCTGATTAAAAACATCACACTTACCCTTTGAGGATACGTCAAGCAGAGGTGCTCCTGAAGTACCAGATACCATTGATGAGCATCCAAGCATTTACAACTGTATCTTTTGCCAAAAACTGTGTTGAAAATCACTCATTTTACTGAACACACTAGTTATGTTATCAATGAATTGTGGGGTAGAAAACGTAGTGACAGGCTGGTTGCTGAAAGGTGAAAGCATTCAAGTGTCATGAGCCCTGCGGGCCACTGCAGCTTGCCATAGAGCGTTGGGCTTCTAGTTTTCTCGAGCATCCGTATTTACTAATTGTAGTTGTAATTAGAGTTTTTTTTCATTTTTTATTTTTTTTATTTTTTTTGGTAATTAGAGTTGTTAAGCCCTTATGCTTTCGGTTTAGTCTTATCATGTTAGTTGTGACTGGCATGGCTTTTCTGCATTCTATGATTATTTAATGTGGATTCCCGTTTAACTCTCATCGAGGGGTCCTTGTGTTGAGAATGATTTGTCTCACAGTGTTGCTTTGTTGTGCCACTGATGTTCTGTTGGTATCCCTATGTGTAAGCCCTTGTTTCGTCTCTACCTGGAAGTCCACCACTCCTCTGCACCTGGGTTCAGTCTTTCCCAGCACTCACAGTGATGTTAAGATTTGTGTTGACACTTAATACGTTAATGGCAAAGACTGACCGATTAACCAGCTGCAACAGTAATGGTGTCACTAAAGCAAGGAAACAGGTCCTTAGGTGGAACTGACCTGTGCTGACCAAGATATATCATAGACCATAAGACATAGTGACAGAATTACCATTCAGCCATACACATGAACACAGCCAAATGAAACAGCCTTCCTCTGGAGCCGAGGCACAAAACACACTGCCAACAGTCATACACAGCACACAGCACATGTAACAGATATAATTACGATAGCAGAAAAACATACAGTTAGAAAAAAATAAAGATAATACTAATATAGCCCACGTCCCTGAGTGATTGATGGTGCATAGATGTTGTCCTGGAGCCATGTTTCAGCAAGAGCAACCCACAGCAGTTCCTCATCTCGCTCAAGTACAGCCACAGATGAACGCAATCCTGCTTGTCTTCTTGGGACTGAATACTGGAGGGCAGCACCCAACCCAGTATGGAATCCAACGGCACACAGCTGGGCAGCTGAAGCACGGTGCGAAACAAGTCCAGCTCTCTCTGTCCACTCTCACCTCCATTATCCCTCTCAACCCCATTCTCCTGCCTTCTCCCCGTAACCTTTGACACCCTTATTAATCAAGAACCTATCAATCTCCGCTTTAAATATACCCTCCACAGCCATCGTGACAATCAGCTCAATAAATTCACCGCATTCTGGTTAGTAAAACTCCTCCTCATCCCTGTTCTAAATGGGTGTCCCTTTTTTCTGAGGCTGTGCCCTCTGGTTTTAGACTTTCCCATATAGGAAACATCCTCTCCACGTCCACTCTATACAGGCCTTTCAATATTCAATAGGCTTCAATAAGATTTCCCACCCCCCCCCCCCCCCAACTACCCCGGGATCAATAAAGTATGACTATGACTAAATTCCAGCAAGTACAAGCCCAGAGTTATCAAATGCTCCTCGTAAGTTTCATTCAAGGATCACTTTTGTGAACCTCCTTTGGACCCTCCAATGGAAACATAGAAACATAGAAATCTACAGTTTATTACAAGCAATGGAGTTTAGAGTGTGAGGGAGCAAGTCCGGTTAGAGTGTGCAGTGGTCAAATGCATTTAGAGTGTGCAGAGGGCAAATGAGATTAGAGTGCGGAGGTGGTAAATAAGATTAGAGAGTGTGGATGGCAGTAAAATTAGAGTGTGCGGAGGGCAAACCAGATTAGAGTGTTTAGGGGGGCAATCGAGATTAGATTCTGTGGGGTGCAAGCAGGATATGAGTGCGTGGAGGACAAGTGAGATTAGAGTGTCTGTGGGTCAAGCAAGATTATAGTGTGCGGAGGGCAAGTGTAATTAGACTGTCTGAGGGGCAAGTAAGATTAAGGTCCATGAGGGCAAGGGAGTCAATCAAGATCAGAGTGTGCGGGGGTCAAATGGGATTAGAGTGCGCTGTGGGCAGCTGAAATTAGAGTGTGGGGGGGAGCGAAAATAGAGTGAGTTGGGGGAAAGGAAGATAAGAGTGTGCAGAAAGCAAGTGAGATTAGACCGTGTGGATAGGCAATCAAGATTAGAGCGTGTAGAGGGCAAGTGGGATTAGAGTGTGCAGGGAGGAAGTGAGATTACAATGAGCAGGGAACAAACAAGATTAGAGTGTGCAGAGGTCAAGCGAAATGAGAGTGTGCCGGGGGCAATTGAGATTAGTGTGTGCGGAGCCCGAGCAAAGTTGGCCCGCTGCCTCTGACCAAGCAGATTTTGGCAAGCAGGGATTGTGTCTGATGATCAGGCTGAATATGTTCACAAATTCATTTTGTGAACGTAATCGTCAGATTCATCTATCAAGTATGTGGGCTCTCAGAATTTACGTGTACACCTTCTGTAAACCAGCACAAGCAAAATGATGACGATATTAAAAAAATTAGTGGAAAGAAAGATTGGCTTTATTAGTCAATATTATAATATGAATGTTAAGTGTTGTAGTCTGGAGTGAAACCAGACATTGAGTCAATAATAAGTTCTATGTATCAATAACCAGACTGCATTGTAAGGATGTGGCTAAGCCACAAGCGCTAAGAAGCAATGAAAAAGTGTCCTTCTTTAAAGAAGAAGCTAAGAATATTTATGTTGTTAACTGTTAAATTGTTCAGTGGCTTACACATTTCACAGTAATTGTCCCCATGACAACAGAAGCACTTGGGTGACGGATGTTTCAAACTATTGTTTATTTAATCTCTAGTTTCCCATTATCCTACGTCAGAGCCCAGTGTGGAAAAGCTTACAATTCAGCAGACAACTCATTTTACATACTGGCAGACATTAGTCAGTTACCATGAAATTCATCTTTTTTTTTGCACTTCCAACTTCACCATTTGGAGTTCACCATCTTTATAACCAACTCGGCCATGGACGGCCCCAAGCCCGGCTGCAAAAGGAGGGAGGTTAGTCTTGGGCCTTGCAACCCCATCCCATAAAAGCCCAGAGCTACAGAAATGGCATTAGAAACTTCAAAGACCTCACCCCCGAAAATGGAAACATCTTTGCCTAGAAGCCATAGTCGAGGATTGAATACAGGAAATGGGATCTCCATCCACCAGAAAAAGTGGAATCTCCCAGTACCCACCTATTTCAATTCCGACATGTCAGTCCATGGCCTCCTCTACTGCCACGATGAAGCCACACTCAGGTTGGAGGGGAGTAAGACCTTATTTCTGTCTGGGTAGCCTCCAACCTGATGACATAAACATCAATTTTTCAAACTGCCGGTCATTGCTGTCCCCCCTTCACCATTCCCCATTTCCATTTCCCTCTCTCAGCTTATCTCCCTACCTGCCCATCGCCTCCCTCTGGTGCTCCTCCCCCCTTTTCTTTCTTCCATGGTCTTTTACCCTGTCCTTTCAGATTCTCCCTTCTCCAGCCTTTTATCTCTTTCATGAATCAACTTCCCAGATCTTTACTTCATCCCTCCCCTTCTCCCGATTTCACCTATTTCCTACCATCTTGTACTCCTTCCTCCCCTCCCCCCACCTCTTACTCTGACTTCTCACCCTTTTGTCCAGTCCTGATGAAGGGCCTCAGCCCGAAATGTCGACTGTTTACTCTTTTCCATAGAAAATACTTGCCTGACCTGTTGAGTTCCTCCAGCATTTTGTGTGCTGTGTTTTGATTTTCAGCATCTGCAGATTTTCTCTTGTTTGTGACAGGAGATGGGATGTTATGTTGAAACTGTATAAGATATTGGTGAGGCCTAATCTGGAGTATTGTGTGCAGTTTTGGTCACCTACTTACAGGCAAGATGTAAGTAAGGTTGAAAGAGTCCAGAAAAAATTTACAATTATGTTGCCTGGTCAGGAGGACTTGAATTATTGAAAAGATTGAATAGGTTAGGCCTGTATTCCTTAGAATGTAGAAGATTGAGAGGAGATTTGATAGACATGTACAAATTTATGAGGGATATAGATAAGGAAAATGCAAGCAGACTTCTTCCACTGAGGTTGGGTGGAAATACAACTAGAGATCATGGGTTAAGGGTGAAAGGTGAAAAGCTTAAGGGGAACATGAGGAGAAACATCTTCATTCAGAGGGTCGTGAGAGTGTGGAATGAGTGGATAGTGCAAGTGGTGCATGCAAACTCATTTTCAACTTTTAAGAGAAGTTTAGATGGACTATCGAGCGCTTTGGTGCCATTGCAGGTTGATGTGAGTAGGTAGTTTAAATGGGTCAGCATGGACTAGATAGGCTGAAAGGCTGATAGGCTGTACTTTTCTGTGACTCTATGACTCTAAGCTATGTCTTGGTGATGGTTTAAAAGACTAGACCAGATAGAGGAATCTGGTGAACTACTGTTGGCACCCTATGTCCTAGTAGGGATATTGGGCTAAGTAAAAGAATCTTAATAACCAATTGTTCACAATTAGCATGGACTACTTAGTTGAATTTAAGACTTTTGGGAAGTATTTTCTCATACTTTTTTCTGTCTTTTTAAATTTTGTTCCATTAGTCTTTTTTTTTCCTTTAGAACTTAGAACATTACAGTACAGTAACAATTACAGCACAGTACACGATATGCATTGGCCTACGATGTTGTGTCAACCTTTAAACCTACTCTAAGATCAATCTGATTATTCATCTTGCACCATTCTAACCATTTCTCGCCTCTTTCATTTCTTTCCCCTAGTCCAAATTTTCCTATGGTATTTCCATCAGCACCTTGTCCGACATTTAGATCTCCCATGACAATAACAATATTTTGAGATTTCCATCCATTCTTTACTTGTTCAAGCTCTTCATAGAATTTATCTATATCCTCATTTGTTCCATCTGTTGTTGGTGCATATACCTGTATAATTGCGAAATCAAATGGTTGTCCTCTGAATCTAACAAGGAGCACTCTTTCTGATATTGCCCAATGTCCTAAAACATTTTTGCCATGTTTTCATCCATAAAAATTCCTGCTCCATTAGTATGAGATGTTCCACAAGAATAAATTAGTGTTTTATTTCTATTCTGACATGTTCCAGCACCTGTCCCACAAACTTCACGAATTCCCATTATGTTAATTTTTAGTCTTTCCGTTTCATTTATCATATTGTCCAATCTTCCTGCTTGGTATAGGGTTCTTACATTCCAAGTGGCAATAATTTTCTTTTGTGTTACTTGAATTTTATGAGTGGTAGCTTGATGACGGTCAGGGATCCCCTGCTGCCCAGAGTCAACCCTACCGAGCAAAGCATCTTCAGAATTGTCTTGAAGATCCTCTTGACACTGTTGTTGTGTGACACATTTTGTGAGCTTGACCATGCTTTTCTTAGCAAATAGATTCTAGGAAACCTAGTATCTAACAATGGTGGTTTGCTATTGCCTTCCGTTGGGTGAACTGAAGAAACCATCCAAGATGCTTGTGGACCTGGAAAAGTCCAGGTGATAACACCAGAAATCAAATTGACTTTATTACTATAAACCAAAGATTTAGAAACTCAGTGACTCAATGCAAAACATATCCAGGTGCAGACTGTAATAGTGACCATAACCCAGTAATATGTCATGTAAAAGTAAAACTTAAAAAACTAAAGAAGCAAAAACCTGAACAATCCCTTGACTACTTGCAATTAATTAAAGAAGAAAACGTAAGACAAAAATTTACAATTTAAGTAAGGAATAGATTTCAAAGTCTAGAAATAGAATCTGTTAAAGATGATAGCAATCATGTAGAAATGAAGCTTAACTCTATGAAGGATGCCTTGGTAGAATCAGCAAAGTCAGTGATTCCTAAAAAAGAAAAAAGCACAAAGAATAAATGGATGACAGATGAAATCAAAAATCTAATGGAAGAAAGGAGACTGAAGAAAGCAAATCCTATGGAATATAAGTCCTTAGATAAAATAGTTAAAAGCTTATGTCAAAAAGCCAAAGAAGGATGGTTAAACGAGGAATGTGAGCAAATAGAAAGAATCCCTATTACTGATCCAAAAAGGTTAGATCAACAAATCAAGAATATCACTGGTAAAAAGCTCCTCTGTTCTTCAAGTGGATGTTTGAAAGCAAAGGACGGTGCCATTATCATGGAAAAAGATGAGATTATGAACAGATGGACTGAGTATATTCAGGAATTGTTTGAAGACGATCGAGGCAAAAAACCAGAAATTAAGAAGAACATTGAAGGTCCAAGTATTTTAAAATCTGAAGTTCGTAATGCAATAAATAAGATGAAGAAAGGAAAGGCAGCAGGTCCTGATGAATTAGTAATAGAACAAATTATTGCCCTTGAAGATTATCACATTGAAAAACTTACTGACTTAATCAATGACATTTATGAGACTGGAATAATACCAGAAGAGATGAAAAAGTCAGTATTTATCACTCTTCCTCTGTACGTACATCTATTGATGCTTCTGGACGCATCTTCAGTGATGTTCCTGGAATCATCGGGTGTTTCGGGTCTTTCAACATCATACAACCTCCTCCAGGTGACCCAGCCGGGGCTGATCAGACCCCAGCTTGTGTCCAGATGGCTAGCTACTTATGACTCCATGGCTCCCCTCTTTTGAGCCACAGCCATCTTGAGGCCCTCTCTGCTGCATCGGTGGTACTGCGGATGGCTCTCCTCTTCCTCTCTCCCTCGATGCCCAAAATGCTGAAGGCTCTAACTAAAGAACAGGCTACGAATCCCCTACAACCAACCTCCACTGGGAGGGTCATGGCTTGCAGCTTCCTATCAACCCCTCCCTTCGCCGTTGCCTCCAGAATTTGGTTAACATCTTCATCAAATTGCTTCCACAGTGAAGTCATGTTAGCTGCAGGCCATTTGATCCGCCTCCTGTTAGACTTCATGTTCGAGGGATTCGTTTGCAACACTTCCTAAGAAACCTGGAGCAATAGAATGTGAATTACATAGGACCATAAGTTTAATGAGTCATATCACTAAGATAATTCTAAGAATTTTGATGACAAGAGCTAAAAGTAAGATACAAGCTGAAATAGGTAAAGAACAATGTGGTTTTGTGAAAGACAAAGGTACAAGAAACGCATTATTGATGTTAAGGATACTGTCAGAATGAGCTATTCAAGTGCAAAAAGATTGTTTTATCGACTACGCAAAAGCATTTGATAAAGTGAAGCACAATACGTTCTTTGAAATATTACAGGAAACTCTAGATCTAGATTCGAAAGACCTCCACCTGATCAGAAATCTGTACTGGGAACAAACTGCCCCTGTAAGAATAGATGGAGAAGTGAGTCAGTTTACGAAAATCAAGAGAGGCATTAAACAAGGGTGTGTTTTCTCCCCTGATTTGTTTAATGTGTACAGTGAAACAATATTACAAAAAATAAGAGACATCTTGGGAAATAATTTAAAAAATTTAAAATAATTTCAGATATGCGGATGACACTGTTAGTTGCAAGTACAGAGGAAGAACGACAAAACTTAATTAATATAGTTATTGAAGAAAGTGCAAAAATGGGTCTATCTATCAATTGCAAAAAGACAGAATGTATTGTGATATCCAAAAAGAAGGAGAATCCTATCTGCAGGCTGAAAATAAATGGGGAAGACATAAAACAAGTACAGAACTTTTGCTGCCTAGGAAGCTGGGTGACATCAGATGGCAGGTGCGACATGGACATCAAAAGAAGAATAGGGATGGCAAAAGACACCTTTACGAGAATGAAGGGTATACTGACCAACACTAAACTAGGCATGACAACCCGCCTCAGAGTACTGAAATGTTACATTTATCCTGTTATGTTATATGGATCAGAATGTTGGACAATATCTAGTAACATGAGGAAACGAATTGAAGCAGCAGAGATGTGGTTTTTGAGGAGGATGCAAAGAATATCATGGATGAAACGAATATTTAACGAGGATGTCATGAACAGAGCAAACACAAAAAGAGAAATAATGTATGAGATCATGAAAAGGCAATGTAACTTCATTGGACATGTGATTAGGAAAGAGGAGTTAGAATGCATGGTAATTATGGGAAAGATTGAAAGCAAGAAAGCAAAAGGAAGGCAAAGACAAATGATGATGGAGACAGCAGCCAGAGAACTGGAAATGAATACCAATGAATTGATCCACTTGACTCAAAACAGGAGTGTGTGGGCCGTGGCAGTCAAAGCTCAATCTGGGCATGGCACCTGATGATGATGATGATAAGATCAATCTAACCCTTTCCTCCCACATAGCTCTCCATTTTTCTAGCATCGGTGTGCCTATCTAAGAATTTCTCAAATCTATGTGTGAAAAAACTATACTTCCCTCCAATCACCTTAAAATTATGCCCCCTTGTACTACCTATTTCTGACCTGGGGAAAAGGTCTCTGGCTGTCCACTCTATCTACGCCCCTTATCATTTTGTACACCTCTATCAAGTCACCTGTCATCCTCCTTTACTCCAAAGAGAAAAGCCCTAGCTCACTCAACCTGACTCCACAGCCATGCTCTCTAATCCAGGCAGCGTCCAAGTAAATCTCCTTTGCACCCTATCGAAGCTTTCTCATCCTTCCTATAATGAGGAAACCAGAATGGAACGCAATATTCCAAATGTGGTCTCACCAGAGTTTTACAGAGCTGTAACACACACATATATAATATATTGAGTGAGCTCAAGCTTTTTACTCCACATTATAGAGCCCTGGTTTGCGTATCACGTGGACAGCTAGTACATGATATCCATGGTCAACTGCGACCAACGGAGGACCTCAGTCAAGTTGTGGGAACAGCTCAGCGTTGGGGCGAGTGAAGTTGAGTGAAGTTATCCCCTCTGGTTCAAGAGCCTGATGTGTGAGGGGTAATAGCTGTTCCTGAACTCTATGTTGTGGCTCCTGAGGCTCTGCTCTTGCCTTCACACTTCATTTCTCCTCCCTCTGCAACCCACCTTCCTCTTCACCTGGTCTCACCTATCACCTGCCAGCTCGTATGTTTTCCCCTCCCCACACCTTATTATTCTGGTTTCTGCTCCCTTCCTTTCCAGCCCTGAAGGGTCTCAGCCTGAATCGTTAACTGTATTTTCCCTTCCATAGATGTTACCTGACCCACTCAGCTCCCTCCATAGTTTTGTGTATGTTACTCAAGAGTCGTGGGCACATGGCCCAGTGGTTAAGGCATTGGACTAGCGACCTGAAGGTCGTGAGTTTGAGCCCCAGCCGAGGCAACATGTTGTATCCTTGAGCAAGGCACTTAATCACACAATGCTCTGCGACGACACTGGTGCCAAGCTGTATGGGTCCTAGTGCCCTTCCCTTGGACAACATTGGTGTCATGGAGAGGGGGGACTTGCAGCATGGGCAACTGCTGGTCTTCCATACAAACTTGCCCAGGCCTGCGCCCTGGAGAGTGAAGACTTTCCAAGCGCAGATCCATGGTCTCGCAAGACTAACGGATGCCTTAACAAGTTACTCAAGATTTCCACTATTTGCAGTCACCTATGCTCTGTCCGCCAGAGAAAGCAGGATCTCCCAGTGGCCACACATTTTAATTCCACATCCCATTCCCATTCTGACATGTCTATCCATGGCCTCCTCTACTGTAAAGATGAAGCCACACTCAGGTGGGAGGAACAACACCTTATATTCCGTCTAGGTAGCCTCCAACCTGATGGCATGAACATTGGCTTCTCTAACTTCTGCTAATACCCCACCTCCCCCTTGTACCCCCATCCGTTATTTATTTTTATACACACATTCTTTCTCTCACTCTCCTTTTTCTCCCTCTGTCCCTCTGACTATACCCCTTGCCCATCCTCTGGGTTCCCCCCACCTTGTCTTTCTCCCCGGGCCTCCTGTCCCATGATCCTCTCATATCCCCTTTGCCAATCACCTGTCCAGCTCTTGGCTCCCTCCCTCCCCCTCCTGTCTTCTCCTATCATTTTGGATCTCCCCCTTCCCCTCCCACTTTCAAATCTCTTACTAACTCTTCCTTCAGTTAGTCCTGACGAAGGGTCTCGGCCTGAAACGTCGACTGTACCTCTTGCTAGAGATGCTGCCTGGCCTGCTGCGTTCACCAGCAACTTTGATGGTGTTGCTTGTGTTTATCGATTTTTTTCAGTGATACAGCATTGTAACAGGCCCTTTTGGTCCAACATGCTCCCTTACATGCGTGTGACAAATTAACCTGCTAAACTGTACACCTTCGGTGTGTGGGAGGAAACCGGGCCACCTGAGGAAACCCTTGCCGTCACGGGGAGAAAGTGCAAACATCTTACAGGCAGGGGCAGGATCAGAATCAAGTTTAATCTGACCTGCGTATAGTGTGAAATTTGTTGTTTTGTGGCAGCAGTGCATTATGTGCCGTGTAGTATGACGTAGGATCTTGGTGAATTTTCCTACAGAAGGAAATTGCAATACATAATAGTGAGGATGAGGGCCTCCATCAGTCAGAGTTGACTATGGATGTTGTGTACTATCTGTCTAGATACACAAGCCAGGGCAGTACAATATGGAGAGCAAGCTGTTGCCCGTGTAGCAAGTTCCCCCTTTCCATGCATCTGATGAACCCAAAGGAACAGCAGAGACCCATACAGTTTGGTACCAGCAGCGTCGCAGGAATTGCCAGTCAGCGTTGAACTCAATGTAGGACTGCCTTAGGGTCTCCAGCTCTGGATTCCTCCCTCGGGGTTTACTCCTGAAGCCTTCCCCATGAGTGGGTATAGCCGCTAAGCACCAGAGGTTTGAGATCAGAGTTTTCCTTCTCCTAGGTGAGCTGCCAATCACAGCTAATGAATCCCATCTGCCTGAAGTGACTGGTTTTAAGGCACCAGCAACTAACCTTTGCCTCTTCTCCTGTCAGTAGGAACGGTTCCCCCAGGCTTAGTAGCTAAGCCACACACGAAGGCCAGGAGCTGGACTTGGTTGTCAGAGGCTATTTGAGGTGCACGCCATTGGGAGCACTTAATAGGTAGTGGGAGCTTGTCTCCATTACCACTCCTGGCTAAAACAACCTTAACAGTAAAAATCTATAAAATACAATAAGTATATATATATTAAAAAGTTAAAGTAGAACAAAAGTAGAGAAAAATAGTGACGTAGTGTTTGTGGGTTCATTATCCATTCAGAAATGTGATGGAGGAGGAGATGAAGCTGTTTCTGAAACGCTGACTGTATGTCTTCTGGCTCCTGTACTTCCTCCTTGTTGGTAGCAATGAGAAGAGGAAATGTCGTGGATGATGAGGGCTATCAATGATGAATGCCACCTTTTTGAGTCATCGCCTTCTGCGGAGGATAGCGCTCATGATGGAACTGGCTGAGTTTCCGACTTTCTGCAGCTCTTTCCGATCCTGTGCAGCTGTTGCTGTCATAGCGTTACGCTCTAACCACTGTGCTACCTTGCCGCCCAGGTCTCGGACGGTATTTTCCTTCCCATGCATGAACACTTATCAGAAGTTAACAATGACACAGATGCAACATGGCCCAAGATTTCCAGCACTTCTTAATCTTGTTTACATCTGTAGCAATTACAGAATCCGTTTTAATATTTAGCCCTTGGTTTGGCACTATTTATAGGGATCTCCAGATCAAAGAATAACTTCCCAAAACATGCTGTTGGGAGAAAGTACATTTTTTACTGTATGCCAGTGCTATACCTGTGTAACATCACATAGGTCTCTTATGAGTCTGTCATTAAGTTCCTTTAAGGTTACAAGATATAGGAGCAGAATTAGGCCATTTGGCTCATTGAGTCTGCTCTGCCATTTCATCATGTCTGATCCATTTTTTCTCTCACTCAATCTCCTGCCTTCCTCCCGTGTCCCTTCATGCCCTGACCAATGAAGAATCTATCACCCTCTGCCTTAAGTATACATAAAGACTTGGCCTGCACAGCTACCTGTGGCAACGAATTCCACAGATTCACCACTCTCTGGCTAAAGAAATTTCTCCTTATTTCTGTTCTAAAAGGATACCCCTCTATTTTGAGGCTGTCCTCTGGTCTTAAACACTCCCACCATAGGAAACATCCTCTCCACATCCACTTTCTCAAGGCCTTTCATCATTCGATAGGTTTGAAGAATTTACTTCTCTGCAAAAGTGTGTATGATAACATAATTTCCAAGTAATCTGTCCGTAAAAGTGAAAGCTAAGATCATCACAGTGACTCTGCCACTGTATACAATGGTTTAAATTAGAGATCTCATTTGCTTTAATAATATACATTTATAGGGCATGGTAGCATAGTGCCAGTGAATGGGGTTTAATTACACCTCTCCCTGTAAGGAGTTTGTACATTCTCCTCATGACCTCTGCTTTTTTCCGAGTGTTACGGTTTCCTCCCAAAGAAGATCAAGTTAGTAGCTTCAAAGTTGAAAGTTTAAAGTAAATTTATTATCAAAGGACATTTATTTCACTATATACAACCCTGAGATTCATTTTCTTGCTGGCATACTCCATAAATCCATAATAGAATAATAAATATACTGGAATCTATGAAAGACTTGGGCTTTTAGCCAGTCTGCAATGGACAGCAAACTGCAAATACAGAAAGAAAGAAATAACAATAATATATAAATAAATAATAAATATCAAGAACATGAGATGAGGAGTCCTTGGAAGTGAGTCCATAGGTTGTGGGAACATTTCAACAAAGAAGTGAAGTTGAGTGAGGTTATCCCCTCTGGTTCGGGAGCCTGATGGTTGAGGGATAATAACTAGTGGGTGTAGGTCCTCAGGCTCCTATACCTTCCTGAATGGCAGCAGCATGAAGAGAGCATGACCTCGATGGTGGGGGTCCCTGATGTTGGATGCTGCTTTCTTGCAGCAAGGTTTTGTTTAATTGGGTGTGATTGGGTGGCACGGGCTCATTAGGCAGAGAAAATAGATCCTAAGGATAAAGGTGAACTTTATTTGCCACACTTACATTGAAGTGTCAAAACATACAGTGAAATGCACTGCTCTGCGTCAATGACTAATATACCGAGAATGGTGCTGAGGGAAGCCCGCAAGTGCCACCATGCTTTCAGCATCAACATCGCATGACAGATACTGCTAACTCCTAACCCGCACGTCTTTGGAGTGTGGGAGGAAACCAGAGCACCTTTGTGGAAACCCACGCAGTCATGGGGAGAATGTCAAAACTTCTTAAAGACAGTGCCAGGAATTGAACCCTGATCAATGGCCGCTAGCGCTGCAAAGGAAGGATCTGTTACTTCGCTGTATCCCAAAACAAATAAAAATAAAAACAAAAATAATGAGGCCTTCTGTTGTCAGGGTTGACTATTGATGTTGCATCCCACCTGTTTACGTAAAAAGTAAGCCCATATGCAAGACAGGACAGTATGGTATGGAGAGCAAGCTGTTGCCCATGCAGCAGGCTCCCCCTCTCCATGAATCCAAAGTAACGACAGAGACCGACACGGTTTGACACCAGTGGCATCACAGGAGCTGCTATTCAACATTGAACAGCATAGATCTGCCTTAGGGACTCCAGCTCTGGATTTTTCCTCAGGGTTCACTCCCAATGCCTTCCCCATAAGTGGGTATGGCCACAAGGCAGTGGAGGCTTGAGATAATCTTTTCTTCCTTCTCCTTGTTGAGCTGCCACCAATGGCTGACGAGACCCCTCTGCCTGAAGCAACTGGCTTTAAGTCAGCAGTAATCTTTCATTGCCCTTTCTTCTGTCAGTAGAAATTAGTAGCTAAGCCACACGTGAAGGCCAGGAGCTGGACTTGGTTGTCGGAGGCTACTGAAACACACGCCATTGGGAAAGTTTAATAGTTCGTGGGAGCTTGACTCCATGACCTTCTCCAGCTGTAACAACCTTAAGGAACCAAAGAAAACAAAAATAAAATCTCCAGTATCTGTATTGCAAAATCCAATTATGGATAAGCATCTTTATTACGGTCAGTTTGATGAAAGACGTAAAATTGTAGTCCCTAGAAATGATATCAAAACATGGCCAGGAAATTCCTTCTGATGTCACCTTATGTTCACCGTAAGCACAATATCTACTTAACATCTGAAAAAGTTATTTTGGCAAAATGAGACCATCTCTGGGGATACTTGCGGTCATGATATATAGCTCTGTTTTGCCTCCACACATGTTTAATTGAAAGATTTTGAATATACAACATATTTATCTGAGTTTTACTTAACAGGTGGACAAATTATTGTAAACTTAGTCATCTCCATCATGGACACTAACCTCCGTAATATCCAGGACATCTTCAAGGAGCAATGCCTCAGAAAGGCAGTGTTCATCTTTAAGGACCCCCATCACCCAGGTCATGCCTTGTTCTCATTGCTGCCATCAGGAAGGAGGTACAGAAGCCCAAAGGCACACACTCAATAATTCAAAAACAGCTTCTTCCCCTCTGTCGTCCAATTTCTAAATGGACATTGAACCCAAGAACAGTACCTCACTACTTCTTTATTTTTATTTTTTCATTACTTAATTAATTTAACTATTTTATATATTATAGGCCTGTGAAAAGTATTCACCCCTTTGGAAGTTTTCATGTTTTATTGTTTTACAACATTGAATCACAGTGGATTTAATTTGACATTTTTTGACACTGATCAACAGGAAGAGACTCTTTCATGTCAGAGAGAAAACAGATCTCCATAAAATGATCTAAATTAAATACAAATATAAAACGCAAAATAATTGATTGCATAAGTATTTACCCCCTTTAATATGACACACCAAATCATCACTGCTGCAGCCAATTGGTTTTAGAAGTCACATAATTAGTTAAATGGAGATCACCTGTGTGCAGTCAAGGTGTTTCAATTGATTGTAGTAAAAATACGCCTGTAACTGGAAGGTCCAACTGCTGGTGAGTCAGTATTCTGGCCAAAACTACACCATGAAGACAAAAGAACACTCCAAGCAGCTCCACAAAAAGGTTATTGAAAAGCACAAGTCAGGGAATGGATACAAGAGATGTTCCAAATCATTGAATATCCCTCAGAGTACAGTGATGTCAATCATCAAGAAATGGAAAGAACATGGCACAGCTGTAAATCTGCCTAGAGCAGGCCGTCCTCAGAAACTGACCATGCAAGAAGGGGACTAGTGAGGGAGGCCACCAAGAGACCTATGCCAGCTCTGGAGGAGTTACAAGCTTCAGTGGCTGAGATGGGAGAGACTGTGCATACAACAACTGTTGCCAGGTGATTCACCAGTCGTAGCTTTATGGGAGAGTGACGAAGAGAAAGCCGCTGTTGAAAAAAAAACTCACTTGAAATCTTATCTAGAGTTTGCCAGAAGGCATGTGGGAGACTCTAAAGTCAGCTGGAAGAAGTTCTGTGGTCTTCTGTTAGATTTCTGTCCATCAGACTAAATGCCATGCTTGGCATAAGCCAAACACTGCACATCATGAAAAAACATCATCCCTATCGTGAAGCATGGTAATGGCTGCATCATACTGTGGGGATGCTTCACTGCAACAGGCCCTGGAAGGCTTGTGAAGGTAGAGGGTAAAATGAATGCAGCAAAATACAGGGAAATCCTGGAGGAAAACCAGAGAACTGCAACTTGGCAGACGATCTCTTTTGCAGTAAGACAATGACCTCAAGCATAAAGCCAAAGCTACACAAGAATGGCTTAAAAACAACAAAGTTAATGTCCTGGAGTGGCAAAGTCAGAGTCCAGACCTCAATCCAATTGAGAATTCGTGGCTGGACTTGAAAAGGGCTGTTAACCCATGATCCCCATGCAATCTGACAGAGCTTGAGCAGTTTTGTAAAGTGGAATGGGGAAAAATTGTAGTGTCCAGATGTGCAAGCTGATAGAGGCCTATCCACACAGACTTAAGGCTGTAATTGCTGCAAAAGGCGCACCTGCTAAATACTGACATTGAAAGATTTGAGTAATTATGCAATCAATTATTTTGTGTTTAATAATTGTAATTGATTTAGACCAATTGGTAGAGATCTGTTTTCACTTTGACAAGAGTCTTTTCTGTTCATCAGTGTCAAAAAAGCCTAATTAAAGCCACTATGATTCAATGTTGTAAAACAATCTGAAAACTTCCATGTGGGTTGAATACTTTTTATAGGAGATGGGGTGGTTCGAGTATCTCAGAAACTGCTGATCTCCTGGGATTTTCATGCACAACAGTCTCTAGAGGTTACAGAGGATGGTGCAAAAAACAAAAACATCCACTGAGTGATAGTTCTGTGGGTGAAAATGCCTAGTTAATGACAGAGGTCAAAAGAGAATGGCCAGACCGGTTCATGCAGACTGGAAGACGACAGTATCTCAGATAACCACCCACTATAAATAGTGATGTGCAGAAGAGAACGTTTGCTCAACACATCAAACCTTGAAGTGGATGGGCTACAGCAGCAGAAGACCACAAACATGCACTCAGTGGCCACTTTATTAGGTATAAGCTACCTACTAAAGTAATCACTGAGTGTATATTGCATTTAAAATTGCAGAGTATCTTCAGGTTGAAAGGATCACGTTCAGAGGCAGTTAGCTTCCAAGGATCTTTTCACTTCGGTCTTTCAACATGATCACATTTCCTCTGTGGTATTCATTTCTTCAATGAGGAGATCAAAACTACACAGAGGGCCTGTGTAATAACAGCAGAACTGCTTTCTTTACAGTGGGGTTGGGGAACGCTGCCACAGTAGGTCGAACTGCTGCCCCTAACTCCAGTAAAACCATGTCCATTCTGAGCTCAGGTGCTGTCTGTATGGAGTTTGCATACTCCCCATATAACTAGACACTTTTTTTCTGGATCTCCCTGCTTCCTCTAGGAGGCAGCGTGGTAATGTAATGCTTTACAGTGTCATCTGTACAACTGAGGTTCAATTTCTACCTCCATCTTTAAGGAGTCTGCACGTTCTCCCCGTGATCATGTGGCTTCCTCTGGGTGCTCACGTTTCCTCCCACAGTCCGAAGATCAATGGTTGGGGTTAGTAAGTTCTGAGCATGCTACGTTGCCACATAGTGGCACTTGATTGATTAATTATTAATATATATTCCAGCCTGCTGAGCTGAGCTGCGCTACCTAGCAAGCACTGATTTAACCCTAGCCTAATCACAGGACAATGTACAATAACCAACTGGTGCATCTTTGTACTCTGGGAGGAAACCGGAGCACTTGGAGGAAGCCATGCAGTCACGGGGAGAACGTACAAACTCCTTACAGGCAGCAGCGGGCTACTGCTACTACTTGCGGGCTGCCCCCATCAAACAACACATTTCACTGTATGTTTTGACGTACGTATGACAAATAAAGCTGACCTTTATCTTCATACAGAGGATCTGCTAGTTAACAGGTTAATTAGTTGCTTCGAAATACCTCTGTTGTATTTGGGAAACATAGAAACATAGAAAATAGGTGCAGGAGTAGGCCATTCGGCCCTTTGAGCCTGCACCGCCATTCAGTATGATCATGGCTATTCATCCAACTCAGAACCCTGTACCAGCCTTCCCACCATACACCCTGATCCCTTTAGCCACAAGGGCCATATCTAACCCTCTTAAATATAGCCAATGAACTGGCCTCAACTGTTTCCTGTGGCAGAGAATTCCACAGATTCACCACTCTCTGTGTGAAGAAGTTTTTCCTCATCTCGGTCCTAAAAGGCTTCCCCTTTATCCTCAAACTGTGACCCCTCGTTCTGGACTTCCCCAACATCGGGAACAATCTTCCTGCATCTAGCCTGTCCAATCCCTTTAGAATTTTATACGTTTCAATAAGATCCCCCCTCAATCTTCTAAATTCTAGAGAGTATAAGCCCAATCAATCCAGTCTTTCATCATATGAAAGTCCTGCCATCCCAGGATTCAATCTGGTGAACCTTCTTTGTACTCCCCCTATGGCAAGAATGTCTTTCTTCAGAATAGGAGGATTGAGCTGACATTGATGTCAACGTGAGAGAAAATAGATCATAGGGATGTAAGTGGGGAATGAAATTGTAGGATGACATTGGGAATGCATATGAACATGACTGGCAAGATGCCTTGGTTCCATATTGGAGGGAAATGTGAGAAAGTGCTTTCAGTGACTGCAACGCCAAACCAAAGAATTCAAATAAATAATTTTTAAAAATGACTGGTTTTGAAACATGACTTCAAGGAGTTGAAAGGTGCAGACTTTTAGCAGAGAATTCCCAACAGGGGTTTAGGCAGTAGAAGGCATGTCTGCCAGTGGAGGAGAGGTGGAAACAGGTATTGATATAGGGCTGCAGGTGGCCATAATAATCTGCATACACAGCTAAGGAAGAATACGAGCTAATACAAGGGGGAATAATTTTAAGGTGATTGGAGGAAAGAATGGAAGGGCATCAGAGGCAAGTTCTTTACACAGAGACTTGTGAGTGTGTGGAACAACTACCAGGTTAGAGGCAGATTCATTAGGGACATTTAAGAAACTCTTAGACAGGCACATGGATGATAGAAAAATGGTGGGGTCAAGTAGGAGTTAAGAGTTAGATTGACCTTCAGTAGGTTAAAAGGTGGACACATCATCATAGGCTGAAGGGCCAATTTGGTGTTGTAAGATTCTACTGTATGTTAAGAACTAAAATACAGAGCTCAGAATTTTAAACCATTCTCTCCTCTATTTAGCAGCAAGTTGGATTTTGGGAATAAGACGCATATCCAGGCAATATCTGACGGACCAAATCTTTGCCATCTGTAATATGCTGTAATGTCAATTCGGGGCCACACTGGTCTACAGTTATCTTGAAATGTCTCGGTTTCTGCAATGTACTGGAAGTCCCTCCAGGACAGTAATCCATTTACTCCACTCAGTGGAAAACAGAACAGATTCTGGGAGGTCACTGGGTTACAATTTTATTGCCTGATCTTACTTCTCACTTATAGTATACAGTACTGTGCAAAGGTCTTGGGCACATATATACTGTATAGCTAGGGAGACCTAAGTCTTTTGCACAGTCCTGTAGTACTCTTATGTATTCCACTGTACTGCTCTTACTTCAAAAAATAATCATGACATGTGTGGGTGATGATAAACCTGATTCTGATATGGGTGCCTTTTGTGGGCTGCGAGTGGGAAGGGGGCAGGGAGAGGGGAATCATGGTTGGCGTAAAAGGGAAGGGAGGTCAGAATGGGGAATAGAGGACAATAGACAATAGGTGCAGGAGTAGGCCATTCAGCCCTTCGAGCCAGCATCGCCATTCACTCTGATCATGGCTGATCATCCACAATCAGTATCCAGTTCCTGCCTTATCCCCATAACCTTTGATTCCACTATCTTTAAGAGCTCTATCCATCCCTTTCTTGAAAGCATGCAGAGACTTGGCCTCCACAGCCTTCTGGGGCAGAGCATTCCACATATCCACCACTCTCTGGGTGAGGAAGAGGCAGGAGGAATTTGTTTGCTGGAGGGAGAAACCAATATCCATGCCATCAGGTTGGAGGGTACTCAGCTGGAATATGAGATGTTGCTCCTCCACACTGAAGGTGGCCTCAACTTGGCACAAGGGGAGGCCATGGACCGATTCATCGGAACGGGAGTAGGAATTGGAATTAAAATATTTGGCCACCGGGAAGTCCTGCTTGTGTTGGCTGGAGTGGAGTTGCTCGAAGAGCAGGCAATTTTTTGTCATGGCTTGCTTGCTCTGTGTATTTGCCACAGGATATTAACTCTTCCACTGATACCTTCTGCCCAAGT
This sequence comes from Mobula birostris, assembly GCF_030028105.1. Lineage (NCBI taxonomy): Eukaryota > Metazoa > Chordata > Chondrichthyes > Myliobatiformes > Myliobatidae > Mobula > Mobula birostris. The sequence continues at coordinate 10,514,735 of NC_092370.1, forward strand.
TAGCTTGGCTTCCTTTTATTCACTGCAGTCCTAAATTTAACTCGAGACTTGGGAGAAGATAAGAACATGAGAAATAGGAGCACGAGTAGGCCATGTGGCCCATCGAGCCTGCTCCACCATTCAATAAGGTCATGGCTAAAATCATCTCCATCTTCTGCCTTTTCTCCATAGCCCTTAATTCCCCCACTGTGCAAAAATCTATCCAACCTTGTCTTAAATATATTTACTCAGGTAGCCTCCACTGCTTCATTTGGCAAAGAATTCTACAGATTCACCACTCTCTGGGAAAAGTAGTTCTTCCTTATCTTCATCCTAAATCTACCCCCCGAATCTTGAGGCTATGTCTCCTAGTTCTAGTCTCACCTACCAGTGGAACCAACTGTCCTGTCTCTATCTTAGCTATCCCTTTCATAATTTTAATGTTTTTGTAAGATTCCAATGTGTCCCAAGTTTCAGACTCTTAACAGCTGAAGACACAACTAACAATTAAGCAATGATAATCAGAAGTTTAAATGCCTTAAGTAGCTGGTGAAGGTTGGCCATCACTGGGAGATAGGGCAGAAGAGACGGCTAGGGCGGACTTAAAGCCAGATTCAAGCGTGTGGCCCCAAGTGTGGAAAACAACTTGGTGTTCAGCCCCACTACTCTGTACCAGTCATGATCCCCTATCTGAGCCCGTACCATCTGCCTGCATATGGCTCATCTCCCTGTCTTCTTGCTGCTCCCATCAGGTGGGAAATGCAGGAGTCTTGGGTCCCATGCTGGAACAGTTGTTGCCCTGCAGCCTTCAGGCTCTTGAACAAGCATCACTCGCCTCAGAGCTGAACTGACTCCATGGTTTGTGGACTCACTTTCAGAAACTTTGCAGCTCATGTTTCTTATACTATTTGTCTCTCATGGTCTCAATATTTATTGCTTATTTACTTATTATTATTATTTCTTTCTTTGAATTGACTTCATTTCTTACATCCTTCACATACATGAGGAGTAAAAATCTTCATGTTACAACTCCGTCTAAATGTGCTATGTACAGTCACAGTAATTTACAATAAATGAAGGTCCTCAGCAAGGACCTGGACCCATTGCAATTTGCCTATCGTCACAATAGGTCAACAGCAGACGCAGTCTCCGTGGCTCTTCACACGGCTTTAGACCACCTAGACAACACAAACACCTACGTCAGGATGCTGTTCATCGACTATAGCTCAGCATTTAATACCATCATTCCCACAATCCTGATTGAGAAGTTGCAGAACCTGGGCCTCTGTACCTCACCCTGTAACTCGATCCTCGACTCCCTAACTGGAAGACCACAGTCTGTGCGGATTGGTGATAACATATCCTCTTCGCTGACGGTCAACACTGGCGCACCTCAGGGGTGTGTGCTTAGTCCACTGCTCTACTGTCTGTATATGCATGACTGTGTGGCTAGGCATAGCTCAAATGCCATCTATAAATTTGCTGACAATACAACTATTGTTGGTAGAATCTCAGGTGGTGACGAGAGGGCGTACAGGAGTGAGATATGCCAACTAGTGGAGTGGTGCCGCAGCAACAACCTGGCACTCAACGTCAGTAAGACAAAAGAGCTGATTGTGGACTTCAGGAAGGGTAAGACAAAGGAACACATACCAATCCTCATAGAGGGATCAGAGAGAGTGAGCAGCTTCACGTTCCTGGGTGTCAAGATCTCTGAGGATCTAACCTGGTCCCAACATATCGATGTAGTTATAAAGAAGGCAAGACAGTGGCTATACTTTATTAGGAGTTTGAAGCAATTTGGCATGTCAACAAATACGCTCAAAAACTTCAATAATTGTACCGGGGAGAGCATTCTGACAGGCTGCATCACTGTCTGGTATGGAGGGGCTACTGCACAGGACCGAAAGAAGCTGCAGAAGGTTGTAAATCTAGTCAGTTCCATCTCGGGCACTGGCCTACAAAGTACCCAGGACATCTTCAGGAAATGATGTCTCAGAAAGACAGCGACCATTATTAAAGATCTCCGGCACCCAGGGCATGACCTTTTCTCACTGTTAACATCAGGTAGGAAGTACTGAAACCTGAAGGCACACACTCAGCAATTCAGGAACAGCTTCTTCCCCTCTGCCATCCGATTCCAAAATGGACTTTGAAGCTTTGAACACTACCTCACTTATTTTAATATACAGTATTTCTGTTTTTGCACATTTTTTAATAATCTATTCAATATAGGTAACTGATTTACTTGTTTATTTATTATTATGTTTCATTGTATTTATTATTATTACTATTATTTTTTTTTCTCTCTGCTAGATTATGTATTGTATTGAACTGCTGGTGCTAAGTTAACAAATTTCATGTCACATGCCGGTGATAAGAAACCTGATTCTGATTCTGAATAGCACAGTCAGTGTAATATCGAGTACACTCAAATCAGCGTGAGTTCATCAGTCTGATGGCCTGGTGAAAGAAGCTGTCCCGGAGCCTGGTAGTCCTGGCTTTTATGCTGCGGTACCACTTCCTGGATGGTAGTAGCTGGAATAGATTGTGGTTGGGGTGATTCGGGTCCCCAATAATCCTACGGTCCCTTTTTACACACCTGTCTTTGTAAATGTCATGAATAATGGGAAGTTCACATCTACAGATGCACTGGGCTGCCCGCACCACTCTCTGCACAGTCCTGTGATTGAGGGAGATACAGTTCCCATACCAGGCAGTGATGCAGCCAGTCAGGATGCTCTCATTCGTGGTCCCTTTTTGCATTTGTTTTCTTTTTCACACTGGTTGAACTCCTAAGTTGGACAGTCTTTCATTGATTCTGTTATGGTTATTATACTATAATGGATCGGCTGAGTATGCCTACAAGAAAATAAATCTCAGTGTAGTATATGGTGACATGTATGTACTCTGTTAGTAAATTTATTTTGGACTTTGAACTTTATTAGTTGTGCAATTTATCTTGCACATTGGATATTTATTGGTCTTTATTAGGTATGGTTTTTCGTAGATTCCACTGTATTTTTTTGTTTTCCAGTGGCTGCCTGCAAGAGATGAATCTCAATGTTGTGTATAGTATATATATTTTGATAATAAATGAAACATAGCAAATCTATAGCACATTACAGGCCCTTCGGCCCACAATGTTGTGCCGACCATGTAACCTACTCTAGCTACTGCCTAGAATATCCCTAGCGCATAGCCCTCTATTTTTCTAAGCTCCATGTTCCTATCGTAGAGGCTCTTAAAAGATCCTGTTGTATCCACTTCCACCACCACCGCCGGCAGTGCATTTCACACACCCACCACTCTCTGTGTGAAAAAATTACCCCTGATAACCCCTCAGTACCGATTTCCAAGCGCTTTAAAACTATGCCCTCTCGTGTTAGCCATTTCTGCCCTGGGAAAAAGCCTCTGGCTATCCACACAATCAATACCCCTCATCATCTTATACACCTCTATTAGGTCACCTCTCATCCTCCATTGCTCCAAGGAAAAAAGGCCGAATTCACTCAACCTCTGGATTTCCAGCATCTGCAGAATCTCTTGTGATTAGAAATGAGAAATCCTAATTTGCCATCAGTATGGTCTGATGCTGGACTCTGTTTGGAACTCAACCTATTCTCATAAGATATGCTCTTAACCTTCTTAACAACACTGTCAACCTGTGCGGCAGTTTTAAGTGTCCTATTCACACAGACCCCAAGATCTCTCTGATCCTCCACACTGCCATTTATATTATATTCTGTCTTCAAATTGGACCTACCAAAATGAACCACTGCACACTTAACTGGGTTGAAGTCCACCTGCCCCTTCTCAGCCCAGTTCTGCATTCTATTGATGACCCACTTTAACCTCTGACAACCCTCCAGACTATCCACAACACCCCCAACCTTTGTGTCATCAGCAAACTTACTAATCCACCCTTCTACTTCCTCATCCAGGTCATTTATAAAAATCACAATGAGGAGGCGTCCTAGAGCAGATCCCTGTGGATCACCACTGGTCACTGACCTCCATGTAGAATACAAACCATCTACAACCACCCTTTGCCTTCTGTTGGCAAGCCAATTCTGGATCCACAAAGCAAGGTCTCCTTGAATCCCATGCCTCCTTACTTTCTGAAGGAGCCTTGCATGGAGAACCTTATCAAATGCCTTACTGAAATCCATATACACTACATCCACTGCTCTACCTTCATCAATGTGTTTTGTTACATCCTCAAAGAATTCAATCAGGCTTGTAAGGCACAACTTGCCCTTGACAAAGCCGTGCTGACTATCCCAAATCAGTTTATGTCTCTCCAAATGCTCATAAATCCTGCCTCTCAGGATCTTCTCCAACAACTTGCCTACCACTGAAGTCAGACTCACTGGTCTATAATTTCCTGGGTTATCTCTACTCACTTTCTTGAACAAGGGAACAACATTTGCAGCCCTCAAATCCTCCAGTACTTCTCCCGTCCCTATTGATGACACAAAGAGCATTGCAAAAGGCTCAGCAATCTCCTCCCTCACTTCCCACAGTAGCCTGGGGTATACCTCATCCAGTCCTGGTGACCTAACTAACTTCATGCTTTACAAAAGCTCCAGCACTTTCTCTTTCTTAATGTCCATATGCTCAATCGTTTTAGTCTGCTTTAAGTCATCCCCACAATTGCCAAGGTCTTTTTCCGTTTTTCTTTGAAATTTTCAACTTTGAACGTAAAGAAATTACACAAATTGACGGGTAAAACAATGAGACTTCAAATATGGAAGAGATTTTTCAAATCAAGGTTTTGTTTAAGTGATGTCTGGTTGTAGATCAGAAACACAGTAGTTTAGTGAAAAACTTTCATACAAGTCTGATACATGCATAAATATTGAACTCAGCAGGTTGGACAGCATCAATGGACAGGAATTAACAGTCAATGTTTCAAGCCACAACCTTCTATAGGACTGGAAAGTGAGCAGAAGGCAGAATAAGAATGTTAGTGGGGGGAGAGGAGAAGGAATATAAGCTTGCAGGTGAGACCCCATCCCGCACCCATCCACCTTCCCGCCTCACCTGGTCTGCCGGTTTGTACTCCTTCCCTTCTCCCCTCCCTCTTGTTCTGGCCCCTGCTCCTCTTCCTTTCTAATCTTGATGAAGGGTCTCGGCCTGGAACGTCAATGGTTTATTCCTGCAGCGAGCTGTAAACTTAGTTAGCTCCATCATGGGCACCAGCCTCTGTAGTATCCAGGATATCTTCAAGGAGCGATGCCTCCAAAAGGTGGTGTCCATCATTAAGGGCCTCCATCACCCAGATCATGCCTTGTTCTCATTGGTATCATCAGGAAGGAGGTACAGAAGCCTGAAGACACACACCCAATGATTCAGGAACAGCTTCTTCCCCTCTGCCATCTGATTTCTGAATGGACATTGAACCCGTGAACACTACCTCACTACTTTCTTTTAATTTGCCTTGTACTGCTGCCACAAAGACAACAAATTTCACAACATTTGCCGGCCATTCTGACTCCATACCTCTCAGCCTGGCCTGCTGAGTTCCTCCAGCGTCATGTGTGTGTTGCTCTGGATTTCCGGCATCTGCAGAATCTCTTGTGACTTGAAATAAGAAATCCTAATTTGCCATCAGTATGGTCTGATGCTGGACCCTATTTGGAACACAGACCTGCAGGATTCTCTAGGTCCTCTGCTGGGCTATGTCTTTGTGAGTCCTACACCGGGCCAAACTTGGCACAGAATACTTATGAGGGGAACTTTATAGTTGTGAAGAAAACAGTCGGAAAAAAGGTAAGTTACTGTACATTTTTTATTTATTTATGTTAACAGTAATCAATCACACTCTACTTCCTCACAAACGTAATTACAAGCAGGAGTACATTCTGACTGTTTGCATTACCATCTGGTGCGGAGGGGTCACTGCACAGGATCAGAAAAAGCTGCAGAGAGTGTAAACTCAGTCAGCTCCATCATGGGCACCAGCCTCCCCAAACATCATGGGCATATTGAATAAGTGATACTTCAAGAGGGCAGCATCCATCACTAAGGACCCTCAGCATCCAGGACATGCCCTCTTCTCACAGATACCATTGGGGAAGGAGGTACGGGAGCCTGAAGACACACTCTTTTTTTTGGGAACAGCTTCTTCTCCTTTGCTGTTAGAGTTTGATACATTCTTGATTAGACAGGGCATGAAGGGATATGGGGAGAAGGCAGGAGATTGGGGTTGAGAGAGAAATGGATCAGCCATGATGAAATGGGCCGAACAGCCTAATTCTTGTGGTCTTATTTCTGAAAGGTCCATGAACCTATGAATAGCACCTCACTATTTCATTCTCTTTTTGCACCACTTGTTTATATCTTTAAATATTTCTTGTTATAACTTGCAGTAATTTTTTATGTGTTGCATTGTACCGCTGCTCCAAACAACAGATTTCAGGACGTGCGCCAGTGATAATAAACCTGATTTTGACTCTGTTTGTAAATGGACGATTTTCATGGGTTTTCTGGAGATTTTGTTTTTAAAAGCTGATCACGTGTACATCTTGATTATTCCACCTTACATAGTTATTGAATATTTTAGGACTCCCAAAAGTGAGAGCTTTGACAGGTTACAGAAGTTTCCTCAGCAGCTTCACTGGGAGGGCCCCTTCGGGACACCGCTATGATCATGTAACCTCTGCAAAGGATGGAACTACACAGGGTCTCGCCAGTTACGTACAGGACACTCAGCCAGCAGCTTCTACCCGACATGGTCACTCAGACCAGGTCAACATATGGCAGAGGAATATCCAGACTGCAAGTGGGCAGAGTCCCACACAGCCGAATCCAGGCCACCTTCATTGTGGCCTAGCCGTAGTACTATCACACGAGTCAAGTCTGATGTTCTCCTGCACAGAACTTCGGTTAACGGGAGGAGGCTGCTGCACGGGTACCCACCACACAGTCCGTGACAGGTCAGGGTCAGGGTCCAGTGATATGGAATGCAAGATGACTGGCGGCCCTTCACTGCTGCAGCCTTCCTCCACCCTCACTGCCGTTGTGATGTGTCATCATCTTCCTACAGCTCCACTGTTAAGGTCTTGGTTAGATCGCTCGTTGTGTGGAACCTCCCCCTTGACCTTACCACCGTGGGTGACCCTACCAGGAACCAAACTCCAGATGGCCTCACTGTCAGGAACTCATGAGCCTCTTCATCACAACAAGGTGACAGTCCTCGAAGGAGGATAATTTTGTACGATTTAAACACAGTTGATAATGGGTTAAGTAAAGGATTAATGTAATTCAGCTAGGAATTTGTGTGCACAGAGGAAATTAAAGCCATATAAATGTTTATTGGAAACATGAAATGAAAGATCATATAGGAACTGTGATCGTATTGAAAGACAGAAGTCAAAAGATCACTCCAAAGCTGACTTTCTGTTGTACATTAAAAAGAGAGCTTTTTTCATCTTACTTGCCATAAACTGTTCTATTCTTAACAATGGATAAAATCTTTGATGTTATTTTCCACCTAAGACACAGTAATCCTGGGGGCTTATGGTTACATGTGGTTCTTTCATCTGGCTCTGTTCCACCAGGTTCTGGAACAGTTGTTACCCTGCGACTATCGGCTCCTGACCGGCATGGATAACTTCACTCACCTCAGCACTGAACTGATTCCACAATACTTACTCACTTTCAAGGACTCAACAACTCATGTTGTCAGTGTTATCTATTTATCTGTTCGTCTGCGTGGCCAAGTGGTTAAGGCGTTCGTGTAGTGATCTGAAGGTCGCTAGTTCGAGCCTTGGCTGAGGCAGCGTATGGTGGCCTTGAGCAAGGCACTTAATCACTCATTGCTCTGTGACGACACTGGTGCCAAGCTGTATGGATCCTAATGCCCTTCCCTTGGACGACATCGGTGGCATGGAGAGGGGAGACTTGCAGCATGGGCAACTACTGGTCTTCCATACAACCTTGGAAACCTTCCAAGGTGCAAATCCATGGTCTCATGAGACTAACGGATCCCTATATATTTAAAGTACATTTATTATCAAAGTATATATATGCAGTATACAACCCTAGATTCGTCTTCTCTACAGACGGTCACGAAACATAGAACAATGGAACCAACCTCCCCGCCCCCCCCCATGAAAAGCATTAAACATCAAACCCTCCCTCCCCCCATGCTCAAAAAAAATCACACAAATGGCAACAAAAAAAAGATCAAAGAACACAGGATATAAAACACAAAATCAAAAATGCTTATTTCAATACAGTTCAGCTCAGTGCTCGTTATCTATAGGCCACCCAATTCAAAAATTGCCCAACAGTTGTAACAAAAAAAGAGCGACCAGAACTAGAAACTAGAACACACAAAAATGGAATTTGAGTCCAAATTTTCAATCTGTATCGATTAAATTTTTCTCTGGCCTCATCCTCGGCTTTGTTTGTTTCGGCGGCCGGGGCGAGGTCGAAGGCGCTCAGCAGAGGATGGCGCTTGGGAAGCTGTATCGGAGAGGCTGGTCAGGAGCTCGAAGTTTTCAGACGGATGGACTCAGTGTCGGCTGTGGTCGGCCGCTTCCAAGGCATCGGCAAGTTGTCGGTGCCTGGAGGTTTATGGCAGGGAGTTTCTCCCTTTTGCCGCCTGCTGTCGGGGACTCGGGAGTCGATCGACTCGGAGTCTTTTGAGACTTTTTTTACTGTGCCCATGGTTTGTTCTTCATCAAATTATAGCATTGCTTTGCACTGCTGAAACAAAATGTTATAATTATGTGGTTCTGTCAGAGTTAGTCTTTGGTTTGTCTTGTTTTCTGTGATATCACTCCAGAGAAACATTGTATCATTTCTTAATGCATGTATGCATTTCGAAATGACAATAAAAGAGGACTGAATGTTCTCATAATCTAAAAATAATCTAAAATAATTGGGCCATTCCCTCTTCTCACTACCACCACAGTCCAGGAGCCTTGGATCCCACACCACCAGATTCAGAAACAGTTAATACCTTTCAACCATCAGGCTCCTAACCAGCATGGATAACTTCACTCACCTAAACTCTAAACTGATTCCTCAAACCCATTTAATAGACTCTACAACTCATTTTTTATTTATTGAGATACACCACAGTATCAGCCCTTCAAGCGACACCCCCAGGCAATCCCCTGATTTTAACCCTAACCTAATCACAAGGCAATTTACAATGACCAATTAACTTACCACCTCGTACGTCTTCGGACTGTGGGAGGGAACCCACGGGGTCACAGGGAGAACGTGCAAACTCCTTACAGACAGCAGTAGGAATTGAGCCCGGTTTGCCGCTACTGGAAAATATTGTACTACCCTGCCACCCCAATCTTCTCAGTATTGCTTATTTTTTATTTGCACCAGTTGCCTTCTTTTGCACATTGGTTGTTTATCTTTTTATGTATAGCTTTTCAATAATTCTATTGTATTTCTCTAATTTCATGTAAATGCCTGCAAAAAATAAATCTCAGGGTAGTATAGGGTGACATTTATGTACTTTGAAATTTACTTGTAACACACAGCAAACCATGGGATTAAAGTGTACCTATCTGTTCTTTTTTCATGCCCCTTCTATGAAATAAAGTCCGAATTAGTTTCTAAATAAAGCTGGGCACACAGCACAAAACTGCACTAACTCAGCAACTTGTAGGTGATTTCACACATTGCCAAATTAGTGACACTCACTTTCCAAGTGCATATGTCAAGGACTTTCATGTGGTAACTACATGAGTGTTTCAACCATGAATCGGTTCCTTCAGAAAAGGGAAAGTCCCTCCACTTCATTTGAAAGTGCAGTCATTTAGTTTTTGATTTAAAAGAAATCTTATTATTCAAATCTAATTCAGAATTTAGTCACACAGACACAGCTTTTAGACTTTTTGAGATACCATATAGTCTGAGTGGTTGGACTCTGACACAAGTCTGGGTCTCATTTACTTCCTTCTGCATAACTTCTGTCTGTCTACAGAGGTCACGACCGACGCATGCTGAAGAAACTGAAAGGGAAACAAAACTAGACAAGGTGATAGGGAAGCAAAGATACCAAATGAAGTCAAAACAAAGGGGAGAAGCAAAGGGAAAGAGAAGGCTTTCAGGACAGATGGTCCAATAAAGTTTATATGGACTTGTTTCAGAGTTTATTAAAGACAACATGTATGCGAGATAATGGGAAACAAATGGGCCTTCCTCACGGAAAGCCTCATGTTGACAGCTCTGATGACACAGCATTCCCCGACAGTGGTACAGGATTCTGTTTCCCTGGGGATCGCCACCTTTTGGTGCTGCAGACGCTTGTCAGTTCCTGAGTTGCCGACAACGATGCCGTCAGGAAGGTAGCTCCTGGTAGGGTCACCCATGGCGGTTAGGTCAAAGGGGAGGGTCCAGACAAGGGGCAATCCAGCCAAGACTGCAATGGTGGAGCTGCTAGAAGATGATATCTCATCACAGCAGCGGTGAGGGTGGAGGAAGGCTGCAGCAGTGAAGGATCCCCGGTCATGCTTGCGCTTCGTGCCACCGGACCCCGACGCCGATCTGTCACGGACTGTGTGATGGCTGCCCGTGTATCTGCCTCCCTGCATCACACACAGGCGTTCTCCATTGAGGCAATCCACCCGAACATCGCGGAACGCAGCCCCTTTGGAGAACATGGTGGCCGATTAGGAAAAGGGGAGGTGCAACGAGACCTGGGTGTCATTATACACCAGTCATTGAAAGTGGGCATGCAGGTACAGCAGGTGGTGAAAAAGACGAATGGTATGCTGGCATTTATAGCGAGAGGATTCGAGTACAGGAGCAAGGAGGTACTACTGCAGTTGTACAAGGCCTTGGTGAGACCACACCTGGAGTATTGTGTGCAGTTTTGGTCCCCTAATCTGAGGAAAGACATCCTTGCCATAGAAGGAGTACAAAGAAGGTTCACCAGATTGATTCCTGGGATGGCAGGACTTTCATATGATGAAAGACTGGATCGACTAGGCTTATACTCTCTGGAATTTAGAAGATTGAGGGGGGATCTTATTGAAACGTATAAAATCCTGAAGGGATTGGACAGGCTAGATGCAGGAAGATTGTTCCTCTTGTTGGGGATGTCCAGAACGAGGGATCACAGTTTGAGGATAAAGGGAAAGCCTTTTAGGACCGAGATGAGGAAAAACTTCTTCACACAGAGAGTGGTGAATCTGTGGAATTCTCTGCCACAGGAAACAGTTGAGGCCAGTTCATTGGCTATATTTAAGAGGGAGTTAGATATGGCCCTTGTGGCTAAAGGGATCAAGGGGTATGGAGGAAAGGCTGGTACAGGGTTCTGAGTTGGATGATCAGCTATGATCATACTGAATGGTGGTGCAGGCTCGAAGGGCTGAATGGCCTACTCCTGCACCTATTTTCTATGTTTCTATCATACTCAGCTTGAGTGATTGCAGTAGATTGGTTGTATAGTGCATAGTCCATGAGACAGAGGAGCAGAAATTAGGCCATTCAGCCCATCAAGTTTGCTTTAGTATTTCATCATGGCTGATTTATTATCCCGCTCAACCCCATTCACTTTTTTTCATGATTTCCAGTGGGCCGAGGGTTTATCCTTTCACCACCTACTGGATCACTTGGTCTGGCGCGTAATGTCAGGATTGGTCTCCTTTCGGATTAACAGTGTCACGGCGTGAACGCTCCTGACTCAACCTAGTATATTCAGGATGACTTTGAAATGCGACAAATTACAGGGGCAGTATTTGTTGACTTAACAGCAGCATACGACAGAGGCCTTCTACTGAAATTATCTAAAATGTTAAAGAACGAAACCACAGTCAAAGTAATAAGAAACCTCCTAGAAAATCATAGATTTTATGTAGAAATGAATGGAACTAAGAGCAGGTGGCATCCACAAAAGAACGGACTACCACAGGGGTCAATCCTGGCACCTCTACTATTTAATGTTTACACAAATGACCAACTGACCTTTCCTAACACACGCAGGTTTATCTATGCAGATGCATAGCAACACAAGCTAACTCCTTCCAAGAAGTTGAAGTACAACTTACAGCAGTCCTCGAAGCAATGAAGCAGTATTATGAAAAATGGTCTCTGAACCCAAATCCATCAAAAACTCAAGTGTGTGCATTCCACCTGAGGAATCGACAAGCAGCTCGGAAACTCAAGATCTTCTGGTGTGAGAAGGAGCTCGAAAACCATCCGACTCCAATTTACCTGGACGTGACAGTGGATAGGACGCTCTCATTTGCCACCCACATCCAAAAACTCCGAGGGAAAGTTGGCTCTCGCAATTCTCTCTTGAAAAAATTAGCAGGCACGAAATGGGGAACTAATGCTCACACACTTAGATCAACTGCCCTAGCACTCTGCTATGCACCTGCAGAATACTGTGCACCTGTGTGGGGCAGATCAGCCCATGCGAAGAAAATAGACCCGTTGCTTAACGAAGCCTGCCGAATAATCACAGACACACTGCGCCCCACACCCACTAACATCATTTACAGAATTTCAGGCATTGCTCCCCCAGAGATCCAAAGACGCACTACAACAAAAATTGAAAAAGGTAAACAGAACTCGGATCCACAACACCCACTACATCATCATGTGCCAGTTTCCAACCGCCTAAAATCGAGGAAAACCTTTGCTACAGTGGAGGAACTACCACATGGAACATTCCCCCAAACATACAGGATTGACCTCTAGCAAAAAACAGAAGCCAGAACCCCACCAAACAATACAGTGCAAGACCCCACAGAAATGTTGCCAGACGGGGCACTGCTTGATAGACGGAAGTGGTGCACTCTCAACAGAGCGAGAGCGGGAGTTTGTAGGATGGGAGACAACATGGTGAAGTGGGGTTTAAAGATCCTGTGAGTGTAGCGAAAGGGTGCAGAACATTGAACACGTTCTCCGCAACTGCCCACCTGATTTAGCTGACACTGACCTGCTCAACATCAACCAAACAACACTAGAGTGGCTGGCTGTCTGGTGCGACAAGCTACGATGATGACCCCATTCACTTGCTTTATTCTCGTAACCTTTGAAACACTTACTAACCAAGAGCCTATCAACCTCCACTTTAAATATACCCAATCGTTCGGCCTCCACAGCCATTGTGCTAATCAGTTCCGCAGATTCACCACCCTCTGTCTAAACGAATTCCTCTTCCTCTCTGTTCCAAAGGGAGTTTCTTCTATTCTGAGGCCCTGCCCTCTGGTCCCAGACTCCCCCACCACAGGGAACATCCTCTCTCCACATCCACTCTGTCTAGGCCTTTCAATATTTGATGGGTTTTAGTGAGATCCACCCCATTCTAAGTTCCGAATCCGGGCCCAGGGCCATCAAATGCTCCTCATGCATTAAGATGGAGCAATCTGTCTCCATGAAGCAAGTAAGGTTAGTTTTATTAACACAGTCAAACTAGGTGAGCTGACCAAGCCAAGTTACCTCTATTGGGTGGGAGGGAGGAACAGGGCTTGCTTTGCTGTTGTTGTTTTGCTGCTTGTTGTGTTCTGTTTTGTTGTGTTTTGTGTCGTTCCACCAAGCATTGTGGGCTTGTGGGTGCTGGAATGTGTGGTACACTTGTGGGCTGCCCCCAGCCCACCCTCAGGTGTGTTGGTTGTTAACACAGACCGTAAATTCCACTTTATGTGTAGATGTACACGTGATAAATAAACTTGAATCTGGAATCTTTACTAAATGAAACTGTCGCTACTCACTGAGCTAAATTGTTTCTGCAAATGGAACGAAACTGCCTCAGGAAAAAGTGAGCCAAGCAGCCTCGATAAGGCGGCATCTCTTGCTAAAGATCCCTCGCCATCTAGGACATGGCCTCTTCTCTTGATTAGTCAGGGCGTGAGCAGTTATGCGGAGAAGGCAGGAGAATGTGGTTGAGAGAGAAATGGATCAGCCATGATGAAATGGCAGAGCAGACTCAATGGGCCAAATGGCCTATTTCTGCTCCTATGTCTTATGGTCTTCTCATTGTTACCATCAGGAAGAGGTACAGGAGCCTGAGGGTCCACATGTAACATTTTAGGAACAGATTCTTCCTCTCTGCCATCAGATTTCTGAATGGTTGATGAATGTTAGCATGCACTTTGAGAAGACTAGAATATACTAGAGAGGAAGTTGTGTTGCAGCTTTGTAAAGCTCTGGTTCGGCTGCATCTGGAGTATTGCATACAGTTCTGGTCACCCATTATAGGAAGGATGTCGAGGCTTTGAAGAGGTTTACCAGGATGTTGCCTGGATTACAGGGCTTGTGCTCTAATGAGAGGTTGGATAAATTTGGGTTGTTTTCTCTGGAGCAGCAGAGGCTGAGGGGAGATCTGATAGAGGTTTATAAGATTATGAGAGGATTAGATAGAGTAGGCAGGCAGAATCTTTTTCCCTTGGGTGGAATATCTAGTGCTTTTCAGGTGAGAGGGGCAATTCAAAGGAGATTTGAGGAGCAAGTTTTTTTTACACAGAGTGGAGGTGCGTGAAATGCATTGCCCGGGGTACTGGTAGACGCAGATACATTAAAAACTTTAAAGAGACACTTAGATAGGCACATGAATGTGAGGAAAATGGATGGGTATGGACATTGTGTGGGCAGAAGAGATTAGTTGGCCATTTGATTACTAAATTAATTGGTTTGGCACAACATTGTGGGCCTGTTCCTGTGCTGTACTGATCTAGCTTTATGTTCTATAAAAGCAAGGATGTAATACTGAGGTCTTATAAGGCATTGGGCAGACAGCGTTTTGAGTATTGTGAGCAGTTTTGTGCCCCATGCCTAAAAAAAAATTACATGCTGGCATTGGAGAGGGTCCAGAGAAGGTTCAGGGGAAGAATCCTGGTAACTATAGAGTACGAGAAGTATTTGATGCCTTCAGGCCTGTGCTCACTGGAGTTTAGAAGAATGAGGCGGTTTCTCATCAAAACCTTTTGAATATTGTAAGACCTAGATTGAGTGGATGTTTCCAATAGTGGAAGAGTCCAAGACCATAGACATAGTCATACTTCATTGATCCCGAGGGAAATTGGTTTTCGTTACAGTTGCACCATAAATAATAGAGTAATAAAACCATAAATAGTTAAATAGTAATATGTAAATTATGCCAGTAAATTATGAAATAAATCCAGGACCAGCCTATTGGCTCAGGGTGTCTGACCCTCCAAGGGAGGAGTTGTAAAGTTTGATGGCCACAGGCAGAAATGACTTCCTATGACGCTCTGTGTTGCATCTCGGTGGAATGAGTCTCCGGCTGAATGTACTCCTGTGCCCACCCCGTACATTATGTGGTGTATGGGAGACATTGACCAAGATGGCATGCAACTTAGACAGCATCCTCTTTTCAGACACCACCGTGAGAGAGTCCAGTTCCATCCCCACAACATCACTGGCCTTACGAATGAGTTTGTTGATTCTGTTGGTGTCTGCTACCCAGAGGGTAGTGCCTCAAAATACAGGGACATACCTTTAGAACGGAGATGAAGAGGATTTTATTTAGCCAGAGGGTGGTAAATCTGTGGAATTCATTGTCACAAATGGCTGCAGAAACCAAGTCATTGGGTATATTTAAAGTGTCAAAGGTTGCAGTGAGAAGGCAAAAGAATGGGGTTGAGAGGGATAATAACTCTGCCATGATCAAATGGGGACCCCCAGCTTGACCCCATCAGCTCAAGACCTAAATCTGCTCTATGTCTTATGATCTTATGGTCTAACTGACTAGGCAAGGCCAGTCGTACCGGATGACCCTTAATGGCACATCTGATCATACAGAACAAGGCTGCTTACAGAGAAATGTTTGCAGTGTTAACTGAGGCAAGCTTAATCACATAAATTGCTGGAGCTAAGTTAACAAATGCTTCACAAAGTAGTGACTATGAAACAGATTTAGAGAGTAACTACAATTAGATACAGTGATTGAACTGGCGTTAAAGATCTCTTTGCATTATGTATCTGCTGACAAAGTAACACGTCTTTTTATTTAATTTAAAAACATGCGCTAGCTTTGGTGAGAAAACCGTGAGCAAAATCAGTGTTGTGCTGTCAATTGCCGCACTTTCAACCTCAGCAAAACATACCCAGTGAGCAGAGATTACATAAGGTACGAGAATACACGCTCTATATAGAATTGTTGCAGTGACTTCAACATTCAAAGTAAATTTATTACCGTAAGATTCACTTTCTTGTGGGAATTTACAGGGAAATAAAGAAATCTGATAAAATTCATGAAAAACTGTAAATAATGAAAACTGACAAACAACAATATACAAAAGAAGACAAATCATGCAATAATAAAAAAAAAGTAAAAATGTAAATATCAAATCTTCACTTCACTTCCAGGACACCAACATCATGGATGAACCTAACGGCAGTTCTCATGGAAAACGTCAAAAATTCTTGTTTTAGCCTGCTACGGCTGAGAACCATAACTGTATTTATGATGTGCACAGTCGGTGAAGCAGTTCTAATGTGATCTATTGCTGCTTAAAGCCAATGGAAATGGACCAGATGGTAGCCGGCGCACTGCCCCTTTAAGAAGCCAGCGGTGAAAGAGAGGTCAACGCACTGTTCTGATGGTGCAACACACACAAAATGCCGGAAGAATTCAGCAGGCCAGGTAGCATCTGTGGGAAAAAGTACAGTCAACATTTCGGCCCATTGCTCGGATTTCTAGCATCTGCAGATTTTCTCTTGTTTGTGGTCTGATGGTGTGTTTTCGACTCCCAATATCAACGATCTTGCTGGCAAACATACAGTCTCTGGTAAATAAAATTGATGATCTTTGAGCTAGAGTGCTGTATCAGTTGGATATTAGGAATGCATGCGTCTTTTGCTTCACATAATGTGGTTAACCCCTCCTGTGCCAGATGCAGTGATTCAAATAGACTGGTTCACAATACATTGTCAAGACAGGTCAATCATGTCTCTCAAAAGCTGAATTAGAGGTGTATGCCTCATGATCAACACCTCGTGGTATACTAATGTGTCAGTGACATCTCAATATTGCTCACCAGACCTGGAATACCTTGCAATTAAGTGGCAGCCATTTTATCTGCTGCAGGAGATTTCTGCGATCTTTTTGATGGCAGTGTATGTTCCACCTTAGACCAATGTCAAACAGGCTCTGGAGAGGCTGAGCAATGTAATCAACAGACATGAAATAACACAGCCTGATGCCTTCCCCATCACTTTGGGTGATTTTAACCAGGCCAGCTTGATAAAGTCACTAAATCGTTATCATCAACAAACCACCTGTAGTACCAGAGGAAATAACACCCTGGACCTCAGTTACCCTAAGTTCAAGAATGCCTACCGTGCTATCCCACTCCCACACTTTGGTAAGTCTGATCACCTGGCTGTACTTCTACTCCCTGAGTATAGGCAGAGACTGAAGACTGCAGCACCAGTAGTGAGGACCAAGAGGTTTGGACAAGGGAGGCACAGGAGCGCTTACAGGACTGCTTTGAATCAGTGGAGTGGACTGTGTTCAAGGAGTCATCTTTGAATCTGGATGAGTATGCCACAGTTGTCACCAACCTCATTAAAACCTGTTTGGATGAGTGTGTGCCTATGAAAACTTGCTGTACATTCCCAAACCAAAAGCCTTGGATGAACCAGGGGATTCATAGTATGCTGAGGGCTAGATCTGTGGCATTTAAATCTGGCAGTCCAGGTCTGTATGAGAAAACCAGGTATGACTTGCGGAGGGATATTTTAAAAGCCAAAAAAACAATTCCAGTGAGCTGGCTGGCAACATTGGATGCACGTCAACTTTGGCAGAGTTTGCAGGGTTTCCTACAAAAGCAAAATTTAACATCATGAGTGGCAGCGATGCTTCACTACCAGATGAGCTCAATGCCTTTTATACTCACTTTGAAAGGGAGAATAAAACCACAGTTATGAGGATCCCTGCAGCATCGGATAACCTTGTCTCAGAGGCCAACGTTGAACCCTTGCAAGGCAGCAGGACCCGATGGAGTATCCAAGGCTCTGAAAACCTGTGCCAACTGACTAGCGGGAATATTCAAAGACATTTTCAATCTCTTGATGCTACAGTCAGAAGTTCCCACCGACTTTAAAAGGGCAACAGTTGTACCAGTGCCCAAGAAGAGCAGCGTGAGCTGCTTCAATGACTATCATCCAGTAGCGCTCACATCTACGGTGATGAAATGCTTTGAGAGGTTAGCTAGAATCAACACCTGGCTCAGGAAGGACCTGGACCCACTGCAATTTGCCTATTGCCATATTAGGTCTACAGCAGACGCAATCTCAGTGGCTCCCCATGCAGCCTTGGTTCATCTGGACAATGCAAATACCTATCCAAGATGCTGTTTATTGACCATAGCTCAGCATTTAACACCGTAATTCCTACAGTTCTGATTGAAAGGCTCCAGAACCTAGGCCTCTGTACCTCCCTCTGCAACTGGATCCTCGACTTCTTAACCAGAAGACCACAATCTGTGTAGACATCTCCACCCCGCAGACAATTAACACTGGTGCTCCACAGGGATGCATGCCCACTGCTCAGCTCTCTCCACACCCATGACTGTGTGGCTAGGCACAGCTCAAATGCCATCTATAAATTTTCAATGTTACAATCATTGTTTGCAGAATTTCAGATGGTGACGAAAGGGCATACAGGAGCAAGATATACCAATTAGTTGAGTGGTGTCACAGCAACAACCTTGTACTCAACTCCTCTTACTTAATAAGTTTACAGATGTACCTAATAAAGTGGCCACAGAACGTACTGTATATGCAGATCAAAGCTGTTGCAAGAGAACCAAAACCGAAAGGAAAATGTGAAAATGGCCGGTCAAATCAGACAGTGTCTGTGGAAAGTTAATATTACATGTGGTAAGCTTATATCTAAAACAAAGAAAACAACTTTCCTGAAACTGGTGAACTCAGCACCTGAAATGTTCACTGTTTTCACTTCACATTTTCAGTACCTGTAGTTTTATCGATTTTCTAACTTAATACGTGTTTTCTTTTAATTATCGCCTGCATAGAATCCTTGGTGGATTGGTGGGGGCAGACTCAATGGGCCAAATGGACTAATTCTGCACCTAAACTTCTCATCTAGAACTTGACAAACCATCGATATTATACACAAGAGATTCTGCAGATACTGTAATTCTACAGCAATATACAGAAAATGCTGGAGGATCTCAGTAAGTCAGGCAGCATCCATGGAGAGTGAATAAACAGTCAATGTTCCAAACTGAGACTGTTCATCAGGACTGGAATGGAAGGGGACAGAAATAAAGATTATTTTATTTATCACATCATCGACGCGTACAGTGAAATGCCTCATTTGAGTCAATGCCCAACTCAGTCTGGGCAGCCTGCAAGTGTCACTGTGCTTCTGCTGCCAACAAACCTCACCCATTGTGGATTTACTAACCCATAAATCTGTGGAGTGTGGGAGGAAACCGGAACAGCTAGAGGAAACTCACATGGTAACGGGAAGAATATATAAACTTCTTACAGGGAATGGAAGGAAGTGAACCCTGATTTTACAGTTGGCATTGTTTTGGGCCAATCTACTGAGTTCTTTCAGCATTTTTGTGAATTCTCTCCTTCTTAATCAGGCTCCTTCCCTCTTCCTTCCCAGTCCTGATGAAGAGTTTCAGCCCAAAACGTCAACTCTTCACTTCCCTCCATACATGCTACTGATATCCTCCAGAATTTTGTGTGACATAGAGTCTTAGAAAAGTACAGCACAGAAGCAGGTCCTTTGGTCCATCTAGTCTGTGCCTAGCTATTTGAACTGTCTATTCCCATTGTTCTGCACTGGGACATAGCCCTCCATACCCCTACCATCCATAAGAACATTAGAAATAGAAGCAGGAGTAAGCCATCTAGCCATCGAGCCTGACTGATCTGACCATGGACTCATCTCCACCTACCTGCCTTTTCCCCATAACCCTTAATTACCCCACTATGCAAAAATCTATCCAACCTTGTATTAAATATATTTACTGAGGTAGCCTCCATTGCTTCATTGTGCAGAGAATTCCACAGATCCACCATTCTCTGGGAAATGCAGTTCCTCCTCGTCTCTGTCCTAAATTTACTCCCCTGAATCTGGTAGTTCTAGTCCCACCTACATGTGGAAACAACTTTTGTGCCCCTAGCTTATCTATCCCTTTCAGAATTCTATATGTTTCTATAAGTTCTCCTCTCAGCCTTCTGAATTCCAGCGAGTACAGTCCCAGGCGACTCAATCTGCCTTCATTGTCTAAACCCATCATCTCTGGAATCAACCTGGTGTTCCTATCCGAACTTCTCTTCAGTGGTGAAATCAAGCTCATATGCCCCACTTGTGTTGCCATAGAAGCCACATCGCAATTTTATCCATTCCTTCAAACATCTTTTAAAATGTTGCTGTTGTGTCAGATTAACCCTCTTTATAGTCTAAGAGTTCAGTAGGAAATATGAGTGTTGACATGCATAGAAATACAACTACATATTTCTTTGAACCAATGTTATTTTTTTAGAAAACTTTGCTAAGTAGCTGTGCTCAGGTTAAGGAGAATAAGCATTAGAACAACAAATATACATTAGTGTGCAAAGGTCTTAGGCACATATATATAGCTAGGGTACCTAAGACTTTTGCACAGTACTGTAGTAATTTTATGTATTGCACTGTACTCCTGCTGCAAAAAAAACACACAAAATTCATGATCTATGTGAGTGATGATAAACCTGACTCTGATAAAGGTCTCTATTGTGGACTGAGAGTGGGAAGGGGGATAGAGATAGGGTGCAACAAGAGGCACCCCTTGTAATAATGTTCAGTGAGCCACAGAGAATCTGGATTTACCAACAAGTAACTTTCATTGTCTCAGCCAATAAGCACAAGGACTCCCAAGCTAACTACCTGTGTGCACCTTACCAGAATCCCTGACCCTCCATGAACAGTCAATGAAGAGAAAAGGTATTACTCCGGAAAGGAATCTACGCTGACCAGGCATTTCTTGTGGTTCTGATCTCCACGTGTCCATGGGGGTCCTCCTTATTCGCGATGGTTGGTCTCTGGTTACTGGAGAGTTATCACCTCTATCACTGGCATTTGTTGTTTTGTGGCAGCAGTACATTGCAATGCATAATAATAAAAAAATATAAGTTACAGTAAGAAGTATATAAAAAATAGAAAATTGAATTAAATAAGTAGTTTAAAAAGAGAGGGGAAACAGTACTGAGGTTGTGTTTATGGGTTCATTGTCCATTCAGAAATCTGATGGTGCAGGGGAAGAAGCTGTTCCTGAAACATTAAGTGTGGGTCTTCAGGCTCTTGTACCTGCTCCCTGAAGATAGCAATGAGAAGAAGGCATGTTCTGGGTAATGGGGTGATGGCTGAGTAAAAAGCCCTAGTTCTCCAAACCTACCCTTATAAGACGTGCTCTCTAATTCAGTCAGCATCCCGGTGAATCTCCTCTCCATCCTCTAAAGTTTCATCCTTTCTATAATGGGGCAAATAGAACGGAACACAACACTCTAAATGTGGTCTAATCAGGGTTTTATAGAGCTGCAACATTACCTTGTGGCTATTGAACTCAGTCCCCTGAATAATGAAGGCCAAAACACCATACACTTTCTCAATAACCCCATGTGAGATAGAACCACAGTTATAAAGCATGGAAACAGGCCCTTCGGCCCAACTGGTCCATGCTGACCACAGCATCCTCCCTGCTAGTCCCAGCTCCCTGCGTTCAGCCCATAACCTTCAAGCCCTTCCCCTCCATATATCTATCCAAATGCCTCTTAAATCTTGTAATTATACCTGCCTTAACCTCGTCCTCTGGCCCCTTGTTCCAGATACTCATGCCCCTCTCTATAAAAGAAACTTCACATTTCTCCCCTCTTTTCTTGCATCTGTACTCTCTAGTTTTTGATTCCCCTCTCTGAGGAAAGATCTATGACTGCTCACCTTATCCGTACCCATCATGATTGATTTAAACCTCTATGAGGTCACCCCTCTTTCTTCTGTGCTGCACTCTGCCAACCTCCGCTATAACTCAGGCCCTCCAGTCCAGGTAGCACCATGGTAGATCTCTTCTCCAGTGTGACAATGTCTCTCAGCAAACTGCACTTGTACTTCCAGGTCCTTCTGTTCCACAACACTGAGCACTGCACTTCCAATCACTATACAAGTCTGGTTCGACTGCCCAAAATGCATTACATACAGGTTAGGATTACGATGCTGTGGACAAGCTCTGATGACGCCTGAAACATGATGGCACTTGCGGACACTGCAGCTGAAGTACTGTCAATGTGACATACAATTCAAAGTGCATAATTGGTAAATTGGCTTATTATAGTCACATGTAGCAACATACAGGGAAAATCCTGTCTTGCACAATGTTCATACAGACCAATTCATTACAACAGTGCATTGAGACAGTACAAGGGAAAATAATTACAGAGCGCAGAGTAAATTGTAGCAGTTAGAGAGAAAGTGCATTACAGGTAGACAAAATGGTGCAATTCATAATGAGGTAGATTGTGAGGAAAGCAGTCGATCTTAGCCAATTAGTGGACTACTCATGTTGTCTTATAACAGAAGCTTTATGGATGGCAGGGTGGAGATATGTCTCAACCAAAGAAGGAGTACGGTGCTCCTTCCCTCCACAAGCCTGCAGGTCTCCCTTGAGCAAGATGTAGCACCTGTTTAGCTCCCCACTCCCCTTGATTACGGTCACGTGAAGCCATGGAAGGGGGTGGTGGTTGGTAGTATGAGGAGCTGGAGCACCACATATCCTGGTTATGTGACCACTGACGCCAGGCAGACAATTGCAGAAGAGTATTGATAGTGGCTGGGGTCACCCATATTGTAAAAACACCGACCAGAAGAAGGCAATGGCAAATCGCTTCTGTAGAAAAATTTGCCAAGAACAATCATGGTCATGGAAAGACCATGACCCACATCATACGACACAGCACTTGATGATGATGATGATGATGATAGAAAGCATCTTTGAGCCTGGTGGTACATGCTTTTAGACTTCTGTATCTTCTGCCTAATTGGGTGTCTAGGGTGGGAGGGGTCTTTGATTACACTGGATGCTTTACTAAGGCAGTGAGAAGTTTAGATAAATTCCATGGAGAGGAGGATGTGCTGAGCTGCCTCCACAGCTCTCTGAGGGTTTTTTATGGTAACATGATGCTCTCTATGGTGCATTGATAAAATTAGAGTCATAGAATCATAGAAAAATACAGTACAAAAACAGGCTCTTTGGCCCATCTAGTGGTGATAGCATTTAAACCATTTCCACACTCTCACCACCCTCTATGTGAAGAAGTTTCCCCTCATGTTCCCCTTAAACATTTCACCTTTCACCCTTAACCCATGACCTCTAATTACGATCCCACCCAACCTCAGTGGAAAAAGCCTGCTTGCATTTACCCTATCTATACCTCTCATAATTTTGTATACCTCTATCAAATCTCCTCTCAATCTTCAAAATAAAGCATTAGCGAGGGTTATAAGGGACATGAGAAATTGCTTTAGCCTCCTGAGAAAGTAGAGGCATTGGTGTGTTGTCTTGTCCTTGACATCTGCGTGGTTAGACCAGGACAGAATACTAGAGTTAGTCACTCCCAGGAACACAAAGCTCTCAACCTGCTCAACCTCAGTACCCTTGATGTAAACAGGAGCATGTGCACTGCCCTCTTCTTCCTGATGTCAATGCCCAGCTTTTTGCTGACATTGAGGCAAAGGTTATTGCCATGACACCATGTCACTAAGCAATCCATCTCCTTTCTGTAGTCTGACTCACGGTTACTTGAGGTGATGGTAGGAAGGTCAGCCAGGACAATAACTTTATCAGGCAGGTTCAGGGTTGTAAGTGGTACAATTAGACAGGTTAATACATTTGGGCAGGTTAACATAATTAGGCAAATTGACAGAGCTAGGCAGGTTTAGCGAGGTTGTGGTTTCATAAGCCAGGACAACTTGATCTTCTTTTGCAATAAGATATATCACCGTGATCCAGTGGCTAGCAACTATCTATGAATGTGAACACCAGGATCCCTCTGTTCCTCCACACTGCTAAGAATGCTGCCATTAACCCTGTATTTATTCTGCCTTCAAATTCAATCTTCCAAAGTGAATTACCTCACATTCTGGATTGGACTAGTTGCTGAACATTTCCGGTATTTACTGCTTTTATTCCATATTTCCAGCTTCTGCAGCCTTTCTGATTTTCAGTTGACACAGACGCGCGCACAGGCACACACATACGCATACACACACCGTGGGCTAGGAGCTAGATGTGAAATTGCAGCTAAAGTGAATGTGTGTTTGTTATTGGGTGGAGGAGGAGGGTGGTGGGTATTGGATGCATGAAGTACCAGACGCAAACAGTGCAAATCCAGAATCAGGTTTAATAACAGCATAAAATTTGTTGTTTTCTGGCAGCAGTAAGGTGCAATAAGTAGCAATAAGAAATATTAAACAAACAAGCAGCGCAAAGAGAAAGCAAAACAGTGAGGTAGTGTTCATGGGTTCATGGACTGCTTAGGAATCTGAGGGTGGAGGGGAAGAAGTTGCTCCTAATTATTAAAAAAGACTAAATTGCAATAGTAACTATATATATGTGTGTGTGTGTGTGTGTGTGATGATGGTGTCTGTCTGTCTCGAAGGACAATGGAGTAACTGGCACTGGAGTGACTTCTCCAGGGCCTGGGCGGAAGGTATAGAGATCCTGAGATGCCCAATCTTCAAGATCCCCCCCTCGGCCTTGCCAGTGTAGTCCAAAGGAAAGCTCGTGAAGCAATACGTTTGGCACCAGCCTGGGCTGCAGGAGCTACCGGAAAGATGTTCTGTGACGTCCAGCCGCCTCTGGAGTTCTACTTCAGATTTTATGTTTAGGTTTAGTCCCGTAGCCTCTGTCTCTCCAAGGCTGCCCACAAGGCAGTGGGGCTATTTACCCATAGCTGGGGATCTGGTTCACGAGCACCAGGGTGTGTCCACAGTGCTGGTGAGCCTGCGTGCTACCTCCTCCCCATCCTTTGTATTTAGACTGAGTCCGAAAGGAGCTCAGTTTCCGTGTGCTGCCAGTGGGGAGGTACTACGTGAAGCTAGCTGTTGGAGAGGCTAGGTACTGAGAGACTTCAGCAAATTAGAAAAAAATTGTGAGGTAGTGTTCATGGGTTCATTGTCCATTCAGAAATTTGATGGCGTAGGGGAAGAAGCTCTTCCTAAAACATTGAGTGTGAGTCTTTAGGCTCCTGAATCTCAACCCTGATGGTAGTAATGAGAACTGGGTATGTCCTGGGTGATGAAGGTCTTCATGATGGATGCTGCCTTTTTGAGGCATCGCCTTTTGAAGATGTCCTCGATGCTGGGGAGACAAGCGCCAGTGATGGAGCTGGCTGTGTTTGCAACCTTCTGCAGCTTTTTCCAAGCCTGTGCAGTGGCCCCTCCATACCAGATGGTGACGCAACCAGTAAGAATGATCTCCACGGTATATCTGTCAAAATTTGCTAGAGTCTTTGGTGTCATACCAAATCTCCTCAAGCTCCTAATGAAATACAGTGCTGACTTGCCCAATTACAGGGAATTGCAATTGCATCAGGGAAATTCACAGAATCTCCTGGAGGATCACAGCTGATATGCACAGCAAACAGTATGCGGTCCTGGAAACTGCATTCAAAATGCAAGAAATCCTACACTGTGAGCTTGTAAAACAACATTTCCCACTGAGACTGCAGCATAAATTGAAGACTAATTTGAAATGGGCTAAACAGAAGTGGCATGTTGCCGCCGCAGAATGACGTACTGTCTGTACAGGCACCGATGCAAAGGATCGGAAAGAATGCAGAATGTTGCAAGCTCAGCCAGCTCCATCATGGGCACTAGCCTCCCCAGCACTGGTGACATCGTCAAAGGGCATTGAGTCAAGTCAAGTTTATTGTTATTTAACTATATACATGTATACCATGAAACAAGAAAACATTTCTCATGACCAAGGTGTAAAGCACAGTAGTACAAATAATACTCAGTAACTTGGGAAAATAATGATAAAATCTATGGATGAATTACACAGAGATAAATAAAGTGCATAAATTAAATATTGTAGGGTATGGAACATATTAACGGGTGACAGTTTCTTTCAAAATTTCTATTGATTTCTATATAGAGGAATACAGAGTCCAAGAGAATACATATTATGAAACAAAATAAAAATATAATAATACCAGATACAGTATATTGAACCACATTAATGAACTCCTTACTCTATATTCATATAGATTAGATTAATTCGTATGTTAGAATATTAACATTTTTATTAAAAAAAAGATCTACACCCACTACCAAAGTCGAAGCTGTTTTGGAAAAAAAGGAAAAAAACCTTATCAGATAATAAAATATACTATTAACCAACCTCTGTACTTTAACAAAAAATCAAAGATTATGAAAATAATTTAAAAACGGCCCCCACAAATTTTGAAAATCTTGGTTAGATTCAGAAATTGAACAACAAATCTTTTCTAAATTTAGGCATGCCATAACATTCCATAACCACTGAGCATGATTAGGTGGAACAGCGTCCTTCCATTTAAACAAAAGTGCCCTTCTAGCCATAAGAGAGATAAAAGCCAGGATGTGCAAACGGTGACATTTTGAATGTGAATGTGGCTGGGAGTTAAGAAGCCTACTGGTCATCCTGACCGTTCTTGTTTTTATGCATCGGTGTCTCCTGTCTGATGGTAGAAAGTCAAAGAGGACACTGGATGGATGGGTGGAATCCGTAATAATACTAAGGGCCCTGCGTACATGGCAATCCTGAAAAAAGGTCCCAATGTGTGGTATAGTGAGACCCCCACGATCCTCTCAGCTGTTCTCACAGTCCTTTGTAGGGACTTCTGATCCGATGCTCGCCTGCTGCCATACCAGTTGGAGATGCAACTTGTCAGGATGCTCTCAATGGTGCTCCTGTAGAACTTAGTTAAGAGGGGGTGGGGGAGGGGGAGCCTTGCTTGCCTCAATCCCTTTAGGAAGTGGAGGTGCTGCTGTGCTCCTTACTCAGGGAGGCAGCATCCATCATTAAGGATCCTCACCACCCAGGACATGCCCTCTTCTCATTGCTACCATCAGGGAGGAGCTACAAGAGTCTAAAAACACACAATCAACATTTTAGGAACAACTTCTTCCACTCCACCCTCAGATTTCTAAGAGTTCATGATCCCATGGACACAACATCACTTTTTTGCTCTGCTCATTTGTTTAATTCTTAAAAACATAGAAACATAGAACACCTACAGCCCAATACAGGCCCTTCGACCCACAAAGCTGTGCCGAACATGTCCTTACCCTAGAAATTACCTAGGGTAACCTATATCCCTCTATTTTCCTAAGCTCCATTTACCTTTTCTTATTGAACTTATAGTCAGTATTGTATCATACTGCAGCTACAAAGCACAAATTTCACAACATAGAGTCATAGAGCACTGTAGCACAGAAACAGGCCCTTTAACCTACCTAGTCCATGCCGAACTATTATTCTGCCTTGTCCCATTGACCTGCACTTGGGTTATTGCGCCCCCCCCCCCATCCAAGTACCTGTCCAAATTTATTTTAAATGTTGAAATTGAACTCACATGCACCGCCTTCGTTAACATCTCATTCCACACTCTCAAGACCCTCTGAGTGAAGAAGTTGCCCCTTACATTCCCCTTAAACATTTCACCTTTCACACTTAACCCATGACCTCCAGTTTTAGTCTCACCCAACCTCAGCGGAAACATCTTGCATGCATTTACCCTACCAATACCCTTCACAGTGGGATAATAACTCATCCATGATTGAATAGTACCTTGAATTCCTTCTCTCATCTGAAGAAGTTTGTTAGAGTAACAAGCCAAACCTCCTTAATCTCCTGAGGAAGTAAAGACACTGGAAATTCCTAGTCGTCTGTTTCACTACTAGCACTTACCATGTTTAGTCTAGTCTAGTCTTTGTTACTCCTGGGATTTCTCTTTACATTTGGACATTGACATGGAGCGTTACCACAAGAAAGCAGCATCCACCATCCAGCCCGTTCCCTCTTCTCACTACTACCACTGGTCAGGAGGCTTGGAAAGCCTTAGGTCCCACACCACCAAGTTCAAATACAGTTATTACCCTACAACCAGTAGCTGCTGAACCAGTGTGGATAACTTCACTCAGCACAACTCTGAACTGATTCCACAACCTACAGACTCGCTCTCAAGGACTCTACAACTCATGTGCTTTTATTTGCACAGTTTGTCTTTTGCATATTGGTTTGTTTGTTGGTCATTGTTTACGTATTTTTTTTGTGTAAATTCTATTGTATTCGTTATTTTTTCCTGTAAATGGGTGGTAGGAACACCTTACACCCTCACTAAAGGAGGTGTAAGGTGCTCCTTCCCTCCACTAGCCTGCAGGTCACCCTTGGACAAAGTGTAGCCCCTGATTATCCCCTCCCCATCCCCCGATCAGGGTGAACTGAAACCATAAGACATAGGAGCAGAATTAGGCCGTCTGGCCCATTGAGTCTGCTCTGCCATTCAATCACGGCTGATCCTTTCTTTCCATCTTCTTCTTAACCGCAGTTCCCAGCCTTTTACCCGTAACCTGTGGTGCCATGTCCAATCAAGAACCTATCAATCTCTGCATTAAATACACCCAACAACCTGGCCTCCATAGCTGCTTGTGGCAACAAATTCTACAAATCCACCACCCTTTGGCTGAAGAAATTTCTCTGCTTCTCTGTTTTGAAAGGGTGCCCCTCTATCCTGAGGCTGTGCCCTCTTGTCCTAGACTCTCCTACCATGGGAAACATCCTTTCCACATCTACTCTGTCTAGACCTTTCAACATTTGAAAGGTTTCAGTGAGATCCCCCCTCATCCTTCTGAATTCCATCAAGTACAGACCCAGAGCCATCAAACGTTCCTCATATGATAGCCCTTTCATTCCTGGAATCATCCTTGTGAACCTCCTCTGGACCTTCTCCAATGCCAGCACATCTTTTCTAAGGTGAGGGGCCCAAAACTGTTCACAATACTCAAGGTGAGGCCTCATCAGTGCCTTAGAAAGCCTCAGCATCACATCCTTGAAACCATGGGAGCAGGTGCTGGATGGTCGTATGAGCAGCTGGTCTATATCACAAGCCCTGGTTATATGACCACTGACACCAGGAAAACAATCTCTGAAGAGTATTGATAATGGCTGGGGTCACCAGTCTTGTAAAGACACTGCCCAGAAAAAGGTAATGGCAAACCACTTCTGTAGAAAAATTTGCCAAAGACAATCATGGTCATGTCCATGATCACTTGCTTCATACAAACGGCATATAATGATGCTGAAATGCCTGCAAGAAAATTAATCTCAAGTTTGTATATGGTAATGATAATAAATTTACTTTGAACTTTGAACTAAATTTCTGCTGAGCAGGGAAATAGGGAGAAGGGATAACATTCAAGAGTAGAAATTGGTTTGGTCCATTGTCAAGCCCAGATCTGTTCATCCACTGTCTGTGTCAGGGCCAACTCACAATTGCTTCTCAAGCCTCCTTTACGCTCTGGTGCAAGTTGGCACCATCTGTCATCTCCATTGGCAGCTCAGGCAAATTGGTAAATCAGTTTATCTACCAGTCACATCTACCAGGGTCCAGTGAAAAGCTTGTCTTGCATAGTGCTCATACAGTCATAGTTATAGTCATACTTTATTGATCCCGAGGGAAATTGGTTAACATCAACAGATCACATCATTGCACAGTGCTTTGAGATAGAACAAGACAAAACACTAACAGAAATGCAGAATATAGTGTTACAGATGCAGAGAATGTAAAGTGCAGGTAAACAGAAGTTGCAAGGTCATAACAAGTTGATTGTGGGGGTCAAGATTCCGTCTTGTCATACTAGGGAACCATTCAAGAGTCTGATAACAGTGGTATAGAATTTGTCATTGAGCCTGGTGGTACGTGCTTTCAGGCTTTTGTATCTTCTGCCTGATGGGAGGGGGGAGAAGAAAGAATGTCCAGAGTGGGTGGGGTCTTGTCCTCTGATATTAGCAACAGTGAGGTTGCTTTACACGTGCTAATGAGAATGGGTCACAAGTTCATTGTTTTCTTCCCATCGTTTGAAATCAGAGGGAAAAGGCTGAGTAAAACTTTGGAGAGTACATTGTAGATGAAATGGTATTACTCCACTCTGGAGAATGAGAATCTTTGTTGTGAACAATAACCATTGATGCAAAAGGTAGAAACATGGGATTTGAGTTGAAGAGCTGTGAGGTAATGTTGCAGTTCTACAAAACCGCACTTGGAATATTGTGTTTGGCTGTAGTCACCTCATTATAAGAAGGATGTGGAAGGTTTAGAGAAGGCGATTGGAGGAAAGTATAGTGAAGATGTCAGAAGTAAGTTTTTGTACACAGAGATTGGTGAGTCGGTGGAATGTGCTGCCAGCGGTACGAAATTCTTAGATAGTCAAGTGGATGATAGAAAGATGGAGGGCTATGTAGGAAGGAAGGGATAAATTGATCTTACAGTAGGTTAAAAGGTTGGCACAACATCATGGGCTGAAGGGCCTGTACTGTGTTCTACGTTTATGTTCTATGTCAAAGCAATGTTGTATGACTCTTTCATTCCAGATTTCAATCAGTTTGGAAGTTTCATCTGTTACTGAACAGGTTCATTGGTAATTTGGTTTATTGGTGTCACATCTAACGGGATACAGTGATATATCTGACTTGCATACCATCCATACAGATCTCTCCTGGCTCCACATACGGACAATCACATTGATCCTTAAAGAGCCCTATTCTGTCCCTTGTCATCATTCTGCTCTTAATATACTTAACGAAACCCCTAGGATTGTCTGCCAAAGCTATCTAATGTCCTCTTTTTGTGCTCCTAATTTCACTCAAGTGTAAAACATCTCTTATACTTCTCAGGGGATTTGCTTGATTCCTGCTGCCTCCTTTTTCCTGATCAGAGCCTCAATATCCCTCGTGAATCAGGGGTCCCGAGCCCTTTTAGCTTTTTCGTCATTCTAAGAGGAACACCTTGGTGCCGAACACTTCATGTGTCACTTTTAAAAATCTGCCACCTAGCACATGTCTCTTCATCTGCTAACACCCAGTGTAGCAGCTCCTTGGGAGACAATCCGAAACCGCTCCGAGACCGAGTGAGGGAATTTACATTGTGTGACGTGCTTCCAATTAACTGAGCTCCAAATTGAGAAAAGTACATCCGATTCTTTATTACAAAACCAGCAAAGACGAACAATCAAAGATAGCAATAAAAACTAAGAAAACTAGCATAGCGACAGTGAAATTGGCAGTCAACAAAAAATATCCATTCCCTACTCGCCCACTCTCTCACTAAACTAACGGAGCAAAGGGTGAAGACATAACTATCCTCATTTACTTCTACCCACGTGACAAAATAACCTGTAATAAAAATGCACAACACAAAATACAATACAGACAGACAGAAAATAGATACATCCAGGTAAACAAATGCCTAACTCCCAATACTTTGGGAGTTAACTTCCAACTCTTAATGCTTTACAAGTTCGTATCTAATGGTACTGTTTCAAAACTAGCCTCAACCCAATTTAGGACTATTTTTTGTCTACAGCTATTTTAAAGTTACGGACACTGGTCATAATAGAGTTGTTGCGCACATGTGTGTTAGCCTTCATTCATCGGAGGATTGAATTCAAGACACACGAGGTAATGCTGCAGCTCTATAAAACTCTGGTTAGGCCACAGCTGGAATATTGTGCTCAGTCTGTGTGCATCATTATAGGAGGATGTCAAGGAAAGGCTACAGAGGAGATTTACCACATGGGTGAAAGAAAACTGGAGGGCTATGGGGGAAGGAATGGTTAGTTAGATTGATCTTGGAGTAGGTTAAAGGGTCAGCACAAAATCGTGAGCTGAAGGGCAACAGTTCTATGTTCTATAGTTCACTGACTTGCCAAATTCAACCACTTGCCAAGCCTCATTTCCCACTAGGCCTCCTCTCTAGTAGGGCCATCTATCTACCTTTTGCTTCAGAAAACTATACTGGACACATTTAACAAACTCAGACTGTAGAGGGTACATTGCAATGCAAATTCATTTGAAACCAATAGAAGACAACTAAAAAAGTCATAAGGAGAGAAAAGATGAAAATATTTAAGCTCGCCAATATTGCAAAACAGAATACAAAGTTCAAAGTAAAATTACACCCTATCCTCGTTATATGCAGGGGATACGTTCCTCGAAGTTGACACATAATGTGAATAATTATTTAAATGGAGAAAATAGGGATGCATTCTTGAGGGCTTCCTAAATATGTCTTATCTGTAATTTATTCACATTTTCATACCAATACGACACAAAAGCAGTACCACAAGGCAACATTTGTATTATATTTCATCAATTTAAGGTAATATTCAACGTAATAAATCATAGAAAGTTAACATACTCGGGTGTACAGTACTCACCAACAGTGGCAGGTGTGTTTGCTCCGGGAGATGAGTGGTTGTTGTGGTGTCGGGCAGCTGTACATGGATGAGGTGGATGGTTGTGTGTCGTCAGGATCATCAAGGACAGCAAGGGGTGAAGGAAGACTCACAGAACTCTCAGTACTGCTGGTAGCAGGAGATGACACTGGTTTGAAGAAAGTGGTGAGGGTTGTTTGCTTGGCAGCATTTTGTTTTTCAGCATAAATTTGCTTGTAGGGAAGAAGGGTTGACGGCAGGGAACGACTGAAATGCTGACTTCGTTCTAAACTTGGGTCCATGTCCATCGCCATTTGTGCCAAGTGTTCTGCAGCCTTAAAAAATTCTGCCAGTTGCTTCAGAGTGGAAGACCTGACCTCTTTCCAGGATTCATCAGTGTTGTTGATGGCATGCCTGATGTTGAAAGACTTCCACCATTCCCTCACTGTTGGTAAACTCCCGGGATTTTCAAAATTGTCTGTTGCTTGCAGCATCTGAGAGGCAATTCGCCGTAAAAAATACGCCTTGAATGTGGATATCACACCTTGGTCGAGTGGTTGAATTGACGATGTTGTGTTAGACGGCAGGAAAAGCAATGTTATGTTAGGATGAATGCTGTCCATATGTTTAGGATGGGCTGGCGCATTGTCAAGCAACAAAAGAACTTTAAAGGCAAGGTTCTGTTCCCGGCAGTAGCATTCAGCCTCAACAGCAAAATGATTAGCAGACCAATCTTCAAAGATTTGACCAGTGACCGATGCTTTCTTGTTAGCTGCCCAGTAGACAGGAAGCATATTCATACTCAAACCCGTAAGAGCACGGGGGTTTAGTGAATGGTAAACTAAGAGAGGCTTTATCTTACAGTCTCCTTCGGCATTGGAACACATAAGCAAAGTCAATCTATCCTTTGCTGCCTTGAAACCTGATGCAGTTTTTTCACCCTTACTTATGTAAGTGTATTTCGGCATACGCTTCCAAAAAAGCCCGGTTTCGTCTGCATTAAACACCTGCTTTGGTGTGATGCCTAACTCAGCTACCATATCCCGCAACTGCACAAAGTAGCGTCCCAGAGCCGTGTTACCTTCACCTGATGCTGCCCAGTTTATAATTTCCAACTTTTTTTCCAAGTATTAAAGCAGTTCTCTGCTGCTTGGCTGATGGCCCAGGACTTGACATCGGACGCTTAGGAGGCATAGTTAAATACTTCAAGCACAAAATCACTGCACCATAGCTAAAAACACAAAAGTTTAAGAGCGCAAGATCGCACATCCATACGTTGCCAAAACCAATGCAAGACTGGCGGGAGTGAGACTGTGAGGCGTGCGGGAAAGCAGTGCTCCTCGCATAACTGTGAGCTTTGGACGCATATAACGAGAAGCTGGTAGAAATAGGTTCCTCGCATAACTGTGAATCCGCATTGTCTGAAGACGCATATAACGAGGATAGGGTGTATTGTCAAAGTACATGTGTGTCACCATATACAACCCTGAGATTCATTTTCTTGTGGGCATACTCAATAAAGCTATAACAGGATCAATGAAATACTGCACCAACTAGGACGTGCGAAAGGCAACAAACTGCAAATACAAAAAGAAAGACGTAGTGATAATAAATAAGGAGATGAAGAGTCTTTGAAAGTGAGTCCATAGGTTGTGGGGACAGGCCAAATTTCTTTAGCCTCCCGAGGAACTAGAGGCATTGGTGAGCTTTTTGACCATAACATCAATGTGGTTTTTTTTCAGATATATAAAAAGAGAGGTGAGAGTGGTACAAAACTGCAGGGAAATGATGCTGGAGAGGTAGTAATTGGAATGAACCCCTTGTGGTAGCTGAAGAGTTTGTGAAGGTATTAGTAACAATCTTTCAAGAATCACTAGGTTCTTCACGGTATCCGTGCCGGATCATGGTTTCTGTTGGACAAATCCTTCATCATCTTTTCTAGCTTCTTTCATTTCATTGTTCATCTTGTGCCTCATCAAATAGTTTAGCATAGACTGGATGGGCTGAACGGCCTGATTCTGTGCTGCACTTTTCTATGACTCTATCTCTGTTACACTTCCCTGAAATGTTAATAGTTACAAAAGTGACCCAACTGTATATCTTTGTTCTGAACAAACTGAAATCTTTAACTTTTTTTTGTTTTGTGGTCATGTACTTTTCTGTTAAAAAACCATCTGCAAATAAAATTTTAAAGAGAAGGCCTAAAGCAGAGCTGCTGTAGATCAGACTGTAAACTTACTTTGCATTGTTTGGGAATTCTGTAAAATTATGTGTCATTCGCCCTTTCCATAAAAATTAAATATGTTTACTTCTATTTATCTAATCTTAAATAAAATAACAAATTGAGTGCTGAAGCTCAGCAGCAGTCATTAAGAAACATTGTTTGGTATGACCATGTCAAGTTTATTGTCCGATACACAAGTATGTATGCACAGTCACGATGAAAAATGTACTTGCCGTAGCATCACAGGCACATCATACTGCGTAAGCAGAATTCACAAGAATCAAAGCATCTGTCCTAGGACCAGCACGTGACTGCCATTACAAAGAAGGCATGACAGTACACCTACTTTCTTAGAAGTTTGTGCAGATTTGGCATGTCATCTAAAACTTTGACGGTCTTCTGTGGATGCTCAGTGGTTGCATCATGGCCTTTCAAGGAGACACCAATGTCCAAGAATGGAAACCCGACCAAAAGTGGTGCATGCAGCCCAGTCCATCACAGGAAAAGCCCTTCCTGCCATGAAGTACATCTACAAGGAGCGGTACCAAAATAAAGGACCCCCACCATTCAGGCCATGCTGTCTTCTCACTGCTGCCATCGGGAAGGAGTTACAGGTGTCTTAGCTGCCACACCACCAGGTTCAGGTGCATTTATTACCCTCCAGCCATCAGGCTCCTGATCCAGTGTAGATAACTTCACTCACTTCAACTCTGAACTGATTCCACAACTCGCTTTAAGCACTTTACAACTCATGTTCTCAGTTTTGCTTGTTTGTTTATTTACTTCTTCTTCTTATTATTATTATTATTATATTTTTACTTTTTTCTCAGCTGAAATTGTAAGATCTGAGGTACACTCATTTCTCAATTGCTAGGAATTTCAGGACTCTTCAAGTGGTGTTTAGTATTGTGGCTTTCTGAAGATTTATATAAATATTACTGTGTAGCCCTAATTTTTTACACAATAGTGTAGTGACTTTGGGATGATACCAGTCATAGATATTACCATTAGGACAATGTATACCTTGATCATGTTCCATAGTCTTTCAATTTCCTCTTTTAATTCAGCACATTTCTGGTGTTTTTCACTTATTGATTTCTGTATGTTGTGTGTGTTTGGAATGACTATATCTATTAAGTAAGGTTTTCTTGCCTCCTTATCCTGTAATATTATATCTGGATGGATATTGTGGATTATTCTATAGAGTCATAGAGAAGTACAGCACAGAAACAGGCCCTTCAGCCATTTAAACTGCCTACTCCCATCAACCTGCACCGGGACCATAGCTTTCCATACCCCTACCATCCATGTACCTATCCGAACTTCTCTTAAACTTTGAAATTGAGCTTGCATGCACCTCTTGTGCTGGCAGCTCATTCCACACTCTCATGACCCTCTTGAGTGAAGAGGTTTCTCCTCATGTTACCATTAAACATTTCACCTTTCACCCTTAACCCATAACCTCTAATTGTAGTCCCATCCAACCTCAGTGGGAAAAGCCTGTTTGTACCTACCCTATCCATACCCCTCATAATTTTGTATAACTCTATCAAATCTCTCCTCAAGTTTCTACGTTCCAAGGAGTACATTCCTAACCTATTCAATCTTTCCTTAGGACTCAGGTCCTCCAGTCCTGCCAACATCTTTGTAAATTTTCTCTGGATCCTTTCAACCTTATTTACATATTTCCTGTTGGTAGGTGACCCAAACTGCACGCTATACTCCAAATTAAGCCTCACTAATGTCTAATAGAACTTCAACATAACATCCCTTCTCCTGTACTCCATTCTTTGATTTATGAAGGCCAAGGTGCCAAAAGCTTTCTTTACAACCCTATCTACTTGTGACGCCACTTTCAATGAATTATGGACCTGTATTCCTAGATCTCTTTGATATACTACACTCCTCAGTGCCCTACCGTTCACTGTGTAAGACCTACCCTAGTCTCGCACTTGTCTGCATTAAATTCCATCTACCATTCTTCCAGCTGGTCCAGATCCTGCTGCAAGCTCTGATAGTATTCCTCGCTGTCCACTACACCCACAATCTTGGTGTCATCTGTAAATTTGTTGATTCCGTTAACCATGTTATCATCCAGATCATTTGTTCTTTCCAGTCAATCCTGATAGCTGATTGCCTGTTGCTCAAAACCCCAAAATGCTGTGAGTCTCTGCCTTATCTACTCAGTCGGCAAACCTGAATGAGCTATGTCGTCTCAGGCTTCGGATTTCGGATTGGCCGCTGCTCAAAAGATAGCCTGTAATAATGGATCATCAATATTATTATTTGATTTTTTTGTATCTGCACAGTTTGTATTTTGCATATTAGTTGTTTTTCTGTCTTTAGTTTTTCATTAATTCTATTGTATTTCTTGAAAATGAATCACTGGGGCAAATATCGTGGCATATACGTATTTTGATAATAAAGTTACTGAAACCCCTTACCTCGCACAAAATCTAACAGATTGCCCACCCGGAACATGGCAGCTGAAACATCAAAAACCCCAAACCCCCAACACCCTCTCTCACACACAGAAATACAGCAACAAGAACATTGGACCCCAAATCCCTAACCCCTCCGTCACACACAAAGTAACATATCGCCCACCCACCAATCAGCAACAAGACAGAAAACTCAAAACTGCAGGGGAGCAATATAAACTACAGTTCAATAATCACATAAATCTCAGAATTTCGAAACCATCCTCCCGTCAGCATTGAGGAGGGCGGCCGCATGAAGTCAGTCCTTCCGTGAAGAGCAACCACCACGTCGGGTCTGAACGCCACCAACTACCACTGACCTCCTCCGCATTCGCCTCAGATCTTCAGCCTTCCTCGACACTTTGAAATAGAGTCAGTTATGGCCCCACGCCCCGTCTCTGGTCTTCTCTACGAGGCAGGTCGTGCTCCTGGTCCTCTCCAGGGACAGCAGAGTGCTAGGTCATTTGATCAAATTCCAAACCGCACATCACAGGCTCCAATGGTTTCTGAAAGGAAATCAAGACAAAAAGAACAAGCAGAAGACGTAGAGAGAGTGAGATAATTGAAGAGATAGGCTAACTGGGAGATGTCGCCCAAGGAATCGTTATTCGCTGGCACCATCTTGATCGGAGGATGGTGATGAATCGGAGGGAGAATGAAGATCTAGCTAAGGGGTGCACATCAACAATCTTTCACTCAATCTCAGCAAAACCAAGCAGCTGATTATTGACTTCAGAAGGAGGAAGCTGGAAGTCCATGAGCCAGTCCTCGTCGGAGGATCAGAGGTGGAGAGGGTCAGCAATTTTAAATTCCTCAGTGTTATTATTTCAGAGAGCCTGTGCTGGGCCAGCACATAGGTGCAATTACAAAGAAGGCACGGCAACATAACTACTTCTCTAGGAGCTTGCAAAGATTCGGAGTGCCAACTAATACTTTGATAAACAAGAGAAAATCTGCAGATGCCGGAAATCAAAGCATTACACACAAAATGCTGGAGAACTCAGCATCCAACCTGATGGCATGATTATTGAATTCTTGAACTTCCAGTAATGCCCCCCACTTCACCTTTCCCCATTCCCATTTCCCTCTCTCACCTTATCTCCTTACCTGCCCATCACCTCCCTCTGGTGCTCCTCCTCCTTCCCTTTCTTCCATGGTCTTCTGTCCTCTGCTCTCCTATCCGATTTCCCCTTCTCCAGCCCTTTATCTCTTTCACCAATTGACTTCCCAGCATCCCCCCCCCCCCTCAGTCTTATCTATCTCCTATGACTTTGTACTTCTTCCCTTCCTCCCCCCATTTTCTTACTCTGACTTCTAATCTCCTTTTTCCAATCCTGATGAAGGGTCTCAGCCCGAAACGTCAACTGTACTCTTTTCCATAGAATTGAATTGGATTGAATTGACCTCATTACTTACATCCTTCATATACATGAGGAGTAAAAATCTTTACATTACATCTCTGTCTAAATGTGCAATGTGCAATTATAGTAATTTATAATAAGTATTATGTATTATGTACAACAGGACAGCCAATATAACATAGAAATACAGTTGTGTCAGCATGAATTAAGCAGTCTGATGGCCTGGTGGAAGAAGCTGTCCTGGAGCCTGTTGGTCCTGGCTTTTATGCTGCGGTACTGTTTCCCCGATGTTAGCAGCTGGAACAGTTTGTGGTTGGCGTGACTCAGGTCCCCAATGATCCTTTGGGCCCTTTTTATACACCTGTCTTTGTAAATATCCTGAATAGTGGTAAGCTCACATCTACAGATGCGCTGGGCTGTCCGCACCACTCTCTGCAGAGTCCTGCGATTGAGGGAAGTACAGTTCCCATACCAGGCAGTGATGCAGTCAGTCAGGATGCTCTCAATTGTGCCCCTATAGAAAGTTCTTAGGATTTAGTCATAGCCATAGTCATAGTCATAGTCATGCTTTATTGATCCCAGGGGGAAATTGGTTTTTGTTACAGTTGCACCATAAATAATAAATAGTAATAGAACCATAAATAGTTAAATAGTAATATATAAATTATGCCAGTAAATTATGAAATAAGTCCAGGACCAGCCTATTGGCACAGGGTGTCTGACCCTCCAAGGGAGGAGTTGTAAAGTTTGATGGCCACAGGCAGGAATGACTTCCTATGACGCTCAGTGTTACATCTCGGTGGAATGAGTCTCTGGCTGAATGTACTCCTGTGCCCACCCAGTACATTATGTAGTGGAAGGGAGACATTGACCAAGATGGCATGCAACTTAGACAGCATCCTCTTTTCAGACACCACCGTCAGAGAGTCCAGTTCCATTCCCACAACATCACTGGCCTTGTGAATAAGTTTGTTGATTCTGTTGGTGTCTGCTACCCTCAGCCTGCTGCCCCAGCACACAACAGCA
This sequence comes from Mobula birostris, assembly GCF_030028105.1. Classification (NCBI taxonomy): domain Eukaryota; kingdom Metazoa; phylum Chordata; class Chondrichthyes; order Myliobatiformes; family Myliobatidae; genus Mobula; species Mobula birostris. Next base: position 10,554,251 of record NC_092370.1, read on the forward strand.
AACATGATAACACTGGCCACCACAGATTCATAGAACATCCTCAGCATCATCCGGCAGATGTTAAAGGACCTCAGTCTCCTCAGGAAATAGAGACGGCTCTGACCCTTCTTGTAGACAGCCTCAGTGTTCTTTGACCAGTCCAGTTTATTGTCAATTCGTATCCCCAGGTATTTGTAATCCTCCACCATGTCCACACTGACCCCCTGGATGGAAACAGGGGTCACCGGTACCTTAGCTCTCCTCAGGTCTACCACCAGCTCCTTAGTCTTTTTCACGTTAAGCTGCAGATAATTCTGCTCACACCATGTGACAAAGTTTCCTACAGTAGCCCTGTACTCAACCTCATCTCCCTTGCTGATGCATCCAACTATGGCAGAGTCATCCGAAAACTTCTGAAGATGACAAGACTCAGTGCAGTAGTTGAAGTCCGAGGTGTAAATGGTGAAGAGAAAGGGAGACAAGACAGTCCCCTGTGGAGCCCCAGTGCTGCTGATCACTCTGTCGGACACACAGTGTTGCAAGCACACGTACTGTGGTCTGCCAGTCAGGTAATCAAGAATCCATGACACCAGGGGAGCATCCACCTGCATCGCTGTCAGCTTATCCCCCAGCAGAGCAGGGTGGACGGTGTTGAACGCACTGGAGAAGTCAAAAAAGGGCCATACCAAACTTCTTCAACCATCTGAGGTGAAAGAGGCGCTTTTGTGCCTTTTTCATCACACAGCCGGTATGTACAGACCACGTGAAGTTCTCGGTGATGCTTATGCCGAGGAACTTAAAGCAGTTCACCCTCTCAATCCTAGATCCATTGATGTTAACAGAGGTTAACCTTTCTCCATTCTTCCTGTAGTCCACAACCAGCTCCTTTGTTTTTGCGACATCAAGGGGAGAGGTTGTTTTCTTGACACCACTGTGTCAGGGTGATGACCTCCTCTGTTGGCTGCCTCATTATTATTTGAGATTAGGCGAGTCAGTGTAGTGTCATCAGCAAATTGGAGCTGTGGGTGGCGACGCAGTCATGAGTATACAGAAAGTAAAGTAGGAGGCTTAGTACACAGTCCTGAGGGGCACCTGTGTTGTGGGACAGAGGGGCAGAGGTGAGGGAGCCCACTCTTACCACCTGTTGGAGATCTGACAGGAAGTGCAGGATCCAGCTACACAAGGCAGGGTGAAGGCCGAGATCTCTGAGCTTCTTGTCAAGCCTGGAGGGAATTATGGTGTTGAATGCTAAACTGTAGTCCAAGAACAGCATTCTCACATAAGCATCCCTTGTCTCCAGATGTGTAAGGACAGTATGTAGAGCTGTGGTTATTGAGTCATCTGTTGATCGGTTGTGTTGCTAGGCAAATTGTAGGGGGTCCAGTGTGGGTGGCAGCAGGCTGCAGATGTAGTCCTTAACCAGCCTCTCAAAGCATTTGCTTATTATTGAGGTGAGTCTGACAGGACGCCAGTCGTTCAGACATGTTACCTTGGTCTTTTTAGGTACAGGGACAATGGTGGATGTTTTGAAACGGGAGGGCACTCTACACTGGGGAAGGGAGAGATTAAAAATGTCTGTAAACGCACCTGCCAGTTGTGCCGCGCACATCCTGAGCACTTGCCCTGTGATGCCGTCCGGTCCCGCGGCCTTGTGACTGTCATCCCATTGGAAACCCCTGCGTGCTTCGGCCTCAGAGATGACCAAGCTGCCTGCTGCGTCATCTGCAAGTCTCCTCAGGGGCTCAGTATTGGCGACAGCGAATCAAGTGAAAAAACATTTAGCTCATCTGGAAGATAGGTGTCGATGTTGGAAACTTCACTGCATTTAGCCTTGAAGTCTGCGATGGTGTGCAGACCATGCTATAAGCTGTGTGTGTTGTTGGTGGAGAGTTGAGTCTGAATCTTGTGTCTGTGTTGTTTCGCTGCCTTGATGACTTTGTACAGATCGTGGTTTCATCTCTTGAGTTCATGTTGATTACTGCCAATGTAAGCTTTGTCTCGCACGGTTAGTACTGCTCGTACAGAACTGTTGATCCAGGATTTCTGATTTGGGAAGATCTTGGCCAATTTCTGGGAGACAACATTCTCAATGCACTTCTGGATAAATCTCGTGACCCCTTTCGTGAACTTGGAGACATCCTTATCTTGGAAGACATTCCAGTCAACGTCATCAAAGCTGTGCTGCAGCATGAAAGCTGATTGGTCGGACCGACAGTGGACTGTTTTAACTGTGGTCGCCTCCTTTTTCAGCTTCTGCCTGTACTTTGGCACAGCAAAATGGAAGAGTGATCTGATTTTCCAAATGGAGTCGGAGGAGCGCTTTGTAAGCGTTGCGGAAGGGAGGGTAGCAGTGGTCGTGTATGCTGTCTCCCCGTGTGCTCACCTGGATGGGTTGGCAAAACTTCTGAGAGACTTTAGACTGCAACGCTCTTTTAAAGTCACCGGTGACGATGAAAGTAGCCTCTGGGTGTGCAGTCTCAGGGTGCTGATGGTCTCGTACAGTTCCTTGAGAGCCAGGTTGGTATCAGCCTGTGGCGGAATATACACAGCTGTGATAATAACAGTGTGAACTCCCTAGGCAGCCAGAAAGGTCTACGCAGCAGCACCAGGTACTCCAGATCCGGGGAACAAAAGGTTTTGAGGGCATGCACGTTCCGGGGGCCACACCAAGCATTATTGACCATAAAGCATACCCCGCCTCTTTTACTCTTCCCAGAGAGTTTTTTACACCTGTCCGCCTGGAACAGGGAGAACCCAGAGGACTCGATGGCATGATCTGGTATCTCCTCCATCAGCAAGGTCTCCACGAGGCACAAAACATTACATTCCTTTGTTTCCCACTGGTAGTAGATTCCGGCTCTCAGTTCGCACAGCTTATTGTCCAGCCTGCTTAGTTCCAACGTTTTGTGTGTGCTGCTCGTACTTTGACAAACTGCTGCAGATCATGTGGTGGAGAGTATATTGACTGGTTACATCACAGCCTGGTATGGAAATACCAACGCCCTTGAACGGAAGATTCGACAGAAAGTAGTGGATAATGGGTAAAGCCTTCTCCATTGGGCACATCTGCACAGAGGGTTACAGCAGGAAAGCAGCGTCAATCATCAGGGACCCCCACCACCCAGATCATGCTGTCTTCCCGCTGCTGCCATCGGGAAAGCAGTACAGGAGCCTCAGGACTCACCCCACCAGCTTCGGGAACAGTTACTACCCCTCAACCACCAGGCTCTTAAAACAGTGGGGATAATTTTGCTCAACTTCACTCACCCCAACACTGAAATGTTCCCACAACCTATGGGCTTACCTTCAAGGACTCTTCATCTGACTGTCTCATTATTTATTTGTTTGTTTGTTTATGTATTTGTGTGTTTATCTATTTATTTATAATGTCTCTCTCCCTCTTGTATTTGCTCAGTTTGTTGTCTTTTGTGCACTGGTTGTTCGCCTTTTTGAGTACAGTCTTCCATTGATTTTATTATGGTTCTTAGACTTACTGAGTATGCCTGCAAGGAAACAAATCTCAGGGTTATATATGGTGACACATATGTACTTTGATAATAAATTTACTTGAAACTTTGAGAATTAGGCCATTCAGCCCCTCAAATATGCTCTGCCTTTCCATCATGGCTGATTTATTTTCCCTCTGAACCTCATTCTGTCTACTCCCCATAGCCTTTGATGCCCTGACTATTGAAGAACCTTGCAATTGCCACCTTACATATACCCAATGACGTTGCCTCCACAAAAGTCTGTGGCAACGAATTCCACAGATTTGCCACCTCCTGGCTAAAGAAATTCCTCCATATCTCTGTTCTAATGGGATGTCCTCTATTCTGACTCTGTCCCCTCTGCTCCTAGAATCTCCAGCGTAGGAAACTTACTCTCCACATCCACTCTATCTAGGCCTTTCAATATTCAGTAGGCTTCAGTGAGATCCCCCATCGTTCTTCTAAACTCCAGCAGGTATAGGCCTAGACAGTCAAACAGTCCTCATCTCTTTCCCTGGATCATTCTCATGGAGCTCCTCTGGACCCTCTCCAGAGGATGCTGAACATTAATATCTTGCATCAGTGTGAACGTGTTACAGGGAACTTTGCAGTTGTCTACTAGATATGGGCCACTGAGCTCATTGGCACAGTAGGGTGTTTTCCCTGGAAAAACTTCCGGAGCATTCCATCATCCCTGCTTATAAGTTATTTTTAAAAATTTGGTAGCATTTGTTGAAGCATCAAAGAAAATATGTATTTTTCTGCCTGGTTGGTGGCAGGGTATGTTGGTGATATGGTTAGCGTGTTGCCTTTCTTCCAATTAAGAGTTCATGCTTGGCAGCATAGTGACTTCAAGAACAAGAACATAAGTGCTGGGTGCATTTTTAAAAGGGAAAGACAATTGCTTGTCAAAACTGTGTTTTAACCCTCTGAGAGGCCAAAGTGTTGGGAACAGCACTTGGCTGTTCTTCAAACAGCAAAAAAGTTTGTCAAACAATTTTTCAATATGCTAATAATGTTCTAATAGCAATGTTATGCACAACAAAATTCAAGATTCAATATTGCTTAATGTCATTTCCAGTACGCAAGTGTAAAGGAGAATGAAATAATTGTTACTTCAGACCTAAGCAACACAAAAAAAAACACAATAAGATGAAGAACACAAAAAAAAACCAATAACGAGTTAGACCGGCGGGAAGAATTTTTTAAAAAACAGCTCTATAGAGCGGGTGACGAAAAAGAGGGAGTCAAATTAGGGGGGCTTTGGCTCAGCGGGGCTTAGGCGATAACGGGGCAAGGCGAGGTAAGTTATTTGTGAAATATAGAAATACGAATTATGCCTGTGATGCTTGTGTTCTGTATTGGGTGTTGGATGTGGGATGTCTGGGAGACTTTCAGCCTCCTGGATGGCCACATCTGCGACAGGTGCGTTGAGCTCCAGCTCCTTAGGGACCACGTTAGGGAACTGGAGATGCAGCTTGCTCACCTTTGTCTGGTCAGGGAAAATGAGGAGGTGATACAGAGGAGCTACAGGTAAGTAGTCACACCAGGGACTCAGTGGGTAACAGTCAGGAGACAGAGGAGCAAGAGTCAGATACTAGAGAGTAGCCCAGGTATGTTCCAGTGAGACAGGGAAAGGATGGTAGAGTGCAGGAACCATAATGTACAAAGGATGTTGAAAATCTAGTCAAGAAGAAAAGAAAAGCTTACGAAAGGTTCAAAAAACTAGGTAATGACAGAGATCTAGAAATTTATAAGGCTAGCAGGAAGGAGCTTAAGAATAAAATTAGGAGAGCCAGAAGGGGCCATGAGAAGGCCTTCGCAAGCAGGATTCAGGAAAACCCCAAGGCATTCTACAAGTATGTGACGAGCAAGAGGATAAGACGTGAGAAAATAGGACCATTCAAGGGTGACAGTGGAAAAGTGCGTATGGAACCAGAGGAGATAGCGGAGGTACTTAATGAATACTTTGCTTCAGTATTCTCTACGGAAAAGTATCTTGGTGATTGTAGGGATGACTTACAGCGGACTGAAAAGCTTGAGCATATAGACATTAAGAAAAAGGATATGCTGGAGATTTTGGAAAGCATCAAGTTGGATAAGTCACCGGGACCAAATGAGATATGTCCCAGGCTACTGTGGGAGGCAAGGGAGGAGATTGCTGAGCCTCTAGCAATGATCTTTGCATCATCAATGGGGACGGGAGAGGTTCTGGAGAATTGGAGGGTTGCCGATGTTCCCTTATTCAAGAAAGGGAGTAGAGATAGTCCAGGAAATTATAGACCAGTGAGTCTTACTTCAGTGGTTAGTAAGTTGATGGAGAAGATCCTGAGAGACAGGTTTTATGAACAATTGGAGAGGTATAATATGATTAGGCCTAGTCAGCATGGCTTTGTGAAAGTCAGGTCGTTCCTTACGAGCCTGATTGAATTTTTTGAGGATGTGACTAAACACATCGATGAAGGTAGAGCCGTGGATGTAGTGTATATGGATTTCAGCAAGGCATTTGATAAGGTACCCCATGCAAGAGTTATTGAGAAAGTAAGGAGGCATGGGATCCAAGGGGACCTTGCTTTGTGGATCCAGAATTGGCTTGCCCACAGAAGGCAAAGAGTGGTTGTAGATGGGTCATATTCTGCATGGAGGTCAGTCACCAGTGGTCAGTGCCTCAGGGATCTGTTCTGGGACCCTTACTCCTTGTGATTTTTATAAATGACCTAGATGAGGAAGTGGAGGGATGGGTTAGTAAGTTTGCTGATGACACAAAGGTTGGAGGTGTTGTGGATAGTGTGGAGGGCTGTCAGAGGTTACAGCGGGTCATTGATAGGATGCAAAACTAGGCTGATAGGTGGCAGATGGAGTTCAACCCAGATACGTGTGAAGTGGTTCATTTTGGTAGGTCAAATATGATGGCAAAATATAGTATTAATGGTAAGACTCTTGGCAGTGTGGAGGATCAGAGGGATCTTGGGGTCCGAGTCCATAGGATGCTCAAAGCAGCTGCGCAGGTTGACTCTGTGGTTAAGAAGGCATATGGTGCATTGGCCTTCATTAATCGTGGGATTGAATTTAGGAGCCAAGAGGTAATGTTGCAGCTATATAGGACCCTGGTCAGACCCCACTTGGAGTACTGTGCTCATTTCTGGTTGCCTCACTACAGGAAGGAAGTGGAAGCTATAGAGAGGGTGCAGAGGAGATTTACAAGGATGATGCCTGGATTGGGGAGCATGCCTTATGAGAATAGGTTGAGTGAACTTGGCCTTTTCTCCTTGGAGTGACAGAGGATGAGAGGTGACCTGATAGAGGTGTATGAGATGATGAGAGGCATTGATCGTGTGGATAGTCAGAGGCTTTTTCCCAGGGCTGAAATGGTTGCCACAAGAGGGCACAGGTTTAAGGTGCTGGGGGGTAGGTACAGAGGAGATGTCAGGGGTAAGTTTTTTACTCAGAGAGTGATGAGTGCGTGGAATGGGCTGCCGGCAATGGTGGTGGAGGCGGATACGATAGGGTCTTTTAAAAGACTTTTGGATAGGTACACGGAGCTTAGAAAAATAGAGAGCTATGGGTAAGCCTAGTCATTTCTAAGGTAGGGACATGTTCAGCACAACTCTGCAGGTTGTGCTGCAGGTTTTTCTATGTTTCTATGTATAAGATGATGAGAGGCATTGATGGTGTGGATTGTCAGAGGCTTTTTCCCAGAGCTGAAATAGTTAACACGAGAGGACACAGTTTTAAGGTGCTTGGAAGTAGGTACAGAGATGTCGGGGTAAGTTTTTATGCAGAGAGTGGAGAGTACATGGAATGGGCTGCCGGCAATGGTGGTGGAGGCAGATACAATAGGGTCTTTTAAGAGACTCCTGAGTAGGTACATGGAGCTTAGAAAAATAGAGGGCTGTGGGTAACCCTAGGTAATTTCTAAAGTAAGTACATGTTTGGCACAGCATTGTGGGCCAAAGGGCCTGTATTGTGCTGTTGGTTTTCTATGTTCTATGTTCTATATCCTTTAAGAAAGCCATATGAAGAGACATCATCTATGAGCTGTTGATTGTGGTGTGTCCTCTGAATGCTTGGCCTGTATATATTGCCAGCCAGCTGATTGGACGTCATTTTGGAAATTCATTTATGCTGTGGAGCAGGAAATCTCGTCACTGACATAGTGGTCTGGAATTTTGCTGGCATTGGCTCACAACTAGGAAGCAGCCTGGCCCAATGAGTTCCTCCAGCATTTTGTGTGTGTTGCTTCAATTTGCAGATTTCCGCTAGTACGAGGTTTGGAGGTTTGTTTACAGAATTGTTCAAGGAAACCACACAAAGTAACTTGCATACGTACATAGATTGAACGTATGTCCATAAAGTGATGTTAGGTACAGGAGTGTCTGTACCATAAGACCATAAGACATAGGAGCCAAATTAGGCCATTCAGCCCATCGAGTCTGCTCTACCATTCCATCATGGCTGATCCTGGATCCCACTAAACCCCACACACCTGCCTTCTCGCCATAGCCCTTGAATTGAATTGACTTTATTTCTTACATCCTTCACATACATGAGGAGTAAAAATCTTTACATTACGTCTCTGTCTAAATATGATTTGTGCAATCATAGTACTTTATAACACTTTATAATAAATAGAACAGTGAATGTAATATAGAGTACACTCAAATCAGCGTGAGTTAATCAGTCTGATGGCCTGGTGGAAGAAGCTGTCCCGGAGCCTGATGGTCCTGGCTTTTATGCTGCATTTCCAAGGCTGTCAAGCTGAGGAGTTGTAGTGATAGTGGGGACAAGCTCCCACTACCCCAAAAGTGCTCCTCACGGCATGCACCTCAAATAGCCTCTGACAACCAAGTCCAACTCCTGTCCTTCTCGTGTGGCTTGGCCTCTAAGCCCGCGGAACTGTTTCTACTGACAGGAGAAGGGGCGAAGACAGGTCCTGGTGTCTGAAAACCAGTCCTTCGGGTAGATAGAGCTTGTCAGCCTGGGAAGGCAGTCCATCTAAGAGAGAGAAAACTCTGATTTCTAACTTCCGTTGCCTTGCGGCCATACCCACTCATGGGAAAGGCTTTGGGAGTAAACCCTGAGGACAAATCCAGAGCTGGAATCCCTAAGGAAGTCCGACGTTGCCTTCAACCTCATTCTGGCAACTCCTGCGATGACACTGGTGCCAAGCTGTATCAGCCCTTGCCCTTCCCTTGGACAACATCGGTGTCATGGAGAGGGGAGATTTGTTGCATGGGCAACTGCTGGTCTTCCATACAACATTGACCAGGCCTGTGCCCTAACCAGGCACAGATCCATGGTCTCGTGAGACTAATGGATGCCACCACCGTTTCCCGGATGGTAGCAGCTGGAATAGATTGTGGTTGGGTGACTCGGGTCCCCAGTGATCCTCTGGGCCCTTTTACACACCTGTCTCCATTCCTCCTGTCATCCAAAACCAGCTCCTTTGTTTTTGTGACATTGAGGGAGAGGTTGTTTCCTTGACACCACTGTGTCAGAGAGATGACTTCTTCCCTGTAGGCCACCTCGTTATTGTTTGAGATAAGGCCAATCAATGTAGTGTCAATGGCAAATTTAATTAGCAGATTAGAGCTGTGGGTGGCAACACAGTCATGAGTATACAGGGAGTAAAGGAGGTGACTCAGTACACAGCCCTGAAGGGCTCCTGTATTGAGGGTCAGAGAGGTGGAGGTGAGGGAGCCCACTCTTACCCTGATCGATCAAGCAACACTCAACTTCCACCTTAAATATATCAACAAACTTAGCCTCCACCACAGTCTGTGGCAGAGTATTCCACAGATTCACCACACTTTGGCTAAAAAAATTCCTCCTTACTATAAAAGGTTGCTCCTCAATTTTGAGGTTGTTCCCTCTAGTTTTGGATACCCCCACCATAGGAAATATCCTCTTCACATTCAACCTATGTAATCCTTTCAGCATTCAGTAGGTTTCAATGAGATTCCTCCTACATTCTTCTAAGTTCCAGTGAGTACTGGCCCAAAGCTGCCAAACACTCCTCATATGTTAACCCCTTCATTCCCAGAATCATCCTCGTGAACCTCCTTTGGACTCTCTCTGATGACAACACATGCTTTCTGAGATAGCAGACCCAAAACTGTTGACAATACCCCAACTGCAGCCTGACTAATGTCTTATAAAGCCTCAGCATTATCTCCTTGCTTTTATATTCTATTACCCCTGAAATAAATGCAAAACATTACATTTGCCTTCTTTACCACAGCCTCAACCTGTACATTAACCTTTTAGGAGTCTTGCACAAGGACTCCTAAGTCCCTCTGCACCTCTAATGTTTGAACCTTCTCTCCATTTAGATAGTAGTCCGCACTATTGTTCCTTTAACAAAAATGCATTTTCATACATTTCCGAACACCCTATTCCATCTGCCACTTTTTTGCCCATTCTGTCAATTTGTATAGGTCCTGATACAATCATATTGCTTGTTCAGCACTACCTACCCCTCCACCCATCTTCATATCATCTGCAAACTTTGCCACAAAGCCATCAATTCCATTATCTAAATCATTGACAAACAATGTGAAAAGCAGCAGGCCCAATACTGATTATTGAGGATCACCACTAGTCACTGACAGCCAACCAGAAAAGGCCCCTTTTATTCCCACTTGCTCCTTCCTGCCAGTCAACACTCCTCTTTCCATACCAATATCTTTCCTGTAACGCCATAGGATGTTATCTTGTTAAGCAGTCTTATGTGTGGCACCTTATCAAACGCCTTCTGAAAATCTAAGTAAATGACATCCACTGCCTCTCCTTTGTCCACCCTGCTTGTTATTTCCTCAAAGAATTCTTAACAGATTTGTCAGGCAAGATTTCCCTTTACAGAAAACATGCTGACTTTGACTTATTTTATAATTAGTCTCCAACACTTTTCCAACTCCTGAGTTTGGGCTAACTGGCCTATAATTTCCTTTCTTTTGCCTTCCTCCCTTCTTAAAGAGCGGAGTGACATTTGCAATCTTCTCGTCCTCTGGGACCTTGCCAAAGTCAAGTGATTCTTGAAAGATCATGACCATTGCATCCATTATCTCCTCAGCAACCTCTCTCAGGACTCTGGGATGTAGTTCCAGGTGACTTAACCACCTTAAGATCTTTGAATTTGGCTTCTTCCTTTGTAATAGCAATAGCACTCACTCCTGCACCCTGTTACTCATGGACCTCTGGCACACTGCTAGTAGCTTCCACAGTGAAGACAGATGCAAAGTACCCATTATGTTCATCTGCCATCTCTTTGTCCCCCATTACTACCTCACCAGTATCATTTTCCAGTGGTCCAATGTCAATTCTCACCTGCCTTTTATTGTTTATATAACTGAAAAAGATTTTGATATACTGCTTTATATTATTGGCTAATTTGCCCTCGTATTTCATCTTTTCCCTTCTTACAGCTTTTTTAGTTTCCTTTTGTTGGATTTTTAAAGCTTCCCAATCATCCAACTTCCCACTCCCTTTTGATACCTTATATGACCTTTCCTTTGCTTTTATGCAGTCATTAACTTCCTTTGTCAGTCATGGTTTCCTACCCCCGCCATTTGAGAACAACTTCTTCTGTGGGACATATCTATCCTGCACCTTGCGAACTACTCCCAGAAACTCCAGCCATCTCTGCTCTGCCGTCATCCCCACCAGTATCTTCCTCTAATCCACCCGGGGAAGCTCCTCTCTCATACCTCTGAAATTCACTTTATTCCATTGTGACTTAAGATTCTCCCTCTCAAATTGCAGAATGAATTCAATCATATTATGATCACTGTCTCCTAAGGGTTCCTTTATGCTACGCTCCCTAATATGATCTGGGTTATTACACAGCACCCAATTTAAAATAGCCTTTCTTCCAGTAGGCTCAAGCATATGCTGCTCTAAACACCCATCTCTTAGGCATTCAACAAATTCCCTCTCTTATGATCCAACACCAACCAATTTTCCATTATAATTGTGACCTTAGTTTTATTGCGTGCCTTTTCCAGCTCCCTTTGCAATCTCAGCCCCAAATCTTGGCTACTATTTGGAGCCTATATATGATTCCCATAATGTTTTTTTTACTCTTGCAGTTTCTTAACTCCACCCACAAAGGTTCAACATTCTCTGTCCCAATGTTACCTCTTTACAAAGATGTAATTTCATCTCTTACCAACAGAGCCACACCACCGCCTATGCCTTCCTGCCTGTCCTTTCAATACAAAGCATACCCTTTGATGTTAAGCTCTCAACTATGGCCACGACTGAATGAAGCCGACAACATCATACCGACCAATCTGTAACTGCATTGCGAGTTCATCCACCTTATTCTGAATGTTACGTGCATTTAAATACAAAACCTTCAGCCCTGCAGTCTTTGCCCTTTTTAATTTTGTACATAAGGTGTCTGCAGGAAGTGATAAAGTAGTGGTAGTTGGGGGGGGTTGTGGAGGGGTGGGTTAGTCAGTGGAGGTGTTGATCAGCCTTTCTGTTTGGGGAAAATAACTGTTTTTGAGACTGGTGGTCCTGGTGTGGATGTTACGTAGCCTCCTCCCTGATGGGAGTGAGACAGACAGTCCATGAGCAGTGTGGGTGGAATCCTTCATGATGTTATGGCCCTTCTCTGGCACCTTTCCGTAGGCTGGTGCTGGTAATGCATTGGGCAGTTTTGACTGCATTGGGCAGTAAAGCCTTCTTGCCTGCAGCAGTACAGTGATGCAGCTTGTTAGGATGCTCTCCACTGTGCACCTGTAGAAGGACGTGAGTATAGATGTGCATAGTCCAGCTTTCTTCAGCCTCCTCTGAAAGTAGAACATTGATAAACTTTCCATATTGTGTTCTAGGAATATTCTGTTTATTGGGGGAACGAAACTATGCTTCAGTGTTATAATTCTCCATTCATGCAGGAGAATTGACTGATGATGAAGTAACTGGAATTTTAATTAAACAAAGCACTGCTTTTCTCATTTCCCATCACAATTCCTTCACTGTGGTTACTAATTGGGTTACACACTATTTCAAGTTCCACAGCTTTCTATTTGTGTCCCAATAATCACCATCTCATTTTGAGTGAGGTCTGGAGGTAGACAATAGTTTCAATAGAGGTTGAATAACTTGTGTCCTAATAGGCACACATCTTAATATAAACACCATGGGGCTACGTTGAACTTATTCAATAAGGCTGTGAGTATGAGATTGAAGGAAATTTGTAATTTTAGTGCTCTCAGAGATGATTACTTGTTTCTCATCCAGATATTGTGGCTTTCTAATGCTTCGACCATGTCAAGGGTGACATTTATTTAATCGTATTGAAAGACCTTTGACTCTGTGCACTTCCAGAGATTTTGATGTTTTACACAGACTCAGTGGGCCAGATGCCCTCATTCTGCTCGTATGCCTTATGCTCGATGTTACAAAGAGCATAAGACAATGAGATATTAGGCCATTTGGCTCATCGAATCTGCTCTGTCATTCCATCATGGCTGATTCCTCTCAAACCCATTTTCCTGCCGGCTTCCTGTAACTTCTGACACCCGTACTAATCAAGAATCTATTCACCTCCGCTTCAAGTATACCCAATCACTCAGCCTGCGCAGCTGTCCATGCCAATGAATTCCAATTATTCACAACCCTGAAGAAAATCCTCCTCATCTCTGTTCTAAAAGGACATCCCTCTATATTGAGACTGTGCCCTCTGGTCCTAGGCTCCCACCATGGGAAATGTCCTCTCCACATCTACTCTATGTAGGCCTTTCAACATTCAAAATGTTTCAATGAGATCCCTCCTCATACAATAACCCTTTAATTCCCAGAATCATTCTTGTGAACCTCTTCTGAAGCCTCTCCAATGTCAGCACATCTTTTCTTAGATAAGGGGCCCAAAACTGCTCACAATACTCCAAGTACAGTCTGACCAATGCCTTATAAAGATCCAGCAATACACCCTTGTTTTTATATTCTAGTCCTTTCGAAATGAATGCATTTGCCTTCCTCACTACCGACTCAACTTGCAAGTTAACCTTGAGGGACTCCTGCACCTCAGGTTTTTGGATTTTCTCCCCATTTAGAAAATAGTTCATGCTTTTATTTCTTCTAACACAGTGCATGACCATACACCTCCTGATGCTGTATTCCATCTGCTACTTCTTTGCCCATTCTCAGCCCAAAACATCAAGTTTATTCATTTCCATAAATGCTGCCTGACCTGCTGAGTTCTTCCAGCATTTTGTGTGTGTTGCTTTGGATTTCCAGCATCTGTAGGCTTTCTTGCGTTTATGCAAAATAGTGAGGTAGTGTTCATGGGTTCATGAACTGTTCAGAAATCTGATGGAGTTCCTGAATTGTTGAGTGTGGGTATATCTTGGACAGTGAGGATCCTTAATGATGGATGCGACCTTCTTGATGCATTGCCATTTGGACATGTCTTGTTGCTAAGGAAGCTCGCGCCCACAATGGAAATGGTTGGGTTTACAACCCTCTGCAGCTTTTTCCGAGCCTGTGCATTACCGTATCATTACCAGACGGTGATGCAACCCAGTCAGAATGTCTTCCGCCATACATCTGCAGAAATTTGCTGGAGTCTTTGTTGACATACCAAATCACCTCAAACTCCTAATGGAATATGGTGCTGACCTGCCTTACTTATAATTGCATCAATATGTTGGGCCCGTTTATTTAACCAGTCTCTGATCTAATGTGAAACTACAACCATCTTCCTCCCTTTGTTAGTACTCAGCTCTTTTTGATTACTCCACAGGTCCTGCTGTCAGGTTCAGTGACTTCAAGATATCCAGTCCGAAGCCGCCACCTTTGACTGGACAGCACACCATCGAAGTACTAAAGACTATGCTGGGTTACAGTGATAACTTTATCAAGGAATTACTTGCGGCTGAGACAGTCACTCAGCATGAACTAAACTGAAGGCTAATCTATACAAGAAAACTGGTTTTGAGCTTTCTGAGATCAACCTCTTTCACACTTTAGATCTTTTACAATTGCATACAATAAATGAAGCAAGGTAAATTGAGCTCTAGATTGTTGTAAGGCTGTTCAGCCGTGTTTTCTGTAATGTAATTAGCCGCAGAGTGATCAATGAAGATATATAATATGTTCCTGGTGTGGACCTTCAAAGCTGGTGCCCTCAAGGCCATATAACATTGGAGCAAAATTAGGTCTTTTCAGCCCATCGAGTCTGCTCTGTCATTCCATCACAGCTCAATCCCATTCTCCTGCCTTCTCCCTGTAACCTTTGACGGCCTGACTAATCAAGAACATATCAACCTCCATTTTAAATATACTCAATGACTTGGCCTCCACAGATGTCTGTGGCAATGAATTCCACAGGTTCTCCACCCTCTGGCTAAAGAAATTCCACCTCATCTCTGTCCTAAAGGGATGCCTTTCTATTCTGAGTCTGTCCCTCTGGTAATAGATTCACCCACTATAGGAAACGTCCTCTCCACGTCCACTCTGGAAACATCCTCTCCATGTCCACTCTATCTTGGCCTTTCAATATTCCATAGGTTTCAATGAAATTCCCTCCTCATTCTTCTAAACTCCAACAAGTACAAGTCCAGAATGATCAAATGCTCCTCATATGTTAACCCATTCGTTCACAGGATCATTCTTATGAATCTCCTCTGGATCCTCTCCAATGCCAGTACATCCTTTCTTGGAGAAGGGGCCCAAAAGTGGATGGAATTCAAAATAGTTGTTCAGAAATCTTTAGACAAATGCCTTTGTAAAGGTATAGAATTGATGAATGTTGTGGTGTTTGACTTGTGCAAATTCAACCACATTAACTTGATGGAAATTGAACTTCTCCAAGCCAGTAACTTTTACTGACATGTGGGCTGAAATACAAAATGTCACTGATAATAACTGCAAGGCCACTTTGAACTTGCCAAAGTCCCAGTGCCAAACACTGCTCATAGAAAGCATAACCTCACTGCAAATGTATAAGATGATAAGAGGCAGAGATTGAGTGGACATATATTTATGGTGATCAGAGAAATGAGTGGGGGATGTCAAACGTAGTTGTTTTTAGAGGGCGGTAACTGCATGGAACACACTGCAAGGGGCGATAGTAGAGGTACATACATTAGGGCATTTAGATAATCACCTCTTAGATAAGCATGTGGATTAAAGGAAAATGGAGGGTTATGTGGGAGGGAAGGGTGAGATTGCTCTTGGGGTTAGCACATCATTCCACCACGGCTGATTTACTATCCGCTCATCCCCATTCGCCTGCCTTCTCCCCATAGCCTTTGACGCCCCAACTAATCAAGAATCTATCAACCTCCGCTTTAAATATACCCAATGACTCGACCTCCATAGCCATCGTGGCAACGGATTCCACAGGTTCACCACCTCTTGTGGCCAAAGGACCTGTACTATCCACTGCTGTGCTGTGTTCTAACACAACAGAACTAAAACTTCAATGACAATATGTCTTATTTTATAATGCAAATAAAAGCAATTGGGAAGAGTTTTTAAGAAGCTAATTTTGTACTTCCTTAATATGTTGAAAGTGAGCTGATAAAAATGTTAATATATCCCGCACTTCTTACTGGAATCAATTATCTACACTACAGAATGTAAATTGTTTATATTTCATAGTTTGGACAAGCCACAGATATTGTCTGAATAAACATTTCTATCTATTTTATGTGGCTTTCTTGATACAAACATTTCTGACTCATATGAAGAACCTTGAAGGAATGTAATGTTGAATGTCCATACTGGATCAGTTTGCAAATTTACTCCATAGTGTCACAACTTTGGCAGTGGCCGTTGAAATAACTTTAGAAGGAAGGCTGTGGGCACAAGTAAAGCATTTTTTTTGCATAGATGAGTTTGGTGTTGGAAGCTGTCCCAATAATAAATACCAAGTCATCCACCTAATTCACTGAATTAGTTCCGTGGGGTCAGAGGGGTTGGGGTGGAACACACGCACAAACCACTGGAGGAACTTAGGAGGTCAGACAGCATCTATGGAAATGAATAAAGAGTCAACGTTTGGCGAAAGGTTACAGCCCAAAGCATCAACTCTTTATTCTTCTCCTTAGATGCTGCCTGACCTGCTGAGTTCCTTCAGGATTTTGTGAGCATTACTCTGGATTTCTTCTGTGTTTATGGGTTGAGGATCGTTAAAGTTCCAGAGTTGTAATATTTCTTTCCTCGTAAACCTGGATTCGCTTGTGGTACTGAATCCCCAGCTCAAGGACAATACTCAGTGTGAGGATGGAAATTAAGTGCATAATGCAAGGTTAAATACACATTGCAAAGTTTTCAAGATTCAGGATTGTTTAGTGTCATTTCCAGTATACAGGTGTAAAAGAGAAAGAAATAATTGTTACCCTGGATCTGATGCAGCACAATAAGATCAAGAACATAATAATTAAAAAAACTGTAAATAGAAAGCAACACCCACAAAATGCTGGAGGAACTCAGCAGGTCAGGCAGCATCCATGGAAAAGAGTAAACAGTAAACGTTTCAGGCCGAGACCCTTCATCAGGACTGGAGAGGAAGGGGGAAGACACCAGAATAAAATGATGGGGGGGGGGAGGGGAGGAAGGTAGCTAGAAGATGATAGGTGAAGCCAGGTGGGTGGGAAAGGTAAACGGCTGGAGAAGAAAGAATCTGATAGGAGAGGAGAGTAGATCATAGGAGAAGGGGAAGGAGGAGGGGACTCAGGGGGAGGTGATAGGCTGCTGAGAAGAGGTAAGAGGCCAGAAAGGGCAATCAAAGAGGGGAGGGGAAGGGAATTTTTTTTTTAACCAGAAGGTGAAATCAATATTCATGTCATCAGGTTGGAGGCTACCCAGATGGAATATAAGGTGTTGCTCCTCCAGCCTGGGGGTGGTTTCATCTTGGTACATATACATAAGATAGCTTATATGCATAGATCATAGATTGATAAAGTGACACCAGGTATAGTAGTGTCTGTACATGGGTGACTAACAGGAAATGATGAAGCAGTGGTGGTTGGGGGAGTGAAGGCGTGGGTTAGCGGGTGGAGGTGTTGATCAGCCTTATTGCTTGGGGAAGGTAACTCTTTGTGAGTCTGGTGGTCCTGGCCTGGATGCCAAATAGCCTCCTCCCTGGCGTGAATGGACAAACAGTCCATGAGCAGGGTGTGTGGGATCCTTCATGGTATTATTGACCCTTTCCTGGCACCCTTCTGTATAAACGGCCATGATGGTGGGTTTACAAGCGCATTTGTCTCGAAGTAATTCCATATTTCCTCTTTCCCTTGAAACTATTTTCATTATCTGTGTTTGCAGAGATCTTTTAAACAGTGGAATCTTGTTCAAGGTGTTCGGGCTGCAATGAAATTCTCAATGAAATTTATCTTAACGGTACGAAGTCAATGACATTTTATTATGATACTTTGATTATCAAGCCCGATGTATTTAAATTTGTTTTAAAATAAAAAGCATTTGGAAGGTTCATCTGACAGTATTTTTTAAATATTCTGACGTCAATATGTTAGGCAGTGGTTTGTTTAGGATTAATTTTTCTGGCAAATAGTCTTGAATTAATACATTTATCAAGATGAATAAACAGAAAATAAGTACAAGAGAGACACAAGAGACGGCAGATGCTGGAATCTGGAGGAAAATCAAGTTGCTGTGTTCTGACCCAGACTTCTGTCTGTCCCTCTGCCTTCACAGGTTCTGCCTGACCTAATGAGACCTTCTGGCAGCTTGATTCTCTTCTTCACTCAAAATTTAAGTGGTTTAACTTGCAGAGCTTTACGTTACCTCCCACCTTTTCCAGCTGTTTCAACACATTCTGCAAAAAATTAGCTTTGCGGTACTGCTTGAATTGCAGTTGCAGTACCCTGTTGTGCAAAGCAGGGTCTCATTGACAGAAATCCCACTTAATGATGGGATCGTGGGATTGCCACGAGGAGTAATTGAGTCTTTCGGTTTATATTCTGGGTGTGGATTATTAAAGATGGTCACCAAGACATGTCCTGCAGTGTGATAGCCAAGGAGTACAGATAACAAGTTGGAGAAAGGCTCAGGCAAGTGAGAGACAGATAAAAGCTTTCAGGGAGGCAGATGTGGGAGAGAAAATCCCAGAAATTCTGCAGAATTATGGGAGACAAATGCTTGGGAATGTGGGAGAGAGAGACCCAGGAGTTTTTCAGGGGGAGTGTGGGAGAGGGGGGCTCCGGTGTTTTACAGGGGGAGTATGGGAGAGAGGGGCTTGGCTATTTTACAGGGGGAGTGTGGGGGAGAGAGATGGTCAAGAGTTTTAGGGGGAGTGTGGGAGAGAGATGGTCAGGAGTTTTAGGGAGGGTGTGGGAGAGAGAGGCTTGGCTTTTTTACAAGGGGACTGTGGGAGAGAGATGGTCAGGAGTTTTAGGGAGACTGGGAGAGAGAGTCTTGGCTGTTTTACAGGGGGAGTATGGGAGAGAGAGGCTCAGGAATTTTAGGGAGTGTGGGAGAGAGAGGCTCGGCTGTTTTACAGGGGGTGTGTGGGAAAGAGACACCCAGGAATTTTAGAGGGAATGTGGGAGCAAGAGGCCTGGGAGTTTTAGGGAGAATGTTGGAGAGAGAGATACCTCACGGACATTTTGGAAACAATGGGAAAGAAAAGCAATGGAGCTTGGTGGGGGGTGAGGGAGAAGTGCAGGTGAGATATATGCCCAGGAGCTCTGAGGGACATGTGTAAGGGACAGCCACAGGATGTCTGTGGGAACTGCAGACTGGAGAACTGCACGCCCAGCTCTGCAGCAAGTTACAATAAAATGTACCTGGCATGTGAAGTTTAAACAAAGAATTTTGATTGTGCCTACAATTAGATTACTAGTGGACTGGTTAATATTGGATAGCATGGTGAATGACTTAGTCTGTATGATTAAGGTAAAAAAAAATTTTAAGATCGCTCTGAAGTATGAGAGGATGTAAGATATAAAGTGAGGGTCATTTGCGAAACAATAAAAACTAGCCTTGCAGAATTTACAGCATGCTACCCAAAAATCAGGGAAGGGAAGATATTTCCGTTGGCTGAGGAAACTAGAACCAG
Organism: Mobula birostris; assembly: GCF_030028105.1. Lineage (NCBI taxonomy): Eukaryota > Metazoa > Chordata > Chondrichthyes > Myliobatiformes > Myliobatidae > Mobula > Mobula birostris. The sequence goes on from NC_092370.1 coordinate 10,573,751, forward strand.
TTTCAACAGTCTCAGAATAACTAGAATCAATGGCTTATATATATGAAATTTGTTGCTTGCTTTGTGACAGCACACAGTTACGATAAGTTAAAAAAATAAATAAGTGCGCGAAAGGTGAATAATGAGGTCGTTCTCACACTGGAGGAACTCAGCAGGTCGGGCAGTATCTGTGGAGGGGAATAACAGTCGACATGTCAGGCAGAGACCCTTCACTAGAACTCATAGGAATGCGTGGGATAGTAATCATGGGTTCACGGATTGCTCAGAAATCTGGTGATGGAGGGGAAGAAGCTGTTCCTAAAATGTTGAGTGTGCGCTTAAGGCTCCTGTTCCTCCTCCCTGCCGGTAGCAATGCGAAGAGGGCATGTCCTGGATGGTGAGGGTCCTTAATGATGGACACCACGTTTCTGAGGCATCACCTCTTCAGGATGTCCTCAATGGTGGGGGGGAGGCTTGTGCCCTTGATGGAGCCAGCTGAATCTACAACCCTCTGCAGCCTCTTGTGATTATAACACTTCTATGTTTATTTATTTACTCGTCTCAGATAAATTCAGTGAGAGCAAATTCTATTCTACATCTCAGGTTTTTGGGCAGCGTGCTGTAAACTTTATACGGGCAACTTTTTTTGTTCGGCAAACGACCCTAACTTGGGAGATGCCTATATTATACTGCACAGAGTATTCAGGTATTGAATACCTGAAACATGTGCTCAATATACATCCAATACAAACGGCTCTCAAATCTGTGGTGTTACCACTGTATAAATTAGGATTAATAAGATTCAAGGGTCAAGGACCAACTTTATTCACTATATATATATGTGTGTGAGAGAGAGAGAGAGAGAGGGAGCGGCTTCCGTCAGTCAGGGTCAAACATGGATATTGTGTCCTAGCTGTCTAGATATGCAAGTCTGAGCTGTACAATATGGAGAGCAAGCTGTTGCCCATGTAGCAAGCTCCCCCTCTCCATACATCTGATGAATCAAAAGGAACGGCAGAGGCCAATACAGTTGGCATCACAGGAGTTGCCAGTCAGTGTTGAACTCAATGTAAGACAGCTTTAGGAACTCCAGCTCTGGAGTATTCCGTCGGGGTTTACTCTCAAAGACTTCCCCATGAATGGGAATAGCTGCAAGGCAGCGGAGGCTCGAGATCAGAGTTTTCCTTCTCCGAGATGAGCTGCCAACCAGAGCTGATGAGCCTCATCTGCCCAAAGCGACTGGTTATAAGGCGCCAGTAACCCACCTTTGCCCCTTCTCCTGTCAGTAGAAATGGTTCCGCTGGACTTAGTTGTCAGAGGCTAAACACAAAATAATCTGCAGATGCTGGGGTCAAAGCAACACTCACAACACGCTGGAGGAACTCAGCAGGTCGGGCAGCATCCGTGGAAAAGATCGGTCGACGTTTCGGGCCGGAACCCTTCAACAGTCCTGACGAAGGGTTCCGGCCCGAAACGTTGACCGATCTTTTCCACGGATGCTGCCCGACCTGCTAAGTTCCTTCAGCGTGTTGTTGTCAGAGGCTGTTTGAGGTGCACGCCTTTGAGAGCATTTAATAGGTAGTGGGAGCTTATCCCCACCACCACCCCCAGCAATAAGAACTTCAGGGAACGTATTTACATGAATTAGGAATTTACTGCGGTGTGTTTGTGCAACATCCAACACCAAAAAAAATAAAGAATTTTATTATAAATCATGTTAGAGGTTAAAGTATGGATATGAAATAAAATCTGTATAAATACCAACATGTAGAACTGGGATGAGGAAAAATGTCTTTAGCCAAAACGTGATGAATCTGTGGAGATCATTGCCATAGGCGGCTGTGGAGGTGAAGTCACTGGGTATATTTAAAGCAGAGGTTGATATGTTCTTGATTAGTCAGGGCGTCAAAGGTTATGGGGAGAAGGCAGGAGAATGGGAATGACAGGGATAATAAATCAGCCATGATTGAATGGCGGAACAGACTCGATAGGCCAAATGGCCTAATTGTGCTCCTATGTCTTATGGACTAATGGTATTAACAATGTAAAGAGTATTATAAAACGTGGTTTAACATGTTCATAGAGTAGTACAGCGAAAGCAGTAATAGATGGAGGGGGTGGGAGAAGGGTTAACTAGAATGGTTGACCAGATTAACTGCCTGTAGAAAGAATCTTTTAAGATGGTGTGAAGTTTTTGTTTTAATAGCCTTATAGCGCTTTCCAGAAGGGAGCTGTGGAAAAAGACAATTTGTAGCATGGAAAGTGTCCACAATGATTTTCCTGCCTGAATCTTTGTCCCGGACATATATGAGTCCTTCAGTGATGGTAGACTGCAGCCAATGGCATCTTGTGGTGTGCAGGAGAACATCTCTGAATGTCGCAGTTTGAAGTGGATGGGCTACGGCTACAAGAGAACACGGATATATACTCAGTGGGCTCGTAGTTAGGTACAGAAGGTATAGTGGTATCACGAGACAACTACAAATTACCTTATTTTGGTGGAAAGAAAGTTTCAAGCCTAATGCCGTGATCATCGGCATTTTTTTAGCAATGAAATATTCTCAGTCTGAGTTTGCTATGACATACCAGCTATTGAACAACTTTGAAGTGCCTGTAAAGAAACTCTAGACCTTAAGAGTGTTTTGACCAGTCTAGATATTTATATAAATCTTTGGTATGTCTAGGAAATAAACATGGAATGCTCCCAGCAACTGATCTTATCATGTGGTTTCACAATAGTGACGGGAATCTACATCCCACCATGTATGTTCTTACAGTAGTTAACTCTAATTACATCAAATATAAAAAATAGGAACTGATTCCCAACCTTGATGCTAAAACCAAGTTATAATCAACAGAGGTAAGATTTTTTCTGGAGCCCTACAAGTATATTCTGCAACCAGCAGCCACAGAAGACCTCAGCCCATTCATTAAGCATGTACTCTTGATGTGCATGCACCACATATGATCATTTGAAAAAAAAATCATCCTATAATTTTGGCTTGTTAATTTCCTTTCTTTAAAATCATTTTCAGAACACTTATAGCCTGATTTTCTCCTTCAAAGGCAGTAAACAAATTCAGATTGAAAAGGAAAATAATTTCAGAAAGCTGACAGGACCTGATTGAATTCAAGTAAAAGATTACTCATTAAAAAAGCTGTCAGTCAAGTACATATTTCAATAAATTACAAAATCTATTTGAGTTAGACTGTAATATGATTATTCTGAATATGACTGCATCTAATATTCTACGCAATATTACGAAATAAAAAAGACAGTTTAATCTACATTCAGTCACCAGTTTATTAGGTATGCCTGTACACCTGCTCATTAATGCAAATATCTAATCAGCCAATCATGTAGCAGCAACTCAATGCGTAAAAGCATGCAGATATGGTGAAGAGGTTCAGTCGTTGTTCAGACCAAACATCAGAATGGGAAGAAATGGGATCTAAGTGACTTTGACTGTGGAATGATTGTTGGTGCCAGATGGGGTGGTTTGAGTATCTCAGAGACTGCTGATCTCCTGGGATTTTCACATACTACGAAACCCGAGTTTACAAGGAATGGTGTGATGAACAAAGAAACATCCAGTGAGTGGCAGTTCGGTCGGTGAAAATGCCTTGTCCTCAAGCTGTCAGGCAGGTGACAGTAACTCAGATAGCCATGTGTTACAACAGTGGTGTGCAGAAGAGCATCTCTGAATGCACAACACGCTGAATCTTGAAGTGGATGGGCTACGTCAGCAGAAGATAACAGCAGGTTCCACCCCTGTACCGAATAAAGTGGCCACTGAGTGTATTTTCCTGAAATCCTGGCTTTGGAGGCTGAAGGCTCAGCTGTCAGTGACAAAATGGCAGGCACACAGTGATCCAGTCTTCACCTACAGCGTCAAGCTGAGAGAGATAAAATGGAGGGTCAACTGAAAACAAAGAGAAATTTGTAGAAAATGACAAGATTTTCATATTGGGTAATGCAGTTTGAGGAAATGTCCATGAGAACAGGGCTGATGGGTGGAAGGGATTTAGTATTGGCTAGGATGAGTGCTTCCTTCCCTCAAACTTCAGTCTACCTTCCTTTGTCTATTTCCATCAGCATTATCATAAACATTCTTCTGATGCTGGAAATCTGGAGCAATGCACACAAGGTGTTGGATAAAATGGACGTCTTGGACTGAGACAATAGACAATAGGTGCAGGAGTAGGCCATTCAGCCCCTCGAGCCAGCACCGCCATTCACTGTGACCATGACTGATCATCCACAATCAGTACCCTGTTCCTGCCTTATCCCCATATCCCTTGACTCCGCTATCATTAATTCTATCTAATGCTTTCTTGAAAGCATCCAGAGATGCTTCTCATCCCCCTAAATTCCAATGTATACAACCCCAATTGCTCCAATCTTTCAACATATGACAGTCCCACCACCCCGGGAATTAACTTTGTGAACCTACGCTGCACTCCCTCAATGGCTAGAATGTCCTTCCTCAAATTTGGAGACCAAAACTGTACACAATACTCCAGGTGTAGTCTCACCAGGGCCCTGTACAACTGCAGAAGGACCTCTTTGCTCCTATACTCAACTCCCCTTGTTATGAAGGCCAACATGCCATTGGCTTTCTTCACTGCCTGCTGTTCCTGCATGCTTACTTTCAGTGACTGATGAACAAGGACACCTAGATCTCGTTGTACGAGACCCATGATCAGAACTGGAAAGGAATGAAGCAGATGCCAGAATACGAAGGTGGGGGGTGGGGAGAGGGGAAGAATACAAGGTGAGGTGGGTAAGTGGGGGAGGGGAGGGAGCTGGGAGGTGGTAGTGGGGGAGGGGAGGGAGCTGGGAGGTGGTAGGTGGGGAAAGGTAAAGGGCTGAAGAAGTAATCTGATTGGAGAGGACAGTGGACCATAGGAAAAAGGGAAGGACAGGGGTGCCAGGGGAGATGGCAGATGAGGAGAAGAGAAGGGGTAAGGGGGAGACAGAATGGAGAATGGAAAAAGAAAAGGGGGGGCAGGAGAAAACACTGCAAGTTAGAGAAATTGATGGTTATGCCATTAGGTTGGAGGCTATTCAGAGAGAGTACAAGGTGTTCTTCCTCCAACCTGAGAGTGGCCTCATTGTGACCGTAAAGGGGGCCAATAATGGGAATGGGAAGTTGAATTGGAATGGGTGACCGCCAGGTAATCCTGCCTCTTGTGGCAGGTGGAGTGAAGATGCTTCTCCAGTCTACGTAGTATCTCACCAAACAGAGTCAGAATCAGGTTTAATATCACTAGCGTATGTTAACGGCGGTGTGACAATGCAATATATAATAATAGCAAATAACTGAGTCAAATTAAATAAGTAGTGCAAGAATAGAAATAAAAAAGTAGTGAGGTAGTGTTGATGAGTTCAATGTCCATTTAGCAATTGGATGGCAGAGGAAGAAACTGTTCCTGAATTGTTGAGTGTGTGCCTTCTGGCTCCTGCACCTCCCTCCTGATGATAACAATGTGAAGAGGGCCTGTCCTGGGTGATGGAGGCCCTTAATGATGTAGAGGAGGCCATACCAGGAGCACTGGATACAGTAGATGACCCCAACAGATTCGTAGGTTGAGTGTCGCCTCACCTGCAAGGACTGTTTAGGGCACGGAATGGTGGTGATTGAGGAGTTGTAGAGGCAGGAGTAGTGCTTGTCCCATCTGCAGGGATAAATGCCCAGAGGGTATTCAATGGGGAGGGATGAGTGGACAAGGGAGTCATGTAGAGCGTGGTTCCTGTAAAAAGTGGAGTGGGCGTGGGGGAGATAAAGATGTGTTTAATGGTAAGATCCCATGGTAGAGAATGATGTGCTGGAAGCAGGGGCTCTGCAGTGGTAGATACGGTCAAAGGGAAACCCTAGCCCTGGTATGGTAGCTGGGGGATGGGGTGAGGGCAGATGTGCAGTAAATGGAGGAGATGCAGGTGAGGGCAGCATCAATGGTAGAGGAAGTAAAACCATGTTCTTTGAAGGAGAACATCTATGATGTTCTGGAATTGAAAGTATCTTCCTGGGAACAGATGCAGAAGAGAAGGAGGAACTAAGGGAAGGGAACAGCATTTTTACAAGTGACAGGGTGGGGAGAGGTATAGTTAAGATAGTCAGTAGGTTGATAAAAGATATCAGTAGTCAGTCTGCCTCCAGAGATGGAATCAGAGAGATTGAGAAATGAAGTGATTTTTTAAAATTGAATTGACTATTTTTCTTACATCCTTCACATATAAAAGGCATCCGTTAGTCTCACGAGACCATGGATCTGCGCCTGGAAAGTCTTCACTCTCCAGGGCGCAGGCCTGGGCAAGGTTGTATGGAAGACCGGCAGTTACCCATGCTGCAAGTCTCCCCTCTCCACGACACCAATGTTGTCCAAGGGAAGGGCATTAGGACCCATACAGCTTGGCACCAGTGTCGTCGCAGAGCAATGTGTGGTTAAGTGCCTTGCTCAAGGACACAACATGTTCCCTCAGCTGGGGCTCCAACTCACGACCTTCAGGTAGCTAGTCCAAACCTTTATGTTATGTCTCCATCTAAATGTGCAATGTGCAATTTATAGTAATTTGTAATTCATAGTATGTACAACAGGACAGTCAATATAACATAGAAGTGCAATTGTATTTGCTCTGGGGCAGCTTCTTCCACCAGGCCATCAGCGTGAATTAATCAGTCTGATTGCCTGGTGGAAGAAGCTGTCCCGGAGCCTGTTGGTCCTGGCTTATATGCTGCGGTACCGTTTCCCAGATGGTAGCAGCTGAAACAGTTTGTGGTTGGGGTGACCACACAGCCGGTACGTACAGACCACATGAGATCCTTGGTGATGTGTGTGCCGAGGGACTTAAAGCTGTTCACCCACTCAACCCCAGATCCATTGATGTCAATAGGGGTTAGCCGGTCTCCATTCCTCCTGTAGTCCACAACCAGCTCCTTTGTTTTTGCGACATTGAGGGAGAGGTTGTTTTCTTGACTGTGTCAGGGTGATGACTTCCTCTCTGTAGGCTGCCTCGTTATTATTTGAGATAAGACCAATCAATGCAGTATTGTCAGCAAATTTAATTAGCAGATTGGAGCTGTAGATGGCAACACAGTCATGGGTATACAGAGAGTAAAGGAGGGGCTTAGTACACAGCCCTGGGGGGGCTCCTGTTTTGAGGATCACAGTGGCAGAGGTGAGGGAGCCCACTCTTACCATCTGCCGGCGATCTGACAGGAAGTCAGAAAAACTGACAGAAAAACTTTTTCATCCAGAGAGTGGTGGAAATATGGAATGCTCTGCCCCAGAAGGCTGTGGAGGCCAAGTCTCTGGATGCTTTCAAAAAAGAAATGGATAGAGCTCTTAAAGATAGCAGAATCAAAGGTTATGAAGATAAGGCAGGAACTGGATACTGATTGTGGATGATCAGCCATGGTCACAGTGAATGGCGGTGCTGGCTCGAAGGGCCGAATGGCCTACTCCTGCACTATTGTCTATTGTCTATCGTCTATTGTCTAAGTCCAGGATCCAGCTGCACAAGGCAGGGTGAAGGCTGAGGTCTCTGAGCTTCTTGTCAAGCCTGGGGGGAATTATGGTGTTGAATGCTAAACTGTAGTCCAAGAACAACATTCTCACATAAGCATCCTTCTTCTCCAGATGTGTAAGGACAGTGTGTAGAGTTGTGGTTATTGTATCATCTGTTGGTCGGTTGTGTCGGTAGGTGAATTGTAGGGGGTCCAGTGCGGAAGGTAGCATGCTGCAGATGTAATCCTTGACCAGCCTCTCAAAGCATTTATTTTGAAATCAGAAATGGATCAAATGAATTTGAGGGCAGAGTGGAAGTTGGAGGCAAATTTGATGAAATCGATGAGCTCAAATGGGTGAATGAAACAGTGCCAATGCAGTTGTTGATATAACACAGTACAACATCGACGATGTTTTCACTATCAACATTATCCACTCTGTTTTCTTTCATACATTTATCAAGCCTCCCCTTGAATAATCTACATCAAAAGCCCTCATCACTGGCCCCCTTAACAATCTTTCAACTCTGTTGTTTGAAATCGGCTGGTTGAACAGAACTCTGGTACCCTTCCTCCTTCCCTTTCCTCTATGGTCCACTCTCCTCTCCAATCAGACTCTTCCTTCTTCAGCCCTTTACCTTTTCCACCTATCATCTCCCAGCTTCTTCCTTCATTCCCCCACCCACCTTCCCCTTCGCCTGATCTCACCTAACATCTGCCAGCTTGTACTCCTTCCCCTTCCTCCACCATCCATGCTGGCTTCTCCCCCTTCTTTTCCAGTCCTGATGAAGGATCTCAGACTGAAACTTCGACTGTTTATTTCCCTCCAAAGATGCTGTCTGACCTGCTGAGTTTCTCCAGCATTTTCTGTGTTTTGCACTCAAGACTTCCAGCACCTGCAGAATCTCTTGAGTTTATTAAAACTATGGTGAGTGGTTTATTTTTTATGTTACATGAAGTTTGCTTTCGTATTAATTATTTATTGTTGAATATTGCAGGATCAGTGGTGGTGTGGGAGAGGGAAACATTGGATAATTGTGCCATGGTGTTGCCATATCCTTAATGGCACCCACATACACATGCCCTCACTATTTATGCAAGGGGCTCAGTTATTATGATTATGAGAACACTCAGTCCTCTTTTATTGTCATTTAGAAATGCATACGTGCATTAAGAAATGATACAATGTTTCTCTGGAGTGATATCACAGAAAACAGAACAGACCAAAGACTAACACTGACACTGACAGAACCACATAATTATAACATATAGTTATAGCAGTGCAAAGCAATACCATAATTTGATGAAGAACAGCCCATGGGCACAGTAAAAAAAAAAGTCTCAAAGTCCCTAGTTGATCGACTCCCGAGTCCCCGATAGCAGGCGGCAAAAGGGAGAAACTCCCAGCCATAAACCTCCAGGCACCGTCAACTTGCCAATACCTTGGAAGCAGCCGACCACAACCGACACTGAGTCCATCCGTCCGAAAACTTCGAGCTTCTGACCGGCCTCTCCGATACAGCCTCCCGAGCGCCATCCTCTGCCAAGCGCCTTCAACCTCGCCCCGGCTGCTGAAACACGCAAAGCCGAGGATTTCGGGGTCTTCTGCTCCAGAGATTCCGGTTACCACACAGAAGCAGCGGCAGCGAAGCGGGCATTTCAGAAGTTTTCCAGATGTTCCTCCGTACTGTCACGTCCCTCTCCATCATATCAGGATTGTGCACGGTCCCCTACTTGACAGATAACAGACATCATCACCGAAATGGCCACACGCGCTGCCATCTTCTCCCTCCTCCCGGGAGTTATTGCTGTTTCTTGGGAGTGGGGGTTGCCTAAGGACTGACTTATGAATGTAGATTGGTTATTCCCCTCCATAGATGCTGCCTGACTCATGGAGTTCCTCCAGCACTTTGTGCATGTTACTCCAAATTATTTATGTTGCTTTCATGTTCCGACCATTTCCTCATTTGGTTCAAGCATTCTTGTCGTGTCTACTTTTAACATTAGTACTTCAGTAAGACCATTGAAGCAACTGATTCCCAAGCTAGTTTGGATTTGGAATGTCTGTCATTATCTGCCATTTCCCGATTCCCTGGAAGTATATCTATCCCTTTGTCTCGTGAAAGGCCATCTTGTCCTTCAACACTCCATCTCAAAGGTCAAAATTAAACGTAAGTTTATTATCAAAGTACATATATATCTCCATATACAACCCTGAGATTCATTCTCTTGTACGCATAACCATAATAGAATCAATGAAAGACTGCACCAGCAGGGCTGAAGGTCAGTGTGCAGTGGACAACAAACCGTGCTGCATCATTGTCTGGTATGTGGCGGGAGGTAGTACTACTGCATAAGATCGACGTAAGTTGCAGAGGCTTCTGACATCAGTCAGCTCCATCATGGGTACTAGCCTCCGCAGTATCCAAGACATCTTCAAGGAGGGGTGTCTTGGGAAAGCGGCATCCATCATTGATGGTCCTCACCACCCAGATCATATCCTCTTCACATTGTTACCATCGGGAAGGAGGTACAGAAGCCTGAAGGCACACGTTCAGCGATTCACGGGGCAGCTTCTTCCCCTCTGCCATTCGATTTCTAAATGGACACTACCTCACTGCTTCTTTATTTCTGTTTTTTTTTTGCATAACTTATTTTAACTTAATTTAATAGACATATATATACTTGTTATCATTATACTGCTGCTGTAAAGATAACAAATTTCACGACATATGGCAGTGATATTAAACCTGATTTTGAGCACATAGGTTATCATTCCAGTGATGGGGAAAGTGAAGTTGAGTGAAGTTATCCCCTTTGGTTCAAGAGCCTGATGGTTGAGGTGTAGTAACTGTTCCTGAACCTGGTGGTGTGGGTCCTGTGGCTCCTTTATCTTCTTCCTTGATGGCAGCAGCGAGAAGGAAGCATGTCCGGGATGGTGGGGGTCCCTGAAGATGGATGCTGTGCTCCATAGCCAGACATTCTCTTCAGCTCATTTTAACTGATTTTTCTCTGTCCTCTTACCTCCTAATACCCAATATTGTTATCTTCTCCTAATCTTTGTATGGCTTCTCTGCCTTACTATGTTTGCCTTTCTCAGTGTTATGTTTTATAACTTCAAAACGAACTAATTCAAAGGAAGACACGAGAGTCCAGGAATGCAGGCCAATCTTCATGCTTACTGTAAGTGAGGCATGCACTTATCACGTGGTAGTGTGATGACATATGCAACTTGTGTATTTTTACATAATACCCGTAATTAATTACTTAAATAACTAAGAATGCTGAATCAAACAACATATACACTGTACCAGATTACGCAAATATTACTGTAATATTAAATACACAACACTCACATTTGTTAAAGTCATCTTCCTCAGCCATTGGATTTTTGACCTTTCATTGTCTATGCCCTGGGCCTTACCACTTTCTCGTAAGGGAAAATGACTCCCACATCTCTTGAAGGACTTCTGTTTTTCATATCACAATTACAGTTGTTCCTCACTTGTTCCTCAGTAATATTCTCCCATATCCTGTGTTTTGTTCTTCTGACATAAGGTATACTTGCTTTGTTAATCAAGGCTGTAGCCCTTATGATGGGATTGAAGCTAACTGCAGAGTGATTCTTTAAACCCATCGATAATTCACATTCTCCTGGTACTGGTGATTAATTTTCATTGTTTGGTCAGCGTGGAATTGAGTACAGGAGATGGGATGTCATGTCGAAGTTGTTTAAGACATTGGTGAGGCCTAATCTGGAGTATTGTGTGCAGTTCTGGTCACCCACTTACAGGAAAGATGTACGTAAGTTTAAAGTGCACAGAGAAAATTACAAGGATATTGCTGGGTCTGGACAACCTGACTTATAGGCAGAGACTCAATAGGTTAGGGGTTTATTCCTTGGAACATAGAAGATTGAGGGGAGATTTGATAGAGGTATATAAAATTATAAGGGGTATAGATAGGGTAAATGCAAACAAGCTTTTCCCACTGAAGTTGGGTGGGACTACAACCAGAGGTCATGGGTTAAGAGTGAAAGGTGAAAAGTTTAAGGGGAAACTTCTTCACTCAGAGGGTCGTGAGAGTGTAGAATGAGCTGCCAGCACAGGTGGTGCATGCGAGCTCAATTTTAATGTTTAAGAGAAGTATGAATTAAATCATGACTCATCCATTTCCTAAATCCATCCATCTTTCTGGGTTCCATAATCCTTCTAGATGGGGAAAAGGAAAATGAGTTAGCACCCATTGCTTTTTAAACCATTAGACCATAAGACATAGGAGTAGAATTAGGCCATTTGGCCCATCAAGTCTGCTCTGATATTCCATTATGGTTGGTTCATTCATTATCCCTCTAAACCCCAATCTCCTGCCTTCTCCCCGTAGCCTTTAACCCCCCCCCCCTTAAGAACCTATCAACCTCTGCTTTAAATATAGCCAATGACTTGGCCTGCACAGCCATCTATAGTCATAGTCATAGTAATACTTTATTGATCCTGGGGGAAATTGGTTATCTGTGGTAATGAATTCCTCCAGTCGCTGGAGTTTAGCAAAAATGAAGGGTGGAGGATCTCATTGAAACCCACCAAATACTGAAAACCCTTATAGAGTGGGGGAAGTTGAGAACCAGAGAGCACAGCCTCACTTAGAATGGTAGCACGTCCCTTTGGAACAGAGATAAACTTAATTAACAGAAGATATTCTGCAGATGCTGGAAATCCAAAGTAACACACACAAAATGCTGAAGGAACTCAGCAGGCCAGGAGGCATCTACGGAAATGAATAAACAGTCGATGTTCCGGGCCAAGAAGGAGGAAGGTGCCAGACTAAAAAGCCGGAATGGGGTTGAGGGGAAGGAGGATAGCGAGAAGGTGATAGGTGAAGCCAAATCGGTGGGAATGTTAAGGTGCTGAAGAGGAAGGAATATGATAAGAGAGAGGAGTGGGCCATTGCAGAAAGGGAAGGAGGGACACCAGGAAGAGGTGATAGGGAGGTGAGAAGAGGGAAGAGGCCAGAGAGGGGAATAGAAAAAGAGGGAGTGTTTTTTTTTAACTAGAAGGAGAAATTGATATTCAGGTTAGAGGCTACCCAGACAGAATATAAGGGGTCACTCCTTCACCCTAACAGTGGCTTCAGTGTGGCACAAGAAGAGGCAATGGACCTACGTGTCAGAATAGGAATAGAAATTAAAATGGTCGGCCGCCAGGAAACTCCACTTCTGGTAGATGGAGTGGAGATGCTCGAAAAAGCAGTCCCCCAATTTACAACAGGTCTCAGCAATGTGGAGAAGGTTGGATCAGGAGCAGCAGATACAACAGGCAATCCCAAGAGATTTGCAAGTGAAGTGTTGCCTCACCTGGAAGGACCGTTTGGGGCACTGAATTGCATTGAGGGAGGAGGTGAATGGGAAGATGTGGCAATTTGAGCACTTGCAGAGATAAGTGCCGGGAGGGAAACTAGTGGGGAGGAATGAATGGATAAGGGAGTCACTGAGGGAGTGATCCACATGGAAAGTGGAAAGCAGGTGAGGGAGGAGGTAAAATGTGTTCGGTCCTAGGATCCCTTTGGAGATGGCAGAAATTGAGGAAGATGTTGTGTTGGACGCAGAGGCTCATGGGGTGCAGGTTATGCCAAGAGGAACTCGATCTCTGTTTAGGAGGCAAGAAGATATGGTGACTGCGGATGTCTGGGAAATGGAGGAGATGCAGGTGAGGGCAGCATCCATGGTGGAGGAAGGGAAACACCATACTTTGAAGAAGGAAGACATCCCTTGATGCCCTGGAAAGGAAAGCTTCATCCTGGGAACAGATGTGGTGGAGACAAAGGAACTGAGAAAAGGGAATAGCATTTTTACAGGAGACAGAGTGGGGAAGAGGTCTTGTCAAGATAGCCATGGGAACTGGTAGTTTATAAAAGTTGTTGGGAGACAATTTGTTTCCAGAGGTGGAGACAGAGAGATCAAGAAAGGGAAGGAAGGCATCAGAAATGAAGCAAGTGAATTTGAGCGCAGGGTGGAAGTTGGATGCGAAGTTTATTAAATTGACAAGCACTGCATGAGCGCACGAAGCTGCACCAATGCAGTGTCAAGTGTAGTGAAGGAAGAGTTGGGGATTACGGGGGAAGGCTTGAACAAAAAGCAAGGCATAACTGGGGCCCATGCAGGTGCCCATGGCTACCCCTTGGGTTTGGAGAAAGTGGGAAGAGCCGAAGGAGAAATCGTTGAGGGTGAGGACCAGCTCTGCCAGAGCGAGGAAGGTGACGATGGAGGGGAAGTGGTTAGTTCTTTTGTTGAGATAGAAGTGGAGAGCTTTAAGGCCTTCTTAATAGGGGATAGAATTTATAAGGACTGGACACCCTTGGTGAAAATGAACCTGTTGTGTGTTAAAACATAGAAAACATAGAAAATAGGTGCAGAAGTAGGCCATTCGGCCCTTCGAGCCTGCACCGCCATTTATTATGATCATGGCTGATCATCCAACTCAGAACACCGCCCCAGCCTTCCCTCCATACCCCCTGATCCCCGTAGCCACAAGGGCCATATCTAACTCCCTCTTAAATATAGCCAATCAACTGGCCTCAACTGTTTCCTGTGGCAGAGAATTCCACAGATTCACCACTCTCTGTGTGAAGAAGTTTTTCCTAATCTCGGTCCTAAAAGGCTTCCCCTCTATCTCAAACTGTGACCCCTCGTTCTGGACTTCCCCAACATCGGGAACAATCTTCCTGCATCTAGCCTGTCCAATCCCTTTAGGATCTTATACGTTTCAATCAGATCCCCCCTCAATCTTCTAAATTCCAACGAGTACAAGCCCAGTTCATCCAGTCTTTCTTCATATGAAAGTCCTGCCATCCCAGGAATCAATCTGGTGAACTTTCTCTGTACTCCCTCTATGGCAAGGATGTCTTTCCTCAGATTAGGGGACCAAAACTGCACACAATACTCCAGGTGTGGTCTCACCAAGGCCTTGTACAACTGCAGTAGTACCTCCCTGCTCCTGTACTCAAATCCTCTCGCTATAAATGCCAGCATACCATTCGCCTTTTTCACCGCCTGCTGTACCTGCATGCCCACTTTCAATGACTGGTGTATAATGACACCCAGGTCTCGTTGCACCTCCCCTTTTCCTGATCGGCCACCATTCAGATAATAATCTGTTTTCCTATTTTTGCCACCAAAGTGGATAACTTCACATTTATCCACATTAAATTGCATCTGCCATGAATTTGCCCACTCACCCAACCTATCCAAGTCACCCTGCATCCTCTTAGCATCCTCCTCACAGCTAACACTGCCACCCAGCTTCGTGTCATCCGCAAACTTGGAGATGCTGCATTTAATTCCCTCATTCAAGTCATTAATATATATTGTAAACAACTGGGGTCCCAGCACTGAGCCTTGCGGTACCCCACTAGTCACTGTCTGCCATTCTGAAAAGATCCCGTTTATTCCCACTCTTTGCTTCCTGTCTGCTAACCAACTCTCCACCCACACCAATACCTTACCCCCAATACCATGTGCTTTAAGTTTGCACACTAATCTCCTGTGTGAGACCTTGTCAAAAGCCTCCTGAAAATCCAAATATACCACATCCACTGGTTCTCCCCTATCCACTCTACTAGTTACATCCTCAAAAAATTCTATGAGATTCGTCAGACATGATTTTCCTTTCACAAATCCATGCTGACTTTGTCCGATCATTTCACCGCTTTCCAAATGTGCTGTTATCACATCCTTGATAACTGACTCCAGCAGTTTCCCCACCACCGACGTTAGGCTAACCGGTCTATAATTCCCCGGTTTCTCTCTCCCTCCTTTTTTAAAAAGTGGAGTTACATTAGCCACCCTCCAATCCTCAGGAACTAGTCCAGAATCTAACGAGTTTTGAAAAATTATCACTAATGCATCCACTATTTCTTGGGCTACTTCCTTAAGCACCCTGGGATGCAGACCATCTGGCCCTGGGGATTTATCTGCCTTCAATCCCTTCAATTTACCTAACACCACCTCCTTACTAACATGTATTTCGCTCAGTTCCTCCATCTCACTGGACCCTCTGTCCCCTACTATTTCTGGAAGATTATTTATGTCCTCCTTCGTGAAGACAGAACCAAAGTAATTATTCAATTGGTCTGCCATGTCCTTGCTCCCCATAATCAATTCACCTGTTTCTGTCTGCAGGGGACCTACATTTGTCTTTACCAGTCTTTTTCTTTTTACATATCTATAAAAGCTTTTACAGTCCGTTTTTATGTTGCCTGCCAGTTTTCTCTCATAATCTTTTTTCCCCTTCCTAATTAAGCCGTTTGTCCTCCTCTGCTAAACTCTGAATTTCTCCCAGTCCTCAGGTGAGCCACTTTCTCTGGCTAATTTGTATGCTTCTTCTTTGGAATTGATACTATCCCTAATTTCTCTTGTCAGCCACGGGTGCACTACCTTCCTTGATTTATTCTTTTACCAAACTGGGATGAACATTTGTTGCAGTTCATCCATGCAACCTTTAAATGCTTGCCATTGCATATCCACCGTCAATCCTTTAAGTGTCATTTGCCAGTCTATCTTAGCTAATTCACGTCTCATACCTTCAAAGTTACCCCTCTTTAAGTTCAGAACCTTTGTTTCTGAATTAACTATGTCACTCTCCATCTTAATGAAGAATTCCACCATATTATGGTCACTCTTACCCAAGGGGCCTCTCACGACAAGATTGCTAATTAACCCTTCCTCATTGCTCAAAACCCAGTCCAGAATAGCCTGCTCTCTAGTCGGTTCCTCGACATGTTGGTTCAAAAAACCATCCCGCATACATTCCAAGAAATCCTCTTCCTCAGCACCTTTACCAATTTGGTTCACCCAATCTACATGTAGATTGAAGTCACCCATTATAACTGCTGTTCCTTTATTGCACACATTCCTAATTTCCTGTTTAATACTATCTCCTACCTCACTACTACTGTTAGGTGGCCTGTACACAACTCCCACCAGCGTCTTCTGCCCCTTAGTGTTACGCAGCTCTACCCATATCGATTCCACATCTTCCCGGCTTATGTCCTTCCTTTCTATTGTGTTAATCTCTTCTTTAACCAGCAACGCCACCCCACCTCCCCTTCCTTCATGTCTATCCCTCCTGAATATTGAATATCCCTGAACGTTGAGCTCCCATCCCTGGTCACCCTGGAGCCATGTCTCTGTGATCCCAACTATATCATAATCATTAATAACAATCTGCACTTTCAATTCATCCACCGTATTACGAATGCTCCTTGCATTGACACACAAAGCCTTCAGGCGCTCTTTTACAACTCTCTTAGCCCTTATACAATTATGCTGAAAAGTGGCCCTTTTTAATGCTTGCCCTGGATTTGTCAGCCTGCCACTTTTACTTTTCTCCATAGTACTTTTTGTTTCTACCCTCACTTTACACCCCTCTGCCTCTCTGCACTGGTTCCCATCCCCCTGTAGTGAACTAACCTCCTCACGCCTAGCCTCTTTAATTTGATTCCCACCCCCCCAACCATTCTAGTTTAAAGTCACCTGTTCAGAGATGCTCTTCTGCACACCACTGTTGTAAGTGTGGTTATTTGAATTACTATCACATTCTTGTCAGTTTGAACCAGTCTGGCCATTCTCCTCTGACAATATTTTCAATAGACAATAGGTGCAGGAGTAGGCCATTCAGCCCTTCGAGCTAGCACCACCATTCACTGTGATCATGGCTGATCATCCACAAACAGTACCCTATTCCTGCCTTCTCCCCATATCCCTTCACTCCGCTATCTTTAAGAGCTCTATCTAACTCTTTCTTGAAAGCATCCAGAGAATTGGCCTCCACTGCCTTCTGAGGCAGAGCATTCCACAGGACCCTCTGTGTGAAAAAGTTTTTCCTCAACTCCGTTCTAAATTGTCTACCTCTTATTGTGTGCATTGTTTTTCTGTCACCCCAGAAGCTTCCACATTATTGCCAACAGAGTAATTCTGAATTTTTGTAAAGTTTTTGTTTGCAACTGACTTCTAGCATTTCTTTGACAGGATCTTCTCTCTCTTCTCCCTCTCTGTGATCATGGCTGCTCTCCAACTCACCTGCCAGCTCGAACTTCTACACCTACCCACCCACCCCCCAACTTTTATTCTGCTCCTCCCTCCTTCCCACCCAGTCCTGACGAAGGGTCTCGGCCTGAAACGTCGACTGTATATTGCTCTCTATTGTTACTGCCTGACCTGCTGAGTTCCTCCAGCATTTTGTATGTGTTGTTTTGGTACAGTATCTGCAGAATCTCTAGAGTTTGCTTATAATTCTCCTTCTTTAGCAGAAAATAATAAAAGCCTTCCTCAGGTCTGCGAATTCCATATTGGAGGTCTGTTCAGACAGGTGTCACGAGGGCTTGTGACACACTCCGCAGACTGGTGAGTCTATGAGACCATAAGACATAGGAGCAGAATTAAGTCATTCAGCCCATCAAGTCTGCTCCCCCATTCCATCATGGCTGATCGCAGATCCCACTCAACCCCTTACACCTGCCTTCTCACCATGTCCTAAAATGCCTTGACCAATCGGGAAACGATCAACTTCTGCCTTAAATATACGCACTGATTTGGCCTCCACCGCAGTCTGTGGCAGAGCATTCCACAGATTCAGTACTCTTTGGCTAAAAAAATACCTCCTTAAATTCCTCTATTCTTAAAAGTTGCCCTTCAATTTTAAGACTGTGCCCTCTAGTTCTGGAAACCGCCACCATAGGAAACATCCTTTCCACATCCACTCTATCTAGTCCTTTCAACATTCAATAAAACTTAAATGAGATCCCCCACATTCTTCTAAATTTCAGTGAGTACAGGCCCAAAGCTGCCAAATGCTCCTCATATGTTAACCCCTTCATTCCCGGAATCATCCTTGTCAACTTCCTCTGAACTCTCTCTAATGACAATACATCTTTTCTGAGATATGGGGCTCAAAACTGTTGACAATACTCCAAGTGCAGCCTGACTAGTGTCTTATAAAGCTTCAGCATTATCTCCTTGCTTTTATATTCTACTTCTCTTGAAATAAATGCCAATATTGCATTTGCTTTCTTTACCATAGGCTCAACCTGTAAATTAACCTCTGGGAGTCTTGCACGGGGACTCCTAAGTCCCTCTGCACCACTGATGTTTGAACCTTCTCCCCATTTATAAAATAGTTTGCACTATTGCTCCTTTTACCAAAATGCATTATCATACATTTCCCAACACTATATTCTATCTGCCACCTTTTTTGCCAATTTGTCTAAATCCTGCTGCAATCACATTGCTTCCTCAGCACTACCTACCCCTCCACTTATCTTCGTATCATCCCCAAACCATCAAGCCATCAATTCCATTATCGAAATCATTAACAAACATTGTGACAAATAGCAGTCCCAATACTGACCCTTGAGGAACACCACTAGTCACCAGCAGCCAACCAAAAAAGGTCCCTTTTATTCCCACTCACTACCTCCTGCCTGTCAACCATCCATGCCAGTATCTTTCCTGTAACGCCTTAGGATTTTATCTTGTTAAGCAGCCTCTTGCGTGGCACCTTATCAAATGCCTTCTGAAAATCCAAGTCAATGACATCCACTGCCTCTCCTTTGTCCACGCTGCTTGTTACTTCCTCGAAGAACTCTAACAGATTTGTGAGGCAAGATTTCCCTTCACAGAAACCATGCTGACTTTGACTTATTTTATCATTAGTCTCCAAATACCCTGAAACCTCATCCTTAATAATAGACTCCAACAATTTCCTAACCACTGAGGTTAGGCTAATTGACCTATAATTTCCTTTCTTTTTCCTTCCTCCCTTCATAAAGAGTGGAGTGACATTTAGAATCTTCCAGTCCTCTAGGACCATACCAGAATCAAGTGATTCTTGAAAGATCATGACCAATGCATCCATTATCTCTTCAGCAATCTCTCTCAGGTCTCTGGGATGTAGTCCATCTGGTCCAAGTGACTTATCCACCTTAAGACCTTTGAGTTTGCCGAGCACTTTTTCCTTTGTAATAGCAATGGCACTTACTCCTGCTCCCTGACATTCACGGACTTCTCGCATACTGCTAGTGTCTTCCACAGTGAAGACAGATGCAAAGTACTTATTAGGTTCATCTGCCATTTCGTGGTCCCCCATTACTACCTCACCAGCTTCATTTTCCAGTGGTCCAATATCAACTCTCACCTCCCTTTTACTCTTTATATCTGAGAAAAACTTTTGATATGCTGCTTTATATTATTGGTTGAACCAAGAAAATCTCCTGCCCTGTGGCTGGAGCCTTGTCTGTGTGGGTGGGTGGGTGTTATTCTTGTGTCTTTCTACTTGCGTTGTGCTGTGGGCGTGTTATGCTAACACTGGAATGTGTGGCAACACTTGCAGGCTGCTCCCAGCACATACTTGGCGGTGTTTCTTGCTAGCACAAATGGTGCATTTCACTACAACACTCACAGAATGCCGGAGGAACTCAGCAGGCCAGGCAGTGTCCATGGAAATGAAGAAACAGTCAACGGTTTGGGCCGAGACCCTTCTTCAGGACTGAAAAGGAAGGGGGAAGACGACAGAATAATTAAGGTGGGGTGAGGGGAAGGAGGCTAGCTGGAAGGTGACAGGTGAAGCCAGGTGGGTGGGAAAGGTAAAGGGCTGAAGAGGAAGGAATCTGTTAGGAGAGGAGAGTGGACCTGAGGAGAAAGGGAAGGAGGAGGTGATCCAGGGGGAAGTGATAGGTAGGTGAGAAGAGGTAAAATGCCAGAGTGGGGAATAGAAGGATATGGGAGGTGGAGGGGAAACACTCTTACAGGAAGGAGAAATGGTAATTCCTGCCATCAGGATTGAGTCTACCCAGAAGGAATGAGATGAGTTGCTCCTCCACTCTGAGGGTGGCCTCATCTTGGTACAAAAGGAGGCCAGGGACCGGCATGTCAGAACAGGAATGGGAATTGGAATTAAAATGTCGGGCTATTGGGAATTTCCGCTTTCAGCAGATGGGATGGAGGTACGTGTTTTGATGGGCATGTCATAAACAAATTAATCTGAATCTAGTAAATGACGACCATAACAGATTTAATTCGCCTCCCTAGATACCACAGGAGAAATTAGTTCTAACTGCAACCCTTCCGACTGTTCCATTGCAACAGGTCAGTTTTCTGTACTATCATTCCGTTGACAACTACCCTTCAAAAAAACACTGTGGGATGTCCCAAATGCTGCAATCTACATTATCAGCTGCATCACATCCTCTTCAGTTGGTACTATTGTGGGCTTCACAACACAGAACATTACAGACCTTCAGCCAACAAAGTTGTGCCGACCTCTAACCTTTCCCTCCTACATAGTCTGCCATCTTTCTTCTATTCTTGTCCCCATATAAGAGTTTCTTAAATCTCCCTACTGTTTCTGCTTCTACCACCACACTTGGCAGTGAATTCCACACACCTACCACTCCTTGTGAAAAGAACTTACACCTGACATCCCCCCTATATTTTCCTCCAATTATGTTAAAATTATCTACCCCTTGTAATAGCCACTTCTGCCCTGGGAAAAACCTCTGGCTGTCCACTTGATCTATGTCTCTTATCATCTCGTACTCTTTTTTTCCTCTTTGGAGCGAAGGAGGATGAGAGGTGTCTTGACTGAGATGTACAAGACGATAAGAGGCATAGATTGAGTGGACAGCCAGAGGCGTTCTTCCCAAGGCAGAAATGGCTAATACAAGAGGCATAATTTTAAGTTGATTGCAGGAAAGTACAGAGGGGATGTCAGAGGTAAGGTTCAGAGAGAGGTGGGTGCATGGAACACCCTACTAGGGGGGTGGTAGAGGCAGCTACATTAGTAGCATTTAACAGACACTTAGATAGGCATATGGATGACAGAAAAACAGAGGCTAAGTGGGAGGAAGGCTTAGATTGGTTTTTGAGTAGATTAAAAGGTTGGCACATCATGGGTTGAAGGACATGTACCATATTACACTGTTCCATGTTCTGTTGGAGTTCTGCTTACAGTGTAGGGTTTTGTGAATAAGCATGTGAGAGTCATTTTATGTGCTTAGCAAATGTCATAGCCCTTTACTTCCATTCTAAACAAAAGCAGTTGTCTTATACTGATGCCATTAGGTCAGACACTGTCTCTTAAAGTGAACTCAACAAGTCAAAGACAGTGTTTGTGAATTATGTAGAAGAGTTGCTATTATGAACAACATATGTTATCTATCACCCATGACATTACCCTATAACAGTTTTTGTTGCCTTGTTATAGGAAGGATGTGGTTGAAATGGAAAGAGTGCAAAAAAGATTTATGAGGATGTTGCCAGGATTAGGGGCCTGAGTTATAGGGAGTGGCTGGCCTGGCTAGATCTTTGTTTATTCCTTAGAATTTAGGAGGATGAAGGACAACCCTGCAGATGTGTTTAAATTTCTGAGCAGAATAGATAAGGTGGATGGTGGCAGTCTTTTCCCCAGGGAGGGGAGTCCAAAAGTAGATTTAGTGTATGCGGGAAGATTTAAAAGAAGCCTCCGCTCCATCAGCCAAAAGTGGAACTTCCTGGTGGCCAAACACTTTAATGCTGATTCCCGTTCCCATTGTCCATGGCCTCCTCTTGTCCCATGATGAGTCCACTGTCGGGGTGGAGGAGAAACACTTCATATTCCATCAGGGTAGCCTCCAACCTGATGGCATGAATATAGATTTCTCCTTCAGGTAAAAAAAAAGTCCCTACCACTCCCCTCTTCTTCTCTTCCCTACTCTTGCCTCTTATGTCTTCTCACCTGCCTATCATCTTCCCCTGTGTCCCCTCTTCTTTCCCTTTCTCTTGTGGTCCACTCTCCTCTCCTATCAGATGCCTTCCACTCCAGCTCTTTACCTTTCCCACCCACCTGGCTTCACCTATCACCTTTGAGCTATCCTCCTTCCCCTCCCCCCCGCTTTTTATTCTGGCATCTTCCCCCTTCCTTTCCAGTCCTGGTGAATGATCTCGGCCCGAAACATTGACTGTTTATTCCTCTCCATAGAAGCTGCCTGACCTGCTGAGTTCCTCCAGCATTTTGGGTGTGCTGTTTTAAAAGAAACCTGATGTTCTGGGTTGTTGCTGTTTGACTGTTGACAATTTCAACCAGATTGTGTGAAATTGACTAATGTTATTGATCCTTTAGTGCTTCCCCCAAATTGCTTCTTCCTCAAGAGGACTGCCTATTGGCCAAATGATTGATCATTCTTCTCCCTGCCCCAGGCACTGGGTCTTCCTTGTGATAGTTAGTCTCCCCTGAGTTCTCCCTAATTTACCTCTGAAACTCTTCATTATTTTCTTTCCTTATCTAGTCAACTTTAATTCTGTTGGTTCTGGTTTGGATCCGAGTGTAAATTTATTATTTTTCTTATAGTTTAACTTCCCTGTGCTTGCTTATAACTTTATATATATATATATATATATATATATATATTGCAGATGTGTATAACTGTTCAGTTAATTTTCATTGCAATAATTATTCTATGATTTTGTATCTTTCTAAAGGTTCCTCAGCAGCCTGTGTCACGCCACTGAAACTGACCGTTTTGTAGTTTCAATATTTCACCCAGCACTCTATTTTTAAAAAACTACCCCTGATATCCCCACCACCCTATACTTTCCTCCAATCACCTTAAAATTGTGCTTCTTCGTATTAGCCATTTCTGCCCTGGGGAAAAATCTCTGGCTATCTACACGATCTATGTCTCTATTAAGTCTCCTCTCTTCCTCCTTTGCTCCAAAGGGAAAAGCCCAAGATCGCTCAGTCTGTTCTCATAATACAGGCTCTCCAATCCAGCAGCATCCTGGTAAATCTCCTCTGCGCCCTCTCTGTCACAACCACAGATTCGGTAGCGCAGCAGATTGGGCAATTGTGCTCGTGAACATGCACATGTCAGCTAATTATTATTTCATTGTGACAGTATTTAACTCCATTCATTCCGTCATAGTGTTTGTCAAGACTTGGACATGGACACAGCAACACTTCACTGCCTGTATTCCGCCTGAGAATTTGGACTGTTGAGTCAACTGAATCTGAAGACTAGCGGTATTCGTTTGATGTTTAGTTATCCTTTTCAGCCGCAGTGTAGGCTTCGTTTTCCATTTGAGAGTTTTAGTTAACGGCCCTGTTTGGCCTAGTGTTTATTATTTTGTTTTCCCTTTAACACTGTTCGCATTGAAGTCTGTGAACTATCGACCCGCATCAGTGTCTCTCACTTGGGCCATGTCCGAACCTGGTAACAGCAAGTCTCGACAAACACCATGACGGAATGAACGGAGTTAAATACAATCACAATGAAATAATAATTAGCTGACACATGCATATTCACGAGCGCAATTGCCGAATCTGCTACGCTGCCGAATCCATGGTTGTGACACTCTCTGAAGCTTCCGCATCCTTCCTATAATGAGGTGACTGGAACTGTACACAATATTCCAAGTGTGGTCTAACCAGGGTTTCTGCTGAGTTCCTCCAGTACTGTGTGCGTGTGCGTGTGTTGCTCTAGAAGCAGATCATGTATGCGTCCTGAAGAAGGGTCTTAGCCTGAAACGTTGACTGTGCACTCTTTTCCATAGATGGCTGCCTGGTCTGCTGAGTTCCTCCAGCGTTTTGTGTGTGTTCCTGCATCTACAGATTTTCTCTTGTTTGTGTATGAGAAGAGATTACCAACATAAATGGAATTCCAAAAATGTTTTATAGAAATTATAAACTATAAAAGGAAAATGCACGAAAGCTCATTAAAGATGAGATCAGAATCAGGTCTAGTATCACCAGCATATGGCATGAAATTTGTGGTCTTTGAAGCAGCAGTACAATGCAATACATAATAATAGAGAAAAACTGCATTACAGAAAGTATATATATATATCAGTTAAATAAATAGTTCAGCAATAGAAATAAAAACATATTGAGGCCATTCTGGCCTCTTGTGTCTTCTCACCTGTTTATCACCTACCCCGGGACCCCTCCTCTTTCCCTTTCTCTTGTGGTCCACTCTCCTCTCCTATCAGATTCCTTCCTCTCCAACTCTTTACCTTTCCCACCCACCTGGCTTCACCTATTGCCTTTGACCTATCCTCCTTCCCCTTCCCCATACATTTTTATTCTGGCATTTTCCCCCTTCCTTTCCAGTCCTGATGAAGGGCCTCAGCCCAAAATGTCGACTGTTTATTCTGTCTCCATAGATGCTGCCTGATCTACTGAGTTTCTCCAGCATTTTGTGTGTGTTGCTTGGATTTCCCATGGGTCCATGGGTTCAATGTCCATTCAGAAATCGATAACAGAGGGGAAGAAGCGGTTCCTGAATTGTTGAGTGTGTGCCTTCACACTTCTGCCATCGTCCGGAGAAGAGGGCATGTCCTGGGTGATGGGGGTCCTTAATGATGGACACTGCCTTTTTGAGGCATTGCTCCTTGAAGGTGTCCTGGATACTTCACAGGTAGTGCTCATGATGGAGCTAACTGAGTTTAGAACTCTCTGCAGCTTATTTCAAATTGGGAACTTGCACTTGTGTAATCAGGTATCTCAAATCAAATCAAGCTTAATTATCATTCAAACCATACATAGATTCAGCTGAAAGAGAAAGCATTTCTTTGGGGTCAAGATGCAAAGCATTCAAAATAGCAAGCGAACATTCAAAAATAGCAAGTAATAGAATTCAAAATAGCAAGAAAAAAGCATATTTAATTGAAAATAACCCTATATATCACCCAGGACCCTGAACAACAGTTTCTGCCAGTCAATGGGACGGTCTCCTGGCAGTGTGCAAACGCACACAATGCAGCCTGGCATTATACCATGGAAGGGCAGCACCAATGGGGGATGCCAGGTCCCAGCCGAGCTCAACCATGCTGTAAACCAGAGGTAGGCAACCTTAAGCACAAATGATTTTCTAGCATGCGTTACTCGTTAATTTGAGGCAAAACATAACCGGATGTACTTAAATGGATAATTCCCATATTTGAAATATTTTCTGGCAATTATCTGGCCCACCGTCCGCTCATTAATACGCGATCTGGCGCACAGAGGCAAAGAGGTTGCTGACCTCTGCTGTAAACACTTCAGCGTTTCTCACCTGGTCTGCATCAGCAGACTCACCTGAGGCTTGAGGCCTAATTCTCGCTACAGCCAAGGTTACTCTGCTCCCACTTCACCTGTCCAGCCACCAGACAAGGGTAATGGGCCTGTGGTAACTTACATTATCACTGTCCGACAGAGTCTTGCGATCGCAAGTGAAATGTCTGAGACAATCTCCCACGGTTATACTGCACCAAATTTGATGCTTCCGAGTAATGGGCAGCAACACGGTCTGCAGCCAAGACAGTTCTTCCAACATCCCGACGGGCTCCTACAAACCCAAACCGGCTCCACCGACATTCCAATCAGCTCCTCTGATATCCTGACAGGCTCCTCCGACACATCAGCCAGCACCTTCTCCACCATCCTGGCCGCAGCTGGACGCTTCGGCACCTCAGCCAACACCTTCTCCACAACGCTGGCCGCAGCTGGACGCTTCGGCACCTCAGCCAGCTCCTTCTCCACCACGCTGGCCTTGGACAGCCCCTTTGACACCTTGGCCAGCTCTCTCTCCAGAATCACAGCCAGCCAGTTCAATACCTTGCTTTCAACAAAGAAGAACAGGTTTCCAAACTAACAATGATGGAGAAGATGGCTGGGATCCAGCAGGAGGAAATACCGCCACCCCTGACAGCTCATTCTGTTCACTCACCACTCTCTGGGTGATAAACTTGACTTTCAGGTTTTTTTACATGCAGAGCAAACTCGATAGGCCGAATGGTCTGATGCAGCTCTTATGTCAAATGTCTTATGGTTGTGATGGATAGTCACTGTGCAGGGCCAGAGGTGTCTCTTTTTGCCGAGTTCAGCTTTCTAACATAGTAGGTGAGACTACTAAAGATCAAAGAGTTGTTTTTGAGTAAGTTAAAGTTCCAACCAATATTCTTTATTCAGCTTCTTATTGTAAACAGAAGCCAATCTTCAGTTCTTAATGTGAATGGCAAGTAATAATTTCTAAGAGTAAACGTGGCAACTATCTGCCTGTGAGTTTGACGTCAGTGGTGGGTAAATTGATGGAAAGTATTCTTAGAGATGGTATATATAATTATCTGGATAGAGAGAGTCTGATTAGGAGCAGTCAACATGGATTTGTCCGTAGAATGTCATGTTTGACAAATCTTATTGAATTTTTTGATGAGGTTACTAGGAAAGTTGACGAGGGTAGGGCAGTGGATGTTGTCTATATGGACTTCATGGGGCCTTTGACAAGGTTCCACAGAGAAGGTTAGTTAGGAAGGTTCAATCATTAGGCATTAATATGGAAGTAGTAAAATGGATTCAGCAGTGGCTGGATGGGAGACGCCAGAGAGTGGTGGTGGATAACTGTGTGTCAGATTGGAGGCCGGTGACTAGTGGTGTGCCTCAGGGATCTGTACTGGGTACAATGTTGTTTGTCATATATATTAATGATCTGGATGATGGGGTGGTAAATTGGATTAGTAAGTATGCAGATGATACTAAGATAGATGGCGTTGTAGATGATGAGGTAGGTTTTCAAAGCTTGCAGAGAGATTTAGGAAAGTTAGAAGAGTGGGCTGAAGGATGGCAGATGGAGTTTAATGCTGAAAAATGTGAGGTGCTACATTTTGGTAGGACTAATCAAAATAGGACATACATGGTAAATGGTAGGGCATTGAAGAATGCAGTAGAACAGAGGGATCTAGGAATAATGGTGCATAGTTCCCTGAAGGTGGAATTTCACGTGGATAGGGTGGTGAAGAAAGCTTTTGGTATGCTGGCCTTTATTAGTCAGAGCATTGAGTATAGGAGTTGTGATGTAATGTTGAAACTGCATAGGGCATTGGTAAGGCCGAATTTGGAGTATTGTGTACAGTTCTGGTCACCGAATTATAGGAAAGATGTCAATAAAATTGAGAGAGTACAGAGGAGGTTTACTAAAATGTTCCCTGGGTTTCATCTCCTTACAGAGAAAGGTTGAACAAGTTAGGTCTTTATTCTTTGGAGCATAGAAGCTTGAGGGGGGACTTGATAGAGGTGTTTAAAATTATGAAGGGGATTGATAGAGTTGATGTGGATAGACCTTTCCATTGAGAGTGGGGAAGATTCAAACAAGAGGACATGAGTTGAGAGTTAAAGGACAAAAGTTTCGGGGTAACATGAGGGGGAACTTCTTTACTCAGAGAGTGGCAGCTGTGTGGAACGAGCTTCCAGCAGAAGTGGTTGAGGCAGGTTCGATGTTGTCGTTTAAAGTTAAATTGTATAGATATATGGACAGGAAGGGAATGGAGGGTTATGGACTGAGGGCTAGGTGAAAGTAAGAGTTTGGCATGGACTAGAAGAGCCGAGATGGCCTGCTTCCGTGCTGTAATTGTTATATGGTCATATGGTTATAATAATTAGTCTGAAATTAAGAGGACAGTTTTGCAAACAAACCACAATGTCTATTGAGCTCAGATTGCTGGCTCACAGCTCCAGGCTGATTGCTCAAGTGATGTAGTGTAAGAGAATGGGTTTATATTAGTTGGGCTGACAACACAGTTTAAGTTATTTAGTTCAAGGAAGCTTTCAGAACAGACTGATACTATGACTTACCACATCAAATAGCTGATCTATCAATAGTTAGAAGATCTGTGTTCTCAGAGAGTCAACATTCACAGCATTAATTTTGGGTGTTTGGCCAGAGGTTTTTGGACCATCTGTGTGAAGAGATATCTGAAAAATTGTCTCGTGTGTGAAGTCACCATGTAGCAAGAAAAGTTTAAATGTAAGAGAGAAGTCGGGCTTGTTAGGGAATAGTCAAAGAATGACAGAAAGACGGGATGAATTAGAATCCTTCCCTGCCTTCATCTGCAACTTACGGGTATGCCTTTTTAGCTTTAGGAATTGTACCTGTGTTTTGGAAATCCTTTGTGGTTTAGAAAATGTTTGTAATTTGGAAACCTTTTATAAGATAAAAATCACCTCTGAGCGTTAAGTGTGTTTTCAGAACTTTATGTAAATTTAGACCATAAGACATAGGAACAGAATTACGTCATTTGACTCATTGAGTCTGCTCTGCCATTCAATCATGCCTGATCCTCTTTTTTTTCTCCTCCTTAACCCCCTTTCCTGGCCCCTACCATTTACCTTTGATGCCATGTCCAATCAAGAACCTATCAATCTCTGCCATAAATACACCCAACAACCTGGCCTCCACAGCTGCTTGTGGCAACAAATTCCACAAATTCACCACCCCCCGGCTAAAGAAATTTCTTCTCATCTCTATTTTGAATGGAGGCCCCTCTATCCTGAGGCTTTGCCCTGTTGTCCAAGACTCTCCCACCATGGGAAACATCCTTTCCACATCTATTCTGTCTAGGTTCTTTTGACATTCAAAAGGTTTCAATGAGATCCCCTCTCATCCTTCAAAATTCCAATGAGTACAGACCCAGAGCCATCAAACTTCCCTTGTATGATAACCCTCTCATTCCTGGAATCATCCTTGTGAACCTCCTCTGGACCCTCTCCAATGCCAGCATATCTCTTCGAAGATGAGGAGCCCAAAACTGTTCACAATACTCAAGGTGAGGCCTCACCAGTGCCTTATAAAGCCTCAGCATCACATCCCTGCTCTTATATGCTAGATCTCTTGAAATGAATGCTAACCTTGCATTTGCCTTCCTCACCACCGACTCAATTTGCAAGTTAACCTTTAGGACTGTTCTGCACAAGTACTCCCAAGTCCCTTTGCATCTCAGATTTTTGGATTTTCTCCCCATTTAGAAAATAGTCCGCATATTTATTTCTACTACTATTTTCAAACATTATATCTCATTTGCCACTTTCTTGCCCATTCTTCCAATCTGTCTAAGTTGTTCTGCACCCTATCCATTTCCTCAACACTACCTGCCCCTCCACCAATCATCGTATCATCTGCAAACTTGGCAACAAAGCCATCTATTCCATCATCTAAATCATTGATACACAGCATAAAAAGAAGTGGTCCCAACACCGACTCCAACGGAAAATCACTAATCACTGGCAGCCAACCAGAAAGGGATCTTTTTATTCCCACTCACTGCCTCTTACAAATCAACTAATGCTCTAACCATGGTAATACTTTCCTGTAATAATATAGGCTTTTATCTTGGTAAGCAGCCTCGTGTGTGGCATCTTGTCAAAGGCCTTCTGAAAGTCTAAATATACAACATTCACTTCATCCCCTTTATCTATCCTACTTGTAATCTCCTCAAAGAATTCCAGCAGGTTCAGCAGGAAAGATTTTCCCTGAAGGAAACCATGCTGACTTTTTCCTATCTTGTCCAATGTCACCAAGTACTCCATAACCTCATCCTTAACAATTGACTCCAACATCTCCCCAACCACTGAGGCCAGGCTAACTGGTCTCTAATTTCCTTTCTTAAAGAGTGGGTAACATTTGCAGTTTTCCAGTCCTCTGGCACCATACCAGAGTCCAATGATTTTTGAAAGATCATTTCTAATGCCACCACGATCTCTATGCTACCTCTTTCAGAACCCTAGGGTGCAGTTCCTCTGGTCTGGGTGACTTGTGTATCTTTACATCTTTCAGCTTTTTGAGCACCTTCTCCCTTGTAACAGTAACTGCACTCACTTCTCTTCCTTCACACACTACAACATAGTGTCCTCCACAGTGAAGACTGATGCCAAATACTCATTTAGTTCATCAGCCATCTCCTTGTCCCTTGTTATTATTTCTCCTGCCTCATTCTCTAGTGGTCCTATATCCAAGCTCATCTCTTATTTTTTTTACATACGTGTATCATTAACTATACATGAATTATGTTTAATCTACTTTGTTAGCTGAAAGTATCTCCTCCTGGTATGGAGGGGGAAACACCACTCAAATAGTCATTACTGGCAACTAAACTCGACATGGACGATAAACTGGGAAGAGATCTAGTCTTTGAGGAGTAGGTGAGTACAGTACAACCTCCTGGAAAGGATGGCTGGGTAAAGAAACCATGGTGTACAAAGGATGTAGAAAATCTATTTAAAAAGAAAAGAATAGCTTACGAATGGTTCAAGAAACTAGGTACTGTTAGAGCTCTAGAAAATTACAAAGGTGCCAGAAAGGAGCTCAAGAATGAAATAAAGAGAGCTAAGAGGGGCCAAGAGAAGGCCCTAGCAAGCAAGATTAAGGAAAACTCCAAGGCATTCTACAAGTATGTGAAGAGCAAGAGGATGAGCCATGTGAGAATAGGACCAATCAGGTGCGATAGTGGAAACGTGCATAGAGCTGAAGGAGGTAGCAGAGGTAGTTAATGAATAAGTACTTTGCTTCAGTATTCACCAGTGAAAAGGACCATGGTAATTGTAGTGATGACTTACAGCGGACTGAAATACTTGAGTATTTAGACATTAAGAAAGAGGATGTGCTGGAGCTTTTGTAAGGCATTAGGTAGTCGGGATCAGGCTTCTATGGGAAGTGAGGGAGGAGATTGCCAAGCCTCTGGCGATGAACTTTGCATCATCACCAGGGACCAGAGATGTACTGGAGGATTGGAGGGTTGCAAATGTTGTTCCCTTGTTCAAGAAAGGGAGTAGGGATAACCCCAGGAGATTATAGACTAGTGAGTCTTAGTGGACAAGTTGTTGGAGAAAATTCTGAGAGGCAGGATTTATGAGCATTTGGAGAGACATAATCTGATTAGGGATAGTCAGCATGGCTTTGTCAAGGGCAGGTCGTGCCTTATGAGCCTGATTGAATTCTTTGAGGATGTAGCAAAATACATTGATGAAGGTAGAGCAGTAGATGTAGTGCATATGGATTTCAGTAAGGCATTTGGTAAGATTCCCCATGAAAGGCTCCTTCAAAAAGTAATGAGGCATAGGATCCAAGGAGGCTTTGCTTTATGGATCCAGAACTGGCTTGCCCACGGAAGGCAAAGAGTGGTTGTAGATGGGTCATATTCTGCATGGAGGTCGGTGACCAGTGGTGTGCCTCAGGGACCTGTTCTGGGACCCCTCCTCTTTGTGATTTTTATAAATGACCTGGATGAGGAAGTAGAAGGGTGAGTTAGTAAGTTTGCTGATGACACAAAGGTTGGGGGTGTTGTGGATAGTCTGGAAGGTTTTCAGAGGTTACAGTGGGACATCGATAGGATGCAAAACTGGGCTGAGAAGTGGCAGATGGAGTTCAACCCAGATAAGTGTGAGGTGTTTCATTTCAGTAGGTCAATTTTGAAGACAGAATATAATATAAATGGTAACACTCATGGCAGTGTGGAGGATCAGTGAGATCTTGGAGTCCGTGTCCATAGGACACTCAAAGCTACAGTGCAGGTTGATAGTGTTGTTAAGAAGGTATATGGTATGTTGGCCTTCATCAACCGTGGGATTGAGTTCAAGAGCTGTGAGGTAATGTTACAGCTATATAAGACCTTGGTCAGACCCCACTTGGAGTACTGTGTTCAGTTCTGGTCACCTCACTACAGGAAGGATGTGGATACTATAGAGAGAGTGCAGAGGAGATTTACAAGGATGTTGCCTGGATTGGAGAGCAAGCCTTATGAGAATAGGCTGAGTGAACTTAGCCTTTTCTCCTTGAAGCGATGGAGGATGAGAGGTGACCTGATAGAGGTGTATAAGATGATGAGAGGCATTGATCATGTGGATAGCCAGAAGCTTTTTCCCAGGGCTGAAATAGTTAACATGAGGGGACATAGATTTAAGGTGCTTGGAAGTAGGTACAAGGGGGATTTCAGAGGTAAATTTTTCACACAGAGAGTGGTGGGTGCGTGGAATGCACTGCCAGTGAAGGTGGTAGAGGTGGATACAATAAGGTCTGTTAAGAGTCTCTTAAATAGGTACATGGAGCTTAGAAGAATAGAGGGCTATGTGGTAGGGTAAATCTCTGCTGCTTCTAGAATAGGTTACATGGTCGGCACAGCACTGTGGGCCGAATAGCCTGTCATGTGCTGTAAATTTCTATGTTTCTATACCCTTTAGTGAAGGTACCTGTAGCTATCTATATCTGATAGGAATTAAGATCTTCGTTTGATATTAGAATTTCACAGTCAGCAAACTCTTTTTCAATATTTTTATTGATTTCTTTCATAAAAGAATACAGAGTACAATAGGATATATAATATATATTGACTACAATATATTGAAATCACAAATATAGTCTCATTACCCCATATCCATATACATTAAATTTAAACATAATATTGAAAAGGGATAATTTTATTATACAAAAAAATCTAATCCCACTACCAGAGAAAAAAATAGCTGTTTGGTTAAAAAAAAGAAAAGGAAAAAAAGCCTTATCGTATAATAAAACATATTGTTAGCCAACATCCGTGCTTAATAGCAAATCAAAGATTTTGAATATAATTCAAAAAAAAGTCCCACAATGTTTAAAAAAAAATCTTGTCTAGGTTCAGAAATTGAAAAGCGAATCTTCTCTAAATTTAAGCATGACATAACATCATGTAACCAAAGTGTATGACTAGGTGGAGAGGCATCCTTCCACTTAAGCAACAATGCCCTCCTGGCTATAAGAGACATAAAGGCCAAAATAGGCAAATCATGTGTCTCCAAAATAATATCATTTCCTCCAACAATACCAAATAAGGCAGTCAAAGGATTAGGTTTAAAATTTACTTTAAAAAGCACCGAAAAGGTTTGGAATATTTCCTTCCAATATTTTTCAAGACTCGGACAAATCCAAAACATATGGATTAGTGAAGCTTCTCCATTGTTACGTCTATCACGATGGGGAGATATAGCCGAATAAAGACGAGACAGCTTATCTTTAAGCAACACACACAAAATGCTGGTGGAACGCAGCAGGCCAGGCAGCATCTCTAGGAAGAGGTACAGTCGACGTTTCAGGCCGAGACCCTTCATCAGGACTAACTGAAGGAAGAGCTAGTAAGAGATCTGAAAGTGGGAGGGGGAGGGGGAGATCCAAAATGATAGGAGAAGACAGGAGGGGGAGGGATGGAGCCAAGAGCTGGACAGGTGATTGCAAAAGGGATATGAGAGGATCATGGGACAGGAAGCTCAGGGAGAAAGAAAAGGGGGAGGGGAGCATCAGAGGAAGATATAGTGAGAGGGACAGAGGGATGATATAGTGAGAGGGACAGAGGGTTTCTCGTGTTTGCAGCTTATCGTTAGTCATGCGGGCCCTATGAACCACCTTAAATTGTAGAAGGGAATGACGGGCACATAACGATGAGGTATTAACCAATTTAAAATTTTCACTCTAAGTATCCTCAGAAATTGAAATCTGTAAATCTTGTTCGCAGAGGTTTTTAATTTTGTCTGAAGGAATATTCTCATTCCCAGCAACATAACATAAATATTAGATATAGATCCATTACTCAATACCATCACGTGGTCTAAATATTTTCCCCCTCACTTTAAACATGGAATCATAGAGCACTACAGCGCAGATCCTAAGGTTGAAAGGTTCTTGATTATTGAGGGTGTCAAAGATTACAGGGAGAAGGCTGGAGAATGAGGTTCACAGGGATAATAAACCAGCCATTATGGAATGGTGGAGTAGACTTGAAGGATTGAACAGCCTAATTCTGCTCCTGTCTCTTATGATCTTATGGTCTCACAACCTTACAGGGGTAATGTTGTTTCAGACGGAGAATGGCTGATACCTGCAATATATTGCCAGGGATGATGGAATTAGATACAGTTACTATGTATCCATCATTAAGGACCCCCATCACCCAGGACATGCCCTCTTCTCATTGCCACCATCAGGGAGGAGGTACAGGAGCCTGAAGTCGCACACTCAGTGATTCAGGATCAGCTTCTTCCCCTCTGCCATCAGATCTCTGAACGAACCCGTGTACACGGCATCACTTTCTTGTTCTTTTTGCACTACTTATTTAATTTAAACTTCATATATATTTACACTGGTGTATAACTCTTATGGTAATTTATAGTTTTTATTATAATGAATTGCAAAGTACTACTGCCGCAAAACAACAAATTTCACGACAAATGCCGGTGACGTTAAACCTGATTCAGATTCTGCTGTTTGAGAGGTTTTTGAACCAACACGTAAATAGACAGAGGATAGAAGGAACCGATGTTAATGCTGGAACGTGGGATTAGAGTCGGTGGGAAAGAGCAGCACGGACGGGTTGTGCTGAAGGGCCTGTTTCTCTGTGACTTTTCAGCTCCGTGTCATAGACCTGATCTTGGCTAAATAGCAACATCAGAAGGTCATGCTGAACGGTTCTGTTCCAGAATGGACAAAGGCAAATGCAGGTGCCCGTGGGGATAATTAACGTCCCAGCCTGGGATGAGAGTCATAATTACTAAACTGAAGACAAGGCACGTTAACTCTTCTTTCCACTCCCACACAGAACTGTCCGTCCATGGCCTTTACCTTCGCTCGGGCCTCAACGTTGCAAATGTTGGTCTGGGTGACGACTTGGGAACAGAAGGAAGGCATTGAGCTCGAATCTGCTCCTCCATTCCATCATGGCTGATTTATTTTCCCTCCTCAATCCCATTCGGCTGCCTTCTCGCTGTAACATTTGATATCCTTACTAATCATGAACTTATCAAGCTCTGCTTTAAATACACCCAAAGACTTGGCCACTCTCTAGCTAAAGAAATTCCTCTTCATCGGTTCCCTCTATTCTGAGCTGTGCCCTCCGGTCCTAGACTCCCTCACTAAAGGAAATATCCTCTCCATGTCCATTCTATCTAGACCTTTCAACATTGGATCAATTTCAATTAGATCCCTCCTCACTCTTCCAAACTCCAGCAGGTACAGGCCAAAGCCAGCAAACGCTCCTAATACATTAACCATTTCCTTCCCAGGATCATTCTCGTGAACATCCTCTGGACCCTCTCCAAAGCCAGCTCATTGTTTCTTAGATAAGGGGCCAAAAAACTGCCCACAATACTCCAAGTGTGGTCTGACCAATGTCTTATAAAGCCTCAGCATATAACTATATCTGAAAACTCCAGCGATGGTGTGCATCTGTTTGAACTACGGCGGGACTGTGGAAGTGTGGGTCCAAACACCACTGGTATTGAGGCAGCTGCCCTTGGGTGAGATACGCTGAATGTGAAGTGTTTTGTATTGTACTGTGTATCTAATAACAGATACACCTGGCTATGTGTATTGTTGAAAGAGAGAAGTTATACAGAGCATGTTTAGATTGGTTGAACCATAAATATTCCCTGGGTATGAAATGAGCTAATTTCCAAATTGCAGACAGATGACTGATCCTTACACGCCTTCAAACTGAAGTGTAAACCAATCCCAGGCTAGACCAGAATGAAATGTGTGAGATACCACCATTGGACTGACGAAGGGTCTCGGCCCAAAACGTCAACTGTACCTCTTCCTAGAGACGTTGCCTGGCCTGCTGCGTTCACCAGCAACTTTGATGTGTGTTGCTTGAATTTCCAGCATCTGCAGAATTCCTCGTGAGAGAAATGAAAATTCGTGCAACATGATGTTGTAATCTGGAATGCAACGTTGAAAGGTCATTGATAATGTTGAAAGAGAAATTGAATAAGTTCTTATTTACACAAGAGATTCTGCAGATGCTGAAAATCCAGGACGACACATGCAAAATGCTGCAGGACCTCAGCAGGTTAGGCAGATCTATGGAGCGATTTCAGAAACTGTGTCACACTATTGGCTTTTGGGACCACCCGGTAAAGGAAGCCATTGAGATAAAACTAAAGCAAAAGCATTTTAACAAAGGCAAAGGCCTCACTCTAAATAAGAACTGGATTTCCATTGTAACCAAGTGGAAACCTAATTGGATGAGGACTGGGGTCCTTTAACATCTGCCGCACGATGCTGAGGATGTTCTACGAGTCTGTGGTGGCCAGTGCTATCATGTTTGCTGTTGTGTGCTGGGGCAGCAGGCTGAGGGTAGCAGACACCAACAGAATCAACAAACTCATTCCTAAGGCCAGTGATGTTGTGGGGATGGAACTGGACTCTCTGACGGTGGTGTCTAAAAAGAGGATGCTGTCCAAGTTGCATGCCATCCTGGACAATGTCTCCCGTTCACTACATAATGTACTGGTTGGGCACAGGAGTACATTCAGCCAGAGACTCATTCCACCGAGATGCAACACAGAGCATCATAGGAGGTCATTCCTGCCTGTGGCCATCAAACTTTACAACTCCTCCCTTGGAGGGTCAGACACCCTGAGCCAATAGGCTGGTCCTGGACTTATTTCATAATTTACTGGCATAATTTACATATTACTATTTAACTATTTATGGTTTTATTATTATTTATTATTTATGGTGCAACTATAATGAAAACCAATTTCCCCCGAGATCAATAAAGTATGACTATGACTATGACTAACCAATCAGGTGGGACAGTTGATTGGTTAGTCCTCATCCAAACACCACCTAAACTAGACCTGCTGAGGCATCATTCCTGATGAAGATGGTGGAGTTTGTCATCGAAAAGTTGAATATCATCAATAGCTGTAGCTGGCTGGAAGGCCAAGAGGAATTTATTTGATACTATAGGCCAAATAGCTTAACATCTGTAGTTGGGAAAATGCTTGAAGCTGTCATTAAGGAAGAAATAGCAAAACATTCAGAAAGGAGTGGTTCTATTAGACAAACACAGCATGGATTCAGAAAGGGCAGGTCCTGTTTGACAAACTTACTGAAGTTCTTTGAGGACATAATGAGTGCTGTGGATAGAGGGGAACACGTGGATGTCGTATACTTGGATTTCCAGAAGGCGTTCGATAAGGTACCCCACAAGAGACTTATAAATCAGATACGGATGCATGAAGTCGGAGGAAGTGTATTGGCATGGATAGTGGATTGGTTAACCAATAGACGGCAGAGAGTTGGTATCAATGGGTGTTTCTCTGGTTGGCAGTCAGTGGTGAGTGGGGTGCCGCAGGGGTCAGGTGCTGGGCCTGCAGCTGTTTACCATTTACATTGATGATTTGGAAGAGGGGACTGAGTGTAGCGTAGCAAAATTTGCTGATGGCACTAAACTGAGTGGAAAAGCAAACTGTACAGAGGATGTGGAGAGTGTACAGAGGGATATAGATAGGTTAAGTGAGTGGGCCAAGGTCTGGTAGATGGAATACAATGTTGGTAAATTAGATTAGATTAGATTAGATCCAACTTTATTGTCATTGTGCTGAGTACAGATACAAAGCCAATGAAATGCATTTAGCATCTGACCAGAAATGCAAAGAATAGTGTTATTTACAAAAATAACCGCAAATTTAAAAAAGTGCTACAGCACACAAATATAAAAGTACTGAGACAGTACAATATGGATGCAATACTGCTTAGCGCTGTGATGTGAGGTTCAGCAGGGTCACAGCCTCAGGGAAGAAGCTCTTCCTGTGCCTGCTGGTGTGGGAGTGGAGGCTCCTGTAGCGCCTACCGGATGGGAGGAGAGTAAAAAGTCCATGGTTAGGGTGAGATGCATCACTGATAATGCTTTTTGCCCTGCCCAGGCAGCGTTTATGGTAAATGTTCTCAATGGTGGGCAATTGGGTGCCGATAATCCGCTGGGCATTTTTCACCACACGCTGGAGTGCTTTGCGGTCCGATACTGGACAATTGCCATACCACACTGAGATGCAGTTGATGAGTATGCTCTCAATAGTACAGCGATAAAAGTCCATCTGTATCCTGGGACAGAGGTGAGATTTCTTGATGCTCCGCAGGAAATAAAGGCACTGTTGCACCTTTTTGATCAGGATGGAGGAGTTCAGGGACCAGGTGAGATCCTCGGAAATGTGGACACCAAGGAATTTGAAGCTTGATACACGCTCCACTACAGTTCCGTTGATGTAGATGGCGGCGTGAGTGTGACTCCTGGCATACCTGAAGTCCACAATGATCTCCTTGGTCTTGTGGGTGTTAAGGGCCAGATTGTTGTCGGCACACCACGCAGCCAGGTGCTGGACCTTGTCCCTGTAGGCCATCTTGTCATCCCCTCTGATCAGGCCAACCACTGTGGTGTCGTCTGTGAACTTGATTATGGAGTTAGAACCATGTACAGGAACACAGTCATAAGTGAAAAGTGGGTACAGAAGAGGGCTCAGCACACAGCCTTGAGGCAAGCTGGTGTTCAGGGTGAGAGTGCAGGAGGAGAGGTTGTCTAGCTTAATTGATTGGGGTCTGTTAGTCAGAAAGTCCAAGTCCAATTGCAGAGGGATACGCTGATACCGAGCTGGCGAAGTTTGGTGATCAACTTGGCGGAGATCACAGTATTGAACGCTGAACTAAAGTCAATGAACAGCATTCTGACGTAAGAGTTGGGGCTGTTCAGGTGGGTCAGGGCAGAGTGAAGTGCCGTGGAGATGGCATCCTCTGTTAACCTGTTGGTGCGATAGGCAAATTGATGGGGGTCCAGGGTAGAGGGCAGACAGGATGTAATAGAATGTGAGATCATCCACTTTGGAAGCAATAATAGATTATGATTTAAACGGTGAAAGATTGCAGCATGCAGTTGTGCAGAGGGACTTGGGAGTGCTTGTTCATGAATCGCAAAAAGTTGGCTTGCAGGTACAACAGGTTATTAAGAAGGCAAACAGAATGTTGACCTTCATTGCTAGAGCGATGGAATTCAAGAGCAGGGAGGTCATGCTGCAACTATACAGGCTACTGGTGAGGCTGCACCTGGAGTACTGTGTACAGTTCTGGTCTCCATACTTGAGGAAGGATATACTGACTTTGGAGGCAGTGCAGAGGAGGTTCACCAGGATGATTCCAGAGATGAAGGGGTTAACCTATGATGCGAGATTGAGTCGCCTGGGACTATACTCTCTGGAGTTCAGAAGAAAGAGAGGGGATCTTATAGAAACATACAAAATTTTGAAAGGGATAGATAAGATAGAAGTTGGAAAGTTGTTTCCATCGGTAGGTGAGACTAGAACTGGGGAACATTGCCTCAAGATTCAGGGGAGAAGATTTAGGATGGAGATGAGGAGAAACTGTTTTTCCCAGAGAGTGGTGAATCTGTGGAATTCCTTGCCCAGGGAAGCAGTCAAGGCTTCTTCACTAAATATATTTAAGGTACAGTTTGCTAGGTTTTTACGTAGTAGGGGAATTAAGGGTTATGGGGAAAAGGCAGGTAGATGGAGCTAAGTTTACGGACAGATCAGCCATGATCTTATTGAATGGTGGAGCAGGCTCGATGGGTCGGATGGCCGACTCCTGCTCCTATTTCTTATGTTCTTATGTTATAAGCCAGGAAAGCACTAGAACCGTGGTCATAATATGATTGAATTCATACTGAAATATAAGAAGGAGAAGCTAAAGTCAGAAATACAGTGGAGAAAATGGAATTAGAGAGGCATGAGAGAGGAGCTGGCCAAAATTGATTGGAAAAGAACACTGGCAGGGATGATAGCAGAGCAGCAATGGCAGGAATTTCTGGAGGCAATTCAGAAGGCACAGAATATATACATCGCAAAGAGGAAGAACATAGAACGTAGAATAGTACAGCACAGTACAGGCCCTTCGGCCCACAATGTTGTGCTGACCCTCAGACCCTGCCTCCCATATAACCCCCCACCTTAAATTCCTCCATACACCTGTCTAGTAGTCTCTTAAACTTCACTTGTGTATCTGCCTCCACCACTGACTCAGGCAGTGCATTCCACGCACCAACCACTCTCTGAGTAAAAAACCTTCCTCTAATATCCCCCTTGAACTTCCCACCCCTTACCTTA
This sequence comes from Mobula birostris, assembly GCF_030028105.1. Taxonomy (NCBI): domain Eukaryota; kingdom Metazoa; phylum Chordata; class Chondrichthyes; order Myliobatiformes; family Myliobatidae; genus Mobula; species Mobula birostris. The sequence continues at coordinate 10,613,970 of NC_092370.1, forward strand.
AAGCCATGTCCTCTTGTATTGAGCAGTGGTGCCCTGGGGAAGAGGCGCTGGCTATCCACTCTATCTATTCCTCTTATTATCTTGTAGACCCCTATCATGTCTCCTCTCATCCTCCTTCTCTCCAAAGAGTAAAGCCCTAGCTCCCTTAATCTCTGATCATAATGCATACTCTCTAAACCAGGCAGCATCCTGGTAAATCTCCTCTGTACCCTTTCCAATGCTTCCACATCCTTCCTATAGTGAGGCGACCAGAACTGGACACCATACTCCAAGTGTGGCCTAACCAGAGTTTTATAGAGCTGCATCATTACATTGCAACTCTTAAACTCTATCCCTCGACTTGTGAAAGCTAACACCCCATAAGCTTTCTTAACTACCCTATCCACCTGTGAGGCAACTTTCAGGGATCTGTGGACGTGTACCCCCAGATGCCTCTGCTCCTTCCACACTACCAAGTATCCTGCCATTTACTTTGTACTCTGCCTTGGAGTTTGTCCTTCCAAAGAAGTAGTCAAAAGGCAAGATGATATAACCATGGCTAACAAGAGAAGTCAAAGCCAACATCAAAGCCAAAGAGAGGGTGTATAACAGAGTAAAAATTAGTGGGAAGTTAGAGGACGAGGAAGCTTTTAAAATCCAAGAGAAGATAATAAAAAAGTCATTAAGAAGGAAAAGATGGCATAAGCGAAATTAAGCTAGCCAATAATATTAAAGAGGATACCCAGAGTTTCTTCAGATACATAAAGTGTAAAAGAGAGGCGAGAGTGGATATCTGACTACAAGGATGTTGCCAGGACTTGGCGATCTGTGTTATAGAGAAAGGATGAATAGACCATACATAGAACCCTTCAGCCCATGAAGCTGTGCCAACTTTTTAGCCTGCTCTGAGACCAATCTAACCCTTCCCTCCTACATAGCCCTCCACTTTTCTATCATCCATGTGCCTATCTACGAGTTTTTAACTGCCCTGAATGTATCTGCCTCTAACACAACCCCTGGCAGGGTGTTCCACACACTCACCACTCTCTACGTAAAAAACCTACCTCTGCCGTCCCTGCTATACTTTCCTTCAATCACATTAAAATTATGCCCCCTCGTATTAGACATTTCCACTCAGGGAAAAAGTCTCTGGCTGCCCATTCATTCTATGCCTCTTATCATCTTGTACACCTCCCCTCATCCTGCTTCACTCCAGAAAGAAAACCCCTAACTCACTCAACCTCTCCTCATGAGACATGGTCTGTAGTTCACACGGCATCCTGGTAAATCTCCTTGCACCTTCTCTACATCCTACATCATAGACAAGAAGATAGAACATAGAAAACCTCCAGCACAATACAGGCCCTTCGGCCCACAAAGCAGTGCCAAACATGTCCTTACCTTAGAACTATCTAGGCTTACTCATAGCCCTCTATTTTTCTAAGCTCCGTGTACCTATCCAGGAGTCTCTTAAAAGACCCTATCATTTCTGCCTCCACAACCATTGCTGGCAGCCCATTCCACACACTCTCCACTCTCTGCGTTAAAAAAAAAACTTACCCCTGACATCTCCTCTATACCTACTTCCAAGCACCTTAAAACTGTGCCCTCTTGTGCTAGCCATTTCAGCCCTGGGAAAAAGCCTCTGACTATCCACACGATCAATGCCTCTCATCATCTTATACACCCCTATCAGGTCACCTCTCATCCTCCGTCGCTCCAAGGAGAAAAGGCCGAGCTCACTCAATCATAGACACAGTCTGCTCTTCTTCTAAACCTGCAGGTATTCTTCATCCTTAGCAAAGAGCATCCCACGCGTGAATTCCTATTTGGAAAATGATCTCTGATATATCATTCATTTTGAGAGAACTAGAATATAAAAGTAAAGATGTAATGCTGAGGCTTTATGAGATGTAGGTTAGACCATATTTGAAGAATCAGAATCAGGTTTAATATCCCTGGCATATGTCATGAAATCTGTTGCTTTACAGTAAGACGTGTGTGTATGTGCACGTGTGTGTATGTGCGCGTGTGTGTACATATATATGCATATAATATTTAAAAGTTTATTTGAATAAGGTATTGCAAAAAAAGAAACAAAGATTACTGAGGTTGTGAAGAAGCTGTTCCTGAATCATTACGTGTGTGCCTTCAGGCACCTGTACCTCCTCCCTGACACTAGCAGTGAGAACAGGGCATGTCCTGGGTGATGGGGGTCCTTAATGATGAATGCCTCCTTTTTGAGGCATCGCTCCTTGAAGATGTCCCGGGTGCTGGGGAGGCTAGTGCCCATGATGGAGCTGTCTGAGTTAACAACTTTCTGCAGCTGGTTTTGATCCCATGCAGTGCCCCTCCCAATATGGTGATGCAGCCACTTAAATGCTCTCCATGTTACATCTGTAGAAGTTTTCAAGCCTCTTTGGTGACATACCAAGTCTCTTCAAACTCCTAATGAAATATCACCGTTGGTGTGCTTTCTTTGTATCTGCATTGTAATGTTGGGCCAAGGATTAGTCCTCAGAGATGTTGACATCCAGAAACTTAAAATTGCTCACCCTTTCAATTTCTGATCCCTCAGTGAGGACTGGTGTGCACTCCCTCATGTTCCTCTTTCTGAAGTCCACAATCAATTGTTTGGTCTTACTGGCGTTGAGTGCAAGGTTGTTGCTGTGACACCACTCAACCGGCTGATCGATCTCATTTCTGTGTGCCTTCTCGTCACCATCTGAAGTTCTGTCAACATGAACAGTTTGGGCCTCATATCACAGAAAATAAGGCCCAGACGATGTTAATGACTGTGGGAGATTCTAGGGTCAAAATGAGAGGGTGTCCCTTTAGTATAGAGATGAGGAGGAATTTCTTTTGCCAGAGGGTGGTGAATCTGTGGAATTTACTGTGAAGGTCAAGTCATTAAGGCAGAGTTTGATGGGTTTTTGATTTGTAAGGGCATCAAACATTATGGGGAGAGGAAAGGAAAATATGGTTGAACGGGAAAATAAATCAGCAATGAATGGATGGTGGAGCAGATCTGGTGGGTTGAATGACCTAATTCTGCTCATAAGGCTTATGCTCTTATGGTAGGGTCTTTGTTGGGTCCACTTTCAATTAGTTCAAACTGTAAAGGGTTAATTTAGAAAACCAATTCACAAAATGCTGGTCACAAGAAGTCTCACAAAATGGCATTCTCTACATCTTTCACCTCTTTGGCAAAAGCAAAGATATCTGTGTGTCTACTTATCTGCTGCCCCCAACTTTTTCCAGCTAACTGCTTTGCAGATTTTTTAAATTTCCTCGGGCCAATCTTTTGCATCTTGTTTTGATGGTGCAGAAGACCACAGACAGAAAGGTCAGAGTGAGATGGTGGATCTGTGCAGATTGGTGATAACATATCCTCCTCGCTGACGATCAACACTGGCACATCTCAGGGGTGTATGCCTAGCCCACTGCTCTACTCTCTCTGTACACATGATTGTGTGGCTAGGCATAGCTCAAGTACAATCTATAAATTTGCTGACGATACAACCATTGTTGGTAGAATCTCAGGTGGTGACGAGAGGGCGAACAGGAGTGAGATGCCAACTATTGGAGTGGTGCCGCAGCAACAACCTGGCACTCAACGTCAGTAAGACAAAAGAGCTGATTGTGGACTTCAGGAAGAGTAAAACGAAGGAAAACATACCAATCCTCATAGAGGGATCAGAAGTGGAGAGAGTGAGCAGCTTCAAGTTCCTGGGTGTCAAGGTCTCTGAGGATCTAACCTGGTCCCAACATATCGATGTAGTTATAAAGAAGACAAGACAGTGACTATACTTTATTGGGAGTTTAAAGAGATTTGCCATGTCAACAAATACACTCAAAAACCTCTATAGTTGTACAGTGGAGGGCATTCTGACAGGCTGTATCACTATCTGGTATGGGGCGCTACTGCACAGGACCGAAAGAAGCTGCAGAGGGTTGTAAATCTAGTCAGCTCCGTCTTGGTGTCTAAGACTTAAAACCATAAGACCATAAGATATAGGAGTATAGGTAGGCCATTTGGCCCATTGAGTCTGTTCCATCATTCAGTCATGGGCTGATCCAATTCTTCCAGTCATCCCCACTCCCCTCCTTTCACTCCATACCTTTTGATGCCCTGGCTAATCAAGAACCTATCAATCTCTGTCTTAAATACACCCAGTGACTTGGCCTCCACAGCTGCTCGTGGCAACAAATTCCACAGATTTACCACCCTTTGACTAAAGTAATTTCTCCACATCTCAGTTCTAAATGGACGTCCTTCAATCCTGAAGTCATGCCCTCTTGTCCTAGAATCCCCTAACATGGGAAATAACTTTGCCATATCAAATCTGTTCAGGCCTTTTATTTGACGAAGGGTCTTGGCCTGAAACGTCGACTGTACCTCTTCCTACAGATGCTGCCTGGCCTGCTGCGTTCACCAGCAACTTTGATGTATGTTGCTTGAATTTCCAGCATCTGCAGAATTCCTGTTGTCAGGCCTTTTATTATTATTTTTATTTTATTTGTTTTTTTTTCTTCTGCTAGATTATGTATTGCATTGAACTGTTGCTGCTAAGTTAACAAATTTCACGTCACGTGAAATAAACCTGATTCTGATTCTGATTAAATGGGCAAGCAAAGAGGACTTCAGGTTCATTCCTGTGGACGGAACACTCCAAGCCATCTCCCAGTCAGCAGTTTCTCCGGTGCACATTGTGGGCACTGAAGATACATTGGATTGGAGGAAGGAAAGTGAATCTCTGCTTCACCTGGGTGCCTTTTGGGAAGGGAAGAGGTGAAAGAGGCATTGTATACCCTCTGGTCCTATGAGGATGTGAAATTTGAAATTTTCCTGTCCTCTGGAACCATTCCAGAATCTAGTGAAAGATCATTTCTAATCCCTCTGTAATCTCTTCAGCCATCTCTTTCAGAACCCTGGGGTTCAGTCAATCTGGTCCAGATGACTTATCTACCTCCAGACCTTTCAGTTCCCCAAGCACCTTTTCCTGTGGAGGGAACACTCCAAGCCTCCTGCCACCTGCCACTCTCACATTTCTGCCATTATGCTTGTGTTTTCCACAGTGAGGACCAACACAAAATACTTTAAATTCATCTGCAATTTATTTGTCCCTCATTACTATCTCTGTCATTTTCCAGCGCTTCAATATCCACACCCACCTCTCTTTTACTCTTTATATGATGGGGAATATAAATTAGATTTGATTAGATAAGATTAGTTCAGATTTAGATGCAATGCTGCATAAAAGCCTTAGGCACATGCAGAATATATAACCAGGGTGCCTAAGACCTTTGCACAGTACTGTAGTAATTTTATGTTTTGCACTGAACTGCTGCCCCCCAAAGAAAACTGATTTCATGACATCTGTGAGTAATGATAAACCTGATTCTGATATGGATCTCTGTTGTGGACTGAGAGTGGGAAGGGGACAGGGAGAGGGGAGGGAGCGGGAAGCACCAGAGAGACATTCTGTAATGATCAATAAACCAATTGTTTGAAATCAAATAACCTTGCCTGGTGTCTCAGAGCTGGGTGTGTCTGCACCCACACCACCCCTCCCTCCTTCTCTGCCACCTGACCCACACCCCTCCGCCCTCACCATTCCCAACACCCTTCACTCCTGCCAAATTTACAAACTCACTCTCCGCTCCACGTTGACAGATACAGTGCTGTGCAAAAATCTTAGGCACCGTAACTATATATTAACACCGTAAACATTATCAGGGATGCATCTCACCCTAACCATGAACTTTTTACTCTCCTCCCATCCGGTAGGCGCTACAGGAGCCTCCGCTCCCGCAGCAGCAGGCACAGGAAGAGCTTCTTCCCTGAGGCTGTGACCCTGCTGAACCTCACATCACAGCGCTAAGCAGTATTACACCCATATTGTACTGTCTCAGTACCTTTATATTTGTGTGCTGTAGCACTTTTTTATTCGCAGTTATTTTGTAAATAACACTATTCTTTGCATTTCTGGTCAGATGCTGAATGTATTTCATTGGCTTTGTATCTGTACTCGGCACAATGACAATAAAGTTGAATCTAATCTAATCTACTATGTGCATAAGACTTTTGCACAGTACTGTAGATTAGATTATATTTATTCATTAATCACATGTACATCGAAACATACAGTGACATACCAACACAACCTAGGGATGTGCTTGGGGCAAGTGTCACCACACATTCTGGCACCAACATAGTATGTCCACAATGTTCAGCAGAATAACTCAAACAACAAAAATGACAACAGAATAATATTAACAAAACAACAGTAAACCAAGCCCCTCTCCTCACTCCCTCCCACACATACGTACAGTCCTCCAACCCAGGACAGCCTCCACTGGACTCGCAGACTTGCAGACTCACACATATATCAAGTTTAATTGTCCTTCAAACCATATATGGGTACAGCTGAATGAGACAGCGTTCACCTGGGGCCAAGGTGTAAGATCCTGCACACGCTTTCAAAATAATGCAAAAGGGAAAAAAGAACATAGTCATGTCAGAAAGCAGATTTTTAGACCAAGTTTCAGAGCGACGAATCCCACAAATTGATGGTTCCAGGCAGTCCAGCCTGTAATTCCATTGATCCACCACTGGAGGGCAGCACTAATGGGAGAGACCACTCCCAAATGAGCCTGGACGCCATGCTACAACACAAGCCTGAGGACTGAGGCCTAGTCCTAGCTACAACCAAGCAGACACTGCTGCCTCAACACCTATCTATTGAGCAAACAAGGGAAGCAGGCCTAAAGCAAACAATGTCCAACAAGGTCTTGAGATTGCTAAAGAAACAGTCACTCACTCACTCATGGTTTCACTGCATGCTGTCCTCGTGCCAACTCAAAACAACGACTCCGGTGCCTCTGAGTAGCACACAGCAGCATGGTCACCATCCAGGCCAGCTCTTCCAAAACCAATCTGGCTCGAGTCACCCGGCCCGACGCCCTTATACAAAATCCCTGGCTCGCCTTCTCGGAAACTGAAGGGCTGCTCTTATGACATCCCAGCCGGCTACTCCGAACAAGGTGGACCGGCTGTATAGGTTGTTATTGGAGTAAAGAATAGTCTTACTATGTATAAAAACACATTTAACAAGGGAAAAAAGCTCCTCCGGTTAGCCCCCGAGAGGCCGCTGCATGTATAAGTGCCGCCATCTTACCAGAAGGCAAATAGTATGGGTATGTGACGGAAGGTTGATGTTATATTCCTCTACATGTCTATGACCCCATGACAAATTAAAGCTCAAGAACACAAGGTATTCTGTAGATGCTGGAAATCCAGAGCAAGACAGACAGACAGACACACACACACACACACACACACACACACACACACACACACACACACACACACACACCCACACACACACAGAAAATGCTGGAGGAACTCAGCAGGTCAGGCAGCATCCATGGAAATGAACAGTCAATGTCTTGGGCTGAGACCCTTCATCAGGACTGGAAGGGAAAGGGGAAGAAGCTGGGATAAGTATGTGGGAGGGAGGGGAAGGTGTACCAGCTAGGAGGTGGTAGGTGAAGCCAGGTGGGTGGCGGAGGGGGGCACGTAGAAACTGGGAGGTGGTGGGTGGGAAAGGTAAAGGACTGAAGAAGAAAGAATCTGATAGGAGAGGAGAGTGGACCACAGGAGAAAGAGGATGGGTAGGGGCACCAAGGGGAGGTGATAGGCAGGTGAGAAGAAGAGGGGAGCCAGAGTGGGGAATTGAAGGGAGGGAGATGGGGGGAAATTGCTGGAAGCTGGGGATATCGATGTTCATGCTGTCAGATTGGAGGCTACCCAGAAGGAATATAAAACTCAAGATGTTGTTTTTGAAACTATGTTGCCTCTGTGTACTGTTGTTAGACAATGGAGAGTTTCAGTAGTTGCTATGCCGGTCGAAATGACATACAGAGGGATTTGGCTCATGAACCTCTTCAATCAAATGATTTGCCCTACGGAGAAGGTTCTGCAGAAGATTAAGTAGGAAACAGCTATACAAATAACTGGAAAAACAATTCCTTCAGAGGATGTGGGAATGAGATTTTACTGTGAGGAAATAGAAAAACCAAATCTCAGGCAAAAACTTGCTGCAGAGACCTGGGAAATGAAGGGCTGGAGATAATTCTTGAAAAGACTTTTGGTTTTAAAATTACGATTGGGATATCGAAACTTACAGTGAAATGCACTGTTTGTGTCAAGTCAAATCAGCAAGGAGTGTGTTGGGCAGCCTGCAAATATCACGACACTTTCAGCACCAACAATGTAGGCCGACAACTCACTAACCCTAAGTGTAGGTCTTTGGACTGTGGGAGGAAAGCAGAAAACCTGGAGGAAACCCAAGCTATCATGGAAAGAACGTACAAACTTCTTACAGGCAGCAGCCGGTATTGAACCCATGATGGTGGTTGCTGGCACTGTAATAACGTTACGCTAACCGCTACACCACTGGGCTGCCCCATGTAAGGGTGGAATTGAATCCCAGTCTTGGGTGTAAAGAACGATGAGTCAGCATACAGAGAGGAGGTGCAGCAGCTAACGGACTGGTGCAGAGTCAACAACCTGTCTCTGAATGTGAACAAAACAAAGGAGATGGATTTTGGCTTCAGGAGGACACGGAACGATCACTCTCCGCTGAACATCGACGACTCCTCCGTAGCGATCGTTAATAGCACCAAATTTCTTGGTGTTCACCTGGCGGAGAATCTCACCTGGTCCCTCAACACCAGCCCCATAGCAAAGAAAGCCCAGCAGCGTCTCTACTTTCTGCGAAGGCTGAGAGAAGTCCATCTCCCACACCCCATCCTCACCACATTCTACAGAGGATGTATTGAGAGCATCCTGAGCAGCTGCATCACTGCCTGGTTCAGAAATTGTGCCATCTTGGATCGCAAGACCCTGCTGCGGATTGTGAGGTCAGCTGAGAAGATCATCGGGGTCTCTCTTCACGCCGTTACAGACATTTACACCACATGCTGCATCCACAAAGCAAACGGCATAATGAAGGACCCCACGCACCCCTCATACAAACTCTTCTCCCTCCTGTCAGCTGGGAAAAGTCACCAAAGCATTCGGGCTCTCACGACCAGACTGTGCAACAGTTTCTTCCCCCAAGCCATCAGACTCCTCAATACCCAGAGCCTGGACTGACACCAACCTACTGCCCTCTACTGTGCATATTGTCTTGTTTATTATTTATTGTAATGCCCGCACTGTTTTGTGCACTTTATGCAGTCTTGGGTAGGTCTGTAGTTTAGTGTAGTTTTTGTGTTGTTTTACGTAGTTCAGTGTAGTTTTTGTATTTTTTCATGTAGCACCATGGTCCCGAAAAACATTGTCTCTTTTTTACTGTGTACTGTACCAGCAGTTATGGTCGAAATGACAATAAAAAGTGACTTGACTTGAAGTGTTGTGCTAACATTTACACTACTGTGTCACGCTGACTGAACATGACTTTGTCATATCACTCAGCCTCATAACATTTACACTCCAGAGGAAAAATGCCAACCTCTGTTTCACAGCATTAAAGACTAAAAGAAGGTGGTCACTGTGTGGTCAATAATCCTGGAAAAGATAAATTTGTCAGGAAATGAATGGATGAAGATCATGTGTTGTTTAATGACATGCAGCCCCAGAGGGAAGTTAACATCCCACATTCTAGTCATGCAGAAAGGTGTAGGTGTGCTAGAAACATAAAGCTACATGAGATAAATTGAACTAAATCTTGAGCATTCATTTCAGATTTTTAACCATTACGCCATAAGATGCAGGAGTAGAATTAGGCCATTCAGCCCATTGAATCTGCTCACCATTCGATCATGGCTGATTTAGTATCCCTCTCAAACTCCTGTTTCTCCCTGTAACTTTTAATACCCTTACTAATCAAGAATCTATCAATCGCTACTTTAAATATACCCAACGACTGGCCCCCCACAGCTTCACTTCCATGAACTCTTTGCAACTTGTAGCTGTTACTTGAAAACAAACCAAAACTGCTCAGAGACGAAGCACAGGGGTGATAGGGGAGGAGGGGACGACGGGGACGGGGGGTGGGGGTTGACGCTGGATGACGCACTCCACAATAACAAAGTTCCAAAGCCAAAGAAGTTATTGAGAAACCAGCCGAGACGAACTATCTTGTAACGGTAAGCTAATGAAGCTAAAACTAGCGGTATACTGAAATAAACATTCTAAGCATAATGAAACGTACTTAAGCCAAGCGTTCTTAAACGTGGTTAAATGATAAACAAAGTGAAGCAGTCAACAAAAAGGTATCATTCCCAGCTGCCTCTAACTCTAACCAGACTAAAACTGGCCTTAGACAAAGCCTGAATATGTAACTGTACTCTTCGCTGCTACCACGACCCCCACCCATGTGACAAATTACCCATATTAAATGTGAAACACCAAATACAATACAGACGAGCAGAAAACAGATACATTGCTCTCTGTCTACACAATCCATCTGCTCGTTTTATTTGGATTTACAGTTTCCCTTCGTTTGCATATTGTTTGTCACTCTTTTTGAGTAGTTTCCCTTAACTGTATCTTCTTTATTTTCCTGTAAGAAAATGAATATCAGGTTTGTATATGGTAAAAATATATGTACTTTGATAATAAATTTACTTTGCAATTTGCATTTATTGCTCATAATTTGGTCTCCTGTACATTGGTAGAACCAAGGGTAGACTTGGTGACCATCTTACAGAGCACTTCCTGCCATCTCGAGCACGTCACTGTAACTCTCTTTGTCTTTCTCAATTGTGCACTGACCTGTTTGTCCCCGGGCTTTCCTCATTGCTGTAGAGAGGCCACGTGCAAGCTGGATAGGCAATGTCTCATGCTCCACTTGGGCAACTACAACCTAATGGTGTGAAGATTGATCGCTGCATCTTCAGGTGACTTTTCTTCATCCCATCTCCTCCGCAGCTGGCTCCACCCTTCATCTGCCAGCCTCTGCCCTAGCCTCCATCTCCACCCTCTGTTCTCCACCATCATCTACCCATCATCCCCTCCCCATCTGGTTCCACCCATCACCTCCGCTCCTGTTCCACCATCAGGCTCCACCGATTAGATTGGTAGGTGAATAGGTAGATAATTGGGCAAGATGGTGCCAGCGACCAACACGACTAACGGTGATGTCCTGCAGCCAGTTCATGCAGTGTCTTCTTCATTTACATATACTATGCTAGTAATCTGTGTGTAATTGGAGCCCGTAATTTACGACTTGGTAATGTGTTTTTGGGCCAACTGAGTGATCTGACCATAAGACAAAGGAACAGAAGTCGGCCATTCGGCCCATCGAGTCTGCTCCACCATTTTATCATGATCTGGTGCTTTTGTTGTCTCTCAGGGAATTCAGCGTAGTTGAGAGTGAGGTTAGGAATGGCGTGTGCTACTTAATGGCGACGTGCGAACCCATGATGGGCTCCAATTCTTGATCAACTCGCTGATTAAAGTGTCGGGCAAGATTCAGGCCAGCAGGGACAAGAGCGGAAGGCGAGCAGGTGTTCAGCAGCACCTACCTTGTGTTTGACTAATCTTTCCCCTCTCTCCCCACTCCTTCTTTTGCCCCCACTCTCCCCCTCTCTCCCCTTCCCTCTCTCCACCTCCTCTCTCCCCCCTCCCTCTCTCCCCCTCTCCTGTCAGGGGAATGTGCAGGAGTCTTGGGTCTTGAGCAAGCTTTGATCTGTGCTGGTTATGGACTGGACCCTGCAGTTCACCTTATACAGAATGTGTTTCTGGATACTCATTTTTTAACTGAATTTTGTGTGGTTTTGATCAGGGTGGACTGACTTTGCGGTCTGCAGACAACAAACGACACCGCTCTAAATGGAGCTGAACTAAACATTCCTAGACTGTTTCAAGGACTGTGTGGTTTGATGTTTTATATTCTGTGTATTATTTGCTTGTTTTTTTGCCATTTTGCGCAAAGTGTTCTTTTTTTTTGCGCATTGGGGATTTGATCTTTTCTTTGAACAGGTTCCCTGCTTTTCTTTGTTTTGTGACTGTCTGTGGGAGAATGAATCTCAGGGTTGTTTCCTGCACTCATACTTTGGTAATCAATGTACCTTTAACCTTAGATTGTGCTACACTGGTCTATGCTCTGTACACCTGCCTGCCGCTATCCCGACTTGTATCACCCTGCTACTTACCAGCAATCCTCCCTGTTCCCTCTTCACCCTGATAGAGGATTTTGAGCTAAAACATCGACACCCGCCTATCACCTCCACAGAGGATGACTCACCCTGGTTTCTTCCAACACTGTTTGTGGCTCACTGTTTGTTTTCTATTGAGAAAGCTCTGCAAACAATGATGCCCTTTAAAGTTCAATTTAGCACCAAAGGCTTCTCCAATTAATTTTTAATGAAAAATATTTCCATCTCATACAACAGCTTTTCCTAGCTTTACCTGCATTATTAGATTCCTGGACAATTTCTGTTCATGTGCCGAGATTATAATTTAAAAGAGTTCATTAATACAATTGAGAAAAGGTGGAACAAAGATGAGATTCAGTTTCTTCCAGTTAGTCCTGACGAAGGGTCCCCGCCCGAAATATCAACTGTACCTCTTCCTATAGATGCTGCCTGGCCTGCTGCGTTCACCAGTACTTTTTGTGTGTGTTGCTTGGATTTCCAGCATTTGCGGATTTCCTCGTGTTTGCGTATATAAAATGAGGAATTATTTATCAATAATGACTAACAAAGTTTGAGATTAAAGGATGGATATGTAATAAAATGTGCATAAATAAAAGAAATACCAGCATGTATGGAGTAAATGACTAGGATGGTCTTGCTTCTGTGATTCAGTATGCCTGAATCATGATGTCTTTGCTGTTCCATCATCATCCCCGCCCCCTCCAAGAAGATGTGTTTAAAAGCACACAGATGCTCAATGTGAGCTTATTTTAAGTTAACAAGTGGCTCAAAGTAAAGACAAGTTTTCAATTGGTACAAAATGACCTGACTGGTAATTCCTTAAAGACCTCAATCATTTACAATAATGCTCTGTCTGGTTATCAAGCTGGATATTCATCAATAGACATCTACTCCTTCTGCATTCAGGAGAGGGCCTAGAATTTACTGAGCAAAGTATCTCCATATGTAACAAGCATTACTGCTAGGGAGTATTGTAGCAGTGTGACTTTTGCCAGGATTAAGATTTATGACCATCTTGCTTAATCTTGGCCTATGTTGACAAGTCAGGAGAGGCTGGATTCCTCCTTGCCTTGTCATCCCCATGAACTGGCCAGAGTTTCACATCACACACACATCACACACACACACACACACACACACACACACACACACACACACACACACACCACACACACACACACACACACACACACACACACACACACACACACACACACACACAATGCTGGAGGAACTCAGCAGGTCAGGCAGCGTCTTTCGAGTCGACGTCTCGGACCGAGCCCGTGTGTGTGTTGGACAAGATTTCTGACACCTGCAGAATTCCTTGTGTTCCCCTTGGGCATGTTCACCACTGGGGTCAATTAACCTTAGAACATACTGTACAACATAGAACACTACAGCACAGTCAAGGCCTTTGGCCCATGATGTTGTGCTGACCTTTTAACCCAGTCTAAGATCAACCTAGCACTTCCATCCCACAGAGGCCTCCATTTTTCTAACACCCATTTGCCTGTCTAAGCATCTCTTAGAAGTCCCTGATATATCTGTCTCCACCACTACCACTGGCAGGGTTTTCCACACACTCATCCCCCTCTGTAAAAAAAATTACCCCTGACATCCCCCCAATCTTTCCTCCAGTCACCTTAAAATTATGCCCCAGTGCTGGGGAAAAGATTCCAGATGTCTACCCGCCCTATGCCCTTATACACATCTATCAAGTCACCTCGCATCCTCCTTCACTCCAAAGGGAAGAGCCCTGGCTTGCTGAACGTATCCTCATAAGACATGTTCCCTAATCCAGGCAGCGTCCTGCTCTGAACCCTCTCTAAAGCTTCCACATCCTTCCTGTAATGACCAGAACCAAACACAACACGTGGGGCCGAACCAGGGTTTTATGGAGCCGCAACGTTAACTTTGTGGTCCTATTTCTTAATGAACCTTGATGCAATCACAACCAGGAAGCTGCAAGGAGGAGACAAAAGAGACTGCAGCAGCTGGACCCTGAGGAAACAAACTACCTGCTGGAGGAACTCTGCAGGTGGGAGCAGTATCACTGAGAGGAAAGAAACTGCATCGCACCCCCCCCCACCCCCCATTGGACAGAAGATACAAAAGCCTGAAAGCACCAGGCCTGAGGACAGGTTCTATCTGCTGTAATAACCTATTGAATGATTCCCTAGAACAATAAACACAAGAGGTTCTGCAGATGCTGGAAATCCAGAGTAACAGAGTGACGTACTCAATCTACTGGGGGAACTCAGCAGGTCAGGCAGCATCTACGGAAAGGAATAAAGAATTGACATTTCGGGCCTGGACACGATCAGAACATAGAACATAGAAATCTACAGCACATTACAGACCCTTTGGCCCACAATGTTGATCCTATCGTATCCACCTCTATCACCGCCACCAGCAGCCCATTCCACGTACTCACCACTCTCTGCCTAAAAAAACTTACCCCTGACATCTCCTCTGTACCTGCTCCCAAGCACCTTAAAACTGTGCCCCCTCATGTTAGCCATTTCATCCCTGGGAAAAAGCCTCTGGCTATCCACACGATCAATCTCTCTCATCAGCTTATACACCTCTATCAAGTCACCTCTCATACTCTGTCACTCCAAGGAGAAAAGGCCAAGTTCACTCAACCTATTTTCATAAGGCATACTCCCCAATCCAGGCAACATCCTTGTAAATCTCCTCTGCACTCTTTCTATAGTTTCCACATCCTTCCTGTAGTGAGGTGACCAGAACTGAGCACAGTACTCCAAGTCAGGACTCTAGGATGATAAGATGGACTCTTCACCTTGTTGTGACCTGGCACCTTATTGTCTACCTGTGCTGCACTTTTTCCTGTAATTGTAACACTTTATTCTGCTTTCTGTTATTTATCCTCAATGCCCTGTTGTAATGAAATGATCTGTATGGATGGCATGTAAATGAGATTTTCACTGTACATGTGACAATAATATATCAATTTTACCACTTGTTATACTTCAGTGAAGAGACCTTTATGCCCTTCACCTGATCCAACCCTGCCTCACTCTGATGAAGAGTCTCAGCCCAAAATGTTGACTGTTCATTCCTCCCCATGGATTCTTCCAGCATTTTGTCTGTGTTCCTACCTTAGTCCTGACTGCTTCCTCATTTCTGTTCTTCTCAGAACAGTAACAACCATGTAAACACTCACAACATGCTGGAGGAATTCAGCAGGTCGGGCAGCATCTGTGGAAAAAATCGGTCGACGTTTCGGGCTAGAACCCTTCATCAGGACCTGCTGAGTTCCTCTAGTGTGTTGTGAGTGTTGCTTTGACCCCAGCATCTGCAGAGTATTTTGCATGTAAACATTCCATTGGGAATTTAAACCTTAGCAGTTGTAGACTTTATGTCAACCTATCGACCTTCAGGCCATACTATTTGTGTTAAAGCTATTTTGCAACTGTATGTGCCGGGTCCTAACTGTATGTGCTGTGTGTGACTACTGTAAACGTACTGTGTCTTACACCTTGGCCCAGAGGCACTGTCCTGATGAAGGGTCTCGGCCCAAAATGCCAACTGTTTACTCTTTTCCATAGATGCTGCCCGGCCTGCTGAGTTCCTCCAGCATTTTGTGTGCATTGCTTTGATTTCCAGCAGCTGCAGATTTTCTCTTGTTTGGGGTTAGTAGGTTAATTGTTTCCATGGGTGTAATTGGGCGAGGCGGGCTCGTTGGGCCATGGGGCCTGTTACCGTGATGTATGGGTGTCCAGGAAGGGGCAGCACCTCCGGTGAAAGGGCTTTCATGTCCATTCTGGGAGCTCACTCACCTTTGGTCCCCACTGGACACTGAGCTTTCATCTGTGGCTCCAAGTTGCTATTTACACGCGACAGCAGTCACACCCCAGGACACAGCGTCAACAGGCAGGCTAAACCAGGTGAGAGTAGCCAGCAGCCTCATACCCCGGTGAGATAGGGACATGCCTGTCCCAGCATGCAAAGTTAGCTTTGGCAGACCTGGGCGGATGAGGTCTACAGTGAGATCAAACGACCAGGAAGGCAGTACTACAACGCTCCGTGGAGAGCGAAGGGCATGATAAGACACAGAAGATGACATGGTCATTCGCTGCAACCAAGGAAGACCACAGCGTGTGATGCTTGTTTGTACCACTGGAGCCAGACTTCTGAAGTCAAGAGTGGGGTTCCCCCAGTGCAATGGCTTTCCCACTTTACAAGCTCTCTTGTCTATGTTTCCTCTCACTGTTGGGCACGATGGACAACCATCATCTCTAAACAAAATAAAATTTATAAAAATAAAGTCTTGTATTTGCAGTGCTGGCTCTTTGGAGATTTTCCAGTGTGTGAGACTCGTATTCCATCATAGTGCCAGTGAGATTATGATGCAGGAACGACCTCAAGTCTGAGAAACAGATGTAGAAGTGAACAAGTAGGCCAGGGAATTAGACCGAGTGAGATGTTCCAGAGTAACCCATTATGAAGAGTTCAAGTTCAAGGCATTCATCTGGACAGGGACAGCGTTTTTCAAAGCATTAGAACTATTTGCAAGCATTGGCAGGAGTCCACAA
The DNA here is from genome assembly GCF_030028105.1 of Mobula birostris. Classification (NCBI taxonomy): domain Eukaryota; kingdom Metazoa; phylum Chordata; class Chondrichthyes; order Myliobatiformes; family Myliobatidae; genus Mobula; species Mobula birostris. The sequence goes on from NC_092370.1 coordinate 10,630,679, forward strand.
TGCAGTACAAGCAAGATAGTTTACATGAATTTCAATTCAGTGACCGCACTGTTAGAAGAATCTGCAAATAAGGTGATATGCAAAAAGCTCAGCATTAATACCACGAGCGAGGTGTTACTCAGTCAGTGCGGATGGCATTGACGTTTGAGGCTGCACAATTTCTGCGGGGAGAGGTTGGTCTTTACAATAGTTCTCTTGTTGCTGAACGGCCTGAAGTGCTTGGTTTTAAGTGAGGACTTCACCGCAAAGTGGCGATGATTTAGCTGCTCCGAAGGTGCCATGGGGCAATGTGATAAAAGTATTATTATCACAGATACAGTGAGGCAAACCAGACTGAAAACAGTATTGTGAACCTTAGAGACAATGAGCCTGGAATGTTCTGTTCTCATTAAGGACTTCCACCACCCAGGACATGCCCTCTTCTCATTGCTACCATCAGGAAGGAGGCACACACTCAACAATTCAGAAATAACTTCAGATTTCTGAATGCACATCAGACCCATGAACACTGCCTCATTACTTTTTTTGCCCTGCTAACTTTTCAGTGCATATTTATATATACATACTGTATTTCACAGTTTTTATTATTCTGTTTTGCAATGTACTGCTGCCTCATAACGAGAAATTTCACAATGTATATTAAATCTGATTCTGAGACAGCTAAAAGTTAAAAACATTTGTAGATAGAATGCCAGGAATACAGTCAAAAAATTCAAAATAACTTTATTATCGAAGTACATATATGTCACCGTGTACCTTGAGATTCATTTTCTTGCAGACATTTACAGGCAAATAAAGACATACAACAGAATTTATGAATTACTATACGTAACAAAGATTGACAAACTTCCAATGAGTGAAAGAGGACAAATCATAGCAATAATAAGTCAGAAGTAATTTTTTTCAAGTTCTACTTATCTCGAGATACAACGCAGAACAAGCTCTTCTGAGTGATCGGCGCTGCCCAGCAACACACCGATTTAACCCCTAGCCTAATCACAGGACAATTTACAATGACCAATTAACCTGCCAACTGACATGTCCTTGGACTGTGGGAGAAAACTGGAGCACCCGGAGGAAACCCATGCACTCTCAGGGAGAATTCCTCACAGAGAGTGCTGGAATTGATCTCCGAATTCCGGAAAGCTCCAAGCTGTAATAGCATCACACTAACCACTAGCTACCGTGGCGCACATCTATGATTTCAGTAAATAATTCTGAAAGGAATGATTTGGTTTCCAACTGTCCCTATATCTCCCTGCAGAAAACTATTGCACAGTTTCTTTCATCAATAATTTTATTTATGTAAATATTTGTTGATTTGCATGGGTTAAGTTTTAGAGGGCAAGCATTCTGGTGTTCTTAAAGTGTACCTTTAACAGAATAATGTACCCTGTGCTATGACTTTAGGGTCATAGTCATAGAAAACTACAGGACAGGAACTTGCCCTTCAGCCCATCTAGTCTGTGCCAAGCATTTGAACTGTCTAGTCCCCTCGACCTGCACCTGGACCGTAGACCTCCATGCTACTCCCTTCCATGTACCTATCCAAACTTCTCTTAAATGTTGAAATCGAGCTTACATGCACCACTTGCACTAACAGCTCGTTCCACACTTTCACCATTCTCTGGGTGAAGAAGTTTTCCCCTCCTGCTCCCCTTAAACATTTCACCTTTCACCCCTAACCCATGACCTCTAGTTGTCGTGTCACCCAACCTCAGTGGAAAAACCTGCTTGCATTTACCCTACCTATATCCCTCATAATTTTGTATACTTCTATCAAACCTCCTCTCAATCTTCTATATTCTAAGGATAAAGTTTTAATCTATTCAACCTTTCCTTATAACTCAGGTCCTTCAGTCCTGGCAACGTACTCTTTCAATCTTAGTTAAATATTTCCTGTAGGTAGTTGACCAAAACTGCACATAATACTCCAAATTAGGCCTCATAAATGTCTTTTACAACTTCTGTACTCAATACTTTGATTTAGGAAGACCAAGGTGTGAAAAGAGTTCTTTATTTCCCTATCCTCCTGTCAGATCACTGGCAGGCATGTAAGAGTGGGCTCCCTCACCTCTGCCCCTCTGACCCTCAACATAGGTGACCCTCAGGGCTGTGTCCTAAGCCCCTTCTTTACTCTCTGTATACCCATGACTGTATTGCCACCCACAACTCCAATCTGCTACTTAAACTTGTTGACGATATTACATTGATTGGCCTTATCTCAAATAAAAACGAGGCACCCTACAGAGAAGAAGTCGTCACCCTGACACAGTGGTGTCAAGAAAACAACCTCTCCCTCAATGTCACAAAAACAAAGGAGCCGGTTGTGGACTAAAGGAGGAATGGAGACGGGCTAACCCCTATTGACATCAATGGATCTGGGGTTGAGAGGGTGGACAGCTTTAAGTTCCTCGGCACACACATCACTGAGGATCTCAAGTGGTCTGTACACACCAGCTGTGTGGTGAAAAAGGCACAACAGCGCCTCTTTCACATCAGACAATTGAAGAAGTTTGATATGAGTCCCCATATGCTAAGGACTTTCTACAGGGGAACAATTGAGAGCATCCTGACTGGCTGCATCACTGCCTGGTATGGGAACTGTACTTCCCTCAATCGCAGGACTCTGCAGAGAGTGGTGCGAACAGCCCAGCACATCTGTAGATATGAACTTCCCACTATTCAGGACATTTACAGAGACAGGTGCATAAAAAGGGCCCGGAGGATCATTGGGGACTCGAATCACCCCAACCACAAACTGTTCCAGCTGTTACCATCTGGGAAATGGTACCACAGCATAAAAGCCAGGACCAACAGGCTCCAGGACAGCTTCTTCCACCAGACCATCAGACTGATTAACTCACACTGATACAATTGTATTTCTGTGCTATATTGACTGTCCTGTTGTACATACTATTTATTAAAAATTACTATAAATTTCACGTTGCACATTTAGACGGAGACGTAATGTAAAGATTTTTACTCCTCATGTATGTGAAAAATTTAAGAAATGAAGTTCAATTCAATTCAATTAAAACTGTTATGCCACTTCCAATGAATTGTGGACCTGCATTCCTATATCCCTTTGTTCTACCACACTCATCAGTGCCCTACCATTCACTCTGTAAGACCTATCTGCATCTGCAAAATCTCTTGTTTTTAACTCTCAATTTATTTTTCATTGCCAAAGCTGCTCATTGTAGAAGGATAAATAAAAAATACACAAATGCAAAATTATAGATGCAAGGCTGTGAGAAGGAAGGAAAAAGTCATGGATATGGCCCAGTCCATCACAGGTAAAGCCCTCCCCACCACTGAGCACGCCTCCACAAAACTCTGTTGCAGGAAAGAAACATCCATCATCAGGGACCCCCACCATACAGGACATGCTCTCTTCTCACTGAAGAAGGTACAGGAGCCTCAGGACTCTCACCACCAGGTTCAGGAACAGTTATCATCCCTCAACCACCAGGCTCTTGAACCAAAGGGGATAACTTCACTCAACTTCACTAGCCCCATCACTGAGATGTTCCCGCAACCGCATCAAGTTGGGCGTTAAACCAGTGCGCAAAAGACAAATTATGCAAATACAAAACAAAAGAAATAATAATTAAAAAATGAATAAGCAATAAATATCGAGAACATGAGATGAAGAGCCCTTGAAAGTGAATCCATAGCTCCACCTCTGATCGTCCAATGAGGACTGGCTCATCGACCTCTGATTGCTTTCTCCTGAAGTCAATAATCAGTTCCTTAGTTTTGATGAAGAAGAACATCAGAAGTTTGAGGAGATTTGGTAAGTTATCAAAGGCTGTAACAATTTTTATAGATGTATCACAGACAGCATTCTGACAGGTTGCATCATGTCTATTCTGGAGACACCAATGTACAGGATCGGGAAAATCTACCAAAGTTTGTAAACTCAGTCGACTCTGACATGGGCATAAGCTTCGCCATCATCAAATGACCCCAAGGAGGTGCAATCCATCATTATGTTCAAAGTAAATTTATTATCTAAGTACATTTATGACACCACATGCAACCTTGAGATTCATTTTCTTGTGTGCATTCTCAATAAATTCAAAACAGAATAATATGTTCAATTGATTTGCAAAAGAAACTATGCAAGTACAAAATAGAATAATAATAATAATAAATAAATAAGCAAAAAGACTGTGTCCTTTCCAGGCAGGACCTTGAAGACTACCTCACTATTCGCTCTCTTTTTGCACACCTGTTTAATTTTTTAACCCATATTTCTTATTGTAACACAGTAATTTTTAATGTATTTGCACTGTACTGTTGCTTCAGAACAACAAATTTCATGACATATGTTAGTGAGATTAGACTTTATTCTGATTCTGATTCAGTAACCAATGGAAAAATACAGTTTGGGGGCTTCCACTCAAAATATTCAACAGAGAGAAAAATCTGGACTCCCCCAGGTCACCTCAACCTATGGGACAACTTTGAATGATTGTTTCTTGTGTTTAACTTGGTCAAGGCTTCACTGACAGAAAGTGGAACTTCTGTCAACATTCAGCAGGTCAGACAACATCTGTAGGAAGAGCAGCGTGTTCAGAGTTGTCTCGTTCTCTTTCCAAAAATGCTCCTGAGCACTTCCAGCAATCGGTGTTTTTATTCCAGATTTCCAGCATCTGCAGTTTTATTTACATTTTTAAAGGCTTTTCTAATTCTGATACAGTACTTAGGAGGTTAAAGAAAAAAAACTAGCTTTATCCACCTGATTATTCACCTTGTATTTTTGTACTTTTTTGGTTCCTTAAGGTTGTTATAGCTGGGGGTGGTAATGAGGACAAGTTCACACTACCTATTAAATGCTTCCAGATATGCCATTCATTTAGCCTCTGACAATCAAGTCCAGTTCCTGACCTGGCAGAACCATTTCTACTGACAAAGGCAGGTTGATGGTGCCTTAAAAGTAGTCACTTCTGACAGATGGGGCTACTGAGCTGCGGTTGGCAGCTCATCTAGGAGCAGGGAACTCTGATCTCAAACCTCCACTGCTGTGTGGCTATACCCACTCATGGGGAAGGCTTCAGGAGTAAATCCTGAGGGAAAAGTCTGGAGCTGGAGTCCCTAAGATAGTTCTACACTGAGCTCAATGCTGACAAGCAACTCCCACGACGTTGCTGGTGCCAAACTGTATTGGTCTCTGTCGTTCCTTTGGGTTCATCAGATGCGTGAAGAGCAGGAGTTTGCCACATGTGCAACAGCTTGCTCTCCATATTGTGCTGCCTTGGCTTGACAGCTAGAACACAACATCCAGTTGACCCTGACCAACGGAAGTCTCATATCTTCGATTTCTGTATTTTTGCACATTATTCCATGAAGATGTAAATAAGGTTGAAAAAGTACAGAAAAAAATTACATGGATGTTGCTGAGTCTGGGGAACTTGAGTTATAAGGAAAGATTGAATAGGTTTGGATTTTATTCCTTAGAATGTAGAAGTTTGGGAGGAGATTTGATAGAGGCATGCAAAATTATGAGACGTATAGATAGGGTAAATACAAGCAGGTTTTTTCCACTGAGGTTGGGTGGGACTACAACCAGAGGTCATGGGTTAAAGGTGAAAGATGAAAAGTTTAAGGGGAACTGAGGGGAAACTTCTTCACTCAAGGTGGTGTTAGTGTGGAATGAGCTGCCAGTATAAGTGGGGCATGCAAGCTCGATTTCAACATTTAAGAGCAGTTTGGAAGGGTAAATGGATGGTAGGGATATCGAGCTTTTGTTGCCAGTGTGCAATGTGGGCAGTTCACCCACAACCCAAATGATGGTCACACGTGATCGTGTGGAACTGGAGCCACTTTCTGTAAATAAATATCTGTTAGTTTTACCCAGGGTGAGTCTGTCTTTTATCAAGAACAAACGTAGCAGGTGGCATGGTACTACAGGGGTTAGCATAAGCAACTTACAGCGCCAGCGATGACCAATCAGGGTTTGATTGCCAGCACTGTCTGTGGTTCGTACGCTCACCACATCACCCTGTGGGTTTACTCCGCGTGCCCTGGTTTACTTCGCCTTTCACCTTTTACGTTCCAAAGATATATTAGTTAGGGTTAGTAAATTGTAGGCAATTTAAATTAGATATGTAAATTGTACTCACTGGAACTTAGAAGAATGAGGGGTGACCTCATTGAAACCTATCAAATGTTGAAAGGCCTCAACTGAGTGGATGTGGAGAGGATGTTTCCTATGATGAGGGAGTCTAGGACCAAAGGACACAACCTCAGGATAAAGGGATGTTCATTTAGAATGGAGATGAGGAGGAATTTCTTTAGCCAGACAGTGGTGAATCTGTGGAATTCATTGACACAGACAGCTGTGGAGGCCAAGTTATTAGGTATACTTAGGGCAAAGGTTGATAGATCCTCGATTGGTCAGGGCATGAAGGGATACAGGGAGAAGGCGGGAGATTGGGGCTGAGAGGGAAAATGGATCAGCCATGATGAAATGGTGGAGCAGACTCAATGGGCCAAATGGCCTAATTCTGCTCCTATAGTTTATGGTTTTATGGCATGCAATGGAATGTGTGGTGACGCTTGCAGCCTGCCCCCAGCACAACTTTGGGTGTGTGTTTGTATCACAAATGATACATTCCACTACATGTTTTCATGTACATGGGATAAATAAATAAATTGGAATTTGAAAGGAAAATCTGAATCTGGTGACGGTTGTGGGTTGCCCTCAGTACATCCTCAATGTAAAAGATGCCTTTCACTGCATGTTTCGATGCACATGTGACAAATAAAGCTAATCTTTAATCTACATAGTTTCAGTGAATTACATTTGCAAACTATTAAGCTCTACTGCACAAGGAGTTAATTAGGCTTGACTGAATATGTGAGTATTCACTGATTTTATCATTGTCCAAAACACTGGGAGGTCAGTTAATTAGGCACACCTGCTCATTAATACAAATATCTCATCAGCCAGTCGTTGGTCAGCAACTCAATGCATTAAAAACATGCAGACATGGTCAAGAGGTTGCTCAGACCAAACATCAGAATGGGGGAAGAAAAGAAATGTGACCGAAGTGACTTTAACCATGGAATGATTGTTGGTGCCAGTTGGGGTGGTTTGAGTATCTCAGAAATTGCCGCTATCCTGGAGTTTTCACACACAAGAGTCTCTAGAATTTACAGAGAATGGTGCAAAAAGCAAAAAAAAAATCCAATGAGCAGCAGTTCATAAGAACACAAGAAATAGGAGCAGGAGTCGGCCATCTGGCCCATCAAGCCTGCCCCGCCATTCAATAAGATCATGGCTGATCTGTCCATAAACTCAGCTCCATCTACCTGCCTTTTCCCCATAACCCCTTAATTCCCCTACTATGTAAAAACCTATCTAACTGTATTTTAAATAAATTTAGTGAAGAAGCCTCAACTGCTTCCCTGGGCAGAGAATTCCACAGATTTACCACTCTCTGGGAAAAACAGTTTCTCCTCATCTCCGTCCTAAATCTTCTCCCCTGAATCTTGAGGCAATGTCCCCTAGTTCTAGTCTCACCTAACAATGGGAACAACTTTCCTGCTTCCATCTTATCTATCCCTTTCAAAATTTTGTATGTTTCTACAAGATCCCCTCTCATTCTTCTGAACTCCAGAGAGTATAGTCCCGGGCGACTCAATCTCTCCTCATAGGTTAACCCCTTCATCTCTGGAATCAACTTGGTGAACCTCCTCTGCACTGCCTCCAAAGCCAGTATATCCTTCCTCAAGTATGGAGACCAGAACTGCACACAGTACTCCAGGTGCGGCCTCACCAGTACCCTGTATAGTTGCAGCATGACCTCCCTGCTCTTGAATTCAATCCCTATAGCAATGAAGGCCAACATTTCGTTTGCCTTCTTAATAACCTGTTGTACCTGCAAGCCAGCTTTTTGTGATTCATGAACAAGCATTCCCAAGTCCCTCTGCACAACAGCATGCTGCAATCTTTCACCGTTTAAATAATAATCTGCTCGTTTATTATTCCTTCTAAAGTGGATGATCTCGCATTTACCAACGTTGCATCTGTACAATTAGCTTTTCCACTCAGTTTAGTGTCATCAGCAAATTTTGCTACGCTACACTCAGTCCCCTTTTCCAAATCATCAATGTAAATGGTTAGCAGCTGAGGGCCCAGCACTGACCCCTGCGGCACCCCACTCACCACTGACTGCCAACCAGAGAAACACCCATTTATACCGGCTCTTTGCCTTCTATCAGTTAACCAATCCACTATCCATGCCAATACACTTCCTCCAACTCCATGCATCCATATCTTACTTATAAGTCTCTTGTGCAGCACCTTATCGAACGCCTTCTGGAAATCCAAGTACACGACATCCACCTGTTCCCCTTTATCCATTGCTCTCATTATGTCCTCAAAGAACTCCAGTAAGTTTGTCAAACAGGACCTGCCCTTTCTGAATCCATGCTGCGTCGGTCTGATGGAACCACTCCTTTCTAAATGTTTTGCTATTTCTTCCTTAATGACAGCTTCAAACATTTTCCCTACTACAGTTCCCGACTAACTGGCCGATAGTTGCCTGTCTTTTGCCTACATCCTTTTTTAAAAGTTCTGTGGGCGAAAATGCTTTGTTAATTACAAAGTTCAAAGGAGAATGGCCAGACTGGTTCATTAAATATCCATAAGACATAGGAGTAGAACTAGGCCATTTAGCCCATCAAGTCTGCTCCACCATTCAATCATGGCGATCCTTTTTTCCCCTCCTCAGTCCCACTTTAGCCCCACTCTCCATCCTTCTCCCTCTAACCTTTGATGCTATGTCCAATCAAGAACCTATCGATCTCTGTCTTAAATGTACCCAACCACCAAGCCTCCACAGCTGCCTGTGGTAACAAGTTCCACAAGTTTACCACCTTCTGGCTAAAGAAATGTCCCTGCATCTCTGTTTTCTGTGGTTGACCCTCTATCCTGAGGCTGTGCCCTCTTGTCCTAGCCTCCCCCACCATGGGAAACAGTTTTTCCACATCTACTCGGTCTAGGCCTTTCTAGATTTGAAAACGTTCAATAAGATCCCCACTCATCTTTCTAACTTCCAGTGAGTACAGTCCCAGAGCCACCAAATGTTCCTTGTATGATAACTCTTTCATTTCCAGAATCATCCTCTGAAACTTCTCCAATGCCAGCACATGTGTTCTGAGATGAGAAGGCTAGAACTGTTCACAATAGTCAAAGTGAGGCCTCACCAGTGCCTTATAAAGACTTAGCATCACATCCCTGCTCTTGTATTCTAGACCTCTTGAAATGAATGCTAACATTGTATTTGTCTTCCTCAACACCAACCCTACCTGCAAAATTCATCTTTAGGTTGTTCTGCAGAGGGACACCCAAGTCCTTTTGCATTTCAGATTTTTGGATTTTCTCCCTGTTTAGAAAATAGTCTGTACATTTATTTCTACTACCAAAGTGCATGACATTGCATTTTCCACACTGTATTTCATTTGCCACTCTCTTGCCTATTCTCCTAGTCTGTCTAGGCCCTTCTTCAGCCTACCTGTTTCCTCAACACTACCTGCCCCTCCACCGATCTTCGTATCATCTGCAAACTTGGCAACAAAGCCATCTATTCCATCATCTATATCATTTATATACAGCATAAAAAGAAGTGGTCCCAACACCGACCCCTGCGGAACACCACTAGTCACTGGCAGCCAACCAGAAAAGGATCCTTTTATTCCCACTCGCTGCCTCCTACCAATCAGCAAGTACTTTAACCATGCCAGTAACTTTCCTATAATACCATCGGCTCTTAACTTGGTAAGCAGCCTCAAGTGTGTCACCTCGTCAAAGGCCTTCTGAAAATCCAAATATACAACATCCACTAAAATCCCCTTTATCTATCCTTCTTGTAATCTCCTCAAAGAATTCCAACATATTTGTTAGGCAAGATTTTCCCTTAAGGAAACCATGCTGGCTCTGTCCTATCTTGCCCTGTGTCACCAAGTACTCCATTACCTCATCCTTAACAATTGACGCCAACAAATTCCCAATCACTGAGGTGAGGCTAACTGGTCTATAATTTCCTTTCTGCTGCCTTCCTCCTTTCTTACAGAATGGAGTGACATTTGCAATTTTCCAGTCCTCTGGCAGCATGCCAAGGTCCAATGATTTTTGAAAGATCATTGCTAATGCGTTCACAATCTCCACCGCTACCTCTTTCAAAACCCTAGGGTGCAGTTCATCTGGTCCAGGTGACAAATACCCCAGGTCTTTCAGCTTTTTGAGCACCTTCTCCCATGTAATAGTAAGTGGATTTAGAATTGGCTTGCCTGCAGAAGGCAGAAGATCGTGGTGGAGGGCGTACATTCGGATTGGAGGGTTGTGACTAGTGGTGTCCCACAAGGATCGGTTCTGGGAACTCTACTTTTCGTGATTTTTATTAACGACCTGAATGCTGGGGTAGAAGTGTGGGTTGGCAAGTTTGCAGACGACACAAAGGTTGGTGGTGTTGTAGATAGTGTAAAGGATTGTCAAAGATTGCAGAGAGACATTGATAGGATGCAGAAGTGGGCTGAGAAGTGGCAGATGGATTTCAACGTGGAGAAGTGTGAGGTGGTAAAGAGAAGGAATATTTGTTTTTCTCTCATGTCTATCATACATATTCCAGGATTGATTTTTTTTATTGATAGCCAAATGATTGCATTAGTTTGATCCTGTGAATATAGAGAGATTGCTGTTTCAGATCACGCTTCTGTGTTTCTATCTTTAAATCTCCCTGGTCTTCTTCAAACAAATAGATTCCGGTGGTTTAATCTAACTTCGTTATCTGATAAAGATTTTTTAAAGTTTATGGAGAGACAAGTTACTTTTTTTTTTGAAGAGAATACGTTAGAGGAGACTTCTCGTCTTATCAGATGGGATGCCTTTAAGGCGTATATTAAAGGACAAGTTATTTCTTATACTGCAAGTATTAAGAAAAAAGCTAATAAAGAGAGAAGTGATTTAGCTAATCAGTTGAAACAGTTAGATCAAGAGTATGCCTTGGCTCCAGAACCTGCCTTATATAAAAGGCGTGTTGAAATTAAAACTAAATATGATCTCCTTTTAACTTATCCAATTGAAACCCAACTTCTAAAGGATAAAAGTCAATTTTATATTCATGGTGATAAAACAGGTAAATTATTGGCTGATCAAATTAAAACCTTTACAGCTAAACAACAGATTAAAGAAATATGCAAAGCTGATGGTGATAGGACAACCAATTATTTAGAAATAAATGATACTTTTAGAGAATTTTACTCCAAACTATACTTTGTAGTTCGGAACCTTCTAAGGATAACACTGTAATGAACAATTTTTTTAGATCAACTAAACATTCCTACATTTTCTGCCGACAACAGAAAGTTGTTGGAACAACCGATTTCTTTTGAGGAAATTGTTGAGGCTGTGCGCTCATTACATTTGAGGAAAGCTCCAGGCCCAGATGGATTTTCTGGAGAATTTTACAAAACCTTTTCCTCACTGCTTATTTATGTTCAGTTTTTTTGGATTCATTTAAGTCAGGCAGACTCCCTCAATCTTTTTATAAGTCTTTCATTTCTCTTATTCTTAAAAAGAATAAGGATCCAACTGAATGCTCTTCTTATAGACCAATCTCTTTACTTAATGTTGATACTAAGATCCTATCTAAAGTTTTGCCCCATAGGATTGAAAATATTTTACCATCTGTCATTTCTGATAACCAAACTGGATTTATCAAAAATCGATATTCTCACTTTAATATTCTTCGGTTATTAAATGTTATTTATTCTCTTTCTAACATGATATCAGAATATGCGGTATCCCTAGATGCTGAGAAAGCTTTCGACAGAGTTGAATGGAATTATTTATTTAAAACTTTAGAAAAATTTAATTTTGGAACTGTTTTCATTCAATGGATTAAATTACTTTATTTATCTCCTTCCACTAGTGTTATCACTAATTCTCATAATTCCAAACTACTTACACTTCAACATGGCACCAGACAAGGTTGTCTATTGAGCCCTTGCTTTTTGACCTGGCCTTAGAACCCCTAGCCATTGCCTTTCGAGAATCTAATGATATCACCGGTATTTTAAGGAGAGACACAATTCATAAAGTCTCGCCGTATGCTGATGATTTGCTGCTATTTCTGTCTAATGTTGAGACTTCATTACCCCATGTGCTTCCTTTACTCTCCTGTTTTAGCCAGTTCTCAGGTTATAAATTAAACCTATATAAAAGTGAACTTTTTCCTTTGAACAATTTGATACCAACAAATTCTAACCTTTCTTTTAAAATTGTAAGAAACCAATTTACCTACTTAGGTGTAACAATCACTAAGATCTATAAGTGTCTATTTAAAGAAAATTTTCTTACCCTATTGAATCACGTAAAAACGATACTATCAAATTGGTTGCCTCTTTCGTTATTGCTGATTGGTCGAATCAACTCTATCAAAATGAATATATTACCTAACTTTATATATCACCTTGCCGGTTTTTATTCCTAAATCCTTTTATTGATTCCCTTGACTCTATTATATCTTCTTATATCTGGAAGAATAAGCATTCTAGATTAAACAAAATTCATCTTTAGAAAGATAAAAAGAATGGAGGATTAACCTTACCAAACTTTAGATTTTATTATTGGGCAATTAATATAAGAAATCTTACATTCCGGTTATATTACATAAATCGTGTGGATTGCCTGATGTGGGTGTTTTTAGAAGGTAACTCTGTTAATAAATTCTCTATTATTTCTCTTCTTGGATCCTCACTCCCTTTGTCTCTGAGTAAGTTACCTGATAATCTGGTAGTTAAACACACTTTGAGAATTTGGACACAATTCCAAAAATACTTTGGCTTATTGAGATTTTCTCTTTCGAGTCCCATTTTTTCTAATTATTTTTTAAACCCTCTATGATTGATGTGGCTTTTAAAGAATGGGATAGATTAGGTATTAAATGCTTTCAGGACTTGTCTGTAGAGGAAATTCTTTTTTCATTTGAACAAATGTCAACTAAATATAGTTTACCCAAAACTCATTTTCGTTGATACCTACAAATAAGAGATTTTTTACGGTCTCAAATAAGTACATGTTCTAAGAGTCCTGATAAGAATCTACTAGATGTAATCTTTAATTTGAAACCTTTTTATAATGGATCTATATCTAATATTTATAATATGCTTCTGGGAATGAGAAGTGTTCCTTTAGATAAAATTAAAAATTTTTGGGAACAAGATTTACAGACTTCAATTTCTGAGGAAACTTGGAATCAATTTTTTAAATTGGTTAGCACTTCATCATTATGTGCCCGTCACTCTCTCCTACAATTTACAGTGGTCCATAGGACCCATATGACTAAGGATAAGTTGTCTCGTTTTTATTTAGATATATCTCTGTATTGTGATAAATGTAATAATGGAGAAGCTTCACTCAATCATATGTTTTGGACATGTCCGAGTCTTGTAAAATATTGGAAAGAAGTATTTCAAACTTTCTCGATACTTTTTGAAGTAAACGTTAAGCCTAATCCTTTGACTGCTTTATTTGGTATTGTTGGAGGAAAGGATATTATTTTGGAATCATCTGACTTGCACATTTTGGCTTTTATGTCTCTTATGGCCAGAAGGACACTCTTGATTAAATGGAAAGATGTGGCCCCTCCTATTCACGCCCAATGGTTATGTGATGTGATGTCATGTTTAAATTTAGAGAAGATTCAATGTTCAATCTCTGAATCTAGTCAAGACTTTCAAACATTGTGGGGACCTTTTCTGAATTACCTTCAAAACCTTTGATTTGCTGTTAAAGCACAGATGATGACTAATAATTTTTTCCCTTTTTTTCTTTACTAATCAGCTTCGGTCTTGGTAGTGGGTTAGATTTTTTTTAATATAATAAAATTACTATATTTCAATGTTATGTATTAATTAACATGTATGAATATAGGGTAAGGAGACTTCATATGCGATTTCAAATAATGTATCGATATATTTTTTTTCCTGTGCTCTGTATTCTTATATGTAAATTAATTAATTAATGAAAATATTGGAAAGGAGATCATGAAAAGGTATCGTGACTTCATTGGACATGTGATTAGGAAAGAGGAGTTAGAATGCACAGTAATTATGGGAAAGATTGAAGGGATGAAAGCAAGAGGAAGACAAAGACAAATGATGATGGAGACAGCAGCCAGAGAACTGGAAATGAATACCAATGAGTTGATCCACTTGACCCGAAAAAGGAGTGTGTGGGCCATGGCAGTCAAAGCTCAAACTGGGCATGGCACCTGATGATGAGAATGAATGGGAAAACAAATCAGCCTGACCTTAGTGATTGGGAAGATACTGGGGTCAATTGTTAAGGATGAGGTAATGGAGTACTTGGTAACAAAGGGTAAGATAGGACAAAGTCAGCATGGTTTCCTTAAGGGAAAATCTTGCCTAACAAACATGTTGGAATTCTCTGAGGAGATTCTTTGTGGGAGTTGCCTATCAGCCACCAAATAGTAACTTTACACTGGCACAGGCAATAAAGCGAGAGATATCTGAGGCACATAAAGATGGAACAGCAGTTATCATGGGGGACTTTAACTTGCACATAGATTGGGTGAATCAAGTTGGTCAGGGCAGTCTTGAGGAGGACCGTAGAGTGCATCCGTGATGGCTTTCTTGAACAGCATGCTACTGAACCTACAAAAGAACGTGCTATTTTGGATCTGGTCCTGTGCAATGAGGCAGGTAAAATTAGTGATCTTGTAGTTAGAAAGAGAAAGAGTGATCACAGTATGAATGTGTTTCTCATACAAATGGAAGGTGCAATAGTTCAATCTAAAACCAGTGTATTATGCCTAAACAAGGGAGACTACAAGGGGGTGAAGGAGGAGTTGGAGAGGATAGACTGGGAACACAGGCTATGTGGTGGGACAGTTGAGGAGCAGTGGAAGACTTCCAAAGAGATTATTCATGGTGCTCAACAAAAGTGTATTCCAATTAAAAGTAAGGACAGTAAGGGTGGGGGGAGCCAGCCTTGGATAACTAAGGATAACTTAAAGCTCCTGCATGTGAAGTTGCCAAGAGTAGTGGGAAACTGGAAGATTGGGAAATCTTTAAAAATCAACAAAGAACCACTAAGTAAACAATAAAGAAAGAGGGGATAGATTATGAAAAAAAAACTAGCACAAAGTATAAAAACAGATAGTAAAAGTTTTTATGATTATATAAAGTGGAAAAAGGTGGCTAAAGTGAAGATAGGTCCCTTGGAGGACGAGAAGGGGGGATTGATATTGGGTATTGAGGAAGTATCTGAGGTTTTGAATGACTCTTTTGTGTTGGTCTTCACGGTGGAGGACACATCTAAAATGCCAAAGAGAGATGTTGTAGATATGATGGGAGCTGAGGACCTCGATACAATAGCTATTACTAAAGAGGTAGTGCTGAACAAACTTGTGGGCCTAACTATGACCAGGTCCCCTGGTCCTGATAAAATGCATCCCAGGGTACTGAAAGAAATGGCAGAGGCTATGGTAGAGGCTTTGGTGATAATTTACCAAAATTCTCTGCACACTGGGAAGGTCCCAGCAGATTGGAAGAAGGTGAATGTCACTGTTCAAGAAAGGATGTAGGCAACAGACAGGTAACTACAGGCAGTTAGTTTAACATCTGTAGTTGGGAAAATGTTTGAAGCTATCATTAAAGAAGGAAAAGCGAGGTGTCTGGAAAGAAATGGATCCATCAGGCAGACGCAGCATGGATTCAGCAAAGACAAGTCCTGTTTGACAAACTTACTGGAGTTCTTTGAGGATATAATGAGGAGCACAATGGATAGAGCGGAGCAGATGGACATTATTTACTTGGATTTCCAGAAGACGTTCAATAAGATGCCACATAAAAGACTTCTCCATAAGATAAGGATGCATAGAGTTTGGGGTGATGTATTAGCATGGATAGAGGATTGGTTAACCAATAGAAAGCAGAGAGTTGGGATACCCAAGTGTTACTCTGGCTGGCAATCTGTGGTGAGTGGTGTGCTGAGGGGTTGGTACTGGGCCTGCAACTGTTCACGATATACATTAATGATCTGTAAGAGGGTACTGAGTATAGTGTATCTAAGTTTCTTGATGACACTAAATTGAGTGGAAAAGCAAATTGTGCAGAAGATACGGAGAGCCTGCAGAGAGATATAGATAGGTTGGGTGAGTGAGCAAGGGTCTGGCAGATGGTAAACAATGTTGGTAAATGTGAGGTCATCCACTTTGGAAGGAAAAGTGGAAGATCAGATTATTATTTAATTGGTAAAAGTTTGCAGAATGCTGCTGCGCAGAGGGATTAGGGAGTGCTTGTGCATGAATCGTAAAAGGTTGGTTTGCAGATGCAGCAGGGTGTCAAGAAGGCAAATGGCATGCTGGCCCTCACTGCTAGAGGGATTGAATTTAAGAACAGGAGATTATGCTGCAACTGTACAGGGGACTGGTGAGGCTGCACCTGGAGTACTGCGTGCAGATCTGGTCTCCATACTTGAGGAAGAATATACTGGCTTTGGAGGCAGTGCAGAGGAGGTTCACCAGGTTGATTCCAGAGGTGTGAGGGTTAGATTATAAGGAGAGATTGAGTTGCCTGGGACTGTACTCACTGGAATTCAGAAGGATGAGAGGAGATTTGAAAGAAATATATAAAATTATGAAAGGGATGGATAAGATAGAGGCAGGAAAGTTGTTTCCACTGGTAGGTGAGACTAGAACTAGGGGACATAGCCTCAACATTCGGGGGAGTAAATTCAGGACAGAAGATGAGGAGAAGCTGTTTCTCCCAGAGAGTGGTGAATCTGTGGAATTCTCTGCCCAATGAAGCAGTGGCAGCTACCTCAGTAAATGTAGATCTTTGCATAGTAGGGAAATTAAGGGTTATGGGGAAAAGGCAGGTAGATGGAGATGAGTCCATGGCCAGATCAGCCATGATATTGAATGGCGGAGGAGGCTCGACAGCCCAGATGGCCGACTCCTGCTCCTATTTCTTGTGCCCTTATGACAGTAACTCAAATCTCTGCACACACAACAGTTTGAAACCTGAAGTCCATGGGCTATAGTAGCAGAGGACTATGAGTATGTGCTCAGTGGCCACTTTATTAGGTACAGGAGGTACACAAAGTAGCCACTGGGTGTATTTGGTGGATTAAATGTTGGTTAAATGGTGTTCTGTTACCTTCCAAAAACAAGAAGTACCCCTGAAAACTCAACATGAGCCAAGGGCAGATGTAACTTGAAACGGGTCTTTGTGTTCATTCCCAACCCTTCTACACGGATACCCTGAGCAGGGGAAGTTGGTGTATTCTTCTGGTGCGGGAGACAGTAAAGGGGTTGTTTTAATTAGAATTTGACACAAACGGAGCATGGTGCACCAGAGCATGGCACAGTGTGTGAGTGCCCGTTGTAACAATAGACAATAATATGCACATAACGAGATAAAGGCATCGTAAATCGGGTCACCTGTCCCCGTGCCAAAGCCGTAAATAAGAAGTGCTGGTGTCAGTAACTTTTCTTTCAAAGCCGTTTTTAAATGTAACTCAGTGAGTTCCTTTGCAGACTGGTAATCCGTGTCCTCAAATGACCGCGGGACTGCAGACTGCCTCAGTGATTCTCTCGCCCCGGCCCCTGACTCCCAAACTGCCTTGGTTCCTTTCTGAAGCGATTAGGTAAGGCTGTACGTTTAGTCCAACCTATTGGGGAGGTGGGTGGGGGGTCCAATGCTGGGCTGGTGGAATTTGAATGTAAACACAATGTATAGGCTGAGTTATGGAATGGAACGTCTGTGTGGTAAAGGGAGAGAGTTTGGCTTCGGCGGCAAATCAAATCTTGTCCATAACCTGGAAAAGTTCGTCTTTTCAAAAACTAGTCATCGTACAAGAAGTACTCTGGGGATATATTGTAAGCCCGAATGCTAGGTTATATGTGTGGTAAATTGTTAACCGTCGCACTACCGAGTACCAGTGCCCATGTTTGTGTTTATACTTGGGGCTACATCATATCGTTTCGGTAAACGGGCGATCGGCAAACGTAGCCTGGAGGTCTATTTTCGAACAAAAGTAAATAAGACGTTATAAGATAACGGCAATTAGGAAAAGTGATTATGGAAAACAAATGTGCATTTGAACTAAATGGCAGGAGGCCCTTGTAGCCGTTCCCCCTCAGTCAGCACCAAACTGTGCTGTCAATTGAGATACTAATTGACCACTTTACACACTGCATGTGACCAGTTAACTTGGCGAGCAGGGGTTCCCGACTTTTTTTATGCCATGGATGGGAATGGGAACCCCCGTTCGAGCACTTACCAGACGTTGCTGCGAGATTGGCAGGTTTATGTTAAGGGTTAATTTTGGAATTGCCTGCGAAATTTAGAGCATCGAATTCGTCTATTTTAATGTGATTTTTAAAAATCGCTTGCTAGAATTAATAATGCAAAAGCCGTTGTGGTTCCCCTCTCACCCCTTCTCCTGGCTTGCCTATCACCTCCCCTCTGGTGCCTCCCCTCCTTTCTTCCTCCTACGGTCCACTCTCCTGTCCTATCAGATTCCTCCTTCTTCAGCCCTTTACCTTTTCCACCTATCACCTCCCAGCATTTTAACTCATAGAACCATAGAACCATAGAAACTACAGCACAGAAACAGGCCCTTTGGCCCTTCTTGGCTGTGCCGAACCATTTTCTGCCTAGTCCCACTGACCTGCACACGGACCATATCCCTCCATACACCTCCCATCCATGTATCTGTCCAATTTATTCTTAAATGTTAAAAAAGAACCCGCATTTACCACCTCGTCTGGCAGCTCATTCCATACTCCCACCACTCTCTGTGTGAAGAAGCCCCGCCAATGTTCCCTTTAAACTTTTCCCCCCTCACCCTTAACCCATGTCCTCTGGTTTTTTTCTCCCCTTGCCTCATCCTTCCTCCCTTATCCACCCACCTTCCCCCTCATGTGGTTTCACCCATCTCCCGCCAGCTTGTTCTCCTTCCTCTTCCCCTCACCTTATTCTGGCTTCTTCCCCCTTCCCTTCCAGTCCTAGTGAAGGGACTCGGCCTGAAACATTAACTGCTTTATTCACCTCCATAGATGCTGCTTAACCTGCTGCTCAGTTCCTCCTGCATTTTAGGGTTTCCAGCATCTGCAGAATCTCTTGGGTTTTCTTGACGTATCTAGTAGGGTCACATCATGGCAGCAGAGTAGGAGATGCAGAGGGGCAGAAAGGCAGCACTGTGATTAGCGCAACATCTTGTCAAGCAGATGTACCTAATAAAGTGGCCACTGTTTCTTTGTTCTGGACTGCATCATCATCATCATCATCATCATCATTATGTACCGTGTCATATTACGTGGCTGATCATCATCTTTGCATGGCCAATATTGCTCCTGGCAAATGTTTCTACAGAAGTGGTTTGCCATCGCCTTCTTCTGGGCAGTGTCTTTACAAGACGGGTGACCCCAACCGTTATCAATACTCTTCAGAGATTGTCTACCTGGCATCAGTGGTCATACAACCAGGATTTATCAGGGATTATCAGGGATTATAAGCATTATCAGGGATGCATCTCACTCTAACCATGGACTTTTTACTCTCCTCCTATCCGGTAGGCGCTACAGGAGCCTCCGCTCCTGCACCAGCAGGCACAGGAAGGGCTTCTTCCCTGAGGCTGTGACACTGCTGAACCTCTCATCACAGTGCTAAACAGTATTGCATCCATATTGTACTGTCTCAGTACTTTCATATTTGTGTGCTGTAGCACTTTTTTATTCACAGTTATTTTGTAAATAACACTATTCTTTGCATTTCTGGTCAGATGCTAAATGCATTTCATTGGCTTTGTATCTGTACTCCGCACAATGACAATAAAGTTGAATCTAATCTAATCTAATCTAATTTGTGTTGTGCACCAGCTACTCATACCACTATCCACCACCTGATTCCATAGCTTCACATGACCCTGATCAGGGGGCTAAGGAGGTGTTCAGAAGTTTTCTGATGACTCTGCCGTAGTTGGATGCATCAGCAAGGGAGATGAGGCTGAGTACAGGGCTACGGTAGGAAACTTTGTCACATGGTCTGAGCAGAATTATCTGCAGCTTAATGTGAAAAAGACTAAGGAGCTGGTGGTAGACCTGAGGAGAGCTAAGGTACTGGTGACCCCTGTTTCCATCCAGGGGGTCAGTGTGGACATGGTGGAGGATTACAGATACCTGGGGATACGAATTGACAATAAACTGGACTGGTCAAAGAACACTGAGGCTGTCTTCAAGAAGGGTCAGAGCCGTCTCTATTTCCTGAGGAGACTGAGGTCCTTTAACATCTATCGGACGATGCTGAGGATGTTCTACGAGTCTGTGGTGGCCAGTGCTATCATGTTTGCTGTTGCGTGCTGGGGCAGCAGGCTGAGGGTAGCAGACGCCAACAGAATCAACAAACTCATTCCTAAGGCCAGTGATGTTGTGGGGATGGAAATGGACTCTCTGACGGTGGTGTCTGAAATGAGGATGCTGTCCCAGTTGCATGCCATCTTGGACAATGTCTCCCATCCACTACATAATGTACTGGTTGGGCACAGGAGTACATTCAGCCAGAGACTCATTCCACCGAGATGCAACACTGAGCGTCATAGGAAGTCATTCCTGCCTGTGGCCATCAAACTTTACAACTCCTCCCTTGGAGGGTCAGACACCCTGAGCCAATAGGCTGGTCCTGGACTTATTTCCTGGCATAATTTACATATTATTATTTAATTATTTATGGTTTTATTACTATTTAATTATTTATGGTGCAACTGTAACGAAAACCAATTTCCCTCGGGATCAATAAAGTATGACTATGATTATGATACCTTGCCGGAGGGTGACCTGCAGGTTAGCAGAGGGAAGGAGTGCCTTATACTTCATCTGGTTGAGATGTATCTCCATCCACCACCACTTTGGCAAATTGGCCTTCATAAATCAAATTATTATACAGGAGTTGGAGAGGCCTAATTTGGAGTATTGTGTGCAGTGTTGATCACCTACCTACAGGAAAGATATCAATAAGATTGAAAGAGTCCTTTAAAGCAACATATTTCAGACTACCAGAATAACTTTCATCAAACACACACAAAAATAGCAATGTTGACTCCCCTTGGCTCTTTTGCTGACTGTCCTAAATTGGTCACCTACCTGTAGGAAATATATTAATGAGACTGAAAGAGTATGGAGAATATTTATGAGGATATTGCCGGGGCTTGAGGACCTGGGTGGTAGGGAGAGGGTGAATGCATTAGTATTATTCCCTGGAGTGCAGGAGATTGACAGTAGACAATAGACAATAGGTGCAGGAGTAGGCCATTCAGCCCTTTGAGCCAGCACCACCATTCACTGTGATCATGGCTGATCATCCACAATCAGTATCCTTTTCCTGCCTTATCCTCATATCCCTTCAGTCCACTATCTTTAAGAATCCAGAGAATTGGCCTCCACTGCCTTCCGAAGCAGAGCATTCCACAGAACCACAACCCCCTGTGTGAAAAAGTTTTTCCTCAACTCCGTTCTAAATTGTCTACCCCTTATTCTTAAACTGCGGTCTCTGGTTCTGGACTTCCCCAACATCGGGAACATGTTTCCTGCCTCTAGCGTGTCCAATCCCTTAATAATCTTATATGTTTCAATCAGATCCCCCCTCATCCTTCTAAATTCCAGTGTATACAATCCCAGTCGCTCCAATCTTTTATCATATGACAGTCCCGTTATCCCGGGAATTAACTTCGTGAACCTACGCTGCACTCCCTCAATAGCTAGGATATCCTTCCTCAAATTTGGAGACCAAAACTGCACACAGTACTCCAGGTGTGGTCTCACCAGGGCCCTGTACAACTGCAGAAGTACCTCTTTGCTCCTATACTCAACTCCCCTTGTTATGAAGGTCAACATGCCATTAGCTTTCTTCACTGCCTGCTGTTCCTGCATGCTTAGTTTCAGTGACTGATAAACAAGGACACCTAGATCTCATTGTACTTCCTCTTTTCCTAACTTGACATCATTCAGATCTGCCTTCCTGTTCTTGCCACCAAAGTGGATAACCTCACATTTATCCACATTAAACTGCATCTACCCTCTCAACCAACCTGTCCAAGTCACCCTGCCTTCTCATAACATCCTCCTCACATTTCACACTGCCACCCAGCTTTGTGTCATCTGCAAATTTGCTAATGTTACTTTTAATCCCTTCATCTAAATCATCAATGTATATTGTAAATAGCTACGGTCCCAGCACCGAGCCTTGCGGCACCCCACTAGTCACTGCCTGCCATCCTGAAAGGGACCCGTTAATCCCTACTCTTTGTTTCCTGTCTGCCAACCAATTTTCTATCCATTCATGGGAGATTTGATAGATGTAGACAAAACTATAAGAGGTATAGATAGGGCAAATGGAGACAGGGTTTTTTCCACTGAGATCAGATGAGACTAGAATTAGAGGTCACTGGTTAAGGGTGAAATTTAGGAGGAACCTGATGGGGATCATTGGCTGCACGCTAATGATGGTAAGAATAGCAAAATTAAACGGATGAATGTGTGGCTAAGTAACTGGTGCAGGGGGCAGGGTTTCAAATTCTTGAATCATTGGGATCTATTTTGGGGAAGGTATGACTTGTACAAAAAAGATGGATTACACCTGAACTCAAAAGGTACAAATATCCTAGTGGGATTGTTTAGTATAGCTGTTAGGGAGGGTTTAAACTAAGTTGGCAAGGGGAAGGAAACCAAGGTGTTAGGATCGAGGAAGAAGAAAATAGAAATAAGTCAAAAATACTGTGCAGCAAAGATGGTAAGAAGGACAGGCCAGTGAATATGCAGGATAATTTGCTGCAAAATAGATATATAACACAAGTGGCAACAGGTACCGATCTAAATGTACTGTACTTAAATGCACGCAGCATTAGAAATAAAGTGGATGACCTTGCTGCACAGCTGCAGGTTAAAAGGTATGACATTGTGGCCATCACCGAGTCACGGCTAAATGATGGATATGATTGGGAGCTTAATATCCCAGGATACACAGTGTACAGGAAGGATAGGAAGGTAGGTAAAGGGGGTGGCGTGGCCCTGATGGTAAGTAACGATATCAAATCAACAGAAAGAAGGGACATAGGATCAGAGGATCTCATAGAAACGTTTTGAATGTGAAAGGGTTGAACAGAGTAGATGTGGAAAGGTTGTTTCCCTTGGTGGGTGAGTCCAGGACAAGACGCCATAGTCTTAGGATTAGAGAGTACCCAGTTAAAACAGAGATGAGGAGAAATTTTTTTAGCCAGAGGGTCGTGGATTTGTGGAATTCATTGCCACATATGGCTGTGGAGGCCCGATCATTGAGGGTGTTTAAGGAGGAGATTGACAGGTATCTAATTAGTCAGGGTATCAAGGGATATGGGGAAAAAGCCGGAAATTGGAACTAGATGGGTGAATAGTTTAGCTCATGGGGGAGCTGCGGAGCAGACTCGATGGGCCGAATGGCCTACTTCTGCTCCTTTGTCTTGTGATCTTCTTCACTCAGAGGCTGGTGAGAGTGTGGAATGGGCTGCCAGTGGAATTGATGGAAGGGGTTTGCTTTCACATTTAAGAGAAGTTTGGATAGGTACATTGATGGGAGGAGTTTGAAGGGCTATGGCCCAGGTGCAGGTTGATTGACTAGGAAGAATAAAAGTCCGGCATGGACTAGATGGGGGGGCGGGGTGCGCAGAAGGCCTGCTCTGTGCTACTTGCTCTATGACTGTAATCTTGGCAGCTACTTATGATCTCCAGTCTATTGTCATCTTAACGTGGAGGCTTCTCCTATCTTTCTTGTATCTTCCTCGAATTCTCTTGGAAAGACTTCTTCTGGATGCAAGACTCTTCTTGGAATTGAATTTCTTAGTTTTGGGATCCCTAATTGGTCTATCAGGTTCTTAATTTTACTAACGGACATGAGGCTTGCTATTGTTTCTAAAAACCCAAAAACTTCTTCGTTTCTGTTGGGAAACCAATATGAGTCCAGCCACTGGAATAGGAAGTCTGAATTCAGTGGAAGGTAATTAACAGCACATATGCTCAGGCAGTTCACAATTACCTGCAGAAACTTACAGTACTGCAGAGATCAAAGGCTCATTTGATGTGGAGGAGCTTGTGGGAAATAATTGACACCCATGAGTGGGCTGATCTGACAGTTCATGAGTCATTGTGGGAATTGAGATCCGTGTTCAGCTTCATCATCATTCATTCACTTCTACTACACGTCTGGGTTGTAATTAACCTCTTAAAATTCAGAGTGACTGTTGATTACTAATGTTATTGATGTAATTTTCCAATTGCTGTACATGAAGCATGAAAACAGTTTTGATACAGACTAAGAGATAAAGTATATAATGAAGCTGATGTTACCACGTGTGAAGTAAGCTCCCTTGCTTTTCAACTGTTCAATAAAAAACCAAAGTTCAAAGTAAATTTTATTATCAAAGTACATATATGTCACCATATACAACCCTGAGCTTCATTTTCTTTTGGGCATACTTGACAAATTTATAGAATAGCATCTATAACAGGATCAATGAAAGACCACACAACTGGGCCGATCAACCAAAGTACAGAGAACAATAAACTGTGCAAATACAAAAAGAAATAAAGAATAATAATAAATAAATAAGCAATAAATATCAAGAACATGAGATGAAGAGTCCTTGAAAGTGTGTTCATTGATTGTGGGAACAGTTCAGTGATGGGGCGAGTGAAGTTATACCCCTTGGCTCAAAAACCTGATGTTTGAGGAGTAATAACCATTCCTGAACCTGGTGGCATGAGTCCTGAGGCTCCTGTACCTTCTTCCTGATAAAGAGAACATGTCCTGGGGGTTTCCTGTGACAGTGTTTCACCATCCATCATCACAAAATATTAGATATCTAAATTAAGAACAGAAAGTCGCACTTGCTGCCTGAGTTGATAAGGTGATTAAGAAGGCATATGGTGTGTTGGTCTTTATTAGTTAGGGGATTGAGTACAAGAGTCGTGAGGTAATGTCGCAGCTCTATAAATCTCTGGTTAAACCACACTTGGAATATTGCATTCAGTTCTGTTTGCCTCTTTATAGGAAGGATGTCTGTGGTGGCCAGTGCTATCATGTTTGCTGTTGTGTGCTGGGGCAGCAGGCTGAGGGTGGCAGACACCAACAGAATCAACAAACTCATTCGTAAGGCCAGTGATGTTATGGGGATGGAACTGGACTCTCTGACGGTGGTGTCTGAAAAGAGGATGCTGTCCAAGTTGCATGCCATCTTGGTCAATGTCTCCCATCCACTACATAATGTACTGGGTGGGTACAGGAGTACATTCAGCCAGAGACTCATTCCTCCGAGATGAAGCACGGAGCGTCATAGGAAGTCATTCCTGCCTGTGGCCATCAAACTTTACAACTCCTCCCTTGGAGGGTCAGACACCCTGAGCCAATAGGCCGGTCCTGGACTTATTTCATAATTTACTGGCAAAATTTACATATTACTATTTAACTATTTATGGTTCTATTACTATTTATTACTTATGAAGCAACTGTAACGAAAACCAATTTCCCCCGGGATTAATAAAGTGTGACTATGACTATGACTATGTGGAAGCATTAGAAAGGATGTGCAGAAGAGATTTACAGGATGCTAGCTGGATTTAGAGAGCACAAGGATAGACTGAGTGAGCTAGGGCTTTTCTCCCTGCAGTGAAGAAGGCTAAGAGATGCTTCTTTGTCCACCACTGTTGTAATGCATGGTTATTTGAGTTACTGTTGCCTTCCTGTCAGTTTGAACTAGTCTGGCCATTCTCCTCTGACCTCGCTCATTAACGAGGTGTTTTCTCCCACAGGGCTGCTGCTCACTGGCTGTTTTTTTTAGTCTTTCTCACCATTCTCTGTAAACTCTAGAGGCTGTTGTGCATGAAAATCCCAGGAGATCAACAGTTTCTGAGATACTTAAACCACCCCGTCTGGCACCAACAATCATTCCACTGTCAAAGCCACTTAGATTACATTTCTTCCCCATTCTGATATTTGGTCTGAACAACAATTGGACCTCTTGGCTATGTCTGCATGCTTTTATGCATTGAGTTGCTACCACATGATTGGCTGATTAGATATTTGCATTAAGCGGACAGTGTAGAGGTGTACCTAATAAAGTGACCACTAACTATTTATACAGGTAATTGTTCAGTGAATATTCCAGTAATTCTGGTACAGTTACTTCTGTATTTTTCCAAAAACTTCTTTGTTTTCTGTAGCAGTTGTCACACCACTAAATAGCCAGATTCAATAGGTTAATTATCATCACTCGAATGCCTGATATTTCTAGTCTGGTATGAGACAACCACAATGATTTTTTTCCTGGTCTATTCTTTGTTCTGTTGATGGTTCTTCTTTGCTCTTTTAACATTTAATAAAACAGCTATAAACTGAAAGGTTTATGCCTCATTCTTGACTTCCAAGGAACCTTTGGATTGCAGAAGTACCGGGATCCATGAGTTCCTTTAATTAGAATCAATGAGTGTTGTGCGAGCATTGCCATACGTCTGTGTATGAGCACCACTTTTTCTAGATGAGTAATTTCTGCCTGAGAAGATATCTGGGATCTTATCAAAATGTGAAAACCTGCATTTATTTAATCCCTCGCTTTAGTAGTGATGATTTCATGGGTGTGAGTAAGTCCCTAGACAGAGGTGATCCCATTTCTCATTTCCAGCTAAGCAAGGGGAATTCAGGTTCACATCTACATCAAATCATACAGTGGAATGCACTGGTTGCATTGACAACAAACAGAAAGGAAATTAAGGACTGCGTAAAAGCCAAGGAAAGGGCATATAAGGTAGCAAAAGTGAGTGGGAAGCTAGATGATTGGGAAGCTTTTAAAATCCAACAAAAGGCAACTAAAAAAGCTATAAGAAGGGAAAAGATGAAATGTGAGGGCAGACTAGCCAATAATATAAAGCAGGATACAAAAAGTTTTTCGGTTATATAAAGAGAAAAAGTGAGGTGAGACTTGATATTGGTTCTCTGGAAGATGATGTTGGTGAGGTAGTAATGGGGGACAAAGAAATGGCAGATGAATTTAATTGGTACTTTGCATCTGTCCTCACTGTGAAAGACACTAGCAGTGTGTGAGTGTGGTTTGTGAGTGCCAGGGAGCAGGAGTGAGTGCCATTGGTATCACAAGGGAAAAAGTGCTAGGCAAACTCAAAGGTCTTAAGGTGGGTAAGTCACCTGGGCCAAATGGACTACATTCCACAGTCCTGAGAGAGGTTGCCGAAGAGATACCAGATGCATTGGTCATGATCTTGCAAGAATCACGATTCTGGCATGGTCCTGAATGACTGGAAGACTGCAAATATCACTCCACTCTTTAAGAAGGAATGAAGGCAAAAGAAATGAAATTATAGGCCAGTTAGCCAAACCTCAGTGGCTGGGAAAGTGTTGGAGTCTATTATTAAGGAAGAGGTTTCGGGGTACTTGGAGACTAATGATAAAATAAGTCAAAGTCAGCATGGTTTCTGTGAAGGGAAACTTGCCTGACAGATCTGTTAAGAGTTCCTCGAGGAGGGGGATGGTGTGGCTCTGCTGGTGAAGAATAGCATCAAATCAGTAGAAAGATGTGACATAGGATCGGAAGATATTGAATCCTTGTGGGATGTGTTAAGAAACTGCAAGGGGTGAAGGACCCTGACTGCAGTGACTGGGATGTGGATCACAGGTTACAATGGGAAATAGAAAAGTCATGTCAACAGGGCAATGTTATGATAGCCATGGGAGATTTTAATTTGCGGATTAATTGGGAAAATCAGGTAGCAAATGGATTTCAGGAGAGTGAATTTGCTGAATGCCTATGTGATGGCTTTTAAGAGCAGTTTGTTGCTGAGCCTACTAGGAGATCAGCTATACTGGACTGGGTGTTATGTAATGAACTGGAGGTGATTAGGGAGTTTAAGGTAAAAGAACCCTTGGGAGCAAGTGATCACAATATGGTTAAGTTCAACTTGAAACTTGATGGGGAGAAAATAAAGTCTGATGTAGCAGTATTTCAGTGGAGTAAAGGAAATACAGTGGTACGAGAGAGGAGATGGCCAAGGTATATTGGATCGAGATGCTGGTAGGGACGACACAGGGGCAGCAAGGGCATGAGTTTCTGGGAAAGGTGCAATAAATGGATCCCAAAAATGAAGAAATAGTCAAATGGAAAAATCATACAATGGAGCTGACAAGGGAAGTCAAAAGTTAATGTAAAAGCAAAAGAGAGCACATATAACAAAGCAAAAATTAGCAGGAAGACAGAGGATTGGGAAGCTTTTAAAACCTACAGAGAGCAACTAAAAGAATCATTAGGAGGGAAGTGATGAAATATGAAAGCAAGTTAGCAAACAATATCAAAGTGGATAGAAAAAGCTTTTTCAAGTATATAAAAAATAAAAGAGGGATGAGAGTGGTTATAGGTCTGCTAGAAAATGAAGCTGGAGAACAGGGAACAAGGAGATGGCTGATGAACTAAATGAGTATTTTGCATCAGTCTCCATTGTGGAAGACACTAGCAGTATACCAGGTGTTGAAAGGTGTGAGGGAAGAGAAGTGAGTGCAGTTACTATTACAAGGGAGAAGGTGCTCAAAGAGCTGAAAAACCTAAAGGTGCATAAGTCACCCAGACCATATGAACTACACCCTAGGGCTCTGAAGGAGGTAATGGTAGAGATTGTAGAAGCATTAGTAAAGGTCTTTCAAGAATCATTGGACTCTGGTATGGAAAATTGCAAATGTCACTCCAGTCTTTAAGAAAGGAGGAAGGCAGCAGATGGTAATTATAGATCAGTTAGCCTGACTTCAGTGGTTTGGAAATGCTGGAGTCAATGGTTAAGGATGAGGTTATGGAGTATTTGGTGTGACACAGGACAAGATAGGACAAAATCAGCATGGATTTCTTAATGAAAAATCTTGCCTGACGAACCTGTTGGAATTCTTTGAGGAGATTATACATAGGATAGATAAAGGGGATGCGGTGGATGTTGTATATTTAGACTTCAGGAAAGCCTTTGACAAAGTGCCACACATGAACCTGCTTATCAAGTTAAGAGCCGATGGTATTACAGGAAGGTTACTGGTATGGTTAGAGCTGGTTGTTAGGAGGCAGCGAGTGGGAATAAATGGATCCCTTTCCGGTTAGCTACCAGTGACGTGACTAGTGGTGTTCTGAGGGCATTGGTATTGGGACCACTTCTTTTTATGCTGTATATAAATGATTTAGATGTTGAAATAGATGGCTTTCTTCCCAAGTTTGCAGATGACATGAAGATTGGTGGAGGGGCAGGTAGTGTTGAGAAACAGGTAGGCTGCAGAAGGACTTAGACGTATTAGGAAAAGTGGCAAGAAAGTGGCAAATGAAAGATAGTGTTGTAAAATGCATGGTCATGCACTTCGGTAGAAAAAATAAATGTGATGACTACTTTCTAAACGGGGAGAAAGTCCAAAAACTTGAGATGCATTGGGACTTGGGAGTCCTTGAGCAGAACACCCTAAAGGTTACCTTGCAGGCAGAGTCAGTGGTGAGGAAGGCAAATGTAATGTTAATTTTCATATCACGATGTCTCGAATAGAAAACATACAAACATAGAAAACGTACAGCACATTACAGGCCCTTCAACCCACAAAGCTGTGCTGAACATGTCCTTACCTTAGAACTACCTAGGCTTACCCATAGCCTACTATTTTTCTAAGCTCCATGTATCCATCCAGGAGTCTCTTAAAAGACCCTATCATTTCTGCCTCCACCACCGCCGCCAGCAGCCCATTCCACACACTCACCACTCTCTGCGTAAAAAAACTTAACCCTGACATCTCCGCTGTACCTACTTCCAAGCATCTTAAAACTATGCCCTCTCATGCTAGCCATTTCAGCCCTGGGGAAAAAGCCTCTGACTATCCACATGATCAATGCCTCTCACTATCTTGTACACCTCTATCAGGTCACCTTATCCTTCGTCACTCCAAGGAGAAAAGGCCGAGTTCACTCAACCTATTCTCATAAGGCATGCTCCCCAATCTAGGCAACATCCTTGTAAATTTCCTTTGCACCCTTTCTATGGTTTCCACGTCCTTCCTGCAATGAGGCAAACAGAATTGAGCACAGTACTCCAAGTGGGGTCGGACCAGGGTCCTATATAGCTGCAACATTACCTCTTGGCTCTTAAACTCAATCCCATGATTGATGAAGGCCAATGCACCACATGCCTTCTTAACCACAGAGTCAACCTGCTTTGAGTGTCCTATGAACTCAGACCCCAAGATCCCTCTGATCCTCCACACTGCCAAGAGTCTTGCCATTAATGCTATATTCTGCCAACATATTTGACCTACCAAAATGAACCACCTCACACTTACCTGGGTTGAATTCCATCTGCCACTTCTCAGCCCAGTTTTGCATCCTATCAATGTCCTGCTGTAACCTCTGACAGCTCTCCACACTATCCATAACACCCCCAACCTTTGTGTCATCAGCACATTTACTAACCCATCCCTCCACTTCCTCATCCAGGTTATTTATAAAAATCACAAATAGTAGGGGGTCCCAGAACAGATCCCTGAGACACACCACTGGTCACTGGCCTCCATGCAGAATATGACCCGTCTACAACCACTCTTTACCTTCTCTGGGCAAGCCAGTTCTGGATCCGCAAAGCAATGTCCCCTTGGATCCCATGCCTCCTTACTTTCTCAATAAGCCTGGCATGGGGAACCTTATCAAATGCCTTGCTAAAATCCATATACACTACATCAGGCTCAACTACAAAATTCAATCAGGCTAGTAAGGCATGACCTGCCTTTGACAAAGCCATGCTGACTATTCCTAATCATATTATGCCTCTCCAAATGTTCAAAAATCCTGCCTCTCAGGATCTTCTCCATCAACTTACCAACCACTAAAGTAAGACTCACTGGTCTATAATTTCCTGGGCTATCTTTACTCCCTTTCTTGAATAAGGGAACAGCATCTGCAACCCTCCAATCCTCTGGAACCTTTCCTGTCCTCATTGATGATGCAAAGATCATTGCCAGAGGCTCAGCAATCTCCTCCCTCACTTCCCACAGTAGCCTGGGGTACATCTCGTCTGCTCCTGGTGACTTATCCAACTTGATGCTTTCCAAAAGCTCCAGCACATCCTCTTTCTTAATATCTACATGCTCAAGCTTTTCAATCCACTGCAAGTCATCCCTACAATCACCAAGATCCTTTTCCGTAGTGAATACTGAAGCGAAGTATTCACTAAGTACCTCTGCCATCATCCCCTGTTTCATATACACTTTTCCATTGTCACACTTGATTGGTCCTATTCTCTTGCATCTTATCCTCTTGTTCTTCACATATTTGTAGAATCCCTTGGGGTTTTCCTTAATCCTGCTCACCAAGGCCTTCTCATGGCCCCTTCTGGCTCTCCTAAGTTCATTCTTAAACTCCTTCCTGCTAGCCTTATAATCTTCTAGATCTCTATCACTACCTGGTTTTTTTGAACCTTTCATAAGCTTTCCTTTTCTTCTTGACTAGATTTACAACAGCTTTTGTGCACCACGGTTCCTGTACCCTCCCGTCCTTTCCCTGTCTCGTTAGAATGTATCGATGCAGAACCCTACGCAAATATCCCCTGAACATTTGCCACATTTCTTCCGTACATTTCCCTGAGAACATCTGTTCCCAATTTATGCTTCCAAGTTCCTGCCTGATAGGTTCATATTTCCCTTTACTCCAATTAAACGTTTCCCTAACTTGTCTGTTCCTATCTCTCTCCAATGCTATGGTAAAGGAGATAGAATTATGATCTCCCCTCCCCTCTGCCCACTCCCCTCTCTCTCCCCTCCCCTCCCTCTCCCCTCTCCCCTCGCCTCCCCTCGCCTCCTCTCCCCTCCTCTCCCCTCCTCTCCCCTCCTCTCCCCTCTCTCCGCCCTTCTCTCCTCCCCTCTCTCCTCCCCTCTCTCCCCTCTCTCCCCCCTCTCCCCTCTCTCCCCTCTCTCCCCTCTCTCCCCTCTCTCCCCTCTCTCCCCTCTCTCCCCTCTCTCCCCTCTCCCCTCCCCTCTCTCCCCTCTCTCCCCTCTCTCCCCTCTCTCTCCTCTCTCCCCTCTCTCCCTATCATCTGTCTCTCTCTTATCCCTACCATCTCTCCCTCTCCCCTATCATCTACCTCTTGCTTTCTCATCCCTATCATCACTCCACCCTCTCTCTCCCTCCACCCTCTCTCTCCCTCCTCCCTCCCTCTCTCCCTCTCTGTCCTATCATCTCTCAATATCTCCGAATCACTGCCTCAGACAATGCCAGGAACTCAGTTGGTCAGTTGATGTTTTGGGTCCAGACCCTTCTTCAGGACTGATCAGGAAGAGAGAAGACGCAGGAGTGGTGGGGAGGGGAAGGAGGATGGCCGGAAGGTGATGGGTGCAGCCAGGGTAGATGGGAGGGGTACGTCTGGAGAAGAAGCAATCCGAGAGGAGAGGAGAGTGGACCATGGGAAAAAGGGAAGGAAGTGTGGATCTAGGGGAATTGATAGGCAGGAGACAAGAGGTAAATGGCCAGAAATGGGGACGAGAGCAAGAAGGGAGGGATAGGATTTTTTTACCAGAAGGAGCAATCTATATTCATGCCATTGGATTTGTGGCTGCCCAGATGGAATAAGATGTGTGTCTCCTCCACCCTGAAGGTGTGCTCACCTTGGTGCAAAAGCAGGCCATGGACCAGCATGTTGAACTCTCATCAACTCTCCCCCCATCCCTATCCGTCATCCCCCCATCCCTATCCGTCATCCCCCCATCCCTATCCGTCATCCCCCCATCCCTATCCGTCATCCCCCCATCCCTATCCGCCGTCCCCCATCCCTATTCACCGTCCCCATCCCTATGCGCCGTCCCTCTATCCCTATCTGCTGTCCCCATGCATATCCGCCCTCCCTCTATCTCTATTCACCCTCCACCCATCCCTATCCGCCCTCCACCCATCCCTATCCGACCTCCCTCTATGCCTATCCGCCTTCCCTCTATCCCTATCCACTGTCCCTCTATCCATATACGCCCTCCCTCAATCCATATCCGCCCTCCCTCTATCCCTATCCGCCCTCCCCTTCCCTATCCCCCGTCTCTCTATCCCATCTGCCGTCCCTATCCCTCTCCGCCCTCCCTCTATCCCTCTCCGCCTCCCTCTATCCCTATCTGCCGTCCCCATCCCTATCCACCCTCCCTCTATCCCTATCCACCCTCCCACTATCTCTATCCGCACTCTTTATCCCTATCTGCCTTCCCCATCCCTATCCGCCCTCCCACTATCCCTATCTGCCCTCTTCATCACTATCTGCCCTCTTCATCACTATCTGCCCTCCCCATCCCTATCCGACCTCCCCATCCCTATCTGACCTCCCCCATCCCTATCTGACCTCCCCCATCCCTATCCGACCTCCCCCATCCCTATCCGACCTCCCTCTATCCCTATCCGCCGTCCCTCTATCCCTATCCGCACTCCCCACCCCTATCTGCCCTCCCCCTATCCCTATCCGCCCTCCCTCTATCCCTGCTGACGTCAGTGGTGGGAAAGATGCTGGAGTTAATTATGAAAGATGAAATTACAACACATTAGGATGGCAGTAACAGGATAGGTCCAAGTCAGCATGGATTTACGAAGGGGAAATCGTGCTTGACTAATCTTCTGGAATTTTTTGAGGCTGTAACTATGAAAATGGACAAGGGTGAACCAGTGGATGTAGTGTACCTGGACTTTCAGAAAGCCTTTGATAAAGTCCCACATAGGAGATTAGTGGGCAAAATTAGGGCACATGGTATTGGGGGCAGAGTACTGACATGGATTGAAAATTGGCTGGTTGACAGGAAACAAAGAGTAGCGATTAACGGGTCCTTTTCGAAATGGCAGGCAGTGACCAGTGGGGTACCGCAGGGTTCAGTGCTGGGACCGCAGCTGTTTACAATATATATTAATGATTTAGATGAGGGAATTAAAAGTAACATCAGCAAATTTGCAGATGACACAAAGCTGGGTGGCAGTGTGAAATGTGAGGAGGATGTTATGAGAATGCAGGGTGACTTGGACAGGCTGGGTGAGTGGGCAGATGCAGTTTAATGTGGATAAATGTGAGGTTATCCGCTTTGGTGGCAAGAACAGGAAGGCAGATTATTATCTCAATGGAGTCAAGTTAGGAAAAGGGGAAGTACAACGAGATCTAGGTGTTCTTGTTCATCAGTCACTGAAAGTAAGCATGCAAGTACAGCAGGCAGTGAAGAAAGCTAATGGCATGCTGGCCTTCATAACAAAGAGAATTGAGTATAAGAGCAAAGAGGTCCTTCTGCAGCTGTATAGGGACCTGGTGAGACCACACCTGGAGTACTGTGTGCAGTATTGGTCTCCAAATTTGAGGAAGGACATTCAGGACTGTGGAATGTAGTCCATCTGGCCCAGGTGACTTACCCACCTTAAGACCTTTGAGTTTGCCTAGCACTTTTTCCTTTCTCCCTCTCCCCCTCTCTCCCTCTCCCCCTCTCTCCTTCTCTCTCCATCCCCCTCCCCCCTCTCTCCCTCTTCTCTCCCTCTCCCCCTCTTCTCTCCCTCTCCCCCTCTCCCCTCTCCCCCTTCTCCCCCTCTCCCCCACCCCTTTCTCCCCCCTTTCTCCCCCTTTCCCCTCTTCTCTCCCCCCCCTCTCCCCCTCTTCTCTCCCCCCTCTCCCCTCCCCCTTCTCCCCTTCCCCTCTCCCCCTCCCCCTCTCCCTTCTCTCTCTCTCTCTCTCTCTCTCTCTCCCTCCTCGTCCTCTCCATCTGTTCCCATCCTCTCTCCCTCTCTCCCTGCTACCTCTCTCTCCCCGTCATCTGTATTCCCCTGCCATTGGTCTCTCTCTCTCTCTCTCTCGCTCTCTCTCTCTCTCTCTCTTTTTCCCCCCTCCCTCCCTCCCTATCATCTTTCTCTCTGTATTATCTCTATATATAATCTTGGTCTCACAAAATGCCAGAGGAACTCAGTAGGATTGGCAACATCTATGGACAATTAACGTTTCAAGCTGAAAGCTTTCCTAAGGACTGAAAAGGAAGGGAGAAGGCAGCAGAATAAAAAAGTTTGGGGGTGGTGGAGACGAAAGCTAGCTGAAGGGTGATAGGTGCAGCCAATTAGGTGGGAAAGGTAAAGGGCTGGAGATGAAGGTGTCCAACAGGAGTGGACCGGAGGAGAAGAGGAAGGAGGAAGTGGCCCAGGGGAAGTGATTGGCAGGAGGGAAGAGGTGATTGGGGAAAAGAGGAGGTGGGGAGGTGAAGGGATTATTTTTACTGGGAGTACAGAGAAATCGATATTCATGCCATCAGATTGGAGGCACCCATAAGGAATATGAGGTGTGCAGCACCACCCTGAGGGCGGACTCATATTGGCACAAGAGAAGTCCATGGACCAACATGTTGGGACGGGAATGGGAATTAAAATGTTTGGCCACCACAGTGTTCCGCTTGTGACTGTCAGAGTGGAGATGCTTGCCAAAGCGGTCCCCCAATTTACTAAAGTCTTTCTCTCTCTATCATCTCTCACTCTATCCCTATCATCTCTCTCTCTCTCCCCTGTCATCTCTCACTCTCCCTATCATCTCTCACTCTCTTTATCTTCTCTCACACTCTCCCTATCATTGCACTTGCTCTTTATCCTCCCTCTCTCTCGCCCTGTCATCTCTCTCCATATCCTGTCTCACTCTTTCCCTATCTTCTCTCTCTCCATGACCATTTTCCACTCTGTCCCTCCCCGTCATCTCTCTCCCTCCCTATCATCCTGCTTTCTCTCACTATCTCTCCCTGTCTCTCCCTATCATCTCTTTCTCCTTATAATATTCTCTCCCTGTCATCTCTCTCTACCACTATCATCTCTCTCTCCCCATCATCTCTTTCTCTCTCCCTCTGTCATCTCTCTCTCTTCCCGTCATATTTCTTCTCCCCCTGTCATCTCTCTCTCCCCCTGTCATCTCTCTCTCTCCCCGTCATCTCTCTCTCTCCCCGTCATCTCTCTCTCCCTGTCATCCCTCTCTCCCCGTCATCTCTCTCCCCCGTCATCTCTCTCCCCTGTCATCTCTCTCTCTCCCCGTCATCTCTCTCTCTTCCCGTCATATTTCTTCTCACCCTATCTCTCTCTCTCCCCATCATCTCTCTCCCCGTCATCTCTCTCTCTCCCCGTCATCTCTCTCTCTCCCCGTCATCTCTCTCTCTCCCCGTCATCTCTCTCCCCGTCATCTCTCTCTCTCCCCCTGTCATCTCTCTCTCCCCCTGTCATCTCTCTCTGTCCCCCATCATCTCTCTCTCCCCCATCATCTCTCTCTCTTCCCGTCATCTCTCTCTCTTCCCTGTCATATCTCTTCTCCCCTGTCATATCTCTCTCCGTCATCTCTCTCTCCCCCTGTCATCTCTCCCCCGTCATCTCTCCCCGTCTTCTCTCCCCCTGTCATCTCTCTCCCCGTCATCTCTCTCTCCCCCTGTCATCTCTCTTCTCCCCCTGTCATATCTCTTCTCCCCCTGTCATATCTCTCTCCCCGTCATCTCTCTCTCCCCGTCATCTCTCTCCCCTGTCATCTCTCTCTCTCCCTCATCATCTCTCTCTCCGCCTGTCATCTCTCTCTCTTCCCGTCATATTTCTTCTCACCCTATCTCTCTCTCCCTGTCATCTCTCTCTCCCCCGTCATCTCTCTCCCCGTCATCTCTCTCCCCATCATCTCTCTCCCCATCATCTCTCTCCCCATCATCTCTCTCTCCCCCATCATCTCTCTCTCCCCATCATCTCTCTCTCTCCATCATCTCTCTCTCCCCTCGTCATCTCTCTCTCTATACCCTGTCATCTCTCTCTCTCCCGATCATGTCTCTCTCTTCCCATCATCTCTCTCTCTTCCCTATCATATCTCTCTCTCTCCCCGTCATCTCTCTCTCTCTCCCCGTCATCTCTGTCTCCCCATCATCTCTCTCTCCCCCTGTCATCTCTCCCCCTGTCATCTCTCCCCCTGTCATCTCTCCCCCGTCATCTCTCTCCCCGTCATCTCTCTCCCCTGTCATCTCTCTCTCTCCCCGTCATCTCTCTCTCTCCCCGTCATCTCTCTCCCCGTCATCTCTCTCTCTCCCCCTGTCATCTCTCTCTCTCCCCCTGTCATCTCTCTCTCCCCCTGTCATCTCTCTCTGTCCCCCATCATCTCTCTCTCCCCCATCATCTCTCTCTCTTCCCGTCATCTCTCTCTCTTCCCTGTCATATCTCTTCTCCTCTGTCATATCTCTCTCTCCCCGTCATCTCTCTCTCCCCTGTCATCTCTCCCCCATCATCTCTCCCCCGTCTTCTCTCCCCCTGTCATCTCTCTCCCCATCATCTCTCTCTCCCCCTGTCATCTCTCTCTTCCCGTCATATTTCTTCTCCCCCTGTCACCTCTCTCTCTCCCCGTCATCTCTCTCTCCCCCTGTCATCTCTCTCTCCCCCTGTCATCTCTCTTCTCCCCCTGTCATCTCTCTTCTCCCCCTGTCATATCTCTTCTCCCCCTGTCGTATCTCTCTCCCCGTCATCTCTCTCCCCTGTCATCTCTCTCTCTTCCCGTCATATTTCTTCTCACCCTATCTCTCTCTCCCTGTCATCTCTCTCTCCCTGTCATCTCTCTCTCCCCCTGTCATCTCTCTCCCCATCATCTCTCTCCCCCATCATCTCTCTCTCCCCCATCATCTCTCTCTCCCCCATCATCTCTCTCTCCCCCATCATCTCTCTCTCCCCATCATCTCTCTCTCTCCATCATCTCTCTCTCCCCTCGTCATCTCTCTCTCTATACCCTGTCATCTCTCTCTCTCCCGATCATGTCTCTCTCTTCCCATCATCTCTCTCTCTTCCCTATCATATCTCTCTCTCTCTCCGTCATCTCTCTCTCTCTCCCCGTCATCTCTGTCTCCCCATCATCTCTCTCTCCCCCTGTCATCTCTCCCCCTGTCATCTCTCCACCTGTCATCTCTCCCCCTGTCATCTCTCCCCCGTCATCTCTCTCCCCGTCATCTCTCTCCCCGTCATCTCTCTCCCCGTCATTTCTCTCTCTCCCCGT
This sequence comes from Mobula birostris, assembly GCF_030028105.1. Taxonomy (NCBI): domain Eukaryota; kingdom Metazoa; phylum Chordata; class Chondrichthyes; order Myliobatiformes; family Myliobatidae; genus Mobula; species Mobula birostris. Next base: position 10,668,790 of record NC_092370.1, read on the forward strand.
CCTCTCTCTCTCCCACTGTCATCTCTCTCCCTATTATCTCCAGCTGCAGTGCTGTCGACAGAAAAGCCTTGCAGAAGGTGGTTAGGGGAGCAGAGAAGGTTATTGGGGTCTCCCTACCTTCTGTCCAAGACCTCTTTCAGAGTCAATGCCTCCAGAAGACAGGGTACATCATTAAAGACCCCTCCCACCCTCTCCATGAACTGTTTGTTCTTCTGCCATCAGGTAAACGTTACAGGAGCATCAAAACTAAAACCACAAGGCTACTAAACAGCTTCCTCCCACAGGCAGTCAGACTGCTAAATAGCTGCTCCACCTGACTCTGCTTTGGACACTTTTAACTTGCACTGGACACTCATAACTTGATTTTAACTGACATGTGGCTGTTGTGTTTTACTATTTATTGTTACGTTTATTATTTAGTGTTGCGTTTGTTATGTTATGATTGCACTGCTTCTGGGAAACACTGTCTCATTCTGCCCTGCAGAGCTGATGTACGATTAGAATGACAATAATGTTTTTTGAATCTTTGAATCTTTGAATCTTTCTTTCTCTCACTATCTCTCCGTGTCTCTCCCTATCATCTCTTTCTCATAATGTTCTCTCCCTATCATTTCTCTCTACCCCTATCATCTCTCTCTCTCTCTCCGTCCTATCGCTCTCTCTCCCCCGTCCCCTATCTCGCTCTCTCCCTATCCCCATCTCTCTCTCTCCCTCCCCATCTCTCTCTCCCCATCCCCCCTTTCTCTCCCTATCCTCCCTCTCTCTCCCCTGTCCCCTATCTCGCTCTCTCCCTATCCCCTATCTCTCTCTCTCTCCCTCCCATATCTCTCTCTCTCCCCGTCGCCCCTCTCTCTCCCACTGTCCCCCTATCTCGCTCTCTCCATCCCCTATCTCTCTCCCCCATCCCCTATCTCGGTCTCTCCCTATCCCCTATCTCTCTCTCTCTCTCTCCGTTCTATCGCTCTCTCTCCCCGTCCCCCTCTCTCTCCCCGTCCCCTATCTCGCTCTCTCTGTCCCCTGTCTCTCTCTCTCTCTCCGTTCCCTATCTTTCTCACCGTCCCATATCTCTCTCTCTCTCTCCGTCGTATCTCGCTCTCTCCCTGTCCCCTATCTCTCTCTCTCGCCCTATCATCTCTCTTTCTCTCTCACTGCAATCTCTTTCCCTATCATTTCAGGATCTCGGCGATCCTTCCAGAAACCATGGAAATAGAAGGGAGACAGGCACTCGCGGTGGGTTCCTCCTAGTTGTTAGGCTTCCTGGTTTTTTCCTTTTAAGGGCCCGAATGATTTCCTTCGCTTTGTTGCCATTCTAGAAGAAACACCGGGTTAATACCATTCACAAACCCGTAAGGAAGCTCAAATCACAACTTGTGCGGGTCAAGTATGACCCGGGACTCAGGCCGGCTGGCGTTTACTGTGAACGCGCACCAGCGGATATCGGCGCGCATCGAGGGGCACAGGAGGTGTATCCATTTGGTGTTACCTGGAGAAATCGGCGGCAGCAGAACATGGCATTCGCAATGGCCGCAGGATTGAGTTCGACGGCGTCATGTATTGAAATGGTAAGGTCAAACACTGTGATGATGTCATTAGTCTGGGACAGAGCAACACGTGCTGTGAGGAAGCATGGAAACGATCATGAGGCATGAAGCATGAAGCGTCGAGTCATGATATATCTATCTGATAGGTTGCAAGTACACAACAGTGGCGACGAGGATACGGGCTTTGAAAGTAGATTTAACGTGAGTTGATGAGAATGGAGATGGGTTCAGCTACGCTAGGTCCAAGATGGACACGGTGGCTCAACTCATTTGAACTTCATGCCGATGATAAAGGACTCTTAGCGGACGATAGCGCAACACATAATACAAAACCAAGACGGAGAACACTACTTCCGCACCTTGCAGGGCCAGGTGTGCGGGATATATTCTCAGCACTGCCAAACACGGGACAAGTCACAGACTACGCGGCAGTGATGGATGCTTCCCTTGTTCCCCAGGTCAACACCACGTTTGGCCGGCAGCGTTTCCATCAGCTTGCCCAAAAACAAGGTGAGACGGTTCAGCTGTTCTCTACTCGCCTTCGGCAGGCAGCGAAAGTCTGTGATTTTCGAATTGACAGCCAAATCAGGGACGCCACAGTGGGAAAATATAACTCAGTCTATGTGTGGGGGAAAACTACTGGAGCTGCCGCTTGCCCGCACACTGGAAATGGGGGCATGGCGTGGAAAAAGTAGAGGAACAGTTGTCAGCCATGTCACTCCAACGGAGCCAGTCGGAGACCGTGCGCCGTGTTTCACACCGTGTACGCACAACACATGGCAAAATGACACAGAGGGGAAAGGGAAGTCTACTAATACAAATGAAAGGAAATGCTGCAGATGTGGAAACACAGATCACCTGGGTGGAGAGCCAAAGAGCCCAGCTCGTGGACAGACGTGCAGAAAATGCACTGGAAAGGACCACTTTGCAAAAATGTGCCAGACAAAAGGATTAAAGACACAACAAGTGAACAATGTTGGGGATGAACAGAAGGAATTTGTATGTGTTGTTAATGAGACAGAGTCATCTGGAAAAAAATTACGTTTTGTGCAGAGGGTGTAAATCTGTGCATGTTACTAGATGCAGGAGCCTGAAGTAATATACTGTGTGAAAATGTGTGAGAAAAGCTTAGTCCGGGAAGATAAAGTGCCATTGATATATTCCTAAGCAGAAGAGGAAGCTGTCCCCATATTCATCCAGCAAGTCACTGAAGATTCAGGGTGTGTTTGAATGTGAAATAAGTTTCGGAATCAGAACAGACCAGACAGAGTTCATCATGATAAAAGGCAGCTGTGAACCACTCCTAGGTAGAGAAACGGCTACAAAACTGTTAAAGACCGGAGAAAACGTGTCAGTAGTCACAGATGTTAAAGGGTCGCTTAAGCTGCCGTACCCAGAGGAGTTTGAAGGGGTAGGACAGCTGAACACTAAGCAGACCAGTCTGTACATTGATCCAAAGGTAAAGTCTGTGGCCCAGCCACTCAGAAACCTACCTTACAACTTAAGGGAGGCTGTTGAGAAAAAAGTTGAATAGTTAATAAAAATGGACATTATTGAGAACGTTGAAGCCCAACTCCTTGGGTTAACCTGGTAATAATTTTGCCAAAACTTGTGCCTAGACATGAGAAGGGCAAATGAAGCAATTGAGAGGGAGAGCTATCCCATTCCAACTGTAGGCGAGATACTACAGGGTATGAATGGAGCTGCAAACTGGACTTGAAATGGGGCTATCACCAACTAGAACCAGCTCCAGAATTTAGAGAGATAGCCACATTTGCTGTGCATAATGGGGTCTGCAGGGTGTGTCATCAGCCAGTGAGCAGTACCAGCATGAGATAGCAAATGCTTTAGCTGGAATTGAAGGAGTTGAGAACATCTCAGTTGATGTGATTGTACATGTGTCTAACCAAAAACTCCATGGTGGGAGACTGCATGCTGTCTTAAAGAGACTGGCAGAGTGTGGACCGACACCGAACCCGGAGAAATGTCAGCTCAACGTGGACAGACTAGTTTTCTTGGGAATTCTCTTGTCACAGAAAGGCATCGGACCGGCTGAGGAGAGAGTGTGAGCAGTACTGGAGGCTCGTGAGCCACAAAACGCCACAGAAGTGAGGAGTTTCCGAGGTCTTGTTGGCTACAGCAGCAGATTCATACCACAGTCTGCAACTTTGTCTGAACCACTGAGACGATTGACAAGGAAGGACAGCCAGTTCAAGTTTGGAGAAGAACAGAAACAAGCATTTAAAGGCATGAAAGAGGAGCTAGCAAGAGCAGGTATGTTGCCCTAATTTGATAAAGATGTGCCAGCTAAAGTAATAGCAGATGCCAGCCCAGTCGGGCTGGGGACAGTACTCATACCAAAACAAAATGAAGTTATGATACCTATCTGCTGTGTGTACCTGTCTGCTACCTGTCACAAACTGTGAACAAAAATAATCACAAACAGAGCGAGAAGCATTAGCACTACTGAAAGACTTCATCCTTATTTGTATGGGAGAAAATCTGACCTGATGACAGATCAAAAACCTTCGGAGATGATTTACAGCCCAAGATCTAAACCATGCACACACATAGAGCGGTGGGTCTGGAGATTGCAAGCATACGACTACAGAGTCATACAAATGCCAGGAAAACAGAACAGTGCAGACCCACTGTCAGGGCTACTGGGAGAGACTGCTCAAAAAGAGAGACACAAGCACGATTCAGAGGAATATGTCAGGTTCATAGCTGTGAGTGATCCATCTAAAGCCCTGACAACACAAGAGGGAGAGAGAGCATCAGCCATCGATCCGGAGCTGCAGGAGGTGCGTAAAGCCATCATGAATAAACACCTTGAGAGCTGTAAGGCACATGCACCCATTGCAAATGAGCTGTGTGAAGTCGGTCATCTTATCCTCAGGGGGACACAGATTGTGTTACCCGAAGCCTTGCACACATGGGCATTCCCGCAACTCATGAAGGACACTTGCGAATAGTTGTACAAGTCAGCATCTCAGGTGCAAGGTCTGGTGGCCTGGTATGGATAAAGCAGCCGAGGAATACTCCAAAGCTTGTCACGGCTGTCAAAATGTAACAAGACCCGAGCCCCACACCCTCCTGAACCACTAAAACTGACACGGTTCACCGTTACCTTGGCAGTAGCTGTTGATTTGCTTGGTCCATCACCAACAAACCATTCCATTCTAGTAGTACTTGAATTTGTGAATATGACATTTTGACCTCTACAGCCGCAGAGAGAGAGAGAGGGTTATTGACAGTCTGGAGAACATTTTCAGTAGACATGGACTGCCTGTATCTCTCAAATCAGATAATGGACCTCATTGACTGACTTTACCATTTCAATATATGACATCCTTCCTTTCCTGAGAAATGAACTTCAGTGTTGTAGAACACACTCAACTCACAGATTTAACCATTTCAGTTCAACACATATTCTCTGATATGAATGACTATAACCAACACATATTATGTTTCAACTTAATGATAACTCTGGAAATGAAAACTTCATTTTCAACCTACAACAACTTTCATTGTTTCAAAACCTACAAATTAAAGCTCTACTTCAATCATCATCATCATCATCATATCTCCCCATCATCTCTCTCTCCCTCTCACTTTGTCATTTGTCTCTCTCCCTGTCATCTCTCTTCCTCTCTTCTGATCATCTTTCCCTCTATTATGTATCTCTCTTATCATTTCTCTCTCCCTATCATCTCTGTCCATATCATCCCTCTCGCTGCCTATCATCTCCCTCTCTTTCTCTCTTTCCATGTCACCTCTCTCCACTATCATTGTTCTATTTCTCCCCACACCTCTCTCTATCTTTCTTCCTATCATCTTACACCCTCTCAATATCATTTCTCTATCTCATTATCATGTTTCTCTTCTCTATTATGACTCGCTTCCTCTCTGTCCCTATCATCAGCCAGTCTCTCATTTCTCTCTTTCTTCCTCTCCCTACTATCTGTCTCTACCCCCCTACCATTTCTCTCTGCTATCTGCCATCTCTCTCTGTTCTCTACCATCTCTCTCTCCATCACCTCCTTCTCCCTCTCCCCATCACCCCTCTCTCTCCCCATCACCTCCTTCTCCCTCTCCCCATCACCCATCTCTCTCCCCATCAACCCTCCCCTCCCCTATAAACCCACTGTCCCCCTGTTATCTCTCTCTCCCTGTTATCTCTCTCCCCTTATCAATCTCTCTCTTCCCTATCAATCTCTCTCTCCCCTATCAACCCACTCTCTCCCTGTTATCTCTCTTCCCCTATCAATCTCTCTCTCCCCATCAACTCTCTCTCCCCCTATCAACCCACTCTCCCCCTGTTATCTCTCTCTCCCCATTATCTCTCTCCCCTTATCAATCTCTCTCTCCCTCATCAACTCTTTCTCTCCTTCTGCCTATCATTTTTCTCTCTATCTATCTCCCTATCATCTTTGTATCTAGGTAATAGTCCCTTCAGTCCAACAATGCTGCCCCACCCAGTTACTTCATGGGAACAATTAACCTGCTAACCCTTTGCATCTCTGGGATATGTGAAGATACCCACACGCTCACAGGGAGAACGTGGAAAACCCTTTGCAGGTCATGGCAAAGCTGTCGGTTAAAAAGATCAATGGTTCTCACAGGAAGCGTTGTAATAGAATCAAGTGTACTCCATAAGACATGGGTTCAGAATTAGGCTGTTCTTCGTGGGTCTGCCTCTTCGTGGAGCAAAGAAAACAAGAATGTGGGCGCTCAGATTCAACTGCTGGTAGAACGTTCCTGGCTGGTATGTACCCATCCTCAGCACCAATGTTTCCCAGAGGAATGAGAACCAAGGGTCAGAATCAACATATTTGGAGATATTGCTGAAGAGGATGTAAACAGCAAGATTGAAACTATAAATGGGGTCACCATAATAACTAAAAACCTCATTGAATCTCTAAAATTATTATCAATATTTTCTTGCTGATCCACACTCTCAGCTTCTCCCTGGTTGTGTGGGCTGGTAATCACTTTTATAGTTCTTGACATATTTTGTTCAAGGTGTCAGTGTTATTTGCATAAGTTCCATGGTTACATCTGTAGTAGGTGTTCCACTGGGTTTTTATATGAGTTGTTCCCACAGCCCTTCAATGAAGAGATATTTGAGGAGTCTTTTTGCCTACCTGCGTGGCTGGGAAGGACAGCTGCTCCCGCCTGTCAGTCTCCTTGGCCAACATGACTCTGTCCAAAAGCCTCAATCTAGAAGTCTGCATCAAAGTGACAATAGGTAAAAGATTCCAGTGACCTCAGAGATTATGTAATGTCCATATGTAATCAGTGGATTGTCATTAACTGTTGGTTGTTTCTGTGCTGGAACATTGAGTAGGGGAATATGGCAAGAACTGTTCTCTTCATGATCAACAGCCCACAGAGAATTGTTGACATTGCCTTCCATGAGAACAAAAATCAGCTTGAATTATTGAAAATGTTTTCTGCACTTTAACCCCTCAGACTTAGAGTCATAGTCCTAGAGCACTACAACACAGCCCCCAATTCCCTCCTTCTCTATTCCCCATCCCCCCTTCCGTCTCTCACTTGTCTTCTTGCCTGCCCATCGCCTCCCTTTGGTGCTCCTCCCCCTTCTTCTTTCTTCCGTGGTCTTCTGTCCTCTCCTGTTAGATTCCCCCTTCTCCAGCCCTGTGTCTCTCACCAATCAATTTCCCAGCTCTTCACTGCACCCCCGGTCCCCGGTTTCAACCCCTCACCTTGTGTTTCTCCCTCCCCCCACTTTTTAACTCTACTCCTCATCTTCTTTTTCTCCTGTCCTGCTGAAGGGTCTCGGCCTGAAACGTTGACTGTGTACTCTTTTCCACGGATGCTGCCTGGCCTGCTAAGTTCCTCCAGAGTTTTGTGTGAATAACACAGTAACAGGCCATTTGGCCCATCTAGTCCGTGCCAAACTGTTACGCTGCCTCATCCCATCGACCTGCACTGGGACCGTCGCCCTCCATACTCCTCCCATCCATATATGTATCCAAAGTTTTCTTAAACATTGAAAATGAACCCATATCTACCACTTGCGTTGGCAGCTCGTTTCACCTTTGGAATGAAGAAGTCCCCCCTCAAGTTCCCCTTAAATGTCACCTTTCACACTTATCCTATAACCCCTAGTTCTAGTTTCACCCAAGCTCAGTGGAAAAAGCCTGCTTGCATTTACCCTATCTATACCCTTCATAATTGTGTATACCTCTATCAAATCTCCCCTCATTCTCCTACACTCCAGGTAATAAAGTCCTAACCTATTCAACTTTTCCCTGTAACTCAAGCCCTCCAGTCTCAAAAACATTCTTGTCCGTTTTCTCTGTTGTCTTTCAGTATTTTTGATATCTTTCCAAAACTTCCTCACTGATATTTATTCACTCTGTCCCTCTAAATTAAATATTTCCTAACAAGCAATTAGAAAAATTGTTAATGCAGACTGAATCATTATCTTCTAATTTATTTTATGAATGTCATCATCGTTATTATATGATTCATGCATATAGTCACACAGATGTGAACATTATTTTCCTTCATATCCCTCTCATGTAAATATAGCATCATATTTATAGATGGATGATTTTAATGTAGATAACTTACAGTATTATGCAAAAGTCTTTGGCACATGAATATAGTTAGGGTGCCTGAAATGTTTGCACAGTACTGTAGAATTTAATGTACTGCCCCCCCAAAAAAACCCAGATTTCATGATGTTTGTGAGTGATGATAAACCTGATTCTGATTTGTGTCATGATTGTGGACTGGGAGTGGGAAGAGGGCAGGGAATGGGGAATCATGATTGGGAAAATGGGAAGAGAGAGGGGAGGGAATGGGAAGCACCAGAGAGACATTCTGTAATGATCAATAAACTAATTGTTTGGAATTATAAGACCATAAGACTTAGGAGCAGAACTAGGCCATTCAACCCATCGAGTCTGCTCCGCCATTCCATCATGGCTGATCCTGGATCCCACTCAACTCCACATACCTGCATTCTCGCCATATCCTTTGATGCCCTGACCAATCAGGAAACGATCAACTTCCGCCTTAAATATACACACTGACTTGGCCTCCACCGCAGTCTGTGGCACAGCATTCCACAGATTCAGTATTCTCTGGCTAAAAAATTCCTCCTTACCTCTATTCTAAAAAGTCGCCCCTCAATTTTGAGGCTGTGCCCTCTAGTTCTGGATACCCCCACCAGAGGAAACATCCTCTCCACATCCACCCTATCTAGTCCTTTCAACATTCGGAAGGTTTCAATGAGTCCCACCGCATTCTTTTAAATTCCAGTGAATACAGGCACAAAGCTGTCAAACGCTCCTCATATGTTAACCCTTCATTCCCTGAATCATCCTCGTGATCGTCCTCTGGACTATCTCTCTCTCTCTCTGGGATATGGGACCCAAAACTGTTAACAATACTCCAAGTGGGGCCTGACTAGTGTTTTATAAAGGCTGAACATTATCTCCTTGCTTTTATATTCTATTCCCCTTGAAATAAATGGTGACATTGCGTTCACCTTCTCTACCGCAGACTCAACCTGTAAATTAACTTTCTGGGAGTCTCGCACGAGGACTCCTAAGTCGACAGAATCAAATGGCTTTGCCTGAGGGTGTCTGCATCCACACCACCCTGCCCCAGCACTCCTCCTGTGCCACCTATCCCACACTCCACCCCCACCATTCCCAACATCCTTTGTTTGGTGGCGGTAATGCACCATTAAGCTGGATGCCAACCACCGTAAAACAGGACACACACACACACACAGAACATCCTTTGCTCCTACCAGATTCACAAATCCATCATCCACCCCACATTGACAAATACAATTGTGCAAAAGTCTTAGGCTCCCTAGCTATATAAGACTTCTGCACAGCTCTGTATAGCTATCATTTTAAAACCTAAATAGACTTATGGACAGGAATGGCTATGGGTCCACGTCTATAGATCCCTCAAAGTTGCTGTGCAAGTTGATAGTATGGTTAAGAAGACTTGTGGTGTGTTACCCTTCATTAGTCAGGGACTGAGTTCAAGAGCCATGAGGTAATGTTGCAGCTCTATAAAACTCTGCTTAGACCACACTTGGAATATTGTGTTCAGTTCTGTTCACCTCGTGTGGAAGGGTGTGGAAGCTTTAGAGAGGGTGCAGAGGAGATTCATCGGGATGCTGCCTGGATTAGAGAGAATACCTCCTAGGATTGGTTGAGTGAGCTTGAGCTTTTCCTTTTGGAATGAAAGTGGATGAGAGGTGGCTGGATGAGACCTAGATCATGTGGACAGCCAGAGACTTGTTCTCAGGGCGGAAATGGTTAATACGAAGAGGCATAATTTTCAGGTGATTGGAGGAAAGTATAAGGGGGATGCCAGAGGTAAGTTTTTTTTTTAAATACAGAAAGTGGTAGGTGTGTGTGTGTAGGAACAGGGGTGGTGGTAGAGGCAGATACATTAGGGGCATTTAGGAAACTCTTAGATAGGCACATGGATGATAGAAAAATAGAGGGCTATGTAGGAGGGAAGGGTTAGATTGATCTTAGAGTAGGTTACAAGATCAGCATAACATTTGGGCCAAAGGGCCTGTACTGTGATATTAAGTTCTAACTAATAAGAACATAAGAAATAAGGGCAGGAGTCGGCCATCTGGCCCATCGAGCCTGCTCTGCCATTTAATAAGATCATGGCTGATCTAGCCATGAACTCATCTCCACCTGCCTGCCTTTTCCCCATAACCTAATTCCCCCACTATGCAAAAATCTATCCAATCTTATCTTCAATATATTTACTGAGGTAGCCTCCACTGCTTCATTGGATAGAAAATTCCACAGATTCACCACTCTCTGGGAAAAGCAGTTCCTCCTCATCTCCACCCTGAATGTACTCTCCTGAATCTTGAGGCTGTGTCCCCTAGTTCTAACCTCAGTAATGAACTTAATTCTTTGAGGAGGTAAATAAACACAATGATGAAGTTAGAGCAGTGGATGTAGTGTATATGTATTTCATTAAGGCATTTGATTAGGTTCCCCATGCAAGGCTCCTTCAGAAAGTGTAGAGGCATGGGATCCAAGGAGACTTTGCTTTGTGGATCCACAATCTGTGCAGACCAGAAATAATATTTCCACCTCACTGACAATCAACTCTGGCACATCTCAGGGAAGTGTGCTTAGTTCACTGCTCACCCATGACTGTGTAGCTAGGCAGGGCTATAAGTCTGCCCTCAACGCAGTGAAAGTTGGCTGAATTTCAGACGGTGATGACAAGACGTAAGACTAAAGAAGTGACTGTGGACTTCAGAAAGACAGCAACTCACGGCAGTTTGGTGCTTTGAGCAGTGGCCAATCAGTGTTCGGGATTGATTGGCAGAACAAATTAAAATAAGGCAGGGGCAAGCAGAGCGGCCATCTTTGGAGTGGTCAGATTTAGAGTGGAGATTTTTTAGGCTTTAGCTCTTTGAAGCTTCAGCAAGGAGAGGCTTCAGTGAGAGAAGGCAAAAATGCTGTGGATAGAGTTCCCCCCCCCCCCACCATATTTATTGTTCTTCCTTCTTTATATTTGCTCAGTTAGGAAAGTAGAGGTGCCAGGCTGGAGAGTGGAATGTTCCTCTCACAGAATGTGGGAAGCCAGGGAGATAGCTAGCATTCCTGATCACTACATCTGTGTGAAGTGCATTCAGCTGTAGCTTCTAAGAATACACAGTAAGGAGGTTGGGGGTGGAACTCGATGAACTCCAGATCATTCAGGAGGTTGAAGGGATAATAGCTAGGACATATAGAGAGGTAGTTACACTCACAGGACACAGGAGACTGGGTGGCAGGAAGGGGAAAGGGGATAACCAACCAGTGCAGAGTACCCCTGTGGCCATTGTCGGGCGAGGAGGTTGACCTAACTGTGTGTGAGTCTCTGGCATTGAGTCTGCCTCTGTGACTCTGAAGGGAAGGCGGCGGGGGGGTGGGGGGGAGAAGAGGTGAGCCCTGGTGATAGGGGATTCATTAGTTAGTGGAACAAAAAGGAGGTTCTGTGGATAAGAACGAGATTTATGGATGGTATGTTGGCTCCCGGGAGCTAGAGTCCGGGGCATCTCAAGTGGAATCGTCAGCGTTCTTAAGTGGGAGGGTGAACAGCCAGAGGCTGCGGTCCACGTAGGCACCGATGACATGGATAGGAGAGTGAAGAGGTTCTGCATGGGGAGTTCAGCAAGTTTAGTTAAAGGGCAGGACCTCCAGGGTTGTGATCTCAGGATTGCCACCCATGCCATGTGCTAGTGAGGCCAGAACTAGGAAAATTATACAGTTTAACACGTGGCTAAGGAGTTGGTGTAGGAGGGAGGGCATAAGATTTTTGGATCATTGGGCTCTCTTCCAGCGAAGGTGGGACCCGTGTAGAAGGGACAGTTTGCACCTGAACTGGAGAGGGACTAATATCCTAGTGGGGAGGTTTGTTAATGCTGCATGGTGGGGTTTAAACTAGTGTTGCAGAGGGACAGGAAACACAGTGCCAGAACAGTTAGTGGAGAGGTTGTGGAGGCAGACGTTGGTAAGACCACAGACAAAGTTAGGAATCAAAAGGTTGAGCATGGTGTGACTAATGTCCTGAGCCGCCTGTATTTCAATGTAAGAAGTATTGTGGGAAAGGTGGATGAGCTTAGGGCATGGATCAACATCTGGAATTATGCTGTTGTAGCCATTAGTGAGACTTGGTTACAGGAAGGGCAGGACTGGCAGCTCAGTATTCCGGGGTTCTGTGGTTTTAGACACAACGGAGTGGGAGAGATTAAAGGAGGAAGGGTGGTGTTACCAGTCAGGGAAAATGTCATGCCGTGCTCAGTCGGGACAGAGTAGAGAACTTGTTTAGTGAAGCATTGTGAGTGGATCTGAGAAATAAGAAAGGTATGACCATGGGGTTAAATTACAGACCACCTAACAGTCTGAGGGATTTAGAGGAATATACTTATAGAGAGGTCGTAGACTGGTGCAAGAAACATAAGGTTGTTATAGTAGGTGCTTTTAATTTTCTTCATATTGACTTGGACTCCCACATTGCAAAAGGACGAGATGGGATAGTATTTGTCAACTGTGTTCAGGAAAGTTTCCTGAATCGGTACATAGAAGTGATCAAAATGTCATTAGTTTCAAGGTAAATGTAGAAAAAGATAGGTCTGCAGGTTGAGATTCTAAGTTGGAGAAGGGCCAGTTTTGATGGTATCAGAAAGGATCTGGCAAGTGTGGATTGGGACAGGCTGTTTTCAGCTTAAGGTGTACTTGGTAAGTGGGAGGCCTTCAAAAGTGAAGTTTTGAGAGTACAGAGTTTGTATATTTCTATCAGGATAAAAGATAAAGATAACAGATGTAGGGAGCCTTGGTTTTCAAGATATATTGTGGCCCTAGTTAAGAAAAAACAGGAGGCGCATAGCAGGTATAGGCAGGTAGGAACAAATGAGTAACTAATGGAATATAAGAACTGCAAGAGAATACTTCAGAAAGAAATCAGGAAGGCCAAAAGAAGCCCTGAGGTTGTCCTTGGAGGTAAGGTGAAGGAGAATCCCAAGGGATTCTACGGATATGTTAAGAGCAAAAGGACTTCAAGGGACAAAATTGGCCCTCTGGGAGATCGGAATGGTAACCTATGCGTGGAGTCAGAAGAGACAAGGAAGATCATAAACAAAATATTTTGCATCTGTACTTACTCAGGAAATGGACACAGAGTCTATAGAAGTGAGGCAAAGCAGAACCAACCTCATCGACCCTGCCCAGGTTACAGAGAAGGAGGTGTTTGCTGTCCTTGAGGAAAATTCTGTGGATAAATTCCCAGGACCCGACAAGGTGTTCTCTTGGACCCTGCGGGAGGCAATTGCTGAGCCCTAGCAGAGATACTTAAATCATCCTTAGTGACAGGTGAGGTACCAGAGGATTGGAGGATAGCCATGTTGTTCTGCTGTTTATGAAACCTCTAAAAATAAACCAAGAAATTATAGGCCTGTGAGTCTGATATCAGTAGTGGGAAAGTTATCGGAAGCTATTCTAAGGGACTGGATATGTAATCACTGGAAGCCTGTGACTAGTGAGACGCCGCAGGGGTCGGTGCAGGGACCATTGTTGTTTGTCATTCATATCAATGATCTGGGTGATAATGTGTTTAACTGGATCAGCAAATCTGTGGATGACACCAGGATTGGCGGTGTAGTGGACAGTGAGCAAGACTGTCGCGGCTTACAGTGGGATCTGGACCAGCTGGAAAAATGGGCTGCAAAAATAGCAGATGGAATTTAATGCAAACCAAGTACGAGGTGTTGCACTTTGGTAGGACCAGCCAGGGTAGGTCTTACACAATGAATGGTAGGGGTCTGAGAGTGTGTTAGAATAAAGGGATCTGGGAAAACAGGATCAAAATTCATTGACAGTGGTGTCACAGGTAGATAGGGTCATTAAGAAGGCTTTTGGCACAATGGACTTGATAAATCAAAGTATTGAATGGCACAGTAACATCGTAGTTAGCACAACACTTTATAGTATAGGTAACTGGGCTCAATTCCTGCCACTGCCTATAAGGACTTTGTATGTTATCCCTGTGATGGTGTGGATTTCCTCTGGGTGCCCTGGTTTCCTCCCACAGTCCAAAGGTGTATCGGTTGGTAGGTTAATTGGTCTTTGAAAATTGTCCTGTGATTAGGCCAGGGTTAAATCAGGAGTTGCTGGGAAGGGCCTGTTCTGTGCTGTAGCTCAATAAATATATAGTACAGGAGATGGGATGTTATGTTGAAGTTGACTCATCCATTGGTGAGGGCTAATTTGGAGTACTGTGTGCAGTTTTGGTCACCTACCTACAGGAAAGATGTAAGTAAGGTTGAAAGAGTACAGAGGAATTTTACAAGGATGTTGCTGGGTCTGGAGGACCTGAGTTATAAGGGAAGATTGAATTGGTTAGGACTTTATCCTTTGGTACTACAACCAGAGTTCGTGGGTTAAAGGTGAAAGGTGAAAAGTTTAAGGGGAACATGAGGGGAAACTTCTTCACTCAGAGGATTGTGAGAGTGTGGAATGAGCTGCCAGCACAAGTGGTGCATGCAAGCTTGATTTCAATGTTTAAGAGAAGTTTGGATAGCTACATGGATGATAGGGGTATGAAGGACTATGGTCCTGGTGCAGGTCGATGGGAGTAGGCAATGTAACTGGTTTGGCATGGACTAGATGGGACAAAGGACTTGTTTCTGTGCTGTATATTTCTTTGACTCTGACACGAGTTTCTGCAGATCTGAAATCTTGAGCAACACACGCAAAATGTCAGAAGAACTCTGCAGGTCAGACAGAATCTATGGAGAGGAACAAACAGTTGACATTTTGTGTTGAAATTGATGATTTACCATCTTTCCTAACAGCATTCTGAGCCATGATTATTTTTTTCAGATTGTGCCATTTTGGTCAATTTTGCTACATTGTTCATCCAAAATTCTAAACTGGAATAGTAATATTTGTGGTCAGCATGATGGTGTTAGCAGTTAGCTTAACTCTTTACTGCGCCAACAATCGGGGTTCAATTCTTGCCACTGTCTCTAAGGAGTCTGCATGTTCTTCCCGTGACCACATAGGTTTCCTCCCACAGATTTTCAGTCCTGATCTGATCTGTAGCCAAGATCCACTTATCCACCTGACTTCTGTAGACAGCATAAATAAAGGGTTGTGAATCTGTGGAATTCATTGCCACAGATGTATGTGCAGGCCTTGTCATTGGGTATATTTAAAGCAGAGGTTGATAGGTACTTGATGAGAAAAGGCATCAAAAGTTATGAGAAGAAGGCAGGAGAATAGGGTTGAGGGGGATAGTAAATCAGCCATGATGGGATGGTGGAGCAGATGTGATGGGCCAAATAGCCTAATTCATGTGTCTCCAAGTACCCTGAAACCTCATTCTTAATTATGGGCTCCAACATCTTCGCAACCACTGAGCTTAGGCTAATTGGCATATCATTTATCCTTTTATCTGTCTCCTTCCCTTCTTAAAGAGCGGAGTGACATTTGCCATTTTCCAGTCCCCTCTGCAACCATGCCAGAATCCAGATTCTTGAAAGATCATTACTTATGCCTCCACAATCTCTTCAGCCTCCTCTTGCCAAACCTTAAGTTGTAGTCCATCTGGTCTAGCTGACATTCAGATCCTTCAGCTTCCCGAGTACCTCCTCCTTAGTAATATAGCAACCACACCCACCTCTGCACTCTGACACCCTTGAAAAATCTGGCATTCTGCTAGTGGCTTTCATAATAAAGACTGATGCAACATACTCATTATGTACATAAACCATTTCCTTGTCCCCCATTACTACCTCTCCAGTGTTAGTTTCCAGGAATCCCACCTCCTTTTGTTATTCTTTATATGGTATATGTATCTGAAAAAACTTCCAGTATCCCCTTTTGTATTATTGGCTAGCTAACCTTCGTTTTCCATCTTTTCTCTCCATATGGCTTTTTTTGGGTGCCTTCTTGTGGTTTGTAAAAGCTTCAACTTCCCACTATTTTTGGCTATATTATATGCCTTTTCTTATCCTTTTATGCTGTCTTTGACTTCCCTTGTCAGCCACATTTGCCTCATTCTCCCTTTAGAGTACTTCTTCACCTTTGGGATGTACCTTCCGAATTGCTCCTAGAATCTCCAGCAAATGCTATCCTACCATCGCCCCTGCTGGGGTTGCTTTCCAATCTGCTTTGGCCAGCTCCTCTCTCTTGTAAGGACAGAAGAGCTACACAAAGGGTATAGATAGAGTAAATGGAGGTAGGCTTTTTCCACTAAGGTTGGGAGAGACTTGAACTGGAAGTCATAGGTTAAAAGTGAAATATTTAAAGGCAATCTGAGCGGGGACTTTACCCAGAGGGTGGTGTGAGTGTGGAATGAGCTGCCAGTGGAAGTGGTGGATACAGGTTCGATTTCAGCATTTAAGAGAAGTTTTGGAAATGTACACGGATTGGAGAGGTATGGAGGGCTATGGTTTCAGTGCAGGTCAATGGACCTCAGCAGAATAACAGTTTGACATAGACTAGGTGGGCAGAAGGGCCTGTTTCTGTGCTATAGTGCTCCATGACTCTTGAATTTACATTTCTGTGATTGAGAGCTTTCTAACTTCATTCCTAAGTAGTTTCACTCTGGCAGTTAAGCTCCTTAGTCCTTGATTTTTGATGACCTAATTAGAAGCAATATTTCTTTGTGATCTGCCCTCATAGTTTAACCCTTGATGCATCGGGTTATTATGAGAGAGTGTTCCATAATATTCCAGATGAGTCAAAGATCCTACAGCTAAAACGTTACAGGCCGACGTGACTAAGGAGCACTTCCTCTCCTGAAATCCCTAATATTTCTGATGAAATGGAAATTAATCTACCGATCTACCTTTGACCACACTTGAGTATCAGATAGGGTGGTTAAGAAGGCATATGGAGTGTTGGCCTTTGTTAGTCAGGTGGTTGAGTTCAAGAGCACAAGATAATGTTGCAACTCTATAAAACACTGGTTAGATCACTCTTGGAATATCATGTGTTCACTTCTGGTTGTCTCATTATAGGAAAGGCTTGGAAGCTTTAGCGAGGGCGCAAAGGGGATTTAGCAGGATGCTGCCTGGATTGGAGAGAATATCCTGTGAAGATAGGATGGTGTAAGTGCCAGGGCAGACTGAAGTGGCTGGGGTGTTGGAGTCAGAGGTGAGAGACGGACCATTTCGGCTCACTGCTCCACGGGGTCTGCTCGTCTAAATGCTGGACTGAGGCTGCGGCCTGCAACTAGTGGCTTCTGCATCGGCTGCTGTGACGCCTGCTGTTGTGCCACACCTTGTCCAAGGGTGACCTGCGGGCTAGCAGGGGGAAGGAGCGCCTTGCACCTCCCGTGGAAGAGACGCATCTCCACCCTGCCGTCCACGCAGGTACACTAGGGGCATTTAGAGATTCTTAGAAAGACAAATGGATGAAATAAAAATTGAGGGCTATGTACGAGGGACCGGGTTAGCTTGATCTTGGAATAGGTTAAAGGGTCAGCACAACATTGTGCATTGGCGGCTGTGTGCTGCACGACCGGTCCGTATGCAGTCCTGCCTCGGCAGAAATTTTGGTAACAGGGCAATGAAGTCTACAGTCCTGTTGTTATTATTAATGTATCTCCCTAGTTGAGATGGTGGAGACAGCTTAGAAATAAATGTTAATAAAAGAAGTGAAACAGATGGCAGCCTCTGGGCTAAATATTTCTGACATGTTTACTTAGCACACGAGGGACTAAATGAAGGCTCGACACAAGGCAGATGACACATCAAGTTCCAACTAAAAGATGGAAATTATGATGTTTATCATCCAGCGTGTTTCATGACTTCAACACCACCTCTTTGTTTCTGTGAAACACCCAATCTCTTTTGAAAAACAAAAAAAATCACCGATGGTGAAATATGAAATAAAAACAAAATTTGGAAATTCCCACCAGGTGAGGCAGCATCGATGGGAGAGAAACAGAGTTAATGTTTCATCAAAACTGAGAAAATTTAGAAAAAAGAAATATTTTTCACAAAAGGTCTGTGATAGAGTGACCAAAAGTGATTGAATTACTTTTTATTTATTTGTTTATTTATTTATTGATAAACAACATAAATCCCCCAATTTAATCCTTGCCTAATCACGGGACAGTTTACAATGAGCAATTAACCTACCAAACAGTACTTCTTTAGAATGTGGAAGGAAACCAGAGTCTCTGGAGAAAACCCACGCGGTCACACGGAGAACGTACAAACTCCTTGCAGGCAGCGACAGGAAACGAACCCTGGTTGCTGGTACTGTAAGCTGTTGTGCTAACCACTACACTACCATGCCTTCCTTTCCGTCATGGCCTGTCATTAAGTATTTTCATCCTATCTAAAACGATCCCCTAGTTTTGCTGTCTCTTCTCTGGAATTTAAGAGTAAAAGGCACAAAATGCTGGACGAACTTAACGGCTCAGGCAACATCTATGGAGGAGAATAAACAGTCTTTCTGGGGCGAGACCTTACATCAGGATTTGACTACTGCCACAAAAATGATATATTTCATAACATAAACTCAATCAGTATCATTATCATGATTATGTGCCGTGTCATATGACGTAGGCGGTCAATGTCTCGTCACCATGAATGTTCTTGGTAATTTTTTTTTACAGAAGTGGTTTGCCATTCCCTTCTTCTGGGAAGTGTCTTTTGAAGATGTGTGACCACAGTCATTATCAATACCCTTCAGAGATTGTCTGCCTGGTGTTGGTGGTCACATAACCAGGACTTGTGATATGCACCAGCTGCTCATTTGACCATCCACCATGGCTTCAAGTGACCGTGATTGGGGGAGGGGGGGCTAACCAGGTGCTACACCTTGCCCAAAGGGTGACCGGCAAGCTAGCAGAGGGAAGGAGCGTCTTGCACCTCCTTTGGTGGAGATGTAGCTCCACCGCGCCACCCCACACAGCTACTTTATTTGATACACCTATACACCTTCTTGTTAATGCAAATATCTCATCAGCGAATCATGTAGCAGCAACTCAATGCATAAAAGCATGCAGATATGGTCAAGACGTTCAGTTGTTGTTCAGACCAAACATCAGAATGGGGAAGAAATGTGATCTAAGTGACTTTGACTGAGAGACCCAATGGTTTGAGTATCTCAGACACTGCTGATCTCGTTAGGTTTTCACATATAACACGCTCCAGAGTTTACAGAGACTGGTGCAAAATAAAAATTCCAGTGAACGGTGGTTAATGAGAGAGGTCAGAGGAGAATGATAGGTATGATATGAGGTATATAGATAGGGTATATGCAAGCAGCCTTTTTCTACTGAGGTTGGGTGAGACTAGAGCCGGAGATCAATAATTAGAGGTCAAAGGAGAAATGTTTAAGGGAAACGTGAGGAGGAGCTTCTTCACTCAGTGGGTGGTGGGAGTGTGGGATACTGCCAGTGGAAGTGGTAGGTGGTTCAATTTGAACATTTAAGAGAAATTTGGATAGGTGCATGGAGGGCTCTGGTCCCAGTGCAGGTCATTGAGATTAGGCTCGGACTCAGTGGTCCGAAGTGTCTGTCTCTGTACAGTAGTGTTCCATGTCTCTGAGAACGGGCAGACTGGTTCAAGCTGATAGGAGGGTGACAGTAACACAAATAACCACACGTTACTGCAGTGGTGTGCGGAGAAGCGTCTCTGAATCTCTGAATGTACAACACGTCAAACCCCGAAGTGGATGGGCTACAGCAGCAGAATACCTTGACCATACGCTCGGTGGCCACTGTATTAGGTTAGTCACATAACTAATGAAGTGGTCATTGAGGTACATCAGTAATAATGAACATGAATCAGATTTTGAGATGCTTCACCAGGACTTGATGGTAATTAAATTAAATGTGTGGTGTAAAAAAAGGGGAGCAAAATAGTGTGGTAGTTCTCATAGGCTCATTGTCTGCTCTGATATCTGACGGCGGAAGGCAAGAGGTTATTCCTAAAACAATGAGTGTGTGTCTTCAGGCTCCCTGATGGTAGAAACCAGCATGAGCACCGGTCTGATGAGCCTATAAGGCTCGGGACAGACAAACTTTTTTTAACTATGTCCTGGGCAGTGAGGGTTAATGTTCACTCTAAGGTGTGTACATGTGAGCACACACACACCTTTTGCTACTAGCACAAAAAAGGAATTCAGACTGTGTACAAACAGTTGCTACTCTCTACCTCATTGGCATGTTAAGTATATTTCATGCTCCTACTCAATCACACTCCTTTTCCAGTTTCTGGTGCAGACGGTGTTGACAGCATGGACTTTGTGATGATTTGCCTGCAGATTTTAGAACTGGCTTCTTTATACTGCTTTTATTGAATAAATTATTCAAAGTGTTCATGTTGTTGTCACTGGGCAAAAAAAAACTGCACAGCACAAGATTTTTGCCCACTCTGGTCATTATAAATTAGAGGGAACATTGGTGGGGGTCATTGATGATGAATGCTGCCAGTTTAAGGCGTTGCCTTGTGAAGATGTCCTTAAAGCTGAGGAGGCTGGTGCTCATGGTGGAGCTGGCTGACTTTACAAACCTCTGCAGCTCCTTCCGGTCCTGAGCTGCGGCCCCTCCAAACCAGACAGCGATGCAACCAGTCAGAATGCACTCCTGCTCGCAATTAAGTTTGTGTGCAGGCAGTGTGTGATTGGTTGGCCTTTGTGCTCCGGAGCAGAGTGTGGAGAGTTGATGGTTGAAAGCTTAGCATTTCTGAAATCAATTAAAGGCAGCCATCAGCTTTCAAGGGGTGGGGGTGGGCACTGCTTTGTTCATGGGGAAAGAAATACAGATTATTCTCTTGTGTTGGAGACTTCCCTGTAGTGCTGATCTTAAAACCAGGGGACGTTCCATCTGGAACTGGAAGTCTGAAGTTAAGTGATCTTGACAACAGCAGGAATTGCTGTCCTAGCCCCGCTGTGAAGCTCCCGGCTTGGAGGCAACTCCTTTTGTTGAAGTAAAGGCCTCTCAGGTATTCCATCATAAAAAAAAATTTAGCAGAGTAACATTTATTGAAGATCTGTGGAGATGACCATCTGCACCTTATCCTATTTCTTCCTCACTTTACCAGAAGCTGATTGACCCTTTTTCCTCCCTACTACTCCCTCCAGCCTCAATAAGCTGCTTCAAGTTCCTTCACAGCTGCTGTGGATTCAGCCAAAAATATAGTGTGAGAAATATCTTCTCCCCCTGCAGGCAGAATTTTGTTTTAAAGTTTGGCCAAAAATCAGCAAGAAGTTTAACCAGCACCTTCACATCACAAACTGTCAACTGACCCCTGAATCCTGGATAGATCGTCGTGGCTATCCCTCGAGGTCGAGGATGATGGTCTTCGTTCTGAAGAGGTGGTCCACAGAGCGAAGACGCCTGTGCGTGTATTTGTTTAACGTGTACTTGATGTTGCACTCCAAGAAGCACGCGATACTTCACAAATCAACCAACTGATTCCAATGGCATGGAAACCACGACGATCGGAGCTGATGGATTTGATGCAGCCTTCATCCGCCTTCACAGCCGTTGAGTTTGAAGTAACTTCGTCCACCTGTTCCACCGTTGAGGATTTGGTTGGATTGTTCTTTGTCAGGGACCTCACCCTCGACCTTACCGCCATGGGTGACCCTACCAGGAGCATAGCTCCAGACGGCATTGCTCTCAGGATCACAGGACCACACAAGCTTCTCCACCACGACAAGGTGACAATCCATGGAGAAGCCTAGATAAATTCTTCAAGGAATGCTGGTGGAAGTAACTTCTTGCCTGTCCAGTCAAGCGTTATCAGCTAGCAAATTACAGTTTGGGTGTCCCTAAAATTACCTTTGCCACTCTTTTTAAATTCTTTTAGTTGGAGACATTTGGCTTTCTACCTGACAGGGCATGTCTAACCTCCTTGAATTTGTCAATGAGTCTACTAGAAAGGGTGAAGAAGGCAAGGCAGTGGATGTTGTCCACATCGACTTTAGCAAGGTCTTCACCAGGTCCCACATGTGAGGCTGGTCAAGAAGGTTCAAACTCTCTGCATTCAGGATTAGGTAGTAAATTGGATTTGATATTGGCTTCACAGGAGAAGCCAGAGAGTGATAGTAGATGGTTGCCTCTTTGACGAGAGGCCTGTGACTAGGGGAATGCCGCAGGGTTCGGTGCTGGGTCGATTGTTTATCAATGGTCTGAGTGATAATGTGGTTAACTGAATCAGCAAATTTGTGGATGACACCAAGCTTAGGGCATCGTGGACAGTGAGGAAGACTATCAAATCTTGCAGTGGGATCTGGACCAGCTTGAAAAATGGCAGATGGAATTTAATGCAGCAAGTGTGGGGTGTTGCACTTTGGAAGGACAAACCATGGTAGGACTTTCTCAGTGAGTGGTAGGGCACTGAGGAATGTGGTAGAACAAAGGGACCTTGGAATATAGATCCATAATTTCTTGAAAGTGGCATCACAGCTAGATAGCGTCATAAACCAGGGAGAATGCCATACTAGATCTAGTACTAGGTAATGAACCGGGTCAGGTCACAGATCTCTCAGTGGGTGAGCATCTGGGGGACAGTGACCACTGCTCCCTGGCCTTTATAATTATCATGGAAAAGGATAGAATCAAAGAGGACAGGAAAATTTTTAATTGGGGAAAGGCAAATTATGAGGCTATAAGGCTAGAACTTGCGGGTGTGAATTGGGATGATATTTTTGCAGGAAAATGTACTATGGACATGTGGTCGATGTTTAGAGATCTCTTGTGGGATGTAAGGGATAAATTTGTCCCGGTGAGGAAGATAAAGAATGGTAGGGTGAAGGAACCATGGGTGGCAAGTGAGGTGGAAAATCTAGTCAGGTGGAAGAAGGCAACATACATGAGGTTTAGGAAGCAAGGATCAGATGGGTCTATTAAGGAATATAGGGAAGCAAGAAAGGAGCTTAAGAAGGGGCTGAGAAGAGCTAGAAGGGGGCATGAGAAGGCCTTGGCGAGTAGGGTAAAGGAAAACCCCAAAGCATTCTTCAATTATGTGAAGAAAAAAAGGATGACAGGAGTGAAGGTAGGACTGATTAGAGATAAAGGTGGGAAGATGTGCTTGGAGGCTGTGGAAGTGAGCGAGGTCCTCAATGAATACTTCTCTTCGGTATTCACCAATGAGAGGGAACTTGATGATGGTGAGGACAATATGAGTGAGGTTGATGTTTTGGAGCATGTTCATATTAAGGGAGAGGAGGTGTTGGAGCTGTTAAAATACATTAGGACAGATAAGTCCCCGGGGCCTGATGGAATATTCCCCAGGCTGCTCCACGAGGCGAGAGAAGAGATTGCTGAGCATCTGGCTAGGATCTTTATGTCCTCGTTGTCCACAGGAATGGTACTGGAGGATTGGAGGGAGGTGAATGTTGTTCCCTTGTTTAAAAAAGGTAGTAGGGATAGTCCGGGCAATTATAGACCAGTGAGCTTATGTCTGTGGTGGGAAAGCTGTTGGAAAAGATTCTTTGAGATAGGATCTATAGGCATTTAGAGAATCATGGTCTGATCAGGGACAGTCAGCATGGCTTTGTGAAGGGCAGATCTTGTCTAACAAGCCTGGTAGAGTTCTTTGAGGAGGTGACCAGGCATATAGATGAGGGTAGTGCAGTGGATGTGACCTATATGGATTTTAGTAAGGCATTTGACAAGGTTCCACACGGTAGGCTTATTCAGAAAGTTAGAAGGCATGGGATCCAGGGAAGTTTGGCCAGGTGGATTCAGGATTGGCTTGCCTGCAGAAGGCAGAGGGTGGTGGTGGAGGGAGTACATTCAGATTGGAGGATTGTGACTAGTGGTGTCCCACAAGAATCTGTTCTGGGATGTCTACTTTTCGTGATTTTTATTAACAACCTGGATGTGGGGGTAGAAGGGTGGGTTGGCAAGTTTGCAGACGACACAAAGGTTGATGGTGTTGTAGGTAGTGTAGAGGATTGTCAAAGATTGCAGAGAGACATTGATAGGATGCAGAAGTGGGCTGAGAAGTGGCAGATGGGGTTCAACCCGGAGAAGTGTGAGGTGGTACACTTTGGAAGGACAAACTCCAAGGCAGAGTACAAAGTAAATGGCAGGATACTTGGTAGTGTGGAGGAGCAGAGGGATCTCAGGGTACATGTCCACAGATCCCTGAAAGTTGCCTCACAGGTGGATAAGGTAGTTAAGAAAGCTTTATGGGGTGTTAGCTTTCATAAGTCGAGGGATAGAGTTTAAGAGTCGTGATGTAATGATGTAGCTCTACAAAACTCTGGTTAGGCCACAATTGGAGTACTGTGTCCAGTTCTGGTCACCTCACTATAGGAAGGATGTGGAAGCATTGGAAAGGGTACAGAGGAGATTTACCAGGATGCTGCCTGGTTTAGAGAGTATGCATTATGATCAGAGATTAAGAGAGCTAGGGCTTTACTCTTTGGAGAGAAGGAGGATGAGAGGAGACATGATAGAGGTGTACAAGATAATAAGAGGAATAGATAGAGTGGATAGCCAGTGCCTCTTCTCCAGGGCACCACTGCTCAATACAAGAGGACATGGCTTTAAGGTAAGGGGTGGGAAGTTCAAGGGGGATATTAGAGGAAGGTTTTTTACTCAGAGAGTGGTTGGTGCGTGGAATGCACTGCCTGAGTCAGTGGTGGAGGCAGATACACTAGTGAAGTTTAAGAGACTACTAGACAGGTATATGGAGGAATTTAAGGTGGGGGCTTATATGGGAGGCAGGGTTTGAGGGTCAGCACAACATTGTGGGCCGAAGGGCCTGTACTGTGCTGTACTATTCTATGTTGTATGTTCTATGTAAAGAAAGCTTTTGGCACATTGGTCTTCATAAATCAAAATATTGAGTGCAGGAGTCGAGATGTCATGTTAAAATTTTATAAGATGTTGGTGAGGCCTAATCTGAAGTTGAGTGCAGTTCTGGTTACCCACCTACAGGAAGATGTTAATAAGATTGAAAGAGCACAGAGAAAATTTACAAGGGTGCTGCCAGGATCTGAGGACTTGAGTTGAAGGGGAAGATTGAATAAGTTAGGTCTTTATTCACTAGAGTGTAGGAGAATGAGGGGAGATATACAAAAATTATGAGGGGTGTCGATCATAGAACATAGAAAACCTACAGCACAATACAGGCCCTTCAGCCCACAAATCGAACATGTCCCTACCTTAGGCTTACCTATAGCCCTCTATTTTACTGAGCTCCATGTAACTATCTAAAAGTCCCTATAGGTAGGGTAAAAGCAAGCAGGCGCTTTTTACTGAGGTTGACTGAGACTAGAACTAAAGGTCATAGGTTAATTAGATTAGATTAGATTCAACTTTATTGTCATTGTGCCGAGTACAGATACAAAGCCAATGAAATGCAATTAGCATCTAACCAGAAACGCAAAGAATAGTGTTATTTACTAATTTAAGGGTGAAAGGTGAAATTTTTAGGGGAACAACATCACTCAGTGGGAGCAAGCCGCCAAATCAAGTGGCATATGGCTTTTGATTTTAACGTTTAAGAGAAGTTTGGATAAGTACATGGATGGGAGAGGTATGAAGGGCTATGATCCAGATGCAAGTTGGTTCGTGGATGAGAGGTAATATCAGTTTCTGAACTTTGTGGTTTGAGTCCTGAGGCTCCCGTACCATTCCTGTAGGTAGGTGACCAAAACTGAAGAAAAATAAGGGGAAAAGTATCAAATTGTTAACAAGTTGCTGCTCCCTAACGTTTACTCAACTCTGCGCTGAACTGAGGCTGTGGCTTTGTGTCTGTGGATGGACACTCTTTCATGGACCTCAGTTGTGAAAAGTGCTTGCTCTTATTTGCATGATTTGTTTTTTTCTCTTTCTCTCTCTGCACATGGGTGATTGACAGTCTTTCATAGATTCTTTTGGGTTTCGTGTTTTGTGGCTGCCTGTAAGGAGATGAATCTCAAGGTTGTATAACGTGTACATACTTTGATAATTAATGTATTTTGAACTTTGAAGCGAGAAATAGCTACAAGTACCCGTGTGAAATTAGGGGCATTTACTCTTAGTGTTGGTGTGCGGCCGAGTGGTTAAGGTGTTGGTCTAGTGATCTGAAGGTCACTAGTTCAAGCCTCAGCTGAGGCAGCGTGTTGTGTCCTTGAGCAAGGCACTTAACCACACATTGCTCTGCGACAACACCGGTGCCAAGCTGTATGGGTCCTAATGCCCTTCCCTTGGACAACATCGGTGGCGTGCAGAGGGGAGACTTGCAGCATGGGCAACTGCCGGTCTTCCATACCAGCTTGCCCAGGCCTGCGCCCTGGAAACCTTCCAAGATGCAAATCCATGGTCTCCCAAGACTAACAGATGCCTATTACTCTTATAGGCACATGGATGATAGAAAAATGGAGGGCTATGTGGGAGGGGAAAATTAGATTGATTTAGAGTAGGTTAAAATGTTGGCACAATAGTGTGAGCCAAAGGGTCTGTAATATGCTGTAGAATTTTATGTTCTATATGCAATATACACAACTTTTCTCTTTGGAATTTAGAAGATTGAGGGGGAATCTTATTGAAACGTATAAAATCCTAAAGGGATTGGACAGACTAGATGCAGGAAGATTGTTCCCGATGTTGGGGAAGTCCAGAACGAGGGGTCACAGTTTGAGGATAAAGGGGAAGCCTTTTAGGACCGAGATGAGGAAAAACTTCTTCACACAGAGAGTGGTGAATCTGTGGAATTCTGTGCCACAGTTGAGGCCAGTTCATTGGCGATATTTAAGAGGGAGTTAGATATGGCCCTTGTGGCTAAAGGGATCAAGGGGTATGGAGGAAAGGCTGGTACAGGGTTCTGAGTTGGATGATCAGCCACGATCATACTGAATGGCGGTGCAGGCTCGAAGGGCCAAATGGCCTACTCCTGCACCTATTTTCTATGTTTCTATGTTTCTAAGATAAGAGGTGACTTGATAGAGGTGTACAAGATGATAAGAGGGATAAATCAAATGGATAGTCAGAGACTTTTTCCTGGGACCAAAATGGCCAGTACTCATGGGATAATTTTAAGGCGATTGGAGACAAGTATGGGCCGGGCCGCTGTAGCGATAAGTATTTTACTCAGGGAGTATGGGTGCATCTAAGAAAAATGAAGGTCTATGTAAGAGAGAAGGATTGGTCGTGGACTAAGTTGAGTGGTTGGCACAATATTGAGGGCCGAAGGGCCTATACTATGCTGTACTGTTCCGTGTTCTACGTCCTAAAAGAAAAGCTCAAAGACACAAACATTTTAAATCAACAAAGTGAATTGCAAGAGTCTAAAGTCGACGAGCTGGATGAAGTTTAAGAGATTTGGGGCGAAATAGAATGAGCATTTGTTAACATTGCTCAAGTCCGGACATTCTGACCAAAAGGGCTCCCTCGCCGACACTGTGCACGTTGTTCAATAGCTTCCCTGTTCCAAGAATTTTTTTTTAGAATTCGGAATAAGAACTGTGTGCCGGTGACAAATGACTCTGCCATTCAACCATGGAGAAAATGGTGAGGATAGATATAAAGGACGAGATTGGGAAGTGTATCCGCTTAAGACTTTTAATATATTGCTCCCAGGGCATTGGAAATGAGTAACCAAGAGAAACTACATTTTTCATGTCCAATGAGGTGGATAATTTTGGGATTTTTGTGGTGGGGTCAAAATGTAATGAATGGGAAGAGAATGCTCCGGAGGGGAAATATAGATTGGGTCTACTTGGAATATCGAGGCTAGTTATGTCTGGAGAACTGCAGCCAGACAAGAAAATAAGACCATAATACCACAAGACATAGCAGCAAAATTAAATCACTCGGTCCATCTGGTCTACTGGTCATTCCATCATGGCTGATTTATTATCCATCTCAACTCCATTCTCCTTACTTCTCCCCATAACCTTTTAATGACCTTACTAATCAAGAACCTATGAACCTGCATTTTATATATACCCAATGACTTAGCCTCCACAGCAATGAATTCCTTAGGTTCACCAACTTCTGGTTAAAGAAACTCCTCCTCATTGTTGTCCTCAAGGGACGTCCTTCTATTCTGAGGCCCTGCCCTCTGGTCCTAGACTCCCCCACCATAGAAGACATTCAAGATTCAACAGATTTCAATGATAGGTTTCAGATAGGATTTGTTTTGTCAAGAAGAGTGGCAAGGATAGACTATAGGAGGAATGAAAAGCAGTGAGAGATTTGGGGATGGGAGTGTGTGGGGTTTGATGAGTGGTGAGGCTGGTGGCATTCCTCAGGGGTCAGTATTGGGACTACAACCTGTCACATTGTTTGTCAATGATTTAGATAATTGAATTGATGGCTTTGTGGCAAGGTTTGTGGATGATATGAGGATAGGTAGTGCTGAGGAAGTAATGCGATTGCAGCAAGACTTAGACAAATTGGAAGAATGGGCAAAAAAGTATCAAATGCAATATATTGTTGGGAAATGTACGATGATGCATTTTGGTAAAAGGAACAATAGTGTGGACTATTATCTAGATGGGGAGAAGGTTCAAACATCAGAGGAGCAGAGGGACCTCGGAGTCCTTGTGCAAGACTCCCAGAAGGTTAATTTACAGGTTGAGTCTGTGGTAAAGAAGGCAAATGCAATGTTGGCATTTATTTCAAGAGGAATAGAATATAAAAGCAAGCAGATAATGCTGAGTCTTTATAAGACACTAGTCGGGCTGCGTCTGGAGTATTGTCAACAGCTTTGGGCCCCATATCTCAGAAAGGTTGCATTCTCATTGGAGAGAGTCCAGAGGAGATTCACGAGGATGATTCCGGAAATCAAGGAGTTAACATATAAGGAGCGTTTGGCAGCTTTGGGCCTGGATTCACTGGAGTTTAAAAGAATGCGGGGCAATCTGATTGAAACCTACCGAAAGTTGAAAGGACTAGGTAAGGGGGTTGTGGAGAGGATGTTTCCTCTGGCGGGGGTATCCAGAACTAGAAGGCACAGCCTCACAATTGAGGGGAGACCTTTTAGAACAGAGGCAAGGAGGAATTTTTTTAGCCAGAGGGTTGTGAATCTGTGGAATCCTTTGCCACAGACTGCGGTGGAAGCCAAGTCCATAGGTATAATTAAAGCGGAAGTTGATAGTTTCCTGATCAGTCAGGGCATCAAAGGGTATAGCGAGAAGGCAGGTGTATGGGGTTGAGTGGGATCCAGGATCAGCCATGATGGATTGACAGAGTGACTCGATGAGCTGAATGGCCTAATTTTGTTGCTATGTCTTATGGTTTTATGATTTTATCAGTACCCAGTAAGTTCATCTTTCAGCTGATTTCCAAATTATTGCCACTGAGGTATCAGAAATTCACCAGTACAAAGTTCACCAGCCACTACCAAAACTTCCAGATAAAGTATAAAAGGTGCCTGTATAGCGGATAAAAAATAAATAAATATATATTTTATTTTCCAACTCTCATTTCCTGCTTCATAAATCTTTACAGCACAGTACAGGTCCTTCAGCCCAAGGTATTGTACTGACCTTTTCAGCCACTCTAACCCTGCCCTCCTACATAGAGCTCCATTCGTCTGTCATGATTGTTTAATGTCATTTGCAGTATTCAAGCGTAAATGAGTTACTCCAGATCTGATGCAGCACAAAAAAAACATAATAAATATAAATACATAAAGTAGCTTATATACACAGATTGATTGTACTTTATACTTTATTGTCACCAAACAATTGGTACTAGAATGTACAATCATCACTGCGATATTTAATTCTGCGCTTCACACTCCCTGGATTACAAATATTAAATATTAAAAATATTAAAAATAGTTAAAATTAGTAAATGTTAAAAATTTAAATTATAAATCATAAATAGGAAATAGAAAGATGGAAAGTAAGGAAGTGCAAAAAAAACGAGAGGCAGGTCCGGATATTTGGAGGGTACGGCCCAGATCCGGGTCAGGATCCGTTCAGCAGTCTTATCTGTTCAGCAGTTGGAAAGAAGCTGTTCCCAAATCTGGCCATACGAGTCTTCAAGCTCCTGAGCTTCTCCCGGAGGGAAGAGGGATGAAAAGTGTGTTGGCTGGGTGGGTCGTTTCCTTGATTATCCTGACAGCACTGCTCCGACAGCGTGCGGTGTAAAGTGAGTCCAAGGGTGGAAGGTTGGTTTGTGTGATGTGCTGCGCCGTGTTCACGATCTTCTGCAGCTTCTTCCGGTCTTGGACAGGACAACTTCCATACCAGATTGTGATGCACCCTAGAAGAATGCTTTCTACGGTGCAGCTATAAAAATTAGTGAGGGTATGTCCACAAAATGACATTAGTCACAGAAGTGTCTGTACAAGAAGTTTCTCTGACAGGAAATGATGAAGTACTTGGTACAGGTGCAAGTGGGGAAGGTATCTGTTTTTGAGTCTGACATGGATGCTACATAGCCTCCGCCCTGATGAGTGGAACAAATGGTCCATGAGCAGGTGGGTGGGAACCTTTATGATGTTGCTGGCCTTTTTCTGGCACCTTTCTGAATATATGTTCGTGATGGCAGGTAGGCTGGTCCTGGTGATGTGTGGGCAGTCTTGACTACCCATTGTGGAGCCTTCCTGTCTGCTACAGTGCAGTTTCCGCACCCTGCAGTGATGCAGCTTGTTGGATGCTCTCTACCGTGCATCTCGACTAGAATGTGAGTACTGATGTGCCTTTTCAATCTCTCCTCAACCTCCTCAGATAGTAGAGGCTTTGGGTGAGCTTTCTTGATTGAATAAGTTGTGTTCTGGGACTGTGAGAGATGTGGACGCCCAGGAGTTTGAAATGCTCACAGTTTCCACTGCTTCACTGCCTATGTAAATGGAGGTGTGACTGGTGTAAGTTCTCCTAAAGTTGATACTCGTCTCCTTTGTCCAGTGGTTCTGCAGAGGAAGGCTTTGCCCTCTTGATGCCTAAGATGTGCTTCCTCCCGGCTGCTCTGAGAGCTGTTATGTCTCCGGACTTGAAGGCAACATCCCGGGCATTTAGTAGGGAGCACATCAGGGCTTCGGATTGGGCTGTGAGGTGCCTGACACTTACAGATGTAGTCAGTGACACGATGAGGTATGTGTCTTTTCTGTTTGTGGCGACTTCCTTGAACATCAGACAGTTAGTCATTTCAAAGTAGCCCTAAACTAGAGAGATTACCATGTTAGGGTATAGGCCAATGATCCTCATTAGGGATACGGTGATAATCCTTATTGGGGATACGGTGACAATCCTCGTTAGGGATATGGTGACGATCCTCATTCAGGTGTACGGTGACGAACCTCATTAGGGATACGGTGATAATTCTCGTTAAGGCAGGGGGTACAGTGATGATTCTCATTGGGGATACGGTGACGACCTTCATTGGGGATAAGGTGATGATCCTTGTTAGGGATACGGTGATAATCCTTATTGGGGATACGGTGACAATCCTCGTTGGGGATACTGTGATAATCCTCATGACTGGTTTCCCCATTTTCAGCAAGGGTCTGTATGCTGGATTACCGTTGTGGAGATGTGGTCAGAGAGGCCAAGGGGAGGTTGTGGGGTGGCCTGATTATTACCCAGGTGCCTATCTAAGAGCTTATTAAATGTATCTGCTTCTACCACCACACCCCGCGGGGTGTTCCATGCACCTAACACTCTCTGTTTAAAAAAACTTACTTCTGACGTCTTGCCCCCCATACTTAAAATTATGCCCTCTTGTCTCCATAACGTAATGTTTTTGATAGAAACATAGAAAACCTACAGCACAATACAGGCCCTTTGGCCCACACAGTTGTGCCGAACATGTTCCCACCTTAGAAATTACTAGGGTTACCTATAGCCCTCTATTTTTCTAAGCTCCGTGTACCAATCCAAAATTCTCTGAAAAGACCCTATCGTATCCGCCTCCACCACCGTCGCCGGCAGCCCATTCCATGCGCTCTCCACTCTCTGTGTAAAAAACTTACCCCTAACATCTCCTCTGTGCCACCTTCCCAGCACCTTAAACCTGTGCCCTCTTGTGGCAACCATTTCAGCCCTGGAAAAAAGCCTCTGACTATCCACACGATCAATGCCTCTCATCATCTTATACACCTCTATCAGGTCACCTCTCATCCTCCGTCGCTCCAAGGAGAAAAGGCCGAGTTCACTCAACCTATTCTCATAAGGCATGCTCCCCAATCCAGGCAATATCCTTGTAAACCTACTCTGCACCCTTTCTATGGTTTCCACATCCTTCCTGTAGTGAGGTGACCAGAACTGAGCACAGTACTCCAAGTGGGGTCTGATCAGGGTCCTATATAGCTGCAACATTACCTCTCGGCTCCTAAATTCAATCCCACGGCTGATGAAGGCCAATGCACCGTATGCCTTCTTAACCACAGAGTAAACCTGTGTGGCAGCTTTGAGTGTTCTCTGGACTCGGATCCCAAGATCCCTCTGATCCTCCACACTGCCAAGAGTCTTACCATTAATGCTATATTCTGCCATCATATTTGACCTACCAAAACGGACCAGAGTATCATGTTGTGGACAATCAGTTTTCGTCACTTTTCTAGGGACACACCCCCACCCCCCATAGGGCAGTGTCCACTTGTACAAAGATCACAGCTGAAAGTGACGAGGGAAATGAAGCTGAAACTCTAAAGATTAGCTTTATTTGCCACAAGTATAAAGAAACATCTAAACATACAGTGAAATTAGTTGTTTGCATCAATTTGTATCAGAGAGGATGTACAGGGGGCAGACCGTACGTGTAGCAATGCTTCTGGGGCAAACATAACACGGGTACAACTTACTAACCCTAACCATGACCGCTCGAAATGCCACCCAGTTACCACTATGTGACCAATTAACCTGCTAACCCATACATCATCGTAATGTTGGAGGTAACTGGAGCGCTCGGAGGAAAGCTACCCAATCACAGGGAGAATGTGAGAAAAAACTCCCTACGGGCGGACAGCGGCAAGAATTGAACCCTGATCGGCAGACGTTAGAGCTGCAAAGCGATTGCACTAACCACTATGCTACCGTGCCACCCCTCCCTTATTGAAGTCTTGTTGTCTTTCGCAGGAAGAGGACAAATTCCTGTTGGGGGAGGGCTAGCAGACAGCTTACTTGAAAAGCTAAAGGCTGCAGGGGCTGGAAGCCCCAAATTAAAATAGAAAATCTGGAAAGCCTAGAAAATTACAGCAGATCTGGTGGCATCAATGAAGAGAGGAACCGGGTCAATGTATCATTCAGATCTGCTGGATTCTATACGATTAACTGGGCTCTTATTTATTCTTGCTGCTTTGTGGCAGGTGTACGATAGGTAATTTTAACAAGTAGTTTTACGTTAATGAATACGTTTATGACTTTAAGCTGTATTGCTGCCACAGAGCAACAAATTTCTCAACGTGTGTCAGTGATATTATGATTTTGACCCTGAGGCGTTTGGAATGTCCCCTGCACAGGCTAAAGTAATTTAAATTAGGTGGTGGATATGGCCCAGACCCTCACAGGAAAAGCCCTCCTTACCATTGAGCGTACCTACAAGGAGCACTTTCACAAGAAAGCCCATCCATCATCGAGACCCCCACCAACCAGGCCATGCTCTCTTCTCACTACTACCATCGCGCAGCCTTGGGTCCAACTCCCGCTGCTGACTTGTAGAGAGTGCGTACGTTCTCCCCGTGACTGTGTGAGTTTCCTCCGGGTGCTCTGGTTTCCTCCCACAGTCCAAAGACGTGCTGGTTGGTAGGTTAATTGGTCATTGTAAGTTGTCCCATGATTAGGCTAGGATTCAATCAGGCGGTTTCTGGGTGTTGTGGCTTGAAGGGCTGCATGCTAATAAATAAATAAAATGAAATAAAGACCGCCAGCTTCAGAAACAGTTATGACCCTCCAACCATCAGGCTCTTAAACCGGTTTGGATGACCTCACTCACCTCAACTCTGAGTTGATTCCACAACCTATAGACTCACTTTCAAGGCTTGTTACCACTTCTGTTTTCAGCTTCTATCTATCTTATTTATTTAGTTAGTTAGCTATTTTTTGTGCAGTTTGTCTTCTGTTGCACATTGGTTGTTTGTCACTCTTCATCGTTTTCATTGATTCTATTGCATTTCCTCGTTTTCCTGTGAATGCAACAAAATGAATCTCCAGGCAGTATGTGGTGACCACCCCCACCTTCTTATTCTGGCATCTTTCCCCTTCCTTCTCATCCCGATGAAGGGTCTCAGTCCAAGACATTTACTGTTTATTCATTTCCAGAGATGCTGAGATCCACCAGCATTTGTGTGTGTTGCATCTGCCGACTTTCTCCTTTTTTCATTATTTCATCTGAAGTCCTGATGAAGGGTCTCAGCCTGAAAGGTCAACTCTTTATTCCTCTCCGTAGATGCTGCCTGACCTGCTGAGTTCGTCCTGCATTCTATGTGTGTTATATGGTGACATATACGTACTTCGATAACAAATTTACTTTGAACTTTGAAATTACTGTGGGGAGGGGGAGAAATTACTGGAAATTAGAGAAGTTGATGTCCATACCATTGGGTTGGAAGCTACCCAGACGGAATATGAGGTGTTGCTCCTCCAGCCAGAGAATCATAGTGGCAGGAGAGGAGACTATGGAATCATAGTGGCAGGAGAGGAGACTATGGGCCGACACGTCAGAATGGGAGTGGATCAGCTTTATTCACCATACTTTTAGATATTTTTGCAGTTTGCTGTGGTGTTCCAGTGTGGCCTGCAAGCAACAGCAACGCACCCTACATGCTGGAGGATCTGAAATAGTCTCAGCTTCTATGGAAGAGAATAAATGGTTTATGTTTCTGACCCTACATCAGTTAGGGTCTTGGCCCAAAATGTCTACTGTTTATTCCCTTTCATAGCTGCTGCCTGACCTGCTGAGTTCCCCTAGAATTTTATGCACAGTATATTATATGACGAAAAGGGAGGTAGGTTGGAGATGTCTCTTCCAAAGGAAGTGTAAGGCACTCCTATCTTCCATTACCTGCAGGTCATTCTTGGGCAAGGTGTAGCACCTGCTTAGCCCCCGATCAGGGTCACATGAACCCATGGGAGCAGGTGGTAGATGGTCGTATGAGGAGAAGGTACATATCACCAGTCCTGGTTATGCGACCACTGACACCAGACAGACATTCTCTGAAGAGGATCGGCAATGGCTGGGGTAAAGGCACTGCCCAAAAGAGGCAATGACAAGCCACTTTGTAGAAAAATTTTGCCAGGAACAGTCATGGTCATGGAAAGACCATGATCGCCCACGTCAAAAGACACAGCACATAGTGAACGAATGAATTACTGTGGGGAGAGGGAGAAATTACTGGAAATTAGAGAAGTTGATGTCCATGCCATTGGGTTGGAAGCTACCCAGACGGAATATGAGGTGTTGCTCCTCCAGCCGGAGAGTGGAATCATCGTGGCAGGAGAGGAGACCACCGACTGGCATATAGTTTGATAATACATTTACTTTGAACCTGCTGTGCCAGCATACTACTTATTGTTGAAATTGTACTCTGATGAATGTGAACTCTTAATTTTCCTGTAAAAGAATGAATTGTCACTGGGAGTATTGATAGTTAGTATCGTCCAGATGTTTTCTTAGATCAGTTTTTCCCACTCAGAAAATTCTTTTCAATCATTACCTCACATCCTCTTTGGTGTCTTATTTCCCAGCCCAGTCACTCACCAAACTAATGCTTAGGAGCCATCTGGGTTTCTCTCAGGTCTGTCACACTTCCACCTCCCCCCCCCCCCCCACCATACTTCAGCGTCCTGCCCACGTGTCTCACATGTGTCCATGACACGTCACTCAGTCAGTCCCCCACCCCTGGAAACCACAGTCAAAATAGAAGAAGAGTTGTGAACAATGTGTTGTGTATGTCTGGAAATTCAGGTTGTCTGAACACATCATCAAGAGTCGATTACTAAACAAGTTCAAATGCTTGCTGCCTGAGTTTCAAAGACCTGTGAATGCACTCTATTAGGGTCAAGGAATAGTCATTACTTGACCTCTTGCCCTGTAAGATTTTCATTTGACCTATTTGCATCAGCTCTTTAACAGACTGAAGTAATTTGTCCCACTTCTGTGTGTAGCTGTATAAACTTCTCATTCTCAATTGCATTCCCTCCTTCAGAAAATATTCCGGTTGTTAGCACAGCGCTTTGCAGTACAGACGGCCCAGGTTCAATTCCCATTGCTGCCTGTAAGGAGTTTGTGTGTTCTCCCCGTGACTGGGTGGGTTTTCATCGGGTGCTCTGGTTTCCTCCCACAGTCCAAAGACATACCGGTGGTAGATTAACTGATCATTGCAAATTGTCCTGTAACTAGGCTAGGGTTAAATTGGGAGATTGCTGGGCAGTGTGGTTCAAAGTGCCAGAACAGCCTATTCCATGCTGTATCTCAATAAATAAACACATGAATAAAGACTACTTGTGATATGTAAGCTTCAGTCCGATGAAAGGTCTCAGCTTGAATATTGACTATTTATCCCCACACATCACCCTTCCCATTGAAACTGCCGGACCTGCCAAGTTCCTCCAGAATTTTGTGCATATTCCTCTGGATTTCCAGCATCTGCAGACTTTCTTGTGTTTATACTTTATATAGGAATGGCTACTTAGCAAAGTCACAGATCTGAAGTACACCATGATGCTGATCCTTGGATGCGCTGGGACACATCATCAGTGATGTAACTCGAGGTCATTGGGTGTTTCAGGTCTTTCAACATCAGATATTCTCGCCCAGGCGACCCAGCCAGTGCTGATCAGGCCCCTGCTTATGTCCCAGAAGCATTGGTCCATAGTTCACACCATAGCCATTGGGAGACTAGCTCAGCAGCCTCTGTAACAACCCTAAAGGCTTTTTTTTTTTTTTTTTGCAGCCCCATGTCAAGGAGAGAGTTAGCTCTGCAGAATAAGCAACCAGCAAAGCCTCTACACCCCACCTCTGTAGGCTCACATTGTGCCCTCCACCCCTGTCCCTGGCACTGTTCTACCAGATCCTGTTACTGTGCTTTCTTCCACTCAAACTTCTCCTTAATCTGCTCTTCCCGAGGAACTATTAGTTCTACCACGCTTTGAGGTTTCAGACAGAATGACCACGTCAGGCCTTGGGGACGATTATGTGATGAAGTCAGGAAACTTTAATAGCTTGCCAAGATCGACTTTCAGTTCTTACAATATCAAGGGCAGCGCACACAAAATGCTGGAGGAACTCGGGCAGCATCTAGAGGAAGGAAGAAACAGTCGATATTTTGGGCCAGGACCCTTCATCAAGACTTGAAAGGAAGGGGAAGAAGCCAGGATAAGACATTCGGAGGCAGGACATTTCAAAGTTTCAAAGATTTAGTTTATTATCAAAGTATGTGTACAGAATACAACTCTGAGGTTTGTCTTCTCCAGATAGCCAAAGAACACAGAAAACCATAAAAGTAGTTGAAAGAAGGACCTCAATCCCCACTGCATGAAAAGAAAAAGAAACAAAACCTCTCAAACCCCTACCCCTCACTTGCACAAAAATTAACAGATCACCCAAGACCTCTGTCCGCCAATCGGTAACATGAAAGAATGGGCAAGGACATGACAGAACATAGGTACTGAAAGAGGACAATATGAAGTACAGTTGAATCCATAAATCTCAGAATTTTGATAACATCTCTGA
Organism: Mobula birostris; assembly: GCF_030028105.1. Taxonomy (NCBI): domain Eukaryota; kingdom Metazoa; phylum Chordata; class Chondrichthyes; order Myliobatiformes; family Myliobatidae; genus Mobula; species Mobula birostris. The sequence goes on from NC_092370.1 coordinate 10,706,439, forward strand.
GAGCATCAGGACCCAGCGGCCTCTCTGAGGAAAGTGACTCGAACCAGTGGCCCCTCCGAGGAAAATAGCACAACGCAGTGGCGTCACCGACAGCAGCAACTTGAACCAGTGGCCTCTCTGAGAACCACTCGCTCTCCTCCACATTTGCCTCGATGTTTCAATCTTCATCAACTCTTTAATCGGTGAGATATGTAGTCAATCATGGCCCCTCCTTGTGGTAGCTCGTGCTTGCATTTCTTCCTGGAGTTTCCTCAGAGACAGCCGAGCGCTAGCTCACTCGAGCTACAGACTGTAAGTCACAGGCTCCAACAGTATCAAAAACAAAATTAAGATAAAAAGAATAAGTAGAAGATGTAGAAAAATTGAAATGATTGACTATCTGGAAAATGTGTCCGAGGAATCATTGTTTGCTGGTGCCATCTTGAGTGGGAGGAGTACAAACTGGTGATAGATGAAGTCAGGTGACGGGGAAGATGGCTGGGTGGGTGGGAGAAGGGAGGATGAAGTAAGAAGCTGGGAGGTATTAGGTGGAAATGGTAAATGAAACGCTGAAGGAAAAGAGATCTGATAGGAGAGGAGAGTGGTCTATGGAAGAAAGGGGAGAAGGTGGGGTACCAGAGGGAGGTGATAGGCAGGTGAGGAGAAGAGAAGAGGTAAGAGGTGAGCCCGAGTGGGGAATGGAAAAAGAGGGAAGAGGAGGGGGTGGAGAAATGACCAGAATTGGAGAAATTGACGTTAATGCTGTCAGGTTGGAGGCTACCCAGACAGAATATGAGGTGTCGCTCCCCCATCCTGGAGTGACCTCATTATGGCAGTAGGAGAGGCCATGGACCAACGTGTTGGGTGGGAATAGATCAGCTTCATTTGCCATATGCATTGACACGTATCTGGAATTTGCTGTCGTGTGTTCGCGCGACATGCAATGACAGCAGCACTCAGCAAGCCAAGCAGCATCTGTGGAGGAAGAGCCTCATCCAAGTTATCAGCTGTTAAATCCCCTCCATAGATGCTGCCTGACTTACTAAGTTTCTGCAGTATGTTGTGTTTTGCTCGAGACTTCCTGCCTCTGCAGAATCTCTTGTGTTCACAGTAATACAAGATACTGTAAGCCTGGTTTATCAGTGAGACCAACAGCAGCAGAGCTGCGTACCCTTGGGTTATACTTTATACTTCATTGTCGCCAAACAATTGATACTAGAACGTATAATCATCACAGTGATATTTGATTCTGCGCTTTGTGCTCCCTGGAGTACAAATCGATAGTAAATATTAAAAATTTAAATTATAAATCATAAGTAGAAAATAGAAAAATGGAAAGTAAGGTAGTGCAAAAAAACCGAGAGGCAGGTCTGGATATTTGGAGGGTACGGCCCAGATCCGGGTCAGGATCCGTTCAGCAGTCTTATCACAGTTGGAAAGAAGCTGTTCCCAAATCTGGCTGTACAAGTCTTCAAACTCCTGAGCCTTCTCCCGGAGGGAAGAGGGATGAAAGGTGTGTTGGCTGGGTGGGTCGTGTTCTTGATTATCCTGGCAGCACTGCTCTGACAGTGTGCAGTGTAAAGTGAGTCCAAGTTATTGTAAAGTTATTGCATGAACCAGGCCCTGCAGACCAGCCTGTTGCCTGTTACAGCCGCCTGGGGGTGGGGGGGGGGTGCAGTGGGGGGTCAACAGAAGCGGTGTGAGTGAGTGCACTGGAATCTTCTTCCTTTGCCCGTTTCATCGCTAGCGTTTGCGGCAGCAGTGAAGGTCCTCCATCTCTGGTGGCATGGTGGCATTCAGGACCATGTTCATCAGTTTACTGTCAGTCACGCAAGTCCCGGGTGGAGACTCAGGAATACTGTCACACACAGAGGTAGAAGGGTTCTTCACTGCTGCCTCCGTGACAGTTGTGTTTGACCAGTCGGGGTTGTTAGCCCTGAGGTGAAAGCCCCGAACATGCCCAAGGGGGCAACCCGCAAAGGTCGCACCCGTTCCGCGAGGGCAGCACAGTAACATAGTGGTCAGAGCAACACTTTACTGTGCCCGCGACACGGGTTCAGTTCCTGCCGCCATCTGTTTGTGCGTTCTCCCGGTGACCGCGTCAGTGTCATCCACGTTCTCCACTTTCCTCCCACAGTCCAAAGACATACTGGCTGGTAGGTTCATTAGTCACTGTAAACCTTCCCATGACTCGGCTAGGATTAAATCGGGGGATTACTGCGTGGCGTGGCTCAAAGGGCTGGAAGGGCCTTTTCCACACTGTCTCCCAACCAAATAAAATAATAATAAATAAAATTCCAGTACCCGCATAGCAAGGCATGAAACTTCCCAAAGTGAGTTCAAATTGCCCACTCCTTCTCAGACGTTCCTGTAGTATTTAAAATGTGTTGCAACCACAACAGGCTTCTTCGACAGAGCGTGCAGGTAAAGACCTGTAAAGCATGCCGAAGGTAGATGAGTTATTGTTTTGGCGGGCGTGGCAGATCCATGCAGCAATGTCCCCTTCACAGGCTTCCAGGCAATGACTTATTATTTTGGCTACAGCTGACAACCACATGAGCCAGTGATGACCTTAATATTAAGTGGGGAAAACAAACTTGAGTCAACTGTCATCCCACTCATTACCCATAACATATCCTCTGTGAGTCAGAGAATATAGAAGCTGAGTGCAAGCACGTTGAAAAGACTCTAGAATCAATAACAAGTTAAAGCTTTTTTAAGCTCTTTACAGGAACACTGTGGGGTGGAGAAGTGGTGATGGGAGATATCTGCCGGATGTGACATTACGTAGACCTGTTACTCATTAGTGTAACCACTGCTAGCAAAGTTGTTTTTGTTATTAGCTATGTACTTCTGTAGTAAATATAACTCCAAGCATGTCTGTCCCAAACTATAGAATTGAACAATTCTAGAGATCTTGGCCAGCCTGTCCCTGGCTTCAATGTTCAAAGTAAAGTTGCTATCGAAGTAAATACATAGGCTGCCTAAGACTTTTACACAATGCTGTAATAATATTAAGTACGCACTGTAATGCTGTCACAAAAGAAAAACTAATTTTGTAATATATGTGAGTGATGATAAACCTGATTCTGATATGGGTCTCATTGTGGACTGAGAGTGGGAAGGGGACAGGGAGAGGGGAATCAATGTTGGGAAAAGGGGAAGGGAGAGGGGAGGGAGCAGGAAGCACCAGAGAGACATTCTGTAATGATCAATAAACCAATTGTTTGGAATCAAATGACCTTGCCGGGTGTCTGAGGGGTGGGCACGTCTGCACCTGTGCCACCTCCCCCCGTACCTGCCACTCTCTCTATGCCCCCGTCCCACACCCCTCGGCGGCCCTCCACCCTCGCCATTCCCGACAACCTTTGCTCCCGCCAGATTTACGAACTTGCTCTCTGCTCCACATCGACAAATACAGTACAGTGTAAACGTGTTAGGCACCTTAGCGATATATATGTGTGCCCAACACTTTCACACAGTACTGTATATGTCACCGTATGAGATTCATTTTCTTGTGGGCATTCATAGTAAATAGAGAGAAACACAATAGCATCAATGAAAAACCACACACAACGCAATGGGGAAACAATCACTGTGCAGAATACAACAAACTGTCCAAATACAAAAATAGCTGGGGGCAGGGGGAGATAAATAAATAAGCAATAAATATTGAGAATGTGAGTTGGAGGGTCCTTAGGAGTGAGCTCTTAGGTTGTGGGATCCATTCAGTGAAGTTGAGTGAAGTTATCCAAGGTGGTTCAAGAGCCCGATAGATGAGGGGTAATAAATGCCCCAGGACCTGGTGGTGTGGGTCCTGAAGCTCGTGGGCTTTAGAAAGGGAGGAGAAGTATTTGTTGGAAGAAAAGGAAATGCTTGGAATGTCTATTTAAATGAAGCAGCAGACTGGATATTGGATGCAAAAGTGAACAAAGCAATAAAGTACAAATAAACATATGAAGTTATCTTTACAGAACATAGTTGTCGTAGTGCGATCATTCAAGTCCAGTATGCTGTTCTCCTAAGGGGTGATACCTTTAGTGGAGAAAGCCTGTGTGTGTCTTAGTTCAACGTGGGGGCTGATGCACGGGCAGCCACTGCACGGTCCAGAGGGTCAGGGTCCAGTAGCATGGAATGTAAGACGACTGGGGACCCTTCACACTACAGCCTTCGTCTGCCTTCACTGCCATTGTGACGCGTTGTCAATCTCCCCCAGCTCCACCGCTGAGGTCTTGATTAGATCGCCCTTGTCTGGAACCTCCCACTTGACCTTACCACCATGGGTGACCCTACCAGGAACTAAACTCCAAGTGGCATCGGTCTCAGGGTTTCAGGAAGTCATCAGCCTCCCCATCAAGACAAGGTGATGATCTTTGGCGAAGTTTACAGAGAATAACGCATTAACTAGCATGCATTATGGTGATTTTCACATAAATTATGACACAATTTGGGGGAGTTTGGTAGGAGGTACAGAAGCCTGAAGGCACACACTCAGCGATTCAGGAACAGCTCCTTCCCCTCTGCCATCCGATTCCTAAATGGACATTGAATCTTTAGACACTACCTCACTTTTTTTTTAATATACAGTATTTCTGTTTTTGCACATTTTTAAAAAATCTATTCAATATACTAATTGATTTACTTGTTTATTATTATTATTATTTTTATTCTATTTATTAGCATTATTTTTTCTCTCTGCTAGATTGTGTATTGCATTGAACTGCTGCTGCTAAGTTAACAAATTTCACGTCACGTCGGTGATATTAAACCTGATTCTGATTCTGAGCTGACGGCCAGCCAGTGGTGAGGTGGCATCGGCACTGGCTTTCGAGGTGAATAGTCCTGGGTTTGAGTCCGGCTGGCTCCTCGCACGCTTTCCATCTGTGCCGGGTTGGGCTTCGAGCTAGTAAATCAGCTTCATAAAAAAACAGACAAGAAATGTTAAATAAATGGCAAGGTTGCCCCCCGATGCGCCACAAGGTGCGGAGCGGAGTAACTACGGAGGCTTGATAGCAAGACTATGATAATATGCCTAAAGCCTGGGCACTGCTCTCTATAAAAGCATTTTGCTGTCCTTTAAATCTCAGCCAGTTAAGCACTTTGGCCAATATGGTATGCTAGTATAGCAGTTAGCATAACAGTATTACGTTTTCCAACAATCACCAATCGATGTTCAATTCCTGCTGCTGTCTGTAAGGAGTTTGTACGTTCTCTCCATAACCACATTCTGTAGGTTTCCTCTGGGTGCTCTGGTTTCTTCCTACATTCCACAGATGTATGGGACAGGGTTAGAGCTGTAGACGTGCTATATTGGTGACGCTGCAGGCTGCCCCCAGCACATCCTTACTGATTTGATTTGACACACACGATGCTTTTCACTGTACACTTCGATGTGCATGTGATAAATAAAGCTATTCTTTAAGATCTTCAAACTTTATAATACATAGACAATAACAATTATTTTTAAAAAACTGTTATAATGTGTCTAAAAGCTTGGAGTACAAAACTGGACGTTATAACAGCAGGCTATCACCTCAATCTACTCTATGCCCCTTATCATCTTGTACACCTCTGTGAAGTCACCTCTCATCCTCCTCCGCTCCAAAGAGAAAAGCCCTAACTCGCTCAACCTATCCTCATAAGACATGTCCTCCAGTCCAAGCATCATCCTGGTAAATCTCCTCTGCACCTTCTCAAAATCTTCCATGTCCTTCCCATAATGAACCGACCAGAACTGAACATGACACAAGAGCAGGGATGTATTGCTGAGGCTTTATAAGGCACTGGCGAGGCCTCACCTTGAGTATTGTGAACAGTTTTGGGCTCCTCATCTAAGAAAAGATTTGTTGGCATTGGAGAGTGTTCAGAGGCAGTTCACAAGGATGATTCTGGGGTTATCATATCAGGAACGTCTGATAGCTCTAGGTTTGTACTCACTAGAATTTAGAAGGATGAGGGGGGATCTCATTGAAAACTATCAAATGTTGAAAGGTCTAGGCAGAGTAGATGTGGAAAAGATGGGACAAGCGCACACAGCCTCAGGATAGAGGGGCGTCTATTTAAAACAGAGATGCAGAGAAATTTCTTTATTTCATAGAATAGTACAGCACAGTACAGGCCCTTCGGCCCACAATGTTGTGCCAACCCTCAAACCCTGCCTCCCATATAAGCCCCCACCTTAAATTCCTCCATATACCTGTCTAGTAGTCTCTTAAACTTCACTAGTGTATCTGCCTCCACCACTGACTCAGGCAGTGCATTCCACACCAACCACTCTCTGAGTAAAAAACCTTCCTCTAATATCCCTCTTGAACTTCCCACCCCTTACCTTAAAGCCATGTCCTCTTGTATTGAGCAGTGGTGCCCTGGGGAAGAGGTGCTGGCTATCCACTCTATCTATTCCCCTTATTATCTTGTATACCACTATCATGTCTCCTCTCATCCTCCTTCTCTCCAAAGAGTAAAGCCCTAGCTCCCTTAATCTCTGATCATAATGCATACTCTCTTAGCCAGAGGATGGTGAACTTGTGGAATTTGTTACCAGAGGCAGCTGTGGAGGCCAGGTTGTTGGGTGTATTTAAGGCAGAGATTGATAGGTTCTTGATTGGACACGGCATCAGAGGTTACGTGGAGAAGGCCAGGAAGTGGGTTTGAGGAGGGGGAGAAAAGATCAGTCATGATTGAATGACAGGGCTGGCTTGATGGGCCAAATGGCCTAATTCTACTCATATGTCTTATGATCTTATTTCAAGTGTGGTTTAACTAGGGTTTTATATGGCTGTAACACTAGTTTGTGATTCTCAAGCTCAATCCCCTGACTATTGATGTCCAAAGCACCATATGCCTTCGTAAGCACCCTACCAACATATGTAGCAACCTTCTCTGCAGCTGAAACTAGCTTTCTCACTGACCCAGTTCCGATAGAGTCTTCATGAACCAATTTCCCTGTCCACATATGCTGTCTGCCCAGCCCAATGTCTCTCGTGTTTTTATTTCTGAAGAAGTTAAACCAATATCCGTCCTTGCCTGAACAAATCTGCATGGCCTGTCCTGGATTGAACTGTGGCTCTCTGAATTAACTTCTGGTTTTATATGGAGCACAACGGAACTCAGTTTTGTTGTTGATAATCATTGTGTGTGAACACTCAAGAGAGATGTGTGTGAAAGAGCTGCTCTGTTATTTAACACTTCCATGGTGAAAAAAAATAGTTGACATAATCACAGTTTAACACTTCAAGTGGAACATTATTTATTTACAGATACAGTGAAGAATAGCCCTTTCCACCCAATGAACCTGCACCAACCAGCAACCCACCTATTTAATACTGGTCTAATCACAAGACAATTAACAATGACCAATTAACCTACTAACTGGTCTTCTATCTTCTCCTACCAGATTCCCCCTCCTCCAACCCTTTTATCCCTTTCACCAATCAACTTCCCATCTCTTTACTTCATCCCCTCCCCCTCTCCCAGTTTCATCTATCGCCTGCCACCTTATACTTCTTCCTCCCCTCCCCCCCCACCTTCTTACTCCGACTTCTCCCCTTCCTTTTCTGTCCTTATTCTGATTATGATTCTGAGTTTGCTCCGCCATCCTATCATGGCTGATTTATCATCTCTCCCAACCCCATTCTCCCGCCTTCTCTCTGTAACCTTGGACACCGTTACCCAGCAAGAAACTACCAACCTCCAATTTAGATATACTCAATGACTTGCCAAAGGATTCCACAGAAATACATCTATAAGTACCTAAGGCTCCATTAAATTAAAGAACAACTGATTAGTTGAACTTGACCTCACTTTCAAAATCCATATTTTTTGCTATCACGCGATTTGTTATAGATGCCATCATTTTTCTGGCACAATAGTGTAACAATTACTACTGCACAGAGTCTTGTCATCTTCAGAAGTTTTCTGATGACTCTGCCATAGTTGGATGCATCAGCAAGGGAGGTGAGGCTGAGTACAGGGCTACTGTAGGAAACTTTGTCACGTGGTGTGAGCAGAATTATCTGCAGCTTAATGTGAAAAAGACTAAGGAGCTGGTGGTAGACCTGAGGAGAGCTAAGGTACCGGTGACCCCTGTTTCCATCCAGGGGGTCAGTGTGGACATGATGGAGGATTACAAATACCTGGGGATACGAATTGACAATAAACTGGACTGGTCAAAGAACACTCAGGCTGTCTATAAGAAGGGTCAGAGCCGTCTCTATTTCCTGAGGAGACTGATGTCCTTTAACATCTGCCGGACAATGCTGAGGATGTTCTACAAGTCTGTGGTGGCCAGTGCGATCATGTTTGCTGTTGTGTGCTGGGGCAGCAGGCTGAGGGTAGCAGACACCAACAGAATCAACAAACTCATTCGTAAAGCCAGTGATGTTGTGGGGATGGAACTGGACTCTCTGACGGTGGTGTCTGAAAAGAGGATGCTGTCCAAGTTGCATGCCATCTTGGACAATGTCTCCCATCCACTACATAATGTACTGGTTGGGCACAGGAGTACATTCAGCCAGAGACTCATTCCACCGAGATGCGACACAGAGCGTCATAGGAAGTCATTCCTGCCTGTAGCCATCAAACTTTACAACTCCTCCCTTGGAGGGTCAGACACCCTGAGCCAATAGGCTGGTACTGGACTTATTTCCTGGCATAATTTACATATTAGTATTTAACTATTTATGGTTTTATTACTATTTAATTATTTATGGTGCAACTGTAACGAAAACCAATTTCCCTGGGGATTAATAAAGTATGACTATGACTGTAACACTATACACCTTCAGTGACTGGAAGATCAGGATTCAAATCCCAATCTGTCTGTAAAGAGTGTGTATGTTCTCCCCATGACCACATGAGTCTCCTCTGGGTGCTCCAATTTCTTTCCAGACGATCAGTTAGTAGGTTAATCGGTCATTGTCCTGTGATTAGATGAGTGTTACGTAGCTGGGTTGCTGAGCAGTGTGGCTCGTGGGGTCGGCCGGGCCTGTTTCACACTGTATCTCTAAGTAAATAAAGTTCATGGGTGAATAAGCTCTTTTTTTTTTCTCGGTTTCTCTTTTCATATAATGGATTACGGGCAGTGCTGTGCAAAAGTCTTACGCACATAATGATGATCTTCCAGGAATCGATAGATTCTGGCATTGTACCGAATGACTGGAAAATTGCAAATGTTACTCCGCTACTTAAGAAGGGTGGGAGGCAGCAGAAAGGAAACTATGGACCTGTTAGCCTGACATCAGTGGTTGGGAAGTTGTTGGAATTGATGGTTAGGGATGAGATTATGGAGTACCTGGAGGCACATGACAAGATAGGCCAAAGCCAGCATGGTTTCCTGAAAGGAAAATCCTGTCTGATAAACCCACTGCAGTTCTTTGAGGAAATTACAAGCAGGGTAGACAAAGGAGATTTAGTAGACGTTGTGTACTTGGATTTTCAGAAGGCCTTTGACAAGGTGCCACATATGAGACTGTTTAGCAAGATAAGAGCCCATGGACTTACAGGGAAGTTACTAGTGTGGGTGGAGCATTGGCTGATCAGCAGAAAACGGAGAGTGGGAATAAAGGGATCCAATTCTGGATGGCTGCCGGTGCACTGTGGAGTTCCACAGAGGTCGGTGTTGGGACCGCTGCTTTTTACAATGTATGTGAATGATTTGGACTACGGTATTAATGGATTTATGGCTAAATTTGCTGATGATACAAAGATAGGTGGAGAAGCGGGTAGTGTTGAGGAAAGAGAGACTTAGATACTTTAGGGGAACGGGCAAAGAAGTGGCAAATGAAATACAATGTTGGAAAGTGTATGGTCTTGCACTTTGGTGGAAGAAATAAATAGGTAGTCTATTATTTAGATGGGGATTATTCAAAATTCAGAAATGCAAAGAGACTTGGGAGTCCTTGTGCAAGATACCCTAAAGGTTAGCCTCCAGGTTGAGTTGGTGGTGAAGAAGGCAAGTGCAATGTTGGCATTCATTTCTAGAGGTATAGAATGTAAGAGCAGGGCTGTGATGTTGAGGCTCTATAAGGCACTCGTGAGACCACACTTGGAGTATTGTGTGCAGTTTTGGGCTCCTTATTTTAGAAAGGATATACTGACATTGGAGAGGATTCAGAGAAGATTCATGAGAATGATTCCAGGAATGAAAGGGTTACTGTATGAAGGATGTCTGGCAGCTCTTGGGCTGTATTCCCTGGAGTTCAGAAGAATGAGGGGGCATCCCATAGAAACATTCCAAATGTTAAAAGACCTGAGCAGATTAGATATGGCAGTTATTTCCCATGGTAGGAGATTCTAGGACAAAGGGGTACGACTTTAGGATTGAAGAATGTCCTTTTAGAACAGAAATGCAGAGAGATTACTTTAGTCAGAGGATGGTAAATCTTTGGAATTTGTTGCCACGAGCAGCTGTAGAGGCCAAGTCATTGGGTGTATTTAAGGCAGAGATAGATAGGTTCTTGATTAGCCAGGGCATCAAAGGGAATGGGCTGAAAGCAGGGTAGTGGGGATGACTGGAAGAATTGGATCAGCCCATGATTGAATGGTGGAGCAGACTCGATGCGCCAAATGGCCTACTTCTGCTCCTATATTTTTTGGTCTTATGGTCTTGTGTAGCTAGGGCACCTAAGACTTTTACACAGTACTGTAGTAATTTTATGTATCGCACTGTACTGCTGCCACAAAAAAAATCATGACATATGCGAGGGAGCAGGAAGCACCAGAGAGGCATTCTGTAACGATCAATAAGCCAATTGTTTGGAATCAAATGGTGCCTGGTGTCTCAGGGCTGCGTGTGTCTGCACCCGCACCATCCCTGCCCCCTGGCACTCCTTCTCTGCCACCTGTCCCACACCCCTCCTGTGCAACGCCACCCTCACCATTCTCAACATCCTTTGCTCTAGCCAGATTTGCAAACTCGGTCTCCACCCCACGTTGACAAACACAGTACTGTGCAAAAATCTTAGGCACCCTGGCGATACGTATGTGCCTAAGACTTTTGCACAGTACTGTGTACTATTCTTCAGCGCAGTTCCTCAGTGTAGTACAGCCAGCTGTTGCTCAAATTTCATCATCGCATTTGTTTAGGTGGAAAGCACTGATTTCAGTCTGAGTCACACACACAACAACTGGAGGCGGTCAACAGGTCAGGCAACATCTATAAAAGAAAATAAACAGTTGATTTTCTGGCTGAGACCATTTCAGACTGAGCTACGTCAGTTTCAAGCATAGTTGCAATTCTGTATGATGGCCCTTCTTTCCTCCGTGCCTCCCTCCAAGATCATGAACAAAACATTTCTCATTGCACGTTACCGCATCTCCTCAGATCCTTGGCATGCTGATTAAAATTGCATCTTCAAAGTCTTTAAAGGCAAAAGGTCAAGCTTATTGTGCAGAAGTACACGTACGCACGGGTGCAATGAGAAACTTCCTTGCGGCAGCACCAGAACTAGAATCGGGTTTAATATCACGAGCAGGTGTCGTGAAATGTGTTGTTTCGCAGCAACAATACTTTGTAATACATAATAAAAACTGAATTGCAGTAAGAAGTAGATATATTAAAAAGTTAAATTAAATATGTAGTGCTAAAAAGTAGTGAGGTGGTGTTCACGGGTTCAATGTCCATTCAGAAATCAGATGGCACAGGGGCAGAAGCTGTTCCTGAATCACTGAGTGTTGCCTTCAGGCTCCTGTACCTCCTTCCTGATAGTAACAATGAGAAGAGGGCATGTCCTGCGTGACAGGGGTCCTTAATGATGGATGCCACCTTTTTGAGACAACATGCCTTTGGTGGAGCTGACTAAGTTTACAACTTTCTGCTGCTTATTAAGCATTCACAAGAAAACATGAAGTAAAAATTAATTATACAAAATTATAACAAGAGAAAATCACAACTAGAACAAAAAAGTAACAAAACATATTTTAGTGCAGGTGAACAAAGCAGCCATGTTGTCTAACTGTCTAATAGTTAGAGATTATACCAGTGCTCAAGAAGAATAATGTGGGCTGCCTTAATGACTACCACCTGGTAGTACTCACATAAACCGTGATGAAATGCTTTGAGAGGTTGGTCATGACTAGACTGAAGTCATGCCTCAGCAAGGACCTGGACCTATTGCAATTTGCCTATCGCCACAATAAGTCAACGGCAGACGCAATGTCAATGGCTCTCCACACAGCTTTAGACCACCTGGACAGCACAAACACCTATGTCAGGATGCTGTTCATCGACGATAGCTCAGCATTTAATAACATCATTCTCACAATCCTGATTGAGAAGTTGCAGAACCTGGGCCTCTGTACCTCCCTCTGCAACTGGATCCTCGACTCTCTAACCAGAAGATCACAATCTGTGCGGATTGGTGATAAAATATCCTCCTCGCTGGCGATCAACACTGGCGCACCTCAGGGGTGTGTGCTTAGCCCACTGCTCTACTCTCTATATACACATGACTGTGTGGCTAGGCATAGCTTGAATACCATCTATAAATTTGCTGATGATACAACCATTGCTGGTAGAATCTCAGGTGGTGACGAGAGGGCGTACAGGAGTGAGATATGCCAACTAGTGGAGTGGTGTCGCAGCAACAACCTGGCACTCAGCTTCAGTAAGTTGAAAGAGCTGATTGTGGCCTTCAGGAAGGGTAAGATGAGGGAACACATACCAATCCTCATAGAGGGATCAAAAGTGGAGGGAGTGAGCAGTTTCATTCCTGGGTGTCAAGATCTCTGAGGATCTAACCTCGTCCCAACATATCGATGCAGTTATAAAAAAGTCAAGACAGCAGCTATACTTTATTAGGAGTTTGAAGAGATTTGGCATGTAAACAAATACACTCAAAACTTCTATAGTTGTTCCATGGAGAGCACTCTGACGGGCTACAGCACTGTCTGGTATGGAGGGGCTACTGCACAGAACCAAAAGAAGCTGCAGAAGGTTGTAAATCTAGTCAGCTCTATCTTGGGTACTAGCTTACAAAGTACCCAGGACATCTTCAGGGAGCGGTGTCTCAGAAAGGCAACGTCCATTATTAAGGACCTCCAGCACCCAAGGCATGCCCTTTCCTCACTGTTACCATCAGGCAGGAGGTACAGAAGCCTGAAGGCACACACTCAGTGATTCAGGAACAGCTTTTTCCCCTCTGCCATCCGATTCCTAAATGGACATTGAATCTTTGGACACTACCTCACTTTTTTTTAATATACGGTATTTCTGTTTTTACAGGAATTTACAGATTCTAGTAAATCTTCTCTGTACTCTCTCTATTTTGTTGACATCTTTCCTATAATTCGGTAGGCATTCTTGCAGGCATTCATAGTAGAGCAAAGAAGTACAATAGAATCAATGAAAATTTACACATAAATAACCAAAGTGCAAGAGAAAACAATCTGTGCAAATACAATAAATAAATAAATAAATAAATAAATACTACTCAGGACCTGAGTTGTAGAGGCCTCAAAAGTGAGTCGATAGGTTGTGGAATCAGTTCAGAGTTGAGATGAGTGAAGTTATCCACACCGGCTCAGGGGTCTGACGGTTAAAGGGTAATAACTGTTCCTGACAGTAAGAAGATACAGGAGCCTCAGGACTCACAACACCAGCTTCAGGAACAGTTCTTACCCCTCAATCATCCGACTCTTGAACCAAAGGGGATAACATCACTCAACTTCACTTGCCCTATCATTGAAATGTTCCCACACCAATGGACTGACTTTCAACGACTCTTCATCTCATGTATTGATGTTTATTGCTTATTTATTTATTAATTGTTATTATTTATTAATTTTTGCATTTACACAGTGTGTTGTCTTCTACACTCTGAGCACCCAAGTTGGGCGGTCTTTCATTGATTCTGTTATGGTTATTATACTATAGATCTACTGAGTATTCCCGTAAGAAAATAAATCTCAAGGTTGTATATGGTGACATGTATGTACTTTGGTAATAAATTTACTCCGAACTTTGACTGGGGACCCAAGGCTCCTGTACCTCCTTCCCAATGGCAGCAGCAGAAGGAACTACAGTTTGCAAATCAGTGCATTTGAATGAATCCAGGACAATGGGAGCAGACAGACCAACTGCCATTGTTCTTGCCATGAGAGAGGAGATGGAAGCTGCCAATTTATGAAGAGACTGTTCTCCATTTTGTGAATTAGTCACTTGGCTTGATCAGTGTTTCAAAGTAAACATAATAATGTCCCAGCTAATCTGCTGAACTGGGGATCATTTCCAAGTAAGAAGCTATTTGTTGGATGTAACATGAAGGTTTGTGAATGTTGGTCAGTGTCCAGTCTGTGTGATTCAAGCTGGTTTCTGACTGAGAACAAAAAGCCATAAATTACCCATTGTCACTTGCTGGGGAGAGGGCAGTAAATGGATGCTGGCCTGGGGCAGAGCCAATGGAAAGGTGTTAAAGGCCAGACACATGACCTGCAGTCAATGACACTGGAATGCAATATTTGAATTGGTAAGAAATGAATATAAAAGCAAACGCTTCAGGTGCGCTGGTGGCGGTAACTCTGTAGGAGACCAGCTATCACGGATGTGAGGAGCCCCACAGACACATGGAGATACGAAACAGAACTACGAGGAGCACGTGGCCAGCACCAGAAACTCCTTTTTGACTGGTATTATATTTTCTATTCTTTGACTGTTCATGGAAGGTCAGAGAAAGGTGGTAGGCGTGCACACAGTTACTTGGTTGTGTAAGTTCACGTGTTCTTCTGTTGAGGCAATATTATCAGTGTTACAGATTCTCTCAGTACCTTCTCGATCATTATTACAACCAGGGATTCTTGTAACAAGAGCAAGGTCTTTCTTGTGGCAGTGTACTTTGCAGACGTGCTCAGAGGTGGGGAGGCTTTTACCTGTGGTGGACTGGGACGTATCCATCACTTATTGTAGGCCTTCCCGTTCTTGGAAATTGGTGTTTCCATACTAGGCCATGATGTAACCAGTCAGGATGTCTCCATAATGAGAACATGAAATAACAGGATAAAGAGTTCTTAAAATTAGATCATTGGTTGTGGGAACATCTCAATGAATGGGCAAGTGAGTGTAGTCATCCCCTTTTGTGCAAGAAGGCCGATGGTCGAGGGGTAGTAACCGTTCCTGAACCTGGTAGTGCAAGTTCTGAGGCTCTTGTACCTTCTAAATGATAGCAGCAGCGAGAAAAGAGCGTGGCCTGAGTGGTGAATATCTCAAACGATGGATGCTGCTTTCCTACGACAGTGTCTCATGTAGGTGTGCTCAGGAGGGCTTTACTTGTGATGTGCTAGGCCGAATTCACCACTTTTTGTGGGATTTTCCATTCAAAGGCATTGGTGTTTCCATACCAGGCCATGATATGGCCAGTCAATATACTCTCCACCACACATCTGTAGAAGTTTGTCAGAGTTTTTGATGTCGTGCCAAATCTCTGCAGACTTCTAAGGAAGTAGAGGCTCTACCATGCTTTCTTCACAATTGCATTTACGTGCCGGGTCCCGAACAGGTCCAGTAACACCTCAGAAAGTAGAGGTGGAATCTGTGAGGCTTGATTCAAACTGGAGTAAGGAAGCTGCACAAGGTGGAAGACCACAGTCTATACCTCCACCTGCAGAGCCAACACGTTTACTAACTACTGCACTAATATGATGGGAAGGTGAGGAGAACAAAGGATGAAATTAAGAGTGGGACCGTGAACGCAAACGATGCATTTCACTGTATATTTCCAGGTACACGTGATAAATCTGAATCTCAAGCTGATTATGAAATTATAAAGCTAAGTATCATCTGACAACAAAAGAACAAAATAGAAATTTCTGATGAAGGGTCTTGGCCCAAAACCTAACCTACTTACTGTTCATTGTGCCGCTGTCGTTTAGGGCAGCAATGAAGGTCCTCCATCTCTGGCGTTGTTCAGGGCTTCCTTCATCGTGACAGTAGCTCTGTTTTCACTACTGTTAATCGTGCAAGTTCCGGGTGGAGACTCAGGAATATTATCGCACTCAGATGTAGAAAGTTTCTTCATTGCTGTTTCCATAACAATTATATTTTATCAGTCAGAGTTGTTAGCCTTTGTTGACTACCCTTTGATCTGTTTTTTTAAAATTTCAAAATATACTTTATTCAAAAATAAACTATATGCAATAAACTATTCAATAACTTTCCATCCTTTACATACTTTCTCCTTATAGTCTGTACATATCCATACTCATGGCCACCCACGTGGCACTCCAGCGGCATGGGTGACCCTACCAAGAGCCAAAACTTAAAGCCCTGACTCCAACCAACATCGCTGTCTGGGTCATTGAGGCACGCAAGCACCAAACTACGACAAGGCTGTGGTCCTCATGGGGGTCTTCCCAAAACTTCAACTGTTTATTCCTCTCCACAGATGCTGCCTAACCTACTAAGTTCCATCAGCATTTTATGTGTGTGTGTGTTGCTCTGGATTTCCAGCATCTGCAGAATCCCTGCTGCTTACAGAAAGACATTGTTCAGAATAACAAAACAGTGTAATGTTGCATACTGTGGTAAAGCACATACCCAGAATGCAGTGCTGGAGAAATCCAAATAGTTTACATTAGTACAATGAGACAGAATAAATCAGCGTTTGCCCTTTCATTAAAGTGTGTTTACTTATCTTAACACCAGGAAACTGTCACGGTTTTGCATTCCAATATACAGTACACAGTGTATAGTTTGGCACAAAGCATTCAGCAGGTTGAAAGTTCCAACAGAGGGAGTGATAGGTCTTCCCAGGAGCTTGTGGTACTTTCAGTTAGTGCTATTGGCTTCACTGACTATGTATCAGCTTTTGCAGGCTATGGAAAGTGAGAATGGGAGGAATGAAAAGCTTTAGAAGAGATAAGAAGAAACCAGGAGATTAGTTTGGACATATCATTTTCTCAAATGACTCACTTATGCAGGGACATTGACTCTTAAATTTAAAGCACTTTAAATTATCACGTTTTGAACTCTGCCTCGCCTTAAAAGCATTTGCTAATGAAATGGTAACTTTTGTTTTTGCACGGTACTATTTAAGAGTTTCGGTAGTATAGACTAATTTGGAAGATAAGATGTAATCGGACTCTGAATCAGATTTTTAATCACTGACATACTGTATGCTATGAAAGTTGTTCAAAACAGCACAAACGAAATACTGGAGGAACTCAACAGGTCAGGTAGCATCCACGGAAAAGAGTAAACAGTCGACATTTCTGGCCGAGACGAGAAGTATCTTGGCCCAAAATGTCGACTTCTTGCTCTTTTCCATAGATGCTGCTTGACCTGCTGAGTTCCTCCAGCATTTCAGTGTGTGTGGCTTTGGATTTCCAGCCTTGGCAGATTTTCTCCTGTTTGTGAAAGTTGGTTGTTTTTGCAGCAGCAGTACATATGCAACATAAAAACTGCGACTATACGTTGCGATAAGAAGTACAGTATAAAAAAAAAGTAGTGCAAAAAGAGAACAAGGTAGTGGGGTAGTGTTCATGGGCTCATGGTCCTTTCAGAAATCTGATGGTGGAGGGGAAGAAGCTGTTCCTGAAACACTGAGTGCGTGCCTTCAGGCTCCCGTCCCTCCTCCCTGATGGAGCAATGAGAAGACCTCATGCCCCGAGGGTGATGGTCCTGGATGGTGTGCATCATCTCCACTGAGCCCCTCCACCGATCGGGGTCAACCATGGGTATTGCATCCTAGCTGTCTACATGATATGTAAACCGGTGCCCAAGCCCGGGTAGTATGATGTGGAGAGCAAGCTGTTGCCCTTGCAGCAGGCCCCCCCTCTCCATGCATTTGATGAACCCAAAGGAATGGCAGAGACTGATACAGTTTGGCACCAGCAGCATCTCAGGAGTTGTCAGTCAGCGTTGAACTCAGCATAGGACAGCCTTAGGGACTCCAGCTCTGGGTTTTTCCTCAGGGTTCACTCCCAAGGCCTTTTCAATGAATGGGAAGAACAATAGTGTAGTGGTTAGCACAACACTGACAGTCCCAGCGGCTGGGGTTCAATTCCTGTCTGTAAGGAGTTTGTCTGTCCCTCCCCAGGACCGCGTGGGTTTCCTCTGAGTGCTCTGGTTTCCTCCCACATTCCGAAGACATACCAACTGGTAGGTTAATTGGTCATTGTAAATTGTAAGGCTAGGATTAAGTCGGGGGATTGCTGGGTAACATGGCTCATGGGGCTGGAAGGGCTTGTTCGTGCACCATCTCAATAAATAAATAAAACAGAAACAAGGCACCAGAGGTCTGAGATCAGAGTTTTCCTCCTCCTCGATGAGCCGCCAACTTCGGCTGACAAGTCCCATCTGCCCGAAGTGACTCACTTTCAAGGACTCGTCATCTCATGTTCTCAATATTTATTGCTTATTTATTAATTATTATTGTATATTTTTTTCAGCTCAAACTGGTAAAACCGAGGTATGGGCATAGACAAAACACACTCAGTTCTCAATTGCTACGGATTTTCAGACTATTCTAGCGGTGTTTAGTATTGTGGCTTTCTGGAGATTTACATAAATATTTCTGTGTATCCCTAATTGTTTAATGCCATTGTGTAGTGACTTTGGGATGATACAGTTCTAGATGTTACTATCGGGATAATGTATACCTTGTTCATAGAAACATAGAAACTTAGAAAACCTACAGCACAATACAGGCCCTTCAGCTCACAAAGCTGTGCCAAACATGTCCTTACCCAAGAAATTGCCTAGGGTTACCCATAGCTCTCTATTTTTCTGAGCTCCATATACCTGTCCTGGAGTCTCTTAAAAGACCCTATTGTATCCACCTCCACCACAGTCGCTGGCAGCCCATTCCATGCACTTACCACTCTCTGCGTAAAAAAAACCTACCCCTGACATCTCCTCTGTACCTATATCCAAGCACCTTAAATCTGTGCCCTCTCATGCTAGCCATTTCCACCCTGGGAAAAAGCCTCTGACTATCCACACGATCAATGCCTCTCATCATCTTATACACCTCTACCATGTTCCAAAGTCTTTCAATTTCCTCTTTTAATCCAGTGTATTTCTGATATTTTTGACTTATTGATTTCTGTAAGTTGTGTATATTTGAAATGGCTATACCTATTAAATAGTTGTTCCTGCTTGTTTATCCTGTATTATTATAACTGGACAGTTATTACGGATTTGTCCTATTTTCTAACTGATCAGTTGAAATATAATTTGTGAGACTCTGACTCTAAAACTAGATCAGGCTTGTACTTATAGTAAGATGTGATTTCATTTATGAGTTTGTATTTTAAAGCAAGATTTTGGTGAGTGATGTTTGTCACTTGATTGTGCCTGTGTACGTAATCAGATTGAGTTAAACTGCTACAGGATCCTGTAATGTGTTTTTTTTTTCTTGGCATTTTCCACATTTATCATCTTGAATTTGTTGGTGTTTTAATATATATTTCTGATAATTTTTTGTGTTAACCACCTGGTTCTGTAATGCTACAAGGAACCCTTCTGTTTGTGGGAAGAGGTCTCCAACTCTGAGCCAGGCTTTCAACGCTTCCTTGTCGACAGTTAGTCTGCTCAGATCGTGGGGATGTCTTCCATGGAAGATGATGCTCTTCCGTTGGTTAACTTTTTCTTCAATAGTGATAATGTCTTAATTTTTCTGGGTCGTGCTCTCATTTAAATTCAGTGGTATATACTGCTTATCAGAATTGAATATGCTTGTGTGGAGTGCTGAGACCTGTTTTCGTTGATGAAAATATATCTGATATGCACCAGCTGCTAGTACGACCATCCACCACCTGCTCCCATGGCTTCATGGCTTCACCCTGCTGCACCTTGCCCAAGGGTGACCTGCAGGCTAGCGAAGGGAAAGTGAACTTTCCCTCGGGATCAGTAAAGTATGACTATGACTATGACTATGACTATGACTTTGGTGGAGACGTATCTCCACCCTGCCAACCAGGACAACTTGTTCCTATGAAATATTTACATCTTTATTCCTTGGAACACAGCAGAATGAAGGGGAGACCTTAGAGAAACATTTCAACTTGAGACAGCCAAAGAGATGGTGTATGGTAACAGGGTAGGATAGTCCAAAACAGTGGGGCATAGGTTTAGGGTGAGAGGGGGTAGATTGAAAAGAGACTTGAGCAGCAACTTTTTCACCCGGGGGTATCGAGTACATGGAATGAAGTATTAAATATGGTTGAGGTAGGTACAGTCGTATCATTTCAGAAGCACTTACATAGGAACATGGAAGGTCAGGGTTTAGAGGGATATGGTACATAAAATTGGACACTATGGTTGACGTGAACACACACAAAAAGTGCTGAAGGAACTCGGCAGGTCGGGCAGCATCTATGAAGGGAAATAAAAGTTAACATTTTGGGTTTGAGACTCTTTATCAGGGCTGGACAGAAAGGAGGAGAAAGACAGAATTAGAGGTTGGGGGAGGGGAAGGAGTACAGGCTGACAGGTGACTGGTGAAGCAGGTGATGGGGAAGACAGGCGGGTGGGTGGGGGTATGAAAAATAAGAAGCTAGGAGGTGATAGGTGAAAATCTGGTTGAGTGATGCCACAACAATAACCTCTCACTCAGTGTCAGCAAGACCAAGGAGCTGATTATTGGCTTCAGGAAGAGGAAGCTGGAGGTCCATGAGCCGATCCTCATCGGAGGATCACAAGTGGAGAGGGTCAACAACTTTAAACTCCCTGGTGCTATTATTTTGAGGACCTGTCCTGTGCCCAGCATGTAAGTGCAATTATGAAGAAAGCTCGATAGCACCTCTACTTCCTTAGGAGTTTGCAGAGATTCAGCATGGCATCTAAAACTTTGACAAACTTCTGTAGGTGTGTAGTGGAGAGTGTGTAGACTGGTTGCATTACAGGTTGATTCGGAAACACCAATGCCCTTGAATAGAAAATTCCACAAAATGTCGTGGATCCAGCCCAGTCACTCCCCACCATTGAGCACATCTACATGAAGTGTTGTTGCAGGAAAACAGCAGCCATCATCAGGGACCCCCATCGCCAGGCCATGCTCACTTCTCGCTGCTGCCATCAGGAAGGAGGTACAGGAGCCTCAGGACTCACACCACCAGGTTCAGGAACAGTTATTACCCTCAACCATCAGGCTCTTGAACCAGAGGGGATAACTTCACCCAACTTCACTTGCCCCGTCACTGAAATGTTCCCACAACCTTTAGACTCAGTTTCAAGGACTGTTCATCTCATGTTATCGATATTTATTTATTACTGTTATTTATTTCATTTTGTATTTGCATAGTTTGTTGACTTCTATACTTCGGTCGAACACCCTAGTTGGGCAATCTTCCACTGATTTTGTTGTGGTTATTTTTCTGTAGATTTATGAATCTCAGGGTGATATATACGTACTTTGATAATACATTTACTTTGAACTTTGAAAAGGTAAAGGGCTGAAGAAAAAAGGAGAGGAGAGTGGACCATGGGAAAGGCAGAAGGAGAATGGGCACCAGAGGGTGGTGATGAGCAGGTGAGCAGAGAGCGGGGAAGAGGGGAGCCAGAATTGGGAACGGCAAAAGAGAGAAAGAGGGTTTAAACTAAGTTGGCAGGGGGACATGAACTGGAATGATAGGGCTGAGGATGGGGTGGTTGGTATACAAGTTGATGCAGTGTGTAGTGAGATTGTGAGGAAGGACAGGCAGATGTTGGGGCAAAATTGCAGCGTAACATGGGGGTAACATCAAAAAGCGTGATGAATTCAAGACTGAAGATGTTATCTTTTGACGCAAGCAGTATACGGAACAAGATAGGTGACCTTGCAGCGCAGTTGATGATGGATGTTATGCCATTGCGGACACTACTGAGACGAGGCTGAAAGAAGATCATAGTTTGGAGCTTAACATGCAAGGGCACACCTTGTATTGTTAGGGCAGACGGGTAGGCGGGGAGTGTGGGGTGTCTCTATTGGTAAAAAAGTGAAATCAAAACCTTAGAAAGAGGTAACGTAGGATCGGAAGATGTAGAATCCTTGTAGGTTGTTAAGAAATTGCAAGCGTAAGAAGACCCTGGTTGGAGCTATATCTGGGACTGTGAACAGTACCCAGGATATGAGATCTAAATTTCAATGGGAAATAGAAAAGGCATGTAATAGAGGCAATGTTGTGATAGTTATGGGGGATTTCAATATGCCGATAGATTGGGAAATTTAGGTTGGTGCAGGATCCCAAGAGAGAGAACTTGTAGAATGCCTACTAGGTGACTTTTTAGAGCAGCTTGTGGTTGAGCCCACTGGGGGAAAGGCAATTCTGGATTGGGTGTTAAGGTAAAAGCCAAAGAGAGGGCATATAGTTTTGCAAGAATTAGTGGGAAGTTAGAGGATTGGGAAGGTTTTAAAAAACAACAGAAGGCAACTAAGAAGATAAAATATGAAAGTAAACTAGGCAAAAAATATCAAAGAGGATACCTAAAGTTTTTTTCAGATAAATGAAGAGTAAAAGCGAGGCAAGAATGGATTTTGGACTGCTGGAAAATGATACTGGAGAGGTATTAATGGGGGATGAAGAAATAACAGACAGACTGCATAAGTATTTTGTGTCATTCTTCACTGTGGATGACACTGGCAGTGTGGCATAAATTCAACAGTGTCGGGGGCAGAAGTGAGTGTGGTTGCTAATACTCAGGAGAAGGTCCTTGGCAAGCTGAAAGGTTTGAAGGTACTTAGACCAGATGGACTACACCCCAGGGTTCTGAAAGAGGCAGCTGAAAAGATTGTGGAGGCACTAGTAATGATCTTTCAAGAATCACTCGGTTCTAGAATGATACTGGAAGTCTGGAAAATTGCAAATGCTATTCAATTCTTTAAGAAAGGAGGGAGGAAAAAGTAATTAAATTATAGGCCAGTTAATCTGACAAGTTTGCAGATGTTACCAAGAGATAAACAAGAGAAACTCTGCAGATACTGCAAATCCAAGCAAGCCACACAAAATGCTGGAGGAACTCAGCAGGCCAGGCAGCATCTATGGAAAAAAGTACAGTCGACATTTCAGAACAGAAAGGTTTCAGCCCAAAGCATCAACTGTAGTCTTTTCCATAGATGCTGTCTGGCCTGCTGAGTTCCTCTAGCATTGTGTGTATTGCTGAGGCATTACCAATATACAGTAGGTGGTGGGACAGATAGTGTTGAGGCAACAGAGAGTCTACAGAAGGACTTAGACAGACCAGGAGAATTGACAAAGAAGTGGTCGGTGGAATCCAGTGAAGGAGTGTATGGTCATGGACTTTGACAGAAGGAAATAAGGCGTAGACTATTTTCTCGATGGGGAGCAAGTTCAGAAACCAGAGATGGAAAGGAATGTGGGAGTCCTTGTGCAGAATTCCCTAAAGGATAACTTGCAGGTTGAGTCGATAGTAACGAAAGCAAATGCAATATTAGCATTCATTTCGAGAGGACTAGAATTTAAAGGAAGGATGAAATACTAAAGCTTTATAAGGCATTGGTCAGAGCACACTTGGAGTATTGTGAGCAGTTTTGGGGCTCTTATTTAAAAAAAGCTGTGATGGCATTGGAGAAGATCCAGTGGAGGTTCACAAGAATGATTCTGGAAATGAGATGGTTAACATATGAGGAGAAACTTATTTATTTAGTTATTGAGATACTGTGTGGAATCGGCCCTTTGATCTGCACCGCCCAGCAGTCCCCTGATTTAACCCTGTCCTAATCACGGGACAACTTACAATGCCCAATTAACCTGCCAACCAGTACATCTTTGGACTGTGGAAGGACACTGGAGTACCCGGAGGAAACCCATGCAGACTCCTTACAGGTAGTGGCGGGAATTGAACCGGGGTTGCTGGTACTGTAAAGCGTTGTCCGCTATGCTACCGTGCAGCCAAGATGGAATTTAGAACTTAGAACAACTGGGGGCGTGGGTCTTCATAAAACCCATTGATTATTGAAGGTATAATGATCAGCCTTACTGTCTGGGGAGAGTAACTGTTTTTTGAGCTTGGTGATCCTGGCGTGGATGCTACGTAACTTCCTCCCTGATGGGATTGAGATACAGAATCCATGGGCAGGGAGCGTGGGATCCTTCATGATACTGCTGGCCTTTTTTTTGGCTTCTATCTGTTTATATGTCTTCGATGGTGGGGAAGCTGATGCCAGTGATGTGCTGGGTCATTTTGACTACCCATTGTAGGGCCTTCCCGTCTGCCGCAGTGCAGTTTCGGTACAATGCAGTGATGCAACGTGTTAGGATGCTCTCTACTGTGCATCTGTGGAAAGACGTGAGTATAGATGTGCACAGCACACTCCCACCACTACCACCACGTTATCACTTTCTGACACAGGGGCACCTTGTGTACAGACACTCCTGTGCCTAGCGTCACTCTATAGATGCACAATCAATTGATGTCTACAAGCTATCTTATGTATTTATATTTATTGTGCTTTTTACTATTATTGTGTTCTTTATCGTCTTGTGTTAGATTTGTTCTGCATCAGTTCTGGAATAACAATTATTTTGTTCTCCTTTACACTTGTGTACTGGAAATGATATTAAATAATCTTGAATCCTTGAGAGTGACCCCAATCAATTGTATGAGAGATGACAGAATATTTGAAAGCAATCAAGCTGGTAACATTAAAATCAACAAAAAATATCTCCTCTGATTTTTGTTGCTCAATTTATCACTACAGATATTTTATTTGTGGAATTCAGATTATTTAGAATGCAATGTTTTTCAAAATGTTCATCTAAATGTTTGTTAACTTTTGATTTTTCCAGTTGGGCTTGCTGGCGTTTAGAAGAACGAGGTGGGTTTCTCATTGAAACCTATCGAATATTACTTTGAACTTTGAACTTTACATTGTGCACAAAGTCATTCTGGTTTGCATATTGCGGCAGTGCAAAAACTGGCACCTCGGAAAGAGCTTGGAATGGAATATTGAAAGGCCTCGATATAGTGAATGTGGAGAGAATGGTCCCTATAGTGGGAGAATCTAGGACCAGAGGGCACAGACTCAGAATAGGGGGATATCCATTTAGAACAGAGATGAGGTGTGATTTCTTTAGCCAGAGGGTGATGAATCAGTGGAATCCGTTGCCATGGATGTCTGTGGAGGCCAAGTCATTGGGTATACGTATTTAAAGTGACAGTTGACAGATCCTTTGCTGGTCAGTGCATCAAGGGTTACAGGGAGAAAGCAGGAGTATGGGTTGAGAGGTATAAATTATCAGCCATGATGGAATAGTGGTGCAGACCTGATGGGCCAAGGGCCTAATTCTACTCCTATATCTTACGGTCTTATGGAGGTAGGGAGCAACAGAAAAAGAAGTAGTGTTCGTCTCATACTCAGACTAGAGGTATCAACTTCCCAGTGATTAACAATTAACATATATAATCATCAGATTCAAGTGGTGTGACACCTGCTTCAGGAAAATGAAGAAATTTCTAGAAACATACAGAATCAGCTATACTACAATTACTGGAAAATTTTGCTGAACAATTACACCTATACAGGTGATTATATACAAATACAAGCAAGCATAGGAAAATTAAAGTACAAGGAAAATACTAGACGAAAGAAACAATTCTATACCCTAATCAAACAGCCAATATAGATTGCTTTATGATCTGAGGGATTAACAGATAGAACATCGAACACTACCGCACAATACATGCCCTTCAGCCCTTTAACATGCTCCAAAATCAATCCAACTCTTCCCTCCCACAGAGAACTTTATTTTTCTTTCATCCATGTGCCTATCTAGTGTCTCTTAAATGCTCCTAATGTTTCTGCCTCTACCACCACCCCTGTCAGGGCATTCCATGCACCCGTCACTCTCTGTGTGGGGGAACCTAGGACCAGAGCGTACAGCCTCATTTTGGAACAGAGATGAGGAGAAGTTTCTTTAGTCAGAGTGTGATCGACCTGTGGTATTCATAGACGCCAGTGGAGGCCAAGTCATTGTGTATACTAAAGTGGAGGTTGATAGGTTCTTGATTAGTTAAAGGGTACAAGGAGAATGAGGTTGAGGGGGATAATAAATCAGCCAAGATGGAATGGCAGAGCGGACACGATGGGCTGTATGGCCTAATTCTGCTACTATGCAGACATTCCACCCTGCAAAAACTCATTTCAGGGAGGTAGCACCATCAATTTGCGGGAGACTCCCGGAACTTCCGGGAGAGGTGGGATGTCTGAAATAGAGTAGCTCCTTAGCAGCTAGCCAGCTAGTTTAAATAACGTTAGCTATGCTAATGAACGAATGACACCTGTTAAACTCACCTCAACATGTCTTTTACAGTCTTAACCCACCATGGGCAATAGAAAAGTCACTGTTGCAAACAGTGCAGTGAGCAACACTGTCATTATTTTTGATCCCTATTAGGCAGGGGTACGCTCTAGGGTAGTCTGCGGTGACGTACGTTTTATATTTTCTTTTTTTGGAACACTCTGCCATGGTGCTCTCTCTCTCTCTCTCTCTCTCTCTCGTGGTTGCTCTTGCGCTCGCTCTTTCTTGCTCTCTGTCTCTCGCTCTCACACTCTCTCGCTTGCTCGCTCTCAAAAAAATTGATTTCCGGGATATTATATATAATTTGCGGGCATCAGGGAGCCACTAATAATATGCGGGAGACTCCCGGAACTTCCAGGAGAGGTGGGATGTCTATAATATGTCTTTTGACCTTGAGCTCTATAATAGGATAAAACCCAATAGTTCGACAGAAGCATGACATTTGTCATTTTATTAAGTGTTCCAAGAGCAAAGGAGAAGAGGGAAGAAAGAAGCCTGGCAAGAGACAAAAGAAAGAGAAAGATTAAAAGTAGTGTGGTCATCTCTTACTGATTATTGATAACAGTTAGCCAATAAGCTAGCCAAGTTTCCAGAAAAATTCAGAGGCAAATTCACCACAATTACTGGAAAATTCTCTGAACAATTGCACGAATACAGATGATTATATAAAACCACAAACAATCATAGGAAAATTTACTAAACAGAATCAGATTTAACATCACCAGCGTATGTCATATGAAAGATGTTTTGTGGCAACAGTACAATGCAATAAAGAATAAAAAAAAATTACAATATGAAATACAGTAAACAATATACATAACAAATTTAAATCAAATAAGTAGTACGAAAAGAGAGCAAAAAAAGAAAAAAATATGAAGGTAGTGTACGTAGGTTCATTGCCCATTCAGAAATCTAAAGACAGTGGGGAAGAAGAGGGAACACACATCAAAGTTGCTGGTGAACGCAGCAGGCCAGGCAGCATCTCTAAGAAGAGGTACAGTCGACGTTTTGGGTCGAGACCCTTCGTCAGGACTAACGTTAGTCCTGACGAAGGGTCTCGGCCCTGTACCTCTTCCTAGAGATGCTGCCTGGCCTGCTGTGTTCACCAGCAACTTTGATGTGTGTTGCTTGAATTTCCAGCATCTGCAGATTTCCTCGTGTTTACGGGGAAGAAGAGGGGTATTGATTGTGTGGATGGCCAGAGGTTTTCTGCCAGGGCTGAAGTGGCTAACATGAGGGGGCCTAGTTTAAAGGTGCTTGGAAATGGGTACCGAGGGAATGTCGGAGGTAAGGTTTTCACACAGAGAGTGGTGGGTGTGCGGAATGCGGCGGTGGTGGAAGTGGAAACAAAGGGTCTTTTAAGAGACTCTTAGATAGGTACACGGAGCTTAGAAAAATAGAGGGATATGCACCAGGGAAATTCTAGGCAGCCTCTAGAGTAGGTTATGTGGTCGGCACAACATTGTGGGCCGAAGGGCCTGTAATGTACGGTAAGTTTCTATGTTCTATGTTCTAAGAAGCTGTTCCTGAAACATTGAGTGTGAGTCTTCAGCCTCCTGTAGCTCCTCAGCAAGGAGAAGAGGGCATGTCCTGTGTGATGGGATGATGACTTACTATATAAAAAAATAACATTTCCACACCCCAGTCCAGCAACCACTTACTCTTCACCTTAATCCACTGACTTCTGATCTTAGACTCCTCCTATTTGGAGACCTCATGATGGACCCTGTCGGCCCCTGTTAATTATTTATACCTCCTCTGTCCCAAAGATAATACCCTCATTCTGGCCCATTTTCCCCTATAACTGAAACACTCTATCCCATGCAAAAATATTGCGAGTCTCCACTGTGTGTTCTCCAGTTCAGATACCTCCTTCCTAGAGTGTAGTGACATGAGTGTAAGCAAGCAATAAAGGAAGAGAAGCTAGATTATAAAAATAAACTAGAACAAAATATAAAAGCAGATAGTAAAAGTTTTTATAATTATATAAAGTGGAAGAAGGGGGAATTTATATTGGTTAATGAAGAAATGGCCAAGGCTTTGAATGGCTATTTTGTGTTGGCCTTCGCAGTGGAGGACACATCTAACATGTCAA
The DNA here is from genome assembly GCF_030028105.1 of Mobula birostris. NCBI lineage: Eukaryota > Metazoa > Chordata > Chondrichthyes > Myliobatiformes > Myliobatidae > Mobula > Mobula birostris. The sequence continues at coordinate 10,734,745 of NC_092370.1, forward strand.
AGAGAGATGTTATGGGTGCGATGGGAGGTGAGGACCTCGATACAATAACTATCAATAAAGAGTAGTGCTAAGCCATCTTGTGGGCCTGAAGATAGATAAGACCCTCGGTCCTGATGGAATGCCAGGGTACTGAAAGAAATGCCAGAAGTTATAGTAGAGGCTTTGGTGATGATTACTAAAGTTGTCTGGACTCTGGGCAGGTCCCAGCGGATTGGAAGAGGTGAATGTCACACCACTGTTCAAAAAAGGATGTAGGCAAAAAGGCAGGTAATTAGGCCACACACATAAAAGTTGCTGGTGAACGCAGCAGGCCAGGCAGCAAATCTAGGATGAGGTACAGTCGACGTTTCAGGCCGAGACCCTTCGTCAGGACTAACTGAAGGAAGAGTGAGTAAGGGATTTGAAAGTTGTAGGGGGAGGGGGAGATCCAAAATGATAGGAGAAGACAGGAGGGGGAGGGATAGAGCCAAGAGCTGGACAGGTGATAGGCAAAAGGGGATATGAGAGGATCATGGGACAGGAGGTCCGGGAAGAAAGACAAGGGGTGGGGGGGAACCCAGAGGATGGGCAAGGGGTATATTCAGAGGGACAGAGGGAGAAAAAGGAGACTGAGAGAAAGAATGTGTGTATAAAAATAAGTAACAGATGGGGTATGAGGGGGAGGTGGGGCATTAGCGGAAGTTAGAGTAATTAGGCCAGTTAGTTTAACATCTGTAGTTGGGAAAATGCTTGAAGCTATCATTAAAGAAGGAATAGCGAAGTGTCTGGACAGAAATGGATCCATCAGGCAGACACAGCATGGATTCAGCAAAGGCAGGTCCTGTTTGATAAACTTACTGGAGTTCATTGAAGATATAATGAGCGCAGTGGATGGACGGGAAACAGTTGGATGGTATTTACTTGGATTTCCAGAAGGCGTTCGATAAGGCGCCATATATAAGACTTATCCATAAGATAAGGATGCATAGAGTTAGGGTGATGTATTAACATGGATAGAGGATTGGTAAACAAAAAGAAAGCAAAGAATTAGGATACATGGGTGTTACTCTGGTTGGCAATCAGTGGTGAGTTGTGTACCACAGGGGTTGGTGCTCGGCCTGTGATTGTTCATGATATACATTAACAATCTGGAAGAGGAGACCGAGTGTAGTGTATCTCAGTTTACTGATTATACTAAATGGCGTGGAAAATCAAATTGTGCAGAAGATACAGAAAGTCTGCAGGGAGATATAGATAGGTTAAGTGAGTGGGCAAGGGACTAGCAGATCGAGTACATTGTTGGTAAATGCGAGGTCATCCACTTTGGAAGGAAAAATGAAAGAGCAGATTATTATTTAAATGGTAAAAAATTGTAGCATACTGCTGTGCAGAGGGACTTGGGAGCATTTGTGCATGAATCACAGAAAGGTTAGTTTGCAAGTGCAGCAGGCTATCAAGAAGGCAAATGGAATGTTGGCCTTCATCTCTAGAGGGATTGAACTTAAGAGCAGGGAGGTCATGCTGCATCTGTACAGGGCATTGGTGAGGCCGCACCTGGAGTACTGCATGCAGTTCTGGTCTCCTTACTTGAAGAAGGATATACTGACTTTGGAAGTGGTGCAGAGGAGGTTCACTAGATTGATTCGCGAGATGAGGGGGTTAGACTATGAAGAGAGATTGAGTCAATAGATAAGATAGAGGCAGGAAAGTTGTTTCCACTGGTAGGTGAGACTAAAACTAGGGGACATAGCCTCAAGATTTGGGGGAGTAGATTAAGGACGGAGATGAGGAGGAACTGCTTGTCCCAGAGAGTGGTGAATCTGTGGAATTCTCTGCCCAATGAAGCCATGGAGGCTACCTCAGTAAACATATCTGAGGTAAGGTTGGATAGATTTTTGCATAGTAGGGGAATTAAGGGTTATGGGGAAAAGGTAGGTAGGTGGAGATGAGTTCATGGCCAGATCAGCCATGATCTTATTGAATGTTGGGGCAGGCTCGATGGGCCAGATGGCCAGCTCCCGCTCCTATTTCTTATGTTCTCAGTGACCGAATTTCCAGCTATAACCTCATCAATCTCTTAAAAAGTAGTAACAAGACGGAGGCTGTGAGGTAACCTGATAGAGATGTATAAGATGATGAGAGGCATTGATCGTGTGGATAGCCAGAGGATTTTTCTCAGGGCTGAAATGGCTAACTTCAGGGGCTTAGGTTTAAGGTGCTTGGGAGTAGGTACAAGTGGGATGTCAGAGGTAAGTTTTTCACACAGGGCGTGGTGGATGTGTGGAATGCACTGCTGGTGATGGTGGTGGAGACGGATACAATAGGGTATTTTAAGAGACTCTTAGATAGGTACATGGAGCTTAGAAAAATAGAGGACTATGCGCCCCGGGAATTCTAGGCAGTTTCAAGAGAAGATTACATGGTCAGCACAACATTGTGGGCCGTAGGGCCTGTAATGTGCTGTAGAATTCTATGTAAGGCAGAATATGAAGCTGAATCAAGTTTGTCATCACTGGCATATGTCGTGTAATTTGTACTTTTGTGACAGCAATACTGTATATTGTATAAATAAATTCTATAAGTTAAAATAAATAACAAATAAATAATGCAAGAGGAATCATGAACTTGTGTTCACGGATCATTCAGAAGTCTGATGGCAGAAGGGAAGAAGCTGTTCCTAAAGCATTGGATTGCGGGCCTACAGGCTCTGGTATCTCTTCCCTGATGGTAGTAATAAGAAGAGGGTATGGTCTAAATCAGGGGTTCCCAACCTTTATTTAGGCCATGGACCATACCATTTACTGAGGGGTCTGTGGGCCCCAAATTGGGAACCCCTGTTCCAGATGGTGACGTCCTTAATAATGGATGCCATCTTCTTCATGCGCCACCTCTTCAAGATGACCTTGATGGTCCGGAGGGTTGTGCCTGTGATGGAACTGGCTGTGTTTACAACCCTCTGCATCCTCTTTCAATCATCTACATCGGAACCTCCAACCAGTCAAAATCGTCTCCATTGTACATCAGTACAAATTGGCAGAAACCTCCCTGAACTTACATTCTCTGCCCAAACCAATGTAGATTGATCATGAACACAAGAAAGTCTACAGATGTTGAAAATCCAAAGCAGCACACACAAAATGCTGGAGGAACTCAGCAGGTCAGACAGCTTCTATGAATTAACAGTCAACGTTTCAGACCAAGACCCTTCTTCAGGACTGAGAAGGAAAAGGGAAGATGCCAGAATAAAAAGGTAGGGGAGGGGGGTAGGGGAAGGAGGCTAGCTGGAAGGTGATAGGTGACTCGACCCAAAACAATGTGTTGTTTGTTCTTTTCCATGGAAGCTGTCTGACCTGGTGAGTTCCTCCAGCATTGTAGGTTATTTCTGCTTTCTTCACTACCCTGACAACCTGTGCTGTCACCTTCAGGGATCTCTACACCGAGATCCCTTACAGTTTTAGTCATGTCTCAAAAACATTATCAAGCTTCTACAGATGCACAGTGGAGAGAATCCTAAATGCTTACATCATGGCCTAACCTTGTATATATATTGCTTGATTAAGCATTTTTGTTCATTTAAATAATTCATTACAGTTTATATGTAAAAATACGTGAATTTCATACGTCATCACGCTACCACATGATACATGTGACCTCGTTTAAAGTAAATACTAAGTTAGACTCACATTTTGGACTCCTGTGTCTTCCCTTGAATTGGTTTAATGTTTTGAAGTTACAGTATGCCTAACAAGGATGCTTCAAGGTCCTCAGGTTGGAGAGGTAACGCCTCATATTCTGTCTGGGTAGCCTCCGATCTGATGGCATAAACATCGATTACTCCAGCTTCCAAGTTATTTTCCCTCTCCCTCTTCCCTCTTCTGCAGTTTCTCACTGTGGCCCTCTTGCCTCTTCTTCTCTCCTGCCCCTGGTGTTCCTTCCTCCTTCTCTTTCTCCCATGGTCCACTCTCCTCTCCAATCAGATTCTTTCTTCTTCAGCCTTTTACACCTATCATCTCCCAGTTTCTCACTTCATCCACCTCCCCCACCACCCCAGCTTCACCTATCACCTTCCAGCTTGTACACTTCCCCTGCCCCCCTCTCCACCTTCCTATTCTGGGTTCTTCCTGCTCTCCTTGGAATCCCGATGAAGGGTCTTGACCCGAAACATCAACTCTTTATCTCTTTCCATAGATGCTTCCTGACCCGCCGGGTCTCCGGGGCTGAAAACCATTCAGCCGTTCAAAGAGCACCAGTGGAAAAAGAAAACAAAAAATAATGATTCAAATCAAAATCCTTCATCGGTACTGGAAAAGTGAGAGAAGGAAAGTCAGCTTTAATTGCAGAGAGGTTGGGGGGGTGGGGGAGGATGGAGAGGGCAAAGGGAACATCTCTGGTAGGGTGCCAGGGTTGCCATGGTGATAAGGCCCAAACTGGCAGCGACACTCTTCTGAACTCAGCCACCTTGGTTGGCAATGGTACTGCAAATCACTTCGGGTAATGGACATTCAAGTCTCCATGCTGTGAGCATTCTCAGTCGCTCCCTCAGCCTTTCACTCTGGAGTGCTGCAGAGAGATGTGAGACTGGACAATAGACGTAATCAGAGGCATGGATTGAATGGACAGCCAGAGACTTTTTTCCCAGGATGGAAATAGCTAAAATAAGGGAGCATCATTTTAAGATGATTTGGAGGAAAGAATTGGGGGATGTCAGAGGTAGGCATTTTTATACAGCGAGTGGTGAGTGTGTGGAACAGCCTACCAGAGTTTGTGGTAGAGGCAGATACATTAGGGACATTTGAGTCTCTTAGATAGACACATAGATGATAGAAAAAAGGAGGGCTATATAGGAGGGAAGGTTTAGATTGATCTTAGTGTAGGTTACAATTTAGGCACAACATCAAGGGGTGAAGGGCCTGTACTGTGCCTGTACTCTATGTTTGGTAATCAAAAGTGAGTCTCCTTAACCAGGTACCAACTGATGCCGTAAGATTCATTTGGTGTTGAATATCAAATGTGGCCACTCTGTCCCCATCACCCCAAACCGTTGATGTGGTTGGTTCAGACCTGAAAAGATATCGGCTAAAATGTATATTTGTGAGAATATCAGAGTCATTTTCTCTACTTTGACCAGCATAGGACATAGAACAGTACAGCGCAGTACAGGCCATTCGGCCTGCAATATTATGCTAACCCTTCAACCTACTCTACGATCAATCTAACCCTTCCCTCCCCCACAGCCTTCTTCCTTTGTGTCATCCACGTGCCTATTTAAGAGTCCCATAAATGCACTCATGTATCTGTCTCTGCCACCACCCACATCAGACTCTGCGTAAAAAACCTAACTCTAATACCCCGCCCCCCCCAATAATAAACCATAAGATATAGGAGCAGAATTAGGCCATTTGGCCCATCGGGTCTGCTCCGTCATTTCATCATGGCTGATCCATTTTCCCTCCCAGCCCCAATCTCCTGCTTTCTCTCTGTATTCCTTCATGCCCGACTGATCAAGAATCTATCAATCTCTGCCTTAAATATACCCAATGACTTGGCCTCCACAGCCACCTGTGGCAATGAATTCCACAGATTCGCCATGCTCTGACTAAAGAAATTCCTCCTCGTCTCCATTCTAAAAGAACACCCATCTATTCTGAGCTTAAGTCCTCTTGTCCTAGACTCCCCCACCATAGTAAACTTCTCCATATACGTTATATGGAGGCCTTTCAACAACAGGTTTTAGTGAGGACACTTCTGATTTTTCTGAATTCCAGTGAGTACAGGCCCAGAGCTATTCATTGCTCCTCATATGTCAAGAGTCTCAATCCCAGAATTATTTCTGTGAACCTCCTTTGAAGCCTCTCCAATATCAGCACATCCTTTCTAAAGGGCCCAAAACTGCTCACAATACTGCAAGTGCGGCCTCACCAGCGCCTTATAAAGCCTCAACATTACTACACTTACCTTCAAACACCTTAAAGTTATGCCCCCTTGTAGTAGCAATTTTCGTCCAGCTCAAGTTGGACTTGAGGGCATGAGTTATATGGGGACACTCAATTGGCTGGTGCCTGTTTTCCTGGAGCCCCTCTTTATTCAGTCTTTCAATTTTGGTGCAGGACCCCAGATATTAATGAATAACACAAGAGATTCTGCAAATGCTGGAAATCTGGAGTAAAACACACAAAATGCTCGGCAGGTCAGGCAGCATCTATGGGGAGGAATAGGGAGTTGATATTTTAGGCCAAGACCCCTCATCAGACTTTGTGGGGTCAAGTGCTCCTGGGTGTTTTTGCGATGTCTGGTTCTTAGCCTTTTTTTTGTCAGCCAGTCAGTTTGGCTTAATTGTCGGTGTTATTATTTGGCTGGATGAGTAGGTCATTTTAAAGGGGAAGTAGTCCAGACTGCGTAAGGGTGTCAAATCGCGAACCCGAAAGTGCATGAGTGGGCTTTAGTTCCTGGAATGGTTCATTTCTCACAGAGGAACGAGCGCTGCCACTGAGCAAAGGCTGACGCTGAGAAACAGCGAGGCAAACTTTCCATTTTCACTACCCCCCCCATTCCGTTTTTACTCTTTCCACCTAGCGGCTACTGTCTGCAGTTCTGTACAATGATCTCTGTCTGTGACATCTACAGGCAGTCTGTTGTGTTCACTTGTTTACATTTCCCTTCCTCTGAACCAGAAACAATCGAGCTGATAATTCAAAAATTTTAAAAATGTCAAAGCACAATCTCACATCAATGTTGGCTAAAATTGATCCATACCCTCAGCAGGCAATCTTCACTTCCGAAAGACTTTGAATATTTTATCAACATGTAAACATCTTTTTTTACTTAACCCTTAAATCACCTAATGTCACTATTCATAAAATCGTCTGCTTTCTGCTTGAATTAAAAGCTGTTTCAGTTCATCTATTTCATCGTCGCCATTTAGAACCTAGAGCTGTCTGGAAAGAGGTGATAGATTATTGTATTCCTAGAGTGACTCCAACCATCTGTAAAGATGATAGCTGATATCTGCCCCTGGACCACATTCCCAGTCTTTACAAATTTCATGATTTCCCATGTGTCCTAAAAATCTGTCAATTTCTGCCTTCATGTACATTCAGTCTCCACTTTATTAAGTACACCTGTACACCTGCTCATTAATGCAAATGTTTGATCAGCCAATCATGTGGCAGCAACTCAATGCATAAAAGCATGTAGACGTGATCAGCTGTTCAGACCAAACATCAGAATGCAGCAGAAATGTGACCTTCAGTGTCTTTGATTGTGGAATGATGGTTGGTTCCAGATGAGAAACTGCTGATTTGGGATTTCCAGGGACACCAGTCTCTAGAGTTTGTAGAGAATGGTGCAGAACAAAAAAGAGCATTGGTCCTAACTAATTCAGTGTTTCCTTATAACTCAGGTTCTCCAGTCCAGGCCACAGCCTTGTAAATTTCCTCTGTACTCTTTCAACCTTATTTACATCTTTTCTGTAGGTAGTTAGCCAAATCTGCACACGATACTCCAAGTAAGGCCTCACCAATGTCTTATACAACTTCAACATAACATCCCATCTTCTGTACTCAATATTTTGATTTATGAAAGCCAATGTGCCAAAAGCTTTCTTTACAGCCCTACCTATTCGTGCCACCACTTTCAGTGTATCATGGACCTGTATTCCCAGATCCCTTTGTCCTACTGTGCTCTCAGTGCCCTACCATTCACTGGAGGTCTCCTTGCCTTCCCACATCCCGCAGGAGGAGCACTCAACTATCCTGCCTCGCATCCCTGCTGTTCTAACTGTGCAACTATTAAGAAGGAAAACAATAAATTCGATGCAGGTTCGATGTTGTCATTTAAAGGTAAATTGGATAGATAGATGGACAGGAAGGGAATGGAGGGTTATGGGCTGAGTGCAGGTCGGTGGGACTAGGTGAGAGTAAGAGTTCGGCATGGACTAGAAGGGCTGAAATGGCCTGTTTCCATGCTGTAATTGTCATATGGTTATATAAATAAACGGGGCAAAAAAAGTCTACTACAGCTTTTTTGTCTTCTCATACACAAGCCTCTCCTTGCTGAAGCCTTGAAGAGCTAAAGCCTCACAATCCCCACTCTAACTCTGCCCTCTCCAACAATGGGCGCTCTGTTTGCCCTGCCTTACTTGAATTTGCTCTTGCCAATCAATACCGATTGTGCTGATTGACCTCTACTCAAAACACCAGACTGCTGTGATTCAATGCCTCATGTACGTAATCAAAGATCCTGAGTGAGCTACACCTTCTCACAATTCCGATCGCTGATTGGCCGCTGCCAAACAATTTATCTTCCTGATGCTGAGTTAAATTATAAATATTTGTGTTCAGAATGTCTGATAATCGCACACGCTTCTGTGCCCAATGCTATTGCTGGCCCAGGATGAGGCAATCAAAAGGATCAATTAAAACTAATTTCCAGCAGCAGCCATCACCCACAAACCCAACACCAAGAGAGTGTGAAATCAGAGGCTAGAACTAACCCTTTTCCTTCTGTTGTAAAGACTTATTCAACAGCCATTTTAATATAAAAATAAACTCTCAGCAGGTTCACATTTATACATTTGGTGGCCACTTTATTAACCACACCTGCTCTTTAATGCAAAATCTAATCAGCCAATCAAGTGGCAGTAACTCAATGTATAAAAGCATGCTGGCACGGTCAAGAGGTTCTGACATTGTTCAGGCGAAACATCAGAATGGAGAAGAAATGTGATCTAAGTGATTTTGACCATGGCATGATTGTTGGTTCCAAACGGGGTGGTTCGAATATCTCAGAAACTGCTGATCTCCTGGGATTTTCACAGACAACTGTCTCTGGAATTTACAGAGAATGGTGCGAGAAGCAAAAAAAAGCATTCAGTGAATCACATCAAAGTTGCTGGAGAACGCAACAGGCCAGGCAGCATCTACAGGAAGAGGTACAGTCGATGAAGGGTCTCGCCCTGAAACGTCGACTGTACCTCTTCCTAGAGGTGCTGCCTGGCCTGCTGCGTTCACCAGCAACTTTGATGTGTGTTGCTTGAAATTCCAGCATCTGCAGATTTCCTTGTGCTTGCATTCAGTGAATGGCAGTTTGTTAATGAGAGGGATCAGATGAGAATGGTCGGACTGGCTCAAGCTGACAAGAAGACGACAGTAACTCAAATAACCACGCGTTACAACAGTGGTGTGCAGAAGAGCATCTCTGAACACACAAATCTTGAAGTGGATGGGCTACAGCAGCTGAAGACCACGGGCAAACACTCAGTGACCTCTTTATTAGGTATAGGAGGCCAGAGTGTATATTTTATGCTTTGTGGTATAGTGCTGCTGCAAAACAACAAATTTCACGACATAGTGTATATCAGTGATTCTGATTTTTGCCTGACGACCTCACCAAGCAGGTGTTTGCTTGCTCCTCAAAACTCACTTTCCACTTGTCATTATATTGTCTAAATTGATACTTTAAATTGGGTTCTTCTGTCTCAGTTATTAATATTGATTGGAAACACTGAGATCCCCTATCCAATGACACACCAGCAACAACAGCAAAGTAGTGTTGAATGTGACTTCCCCAGATTTGCTGCACGTACTCCTGCGCCATAGAGTCATAGAAAAACCACAGCACAAAAGTAGGCCTTTCGCCCCATCTAGTCCATGCTAAACCACTTGAACTGCCTGATCCCACAGATCTGCACCCGGACCTTAGTCCTCCATACCCTTAGTCATCCATATACCTATCCAAACTTCTCAGAGGCCACTGTTTTACATACAGTAGGTACCTAATAAAGTGGCTGTTTTGTAGAACCTAGGGTCAAGTACACAGAATTCAGAAGTCAGAGTTCTGAGCTGTAGGTGGCATGCGAGGATAAGTGGCCTGGTGTTTGTTACTTACTGATCACAGCAAGAATGCATTATTATTTTATTTTACACATCGTGATTTTGTCGCAATGATAAATGCATTGTTGTTATGCAACATTATCTTTTGACTTAATCTAGAACAACACTTCACTGCAGCGCTGCTCAGTGAGCTGCGTGTTGGCTCACAGCTTAATCGAGGGCTCTTCCAGTTTCTTGGCCAGAATCTTATTTACTTCTTTTCAAAATAGAGCCAAGGGAATTTTCTAGGGTGGCTGAAAAAAAAATCCCATGACTCTATTTCGAAAAATAAGTAAGCAATATTCTGGCCAAGATATGAGACCATAAAATATAGGAGCAGAATTAGGCCACTTGGCCCATCGAGTCTGATCCATTTTCTCTCTCAGCCCCAATCTCCTGCCTTCCCCCCTGTACCCCTTCACGCCCTGACTAATCCAGAATCTATCAATCTCTGCCTTAAATATACATAAAGATGGCCTCCACAGCCACATGTTGTAAAGAATTCCACAGATTCACTCTGCTGAAAAAATATCTCCTCATCTCTGTTGGAAAAGGACGTTCCTCTATTCTGAGGCTGTGTCCTCTGTATTAGACTCCCCCACCATAGGAAACGTCCTCTCCACATCCACTCTATCAAGGCCTTTCACCATTCAATAGGTTTCAATGAGGTCACCCCTCATTCTTCTGAATTCTAGTGAATACAGGCCCAGAGCAATCAAACGCTCTTCATATGACAAGCCATTTCAATCCTGGAATCATTTTTGTGAACCGCCTTAGAAAGGACATTCTGAAACTGCAGAGGGTTCAATGTTAAGGGGCTCAAAACTATTCACGATACTCCAAGTGAGGCATTGCCAGTGCTTTATAAGGTCTCAAATTGAAGATGTTATATAGAAAATACCTTATTCTCCATATATCTGTTTATCAATATGGATAACATCAATATCTGCCTCTCTCCCTTCTGTCTTTTTTCTATCCCTTATCCTCACTTACCCTTCTTCACCTGCTCATCATCTCCCTTTGGCTCTCCTCTTCCTTCCTTTTCTCCCATAGTCCACTCTCAACTCCTATCAGATTCCATTTTTACAACCCTTTACCTCTTCCACCAATCAGCTCCTGGCTTCTTATTTCATCCCCCATTCCTCCACCACCTTCCCTCCAATCACCTGCCAGCATGTGCTCCATCCCCTCCACCTCCAGCTTCTTATTCTGGCTTCTTCTCTCCTTCCTTTCCAGTCCTGAAGAAAGGTCTTGGCCTGAAACATCAATTGTTTATTCCCCTCCGTAGATGCTGCCTGACCTGCCGAGTTCTTCCCACGTTTTGTGCGAGTGATTTCCAGCATCTGTAGAATCTCATGTGTTTATGAAAAATACCTTATCGTTCACAAACAAGAGAAAATCTGCAGATGCAGGAAGTCCAAACAACATACACAAAATGCTGGAGGAACTCAGCTGGCCAGGCAAAATTTATGGAAAAAAAGTAGTCGACATTTTGGGCAGGGAGCCTTCGGCAGGTCTCAGCCCAAATTGTCAACTGTACTCTTTTCCATAGATGCTGCCTGGCCTGCTGAGCTTCTCCAGCAATTTGTGTGTGTTGCTTGAATATCTTGTCATTGTTTAGCACACCTTGCTGTCTTCAAATTGCCCACTGAAATTTCCACAATTATTTTGAAGCATATCTGTGATTTTACCTCAAAGGCTGTAATGTACTTGGGGGGGGGGGGGGGTTGGGAGTTGATGATCTTGTTGCTGCTCTTTTTTGTTGGGGTGGGGGAAACAGTTTGCTTTTTCTCTCGGAACTGATTTCCATACTTTTTCTTAGCTGTGCGGCTATCGGGAGAAGACGATCCTCAGAGTTGTACACCATATACATACTTTGATAATAAATGAGCCTTTGAACCTTTGATCATTCAGAAAGCTGAGGGGATGATAGATAGGACATATAGAGAGGTAGTTACACCCAAGGTGCAGGACACAGGAAACTGGGTGACAGTCAGGATGGGGAAAAGGGTTAAGGAGCCAGTGCAGAGTACCCCTGTGGCCATCCTGCTCAACAACAGACCTAACAGAGGAAAGTCACAGTGGGTGAGTCTCTGGCACTGCATCTGCCTCTGTGACTCAGAAGGGAAATGGGGAGATGAAGTGAGCCCTGGTGATAGGGGCTTCATTAGTCAGTGGAACAGAAAGGAAGTTCTGTGGACGAGAACATGATTCCCAGATGGTATGTTGGTTCCCGGGTGCCAGGATCCTGGATACTTCAAACTCAGTCATCAGCATCCTTAAGAGGGACAATGAACAGCCAGAGGTCATGGTCCATGTAGGTACCAATGACACACTTAGGAAGAGTGATGAGCTTCTGCAAAAGGAGTTCAGGAAGTTATGTGCTAAGTTAAAGGCCAGGACCTCCAGAGTTGTGGTCTCAAGATTGCTACCCATGCCACATGCTGGTGAGGCCAGAAACAGGAAGATTATACAGTTTAACATCTGGCTAAGGAGTTGGTGTAGGAGGGAGGGCATACGAATTTTGGATTATTGAACTCTCTTCCAAGGAAGGTGAAACCTGTATAGAAGGGACGGTTTGCACCTGAACTGGAGGAGGACCTATATCCTAGCAGAAAGGTTCGCTGGTGCTGTAAGGTGGGGTTTAAACTAGAGTTGCAGGGGGGTGGGAGCCAGAACAGATAGTGGAGAGGTTGTGAAGGCAGATGTTGGTAAGATCTCAGACAAAGTTAAGAACCAAAAGGTTGAGCATGGTGCAACTAAGTTTCTGAGTTGCATATATTTAAAAGCAAGAAATATTGTAGGAAAGGCAGATGAGCTCAGGGCATGGATCAACACCTGGAACTATGAAGTTGTAGCCATTACTGAGACTTGGTTGCAGGAGGGGCAAGATTGGCAGTTCAATATTTCAAGGTTCCGTTGTTTTAGACGCAACAGAGCACGAAGTATTAAAGGGGGTGGGGTGGCACTAGTCAGGGAAAATGTCACACAGTGCTCAGTTAGGACAGACTGGAGAACTCGTCTAGTGAGGCTTTGTGCGTGGAACTGAGGAGTAAGAAAGTATGACCACGTTAATCGGGCTATATTACAAACCACCCATCAGTCCACGGGAGTTAGAACAGCAAATTTGGTTGGCAGACCACAGACTGTCGAAAGAAACATAAGGTTGTTATAGTAATATGATTTTAACTTCTGACATATTACTGGGACTCCCGTACTGTGGAAGGACTAGATGGGATAGCATAGGTCAAATGTGTTCAGGAAAGTTTCCTTAACACATATGACCGACTCTATCCCATCAATCCCACATAGAAGTCCCAATGAAAGAGTGTGTGATACTTGATCTACCATTAGGAAATGAGGCAGGACAGGATGCAGGAGACAGGGGAGCACTTTTGAATCTAGTGATTACGATGCCATTTGTTTCAAGGTGATTACGGAAAAGGATAGGTCTGGTCCGTGGGTTAAGATTCTAAATTGGAGAAAGGTCAATTTAGATGGTATCAGAAAGTGTGGACTGGGGCAGATGTTTACTAGCAAAGGTGTACTGTGTAAATGGGAGGCCTTCAAAAGTGAAATTTGAGGATACAAGGTAATTATATGTGCTTGTCAGAATAAAAGGTTAAGATAAGAGGTGCAGAGAACCTTGGTTCTCAAGAGATATTGAGGCCCTGATTCAGAAAAAAAAGATGCATAAGGTTCTTATGAAGTACAAGAAATGCAAGAGCACACTTAAGGAAGAAATCAGGAGAGCTAAAAGAAGACATGAGTTTGCACTAGCAGAGAAGATGAAGGAGAATCCTAAGGGATTCTACAGATATGCTAAAAGCAAAAGGATTGCAATGGACAAAATTGGTCCTCTGGAAGATCAGGACGGTCATCCATGTGTGGAGTCAAAACAGATGGTGGAAATCTTGAATGCATTCTTTGTTTTTGTATTTATTCAGGAGACGGACACTGAGTCTATAGAAGTGAGGCAAAGCTGCAGCAAAGGTCATAGACCCTATATAGATTACAGAGGAGGAGGTGCTTGCTGTCTTGAGTCAAATTAGGGTGGATAAATCCCCAGGTCCTGACCAGGTGTTCCTCAGACCACATGGGAGGCAAGTGCAGAGATTGCCGGAGCCCTAGCAGAGATATTTAAATCAGCCTTAGCGACAGGTGAGGTATTGGAAGATTGGAGGTGTTAAGGATCCGGCCTGAACACTGGGTTGAAGGGCCTCTGCTGGTAGCTCTGGATCACGAAAGTCTTTAATTTCTGTTTTCTTTCACCTGGCCATGTGGGTTCTGGCCCAGCCCCTTTCCTTTTTGGACTTACTCCAATTACCTGCTCGTCTCCTCATTTGCACCCACCTGTGTCTAATTTTCACTCATTACCCTGTCCATTTAAACCCTGCGTTGACTAGCAGTCTCTGCCAGTTTGCCCCAGTTCTGACCTGTGTTGTTCCAGCCTGTCATTGTGACTTTCTGCCAACTGATTTTGCCTGACTCTGTGTTTTGGATTTTGCCTGTTCCTGGACCTGCTTTTGCCTGTGTGGTCTGGATTGTCTGCCCTCGCCTGACTGCCTTTCCTGGTAAGACCTCTGCCTGCCATTTTGGATTTGTGCCTGCCTTCTGTTTTTGAAAGATTGTTGTGTTTGTGCTCCCTAATAAATCCTGGTGAAAAAGTATTCATTGGTCTGCACTTGAGTCCCACTGAAACCCGACAGGAGGATAGCTAATGTTGACCCTCTGTTTAAGAGAGTCTCTAAAATTAAACCAGGAAATTACAGGCCAGTGAGCTTGACATCAGTAATGGGAAAGTTACTGGAATGTATTCTAAGGGACTGGATATATGAGTATTTGGATAGATATAAACTTATTAAGGATGGTCAGTATGGCTTCGTGCGTGGTAGGTCACTTCTAACCAATCTTATACAGTTTCTTTGAGGAAGGTACCAGAAGAGTTAATTAAAACAAGGCAGTAGATGTTGTCATCTTGGACATTTGACAAGATCGTGCATGGGAGGTTGGTTAAGGGAGTCCAGTCGCTTGGCATTCAAGTTGAGATAGTAAATTGGATTAGACATTGATTTTGTGGGAGAAGTCAGAGATTGGTAGTAGAGGGTCGCCTCTGTGACTGGAGGCCTGTGACTAGTGAAGGCCACAAGGTTAGTGCTGCGTCCATTGTTGTTTGTCATCCATATGAATGATCTGGATGATAATTTGCAGATGACACTGAGTTTGGGGGTGTAGTGCTCATCCAAGAAGACAATCAGAGCTTGCAGTGGGATCTGGACCAACTGGAAAAATGGGTTGAAAATGGTAGATATAATTTAATGCAGACAAGTGTGAGGAGCTGCACTTTGGCAGGCTAGCCAAGGTGGGCCTTTCACAGTGAACAGTAGGGCACTGAGGAGTGTGATAGAACAAAGGGATCTGGGAATACAGGTCCATAATTCATTGAAGGTGGTAGCACACAACAAGGAATATTCTCAGGGAATAGAATTAGGTACAGTAAAGATTACTAGAGAGAAAGTGCTTGGGAAGCTAAATGGACTAAGAATAGATAAATCTCCCGGCCCGGATGAGGTGCACCCAAGGGTTCTGAAGGAGGTGGCTTTGGAGATTGGAGGCATTGGAAATGATCTTCCAGGAATCAATAGTCTGGCATGGTTCCGGAGGACTGGAAGATTGCAAATGTAGTTCCGCTGTTTAAGAAAGGAGGGAGGCAGCAAAAAGAAAATTACAGACCTATTAGTCTGACATCAGTAGTTGGAAAGTTACTGGAGTCGATTCTCAAGCACGAGATTGTGAAATACCTCGAGGTGCATGACAAGATAGGCCCAAGCCAGCATGGTTTCATGAAGGGAAGATCCTGCCTCACCAACATATTGGAATTTTTTGAGGTAATCTCAAATAAGATTGACAAGGGAGAGTTTAAAAACACAAACACGAGGAGATCTGCAGATGCTGGAATTTCAAGCAACACACATAAAAGTTGCTGGTGAATGCAGCAGGCCAGGCAGCATCTATTGGAAGAGGTACAGTCGATGTTTCAGGTGGAGTTTTGGGACTAGTCCTGATGAAAGGTCTCAGCCCGAAACGTCGACTGTACCTCTTCCAGTGGATGCTGCCTGGCCTGCTGTGTTCACCAGCAACTTTTATGTGTGTTGCTTGACAAGGGAGAGGCTGTGGATGTTGTTTATTTGGATCTTCAAAAGGCCTTCGATAAGGTGCCGCATAAGAGGCTGCTTAATAAGATGAGAGCCCATGGAATTACAGGAAAGATATTGGAATGGGTGGAGCATTGGCTGATAGGCAGAAAGCAAAGGATGGGAATAAAGAGATCCTATTCTGATTGGTTGCCGGTTACTAGTGGTGTTCTGTAGGGGTCTGTGTTGGGGCCGCTTCTTTTTACCATGTATATCAATGATTTAGATTATGGATTAAATGGTTTTGTAGCTAAGTTTGCGGATGACACCAAGATAGGTGGAGGAGCAGGAAGTGTTGAAGAAACGGAAAGGTTGCAGTGAGACTTGGTCAGTTTAGGAGAGTGGGCAAAGAAATGGCAGATGAGATACAATGTTGAGAAATGTACGGTTGTACATTTTGGAAGAAATAATCAGGCAGATTATTATTTAGATGGGGAGAAAATTCAAAAATTGGAAGTGCAAAGGGACTTGGGGGTCCTCGTGCAGGATACCCTAAAGGTTAACCACAAGGTTGGATCGGCAGTAAGGAAAGCGAATGCTATGTTGGCATTCATTTCAAGAGGAATAGTGTATAAGAGTAAGGAGGTGTTGATGAGGCTCTATGGGGCATTAGTGAGACCTCATTTGGAATACTGTGTGCAGTTTTGGGCCCCCTATCTTAGAAGGGATGCTCTGATGTTGGAGAGAGTTCAGAGAAGATTTACGAGGATGATTCCTGGAATGCAGGGGCTAACATACGAGGAGCGTTTGTCGGCTCTTGAACTGTATTCATTAGAGTATAGAAGAATGAGAGGGGATCTCATAGAAACATTTCGAATGTTGAAAGGGTTGGACAGAGTAGATGTGGAAAGGCTGTTTCCCTTGGTGGGTGAGTCCAGGACAAGAGGCCACAGTCTTAGAATTAGAGGGTACCCATTTAAAACAGAGATGAGGAGAAATTTTTTTAGCCAGAGGATCGTGGATTTATGGAATTCGTTGCCACATACAGCTGTGGAAGCCTGATCACTGTGTAAGGAGGAGATTGATAGGTATCTAATTAGTCAGGGTATCAAGGGATATGGGGAAAAAGCTGGAAGTTGGAACTAGATGGGAGAATAGTTTAGCTCATGGTGGGAGAATAGTTTAGCTCATGGTGGAGTGGCGGAGCAGACTCTATGGGCTGAATAGCCTACTTCTCCTTTGTCTTGTGATCACACATGGATAGGGTCATAAAGAAAACTTTTGGCACATATGCCTTCATAAATTAAAGTATTGATTACAGGAGATGGGACATTATGTTGAAGTTGTATAAGACATTGGTGAGGCATAATTTGGAGAATTGTGTGCAAATTGATGGGTTAGGACTTTACTCCATGGTACATAGAGGGTTGAGAGGTTTGATGGAGGCATGACAAATTATGAAGGGTATAGATAGGGTAAATGCAAGCAGGCTTTTTTCACTAGGGTTGGGTGGAACTCTATCTAGAAGTCATGGGTTAAGTGTAACCAATTAACCTACTCAGCATGACTTTGGACTGTGGAAGAAAATCTGAGGACCCAGAGAAAACCCACACATTCCCCGGGGAAGACACACACAGACTCCTTACAGAACGGTGCTGGAATTGAACTCTCAACACCCGAGCTGTAATCGCATCGCGCTAACTGCTGTGCTGTCGTACTATCGTTCCAATCCTGTGCTTATCAGTCCAGTGGATGCAAACTTCCCAACATGCGGAGATTCAGAATCAGGTTTAATATCATAGGTGTCTGTCATGAAATATGTTGTCTTGCTGCTGCAATACATTGCAATGCATAATAAAACAAATATGAAAATTACACTAAGAGATATATAAAAAGTTGAATTAAATAAGAAGTGCAAGAGAAGAGAAAACAAAGAAAATATATTGAGGTAGTGTTCATTGTCCCATTCAGAAATCTGATGACAGAGGAGAGGGCACTGTTTGTAAAATGTTAAGTGTGTATCTTCAAGCTCCTGTACCACTACCTTGATGGTAGCAAAATGGAGCCCTTCTGAGGCATTGCCTCAGGTGTCCTCAGTGCTGGGGAGGCCGCTGCCCCGATGGAGCTGGCTGAGTTTGCAACTTTCTGCAGCTTTTTCCAATCCTGTACAGTGGCCCCTCCATTCCCGACTGTAATTCAACCAGTTAGACGGCTGTCCACAAAACATTTGTAGATATTTGAAGGGTCTTTAGTGTCATAGCAAATCTCCTCAGATTCAGAAATACAGCTGCTGTTGTCCCTTCTTTGTAATTGCATCAATACGTTGGGGCCAGGATAGATCTTCAGAGACGTTGACACCTAGGAATTTGAAACTGCTCACCCTTTCCACTGCAGATCTGGTGTATGTTTCCTTGACATTCCCTCCCTGAAGTCCACAATCAATTCCTTGGTCTTATTGATGTTCAGTGCAAGGTTGTTGTTGCGACTCCTCTCAATGCAAGCAACAAGGTCAGGCTCCCATCAAAATCCCTGACCAGCAGAGGACTGGTCCTCATCTATTCTTGTGTCGATCATTCCACAGCTTCCTTTCCTGAATTCTGTGCCCTCACCCAACCTTCATAAACACAACAGCCCTCCAGTTATGGCCCCTTTGCACTTCTCATTCCTTTCATTGTATCATTCAGCAGCCAAGCCTTCAACTATCAACACAGCTGATATCACAGTTGATATACCTATCAAGCTGCAGAGACATTGAATCATTGTACTGGAACTCAGGATCTGTAAGGGTAAAAAGACCCTGATGGGAGTTCCATACAGACCCTCAATCAGTAGTAAAGATGCATCTACAAATTACAATGGGAGATAGAAAATGAATATCGAAAGGGCAATGTTACAGTAGTCATAATGGATTTCAATATGCAGGTAGATTGGGAAAATACTGTTGCTGCTGGATCCCAAGGGAGGGGAAATTTCTAGAATGCCTACAACATGCTTTTTAGAGCATCTCGTGTTTGAGCCCACTAGGGGATCTGCTGTTCTGGATTGGGTGTTGTGCAATGAACTGGATTTGATTAGAGAGCTTAAGGTAAAGGAACCCTTGGTGCAGGTGATCATAATATGATCAAATTCACCTGAAAACTTGAGAAGGAAAAGCTAAAGTCAGATGTAACAGTATTACAGTGGAGTAAAGGGAATTACAGAGCTAAGAGAGAGGAGATGGCCAAAATTAATTGGAAAAGAACACTGGCAGGGATGATGGCAGTGCAGCAATAATTGTAATTTCTGGGAGCAACTTGGAAGACACGAGGTACATACACCCCAAAAAGGAAGAAGTATCCTACAGGCAAGATGACACAACATTAGCTAACAGGAGAAATCAAAGCCAACATAAAAGCCAAAGAGAGGACTTCCTGTTGAAGGGTCTCGGCCTGAAACATCAACTGTACTCTTTGCATAGATGCTACCTGGCCTGCTGAGTTCCTCCAGCATTTTGTGTGTTGCTTGGATTTCTAGCATCTACAGATTTTCTCTTGTTTGTCAGTGGATAAACTAAAGTATTTTGCATCAGTTTTCACTGTGGAAGACAATAGCCGTATGCCAGAAGTTTGATAGTGTCAGTGGGGTAGAAGTGTGTGAAGTTGCCATTACTAGGGAGAAGATTCTTGGGAAACTGAAAGGTCTGAAGATAGATAAGTCACCTGGACCAGATGCTATACCGTCTAGGGTTCCGAAAGAGGTGGCTGAAGAGATTGTAGAGGCATTAATAATGATATTTCAAGAATCAATAAATTTTGACATTTTTCCAGAGGACTGGAAAATTGCAAATGTCACTCAACTCTTCAAGAAGGGAGAGAGGCAGAAGAAAGAAAATTATAGGCCAGTTAGTCTGATCTTAGTGGTTGGAAAGATCTTGGAGTTGATTAAGGATGTGGTTCCAGAGAACATGGAGGCACATGATAAAGTAGGCCATATTCAGTATGGCTTCCTCAAAGGAAAATCTTGCCTGACTAATCTGTTCAAATTCTTTGAAGAAATAACAAATAGGATAGACAAAGGAGAATTGGTAGATGTTGTGTACTTGGATATTTAGAAGGCCTTTGACAAGGTGTCACACATGAGGCTGCTTAACAAGTTAAGAGCCAATGG
Organism: Mobula birostris; assembly: GCF_030028105.1. Taxonomy (NCBI): domain Eukaryota; kingdom Metazoa; phylum Chordata; class Chondrichthyes; order Myliobatiformes; family Myliobatidae; genus Mobula; species Mobula birostris. The sequence goes on from NC_092370.1 coordinate 10,754,873, forward strand.
TATTACAGAAAAGGTACTAGCATGTACAGGGAGTTGACAGATTGGCAGGAGGCAAAGAGTAGGAATAAAGGGAGCCTTTTCTGGCTGACTGCCGATGACTAGTAGTGTTCCACGGGGACTGTGTTGGGACTGTTTCTTTTTATGTAATGCGTCAACGATTTGGATGACAAAATTGATGGCTTTGTGGCCAAGTTTGCAGAAAATACAAAGTTAGGTGGAGGGGCAGGTAGTTTCAAGAAAGTAGAGAGACTTCAGAAGGACTTGGACAGATTAGGAGAATGGGCAGAGAACTGGCAGATGGAATATAGTGTCAGGAAGTGCTTGGTCATGCCCTTTGCTAGAAGACAAACGTAAACTATTTTCTAAATGGAGAGAAAATTTAAAAATCTGAGATGCCAAGGGACTTGGGATTCCTCGTGCAGGATTCCATAAAGGTTAATCTGTAGGTTAAGTTGATGGTGAAGAAGGCAAATGCAATGTTAGTATTCATTTTGAAGAGTAGAACATAAAAGCAAGGATGTAATATTGAGGCTTTATAAAGCACTGGTGAGGCTTCACTTGGAGTATTGTGAGCAATTCTGGCCACCTATCTAAAAAGAGATTTGTTGACATTGGAGAGGGTTCAAAGGAGGTTCATGAAAATGATTCTGAGATTGAAAACCATGTCATATAAGGAGTGTTTGATTAATCTGGGCCTGTACTCATTGGAATTCATAAGAATGAGGGGTGATCCCATTGAAACCTATCGAATATTGAAAGACCTTGATAGAGAGCATGAGAAATGAATGTTTCCTATGGTGGGGGAGTCTAAGACCCAGAGGACACAGCCTCAGAATAGAGGAGCGTCCTTTTCCATAAGACCATGAGATATAGGAGCAGAAGTAGGCTATTCGGCCCATCATATCTGCTCCGCCATTCAATCATGGGCTGATCCAATTCTTCCAGTCATCTCCACTCCCCGTCTTCTCCTCATACCCTTTGATGCCCTGGCTAATCAATAACTCATCTATCTCTGCCTTAAAAGCACCCAATGACTTGACCTCCACAGCCACTCGTGGCAACAAATTCCACAGATTTACCACCTCTGACTAAGGTAATTTCTCTGCATCTCTGTTCTAAATGGACATCCTTCAATCCCTGAAGTCGTGCCCTCTTGTCCTATACTCCCCTACCATGGGAAATAACTTTGCCATATCTAATCTGTTCAGGCCTTTTAACATTTGGAATGTTTCTATGAGATCCCCTCTCATTCTTCTGAACTCCAGGGAATACAGCCCTAGAGCTGCCAGACGTTCCTCATACGGTAATCCTTTCATTCCTGGAATCATTTTCATGAATTTTCTCTGAACCCTTTCCAATGTCAGTATATCCTTTCTAAAATAAGGAGCCCAAAACTATCTAAGTCTCTCTGCAGGCTCACTGCTTCCTCAACACTACCTGCTCCTCCACCTATCTTCGTATCATCGGCGAACTTAGCCACAAATCCATTAATTCCATGGTCTAAATCATTGAAATACATCGTAAAAAGCACTGGTCCCAACCCCCGACCCCTGTGGAACTCCACTGGTAACTGGCAGCCAGCCAGAAAAGGTTTCCTTTATTCCCACTCTGTTTTCTACCGATCAGCCAATGCTCCACCCATGCTAGTAACTCCCCTGTCATTCCATGGGCTCCTATCTTGTGAAGCAGTTTCATGTGTGGCACCTTGACAAAGGCCTTCTGAAAATCCAAGTACACCATGTCTACTGCATCTCCTTTGTCTACCCTGCTTGTAATTTCCTCAAAAAATTGCAGTAGGTTAGTCAGGCAGGATTTTCCTTTCAGGAAACCATGCTGGCTTTGGCCTATCTTGTCATGTGCCTCCAGGTACTCTGTAATCTCATCCATAATAGTTATTTCCAACAACTTCCCAACCACTGATGTCAGGCTAACAGGTCTATAGTTTCCTTTCTGCGGCCTCCCACCCTTCTTAAATAGCAGAGTAACATTTGCAATTTTCCAGTCATCCGGTACAATGCCAGAATCTATTGATTCTTGAAAGATCATTGTTAATGCCTCCACAATCTCTCCAGCTACTTCCTTCAGAACCCCAGGGTGCATTCCATCAGGTCCAGGAGATTTATTCACCCTCAGACCATTAAGCTTCCTGAGCATCTTCTCAGTCGTAATTTTCACTGCACAAACCTCACTTCCCTGACACCCTTGAATGTCCGGTATACTGCAGATGTCTTCCACTGTGAAGACTGATGCAAAATACGCATTCAGTTCCTCTGCCATCACTGCATCTCTCATTACAATATCTCCAGCGTCATTTTCTATTGGTCCTATATCTAGCCTTGACTCTTTTACCATTTATATATTTTTATAAAAAAAAACAAAAAAAGCTTTTAGTGTCTTCTTTGATATTAGTTGCCAGACTCCTTTCATAATTCATCTTCTCCTTCCTAAGGACCTTCTTAATTTCCTTCTGCAAGTTTTTAAAAACTTCCCAATCCTCTATCTTTGGCTTCTTTGTGTGCCCTCTCTTTTGCTTTTACTTTTACTTTGACTCTGACTTCACTTGTCAGCCATGGTAGTGTCCTCCTCCTACTCAAATTTATTCTTATTTGGAATATATCTGTCTTGCACTTCCCTCATTTTTTGGCGGAACTCCAGCCATTGCTGCTCTACTGTTCTTTCTGCTAGTGTCTCTTTCCAGTCAACCTTGGCCAGTTCTCCTCTCATGCCATTGTAATTTCCTTTATTCCTCTGAAATACGGACTGATTGGAATTTAGTTTCTCCTTCTCAAATTTAAAGTGAACTCGATCATATTGGGATTTCCAAAAGAGATGAGGAGAGATTTTTTTCAGCCAGAGAGTGGTGAATCTGTGGAATTCGTTGCTACATGTGGCTGTGCAGGCCAAGTCTTTATGTATATTTAAGGCAGAGATTGATAGATCCCTGATTGGTCAGGACATGAAGGGATATGGGGAGAAGGCAGGAGATTGGAACTGAAAGGGAAAATTGACCAGCCGTGATGAAATGGTGGAGCAGACTTGATAAGCCAAAGTGCCTAATTCTGCTCCTATATCTGATGGTCTTATGGTCATCTTTGGAGGGGTATAAGCACTTGATGTTTTGAGCCAAGACTTTATCCATCACAAGGCATTACAATAGTTTGATGTTTTGTTGTACATGTGACAAATAAAGCTAACATATTGTTCTGATTAGGGAGGTGAGGCCATGATGGCCAGGTGCTAGGCTGTGCTCTGAGAAACCCAGCTCGTGATCACATCACCCCGACAGGCCTTGGAGGAACTCAAGGCTGTGCACATGGCCTCATCTTCTCTCAAAGCCCCTGTGACCTTTTAAGAAGAGTTTTAAATGCCTCTCAGATCCAGTGGGGTTATCTATTGTATCTGGTGATTCCGATGTAGCCTCCTCTACACTGGTGAGACCAGACATAAATTGGGGAAACAGCTTCGTCTAGCACCTCTGCTCCATCTGCCAAAAGTGTAATTTCCTGAAGACCATCCATTTTCATTCCTATCTGCATTCTTGTTCTGACATAGCCCCTTTTTCTGCTATGCTGAAGTCCCCTTCAGGATGGAGAAACAACATCTGAGTCCATCTGGGTAGCCTCCACCCTAGTGACATGGATATAGATTGCTTCTTCTGGCATTTTCTTTCTTTACCCCTCCCCCTTCCCTCTTCTTCTTCTCCCCATTCTGGCCTCTTACCTCTTGTCCTCACATGCCTATCACCTCCCCCTGGGTCCCCTGCTTCCCTTTCTCCTGTGGTCCACTCTCCTTTCCTATCAGATTCCTTCTTCTCCAGCCCCTTACCCACCTGGCTTCACCTATCACCTTCTAGCCTGCCCTCCTTCCTTTCCCCCTACCTTTTTATTCTGGCATCTCCCCCCTTTCCTTTCCAGTCCTGAAGAAGGGTCTTGGCCTTAAATGTTGTTCCTCTCCATAGATCCTACCTGACCTGCTGAGTTCCTCCAGCGTTGTGTGTGTGTGTGTGATTTAGATTTAAAACATTAAAGAAAGGTAGAAACAAACACCTGAGCAGAATACAGAGAAATCTCATGCAACACAACAAAAATGCTGGAGGAAATCAGCAGGCCAGGCAGCAAAAATGTTAGAGGAAACAGTCGACATTTTGGGCCGAGACCCTTCATCAGGACTGGAAAGGAAGAGGAGAAATCAGGGTAAGAAGGTGGGGGAAGGGAGGAAGAAGTACAAGGTGGCAGGTGATAGGTGGGAGAGGGAGACGGGATGCAGTAGAGAGTTGGGAAGTTGATTGGTGAAAGGGATAAAGGACTGGAGAAGAGGGAATCTGATAGGAGAGGGTAGAAGACCATGGAAGGAAGTGAAGGGGGAGGAGCACCAAAGAGGTGATGGGCAGGTAAGGAAATAAGGTAAGAGAGGGAAATAGAAATGGGGAAAGGTGAAGTGGGGAGAAATTACTGGGAGTCAGAGAAATCTCAGTATGATTGTGTTCTTCCACCGTTACCTCACACAGAGGAGGGTGACAGATACAGCAACGTCTCCATGTCAGCTCACCCTGGACTTACCCTGCCTGTGTTTCTCTGGTTCCTCTCACTGTGTTCAGTGCATTGATGATTGCTGTTTATGTGGACCAAAGTTCATTTTAATTCCACTCCCCTATTTCAAATATTCAATTTCTCAGTACGGTGCCTGCCTCTGGTATCTTGCGGTAAAGCAAGAGTTGCTTCGAAGTGATAATGCAGCACATCGTGCCATTTAAGTTTGAGGATTACGGTGCAATTTGTTCTACATTTAGTGGAGCCCATTTTTACACGTTATAATTTCTACAATCTTCATCCAGCATTTCTGACAATACCCAATCAACCAAGCAGTTCGTAAACCTATATTCTTGCATGAATCAGCAACTTAAAACAAGGGTAGGAGGTTGTGGGATTTACATGTATCAAAGAAATAATTTGTATTTAATATTTCACTTAATCTGATAATTGTTGCACTTAGCTGTGCTACTGACTTGCAACAATTGTTGCTACTTGTTGCTGAAGAACACATTATGTGAACAAGCAAATTGTATCCCAGGCAGTAAGAGTTGTGTATGAGATGAATGCCAATCTGGGACTTCCTACACAGAGCTCTCAATGGACTTGCCAAAACATGATGAATCCAGAACTTTATGGTTAACATTACTCAATTTCAGCTGGACAGACGTGGGCATGGAATGGTACTTGAACACATGGATGATAGAAAACGGGAGGGCTATTTTGGGGTGGGGGAGGGTTTGATTGATCTTAGAGTAGTTTGAGGTCTGCACAATATTGTGGGCTGAAGGGCCTGCACTGTGCTGAAATGTTCTATGTAGAACCTACAGCCTAGTTCACAGAAAGCAAAGGCTTTGTGGTAACTTTCTGAGCTTTGTCAGGAACTGGACAGGATGGGCTTCAGATATAACCTGTACTGCATTCACTAAAAAAAAACACATTGTAATTAAAATGGAATGTCCTGATGACAATCTCCCTGTGAACAAGTGTGATAATTTCTCAAGTGCTACCTCAAACCAGCAATGAGTGCTGCACGAGCTTCCTCCCGCCATTTTGTCGAAGAATATGATCCTGAGACACGGGAGAAGTGGGAGCAGTTAGATGTTATGTGACAAAAGAAAGAAAAAATAATGGCACTTACATAGCTCTATTGTAGATCAGTGGGCATCCCATATTTATTAACAATACAATACCCCATTTCTCAAGCCTTGTTACGTCCAACCCCTGTAACAAGGCAGATACAGACTGGTAAGACTGGCGATTGTCATTTTGTGGATTAAGTTTAGAACAGAAAACATAATAGAAAAGGTCTTTCAGCACATGATGTTGTGCTGACCTTTATTTATTTGGCGATACGGGGGAGACATAACTCTTTACAGAGGACACCAGGATTGAACTCAGAACTGCTGACACCGAGGTGTAACAGCTTAGTGCTAAGCGCTACTTGACCATAGTGTAATAACATCACACTACCCGCCACACAACTGTGGCACTCTCTCAATCCTAAACTACTTGAAGATCAATCTAACTCTTCCCTCCATTTTTCAATCATCCATGTGTCCATTTAAAAGTCTCAAACACTTATGATTAAAAGAGCAATGTTCATAACCTTATTATGCATCAGTCTTTAATGGCTAATAAAATAGTGACTTGTAGAGTGTGGCATGGAAGAGCCAGTTGCTATGAAGCAAAATCCTCCCAACAGCTTCTGGCCAGATGATGTTGATTGAGGGCCATCTTGGAATATTGTCACAAGTACTGAGATATGCTGAGAAGCTTTTCTTGCCAACTGTTCATACAGATCAGATCATTACACAGTGAGCTGAGCTACAGCAAGGTGAAATGAAAAGCTGACCGGTGCTGTAGTGGCCTCTGCACTGACTTCAAGGCAAATGATACCGGGTTTGAATCCATCTGTGCTGGGTTGAGTGTTGTGCTAGCAACTTGGCCACGTTAAAAAAAAAAACATAAAAATGCAAAAGAGATGGCAAGGTTGCTGCCCGCTGCGCCACCATGTACTGAAAGGAACAACAACAACCAGGTAAGCTGAAAACAGTGCAGAAGAAAGTGCAATGCAGTTGGACAATTAGGTGCCAGATCAGAAACAGGTAGATTCTGCAGTCGAGTCCATCTCATCATGCTGGGGAAGCTTTCAGAAGTCTTATAGAAGCTCTCTTTGAGCCTGGATTTTGGATCTTCTGCCCAACGGCAGAGGAGAGTGCAGAGAGAATGTTGGGGTGAGTAGGATCTTTGATTATGCTGGCGGCTTTGCCATGTCCACAGCTCATCTGGAGTTTCTTGTCACGAGCAGGACGGTTGCTGTACGTGGCCGTGATGCATCAGAATAGGATGCTTTTATAGTACATCGATGGCAATTGGTGAGAGTCAATTGTGCTGTACTGTTCTATGTTCAATGGGATACGCTAAATTCCTTTAGCTTTCTGTGCACATCTAGCTTCCAACTGAGTACCATTACTGAAGGATTGCATTAAAATCTGCTAACGATAGACTGAAGATGATTCAGGACACTTATTGAACTGTTGTCCTTTCAGTTCTTTATTTCATCATCATCAGGTGCGGTGCTGAGTTTGAGCTTTGACTGCCACGGCCCACATACTCCTGTTTCGGGTCAAGTGGATCAATTCATTGGTATTCATTTCCAGTTCTCTGGCTGCTGTCTCCATCGTCATTTACCTTTGTCTTCCTCTTGCTTTCTTCCCTTCAATCTTTCCCATAATCACCATGCATTCTAACTCCTCTTTCCTAATCACATGTCCAATGAAGTTACGTTGCCTTTTCATGAACTCATACATTATTTCTCATTTTGTGTTTCCTCTGTTCAGGACATCCTCATTAGATATTTGTTTTATCCATGATATTCTTTGCATCTTCCTCAGAAACAACATCTCTGCTGCTTCAATTTGTTTCCTCATGTTACTAGATATTGTCCAAAATTCTGAGCCATATAACATAACTGGATAAATGTAACATTTCAGTGCTCTGAGGCGGGTTGTCATGCCTAGTTTAGTATTGGTCAGTATGCTCTTCATTCTCATAAAGGTGTCTTTTGCCATCCCTATTCTTCTTTTGATGTCCATGTTGCACCTGCCATCTGATGTCACCCAGCTTCCTAAGTAGCAACAGTTCTGTACTTGTTTTATGTCTTTGCTGTTTATTCTCAGCCTGCAGATAGGATTCTCCTTCTTTTTGGATATCACCATACATTGTCTTTTTGCAATTGATAGATAGACTCATTTTTGCACTTTCTTCAATAACTATATTAATTTTTGTCATTCTTCCTCCGCACTTGCAATTAAGTATCATCTGCATATCTGAAATTATTGATGTTTTCACTGCCAAATTTGATTCCAAGATGTCTCTTATTGTTTGTAATATTGTTTCACTGTACACATTAAATAAATCACAGGAGAAAACACACCCTTGTCTAACACCTCTCTTGATTTTCGTAAACTGTCTCACTTCTCCATCTATTCTTACAGCAGCAGTTTGTTCCCAGTACAGATTTCTGATTAGATGGAGATCTTTTGAATCTAGATCTAGAGTTTCCTGTAATATTTCAAATAACTTATTGTGCTTCACTTTATCAAATGCTTTGTGTAGTCGATAAAACAAACAAATCTTTTTGCACTTGAATAGCTCGTTCTGATAGTAACTTTAACATCAATATTGCGTTCCTTGTACCTTTCTGAGTAACAGACCCCAGTCAGTTAAGTTAGACAACCTCTCCTCCTCCACTCTCACCCTGAACACTGGCATGCCTCAAGGCTGTGTGCTGAGCCCTCTTCTGTACTCCCTTTTCACCTATGACTGTGTTCCTGTACATGGTTCTAACTCCATAATCAAGTTCGCAGATTGAGGTCCAGCACCTGGCTGCGTGGTGTGCTGACAACAACCTGGCCCTTAACACCCACAAGACCAAGGTGATCATTGTGGACTTCAGGCATGCTAGGAGCCACACTCATGTCCCCATCTACGTCAACAGAGCTGTAGTGGAATGTGTATCAATCTTCAAATTCCTTGGTGTCCACATTTCTGAGGATCTCACCTGGTCCCTAAACTCCTCCATCTGGATTATTTATTTTATTTATTTTTTTATTTTTTTATTTAAAAAGGTGCAACAGTGCCTTTATTTCCTGCAGAGCATCAAGAAAGCTCACCTCTGTCCCAGGATATGGACGGACTTTTACCGCTGTACCATTGAGAGCATACTCACCAACTGCATCTCAGTGTGGTATGGCAATTGTCCCGTATCGCACCACAAAGCACTCCAGTGTGTGGTGAAAACTGCTCAGTAGATTATCGGCACTCAATTGCCCACCATTGAGAACATCTACCATAAGTGCTGCCTGGGCAGGGCAAAAAGCATTATCAAGGATGCATCTCGCCCTAACCTTGGACTTTTTACTCTCTTCCCATCCGGTAGGTGCTATAGGAGCCTCCGTTCCTGCAACAGCAGGTTCAGGAAGAGCTTATTCCCTGAGGCTGTTACCCTGCTGAACCTCACATCACAGCGCTAAGCAGTATTGCACCCATGTTGTACTGTCTCAGTACTTTTATATTTGTGTGCTGTAGCACTTACATTTTATTTGCAGTTATTTTGTAAATAACGCTATTCTTTGCATTTCTGGTCAGATGCTAACTGCATTTCATTAGCTTTGTATCTGTGCTTGGCACAATGACAGTAAAGTTGAATCTAATCTAATCTTTGTCTTTCACGAAACCACATTGTTCTTTACTTCAGCTTGTATCTTACATTTAGCTCTTTTAACAAAATTCTTAGAATTATCTTAGTGATGTGACTCATTAAACTTATGGTCCTATGTGATTCACATTCTGTTGCTCCAGGTTTCTTAGGAAGAGCGAGAAATACTGTTTGTTTTTTTTTCATCTCTTGTATTATTCCAGTCTCATAAATGTCATTGATTAAATCAGTAAGTTTTTCAATTCTGTAATCTTCAAGGGTGATAATTTGTTCTATTACTAATTCATCAGGACCTGCTGCCTTTCCTTTCTTCACCTTATTTATTGCATTACGAACTTCAGTTCTGGGTATGACTCTAAACTGCAACCAGTGATGAGGCTCTGATTGGGGACTTTCAGAGCTTTGGGGAAAGTGGAGTTACCCCTTAGTCATTCGTTGCTTCCAGGGCTGCTCTGACCTGGAACGGTAGCACCTGCAAGAGTTCCTGCTCAGGATACGAGCGAAGGCCAATGGCAGATCCGGCAGGTTCTGTAACTGAGCTTATGACGGGGAAGGCAGATGAGCTAGGACCTCAAATGTCAACAGTTATAGTTCTTTAGATATCAACACAAAACTGACTGTATTTTAATGTCGCTGCTATTCTATATGTATTACATGTGCTTTGTGCCATGTATGACTGTTGGTACTCTGTTTTGCACCTCGGCCCTGGAGTAACACTGTTTTGCTTGGCTGTATTCATGGCTATTCATAACTGGTTGGTTGATAATTAAACTTGAGAAATGGAAAACAGAGGAGACCAGAGCAGTACAGAGAACAGCTGCTAGAGCTCCACCGTTAAGGTCTTGGTTTGATCGCTCTGTCTGAAACCTTCCCCTTGACCTTGCTGCCATGGGTGACCCTGCCAGGAGTTCGGTGCCAGGTGGCTAAACTCCAGACGGCATTACCCTTGGGATGTCAGGAACTCTCAACCCTCTCCACCAGAACAATCCTCAGAGAAGTGACAATAACAAACCAGTGTCAAAACCCAGCATTCCAGCTGCAGGTGGCCGCACCAACATCTTGTGCTGCTATAAAATGATGTCCCAACCCTCACACTCAATGCTCTGACTGATGGAGCTGAGTGTTCCATGGTAAACAGAGGTTCTGCACAGCGCCAGAAACCCTGGCTTTGGGTATAGCCCCTCTCGCTACAACTATGTGGTTTCCCTCCAACATCCCGTGGACGTGCGGGTTGGTAGGTTCAATGGGCCACTGGAAATCGACCCTACTGAGCGATAGAATCCAGACTGCAGTACAGTAGATGAGAACATAGGAGAATAGGATTTTTAAAAAAAAAAAAAAAAAAAAAAAAAAAATGGAAAAAGATGGTTGATAGCACAGACTAGGTGGGTCGAAGGTCATGCTGTCTCTCTCGCTATGACTATAAAGCTGAGGAACATTTTCTTTTGCTGTTAACTTGGGGGAACAGAGATAGCAGCTGAGAAGTTAACCATTGCCACTGGTGACATGAATAAATACCCAAATGCTTAAGATTTGAACCAAGGATTTGAAATAAGGTTTTTGTTTATCAAAGCTAATCTAGACCTTCATTTGAGGCCAGTATCTGTATTCTTGGTGACAATCCTCAGCTCAAGGATAAGGTTATTCTCTATGTTGCTGTTCACCCTTACCAATTTTTACTGATGTAACATTGAAATCATCCTGTGTATGCATACTCCCGGGAACTGCTCTGCCCAAGAACACAAGAAATCACAGAGCTCAGTCTGTCATGAATACCAGCCTCCGCTCTGTGCACTCTGCCTGCATGTCTCGCTGCCTCACTAAAGCAGCCAGTGTAATCAAAGACCACACCAACCTTGGGTGTTCTCTAATCTCCCTTTCTTTTGCCATGCAGAAGAATACAAAACTTGGAATACTTGCACCACCAGATTCAAGGACAGCTTTCTATCCTGCTGACATAGACTTTTGTACAGATCTCTTGTATATTAAAGACGAACTCTTAACCTCACAACTCTACCTCGTCACGGCACTTGTGCCTTATTGTCTAATCTTACTTGTCCACTCTTTTCCTATCAGATTCCTTCTTCCTCTGTCCTTCACCTCTTCTACCTATCACCTCCAAGCTTCTTACTTCATCACCCCTCCCCTATCCACCCACCTTCCTCCCTCACCTGGTCACACCTATCACCTACCAGCCGGTACTCCTTCCCCTCCCTCACCTTCCTATTCTGGTTTCTGTCCCCCTTTCTGTTCAGTCCGGATGAAGAGTCTCAACCCAAAATATCAATTGTTTATTCCCTTTGATGGATGCTGCCTGGCCTGTTGAGTTCCTCCAACATTTCCTCTGTGTGTTGCTGAAGACATACAGCATCTGCAGAACCCCTTGTGTACCATCATGACTACCTGCTTTGCACTTCCCTGCATTCAGTTATTATTTTATCTAAAGTAGTACCTCAAGAACAAGGCCCACAAAATGGTCATAGTCATACTTTATTGATCCCAGGGGAAATTGGTTTTTGTTACAGTTGCACCATAAATAAAGTAATAAAACCATAAATAGTTAAATAGTAATATTTCCCTGGCATAATTTATATAAGTCCAGGACCAGCTCAGGATGTCTGACCCTCCAAGGGAGGAGTTGTAAAGTTTGATGGCCACAGGCAGGAATGACTTCCTATGACGCTCTGTGTTGCATCTCAGTGGAATGAGTCTCTGGCTGAATGTACTCCTGTGCCCACCCAGTACATTATGTAGTGGATGGGAGACATTGTCCAAGATGGCATGCAACTTGGATAGCATCCTCTTTTCAGGCACCACCGTCAGAGAGTCCAGTTCCATCCCCACAACATCACTGGCCTTACGAATGAGTTTGTTGATTCTGTTGGTGTCTGCTACCCTCAGCCTGCTGCCCCAGCACACAACGGCAAACATGATAGCACTGGCCATCACAGACTCGTAGACCATCCTCAGCATCATCCGGCAGATGTTAAAGGACCTCAGCCTCCTCAGGAAATAGAGACGGCTTTGTACCACGAGATTTATGCCACTAAGTGTCTGTTCTGCAACTTTCCTCAGGGCTCTCTCATTTACTGTGTATGTCCTGCCCTGGCTTAACTTTCCACTTCATAAATTCTTGCTTGTTTGAGTCAAGTTCCACTTCCTTTCCCTTACCCACTTTATCAGTTGATATAGATTCTATTGTAACTTCAGATACTGGAATTGGTTTATTGTTATCTTCTAAGATAGGTACATGGACCTTAGAAAAATAGAGGGCTATTCGGTAGGGAAATTCTGGAGTAGGTTACATGTCGGCACAAGTGTTGTGGGCCAAAGGACTTGTAATGTGCTGTAGATTTCTATGTTCTGTGTTCCATGCACGGTGAAAATCTTGTCTTTGTTCATATAGATCAGATCGTTTTTTTTTTTTTGCACTACCTTACTTCCCATTTTTCTATTTTCTATTTATGATTTATAATTTAAATTTTTAATATTTACTGATTTTAACTATTTTTAATTTTTAATATTTGTAATCCAGGGAGTGTGAAGCGCAGAATCAAATATCACTGTGATGATTGTACATTCTAGTACCAATTGTTTGGCAACAATACAGTATAAAGTATTACCCAGTGTGTTGTGCTAGAACAAGAGAAATCAATAACAATCCAGAATAAGGTGTAAAAGCTGCAAAGGAAATGCAGTGCAGGTGAACAATAAAGTGCAAGATCATAACAAGGTAGATTGTGAATGCAAGAGTCCATTTTATTGGACTAGGTAAACCATTTTGAGGGATCTGGGAAAACTGATCCATAATTCCTTGAAAGTAGCGGTAGATAGGGTTGGAAAGAAAGCTTTCAGCACATTAGCCTTCATAAATCAAAGTACTGAGTACAGGAGATGGGATGTTATAAGACACTGGTGAGGCCTGATTTGGGGTATTGTGTGCAGTTTTGGTCATCTACCTACAGGAAAGATGTCAATAAGATTGAAAGGGTGTCTTGCTTCTGGCTATAGTGATGTACATTTGTCTGCTTAAAGGCCTGCACTTGTTTGCTTGAGAGTTATTTCTTATGGTGATGGGTAAAAACAGTTGCCAAACCAAGCCATTCATCCCATTCATCAGAGTAGATGCAAGTGATACCAGGCAATAGTCAGAGGCAGCTCCCCATGCTCTTCTTGGGACCAGTTTGACTGAGGCCCTTTTGAAGCAGATGGGTAACTCAGACCGCAGCAGTGAGAGACTGAAGATATCCGTGAGCAAGGTAGCCAGCATAGGTTTTCGGAGCCCTACCAGGGACACCAACTGGGCTTGTCGCCTTACTAGAGTTCACCTCTTGAAAGATGATCTGACACTGGCCTTGGAAAGACAGATCACAGTAGCATCAGGGTAAAGGATCTTGTGGGGATTCGCACAGGTGAGGTGTTATTCTCCCTTTCAAAGTAATGGTTCCAGGCTCATTGGGGAGTGAAGCATTATAGCCATTTATATTCTAAGGTTTTGCCTTGTATGAAGTAATGGCCCGCAAACCCTGCCAGAACTGACCTGCATCTGAGCATGTCTCTAACTTCACACGGAAATGCTTTTTCACTCTCATGTTGGCCTTCCATAGGTTGTATCTGGACGACTTTGTAGGATTCTGGATCACCAGTCTTGAATTGCACGAATCTAAGCCTCAGCAAATCTCCAGGTTTATCCTGGGCTTCTGATTTGATTGCACACGGCACGTTCTCAAAGGCGCACACTCATCCACACTGGTCTTGGTGGAGCCAGTGATAGCTGTGGTGTATTCATCCTGATCTGAAGATGAATTCCTGAATATAATCCAGCCTACAGGTTTGAAGTGCTCCCCCGCCTCCCCTGACTATACCTTGGTAGTCATCACCACCGGTGCTCTGGTCCTGAGTCTCTACCTGTACGCTGGGAGTAGAAGTATAGCCAGGTGATCAGACCTGCCAGTGTGCAGGTGTGGGACAGCACAGTAAGTGCTCTTGATGGTGGTGTAAGGACAATCGTGGTCATGGATAGAGAGAAGAATAAGAACAGTGTGAATGGGTTTTTCAGATTAAGACCAGATGGAAGACTGCCATCGCAAACGTCATACGACATGGCACATAATGATAATGGTGATCTCATAACTTGGGCACGTGGCCAGGTGGTTAAGGCATTGGACTAGCTACTTGAAGGTCGTGAGTTCGAGCCCCAGCCGAGGGAACGTGTTGTGTCCTTGAGCAAGGCACTTAATCACACATTGCTCTGCAACGACACTGGTGCCAAGCTGTATGGGTCCTAATGCCCTTCCCTCGGACAACATTGGTGTCGTGGAAAGGGGAGACTTGCAGCATGGGCAACTGCTGGTCTTCCATACAACCATGTGTGAAGACTTTCCAGGTGCAGATCCATGGTCTCGCAAGACTAATGGATGCCTTTATTAACAACTCAACATTCTAGGAACAGCTTCTTCACCATCAGATTTCTGAACTGTTCATGAATCCCTGCTCGTTATTCCTCTTTGCATTATTTATGTATTTTTGCAATTCATAGTAATTTTATATCTTTGCACTCCACTGCTGCTGAAAAACAATAAAATTTCACATCGTACATGACAGAGATAATAAACCTGATGCTTATTCTGATTCCTATCCTGGATGAAGCACTGAGTATAGCCACCAGATTGAGGCCCAAAGTCTGGATGTTCATTGGAGTGTACACCTGGCCTGAACCCTTGTTGGGTTTTATTGGTGAATCGTTGTAGTCAATTATTTTATTATTGTCACGTGTACAAAAATACAGCAAAAAACTTGCCTTCGTATATGTCGATTCATTCCACAATGCATGGAGCAATTAAAATATTAAGAGTGTAACAGGAAGTGTTTACAGTTACAGAGTGCAGTGTAGGACGACAGTAATGTGCAAGGTTGCAATGAGGCACTGCATGTTCGCAGTCTTCTGCTGCTGTAGCCCATCCGTTTGAAGGTCTGATGTGTTTGCGTGTTCTGAGATGCTCTTCTGCACACCTCTGTTGTAACGTGTGGTTATTTGAGCTACTGTCAGCTTGAACCAGTCTGGCTATTCTCCTCTGGCCCTCTCTCGTTAACAAGGCATTTTCGCCCACAGAACTGCTACTCACTGGATGCTCTTTGTTTCTTGCACCATTCTCAGTAAACTCCAGACACTATTGTGTCTGAAAATCTCCAGAGATCAGCAGTTTCTGAGGTACCCCATCTGACACCAACAATCATTCCACAGTCAGTCACTTGGGTCATATTTCTTCCCTGTTCTAATGCTTGGTCTGAACAACAACTGAACCTCTTGACCATGTCTGCATACTTTTATGCATTAAATTGCTGCACATGATTGGCTGATTAGATATTTGCATTAACAAGCAGTTGTGCAAGGGACCACTGCGTGTGCATAATCATTTATACCAACTTCTATGTAATTCTGTCATATGCTATGTATAGAAATGTAATTAAGTACATTTTTGGATATTAGTAATAGTCTGGAAATGTTGGCAGTCCAGCACCTCAAATGTTCTGAGTGTCCCAGATTAGAACAGGGGGACAAAGTGAAAGGATCCCTGGAAGTGTCAACACAGGTAAATGAGGTAGTGAAGGAGATTTATAGCCGTATAACAATTACAGCACAGAAACAGGCCATCTCGGCCCTTCTAGTCTGTGTCGAACTCCTACTCTCACTTAGTCCCACCAACCTGCACTCAGTCCATAACCCTCCATTCCTGTCCGTATATCTATCCAATTTAACTTTAAACGACAACATCGAACCTGCCTCAACCACTTCTGCTGGAAGCTCGTTCCACACAGCTACCACTCTGAGGGAAAAAAAAATCCCCCTCATGTTACCCCCTAAACTTTTGCCCTTTAACTCTCAACTCATGTCCTCTTGTTTGAATCTCCCTACCTCTCAATGGAAAATGTCTATCCACGTCAACTTTATCAATTCCTCTCATAATTTTAAACACCTCTATCGTCCCCTCTCAACCTTCTACACTCTAATCTCAACCTTCTACACTCTAATCTCAACCTTCTACACTCTAATCTCAACCTTCTACACTCTAATCTCAACCTTCTACACTCTAATCTCAACCTTCTATGCTCCAAACCATCCTTCATCAGCTGGGCTTCAGAACATAATAGTTATATTTTCATTTAGCAGTAAAGAGCAGAGAGCCCCCCCCCCCCCCAGGCACTCTGCTCCAGCAACACCTGACAAACCTGATTATCCCTAACAGAATCATGGGACAATTGACAATAACCAGTTAACCTACCCAGAGGTCTGTGGGAGGGAACCGAAGGACCCAGAGAAAACGCACACATTCCACAGGGAAGATGCATAGAGACTCCTTACAGAGGACGCTGGAATTGAACTCCAAACTCCAGAACACCTTAAGCTGTAACAGTGTTGTGCTATCTGCTGAGCTACAGTGAAGGGAGGTTATGATACAACAATCTAAATCTTCTACACTGCCTCCACAGGGAGCATCCTCACATCAGCCACCACTGTCTGGTCGGGCGCAGCACCTTCTCAGAATGTACTGTCAGGTCAGCAGAAAAGGTCATTGGCTGCAGTCTCCCATCACTGCCAGACTGGTATCTGTCCAGGAGATAGAAATGGGCAGGAAAATTAATGGCAGACTCTATCCACCCTGAAAACAGCCTTTTCCAAAAGCTCCCTTTGGGAAAGCGCTACAGGGCTATTAAAACAAAAACTTCACACCATCTTGAAGGTTTCTTCCCTGGGGCAGTTAATCTGATTAACCGTTCTAGTCAGCCCTCCTCTCACCTCTGACTACCTCAGTTACTGCACTGCACTGTCAACACTTTAAACCATTTTTTTTTTTTTTAATCATCAATTCAAGAGATTCTGCAGATGCTGGAAATCCAGAGCTGGAAATACACACAAAATGCTGGAAGAACTCAGCAGGTCAGAGAGCATCTCTGGAAATGAATAAACATTCAATGTGTCGGGTCGAGACCCTTCTTCAGGATCTTTTATAATGTTGTTTACATATTGGTATTTATGTATTTATACTTGTGTTACTCATCTGTGCTTCTAACTTTATATTATTTGTTATTCTGTATAATCATCGAATGTTGTCATGTTTTGCTGCATGACAGACCCTGACCTACACACTATAGCAATTTGCTAAGGCATATAGAAGTGAATGGTAAATGAAGTCGATAAACTTTAGTTAGATTGTTGCTGGAACGTTGGGTGCAGTTCTGGTCCCGCATTACGTGAAGGATATGATTTTAGTGGACAGCATGCAGAAGGGATTGACCAGGAGGCTGTCTAGAGATGGAGTGATTCACTTATGTGAGGGTCTGGATAGTCTGTTTGTATCAGACTCTCCCCTCACCTCTTCTCCTCACCAGCCCATCCCCTCCCTCTGTAGCCCCTTCTCCTTTCCTTTCTTCCATGCTCCACTTGCCTCTTGTATTAGCTTTTTCACCTTTTACCAGCCAGTTTCTAAATTCACCCCCCACTACCACCACCTACCCACCTTCCTCCTCACCTGGTCTCTCCTATTACCTTCCGGCTTGTACTCCTTCCTCTCCCTCAACCTCTTATCCTGGCTTCTACCTGCTTCCTTTCCAGTCCTGATAAAAATTCACTGTCGTCTATTCCCCTCCACAGAAGCTGCCTGACCTGCTGAGTTCCAGTATTTTGTGTGTGTTGCTCTGGATTTCGGGCAATTGCGGAATCTCATATGTTTATGAACTTCATAGTGTGTTGGCCTTCATTAGTCGGGGGATTGAGTTCAAGAGCTGAGAGGTGACATTGTAGATTAGACCGCACATGGAATATCGTGTTGCGTTCTGGTCGCCTCATCATAGAAAGGATGTGGAAGCTTTGGAGAGGGTGCAGAGGAGATTTACCAGGTTGCTGCCTGGATTGGAGAGCATGTTTAAGTTGACCGAGCCAGGGCTTTTCTTTCTGGAGCAAAGGAGGATCAGAGGATACTTGAAAGAGGAGTACAGGCTGATAAGAGGCAGCTATCAAGCATAGTGGACAGCCGGGGCAGAAATGTCTGATATGATGGGGTGTAATTTTATGGTGATCAGAGGCAAGTATAGGGGGAATGTCAGAGTTGGTGGGAGCATGAAATGCCCTGCCAGAGGTGGTGGTAGAGACAGATACATCAGAGACATTGGGAAACTATTAGATAGAACCACAGATGACAGAGAATGGAGGGCAATGTTTGAGGGAAGGGTTAAACTGACCTTAGAGTAGATTAAAAAGTTGGCACATGGCCTAAACCATACTGTCATGTACTGTATTATGAAAGTTCCAGTCAAGTCTACCCACTGTTGCTCTGCCAGCCTTGATGTTGTTGGCCAGAGTGCAACATAAATGTTAATAATATCTAACTTCTGCTTTGGCAGACAAAAGCATGAAGTTAAAAGGTGAGCTGCAATAGACATTAAGTTATATGTTTTGCCATCTTCAGTCTTTGTTGACTAAAACCACTGTCACAGTCTTGTCAGGTGCCAAATCTTCATCAGAATGAAAGTAAGTTTCAGGACTGGCGACAGCAAAATGGCTGAACTTTTGTATTTAGTCATAGTAGTCATAGTCATACTTTATTGGTCGTGGGGGAAATTGGTTTTCATTATAGTTGCACCATAAATAGTAATAGAACCATAAATAGTTAAATAGTAATATGTAAATTATGCCAGAAAATTATGAAATAAGACCAGCCTATTGGCTCAGGGTGTCTGACCCTCCAAGGGAGGAGCTGTAAAGTTTGATGGCCACAGGCAGGAATGACTTCCTATGATGCTCAGTGCTGCATCTCGGTGGAATGAGTCTCTGGCTGAATGTACTCCTGTGCCCACCCAGTACATTATGTAGTGGATGGGAGATACTTATCATCAGAATAAAGAAATTCAGGGTTGCAATTAAATAGCCGATCCTCCAGGAACTTTTCACAACTGTTTTTAACCCCATTTTTCTCTCTCTGTAGGAAGTTCAAAATTCAAAATAAATTCATTATGGAAGTACGTATATGTCACCGTAACCTACCTTGAGATCCACTTTCTTGTGGGCATTTGCAGGAAAACCAAGAAATACAAGGAATCTATGGGAGGGGAAAAAAAACTACACACGCTGCAGGTCGATGGGGGTAGGCAGTTTAAATGGTTCAGGAGTCGACTAGATGGGCTGAAAGGCCTGTTTCTGTGCTGTGCCTTTCTATGATTGTATGGCAAAAAATCTACACAATCAATCAATGTGTAACCAATACAAAAAAAAAAGACAAAGAAAGAAAAAATTGAATGAATGCTGAGAACTTGAGTTGCAGAGTCCTTCACATTAACAAGGCAACTTGTGTGAGTGGCTCTAAGGGAAATCTTTAGATATTCCTATTGTAGACAATACAGTAAGCCTCGCTGTAATTTATAGTTTTATTACTATGCATTGCAATGTACTGCTGGTGCAAAACAACAAATTTCACAACATCTGCTGGTGATATTAAACCTGATTCTGAATTCACAGGTTGTGGAATCAGCTCAGAGTTGGGGTGAGAGAAGTTATCCACACTGGATCAGGAGCCTGATGGTTGAAGGGTACTTTACTTTATTGTGGCCAAACAATTGATACTAGAGCGTATAATCATCACAGCGATATTTGATTCTGCACTTTGTGCTCCCTGGAGTACAAATTGATAGTAAATACTAAAAATTTAAATTATAAATCATAAATAGAAAATAGAAAAAGGAAAGCAAGGTAGTGCAAAAATAAAAAAAAAAACCAAGAGGCAGGTCCGGATATTTGGAGGGTACGGCCCAGGTCCAGGTCAGGATCCATTCAGCAGTCTTACCACAGTTGGAAAGAAGCTGTTCCCAAATCTGGCTGTACGAGTCTTCAAGCTCCTGAGCCTTCTCCCGGAGGGAAGAGGGACAAAGAGTGTGTTGGCTGTGTGGGTCATGGCCTTGATTATCCTGGCAGCAATGCTCTGACAGCGTGCGGCGTAAAGTAAATCCAAGGATGGAAGATTGGTTTGTGTGATGTGCTGCGCCGTGTTCATGATCTTCTGCAGCTTCTGGTCTTTCTACGGTGCATCTATAAAAATTAGTGAGGGTTTTAGGGGACAGGCCAAATTTCTTTAGCTTCCTCAGGAAGTAAAGGCGCTGGTGGGCCGCCTTGGCAGTGAACTCTGCTTGGTTGGACCAAGTCAGGTCACTTGTGATATTGACCCCGAGGAACTTAAAGCTTTTGACCTGTTCCACTTGCGCACCACCAATGTAAATGGGGTCGTGTGGTCCGCTACTCCTTCTGAAGTCAACAACCAATTCCTTTGTCTTGCTGACATTGAGGGATAGGTTATTGTCTTTGCACCATGCCACCAGGTTCTTAATTTCCTCTCTGTACTGCTCCTGAATCTGGTGGTGTGGGACCTGAGGCTGCTGTGCCTTCTTCCAGATGGCAGCAGCAAGAAGAGAGCCTGGCCTGGGTGGTGGGGGTCCCTGATAATGGATGCTGCTTTCCTGCGGCAGTGCTCCGTGTAGATGGCTTAGCTGATTATCACCCTGCAACCATCAGTGAACTGGAGAGTTTCTTGATGCAAATAATGCGATTCATTGTATGTTTCAAGGCTTTGATGTACATGCGACAAATAAACCTAATCATTAAAATGCTTTCATTTCCTTCTCATCTCTTGGCTGCAACCTTTGTACAGGCGGACACTGCCTTGCAGGGGTCTGTGTCCCAAGAAAAGTGATTTGTTCATGTGGCCAAGATAGTTAATCTTTATCTTTTTGACCTGACCGATGACGGGCCCCTGATGTCCCAGAAGCCTGCTTCAATACGCACTCACTGGCCACTTTGAGGTACAGGAGGGTCCCTAATAAAATGTCCACAGGAGTGGAACCTGGTATGATCTTTTGCTGTAGCCCATTCAGAGATGTTTTTCTGCACACCACTGTCGTAACACGTGGCTATTTGAGTTACTGTCACCTTGAACCAGTTCGGTCAATCTCCCCTCTTGTCTCTCATAAACAAACAAGAAAAAATCGACAGATGCTGGAAGTCTGAGCTACACACACGAAATGCTGGAGGAACTCAGCAGGCCAGGCAGCAGCATCTATGGAAAAAGGTACAGTTGATGTTTCGGGTTGAGATCCTTCCGCAGGACTGGAGGGAAAAAAAGCTGAGGAGTACATTTAAAACTTGGGGGGAGGAGACAGAGAAACAGAAGGTGATAGGTGATGAAGTAAAGAGCTGGGTGAAAGAATGGTGAAAGAGGCGGAAGGCCATGGAAGAAGGGGGGAGGAGCACCGCAGGAAGGCGATGGGTGGGCAAGGAGATAAGGTGTGAAAGAGGGAAAAGGAGATGGGAAATGGTGAAGAGAGGCATTACCAGAAGTCCAAGAAATCGATGTTCATGCCTTCAGGTTAGAGGCTACCAAGATGGATTACAAGACGTTGTTCCTCCAGCCTAAGTGTGGCCCCATCATAACAGTGGAGGCGGCCATGGATAGACATATTGTTAACAAGGTGTCTTCACCCTCAGAAATGCCACTCACTGGATGTTTATTTGTTGTTCACACCATTCTCTGTAAACTCTAGAGATTGTTCTACGTGAAAATCCCTGAGATCTGCAGTTTCTGAGATACTCAAACCATCTGGCATCAACAATCCATTCCACAGTCAAAGCCACCTAGGTCACATTTCTTCCCCATTCTGATGTCTAGTCTGAACAGCAACTGAATCTCTTGACCATGTCTGCATGCTTTTATGCATTGCGTTGTTGCCATGTGCTTGGCTGATTAGATATTTGCATGAGTGAGCAAGTGTACAGGTGTACCTAATAAAGTGGCCACTGTATCTATTTCAATAGACAAAGAAGAGTTGGATTTCAAAAATGTTACTTCTGTGCTTTATTGTTGCCAAGCTCTGGAGAGCAATGACTTTAGAATAAGCATATAAATTCTTTGCTGATTCCTCCCTACCCCCACCCACTGTTGTAGATATGCCACAAGTCAACAAAGGATCTTAAAAGTTCTGAGCAGTTGCTTTCGCTTTGTTTGGGGGGGGGGGAAAAAAAAGGCTTTGCATCATGGGCTGATCAGTGAACAAGTCTTCTGGCGACCTTGAAGCAACTCTCATCCTCCATTCCCATGGAATACTTGCATTAAGACAGTATTCGAGCAGGGTCACTGTGATGAGATTCACTTGCTGAATCTTATTGGGTGCCTCCTCTTCTGCCAACAATGTGACCAACTGATAGCCGGGCTATCTCAGAAATGTCAGCTCTCCGAGACAAATAGACACACTTTGTATCGCAATCCTGTACCTAGCAGCAAGAAAATATATATATATATATATATATATATATATATATATATATATATTTAAAAAAGGCAGTCAACAAATAAGATTGTAGGGTCACACCCCCTCCCCCCCCAGAGGAACTCATCAAATCAGGCAGCAACACATATAAAAGTTGCTGGTGAATGCAGCAGGCCAGGCAGCTTCTCTAGGAAGAGGTACAGTTGACATTTCAGGCCGAGACCCTTCATCAGGACCAACTGAAAGAAGAGCTAGTAAGAGATTTAAGCTGCATTCACCAGCAACTTTTATGTGTGCTGCTTGAAATTCCAGCATCTGCAGATTTCCTCGTGTTTGCATTTTTAAAATCAGGCAGCATCTATGGAGGGGAATAAACAGTCAATATTCCCCCTCCACGGATGCTGCCTGACCTGCAGAGTTCCACCAGCATTTTCTGTGTGTTGCTCAAGATTTCCTGCATCTGCAGAATCTCTTGTGTTTATGACCCGTCCCGTATGCCTGCGTTTGTCCTGTTTTCTTGCGACTCCCATTGGGTGGGTTCACACACCGCCGCCAGGTTTGTGAGCTGTTGTTGCCCTACAGCCATCGGGCTCCTGGACTGGCTCCATTCACCTCAGATTTAACTGGACCAATCACCGGCTAATTTACAAGGACCAATTAACCTACCAACTGGTACATCATCGGACTGTGGGAGGGAACCGGAGCGCCCGGAGGAAACCCATGCAGTCACAGGGAGAACGTACAAACTCCTTACAGCAGGCAGCAGTGCCAATTGAACATGGGTCACTGGTACTGTAAAGTGTTGTGCTATCCACAACGTTACTTTGTTTTCCTGGTGGGTTGCTGGAAGAAAATGAATCTCGAGGTTGTTTATGGTATACATGCATCGATAACAAATTTACTTTGAACTTTGAATAGGATAGTGGGATTTAATACGTAGTTTCCAGCAATGTTCTACGACTTCCCACCAGTTGATATGCTTTGCCAAGCTTGGGGCAGAGGTGTTGCCTTCAGACTTTCCCTCCACCATGAGATTGCAAAGTAATTTTGATCATAATAGAAAGAAAAATCAAACTCTTTGGAAAGCAGTGTTTTATCCAAAGCAGGCTGACCCCCTTCATCAGGACTGGAAAGGAAAGGGAAAGAAGCCAGAGTAAGAAGGTGTGGGGAGGGGGAGTACAAGCTGGCAGGCGATAGGTGAAACCAGGTGAGTGAGAAGTTGGGAGGTGATTGGTGGAAAAGGTAAAGGGCTGAAGAAGAAGGAAACTGATAGGAGAGGAAGTTGGACTAAGGGAGAAAGGGAAGGACGAGGGGCACCTGAGGGAAGTGCTGGGCAGGTGTGGAAAAGAGAAGGGGTAAGTGGGGAGGTAGAATAGAGAATGGTGTAAGAAAGATAGAGGAGGGAGAGCTTTGTCCCAGGTGGATAATTATTCAAAAGGTAAAAGTGTGAACAACAGAGCAAGGGTGTAAGAAATTTGAGTTTAATGTTTTCTGCTCCAGTTTATATATACTTGACGTGCACCTGCCTTGTTATTTATAGCTTCTCTCAGTTCGAATAAAAATGTAATGATTGCAGAATGAAAGGCATAACATATGTGGAGTTTTTGGTGGCTCTGGAGTTTAGAAGAATGGGGTGGGTGGGTCTCTTTGAAACTATTGAATATTGGAAGGCCCAGATCAGGGGTGCCCAACCTGGTGTCCATTCACCCCTCGATTAATGATAGAGGTCCATGGCTTTAGAAAGGTTGGAAACCCTTGGCCTAGATGGAGTGGATGTAGAGAGGGTGTTTCCTATAGTGGGGGAGTCTCTGACCAGAGGGCACAGCCCCAGAATAGAAGTACACTTTCAAGAACAGAGATGAGGAGGAATTTCTCCTCGTGAGGAGGAAGTGGATAGTAAAAGCTTTTTCAAGTGTGTAAAAACAAAAGAGAGATGAGAGTGGATATATGACTACTAGAAAATGAGGCCAGAGAAATAATAATGGGGACAAGGAGATGGCAGATGAACAAAATAAGTATTTTTGCATCAGTATTCACTGTGGAAGACACTAGCAGTGTGCCAGATGTTGAAAGGTGTGAGTGAAGAGAAGTGAGTGCAGTTATTTTTACAAGGGGAAGGTGCTCAAAAAACTGAAAGACCTAAAGATGCATGTGTCACCTAGACCAGATGAACTATACCCTAGGGTTCAAAGCGGTAGCAGTAGAGATTGTGGAGGCATTAGTAATGAACTTTCAGAAATCATTGGACTCTGGCATGGTGCCAGAGGACTGGAAAATTGCAAACGTTACTCCACTCTTTAAGAAAAGGAGGAAGGCAGCAGAAAGGAAATTATAGACCAGTTAGCCTGACCTCAGTGGTTTGAAAGATGTTGGAGTCAATTGTGAAGGATGAGGCTATGGAGTACTTGGTAACACAGGACAAGATAGTACAAAGTCAGCATGGTTTCCTTAAGGGAAAATCCTGCCCGACGAACCTGTTGGAATTCTTTGAGGAAATTACAAGTAGGATAGATCAAGGGGATGCAGTGGATGTTGTATATTTGGACTTTCAAAGACCTTTGACAAGGTGCCACACTTGAGGCTGCTTACCAAGTTAAGAGCCAATGGTATTACAGAAAGGTTACTAGCTTGGTTAGAACATTGGCTGATTAGTAAGAGGCAGCAAGTGGGAATAAAGATCCTTTTCTGGTTGGCTGTCAGTGACTTGCGGTGTTCTGCAGGGGTCGGTTTTGGGACCACATCTTTTTATGCCGTATATAAATAATTTAGATGATGGAATATGTGGCTTTGTTGCCAAGTTTGCAGATGATACAAAGATTGGTGGAGGGGCAGGTAGTATTGAGGAAACAAGTAGGCTTCAGAATAACTTGGACAGATTAGGAGAATGGGCAAGAGAGTGGCAAATGAAATACAATGTTGGAAATGCATGGTTATGCACTTTGGTAGTAGAAATAAATATGCAGACTACTCTCTAAATGGGGAGAAACTTAAAAAATCTGAGATGCAAAGGGATTTGGGAGTCCTTGTGCAGAACATCCTAAAGGTTAAGTTGCAGGTTGAGTCGGTGGTGAAGGCAAATGCCATGTTAGCATTCATTTCAAGAGGTCTAGAATACAAAAGCAAGGATGCTAAGGCTTTATAAGGCACTGGTGAGGACTCACATTGAGTATTATGAACAGTTTTGGCCGCCTCCTCTAAGCAAAGATGTGCTGGCATTGGAGATGGTCCAGAGGAGGTTCTCAAGGATGATTTCAGGAATGAAAGGGTTATCATACAAGGAACATTTGATGGCTCTGGTTCTGTACTCATTCGAATTTAGAAGAATGAGGTGGAATTTCATTCAAATCTTTCGAATGTTGAAAAGCCTAGATAGAGTAGATGTGGAAAGGATATTTCCCATGGTGGGGGAGCCTCAGGATAGAGTGTGTCCACTTAAAACTGAGAGGCGGAGAAATTTGTGAGTTTGTGGAATTTTTTTACCACAATCAGCTGTTGGGTGTGTTTAAGGCGTCAAAGGTTGTGGGGAGAAGGTCGGAGTAGGGCTGAGGAGGGGAAAAAGGTTCAGCTATGATTGAATGGTAGAGCAGACTTGATGGGCCACATAGCCTAATTCTCATCCTGTGACTTATGAATATCTGTAGCCAGAGAGTGGTGAATCTGTGGAATTATTACCACAGATAGCTGTGGATGCCAAGTCATTGGGTGTACTTAAAGTGGAGGTTGATAAGTTCTTGATTAGAAAGGGTGTTACAGGAAGGCAGGAGAATGGGGCTGAAAGCAGTAAATAAATCAGCCACAATAGAATAGTGGAGCAGATGTGATAGGCAAAAGGACTAATTCTGCTCCTATGTCTTAATGTGGGCAAATAGCATTAGTGCGGATAGGCAAAAGGGTGAAAAAGTTCACCGTCTGGACCCTTTAAATCTTTTTACTCGCAGCTTAGAACTGAGCCCTCTGGTTTTTAATTCCCCTACCCTGGGAACTATGCTCTGACCATTTACTTTATCTATGCCCCTCATGATCTTGTAAACCTCTATAACCATAATACTGTAAGGTGCAGTAGCAGAATTAGGCCATTTGGCCCATCAAGTCTTCTCTGCTATCTTATTATGGCTGATCCATTTTTCCTCTTGGCCTCAGTCTCCTGCTTCCTCCCCCGGTATCCCTTCATGCCCTGACTAATCAAGAATCTATCAAAGCCTGCCTTAAATACACATAAAGACTTTGCCTCCACAGCCGCCTCTGGCAAAGAATTCACCACTCTCCGCTAAAGAAATACCTCCTCATCTCCATTCTATTTCTTAGGCTATAGCCTCTGATCTTAGACTCTCCCATCACTGGGAACATCCTCTCTGCATCCACTCTATCAAGGCCATCGCCATTCAAAAAGTTTCAATGAGGTCGTCCCTCATTCTTCTGAATTCCAGCAAGTACAGGCTCAGAGCCATCTGCTGTGTACGTACATCTATTGATGCTTCTGGACACCTCCTCTTCAGTGATGTTCCTGGAATCATCGGGTGTTTCGGGTCTTTCAACATCATACAACCTCCTCCAGGTGACCCAGCCGGGGCTGATCAGACCCCAGCTTGTGTCCAGCTGGCTAGCTACTTATGACTCCATGGCTCCCCTCTTTTGAGCCACAGCCATCTTGAGGCCCTCTCTGCCGCATCAGTGGTATCAAATGCTCTTCATATCATCATCTCTCTGTCTCCTGTGTTCCAGTGGGGGGAAAAAAAAAAAATCTCCAGCCTATCGAGCCTCTCCTTATAACTCCAGGCATCCAGTCCAACTTCAAATGGATGGAAGGACATTATGATGGTGACTACAGTTCAAAATATAAAATTAACTGATTAAGTATCATTCTGGGATCATGAAAAGTGTTAACTTGATTGAAATTATTTCTCTCTCATTCACAACCCAATGTCTGTCCTGAGGAATGGGACCTTCACTCAGTCTTACATAACTGCCAGCATCTGAGGATTGGTGTAGTCAGGGGAGACTAGGATAATTCTTGGCGGCATCATGGTTAACGCACGAGAAGCGTTTGATGCCTCTGGGCCTGTATTTGCTGGAATTTAGACGAATGAGGGGTTATATCATTCAAACCTATTGAATAGTGAAAGACCTAGATAGAGTGGATGTGGAGAGGATGTTTCCTATAGTAGGGAGTTTGAGGACTTTAAATCCCTCGGTGTTGTCATTTCAGAGGATCTGTTGTGGGTGCAGCACGTAAGTGATGTTACAAAAAAGGCATGGCAGTGCCTCTACTTTCTTAGAGGTTTGCACAGATTTGGCACCACACACTTTTTGAAAATTTATTGTAGGATTTCAAAGTTCAAACTGGAAAGTAAAGATAAAAATAAGTTTATTATCAAGGTACGCATATGTTACCATGAGACAAACTTCAATAGATGCACAGTGGAGAGTATCCAATACCCTTGAATAGAAAAGCTTACAAGTAGTAGTGAGTACAGCCCAGTCCATCAGGAAAAGCCCTCCCCACCATTGAGCACATCTACAATGGGCACCGCCACACAAAGCATCTTCCATTAGGGATCTTCCCACTCCAGGCCATGCTGTCTTCTCCCTGCTGTACTGGAGCCTTGGGTCCCACACCAGCAGGTTCAGGAACGTTATTACCCCTCAACCATCAGGCTCCTGAACCAGTGTGGATAACTTCACTCACCTCCACTCTGAACTGAGTTAACAACCTATAGATTCAACTTCAAGGACTCAACAACTCATGTTCTCAGTATTATTTAGTTACTTAGTTATTTATTATCTTTTTTTGTATTTGCACAGTTTGTCTGTTTGCACTTTGGTCATTTGTCTGTCTTTGTGCATAGATTTTCACTGATTCTGTTGCACTGTTTTATGAATGCCTGTGAGAAAGTGAATCTCAGGGTATGGTAACATATACATTCTTTGATAATAAATTTACTTTTTATCTTTACTTTCCAGTTTGAACTTTGAAATCATACAGTAAATTTTCTTCAAAAAGTGTGTGGTTGCTGCATTAATTGAAGTTTTCAAACCTAACAGGCTTTTATAAGGTTGTGGTTCATTTCAACAAAATGAATTAATGGTGGAAATCTTGAATCAATCAGCATTTTCAAGGCTTGTGGTGGATTATTGTTGAGTCAGCAAATTGAAGATATGGAACAAATCTGCGTAACAGGAATTGAAATAGCTTAATTGATAGGACAGACCCATGAGATTGAATGATGTACATTTTCAAATAATGACACAATAATTTGCAACAGACTGGTCAATGTAAAGAATGGAGACGTAAGAGAATCTACAGATGCTGGAAATCCAGAGAAAGTCACACAAAAACGCTGCAGGAATACAATTTTTGATACCAATTCTTAATCATTAATTCTCTAAGCAATTCTCTCAGCAGATAGTCTGTCGTAATGCTCCCTCCAAGATGTGCGGGCACACGCATCATTTTGCTACTCGTGCACAAAGGAATTTAACTGCGCACGAAAGGTTGTCACCATCTACCTCATTGGCCTGTTTAGTATATTTGTGGAATTTGTTACCTCAGGCAGCTGTGCAGGCCAGGCTGTTGGGTGTATTTAAGGCAGAGTTTGATAGGTTCTTGATTGGACACAGCACCAAAGGTTACAGGGAGACAGCCAGGGAGTGGGGCTGAGGAGATGAAAAAGTGATCAGCCTTGATTGAATGGCAGAGCAGACTCAATGGCCTAATTCTGCTTTTATGGTCTTATTTCACGATTGTACACAATCACATTTATTTTTTCCAGTTTCTGATGCGGATGGTGTTGACAACGTGGAGTTTGCGATGATTTGTCTGCAGGTTTTAGAACTGGCTTATTTATACTGATTTTATTGGAGAAATTATTCAAATCAAATCAAGTTTAATTATCAATCAGACCATACATGGTTAGAGTCGAAAGAGATTGGGTTCCTCTGGGGACCAGGTGCATAACATACATTCAAAATGGTGAGGAAAAAAAAAAAAAACACACACACAGACATTGTTACGCAAGAAAACCCATGTATAGTTCAAGACCCTGAACGACATGCAAATTAATGGTACAGCTCCTGGCAATCCAACCTGTCCTTGCACTAGTCGAACACTGGAGGGCAGCACTGACAGGAGAGGCCAGCTTCCAACCAAGCACACACTCCATGCTCCATCACATCCAGCATTATCTCACCTGGACTGCAGCAGCAGGCAAGCCCACGACTTGAGGCCTAGTCTTCGCCACTGCCTTGTCACCTGTCTCCCCACCACACAAGAGAACAGGCCGGTGGCATCTCACATTGTCAATGTCCAATGGGGTCTTGCGATCGCAGAGAAGCATCCAATACAGTCACTCATGGCCATACTGCATGCTGCTTTTGTGTACCAACTCCGATGTCTTCAAGTAGTCAGCAGCAGCACAGTCTGCACCAGCTCAGCTCCTCTGAACCTTCTCTGTCCCGTCCACAGGCTTCTCCTTCTGGCTGACTGCCAGCTTCTCCTTCTGACTGACCACTGGCTTATGTGGTAAATGGTAGGGCATTAAAGAATGCTTTAGAACAGAGGGATCTAGGAATAATGGTGCATAGTTCCCTGAAGATGGAATCTCATGTGGATAGGGTGGTGAAGAAAGCTTTTGGTTTGCTGGCCTTTATTAATCAGAGCACTGAGTATAAGAGTTGGGGTGGAATGTTGAATTTGTATAAGGCATTGGTAAGGCCAAATCTGGAGTATTGTGTACAGTTCTGGTCACTGACTTATAGGAAAGATGTCAATAAAATTGAGAGAGTACAGAGGAGGTTTACTAAAAGTTGCCTGGGTTTCATTTCCTAAATTACAGAGAAAGGTTGAACAAGTTAAGTCTTTATTCTTTGGAGTGTAGAAGGTTGAGGGGAGACTTGATAGAGGTGTTTAAAATTGAGGGGGATTGATAGAGTTGACATGGTTAGACTTTTTCCATTGAGAGTGGGGAAGATTCAAACGGGCACTAGACCCCCTCCATCACTCTGAGAATTAGAGGACAAAAGTTTAGGGGTAACATGAGGGGGAATTTCTTTACTCAGAGTGGTGGCTGTGTGGAACGAGCTTCCAGCAGAAGTGGTTGAGGCAGGTTCTATGTTGTTGTTTAAAGTTAAATTGGATAGATATATGGACAGGGAAGGTATGGAGGGTTATGGGCTGAGTGCAGGTCGGTGGGACTAGGTGAAAGTAAGAGTTCGGCATGGACTAGAAGGGCCGAGGTGGCCCGTTTCCGTGCTGTAATTGTTATATGGTTATATATGGCTTCTCCTTCTTCCAGCTGACCGCTAGCTTCTTCTCCGGCCTGTACACTGGCTGCTCCTCCTAGCTGACAGCCACCTCCTCCTCCTTCCAGCCGAGCAGTGGTTTCTCCTTCTCTGACTTGTCCGCCAACTTCTCCTTCTCCTGGCCGAGCACTGCTTCTCCTTCTCCAACTGGTTCCATCGAGATTCCGGCTGGTGGCTCTGAACAATGAACAGATCACTGACGTGTTAAACCTGCTGTATCCATTGATCTTGGAGTATAGTATAGTCTCATGATCATAAAAAACACATTTTAATAAGAAAAGTGCACCTTTGGTTGGCCGCTGTGTTCGAACGCGCAGCCATCTTACCAGTGCACACAGGTTGTTGTTACTGGGCAAAAAATTGCACAGCACAAGATTTTTTGCAAACACTGGTCATTACAAATTAGAAGGAACATTGGTCTGTTGGTCCAGTTTGCAGTATCTTCAGTCTCACGTGTCCTAAATATAACCTGTCATTGTCGTTGCCCGAAATGCCAACTGTTTATTCCCCTCCATAGTTGCTGACTGCCCTGCTGAGTTCCTCTTGCATTTTGTATGTGCCATTCCAGATTTCCAGCATCTGCAGAATCTTTTTGGTCTGTTTTACCTCTAATGTTTAGTGAGTTTGTTAAAATATCTTCAAAAATGCCAAGGACCTTGGATTTCCTAGCCTGAGTTTAGCCCATTCTTTCTGTTTTGTGTTTTTCACATGATGGCCCAATGTGTTTTTTTATTTTTAAAAAAAAAAAAAAAAAAAAAAAATGGTTCCATGTTCTTACAAAGTCTTCACCACCTTCCCAAAGCCTCATGTAAGTCCCAGACTTGACAAATTACCCTCCGACCAAGGTGTGTTTAGTAACATGAGACTCGTTTGCCTCGTGTACATCGAAACATTCAATGAAATGCCTCATTGGCGCCAACAATGAACTAAGTCTGAGGATGTGCTGGGGGCAGCCTGCAAGTGTCACCATGCCTCCGGCCCCATCCCATGCCCACAACTTAGCAACCCTAACCTGTTCGTCTTTGCACTGTCTGAGGAAACTGGAGCACCTGGAGGAAGACCATGCAGTCACAGTGAGAATGTACAAACTCCTCACAGAGAGTGATGGGAAATTAGCCTCCATCACTGGACAGTAGACATCACCTCCTACTCTGCCTGCTCCTATGGAGCCAGTTATCACATCATTCTCAGTGAAGTTAGGAGATCACTTATGTATGGGTCAATCCTGGAAAAAGTTGGGCATTCGGTCCAATGGGGCACGAGTCAGCCTCAGTGTGGCAGTGGGATAATCCTGCCACCTTCTCTGAATGGCATCACCTTGTCCCGGTGGAGAGGTGTGTGAGGCGCTTGAGTTCCTGAGAGTAATGCTGTCTAGAGTTTAACCATCTGGTGGTAAGGTCAGGGGTGAGGATCCAGACAAAGAGTGATCCAACCAAGAACTCAACGATGGAGTTGGCGGAAGATGGTGATGCATCATAACTGCAGTGAAGGTAAAGGAAGGCTACAGCAGTGAAGGGTCCCCGGTTATTTTGCTGCCCTTGCAGCAACCTCACCATGTCAAACAAAGTCACACACAGGCATTCTCCATTAAGGGAATAACTCCTTGGTAGAACAGCTTCTGATTTCAGATGGCACTGGTGAATGTCAGTGACTTCTGGCTGGTGGCTAATGAAACACAGAAAACAACTCAATATTTTGTTCATCACTCTTTTTCTGGTAAACGGCCATCACAAGCAATAGCCTGTAACTTTCCCTTTGGACTTGGAGGCGATTCAAAGTGGAACAACAGAAGCCAGGAGAGGCAATGGGCGAGGAAGACACGAGGTTCAATCGATTTGGGCGCCGGGCCGAATCGGAAAGGTCGGGTGCAGGCCGTACCGAGCTGGTGGGGTCCAAGCCCCAGAGCGGGAGATGAATGAACCCAATGTGTGGATGCCAATTGAAGCGCCATGCAGAATTGGTAAGGCTATGTACAGGCGAAATCGAGGCGGCAGGATCTGAATGAGGATTTAGACGCCGGGCCACATTGAAAAGGTCAGGGTGTCCAGGCCCGAGGTGAAGGTTGGGACGGCTCAGCCAAGTTTACTCAGCTTTGCGCTGAACTAAGGGTCTGGGGATGGACTCTCTGTGAACTTAAGTTCAGAATGCTTCTGTTTATTGTTTGAATTATTTGTTTTTTTACGCTTTGGATGTTTGACAGTTTTTTTAAAAATGTTCTTTTGAGTTTCTTTGTTTCATGTTAGGAGACAAGTCACAACGTTGTATAATATATGCATACTTTGATAGTAAATATATTTTGAACTTTGAACCTTGAACTTTGATACCCAACTTGACTGATCACATTACTGCTACTCACCCTGCCGTACAAGCCATACATTACACAACAACTACATGACTTTGAAATTAGCTTGTTATGACGTTCATGATGTTGCATTTTGTATTTTGCACCACAGCAACTGTTTCAGAGAAGCCTATTCCTATGTAGCTGATGTAACACAGCATTCACGGCTGTATTGCGCAACAAATGAGTTTCCTGCCAACTGTGAATTTGGTACATGGTGCAACTTCCTTCTGGCGAGTCTGGGGTCGTCTCCTGTATCTGGTGCTCCAAACACAGCCTCCTCTACATTGTTGGGACCTGACGTAGACCACTTTGTCGAGAACCTCCACTTCATTGACAAAAAGCAGAGGTTCCCGGTGGTCAACCATCTTAATTCCTATCCTCCTTTCCCGTTCTGACATGCCAATCCACGACCTCTTCCGCCATGATGAGGCCACCCTCAAAGTGGAAGAGCAAAACCTTTCAGTAGCCCTCAACCTGATGGCATGAAGATTGATTTCTCCTTCTGGTAAATTTTTTTTCTCCCTCTTCTCTCTTCACCTATTCCCTACTCTGACCTCTTACCTCTTCACCTCACCTGGCTATCACCTTCCCTTCATTCCCTTTCTCCCATTGTCCACTCTCCTCTCCTATCAGATTCCTTATTCTTCAGCCCTTGACCTTTTACACCTATCACTTCCCAGCTTTTTGCTTCATCCTCCTCCTTTGACCACCCACCTGGCTTCACCTATCACCTACTAGCTTGCCCTACAGCTTTTTACCCTGGCATCCTCCCCTTCCTTTCCGATGAAGGGTCTCGGTGCAAAATGTCATCAGTTTCATCATTTCCATTAATGCTGCCTGACCTGCTGGGTTCCTCCAGCATTTTGTGTGCGTTGCCCTGGATGTCTAGCATCTGCAGAATCTCCAATGTTTACAACTTTAAGAAGCTCCGATTCCCTCCATCTCATGACATGTTGATGTAGAGAAGGAAACGGTACAAGGTAGTGGGTTAGCGTAACACGTTAATATCACCAGCAACTCAGGTTCGATTTCTGCCGCTGTCCGTAAAAGGAGTTTGTACGTTCTTCCTGTGACCCTGCAGGCTTCCTCTGGGTTTTTTGTTTTCTTCCCACATTCCAAAGATGTATGGGCTAGTAGGTGAATTGGGTGTTATTGGGTGGTGTTAGCTCACTGGGCCAGAAAAGTCTGTTGTCGTGCTGTAGCTCTAAATAAATAATAGTAGTAATTAGTTTAGTCAATTTAATTAGAAAATTTAGTCTCAAATGCCCACTAAACTTATCCCTTCTGCCTACATAATGTCCATGGTATTGTTTCATGCACATTCATGTGACTATCTGAGAGGAGAGCCCCTTGAACAGCTCGATTGTATTTACCTTCACCACCCAGGACATAGGAACATAAGAAATAGGAGCAGGAGTAGGCCATCCAGCCCATCGAGCCTGCTCCGCCATTCAATAAGATCATGGCTGATCTGTCCGTAAACTCAGCTCCATCTACCTGCCTTTTCCCCATAACCCTTAATTCCCTTACTCTGTAAAAACCTATCTAACTGTATCTTAAATATATTTAGTGAAGAAGCCTCAACTGCTTCCCTGGGCAGAGAATTCCACAGATTCACCACTCTCTGGGGAAAAACAGATTCTCCTCATCTCCATCCTAAATCTTCTCCCCTGAATCTTGAAACAATGTCCCCAAGTTCTAGTCTCACTGACCAATGGAAACAACTTTCCTACTTCTATCTTATCTATCCCTTTCAAAATTTTGTATGTTTCTATAAGATCCCCTCTCATTCTTCTGAATTCCAGAGAGTATAGTCCCAGGCAACTCAATCTCTCCTCATAGGTTAAACCCTTCATCCCTGGAATCAACCTGGTGAACCTCCTCTGCACTACCTCCAAAGTCAGTATATCCTTCCTCAAGTATGGAGACCAGAACTGCACACAGTACTCCAGGTGCGGCCTCACCAGTACCCTGTATAGTTTCAGTATGAGCTCCCTGCTCTTGAATTCAATCCCTTTAGCAATGAAGGCCAACATTCTGTTTGTCGTCTTAATAACCTGTTGTACCTGCAAACCAACATTTTGCGATTCATGAACAAGCACTCCCAAGTCCCTCTGCACAACAGCATGCTGCAATCTTTCACCATTTAAATAATCTGCTCTTCTATTATTCCCTCCAAAGTGGATGATCTCGCATTTACCAATGTTGTATTCCATCTGCCAGACCATGGCCCACTCACTTAACCTATCTCTATCCCTCTGCAGGCTCTCCACATCCTCTGTACAATTTGCTTTTCCACTCAGTTTAGTGTCATTAGCAAATTTTGCTACGCTACACTCAGTCCCCTCTTCCAAATCATCAATGTAAATGGTAAACAGCTGTGGGCACAGCACTGACTCCTGCAGCACCCCACTCACCACAGACTGCCAACCAGAGAAACACCCACTTATACCAACTCTCTGCCTTCTATTGGTTAACCAATCCACTATCCATGCCAATACACATCCTCTAACTCCATGCATCCATATCTTATTTATAAGTCTCTTGTGCGGCACCTTATCGAACGCCTTCTGGAAATCCAAGTATATGACATCCACCTGTTCCCTTCTATCCACTGCACTCATTATATCCTCAAAGAACTCCAATAAGTTTGTCAAACAGGACCTGCCCTTTCTGAATCCATGCTGCGTCTGTCTAATAGAACCACTCCTCTCTAAATGTTTCACTATTTCTTCCTTAATGACAGTTTCAAGAATTTTCCCGACTACAGATGTTAAGCTAACTGGTGTATAGTTGCCTGTCTTTTGCCTACATCCATTTTTAAAAAGTAGCGTGACATTTGCTGTCTTCCAATCCGCTG
The DNA here is from genome assembly GCF_030028105.1 of Mobula birostris. Taxonomy (NCBI): domain Eukaryota; kingdom Metazoa; phylum Chordata; class Chondrichthyes; order Myliobatiformes; family Myliobatidae; genus Mobula; species Mobula birostris. The sequence goes on from NC_092370.1 coordinate 10,790,935, forward strand.
GTACCTGGCCAGAGTCTAGAGAATTTTGATAAATGATTACCAACGCGTCTGCTATAACCTCTGCCAATTCCCTCAGCACCCTGGGATGCATCCCATCAGGACCAGGGGACTTATCTACCTTCAGGCCGTCTAGTTTGCTCATCACTATCTCTTTAGTGATAGTGATTTTATCGAGGTCTTCACTTCCCATTTCGTCCATAACATCCTTCTTTGGTATATTAGATGTGTTCTCCACCGTGAAGATCGACACAAAATAGTCGTTCAGTGCCTCAGCCATTTCCTTATCACCGAATATCAATTTCCCCTTCTCGTCTTCCAAGGGACCTACATTGACTTCAGCCACCCTCTTCCACTTTATATATTTATAAAAACTTTTGCTATCTGTTTTTATATTTTGGATACTCACCACTCTCTGTGAAAAAACTTGCCCTGCACGTTTCCTTTGAAATTATTCCCTCTCACCTTAAATGCGTGCCCTCCCGTATTAGATATCAATACTGCATTTATATTAGGACAATGTGTTCAGTTCTGGTTGCCTCAGTATAGGAAGGATGTAGAAACTTTTAGAGAGGATGCAGAGGAGATTTACCAGGATGCTGCCTGGATTAGAGAGCGTGTCTAATGAAGATAGGTTGAAGTGAACTGCGACTTTTCTCGTTGGAGTGAAGGAGGAAGAGAGGTGACTTGATAGAGCTGTACAAGATGATAAGAGGCAGAGATTGAGTGGTCAGCCAGAGACTTTTTCCCAGGGTGGAAATGGCTAATACAAGTGGGTATATTTTTAAGTTGATTGGAGGAAAGTATTGGGGTGTGATGTTAGAGGTAAGTTCTTTACACAGAGTGGTGAGTGTGTGGGGTATCCTGCCAGCGGTGGTGATAGAGGCAAATTCATTAGGGGTATTTAAAAAAATTCTGAGATAGACACATGAATGACAGAAAAGTGGAGGGATGGATTAGATTGATCTCAGAGTAGGTTAAAGGATCAGCACAACACAATGGGCTGAATGGCCTGTACTGTGCTGCAGTGTTGTATGTTCTACACAATATTAGGCATTACTACTAACACTGTGCTCACACACAAAGAAGAATTTAATCTAATTTTGTATTCTTATGGTAAAGTGTTTTTACATGATGTGTTGCCTTACACCAATTTGAGCTGCTTTTACCACACCGTTAACATCAGCAGACATCCCACCTCTCCCAGAAGTTCCGAGAGTCTCCTACATATTAATAGTGGCTCCCTGATGCCAGCAAATTATATAAAATGTCCTGGAAATCAATTTTTTTTGAGAGAAAGCGAGCGAAAGAGTGAGTGCACGTGCGAGAGGCCGCGAGAGAGAGTGCCCACGACAGTGAGAGAGTGAGTGTGTGAGAGAAAAAAAAACGCACGCACGCCATGGCAGAGTGTTCCAAAAAAAGAAAATATAAAATGTACGTCACCCCAGACTACACTAAAGTGTACCCCTGCCTAATAGAGGTCAAAAATAATGACAGTGTTGCTCGCTGCACTGTTTGCAACAGTGACTTTTCTATTGCCCATGGTGGGTTAAGACTGTAAAAGACATGTTGAGGTGAGTTTAACAGGTATCATTCGTTCATTAGCATAGCTAACGTTATTTAAACTAGCTGGCTAGCTGCTAAGGAGCTACTCTATTGCAAACATCCCACCTCTCCCGGAAGTTCCGGGAGTCTCCCGCAAGTTGATGGTGCTACCTCCCTGAAATGAGTTTTTGCAGGGTGGGATGTCTGCATTAGCAGATACTTGTGGATGTTCATGGGGATGCTCCACTGGCCTGGGAGGCTCCAGCTACAGCCCATCCTGTAGGAATTCCTAGCCTGGGCTCCACAGACGCCTCAGCGGTTGACATTGGTCCCTAGCAGAAGAAAGACTGGGAGGCCCTGCTCAATGCAGCAAATGGTAAAGAAGTGTAACGTTGCAACTGAGAGAGAACAGAGCAATGTTGCCATCCTGAGGGGGGGAGAGGCAGGGTGATGTTCCTACTGCTGCAAGGGTGAAGGATATACAAGGTGTGGATGAGATTCCTGTGCCATGAACCCCCAACCCTGTGGACCGCAGGGTACCCAACCTGGGGTCCGCAGACACCTTGCTTAATGGTATTGGTCCATGGCATAGACATGGTTGGGAACCCCGGACCCAGAAGGTTTATTATAAGAAAATTATAAGAACGCTTTCAGTGAATTTTGAGAGTTCCAATTTCACCATCTGTTACCATACACCACAAAAGACAGATATGACAAAGATGGCTGTGGAGACCACATCATTGGGTATATTTAAAGCAAAGGGTGATAGGTTCTTGATTAGTAAGTCTGTCATAGGGAAAAGACAGGAGAATGGGGTTGAGAGGGATAATAAATCAGCCTTGATGGATTGACTGATGGAATGGGCCAAATGGCCTAATTCTGCTCCTATGTCTTATATGAAGTCCTACAACTAAGGCAGATGAAGAGGTTAGCAATACACATCAAAGTTGCTGGTGAATGCAGCAGGCCAGACAGCATCTCTAGGAAGAGGTGCAGTCGACGTTTTGGGCCGAGACCTGCGTTCACTAGCAACTTCGATGTGTGTTGCTTGAATTTCCAGCATCTGCAGAACTCCTCGTGCTTAAGATGAAGAGGTTAGCTTTATTTCTCACGTAAACTTTGAAACATCAAAACATACAGTGAAATATGTTGTTTTGTGTCAATGACCGTAACTATCCGAGGATATGCAGGCCGACAGTGCGCAGCATTTATTTATTTATCTATTTGTTTGATGAGATACAGTGTGGAACAAGCCACTCCAGCCCTTCGAGCCACACCGCTCAGAGATCACCCGATTTAATCTGAGCTTTATCATATAATGACCAATTAACCTACCAAGCGGTACGTCTTTGGACTGTGGGAGAAAACTGGAGCACGGGGAGAACGTACAAACTCCTTACAGGTAGCGGAGGGAATTGAACCTGGGTTGCCTGTACTGTAAAGTGTTGCACTGACCACTATACTACCAGGACCCCGGAATGGAGAGAACTGGGAATATGATATGGCTGCTTTCATACGTACATATTTGAAATCAGGGCAGGTCTGGTAACTCCACATTCCATGATGAGCGTCTTCGGGCAGGGGATGTACTGTAGAAGAGAAGGTAACATTTTAATATCCGTTTTGGAACCTATTACTGCAATAAAGAGGCGAGATAGTCCAGTAGCTTTTCAACTGAGGCCTCCCAGAATTGGATAGGAAATAGATGTTCGGCAAGATAGGCTAATATTACCTGGCATCAGCTTAGTGTGAGAGCTTAGAGGGCGGAATTTCTAAAATTCACCCAGAAGATATTTTTGAGCTAGTTTATAAATAGTCTGGAAGTATTCGAATGCAGATTCATTTATTTCTCACATGTTCATTGAAGCAGCAGCAGTCTGCAAGTGTCACCCTCGCACCTTCTGGTGCCAACACAGCATGCCCACAGCGCTCAGTAGAACAACACAAGCAGTCACAATAACAACAGAACAAGCGGAACCAAACAACAACAGCAAAGCAAGCCCCTTTCCTTCCTCCCACCCACCCACACACCGTCCTCCAGTGCCAGGACTGGCCACCTCTCCAGCCCCCGGAGGACTCGCAGACAACAGGTCTCTGACTTCCCCCATAGACTTAGACCATAAGACATAGGAGCAGAATTAGGCCATTCAGCCCATCAATTCCACTCCGCCATCTCATGGCTGATCCCAGATCCTATTTAACCCCATATGCCTGCCCTCTCACCGTGTCCCCTGATGCCCCGACTACTCAGGAACCTATAAAACTTCCGTTTTGAATATACCCACAGACTCGACCTCCACTGCAGTCTGTGGCAGAGCATTCTACAGATTCACCACTCATTGGCTAAAAAAAAATCCTCCTTACTTCTGTTCTAAAGGGTCACTCCTCAATTTTGAGGCTGTGCCCTCTAGTTCTGGATACTCCCACCAGAGGCAATATCCTCTCCACACCCACCCTATCTAGTCCTTTCAACATTCGATAGGTTTCAATAAGATCCACTCACGCTCTTCGCAATTTCAATGAGTACAGGCCCAAAGCTACCAAACACTCCTCATATGTTAACCCCTTCATTCCTGGAATCATCCTCGTGAACCACCTCTGGACTCTCTCCAATAACAACACATCCTTTCTGAGATAACTGTTGACAATACTCCAGCCTGACTGGTGTCTTCTAAGGCTTCAGCATTATCTCCTTGTTTTTATATTCTACTTCCCTTGAAATACAAACATTTCTAAATGCAAACATTGCATTTGCCTTCTTTACCACAGACTCAACCTGTGGATTAACCTTCAGTGTGTCTTGCACAAGGACTCCCAAGTCCCTTTGCACCTCTAATGTTTGAATTTTCTCCCCATTTGGATAATATTCTGCACTATTGTTCCTTTCACCAAAATGCATTATCATACATTTCCCAAAACTATTGCAGACTCACAGACTAAGGGCCCCTGATGTTTCTGTCTTTACCAGCACGCCGGCAGGCTGACGTTGCACCCACCTCTCTCTGTGTAAAGAAACTTACCTCTGATGTGCTGCCTATACTTCCCTCCAATCTCCTTAAAATTATGTCCCCTAGTAATGTACAGAAGATGGCTGGATTCAGTAGAACCATTGTTTCTTCCTTGCTGTCACCTTACTGTGGATGTAATTCATGTTTATGCTTAAGATGGCAACATTAATCATCAAAGATCCTCACTACCTGGGCCTTGCCATCTTCTCCTAGCTACCACCAGGCAGGAGGTATGGAAGCTTGAATTCACACAAGCATCAGGTTCAAAACCAGCTACTTCCCTTCCTCATACTGTCAGTCATGCAAGTCCCGGGTGGAGACTCAGGACTTGCATGACCATTGCACTCAGCTGTAGAAGGAAGTTGTGATTTTTCATGATTTCTATTAATGACCTGGATGTGGGGGTAGAAGGGTGGGGTTGGCAAGTTTGCAGACGACACAAAGGTTGGTGGTGTTGTGGATAGTGTAGAGGATTGTCGAAGATTGCAGAGAGACATTGATAGCATGCAGAAGTGGGCTGAGAAGTGGCAGATGGAGTTCAACCCGGAGAAGTGTGAGGTGGTACCCTTTGGAAGGACAAACTCCAAGGCAGAGTACAAAGTAAATGGCAGGATACTTGGTAGTGTGGAGGAGCAGAGGGATCTGGGGGTACCTGTCCACAGATCCCTGAAAGTTGCCTCACAGGTGGATAGGGTAGTTAAGAAAGCTTATGGGGTGTTAGCTTTCATAAGTCGAGGGATAGAGTTTAAGAGTTGCAATGTAATGATGCAGCTCTATAAAACTCTGGTTAGTCCACACTTGGAGTACTGTGTCCAGTTCTGGTCACCTCACTATAGGAAGGATGTGGAAGCATTGGAAAGAGTACAGAGGAGATTTACCTGGATGCTGCCTGGTTTAGAGGGTATGCATTATAATTGGAGATTAAGGGAGCTAGGGCTTTACTCTTTGGAGAGAAGGAAGATGAGAGGAGACATGATAGAGGTGTACAAGATAATAAGAGGAATAGATAGAGTGGATAGCCAGCGCCTCTTCCCCAGGGCACCACTGCTCAATACAAGAGGACATGGCTTTAAGGTAAGGTGTAGGAAGTTCAAGGGGGATATTAGAGGAAGGTTCTTTACTCAGAGAGTGGTTGGTGTGTGGAATGCACTGCCTGAGTCAGTGGTGGAGGCAGATACACTAGTGAAGTTTAAGAGACTACTAGACAGGTATATGGAGGAATTTACTGTGGGGGCTTATATGGGAGGCAGGGTTTGAGGGTCGGCACAACATTGTGGGCCGAAGGGCCTGTACTGTGCTGTACTTTTCTATGTTCTATGAATCTTCATTGCGGTTTCTGTGACAATTTTGTTTTACCGATCAGGGTTATTATCCCTGAGCTGAACCCCCAAACCCGGAAAACTTGTGGACCTCTCTTAGTCTGGCCTCTACCCTTTGACCTGTTTGGCACGGGTGACCCTACCTAGAGTCAAAGCACAAAGCCCTGGCTTCAGCCACCATAGCTCTCTGGATCATTGAGGCACACAAGCCTCCAAACCCAATGACAAGGTTGTGGTAGTCCTGGAGGTTCAGCACATAAGCACATGAGATTCTCTGGAAATCCAGAGTGACACAGAGGAACTCAACAAGTCAGGCAGCATCAATGGAGGGGAATAAACAGTTGATATTTTTGGCTGAGACCCTTTATCAGGTCTTCCCTTTAGCCATTCATCCCTGAACCAAATAGCAAAACCCTAATCACCACCACACTTTAGCAACACTTTGCACTAAAATAGACTTCCCTTTTTGATATAATTGCGTTTTCTCTCTTCTAACAATTGTATATAATTTATGTTAATTTTTTTGTTGTGAGTGGTGCTGTGTTGATGGTGTGTGCTTGAGTTTCAGCTGCAAGTAAATTTTGTCTTGCACCTGTACTTGTGCGTATGACAATAAACTTGAGTTCAGAATCTGAATCAGGTTTATTATCAGTGATATACATTGTGAACTTTCTTGTCTCGTGATACCAGTACAGTGAAATGCATAAAATGTACCCTAAGTTGCGAAAGTAAATAGGTTACTATTTTTAAAAATTTACTCTACAATTTACTTACCTTTTGCAACTTAGAGTAAATTTTAAAAAATAGTAACCTATTTAATTTCGCAACTTCTTTACCACAGACTCAACCTGTGAATTAACCTTCAGTGTGTCTTGCACGTGGACTCCCAAGTCCCTTTGCACCTCTAATGTTTGAATTTTCTCCCCATTTGTGTAATATTCTGCACTATTGTTCCTTAAAATTTACTCTACTCTAGACGCCACCTCCTCTTGAAAATGTCCTTGATGGTGAAGAGAGTTGCACACATGATGGAGATGGCTGATAACCCTCCGCGTCTCTTGCAATCCTGTGCTTTAGATGCTGCACACCAGACATTGATGCTCTCCGAAGCAGATCTGTAGAAATTTGTTAGGATGTCTGGTGACATAACAAATCTCCTGATCCAGTTTGATTAAGATGAGGATTAACAAAGTATACAAGACATACAGAGTAAGGGTGATCTTGATTGGTTAACGATCCTTGTGCTGGTGCTTTGGTTTACAGAATTGCTACTTGGGAATTGGAAGGTATTGATATTGCATCACTATTATATGATTGGCAATTTGGCATGGATGCCCTCTGCTTTATGATAAATGGGAACTTCTGCCAACCAATGATACATGGCAAGAACAATAAATCATAATAATAAGACCATAATATGATAAGGTATAAGAGCAGAATTAGGCCATTTGGCACATCTGATGGCCAATTTCATCATGGCTGATCCAATTTTCCTCTCAGCCCCTGTCTCCTGCCTTCTCCCCATATCCATTCATGCCCTGACCATTCTAGAATCTATCAGCCTCTGCCTTAAATACTGTATACAAAAACACGTGGCCTCCACAGCTGCCTATGACAAAGAATTCCACAGATTCACTACCCTGTGGCTAAAGAAATTCCTGTTCATCTCTGTTCTAAAAGGATGACCCACTGTTCTAAAGCTGTGAAATGCATAATATGCATTTTTGTATCGTATATAATAAAGTAAATGTCACAAAGCTACTTTAAATATTTCAAACAAGAAGCATTGAAAGCCCCAGAAAGAGTGGACATGGACAGGATGTTTCCAATAGTGGAGGAGTCTCGGACCAGATGGTGCAGCCTCAGAATAGACAGACCTCCGCTTAGAACAGAGGTGAGGAGGAATTTCTTTAGCCAGAGAGTGGTGGATCTGTGGAATTCATTGCCGCAGACGGCCGTGGAGGCCAAATCATTGGGTAAATTTAAAGCAGAGGTTGATAGGTTTTTGATTAGTGAGGGCATCAGAGGTTACGGGGAGAGAGCCAGAAAACAGAGTTCAGAGGGGAAAAGAAGCCATGAATCAGAATCAGGTTTATTATCACAGACGTACTGTACGTTGTGAAAATCGTTGCTTTGCAGCAGCAGTACTGAGCAATACATAAAAATTACTGTAATTTACAATAAGAAATATATTTTTTAAAATAACTAGTGCAAAAGAGAGCAAAATTTGAAGTAATATTCATTGGATTCCATGGTCTGTTCATAAATCTGATGGCAGAAGGGAAGAAGCTATTCCTAACATGTTGAGGGAGTGTCTTCAGGCTCCTGTACCTCCTCACTGATGGTAGTAATGAGACGGGGGCATGTTCTTTGTGGTGATGGTCCTTAATGATGGATGCCTCCTTCCTGAGGCCTGACCTTTTGAAGATGTACTCGGTGGTGGGGAGCCTAGTGCCCATGAAGGATCTGGGTGAGTTTACAACCCTGGATCCTGCTCCCTGGCAGCTCCACGCCTGATGGTATGGAGTGGCCTAATTCTGTTCCTATGTCTTACGGTCTTATCCTATCTCAATGTGGGCAGAAAAATGGATAACCTGCAATAGGAGAGCACCCTTTGAAAGGACTTGGACTGAATTTTTTGACCTACTCTGAACCACTGATAACATCCATTGGTTGCAAGACCCCACCACCCACGTCATGCTCTGTTCTCACTGCTTCTATCAGGAAGGAGGTACAGGAACCTCAGGACTCACACCACCGGATTCAGGAACAGTTACTACCCTTCAAGCATCAGGCTCCTGAACCCGAGGGAATAACTTCACTCAATTTCACTGAAATGTTCCCACAACCTATGGAGTCACATTCTTCTCATGTTCTCGATATTTTGTTGTGTATTGATTTATTTTTATTTCTTTTCTATTTGCACAGTTTGTTGTCTTTTGCACATTGGTTGCTTGTCCATTGTGCTGGTTGTGGTCTTTCATCGATTCTATTGTAGTTCTTTTTACTGAGTATGCCTTCATGAAAACCAAACTCAGGGATGTATATGGTGACATATATGTACTTTGATAATAAATTCACTTTGAACTTTAGACTTTGACGTAAATAACCAGCTATTTTGCATTCCATCATTATTATTTTCAGCGTTCTATCAAATAAAATATAATTTATTTGGAATGTGACCTCGGGAAAGTTACATTCCATTTGTCTTAATGGTAATGTGATACAACAAACTTCATAAAACCATGCTACATACTGAGGTGATATTTCACAAAAGGACCAACAATAGGATCAGTGGTGAGTGTTGGTTCCTGTATTAGGTAGTGCTAAGGCCTGAGGCCTATGCCACACCTGCTAAATGCAGAGATCAGTTTAATCGCCAAAGAAGCTCAAACCACATGCAAATATGAGGTGATGATTATCTAAACATGCAGTAGATTTTCCAAAGGCTAATCGTAGACATAAAGCTGATTAAGATGATGCTAGTGTGTTTTGCACAGGGAACTTCTTGTACTTCATATTTTCATTTTTCTGTTACGCCGTGGTGTTTAGGGCAGCAATGAAGGTCCTCCAATCTCTGTCTGTCCATACTGTCACACACAGATATAAAAGGATACTTCATTACTGTTTCCATAACAGTTTTTTTTAAAAGAGTCAGGGTTGTTAGTCCTGAGCTGAACCCTTGAACTTGGAGGACTGGCGGCCCGCTCTTAGTCTGCCCTCTAACCTTTGACCTGTTTGGCATGGGTGACCCTACAAAAACCCAAAGGCACAAGGCCCTGACTCCAGCCAACATAGCTCTCCGGGCCATTGAGGCACGCAAGCCTCCAAACCCTACGACAAGGTTGTGATCCTCTTGGAGGCTACTTCATATATTTCTTCTGAAACACTATTGCTTCAATCTGCAGCTTGCAATCTCTATTTATGAAATGTATTTTTGATGTATTATTATTCCGTTTTTGTATTTACACAAGGTGGTGTCTTCTGCATATTGGTTGTTTGTCCATCTTTGTGTTTCTTTCATTGAATCTATCGTGTTTATTTGTTGTACTGTGCACTCCTGCAAGAACATGAATCTCAGGGTAGCATACGGTGACCCACACATACCCTGATAATAAGTGTACTTTAACTTTGAAGGCCGACGAATCTTCGTCTGTTCAATTTGTTATTGATCTTCAGCTGCAGGTGTTTGCATTGCAGTTTTTGCTGCGTCTTACTGCTACTGTTGAATAGAAAACATGGAAAATTCTTCGACCTTTTTGACACAGGTCTTCATCTGTCAGAACCATTATCATTCTCTTATATGAACAGTTAGCACCATTTCAACATTCAGGGTCCTGGCCATCATTATTTCGAAGACTTCATGTGGGAGAAATATGCCTGCTTAATTAACAAAAGGCACAGTAGAAGATGTACTTCTTGGGGGAGCTGGCAAAATTCCACATTCCCCTGAACATACTGATGCAATTCTGCATCACTGATGTTTGGTACATCACCCTCTCGCAATGTACAAAAACTACAGCAAACTGCAAACAACAGGAATTCTGCAGATGCTGGAAATTCAAGCAACACACATCAAAGTTGCTGGTGAATGCAGCAGGCCAGGCAGCATCTCTAGGAAGAGGTACAGTCGACGTTTCAGGCCGAGACCCTTCGTCAGGACTAACTGAAGGAAGAGTTAGTAAGAGATTTTACTTCAGTTAGTCCTGACGAAGGGTCTCGGCCTGTAATGTCGACTGTACCTCTTCCTAGAGATGCTGCCTGGCCTGCTGCGTTCACCAGCAACTTTGATGTGTGTTGCTAGAAAACTGCAAGGTCGGTAGAAAAGGTCATCGGCTGCAGTCTACCATTACTGTAGGACTTGTATGTGGCCAGAACAAAGAAGCCAACAGGAAAAATTACGGACTCTCCACACCCTGCAAACTTCAGGAAGGGCAAGTTCACACACAGTTGTCATTGAGGGATCGGCAGTGGAAGTAGTGAACAGTTTCAGTTTTCCTGGTGTCAACATCTCTGAAGATAACTACTGGACCCAAAATATCAATGCAATTACAAAGAAGGCATGGCAGGGGCTATACTTCACTAGGAGTTTGATGAGATGTAGTTTGTCACCAAAAACTCCGGCAAATTTCTACAGATGCGGGGTGGAGCCGCATCAATATCTGGTATGGAGGAGCCAATGCACAAGAGGGGAAACTCAGCTAATTCCATCATAGGTGCTAACCTTCCCAGCATTGAGGACAGCTTCAAAAGGCGATGCCTCAAAAGGGCGTCATCCATCATAAGGACCCCCATCGCCCAGGACATGCCCTCTTCTCATTGCTACCATCAGGGAGAAGATACGGGAGCCTGAAGACACACACTACGTGATTTAGAAACAGCATCTTCCCCTCGTCCATCAGATTTTTGAACAGGCAATGAACCCATGAACATTACCTCTCTTTTTGCACTGTTTATTTAATTCAATTTACATAAGTACAAAAACTAGATTTGGGTGCAGTGTAAAGGGTGTCAGGGACAAGAGTTCCTAAGTTGCATTGAGGAGAACATTCAGTTTCAGATTCACTTACTTATCAGATGTACATGGAAACAAACAGTGAGATGCATCGTTTCCATTGGCAACCGACACAACCTAAGGGCAGCCTGCAAAGATCGCTACACATTCTGGTGCCAACGTAGCACAGGTGCAGCAGGTTATCAAGAAGGCAAATGGAATGCTGGCCTTCATTGCTAGAGGGATTGAATTTAAGAGCAGGGTGGTTATGCTGCAACTGTACAGGGGACTGGTGAGACCGCACCTGGAGTACTGTGTGCAGTTCTGGTCTTCTTACTTGGGGAAGGATATACTGGCTTTGGAGGTGGTACAAAGGAAGTTCACCAGGTTGATTCCAGAGATGAGGGGGTTAGACTATGAGGAGAGATTGAGTTGCCTGGCTCTGTACTCACTGGAATTCAGAATGAGAGATCTTATAGAAGCATATAAAATTATGGAAGGCGTAGATAAGGTAGAGGCAGGAAAGTTGTTTCCACTGGTAGGTGAGACTAGAACTAGGGGACATAGCCTCAGGATTCAGGGGAGTAGATTTAGAACAGAAATGAGGAGGAGCTGCTTTTCCTAGAGAATGGTGAATCTGTGGAATACTCTGGCCAATGAAGCAGTGGAGGCTACCTCAGTAAGTATATTTAAGACAAGGCTGGATAGATTTTTGCATAGTAGGGGAATTAAGGGTTAAGGGGAAAAGGCAGGTAGGTGGAGATGAGTGCATGATCAGATCAGCCATGATCTTATTGAATGGCGGAGCAGGCTTGACAGGCCAGATGGCCGACTCCTGCTCCTATTTCTTATGTTACTCTCTTCCCATCCGGTAGGCGCTACAGGAGCCTCCGTTCCCACACCAGCAGGCACAGGAAGAGCTTCTTCTCTGAGGCTGTGACACTGCTGAACCTCTCATCACAGCGCTAAGCAGTATTGCATCAGTATTGTACTGTCTCAGTACCTTTATACTTGTGTGCTGTAGTACTTATTTTATTCAGTTATTGTGTAAATAACACTATTCTTTGCATTTCTGGTCAGATGCTAAATGCATTTCTTTGGCTTTGTATCTGTACTCGGCACAATGACAATGAAGTTGAATCTAATCTAATGTTTTATAGCGTGCCCAAAATGTTTAGCAGAACAACACAAACAACAGCAGCGTCTCCACCCTTCCCACCCACCCATCGAGTGCCACACGCAGACAAGTCGTCCAGCCTCCAGTGGACAGTGTGTAGGAAGTTCAACAAGGAAGATGGGATGGGATTGGTGTCAGTGGAAGGGGCTGCATGGGTGACGGGATGGGAATGGCTTGAGAAAATACTAGAATAAGTATTGAAGAATGGGAGAGCATATTTGTAGCAGTGATCGTAGTTCAGTTACATATAGCATAGTTATAGAAAAGTAGGCTGATAAGAATAAGGATCTAAAACTTGAGGCCCCTTGTTGGTTGTGGTTGACCATGGACATTGTGTCTCAGAGGATATGTGATACGCAAGTCAGTATGTACATAGACCATATAGAACATAGAATAGTACAGCGCAGTACAAGCCCTTCGGCCCACAATGTTGTGCCGACCCTCAAACCCTGCCTCCCAAATAAGCCCCCACCTTAAATTCCTCCATATACCTGTCTAGTAGTCTCTTAAACTTCACTAGTGTATCTGCCTCCTCCACTGACTCAGGCAGTGCATTCCACGCACCAACCACTCTCTGAGTAAAAAACCTTCCTCTAATATCCCCCTTGAACTTCCCACCCCTTACCATAAAGCCATGTCCTCTTGTATTGAGCAGTGGTGCCCTGGGGAAGAGGCGCTGGCTATCCACTCTATCTATTCCTCTTATTATCTTGTACACCTCTATTATGTCTCCCCTCATCCTCCTTCTCTCCAAAGAGTAAAGCCCTAGCTCCCTTAATCTCTGATCATAATGCATACTCTCTAAACCAGGCAGCATCCTGGTAAATCTCCTCTGTACCCTTTCCAATGCTTCCACATCCTTCCTATAGTGAGGCGACCAGAACTGGACACAGTACTCCAAGTGTGGCCTAACCAGAGTTTTATAGAGCTGCATCATTACATCGCGACTCTTAAACTCTATCCCTCGACTTATGAAAGCTAACACCCCATAAGCTTTCTTAACTACCCTATCCACCTGTGAGGCAACTTTCAGGGATCTGTGGACATGTACCCCCAGATCCCTCTGCTCCTCCACATCCTGCCATTTACTTTGTACTCTGCCTTGGAGTTTGTCCTTCCAAAGAGTACCACCTCACACTTCTCCGGGTTGAACTCCATCTGCCACTTCTCAGCCCACTTCTGCATCCTATCAATGTCTCTCTGCAATCTTCGACAATCCTCTACACTACCTACAACACCACCAACCTTTGTGTCGTCTGCAAACTTGCCAACCCCACCCTTCTATATGTAGGCCAGGGCAATACGATATGCAAATCAAGCTGATCTCCATGGAGCTGATAAATCTCCAGATTAAATGATTAAAATAATATTGTTATCATATTATCATACCAGTTGCAAGAAAAAGCTTGTGAACTGTTTGCAATTACCTAGTTTTTTGCATTAATTACTCATAAAATGTGGTCTGATCTTCATCTAAATCACGATAATAGACAAGCATAATCTGCCTAAGCTATTAACACGCAAGCAATTGCGCTCTTCTCGTCAAAACTGAGTACACCATTTAAATAACCATTTAAATGTATGTGAACCTCTGGGGTAAAGCCTTCTACAAGAGCTATTTGGAATTAGGTGTTCCAGCCATTGAGATGAGATTAGAGGTGTGGGTTGTAGAGGTGCCCTGCACTATAAAAAAGACACACAAAGACAGAGTTCTGACAGAGCCTGCTCTTCTCAAGAAAAATCTTTCTATGTGCATGCCTCGATCAAAACAACTTCCAGAGGACCTTAGAAGGAGAATTGTAGAGATCATGAAGCTGGAAAAGTCTATTAAAGCATTTCTAAAGACCTGAATGTTCATCAGTCCACAGTAAAAAAAAGATCTACAAATGGAAGAAACTCAGTATTGTTGCTCCTCTCCCTAGGAGTGGCAGCCCTGCAAAGATCACACCAAGAGCATAACATGCAATGCTGAAGGAGGTGTAAAAGAACACAAGGGTAACAGCAAAAGGCTTGCAAAAATCTCTAGAACTTGTTAAAGTCTCTGTTCATGTGTCCACTGTAAGCAAAAAACACTGAACAGGAATGGTGTTCATGGAAGGACGCCACAGAGGAAACCACTGCTCTCCAAACGAAATATTGCTTCACATCTCAAGTTTGCAAAAGACCACCTGGATGTTCCACAACACTTCTGGGACAATGTTCCATGGACAAATGAGACAAAAATTTAACTTCTTAGCAGAAGTGCACATTGCTATGTTTGGAGGAAAAAGGGCAATGTTGCACCAACAGCAAAACCTCATCTAGCTGTGAAGCATAGTGGAAGGAGCATCATGGTCTGGGGCTGCTTTGCAGTCAGTGAGGGAACAATAAATTCAAATTTGTATCAAGACATTTCACAGGAGAATGTCAGGACAATGGTCCATCACCTGAAGTTTAATAGAAGTTTGATGATGCAACAAGACAATGATCCAAAACATAAGGGTAAATCAGCAGCAGAACAATTTAAGAAGAAAAACAAATTGTGTCTTGGAATGGCCACGTCAGAGGCCAGACCTTAATCCAACTGAGATTCAGTGGCATGACCTGAAAAGGGCTGTTCATGCAAGGTATCCTAAAAATATTGATGAACTGTAACAGTATTGTGTGGAGGAATGGTCTAAAATTCCTCCTCACCATTGTGCAAGTCTGATCAGCAGCTACAGGAAACATTTGGTGGAGGTCATTGCTGCTAAATGAAGTTCCACCAGTTATTAAATGAAAGGGTTCGCATACTTTTTCCAGCCTGGACCGTGAATGATTAAACAATGTGTTCAATCAAGACATGAGAAGTGCAATTGTTTGTGTGTTATTCATTTAGGCAGATTGTGTTTGTCTATTAATGTGACTTAGATGAAGATCAGACCACATTTTAGTCATAGTCATACTTCATTGATCCCGGGGGAAATTGGTTTTCGTTACAGTTGCACCATAAATAATAAATAGTAATAAAACCATAAATAGTTAAATAGTAATATGTAAATTATGCCAGGAAATTATGAAGTAAGTCCAGGACCAGCCTATTGGCTCAGGGTGTCTGACCCTCCAAGGGAGGAGTTGTAAAGTTTGATGGCCACAGGCAGGAATGACTTCCTATGACGCTCTGTGTTGCATCTCGGTGGAATGAGTCTCTGGCTGAATGTACTCCTGTGCCCACCCAGTACATTATGTAGTGGATGGGAGACATTGTCCAAGATGGCATGCAACTTGGACAGCATCCTCTTTTCAGACACCACCGTGAGAGAGTCCAGTTCCATCCCCACAACATCACTGGCCTTACGAATGAGTTTGTTGATTCTGTTGGTGTCTGCTACCCTCAGACTGCTGCCCCAGTACACAACAGCAAACATGATAGCACTAGCCACCACAGACTCATGAGTAATTAATGCAGAAAACCAGGTAATTGCAAAAGGTTCTCAAATTTTTTCTTGCAACAATATTTTATAGTAATTATGTTTAAGTCGATAAAGACCATGCCCCTTGATGCCTTCTGTTGGTTGGGGTTGACCACGGATGTTGTGTCCCAGCTGTCTATGTGATACGCAAGCCAGGCCAGTACAATATGGAGAGCAAGCTGTTGCCAGTATAACAGGCTCCCCCCTCCACGCAGCTGATGAATCCAAAGGAACAGTAGAGACCGATAGAATTCGGCGTCAGTTTGACAGGAGTTGCAGTGAGTATTGAACTCAACATGGGGCTGCCTAAGGAACATAAGAAATAGGAGCAGGAGTATGACATCTGGCCTGTCGAGTCTGCTCCACCAAGTAAGGAGACTAGAAATGCACGTAGTACTCCAGCTCTGGATTTTTCCTTGAGGTTTACTCGGGGTTATTTGGTGGTGGGGTGGAGATACACCTCTAGCAAAGGAGGTATAAGATCCTCTTTGCCTCTACTACCCTGCAGGTCGTCCTTGGGCAAGGTGTAGCCACTGCTTAGGCCCCCTCCCCCACACTGGTACGTATCACGTCCTGGTTATGCGACCACTGATGCCAGGCGGACAGTCTCTGAAGAATGGCTGGCATCACCCATCTTGTAAAGACACCGATCAGAAGGCAATGGCAAACCATGTCTGTAGAAGAATTTGCCAAGAACAAACATGGACATGGAAAGACTATGATTACCCACGTCGTACGACATGGCAGATAATGCTACTCTCAGAGCCTTCCCATTGAGTAGGCACAGCCCCAGGGCAGCGAAGAGCTGCCATCATCTTCTCCTAGGTGAGCTGCCAATCATACTGATGAGATTCATCTGCCCGAGGTAACACACACAGGATGCTGGAGGAACTCAGCAGGCCAGGTCAGCATCCACGGAGAAAAGTACAGTCGGCGTTTCGGGCCAAAACAAGTCCTGCCAAATCAGCTAATATTGTAGTCCTGTTTAAGAGGGAGGAAGGAATGAACCAAATAACCACAGGCCTGTTAATCAGTCTTCAGTGATAGGCAAACTATTGGAATATATTCCAAGGCATGGTATAAGCAATTTTTCAATCATTTTAATTCATTTTTCCTTTCTTTCAGTTCAGATTTCAAATCAGTAGACACATATAGAACATAGACACTACAGCACTGTGTGTATATCATCCACAGCTTTATTGTGTAAAGCTCTTCATCACACAATACTGTGCTGACCTTTTAAGCTAATCCAAGATCCATCTAACCCTTCCCTCCCACATAACCCTCCATTTTTCTATCATCCATGGGCCTATCTAAGAGATTCTTAAATTCCCTTAATTTATCTGCCTCTACTGACATCTCCAGCAACGTATTCCACACACCCGCCACCTTCTGCATAAAATACTTACCACTGACATCCCCTGTAGTGTGGGGATGTGGCTTATTGGCCAACCGAAAGCCGCTTCCATTGATTGGTCAGTTCAAAACTACACCCGCTCTTCCCATTGGTTGGCTTGCACGCCATGGCACCTAGTGTCCGGTTTCAACCACCATTGGTGGGGGGGAGGGGGGAGGTATAAAGAATAGCACATGCTGGAAGCTCTCTCTCTCTCTCTCTCTCTTATCCTTTTGTCCGCAGGGCATGCCTCACAGAACCTTTGGGAAGGTGTGCTCCACCTGGACTTTTTGCTAAGTATCTATTTGTTGAATATTTAGCTCTGTAGTTTATGTAACCTGGGGTAAATTAAATGTTTGGTTGAACATGTTACTGTTTGTAAATAAATGATTAATATGCTTATTCACAGTCAGTGTTTTCTGGCTCACTCACCAAACTCGTGAACTTGCTACCACAGTACATCCTCCCTATACTTACCTCCAGTCACCTTAAAACTATGCCCCTGACCATAATTCCTTAAAGGTAGGTAGGGTTGTAAAGAGGCCTTTCGGCACGTCGGTATTAATCAATCAGAGACTTGAGTGCAGGAGTTGGGATGTTATGTTGAAGTTGTATGAGGGTTCCATCTTCAGGAACCTCCGCCACCCAGGTCATGCTCCCTTCTTACTGCTGCCATCAGGAGTAAGGTACAGGAGCCTCAGAACTCTCACCACCAGGTTCAAGAACAGATATTACCCCTCTCCCATCAGTCTCTTAAACCAAAGGGGATAATTTCACTTGCCCCATGACAGAACTGTTCCTACAATCAATGGATGCACTTTCAAGGACTCTTCATCTCATGTTCTTAATATTTCTTGCTTTATTTATTATTATTATTAATATTTGTATTTACACGGTTTGTTGTCTTCTGTATTCTGGTTGAATGCTCAAGTTAGACAATCTTTCACCGATGTCTTTATGGTTATTAGTCTATAGATTTATTGAGTATGCCCACAAGAAAATAAATTTCAGGGTTGTACATGGTGACATACAGTGGCATGCAAATGTTTGGGCCCCCGGTCAAAATTTCTGTTGCTGTGAATAGCTAAGTGAGTAAAAGATGAACTGATTTCCAAAAGGCATCAAGTTAAAGATGACACATTTCTTTAATATTTTAAACAAGAAAACTTTTTTATTTCCATCTTTTACAGTTTCAAAGTAACAAAAAAGGAAAAGGACCCAAAGCAAAAGTTTGGGCACCCTGCATGGCAGTACTTAGTAACACCCCCTTTGGCAAGTATCACAGCTTGTAAATGCTTTTTGTAGCCAACGAAGAGTCTTTCAATTCTTGTTTGGGGGATTTTCGCCCATTCTTCCTTGCAAAAGGCTTCTAGTTCTGTGAGATTCTTGGGCCATCTTGCATGCACTGCACTTTTGAGGTCTATCCACAGATTCTTGATGATGTTTAGGTCAGGGGATTGTGAGGGCCATGGCAAAACCTTCAGCTTGTGCCTCTTGAGGTAGTCCATTGTGGATTCTGAGGTGTGTTTAGGATCATTATCCTGTTGTAGAAGCCATCCTCTTTTCATCTTCGGCTTTTTTTTACAGACGGTGTGATGTTTGCTTCCAGAATTTGCTGGTATTTAATTGAATTAATTCTTCCCTCTATCAGTAAATGTTCCCCATGCCACTGGCTGCAACACAAGCCCAAAGCATGATCGATCCACCCCCGTGCTTAACAGTTGGAGAGGGGTTCTTTTCATGAAATTCTGCACCCTTTTTTCTCTAAACGTACCTTTGCTCATTGCAGCCAAAAAGTTCTATTCAAAAGGTTCAAAGGAACATCTAAACAAGCCTGATGCATTTTGGAAACAAGTCCTGTGGACCGATGAAGTTAAAATAGAACTTTTTGGCCATGTGTGTAGGTTGTGGAATCAGGTTTTGCCACGGCCCTGACCTAAACATCATCGAAAATCTGTGGATAGCCCTCAGAAGAGCAGTGCATGCAAGACAGCCCAAGAATCTCACGGAACTAGAAGCCCTTTGCAAGGAAGAATATGCGAAAATCCCCCAAACAGGAATTGAAAGACTCTTAGCTACTACAAAAAGCGTTTACAAGCTGTGATACTTGTCAAAGGGAGTGTTACTAAGTACTGCCATGCAGGGTGCCCAAACTTTTGCTTCTGGCCCTTTTCCTTTTTTGTTATTTTGAAACTGTAGAAGATGGAAATAAAAAAAGTTTTCTTGCTTAAAATATTAAAGAAATGTGTCATCTTTAACTTTATGTCTTTTGGAAATCAGTTCATCTTTTACTCGCTTAGCTATTCACAGTAACAGAAATTTTGACCAGGGGTGCCCAGACTTTTGCATACCACTGTGTATATGAGCAGTGATAATGAACTTATTTTGAACTTTGAAATGGTGGGGAAAAAAGAATGTGCAATCTTGGACTCTGAAGTAGACTGAAGAATAAAGATGTCATGATGAAACATTTATGAAATAAGTGCAGCCAAAATCAGAGTACTAATCCAGTTATGATCACCCTGTTATAGGACAGATGGAGAGGATTGCAGAAAAGATTTAAGAGAATGCTACGTGGATTAAAACGCATGACTTATATGGAGAGGTTGGTCATGCTAGATCTTTAGAATAAGCGGTGACCTCATAGGAATTCATAAAATCATGAGGGGCACGGATAAAGTTCAAGGTTCGAAGTACATTTATGATCGAAGTTTGTATACTATATACAAACTTGACATTCATCTTCTTTCAGGCAGCCACAGAACAAAGAAACCCTTTACAGAAAAAACATGCAACAAAGAAAGTCAGACACCCGAAGTGCAAAAAAAAATCGTGCAAAGAATAAAAAGTAAACAAATAACGCTGAGAATGTGAACCATGAAAGTGAGTCCACAGCCACGAAGCCAGTTCGTCACTGCAGTCGGCCCAAGAGCCCATTGATTGCCGGCCACAGCCGCAGTCACCCAACCTCAGTGGAAAAAGCCTGCTTGCATTTACCCTATCTGCTTCTTAAATTAGTAAAGGTTGCAAGTCAAACTGATTAATATATTCAAGATAATGAACCATAAAATATTATAATCAGAATCCAAATCAGTTTTATATTTACTGGCATATGTCGTAATGTTTAAATTTTGTTTTGCGATATCGGTGCTATGCGGTACATAAAAATTAACATTAATTACAATAAGAATATATAAAAAATAGTGCAAGAAGATCGAAATGGTGAGGTAATGAACATTCATGGACAGTTCAGAAATCTGTTGGTGGAGGGGAAGAAGCTGTCCCTGACCTGTTGAATGTGCGTTTTCAGGCTCCTGTACCACGTTGTGTGTGTTTTAGGAAAAACGCTGGAGGCTGGAGGCCTGAGGGCAGTCTTTCCTGAGGTTGCTGGTTTATCTCTGTATGTGATTGGGTGGAGGTAGGAAAGCGGCTCGTTAGGCTGTTGTTATTTTGCTGTTGTTGTTGCTTGTGTGGCTCTGCGGACATTGTCGGCGCTGAAATGTATGGTGACACTCGTGGGCTGCCCTAGCACATCCTCGTACAGTGTTGATTGCTGAAGCAAATCTCTCAATGTACACATGATAAATAAGTGAATCTGAGTCTGAATCTTGCACCTTACTGTTCACTGCTCTGCACTTCCCCTGTAGCTGTTACACTATATTCCGCATTGTTATTGTTTTACTGTACTGCAACGCACAATGTAATGGTCTGATCTGTATGAACAATATGCAATACAAGGTCTTCACTGTATCTCCATACATGGGGATCTTGTGTTCGGAAAATTCTGAGCATCTTTGAACTTAGGAGGCTTCTCTGAAGGATGTTCCATCAATGGCCTGAGCAGCTTAACTAGAAACTCACCTTCAAACAGTACAGCCAGCAGTATAACCATAGAAGCTCCAGAGAACATACTGTAGAACATGGAACATACAACACACAACACAGAACAAAGAACACTACAGTACTGGCCCTTCGGCCCACAATGTTGTGCCAGTTTTTGAGCGAACTCGAAGATCAATCTAACCCTTCCCTTCTCTATAGCACTCCATTTTTCTATCATCTGTGTGCCGAATGTTTCTACCTCTATCACCATTCCTGCCAGTGCATTCCACACTCTCACCACTCTCTGTGTGTTACAAAAAAACTACCTCCAACATAACCCTCATACTTTCCTGCTATCACCTGACTATTATTCCTTCTCATATTAGCCATTTCTGCCCTGGGGAAAAGTCCCCAGATGTCCACTCTGACTATGCCTCTTATAATCTTGTACACCTCTATCGCGTCACCTCTCATCCTGCTTCACTCCAAAGAGAAAAGCCCTAACTCACTCAACCTATCTTCGTAAGACATTGCCTATATAGTCCAGACAGCATTCTGGTAAAACTCCTCAGCACCCTTTCTAAAGCTTCCATGTCCTTCCTATAATGAGGCGACCAGACCTGAGCACAATATTCCAAGTGTGGTCTAGCCAGATTCCTGTTGTAACCTGCCACAACATCTTACACTATCCACAACTCCACCTGTCATCCGCAAACCTACACTTCCCCTGTAGCATCCATGGGATCTACTGTGGTCAAGGTATCAGAGATAGCGGAGAGGCAGAAGCATAGAAAACTCTGAACAGAAGAACAAGGATTTGATCACTGTTATCGGTGGGGTGGAAGCTAACGCTAGCCATTGAGTCTGTGGGTCACATATTAAACAGGGCTTAACACAGATCGTGAAATAACCAGCAGCATTGTGTTCATACTTGCTTAGTTATTATGCTGCCGGCATTTAGGGCAGCAATGAAGTTCCTCTATCTCTGTCTGTACTTGAACATCTTCTCTATCGTGCTCGAGGTGAGGTTCAGAGTTGTCTGTCACACTGTGGGCGGAAACCGGAGCACCCCGGAGGAAACCCGTGCACGTGCTTACGGAGCGTACAGACTCCTTACAGGCAGCGGTGGACAGAAATTGAACCGAGGTTGCTGGTACTGTGAACCACTGCACCAGTGTGCCGCCCCAGGTATCTACCTCTACCACCATTCCTGGCAGAGTGTTCACCACATTCACCACCCCGTGTAAACAAATTTACTTCTGACATTCCCCTACGCTTCCCTCCAATCGCCTTCAGATAACGTCCCCCCTCGTATTAGCCATTTCCACCCTGGGAACATCCACTCGAAACAGCCCTCACATCGTCTTGACAGTCCCCATAAAGTCAATCTCAATCAAGAGAGAGGTTAAGTTTAGGTTTCTGAATGTGCAGTACTCTCTTGATTGAGATTGACTTTATGGGGATTATCAAGATGATGTGAGGGCCGTTTCCAGGGTGTTTCCTGAATCTAAACTTAACCTCTCTCTTGATTGAGATTAACTTTCAAGATCTCTACAACTCACATTCTCAGTACTTACTTACTTGCTTGTCTGTTTCTTTGTTTATTTGCACTTTCACCTGGAGAAGGGGCAAAAGTGGGTTACTGACGCCTTAAAACCAGTTGCTTCGGGCAGATGGGGCTCATCAGCCGTGGTTGGCAGCTCATCTAGGAGAAGGAAAACTCTGACTCAAGCCTCCACTGCCTTGCGCTTATACCCACTCATGGGGAAGGCATCAGGAGTAAACCCTCAGGGAAAATCTGGAGCTGGAGTCCCCACGTTGAGTTCAACGCTGACTAGCATTGCTGGTACCAAACTGTATGGGTTTCCACCATTCCTTTGGGTTCACCAGATGTGTGGAGAGAGGCAAGTTTGTTACATGAGCAACAGCTTGCTCTCCATATCGTACTGCCCTGGCTTGCGTATCACATAGAAAACTAGGACGCAGCATTCGTGGTCGAGACCCTGACTGACAGAGGCCTCAAGTACAGTATTAGATTATTAGATTATGAGGACACGCAGTCCTCTTTTATTGTCATTTAGTAATGCATGCATTAAGAAATGATACAATGTTCCTCCAGTATGATATCACAGAAACACAAGACAGACCGAGACTGAAAAACTGACAAAAACCACATAATTATAACATATAGTTACAACAGTGCAAAGCAATACCATAATTTGATCAATAACAGACCATGGGCACTGTAAAAAAAAAGTCTCCAAGTCTCTCGGAAGTCCCATCATCTCACGCAGACGGTAGAAACAAGAAAAACTCTCCCTGCCATGAACCTCCAGCTCTGCAAACTTGCCGATGCCGCACCCTGGAAGCACCCGACCACAGCCGACTTTTGAGTCTGTCCAAAAACTTCGAGCCTCCGACCAGCCCTCTGACACCGAGCACCATCTCTGCCAAGTGCTTTGACCCCGACCCCGGCCGCCGAGCAATAGGCAAAGCTGAGGATTTGGGGCCTTCCCCTCCGGAGATTCTCGATCACACAGTAGCAGCAGCAGCGAAGTGGGCATTTCAGAACTTTCTCCAGATGTTCCTCCGTGCTTCTCACGTCCGTCTCTATCAAATCAGGATTGTGCACGGTCCCCCACTTAACAAATACAAATATCATTCCGGAGCGGCCGCGCACGCTGCGTCGTGCCACCATCTTGTCCTCCCCTCCAGTATTTGCACATATTGTCTTCTTTTACTTCAGTCAGTCAGTGGGTGCCGTCCCGAATCTGGGGTTGGTGGCTATGCACCTCCATCTTCTTTGATCTTGTGACAGCACCGAGTACAGCCTCTTCTCCAGTTTGTCCTCGCTGGCCGCCTTGTCACCGCCCACTGCTGCTCCCGCCGAACTCCAGCCTGAGGCCGTGTCGGCCTCCAGCCGCGGCCGCTTCTTCAAGCTCAGCCCTTCCTTAGGCGGAGGCCTTGGGCAGGTCCAGGGACACGGTGCAGTGCCCAAGTTCATCATGTCTCTTCTAACTCGGTGCATAGCATATGATTCATAGATACGTGGTGAGGCTTTAATCTCTTCCACAGAAGATGGCCGTTGGCTCACAAGGAGCTCATCCACCCTTTGTCAGGTCTTGTTTTTTTTCAGTCCTGCTGGGTGTCCTCACACCCTCCTCACCAGACTAAGTCCGGTGGGGGAGCCGGCCCAAGTCGCCGACCACTCAACCACGGCCCCCACCTGAGCGTCTGGGCGCCCGCCCCCCGCCGAATCTCTCCGAGATTCCCGCGCCCGACCGAAAACTCTTTTACATACAGATTGTTTTTTGCATAGTTTCTCATTGATTCTATTGTATTTCTTCGTTCTACTGTGAATGCCTGCAAGAAAATGGATCTTAGGGTGGTATATTGCAACACACACGTACTTCGATAATAAATTTACTTTGAACTTTGAGTCTCCCACTCTATGCTTAAGCCTGGGTGTGCTCCCATTATCATGGAATCATACAACAGTGAAGGAGGTGCTTTACTCAACCGTGCCAGGGATGTTTCTCTGGCAGAGATACCTGCCAATTCTCTCCATTCCTCCCTGTCATCGATGCATTCAAGTTCTACTTTCTCCTCGTGGATCTTTTTTGAAGTTACTGCTGAACGTGCTAACGTCACCTTGCCAGCAGTCCTGAATGACAGTACCCCTTTGTCTCCCTCTTGTTCTTTTGCCAATTGTCCTCGGTTCTACTATCCGATTAAGGATCTTACTATGATTGAACAGGCTGGTTTATTCTTTCAAAATTCTTCACAATTTAGATAACCTCTGTCAAATCTCGTCTGAGCCTTCTCTGCTGTAGGGAGGACACACCCACCTCTTTGAGTTTTGCCATTGAACAGAAGTCTCTCGTTCACAATAAATCTGTTTTGCACCCTCTCTGAGACCTTGATGTCCTTCCAAGAAGTGTGATGCTCAGAACAAAACAGGAATCTAGTCGAGTCCTAAACAGCATTTCGCATAACTTCCTTATTTTTGCCAAGAATCCAGAATGCTCTTTCTTCAGCAATCTTTTCAGTATTCCTTGTCAACTTCATAAAAAGCCCCAATTTGTATATTTCTGACTCCCAGTGAGCAGTTCTGGGCCCTTTTCAAAGAAAAGATGTGCTGGTATTGGAGAGGGTCCAGTGAAGTTTCACAAGAATGACTCCAGAAATGAAAGGGTTAACTTATGAGGAGCATTTGATGGCTCTGGGCCTGTATTCACTGGAGTTTAGAGGAATGAGAGGAGATCTCATTGAATCCTATCGAATATTGAAAGGCCTGGATAGATTGGATGTGGAGAGGATATTGTAGGTGAGTCTAGGACTAAGAGGACTGAGCCTCAGAATAGAGGGACATCCATTTTGAACAGGGATGAGGAGGAATTTTTTTACACAGAAGGTGGTGACTCTGTGGAATTCATTGCCACAGATGGCTGTGGAGTCCAAGTCATTGAGTATACTTAAAGCGGAGATTGATCGTTTCTTGATTAGTAAGGGCATCAAAGGTTACGGAGAGAAGGAAGGAGAAGGTGGTTGAGAGGGGATAGTAAATCAGCCGTAATGCAATGATGGAGCAGACTCAATGGGCCAAATCAACTAAAATTCTGCTCCTGTATCTTATGGTTTTGTGCTCTTATAGTTCAAGGTTGTTATAGCCAAGAGTACTAATGGAGATAAGTTCCCACTACCTATTAAATCCTCCCATCAGCATCTCAAATAGCCTCTGACAACCAATTCCAGCTCCTGACCTTCATGTGTAGCTAAACCACTGAGCCTGGCAGAACTGGTTCTACTGACTGGAGCAGGGACAAAGGTGGGTTACTGGTGGCTTAAAACCAGTCACTTTGGGCAGATGGGGCTAGTCAGCCATGGTTGGCAGCTCATGTACGAGAAGAAAAACTCTGATCTCAAACCTTCCGTCTATACCTACTCACGTGGAAGGTTTTGGGATTATACCCCCAGGGAAAAATCCAGAGTTGCATTTCTGAAAATCAGTCCTATGTTGAGTTCAACATTGACTGGCAACTCCTACAATGTCACTGGTGCCAGACTGTATCGGCCTCTGCCGTTCCTTTGGATTCATCAGCTGCAAGAAGAGAGGAAGATTGCTGCATGGGCAACAACTTGCTCTCCGTATTGTACCTCCCAGGCTAGTGTATCACATGGACAGCCGGGCACAAAATCCATGGTCGACCCCCCCAACCAACGGAGAGCCTCACATTACCTCAAGGGGTATGGTCTTATAGTCCTAAACATAAGAGATATGATAATATGATGATGAAAATAATCATATTATTTTAATTATTAATGCAACGCTCGCTTTGCCTAGTGGCATGATCTCGGGTGATAACCCCCTGCCTGGCCAAACCTTAGAACTCTCGTTTGGGTGAATGCTGTGCGATGTGTCCCCTGTTTCAAATCAGTACCTGTAATGACAAGCCGTGCACAGGATGCGGTTAAATAATTAAGATTTTATAACCCTTACTTGAACTATGGGATAAGTAGAGAACCAAAATATAAAATAAAAAGGTGCCGAATAATAATTAGACAGTTCATGCACAAATAACTTCTTGGAGCTCACACAGTATCCTCGGTCCACCATTTGATTTCCTCCGAACTCCACAGGTCCCGAGCCCCCGCTTGGGGTCCGCTCTGCTAGCCAGCTCACAGCATCTCTTCGTGTGCGTCTTCTCGCTTCATCCGCATGGCGCGTTCTGATCAACTCCTGTGCAAACAACAGCTTTCAGATACACAGGAAAGAATAACATCTGTCCCAATTGGTTCGCAAATGAATACAAGTCCCGTTATCGCTGATTATAACCCAAACATGCTGCTACAGAGAACCCTTTACCTTAGCGGTTAACATTACAGAGAAACCATTTTATTAGCCTTAGCAAGAAACATGAAAGAAGAACTCCTTACACTCAATGTACACTTGGTGGCCACTTTATTTGGTACCTAACCTACCTCAAAAAGTGGCCACTCAGTGTATGTTCATGGTTTTCTGCTGCTGTAGCCCATCCACTTCAAGATTGAATGTGTTCTGCGTTCAGAGATGCTTTTCTGCACATCAGCATTGTATCACATAGTTATTTGAGTTACTGTCACCTTCCTGTCAGCTTGAACCAGTCTGGCCATTCCCCTCTGCTCTGTCTCATTAACAAGCCGTTTTTGCCCACAGAACTGCCACTCAATACATGTTTTCTGTTTCTTGCTCCATTCTCTGATGTGTGTAAAAATTCGAGAAGATCACTAGTTTCTGAAATACTCAGATCTCCCCATCTGGCACCAACAATTATTTCATGGTCAAGGTCACTTAGATCACCTTGCTTCCCCATTCTGATGTTTGGTCAGAACAACAGCTGAGCCTCTTGACCATGTCCACATGCTTTTATGCATTGAGTTGCTGCCACATGATTGCCTGATTAAGAAAGGGAGCAGAGATAGACCAGGAAATTATAGACCAGTGAGTCTTACCTCAGTGGTTGGTAAGTTGATGGAGAAGATCCTGAGAGGCTGGATTTATGAATATTTGGAGAGGTATAATATGATTAGGAGTGGTCAGCATGGCTTTGTCAAGGACAGGTTGTGCCTTACGAGCCTGATTGAATTTTTTGAGGATGTGACTAAACACATCGATGAAGGAAGAGCAGTAGATGTAGTGTATATGGATTTCAGCAAGGCATTTGATAAGGTACCCCATGCAAGGCTTATTGAGAAAGTAAAGGGGCATCTAATCCAAGGAGACATTGCTTTGTGGATCCAGAACTGGCTTGCCCACAGAAGGCAAAGAGTGGTTGTAGACAGGTCATGTTCTGCAAGGAGGTCAGTTACCAGTGGGGTGCCTCAGGGATCTGTTCTAGGACCCTTACTCTTTGTGATTTTTATTAATGACCTGGATGAGGAAGTGGAGGGATGGGTTAGTAAGTTTGCTGATAACACAAAGGTTGGAGGTGTTGTGGATAGTGTGGAGAGCTGTCAGAGGTTACAGCGGGACATTGATAGAATGCAAAACTGGGTTGAGAAGTGGCAGATAGAGTTCAACCCAGATAAGTGTGAAGTGGTTAATTTTGGTAGGTCAAATATGATGGCAGAATATAGTATTAATGGTAAGACTCATGGCAGTGTGGAGGATCAGAGGGATCTTGGGGTCCGTGTCCATAGTACGCTCAAAGCAGCTGCACGGGTTGACTCTGTGGTTAAGAAGGCATACGGTGTATTGGCCGTCATCAATCGTGGAATTGAATTTAGGAGCCTAGAGGTAATGTTGCAGCTATATAGGACCCTGGTCAGACCCCACTTGGAGTACTGTGCTCAGTTCTGGTCGCCTCACTACAGGAAGGATGTGGAAGCCATAGAAAGGGTGCAGAGGAGATTTACAAGGATGTTGCCTGGATTGTGGAGCATGCCTTATGAGAATAAGTTGAGTGAACTCGGCCTTTTCTCCTTGGAGTGATGGAGGATGAAAGGTGACCTGATAGATGTGTATAAGATGATGAGAGGCATTGATCGTGTGGATAGTCAGAGGCTTTTTCCCAGGGCTGAAATGGTTGCCACAAGAGGACACAGGTTTAAGGTGCTGGGGAGTAGGTACAGAGGAGATGTTTTTAGATTAGGATAACACTCAGTCCTCTTTTATTGTCATTTAGAAATGATACAATGTTTCTCCAGAGTGATATCACAGAAAACAAGACAGACCAAAGACTAACACTGACAGAACCACATAATTATAACATATAGTTACAGCAGTGCAAAGCAATACCATAATTTGATAAAGAACAGACCACAGGTACAGTAAAAAAAAGTCTCAATGTCCCAAGTCGATTGACTCCCGAGTCCCCGATAACAGGCGGCAAAAGGGAGAAACTCCCTGCCATAAACCTCCAGGCACCGTCAACTTGCCGATGCCTTGGAAGCAGCCGACCCCTAATCTATCCGTCGGAAAACTCCGAGCTTCCAAGCAGCCTCTCCGATACAGCCTCCCAAGCGCCATCCTCTGCCGAGCGCCTTCGACCTCTCCCCGGCCACTGAAACACTCAAAGCTGAGGATTTCGGGGCCTTCAGCTCCGGAGATTCTGATTACCACACAGTAACAGCAGTAGCAAAGCAGTCATTTCAGAAGTTTTCCAGAGAGAAGTTTTTTACTCAGGGAGTGGTGAATGCGTGAAATGGGATGTCGGCAATGGTGGTGGAGGCGGAAACGATAGGGTCTTTTATGAGACATTTAGATAGGCACATGGAGCTTAGAAAAATAGAGGGTTATAGATAAGCCTAGTAATTTCCAAGGTAGGGACATGTTTGGCACAACTTTGTGGGCTGAAGGGCCTGTATTGTGCTGCAGGTTTTCTACGTTTCTATGTTTCTGTGATTAGATACAGTACTTGCATACCTGTATGGCCAGGTATACAGGTGTTCATAATACAGTGTCCAGTGAGTGTATATTGCAATATTCATCTTCCAATAAAAATGTGATATTTCTTATTTCAGTGTTGTATTCCTTTTGTCTGACTGTAATAGGTCTTTGTTCTCTCCATTTTTTACCACATCTTCCTCATCAGCCCATTGAATCCTTGGCATATTAAAAGACAACCCCTCCAGGTTTTATTTCCTGCTACTCTCCCCTTTCCCTGTGTTGTCTCTCTTCTAGTCCCATGAAGCTCCTCCTTAATCTCCATGCTAAACATTAGCCAATTTAACCCATGAATTTTGGGCTTTGGGGGAGATCACAGGAGAACCATAAGGCCACAGGGAGAACATGCAAACTCTACGTACCAGAGGTCAGAACTGGTCCTTGCTGAATGGAGCTGAGAGATGACAGCATCATCTGCTATGCCACTTTGCCCAACAACTACGGCCAAAAATCCAAATCCAAATCCAAATCTTTTTTTGATAGCATAAACAGCAGTGAACACCTTTCTACAAGACCTCAATGCTGGAGCTGGCAATAACACATCACAACCCCAAGATTTATTCAATGTCCTCCCTGGCTCAAGGTTCCCAAGTCTGTCTTGTGTTCCCCAAGTCCCTCTCAAGTTCGCCTTGTCCCTCTTGGGTCTCCCAGGTCCATCTTGAGTTCTCCAGGTCACACTCTAGTTCCTGAGATTTCTCTTAAATGTTCAGGTCTCCCTGGACAATCAGGTGCCAGCCAGTACTATAATGTGCTCTTGGGCTTGTGCAGGGAGCCAGAGAGCATTGGGCTCCAAGAGTACCTAAATTAGTTAATTGTTGTTTAATGAGAGTCAATAATTGTTTAAGAGTTCCTTGTGTTCTTCCTTGCGTGACTCACTCTTTGTAATGCGGTCTCCTGGTGCTTTCTGTTTAAACTTGTTAAGTTTATTTTGATGGGCTGATTAGCACTAATTAGGGGGTCCTAGTTTTGAGAATTTTACACCTTGCGCTGTCGCTTGGCTGAGCTACTGTTGTTCTGTTTGAATTCTGGTCACTGTCTCTATATTGAAGCCTGTTTTCCCTCCACACTTGGGTTTCAACACAACCGGTGCAGATCGTGACACCTAAAGCTGCTAATGCATTACCAGGCTCTCTCCTGCACTATTTCCCCATTAACTTTGATCTCGTGTTCTGAAGGAAGTAGCTGTGGAGATTGCGGAGGCATTAGCGATGATCTTTCAAAAGTCGATAGATTCTGGCATGGTTCCGGAGGACTGGAAGATTGCAAGTGTCACTCTGCTATTTAAGAAGGGGGCAAGGAAGCAAAAAGGAAATTATAGACCTGTTAGCTTGACATCGGTGGTTGGGAAGTTGTTGGAGTCGATCGTTAAGGATGAGGTTATGGAGTACCTGGAGGCATATGACAAGATAGGCAGAACTCAGCATGGATTCCTTAAAGGAAAATCCTGCCTGACAAACCTATTGCAATTTTTTGAGGAAACTACAAGTAGGCTAGACAAGGGAGATGCAGTGGATGTTGTATATTTGGATTTTCAGAAGGCCTTTGACAAGGTGCCACACATGATGCTACTTAACAAGATAACAGCCCATGGAATTATGGAAAAGTTACATACGTGGATAGAGCATTGGCTGATTGGCAGGAAACAGAGAGTGGGAATAAAGGGATCCTATTCTGGTTGGCTGCCGGTTACCAGTGGTGTTCCGCAGGGATCAGTGTTGGGGCCGCTTCTTTTTACATTGTACATCAACGATTTGGATTATGGAATAGATGGCTTTGTGGTTAAGTTTGCTGATGATACAAAAATAGGTGGAGGGGCCGGTAGTGCTGAGGAAACAGAGAGTCTGCAGAGAGACTTGGATAGATTGGAAGAATGGGCAGAGAAGTGGCAAATGAAATACAATGTTGGAAAGTGTATGGTTATGCACTTTGGTAGAAGAAATAAACGGGCAGACTATTATTTAAATGGGGAGAGAATTCAAAGTTCTGAGATGCAACGAGACTTGGGAGTCCTCATGCAGGATACCCTTAAGGTTAACCTCCAGGTTGAGTCGGTGGTGAAGAAGGCAAATGCGATGTTGGCATTCATTTCTAGAGGAATAGAGTATAGGAGCAGGGATGTGATGTTGAGGCTCTATAAGGCGCTGGTGAGACCTCACTTGGAGTACTGTGTGCAGTTTTGGGCTCCTTATTTAAGAAAGGATGTGCTGACGTTGGAGAGGGTTCAGAGAAGATTCACTAGAATGATTCCGGGAATGAGAGGGTTAACATATGAGGAACATTTGACCACTCTTGGTCTGTACTCTTTGGAGTTTAGAAGAATGAGAGGGGATCTCATAGAAACATTTTGAATGTTGAAAGGCATGGACAGAGTGGATGTGGCAAAGTTGTTTCCCATGATGGGGGAGTCTAGTACGAGAGGGCATGACTTAAGGATTGAAGGGCACCCATTCAGAACAGAAATGCAAAGAAATTTTTTTAGTCAGAGGGTGGTGAATCTATGGAATTTGTTGCCACGGGCAGCAGTGGAGGCCAAGTCATTGGGTGTATTTAAGGCAGAGATTGATAGGTATCTGAGTAGCCAGGGCACCAAAGGTTATGGTGAGAAGGTGGGGGAGTGGGACTAAATAGGAGAATGGATCAGCTCATGATAAAATGGCGGAGCAGACTCGATGGGCCGAATGGCCGACTTCTGCTCCTTTGTCTTATGGTCTTATGGTCAAATACAGCTGCAGCAGAGAAGTCTTGAAAGATTATAACAGTTATCTAAATCATGAAAGATTTCGATCTCATTTCTATAGTTCTTCAATTTCAACATTTTACTTTATGGTTCCTTTTGTATACTTTCATATATTAAAGTGAAAAATAGAAATTAAGCCATAATTAGCACACTCTTGCCCGCATAGAAGTACTCAGATATTTCCACTAGATATTTCTATTAGGTTTCAATTTCTATTTCCATTAGAAATTGAAACCTATTAAGTTCTTACAGGTTTGAGGGCGTTGAAGGAAGTGTGATATTTCCCTTGACGGAGGTGAATAAAAGCAGAATTAAATCTTGAAATGACCGCCGCCCATTCAGTTATGCAATGAGTAGAAGAAATTTCGATAATCAAAACGTAGTGAATCTTTGGAAATTTGTGAACCCTTCAGGTTTATGTAGACTGAACATAGAACATAGAATAGTACAGCAGAGTACAGGTCCTTCGGCCCACAATGTTATGCCGACCCTCAAACCCTGCCTCCCATTTAACCCCCCACCTTAAATTCCTCCATATACCTGTCTAGTAGTCTCTTAAACTTCACTAGTGTATCTGCCCCCACCACTGACTCAGGCAGTGCATTCCACGCACCAACCACTCTCTGAGTAAAGAACCTTCCTCTAATATCTCCCTTGAACTTCCCACACCTTACCTTAAAGCCATGTCCTCTTGTATTGAGCAGTGGTGCCCTGGGGAAGAGGCGCTGGCTATCCACTCGATCTATTCCTCTTATTATCTTGTACACCTCTATCATGTCTCCTCTCATCCTCCTCCTCTCCAAAGAGTAAAGCCCTAGCTCCCTTAATCTCTGATCATAATGCATACTCTCTAAACCAGGCAGTATCCTGGTAAATCTCCTCTGTACCCTTTCCAATGCTTCCACGTCCTTCCTATAGTGAGGCAACCAGAACTGGATACAGTACTCTAATTGTGGCCTAACCAGAGTTTTATAGAGCTGCATCATTACCCGTGACTCTTAAACTCTATCCCTCGACTTATGAAAGCTAACACCCCATAAGCTTTCTTAACTACCCTATATACCTTTGAGGCAACTTTCAGGGATCTGTGGACAGGTACCCCTAGATCCCTCTGCTCCTGCCATTTACTTTGTACTCTGCCTTGGAGTTTGTCCTTCCAAAGTGTACCACCTCACACTTCTCCAGGTTGAACTCCATCTGCCACTTCTCAGCCCACTTCTGCATCCTATCAATGTCTCTCTGCAATCCTCTACACTATCTACAAAACCACCAAACTTTGTGTCGTCTGTAAACTTGCCAACCCACCCCTCTACCCCCACATCCAGGTCATTAATAAAAATCACGAAAAGTAGAGGTCCCAGAACAGATCCTCCTTGTGGGGCACCACTGGTCACAATCCTCCAATCTGAATGTACACCCTCCACCACGACTCTCTGCCTTCTGCAGGCAAGCATTCTGAATCCACCTGGCCAAACTTACCTGGATCCCATGCCTTCTGACTTTCTGAATAAGCCTACCATGTGGAACCTTGTCAAATGCCTTAGTAAAATCCACTAGATCCAGTAGATCACATCCACTGCTCTACCCTCATCTATATGCCTGGTCACCTCCTCAAAGAACTCTATCAGGCTTGTTAGACACGATCTGCCCTTCACAAAGCCATGCTGACTGTCCCTGATCAGACCATGATTCTCTAAATGCCCAGAGATCCTATCTCTAAGAAACTTTTCCAACAGCTTTCTCACCACAGACGTAAGGCTCACTGGTCTATAATTACCCGGACTATCCCTATTACCTTTTTTGAACAAGGGGACAACATTCGCCTCCCTCCAATCCTCCGGTACCATTCCCGTGGATAACGAGGACATAAAGATCCTAGCCAGAGGCTCAGCAATCTCTTCCCTCGCCTCGTGGAGCAGCCTGGGGAATATTCCGTCAGGCCCCGGGAACTTATCCGTCCTAATATATTTTAACAACTCCAACACCTCCTCTCCCTTAATATCAACATGCTCCAGAACATCAACCTCACTCGTATTGTCCTCACCATCATCAAGTTCCCTCTCATTGGTGAATACCGAAGAGAAGTATTCATTGAGGTCCTCGCTCACTTCCGCAGCCTCCAGGCACATCTTCCCACCTTTATCTCTAATCCATCCTACCTTCACTCCTGTCATCCTTTTTTTCTTCACATAATTGAAGAATGCCTTGGGGTTTTCCTTTACCCTACTCGGCAAGGCCTTCTCATGTCCCCTTCTTGCTCTTCTCAGCCCCTTCTTAAGCTCCTTTCTTGCTTCCCTATATTCCTCAATAGACCCATCTGATCCTTGCTTCCTAAACCTCACGTATGCTGCCTTCTTCCTCCTGACTAGATTTTCCACCTCACTTGTCACCCATGGTTCCTTCACCCGACCATTCTTTATCTTCCTCATCGGGACAAATTTATCCCTAACATCCTACAAGAGATCTCTAAACATCAACCACATGTCCATAGTACATTTCCCTGCAAAAACATCATCCCAATTCACACCCGCAAGTTCTAGCCTTATAGCCTCATAATTTGCCCTTCCCCAATTAAAAATTTTCCTGTCCTCTCTGATTCTATCCTTTCCCATGATAATGCTAAAGGCCAAGGAGCGATGGTCACTGTCCCCCAGATGCTCACCCACTGAGAGATCTGTGACCTGACCCGGTTCATTATCTAGTACTAGATCTAGTAAGGCATTGCCCCTGGTTGGCCTGTCCACATACTGTGACAGGAATCCGTCCTGGACACACTTAACAAACTCTGCCCCATCCAAACCCTTGGAACTAATCAGGTGCCAATCAATATTAGGGAAATTAAAGTCACCCATGATAACAACCCTGTTATTTTTGCACCTTTCACTGAATTCATTAAAGTTAAAGTCAAAGTAAATATAGTATCAAATTTTAATTATATGCCTCCTTATACTACCTTGAGATTTATCTTCTTGCGGGAATCCACAGAAAAATGAAGAAATACAGCAGATTTTATGAAAAACTATACATAAAAAACTAACAAACAACAAATGTGCAAAAGATGAAACATAGTGCAAATTATATATATGTAAAAGTAATGCTGAAAACATGAGTTCTAAAGTCCTTGAAAGTGAGTCTGTTGGTTGTGGAACCAGTTCAGTGTTGAAGTGAATGCAGTTGGAGGAACACAAGGGTCTCAGTCCAAAACGTCGACTATTTATTCATCTCCATAGAACCCGACCAGCTGAATTCTTCCTGCATTTTGCATGTGTTGCTTTGATTTCCAGTATCTGCAGACTTTCTCATGTGAGTGAAGTTATCCGCGCTGGTTCAGGAGCTTGGTGGTTGAATGGTAATAACTGTTCCTGAACTTTGTTTGAAACCTTTCCTAAGGCTTCTGCTCAATGGTAGTAGTGAGATGAGAGCATCAGGGGGTTCTGGATGATGGACGCTGCTACAATCTTTGTAATTGCACTCAATATCCACCACTTTCTGTAGACTTTTCCCTTCCTGAGTATTGATGTTTCCATACTGTGATGCAACCAGTTGGGATATCTCCCAGATGTGCATCTTTAGAAATTGGTCAAAGTTTTAGATGACGTGCTGAATCTACAGGAATTTCCAAGAAGGTAGAGACACTGGCATACCTTCTTTGTCATGGGGCATATGTGCTGGTCTCAGTACAGATCATCTGCTACGATAACGCCAAAATCAAAGTTTGCCTATCTGAGGGAGTAGTTTCAAGATTGCTAACTGGTTGAATCACCGTCTGGTATGGAGGGGCCACTGCACAGGACTGAGAAAGAAAACTGCAGAAGGTTGTAATCTTAGCCAGATCCATCATGGGCACCAGCCTCCCCATCATCAAGCACGCCTTCAAAAGGCGATGCCTCAAGAAGGCAGCCATCATTGATGACCCTCACCACCCAGGACATACCCTCTTCTCATTGCTACCATCAAGGAGAAGGTACAGGAGCATTAAACACACACTCAACATTTCAGGAACAGCTTCTTCCCCTCTGGCAAATTTCTGAACAGACAATAAACCCATTGAAACATAGAAAATAGGTCAGGAGTAGGCCATTCGGCCCTTCGAGCCTGCACCGCCATTTATTATGATCATGGCTGATCATCCAACTCAGAACCCCGCCCCAGCCTTCCCTCCATACCCCCTGACCCCCGTAGCCACAAGGGCCATATCTAACTCCCTCCTAAATATAGCCAATGAACTGGCCTCAACTGTTTCCTGTGGCAGAGAATTCCACAGATTCACCACTCTCTGTGTGAAGAAGTTTTTCCTAATCTCGGTCCTAAAAGGCTTCCCCTCTATCCTCAAACTGTGGCCCCTCATTCTGGACTTCCCCAACATCGGGAACAATCTTCCTGCATCTAGCCTGTCCAATCCCTTTAGGATCTTATACATTTCAATCAGATCCCCCCTCAATCTTCTAAATTCCAACGAGTACAAGCCCAGTTCATCCAGTCTTTCTTCATATGAAAGTCCTGCCATCCCAGGAATCAATCTGGTGAACCTTCTTTGTACTCCCTCTATGGCAAGGATGTCTTTCCTCAGATTAGGGGACCAAAACTGCACACAATACTCCAGGTGTGGTCTCACCAAGGCCTTGTACAACTGCAGTAGTACCTCCCTGCTCCTGTACTCGAATCCTCTCGCTATAAATGCCAGCATACCAGTCGCCTTTTTCACCGCCTGCTGTACCTGCATGCCCACTTTCAATGACTGGTGTATAATGACAAAGTATAATGATACTGGTAGTATAATGAACACTACCTCACTATTTGTTTGTTCTCTCTTTGCAGTACTTATTTAATTTACTTTTTTTACATATACTTCATATTGTAATTTCTAGCTTTTATCATTATGTATTGCAATGTACTGCTGCCACATATGCCAGTGACATTAAACCTGATGTTAACAAGTTCTTTGAGACGTATACTGTTTGTTAGAAAGACAGGTAGGCAGGCAAGCAGACAGATTGTTGGTGACATATAAGTGATGAGCTAGCAGATAGAACAAAGAGATACAGCCAAATCATCTCATAAGAAGACATTTGTAGTGTTGGGGAGGCGGGGGAGACCTATTAATGCTGATAAGGTTTAAAAAGATTATCTTTTTTTGTCACAGATAGATCGAAACATATAGTGAAAAGTGTCATTTGCGTCAAATCAAATTATTGAGGATTGTGCTGAGCAATGGTGAATGGAAAATTTGAAAGGGTGCGTATTTAAATTACCTATGGAAAAGAGTACAGTTGACGTTTCGGCTCGAAACCCTGAAGGATCTCAGCCCGAAAAGTCCACTGCATTCTTTTCCATAGATGCTGCCTGGCCTGCTGAGTTCCTCCTGCATTTTGTGTGTGTTGCTTGGATTTCCAGCATCTGCAGATTTTCCCTTGTTTGATATTTAAATTACCTGTCAGATTATGGTTGGCATGTGTTATAAAACTTAGCTATAGTCATCTATTGTCTGTTTCTAGTCAGTGCTCAAAGCCACTGAAATAGAAGTTGTCCTAAAATATCAAAATGGGTGAAAATCAGATTATGGCTGCTCTCAAAACGTGTTTTAAAAAATCTTTTCAAAATGACCTTCTATTAGTTTTCATTTATCTCTTCTGGTCTTAATTTCATGGCACGTTTTGAAATAGTTAGTAATGAATGCTGGGAGGTTGTCCAATTGATAAGATGCCAGACGTTAAACTTGGAGCGGACTGCTGGAAGCTGAATCAGAATCAGGTTTAAAATCTCTGGCATATGTTGTGAAATTTGTTGCTTTGTGGCAGCAGTACAGTTCAATACATAGTTTCTAAATCTATAAATTACCTATCAAATATTAAACTAAATTACAGTAGTGCAAAAAGAGAGCAAGAAAAAGGGAGAAAACTATCGTGAAGTAATGACCATAGGCTCGATGTCCATTCAGAAACCTGACGGCAGTGGGAAAGAAGCTGTTCCTGATCATTGAGTGTGCACATTCAGGCATCTGCATCTCCTACCTGATGGTAGCCATGGGAAGAGGGCATGTCCTGGGCGATGGGAGCCCTTAATGATTGGTGCCGCCTTTTTGAGGCATTGCCTTTTGAAGGTGTCCTGGATGCTAGGGAGGCTAGTGCCCATGACGGCGCTGACAGTTTACAATTTTCTGCAGTTTTTTTTTCGATCCTGTGCTGTGGCCCCTCCGTACCAGACGGTGATGCAACCAGTCAGAATGCTCTCCAAGATACATCTGTCGAAATTTGCTAGAGCCAAGAAATCGTTGTGAGGTTTGAGGGGAGAGCACTCCAGGCATACATGATACCTTTCATATAATATAGAACATGAAACCCTGGTTAGACCGCACTTGGAATATTGTGTTCAGTTCTCATTGCCTCATTACAGGAAGGATATGGAAGCTTTGGACCCTTTAACCCACTCTCTCCCTTCCCTCCTGCATGCCCCTCCATTTTTCTTTCATTACGTGGGTCTACTTAAGATGCTTTTTAATGCTATATATATCTGCTTCTACCACCAGCTCTGGAAAGCCATTCCATGAACTCACTGCTGTCTGTGTAAAAAAACATACCTCTGACATCCCTCCTAAATTTTTCTCCAATCACATTAAAATTTTGCCCTTTTCAGTCATTTCCAGTTTAGGAAAAGGTCTCTGGCTATCCACTTGATCTAGGCCTTTTAACATCTTGTACATCTCTATGAAGTTGCCTCTCATTCTCTTCTGCTCCAAAGAGAAGATCCCTAGCTTGCCCAATCAATCTCCGTAAGACATGCTCGCTCATTCAGGCAGCATTCCAGTGGATCTCCTCTCTCTAAAGCTTCTATATCCTTCTATATATATTCTATATCCTTCTATATTCTATATTGGGATGACCAGAACTGAACACAATTTTCTAAGTGTGGTCCAACCAGAGTTTCAAAGTTCAAACTTCAACATAAATTTATTATCAAAGTAGGCATATGTCACCATATACTACCCTGAGATTTGGTTTCTTGGGGGCATTTACAGCAGCACAAAGAAATACAACAAAAACAATGAAAAGCTGTACACAAAGACTGACAAACAACCAGTGCACAAACAAAGACAAGCTGCGTAAATACAAAAATAGTAATAATAATACACAACCAGGTGGCTGACGCAAAAATAATCAAAAGTATATAATAAGAGTCCGACAAATTCAAGATGATAAACACAGAAAATGCCAATAGTAACCAGAAACAATCCAACACATTACAAGATCCTGCAATAGTTTAACTCAATCTGATTACTTGTATGGTGTCTTGTATGAGCTTGTGTTTTAAAACAACATTTTGGTGAACGATGTTTGTCACTTGACTGTGTCTGTGAAAGTAGTCATAGTCATAAAGTACGACTATGACTACTTACACAGACACAGTCAAGTGACAAACATCGTTCACCAAAATGTTGTTTTAAAATACAAGCTCATACAAGACACTATACTTTACTACAAATACAAGCCTGATCTAGTTTTAGAATCAGACTCCTACAGATTATATTATCACTGATCTGTTATTGCAGACAGGACAATCCAGAACAACAGTCTGGATATAATAAATAAACAAGAACAATTTACTTAATAAATATAGCCTTTTCAAACCCATATAACATACAGAAATCAATAACACCAGAAATATGCTGCATTGGAAGAGGAAATTGAAAGACTATGGAACATGAAATTATACATTGTCCCAATGGTAATATCTACAACTAGGATCATCCCAAAGTCACTACACAATAGTATTAAACATAGACTTACCCACAGTATTATTTATGTAAATGTTCAGAAAGCCACAATACTAAACACCACTAGAATAGTCTGGAAGTTCCTAGCAACTGAGAAATGAGTGTGCTTAGCTATGCCTGTATGTCAGGTTTTACCAGCTTGAGCAGAGAAAAAACATAATTAATAAGTGAATAAATGAATAACACTGAGAACATGGGTTGTAGGATCCTTGAAGTGAGTCCATAGGTTGTGGAATCAGTTCAGTGCTGAGGTGAGTGGGATTATCCATGCTGGTTCAGGAACCTGATGGTTGAAGGCTTTTGTAGAGCTGCAACGTTACCTCTCAGCTCTCAACTGTATTTCTTTGTATGGTTCGGTGTTTTGTTGTGCTTGTGAAAAATAAAGCTAATCTAAAAAGACCTCTGTTCTCCCAGAGAGACTGTTTTGCACCTGTTTACGTACTGCCTGTTACGGCCACTGGTGTTTAGGGCAGCAATGAAGGTCATTCATCTCTCTCTGTCCTTGGCCATCTTCTCTATTGTTCCCCAGGTGTGGTTCAGGATCCTCATTTCTGCCTCTACAGTACAACATCTAGTTGTCTTTGGTCTCCCGCGTTTCCTTTGCCCTTCAAGGTTCCAATGAAGTGCTGCCTTGAAGACGGAGTTGGCCTTTCTTCTGATCACATGCCCAACCCATCCCCAGCGTTTCCTCATGATGGTTGTGGCCATGTCCTCTGAAGGGTATGTGCATCCACTTCCTTGTGGATGTTCCGGTGAAATCAAACATGGGCATCGTAGCTGTGATTATCAACTTAATTTTCCTTCCCAATTCCCTATCCTGAATGATACCAAGTCCCCCCTACTTCCTGTAAGAGCAATTGATTGGAACCATCTTTACCGCACTTGATTCAGTCTTTGCCTCCTCAGCTGAAAGGAATATTTTGGTAGTCAGTGAGAGGAGGTTTGGTGTACCTTTAATGTGAGCATTTCCAGCACATTTTGAGGGCTGTTCATGTGGCCAGTGGGTCAAAGCATTTGCTGGTTGGGTGTTACTCTTGACTAGGAAGCTGTTAACTGGCAAGTTAAGTTGTTGCAGCCTTTGTTCTGAAATTTGGTGTATTTGTTAGAAGTTCTTTATCAGCCTCATTTTAACTCATGGCTCTTTTAACATCCAGAGAGTGCTGATCTTAGAATGCTTTCCCTTTTCCCTTCCTAGAAGTCACTCTTCGTAACTGATGTGTGCTTTTGAATATACTTACATAATTCTTTTGCGTTATGCTGACTCGTGATAGGAGCATCTAAATAGAAAAGTCCCTTAAGAGAAGATTACACTGTACTGCTGCCAAAAAGAAACACATTTCACATCATATGTCAGTGATTAAAAAATTGATTCTGATTCTAATTCTGAGATTCAAAACAAAGCACAGTACTGAGCTGTTGAAATCTGCATAAAAAACCATATGGCCATAAGAAGAATTAGGTCATTGAGCCTGCTCCACCTTTCGATCATGGTCAATGTAAGTGAGTGTTTGGGAAGGAGAAGTAGGGCTTGTTTCTTTGTCGTTTTGTTGTGTTCTGTGTCGTTCTGCTGAGTATTGTGGGCGTGCTACGTTGGCGTTGGAATGCGTGGCGACACTTGCAGGCTGCCTCCAGTGTGTCCTCGGGTGTGTTGGTTGTGAATGCAAGTGGCTCATTTTACTATAAGCTTCAACGTACATGTGACAAATAAATTTAAATCTTGAACCTTTTAACCCCTTTCTCCTGCATTCTCCCTGTAATTTTTCATGCCCTTACTAATCAAGGACCTATTAACCCCTGCCTTAAATATACCTACGCAAAGAATTCCACAGATTCGCCTTTCTTAGAAGTTTGTGCAGATTCAGCATATCATCCAAAACTTTGATAAACTCTTTAAGTGGAGAGTATCCTGGCTGGTTGCGTTACGGCCGGGTATGGAAACTCCAAAGCCTAAGGATGAAAATAGCTGACAAAAGGAGGGGGATACAGCCCAGTCCGTCGCAGGAAAAACCCTCCCCACCATTGTCTACAACTGCAAGGAGTGCTAGCAGAAGAAAGCAGCATCCATTATCAAGGACCCTCAACATACAGACCGTGCTCTCTTCTCACTGCTGCCATCAGGAAGGAGGTGCAGGGTCTTGGGTCCCAATCACCAGATTCAGGACCAGCTATTACCCTGCTTTTGAACCAGAGTGGATACTTCACTCACCAGACTCCACAATCTACGGACTCACTTCGCAGGCTCTCAACTCATGTTCTCAATATTATTTATTTACTTATTTATTTGTTGGTATTATTTGTTTTATTTTGTATTCTCTTCTTTTGCGCACTGGTTGTCAGTCTTTATTTGGGTGTAGTTTTTCATTGATTTGATTATATTTCTTTGTTCTGTGAATGCCTGCAAGAAAATGAACTCATGGTAGTACGGTATACAGTGACCTATACCTACTTTGATAATAAAGTGACTTCAAACCTTTGAACTTTGATTTGATGAGAGGTCAGTGACCAGTGGTGTTCCACAGGGATCTGTTCTGGGACCCCTCCTCTTTGTGATTTTTATAAATGACCTGGATGAGTAAGTAGAAGAGTGGGTTAGTAAGTTTGCTGATGACATAAAGGTTGGGGGGGGGGGGCGCGGTTGCTTGTGGATCATCTGGAGGGTTTTCAGAGGTTACAGCGGGGCATCGATAGGAAATGAGCTGAGAAGTGGCATATGGAGTTCAACAGAGATAAGTGTGAAGTGGTTCATTTTGATCGGTCAAATTTGAAGACAGAATATAGCATTAATGGTAAGACTCTTGGCAGTTTGGAGGATCAGCGAGATCTTGGGGTCCAGGTCCATAGGACACTCAAAGCTGCTGCACAGGTTGACAGTATTGTTAAGAAGGTGTATGGTGTGTTGGCCTTCATCAACCATGGGATTGAGTTCAAGAGCCGTGAGGTAATGTTACAGCTGTATAAGACCTTAGTCAGACCCCATTTGGAGTACTGTGCTCAGTTCTGATCACCTCACTACAGGCAGGATGTGGATGCTATAGAGAGAGTGCAGAGGAGATTTACAAGAATGTTGCCTGGATT
This sequence comes from Mobula birostris, assembly GCF_030028105.1. Taxonomy (NCBI): domain Eukaryota; kingdom Metazoa; phylum Chordata; class Chondrichthyes; order Myliobatiformes; family Myliobatidae; genus Mobula; species Mobula birostris. Next base: position 10,834,132 of record NC_092370.1, read on the forward strand.
GGAGAGCATGTCTTATGAGAATAGGTTGAGTGAACTTGGCCTTTCGCCTTAGAGTGACAAAGAATGAGAGGTGTTCTGATAGAGATGATGAGAGGCATTGGTCGTGTGGATAGTCAGAGGCTTTTTCCCAGGGCTGAAATGGCAGACATGAGGCAGCATATTTTTAAGATGCTTGGAAGTAGGTACAGGGGGTATGTCAGGGGTAAGTTGTTCACACAGAGAGTGGTGGGTGCGTTGAATGCACTGACAGCAACAGTGGTAGAAGCATATACAACAGGGTCTTTTAAGAGACTCTTAGATATGTACATGGAGCTTAGAAAAATAGAGGGCTATGCGCTAGGGAAATTCTAGGCAGTTTCTAGAGTAGGTTACATGGTTGGCACAACTTTGTGGGCTGAATGGCCTGTAGTGCGCTGTAGATTTCTATGTTCTATGTTCTATGTTCTAAAGTGTGTTGGATCTTTGAAAAATGCCAATACATTCCAGGCTAGCTGTGGCTAGTTTGAATATTTAAAGAAAGGTGCCAGATAAAGTAGATAAAGATTAGCTTTGTTTGTCACACTTACATTAAAAGCGTTGTTTGCGTCAATGACCGGCACAGTCCGAGGTTCTGCTGGGGGAAGCCAGAAAGTGCCACCATGGTTCTAGTACCAACGGAGCATGCCCACAACTCAGTAAACCCAACCTTAACCCGGAAGTGTTTGGAATGTGGGAGGAAATTGGAGCACTCCGAGGAAACCCGCGTGGTCACGGGGGGAACGTACAAACTCTGTGTAGACAGCAACAGGAGTTGAAGATAGGTTGTTGATGCTGTAAAGCGTTATGTACTACTGCTAGAGTACCATGTGACTTCCTCCTCTTCTAGGGACAATATATAATCCCGGAGCACAGGAAAATATGGAGAGATTTGATAGAGGTATACAAAATTATGAGGGGTATATTTAGGGTGCATGCAAGCAGGCTTTTTCCACAGAGGAGAGGTGAGACAGGACCGGGGTTCTCAACTTGGGTCCACAGTCTCCTTGCTTAGTGGTGTTGGTCCGCAGCTTAAAAACAAGTTTGGGAACCCTTGGACTAGAATGAGAATTCATAGATTAAGGGTGCAAGGTGAAATATTTAAGGGGAACCTGAGGGGGGGCTTTTTAACTCAGAGGGTGGTGTCCGTGTGGAATGAGCTGTCAGTGGAAATTGTGGGTGCAGGTTCAATTACAACATTAAAGAGAAGTTTGGAAAAGAAAATGGATGGGAGGGGAATGGAGGGCTGGGGTCTGGGTGCAATTCGAAGGGTCTGGGCAGAATAACAGTTCGGCTTGGATTAGATGGGCCGAAGGGCCTATTTCTGTGCTGTAGTTCTGCGTGAAGCAGTGACTCTATGACAGGAACAGGAGGGGGAAGGTCTACATGTGAATGACCATGAGGAACCGTGAGCAAGGAGCCATGAAGTTCATGCCCTTGGCATTTGGAGCCCTGTGCCAGGCTCTCCAAAGGAAACTTACCTCCAGGCACACTGTGGCCAAAGATTAAATCCTGGAAAGAATTTCGGAAGCCCCGTAACACGGGACACCTTCCCTCCTGCATATGGAGCAGGATTTTCCTGTGTCCACCCACTTCATCCCCACTTCCCATTCCCATCCTAACTCTTTGGTCCATGGCCTATTCTACTTGACAATGAGGACACTTTCAGGTTGGAGGAGCGACACCTCCATTTGGGTAACCTCCAACCCGTGGCATGAATTTCTCGAGCTACTGGTTATCACTCCCCCCTCCCCTTCTCTCTTTTTCCATTCTCCATTCTGGCTTTCCCCTCACCTCTTCTCTTCACCTCACCTGCCTATCACCTTCCTCAGGTGCCCCTCGTCCTTCCCTTTCTTCCACGGTCCTCTGTCCTCTCCAATCAGATTCCTTCTTTTGCAGCCCTTCACGTCTTCCACCTATCACCTCCCAGCTTCTCACTTCATCCCCAACCCACCTTGCCCCTCACCTGATCTCACCTGTACTCCTCCCCTTCCTCCACTTTCTTGTTCGGCTCTCTACCCCCTTCCAGGGTTACAACCTTGTTGTATCTATTCTGAGAGTACAGAAAACCTTGCAAAAATTCAAGATTCAAGATTGCTTAATGTCATTCCTAGTACGACAAGTGTAAAGGAGAACAAGATAATTGTTAACCCAGATCCAACACAGCACAAACAAGAATCACAATAAGATAAAGAACTCAACAATTAAATACATACAATAAATGTAAATACATAAGATACCTTATTACTCATGGATTGATTGTATGTCTATAAGGTGACACTAGGCACAGAAATGTCTATACATAAACTGACTGACCGGAAATGATAAAGCAGTGATGGTTGAGGGTGTGGAGGGCTGGGTTAGCAGGCGAAGGTGTTAATCAGCCTTACTGCTTGGGAAAATAACAGTTTTTGAGTTTGATGGTCCTGGTATGGACGATACCTAGCCTCCTTGACAGGAGTGGGACTAACAGTCCATGGACAGGGTAGGTTACTGGCTGTTTTCTGGCACCTTTCTGTATCTCTGTCCTTGATGGTGGGTAAGCTGGTGCCGGTGGTGCTTTGGGCAATGTTGACTGCCTGTTGAAGAGTGTCTGTGCAGTGCATTTTCCGTACCATACAGTGATGCAGCATGTTAGGATGCTCTCTACGAATGACTTTAGTATAGATGTGTGAAGTCCAGCTCTTTTCAGCCATCTCAGAAAGTAGAGGCATTGATCACTTTTCCTGACTGTGCAGAATGTGTTCTGGGACCACGAGAGGCTGTGTGAGATGTGCACTCGCAGGAGTTTGAAACCGCTCACAGTGCCGCCAGAGGGGTGTGAGTGGTGAGTCCTGAAGTCGATTACCATCCCCTTTGTCTTGTTGGCATTAAGAAAGAGATTATTTGCCTGGTACCAGGCCTCAGGCTCTTCCACCTCTTCTCTGTGGGCCATCTCCTCATTGCTGGTGATCAGTGTATCATCAGTGAAGTTGACAAGTGATCACTCTGCTGTTTGGCTGTGCAGTCGTTTTTAAGCAGTGGGCTCAGCACACAGCCTTGGGTCACACCTGTTGAGGGTGATGGGGAGGGAGGCCCAATTGTGCATCCTGTCTATCTGAGGTGTACAACACCCAGTTGCACATTGGTGTACTAGACCAAGGAGCAGGAGTTTGTTCACCGAGGTCTCTGGGTCAGTAATGTTGAGTGCCGAACTGATATCCGGAAACAGAGTTCTGACGTACTGAGAGTGTCCTTGTTTTCTCGGTGTGTCGGGGCCAAGTGCATGTCAATTGCTGTGGGGCAGTTCTCTCAGTAGCATTTTCCAATGTGGCAGGATTGGAGTTTGTGATGTGCGCTATTACTTCACAGCATCCATGCCGACTGTTGTCAGTGTCACCAGGCGATGGTCAATTAGTTCTGAAGGTGCAGGGTTCTTTGATGCAGGGATGATGGTGGCTGATTTGAAGCAGGTGGGGATGGCAGCCAGGATGAGTGAAGTGTTGAAGATGTTGATGGGCTGGTGGGTACACTCCCTGGGTACTCAGCCCGGGATTTTGTCTGGCCTGGCAGCTTATGGAGGTTGACTCTCTGCAGAGCCCTGCTCACGTCTGCTGCTGTTACAGACGGTGGCTTCTCAGCTGGAAGCGGGGGGAGGGGAGGGGAGCTTTCGTGGCTGGTGTTGCATTGCGTGCCTGCAGGCGTGTGTGAAAGTCATTTAGAGCGTCGGGGTGGAAAGCATCCGCCGGTGCAGTTGATGCTGTTTTCTCTTGACGCCCAGCCACATACGCTGGACAGGTTATCGGAAAGGTCTTCCTGATTATTTTGTGCGGAGACGTCCTTTGCCTCTTGATGCCTCAGTTGAGATTTTCCCCGACTGCTTGGAGGGCTGTTCTCTCTCCAGACCTGAAGGCAGCGTCCCGGACTTTCAGTCAGGAGCGCACCTCTACGTTCAGCCAGCCTTCTGGTTGGACCCTGAGATGACTGTTCTTGACGTACCAATGTTGTGTACACCCTTGCTGATGAAGGGTCTCAAGCCCAAAGCATCGACTGTTTATTCCTCTCCCCAGATACTGCCTTTCCTCCAGCATTTTGTGCATTGCACTATAGCAAACACTTTGCACTCATTCTCGAAGTATCCATGCACTTGCAAGATCATTGAAGCGGACAGGGAATAGTCTTCCATTAGTGTGATATGATCAATTACTGGCACTTTCTCAATGCTGCAACCAATAATGATTTCCAGACAGCTCCTTAGTTTAAAGCAGACACAGACGTTATCTCCCGTAAGCACTGAATGTCAGTGTTTGGTTCTCACTATCAGTCAGACATCGGAACAGGAGCTTACTCAGAACTAAAGACCTCATTGTCGTCCAAACCCTTGTACAAAATATGAATTGCTTTCCTCATCATTAACATAGTACGTGTGCTTGCAACACTGTGTGTCCGACAGAGTGATCAGCAGCACTGGGGCTCCACAGGGGACTGTCTTGTCTCCCTTTCTCTTCACCATTTACACCTCGGACTTCAACTACTGCACAGAGTCTTGTCATCTTCAGAAGTTTTCGGATGACTCTGCCATAGTTGGATGCATCAGCAAGGGAGATGAGGTTGAGTACAGGGCTACGGTAGGAAACTTTGTCACATGGTGTGAGCAGAATTATCTGCAGCTTAATGTGAAAAAGACTAAGGAGCTGGTGGTAGACCTGAGGAGAGCTAAGGTACCGGTGACCCCTGTTTCCATCCAGGGGGTCAGTGTGGACATGGTGGAGGATTACAAATACCTGGGGATACGTATTGACAATAAACTGAACTGGTCAAAGAACACTGAGGCTGTCTACAAGAAGGGTCAGAGCCGTCTCTATTTCCTGAGGAGGCTGAGGTCCTTTAACATCTGCCGGACGATGCTGAGGATGTTCTAGGAGTCTGTGGTGGCCAGTGCGATCATGTTTGCTGTTGTGTGCTGGGGCAGCAGGCTGAGGGTAGCAGACACCAACAGAATCAACAAACTCATTCGTGAGGCCAGTGATGCTGTGGGGATGGAACTGGACTCTCTGACGGTGGTGTCTGAAAAGAGGATGCTGTCCAAGTTGCATGCGATCTTGGTCAATGTCTCCCATCCACTACATAATGTACTGGGTGGGCACAGGAGTACATTCAGCCAGAGACTCATACCATCGAGATGCAACACAGAGCGTCATAGGAAGTCATTCCTGCCTGTGGCCATCAAACTTTACAACTCCTCCCTTGGAGGGTCAGACAGCCTGAGCCAATAGGCTGGTCCTGGACTTATTTCCTGGCATAATTTACATATTACTATTTAACTACTTATGGTTCTATTATTATTTATTATTTATGGTGCAACTGTAACAAAAACCAATTTCCCCCCTGGGATCAATAAAGTATGACTATGACTATGACCATGAACACACAGTGCCGTCACTTTTCAGGCCCAACACCTTCAACATCTTGAATTAATATTGGAGACGAAACCCATTTTTCTTAAGGGAGAACTGATTTGAATGGACTTGCAGCTGATTGTCATCTGCTTGGGCGAAATGGTCCTTCGGCTCAAGTGCTCCATGCTGACCCAGATTCCCATCTGACATAGTCCCACTTGGTTTGGTTCCTATCCCTATAAATCACTGGAGGGATAAACTGAGGGATAGCCCTCTAAATCAGGGGTTCCCCACCTTTTTTTTTAAAACCATGGACCCCTACCAATAAGTGAGGGGTCCGTGGACCGCAGGGTGGGAATCTGCGCTCCAAACCCAGGTTGGAGGAAGCACAGTAATGTAGCAGTTGGAATGACACTTCACAGCAGCCAGCTGTAATCAGAATCAGGTTTAATATCACCGGCATATGTTGTCTCTGCAGCAGCAGAATTACAGTAACTATAGTTAAAATAAACAAGTAGTGTGAGAAATAGAACTGAAAAAAAGTAGTGAGGGAGTGTTTATGGGTTCAGTGCCTGTTCAGAAATCCGATGGCAGAGGGGAAGAAGCTGTTCCTGAATCGCTGAGTGTGTGCCTTCAGGCTTCTGTACCTCCTTCCCGACGGTAACAGCGAGAAGCAGAAATGTCCTGGGTGGTAGGGGTTCTTAATGATGAACGCCGCCTTTCTGAGGCATCGCTCCTTGAAGATGTCCGGGATACTACGAAGGCTGCTGCCCATAACGGAGCTGACTAATTTTACAACTCTCCGCAGCTTATTTGTTCCTTGCAGTAGCCCATCGCCACCCACCCCCCCCACCACACCACACCAGACAGTGTTGCAGCCAGTTAGAATGCTCTCCACGGGACATCTGTAGAAATTCATGAGTGTTTTAGGTGACATACCTAATCTCCTCAAACTCCTAATGAAATATAACCACTGTCTTGTCTTCTTCATATCTGCATCAATATGTTGGGTCTAAGGTAGGCCTCCAAGACATTGACAACCAGGAACTTGAAAATGCTCACCCTTTTCACTTCTGATCCCTCTCTGAGGAGTGGTGTGTTCCCTCGTCTTACCCTTTCTGAAGTCCACAATCAGGTCTTTGGTCTTACTGACATTTAGTGCAAGGTTGTTGCCATAACACCACTCAACTAGTTGGTATATCTCAGTCCTGTATGCCCTGTGGATCAGGGTTCAATTCCCACTGCTGTCTGTAAGGAGTCTGTACGTTCTCCCTGTGACTACGTGAGTTTCCTCCAGGTGCTCTGGTTTCCTCCCACATTCCAAGGGCATACAGGTTGCGGTTAGTGAATTGTGGATGTGCTATGTTGGTGCTGGAAGCATGGCAACGGCTGCGGGCTGTCCCAGCCCAATCCTCGCTGACTTGATTTGATGCCAAGCGATGCATTTCACGGTATGTTTTGATGTAAATGGGACAAATAAATCTAATCCCTTTTTAAAACCTTTCTTCTCAGTGTGCACCAAAGGTTCAAAGGGTTCAAGGGTTCATTTATTATTGATGTATACAACTCTGAAATTCTTCTTCTCCAGATAGCAAAGAAACCAAGAAAGAAAAGAACAGCAGTACAGTCATCAACCCCCAAATCCCTCCTCCCTGCACAAAAAGCAAACAAAAACAGAACAGGCACGTCGACCCCCAAATCTCCCTCCCCCACACACAAAAAAAACGAGAAAGATCGGGCAAAAACCACAGAATGTAAAAAAACTATAAGTCTGAAAAAAAGTCTATAGTCCAAGTCCATATCCAAAATACAGAAAACCTGGGTAACATTCTCCGGGCACAGCAGCAGGTCTTTCCCTCTCCATAGCACCGCAATCACCCAGTGATCAAAAGCAGTCTTCCCTCTCCGTAGCAGAGTGATCCCACCAACAATGAAAAGGCACCTGTCCAAACACCCTTTGAATGTTGTTGTTGTACCTGCCTCAGCAGTTCCCCGGTACCTCATTCCATATACTGACCACCCTCTTGGTGAAAAAGTTATCCCTTGGGCTCCTATTAAATCTGTCCCCTCTCACTTAAGTCTATGCCCCCTAGTTCTTAGTTAGAAAATACCGTGTGTATCCACTCTACGTATAATTTTATATGTCTCTATAACATCACTTCTCATTTTCCTACACTCTAATTAAAAAAGTCCCAACTTGCTCAAGCATGACTCACCCCTCAGATACTGATAACATCCTTGTAAATCTCCTCTGAACTCCCAGTGACCATGATGGATCTGGCTGAGTAAACAACCCGCTACAATTTTTTTGATCCTGTGCATTTGATTCTCCACACCAGGCAGTGAAGCAACCAGTCAGAATGCTCTCCACAGTGTATCTGTTGACATATGCTGGAGTCTTTGGTGATATACCAGATCTCTTCAAGCTCCTAATGAATTATAGCTGTTGGCTTGCCTTCACCATGATTACAACAATATATTGGGTCTAGGCTAGATCTTCTAAGATGTTGATGGCCAGGAACTTGAAGCTGCCCACCCTTCCCACCGCTGACCCCTCAGTGAGGATCGGTGTGTGTTCTCCCATCTTCCCCTCCCTGAAGTCCACCATCAATTCCTTGGTTTTGCTGGCGTTGAATGCAAGGTTGTTATTGCGACACCACTCAACCAGCTGATCTAACTCATTTCTATACACGTCCTCGTCATCATCTGAGATTCCGCAAATTTATACATGGTGTTTGAGCTGTGGCCAGCCAATCCTCTGCTGCCTCTATTATATGGAACGTGTCAGTTCAAAGGAATGCAAGATAACTTAAGAAGGGCCCACTCCACATTGTGTCGGTAAATAAAGGAAGAACAGCTGTGCCCTTATCAGTGAGAATTCTATTAGTCTCTATAAAGGCATAAAGAAAAGAGAGAGCTCTTTTGAAAGTTCATATAGTACAAAGAAATTGACCATCATACTTCTCCTTATTTTGGACATTGCTTGTGTTCCTAAATGGGGCCATGAGGCCTTTTGTTTGGACATTGAAGTTGTCTTGATGCCACTGCGGATGACATCGGTCATACAGTTGAAGAGCCAATGTGTAATTGACACCTACTGTCCCCGTAAGATTCTCTGGTATTGGTATTGGTTTATTGTGGTCAGCCGTGCCAAGATACAGTGAAACCTTGCCTTGCATATTGTTCATACAGATCAAATTATTAGACAGAGCATTGAGATAGAATAAGGTAAAACAATAACAGAATGCAGGATAGAGTGTAAACGGTACAAAATACAGTGCTCGTACAGTGCAAAATCATAATGAGGTAGGTTGTGATGTCAAGAGTTCATCTCATCACACAAGTTGTCCTTTCAGAAATCTGATAATAGCAGCAGAGGATTGAATTGATTGAATTGAACTGAACATTCCGAGACCGTTTCAAATCTCTGCAGTTTGATGTTTGATATGCGGTTATTTGCTCATTTTTTTTGCCATATGTGTGATTTATTCTTTGTATGAATAAATGTGATCACTGGGCGTTTGATCTTTTCCTCGAACGGGTTCCACGGTGTTTCTTTGTTTCATGTCTGTCTGCAGGAAGACAAATCTCAGGGTTGTACACTGCATACATACTGTGACAATAAATGTAATTTGAATCTTTGAGTCTAGTGGTATGTACTTTCCAGCATGTGTATCTTCTGCCTGATGGAAGGGCCGGGGGCGGGGTTGCGTAGAGACTGTCCAGGGTGCGTTCAGTCTTTGATGATGCCGGCTGCTTTACTGAGGCAACAAGAAGTGTAGGCAGAGTCCACGGAGGAGAGGTTAGTTCCTGTGATGTGCTGCGCTGTGTCCACAGCTCTCTTGTGGTCGCGTGCAGAACAGTCGCCGCACCAAACTGTCGAGCAGACAGATAGAATGCTTTACGTGAGGCACAGGAGTAGGCGATGAAGGTGGAGATGTGGGTGTTGTCTACATAGATTTTAGTAAGGCATTTGACAAGGTCCCTCATGGGAGGCTCATCCAGAAGATTACGATGCATGGGATCCTCAGAATTAGCTTGTCCATAGAAGACACAATCTAGTGAAGGGACATTCTAGCGGGAGGTCTGTGATTAGTGGTGTTCTGCAGGGATCTGCACTGGGACCTCTGCTGTTTATGATGTATATGAATGATACAAAATTTACATGGGTAAGTTAGTAAGTTTGCAAATAATTGTTTGGTGATGTTGTGGATAACACAGAAGGCTGGCAAAGAATACAGTGGGATATAGATCAGTTACAGGGATGGATAGAGAAATGACAGGCGGAGTTTAACCCAGCCAAATGTGAAGTGTTGCACCTTGGCAGGTCAAAATCAAAGAGGCAGTACACTGTTGAGGGCAAGATCCTTGTTGATCAGCAGGGGGATCTTGTGGTCCAAGTTCATAGCTCCCTGAAAGTGACTATACAGGTTGATCAACACACATCAAAGCTGCTGGTGAACGCAGCAGGCCAGGCAGCATCTCTGGGAAGAGGTGCAGTCGACGTTTCGGGCCGAGACCCTTCGTCAGGACTAACTGAAAGAAGGGCTAGTAAGAGATTTGAAAGTGGGAGGGGGAGGGGGAGATCCAAAACACAGGTTGATCAGATGGTTAAGAAGGGATATGGCATGCTTGCATTTACTATTGAAGGCAGTGAGTTCAAAATCAGGAAGTTATGTTGCAGCTTTATAAAAGTTCATTTGGACCTCATCTGTAGCATTGCATACAGTCTAGTCTCTCCATTATAGGAAGGATGTTGAGGCTTTGGAAAGGGTGCAGAAGAGGTTTACCACGGTGTTGCCTGGATGAGAGGGCATGTGTTATAACAAGCAGCTGGACAAGTTTGGGTTGTTTTCTCTGGAATGGTGGAGGCTGAGCGAAGATCTGATAGAGATTCACAACATATGCTGGGGATATTAAACCTGATTCTGATTTGATAAGATTAAGAATTATAGATAGAGTAGACAGACAATCTCTTTCTCCAAGAATTGTAATGTATAATATCAGAGGTCATGCTTTTATTGGGGGTAAGGTATTGGTGTGGGTGGAGAGTTGGTTAGCAGACAGGAAGCAAAGAGTGGGAATAAACGGGACCTTTTCAGAATGGCAGGCGGTGACTAGTGTGGTACCGCAAGGCTCAGTGTTGGGACCCCAGTTGTTTACAATATATATTAATGACTTGGATGAGGGAATTAAATGCAGCATCTCCAAGTTTGCGGATGACACGAAGCTGGGTGGTGGCGTTAGCTATGAGGAGGATGCTAAGAGGATGCAGGGTGACTTGGATAGGTTGGGTGAGTGGGCAAATTCATGGCAGATGCAATTTAATGTGGATAAATGTGAAGTTATCCACTTTGGTGGCAAAAATAGGAAAACAGATTATTATCTGAATGGTGGCCGATTAGGAAAAGGGGAGGTGCAACGAGACCTGGGTGTCATTATACACCAGTCATTGAAAGTGGGCATGCAGGTACAGCAGGCGGTGAAAAAGGCGAATGGTATGCTGGCATTTATAGCAAGAGGATTCGAGTACAGGAGCAGGGGGGTACTACTGCAGTTGTACAAGGCCTTGGTGAGACCACACCTGGAGTATTGTGTGCAGTTTTGGTCCCCTAATCTGAGGAAAGGCATCCTTGCCATAGAGGGAGTACAGAGAAGGTTCACCAGATTGATTCCTAGGATGGCAGGACTTTCATATGAAGAAAGACTGGATGAACTGGGCTTGTACTCGTTGGAATTTAGAAGATTGAGGGGGGATCTGATTGAAACGTATAAGATCCTAAAGGGATTGGACAGGCTAGATGCAGGAAGATTGTTCCCGATGTTGGGGAAGTCCAGAATGAGGGGTCACAGTTTGAGGATAGAGGGGAAGCCTTTTAGGACCGAGATTAGGAAAAACTTCTTCACACAGAGAGTGGTGAATCTGTGGAATTCTCTGCCACAGGAAACAGTTGAGGCCAGTTCATTGGCTATATTTAAGAGGGAGTTAGATATGGCCCTTGTGGCTACAAGGGTCAGGGGGTATGGAGGGAAGGCTGGGGCGGTGTTCTGAGTTGGATGATCAGCCATGATCATAATAAATGGCGGTGCAGGCTCGAAGGGCCGAATGGCCTACTCCTGCACCTATTTTCTATGTTTCTATGTTTCTATGTTTTAAGATGAGGGGGATAACATGAAAGGTTTTCTACACAGACGGTGGTGGGTGCCTATAATATGCTACTTGGGGTGGTAGTAGACACAGAAACATGGAGGACTTTTACAAACCCCATTTCCAGAAAAGTTGGGATATTTTCCAAAATGCAATAAAAACAAAAATCTATGATATGTTAATTCATGTGAACCTTTATTTAACTGACAAAAGTACAAAGAAAAGATTTTCAATAGTTTTACTGACCAACTTAATTGTATTTTGTAAATATACACAAATTTAGAATTTGATGGCTGCAACACACTCAACAAAAGTTGGGACAGAGGTAAAATAAGATTGAAAAGTGCGCAGAATATTCAAGTAACACCGGTTTGGAAGACTCCACATTAAGCAGGCTAATTGGTAGCAGGTGAGGTATCATGACTGGGTATAAAAGTAGTATCCATCAAAGGCTCAGTCTTTGCAAGCAAGGATGGGCCGTGGCTCACCCCTTTGTACCAAAATTCGTGAGAGAATTGTTATTCAGTTCAAAAGAAAGATTGCAGAGAATTTAGGTCTTTCAACATCTACAGTACATAATATTGTGAAAAGATTCAGAGAATTCAGAGATATCTCAGTGCGGAAAGGGCAAGGTCGGAAACCACTGTTGAATGCGCGTGATCTTCGAGCCCTCAGGCGGCACTGCCTAAGTAACCATCATGCTACTGTGCAATTATAGCCACCTGGGCTCAGGAGTACTTCGAAAACTATTGTCACTCAACACAGTCCGTCGCTGCATCCAGAAATGCAACTTGAAACTGTATTATGCAAGGAGGAAGCCATACATCAACTCTATGCAGAAACGCCGGCGAGTTCTCTGGGCCCGAGCTCATCTCAGATTTACCAAAAGACTGTGGAACCATGTGCTGTGGTCAGATGAGTCCACATTTCAGCTAGTTTTCGGAAAAAACGGGCGTCGAGTTCTCCGTGCCAAAGATGAAAACAACCATCCAGATTGTTATCAGCGACAGGTGCAAAAGCCAGCATCTGTGATGGTATGGGGGTGCATCAGTGCCCACGGCATGGGTGAGTTGCATGTATGTGAAGGTACCATTGACTCTGAGGCGTATATTAGGATTTTAGAGAGACATATGTTGCCATTAAGGCGACGTCTCTTCCCGGGACATCCATGCTTATTTCACCAGGACAATGCCAGACCACATTCTGCACAGGCTACAACAGCGTGGCTTTGTAGACACAGAGTGCGTGTGCTTGACTGACCTGCTGCCAGTCCAGATCTATCTCCTATTGAAAATGTATGGCGCATCATGAAGAGGAGAATCAGACAACAGAGACCACGGACTGTTGAGCAGCTGAAGTCTTATATCAAGCAAGAATGGACAAAATTTCCAATTGCAAACCTACTACAATTAGTATCATCAGTTCCAAAACAATTAAAAAGTGTTATTAAAAGGAAAGGTGATGTAACACAATGGTAAATCTGCCTCTGTCCCAACTTTTGTTGAGTGTGTTGCAGCCATCAAATTCTAAATTTGTGTATGTTTACAAAATACAATTAAGTTGGTCAGTAAAACTATTGAAAATCTTTTCTTTGTACTTTTGTCAGTTAAATAAAGGTTCACATGAATTAACATATCACAGATTTTTGTTTTTATTGCATTTTGGAAAATATCCCAACTTTTCTGGAAATGGGGTTTGTAACAGACATTTAGATGGGCACATGGATGTGAGGAAAATGGAAGGATGTGGTCATTACGTGGACAGAAGAGATTAGTTAGCCATTTGATTAATTTATACATTCGGTACAGCACAACACTGTAGGCCAAGTAGCCTGTTGCTGTGCAGTACTGTTGTATGTCCTCTGTGCTATGTTCTAATTAGGCCAATTGAACCTTTTTGCCATTCCATCATGACTGATTTATTATCCCTTACAACCCCATTCTCCAGCCTTCTCCCTGTAACCTTTCATACCCTTACCTATCAACCTCCACTTTAAATATACCCAATGACTTGGCCTTCACTGCTACCTGTGGCAATGAATTCCACAGATTCACCTCCCTCTGGCCAAATACGTTCCTCCTCATCTCTGTCCTAAAGGGACTTACTCCTTTCCTGAGGCTGTGCCGCTTGGTCCTAGAATCCTTCACGATAGGAAACATACTCTCACACTCTCTCTTCCTACAGTGTATCATGAAAAGTTGGTAAGGGTCGATGGGGACATGCCAGATTTCCTTAGCCTTCTAAGGAAGTAGAGGCATTGTGAGTTTCCTTGGCCATGACATTGATGTGGTAGGATCAGGACAGGGCATTGGTGATGCTCACACCTGGAAACCTAAAGCTCTTCACCTGAACTCTTGGTCAGTAAATAGAAGTGGAAGTGACACCTTTCGTCCAGATGTAGTTGACTTCACTTGTGCTACAGTAAATGAAACAATGTTTTGGTTCATTTCATGAACAGCTGGGATGTGGTTGTGGTCTTCCAAACAAGCATCATTTAGACCATGACATAGGAACAGAATTAAGCCATTTGGCCCATCGAGCCTGCTCCACCATTTCATCATGGCTGATTTATTGTCCCTCTTAAACCCATTCACCTGCCTTCTCCCTGTAATTTAATGCAGACAAGTGTGATGTGTTGCACTTTGGTAGTACCCACCAGAGTAGGCTTGCACAGTGAACAACAGGGCACTGAGAAGTGTGGTAGATCAAAGGGATCTGGGAATACAAGTCCATAATTCATTGACAGTGGCGTCACAGGCAAATAGGATCATAAAGTAAGCTTTTAGTACATTGGCCTTCATAAATTAAATATACTTACTTTATACTTTATATTTTATTGTCGCCAAACAATTGATACTAGAGCGTACAATCATCACAGCAATATTTGATTCTGCGCTTCCCGCTCCCTGGATTACAAATCGATAGTAAATATTAAAAATTTAAACTATAAATCTTAAACAGAAAATAGAAAAGGGAAAGTAAGGTAGTGCAAAAAAAACCGAGAGGCAGGTCCGGATATTTGGAGGGTACGGCCCAGATCCGGGTCGGGATCCGTTCAGCAGTTGGAAAGAAGCTGTTCCCAAATCTGGCCGTACGAGTCTTCAAGCTCCTGAGCCTTCTCCCGGAAGGAAGAGGGACGAAAAGTGTGGTGGCTGGGTGGGTCGTGTCCTTGATTATCTCGGCAGCTCTGCTCTGACAGCGTGTGGTGTAAACTGAGTCCAAGGACGGAAGATTGGTTTGTGTGATGTGCTGCGCCGTGTTAACGATCTTCTGCAGCTTCTTCCGGTCTTGGACAGGACAACTTCCATACCAGGTTGTGATGCACCCTAGAAGAATGCTTTCTACAGTGCATCTATAAAAATTAGTGAGGGTTGTAGGGGACAGGCCAAATTTCTTTAGCTTTCTCAGGAAGTAAAGGCGTTGGTGGGCCTTCTTGGCAGTGGACCAAGTCAGGTCATTGAGTACAGAAGATGGGATGTTGTATAAGGCATTGATAAGGCCTTATTTGGAGTTTTGGTCACCTACTTATAGGAAAGATGTAAATAAGGTTGAAAGAGTACTGAGAGAAATTATAGGAATGTTACCGGGTCTGGAGGACCTGAGTTATATGGAAAGATTGAATAGGTAAGGACCTTGGAACATAGAAGAATGAGAGAAGATTTGATAGAGGTATACAAAATTATGAGGGTAAATGCAAGCAGGCTTTTTCCACTGAGGTTGGGTGGGACTACAACTAGAAGTCATAGGTTAAGGGTGAAAGGTGAAAAGTTTAATGGGAATATGAGGGGAAGCTTCTTCACTCAGAAGGTGGTGAGAGTGTGGAATGAGCTGCCAGCACAAATCGTGCATGCAAACTCGATTTCAATGTTTAAGAGAAGTTTGGATAGGTACATGGATGGTAGGGGTATGGAGAGCTATGATCCCAGTGCAGGTCAATGGGAGTAGGCAGTTTAAATGTTTCAGCATAAACTGTATGGGTCGAAAGTCTTGTTTCTGTCCTGTACTTTCCTGTGACTCTGTGACTCTCTAATCTTTGATGCCCTTACAAACAAAAAACCTAACAATCGCTACTTTAAATATACCAAATGACTTGGTCTTAACAGTGCACTGTGGCAACGAATTTCACAGATTCATCTCCCTCTGGTTCTAAAGGGACATCCTTCTAATCTGAGGCTGTGCCCTCTGGTCCTAGACTCTCCCACTATAGGAAATATCCTACACACATCCGTTCTATCTGGACCTTTCAATATTCGATAGGTTTCAATGAGATCCACCCCCACTCCTTATTCTTCTAAACTTCAGCAAGTATAGGCCCAGAGCCATCAAGCACTTCTCCTACATCAACGCTTTCATTCCAAACCTCACCTGGACTGTCTCCAATGCCAGCACATCATTTCTTAGATAAAGGGCCCAAAACAACTCACGATCCTATAAGTGCAGTCTGAGCAAACCTTTATGGAGCCTCACCATTACATCCTTGCTTTTATATTCCAGTCCTCTCAAAATGAATGCTAACATTGCATTTGCCTTCCTCACCACCGACCCGACCTGCAAGTTAACCTTTAGGGAATCCCGCACAAGGACTCCCAAGTCCCTATGAACTTCTGAATTCTAAATGTTCTCCCTGTTTAGAAAATAATCTGTGCCTTTATCCCTTCTACCACGGTGCATAAACATACACTTCCCTACAATATATTCCATCTGCTTCTTCTTTGCCCATTCTCCCAATCTGACTCAGTCTTTCTACAAACTCCCTGCTTCCTCATCTCTCCCTGCCCCTCCACCTATCTTTGTAACAACATGAGGATAGTCAACAGTTATTCAAGTTTCAGGGTGAGCCTTTCACTAATGAGGACCTGGCAGTGCTTAGTGCCAAACTTTCAAAAAACAGATTCCCAACTTGCCTTTTTCGCCTACGTATAACATCTAGTTCTATTCATCCTGACAAACAGGAACTGTTTCCTTCACTATTCCTCCAAGTGCCCTTTCAGACTCTGGAAACTTCAGTCAAATGATCCCTGGCACCACATCCCTAGCTTTATGTAGTCTGACCTCATAGTTTAACTGTAGAGAACAGTCTTCATTCTCCTAAATGTAGACTTCAAAAGGAATGTCCTCACATACATCTTCCACCCTATCATCTCCCAGCTTCTTATTTCATCCTCCTCCCCCTACCCACCCATCTTCACCCTCACCTGGTCTCACCTATCACCTGCTAGTTTGTACTCCTTCCCCTCACCGCCCTCTCCCCAACTTCATACTCCAGTGTTTGCCCCTTCCTTTCCAGTACTGATGAAGGGTCTCAGCCCAAAGCCTCGACTGTTTATTCCCCTCTAGAGATGCCTCTTGCCCTGTTGAGTTCCTTCAGTTTTTTTGGCATGATTCCAACATCTGCAGAATCTCTTCTGTTTAACCTATGAACACTGCCTCATTAATACATTTTTGCTTTTTTAAAATTTATTTTATAGCTTATGATAACTTTTATGCCTGTGACTGTAATGCTGTCAAAAAAATACAAATTTCATGACATATGTCAGTGATATTAAACCTAATTCTTTTACATTGATTCTACTGTATTTCTTTTTTACTGCAAATGCCTGCAAGAAAATGAATGTCAGGACAGGACATGGTGACATACATGTACTCTGATAATAAATTTGTTTTTCTTTGAACGTTAAACTTTGATTTTGATTTTCTGATGATACTGAGTACTGGCCTACATAGCCTCCATTTGCAATCCTCAAAAAGCATTTTTTTTGTGTGTGTTCAAGTAATGTGGTGAACGGATGTGGTGTCTTTCTTAAGCAATTCAAAACTACTTTATTTATCATATACTTTGCTTCACTACTGTAAAGAAGAAGGAGAGCAGCCAATTTTCTTATGGTAATATACCTCAAGAACAATATAATGGCCATTTAATTAGTTTAATTGCTTTTGTATTATGGATAAATGTTGTCCTAAGCCCCAACTTTGAGCAGATAAGCAGCTCATTGAAGAGCTTGCTCCCTCGGTATTGTGGCTCTATGCTTCTGGGCCCCTTGTCCAAGGAAGGATGCGCTGGCATTGGAGGTGGTCCACAGGAAGCTCATGAGAACAAGCCCAAGAATGAAAGGGTTAATGTATGAAGAGCATTTCATGGCTCTGGGCCTGTACTCACTGGAGTTTAAAAAGAATGAGTTGGGGTGGGGGTGGAATCGAATATTGAAAGGCCTAGACAGAGTGGAGTGGAGAGGAACTTCCCTCTTCAGACTGGAGGAGTCTAGGACCAGAGGGCACAGCCTCAGAATAGAAAGACATCATTTTACAAAGATGAGGAGGAATTTCTTTAGCCAGAGGGGAGAAAACCTGTGGAATTCATTGCCATAGATGGCAGTGGAGACCAAGTCATTGGATATATTTAAAGTGGAAGTTGATAGGTTCTTTGAGTAGTAAGGCCATTACAGGCTACAGGGGGAAGACAGGAGAGCAGGGTTGACAGGTGTAATAAATAAGCCATGATTGAATGACAGAGCAATCTCAATGGGACGAATGGCCTAGATCTGCTCCGATGTCTTATGATCTTATGAATGCAATGTCCACAGGCTTGAAACATGTCCCATCCCAGAGGGTTAAGTGAATCAGGTCCAACCATGTAAACACAATGAAATTGAAGGGACTTCTATTTGGAAGAAAACCTATTACAAAGATCCAACTTAATTATTCAATTAGTATCATTACATCTGATTTAGCTCTACGTTTGTTTATTAATAGGTGTTGAAGCATACTGGTTTCACTGAGAAAATACTTAAGCCAGTTTTTCAATGCTGATAACTTTATTCCATAAACAGCATCCATTATTTTGCAACATATGGTAATATCCCTTATGCAACTTAAAAATAAACATTTATTTACTGATGTACAATAAATATCAAATGATCAAATTATACTGTTTACACAAGTCCATAAATTAATTTTACTTTTGAAATCATATTAGCCTACCGAACATTGTTTTGAAGCATTAAGTTGCAGATGAACAAAATAGGAAAGACAATTTGGGATTGTTGGTCTAGATAAGGTGCAAGTCAAATCAAAATAAAACAAAAACATTTACTGTCAGTTCTATCTGCTTTTCAAATTAAACATGCATTTTCAGAAGAGCAAAAAGTTGCAGTTAGACACTCAGGTAAACAGGAACTCACGCTTCACTCGCTGGAGTATTAGAAGATGCAGCATTTAGGTTTTTGTTGTGAAAAAGATGTAACATTGCAATTTTACCAGGAAAGTTATGACTTTTTAAAACTGCATAGACTTATCGGAAAATAATTAAAGGTCACTAAAACTGCAGTCCTTCACAATAAAATTATATATGTATATCATGCCTGCCCCATGATAACACCATAAGATCATAAGACATAGGAGCAGAATTAGGCCATTTGGCCCATCAAGTCTGTTTTGCCTTTTCATCATGGCTAATCCAATTTCCCCTCAGCCCAATCTCCTGCCTTCTCCCGTTTCCCTTCATGCCCTGACAAATCAAGATTCTATCAAACTCTGCATTAAATATACCCAATGACTTTGAATTCCACAGCTGCCTGTGGCAATGAAATCCACAGATTCAGCACTCTCTGGTTAAAGAAATTCCTTCTCATCTCTATTCTAAAAGTACATCCCTCTATTCTGAGGCTGTGTCCTCTGGTCTTAGACTCCCCCACCACAGGAAACATCCTCTCCACATCCACTCTATTGTGGTCTTTTACCATTCAATTGGTTCCAATGGGATCCCCCTCATTCTTCTGATAACACAATCTGTATAATGGTCTATAATCTTCATAGTTCTGTCTCTCAGTCAAAAATGTGTCAGAATTTGATGCTGACAGGAAGATTTGTTTACTGGCCACAGAATTACTGGGATAAATTCTGTGGCCATATAATCTGCAAATAGATTAGTTGAGTGACACTGCAATGACATTTAGGAAAGCTAATGTGATCTCCGCATGATCAAAGCAAAGTTTTGATTTGCAAATTCTTTTCATATTTCACACATCACCTCGCAGCCTTGAGCATCTTTTTCTCTGTAACCTTTGGCAACACAACCCTGAGAGAGCTGAGCTCCCAGTTCTCTTTTCCACAGCTTCAACAGGCGAGACCCAGAGCCTGGGACTTCTCTTTGCAAACCTCTCTCCCTTTCATATGAACCTCAGCACAACCTACATTTTAAAATTCTTTGTGGAGGGGATGTTTCCTATAGTGGCGGGGGGAGGAGGGTCTAGGATCAGACAGCACAGCCTCAGAATAGGGTGACCCTTCAAAACAGAGATGAAGAGGGATTTCTTCAGCCAGAAGGTGCTGGATCTGTGGAATTCATTGCCACAGATAGCTGTTGAGGCCGAGTCACTGGGCAAAGTCTGATAGGTTCTTGGTTAATCGGGGATTAGGGAGAAGGTTGGAGAATGGGGTTGAGAGGGATAATCAATAAGCCATGATGGAAAGATGAAGCAGACACAATGGCTGAATGGGCCAATTCTGCTCCTAAGTCTTAGGTCTAAATGAATGTTTGCAGTTTTGCGACACCTTCCATGAATATCCCACACGTTGGAATTGGGAAATGAGGTCACTGGTGATACGACAAAAGATCATCCCAACCCATTTACACAGCAGGATACCACAATTTATTCCTTTCATCTGCAGATTTCCTCGTGTTTCCATTTTTCTATTCAGGTTGTTAAGTATTGATAGGATTTTTGAGATTACTTGCCTGAATTAGTTAAGCTTTGGAATCTTCCACACTCTCACCAAATGGACTTCATTTTGGCATTCCAACTACACCACCTCCCTCCTGCAATAGTCTGCCTGTACTGAAGAATCAGCCTTTGTCAGAGAAGATATCTGCTTCTCTGAAAGGCACCCAAGCCCACTTTCCATACAGTAGTCACAACCTTGGCCAAAGATAATGTGCACAAAACACAGGAGGGGCTGCAGATACTGGAAATCCAGAGCAACATACCTAAGATGCTGGAGGAACTGAACAGGTCAGGCCACATCTATGGGGGGGGGGGGGGGAATGAACAGTCAACATTTCAGTTCGAGACCCTTCACCAGGACTGGAAAGGAAGTGGGGAAGAAGCCAGAATAAGGTGGAGGGAGAGGAGTAGAAGCTGGCAGGAGATAGATGAGACAAGGAGAGGGGGAAGGTGACTGGGTGAAGGGGGAGTGGTATGAAGTAGGCGATAGGTGGGTGAGATGAAGGGCTGGCCAAGCAGTAATCCGTTAGGAGAGGACACCTCTTATTCCGGCTTCTGCCCCCTTCCTTTCCAAATACCGATGAAAGTTCTGGGTCCCAATCTGACTTACTGAGTTCCTCAAGCATCGTTGTGTTAGAACACAGAACAGTACGGCACAGTACAGCCTCATCATCTCGCAAAGTTGTGCCAACATTTTAACCCACTGGAAGATCAATCTAATTCTTCCCTCCTACTTTGCCCTCCATTTTTCTGTAACTATCTGTGCCCTCGGTGAGACTAGACACAATCCAGATTAAGTGTAGCGATTCCAACTAGCCCACTGGCAGCTGTGAGTAGATGACAAATATAAATTATGTCATCATGACACAGTACGTAATGATGTAATGATGACAAATACCCGTTGAGAGGATATGCGTTGGGGTGGGGCTTTATCGTTGTATTTGTTGCTGGTTATGAACTAGAATGCGCGGACTTCAAGGGTGGCAAAGGCGAATTTCAATAAACACCCGAATGTATACTGAACCTGAATGAAAACAACTTGCTAGCCACGTGAAAAGGGTGCGACAGGCCTTGTACACCATTTCCATTCATGATCTATCCAATCGGTTCAGATTTGCTTCGTCTGCGGAGGCCATGTAACTGGAAATATTTAAAATGAAGGTTGATAGGTTATTGATTAGTCAGAGCCTTAAAGGTTACGGGGAGAAAGTGGGGGAATGGGAGGGAGAGTAAGTCAGCCACAACGGAATGGCGGAGGAGACTCGATGGGCCAAATGGCCTGCTATGTCTTATGGTCTAATTCCAATTAAAAACACGCACACACACACACACACACACACACACACACACTTGCCCAGACCAACAATAAAACTTATTAAGGCAATAACAAGTTCGCAGATTGAAATCATATATGTACACAATCTCGCACTGTACAGTGATGTGTAAAATACATCTAGTCCACAATTTTAAAAAAAACATAGAGATTTTTTTTGGTGCTTAACGCTGTAGGCTTGATTTCTACTGACAAGGGGACATTTCAGCAGCGAGTCGGAAAAGCTACATGGAATCTCTACTCTCACGGCCCAGGTGTCATGAAAAGATGCGGCTGTAACACGCTGCCAGCGTTGGAGGGTATTCCCGAATGTATAATCTTCACAAATTGGACTTCAGTCTGGCCCCATTCAGTCGTTGGCAATAACCCACCTTCCTGCCACTGAGACCACCCGACCCTCGAGTTTCTGATGCGAGGAGCCCTCGCCGTCAGCCCGCGGCAGAGCCCCGAGAGAACAGGCGGTGTTTGGTGACATGGGAAATCAGCACTGAAAACAAGTCGGGAAGAATGGCAAAGAATTTCTTTAAAGCCTGATATGCTGGCATCATTAAATAAATAATTTGAACTCTACAGATTAACTGGGTTCCGGGAAAGATTTCCTTAGAGATACGCCATAGTAACAGGCATTCCGGGCCAACGAGCCCAATTACACCCATGTGAGCCTTGGACTGTGGGAGGACACCGAGGCACCCGGAGGAAACCCACGTGGTCACGGGGGGAAACGTACAAACTCCTTACAGCCAGCGGTGGGAATTGAACCCGGGCTCCTGGCGCTGTAATGGTGTTACGCTAACCACTACGCTACCACGTACCCCGAAGACAGGAAATCGTGCGTCTTTCGCCTGGTTAAACGGGCAGATTATGGTGAATGACCTTCGCAATATTTCACGTGAAACATTAAAACAATATGTTTATTTAATACTTCTTGATCGCCCTAAGGCGACGTCGTTATAAAAATATGCCTACTATTTTTAAGCTAAAGTTCGGATTTCTTTTCTTTCTCAAATACGCTGATTCAATGTTCTTAGATAAGAATAAGCGCTGACTGCGGGAAGTGCTTTTTGCTAATCGCTTTCAGTGTGCAAACTACACCTGGGGGTCTGCTAGTCAGATGTTAGGAGCGCCCAGACATCCAGATGTCTACGTGCCGATGGATCAAACGTATTGAGTGTTTCATCCAAACCCTGATACCGGAGCCTTGTTCGTCTACAGGTGCTGTGTGTGTATATACCTTTTTTTTAGATTTTTAAAAAATATTATCCTTGTACAAATCACAATAACATTTACACAAATCTCTTTGGTATATGTTCATCCGCCGATACAGAATTTCACAGAAACTCTAGTTAACTGGAGTGCAGTCCCCTGTTCTTTCAAACTCGTCTGTATAAATACGGTTAGACAAGAAAATGTCGTTTTAGTGCAAATCGTAGTCACAAAGTTTAAAAAAAATGTTTGGCCCACAAGCGGGGAGAACGCGTTCCTTTCAAGTTTCCCTCAATAATGATAACTTCCAGTGGAAACAAGCGTCTCCTTTCACGTAAACCATCCATGACCATTTTTTAAAAGATTGCATAGTTCTGGACTTAGGCATCTTACACGTGTGTAGGCAGTTTTGCAAACAAAAGGCAGTGCACCTCCGTGGTAAAAACTCTCGACCCCGTGTTCACAACGAAAGGATCGTGTGCATTTTTGTCTGGGGAAAGTGCCATTGGATGTCACGGTAAAAAAAAATGCAAGGAAAGCTACTCTGTGTGTGTGTGTGTGTGTGTGTGTGTGTGTGTGTGTGTGTGTGTGTGTGTGTGTGTGTGTGTGTGTGTGTAAGCCGGTGGCCACGTGGAACCTTTCCGTGGGCTTAGAAATCTGACTGGACGTTTCGGCTGAAGGGTTCGATGAAGGGTTTTGGCCCGAAACGTCAGCAGTTTTCCCCCCTCCATAGACGCTCCTTGATCTGCTGAGTTCCTCCAGGATTTTGTGTGTGTGTGTGTGTGTTTGTTACTCCGGATCTCCAGCACCTGCAGAAGCTTGTGTGTTTAAAAGTCTGAGCATCACACACGCACAATGCTGGAAGAACTCAACAGGCCAGGCAGTATCTTTAAAGGTCTGAGCTGAACTTAAGGCTCCGGGGAGGTTCCACGCAAGAGTTACGTCCTAAATCTAGAGAGTGTAGCAAGTGACTGTTTCTTCCGTCTGTATGCTTGTGTGTGTGTGTGTGTGTGTGTGTCCGTCTGTCTGTCTGTGCCTGTGTGTATGTGTGTGTGTGTGTTTGTGTGTGTGTGTGCGCGTGCTGAAGCTTGTATAGGACCCCCTCTCTGAGGGTGCGGGGTGTGGGGTTCTCTAAGGGTTTACGAACAGTGTGTGTGTGTTTGTGTGTGTGTGTGTTTGAGGGTGCGGGGTGTGAGGATCTCTCAGGGTTTACGAACAGCCGCATTCCTCCACGATCATGTTTTGAATGTCCTTTTTCACAATGTTATGTCCGTCATCGTAATAGAGCATGGACATTGCCCTGAGTTTGGTAGGGACACAACAGGATTTGATGTTGTTAAAGGGGCTGTAGCCCCTGATCCTGTAGTGATTGATGACGGCCGAGTGGAAGGAAAGAGACGAGCCCGAGGTGCCGGCGATGTGGCTCGGGCACTCTCCCTCGCAGTAGTTCCCATAGTAGCCGGAAGGCGCTATGATCCAGTCGCTCCAGCCGATGTCTCGGAAGTTCACAAAGAAACGCTTCCTGCAGCAGATGTTGGACTTCCCTTCGCACTCCAGCCCCCGTTTGCGGATCCGGTGCGTGTGAGCGTCCGATTCCCGCAGCAGAAGCATCAGGAAGGGGCGGAACGACTCGTCCTTCCCCGCTGCCTCCAGCAGCACGGGGGAGGCACCGGCTTCCCTGCACTGCGCGCAGGCAACCCTCAGGAGCAGGGACCTCTCCGGCGTGCTCAGCGTCTCCTGCACCGCCCTCGACACCGGCAGCGTGTGCCAGCCGCTGACTTTGACATCCACCTGCTTCTCGACGAAGGGGAAGCTGTCGTTACCTCGGTACAGCCGAATGGTCACCTTATTTCTGCTTCGGCTAGACTTGTTTGAGAGCTTCAGGTACAGCCAGACATTGGCTTGGTCCACCAGAGACAGCTCGCTATCCTCCTCCTTGGCAATGTGAAAGTGCAAAACGTCTGGAGACGGACCTGTAGACCAGAAGGGACGGTTGAAGGGGGATGGGGGTATGGGAGGGGCGCACGACATCAACCAGTTAGACAGAGGCAATCATTAAACATAGAACCCAGAACATTACGGCACACTACAGGCCCTTCGACCAACGATGTTGTGCTGGCCCGCTCTAAGACGAAGTCTACAATGAAACCTGACAGGCCCAGATAGAGTGGACGTGGAGAGGATGTTTCCTATAGTAGGGCAGTCTAGGACCAGCGGGCACAGCCTCACGATAGAGGGGCGTCCCTTTGGCACAGAGATAAAGAGGGATTTCTTCAGCCGGAATGTGGAGTTCACTGCCGCAGACGGCCGTGGAGAACAAGTCATTTGGGTATTTTAAAGCTGAGGTTGTTGATTAGTAAGGGTGGCAAAGGGTATGGGGAGAAGGCAGAAGAATGGGGTTGAGCCATGACGGAATACGGAGCAAACACGAGAAAGTCTGCAGATGCTGGAAATCCGAAACAACACACACACACACACACAAATGCTGGAGGAACTCAGCGGGTCAGGCAGCATCTGTGGAAAACAGTAAACAGTCGAAGTTTCGGGCTGACACCCTTCTTCCGGACTGAATAAGTGCCTCGACCCGAAATGCCGGCGGTTTACTCTTTTCCACAGATGCTGCCTGACCTGCTGAGTTCTTCCAGCACTTTGTGCGCGTCGCTTTGGAATGCGGAGCAAGCTCGAAGGGCCGAACTCTTCCTATGTCTTATGCTCGTATCAAACTACCCCGTTCCTCCTACATAACCCTACACTTTTCTATTCATCCACGTGCCTGTCTAAGTTTTTTAAATGTACCCGATATATTTAGCTCCACAGTCACCCCTGGCCAATCAGACGCATTTGTGTTACCATTGATCCACGGTACGTATAGGAGTCAGCTTTGTTGGAAACAGATTGGTTTCACTCACATTCCGCCCTGGGTCCAGGTGCAGTCTTAGCTGTATGCTCTCCAGGTGACTGAGCAGCCCCGCCCGTGGAAGCTGTCAGCCACTCGGGGAAAAGCTATTCGAAAGTTAGACTCTTCCTGCTTGACCCATCTGTGCACCCTCCCGGCCGTTTGCTTCCCCTCGCCACCCGAAACCGCAACATGCTGGAGGACCTCAGGAGGTCTGGCAGCATCTCCGGAGAGGAACACATAGCTGACGTTTGGCGCCGAGACGGAACCCCGATGAACGGTCGCGGCTCCAAACAGTCGATTGTTTATCCCTCTCCATAGATGCTGCCTGACCTGCTGAGTTCCTCCAGCATTTTGTGCGTGTGTGTGTTGCTCTGGATTTCCGGCATCTGCAGAATCTCTCGTGTATACCCAATGGGCTTCAGCTTCCGAGTTTTAACTGCCTTTTTTTAACAGATGATTATCTGTGCCACATACACACACTTCACTACCTCCCCGGCTCAGCGATTCTTCCCATTCAATTGCAATCGTTTTCCCTTAAATCTGAATAAAAAACGCGCCGTGAACGCCATGGATCTAACCTGCTTCAGCGAAGCTGATGACCTCCGAAGCCTGTTCGGGTTCGTTCACTGACTGGCTGGAGGGATTCTCCTCTATCTCCACCCGGCCGTCCTCTCGTACCCGCCCAACGTGCAGTCTCTTCAGGGCGCTTAAAAGTGCAGCTTTGGGGACCGGCTGCGTGATATTCGGCCTGCTCTTGAGATGCAGCATATTCAGTATGTGCCTCTTCACGGCCTCCACCAGCTGATTGTCAGCGCCGGTCGAGTGCGGCTGCAGCCGGGGCACCGAGCAGCTCGGACAGTCGGGCACTCGTGCGTCCTCGACAGGTAAGGTGGGCGAAGCCCGCGCCCAAAGTGCACCGAACAGCAGGAAAAATCCACCGAGCAGGTAAAATGACATCTTCAAACACCGGCAAAGGGTCTGGGCTGGAGAGAGATACAAAATTTAATAAATAAAATCAAAGTTTATCTGAAGTTTCGTATATGCCGTAAATTCTTCAGGTTCTTGCGAGAAGTCTCGGGGAAGTTGCTTGATATCTTGGGAGACGAGAGTTGGCTCAATAAATATGATGGTCCCGACTTCGACTCGAGCGTTTTCTTTCTCTCTCTCTCCCCCTGCACTCTGCCCTGTTTCTATTTCTCTCTCCTCTCTCTCTCTCTCTTTATATCTCTCTCTTGCTCCCTCCTCAAGTGCGGAACAGCTCGACAATTCGCAGTCGCTGTGAGATCTTCCCCCTCTCTTCTGAACTGCTGCTGTCAAGAGACCTTCTCGCACTTGTGGGACCGCGAGGCTCTGAGCTCATGGACAGCAGTGTCGAACTGGAACAGATGACTGTGCAGCCGTGGGGGTCTTTACAATTCAGAAACTATAACGAGGGCCGGATAACCGGCAAAGGGAGGGTGGAGCGGCAGTGGGCGGAGGCTGCAGACATTCGAATGCGACCTTCGGCGTCTTTTACAGCTACTTAACCCTTTGGGCGGCTCGGAAGCGTGGATTTCAGAGATGTTTTAGCATAGAACGAAACAGAACTGCTGACCAAACACCTCAGCTTCGAGACCGGCGGCAGGCTCACTCCCTGCCTCTGAAAACTTTGTTTTCGCCATTACACGGACTGTAGACTCCAAGCAAAATAGACCTTTTTAACAGTTAACCGTGGAACAATTAAAGGAATTCTTTATGGTCACGAACGACTCTGCCCACAAAGCTATCCTAGAAACACAGATGTACAAAACCCAGCGAAATAAGCGCACTTAGAGGGATTATAGTGTAAAAACTTACAGAAACCCCGCTATGTTTGGCACTTGGCTCTATAATTAGGACGAGACCAGAATCTGTGTCGAAAGAATGAGACGCGCGAAGAGAGTTGGTTTTGATGGAGCTGGTGTGACAGCCTTAAAAAACAAACGGATCCTTCTTTAAACATGGGAGCTTGCGTGTGCATTGTCAGTTAATATTCATCAGTATCCAACACTGCACTTTTAACTGCACAGAAGAGGTCAGAATGTGGCCGTCGCTGGCAAGAAAAGTTGCGCCGCTCAGGGCATTATTGGCGAGGTACTATCCGACATACTCGAAATCTCATCTGAACCCGCTACCAAACATGTTATTAGCGGCCGCTTCAAGAATTGTCGGTTCTCGGGGGCTCCAGAGGACGGAACCGCCGCATTCTGGGGCCGGGGGGTGGGGGTGGGGGTGGGGGACAACAAAATAAGTTTATTTGTCTTACTCGCTTTTATTTTCCAAGTTCAAAAGAGGTCACCCAGGTTGGGTGAAAAATAAACAACGGCTGTAGTAAACATGCCTTTTGAGGTTGCCTGTGCACAGAACCGACCCTTCCGGTCTGTCGGTAAGGTGAAATATTTCACGGCGACGTTTTTTTTTGCCTTGGGTCTGTGGAATGGGTTTCGGCGGAGTGTGACCCAAGCGTGAATCTGACGTTAACCCCTCTTATGTCATCGTGTTGTAATGGACTGACCGTGAGTCAGACTTCGACTGACTCCTATCTGGAATGTCCCCATCACTTGGTTTCCCGTGACCTCCTACCGTTAGACAGAAGGTACGGCAGTATAAGTACAAGAACTATTAGGGCTGGGTAACAGCTTCTTCCCCCGGGGTGTGAAACTTCTGAACAGCCAGTACACACTATTAATGACAGTGCCGGTAGCAGTAATATATATTTAACTATATGTCTTATATGCATTTTATGTCAACTTGTAGAGATACAGAATAGCTTACCATCTATGAATATTATTCTGTTAATTCTATTTTATGTGACATATGTACTGTGTTTTGCACCTTGATCCCGAAGGAACGATGTTTCGCTTGGCGATATACATGTGTATGGTTGAATGCCTATAAAATTGAACTTGAAATTGTCTCCCTCCCCTAAACGCCTATCTCTCCCCTCTTTTGCCTCTCGCTTCCAAGTCGTTCTCTCTCCTCGCTCCATGTGTCTGTAATCTTTTTACAGAATACAGCTTAATAGAGACCAAATGGTAGAAAACGCCAGTCCAACTCAGCGTTCTTCAGTCTCATACCCTCCCGGTCCCGCTGCCACGACCCGCTCGGGACGCAATGCTTCTCACTCAGAACAACTCACACATAAAATGCCGGAAGATGTCTCGAATCTGCAAAATTTTTGTTTTGCGGAGTATGCGTGAAATATTAGCAATCGCTAGCCGCCTTTGCTCATAGAATTTTTCCTGTAATCTTCAGTTTTAAAAACCGAACTGTTAAGCTGCGTTTTATGAATCAAATGGTTTTGTTGGCGCTGTGTGATCTTGTGTAATTTTGCCAAGTGTGGTAACAGCTCTAACGTCCAGGGTTGCCTGGAACCCCACTGCCGCTAATGGGAGAAAAGCAGAGCGGAGTTTCCGAGAGTTTAGCATTTCTATTTGCGCATTAACCTCATTTGCCCGTAATACGCCACGTGGATGTGTGTATACTCTACTGTGCGCTATTGTATCAACGCTCCAGGGGCTCCCAATAGTTTCCACACATCTGCAGAATTTCCTCGTGTTTGCCCAATAGTTTTAATCCTGCTTCAACCTGACGGAAACACTTCCAATGATAACGAAGTTCCCGCGCCCTCTGACCGCGAATGAGCGAGGGATGTGGGTTGATAATCGCGGTGTTCGCGGATAGTTTCTCCCTCCCCAGCAATTACAGAGCGCTTCGAAGTGAAACGTCCGTCTTTCTGTCTCTGATTTCTGAACGGCCCATGAACACACAAAATGCTGGAGGAACTCAGACAGTCGGGCAGCATCTATGGAAATGTTTCAGGCCGAGGCCCTTCTTCAGGACTGGAAAGGAAGGGTTAGGTGCCGGAATAAAAAAGGTGGGGGCAGGGGAGGAGTGATAGGCAGGTGAGAAGAGGTAAGAGGCCGAGTGGGGAATAGGGAAAGATGACGGAATTCCTTTGGCATGACTTATTTTTATTGTAACATAGTAATTTTTATGTATTACACTGTACTGCTGCCACAAAACCACAATTTTCACGATACATGTTGGTGATAATAAACCTGATTTTGGGCCTCTGTATGCTTGTTTGTGGAGACACTAGCATTTGTGCATGTACATTATTAGAACTTTTCACGCATTTCTATACCGTGTGGAGACACAGATTCTGCAAATGCTGGAAAGCTGGATCAATGCACAGCAAGTTTTGGCGGAACTCAGCAGATCAGGCAGGATCTATGGAGCAGAGTAAACAGTCGATGTAGCAGGCTGAGACCCTGCTGAGTTCCTTCTGTTTTTTTGTGTGTGCTATTTGAGAATTTAGGTATTAGGTACTTAGGTATTAGGTATTTAGGTACTTAGATACTTAATAATTTATGTTTATGTTGCTTCCATAAGACCATAAGATATAGGAGCAGAATTAGGCCATTTCGCCCATCGAATGTGCTCCGCCATTTCATCATGGCTGATCCAATTTCCCTCTCAGCCCCAGTCTCCTGCCTTCTCCCTGTATCCCTTCATGCCCTGACCAATCAAGAATCTGTTAACCTCTGTCTTAACTATACCTAACGACTGGGGCTCCACAGCCACCCGTGGCAACAAATTCTGCAGATTCACAACTCTCTGGCTGAAGAAATTCGTCCCCATTTCTGTTCTAAAAGGACACTCCTCTGTTCTGAGGCTGTGCCCGCTCATCCTAGACTCTACCACCATGGAAACATCTTCTTCAAATCCACCCTATTGAGGCCTTTCACCATTCGATATGTTTCAATGAGGTCACCCCTCGTCCTTCTGAATTCCAGTGAGCACAGGCGCAGAGCTATCAAACGCTTCTCATATGACGAGCCTTTCAATCCTGGAATCATTCTCATGAACCTGCTATGAACCCTCTGCAATGTCAGCACATCCTTCCTTAGATAAGGAACCCAAAACTGCACACAATAATCCAACTGAGTCCTCACCAGTGCCCTCAACATCACATCCTTGCTTTTATGTTTCAGTCCCTAAATGTCCAGAAATCCATCAGTCTGTGCTTTGAATAAGCAGTCTCCACTTGGGAATGAGAAACCTGAAGATTTACTACCACTGAGTGAAGAAAAATCTTCTTATTTCAGTCCTCACTTACTATTTAGTACATACAGTACTGTGCAAAAGTCTTAGGCATGCTAGATATATATATATATAGCTAGCGTGACTAAGAAGTTTGCACAGTACTGTAATAATTTCATGTATTGCACTGTACTGCTGCTGAAAAAAAAACAAATTTCATGATGTGAGTGATGATAAACTTGATTCTGATATGGGTCTCTATTGTGGACTGAGAGTGGGAAGGGGGCAGGGAGAGGGGAATCCTGTTTGGGAAAAGGGGAAGGGAGAGGGGAGGGAGTGGGAAGCACCAGAGAGACATTCTGTAATGATTACCCGCAGCTCTTCACCCTTTGCTTCTGCCAGATTTATGAACCTGCTCTCCGTTCCACGGTGATGAATACAGTACTGTGCAAAAGTCTTAGGCTCCCTGGCTACATTATATATATATGTGACTAAAACCTTTGCACAGTACTGTAGAAAATATAACATAGAATTCTACAACTCAGTAGAGGCCTTTCAGCCCGTGACATTGTGCCGACCCTTTAACCTGCTCTAAGATCCATCTAACCCTTCCCTTCCACTCAGCCCTCCAGTTTTCTATCATCCACGTGCCTATCTTAAGAATTTTTTAAATGCCCCAAATGTCACCCTGGTAGCCAGTTCCACGTACCCACCGTCCCCTTGTGTAAAGAAATCTACCTCTGACATCCCCACTGTACTCCCCCCCCAATCACCTTAAAACTATACCCACTTGTATTAGCCATTTCTGCCCTGAAAAAGATGTCTCAGGCTGTACGTTTGATCTCTGCATCTAATCATCCTATTTAGGGCTCTGTTGGTCAGGGTCAACCATGGACGTTGCCTCCTGGCTGTCTAGATACACAATCCTAGGCAGTACAACATGGAGAGCAAGCTGTTGCCCTCGTAGCAAGCTCCCCCTCTCCGTGCATCTGCTGGTTCGAAAGGAATGGCTGAGACTAATACAGCTTGGCACCAGCAGTATCGCAAGAGTTGCCATTCAGTGTTAAATGCAATGTAGGACTGCCTTAGAGACTCAAGCACCAGATTTTTCCCTTGGGTTTTACTCCCAAAGCCTTCCCATGAGTGGGTATAGCCACAAGGCAGCAGAGGCTTGAGATCAGGATTTTCCTTTTCCTGGATAAGCTGCCAACCACAGCTGAAGAGCCCCATCTACCCAAAGTGACTGGTTTTAAGGCACCAGCGATGTGCCTTCGCCCCTTGTCCTATCAGTAGAAATGATTCAATCGGGCTTAGCAGCTAAGCCACATGTGAAGTCCAAGAGCTGGACTTGGTTGTCAGAGGCTATTCGAGGCACACGCCATAGGGAGCGTTAAATAGGTAGTGCGAACTTGCCCCCATTACCACCCCTGGCTATAACAACCTTAAGAAACCATAATCATCTTGTACACCTCAATCAAGTCACCTCCATTCCTCCTGCACTTCAAAGAGAAAAGCCCTAACTTGCTCAACCTATCCTCATAAGACATGCTCTCTAATCCAGGCAGCATCCTGGCAAGTCTCCTCTGTACTCTCTCTAAAACTTTCATATCCTTCCGATATTGAGGCAACCAGAACTGAACGGACCTATTACAGCTCGGGGCATTCCGGAGTTTGGAGTACAACTCTGGCGCCGTTCTGTAAGGAGTCTCTGTGCGTCCTCCACGTGGAATGCATGGGGTTTCCCCGGGAGCTTGGTTTCCACCCACACTCCAAAGACGTAGTGGGTAAGTAAACCAGTCATTGTAAATTGTCCGTGAGTAGGTTAGGGTTAATTGGGGTTGTGGGGTTGCTGGGATGGCATGGTTCGTCAGGCCAGAAGGGCCTACTCCACACTGTATTGCTAGATAAAAAAATGAATAAATAAATAAAAGCAAGAATAGGAAAGTTAAACTACAGGAAATTACAAGACAAATAACAATTCTACATCACGGACAAACCCTCCCAACCACTGAGCATATCTACATGAAACACTGTCGTCAGAAAGCAGCATCCATCGTCAGAGATCCCTGCCACCCAGGCCATGCTCTCTTCTCACTGCTGCCATCAGGTGGAAGGTACAGGAGCCTCAGGACTCGCACCAGCAGATTCAGGAACAGTTCGTATGCCTCAACCATCAGGCCGTGGAACAAAAGGGAATGACTACACTCACTTGTCCACCAACTGAGATGTTCCCACAACCACTTTAAGGACTCTTTATCCTGTTATTTCATGGTTTGTTGTCTTCTGTATGCTACTTGATCTTTTATTGACCTGTTATAGTTACTATTAACCATATAACCATATAACAATTGCAGCATGGAAACAGGCCATATCGGCCCTTCTAGTCCGTGCTGAATACTTACTCTCACCTAGTCCCACCGACCTGCACTCAGCCCATAACCCTCCATTCCTTTCCTGTCCATATAGCTATCCAATTTAACTTTAAACGACAACATCGAACCTGCCTCAACCACTTCTGCTGGAAGCTCGTTCCACACAGCTACCACTCTCTGAGTAAAGAAGTTCCCCCTCGTGTTACCCCTAAACTTTTGCCCCCTAACTCTCAACTCATGTCCTCTTGTTTGAATCTCCCCTACTGTCAATGGAAAAAGCCTATTCACGTCAACTCTATCTATCCCCCTCATAATTTTAAATACCTCTATTAAGTCCCCCCTCAACCTTCTATGCTCCAAAGAATAAAGACCCAACTTGTTCAACCTTTATTCTATAGATTTATTGAGTATGCCTGCAGGAAAATGAATCTCGGGGTTGTATGTGGTGACACGTATGTATTATAATGATAAAATTTTACTTTGAACTCTGAACTTTAATCCAATATCATCAAGATCATTATTTTATATTTGAGTGCTCTTGCAACGTAAATGGTCTGTATTCGAGATGTAGGTGGTATGTTCTGTAATTCTGCATATGACACCAAAATTGGCAGTGCAGTAGACCATGAAGGAAGTTTCCTTAAGGATCCAGATCAACGAGAAAAGTGGGCCAAGGAATGGCAGATGGAATTTAACACAGGGAATTGCCAAATGATATGGAAAGGTTGGATAGGTTAGGACTTCATTCCTTGGAAAGTAGAAGAAGTTCAAAGGTTCATTTTATTGTCAAAATACATATGTACAATACAACTCTGATATTTGTCTTCCCCAGATAGCCATTAAATATAGCAAAGCCATGGGTGTTGATGAAAGAAAAGACATCAACACCCCCCAGCACAAAAAAAGAAAAGAAACAATGCTCAGAGACCAAAAAAATCCCCCTCACCCATTGCAAAAAAAATGGCCACGATAACAATCAACAAACCCCAACACATAACAATCCCTGACCTCTTCACTCACAGATCAGTGACAGTAGCACCAAACACCCAACAAAACAATTAACAGATCACCCACCTGCCAATCATCCGCAAAATTATGAGGGGTATAGATAGGGTAAATGCAAGCAGTCTTTTTCCATTCATTTTGGGGGGGGGGGGACTATAACCAGGGGTCATGGGTTCAAGGTAAAAATTGAAAAGTTTAAGGGGAACATGAGGGGAAACGTCTTCACTCAGAGGGCTGTGAGAATGTGAAACAAGCTGCCAGCACAAGTTGTGCACGCGAGCTCGATTTCAACATTTAAGAGAAGTTTGGATAGATACGTGGGCGGTAGGAGTATGGAGGGCGATGGTCCCGGTGCAGCTTGATAGGATCAGGCAGTTTAAATGGTGCAGCATGAACTAGATGGGCTGAAGGGCCCATATCTGTGCTGTATTTTTCTATGACTCTATGATGCACTTTGGGAAGTTAAACCAGGGCAGAACATACAGAGTAAATGACAGGGACTTGTTGTAGAACAGAGAGACCTTGGTTAAAATAAAATGAACTGTTGGGGGAACTCAGCAGAGAAGCAGCACTTACAAGGAGAAATGGATCGTTGACCATTCTGATTGAGACTCTTCACTCAGACTGAAAGAGCAGAGGGGAAATAGCCAGTGTGAAAAGGTGAGGGGAAGACACAGGGCAAGAGTTGGCCAGGGAGAGAGAGAACAGGTAAGGAATGTGATAAGCAGGTGGGAGGGGAGAGTGGGCATAGTGACAGAGGCCGGGGGGTGGCAGCGCTAGGAAAGAAAGGACTGCAGGCAGGGGAGCAACCAAATAAGGCAGATGGGGCGTGAAGGTGGGGGAACCGTGGCAGGGAAGGGACCCAGTGGGAGGAATGTTTTGGTGATGGGCAGATGGAGTGGGTACAGGATGGGAATGTTGCAGTAAACGTCAAACTTACCTGCTCATCGAAAGCCTCTCCCTCGGAGGAAGCAGGGATTGACCCCCATATAAGGACCACTGCAGCTCCTCTCACTAGCTACCGTTTAGCTGGTGACGCCACAGCGCCGGTACAGAACCATGGGCTAGGGGTGCATTGCTGTGGAAAAAAATTAATACCGCAGGTGTGCTGCAGTAAAGAGGGCTTGGGTGCACGCTTCAGATAAGAATTTGCCTCAATATTTGTGTTTGGTGTCTGTCTTGTCCTGCTACTTCGGGCGCTCAGTTTAGTTAAGTGTTCGTAACTGAGTGGAACTTGAAGGATTTACTGAATATTCAGTGTTTGTCTCGTCCTGTAAGTAAATAGTCAACCTACTTACTGATAGTTAGTGTCATCTGTCCCCAATTACTGAATCTGATTTCTCACAACAGATAAATATTGCTGTGTATTTAATATTTAGGTAATATTTAAATAAAATTGTTCGATTAAGCATTCTTTGATGTTTAAATAATTCATTATGTGTTCCTTAAGGCTGTTACAAGGATGGGTGGTAATGGGGACAAACTCCCACTACCTGTTAAATGCTCCCAATGGTGTGCACCTCAAATAGCCTGTCTAGCTCCTGCCCTTCACATGTTGCTTGGCTACTAAACCCAGGGGAACCATTTTTACTGAGGAGGAGAAGGGTTAAAGGTGGGTTGCTGGCACCTCAAAGCCAGTCGCTTTGGGCAGGTGGGCTCATCAGCTGTGGTTAGCAGCTCACTTAGGAGAAGGAAAACTCTGATCTCAAACCTCCGCTGCCTTGTGGCTATACCCACCCATGGGGAAGGTTTCAGGAGTAAACCCCAAGGTAAGTTCCAGATCTGGAGTCCTTAAGGCTGTCCTACATTGAGTTCGAGTACTGGCAATTCCTGCAATGCTGCTGGTGCTAAACTGTATTGGTCCCTGACATTCCTTTGGGTTCATCAGATGCGAGGAGAGGTGGAGCTTGCTACATGGGCAACAGCTTGCTCTCCATATCGTCCTGCCCAGGCTTGTGTATCATATAGACAGCTGGGACGCAACATCATAGTCGACCCTGAGTGACGGAAGCCTCACTCATATGTAAAAGTATGCTCATAGCATACGTCAGTGTGCTGCCACGTCATACACACGCACCTTGCTTAAAGTAAAAACAAAGTTAGACTCACAAAGTGGACTTCCTGTGTTTTCCTTTCAATTAGTTTTATATTTTGGAGTTGCAAAACATATCAGATACGAATCTCTGCCTAACTTGCCAGGGCTGTATAGGGTCCTGGGTGGTGGTGAGGGAGTTATTGGGGACATCTTAATGTTTTGGATACAACATTAATATTATTGTGTTCCCTGGGAGGCTGCTTTGCGTATTGTCTCTGTGGAGAGAGGATCAAAACTGCACACAATTCACCCATTTGTTTAAACAATGGCCCTGTATAATCGTAGCAAGATACCTTCCCTTCTGTACTCGATTCTCCTTGCTATGAATGTCAAAAGACCGACTGCCTTTTTAACTGCTTGCTGTGACTCACATTTACCTGTTTTGTGAAGACAGGTGCAACATTTAATTTTTCTACCACTTCCTCATTTCCTCATTTCCCCATTATACATTCAGTGGGTGTTTGTCCTGTACGTCCTGTACCTAATAAATTAGCCAGTGAGTGTATGTTCACAATCTTCTGCTGCTGTAGCCCATCCACTTCAACGTTCAACGTGCTGTGCGTTCAGAGATGCTCTTCTGCATTTCACTGTTATAACACACGGTTATCTGAGTCACTGTTCCTTTCCTGTAAGTTTGAGCCAGCCTGGCCATTCTCCTCTGACTTCTCTCATTAACAAGGCATTTTCGCCCACAGAACTGCTGCTAACTGAATGTTTTTTTTGTTTTTCGTACTGTTCTCTGTAAACTCGAGAGACTTTTGTGCATGAAAATCCCAGCAGTTTTGGGGGTACTCAAACCATTCCGACTGGTATCAACAACCATTCCGGGGTCAAAGTCACTTATATCGTATTTCATCCCCATTCTGATGTTTGGTCTGAACAGCAACTGAACCTCTTGACCATGTCTGCATACTTTTATGTATTGACTTGCTGCCATGTGATTTGCTGATTAGATATTTGCATTAATAAATTGAGCCCAGGTGTACTTAATAAAGTGGCCACTGAGTGTATACATTTCTGTTGCTATGAAAAGGGAAGGATGTGTCTTCTTATGGGAAGTTTTTGGAACTAGGGACTACTGCTGATCTTCTCCAGCTTATCTGAGCAACACACATAAAATGCTGGAGAAACTCATTGTTCCTTCATTCACTCAATGTTTAACTTATTCCACAATCTAGAGGCTAACTTTCAAGGACTCTTGAACTCAGTAGTATTTACGAGGGATAATTGATAAGATCGTGGCCTAAGGTAGAAGGAGTCAATTTTAGAAAATTAATTAATGACGCATCAGGGTGATTGATAAGTTCATGGCCTAAGGTAAAAGGAGATAAGTTATTAGCTTCAAACTTTCTGCATGATCACTGAAAAGAGTTGAACTGCATGTGCATGTAACGAGAGCTGTATAACTCATCTCCTTCTACCTTAGGCCACAAACTTATCAATCACTCATCTGTGGACACCTTCTGGAGGTCCAAGATCCGTATGCTCCACGACCGCGGACTAAGTGTGTAAATGTAGGAGGGGACTATGTTGAACAATAAATGTGCTAGGTTTTCTAAAATTGACTCCTTCTACCTTGGGCCATGATCAATCACCCCTCGTATTCAGTTTATCTATCTATTTATTTATTAATCTGTCTATCTATTTATCTATCCATCTATCTATTATTTCCACAATTTGTCTTGTTTTGCACATTGGTTGTTTGTCAGTCTTTATGTATAGTTTTTCATTAATTCTGTTGTATATCTTTATATTCCTGTAAATGCCTGCAAGAAAATGAATCTCGGGGTAATATAAGGTAACACATATAGTGCGTACTTTTAACATAAATTTACTTTGACTTTGACTTTGATTTGCCTTTTGTGACACCTACCAGGCAAAACTTTAGGAAGTAAGGTTAACTCTACTAGCAATATAAGGGATTGCTTGATGGTTTAAGATTTAATAGCTAATATTCACATTTTCAATTATTTTATTACTAGAATCATAGAGCACGACAGCACAGAAACAGGTCCTTTGGGCCATCTAATCCATGCTAAACTGTTAATCTGCTTAGTCCCATCGACCTGCACCTGGACCATAGCCCTCCATACCTCTCCCATCCATGTATCTGTCCAAATT
This sequence comes from Mobula birostris, assembly GCF_030028105.1. Lineage (NCBI taxonomy): Eukaryota > Metazoa > Chordata > Chondrichthyes > Myliobatiformes > Myliobatidae > Mobula > Mobula birostris. Next base: position 10,872,485 of record NC_092370.1, read on the forward strand.
ACTCTTGAATTTTGAAATCAAACCCACAGCCACCACTTCCCTTGGCCGCTGGTTCCACACTTGCTCCACCCTCTGGGTGAAGAAGTTCCCCCTCATGATCCCTTTAAACATTAAACCTTTCACCCTTAACCCATGACCTCTAGTTCTAGTCTCGCCCAACTTCAGTGGAAAAACGCAAACATGAGGAAATCTGCAGATGCTGGAATTTCAGGCAACACACATATGTGTTCAGTGGAAAAAGCCAGCTTGCATTTACCCTATCTATACCCCTCATAATTTTGAATAGCTCTATCAAATCTCCCCTCACTCTCCTACACTGCAGAGAATAAAGTCCAAAACCATTCATACTCTCTCTATCCTTCAAGTCCTCAAGTCATGGCAACCTCCTCATAAATTTTCTCTGCATTCTTTCAATCTTATTAACATTTTAAATATGCATTTTTTATTTTTATTTTCTAATGTTTGTAGTTTGCTGTGATTTCTTGGAGGAAATGGGAAATCTTCAGAACTGCTGAGGTACTTTGAGGCCATTATAAGGAATGCACAAAATAAATTGCAATAAATCTCAGTCAGAGTTGCACTGTGACCACCGATGCAATGAGAGCAGCTGAGTAATGAACGAGAGGCAGTGAATGCTGTGCTTTAATTATAGAGCTTAGAACAGAGAACAGTACAGCACAGTACAGGCCATTCATCCCATGATGCTGTTCTGACCTTTAACCAACTCTAAGATCAATCTAAACCTTCCTACTATATGGCCCCCTGAAAGTGAGATCATTGGTTGTAGGAACATTTCAATGATGGGGCAAGTGAGTGTAGTTATCCCCTTTTAGAAACATAGAAACATAGAAAACCTACAGCACAATACAGGCCCTTAGGCCCACAAAGCTGAACATGTCCTTACCTTAGAACTACCTAGTCTTACGCATAGCCCTCTATTTTCTAAGCTCCGTGTATCTATCCAGGAGTCCCCACCACTGCCGCTGGCAGCCCATTCCACTCACTCACCACTCTGCATAAAAAACTTAACTTTGACATCTCCTCTGTACCAACTTCCAAGCACTTTAAAACTGTCTCCTCTCATGCTAGTCATTTCAGCCCTGGGAAAAAGCCTCTGACTATCCACACAATCAATGCCTCTCAGAATCTTGTACACTTCTATCAGGTCACCTCTCATCCTCCGTTGCTCCAAGGAGAAGAGGCCGAGTTCACTCAACCTATTCTCATAAGGCATGTTCCCCAATCCAGGCAACATCCTTGTAAATATCCTCTGCACTCTTTCTATGGTTTCCACGTCCTTCCTGTAGTGAGGCGACCAGAATTGAGCACAGTAATCCAAGTGGGGTCTGATCAGGGTCCTATATAGCTGCAACATTACCTCTCAGCTCCTAAACTCAATCCCACGATTGATGAAGGCCAATGCACCGTATGCCTTCTTAACCACAGAGTCAACCTGCATAGCAGCTTTGAGTGCCCTATGGACTCAGACCTCAAGATCCCTCTGATCCTCCACACTGCCAAGAGTCTTGCCATTAATGCTATATTCTGCCAACATATTTGACCTACCAAAATGAACCACCTCACACTTATCTGGGTTGAACTCCATCTGCCACTTCTCAGCCCAGTTTTGCATCCTATCAATGTCCCGCTGTAACCTCTGACAGCCCTCCACTATCCACAACACCCCCAACCTTTGTGTGATCAGCAAACTTACTAACCCATCCCTCCACTTCCTAATCCAGGTCATTTATAAAAATCACAAAGAATAAGGGTCCCAGAACGGACGGGTCATATTCTACATGGAGGCCAGTGAGGCACACCACTGGTCACCGGCCTCCATGCAGAATATGACCCGTCTACAACCACTCTTTGCCTTCTGTGGGCAAGCCAGTTCTGGATCCACAAAGCAATGTCCTCTTGGATCCCATGCCTTCTTACTTTCTCAATAAACAGTATTGTATATGGAATAAAATATGAATAAGAACATAAATACCAGTGTATTTACAATGTAATCAACATTGTAAGTGGTTTAAAGTGTTTACAGGGCAGTGCAGTTAGGATATTTGGCAGAAGTACCAAGGCAACGAGAGGACAACCTTCCTCTCCAAACAGGTGAAGATGAATAGAAGAAGCTGTGCCTGGTGCAGAGCTGGGTACAGTATTGAATGGAAAGTGGATAAATATGTGAAGGTACCGGAGGGACATGTAGAACGTGTACAGGAGCACGAAGGAGATTGTTCTGTGAAAGAGGCTGTGCTCCTTTGATTCTCTTGTATCTTGTGATCATAAACATCTCTCGAGGTGAGATTACACATTTGTATCAGCTTGTTTCAGATCTTTGGAAATGGAATTGTTAATTTTTATCACATGTACCGACATACAATGAAAACCTTTTCTCACGTATTGTCCATACAGGTCAACTCCTAACACGATGCATTGAGCCAAAATACTGTGCAAAATTTTTATGCACGTATACTGTATGTAGCTAGGGTGCCTAAGACATCCTATGCCCAAGCCTGAGACACCTGTATGTAGCTAGGCTGCACAGTGCTGTTGTCATTTTGTGTATTGCACTGTACTGCTGCCACAAAAAAAACAAATTTCATGACATATGTGAGTGGTGATAAACCTGATTCTGATATGGGTCTCTATTGTGGACTGAGAGTGGGAAGGGGGCAGGGAGAGGGGAATCACGGTTGGGAAAATGGGAAGGGAGAGGGGAGGGAGCAGGAAGCCCCAGAGAGACATTCTGAAATGATCAATAAACCAATTGTTCGGAATCAAATGACCTTGCCTGGTGCCTCAGGTCTGGGTGTGTCTGTGCCCACATCACCCCCCCCCCGCCACTTACACTCCTTCTCTGTCATCTGTACACAACCCCCTCCCCCACAGTCCTCCACCCTCGCAAATCCCAACATTCTTTTCTCCCACTAGATTTACAAACTCGCTCTCCGCTCCACGTTGACAAATACAGTACTGTGCAAGAGTGTTAGACACTTCAGCTATATATATATGTGCCTAAGAGTTTTGTACAGAACTCTATGTAGTTTCCCATATTTTCTTGTCCTCCCTTCTCGAAGAAGGAAGTCATGTTTGCTGTCTTCCAATAGTCGAGTGTGCTGGGTCCTTTTCTCTTTGGAGTGAAGGAAGATAAGAGGTAACGTGGTATTGCGATCACTCGAGTTGAGTATGATGTTCTCCCAGGGGGTGATTCTCTCAATGGAGAACGCCTGTTCATGACTTTGTGTAATGTGGGGAGGCTGATGCACAGAAAACTGCCACACGGTCCTTGACAGATTAGTGTCAGGGTCCAGTGACATGGAATGCAAGAGGACCGGGGACCCTTCACTGCTGTGGCCTTCCTCCTCCGTCACTGCCATTGTGATGTCATCATCTTGCGCCAATAACACCCTTGAGGTCTTGGACAGAGGTGTATGAGGTGATAAGAGGCATAAGTCAACTGGACAGCCAGAGGTATTTTCCCACGGGAGAAATGGCTTATATGAGGGGATAATTTTAAGGTGACAGGAGAAAAGTGTAGGGGAGATGTCAGACGTAAGTTCTTTACACAGAGAGTGGTGGGTTGGGTACATGGAAGGCCCTGCCAGGGGTGGAGGCAGTTACATTAGGGACATTTAAGAAAATCTTAGATAGGCACTTAGATGAGAGAAGGATTAGATTAATCTTGGAGTGGGTTCAAAGGTCAGCACAATATCATGGCCAAACGTCCAGTACTGTGCTGTCGTGTTTTATGTTTGATGTCCTTATAACTTATTCCCAGCTAATCAGAGCAAAAATTCTCTATGTTTTTGTCTGTACTGCCACCTTCAGGGATCTTTGGTCCTGTACACCGAGGTCCTTCTATTCCTCTACATTCACCAAGGTCCTATCGTTCATTGTGTAGGTCCAGTCTTATAGTCCTCTCCAGTTGTCCTTTACTGATGAACAGCAGCATGTTGAAGCCAGAAAACTCCAGATCCTTTGTCACTGCTAAGAAAATGATTGCAGAAAATTCTAAGGGATGAGATTTATGAACAAAACGCTGGGGTTCTTTGTGGGTTTGTTTCTTCATTATGTACTGTGCTGTACGACGTGGACATGGACGATCATGGTCTTTCCCATGACCATGGCTGTTCTTGGCAAACTTTTCGACAGAAATAGTTTGCCATTTGCCTTCTTCTGGGCAGTGCCTTTACAAGACAGGTGACACCAGCCATTATCAATAATCTTCAGAGATTGTTTGCCTGGTGTTAGTGATCATATAACCAGGATTTGTGATATGCACCAGCTGCTCATATGACCATCCACCACCTGCTCCCATGACTTCACGTGCCTCTGATCGGGGGGCTAAGCAGGTGCTACACCTCACGTAAGGGTGACCTGCAGGCTAGTGAAGGGAAGGAGAGCCTCACACCCTCATCGGTATAGAGGTATCTCCATGTCACCACCCAGGATCATGGGTAAACTCATCGATTGGTGTATTATTGTCAGATAAACCAAGGTACAGTAAAAACTTTGAACAAAATACACAAAATGCTGGAGGAATTCAGCAGGTCAGGCAGTAAACAGTCGACCTTTCAGCCGAGACCCTTCTCCAGTCTTGATGAAGGGTCTCGGCCCAAAATGTTTACTGTTTACTACCTGACCTGCTGAGTTCCTCCAGCATTTTGTGCGCATTCCTTTGGATTTCCAGCAGCAGATTTTCTCGTGTTAGTAAAAAAATAACTTCGTTTTGCGTGATGTCCATACAGGTCACGTCATTACAACAGTGCACTGAGGGAGTAAAGGGGAAACAGAACGCTGAATAAAGGCAACAGGTACAGTACAGGCCCTTCACCCCACGATTTTGTGTTGACCTTTCAGCCTGCTCTAAGATCCATCTAACCCAGGGGTTCCCAATCAGGGGTCCATGGCATAACAAAGGTTGGGAACCCCTGATCTAACTCTTCCTTCCCATAAAGTCCTGCATTTTTCTGTCATCCATGTGCATATCTGAAAGTCTCTTAAATGTCTCAAATGTATCTGCATCTACCAGCATTCCTGGCAGCACGGTTCCATGCACCCTCCACTTGCTATGTAAACAAATCTACCTCTGACTTCCCCAAGTCTTTCTACATGTCCAAAACATGTTCCAAAACTTGACGTAGTACATCAGAAGGCATAAGCAACATGCTTTAAAGTTTTAAAGACCATCTTTATTTGTCACATGTACGTGGGGACATTGACTGAAATGTCAAACACGAGAAAGGCGGAATCCTAAGGCGTTACAGGAAAGATACTGGCATGGATAGCAGAATTGCTGACAGGCAGGAGGCAGCCAGTGGGAATAAAAGGGACCTTTTCTGGTTGGCGGCTGGTGACTAGAGGTGTTCCTCAGGGGTCAGTATTGGGACCACTACTTTTCACATTATTTGTTAATAATTTAGATAATGCAATTGATGGCTTTGTGGCAAAGTCTGTGGATGATACAAAGATTAGAAGGATGGGCAAAAATGTGGCAGATGGAATACAGTGTTGGGAAATGTATGATAATGCGTTTTGGTAAGAGGAACAATAGTGCGGACTATTATCTAAATGGGGACAAGGTTCAAACATCAGAGGTGCAGAGGGACTTGGGAGTTCTCATGCAAGACTCCCAGAAGATAAATTTACAGGTTGAGTCTGTGGTGAAGAAGGCAAATGCAATGTTGGCATTTATTTCAAGGGGAATAGAATATAAAAGCAAGCAGATAATGCTGAAGCTTTATAAGACACTAGTCAGGCCACACTGGAAGTATTGTCAACAGTTTTGGGCACCATATCTCAGAAAGAATGTATTGTCATTGGAGCAAGTCCAGAGGAGGTTCACGAGGATGATTCCAGGATTGAAGGGTTTGACATATGAGTGTTTGGCAGCTTTGGGCCGGTACTCACTAGAATTTAGAAGATTGCTGGGGATCTCATTGAAACCTACCAAGTGTTGAAAGGACTAGATAGGGTGGATGTGGAGAGGATGTTTCCTCTGGTAGGATTGTCCAGAACTAGAGGGCACAGTCTCAAAATTGAGGGGTGGCCTTTTAGGACAGAGGTAAGGAGGAATTTTTTTAGCCAGAGAGTAGTGAATCTTTGGAATGCTCTGCCACAGGCTATGGTGGAGGCCAAGTCCATGGGTACAGTATAAAGGTGGAAGTTGATCATTTCCTGATTGGTCAGGGCATCAAAGGATATGGTGAGAAGGCAGATATGTGGGGTTGAGTGAAATCCAGGATCAGCCATGATGGAATGACGGGGCAAACTCAATGGGCTGAATGGCCTGATTCTGTTCCTGTGTCTTATGGTATTATGGTCTGATATTGTGTCCTAGCTGTCTAGATGTGCAAGCCTGGCAGTACAATATGGAGAGCAAGCTGTTGCCCACATAGCAAGCTCCCCCTCTCCATGCATCTGATGACCTCAAAGGAATGGCTGAGACCAATACAGTTGGGCACCAGCAGCATCACAGGAGTTGCCAGTCAGTGTTGAACTCAATGTAGGACTGCCTTAGGGACCCAAGCTCTGTATTTTGCCTTTGGGGTTTACTCCCTAAGTCTTCCCTATGAATGGGTATAGCCACAGGTCAGTGAGGGTTTGAGGTCAGAGTTTTCTTTCTCCTGGATGAGCTGCCAACCACAGCTGATGAGCCCCATCTGCCTGAAGCGACTGATTTTAAGTCACCAGTAACCCAACTTTGCCCCTTCTCCTGTCAGTAGAAACACTTCCTCCAGGTTTAGTAGCTAAGCCACATGTGAAGGTCAGAAGCTGGACTTGGTTGTCAGAGGCTGTTTGAGATGCACACCATTGGGAGCATTTAATAGGTAGTGGGAACTTGTCTCCATTACCACCCCTGGTAATAGCATCCTAAAGGAACCAACATCTGTATTACTGTGGCACAATTAATCTTGTGCTGAAACAATAACACTAATGCAAATTCTTCATAATGGAAAAACATCTACAGTTCACTAAGGTAGAAAAATCCAATCTGATGGTAAAAACCTGTCCAACCCACTCTAAAGGAGCATATTCAATCATTTTTGTAGCCCACCCGCTCCCTTGCTTAAAGCTTAACCTAATCCTGCAACGCCAGCAGATTGTGCATAAAATTATTCCTGAAGTTCATCAATATAAGTTCATAAGACCATAAGATATAGGAGCAGAATTAGACTATTTTGGCCCATCATGGCTGATCCCTTTTCTCCCTCTGCCCCAATCTACTGCTTTCTCCCAGTATCCCTTCACACCCTGACTAATCAAGAATCTATCAACCTCTGCCCCAAATATACCCAAGGATTTGGCCTCCACAGCCGTTTGCGGCAATGAATTCCACATATTCATCACTCTCTGACTGAAGAAGTTCCTCCTCATCTCCATTCTAAATGGACAGCCCTCTACTTTGAGGCCGTGCCCTCTGCAAGCAGGGGATCCAAACATTCTTTATGCCGTGGGCCAATACCATTAAGCAAGGGGTCCATGGACCGCAGGGACCCCCGCCTGCGAGAAAAGCTGTTGAAATGCTCTCATCACAGGAGCAGATGCAATCCCTTGATTAAGGGAAACCTCCAATAACCGGAATACGGAAGGGTGTGTAACCTCACACTTATGGGAATACTTTCAATTAAGTCATTATCTCTAATCATTCCATTACTCATCAGATACAATCCTCTGTTAAAGGGACAGCACAATAGCGCAAAGACATGGTGGTCCAGTGGGTGGCGTTACACTATGACAGCACCATCAACCCAGGTTCAGTTCCACTGCGGTCTGCGTGGAGTTTGCATATTCTCCCTATGACCGCATAGGTTTCCCCTACGTTCTCTGGGTCCCTCTCATATTCAAAAGAGGTGCAAGTTGGAAGGTGAATTTAGTAAATCTCCTCTTGTATGCATTAATTGGTGGAATCTGGGAGGAGATGGAATTCCTCCTCATCTCTGTTTAGAATGAACATTCCTCTATTCTGAGCCTGTGACCTCTGGTCCTAGAGTCTTCCACTTTGGGAAACATCTCCACATCCACTCTATCTAGGCCCTTCAATATTCGATAGGTTTGAACAAGATCCCACCTTGTTCTTCTAAACTGCAATGCCCACAGGCCCAGAGCTATCAAATGCTTCTCATATATTAACCCTTTCATTTTGGGGATCTTTCTTGTGAACCTCCTCTGGACCCTCTCCGATGCCGGTACATCTTTGCTTAAATATGGGGTACTCAGCTGCTCACAGTACTCCAAATGTGAAGCTGGGAGGCGAGCTTGACTCCTTGGAACGAGAACTGAATCTGATGACATCCTCCAAGCCTGCTATGTTTATTATCCAGAAAGACATAAGACGATAAGACATAGAAGCAGAATTAGGCCATTCAGCCCATTGAGTCTGCTCCGCCATTCCATCATGGCTGATTATTGTTCCCTTCAGCCCTATTCTTCTGCCTTCTCCTTGTATCTTTTGAGACCCTTACTAATAAAGAACCTATCAACCTCTGCTTTTGTAGGAAAGATGTCAACAAAATAGAGAGAGTACAGAGAAGATTTACTAGAATGTTACCTGGGTTTCATCACCTAAGTTACAGAGAAAGGTTGAGCAAGTTGTGTCTTTATTCTTTGGAGCGTAGAAGGTTGAGGGGGGACTTGGTAGAGGTATTTAAAATTATGAGGGGGATAGATAGAGTTGACATGGATAGGCTTTTTCCATTGAGAGTAGGGGAGATTCAAACAAGAGGACATGAGTTGAGAGTTAAAGGGCAAAAGTTTAGGGGTAAAATGAGGGGGAACTTCAGAGAGTGGTAGCTGTGTGGAACGAGCTTCCAGCAGAAGTGGTTGAGGCAGGTTCGATGTTGTTGTTTAAAGTTAAATTGGACAATTAAACCAATATCCCCCAGGATCAATGAAGTATGACTATGACTATGACTAACTATATGGAAAGGAAAGAAATGGAGGGTTATGGGCTGAGTGCAGGTCGGTGGGACTAGGTGAGAGTAAGAGTTCAGCATGGACTAGAAGGGCTGAGATGGCCTGTTTCCGTGCTGTAGTTGTTGTATGGTTATATGATTATATAAATGTACCCAATGACTTGACCTCCACAGATTCATCACCTTCTTGCTAAAGTAATTCCACTTCATCCCTATACTAAAGGGCATCCTTGTTTTCTGAGGTTGTGTCCTCTGATCCGAGATCTCCCACTATAGCATACTTACCCTCCACATCCACTCTGTCTAGGCTTTTCAGTCATCCTGTAAGAGTGTGATTGAATGCACCCTCTCTACCAGAAGACTGACTGTTTCAAGATGAAGGTTGATAGGTTCTTGATTTTTCAGGGTTCCAGGGAGAAGGCAGGAGAATGGAGTTGAGAGGGATAATAAATCAGCTGTGATGGAATAGCAGATTCGATGGGCTGAATGCCCTTATTCTGCACCTACTGTACTGTGTGAAAGCCTTAGGCACATCTATAGTCGTTGCTCGTGGCTATCCCTCGAGGTCGAGGATGATGGTCTTCGTTCTGAAGAGGTGGCCTACAGAGCGAAGACGCCTGTGCGTGTATTTGTTTAACGTGTACTTGATGTTGCACTCCAAGAAGCACACAATACTTCACAAATCAACCAACTGATTCCAGTGGTATGGAAACCACGACGATTGGAGCTGATGGATTTGTTGCAGCCTTCATCCGCCTTCACAGGAGTTGAGTTCGAAGTAACTTTGTTTGCCTGTTCCACCGTTGAGGTCTTGGTTGGATTGTTCTTTATCAGGGACCTCACCCTCGACCTTACCGCCATGGGTGACCCTACCAGGAGCATAGCTCCAGACGGCATTGCTCTCGGGATCACAGGACCACACAAGCTTCTCCACCGCGACAAGGTGACAATCCATGGAGAAGACATATATAGTATATAGCTAGGGTGCCTGAGGCTTTTGCACTGTACTGTATTTGTCAATGTGGAGCGGAAAGTGAGCTTGTAAACCTGGCGGGAGCAAAGGATGTTGGGAATGGTGAGAGTGGAGCACCATGGGAGGGGTGTGGGTCAAGTGACAGAGAAGGAGTGCCAGGGGTTGGTGCAGTCATGAGATACCAGGCAAAGTCTTTGATTCCAAACAATTGGTTTATTGATTATAACAAAATGGTCCTCTGTTACTTCCCACTGCCTACCCTTCCCTTCCCCCTTTCCCAACCATGATTCCCCTCTCCCTGCCCCCTTCCCACTCTCAGTCCACAATAGAGAATCAGGTTTATCATCACTCACATATGTCATGAATTTTTTTTGCACCAGCAGCAGTATAGTGCAATACATAAAATTACTACAGTACTGTGCAAAAATCTCAGGCACCCGAGCTATACTTTATACTTTATTGTCGCCAAACAATTGATACTAGAATGTACAATCATCACAGCGATATTTGATTCTGCGCTTCCCACTCCCTGGATTACAAATATTAAATATTAAAAATAGTAAAAATTAGTAAATATTAAAAATTTAAATTATAAATCATAAATAGAAAATGGAAAAGGGAAAGTAAGGTAGTGCAAAAAACCCGAGATGCAGATCTGGATATTTGGAGGGTACGGCCCAGATCCAGGTCAGGATCCGTCCAGCAGTCTTATCACAGTTGTGTGCTGAAGACTTTTGCACGGTTCTGTATGCTTTATGCTCCTATAGTCTTATATACAATTTTCCCATTACATGAGCACGTTCACTGCTCTTCTACTGAAGAATGTCCAAATCACTCAATATGGAAACACCATTAGTTTTGTCCATCTGAGCAACACGTCTATTCCCTCGATCATTAGAGTGTCCATTATTTCTGATATTTCAATGCATCTGTTTACTTTACTGGAGCAACATTTTGTCTGTAGAACTTCAAACTGCCTGTTTTTGGAGATTGGCCATTGCCCATATCCCATCATAGCATCCAGTCAATGCTGTAACAGATTTTCTTAGCTCATCATTACTGGATTACAAATTCTTCATCGGAGCAGGAAATGAAATTGCTTCATTGTAAAATTACATCCAGTCCTTTTATTATACGAGCGCAAACAGCCCTTCTTTATCAGTGCAGACTAAATCTCTTGATCATAAAGCCACAACCACATTCTTAGCTCTTGCTGCTGGATCGGAGAAGATGTCCGATGAGAATAGGTTGAGTGAGCCGTGGCTTTTGTCTCTGGAGCAAAGGATGAGGGGGATGTACAAAATGATAAGAGGCCTAGCGGACTTTTTCCAAGGATGGAAATGGCTAATACGGTGGGGAGGGGGAGGGTCACCATTTTAAGGAGATTAGGGGATTGGTGGATAGGGGGGATGTCTGTGACAATATGCTTTGACCTTGAAATAGATAGCGAGCTGAGTGGGAAGTGATAACATTTTAATTCTCATTCCCATTCCCATTCCCGTTCAGTCCATGGCCTCCTTGTGTCAAGATGAGGCCACCCTCAGGGTGGAGGAACAACACCTTATATTCTGTCTGGGTAGCCTCCAACCAGATGGCATGAATATCGATTTCTCCTGGTAAAAAAAATTGCTTCCCTCCCCCTCCCCCTCCCTCTCCCTCTCCCCCTCCCTCTCCCTCTCCCCATACCCCTCCCTCTCCCCCCTCCCCCTCTCCTCTTCCTCTGTGCCTCACTCTGGTCTCTTACCTCTTCTCACCTGTATATCACTTGCCCCTGAGTCCCCTCCTCCTCCTCTTTCTCCTCCGGTCCACGCTCCTCTCCTGCCCTTCTTCTCCAGCCTTTTACCTTTCCTACCCACCAGGCTTCAGCTGTCACCTTCTAGCAATATCCTTCCTCTCCCCACACCCTTTTATTCTGGCATCTTCCCCCTTCCTTTGCAGCCTGGAAAGAAGACTCTCGGCCTGAGATATCGACTTTATTCATTTCCATAAATGCCACCTGACCCGTTGAGTTCCTCCAGCATTTTGTGGGTTGCTTGGGGAATGTCAGAGGTAGCTTTTTTTACATGGAGAGTGGTGGGCGTGTAGAATGTCAGGGCTAGGGGTAGAGGTAGATACCTTAGGGGCATTTAAGAGACTCTGAAATAGACACATGGATGACAGAAAGATGGAGGGCTGAGTGGGAGGGAAGGGTTAGATTGATCAAAGAGGAGGTTAAAGGGTCAACACAACACTATGGGCTGATTGGCCTATACTGTGCTGTCGTGTTCTATGTTTATGTGTTCTTATTGGCACATATCAAATGTATCAGTACAAACATCAGCTTCAGTCTCTCCGTGATAGAAATACATCCAAACAGATTTCAGGAGCCCATCCAAACCTTTTGTCATGGGAGCATGTCCCATTCCTTGATTGTCAAAGCACATTCAACACTCCGATTAGTGGAGAACTTCCAGTGCTTCAGTTAAACACCAAATTCCATCCAACAATGAATGGAAAGAATCCAGCCGACCAATTATTGAGGAAATTTAAATGTCAAAATATAACAGATGTTGGAAATCAAAACTAAACTAGTCTATCGACTTGAACCATTCCTCATGTTTCTTTCTACATAAATGCCGCCTGATCTGCTATGTGTATCAGATAGCGTAACGGAACGACAAGGTAGCATAGCGGTTTCAGTGCCAGGCGTCAGGGTTCAGTGCCAGGCGTCAGGGTTCAGTGCCAGGCGTCAGGGGTCAGTGCCAGGCGTCAGGGTTCAGTGCCAGGCGTCAGGGGTCAGTGCCAGGCGTCAGGGTTCGGTGCCAGGCGTCAGGGTTCAGTGCCAGGCGTCAGGGGTCAGTGCCAGGCGTCAGGGGTCAGTGCCAGGCGTCAGGGTTCAGTGCCAGCTGCTGCCTATAAGGAGTTTGTGTACCCTCCCCATTTCCAGCTGGTTTACCTCCAGGCACTGCAGTTTTCTCCCACCTACACTACGGGCCACGGTTAGTGAGCTGTGGGCATGGTGACACTTGTGGGCTGCCCCCAGCACAGCCTCGAGCTGTGTTGGGCGTTGGCACCAGCGACGCATTTCACCCGACGTTTCAAGGTACACGTGAGAAATAAAGCTAATCTGTATCTCTTCTTTCGTCACATTTTCATTTTCTCTTTTCATTTAGGCACCTCCAAGCGCTCACGTGAAAGGAAAATAATGAATAACTTTGTAATGAGAGCCCATCCAATCTCAGAATATCCAAACCACCACGAGGACCATCTCTGGCCAGCACTGGTCATGCTGGCTGCAAGCCCCAGAGACTGTGGGATTGAATATGTTGCCACAACAAAATATACCTCACTATTTTGCTCGTCTCTCTTCTCCAAGGTCAAGGACAACATATAACCTGCTGATATCAGACTGTTGAATGGACCTTTAGGATACCATCAAGAGATGCTCTTTTGACCTCACTATCTACTTCATCGTGACCTTGCGCCGTATACTCTGCCTGCACTACACTTTGTCTGTAACTGTAATGACTAATAGTGCACTCAGTTAATTATTCTACCTCATACTACCTCAACGCTCTGTGCAATGAATTGATCTGTGTGGACAAGTTTTTCACTGTATCTTGGTACATGTACCAATATAAACCAGAACTGGAATCAGTTTCATGGTTATTATCGCTGACATATGGAAGGTCCCACAGCTGAAATATTAACTGCTTTCCTTTTCACGGATATTGCCAGACCTGCTGAGTGCTTCCGGCAAGACCTATTTTTGTGTCAGGTTTCTAACAAAAAGTTCGAAGTTCAGAGTAAGATGTTATTATCAGGGTACAAAGATGTCACCACTTACAACCCTGAGATTCATTTTCCTGTGAGAATACTCAGCAAACCTATAGAATAGTAACTGTAACAGGATCAGTGAAAGATCAACCAGAGTGCAGAAGACAACAAACTATGCAAATACAACTATAAATAATGATAAGATGAAATAACAAGATAAAGAGTCCTTAAGTGAGACTATTGGTTGTGGGAACATAATGGATGGGCAACTGAATATAGTTACCCACTTTTGTTCACGAGCCTGATGGTTGTGGAGTGGTAGCTGTTCTTGAACCTGGTGATGTGAGTCCTAAGGCTCTTGACCCTTCTACCTGATAGCAGTAGTGAGAAAGGAGCACAATCCTGCAGAAAATCTGCAGATGCTGGAAATCCAAGCAGCACCCACAAAATTCTGGAGGAACTCAGCAGGCCAGGCAGCATCTATGGAAAAAGGTACAGTCAACGTTTCAGGCTGAGACCCATCAGCAGGACTGGAGAAAAAATGGCGAGGATTAGATTTTAAAGGTGGGGGGGGAGAGAGAAGAACAAGGTGATAGGTGAAACCGGGGGGTGGGGGGATGGATGAAGTAAAGAACTAGAAATTTGATGGTGAAAGAGATAGGGGGCTGGAGGAGGGGGAGTCTGATAGGATAGAACAGAGGCCATGGAAGAAAGTAACAGGGGGGAGGAGCACCAGAAGGAGGTGATGGACAGGCAAGGAGATAAGGTGAGAGAGGGAAGAGAGGATGGGGAATGGTGAAGGTGGGGAAAGCCATTATTGGGAGTTCGAGATACCGATGTTCATGCTATCAGGTTGGAGGCTACCCAAACAGAATATAAGGTGTTGTTCCTCCAACCTGAGTGTGGCCTCATCATGACAAAAGAGGAGGCCATGGATGGACATATCGAAATGGAATGGGAGTGGAATTAAAATGGGTGGCCATTGGAAGATTCCGCTTCTTCTGGCGGACATCTATAGATGCTCAATGAAACAGTCTCCCAATCTATGCCGGGTCTCACCAATACACAGGAGGCCACACTGGGAGCACTGGATAGAGTACATGACCCCAACAGACTCACAGGTGAAGTGTTACCTCACCTGGAAGTGCTGTTTGGGGCCCTGAATGGTACTGAGAGAGGAGGTGTAGGGGCAGGTGTAGCACTTGTTCCACTTGCAATGATAAATGCCAGGAGGGAGATAAGTGGGGAGGGATGAATGGACAAGGGAGTCACATAGGGAGCGATCCCTGCAGAAATCAGAAAGTGTGCTGTGGGGAGGGAAAGATGTGCTTGGAGGTGGGATCCCGTTGGAGATAGCAGAAGTTCCGGAGAATTACGTGCTGGACGCAGAGGCTGGTGGGGTGGTAGGTGAGGAGAAGAGGAACCCTACCCCGGTAGGGTGGTGGGAGGATGGGGTAAGAGCAGATGTGCATGAAATGGAAGAGATGCAGTTGAGGGCAGCGTTGATAGTGGAGAAAGGGAAGCCCCTTTATTTGAAAAAGAAGATCTCCTTCAAGAAAAAGCACAGCCTTCGAAAGGAGCATGGCATGGGTGGTGAGGACGTCTGATGATGGATGCTGCTTTCCTACGACAGTGTTTCATGTAGATGTTCTCACTGGTTGGAAGGGCTTTACCTGGGATGTACTGGGCCAAATCCATTACCTTTTGTAGGATTTTCTGTTCTAAGGCATTGACGTTTCCATACCAGGCTGTGAAGCAGCTAGTCAATATACTCTCCACTGCACATCTATAGAAGTTTGTCAAACTTTTTGATGTCATGCTGTATTTCCGCAGACTCCTGGGGAAGTAGAAGCTCTGCTGTGCTTTCTTCACAACTGTATTCATAAGCTGAGTCCAGGACAGATCCTCTGAAATAGAAACTCTCAGGAATTTAAAGTCACTAACCCTCCCTGTTATGTTTTGTAACTCCAAAACTAATCGAAAGAAAAACACGGGAGCTCGGGATAACTCGTCTACACTTAGTTTCTCTCTTAGTGAGGTGCTCACATATGATGTGGTGGCGTAATGACATATACCATTTACATACTTCTTACATGTAACCCAAAAAAAATTATGTAAACAAACAAAGAATGCTTAATCAAGCAATATATTTATAATATTACTCTAATGTTACTGAAATATTAAATACGCTACAGTTTCCTCTTATTGTGTTGGGCACGTGGCCAAGTGGTT
Source organism: Mobula birostris (assembly GCF_030028105.1). Classification (NCBI taxonomy): domain Eukaryota; kingdom Metazoa; phylum Chordata; class Chondrichthyes; order Myliobatiformes; family Myliobatidae; genus Mobula; species Mobula birostris. Next base: position 10,888,364 of record NC_092370.1, read on the forward strand.
AAGGCATTCGTCTAGTTATCTCAAGGTCGCTAGTTCGAGCCTCAGCTGTGGCAGCATGTTTGTGTCCTTGAGCAAGGCACTTAACCACACATTGCTCTAGTCTGTGCGAGGAGTGGCACCCCACACAGACTTCCAATCTGCGCCTTGTAAGGCATGAAAATGCCCGACGCAGGCCTCTCATGGTCTGAGTTGACGTTCCCTCCCGCTTCCTCTCATTCTTTTGAGCTTAACTCAATGAGTTTTAGACTGATGTATCAGTTGGCTGGTATTTCTAGAAACTGGGGTCTCAAAACGTTTACCTATTCATCACAAAGCATAGAACAGTATGGCATAGAACAGGCCCTTCAGCCCACAATGTTGTGCCAACCTTTTTAATCTAATGCACCCCTCCCACAAAGCCCTCCATGTTTCTATCATCCACGGGTCTTGCTAAGAGTCTCTTAAACGTCTTTAGAGTCACTGCCTATTCAGTGAGTAGTGGATCTTTATCATTTTCTACCCAAGTGGAGATTTAGTTGCTAAGTTGTTAATTAGCTAATATGACACGACTCAGAAAAAGTAAATTAGCACAAAAATGCAATATTCCAAATTAGGCCTCAACAACTTCAACGTAACATCAACAGATTCTTCCCACTCACATAGCTCTTCACTTCCTTTCATTCGAATGATTCAAAGGATTCAAAATACATTTATCATCAAAATACATGTATGCAGTATCCTTGTCATTGGGTTTGGAGACTTGCATGCCTCAATGACCTGGAGGACTATGTTAGCTGGAGTCAGGATTTTATGCTTTGACTCCTGGTAGGGTCACCCATGCCAAATAAGTCAAAGAGTAGAGGCCAGACTAAGAGTCGTCCACCGGTCCTCCAGGTTTGAGGGTTCAGCTCAAGACTAACATCCCTGACAGATAAAATGAAACTGTGACAGAAACAGCAATGAAGAATCCTTCTACATCTGAGTGTGAAGGTATTCCTGAATCTCCACACGGGACTTGCATGATCGACAGTAGCGAAAACTAAGCTACTGACACGATGAAGGAAGCCCTGAACACAGACAGAGATGGAGGACCTTCATTGTTGCCTTAAACGCCAGCGGTGTACCGGGCAGTAAGTAGCAGACGCATGTAACTCTGAGATTCATCTTCTCACAGACAGCCATGGAACAAAGAGGAATCATGGAACCCATTTAAAGAAAAACAGCAACCCCTCCCCCAACACACAAAAGAAACAAATTGCACAAACAGCAACAATAAATACAGAATATAAAACACAAAATCAAAAGGCATATTCAGTTCAGCTCAGTGTTCGTTATCTCAGGGTGCAGAGGAGATTTACAAGGATATTGCCTGGATTGGGGAGCATGCATTAGGAGAATAGGTTGAGTGAACTCGGCCTTTTCTCCTTGGGGTGACGGAGGATGAGAGGTGACCTGATAGAGGTGTATAAGATGATGAGAGGCATGGATCATGTGGATAGTCAGAGGCTTTTTCCCAGGGCTGAAATGGCTAACGCGAGAGGGCATAGTTTGGAAGTAGGTACAGAAGAAATGTCAGGGGGATGTTTTTTTATGCAGAGAGTGGTGAGTGCGTGGAATGGGCTGCTGGCCGCCATGGTGGAGGCAGAAAAGATAGGGTCTTTTAAGAGACTCCTGGATAGATACATGGAGCTTAGAAAAATAGAGGGCTATGTGTAAGCCTAGGTAGTTCTAAGGTAAGTACATGTTTGGCACAGCTTTGTGGGCCGAAGGGCCTGCATTGTGCTGTAGGTTTTCTATGTTTCTATGTTTTTGCAGGCCACCCCTATTCAAAAATTGCCCAGAAATAGCAACAAAAAAAGAGTGACCTGAAAATAGAGGACATCCAAAATGTTCAATCTATAAACCGCATCGATTAAACCTTGCTCCTCTGACAGCATTGAGGGAGAGAGCGATCACTCAAACACAAGCAGCCTGTTTAAGAGTCTCTTTAATGTCCCTTAATGTATCTGCCTTTACCACCAACCCTGGCAGGGCATTCTGCGCACTTACCACTCTCTGCATGAAAAAATTACCGCTGACATCCTCCCTATACTTTCATCCAATCACCTTAAAATTATCCCCCCTCATATTAACTGTTTCCTCCCTGGGAAAAAGGTCTCTGGCTGTCCACTCGACCTATGCCTCTTATCATCTTGTACACCTCTATCGTCATCCCTCATCCTCCTTCACTCCAAAGAGGAAAGCTCTAGCTCATTCAACCTATCCTCATAAGACATTCTCTCTAATCCAGACAGCATCCTATTGTCAACTGTACCTCTTCCTAGAGATGCTGCCTGGCCTGCTGCGTTCACCAGCAACTTTGATGTGTGTTGCTTGAGTTTCCAGCATCTGCAGAATTCCTCGTGTTTGAGCTTCCTATTGAATCTCCTCTGTACTCTCTCTAAAGCTTCCACATCATTACTGTAATGAGGAGACTAGAACTGAACCCAATAGTCCAAGCGTGGTCTAGCCAGGGTTTTATAGAGCTGCAGCTTGAATTCTAGCTAGGCTAGTCAGACCTTATTGCAGGACGGGCGGGCAGTAGGGCAATAACCCGAGGGGTTATTCCCTTTCATGGAGAACGCCTGTGCGTGACTCTGTTTAACACAGACAGGCTGATACACGGGCAGCCACCACACAGTCCTCGGATCCAAGACGACTGAGGGCCCTCCTCTGCTGCAGCCTTCCTCCGCCTTCAGTGGTGTCATCATCTTCCACCGGTTCCACCACTGAGGTGTTGATTGGAATACTCTTTGTCTGGAACAACCCCCTTGACCTTACTGCCACAGGTGACCCTACCAGGAGCTAAGCTCCAGACGGCGCTTGGATTGTCAGAAACTCAAAAGCCTCTCCACCACGGCAAGGTGATCCTTGGAGAAACGAACAGGTACTGGGGGGCCCAGTGGCCTCTTCCTGTTTCAGGGTCTAATATAATAAACAGAACGTGCTCTTCATTTTGGAAATGCATATACAAACAATATGCATGGGAGGAGAAGATGGCGGCACGACGCAGCGTGCGCGGCTGTTCCAAATGAATATCGATATGTGTAACTAGGGGTGCCGTGCACAATCCGGATTTGACGGGGGCAGCCGTGAGAAGCGCAGAAGAACATCTGGAGTAACTTCTGAAATGCCTGCTTCTCTGCCGCTGCTACTGTGCGATTAAGAATCTCCGGAGACGAAGGCCCCAAATCCTCGGCTTTGCGTATCGCCTGTTGCCGGGGCCGGGGCTGAAGCACTCGGCAGAGATGGTGCTCGGCGCTCGGTGTCGAAGAGGTGGTCAGAGGCTCGGAGTTTTTCGGACAGACTCAGAGTCAGACTGTGGTTGGATGCTTCGGGGTTGCTGCATTGGCAAGTTGGCGGCGCTGGAGGTTTACCGTCTACGTGAGATGATGGGATTTTTGAGAGACTTTGAGACTTCTACTGTGCCCATGGTCTGTTCTTATCAAATTACGGTATTGCTTTGCACTGTTGTAACTATATGTTATAATTATGTGGTTTTTGTTAGTTTTTAAGTCAGTTTGTCATGTGTTTTCGTGATATCATTCTGGAAAAACATTTTTATCATTTCTTAATGCATGCACTACTAAATGACAGTAAAAGGGGACTGCGTGACCTCATAATCATCATCATAATCATAATCCCAAACTATCTCAGTAATATGCCTACACGTACAATGACACCCGGTGATGGCAGTGAGAGCTGTTTGTGCACAGAATTGGCAGAATCGTTTCATACAATGGCTTGTAAAGAGTGGCAGCGGGAGTTCAGTGGGTGCTAAATCATGGATCAGAGGAGATATTTATATCTATACGGCAAATAGAGGAGATTGACATTAAGGCAAAATGATAGGGCAGCTCTGACCCATTGCCTTCTACTCCCGTATGGTGTGGTAACTCCATTGTGACTAATTTCATAATAATATAAATGTATTTATGGAGCACTTTTCATACAGACAATGGGATAAAAGTACAAACATGAAAATAAAAGGCAAAATGACATCAGTTAAAAGCAAGGTTAAATAAATAGGTTTTGAGCTAACGTTTAAAAGTGTCGACTGCGTCAGCATCCCTTGTAGTTAACTTTAGGTATTGAGTTTCACAGTTCTGGAGCAGAGTTCAAGAAAGCTGACCTGCCAATTATCTTCTGAGGGAGACTGTTTAAATTTGAGAGACCGGTGGAAGAAGACCTGAGAGCCCGAGCAGGATTATAAAACGAAAACGATTCGGTGATGTACTCCGGTCACAGAGCATTGGGAGCTTTAAAAACAAGTAAGAGAACCTTAAAATCAGTCCTAAAAGATACAGGAAGCCAAGGCAGAGTAGTTAGGATAGGAGTGATACAGTATGTTCCCTCCTCCTGACTTTTGTTCTGAATGAGTTGAAGTTGTCAGTTAATTGCTTTGGAAGGCCAGTAAGAAGGATGTAGTGCTGAGAGTGTATAAGGCCCGAGCAAGGCCTTACTTGGAATATTGTGAGCAGCTTTGGGCCCCTTATTTAAGAAAAGGTGTGCTGACACTGAAAAGGGTTCAGAGGAGGTTCATGAGAATGATTCCAGGATTGAAAAGGTTAACACGTGAGCAGTGATTGAAGGCTCTGGGCCTGTACTCACTGGAATTTACACCGATGAGGGGGAATATCATTGAAACCTATTGAACATTGAAAGGCCTTGTTAGAGTGGATGTGGAGAGGAAGTTTCCTGTGGTGGGAGACTCTAGGAACAGAGGGCACAGCCTCAAAATAGAGGGCAGTCCATTTAGAACAGAGATGAGGAGGAATTCCATTAGCCAGATGGTGGTGAATCTGTGTAATTCATAGTCATAGTCATACTTTATTGATCCCGGGGGAAATTGGTTTTTGTTACAGTTGCACCATAGATAATTAAATAGTAATATGTAAATTATGCCAAGAAATAAGTCCAGGGCCAGCCTATTGGCTCAGGGTGTCTGACCCTCCAAGGGCGGAGTTGTAAAGTTTGATGGCCACAGGCAGGAATGACTTCCTATGGTGCTTTGCGTTGCATCTCGGTGGAATGAGTCTCTGGCTGAATGTACTCCTGTGCCCACCCAGTACATTATGTAGTGGATGGGAGACATTGTCCAAGATTGCATGCAACTTGGACAGCATCCTCTTTTCAGACACCACCGTCAGAGAGTCCAGTTCCATCCCCACAACATCACTGGCCTTACAAATGAGTTTGTTGATTCTGTTGGTGTCTGCTACTCTCAGCCTGCTGCCCCAGCACACAACAGCAAACATGATCGCACTGGCCACCACAGACTCGTAGAACATCCTCAGCATCGTCCGGCAGATGTTAAAGGACCTCAGTCTCCTCAGGAAATAGAGACGGCTCTGACCCTTCTTGTAGACAACCTCAGTGTTCTTTGACCAGTCCAGTTTATTGTAAATTTGTATCCCCAGGTATTTGTAATCCTCCACCATGTCCACACTGACCCCCTGGATGGAAACAGGGGTCACCGGTGCCTTAGCTAGGCTAAACTAACATTTGACAGGTTTCAATTTGGTCACCCCTAAATCTTCAGGGAGCGATGCCTCAGAAAGGTGGCATCCATCATTAAAAATCCCCATCACCCAGGACATGCCCTCTTCTCATTGCTGGCATCAGGAAGGAGGTACAAACTGATCACTTCAGGAATAGCTTCCTCCCCTTGGCTATCAGATTTCTGAAAGGACAATGAACCCATGAACGCTTCCTCAGCATTGTCTTTCATTTCCCTTTGCACTTATTTAATTTAATTTTCTTTTCTTTTTATACATCTTATTGTAATTTATTGTTTTTATTCTGATGAATTGCAAGTACTGCTGCCACAAATGACAAATTTCACTGCATATGCCATTGATATTAAACTTGATTCTGAGTACAACAGAGGTGGTATTAATGTATTTTGGCTGTGGAATAGATACCAAGATAAAATACTAGATTAAAGCAATCTGCAGGGAGGGCAAAGCAAGTCAAATGCCAAGAGAATGAAGAGTCAGGTTTCAGAGAGATGGACAAGAGGGAGTCTGAAAGGGTTTGCAGTTCATTGATATAAATACGCTCAAAACTGTGAATGAGACTGGTGAAGTGCACTTGCCACTAACTTCACACTTTCCCATGTAATACAACTCCAAATACTTCTCCATGGATTGTCACCTTGTCGTGGTGGAGAAGCTTGTGTGGTCCTGTGATCCCGAGAGCGATGCTGTCTGGAGCTATGCTCCTGGTAGTGTCACCCATGGCGGTAAGGTCGAGGGTGAGGTCCCTGACAAAGAACAATCCAACCAAGACCTCAACAGTGGAACAGGCAGACCAAGTTACTTTGAACTCAACGGCTGTGAAGGCAGATGAAGGCTGCAACAAATCCATCAGCTCCAATCGTCGTGGTTTCCATGCCATTGGAATCAGTTGGTTGATTTGTGAAGTATCGTGTGCTTCTTGGACACAAATATACGCATAGGCGTCTTTGCTCTGTGGGCCACTTCTTCAGAATGAAGACCATCATCCTCGACCTTGAGGGATAGCCACGATGACTCCAAATGCAGTCAAAGAATGATTTTGTCTGTAACTGCAAGGACACCACTATAAGGTAGTGTGGTGGTTAGCATGCCTGTTGCTGTTACAGCTCAGGGCGTTCCAGAGTTCCCAGTTCCATTCCAACACCATCTGGAAGGAGTTTGTACGTTCCCTTTGAACCACATGGATTTCCTCTGGGTTCTCTGGTTTCCTCCCACAGCCCAGGGACATACCGCTTGGTAGGTTAATTGGTTGTTGTAAATTGTTCTGTGATTAGGCTGGGGTTAAATCAGTGGGATGCTGGGTGGCGAGGCTTGTCGGGCTGGAAGGTCCTGTTTTGCACTGTCTCTCTAAAGAAAAATATAAAATAACCCTTCATTCTGCATCCTGTTATTCTTTTACCTCCTAACGACCTCAATGCACTGTGTAATGAATTAATCTGTATGGATAATACACAGGCTCCTTAATAACCATGTAACCATATAACAATTACAGCACGGAAACAGACCATCTCGGCCCTCCTAGTCCGTGCCGAGCTCCTACTCTTACCTAGTCCCAACGACCTGCACTCGGTCCATAACCTTCCATTCCCTTCCTGTCCATATATCTATCTAATTTAACTTTAAACGTCAACATCGAACCTTCCTCAACCACTTCTGCTGGAAGCTCGTTCCCCTTCATGTTACCCCTAAACTTTTGTCCTTTAACTCTCAACTCAATGTCCTCTTGTTTGAATCTCCCCCACTCTCAATGGAAAAAGCCTATCCACGTCAACTCTATCAATCCCCCTCATAATTTTAAACACCTCTATTAAGTCCCCTCTCAACCTTCTACGCTCCAAAGAATAAAGACCTAACTTGTTCAACCTTTCTCTGTAAGGAGATGAAACCCAGGCAACATTTTAGTAAACCTCCTCTGTACTCTCTCAATTTTATTGCCTCTTTCCTATAATTCGGTGACCAGAACTGCACACAAATCTCCAAATTTGGCCTTACCAATGCCTTACACAATTTCAACATTACATCCCAACTCCTATACTCGATGCTCTGATTTATAAAGGCCAGCATAACAAAAGCTTTCTTCACCACCCTATTCACATGAGATCCCACCTTCAGGGAACTATGCACCATTATTCCTAGATCCCTCTGTTCTACAGCATTCTTCGATGCCCTACCATTTACCATGTATGTCCTATTTTGATTAGTCCTACCAAAATGTAGCACCTCACATTTTTCAGCACTAAACTCCATCTGCCATCCTTCAGCCCACTCTTCTAACTGGCCTAAATCTCTCTGCAAGCTTTGAAAACCTACTTCATTATCCACAACGCCACCTATCTTAGTATCATCTGCATACTTACTCATCCAGTTTACCACCCCATCATCCAGATCATTAATATATATGATAAACAACATTGGACCCAGTACAGATCCCTGAGGCACACCGCTACACACCGTCCTCCAATCTGACAAACAATTATCCACCACTACTCTCTGGCGTCTCCCATCCAGCCACTGCTGAATCCATTTTACTACTTCCATATTAATGCCTAACAATGTTGTAATAGCTGGGGGGTGGGGAGTGTTCCCTCTACAAATGGGGACAAGCTCCTACTAAATGCTCCCAGTGGTGTGTGCCTCAAATAGCGTTTGACAACCAAGTCCAGCTCCTGGCCTTCACGTGTGGCTTAGCTACTAAGCCTGGCGGAACCATTTCAACTGAAAGGAGAAGGGGCAAAGGTGGGTTACTGGCAACCTAAAACCAGTTGCTCTAGAAAGATGGGGCTCATCAGCCGTGGTTGGCAGCTCATCTCGGAGAAGGAAAACTCTGATCTCAAGCCTCTGCTGCCTTGTGGCTACACCCACCTATGGGGAAGGCTTCAGGAGCGAACTCTGAGGAAAAAGTCCAGAGCTGTTATCCCTAAGGCAGTCCTATCTTAAATCTATGCAGACTGGCAATTCCTGTGATACTGCTGGAGCCAGCCTATATCGGTCTGTGCTGCTGCTTCGATTCGTCAGCTGTGTGCAGAGGGGGAGCTTGCTGCATGGGCAACAGCTTGCTCTCCATATTGTACTGCCCTGGCTTGTGTATCAAGTAGACAGTTTGGAAGCAACATCCCTGGTCAACCCTGTCCAACAGCACAGCAGATGATACACAAGGTAATCTTTTCTTTGTATTTTGGTGCATTTGACAATAATAAATAATTTTTACAAATACTTGTCTGTGACCTAATTAATCTTTTTGTGCAGTAACATCACATCCTCCTTGTTCCTGTATTCTACTGTACATTCCAGCTGATGAAGGCAAGTATCCTACATTGATTGCTAAGAGCAAGTACAATCAGCTTCAGAAGTGTGTCCAATTCCTTTATTAGAAGCACATAGAATGAGAGCCCGCAATGCTTTAATCAAAGGAGCATATCCAGTTGCTTCATTAAAAGAGGATCCAATTTGTGGATCATAGTAGCACATAAAATCCCCCCATTACAGCTGTCCAGTACTGGGGAAGATACAATTTCTTCAGAATGGGAGGTTATCCAAAAGTTTAGCATTTACATATGCTGCTTGCAGAAACACATCAAATTCCTCAGTTTTAAGAGCGGTCCCAACTCTTAGAATTGCAACCAAAGCACTTATAATTGGAAACAACTGGGCTTCCTTCATCTTGAAATGGAGATGGGGTTTCTGACATTGTTGGACCACACCCTGTAGAATTCACCAAAACAGAGTCATTACATGCTCAGACCTGTCAAAGCTGCCAAGACCACCTACAGCCATAACATCAAAAGACACACCGCTTTGAGACTGAAAATTTCATGAGGATGGAGAGACACCTGGCATCTGATGGAAGGAGTGGTTTGGAAGGAGCCTCACCATTCAGAACATTGAGTCCATCAGGGAGGAAGTACAGGAGCTTGAAAACACACACTTCATGCTTTAGGAGCAGTTTCTTCTTCCCTACCATCAGATTTCTGAACATTCTATGAAGCCATAGACACAATCTCACTATTCCCATTTTGCACTGTTTTGTAACTTGTAGTAATTTTTATGTCTTTTACTGCACTGCTCCCATAAAACAATGAATTTTATGACATGACAATGATATTAAATTAGTCACTGCATATTATGCTGCTGGTGTTAAGAGCAACAATGAAGGTCCTCCATCTCTGTCTGAGCTTCTCTACTGTGCCCCAGGTGTGGTCAGGGTCCTCATTTCTGCCTCTACTGTACAGTGACAAATTGGTCTTTCCTCCACCCTTCAGGGATCCATTGAAGAGCTGCCTTGATGATGGAGTTGGCTTCTCTTCTCATCAGATGCCCAACCCATCTCCAACATTTCCTCATGATGGTTGTGGCCAGGTCCTCTTGGTGACACTAAAGGAGTAGGGCGTGGATGGGGATCTTTCTTGGCCAGAAGACATGGAAGATCTTCCAGAGGCTCACAGTGTGGAATGAACATAGAACATAGAAATTTACAGCACACCAGAGGCCCTGTGGCCCACAACATTTTGCTGACCATGTAACCTACATAAGAAACTGTCTAGAATTTCCCTACCGCATAGCCCTCTATTTTTCTAAGCTCCATGTACCTACCTAAGAGTCTCTTAAAAGACTCTATTGTATCCACCTATACCACTGTCGCCGGCAGTGCATTCCAATCAGCCACCACTCTCTGTGTGAAAAAATTACCTCTGACATCCCCCCGTACCTGCTTCCAGGCACCTTAAAACTATGTCCCTTTGTGTTAGCCATTTCAGCTCTGGGAAAAAGCCTCTGATCATCCACACAATCAATGCTTCTCATAATTTTATACACCTCTATCAGGTCACCTCTCATCCTCCTTCACTCCCAGGAGAAAAGACCAAGTTCACTCAATCTTTTTTTCAGAAGGCACACTCTCCAATCCATCAACATCCTTGAAAATCTCCTCTGCAATCGCTATGGTATCTATATCCGTCCTGTAGTGAGATGACCAGAACTGAACATAGTACTCCAAGTGAGATCTGACCAAGGTCTTATATAGCTGTAACATTACCACAGGGCTCTTGAACTCAATCCCACAGTTGATGAAGGCCAACACACCATATTCCTTCTTAGATATGGCCCTTGTGGCAACGGGGGTCAGGGGGTATGGAGGGAAGGCTGGGGCGGGGTTCTGAGTTGGATGATCAGCCATGATCATAATAAATGGCGGTGCAGGCTCGAAGGGCTGAATGGCCTACTCCTGCACCTATTTTCTATGTTTCTATGTTTCTATGTTTCTTAACAAAACTGTTAACCTGTGCAGCAGCTTTGAGTGTCCTATGAACATGGACCTCAAGATCTCTCTGATCATCCACACTGTTAGGAGTTTTATCATTAATATTATATTCTGTCTTCAAATTTGAACTACCAAAATGAACCACTTCACACTTATCTCGGTTGCACCTGTCACTTCTCAGCGCAGTTCTGCATCCTATCAATGGCCCGCTGGAACCTCTGACAACCCTGCAGACTATCCATAACTCCCCCAACTTTAGTATTATCAGCAAACTTACTAGCCCACCCTTCTACTTCTTCATCCAGGTCATTTAAAAAATCACAAAGAGGAGGAGTCCTAGAACAGATCCCTGCGGAACACCACTGGTTACTGACCTCCATGCAGAATATGAACCATCTACAACCACCCTTTGCCTTCTGTGGACAAGCCAATTTTGATCTACAAAGCGAGGTCTCCTTGAATCCCATGCCTCCTTACTTTCTGAAGGAGCCTTGCATGGGGAACCTTATCAAATGCCTTACTGAAATCTATATGCACTACATCCACTGCTCTACTTTCATCAATGTGTTTTGTTACATCCTCAAAGAATTCAATCAGGCTCATAAAGCATGAATTACCCTTGACAAAGCCATGCTGACTATCCCTAATCAGATTATATCTCTCCAAATGCTCATAAATCCTGCCTCTCAGGATCTTCTCCATCAACTTACCAACTACTGAAGTAAGACTCACTGGGCTATAATTTCCTGGGTTATCTCTACTCCATTTCTTGAACAACGGAACAACATTTGCAACCCTCCAATCCTCTGGTACTTCTTCCATCCCCACTGAAGATGCAAAGATCATCGCCAGAGGCTCAGCAATCTCTTCCCCCATTTCCCACAGTAGCCCGGGGTATATCTTGTCCGGTTCCGGTGACTTATCTAACTTCATGCTTTTCAAAAGCCCCGGCACATCCTCTCTCTTAATGTCTATATGCTCAAGCATTTCAGTCCGCTGTTAGTCATCCCCACAATTGCCAAGGTCCTTTCCACTGGGGAATACTGAAGCAAAGTACTCATTAAGTACCTCCAATATCTGCTCCGACTCCATGCACTCATTCCCACTATCGCAGCTGATTGGTCCTATTCCCACACGGCTCATCCTCTTGCTCCTCACATACTCGTAGAATGCCCTAGGGTTTTCCTTAATCCTGCTCACCAAGGCCTTCTCATGGCCCCTTCTAGCTCTCCTAATTCCATTCTTAAGCTCCTTCCTAGCAACCTTGTAATTTTCTAGCGCTCTAATAGTACCTAGTTTCTTGAGCCTTTCATAAGCTTTTCTTTTCTTCTTGACTAGGTTTTCTACATCCTTTATACACCATGGTTCTTTAACCCGACCGTCCTTTCCCTGCCTCAATGGAACATAACAACGCACAATGCCACACAAATGTTCCCTGAACGACGACAACTCATGATATTAAACCTGAGTTTTTTGTCAAAGTGATTATCGAGGTACTGTACATGTAAGTCACCATATACAATTCAAATTTATCTTCTTGCGGATGCACACAGTAAATCCAAGAAACATGATAGAACCAATGAACGACCACCCCAACCAATGTCGAAAGGACAACAAAAATGTGCAAATACAAAGAGAAAGAAAAAAATAATAAACAATTATTAGTAAGACCTGTTTCGTGCTACCAAGTTGCAGGATACCCAGATAGAATATGAGGTGTAACTTACCCAACCTGAGTGTGGGGTCATTATGGCTGTACAATACTAGGGGAATTGTGTTACCTTGCTTGGGCACCTGCCCTCTGCAGTTTGCACAGTAACCGGGTCTGTTGTTACAACATTGTTTATTTAGTTAGATTTAGATTATGAGAACACTCAGTCCTCTTTTATTGTCATTTAGAAATGCGTACATGCATTAAGAAATGATACAATGTTCCTCCAGAGTGATATCACAGAAAAACAGGACAAACCAAAGACTAGCACTGACAGAACCACATAATTATAACATATAGTTACAGCAGTGCAAAGCAATACCATAATTTGATAAAGAACAGACCATGGGCACAGTAAAAAAAAAAGTCTCAAAGTCCCGAGTTGATCGACTCCCTGAGTCCCCGATAGCAGGGGGCAAAAGGGAGAAACTCCCTGCCATAAACCTCCAGGCACCGACAACTGCCGATGCATTGGAAGAGCTGACCACAGCCGACACTGAGTCCGTCCATCCGAAAACTTCGAACCTCTGACCAGCCCCTCCGACACAGCCTCCCGAGCGCCATCCTCTGCCGAGCTCCTTCGACCTCGCCCCAGCCGCTGAAACAAGCAAAGCCGAGGATTTCGGGGCTTTCTGCTCCGGAGATTCTGGTTACCACACAGTAGCAGCGGCAGCGAAGCCGGCATTTCAGAAGTTTCTTCGGATGAGGATCATATCTTGCATTCCATCAGAAAGCAGATGAAAGGTGGAGACATATTGCCGTGGACAGTCTGATTTGGGAAGGATGCTCCACAGTAGCTCATGCGCAATGAACCAGAATTGATTAGAGAGCTTAAAGTAAAATAAATCATCATATGATTGAATTCAACCTGAAATTTGAGAAGGAGAAGCTAAAGGCAGATGTACCAATATTACAGTGGAGTAAAGGAAATTACAGATACATGAGAGAGAAGTTGGCCAGAATTGATTGCAAAAAAAAACACTGGCAGGGATGATAGAAACATAGAAACAAAGAAACATAGAAAATAGGTGCAGGAGTAGGCCATTCAGCCCTTTGAGCCTGCACCGCCATTCAGTACGATCATGGCTGATCATCCAACTCAGAACCCTGTACCTACCTTCTCTCCATACCCCCGATCCCTTTAGCCACAAGGGCCATATCTAACTCTCCCTTAAATATAGCCAATGAACTGGCCTCAACTGTTTCCTGTGGCAGAGAATTCCACAGATTCACCACTCTCTGTGTGAAGAAGTTTTTCCTAATCTCGGTCCTAAAAGGCTTCCCCTTTATCCTTAAATTGTGACCCCTCGTTCTGGACTTCCCCAACATCGGGAACAATCTTCCTGCATCTAGCCTGTCCAATCCCTTTAGGATTTTATACGTTTCAATAAGATCCCCCCTCAATCTTCTAAATTCCAACGAGTATAAGCCTAGTTGATCCAGTCTTTCATCATATGAAAGTCCTGCCATCCCAGGAATCATGATGGCAGAGCAGCAATGGCTGGAACTTCTGGGAGCAATTCGAAAGGCACAGGATATATACTGTACATCCCAAAGAGGAAGAAGTATTCTAAAGGAAAGATGACACAACCATGGCTAACAAGAGAAATCAAAGTCAACATAAAAACCAAAAAGTGGGCATAAAATAGAGCAAAGATTAGTGGGAAGTTAGAGGCTTGGAATGGAAGGAAACTAAAAAAAGTCATTCAGAATGTAAAGATGGAATATGAAAGTTATCTGGACAATAATATTAGAGGATACCAAAAGTTTCATCAGGTACATAATGTATTAAAGAGAGGCGAAATTGCATATTGGACCACTGGAAAATGATGCTGGAGAGGTAGTAAAAGGAGAGAATGAAATTGAGGATGAACTAAATAAGTATTTTGCATCAGTCTTCACTGTGGAAGACACTAGCAGTATGGTGGGAATTCCAGGTGTCAGGGAGCATGAAGTGTGTGAAGTTGCCATTACTAGGGAGAAGGTTCTTGGGAAACTGAAAGGTCTGAAGATAGATGAGTCACCTGGACTAGATAGTGTAAACCCCAGGGTTCTGAAAGAGGTGGTTGAAGAGATTGTGGAGGCATTTGTAATGATCTAACAAGAATCACTAGATTCTGGAATGGTTCCGGAAGACTGGAAAATTGAAAATGTCACTCCACTCTTCAAAAAGGGAGAGAGGCCAGTTAGTCTGACCTCAGTGGTTGGTAAGATGTTGGAGTCGATTGTTAAGGATGTGATTGCGGTGTATTTAGAGGCACATTATAAAAATAGGCCATAGTCAGCATGGTTTCCTCAGGGGAAAATCTTGCCTGAAAAATCTGTTGGAATTCTTTCAAAGAGTAACAAGCAGGACAGACTAAGTTGATGTTGTGTACTTGGATTTTCAGAAGGTCCTTGACAAGGTACCACACAGGAGGCTGGTTAACAAGCTACAAGCCCCATGGTATTGCAGGGAAGATTCTAGCATGGATAAAGCAGAGACTGATTGGCAGGGGTCTGTGAGGGGATCCAGGAGTGCGCCTATTAACTGTTTGAAGAGAGACGGAGAGAGACATTCATCATTGATGGGTTGTTTGGAAAGGAGAGAGAGACGAAGATTAACGGTTGGACTGTCACTTTAAGGCACTGGAAGTAACTTTGGATTTCTACTGAGTTTGGAGTTGGAGACAGCACTGAGCAGGTCGAAAGTTGTTATGGTGACCGAAGGCAGGTTGTTGATGTTACTTCCAAGGGCTTGTTGCCTGCTTGTGCATTTCTTCACAGACAAGGGAAGGAGGGACTCTTTGAATGACAGGTGATGCTCAGCACAGAGAAATAAATGGGAGGTCAGATGATAGACCTCAGACACATGTTCTGGACACTGAATGAGCATTGTTGTGCCTGCAGAGAAAGTGGGTTTTGGAGGATCGATTAGGCGGATCGATCCAAATTGCTATTCTAGTGGTGAAGAAGGGGTTGACTGGTGGGGAGTTGTCTATGGGTCCACCCTCGCCTGGGTGATAACTCCACCACAGGAAAACCGGTCCCCCTGGTTAAAGTCACAGTCGGTGACTTGTGAAGGATTTCAAAGGACGACGAGGAGATCGACGGCATCAGCTCACCTGAGGACTCAACTCACTCTCTCTCTCTCTCTCTCTCTCTCTCTCTCTCTCTCTCTCTCCCCATCACTACTCAACTAAATACCATGAACTGAACTGAACTGAACTTTACTCAACATCAAAAGACTGTATCTTTTTACCCCTAGACTTAAAGAAGCTTGGTTTTCACACATATATATTCCACACTTACTTTTATACATAATCATTGCTAACCTGTGTGATTTATCTACATTTATATTACTGTATTGCATAGTTACTAATAAATATTAGTAGTTTACAGCAATACAAGACTCCAAAGTGGTTTCTATTTCTGCTGGTTCTTTAACCCCGTCACGGGGTACGTGACGTGGGAATAAAGGGAGCATTTTCTGATTGGCTGCTGGTGACTACTGGTGTTCCATGGGGGTCTCTATTGGGACTGATTCTTTTTACGTTATATGTCAATGATTTGGATGGTGGAATTAATGGTTTTATCGTAAAGTTTGCAGCCATACGAAGATAGATAGAGGGGCAGGAAATTTTGAGGAAGTAGAGAGGCTACAGAAAGACAGACAGATTAGGAGAATGGGAGAAGAAATGGCAGATGGAATAAAGTGTCAGGAAGTGTACAGTCATGTACTTTTGTAAAAGAAATGAAAGGGTTGACTATTTTCTAAATGGAGAGAAAATACAAAAAAGAAATGAGGTGCAAAGGGACTTGGGAATCCTAATGCAGGAATCCCTAAAGATTTAATTTGCAGGTTGAGTCTGTGGTGAGGAAGGCAAATGCAATGTTAGCATTCATTTCAAGAGGACTAGAATATAAAAGCAAGGATGTGATGTTGAGGCTTTATAAAGCATTGGTGAGGCCTCACTTGGAGTATTGTGAGCAAGATTGGGTCCCTTATCTTAGCAAGGAGGTTACAAAGGAGGTTCACGAAAATGATCCCAGGATTAAGTGGCTTGTCATATGTAGAGTGTTTGATGGCTCTGGGCCCGTATTCACTAGAATTCAGAAGAATGAAAGGTAACCTATTGAATAGTGACAGGCCTTGATAGAGTGGATGTGGAGAGGATGTTTCCTATGGTGGGGCAGTCTAAAACCAGAGGGCACAGCCTCAGAATACAGAGCATCATTTTAGAATGGAAATGAGGAGGAACTTCTTTAGCGGAGAGTGGTGAATTTGTGGAATTCTTTGCCACAGGCACCTATGGAGGCCAAGACTTTATGTATATTTAAGGCAGAGTTTGATAGATTCTGGATTAGTCAGGGCATGAAGGAATGTGGGAAGAAGGCAGGAGGATGGGGCTGAGGAAAACTGGATCAGCCATGATGAAATGGCAGAGCAGACGCAATGGGCCAAATGGCCTACTTCAGCTCCTGTTTCTTATGATTGACAGACTAACCTAGACTCCCCTACCACGGGAAACATCCTTTCCATATCTACTCTGTCTAGTCTTTTCATCATTTGAAAGGTTTCAATGAGATCCCCACTCATCCTTCTAAATTCCAGCGAGTACAGGCCCAGAGCTATCAAACATACCTCATATGATAACCCGTTCATTCCTGGAATCATCCTTGTGAACCTCCTCTGAACCCTCTCCAATGCCTGTACATCTTTTCTTAGATGAGGATCCCAAAACTGTTCAGAGTACCCAAGGTGAGGCCTCACCAGAGCCTTATAAAGCCTCAGCATCACATCCCTGCTCTTGTATTCTAGACCTCTTGAAATGAATGCTAACCTGGCATTTGCCTTAACCTTTAGGTTGGTTTGCTGTTACATTAGCTTTGACTTCCATTGTCACCCTGGTTGTACTATTTTGCCATGTGAATATTTCTTTGTTTTTGGAATGGATCTATTCTGCACCATTCTTATTTTTCCCAGAAACCTAAGCCATTGCTGCTCTGCTGTCATCCCTGCTAGCATCACCTTCCAATTTATTTTGGCCAACTCCTCTCTCATACCGCTGTAATTTCCCTTACTCCACTGAAATACTGCTACATCAGACTTTACTTCCTCCCTATCAAATTTCAAGTTGAACTCAATCATATTGTGATCACTGGTTCCTAAGGGTTCTTTTACCTTAAGCTCCCTAATCACCTCCAGTTCATTATAAAACACCCAATCCAGTACAGCTGATCCCCTAGTAGGCTCAACGACAAATGCCATCTTGTAGGCATTCAACAAATTCACTCTCTTGAGAACCATATCCAACCTGATTTTCCTAATCGACCTGCATGTGGAAATCTCCCATGACTGTTACAACATTGCTTGTCAACCTTTTGACAAGCCTTTTCTATTTCCCATTGTAATCTGGGGTCCACATCCCAGCTTCTGTTTGGAGGCCTGTATATAACTGCCAACAGTGCCCTTTTACCCTTGCAGTTTCTCAACCTAACCCACAAGGATTCAACATCCTTTTATCCTAAATCACATTCTTTACCAGCAGAGCCACACCACCCTCTCTGCCTACCTTCCTATCCCTCTGATACAGCGTGTAACCTTGGACATTCAGCTCCCAACTACAACCATCCTTCAGCCACAATTCAGTGATGGCCACAACATCATACCTGGCAATCTGTAATAGTGCAACAAGATCATCCACCTTATTTCGTATACTCCATGCATTGAGATATAACACTTTGAGTGCTGCATTTGTTACCCTTTTTGATTCTGCATCTCTAATCTCACCCTGCCGGCTGCAACTTTGTCCTATCATCTGCCTGTCCTTCCTACCAGTCTGATTGCACACTATCTTTGCTTTTATACCATTTGTCCTTTCCTGAGTCTCTTCTCGCTGGTTCCCACCCCCTTGCCAAATTAGTTTAAACCCTCCCCAGCAGCTCTAACAAAGCTGCCTTCGAGGATACTGGTTCCCCTCGGGTTCAGGTGCAACCTGTCCACAGAACATAGAACTCTGCCATAGTTGGATGCATCAGCAGGGGAGATGAGGCTGAGTACAGGGCTACGGTAGGAAACTTTGTAACATGGTGTGAGCAGAATTATCTGCAGCTTAATGTGAAAAAGACTAAGGAGCTGGTGGTAGACCTGAGGAGAGCTAAGGTACCGGCAACCCCTGTTTCCGTTCAGGGGGTCAGTGTGGACATGGTAGAAGATTACAAATACCTGGGGATACAAATTGACAATAAACTGGACTGGTCAAAGAACACTGAGGCTGTCTACAAGAAGGGTCAGAGCCATCTCTATTTCCTGAGGAGACTGAGGTCCTTTAACATCTGCCGGACGATGCTGAGGATGTTCTACGAGTCTGTGGTGGCCAGTGCTATCATGTTTGCTGTTGTGTGCTGGAGCAGCAGGCTGAGGGTAGCAGACACCAACAGAATCAACAAACTCATTCGTAACGCCAGTGATGTTGTGGGGATGGAATTGGACTCCCTGACGGTGGTGTCTGAAAAGAGGATGCTGTCTAAGTTGCATGCCATCTTGGACAATGTCTCCCATCCACTACATAATGTACTGGGTGGGCACAGGAGTACATTCAGCCAGAGACTCATTCCACCGAGATGCAACACAGAGCGTCATAGGAAGTCATTCCTGCCTGTGGCCATCAAACTTTACAACTCCTCCCTTGGAGGGTCAGACACCCTGAGCCAATAGGCTGGTCCTGGACTTATTTCATAATTTACTGGCATAATTTACATATTACTATTTAATTATTTATGGTTCTATTACTATTTATTATTTATGGTGCAACTGTAACGAAAACCAATTTCCCCCGGGATCAATAAAGTATGACTATGACTATGACTAACTTTTAATACCTCAGCATAGTACAAGCCCTTTGGAACCAAAATGTTATGCCAACCTTTTAACCTACTCTAAGATCAACCTAACCCTTCCCTTCTACATAGCCCTCCATTTTTCTATCATCCATGTGCCTATCTAAGAGTTTCTTAAATACCACGAATGCATTTTGCCTTGGCAGGGTGCTACACAAACTCACCGCCCTCTGTGCAAAAAAAACCTCTGACATCCCCCCATACCTTCCTCCAATCACTTTAAAATTACGGCCACTTGTATTCGCCATCTCTATCCTGGGTAAAAGTGTCTGGCTGCCCACTCTATCTATGCCTCTTATCACCTTTTAAACACCTCTCATCCTCCTTCACTCCAAAGAGAGAAGTCCTACCTTGCTAAATCCTATCCTCATAGGACATGCTCTCTAATCCAGGCAGCAGCCTGTAAATCTCCTCTGCCCCGTCTCTAAAGCTTCTAAACTCTTTCAGTAATGAGGAGACCAGAACTGAACTGAAAACAATATTCCAATTGTGGTGTTGGCAGGGTTATACAGAGCTGCAGCATTACCTCAGGGCGAATGTAACAGCTTGTGTGAACTGTTCCATGGATTCCAGCGGCGTTCCAGTTGCTTTCCAAGTACGTGCTGTTCATTGGTGACTCTAAAATACCCGCTTGGGTAGGTTGCTGGGCACGTGAGAGGATTAGAAGTGAGAGGAGTGTGTGGGGTTGCTGGGGTTGCTTTGCGAGCTGGCTTCAATCCGATGGGCCAAATGCCCGTTGTTGCAAAAGGAAATATGAGGGTCAAAGGGGTGAAGTGGTGGGAGTGGTTAGAGTTGGGACGGAGGGACGTCTGGTTCAGGGCAGGATGGTGGAGAGAAGGTGTTGGGCGGGCGAGTGAAGAGGTTAAGGGAAAGGTGGGTCTGAGGGGGGTGGTTGGGAGGGTTGAGCAGGAGGTAGTGGGCAGGTGAGGGAGAGGGTACCCCAGTGTGCAAAGCCAGGCTTGTACAGAGAGAGAGAGAGAGAGAGAAAGATACACACACACAGAGATACACACACACACACACACACACACACACACACACACACTCACACACAGAGACCACACACACACACAGACACATACACACACACTCTCTCACACACAATACTCTCTCACACACACACACACAGACACACACACATGCTCAAAATGCAGAGGGAACTCAGTGGGTCAGGCAAGATCTATGGAGGGAGAGAATGATTCGGGCCAGACGCTTCATCAGGACTGAAACATCGGCTGCTTATTCCCCTCCATGGATGCTGCCTGACCCACTGAATTCCTCCTGCATCTTGTGCGTGTTACTCTGGGGTTCCAGCATCTGTAGAATCGCTTTTGTCTCAGAATCTGAATCAGGTTTATTATCACTGACTTATGTTGTAATATTTGTTGTTTTGTGGCAGCTGTACAGTGCAATACGTAATAAAGACACTATATGTTCCAATAGAAAGATATAAAAAATAAATAAATATTACAAAAAGATCAAAATAATGAAGTAGCGTTCATGGGTTCACTACTGTTTTTCTACTTTTGCTCTACTTTCTCTCTGTCTCTCCCCCTCCCCCTTTCTCTCTCCCACTCTCTCTCTCCCCCTCCTCTCTCCCTCTCTCTCCCTCAATGGGCCAAATGGCCTAATTCTGCTCCTATATCTTATGGTCCAATATACTTCTTACTGTAATCTACAGTTTTTATTACAATTTGCAATGTACTGCTGCCACAAAACAACAAATTTCAAGTCAAGTCAAAGCACATTTATTATCAAAGTCTGTATATGGCCAAGCGGTTAAGGCGTCGGTCTAGTGATCTGAAGGTCGTGAGTTCGAGCCCCAGCTGAGGTAGTGTGTTGTGTCCTTGAGCAAGGCACTTAATCACACATTGCTCTGCGACGACACTGGTGCCAAGCTGTATGGGTCCTAATGCCCTTCCCTTGGACAACATTGGTGGCGTGGAGAGGGGAGACTTGCAGCATGGGCAACTGCCGGTCTTCCATACAACCTTGCCCAGGCCTGTGCCCTGAAAACCTTCCAAGGCTCAAATCCATGAGACTAACGGATGCCTATATATATATACTTCATACAACTTTGAGATTTGCCTTCTTACAGGCAGCCACAAAACAATAGAACCCATTTAAACAAAAGAAGACCGTGAAACACCCAATGTACAGAGAGAAAAAAAGAAAAAATAAACAATGAAAGTAAGTGAATAGCATAGAGAATTGCAGCTCACGAAATTGAGTCCACACTGTGATCATTACAGGCCGGTGCAGAGGTGAGGAAACCTAGTAGAGCAGTGATTTGAACCGGCCCATCCCTCGCCTCTGGCCCTGACACCTGTCCTTTACAATCTGGCCCGGCACTTACATATGCCAGTGATATTATACCTGGCTTTGACTCTGATTTTTGTGTGTCTGTGTGTTCATGTCTTGCAGCAGAGGCTGGTCTTCAGGTTACATGGTGCAACAGTGTCCTCTGCTGGACAAGAGAGAAATGGCACTTCTAGGCTGGCATCTTGGAGAAGCAGCACAGAACTGACACTTCATCATACGTAAGTAAGTAAATTTATCAGCAAAGTATATCTATATCTCTATATACTACCTTGAGATTCATTTTCTAGCAGGTATTTACAGGAAAATAAAGAAATATAATAGAATTTATGAAAAAATATACAAAAACAATGACAAACAACCAATGTGCAAAAGATAATACTGAGAGCATGAGTTGTCGAGTCCATGGAAGTGACTTTCTGGAATCAGTTCAGTGTTGAGGTGAGTGAAGTTACCTATGCTGGTTCAGGAGCCTGATGGTTGAAGGGTAATAACTGTTCCTGAACCTACCTGGTGGTGGCTGCTGTTGAAATCACATATCAAATAGGGCAACTTATGCCTAGAATTGTTTTAATAAATAACTCATCAAATCCAAAGATTTAGTTATTTGCAAAAATATCGAAAATATTTTGGTGCATCATGGCAGTAGGGAAGACAATTAATTCTCCAGATATTGACAATAACTTGAGACCAATGTTCAATAATAAAAACTGAATATTTACAAAAGTATGAAAAGCAAGTTAGACATGGGGGCAAAATTTGAAGGTGATTGAGGGAAAGTATAAGGGGGAATCACAGAGGTAAGATTTTTACGCAGAGTATGGTGGGTGCTTGGAATGCCCTGCCAGGGGTGCTGGTTACATAGATTTCCTTCAGGTGCCCTGGTGTCCTCCCACAGTCCAAAGTTGTAACGGTTATTGTAAATTGTTCCATGATTAGGGTAGGAATAAATCAGGGGTTGCTGGGTGGCATGGCTCGAAGGACCAGAATGGTCCTGTAGCACAGTTGAAATAAATAAATAGGTAGATAATAGACCTGATTCTGACCCTTGATACCTTTTCTACTCAAGAACCTATCAACCTCCAATTTAAATATACCCAATGGCTTGGACTCCACAGCTGTCTGTGGCAAAGAATTCCTCAGATCCGCATTCACCACCTTCTGGCTAAAGTAATTGCTTCTCACCTCCGTTCTAAAGGAATGACCTTGCGTTCTGAGTCAATGCCCTGTGGTCCTAGACTTCCCACGGTTAGGGTTAGTGAGTTGTGGGTATGCTGTGTTGGTGCCAGAGGCATGGAGACTCTTGTGGGCTGCCCAGCATAATCCTCGCTGATTTGATTTGATGCAACTCACTGCATGTTTCAGTATATGTGTCAGATTACGCGGATCTTTATAATCCTAGAGCATCCTAAAGTCATTCAGAACTCATGAAATACTACTTTTACGTAATTAGCAAAAAATAAAGATAGCAGGAAGGACAGACAAGTGATGGGGCTTAGTTGCAGCCAATAGGCTGAGTATCAAAATCATTAGGGATGCAGAGTCAGAAAGGACAGCAAATACTTTACTCAAGATGTTGTATCTAAATGCATGGAGTATAACAAATAAGGTGGATGATCTTGCTGCAATATTACAGATTGCCAGGTATGATGTTGTGGTCATCACCGAATTGTGGCTGAAGGATGGTTGTAGCTGGGAGTTGAATGTCCAAGGTTACACGTTATATCGGAGGGATAAGAAGGTAGGCAGAGGGGGTGGTGTGGCTCTACTGGTAAAGAATGGTATCAAATCAGTAGAAAGATGTGACATAGGATCAGAAGATGTTGAATTTTTGTGGGTTGAGTTAAGAAACTACAAGGGTGAAAGAGATGTTGATGGCAGTTATATACAGGCCTCCCAACAGCGGCTGGGAGGTGGACCACAGGTTGTAACAGGGAATGGAAAAGGCGAGTCAAAACGGCAATCTTATGGTAGCCATGGGAGATTTTAACATGCAGGTTGATTGGGAAAATCAGGTTGGTAATGGATCTCAAGAGAGTGAGTTTGTTGAATGCCTAAGAGATGGCTTTTTTGAGCAGTTTGTCATTAAGCCTATGAGGGGATCAGCTATACTGATTGGGTGTTATGTAATGAACTGGAGGTGATTAGGGAGCTTAAGGTAAAAGAACCCTTAGGAACCAGTGATCACAATATGATTGAGTTCAACTTGAAATTTGAGAGGGAGAAAGTAAAGTCTGATGTAACAGTATTTCAGTGAAGTAAGGAAATTACATGGTATGAGAGAGGAGTTGGCCAAAGTAAACTGGAAGGAGCTGCTGGCAGGGATGCCAGCAGAGTGGCAAAGGCTTCTGGGAAAAATGAGGAAGGTGCAGGACATGTGTATTCCAAAAATGAAGAAATACTCAAATGGTAAAATAGTACAACCGTGACTGACAAGGGAAGTCAAAGCTATTGTAAAAGCAAAAGAAAGGGCGTACAACAAAGCAAACATTAGTGGGAAGATAAAGGATTGGGAAGTTTTTAAAAACCTACAGAGAGCAACTAAAAAAATCATTAGAAGGGAAAAGATGAAATATGAAAGCAAGCTAGCCAATAATATCAAAGTGGATAGTAAAAAGTTTATTTCAAGTATGTTAAAAATACAGAGAAATGAGAGTGGATATAGGACCGCTAGAAAATGAGGCAGGAGAAATAATAACGGGGGACAAGGAGATGGCTGATGAACGAAATGAGTATTTTGCAACAGTCTTCATTGTGGAAGACACTAGCAGTATGCCTGATGTTGTAGTGTGTGAAGGAAGAGAAGTGGGTGCAGTTACTGTTACAAGAGAGAAGGTGCTCAAAAAGCTGAAAGACCTAAAGGTACATAAGTCACCTGGACCAGATGAACTGCACCCCAGGGTTCTGAAAGAGGTAGTGTTAGAGATCGTGGTGGCATTAGAAATGATCATTCAAACATCATTGGACTCTGCCATGGTGCCAGAGGACTGGAAAATTGCAAATGTTACTCCACTCTTTAAGACCATAAGACCAAGGAGCAGAAGTCGGCCATTCAGCCCATTGAGTCTGCTCCGCCATTTTATCATGAGCTGATCCATTCTCCCATTTAGTCCCACACCCCTGACTTCTCACCATAACCTTTGATGCCCTGGCTACTCAGATACCTATCAATCTCTGCCTTAAATACACCCAATGACTTGGCCTCCACTGCTGCCCGCGGCAACAAATTCCATAAATTCACCACCCTCTGACTAAGAAAATTTCTTTGCAGTTCTGTTCTGAATGGGCGCCCTTCAATCCTTAAGTCATGCCCTCTCGTACTGGACTCCCTCATCATGGGAAACAACTTTGCCACATCCACTCTGTCCATGCCTTTCAACATTCGAAATGTTTCTATAAGGTCTCCCCTCATTCTTCTAAACTCCAAGGAATACAGTCCAAGAGTGGACAAACGTTCCTCATATGTTAACTCTCTCATTCCCAGAATCATTCTAGTGAATCTTCTCTGTACCCTCTCCAACGTCAGCACATCCTTTCTTAAATAAGGAGACCAAAACAGCCCACAGTACTCCAAGTGAGGTCTCACCAGCGCCTTATAGAGCCTCAACATCACATCCCTGCTCCTATACTCTATTCCTTAAGAAAGGAGGAAGGCAGCAGAAAGGAAATTATAGGCCAGTTAGCCTGACCTCAGTGGTTGGGAAGATGTTGGAGCTAATTGTCAAGGATGAGGTGATGGAGTACTTGGTGACTCAGGACAAGACAGTACAAAGTCAGCATGGTTTCCTTCAGGGAAAATCCTGCCTGACAAGCCTGTTGGAATTCTTTGAGGAGATTACAAGTAGGATAGATAAAGGGGATGCAGTGGATGTTGTATATTTGGACTTTCAAAGGCCTTTGACAAGGTGGCACACATGAGGCTGCTTACCAAGTTAAGAGCCCAAGGTATTACAGGAAAGTTACTAACATGGTTAGAGCATTGGCTGATTGATAGGAGACAGCAAGTGGAAATAAAAGGATCCTTTTCTGGTTGGCTGCCAGGGTTCGGTGTTGGAACCACTTCTTTTTATGCTGAATATAAATGATTTGCATGAAGGAATAGATAGCTTTGTTGCAAAGTTTGCAGATGTAATGATGATTGGAGGAGGGACAGGTATTGTTGAGTAAACAGGTAGAATGCAGAAGGACTTAGACAGATTAGGAGAATGGGCAAGAAAGTGACATCGGCTTCCAGTACTTTTTCTGCTCCCATGTCTTATTGTCTAATCTCCCTCCAGCAGCTGCTTCCAACCTTCACAATCCGTCCCTCCACTAACTGGCTCCATCTATTTCACCGTCCTTTTCTCTTCTTCCTTCCATCTCCATTTGCCTTCAATGATCATTCGCCAGACAGTCTCCCCGCACCACCCCGTCTTCAGACCATCAGTCACCGGTCTCGCCACTCCCCTTCTGCTCTCTGCACTGGCTAACTCCCTTCTCAGTCCTGATTCTGGATCTTGCTTTAGTGGGGATTTATCTTGTATTTAATTTAGTAACAGGCCCCTCTGGCTCAACAAACCTGCACCGCCCAATTACATCCATGTGACCAATTAATCTAGTAGTCCGTACACCTTTGGGACATGGGAGGCAACCAGAGAACCCGGAGGAAATCCACGTGTTCACGGGGAGAATGTACAAACTCCTTACAGACTGCAGCGGTCACTGTAATAGTGTTACACTAACCACTGTGCTACTGTGATGGAGGAACCTTCATAAAAGCAGATGTAGGAAGTAACTATGTCAGTGCTTTCATCAGTGCTGTCAGTACCAGTTCAAATATATTACAATCAGTTGGATCAAAGCAATCTCATGGTATCTCTTAGCATCTCAGACCATATATTTACCACGTTATTGGTGGGCTTCACTGCTTTCAGATTTCGCCTATGTAAGACCATAGGACTGTAAGGCATAGGAGCAGAATTAGGCCAATCAGCCCATCGAGTCTGCTTCACCATTCCATCATGGCTGATTTATTATCCCTCTCAACCCCATTCTGCTGTCTTTTCCCTCTAACCTTTCACACCCTGGTTAATCAAGAACTTACCAACTTCTACTTTAAGTATACTCCATAATGTGGCCTCCACAGCATTTGTAGGAATGAATTCCACAGAATAACTGCCCTGTGGCTAAGGAAATTCCTCCTAATCTCTGTTCTAAAGTGATGTCCTTCTATTCCGAGACTGAGCCCTCTGGTCCTAGACTCCCCCACTGTAGGATACATCCTCTCCACATCCGTTTGATCTAGACCAGTGTTTCCCAAGCTTTTTTATTCCAATGCCCCCTAAAGCACTTTCATACTTGCCAATGGCCCTCTTGGGCACAATATACTGTCTGGCGCCCCCATTGTGTAAAAAAATGTCTACCATATGCTAACATAAGAAAAATAATTCTGCTTTAAATTTTTATTTGCCTTTAAACCTAGCTTACTCAGTACCTGTGCGCTGTAGAGCAGCTTTGATATCAACGTGATCCTTGAGCTTGTTGGTTTTTAGCAAGCGTTGAAATATGTGGTTCAAGTTGTGACACCAAAAGCCTTAAGTCCCCACACGTAACAATGTCCAAGTGGTTTCTTGTCTTTTGTGAGTATGTGGTTCACTGCACTTGAAGCCTCTTTCAACAAGGTAGGAGGATGGAAATGCAATGAAGAGCAGCTTGGCTCTTCTCCAAAGACCAGGAGACTTTGTATGACAGTGTAGCTACATACCACAAAAGCTGACATTTTTGGAAAAGCTTTTTTGCTTCTTCATCATTCTGAATTTCAATAATTTCTTCTTGCAAGCTCTCTTCCTGTTCTTCCACCTTGTAAAGAAATGGGTTATTTACCCAGTACAGAATTTCTTTGAATTGGTTCTGAAAATCTTTCTTCAGTGACTACAGGTGTAAACAGTACTCTTGCAAATCACCATCTGTGAAAGAGAATGCCATATTTTCCATGCAGGGAAACTGTGAGAACTTTCTACTCCCAATGTTTTGCTGATATATTTCCAATTTTCCAATAAAAGTGGACACTGCACTTTTTGCCTGGATTAAATTGAAATTTTCACCCTGCAGTTTCATATTTAGAATGTTCATTTTATCATACAGATCAGCTCGGAATACCACATCTCCATGGAGAGGTTCAACCTTGTTCCCAAGCTCTTGTCAACTTTGAGCAAAAATTCAACCACCGTGTCAAAAAGATCAAAGAAACATTTTAAGCAGCAGCCTTTTGACAGCCAACACACTTCAGTGTGAAGAAGCAAGTGTTCAAACTCTTCATCGTTATCTTGGCATAACTGGTGAAATATTCTTCCATTTAATGTATGAGCATTAATTTTGTTGATAGCGAATATTACAAGAGTCATGCTTGAAGAAAGTCGATGGCTGAAGTTTTTGGCTGCGAGATGTTGACAATGAATTACACAATGGATTGCAAACAGACTTGGAATTTCTTTTATCATAAATGTCACTAAACCAGCATGGTGACCTGTCATATATGGTGCTCCATCTGTTAGACAAGAAATTATATTCTGAATCAGTCCTGTCCTGTAATGCAGTCCTGTCGAAGGGGCTCGGCCCAAAACATTGATTGTACACTTTTCCGTAGATGCTGGCTCATCTGCTGAGTTCCTCCAGCATTTTGCATGGGTTTCCAGCATCTGCAGATTTTCTCTTGTTTATGTTCCTGATTGGAATACTTTTATACTCAATATACATTTTGAGCTTGTTGTAGATTGATTCCCCATTGTTACTTGTTTTTAACTTTTTACAAAGAGAATCTCTTCATAAACTTTTCCATTTTTGATAAACCGTACATTAGCAATACCTCATTGTCTCACACAGTTGACTCATCTAGTTGTATCCCAAATTTTGTTTTTTTGTAGCTCTGTGCATAGTTGACTTGTCTTCACTCATTTTGCCAATATGATAGGCTACAGAGTTATTACTCAGAGGCATTGATTTTAAAATACTGGTATCCATTTGAGAACAATGATACAGCAAGATGCAGCACTTCTGATGCAGCACTTCTGATGCAGCAGGCATTATTAATCTTTCACCAGTTGACTAAGATTTTCCACACTTTGCTATCATTTTGGAGATTTTATAAGAAGCAATGAGACCACTATCAAGGTTATTTTTAGCTTTCTTGGCAAATGACTCAAGTATGTAATGCCTTTCAAATGCTTCTTTCATCTTCTGGAACTGAGTAATACCATAAGTAGCTTTTTCAGGCTGTCTTTTACAGAAGTGTTCCAGCAATCTTGATGGTTTCACGGCTTCGTTAGACAATACACTATTACAAATAAGACACATGGCGTGTCACCGATCTGACAGGAACAGAAGAAAACCATACTCCAAGTATGTGACATTATTTTGATGCACTTTCTGTAGTTTCTGTTTTTTAGCAGGATTAGAATTCAAGGCTTCACCACCTTCAGACTCATAGAGATCACACCATATGTATTTATCCATCATTAATTAAATAAAAAATTAACACAATCTGGGAATGCTTATTGGATGTTGACAATAGCAGCAACTTGACACGGGTGGAATGATGGTAGCAGCATGCAAAGGAACAGCGAGGCGAAGATGAAGATGATCACAACAGCAAAATTTACGTTGACAAGGATTCAGATTGGAATCTGAATGTTATTTGGGAGGGAACTGGTGTTTGGCAAGTTTACCTTTAACTGTTTCAGTTAGCACAATTGACCAATCATGTAGTGTCTCAGAATCCCCAAAGGTGTTCTTAACCATATGTATGAAGCCAAGGTTGTTTCGAGCACCTCAACAGGAATTCTCACCTTCAGTAAGTTCATTGATTGGCTCTATTTCACCGTTTGGTTACGGCCAGCGCTGCATTGTTGTGCGACCTGTTTTCCATAGATCTGTAGAGAAAGTTGAGAGGGTGTACTCGACTTACCGACTGTTAAGTTGCATGAATTCATTCCATGCTGCAAATCAAGGGGAACTGTTTGGCGCGCTGGTTGATAATTTATGCATCCCCAATAATGTCTGTTTGGTTGGTAAGGTCAGATGAGGTTGCCAATTTTCAGACACGTTGTGACTATGAGTGATCACTGCCTGCAGAGCAATGGTTCTTCTCTTTGTGATTTTAATAAATGACCTGGATGAGGAAGTGCAGGGATGGGTTAGCAAATTTTCTGATGTCACAAAGGTTGGGGGTGTTGTGGATAGCGTGGAGGGCTGTCAGATGTTACAGCGGGACATTGATAGGATGCAAAACTGGGCTGAGAAGTGGCAGATGGAGTTCAACCCAAGTAAGTGTGAGGTGGTTCATTTTGGTAGGTCAAATATGATGGCAGAATATAGTATTAATGGTAAGACTCTTGGCAGTGTGGAGGATCAGAGGGATCTTGGGGTCTGAGTCCATTGGAGACTCAAAGTTGCTGCACAGGTTGACTTTGTGGTTAAGAAGGCATACAGTGCATGGGCCTTCATCAACCAAGGGACGGAGTTTAAGAGCCAAGAGGTAATGTTGCAGCTACAGAGGACCCTGGTCAGACCCCACATGGAGTACTGTGCTCAGTTCTGGTCACCTCACTACAGGAAGGATGTGGAAACTATAGAAAGGGTGCAGAGGAGGCTTACAAGGATGTTGTCTGGATTGGGGAGTATGCCTTATGAGAATAGGTTGAGTGAACTTGGCCTTTTCTCCTTGGAGTGGCGGAGGATGAGAGGTGACCTGATAGAGGTGTATAAGATGATGAGAGGCATTCATTGTGTGGATAGTCAGAGGCTCTTTTCCAGGGCTGAAATGGCTAGCATGAGAGGGCGCAGTTTTACGATGATTGTAAGTAGGTATAGGGGAGATATCAGGGGTAAGTTTTTTACGCAGGGAGTGGAGAGTGTGTGGATGGGCTGCTGGCGGTAGTAGTAGAGGCGGATACAATGGGGTCTTTTAAGAGACTCCTGGATAGGTACATGGAGCTTAGAAAATTAGAGGGCTATGGGTAACCCTCAGTAATTTCTAAAGTAAGTACATGTTCGGCACAGCATTGTGGGCGAAAGGGCCTGTATTGTGCTGTAGTTTTTCTACATTTCCTATATTACAGTGCCTCATCCTTAGTTTTTGGAAGTGTCTGCTCTACTAACGGTCGGTTAGGTCTTGTGCCTCAAGTTAGGGTGCCGCTTACCGCCACCCCAAAGAATCTTAAACGCCCCCTGATGACTTCTATCTTCCTAACGCCCCTTAGGACATGTGACTGAGCCCTTGGGGGTGGTACCACCCTGTTGGGAAACACTGTTCTAGACCCTTCAATATCCGGTACCCCCCCCCCCCACCCCCATTCTTCTAAAGTCGATTGAGTGCGGGAACACAATGTAATATTATTGTTGAGATCCATCACTCTGGTTTCCAACATCTGCACTCGTTTGTGATGAATAACATTACAATGTTCAGTAAGTTTCAATGAGATCACACCTCATTGTTCTAAACTCCAGTGAGAACAGCAAGGATGAATTGAATCATAGCATTGCCAGAATGTTCTTGGGTGGGGAGTGTGGGAGCACAGGATGTGGCGTCTTTAGTCGGGCTGTAGCATGGTCCAGAACATTCCATCTAATTTTTTTTTTACAGTTGTGCGGACCAACCATTGCTCTGAGCAGGAAAGTTTTACAGAGCCTGAAAATTGCATGGCATTTTAAACACTTTGTTGGTAATATGCATACTCTGAATATTTAGAATGAAATTGAAAAATCACACACTTTTGATTTTATTTATTAATCAAAGATATAGTGAAGTACAGTACAACCAAGAAAATCTTCCGTGTTCCACAAACTTTTAAACTTGGACGACATCCATGTTCAGCAGGCAGGCGGTTTATTAACCATGAGCTACCAACTTCCATTCTGTTTTTATTGTTACAATTTTTTAACAATGTTGTAACTTGAAACACTGACTCTGTAAATGTAAAAAACTCTAAAATTTTTCAAAGTCTGTGATACATTTTTATTTAGAACATTTTTGGATTATGTTCATTAACACAATTAACTACAGGGTAGTTCACAATTAACATAGATTTCAAAATTATATTAGCATAATTCCAAAGTTATAATAACATAATTTTAAAATTGTATTAACATGATATAAAAGAAAATTCCAGCTGTGTGGCAACAAAGGCTATGTGCATGGGAGCATTTTAGCTACAGCGAGGCCATACACCTGCACAGCTAAGAAGGAATAGTGGTCCAGAATGTTACCTTCTTTAGCAGCACATTTGTAATAACTTAGGTATGTGTTATGCATTCTTTATCATCCTAAATTATTATGTTACCACTTTCAGGGAGCTGGAAACTTGCACGTGAGGAAGAACTTCTCCACTCAGAGGGTAGTGAGAATGCAGAACGAGCTGCCAGTGCAAGTGGTGGATGTGGGTGTGAGAGAAATTTGGATAGGTGGATGGATGGGGTACGGAGGGCTATGGTCTGTTTGCACATTGATAGGACTAGGTAGACCAATATTTCAGCATGGACTAGATGGGCCGAAGTGCCTGCTTCTGTGCTGTAATGTATGACTCTGTGACTGACAGCTGTAGTACTGAGAGTAACTGCAGATGGTAGAGAAACCTGGAATGAATTGCCAGGGGAAGTCGGCGAGTTGGGCACAAAGTTCAAAGTAACTTTATTATCAAAGTACATATATATCATCATATACAACCCTGAGATTCATTTTCTTGTAGGCATTCACAGTAAAGACAAGAAACACAACAGAATCAATGATTGACTGCACCCAACAGGACAGATAATAACCAACATGCGAAAACAGAGGGATATGGGAATACAGGTCCATAATTCCTTGAAAGCGGCGTCACAGGTAGAGAGGGTTGTAAAGGAAGATTTGGCTCAATGACCTTCACAAATCAACATATTGAGTAGAGATGGGATCTTATGTTGAAATTGTACGAGACATTGGTAAGGCCTGATGTGGAGTATTGTGTGCAGTTTTGGTCACCTACCTACAGGAAAGATATTAGTAAAATTGAAAAAGAGCAGAGAAAACTTACAAAATTGTTGCCAGGACTTAAGGACCTGAATTATAAGGGAAGGTTGGGTAGGTTGGGACTTTTATTCGCTGGGGTGTAGGAGAATGAGAGGAGATTTGATTACCTTAGCTTTCTCGCTCAATGCAAAATTATGAGGGAGAAAATGCAAGCACTGAGGTTGGCTGAGACTCGAGGTACAGGGTTAAGGGTGAGAGGTGAAACATCTAAGGGGGAATCTTCTTCACTCAGAGGATTGTGAGAGTGTGGAACGAGCTGCCAGTAGAAGTGGTGGGTGACTTCAATGCTTAAGCAAGGTTTGGATAGGTATTTGGATGGGAGGGGTATGGAGGGCTCTGATCCTGGCCAATGGGACTACACAGAACAAGTTAGCATGGACTAAATGGGCTGAAGGGCCTGTTTCCGTGCTGTAGGGCTCTATGACTCCTCTCCATGGTAAATACAGTTCAGAAAAGTTCATTTGGAATTGCCTATGGATCCTCACTGATCCATTGATCTTTCCCTGGATACCTTTAGGGTATTCACACAATCTCTTGGATTCCACTTTGCCGTGTCCCCTTCTCGCCCTCTGGAATGTTTGCTCCTTAAAGTGCTGTATCAGAGTAACTACGAAGCTGGGTCTTACAGAAGGCAAGTCAGAGCACGTTGGTTAAATAGCAAATCATAGCAGAAAGTGTAGGCAGGAGCACACGATGAAGGCAATCTGTGGTAATATTTATTCTGTTTGTTAGTTAGCGATACAGCCCAGAGTGGGCCCTTCTGGCCCTTCGAGCCATGCTGTCCCAGCACCTCCCAGCAAACCCAATTAACGCTAACCTAATCACAGGCAATTGACAGTGATCACGAGTACAGAGACTCCCTACAGAACGGTGCCGCGATTGAACTCTGAACCCCAGAACGTCCCAGCCTGTAAAAGCGGCTAACCTTTCCTATTAACGTCTCCTACGCTGATGTTAATGCCGTTAGCAATCACATGTAAAATCCAAGCTGGGGTTATTTCAGACATCACACACAAAGTGCTGGAGGAACTCAGCAGGTCGGGCAGCATCTGTGGACAGCACTGGGTCCTGATGACGGAATTCAGCTCAGAACATCACCTCGTTATTCATTTCCACCAATGCTGTCTGACCTGTTCCTCTGGCACTTTGTGTTTTACTCTGGACTTCCTGCAGAATCTTATGTGTCGATTATTTTAGGCTTCACTGATATCTTGTAAATATTTCAAATGAGATGGAGAGAAAATTAAAAGGTTTCATCTTTTCTGTGTATTATGTTCCAATCTCCATTTCATTTACTGGACATTTAATTCTGTAACACTGTTTTCTTTCAGTCATATGCCATTGAAAATCTTTTATCTTCCCAAGAGCAAGCAGCTCCTCAGACCCAAGAAGGGTGACTGGTGTTTTAATAAAGGTCTGACTATGTCCGTGTGTGTGGGAAGGAGAGAGGAAAAGCTGGTTTTGCTGTTGTTGTGTTCTGTGCCGTTCTGCTGAGCATTGTGGGTATGCTATGTCGGCATTGGAATGTGTGGCGACACTTGTGGGCTGCCTCCAGCACACCCTCAGCTGTGTTAATTGTTCGCACAAATGACGTATTTCACTCTATGTTTCGATGTACACGTGACAAATAAACCTGGAACTGAATCTGAAACGTGTACAAGATCTGACTGGTTTGGATAGAGTAGAGGGTAAAATAATCCCGGGATTAGATGGTTCAAGGATTATACAGAACAGGAGTGAATTTGTAAACCAAATATGCAAAGTGATGCAAAGGAATACAGTGCAGAGAGTAGCAGTCAACAGGAATACTTCTAATCTGTGTGCGATTGGAGCTTGTGATTTACATTCTGATGATGTGTTTTTGGGACGACTGAGCAATCTGGTGCTTTTGCTGTCTCTGGGGGAATATGGTGAGTTTGAGAGCAAGATTGAAGTGTTATCTATAAATTTGCTGATACGACCATTGCTG
This sequence comes from Mobula birostris, assembly GCF_030028105.1. Lineage (NCBI taxonomy): Eukaryota > Metazoa > Chordata > Chondrichthyes > Myliobatiformes > Myliobatidae > Mobula > Mobula birostris. The sequence goes on from NC_092370.1 coordinate 10,923,080, forward strand.
GCAGAATCTCAGATGGAGATGAGAGGGCATACAGGAGTGAGATATGCCAGCTGGTGGAGTGGTGTTGCAGCAACTACCTGGCACTCAACATCAGTAAGACCAAAGAGCTGATTGTGGACTTCAGGAAGGGTAAGACAAGGGAACACAAACTAATCCTCACAGAGGGATCAGGAGTGGAGAGAGTGAGCAATTTCAAGTTCCTGGGTGTCAAGATTTCTGAGGATCTAACCTGATCCTAACATATCGATGCAGTTATAAAGGCAAGACAGCAGCTATACTTCATTAGGTGTTTGAGGAAATTTGGTTTGTCATCTAAACACTCAAAAACTTCTACAGATGCACCATGGAGAACATTGTGGCAGGCTACATCACTGTCTGGTATTGGGGGGGGGGGAGTGCATACTGCACAGGATTGAAAGAAGCTATAGGGAGTTGTAAAATTAGTCAGCTCTGTCTTGGGTACTAGCCTCCATAGTATCCAGGACATCTTCAAGGAGTGATGCCTCAGAAAGGTGGCATCCATCATAAAGGACGCCAACACCCAAGACATGCACTGTTCTCATTCTTATAGTCAGGAAGGAGGTACAAAAGCCTGAAGACACACACTCAGTGATTCAGGAACAGCTTCTTCCCCTCTGCCATCTGATTCCTAAATGGACAATGAATCCATGAACACTACCTCACTTTTATTATGACTGTTTTTGCACTATTTTTAATTTAACTATTTAACACTTACTGTAATTGATTTACTTACTTATTTTTTCTATATTATCATGTATTGCATTGTACTGCTGGCGCAAAGTTAACAAATTTCATGCCATATGCCAGCGATATTAAACCTGATTCTGAATCTGAGTATACGGCCGAAAGGCAGAGCGTAAACACAGAATTGAGTCCATTACTCCTTAGCAATGAAAGTTTTGAGTAAGATTAAAATCAACGAGGATGAGAGCAGAAGGTGAGCAGACGTTCACCGCCCCTCTGAGTTTGCCCAATCTCCTCCCCCTTGCTCGCTGCTGCGGGAGGAAGGTGCAGGAGTCTTGGATTTTGGGCGAGGTTTGATTGGCAAAGCTTGTGGCGGTGGACTCTTTTTTGGAGGACCCTGTGGTTCACACTCCACGTGTTTCTGGATTCTGGTTACTCTTTTCCCACTATTTTGCGTGATTTGATCGGGATGCTTCAGCATGGTCTGGCTCCGCTGTCTGCAGTCAATGAACAACACAGCTGTAAACTGAACTGAATCGAACAAAACTGATCACCCCAAGACCATTTCGATGACTGTGGTTTTATGTTTAATACTCTGTGTGTTTTTTGCTTGCTTTTGGCCATTTGCGCAATTTTTTCTTTTTTTTGCGTGTTGGGTGCTTGATGTTTTCTTCGAATGGATTCCATGGTATTTCTGTTTTGTGCAGCCTGCATACTGTATTTCTATTTTGATAATAAATGTACTTAGAATCTCAATCTTTGACAGTAAGGATGATTAATTGCTTACTGTCTGTTATGCCGCTGGTGTTTAGGCTACCAATGAAGGTCCTCCATCTCTCTCTGTCCTTGGCCATTTTCTCTATTATTTCCCCAGGTATAGTTCAGGGTCCTCATTTCTGCCTCCACGGTATGGCACCAAGCTGTCTTTTGTCTCCTATGTTTCCTCCGTCCTTCAGGGATCCAGTGAAATGTGGCTTTGATGATGGTGTTGGCCTCTCTTCTCATCACATTCCAATCCATCCCCAACTTTTCCTAATGATGATTGTGCCCATGTCCTCTTGGTGACACTGAAGGAGCAGGGTGCTTTTGGAGAGCTTTCTTGTCCAGAAGATACAGAAGATCTTCCAGAGGCTCACAGTGTGGAGTGACAACAGCTTGTCAAAGTTGTTCGCAGTCATGCACCAACGTCCTGACAGAACAGGCTCTGGTACAGCTTCACCTGGTGTGGATGCTGTACTTGGATCATTCCCACATGTTGCTCATTGATCTGAAGATGCTCCTAATGAGCCTGCACTGGAGTTGTCCCTTGTCCCACCATCCTGCCGAACAATGCTGCCCAGGTAGGTGAACCTGCTGGTGCTGGGAAAGGCAACGTCGTATGCCTTGACAGGAAGAGAATACTCTACGCAGAGTCTCCTTAATCTAATCTTTTACTGTAAATGTTGTTCCACTTCTCAAAAGCACCGTTTAATTTTATTTCCAATCCAAAAAAGAGTAGATGTAAGGATGATAGAAATAAAATTAGGCAATGCTTTTGAAAACTGGACGGACATTTACAGGAAAATAATTTGCAGGGACCCGAGCAATGGTCTTGATAGGGTTGCTCTGCTGGGATTCACTGTAGAACTATCGGGCTAAATGGTCTCTTTTGCTGCCATAAAAATTCTGTGACTATTGTTGGTAGAAAATCAGATGGTGATGAGGAGGTGCACAGTGGTGAGGCAGATCAGGCGATTGATTGGTGTTGCAATAGTAATCCCGCACTCAACGTCAGCGAGATCAAGGAATCGATTTGTGGACTTCGGGAAGGGGAAGCCAGGAGAACACACACTAGTCCTCATCAAGGGGTGAGCAGCTTCACGTTCCTGGGCATCAACATCTCAGAGGACCTGTCCTGGGCAATCACCAGTGGCTTTATTTTGCGAGGAGTTTGAGGAGACTGAAGACTGACAGATTTCTACTGACGTATGACGGAGAGCTTTCCGACTGGTTGCATCATTGCTCGGTATGGAAGCTGCAATGGACAGGATTGAAAACAGCTGCAGAGGACTGTGGACTCTGCCAGGCTCCATTATGGGCACAGTACCCCCCCCCCCCCACCCCATCAACGAGGCCATCGAGAAGGCAAGATCCACACCACAAGGACATGCCCCTCTTCTTGTTACTACCACAGGAGCATGGTCCTGGAAAGACCATGATCACCCACGTTGTATAATGATGATGATGATATTATTGTGCTTATTGAGCCTGAGTAACAATTATTTCATTCTCCTTCACACTTGTACTGGAAATAACATTAAACAAACTTGAACCTTGAATAAGCCCTGGATGGGTCCATGATCTGGAGCAGTGAAAAACCGAAAAAACATTTTGTGACACAATGGCATGGGACTGATGTCTCCCTCAACGTCTCTACTGCAATAATAGCATCAACACAAGAAAAGTGCGGAATGATCTTTAAGTAACTTTAATGAAATAGCTCGCATTAATACATCACTGTCCCAGTCCTTCGATTGGCTGCTGACACATTACAACCAATGGAATAATAATAACCGAAGGTTCATGAGAACGGTTCTGGGAATGAAAGTGTTAATGTGTGAGGAGGGGTTGATGGCTCTGGGCCTGTACTCACGGGAGTTTAGAAGAATGAAAGGGGAATTAAGAACTTAAAAGTACTGCAGGTCTACCTCATCAGCAAGTTGTTCGTTGGCGGAGGAACTACAGGAGTTCGATTTGGTGTGGATGGTGACGCTGCCTGCGTCAGAGAGGTGCCCGTGCTCGTAGGTGGCGTGCAGTCTAACAGCGAGTGATTGTCTTAGTCGCTTTGCTTGTGATCTCAAGACCGTTGGGACACTGGTAGTGCAGAATGCCGCGAGTGACCGGTTTACTGGCGAAACAGCGGGAGAGCAGTGTGGCCTGCCATAGCAAGGACAGGAACTCAAGCCGTGGTGTCACCTGTTTGCAGCGTCCAGGAGCATCGGTGCTGGAAGCAGTGTGGCGTGGCGTCAAGGCTGGTGTTGGTGCTGCCCTCTAGTGACCGCTTAGTGGAACACCTGCTATATTGTGTTTGACTGCAGACTGCTGTAACATCCACGGACTCAGGGACTTGGACCATACTCTTTGTGTGTGTGACTGTACATTTCTGCTATCTTTTATGTGCTATATGTGCTTTGTGCTGTGAATGACTGTTGGTACTGTGTTTTGTACCTTGGCCCCAGAGTAACGCAGTTTCGTTTGGCTGTATTCATGGGTATTCATGCGTGGTTGAATGACAATTAAGCTTGAAGTTGAATCTCATTGAAACCTATTAAATATCAAAAGGCCTAACCAGAGTGGATGTGGACAGGATGTTTCATATAGTAGGGAGTTTAGGACCAGAGGGTACCACTTCAGAATAGAAGGACATCCCTTTAGAACAGAGATGAGGAGAAAATTCTTTAGCCACAGGGTGGTGAATCTGTGGAATTCATTGCCACCGACAGATGTGGAGGACAATTCATTGGGTATATTTAAAGCTGGGTTGATAGGTTCTTGATTAGTAAGGCTTCAATGGCTTTGGGGACCAGATAAAAGAGTAGGGTTAAGAGGAATAATGAAATTAGCCATGATGGAATGCAGGAGCAGTCTTGATTGGCCAAATAGTCAACTTGTGCTCCCACGTCTTATGGGACATTGAAGTGCAGTATCTGGTCAGCTGTAGGAGGGAAGGGTTTGAGGACTATTACATCAAAAACTTTTAAAGTTTATTTTTGCCCCAGGCAGTTAATCTGATCACTCATTCGAGTTAACACCCCCTAAACCCCTCTATCAAATACCTTGGTCACTGCACTGTAAACACTTTAAACCACTTCCTGTAACAGCGGTTCCCAACTTCTTTTATACAATGGACCCCTAGCATTAACCGAGGAGTCTATAGACCCAGGCTGGGAAGCCCTGTTCAATAATGTTTTAAATACATACAGTACTAGTATTTATGTGTTAAGCATATTTTAGTTCATGCCCCTACTTTAACCTCTAACTTATTTTTCATAGATTTCTTTATTCTTTAGAATTTTCAAATGTATTTTTTGTTGCATGGCACGCCAACAGTCCCCAGCAAATTCTGATAAATGTATATGGCAAATAAAGTTGATCCTTGATCCTGGAGTAGGTTCAAAGGTTGGCAAGATAGGGGTCGATGGCCTGTACTGTGCTGTAACGTTCTATGTTCTCTGTTTATAACAAGAAAATTTCTTCTGATGACAAAAACCAATCTAATCATTTACTCCTAACCAGCCCATCTTTAAGTTATCAATATGCAAACTCATTCTTCTCTGTAGAAACCTCATGTTCCTGTGTTTTCAAAGTGGAAATCAAAACTAAAAGTTTCTGCTTACAAAAGACAACTTGGCAAAAAAAATAAGAATGAGAGGTTTATTAAAATTGTACAAACTTTTTTGTTCCTTTTTTTGCACAACAGCTAAGTAGTTTCCAAAGCGAAAGATGTTTACGTACACAGCTACAGGATTGGGTTTGAGTGAAAGGCATGTCCACAACTTCTTGGTGGTGCTCTGAGAGTCAACACCAGTAAAGTTCAGAACGGCCTTTCTATTTCTACGTGAAGGTATTTACATTAACGGGATTACATTTTGTTAACGCTTTCACCAAAAAAATCTAAAAAAATACTGAAAAGTATTGAAAGTACAGTGTGTATTTTACAAGATGAACTACAATGGTGAAGATATTTAAATCAGTTAAACAATAAGCTTTAATGCACAATTCCTAAACTGCCTGTGAGATCTCAAACAGGAAATATTAAATGATGGAGTGCTAACCGCTTAACATCAAGCACAACTATCAAGTCAAAATTTTGGCAGTATTGTTGGTCCCGATATGTAAAACTGACACAAAAATAAGGCACATACCTTATAAACATTCAGCAAATAACATGCCGCTTTTTTGTAAAGCACAACCAATATGTTCTACTATGCTATCCTAGAAATGATCACGTCTACTTTAGAATGCATACAGTGCTAAAGAGCCAAACAAACTCTAAAATAAATGCTCTAAAACTAGTACTGGTCTCCATATGGCTTTCCTGACAAAAAACAACATAACAAAAAAAGACCAAAAACAATAAAAATGTTCCATTCAACAGTCAGTAAAAAATACTCAAGCATTCTGGCTGCAAAGCCTTTGCATCTCCTTTAACACTTCCCGTAGGTCAACAAAACAGGATATATCAACCTTAAGACCTACCTGAGTCAAAGACTTCTCTTGGCTTCGACTGAGAAGCCAATCCTATTTGTCAATAGCAACGCACACACACACACACACACACACACACACACACACACACACACAGACACACACACACAGACACAGAATGCTGGAGGAACTCAGCAGGTCAGGCAGCATCCATGGGAATGAACAAACAGTTTCGGGCCGAGGCCTTCTTCAGGACTGGATATTTGTCAATAGTTTCACAAAGGCATTCACTCATTTTTTAAAAAAAAATACCCTAAAGTGAAATGTCTTCCTGTGAAAATGTTGACATTGGACAAAATACACTAAAGTTGTGGTCATTACAACAATTACAAGAAACAGTGCTTATGTTTGGCCTCATTTAATGTTCTAAGCATGCATATTAAACATTTACCTTAGCTCTTCATTCAGTAAACAGAGCGATAAACAAATTCTAACTTAAAATACTGATGCTGTTCAATTTTTTAAAAATGTCAGCGGAAGACACATTCTCCCAAGCATGGTGTACAGGGACACCTGAATTCGTACACCTTTGATCCCGTATCAGGAGTTCAATGGAACCCATCCCTCGGTTGGGATGGAATAGTTACAATGTACATAGGTGGCTAAAGAAGAGAAAACACCCTGCCCATTATCTGGATGGTTACGGCATAACCGTTAAGAATTTGCTTTCTTCTGCAAGTGACGTCAGCAAGGAGCTCATGTCACCAATGGCCATGTTTGTGGTGTTCACGGGCATGCTATGGAATGTGAGAGATGTGCGCGGGGTATTGAGGCGGGAAGAAGTCTGGGAGAGATTCTGCAGAATGCTTGGACTCAGTGCTCCTGAAATTAAGCTCCCATGGTCTTCGTCGTCTAGAATTGCGTCAAAGTCGATCTGTACAGTGTCTAGGTGGCTGACGTCCATGGTGCTCGTTACTTGATTGGAACCCGGAGAGAGCAGCTCTGAAGACTTGGCATGGCTGGCCTGCTGCAGCGGGCAGTTCGCCTCCTGAGCTGTGAACGCGACACTCTGCGGTTTGAAGGGAGAGTTCTGGTCGTAACCTTGCCGGCTGTAGTGCTGCAAGTGGGAGCAGGGGTTGCTCAGCAGCTGCGGCAGCTCCTGCATCTCGGTCTTAACGCTGGCCATCCTGTACAGCTGGTTAATGTCGCCGGGATGGGGGGGCACTCGATTTGTGGGCAGGCTTGGCTGCTTGCTGGCATTGCAATTTGTAAACATTTGGTGACCCCTCGCTGCATTTGACCCAAACTGCTGATTCCCCGGATTTCGGGAACTGTGCGGCCCCAGGAATACAGCCGATTGAGGCTGCTGGCTGCCAAATCCTCTGCTGCCCGGATCACCGACGCTTGCCTGAGCAGAGCCATTCATGCCGCGGAAACGCAACGCTTCCGTTACTGGCTGGCAGACCACCTGCTGACACTGGGTGAAATTCTGCACTGTCGCGTTTCTGCTCTGAGCTCCGCAGGCCACCTTTGCGGCCTGATGCCGCGCGGCCAGTGAGGAGTACGTGGGCGCCTCTTGGCCGTGACCCATCTGCAAGCTGTCCGACTCCATCTCAGGGTTCGGCAGGCTGGCAGCGTAAGGGAACTCCCCAGATGCAGCGAGCAACATCTGCCGGTTCAGGTTTTGGCCGTGTTGGTGACCCTTGCCCGTCTGGGGGCTCGCGATCTTCATGTTCCGTGGGGTTCCCCACGGAACCATCTCCATACACTGTTGGAAGCTGCTCGGCGGGGACACGAACGCATGCTGCTGAGCTGCCGGGAGGCTCTGTGGAGGACTGGTCGTGCTGGCAAAGACTCCAGGCGCCCGACTCTGCGGCAGGCTTCCCGCGGGCCGATATCTGTTCTTCTGTTTCTGAGGCGGCACGTCAACACTCCCTGAGCTGACTTCGTTCCACTGAATGGGCAGATCGTCCTTACTGGGCTCCGGGTTCACCTGCGGGCTGTGGAACTGCTGGGCGGTGGCCTGAACCTGGTCGAAGGAAGGCACACCGGCCATGCGGTCCTGCTGCCTTTCGCCAGACGGCACATTCGGCAGGTGCTCAAAGACGTCCAGGCTCGACACATTCATTTCGTTCCGGAGGTGGCTGCCCACCTTACTTTGCGAGCTGATGTACTGAACCACATCGTCCGGCAGGAAGTCCTCATCCAGGTGGCTGTAGGCCTCCTGAAGAACATTCTCGCTGATGCTAGGTGGGCAAGGGGAGTAGGCGCTGCGGTGGAGGCTCCCATCCGAGCGAGTGTAGTTCTGAAGGCTGAAGTTACGCCGTTCCATTGTTGGCAGAGCTGGGACAGGGTTAACGTTATTGAGACTGTTGTGGCGGGGCACGGGGGGTGCCGGGAACGGCTCAGCCACACCTCGCACAGGGTCGCTGGCTCTTCGTATTCCATTGCCCGGCATGTCATTGAGCAGCAGGGGCCTCCTGCTGAATCCATTAGATGCCCCGTCGCTGCACCTCCGGGCGGCGTTTATCTGAGGCAGGGGGAATATCTCCGTGTCCCGGCAGTCGCCCAGCAGGGCCATCCGCGCCTTCAGGCTCATGCGCTCCATGTTCGGCAGCGGGGTGGGCGGGGGGCCGCCCGTGGCGGCGGCGTACTTGGCCTTCAGGCGGTAGTGCTGCACTGGAGTCAGGCTCAGTAGCCCGGGCAAGCCGCCACACTGGCTGGCCTCGCTCGACCGCCTGGATGCATCCGTCGAGATGGGGTCGTACGAATCTGTGACGCTCGGGTTGCTCGGCCGGCCCTCCGCCTGGGACACCTCGCTGGACCTCCTGCTCGAGAGGTACGGTGAAATTCCGGACGACCTGCGGCTGCTCAGGTAAGCTGAGCTAATGGTGCTGGTGGTGCTGTCTCGCCTCTCCGTCACCTTACTGAGCGTCACGACGTCTGCATTCGGCAGTTCATTTCTACTTGGCAGGATAGTCATGGATCCCCCATCAATTGAGCTGTCCAGCTGAGAGCCTGGGTTTCAATGGAAAACTCAATTAGCAATTAGAACAGGAAACTATTTTACAGTTAATCTGAGAGAGAGACAGAGACTTCAAAGTGCAGTTACAAGAAGTAAAGATTAGTTTTTTTTTCAGCCACACGGACATTGAAATATATGGTGATCTGCATCTTTTGCATCAACCAAATTAGCGGAGATTGTGCTGGGGGAACTCCGCAAGCCACACCATGCTTCTGGCAAGATTAGCTTTGTTTGCTCTAAGTACATTGAAACATACAGAGAAATGCATCATTTGCATCAAATTTAGTCAGTGAGGATGCACTGGGGGCAGCCTGCAAGTGTTGCCATGCTTCCCACACCAAGATAGCATGTCCACAACTTACTATAAGACCGTAAGATATAGGAGCTGAATTAGGCCATTCGGCCCATCGAGTCTGCTCTACCATTTCATCATGGCTGATCAATTTCCCTCTTAGCCCCAATCTCCTCCCTGTATCCCTCGTGCCCTGACTAATCAAGAATTTATCAACCTCGGCCTTAAACATACCCAATGGCCTGGCCTCCACAGCTGCCTGTGGCAACGCATTCGTCAAATTCATCACTCTCTGGCTAAAGAAATTCCTCCTCATCTCCGTTCTAAAAGGATGCCCCTCTATTCTGAGGCTGTGTCCTCTGGTCTTAGACTCCCCCACCACAGGAAACATCCTCTCCACATCCACTCTATTGAGGCCTTTCACCATTCCATAGGTTACTGACCCTACCTGTCCATCTTTGGAGTTGGGAAGGAAGTTCCACGTGGTAACAGGGAGAACATACAAACTCCTTAAAGTCAGGGTGGGAATTGAACCAAGATCTTACAGCTCAACCAAGATCTCGATCCAGCAGTCCAATATCCACTCTCATCTCTGTTACTCTGTCTATATCTGAAAACATTTTAGTATTCTCTTTTATAGTATTGGCTAGCTTACCTTCATATTTCATCATTTCTCTCTTTATGGCTTTTTTCATTGCCTTCTTTTGGTTTTTAAAAGCTTCCCAATCCTAATTATATGCCCCCTCTTTAGTTTTTATGCTGTCTTTGACCTCCCTTGTCAGTCAGGATTGCTTCATGCTTCCTTTAGAATACTTCTTCATCTTTGGGATGTATCTACCCTGCACCTTCCGAATTTCCCCCGGAAACCCCATCCATCGCTGTTCTGGTGACATCCCTGCTAGTGTCTCCTTCCAATCAACTTTGGCCAGCTCCTCACTCATGCCTCTGCAATTCCCTTTACTCCACTGTAATATATCTGACTTTTATCTTCTTCCCCTCAAACTGCAGGGTGAATTCTATCATATTTTGATCACTGCCTTGTAAAGATTCTTTTTCCTAATCAAATCTGGGCCATTACACAACACTCAATCCAGAATTGCCGTTCCTCTCATTGGCTCAACCACAAGCTGCTCTAAAAATCCATCTCGTAAGCATTCTACAATTTCCCTCTCTTGGGATCCAGTACCAACTGGATTTCCCCAATCTACCTCCATATTGAAATTCCCCATGATTATTGCAAATTAGCCTTTTTACATGCCTTTTCTATCTCCCATTGTAATTTGTACTGTACATCCTGACTACTGTTCAGAAGCCTGTAAATAACTCCCACCAGGGTCCTTTTACCCTTGAACTTTCTTAACACTACCCACAAGGATTCTACATCTTCTGATCCTATGTCATCTCTTTCTAAGGATTTAATTTCATTTTAAACCAACAGAGACAGCCCAACCCTTGCTGCCTACCTTGCCTGTCCTTTCAATACAATGTGTATCCTTGGATATTAAACTCCCAACTATAACCTTCTTTCAGCCACAATTCAGTGACGCCCACAAAGTTATAACTGCCTATCTCTAACTGCTCTATAAGATCATCTACCTTATTCTGTATACTGTGTGCATTCAAATTTAATACCTTCAGGCCTGCATTCATCACCCTTTTTGATTTTGACCCCTTGATGCACTTTAACTCATTCCACTGACTTCAATCTTGCCCTATCATCCGTCTGTCCTTCCTCACAGACTCACGACACAATGGATCTGTTTGTATGCCAACAGCCCCATCCTCAGCCCTATCACCCCGGTTCCCATCCCCCTGCCAAATTAGTTTAAATCCTCTATGAAGAATTTGAAGGTATCGACAATCATCTTGAATGTTACAATGAAAATGAAGATTTGGAGGATGCAATCTTCAAAAGCATTGTCTGAAGGCAGTCTTTTATCTTCACCAGCTGTCCGTGCTGATTTTGTTCATCTGCAATGAATCACTCAGAGTGCAGAAACGAGCTGCCAGTGAACGTGGTGGATGCGGGTTTGATTGTAACAGTTAATGAAAGTTTGGATAGGTACATGGATGGGGGGGTGGTATGGAGGGCGGGTTGAGGGAACTAGGCCTGCTGTCTGTCTGTAAGAAGTTGTACATACTCCCTCTGTCCATGTAGGTTTCCTCCAGCTGCTGTTTCCTCCCACTTTCCAAAGACATGCAGGTTAAAAGGTTAATTGGTAAAATGGGGGTAATTGTGTGGCGTGGGCTCGTTGGGCTGGAATGGCCTGTTATTAGACCATAAGACAAAGGAGCAGAAATTGGCCATTCGGCCCATCGAGTCTGCTCCGCCATTTTATCATGAGCTGATCCATTCTCTCATTTAGTCCCACTCCCCCGCCTTCTCACCACAACCTTTGATGCCCTGGCTACTCAGATACCTATGCTCTGCCTTAAATACACCCAATGACTTGGCCTCCACTGCCGCCCGTGGCAACAAATTCCACAGATTCACCACCCTCTGGCTAAAAAAATTTCTTCACATCTCTGTTCTGAATGGGCGCCATTCAATCCTTGTCATGCCCTCTCATACTAGACTCCCCCATCATGGGAAACAACTTTGCCACATCCACTCTGTCCATGCCTTTCAACATTCAAAATGTTTCTATGTTATTGTATTGTATCTCTAAATAAATAAAGAAACAAACAGATGAATAACAATTTGGCATGGACTAGATGGGCCGAAGTGCTTGTTTCTGCATTCTATGACTCAGAATTCTGCACTCATAATTAAATTTTAAAATAAAAGTTAAAACATTTTGTCAGGCAGAAACAACACAATAATTCCAGCATCTACTGTAAGGGGCGAATGTGGTGGTGGTATGAGGTTGGCAGCATTCATGATCTGAGGTGATATTTACTGGGGAGGAGGACACAAAGGGAATTGATTTGAAGATCAGAACAACAGGCGAGCGAGACCACATGCAGCCACGGTCTCTTTCCTTAATCTTTTTTCTCTCAGACTTGCGGGACTCACAGGGGAAAGGCGCCATTGAGGACTGTGATTTAGAAAACCTCTGACTTAAGTGAAAGAGCATCACCTTGGAAACTTCCATTTATCAGAGGCATTTAAATTCCATTGGTGAGAGGATGGAATCCTCGCCGCAAGCTAAAGTTCTTTCTGAGTCTGCAAGCATTCAAACAAAATACAGCAATTGCAATATGAGTTTGAATATCTTAACACACTTAACTCAAGTATTCTGGTTGGAAACAAATATTAGGCCAGCAAAGCTTTACTATTTAGAGTCATGGATCTAGAGCACTACAGCACAGAAACAGGCCCTTCAGCCCATCTAGTCAATGTTGAATTGTTATTCTGCCTTCTCCAATCAACCTGCACCGGGACCATACCCCTCCCCTCCATGTACCTATCCAAACTTCTGTTAAGTGTTCCAATCAAACCCATGTCCACCACTTCCACTGGCAGTTCATTCCACACTCACACCTCACTCTGAGTGAAGGAAGTTTCCACTCAGCTTCCTCAAAAATATTTCACCTTTCACCGTTAATAACCTACGATCTCTAGTTCAAATTCACCAGCACGCTACACCAACTACAAAGTACATGGTAATGAGAGAACTTACAAATGGCTTCCTCATAGGTGGAATGCTTTACCTGTACAACTGTATTTTTCCAAATAACACTTTATAACTCTTCTTCCAATCACCTAGGTTAGCAATTGCACAATTATAAGTGGCAAGGTAACCTGACAAGTTTTAATAAACTTGAAAATCTGGAGTAAAAATCTACAGATGTGCTGAGAAGGAAACCATCACATCTGTAGATGTGAACTTCCCACTGTTCAGGGCATTTACAAAGACAGGTGTGTAAAAAGGGCCCGAAGGATCATTGGGAACCCAAGTCATCCCAACCACAAACTGTTCCAGCTGCTACCATCCAGGAAATGGTACCGCAGCATAAAAGCCAACGAGCTCCGAGACAGCTTCTTCCACCAGGCCATCAGACTGATTAATTCATGCTGACGCAACTGTATTTCTATGTTATATTAACTGTCCTGTTGAACATACTATTTACTATAAATTACTATAAATTGCACATTGCACATTTAGACAGAGGCATAACATAAAGATTTTTACTCCTAATGTATAGGAAGGATGTAAGTAATAAAGTCAATTCAATTCAACAACAGAGTGCTAGAGGGACCTAGCAAGTCAGACAGTCAAACTGGCAGGTGATAGGTGAGACCAGGTGAGGGTGAAGGTGGGTGGCTGGGGGAGCGGGGGATGAAGAGAGAATCTGGGATGTGGTAGGTGGGAAAGGTGAAGGGCTGAAGAAGGAATCTGATAGGAGAGGACAGTGGACCATGGGAGAAAGGGAAAGAGGAGGGGAAATAGAGGGAGGTGATGGGAAGGTGAGGAGAAGTGGGAAGACAGGAATGGAAAAAGAGAGATGGGTGAAGGGAGGGAAATTACCAGAAGTTAAGAGAAACTGATGATCTTGCCATCAGGTTGGGGGATGTCCAGTCTGTTTCATGATGTGTGCCTGTTCATGAGGGACTGAGTCAGAAACAATTCGAAAACTCACTGAGCTGTGTCGCTGTCTGGAATTATGCAGCCATTTACTTTGCTGTTCCAGATTATAATTTGGTAAGTCACCAAAGACTCTAACAAATTTCTACAGGTGTACCGTGGAGAGCATTTCGATTGGTTGCCTCACAGCAACTAACTGAGGTGCCAGTTCACAGGATGGGAATCAGCTGAAGATGGTCGTAAGCTCATCCAGCTCCATCATGGACACAACCCTCCACACCATCAAGGGCATCTTCAAGAGGTGGTGGCTCAAGGAGGCAGCATCCAACACCCAGGACATGCCCTCTCCTCATCACTACCATTAGGGAGGAGGGACAGGAGCCTGAAGACACACACTCACATTTTAGAAACAGCTTCTTCCCCTCTGCCATCAGAACTCTGGACAGACAATGAACTCATGAACACAACCTCACTACTTTGTTGTCTTCCTGCATTACTTACATTCTGATGACTAGAATACAAAAGTAAGGATGTAATGCTGGGGCTTTATAAGGCACTGCTGGTCTTACATACAACCTTGCCCAGGCCTGCGCCCTGGAAACCTTCCAAGGCGCAAATCCATGGTCTCATGAGACTAACGGATGCCTATATAAGGCACTGGTGAGGCCTCACTTGGAGTATTGTGTGCAGTTCTGGGCCCCTTATCTAAGAAAGGATGTGCTGACATTGGCGAGGCTTCAAAGGAGATTCATAAAAATGATTCCGGGAATCTCCTGTTAGGAAACGAGTTAGGACAAGTGATGGAAGTCTGTGTAGGGGAGCACTTTGGTTCCAGTGATCATAACACCATTAGTTTCAGCTTGATCATGGACAAGGATAGATCTGGTCCTAGGGTTGAGGTTCTTAATTGGAAGAAGGCCAAATTTGAAGAAATGAGAAAGGATCTAAAAAGCGTGGATTGGGACAGGTTGTTCTCTGGCAAGGATGTGATCGGTAGGTGGGAAGCTTTCAAAGGGGAAATTTTGAGAGTGCAGAATTTGTATGTTCCTGTCAGGATTAAGGGCAAAGTGAATAGGAATAAGGAACCTTGGTTCTCAAGGGATATTGCAACTCTGATAAAGAAGAAGAGGGAGTTGTATGACATGTATAGGAAGCAGGGAGTAAATAAGGTGCTTGAGTATAAGAAGTGCAAGAAAATACTTAAGAAAGAAATCAGGAGTGCTAAAAGAAGACATGAGGTTGCATTGGCAGTCAAAGTGAAGGATAATCCAAAGAGCTTTTACAAGTATATTAAGAACAAAAGGATTGTAAGGGATAAAATTGGTCCCCTTGAAGATCAGAGTGGTCGCCTATGTGCGGAACCAAAGGAAATGGGGGAGATCTTAAATAGGTTTTTTGCGTCTGTATTTACTAAGGAAACTGGCATGAAGTCTATGGAATTAGGGGAAACAAGTAGTGAGATCATGCAAACTGTACAGATCGAAAAGGAGGAGGTCCTTGCTGTCTTGAGGAAAATTAAAGTGGATAAATCCCCGGGACCTGACAGGGTGTTTCCTCAGACCTTGAAGGAGACTAGTGCTGAAATTGCAGGGGCCCTGGCAGAAATATTTAAAATGTCGTTGTCTACAGGTGAGGTGCTGGAGGATTGGAGAGTGGCTCATGTTGTTCCGTTGTTTAAAAAAGGATCGAAAAGTAATCCGGGAAATTATAGGCCGGTAAGTTTAATGTCGGTAGTAGGTAAGTTATTGGAGGGAGTACTAAGAGACAGAATCTACAAGCATTTGGATAAACAGGGACTTATTAGGGAGAGTCAACATGGCTTTGTGCGTGGCTGGTCATGTTGACCAATCTATTGGTGCCTAAAATCTGTTCACATTACTGTATTTGTCAACATGGAGCAGCGAGAGAGTTTGTAAATCTGGCGGGAGCAAAAGGTGTTGGGGATGGTGAGGATGGAGTGCCGCGAGAGGAGAGTGGGACAGATGGCAGAGAAGGAGAGCTGGAGTAGGGGGTGGCACGGGTGTAGGCACACCCAGCCCTAAGACATAAGGCAAGGGCATATGGTTCCAAACAATTATTTTATTGATCATTACAGAATGTCTCTTTCGTGAATTCATTGCTATGGAGGCCAAGTCATTGAGTGTATTTAAGCTAGAGGTTGATAAGTCGGAGCATGAAGTTACAGGGAGACCACAGGAGAATGGGGTTGAGAGGGATAATGAATCAGCCATGATCAAGTGGTGGAGCAGACTTGATGGGCTGAATGGCTCCAATGTCTTATGGTCTGATTTAGTTCTTATTGTAACTTATAGTAATTTTTGTGTATTGCACTGTAATCACTGCCACAAAACCACAAATTTCACGACACATGTCGGTAATAAAAAACCTGATTGTGATTGTGGTTGTGAGCCCAGGGACTGGGTTTTCTTTACACTGTAATTGCTAAGATTTAAAAATTGCCAAAAATACAACATGTTATTGATATAAGTTCTGCCTGCAGACCTCATGAATTCTGAGGCACTTGGTGCCATATTCTGACATTCTTTTATCATTATTCATTTTAGATTTTAAAATAATAAGATATGAAATTCAAATCAAATCTGTAATTATTTCCCAGAAGCTTCCCTTTTCAAGAAAACAATGTCCTCCTCTCCCTGCCTCGAGCTGTTTTAATTTGAAACTTAATTAAACACCCCGTGATTATAGTCAGATATGCCATTTATCTCTGCACGTATAAGAAATAATTCAGTGCAGTGTCTTCAGTAACATTTGGGCAGCACGGTAGCGTAGTAGTTAGAGCAACGCTTTACAGCACCAGTGACCCAGGTTCAATTCCCGCCACTGCCTATAAGGAGATGGTACTTTCTCCTTGTGATTGCGTGTGATTCCTCCGCACGGTCTGGTTTGCTCCCATGTTCCAAAGATGTATGGTAAGTACGTCTATTGGTCACAAGGGTGTAAGAGGACAGTGGGGTGTTGTTGGGCCATAGGGGCTTGTTATCTTGCTGTATCTCTAAATAAGGGTGGTGAGGTGGAGATACATCTCTATCAAAGGAGGTGTAGGCACTCCTTCCCTCCGCTACCCTGCAGGTCACCCTTGGGCAAGGTGACCACCCGAACAGGGTTACGTGAAGCCACGGGAACAGGTGGTGGATGGTCGTTTGAGCAGCTGGTGCATATCACAAGTCCTGGTTAGGCGACCACTGACGCCAGGCAGATAATCTTTGAAGAGGATTGATAATGGCTGGGATCGCCCATCTTGTAAAGACACTGCCCAGGAGAAGGCAATGGCAAACCACATCTGCAGAAAAATTTGCCAAGAACTATGATGGTCATAGAAAGACCAATGATCATCTACATCATACAACACGGCACATAATGAACGAACAATCTCTAAATAAATTTAGGGGCATAATTTTAAGGTGATTAGAGGAAAGTATATGGGGAGACGTTTTTTGCGTGGAAAACCCTGCCGGGGTGGTGGTAGAGACAGATACATTAGGGGCATTTAAGAAACTTTTATACAGGCACATGAATGATAGTAAATTGGAAGGCTCTGTTGGAGGGATGAGTTAGATTAACCATAAGACATATTAACAGAATTAGACCATTTGGCCCATCGAGTCTGCTCTGCCATTCCGTTTTTTATTATCCCCTCAACCCTATTCTCTTGACTTGTCCCCATAACCTTTGATGACCCTACTAATCAAGAACCTATCAAGCTCCACCTCAAATGGCTTGGCCTCCACAGCCATCTATAGCAATGAATTCCAAAGATTCACCATCTTCTAGCTAAGAAAAAACCCCTTTACCTCTCTGTTCTAAATGGATGTCCCTCTATTTGGAGATTGTGCCCTGTGATCCTAGACTCACCCACTTCACGAAGTATCTTCTTCACATCCACTGTATTTAGTTCTTTCAATATTCAGTTTCACTGCAATTCCTCCTCGTTCTTCTAAGCTCCAGAGTACTGGTCCAGTGTCATCAAATGCTCCTCATACATTAACCCTTTTATCCCCGGAATAATTCTTATGAAGCTCCCCTAGACTCCCTCCAATGCCAGCAGATCATTTTCTTTGATAAGGGCCTTGATCTTCAGGCAAGTTCGGCACAACGCCCAGGAGCCTAACTGTGCTGTTTACATTCTATGCTCTAAAGTAAATATATTTATTGCAAACCATTGAGTTTTTTCCTTACCATTTCCTGGAAGGGGAGGCAATGTGATGTTTTTTGTAGCTGGCACAGCGTTGACTCTGGGAAGGAATCCATTGACTTGTTTCAACCTCTCCATCTTTAGCTGCTCCATCCACCTGGTCCCTGTCAAATTCCTTCGGGCCTGCAGGCCCAATGCTGTGGTTGCTGTGGATACTGTAGAGTCCATGATTGGTGCCTCATCAGTGGCACTGAGATCTCCCACACTGCCTCCGCTATTCAGATTAAGCTCGATCCCACTGTTGGAGTGGGCACTGAAGGGGGACGGTTCACTGCTGCACGAAGACTGACCACCAGGGCTTGGCTGAGATGTCTGGAGGGGCAGGGAAAGAAGCCATTGAGTTCCCTGAACGTACATGCACAAGTGGGTTCAATTAGATCATAAAACCATCACAACATTAAATATTAGAGTGAAATTATATATTGGACAACTTCACCCACCACCACACTTAATTGGTCACTGAACACAACATGGACTCACATTCACGGGCTTTACAACTTAATGTTTGTTTGTTTGATTTAATTATTCATCTACCAATTTATCCATTTATCTATCTATCTGTACATCTATCTATCAATCTATCATCTATCTATCTATCCATCCATCTATCATCTGTCTATCTATCTACCATTTGTCTATCTACCTATCATCTATTTATCTGTCTATCTGTCCATCCATCATCCATCTATCATCTCTCTATCCGCCTATCATTTGTCTATCTACCTATCATCTATTTATCTGTCTATCTATCTGTCCATCTACCTATCATCTATTTATCTGTCTATCTATCCATCCATCTATCATCTATCTATCATCTGTCTATCTACCTATCATCTATTTATCTGTCTATCTATCCATCTATCTATCATCTATCTATCATCTCTCTATCTGTCTATCATCTGTCTATCTACCTGTCATCTATTTATCTGTCTATCTATCTATCATCTGTCTATCTACCTATCATCTATTTATCTGTCTATCTATCCATCCATCTATCATCTATCTATCATCTGTCTATCTACCTATCATCTATTTATCTGTCTATCTATCCATCCATCTATCATCTCTCTATCTGTCTATCTATCATCTGTCTATCTACCTATCATCTATCTATTTATCTGTCTATCTATCCATCTATCATCGGCCAATCTATCATCTGTCTATCATCTATCTATTTATCTATCTGTAAATCTGTCTATTTATTTATTCATTCATTCATTTATTTATTGTTTTTTGTATTTGCACAGCTTGCTGGCTTTTACACATTGGCTATTAGTCTTGGTAGTTTTATATTGATTTACTGTACTTCTTTGTTCTACTGTGAATGCCTGGAAGAAAATGAATCTCCAGGTAGTGCTTGGTGACACATATGTACTTTGATAATAAATTTACTTTCAACTTTTTGAACTTTGAAATCCTGCTGTTAACAAGTTCTGCTGATCTATAAACAGGAACAATGTGAACTCTCTCTTTGATGGTTTGAGAGTTTTGTACAATCTGAAAGAAATCACAAAATCACGATACCTGCCACAACTGGATGGCTGTCAGTCTGACACACAGAAAGTTGCCAGAAAAAGCCCGTCCACCCTACTCGTGAACTCGTGTCCCACTCCCATCGGGGAGGAGGCTATGTAGCACACATGCCTGGACCAGTAGACCCAAAAACAGTTACTTCCCCCAACTCGTCAGGCTGATCAACACCTCCACCCCATAACCCACCCTTCCATACACCCACCACCACTACATCCACACCACATAGTGTCACTTTATGTACATACAATCAGTCTGTAGATGCAACAATTACTTGTTCATTGTGTTTTGTAGAATTGCTTTTATATTTACAGAACTGTGCAAAATTCTTGGGGCACGTATATAGCTAGGGCACCCAAATTTTTTGCACAGTACTGTGGTAATTTTATATATTGGGCTGAACTGCTGCCACAGAAATGAATTTCATGGCATACGTGAGAGATGATAAACCTGATTCTGATATGGGTCTCTATTGTGGACTGAGAGTGGGAAGGGGGCAGGGAGAGGGGAATCATGGCTGGGAAATGGGGTAGGGAGTGGGGAGGGAGCAGAGATCACCAAAGAGACATTCTGTAATGATCAATAAACCAATTGTTTGTAATCAAATGACCTTGCCTGGTGTCTCAGGGCTGTGTGTGTCTGCACTCGGCCAACCCCTGCCCCGTCTCTCCTTCTCTGCCAAGTTTTCCACAACCCTCCTGCAGCACTCCACCCTTGTCATTCCCAAAATTCTTTGCTCTCTCCAGATTTACATATATGTTCCCTGCTCCACGACGACAAATACAGTACTGTGCAAAAGTCTTCGGCAACCGAACTATATATATGCGCCTAAGAATTTTGCAGAGTACTGTAGGTTTAGTGTGCTTTACTCCATGTCCAAACTTTAATCTCTAACTTTATTTTTTATTTAATTCTTTGTTCTTTATAATTGTTGAATTTTTTTTATTGCATGTCCATCAAAAAACCACAGCAAATTCTTAATACGTGTAAGTGTACACGGTGAATAAAGTTGAGCTTTGAAATGAAATTTTAAAAATTCCATAAATGCATAGCTGGATAATTTAAAGTCATAATAAAACCAAATTGGTCAGTTAATGGGAGAAGGGTTCAGGCATTAAAATCTCACCTTATTACCCACTGTCCTTAGGAAGACAGAACAAGAAAGCACCAGACAGTAATGTCAGCAAGTTAGTGAAAACAAGAAAGAGAACAATTACTTTCTGTTAGTAGCACTTACATATAGGACAAAGTTAATCAAAATAACTGATCAGTAAATGTCACTCGCAATCAAGAAAAACAAAAAATCTCAAACAAATAAAAAATTGACAGAAATCCTTTAGAACATGCTAATAATCTGCAGAATGCATTATATTTCAGACTCATGTTAAATATTAATAATGCCTGCTCTGAGTTTATTCCAACCCATTTCTGAAAGGCTAGTGATCTACACATCACTGAATTCTTTACAGAGAGGGTCATGAGGACCAGGAATAAGCTGCCAGAGGATTTGTTTGAGATGGGTACAACTGTAGCATCTAAGGGGCATTTGGATAGGTACATGGAGGGATACGGGCTGAATACAGGCAACTGGGACTAGCAAGGAAAATGCAGTGGGCAGCACGAAGCAGATGGGCTGAAGGGCCTGATTCCGTGCTGTGACTCTATGAAGGAATCTTTGCCCTATTGTTAATTGTTCCCAGACAGGAGCTCTGTCAAACTTGATCTTTCCGATACCAAATACATATTTTTAGATCCCTTTGGCTTCTAAGGACTATTCCTAAATCTCATCCCTCCCTATGTGACTTTGGAATTTCCCTGTGACCATGGCAACCTCTCTGTCGGTGGGACTTTTCAGTACACAGTGGGACAGCATGGTAGGGTAGCAGTTAGCATCACACAGAGGGTGGTGGGTGCATGCAATGCCCTACCAGAGGCGATGGTAGAGGCAGACACATTAGGGGCATTTAAGAGTCCTTTAGATGGGCACTTAGATGATAGAGAAGTGGAGGGTTTCGCCAGAGGGAAGGGCTTGATTGATCATAAGTGTAGGTTAATTGGACAGCACAACATTGTGGGCTGAAGGGCCTGTACCATGGTGTAATGTTCCATGTTCTAATTTATTTATAAAGGATCTGGGCTGAATTCCACTGCTGTCTGTACGGAGTTTCTACGTTCTCCCCATGACCCTGTAGGTTTCCTCTGGGTGCTCCCAGTTTCCTTCTACGTTTCAAAGCTGTAAGAGTTAGGTGGTTAATTGGTCACATGGATGTAATTAGGCAGGATGGCCTGTTCCAACATTTCCTCTCGTTTTTTTTACAGCTGTGTGGACTAACCATTGCTCTGAGCAGGAAACTTTTACACGGCCTGAAAACTGCACGGCATTTTAAATGCTTTTTTTTTGTAGATGGCACGGGCGTTCAGTGGGCCAGAGGTTTATTAACACTAAGCTACCGACTTCCAATCTGTATTTATTGATACAATTTGTAACTTGAAACACTAAAATGTTTCAAAGTAAAGGTTGTGGTATGTTTATTATTTAGAAAATTTATGGATTATATTCATCAATACTTCAGGTGTGTGGCCAAGTGGTTAGGGCATTGGGCTCACGACTTGAAGGTCGTGGGTTCGAGTCTCGGCTGAGGCAGCGTGTTATGTCTTTGAGCAAGGCACTTAACGACACACTGCTCCAGTCCACCCAGCTGAAAATGGGTACCGGCAAATGCTGGGGGTTAACCTCACGATAGACTGGTGTCCTATCTGGGGGGAAGTCTCGTACTCTCAGTCACTTCAGGCCACAGAAACCGGCATAAGAACCGGCCTGATGGGCACAAGGATCGGGACAGACTTTAAAAAACTTCGAAAATTTCACAATTACGTTAGTATAAATTTCAAAATTATATTCACATAATTTCAAAATGATACTAAGATTATATAAAAGAAAATTCTAGCTGTGTGGCAACAAAGGCTATGTGCGCGGGAGTACTTTAGTTACTGCGCAGCTGTGTACCCGCGCAGCTTAGAAGGAACAGGCACTTGCGAAGATTAGAGGGAACAGGCACCCGCGCAGCTGAGAGGAAGCAGGGCCAGTTACTGCGCAGTGTCTCTAAATAAGGTTGCGGACTCCTCATGTGAGGATAGATGCTTTTTGCACTGGAAGTAAGCAACAGAGGTTTATTCGATCCTGCGACTACAGGTCTAATGTAATTGAAATTGGTATTGGTTTATTATTGGAGCAAGTGTGGGGAGGGTTGCTGCGGCCTCTGTGCTGTACTTTACTATGACTCTATGAATCTAAGCGGGCAAATAAGCTGGAAGGAAATTGCGTCATACTTGGCGTAACAAGTGACGCTTCTGATTTTGAAAATAATGTGCATATACCATTGGTTTCTCTTTCTTGATGGCCTTAACCTGTAGACATTCTTCCCGCTTTGAGGTAGCGTTGTTCAATTCGGCCTGCTGCTGTCCGGGCGACTTGGACTGCGAGTTGTTGGCTGGGTCCCGGGGTGCCGGGGGCCTCGGGTGGATATCTCCGCGCTGTTTTTTCGTGATGTGAGCCTCGGGTCCATGAACTGTTTTGACATGTTTTCGGAGGGAACTAGGGTCGGTGTAACGCTTTGTGCAGCCGGGAATCTTACAAACATAAGGTTTCTGTAAAACATCAAAACGCAATGAAAGAGGATTAGAACAATTGCTTACAACAAATTGACAGACAGAAAAGGAATATTGTGTATTTCTTTTTAAGTTTGGACTGGTCAGTCTGATTTTAACTTTTTTTGTCTGAAGTTTCATTTGATTGAACCACAACAGCAGGAGATACCCAGTTGATCCAATTTGTGTGCAACTGTTGGTTCTCCGAGAATAGCAAACGTCTTAGAAGAGCTAAAGTCTTAGGCACCCTAGCTGTATACATGTGCCTAAGACTTTTGAAAAGTACTGTACAGTGAAATGTGTCATATATGCCAAATCAAATCAGTGAGGATTGTGCTGGGTAGCCCACAACTTACTAACCCAAGGTGAGCTCTATCTATAAATCAAACATAGAACATGTTTGAATGGTGGAAAAAGACTAAAGGGGCCAATTGTTATATTCTTATGTCTTATGGTCTGTTGATCAGTGGTTGTCTTGTACACACTGATAACAACTGCTACTTCTCTCAGGCATGTTAATGTGGAAGCTGTTTGTCCACTGAAAATAGTAGCTGTAGAATGGAGAAAGAAAAAAGTAAACTATCTTTATAAAACATTAAAGAAACTAATTACTGTACAGTACTCAATGCATAAAAGCATGCAGACATGGTCAAGAGGTTCATTTGTTGTTCGGATCAAACACTGGAATGGGGACAAATGTGGTCTAAGTGACTTCAACTGTGGAAGGGTTGCTGGTGCCAGAAGGGGTGGTTTGAGTATCTCAGAAAGTGTTGATGTCCTGGGATTTTCATGTATAACAGTCTCTAGAGTTTACAGGGAATGTTGCAGTAAGTGGGGGGGGGGCAGTTCTGTGGGCAAAAACTCTTTGTGAATAAGAGAGGTCAGAGGAGAATTGCTAGACTGGCTTAAGCTGACAAGAGGGGACAGTATCTGAAATAACCACTCATTACAACAGTGGTGCAGAGTACAGCATCTCTGAATGTGCAATGTGTCAAACTTTGAAATGGAGGGGCTACAGCAGCAAAAGACCATGAACATACACCCAGTGGCCACTTTATTAGGTACCAGACAAAGTGACTGACCTCCAAGTTCGTATGTCACCGTAAGATTCATTTTCTTGCAATATAGAATCAATGATAGAAACAAGAGCTGTACGAGTGCCAGAAAGCAACTCACCTCATTGGAGTGAGTTCTGTTCTGATGCTTTGCCCGGTCTGATGCGTTGGAGAATGCTTTATTGCAGCCCTCATGCTCACAGACATACGGCTTTTCTCCCGTGTGAGACCGCAGGTGCGTTTTCAAGTTTTCTAGTCTGGAGTAGGCCTTTGCACAGCCCTCAAACTGTACAAAACAGATTTACTGCATACTACTGCAATCCCTCAGCTCTTATAATGTCACTTAAGGCATATGCAAATAAACATAATCATAAATAATGCAATAAATCATCGAATTGTGAACTGTCTTCCATCAGCTACACGATGAAGAAATACAATAAGAATACCCCACCCATCTTGTATCATCAGCAAATGTGACAGCAAAGCCATCAATTCCGTCGTCCAGATCACTGACAGTATCATGTGAAAAGAAATGGTCCCAACACTGACCTCTGTGGATCACCTCTAGTCACCAGGAGTCAACCAAAAAAGCCGCCCCTTATTCCCACTCTTTGCCTCCTGCCAGTCAGCCAATCTTCTACTCATTCTAGCACCTTGCCTGTAATACCATGGGATCTTTTTTGCTTACGATATTTATTTATTTGTTAGAGATACGTTGTGGAACACACCCTTCTGAATGAACCGTACAGCCCAGCAACCCACCGATTTAATCACAGGACAATTTGCAAAGATCAATTAACCTACTGACCCAGTACATCTTTGGACTGTGGGGGGAAACCAGAGCACCCAGAGGAAATCTGCAAGGCCATGGAGGGAACGTACAAACTCCTTCAAGATGGCATAAAGACAATCAGAATCTTTTCCTCAGGGTAGGAATACCAAACACCAAAAGGTGAGCTGCCAGGGATTCTTTTTGGACGGTGCGACATGAAGGGCAAAGGCAGTAATGAGAGCTTGGAGTGGGTTACCAAGCAGTTTGGACGAGTTTAAAAGGCTTTTAGATAGACATATGAATATGAAGGGACTGGAGGGATATTGCTGAAACACAGGAAGAGGACATCTAGTACAAATTGCCATTGAGATCACCTCATCATCTTGGGCCCAATAGTTTGTTCAGTGCTGTACTGTTGTATGTTCTTGAGGAGTAGCCTGTATGTTTGAAAGTAATATTTTGTTGAGGTAATCCCACCAATTTAGGGTGGGGTATGGAGAGTTTTGGTCCAAGTCGTAAATGGGAGGGCAACAGTTGGCACAGAGTAGATGGGCTGAGTGGCCTGTTTCCGTGTTCTCATGCTCTATCATTCTAACTTCCTGTGGCGTTTACTGGAAAATCTCTCTCTCATATGTAGATTCCTTCAGAAACCAATGCAGTACTTGCCACAAAGAAGTCAATTGGGGCAATTGAAATTTCAGCTCGAGCCAGAACATACAAGTAAAGGCAAGTGGAAAACTTTAGTGAAAGATCCAGCTATAATATTTCACTGAATAACGTGCCACATTTCCTTGGAGTATAAAAGTTAACGAAGTCCATGCCAATGCTGAGATTCAAAAATCCCCACTGTGAGTAATGGTATCTGTTTGCCAGCATTTACTCCAGTCAGGGAAGAGGTACAGAAGCCTGAAGACACACTCAACATGTCAGCAACTGCTTCCTCCCCTCCACCGTCAGATTTCTGAACAGTCGATGAAGCCACGAACAATGCCTTGTTGTCAGAATCCGGTTTAATATCACTGGAATAGATCGTGAAATTTGTTGTTTCACAGCAGCAGGACGTTGCAATACATAATAAAAAACTATAAATTACAATAAGAAAAATGTATAAAAAATTAAATTAAATAAGTAGTGCAAAAAAAGGAAAAGAAATAGTGAGATAGAGTTCATAGCTTCATTGTCCATTCAGAAATCTGATGGCAGAGGAGAAGAAGCTGTTCTTAAACTATAGAGTGAGTGTCTTCTGGCTCCTGTACCTCCTCCCTGATGGTATCAACGAGAACAGGGCATGTCCTGGTTGATGGGGTTCCTTAATGATTGGTGCCACCTTTTTGAGGCATCGCTTTTTGAAGCTGTCCTCGATGCTGGGGAGGCTAGTGCCCATGATGGAGCTGGCTGAGTTTACAACTTTCAGCAACTTTTTCCGATCCTGTGCCGTGGCCCCTCCATTCCAGACAGTGATGTAACCAGTCAGATGGCTGTCCATGGTATAACTGTAGAAACTTGCGAGGGTCTTTGGTAACATACCAAGTCTCCCCAAGCTCCTAACGAAATATAGTCGCTGTCGTGCCTTCATTGTCATTGCATTGATATGTCGTGCCCAGGATAGACCTTCAGAGATGGTGACCCCAGGAACTTGTAACTGCTCACCCTGATCAATCTAATCTCTCAGTGAGGACTGGTGTGTGACCCTCAACTCTCCCTTCCTGAAGTCCACAACCAATTCCTTCAATTTGCATATTTACTTATTTAGTCATTTTTATGTATTGCACTGTACTGCTCGCACAAAACAACAAAATTCAGTGATAATAAATCTGCTTTTTTATTTACTCTATCTAGTCCAGGTGCACTGCTGATCATTATTCTTTTCAGTTTTTCGCACTTGATAGAAATATAGTGCTTTCCTGTTAATTGGGCCATTGGATAATTGGGTCAGTCGCTTATTTGGGACTGCTCTTAAAGAACAAAAACAAATTGAGAAAATAGCTGGGATTCCTTTTGTTTATTTTGGACACTATATCGCTTAATTGGGGCTAGAAACCGTTTCCAAATATTTTCTAACTAGTGTCAGTCATGTGGCCATTAGACACTACACAACGCTTAGAGCAAACAGTTTTTAAATAGCATCAGTTGCATGTGTTTGTATTCAAAAAAAGTCATTTTTGTCACCGATAGTTGGTGAGAAATAAGCAGTAAGACAACTCCAAACTGTTTTGCTCACTGCAGTTTCAAGCACTCAGGCTTGCAGATGCCAGAACGGCTGGGAGTGAAAATGAAACGATTTCACTACTTCAGCAAGTTAGGATCCAGGAAGAATTTGAAGGTAACGACAATCATTTTGAATGAAGGTTTGGAGGAAGCTACTGTTGAAAGCCCTGTTTGAAGGCAGCCTGCTATCTGTATTTGGCAAATGCGTTGATTTTGTTTATTTACAGTCAATCAAGAGAACACAGCAGTGAGCACTGGATGAGTTCCTCTGTTGATAAACTATTAGAAACTAATACTGTACGTAGTTTTATAGTACTGTAGTAGTATTGGTAGAGTTCTAATTTGTTCTGTATTTCATTTAAAAACAATTTGTAACTCAGTTAAATGGTAGCTTGATTTTTTAATGCCTTCTTAACTATTCCCATGAAACTTTGGCTAATTGGGGCAGCCACTTAATTGGGCCATAATGCACTGATCCTGATGTGTCCCAATTAACCGGAATCCACTGTGTAGTATATCTGTACTTCATAGAAAATCTTCTTCAGATTGATGAAGGTACAGAAGTAAATGTTCATGGGTTTATGAACCATTTATAAATCCTAAGATGGGAGAACGTACAGGCAGCGGCTGGAATAGAACCCACCTCGTCTGTACTGTAAAGCATTGTGCCAACCACTACGCGACTATGGAGTTTCAGGATATTGACATACGAGTGGTGAAAAAATAGTGACGGCTATCCAAGTGTGAGGTGGGGTGACCTTGGGGACAAGGACCTTCGATCTTCTGAATGGTGAAGGTTGAGATTTTGGAGCATTCTGTCAAAGAAGACTTGGGTGAGTTGCTATCCTGTTAAAGTGCACTGGTCTCGGCTTTTGGCTAATAGCCACCTGACAGAACTCATCCCAAACCAAACAGAAGAAGCATGTAAAACATTACTAGTTATTCCTGGAACAAGTCAAGGAGAAAAATAAACTGCTTTGTTTTGCTTACTGTGAAACACCATCTTTAAGAATAAAGCAGTGAAAATACACTGAGGTGAAGATCAAAGATTCTGCAGATGCCAGAAACCTAGAGTAACACACACAAAATGCTGGAGGAACTCAGCATGTCAGGCAGCATCTATGGAGGGGAATGAACGATCTGACTGTTGGTAGAACAAGTGACGTCTGGAAAACAACAACTCAATAAAGAGACTCACAGTGCACTTGTGTGGCTTCTCCCCAGTATGTCGCCTCATATGGACCACGAGCATGTACTGGGCTTTGAATGGCTTCTGTTCCCGAGAGCAGTCCTGCCAGCGACACACAAACTCCTTCTTCTCGCCGTGGATGTGGTCATTATTGATGTGCTGATTGAGGGAATCAACAGGCAAATTGTCAGTGGACACCTCGTTACCACTTAGAGTCACAGAGCACTACAACACAAAACAGTCCCTTTGGCCCATCTAGTCCATGCCAAACTGTTATTGTTCCTAGTCTCACTGACCAGTATCTAGAGATATAGAGTAAATGAACACAACAGCACAGAAACAGGCCCTTTGGCCCTTCTGGTCTTATTCTGCCTAGTTCCATTGACCTGCACCTGGGTCATAGCCTTCTGTACCCCTCCCATCCATGTACCTATCTAAACACTTTCAAATGTCGAAATCGAACCTGCATCCACCACCTCCATAGCAGATCATTCCACAGTCTGCATGAAGAAGATCCTCCTTGGGTTCGACTTAAATATTTCACCTTTCACCCTTAACCTATGACCTCAAGTTCTAGTTGCACCCAACCTTACTCGCTTCCTCAGACATCTTGAAACACTTCCTACAGTGTGGCCTGCAAATATCAATGTTTATGAAGCGTATTCTGCTTCCTTTTCCTATTGAATGATTTATTTTAGTGCAAATATTTGCCCTCTGGGTTTCTCCTGTCAGTCTGTGGTAACTTTCAAGTTTAAGTTTAATTTTCATTTAACCATGCAAATATACAGCCAAACAAAACAGTGTTACTCTGGGGCCAAGATGCAAATCACAGACCCTACAGTCGCACATAGCACATATAAGATATCAAGTAATCATACAGTCACACACACACACATATATATAAAACCCAATTCCCTGGGAGACATATCCTGTAAATTGACAGTACATGAGTGTTATTAGCAAGAATAAGCAGTTCTCAGCAAACAACTTTGGGTGATATGCAGTAGAACTGGCATCAATGATCATTTGCACCTTTTTCCAACATCAACACCGAAGCCTTTATAAACGTACCCCTTCTTTGTTTTCCAACTGTTGCAAGTAACCAACCCCTGTCTTAAAATATATCCATAATATTAAGCAATTTTACTGACGTATGAAAATATCACTCAGGGCCTGTACTTGCTGGAGTTTAGCAGAATGAAGGGGGATCTCATTGAAACCTATTGGACGTTTAAAGATCTAAATAGAGTGGGTGCTTCCTATAGTGGGGGAGGCCCAGGCAACACAGAACATAGCAGGGTTTCCCACCCATTTTTATCGCATGGACCAATACCATTAAGCCTGTGGTCTATGGATCCCAGGTTGGGAACTGCTGGAATTTCAGGATGTCTCTTTAGAACAGAGATGAGGAGTTATCTGTGGAGGCCAAGTCATTTGGAGTAACAATTATTTAATTTTCCTTTACAAATGTGTAGTGGAAATGACGTTAAACAATTTTGAATCTTGAATATTGCACAAACAATCTTTGTACAACAAATTTTCCTAGTCTCAGAAATAAATATGGCAAAATTCATTCATTGCATTTGCAGTACTGTAGTATAAAGTAGTGGCCACTTTATTAGGAACAGGAATGGAACCCAGTGTGATCTTCTGCTGCTGTAGCCCACCTACTTCCAGATGCAATGTGCCGTGCCTTCAGAAATGTTCTTCTGCACACCACTGTTGTAACGTGTGCTTATTTGAGTTACTGTTGCCTTCCTAACAGCTTGAACCAGTCTGGCCATTCTCCTCTGACCTCTCTCACTGGATGTTTTTCTTTAAGTTTCTTGCACCATTCTCTGTAAACTCTAGAGACTATCGCGGTGAAAATCCCAGGAGATCAGTAATTTCTGGGGCACTCAAACCACTCCATCTGGCAGCAACAGTCAAAGTCACCTAGATCACATTTCATCCCCATTCTGATGTCTAGTCTGAATAACAACTGAACCTCTTGACCATGTCTGCATGCTCTTATGCATTGAGTTGCTGCCACATGATTGGCTAATTAGAAAATTGCATTAATGAGCAGGTGTACAGGTGTACCTAATAAAGTGGCCGCTGCGTGTATGTCCCTTATACTACCTTGAGGTTCATTTTCCTGCCGACATTTACAGGAAAAATAAAGATATACAATAGAATTTATGAAAAACTACACATAAACAAAGATTGGCAAGCAAACAATGTGCAAAAGAAGACAACAAGCGCATTCTAGGAACACAAAACCAAGAATGTGTGTTCTAAAGAGTGCTCAAAAGAGTGCTTGTAGTTTGTGCAGAGTTGTGGTGAGTGAAGTTTAGTCTATTGGAAGTCAAAATATAAAATAAACATAGATGAAAAATTCAAACAACAGGAATTCTGCAGATGCTGGAAATTCAAGCAACACACATCAAAGTTGCTGGTGAACGCAGCAGGCCAGGCAGCATCTGTAGGAAGAGGTGCAGTCGACGTTTCGGGCCGAAACCCCTCGTCAGGACTAACTGAAGGAAGAGTTAGTAAGAGATTTGAAAGTTGGAGGGGGAGGGGGAGATCCAAAATGATAGGAGAAGACAGGAGGGGGAGGGATGGAGCCAAGAGCTGGACAGGTGATAGGCAAAAGGGATACAAGAGGATCATGGGACAGGAGGTCCGGGAAGAAAGACGGGGGGGGGGGGAACCCAGAGAATGGGCAAGAGGTATATTCAGAGGGACGGAGGGAGAAAAAGGAGAGTGAGAGAAAGAATGTGTGTATAAAAATAAGTAACAGATGGGGTACGAGAGGGAGGTGGGGCATTAGCGGAAGTTAGAGAAGCTGATGTTCATGCCATCAGGTTGGAGGCTACCCAGACGGAATATAAGGTGTTGTTCCTCCAACCTGAGTGTGGCTTCATCTTTACAGTAGAGGAGGCCGTGGATAGACATGTCAGAATGGGAATGGGATGTGGAATTAAAATGTTTGGCCACTGGGAGATCCTGCTTTCTCTGGCGGACAGAGCGTAGGTGTTCAGCAAAGCGGTCTCCCAGTCTGCGTCGGGTCTCGCCAATATATAAAAGGCCACATCGGGAGCACCGGACGCGGTATATCACCCCAGCCGACTCACAGGTGAAGTGTTGCCTCACCTGGAAGGACTGTTTGGGGCCCTGAATGGTGGTAAGGGAGGAAGTGTACGGGCATGTGTAGCACTTGTTCCGCTTACACGGATAAGTGCCAGGAGGGAGATCAGTGGGGAGGGATGGGGGGGACGAATGGACAAGGGAGTTGTGTAGGGAGCGATCCCTGCGGAATGCAGAGAGAGGGGGGGAGGGAAAGATGTGTTTAGTGGTGGGATCCCATTGGAGGTGGCGGAAGTTACGGAGAATAATATGTTGGACCCGGAGGCTGGTGGGGTGGTAGGTGAAGAGCAGGGGAACCCTATTCCTAGTGGGGTGGCGGGAGGATGGAGTGAGAGCAGATGTACGTGAAATGGGGGAGATGCGCTTAAGAGCAGAGTTGATAGTGGAGGAAGGGAAGCCCCTTTCTTTAAAAAAGGAAGACATCTCCCTCGTCCTAGAATGAAAAGCCTCATCCTGAGAGCAGATGCGGCAGAGACGGAGGAATTGCGAGAAGGGGATGGCGTTTTTGCAAGAGAGAGGGTGAGAAGAGGAATAGTCCAGATAGCTGTGAGAGTCAGTAGGCTTATAGTAGACATCAGTGGATAAGCTGTCTCCAGAGACAGAGACAGAAAGATCTAGAAAGGGGAGGGAGGTGTCGGAAATGGACCAGGTAAACTTGAGGGCAGGGTGAAAGTTGGAGGCAAAGTTAATAAAGTCAACGAGCTCAGCAAGTGTGCAGGAAGCAGCACCAATGCAGTCGTCGATGTAGTGAAGGAAAAGTGGGGGACAGGTACCATAATAGGCACGGAACATAGATTGTTCCACAAACCCAACAAAAAGGCAGGCATAGCTAGGACCCATACGGGTGCCCATAGCTACACCTTTAGTTTGGAGGAAGTGGGAGGAGCCAAAGGAGAAATTATTAAGAGTAAGGACTAATTCCGCTAGACGGAGCAGAGTGGTGGTAGAGGGGAACTGATTAGGTCTGGAATCCAAAAAGAAGCGTAGAGCTTTGAGACCTTCCTGATGGGGGATGGAAGTATATAAGGACTGGACATCCATGGTGAAAATAAAGCAGTGGGGGCCAGGGAACTTAAAATTATCGAAAAGTTTAAGAGCGTGAGAAGTGTCACGAACATAGGTAGGAAGGGATTGAACAAGGGGGGATAAAACCGTGTCGAGGTATGCAGAAACGAGTTCGGTGGGGCAGGAGCAAGCTGAGACAATAGGTCGGCCAGGACAGGCAGGTTTGTGGATCTTGAGTAGGAGGTAGAAACGGGAAGTGCGAGGTGTGGGAACTATAAAGTTGGTAGCAGTGGATGGGAGATCCCCTGAGCGGATAAAGTCGGTGATGGTGTGGGAGACAATGGCCTGGTGCTCCTTAGTGGGGTCACGATCGAGGGGTAAATAAGAGGAGGTATCCGCGAGTTGTCCCTCGTACCCCATCTGTTACTTATTTTTATACACACATTCTTTCTCTCACTCTCCTTTTTCTCCCTCTGTCCCTCTGAATATACCCCTTGCCCATCCTCTGGGTCCCCCCTCCCATCTTTCTCCCTGGACCTCCTGTCCCATGATCCTCTCGTATCCCTTTTGCCAATCACCTGTCCAGCTCTTGGCTCCATCCCTCCCCCTCCTTGTCTTCTCCTATCATTTTGGATCTCCCCCTCCTACTTTCAAATCCCTTACTCACTCTTCCTTCAGTTAGTCCTGACGAAGGGTCTCGGCCTGAAACGTCTACTGCACCTCTTCCTAGAGATGCTGCCTGGCCTGCTGCGTTCACCAGCAACTCTTATGTGTGTCACTTGTTGCTTAGCCTGAATAACACTACTGTGGTTTGCTGCCTACATTCATAATTGAAGGAAATGTTAAATTTAATTTAGAGGTTAGTGAAAATAAAGATGTAAATGTTTTCTCATCCAAGTTCATGGACCCCTTGGAATCTATCCATGAATCCCTAAGGGGTCTGTGGACCAAAGGTTAAAAGCCCCTGCTTTCGTGGTTTTACAACATTGCCAAAAGCTGGAAGTACCTGCAGTACCAGAGCTGTACCAGGAGAGGGCGGATTAGCTTCACTTCTGTAAATTCAAGCTGATTGGTCTGGACTGTGCCTATTTTCCCAACAGCCCTGCATGGTATTTTCCTACATAACAAGCAGAACTCCTGTGTGCAAATCCCAAATTAATTGGCCATTATTGATTAAAAGGTGTATGGTGTGCTGGCCTTCATTAGTCAGGGGACTGAGTTCGGGAGCCGCAAGGTAATATTGCAACTCTATAAAACCCTGGTTAGACCACACTTGGAATATTATGCTCAGTTCTGGTCACCTCATTATAGGAAGCATGTGGAAGTTTTAGAGGGTGCAGAGGAGATTTACCAGGACGATGCCTGGATTAGAGAGCATGTCTTATGGTTGAGCTTTTCTCTTTGGAGCAAAGGGGGATGAGAGGAGATTTGATAGAGGTGTGTAAGATTTTTAATTTTTTTAAATTCAGCGATACAGTATGGTAACAGGCCTTTCTGGCCCGACTAACCCGTGCAGCCCAGCTACATACATGTGACCAATTAACCCACAAACCCGTACGTCTCTGGACTGTGGGAGGACACTGGAGCACCCGGAGGAAACCCATGCAGTCATAGGGAGAACGTACAAACGCAGCAGGGGGAATTAAGGCCCGTTCACTAGCACTGTGACGAAGTAGGGCCTTGCTATTACTGCCCAATGTCTGAACAGAGTGATCCGAAATTAGGTCGTGCGCCAGGTTCGACCTGGTGATGAATCATAAGGTAAGATCCGAGGCCCCTTCATTTGCTTGTGGGTTGTAGGGTTCTGGGCAAGAAAGAAAAATAAATAACACACATCAAAATTGCTGGTGAACGCAGCAGGCCAGGCAGCATCTCTGGGAAGAGGAACAGAGGACGTTTTGGGCCGAGACCCTTCGCCAGGATGTAGCTCTTCCTAGAGATGCTGCCTGGCCTGCTGCGTTCACCAGCAACTTTTATGTGTGTTGCTTGAATTTCCATCATCTGCAGATTTCCTTGTGTTCACAAAGAAAAATAAATTTCACCTTCACCTGTCACTACAACTTTCACGACTTCTGTCAGTGAAAATAAATCCAATTCTGTCACATTTTGACAATGAAAATGCCATGATACTTACAACATCTGTAACGCCAAGTATCCAATTTAATATAAAACATTTAGTCTAGCTTGAAATCATATCTTGAATAATATTTAATCATTTGAATCTTTAATTATGATTTTGAAATCATTTTAACACAGCTAGTACAGAACATGGAGCATCACAGCACAGTACAGACCCTTCAGCCCACAATGTTGTGTCAACCTTCAAATCTACTTCACAATCAATCTAACCCTTCCCCTCTACATAGCCCTCTATTTTTCTTTCATCTCCGTGCCTATCTGAGAGTCTAATGCAGACATCCCAACCTGCAAAAACTCATTTCAGGGAGGTAGCACCAACAATTTGCGGGACACTCCCAGAACTTCCGGGAGAGGTGGGATGTTTGCAATAGAGTAGCTCCTTAGCAGCTAGCCAGCTAGTTTAAATAACGTTAGCTATGCTAATGAACAAATGACACCTGTTAAACTCACCTCAACATGTCTTTTACACTCTTAACCCACCATGGGCAATAGAAAAGTCACTGTTGCAAACAGTGCAGCGAGCAACGCTGTCATTATTTTTGACCTCTATTAGGCAGGGGTACACTTTAGGGTAGTCTGGGGTGACGTACATTTTATATTTTCTTTTTTTGGAACACTCTCCCATGGGGGCGCTCGCTCTCTCTCTTCTCTCGTGGTCGCTCTTGCGCTCGTTCTCTCTCACGTGCTCTCTCGCTCTCTCTCGCTCTCAAAAAAATTTATTTCCAGGATATTGTATATAATTTGCGGGCATCAGGGAGCCACTATTAATATGCGGGAGACTCCTGGAACTTCCGGGAGAGGTGGGAT
This sequence comes from Mobula birostris, assembly GCF_030028105.1. Lineage (NCBI taxonomy): Eukaryota > Metazoa > Chordata > Chondrichthyes > Myliobatiformes > Myliobatidae > Mobula > Mobula birostris. The sequence goes on from NC_092370.1 coordinate 10,958,513, forward strand.
GTCTACTAATGGATCTCCCTCTACCACCACTCCCACACCCTCTGTGTAAAAAACCTACCTCTGACATCCCATCTATACTTTCCTCCAAACACCTTAAAATTATGTCCCAACATGTTTGCCATTTCCACCTTGGGAAAAGGTCTTCAGCTAGCCCCTCCATCTGTGTCTCTCAACAGCTTGTAGACCTCTACCAAATCATCTCCAGATTCTGCTACCGACAGTCACTTTCACTCACGTTCTCTGTATTATTTGCTTTATTCATTCGGTCTTTTTTTCGCATGTTGGTTGTTTGTCAGTCTTTGTTTATGCAGAGTTTTCCATGGTTTGCAAACATGGTCAAGGCGTTCAGCTGCTGTTCAGACCAAACATAAGAATGGGGAAGAACTGGGGTTTTTGACTGTGGAATGATTGTTGGTGCCAGATGGGGTGGTTTGAGTATCTCAGAAACTGCTGACCTTCTGGGATTTTCATGAACAACAGTTCTGTGGGCGAAAACACCTTGTTAATGAGAGAGGTCAGACGAGAATGGCCAGACTAGTTCAGGCTGACATTAACTCAAATAACCACACGTTACAACAGTGGTGTGCAGAGGAGCAGCTCTGAATGCACAACACGTCGAACTTTGAAGTGGATGGGCTACAGCAGCAGAAGACCACAAACAGGTACACTCAGTGGCCACTTTATTAGGTACAGGAGGTGCCTAAAACTATGGCCACTGAGTGTATTTCTTTATTTTCCCGTAAATCCCTGCAAGAAAATGATTCTCAGGGTAGAATATGGTGACATATGCATACTTTGATAATAAATTCACTTTTAACTTATTAAAGAATTTGAGAGGAGAAGTTCTTTGTATGCAGCAAGCGATGACCAGATAGACACTGTACAAAAGAAAGTTCAAAGTACATATATGTCACCATTTACAATCCTGAGTTTCATTTTCTTGTGGGCATACTCATTAAGTCTATAGAATAATAAACATGGTTATAGAATAATAACCATAATAACCAACTTGAGCATTCAACCCATCTGCAGAAGACAACAAGCTGTGCAAATACAAAAAGAAAGGAATAATAATAATAAATAAATAAACCATAAATATCAAGAACATGAGATGAAGAGTCCTTGAAAGTGAGTCTATTGATTGTGGGAACGTTTCAATGATGGGGCGAGTGAAGTTGAGTGCAGTTATCCCCTTTGGTTCAAGGGCCTGATGGTTGATGGGTACAAACTGTTCTTGAACCTGGTGGGTAGTGAGTCCTGAGGCTCCTGGAGCTTCTTCCTGATGGCAGCAGCAAGAAGAGAGCACGGCCTGTGTTGGTGGGGGTCCCTGATGACGGATGCTGCTTTCCTGCAACAGCTTTTCATGCAGGTGTAGATACAGGTTGAAGATTAATTTTGTTAGGTATAGTAATAGTGTTTACACTGTAGCAGAGAAGTTTGCAGGGGTGCTCACGAGAAAGCTGAATCAGTGGTGAGCTGTTTAAAAGAACAGTCACAGTTCTCTTTCTGTGCCTTGCAGTTCTAGTTTTCTGCCGGCCCTTTTGTACGTCAATGAATGGGCAAAACACTAAGGAAATCCACAGTTATTTTTAATCCTCGGTCCCAAGTGTACAGTTTCGCTGTGTTTGTATAAATCTGAGCCCCGTGATCTCCTTAAATCAAGTGCATGGAAACAACGGCAGTTTCATTGGTCACATGCCATAAATAACAATTTCTTTCAACAGCATGAATGCTTTGACCAGTTTTCTCATCACTGAAGCTCCATGAAACAAACATCATTTTTACAACTTCAGAACGAAAACCAAGATGAGTTGGCAGCCGAATTGAGGCAGCCAGGAAACTGCCAGTCTGAAGATTTTTTAAACACTGTTTCCATAGCAATTCAGGAAAGAATCAAAATTACAGGTTTATTCAACAGTGCAGTCCTTGTAAGAAGGAAGAAATTAAACAAACTGCAGATTTATTAGGCGCCAGTCAGCAAAGGTGCATGCACACAACCGAATTACAGTGGATTCCGGTTAATTGGGACACATCGGGACTAGTACATTGTGGCTCAATTAAGCGGCTGCCCCAATTAGCCGAAGTTTTATGGAAATAGTTAAAAAGGTATAAAAAAGTCAAACTACAGTTAAAATGAGTAACAAATTATGTACTTAAATGTAATACAGGAGAAATTAAAACACTATCAATACTACTACAATGCTATAAAGCTGTATATTAGTTCTTAACAGTCATTGACGGAGGAATAATTAATCCAGTGTATAGTGTTCTTTTGATTAACTGTAAATAAACAAAATCAACACAAACACTTAGTGTAGATAAATGGACTGTCTTCAGACAATGCTTTCGACGATTGCATCCTCCAGATCTTCATTTTCATTCAAGATGATTGTCAATACCTTCAAATTCTTCATAGTTCCTAACTTGTTGAAGTAGAGAAATCATTTCATTCTCACTCCCAGCCGTTTCTGGCATCTCCAAGCCTGAATGCTTGAAACCGCAGTGAGCAAAACAGTTTGGAGTTGTCTTCATGCTTACTTCTCGCCAACTATCAGTGATGAAGGTCACTGCTATTTGAACACAAACACATGGAACCACGCTATTTAAAACTGTTCACTCCAAGCACGATGTAGTGTCTAACAGCCACACAAGTGCACGTGACTGCTCTAATTCAGTGGCATAGTATCCCAAATAAATGAAGGAATCCTGGATATTTTCACAATTAGTTTTTCTTCTTTTACAGTTGGCCCAAATAGGCACAATTAATCAGAATCCACTGTATTAGAATTGAAGCAGAGATTTTTAAATATTAAGTAAGTTGATAACAGATAGTTCAAAGTTCAAAGTAAATTTATTATTAAGGTATGCATAAACCCAGTGGCCACTTTATCAGGAACCTCATACACCTGATAAATTGGCCACTGAGTGTACATTTGTGGTCTTCTGCTGCTGTAGCCCATCCATTTCAAGGTTCAAGATGCTCCTCTGCACACCAGTGTTGTAACACATGGCTGTCTGAGTTACTGCTCCCTTCCTGTGAGTTAGAACCAGTCTGGTCATTCTCCTCTGACCCCTCTCACCAACAAAGCATTTTGCCCACAGAAATACTCTTTACTTTTCACACCATTCTCTGTGAACTCTAGAGACTGTGTGCATGAAAATCCCAGGACATCAGCAGTTTCTGAGATACTCAAACCACCCTGTCTGGCACCAACAATCATTCCACGGTCAAAGTCACTTAGATCACATTTCTTCTCCATTCTGATGTTTGGTCTGAACAACAACTGAACCGCTTGACCATGTCTGCGTGCTTTTATGCATTGAGTTGCTGCCACATGATTGGCTGATTAGATGCGAGCAGGTGTACAGGTGTACCTAATAAAGTGAACACTGAGAGTAGTTAATCAACACAGCCAAGAGGAACAAAATCTGTCAAAGAATTAAAGAAAATTGCGGAAGAGGGAAAGGGGAGTGGAATTCTCCAACATTGATGCTGCCCTCACCTGCATCAACTCCGTTCCCCAGACTTCTGCCCTCGGCCCTCAAGACTCTGCATCTAGTGCATCACTCTCCACAACTTCCACCACCTTCAACAGAATCCTACCACCAAACACATCTTTACCCCCCCTCCTCCCCCCACCCACACTCTGCTTTCTGCAGGGATCACTCCCTCTCTCTGTGATTCCTTCTCCATTTGTCCCTCCCCACTAATCTCTCTCCGAATATTTATCCCTGCAAGTGGAAAAAGTACCACACCTGCCCTTTCACCTCCATTCAAGCCCCCAAAGAGTCCTTCCAGGTGAGGCAACACTTCATCTGCGAGTCTGATGAAACTGTCTACTGTATCTGGTGCTCCCAACGTGTCCTCCTCAATATTAGTGGGACCCGACATAGATTTGGGACCACTTTGTTGAGCACCTCCACTCCATCCGCAAAAAGCAGGATTTTCCTGGTGACCAGCCATTTTAATTCCAAACTCCATTCCCATTCTGACATGTCGGTCCATGACCTTCTCTAATGCCCACGATGAGGCCACTCTCAGGCTGGAGAAGCTCATATTCTGTAGCCTCCAACCTGATGGCATGAATATCGATTTCTCCAACTTCCAGCAAATTTCCTCCTTCCCCTTACTTCTTCAATTCCCCACTCTGGCCCCCTTTTACCTCTTCTCTTCACCTTCCACTCTCCTCTCCTATTCAGCTCTTTACCTTTTCCACCTATCACCTCCCAGCTTCTTACTTCATCCCACTTCCCACCTACCTGGCTTCACCTGTTCTACCTTGTCCTCCTTCCCCACCCCCCACCTTTTAATTCTGGTTTCTTCTCCCTTTCTTTCCAGTCCTGATGAAGGGTCTCAGCCCAAAACATTGACTGTTTATTCCTTTCCACAGGTCCTGCCTGGCCTGCTGAGCTCTGTCAGCATTTTGTGTGTGCTGCTTTGGAGTTGGAGTTTCATCATCTGCAGTATATCTTGTGCAGCTCATAGTCTGTCTGGGTAGCCTCCAACCTGATGGGATGAACACTGATTTCTTTAACTTCTGATCATTTTGCTCCTCTCCCCTTTCTCACTTTTTCTATCTCCTATTCTGGCTCCAATTTCATCCCTTCCCTTCTCCTCACCTGCCCATCGCCTCCCTCCGGTGTCCCTCCTCCTTCCCTTTCTCCCATGGTCCAATCTTCTCTCCTATCAGATTGCTTCTTCTTCTGACCATTACCTTTTCCACCTGTCACCTTCTAGGTTCTCACTTCAAACTCCTCCCCCACCCACTCAACCTCCCCCTCACCTGGTCTCACCTATGACCTGCTAGCCGGTACCCATTCCCTTCCTCCACCTTCTTATTCTGGCTTCTGCCTCCTTCATTTCCAGTCCCAATGAAGGGGCCTGGCCTGAAACGTCAGCTCTTTATTCTTCTTCATAGATCCTGCCTGACCTGCTGAGTTCCTTCAGCATTTTGTGTGTCACATTATCAGCGTTATTTATTTATTTATTATTTTAAAATTGCAGTTTGTCTTCTTATGCACACTAATTGTTTGTCAGCCTTTGTGTTCATTGATTCATTTGTATTTCCTTGTTCTATTCTGAATGCCTGTAATAAAAAGATGGCATGTGGGTGTCATGTAAGTACTTTGATTATAAATTTATTTTGAACTTTGAATGAATGTTCCTAAATCAACAAAAACTCAGTAATGAAGTGAGCAAAAGGCATTTGAAAACAAAATTGAAAAGGGAGAAAGCATCGCAGATTTCCTGAAATGAACAGTGATCCACAATAGATTAGATTATGAGAACACTCGGTCCTCGTGTATTGTCATTTAGAAATGCATACGTGCATTAAGAAATGATACGATGTTCCTCCGGAGTGGTATCACAGAAAAACAGGACAAACCAAAGACTAACACTGACAGAACCACATAATTATAGCATATAGTTACAGCAGTGCAAAGCAATACCATAATTTGATAAAGAACAGACCATGGGCACGGTAAAGAAAAGTCTCAAGTCCCGATCACCTCCCGAGTCCCCAATAGCAGGTGGCAAAAGGGAGAAACTCCCTGCCATAAACCTCCAGGCACCAACAACTGCCGATGCACTGGAAGCACCCGATCACAGCTGACACTGAGTCTGTCTGTCCGAAAACTTCGAGCCTCCAGCCAGCCCCTCCGATACAGCCTCCCAAGCGCCATCCTCTGCCGAGTGCCTTCGACCTCGCCCCGGCCGCCGAAACAAGCAAAGCCGAGGATTCGGGGCCTTCTGCTCCGGAGATTCCGGTTACCACACAGTAGCAGCGGCAGCGAAGCGGGCATTTCAGAAGTTTCTCCAGATGTTCCTCCGTACTCTCAGGTCCGTCTCCATCAAATCAGAATTGTGGACGGTCCCCTACTTGACAGATAACAGACATCACCACCGGAGTGGCTGCGCGCGCTACGTCACGCCTCCATCTTCTCCTCCTCCTATGCGATAGATCCACGTCTTGCCTGGTGGAGTAAGGAAGACTTGCTGGCAACCTTAGCACAGCGTTCACTGAGGTGGGACTAGTCTTCCTCTCAATCTTGCGAGCTGCTGCCAGACGAAAGTACAGGAGCTTTGGGATCCACACTGCCAGGATTGACCGGCGTGGCTGTGGGCTCATTTTCGGGGACTTTGAGGTTCATTGTTGCATGTGTTCCTGTATTCTGGTTACTCATTTTATTTTTTTGCAGTTTCTCAGCAGTACGATCGGGGTGATCAATACGGACTGGGGCGCTACGGCGGAAAATAGCCTTTCGCCCTGCATTGGCTGGCAGTGCGCCGTTGAACTGAACTGAACTGAATACTACTGGTTTGATGTTTGTTATTCTATGCATTGTTCGTTCACTTTTAGTGGATTGCACAATTTGATCTTTTTTTCGCGTGTTGAGTGTTCAACGTTTTCTTGAATGGGTTCCATGGTGTTTCTCTGCCTGCTGGAGCATGAATCTCAGAGTTGTATTCTGTATACATATTTTGATAATAAATGTACTTTGAATCTTTTTAGAGAGAAGAAAACCTACGCAGACAGAATCAGATGGCACATTTCTGTCTGAGCAAAGTAAATTTATCATTAAAGTTCTCATCTGTCACCATATACAACTCCGAGATTCACTTTCTTGCGGGCATACTCAATAAATCCAGCCCAGAGTCTACGCAAAGTGAATAGAACAGTTGACATGAAATATTGAGGAAGGTTTTGATGCACGAGTCCTGCTTGGGAAGAAGGATGTCCACTCTGTTTGTGATTATGGATCACACCCTGGCCTAATAACAAGTTTTATTTAATCAATAATTTTCATACTGAACAGACAGCCCAATCCCAGAAAATCGACAAGCAGGTACTGATGGAAGTGCGACTGGTTATTAATCTCTACCCTACCAGTTTATCTCCTAACCACTCTATAAGCATGTGATAGATTTAACAGTCAAAATACCCCAAGTATCTCAGAAGATGAACAAAGACTCTCCAGTTGCCTGAATAGGTTTAAATAATGTAGTCACAAAGAGACTGCGTTTTAAGCAATTTCGCAAATCATTTTGGCCTGGATTATTACTTACCCCTCAATGTTATCAATTAAATGCTGGTAAATCAGACCCTTTCTTTCAGATGTCAATCGCTACACTGGTTTACTTGGAAACACGACATCAGTGTTTCACCAAAGGCTTTCTCATCACAAACTACGATACTGAGGAAAGATAACCGGAATAATCCGTGCTGATCAAAAAAAAAAATCTGCATTATACCAATTAACGTCCCAGCCAGGAGCAAAGCAGAAACGGCACTCAAACTCTGCTGCAGTTTATCTTGCCCGAACACAAGGAGGAAGAACTGGCTTTCATTTTCGAATGACAACTTTTATCTTCTGCTGCTGAATATAGGATCTCAGTCGTTCTGTAGGGCACGGCACTTGTACATGTAGATGCATTGTTTTCATAAATATTCTGCAAGACAGCAATGTCACTCCCGGACTAAAATAGAAATCCGTAGCCGTACAGTAACCATCACTGAATGACCCTTGAGTGACCAAGAGCCTCTTACGCGATGTAATGCAAATTCGCCACTCATTTAAATGGGATTTTTATCACTCATCTCGGGAAGATGCGACAATAAAATAACTGCTTCCAGTGAAACCACAAGTGAATAAATATGGAACAGTGATTGAAAGTCTATTTTGTTGTTATCAACAAAGAGAGAGTCGCTCATTCAGAACAAGAAACTCACTGCTTCAGTCCCAATCTACACTTAGTGGCCACATTATTAGGTACATCTTGCACCTACTGAAGTGGCAATTGAATGTATGTTTGTGATCTTCTGCTGCTGTAGCCCATCCACTTCAAGCTTCAACGTGTTGTGCATTCAGAGATGCTCTTCTGCACATCACTGTTATCATACTTTATACTTTATTGTTGCCAAACAATTGATAGTAGAACGTACAATCATCACAGCGATATTTGATTCTGCACTTCCCGCTCCCTGGAGCACAAATCGATGGTAAATATTAAAAATTTAAAGTATAAATCATAAATAGAAAATAGAAAAGGGAAAGTAAGGTAGTGCAAAACACCGAGAGGCAGGTCCGGATATTTGGAGGGTACGGCCCAGATCCGGGTCAGGATCCGTTCAGCAGTCTTATCACAGTTGGAAAGAAGCTGTTCCCAAGTCTGGCCATATGAGTCTTCAAGCTCCTGAGCCTTCTCCCGGAGGGAAGAGGGACAAAAAGTGTGTTGGCTGGGTGGGTCGTGTCCTTGATTATCCTGGCAGCACTGCTCCGACAGCGTGCAGTGTAAAGTGAGTCCAAGGACGGAAGATTGGTTTGTGTGATGTGCTGGGCTGTGTTCACGATCTTCTGCAGTTTCTTCCGGTCTTGGACAGGACAATTTCCGTACCAGGTTGTGATGCACCCTAGAAGAATGCTTTCTACGGTGCATTTATAAAAATTAGTGAGGGTTTTAGGGGAAAGGCCGAATTTCTTTAGCTTTCTCAGGAAGTAAAGGCGCTGGTGGGCCTTCTTGGCAGTGGACTCTGCTTGGTTGGACCAAGTCAGGTCATGGTTATTTGAGTTACTGTCGCCTTCCTGTCAGCTTGAACCAGTCTGGCTGTTCTCCCCTGTCTTCTCTCATCAACAAGGCATTTTCACCCACAGAACTGCCGCCTGCTGGATTTTTTTTTTTTTGTTTTCGCACCATTCTCTGTAAACTCTCGAGATTGTTGTGCATGAAAATCTCAGGAGATGTACAGTTTCTGAGATACTCAAACCACCCCGTCTGGCACCAACAATCATTTCATGGTCAAAGTCACTTAGATCTCATTCCTTCCTCATGCTGATGTTTGGTCGGAACAACAACTGAACCTCTTAACCACATCCGCATGCTTTTATGCATTGAGTTGCTGCTACATGATTGGCTGAATAGATATTTGCATTAACAAGCAGGTGCACAGGTGTACCTAATAAAATGGCCACTGAGTATAGAGCTAATAAACACAGCCAAGAGGAAAAAAGATCTATTATTTTTATAATATTACCAAATGGCAGTGTTGGTAGGAAATATGAACCCTTGAAAAACCTTTTACCTTTTATTCTTGACTTAATTTTAGGAATGCACTTTGATAGTCTTAATGATTGCACGAAGCATATAATTACCACACCTGATATCATCATTCAAATGACAACCAGATAACTATGACCGACAACCATAACTGAAACTTGAAAAGGGAACATGAGAACAAGCACAGCTAAAATGGCATTAAAATGATATCTTGTGGCACCAAGAGACCTATAGAAGCAGGCTGAAAGATCAGTTGAAAGGTTGCCAGGACTAGAGGACCTGAGTTATAGGGAAAGGTTGAATAGGTTAGGATTTCATTCCCTGCAATGTAGGACAACAATGGGAGAATTGATAAAGGTATCCGGTATTACAACAGGTAAATGCAAGCAGACTACAAGTCGAGGTCATGGGTTTAGGGTTAAAGGTGAAATGTTTAAGGGGAACATGGGGGGATCTTCTTCACTCAAAGGGTGGTGTGAGTGTGGAAGATAAATCTGAATGTGGAGGGCTATGGTCCGAGGTGCAGGACTCAGCAGAGTAATAGTTCCACATGGACTAGATGGGCCAAAGGGCCTGATTTTGTGCTGTAGTGTTCTGTGACTCTGAGACAACATAGGACTCTGCACTAACAGTTAGCTTAGTGGAAGATGTTGAGTTGAAAGGAAGAAGATATAGAGGAAAACTAAACCAGGAATGCTATAAAAAGGGAAAGTTTTGATTAAATACAGTGTTTTTAAGATTTTTAAAAATTTATTGAGATACAGTGCAGTATCTCTTTGAGCCACATTGCCCAGCAAGCCCCGATTTAACCCTAAGCTAATTACGGGACAGTTGACAATGACCAATTAACGTACCAACAGGTATGTCTTTGGACTGTGGGAGGAAACCCACATGGTCACGGACAGAACATACAAACGCCTCTTACAGGCAGGTCGGAAATTCAACCTGGTCACTATGCTAACCACTACGCTACTGTGTTCACAGTAATAACCTACAGTGAAGGCAGCTCTGTGATTACAAGTCACAGCAGATTTTCTTTGTCGCTCTACTAGCACAACGATGGCCGGAAATAAGATAAGTGAATTTGGGCAATAACGTCTACTCAGTCAGGTGATGCATTACTGCCTAGAGAATAATGACTGATAGTGTTCACTAAAAATCTCTACCAGAAAAATAATAAACAGAAACAGTTGCCTACTCAATCTAGGCGGCATCAAATCAGATTCTAATTTAAACAGTATTTACTTCCAACTTCTGTCTCATAGTTTATGTATCAACTTATACCAGAAAACAAATGTTTTTGAAAGTGTTGCTTCCTCAAAGTTTTCTTTGTTTATGATCGATCCTTTGAAGCTGAACACAAATATAATATCATACTAGTGGCACCACTAAGAAATCTGGAGACACAAGAATTTAACTTTCATTGAATATAATGTGTTTAATTGCATAACGGGTGCTGATGGTGTGCAATAGTTCAACCAAGCTGAAAATGTTTTGTTGATGATTTTGTTTGTACTCAGTGTCTGAGGCTTCTCACTTAAGTGTCCAACAATAATCAGCCAGCACTGATGGATTCCATTTCTCTATGATGCCATTTTCCCTGATATCATTTCTCTATGACCACAATGTCCTGGTGAAACCTTTCACCTTGCTCGTCACTGACAGCGCCAAAGTTTGCAGGGAAGAAGCCTAAATAGGAATGCAGAAAATGAATCTTCAGTGGCTTGTTCAACTTCAGGGTTTTGTATGCTTGAAGCACGTTGTCAACCAGCTGCACGTAGTTTGGTGCTCTTGTAGTTACCAAGAAAATTTTCTACAACATCCTTGAATGCCTTCTATGTGATTTTCTCTGGTTTCACTAGAAGTTCTTTGAATTGCCTGTCGTCGATGACCTGTTTGATTTGCGGACCAGCAAATCTTGGCATCAGTTATTCTGACGTGAATTATGAATTGAATTGACAAATATAGGTAATTTCAAAAAAATGGTGCATGATAGGGAAATTTAACGGCAATTTTCTTGGTCGACAGCTCAAAATCCATGAGATACACTGAAAAGTACTGAGGAAGCAAAATCCTTGTTGTCCAGCATTAGTTTAGTTTGTTTATTTATTTATTCGGAGATACATCACAGTAACAGATCCTTCCGGCCCAACGAACCCACTCCATCCAATTACACCCATGTGACCATTTAACCTACTAACCCGGTATATTTTTGAAAAGTGAGAGGAAACCAGAGTAGCTGGAGGAAACCTATGCAGTCTCAGGGAGAACTTAGCAACTCCTTACAGACAGCGGTGGGAATTGAACCCAGGTCACTGGCACTCTAATGGTGTTACGCTATCGTAGTGCCCATAAAGGCTGAGCATTATTTTACTGAATTAGTATTTGAGCCTCAGAGAAACTTCTCCAGCTGGCATATGGATGCTCTCAACGTAAGCTAAAACACTCACAAGACTTCAGTTAAATCCTTGAAACATTCAGCTCACTGCTTAACACTGGAAATGCAACACAAGTTTTTCGACGTAAATGAGCCTGCTCTGGCACGCAATCATGAGAAGAGTTCTTGTGTTTCCATCAGCAGTCTGTGATTTGACTAAATATGAAACACATGTTGCCTCTGCTTCGCAGTTCAACATCTCTGACATTTCAACAGGACCGTTTAGAAGGAGCGCCACCCGGGACAGGAGTTGTCAAGGCTGCTGAAAACCTTTAACAAAAGACCTTGAAATGCAGTCAACAGTCCCGTTCCAGAGAACGATATCAAATGCAATGTTAGCATTCATTTCAAGAGGACTAGAATGTAAAAGCAAGGATGCAATGCTGAGGGAGCTTCAGGGGGGCAGACTGAAAGTAAAGAGGGCAGACTGAAGGATAGGATCGGAAAAGAAGAGCAAATTAACAAAAGGAAACAGTGAAATGGTGTTACGTCTGTCACTAAACCAAAATGTGAAATTGTTAAGATTGCGTGTTTCTTTGGTATCCAGCTTCCGTCAACAGCTGGGTAACTAGATGGAATGGCTAACTGCAGGCTAAAGCCTCCCTACTGGAGACATCGGACATCGGGAGATTTATTTGTTTACTTATTTAGAGGCACAATGAGGAGTAAGCACTTGGAGCAGCCCCCGACAAAACCAACTAGCCCCAACCTAATCTCAGGACGATTTACAACGGCCCGTTAACCTACCAGGTACATCTCTGAACTGTGGGGGGGAACCAGAGGACCCAGTCAAAACCCACGCATTCCACGGAGAGGATGTACAGAGACTCATTACAGAACGGCACCGTAACAAAACTCTGAATACAGAACACTCTGAGCTGTAATAACGTCACGCTAACTGCTACGCAACAGAATGCTGTAAATCACTGTGTCGTAAGTGATCGGCCAAATGGCCTAATTCTGCTCCTGTATCTTATGGTCTCATGTAAACTGAAACAGGTACTACTGCTGAGATGACCTGCTCAGATTTGAATATACAATGGAGTCCGGTTAATCTGGTAATCAGTTGATTGGGACAGCCGTTTATTTGGGGCAACTCTTAAAAAAACAAAAACTAATCGAGACAATAGCCGGGATTCCCCTTGTTTATAAGGGACAATAGCCAGGATCCCCTGTGTTTATAAGGGACACTGTGCTGGGAATCCCTTCGTTTATAAGTGACAATGTGCTGGGATTCCCTTTGTTTATAAGGGACACTGTGCCGGGGTTCCCCTTGTTTATAAGGGACAATCTGCTGGGATTCCCTGTGTTTATAAGGGACACTGTGCCAGGATTCCCCTTGTTTATAAGGGACAATAGCCGGGATACCATAAGACCATAAGACAAGGGAGCAGAAGTCGGCCACTCAGCCCATCGAGTCTGCTCCACCATTTTATCATGAGCTGATCCATTCTCCCATTTAGTCCTACTCCCCCGCCTTCTCACCATTACCCTTGATGCCCTGGCTACTCAGATACCTATCAATCTCTGCCTTAAATACACCCAATGACTTGGCCTCCACTGCTGCCTGTGGCAACAAATTCCATAGATTCACCACCCTCTGGCTAAAAAGATTTCTTCGCATTTCTGTTCTGAATGGGCACCCTTCAATCCTTACGTCATGCCCTCTCGTACTAGTCTCCCCCATCATGGGAAACAACTTTGCCACATCCACTCATCACACATGCCTTTCAACATTCGAAATGTTTCTATGAGGTCTCCCCTCATTCTTCTAAACTCCAAGGAATACAGTCCACGAGCAGACAAACATTCCTCATATGTTAAACCTCTCATTCCTGGAATCATTCTAGTGAATCTTCTCTGTACCCTCTCCAACGTCAGCACATCCTTTCTTAAATAAGGAGACCAAAACTGCCCACAGTACTCCAAGTGAGGTCTCACCAGTGCCTTATAGAGCCTCAACATAACACCCCTGCTCCTATACTCTATTCTTCTAGAAATGAATGCCAACATTGCATTCGCCTTCTTCACCACCGACTCAACCTGGAGGTTAACCTTAAGGGTATCCTGTACGAGGACTCCCAAGTCCTGTTGCATCTCAGAACTTTGAATTCTTTCCCAATTTAAATAATAGTCTGCCCGTTTATTTCTTCTGCCAAAATGCATAACCATACTCTTTCCAACATTGTATTTCATTTGCCACTTTGCCCATTCTTCCAATCCATCCAAGTCTCTCTGCAGACTCTCTGTTTCCTCAGCACTACCGGCCCCTCCACCTATCTTCGTATCGTCAGCAAACTTAACCACAAAGCCATCTATTCCATAATCCAAATCGTTGATGTACAATGTAAAAAGAAGCGGCCCCAACACGGACCCCTGTGGAAAACCACTGGTAACCGGCAGCCAACCAGAATAGGATCCCTTTATTCCCACTCTGTTTCCTGCCAATCAGCCAACGCTCTATCCACGTATGTAACTTTCCCATAATTCCATGGGCTGTTATCTTGTTAAGTAGCCTCATGTGTGGCACCTTGTCAAAGGCCTTCTGAAAATCCAAATATACAACATCCACTGCATCTCCCTTGTCTAGCCTACTGGTAATTTCCTCAAAAAATTGTAATAGGTTTGTCAGGCAGGATTTTCCTTTAAGGAAACCATGCTGAGTTCTGCCTATCTCGTCATATGCCTCCAGGTACTCCATAACCTCATCCTTGACAATTTCCTCTTTGTTTATAAGGGACACTGTGCTGGGATTCCCTGTGTTTATAAGGGACAATAGCCGGGATTCCCCTTGTTTATAAGGGACACTGTGCCGGGATTCCCCTTGTTTATAAGTGACAATGGGCCGGGATTCCCTGTGTTTATAAAGGACACTGTGCTGGGATTCCCCTTGTTTATAAGGGACAACAGCTGGGATCCCCTATGTTTATAAGGGACAATAGCCGGGATTCCCCTTGTTTATAAGGGCCAATAGCTGGGATTCCCTGTGTTTATAAGGGACACTGTGCTGGGATTCCCTTTGTTTATAAGGGACACTGTGCCGGGATTCCCTGTGTTTATAAGGGACAATAGCCGGGATTCCCCTTGTTTATAAGGGCCAATAGCCGGGATTCCCTGTGTTTATAAGGGACACTGTGCTGGGATTCCCCTTGTTTATAAGGGACAACAGCTGGGATTCCCCTTGTTTATAAGGGACAATGTGCTGGGATTCCCTATGTTTATAAGGGCCACTGTGGCAGGAAGTTATTGCTGAACAGTTTCTAACTAGTGTCAGTTGCCTGGCCATTAGACACTACACCATGCTCAGAGCAAACAGTTTTTAAATAGTGTCAGTTGTGCGTGCTTCTGTTCAAAAAGTAGTGCAGTGATTTTTAAAAACGCAAACAACAGGAATTCTGCAGATGCTGGAAATTCAAGCAACACACATAAAAGTTGCTGGTGAACGCAGCAGGCCAGGCAGCATCTCTAGGAAGAGGTGCAGTCGACGTTTCAGGCCGAGACCCTTCATCAGGACTTACTCACCTCTTCCTTCAGTTAGTCCTGACGAAGGGTCTCGGCCTGAAACGTCGACTGCACCTCTTCCTAGAGATGCTGCCTGGCCTGCTGCGTTCACCAGCAACTTTGATGTGTGTTGCAGTGATTTTTATTACTGTTAGGCAATGAGAAATAAGCAGTATGACAATTCAGAACTGTTTTCCTTACTGTGGTTTCAAGCATTCAGGCTTGAAGATGCCAGAAATGGCCGGGAGTGAAAATAAAACAATTTCACTACTTCAACACTATGAAGGATTTGAAGGCATCCACCATCATCTTGAATATTACAGTAAAAATGAAGATTTGGAGAATGTATGAAGACAGTCCTTTATTTTCACTAGATGGCTGCACTGATTTTGTTCACTCAGTCAATCAAAAGAACACAGCAGTGTATTTAGACCATAAGACGTAGGAAGAATTTATAATTTACTATTACAATGGGATAAGTGTCCTTTATTTAAGATTAAACAAGATTGGGAAAAGGAACTTAATTTGACTTTTATGACGGAGGATTGGACGCGGATTCTGAAGCTGGTTAACCCTTCTTCGATCTGTGCTAGTCATTCACTGATTCAATTTAAAATTGTACATTGTTACTATTTGACAAAGGAGAGATTGTCTAAGATGTTCCTAATGTTGGTAGTCATTGTGATAGATGTAAAACTGAGACAGCTACACTGACACACATGATTTTTGGTCTTGTTCTATACTGGAACAGTTCTGGAAGTCAGTTTTTTCGACAATTTCTAAAGTGCTTAAAATTAATTTACAACCTAACAAATTAATTGTGCTTTTTGGAATAATTCCTCAAAATATCCGTGGCATCTCCTTGTCTGACCAACGTGTTATTGTATTTGTTACATTGATAGCTAGGAGGGCCATTTTGTTGAAGTGGAAGGATACATCAGCTCCCACTTTGTCACAATGGTTCTCTCAAGTGATGCTATGTCTTAGTTTGGAGAAAATTAGAAGCTGAACCTTTGAACCTAAGTTTGATTTTGAGAAAAGAAAGGGTTCATTTGCTCATTATTATCATTTGATAGATTTCCTCCATGATCTAATTGTAAATTTTTGGTACATTTTTTTTCTTGCTGGCAGTTTGATGTTTATCTTTAGAAACTTTTTGTATGATGCATGGCTCCGGGGTTGAACACCCAATGGGGTTTTTTTTTCTCACTTTTTCTTGCTTAGTAGGGTTTTTTTTCTCTTTTTTTTTAATCACCAAAATTTTTTCAATCTTTAAAATAATGTTTTTTTTCTTGAGACATTGTAAGTGTTGCTTACTTCGATGTACTCTTGTTAATTTTGGATAATAATGATAAAAAGATTTGAAAAGGAAAAAAAAATAACACCAACAATATCATACAGTACTGTGCAAAAGTCTCGAAGACACGTATGTATAGCTAGGGTGCCTAAGATGTTTGCACCGTACAGTATGTGTCAACATGGAGGGAGAAGCGAGTTTGTATATCATGTGGGAGCAAAGGATGTTGGGAATGGTGAGGCTGAAGCACTGCGGGAGGGGTGTGGGACAGATTGCAGAGAACAATGGGGCGGGGTGGGGGGGGGGTTGCTGTTGACATAGGTGTAGACACACCCAGCCCTGAAACGCCAGGCAAGGTCATTCCATCCCAAACAATTGGTTTATTGATCATTACAGAATGTCTCTCTGGTGCTTCCCACTCCCTTCCCCTTTCCCCAACCAGGATTCCCCTCTCCCTGCCCCCTTCCCACTCTCAGTCCACAATAGAGACCCATATCAGAATCAGGTTTATCATCACTCACATATGTCATGATTTTTTTTTGCAGAGGTACAGTGCAACACATAAAATTACTACAGTACTGTGCAAGAGTCTTAGACTCCATAGCTATGTATATATGCCTTAGAGTTTTGCACAGTACTGTATTGCAGAACACTGTTCATACAAACACCGTAGTTCAAAGTCGTTGTCAATGGAATATAGTACAAACATGAAAATAAAAGCAAGATGCTAGTTAAAAGCAAGGTTAAATAAATAGATTTTGAGCTGCTGTTTAAAAGTGTCAACTGAGTCATCATCCCTTATAGTTTTAGGTATTGGGTTAGGTATTCCAGCTCAGGAGCAGAGTTCAAAAAAACTGACCTGCCAATTACCTTTTGAGGGAGATTGTTTAAATTTAAGAGACCGATGAAGAATACCTGAGAGCTCAAGCAGGATTATAAAACAAAAACGATTCCGTGGTATCCTCTGGTCCCAGACTATGGAGAGTTTTATAAACAAGTAAGAGAACTTTAAAAATCAATTCTAAAAGATACAGGATGCCAATGCATAGTAGTTAGGGCAAGTAATACACTGGCTTTAAACATTAGAATGGACTTAGAATGCAATGCATCATCAAAAACTAGAGCATTTTTTCTTTCAATGGTTAGAGTCACTTCAAAAGCTTTGGCACAGTTTTAGAAATGACAGAATTTTTGTTCCCTGATTGGAAAGATTGATATTTTCATTTCTACAATCCAAAACACAAGATTCTTTTTTACTGAGCATCCGACAGAGGCTTTCTTTTGGCTCAGATGTTTGTAGTCATCATGTTTGTAGCCGTTTAGTTCCCATGTATAAAGATCATAAGACATTGGAGCAGAATTAGGCTATTCAGTCCTTCGGGTCTGCTTCTCCATTCCATCATGGCTGATTTATTATCCCTCTCAACCTTATTCTCGTGCCTTCTCCCTGTAACCTTTGATGTGCTGACTAATCAAGAAACTATCAGCCTCAGCTTGAAATATACCCAAGCACTTGTCCTCCACAGCTGTCTGTGGCAATGAATTCCTCAGATTCACCACCCTCTGGCTAAAAAAATTCCACCTCATTGGAATTAGAACTAGAGCACTCAGGGATCCTCAGGGATCTGTT
Source organism: Mobula birostris (assembly GCF_030028105.1). Classification (NCBI taxonomy): domain Eukaryota; kingdom Metazoa; phylum Chordata; class Chondrichthyes; order Myliobatiformes; family Myliobatidae; genus Mobula; species Mobula birostris. The sequence continues at coordinate 10,976,436 of NC_092370.1, forward strand.
CTGGGACCCCTACTCTTCGTGATTTTTATAAATGACCCAGATAAGGAAGTGGAGGAATGGATTAGTAAATTTGCTGATGACTGTGGCAATTGGAGTTCAACCCAGATAAGTGTGAGGTGGTTCATTTTGGTAGGTCAAATATGATGGCAGAATAGTTACGGTTAGAGACACTTATAAATCTCTAGAACACTTTTAAAAAATTTAGATGAAAATAGCCTTATTGAGCAGATTATTTTCATTTACACAATCCAAAACACAAGCATCCTTTTTAGCATGTGCTAATATTAATATTATTTTGTGACTGTAGATGCTGGATCATAACCCTATGTGCTGTGTGAGACTATATGTAGTGTGTTTTGTATTGTGGCCCCAGAGGAATGATGCTTTGTTTAGCTGTATACAGTACATGTGTATGGGTGAACGACAATAACCTTGAACTTAAATAACAAACTTGGTCAAGTTTTTAGCCATTTAGTAACCAGCAATAAATAATAATCGCGCTATTTTACGGAGTTCTGGGTTGAGAAATATACTCAGAAGCCACTTTATTAATTACTTTCTGTACCTACTAAAGTGGTCACTCAGTCTATGTTCGTGGACTTCTGCCGTCGCAGCCCATGCACTTCAAAGTTCGATATGTTGTGCATTCAGAGATGCTTTCCTACATGCCACTGTTGTAACGAGTGGTTATTTGAGTTACTGTTGCCTTCCTGTCAGTTTGAACCAGTCTGGTCATTCTCTTCAGACCTCTCTCATTAACAAGGCATTTTCACCCACAGAACTGCTGCTCACTGGATGTTGTTTTGTTTTTGCACCATTCTCTGAGATATTCAAACTGGCACAACAATCTGGCACTACAATCACTCCATGGTCAAACTCACTTAGATATCATTTCTTCTCCATGCTAATGTTTGGTCTGAACCTCTTGACCACATCTGCATGCTTTTATGCATTGAGTTGCTGCCACATGATTGTCTGATTAGATATTTGCATTAATGAGCAGGTGTACAGGTGTGCCCAAAAATGTGGCCATTGAGTGCATGATGCTTTGAAGTCAAAACAAAAATCTGACCTTCACAAGTTCTGGCAGAGAAACGTGAGCATTCCTGGCTTTGACTACTTACGTGGACTAACTGCTCCTGTGTGTCAAATTCCCGTGTACATCCTTCCCAATGGCAGTTAGTTTCATAAATGACTTCTGGCTCTTGCTTGCTTTCGTCTTTATCCACTTCCTCTTTGACCAGTGTCATTCCTTCCGGCTGCTCCTGTGATGGAGAAACCCAGTTTTGAATTGAACTCATGAATATTGCCATCAGTTCTGGTCACCTTTAGAGTGGGTGCAACGTTAGACAGGTATGTACAATTGATGGAGACGACAGAGTACACTACAGCAGAGTACAGGCCCTTTAGCCCATGGTGTTCTACTGATCTTTTAACCTACCCTAAGACCAATCTAACCCTTCCCTCCTACATAGCCCTCCATTTTTCTGTCATCCATGTGGCTATCTAAGAGATTCTTAAATGCCCCTAATGTATCTGACTCTACCACCACTCCTGGCAGCATATTCCATGCACCCACTACTCTCTACGTAAAGAATTTACCTCTGACATCCCCGCTATACTTTCCTCCGATCACCTGAGAATTACTGTACCCCGATATTAGCCATTTCCTTTTCTTTATTAATCTTTTTATTGATTTAAAAGGAACATAAATACAAACAAGAGGAGAATTATCTCAAATATATATATCAATAACAATACAAACTGAGATTAAGATAGACATTATCAAATTATACATATTGTTAAGTTAGTATAAAATATATAATAAAAAAAGAAATACAGCAATTCTCCTCTTATCAGTTCATGAAGAGGAAAGAAAAAACTTTGAATTTTAAATGAAGAAAAAAAAACCCTACTACACTATATTAAAAAAAAAAGAAAAAAGGGACTAGGCAGTCCATTTTGAGGATACGACCAGAAAAAAAAGAAAGACTTTCTGATCAAATCTAAAACTTTGAAAAAAAATTGGAAGAGTAATAAATCAAATTAAATGAAAATATTGAATAAAAGATTGCCAGATTTGCTCAAATTTAAAGGATGTATCAAATGTCCGACTTCTTATTTTCTCTAAACTTAAACAGGACATAATGGAGGAGAGCCAATAAAGTCAAAAAGGCTATCATACGTTAAGCGAAAACAGGAATGTTTCCTGCTTCTAATATAAGCCATTTCCATCCTGGGAAAAAAGTCCCTGGCTGTCAGCTTGACCTATGTCTCTCATCATCTTGTACACCCTTATCAAGTCACCTCTCGTCCACTTTTGCTCCAAAGAGAAAATCCCTAGATTGCTCAAACTTTCCTCATACGACATGCTCTCTAATCCAGGCAGCATCCAAGGTCAATCACCTGAATTCCAAAACTCACTGATATTTGCCTAGCAATGTTTCTGAAGGACCGAAGGCAATAATGTTACTGTAATTGATTTTACACGCACTTTCTACCTCCCATTGTAATTTGTAACCCACGTCCTGGCTACCGTTCAGAGGCTTGTCTATACAATAACTCCCATCAGGGTCTTTTTACCCATGCAGTTTCCCACAAGGATTCTACATCTTTCAGCCCTTTTTCTAAGGATCTGATTTAATTTTTTACCAACAGAGCCATGCCACCCCATCTGCCTACCTGCCTGTCCTTTATATACAATGTGGATGTTAAGCTCCCAACAATGATCTTCTTTCAGACACGTGGCAGTGAGGCCCACGACGTCATAGCTGCCAATCTCTAGCTATGCTACAAGATCATCTACCTTATTCCGTATACTGCGTGCATTCAAATATAACTCCTTCAGTCCTGTATTCACCCGTTTTGATTTCGTCCCCACATTACATTGCAACTCATCCGACTCACTGCAATTTTGCCCTAACATCTGCCTCACAGTCTCACTGCACATGGCAGACTCATGCATGTGGCTCACACGGGGGCATGTGGATTGGAGATATATTCTCTAAACAATGTTTAATTTCATCTACAGGACTCATAGGTGGGTTAGAAAGTTGGGTTGTCAACCTTCACTCAGGAGCTTTTAGCAAGAATCTCCCAACCTGGGGTCCACTGATGCCCTGCTTAATGGAATTGGGCCGTGGCATAAAAAGGGTTGGAAACCTCAGTTTGGCAGATAATACAGTGCCAGTCTGGGAGATTCTGGGTAGCTTCTAACCTGACACTATGAACATCAATTTCTCTAACTTCCAGTAATTTCTCCCCCTTCCCCCTGTCTTGTTCTTTCTGTCCCCCGCCCTTCACCCAACCATCTACTCACCTTCTCACCTGTCATCTGCCAGTTTTCCCTCCCCCCGCATTATTCTGGAGGATATATGAGGTGTTTCTCCAACTGGAGAGTGGTCTGACCGTGGCAGTAGAGGAGGCCATGGACTGACATTGGTATGAAGCAGAGAGTGGGAATAAAAGGATCCTTTTCTGGTTGGCTGCCAGTGACTAGAGATGTTCCACGGGGTCAGAGTAGGGACCACCTCTTTTTATGTTATATATAAATGATTTAGATGATGGAATAGGTGGCTTTGTTGCCAGGTTTGCAGATGATACCAAGATTTGTGGAGGGGCAGGTAGTGTTGAGGTAGGATGCAGAAGGACTTAGATAGATTAGAAGAATGGGAAAGAAAGTGGCAAATGAAATATAATATTGGAAAAAGCACGGTCATGCACTTTGGTAGTAGAAATAAATTTTCTATATGGGGAGAAAATCCAAAAATCTGAGATGCAAAGAGACTTGGGAGTCCTTGTGCAGACCACCCTAAAGGTTAACTTGCAGGTAGAGTCAGTAGTGAGGAAGGCAAATGCAATGTTAGCATTCACTTCAAGAGGTCTAGAATACAAGAGCAGGGATGTGATGCTGAGGCTTTGTAAGGCACTGCTGAGGCCTCATCTTGAGTATTGTGAACAGTTTTGGGCTCCTCATCTAAGAAAAGATGTGCTGGCATTGGAGAGAGTTCAGAGGAGGCTCACAAGGATTATTCTGGGAATGAAAGGGTTATCATATGAGGAACATTGGATAGCTCTGCGTCTGTACTCGCTGGAATTTAGAAAGATGAGGGGGACCTCATTGAAACTTTTTGAATGTTGAAAGGCCTAGACAGAGTAGATGTGGAAAGGATGTTTCCCATGGTGAGGGAATCTAGGACAAGAGGGCACAGCTTCAGGATGGAGGGGCGTCGATTTAAAACAGAGATGGGGAGAAATTTCTTTAGCCAGAGGGTGGAATTTATTACCACAGGTCGCAGTGCAGACCAGGTCGTTAGGCGTATTTATGGCAGAGAGCCACTGGTTCTTGATTGGACATGGCATCAAAGATTAAGGGAAGAAGGCCGGAAGTGGGGCTGAGGAGGGGAGAAAAGGATCAGCCATGATGGAATGGCAGAACAGACTTGATGGGCTAAATGGCCTAACTCTGCTCCTGTGTCTTATGGTCATATGGTCTTACGTCAGAATGGGAATGGAAAGTAGAATTAAAATCAACTGCACTAACTTATACCTACAGGAACTATAGGAAAGATGAAAATAAGATTAGGACTTTGATGAGAAAATCTGCAGATGCTGGAAATCCAAGCAACACACACAAAATGCTGGAGGAACCCATCAGGCCAGGCAGCATCTATGGAAAAGAGTAAACAGTCCATGTTTTGAGCCGAGACCCTTCATCAGGACTGGAAAAAAAATTGCGAAGTCAGAGCAAAAAGGTGGGTGGGGGGGAGGAAGAAGTACAAGGCGGTAAGTGATAGGTAAAACCTGGAAAGGGGGAAGAGTTGCTTGGAACATAGGAGATTGAAAGAAGATTTGACAGAGGTATACCAAATTATGAAGGGTATAGATAGGGTAAATGCAAGCAGGCTTTTTCCACTGAAGCTGGGTGAGACTACAACTAGAGGGCATGGGTTAAGGGTGAAAGGTGAAAAGTTTAAGTTGAGCATGAGGGGAAACTTCTTCACTCAGAGGATCATGAGAGTGTGGAACAAGCTGCCTGCGCAAGTGGTGCATGCGAGCTTGAAGTTTGGATAGGTACATTGACGGTAGGGATATGGAGGGCTATGGTCCCGGTGCAAGTTGATGGGAGTAGGCAGGTTAAATCATTCGGCATGGACTAGATGAACCAAAGAGCCTGATTCTGTGCTGTGCTTTCCTATGACTCTATGCACCGATTTCAATACATCACAGATAATTATCTTACAACACCTCAACAAAAGCAAAGCTGAATATCTGTCCGTGTGTCTCAGCACGTGTTTGCTAGATGCTACCAGTTTACTTTGGTACTCTGCACTCCATGAGGAATTTTCACTCTCTTACCCTATAAACATATAACAATTACAGCACACAAACAGGCCATCTCAGCCCTTCTAGTCCATGCCGAACTCTTACTCTCACCTAGTCCTACTGACCTGCACTCAGCCCATAACCCTCCATTCCTTTCCTGTCCATATAGCTATCCAATTTAACTTTAAATGACAACATCAAACCTGCCTCAACCATTTCTGCTGGAAGCTCGTTCCACACAACTACCACTCTCTGAGTAAAGAAGTCCCCCCTCATGTTACCCCTAAACTTTTGCCCTTTAACTCTCAACTCATGTCCTCTTGTTTGAATCTCCCCTACTCTCAATGGAAAAAGCCTATCCACGTCAACTCTATCTATCCCTCTCATAATTTTAAATCCCCCTCAACCTTCTACGCTCCAAAGAATAAAGACCCAACTTGCTCAACCTTTCTCTGTAACTTAGGAGATGAAACCCAGGTAACATTCTAGTAAATCTTCTCTGTACTCTCTCTATTTTGTTGACATCTTTCCTATAATTCGGTGACCAGAACTGTACACAATACTCCAAATTTGGCCTTACCAATGCCTTGTACAATTTCAACATTACATCCGAACTCCTATACTCAATGCTCTGATTTACAAAGGCTAGCATACCAAAAGCTTTCTTCACCACCCTATCCACATGAGATTCCACCTTCAGGGAACTATGCACCATTATTCCTAGATCCCTCTGTTCTACTGCATTCTTCAATGCCCTACCATTTACCATGTATGTCCTATTTTGATTAGTCCTATCAAAATGTAGCACCTCACACTTATCAGCATTAAACTCCATCTGTCATCTTTCAGTCCACTCTTCTAACTGGCCGAAATCTCTCTGCAAGCTTTGAAAACCTACTTCATTATCCACAACTCCACCTATCTTAGTATCATCTGCATACTTACTAATCCAATTTACCACCCCATCATCCAGATCATTAATATATATGACAAACAACATTGGACTCAGTACAGATCCCTGAGGCACTCCACTAGTCACCAGCCTCCAATCTGACAAACAGTTATCCACCACTACTCCCTGGCGTCTCCCATCCAGTCACTGTTGAATCCATTTTACTACTTCAATATTAATATCTAACGATTGAACCTTCCTAACTAACCTTCTGTGTGGAACCCTGTCAAAAGCCTTACTGAAGTCCATATAGACAACATCCACCGCTTTACCCTCGTCAACTTTCCTAGTAACCTCTTCAAAAAATTCAATAAGATTTGTCAAACATGACTTTCCACACACAAATCCATGTTGACTGTTCCTAATCAGATCCTGTCTATCCAGATAATTATATATACCATCTCTAAGAATACTTCCCATCAATTTACCCACCATTGACGTCAAACTCACGCCGATATTTGCTAAGTTTACTCTTAGAACCCTTTTTAAACAATGGAACCATATGAGTGATACGCCAATCCTCCGGCACCATCCCCGTTTCTAATGACATTTGAAATATTTCTGTCAGAGCCCCTGCTATTTCCACACTAACTTCCCTCAAGGTCCTAGGGAATATCCTGTCAGGACCCAGAGACTTATCCACTTTTATATTCCTAAAAAGCAACAGTACTTCCTCTTCTTTAATCATCATAGTTTTGAGATCTGCCCTACTTGTTTCCTTTACCTTATACAATTTGATATCCTTCTCCTTGGTGAATACCGAAGAAAAGAAATTGTTCAAAATCTCCCCCATCTCTTTTGGCTCCGCACATAGCCATCCGCTCTGATTCTCTAAGGGACCAATTTTATCCCTCACTATCCTTTTGCTATCAATATAACTGTAGAAACCCTTTGGATTTATTTTCACCTTACTTGCCAAAGCAACCTCATATCTTCTAGCTTTTCTAGTTTCTTTCTTAAGATACTTTTTACATTCTTTATATTCCTCAAGCACCTCATTTACTCCAAGCCACCTATATTTATTGTAGATCTCTGTCTTTTTCTGAACCAAGTTTCTAATATCCCTCGAAAACCATGGCTCTCTCAAACTTTTAACCTCTCCTTTCAACCTAACAGGAACATAAAGATTCTGTACCCTCAAAATTTCACCTTTAAATGACTTCCATTTCTCTATTACACCCATCTCATAAAACAAACTGTCCCAATCTACTCCTTCTAAATCCTTTCGCATCTCCTCAAAGTTAGCCTTTCTCCAATCAAAAATCTCAACCCTGGGTCCAGTCCTATCCTTCTCCATAATTATATTGAAACTAATGGCATTGTGATCACTGGACCTGAGGTACTCTCCAACATGTCACCTGCTTCATAGAGGGAATCTGCAGATGTTGGTAATCCAGAGCAACACAAAATACTGGAGGAACTCAGCAGCATCTACAGAGAAGAATAAGGAGTCCACGCTTTGTGTCAACACCCTTCATCAGGACTGAAAATGATGGGAGAAGAAGCCAGAATAAGAAGGTGGGGGGGAGGGAAGGAGCACAAGCTGGCAGATGACAGGTGAGACCAAGTGAGGAGGAAGGTAGGTGGGTAGGGAAGTGGGGAATAAAGAAGCTGGGGTGTAATATGAGGAAAAAGGTAAAGGGCTGAGATGAAGAAGAAAAAATCTGAAAGGAGAGAGTGGACCAGGGGAGAAAGGGAACGAAGAGGGGCACCGGAGGGTGGTTGAATCACAAACGCAAATCCAGGACTGGAGAAAAGAGATAAGAAATCAGAGTAAGAAGTTGGGGGCGAGGAGAGGAAGAAGTACGAGGTGGTAGGTGATGGGTGAAACTAGGAGAGGGGGAGAGGCGAAGTACAGAGCTGGGAAGTCAGTTGGTCAAAAAGATAAAAGGCTGGAGAAGGGGGAATCTGACAGGATAGGACCAGAGGGAGGTGATAGTCAGGTGAGAAAAGGTAAGAGGGGAACCAGAGTGAGGAGTGGACAATGAGAGAAGGGGAAGGGGGAGAATTTACCAGAAGTTGGAGAAAGTGATGCTCATCACGTTGGAGACTACCCAGAAGGAACATGAGGTTTTGTTTCTCCAGCCCGAGTGTGGTCCCATCATGTCAGCAGAGGAAGCCATGGACAGGCATATCGGAGTGGGAATTAAAACGGCTGGCCACTGGGAAATTCCGGATGGAGTGAAGGTGCTCGAGAAAGCGGCTCCCAAGGATTCATAGTGTGTGCCCACATTGCTTTAGGCTGTCTTTTATTTCTTTTCAAAAACTAAAACTGTGTTTCATATGGGGGCGGGAAGCTTGTAGGGTCTGAGAGAACTGCTTGAGGACCATTTCCTGTGAGGTTATAAGATCTGTGTGCAGTGTAAACTATTGTAAAAGTTAAACCTTCATGTTTCATTTGTGAAAGCTGATGACAAACATGGTCAAATTATTGCATAAAAATAAAATATTCCCTGCCACAAAACAACATCATACACTCCAGAAGACTGCACAGGGTTGATTAATGTGTAGCAGGCGGTAACAGCTGATGATAACCAGGAACAATTTGTTTTTGAAAAAGACATCACAAGAGGCAGTTTACAGAATCAGCCAAAATTTCTAAATATAAGCAGGCTATTCTAAAAATAAAAGAGTACCCATCTAACTGGGGAGTTAGTGGTGGTCTGCTTTTAAGATCTTAGCACACCATTGAAGAAAAATCACTTTGAAAGATTTTTAAGCTGGCAAATTTGAACTTTGAACTTTGAACACGATAGCAGTACAGGTCATTTTGCCCATGGTTTTGAACTTTCTAACCTACTCTAAGATCAATCTCATCTATCCTAATAGCCCGCCATTTTCCTATCATCCATGTGCCTATCTATTAGTTTCTTCAATGTTCCTAATGTATAAACCTCTACCACTGCCCCTGGCAGGATGTTCCACACACCCATCAGTCTCTGTGTAAATAACCTACATCCTTCCCTATACTTTCCTCCAATCACCTTGTATTAGCCACTTCTGCCCTGCGACAAGGTCTGTCTGTCCACTCGGTCTATGCCTCTTATCATCTTATACACCTCCTATCAAGTCACCTCACATCCTCCTTCATTCCAAAGAGAAAAGAGCTCGATCGCTCAACCTTTCCTCACAAGGCATCCTCTCTAATCTAGGCACCATCCAAGATTAATCACCTGAATTGCAAAACTCATTTATCTAGCAATGCTTTGGACCCAAGGCAATAACATGACTGCACTTGGAATATTGTGCCCAGTTCTCATCACCTCTTTATAGGAAGGATGTGGAAGCTTTGGAGAGGGTGCAGAGGAGATTTACCAGGATGCTGCCTGGATTAGAGGGCACGTCTAATGAAGATAGGTTGAGTGAGACCACGCTTGTAATATTGCATTTGTTTCTGGTCACCTAATTATAGGAAGGATGTGGAAGCTTTAGAGAGGCTTCAGAAGTGCTGCTTGGATTAGAGAGCATGTCTTATGTGCTTGAGTAAACTAGAGCTTTTCTCTTCGGACGGAAGGAAGATGAGAGGTGACTTGATAGAGGTGTACAAGAGGCCCAGACCGAGTGGACAACTGGAGACTTTTTCCCCAGGGTGCAAAATTGGCATAATTTTAAGGTCTTGTGTGTGTGTGGGGGGGGGGGGGGGGGTGGATTTCGGAGTTTCATTTCTTTACAATGAGAGTGGTGGGTTCATGGAATGCCCTGCCAGGGGTGGTAGTAGAAGCAGATGAATGAGGGATGTTTAAGAAACTCTTGGATAGGCACATAGATGATAGAAAAATGAAGGGCTATCTTGGAGGGATGGGTTAGATTGATCTTAGGACAGGTTAAAAGGTCGGCACGACGTCGTGGACTGAGGGGCTTGTGCTGTAATATTCTAGATGGGGTGTATGGGGTGTTCAGAGAGGGGCATCACCTCTGGGCGAAGGGTTTCTTGTGTCCATTCTGGGGACAGCTCACTCACCGTTGCTTCCCACTGGACTTTCAGCTGTCACCTGTGGCTCCAAGCAGCTGTCTGCATGCAACAGCGGCCGAACCCCAGTACGCTGCTGCGACAGGTGGGCTAAACCGAGTGAGGGTAGCCAGCAGACCTCGTACCCCAGGTGAGATAGGGGCATGCCCGCCTGAGCGAGCAAAGTCAGCTCTGGCGGACCGGGCGGACCTACAATGGGATTCAACGGCCAGGGAGGCAGTTTTGCCACACTTCGTGGAGAGCAAAGGGCATGACAAGGCACAGAAGATGTCATGGTCATCCACTGCAGCCAAGGAAGACCCCAGTTTGTGATGCTTGTTCACACCTGACCCGGTCTTCTGAGGGCGAGAGATTGGAATTGCCCCAGTGCAACGGCTTTTCCACTTAAAAAATCTTTCTCACAGGTCTCCAGTCATCCTCGAACACAGTGGACAACCGCCATACCGTACAATGTTCTGTTCTCCTTCTGCACTGATTGGCAACGGTGACTTAAATATTTGCATGAGCGGCTGTTCTATTTCTTGTTATAAAGATCCACTTGAATTGCAAATTCATTTCAGATTCAAGGCCACGATGACTTACACAGAAAGTGGCAAGATCACCTCAGTGTATCCAAGGCACCTCTTGAGCTGCACTACAAATTTAAATTCTATATTTAATCACCTTCGTATTACAAGGAAAGCAAACAACATGAAGGACAAGACCGTTTCTGTAATTGGTCCCTGAGCACTCTGATAGAAGTTGCATGTATTATAGAATGCATCTGCTACGAGGTGATGTGGTGGTGGGGGTGGTGCTGATTAATGAAGTCGTCACTGTACCTGCTCACTCCCTCCGCCTGGGCTCGGCAGCTCCTCGTCAGCTTTAATCCGCGAGCGCTTGTTTTGCATGGGGTCACCAGTGCTGCTCACCGCCGACTCGCTGGTTGGCTTGCTCTAGAAAGACGTGAGAAACTTCAGACGTGATTGAACACAATCCAATCATGTGCACAAGAGGTTCTGCAGAGGCTGGAAATCCGGAGCCACACACACACAAAGTGCTGGAGTAACCCAGCAGGTCAGGAAGCATCTATGGAGAAGAACAATGTAGCCTGAGGTACCGAAGAATGGTATGGCACGGGTAGTGACGTGGGTAGCACAGCACCGTACAGGACCAGTGATCCAGGTTCAATTCTCGACACTGCCTGTGAGAAGTTTGTACATTCTCCCTGTGACTGTGTGGGTTTCCTCCACGTGCTCTGATTTCCTCCCACATTCCAAAGTAGGTTAATTGGTCATTGTGAATTCTCTCGTGAGTAGGTCAAGATTAAATCGAGGATTGTTGGGTGGTGTGGCTCAAAGGGCTGGAAGGGTCTATTCCACACCGTATCTCAATAAATAAATAAAACCTGTTTCTGGTCCAATGAGAAACCATCGGCCCACAGAGATCCATATGTTCCCGTTTATGGTCTCTGCTCCTGTTCCTTGAATTGAAAATGTCTCTGGCCTATTTCTGTCATGATTAGCCAACAATGAAATGTAGTGAATATTCAGGAGGCCAGGACGCGGGGAGGAGGGAGAAATTATCATTCATGCTATCAGGTTGGAGGTGACCCAGGCAAACGAGGCTTCCATCCTCCCTTCTGCTTCTTTCTCAGCCCTTCTCTTCTCCTCACCTGCCCATTACCTCCCTCTGGTTCCCCTCCTTCCCTTTTTCCTATTGTTCCCTCTCCCTCTCCTCTCCTACCAGATTCCCTCTTCACCCCTTTATCTCTTCCGCCTTTCCCTTCACAGCTCCTCCGTTCATCCCTCCTCTCCCACCCACCTTCTCCCTCACCTGGTTTTATCTATCACCTACCAACTTCTACTCCTTCCTCTCCTCCTCCCACCCCCCACAACTCTCTTATTCTGGCTCCTTTCCCCTTCATTTTCAGACCTCGGCTCAAAACATCGACTGCTTATCCCTCTCCATAGATGCGGCCTGATCTGCTGTATACAACTCAAGTTGTATTTCAATAACCATAGTACACTGAACAGCACTATCACTTCAAAGCAGTATGGTGATGAAGAGGCATAGAGCAAGATGATGGATCAGACGTTGAGTGGTGTTACAACTCAATGTCAGCAAGACAAAGGAACTGATTGTGGACTTCATGAAAGGGAAGTTGAAGGGACACACACCAGTCCTCATGGAGGAGCCAGTGGTGGAAAGGGTGAGCACCTTTAAGTTTCTTCGACATCTTGGAGGATTGGTCTTAAACCTAACACATTGAAGGAGTCATGAAGGCACTCCAGAGGCTCTACTTCATTAGGAATTGGAGGAGAATTGGTATGTTGCCAAAGACTTTGACAAATTTCTATATGGGACATGTCCTCATCAGGGAGGAGGTACAGGATCCTGCAGATTTACGCTCAACAAGTCAGGAACAACTTTTTCCCTCCGTCGTCAGGTTTCTGAATGGTCCATGAACCCATGAACACTACCTCATTATTCCTTCTTTTGATACTATTTATTCATTTTATAATTTATACTAACTTCTATGGCTTTGTACTATACTGTACAAATTTCATGTCGTCTGGGAGTAACGCACAAGGTGCTGGAGGAACTCAGCAAGTCAGGCAGTGTCCATGGAGAGGATGAAGGGACTTGGCCTGAAACCTCCACTGTTTATTCCCCTCCATGGATGCTGCCTGACCTGCTGAGTTCCTCCATCATTATGTGTGTGTTGCTCTGGATTTCCAGGATCTGCAGAATTGCTTGCATATAAGACAGTGATAAAAATAACCTGATTCTAATTCCTTGCAAAACAATTCTCAAACAACATAAATAATAAAGTAAACATTATGCAAACTTTGGTTCCTATTTCTGTGCATTAATGTGGTTTAACATAATCCTTTGAATTGGCCATGTTTCTGAATTATCTGTTACGGTAAGAGCGAAGGGGGTGGCAAAACATGGAAAATGTCCACTGCAACCAAGGAAGTCCCCAGTTGTGATGGCTACTTGTACCACTGGACCTAAACTTCTAAGCTCGAGAGAGTGAAACTGCCCCAGTACTTTAAAAACTCTCCTGCATAGGTTTCTTCGTGCCCCGTCATCATCGGATACAACAGACAACCAATTACTCCCCACAAGGGATTCCAGCACAGTTCCATTAGCACCGTCCCTGTTTTCTCTTACCTGAGCAGGTTCAGATGGACCGGAGGAGATCTGTCCGGGGGCCAGCACGGTGGGCAGGCCTGGCACGTGGCGTTGCGGAGTGAACGTCGGAGCAGGGTGGATGAGAGGAGGACTGTGGCCAAAGGCGGAACCCAGACTTTGCTGGCGGCTCATTATCTGGTGATGCATTTGCTGAATGGCTACTGGAGTGGCAGGGTAGGGAAAGCTGAGGGCAGGACTAGGTAAAAGCAAGGTACAGAAGAGGGTTACCGGGAGATAATCAAAGAAAAATTCCCCTTTGCATGTTCAAATACCGCTGGTTCTCTCAAAGTATATTTAAAACAATTAACATATAGCTCAATTTAATTTAAATATCAAAATAAAGATTAGCTTTACTTGTCACATGTACATCAAACACTGAATATTACAGCACAGTACAGGCCATTCAGCCCACAATGTTGTGCTGACCTTACAACCTACTCCACAATCAATCTATTCCTTCCCTCCTACGTTGTTGTTGTTCCGTTCCGCGCTTTGTGGAGCATCGAGCGGCCGTTTCTTGCCATTTCTTTAGCATTTGTCTAGCTTTTTATGACGCCTAGTTACTAGCTCGATGCTCAACCCAACAGGGATGGAAAGCATGCTAGGAGCCGACCGGATTTGAACCTGGGATCATTTGTCTCGAAGTCCGATGCGGATGACACTACACCACAGTCCAGCGCTTCCTCCTACATATCCCTCCATTCTTCTATTATCCATGTGTCTATTATACAAAAGTTTCTTATATAAAAGTGACAGGGCATTCCAAGAACCCATAAAACCATAAAATATAGGAGCAGAATTAGGTCATTTGGCCCAGCGAGTCTGCTACACCATTTCATCATGGCTGATCCATTTTTCTGCTCAGCCCTAAACTCCCGCCTTCTCCCCATATCCCTTCATGCCCTGACCAACCTCTGCCTTAAATATATCCAAAGACTTAGCCTGCGCAGACATGTGTGGCAATGAATTCCACAGATTCACCACTCAGTGGCTAAAGAAATTCCTCCTCATCTCTGTTCCAAAAGGATGCGACTCTATTCTGAGGCTGTGTTCTCTGGTCATTATCTCTCCCACCTTAGGAAACATCCTTTCCACATCCACCCTGTTGAGGCCTTTCAACTTTCAATAGGTTTCAATGAGGTCACCCCTCATTCTTCTGAATTCCAGTGAATATAGGCCCAGCGCCATTAAAACGCTCCTTCTATGACAAGTTCTTCAATCCCGGAATCACTTCCATAAACCTCTTTGAACCCTCTCCAATGTCAGCACATCTTTTCTTAGGTAAGGCGCCCAGAACTGCTCACAGTACTCCAAGTGAGACATTAACATCACATCCTTGCTTTTATATTTTAGTCCTCTTGAAATGAATGCTAACGTGCACCATCCTCCGTGTAAAAAACTGACATTCCCCACTATATCTTCTGTAAGGAGTTTGTATGTTCTCCCCATGACCGTGTGGCTTTCTCTGGTTTCCTCCCAAAGACACCTGGGTCAGGATTGGTAATTTGTGGTTCCGGAGGCGTGGTGACACTTGTGGGCTGTCCCCAGCACATCTTCAGACAGCATTGGTCGGTGACGCAAAGGACACATTTCACCGTATGTTTCGATGTACATTTAATAAGTAATGCTAATCGTTACCATGCAAACATGTGCTCAGGGTGACCACCGTGAAGAGAGCTCAGGTGTCCCACAAAACTCTTGCTTAGTCGATTCACCATTGCTGAGAAAACTGAACGTTATCTAATAAGAACCTTGAAAATCCCAGATGCAATAAACGTCATTAAAAATATTACTGACTGGAAGCGAGAACTGTTAAACGTTCCCTTACTATTTTTGTTCCCCCATTAATCTTTTACTCCAGAGAAACAGATTTACCGATTAGGCAGATTGTCTAGTTTAGTACTGACTGCAGGCTGCAGTGCTGTAGATGTCTGGTGGACATCTGCAAACTGCCTTTTCCAAAAGCTCCCTTCCAGAAGGTGCTATAGGGCTCTTAAAACAAAACCTTCACATCATCTTAAATGCTTCTTTCCTCTAGTAGTTAATCTGATCAACCATTCTAGTTTCCTTTCCCTTCCACACCTCCCTCAATCTATTACCCAGTCACTCACTGCACTGTAAACAGTTTAATCCAATTTTTATAATGTTGTTTACATTATAAATACATGCTGGTATTTATGTATTTACGCACATTTTATTCCAGATCTGTATTTGTAACTTTATTTATTTATTGGGATACAGTGCAGAATAGGATACAGTTCGATCACTCATACCAACAATGAGAGAAAGACAACTCAGATTCCTGGGACACATCATGCGGAAAGCTGAACTAGAAAAACTCATACTCTCTGGAAAGACTGAGGGGAGTAAACCTAGAGGAAGACCTCGGCTTATGTACATCAAAAGCGTAGCCAGGTGGCTACACATCGAGGAAACGGAAGTCATCCAAAAAACGAAGGATAGATCAATATGGAAAACCATGGTCACCAAAGTCCACATCGGATATGGTACCTAGACAGACAGACAGACAGACAGTGCAGAACAGGCCCTCCCAGCCCTTCGAGCTGCACCACCCAGCAATCCCCCGATTTAATCCCAGCCTAATCATGGGTCGATTTACAGTGACCAGTTAACTATTAACCGGTATGTCTTTGGACTGTGGGAGGAAACCAGAGCACCCAGAGGAAACCCATGCAGTCATGGGGAGAAGGTACAAACTCCTTGCAGGAATTAAACCCAGGTTGCTGGTACTGTAAAGCATTGTGCTAGCTACTACACTATGTCACTCTGTATAATTGCTGAATATTTTTCATTGTATGTAATGCCAACACACCACAGCAATTTCAACCACATTTATATTGCTCTTTACATTTTACATGAAGGTACGTATGTATTTATGAACATTTTATTCCATGAAAAAGGATCTAGTGCTTTCCTGGCATATATGACAAATTAACTCATCTCGGGCTTCCAGCTGGGTACAAGTATTGATTATAACTGACATTTCAATGACAAACTCCATCTAGTCCGGTGGTACTTAGCAAATAACACTAGATGAAAAGAATTTTAACAAAGACGAAAGTCCCATTCTAAACAAGAACTGGAATTTGATTGTAAACAAGCCGGGGGGAGCGGAAACCTGATTGGATGAGGACTGACCAATCAGAAGGGATGGACGATGGGGATATAAAATTTCTATGGGTTCCAGCACATGTAGGGGTGAAGGGGAATGAGAGGGTGGATGAGTTGGCATAGAGGGCGTTAAAGAAAGAAAATATAGAAATGCACATTAGTATCAGTAAAGCAGAGGTTAAGTGTGTAATCTGGGAAAAAATCAACCAAATGTGGCAAGAAAGATGGGACAGGGAGGGGAAAGGGAGGCATTTACATCAAAACAAAAAAGTGTTGCAGGTACTAGGGTAGGTGATGGATACAGAAGAGAGGAGACCGTGTGGACTAGGTTAAGGCTGGGACACTGTGCATTAAACAAAACATTGAAAATGATAGAGAAACACCAGACAGGATTGTGTGAGGAATGTCAGGAAGAGGAGTCAGTAGAACATGTAGTTCTGAGTTGCAGGAAGTATGGGATACAGAGACAGACGATGAGAATTAATCTAAGGGAATTGGGGGTGCAGGAATTCACATTAAAAGGGTTGCTGGGCATGGGTGAAAGAGCACAGGTCAGGGCATTTTTAGCTTTCTTAAGGGGTACAGGGGTTTTTTATAGGATATGATGAATAAGCAGGAATAGGGTACTAGGATAGCCAAAATGGAGGGATAAAATGTAGGGTATATATGTGTGTATGATTGTGTGAAGGAATTTGGAATGTAATTCTATTGCACATTGTGGAGCAGAAGGTGGTGGTAATGCAGCATTAAGCTGGGTGCCAACTGCCGTAAAACAAGAAGAAGAAGAAGAGGAAGAAGAAGAAGAAGGAGAAGAAGATGATGATGCCCAGGCATCATCCCTGATGAAGATGGCACAGTTTGTCATCGGCACGTAGGTTATAATCGATACCCGTACCCAGCTGGAAGCCTGAGAAGTTTATTTTATTCCATATCTGTACATCTAACTTTATTTTTATTGACACTTTATTCTGTATAATTATTGAATGTTTTTGTTGCACGTTACGCCAAACACATCACATCAATTTGCAAACACACGTAAATGTATATGGTGAATAAAGTTGATCCTTGATCCTTTGACAAGATTTATTGGGCTCCACGGTGGCCCAATTACAGCTCCTGGCTTCGGAGTTTGGACTACAAACCCAGCATCCTCTGTAAGGAGTCTCCGTACATCCTCCCTGTCGAATGCATGGATTTTCTCCAATTTCCTCCATAGTCCAAAGATGTACCGGTTTAGGTTAATTGTTCACTGTAAATTGTCCCACGGTTAGCTTAGGGTTAAATTGGGGTTGTTGGGGGTTGCTGGGCAGTGTGGTTCAAAGGGTAGGAAGGGCCTATTCCATAATGTATCTCTGAATGAACTCACTATGCCCTCTACTCTCAGGTGAATGCATAGAATTCCACGGAACATTCTGAGCAAGAATAAGAAGAATAACCCACAGTTCAACAAGAATAAGGCACAATGTTTGTCACAAATAATTTATTCCTGTAATAATGTGACCAGAACTGAACACAACACTTGGAGTATTTCTATGGAATTTCACAGTATGTGGGCACGTGGCCAGGTGGTTAAGGCATTGGACTAGCGACCTGAAGGTCGTGAGTTCAAGCCCCAGCCGAGGCAACGGTTGTGTCCTTGAGCAAGGCAATTAATCACACATTGCTCTGCGACGACACTGGTGCCAAGCCATATGGGTCCTAATGCCCTTCCCTTGGACAACATTGGTGACGTGGAGAGGGGAGACTTGCAGCATGGGCAACTGCTGGTCTTCCATACAACCTTGCCCAGGCCTGTGCCCTGGACTTTCCAGGCGCAGATCCATGGTCTCGCAAAACTAATGGATGCCTTTGAATTGGCCTTCATTAGTCAGGGGATTGAGTACAAGAGCCACAAGGTAATGTTGATGATGATGATGATGACGACATTGACTCAGGCCTGAGAGGCTAGTGCCAGGCACTTTCATGCTTTACAAGGCGCAGTTTGAAAGCTGTGTGGGGCACCACTCCTCACACAGACATTTCGGAGTTTTATTTTACGAGGCCGAGTTGCAAGCTCGACATCAACCCGGCGTGGATGGAGAGCACGCACGAGGGCTGTCTGTCACTGGATCGAACTCAGGAACCTCCATTCTCGAGCCCGGCGCTGATCTCACTGCGCCACCAGCTGACCATGTTAATGTTACAGTTCTGTAAAACCCTGGTTAGATCACACTTGGACCACACTGTGTTCAGTTCTGGTCACCTCTCTATAGGAAGGATGTGGAAGCTTAAGAAAGGGTGCAGAGGAGATTTAGCAGGATGATGTTTGGACGACGGCACACCTTCTGAGCGAGCCATGGTTTTTCCCTTTGGGGCAAAGGAGGATGAGAGGTGAATTGATAGAGGTGTACAAGATGATAAGATAATTAAGGGATAGATCAATAGACAGCTAGTACCCTTTTCCTAGGGCATAAATGGCTAAGATGAGTGGGCATAATTTTAAGGTGATTGGAGGAAAGTATGAGGGGGGGGGGAATACCTCTGGTATCCCCCCCCCTCATACTTTCCTCCAATCACCTTAAAATTATGCCCACTCATCTTTTACACAGTTTTTTTACACAGAGAATGGTGGGTTTGTGGAATGTACTGCCAAAGTGATGGTAAAGGCAGATTCATTAGAACAGGAGTTCATGGAACCATTAAGCCATTGAGTCAACTATGAAAACGTGCAACACGAAGTACTGGAAGAACTTAGTATATCAGACAGCATCTATGGAGAGGAATAAGCAGCTGATGTTTTGGGTTGAGACCCTTCATCAGGACTGGAAAGAAAGGGGGAAGAAAGAATAAGAAGATGTGGGGAGGGATGGAGTTCATGCTGGCAGGTGATAGGTGAGGGGGATGGTGGTCAGTGGTAAAGGGATGAAATAGATAGGAAGAAGAGGTAAAGAGCTGAAGAAGATGTGGAGAACAATGGACCATGGAAGAAAGGGAAAGAGGAAGGTAACCAAAGAGTGGTGATGGGTAGGTGAGGAGAAGGGGTGAGAGTGAAACTATAAGGGGAATTGAAAAAGTCAGAAGTTACTGTAAGTTAAAGAAATTGATGTTCATGTCATCATATTGGAAGCTACCCAGATGGAATATGAGGTGTTGCTCCTCCAACCTGAGGGTGGCCTCACTGAGGCAGTAGAGGAGGCCATGGACTGACATATCAGAATGGGAATGAGCAGTCAAATGAAGTGGTTTTAATTTATCATAACACAATGAGAATGGACTTCAGTAGGGTGACCACAACACTTCACAGTACAGGTGACACAGGTTCAATTCCCACCGCTGCCTGTAGGAATTTGCACGTGCTCCCTGACACCACCTGGATTTCCTCTGGATACTCTGGTTTCCTCCTACAGTTCAAAGACATACCGGTTGCTAGGTTAGTTGGTCATTGTAAATTGATCAGGCTAGGGTTAGGCTAGGGTTAAATTGGAGGATGGCTGGGGCAGTGTGGCTTGAAGGGCCAGAAGGCCTGTTCCATGCTTTATCTCAATAAATAAATAATAAATAATAAAAATAGTAATTTTTAACCAATTTCTGTGATGGAATAGCAGCAAGGTATGGAAGATATCAGGGATTCAGCTCAGGGCTAACAGCCCTGACTGGTAAAGCAAAACTGTTACAGAAACAACAATGAAGAACTCTTCTACATCTGAGTACGGCGGTATTCCTGAGTCTCCACCTGGGACTCGCATAACTGACAGTAGTTAAAACCAAGAGGAAGCTACTGACACGATGAAGGAAGCCCTGAACACCCCCAGAGATGGAGGACCTTCAGTGCTGCCCTAAACATCAGTGGTGTAACTGGCAGTAAGTAAGTAACTAACTTTACTTTGACTTGACTGATTGTATTTAACAGTGGGAACAGAGGGCTTGTTGAAATATATTGTCCTGATCAACCGTTCCAAGGACAGAGTTGACTCTGACCGCCATTTTGGAAGACAGCTCATAAGCTGCTTACAAAACTTTGAACAAAATTCAGCTGCTCCAATTTTACCCACGTGGGTACATATGGATTGCAGGAATCAGATCTCAATTAAAAACTGAAATTTCATTATGAGGTCATAGAAATTAACAATCAAAAGAGCAACAAATTAAACATTCTTTCCATTAAAATGTATTGCCAAGGTTACACAACATTAACTGCCAGCTAATTAGGATATTTTTCAAATTCCATTCTGCCAAAAATTAGCAACTGCAGGGCAAAAGGCTGTTGATTTAATGTCAGTGAGGTAGATTATTACATATACACTCAGTGGCCACTTTATTAAGTATGCCTGTACAGATGCTTGTTAAAGCAAATATCTAGTCAGCCAATCATGTGGCAACAACTCAACACACAAAAGCATGCAGACATGGTCAAGATGTTCAGTTGTTCAGACCAAACATCAAAATGAGGAAGAAATGTGATCAAAGTGACTTTGACCATGGAATGATTGTTGGTGCCAGATGGGTGGTTTGAGTATCTCAGAAACTGCTGATCTCCTGGGATTTCCATGCACAAGAGTCTCTAGAGCAGGGGTTCGCAATCTTTTTTATGCCGTGGACCAATATCATTAAGCAAGGGGTCTGTTCCAGGATGGGAACCATTGACAGTTTACAGTGAATGATGCAAAAAAAAAAGCAGTGAGTAGTAGCCCTGTGGGCGAAAATAGGAGAGTTCAGAGGAGAATGGCTGGGCTGATTCATGCTGAGAGGAAGGCAATAGTAACTCAAATAATCACACATTACAACAGTGGTGGCAGAACAGCATTTCTGAACACACAACACATCAAACCTTGAAGTGGATGGGCTACAGCAGCAGAAGATCACAAACGTACAGTCTCAGTGGTGACTTTATTAAGTACAGGAAGTACCTAATAATGTGGCCACTGAGTATTTCATTTTCCACTTAATGTGGTACATTTCAGTGCTGGTGTGAACTAAGTCGTTCCATATGTCTCTAGATCTTATTACAAAGAGAGAAAAAAAATCAATCATTTTAATCTGTTGCGAGCTTCGTGTTGTCATATCACTCATTCACTTGTGAAAACAGAAAGCTCAGGCCATGCAGAGTGTCAGCGACAGAATTTCCATCAGACTTGTTTAGTTAACGCATTGATGGATTAACCTCTTTACTGTGAAACTGCCTAAATTGGTGATCAATGGGTCTCAATGATAGACTATTCTCCTGGGAAGGTCTTTCTCCCCCTCCTTGAATTAAATGTCATTAAATGTCTATTAAAGCACATTACACATGCTAATACCTGTCATCACTTCATTAGTCGGCAGCGATCTCAGACCCATTGTTAGACAATGCTGCAGTCTACATAATGCTTATATTGGTTGTCAAAACCAGTTAGCACTACATAATGTCACAACTCTATTCCACCCTGCTGTCTATTCATTTACCAAACTCTACTCATTCCGAAGATAAAGATTAGCTTTATTTGTCATATGTATATCGAAACATCAAGAATGCATCGTTGGTGTCGGCATTTGCGATGTGCTGGAGTGGGGGTGTCTGTTCATAAGTGTCGCCACACTTCCAGCACCAACTTAGCATGGCCACTACAGCTAACGGTACACATTTAGACCATGGGAGGGAGCCGGCGCACCCTGAGAAAACCCACGCGGTCACAGGGAGAAGGTATAAATTCCTCACTTCTCTTAAATATTGCAATCAATCCCACATCCACCACTTCCACTGGCAGCTCGTTCCACACTCGCACCGCCAGCTGAATGAAGAAACCCCCCCCCCCCAGGTTCTCCTTAAGTCAATGATATCCCTCATAATTTTGTATACTTCACTCACATCTCCCCCTGTTCTCCTACACTCCAGAAAATACAGTCCTAACCTATTCAACCTTTCCCCATAACTCAGGTCGTCAAGTTCTGGCAATATCTATCAGGCACGTTACCCTCAAGGGTAAAGTTTACAGGGGTCTTGGCCCGAAATGTTGACTGTTCACTCTTTTCCATAGATGCTGCCTGGCCTGCTGAGTTCCTCCAGAATTTGTGTGTGATCCTCGTAAATTTTCTCTGCACTCTTTCTTTCTTATTTATATCTTTCCTGTAGGTTGGTGACCAAACTGCACACAATACTCCAAATTAGACCTCACTAGTATTATAGAATTTCAACATAACATCCCAAACCATGCACTCAATACTTTGATTTATTAAGTCCAATTATGACCCCATCTCCCTGTGCCACCACTTTTGAGGGTTTATGGTTGTGTATTCCTGGATCCCTCAGTTCACTCACACTCCGTTATCATTCAATGTGCAACGTGTGGCATAATTAGAAAGCTTGGAGAGCTTGAGCACGACCATATCACAACAAACAAAAGGTCTGCATTTGTCCTCTCTGCCTTGCGATCAGCCCGCAGTAATGGTGAGATAAGATCGATAAGCCACAAAACCTCCAGAAGGTGGTGCCCTTGCTCTTGCGCATTTCAACATTTGTACGAGCAACACTCCTGCCCAAATGTTGAGGAAATTTTGTTTACATTAATGATGTGGTAAATGTAACACAGGTAAAAACCTACCACTGTATTAGAACTTGGAGGACACATCGACAGCAGAGCTAACTTCAAGCATGGAGGCTATGACCAAATCCAGCCATCAGGAACATCTTCAACAGGTAGGGCCTGAAGAAAGGCAGCATCCTCACCATTCGGGACTACCCTCTTCTTGAAGGAAGTACCACACTGGTAGTAACAAGAGTGTGAAGACCTGCACTCAATGATTTAGGAACATCTTGTCCTCCACCATTAGATTTCTGAACAATGCATGAACCCACGAACACTTCCTTGTTATTCCTCTCTTTTTTTTTGCACTTTTTATTTATTTTGTAAATTATAGTAATTTTTATGTATTGCTGCCGCAAAACAACCTATTTCATGATGCATGTAAGTGAATGTAAACCTGATTCTGTTTCTGAAAGTCAATGGTTACTGCATTCGATCTCCTAAACTCTCTGGAAACTGTAACACCCAATACTACTTTCCAAAGAGAGAAAATGCATTAGGATCCAATGGAGTAAACTATAATTTATTCATGCACCTGGAATTAGATCACAAGGCCAAAAGACAAAGGAGCAGAGCTAGGCCATTCAACCCATTAAATCTGCTACATCATTCCATTATGGCTGACTTTTTTTATCCCTCTCAACCCTATTCTTGTGTCTTCCCCTCATAACCTTTAACACCCTGACTAATCAAGAACCTGTCAACATCAGTTTTAAATATACCTAATGACTTGGCTTCTACGTCCATCTGTGGCAATAAATTCTACAGATTCCCCACCTGCTGATTGAAGAAATTCCTTCCAAACATGCTCCCCATGTCTACTCTATCTGGGCCTTCCAATACTTGATAGGTATCAAGTGTGCCATCCGTACCATGTGCCATGCTACCTGGTTTGCCCTCCCAAAGTGCAACATCTGTGCCGTACTTTTCTATGACTCTGACTGCTATGACCACACACTTGTCAGCATTAAATTCTGTCTGCCATTTCTGCAGTTAATCCAGATCCCATTGCAAGCTTTGATAGTCTTCCTTGCCGTCCACTACACCCCAATCTTGGTGTCAGCCGCTAAATTGCTGATCCATTTCACCATGTTACCATCCAGGTCATACATATACTATAGACGACATCCCCATCAATCGTCTAAACTCCAGTGAGTTCAGGACTACAGCCATCAAATGCTCCCCATATATTAACTCTTTAATTCCTGGTTTAATTTTGCTTGTCATACGAAGTTACTGTTGCCTTCCTGTCAGCTTGACCTAGTCTGGCCATTCTCCTCTGACCTCTCCCATTAACAAGGCATTTTCACCCACAGAACTGCTGCTCACTGGATGTTTTGTCATTTTTCACACCATTTTCTGTAAACTCTAGAGACTGTTGTGAGTGAAAATCCCAGGAGATCAGCAGTTTCTGAGGCACTCAAGCCCCCCTGTCTGGCATCAACAATCATCCACCAGTCAAAGTCACTTAATATCACATTTCTTCCCCAACCTGATATTTGGTCTGAACAACAACTGAACGCTTGCCCATGTCTGCATGCTTTTATGCACTGAGTTGGTGCCACATGGTTGGCTGATGAGATATTTGCATTAACAAGCAGGTGTACCTAATAAAATGGCCTCTGAGTGTTGTTCAGCAATTTATTTAAAGGCGTGCACAATATCAGCAGTGAGGTCATGGACTGAATACAGATACAGAGGAAGAGCTGCTTGCTGTCTTGAGGCAAACTAGAGTGGATTAATCCCCAGGGCCTGACAACGTGTTCCCTCAGACCCTGCAAGTGCAGGAATTGCAGGGGCCCCAGCAAGACATTTAAGATGTCTTTAGGCATGTGTGAGGTGTCAAAGGATTTGAAGTTAATTAATGTTGTATCATTGTTTAAGAAAGGCTCTAAGAATAAGCCAGAAAATTATAGGCCAGTGAGCCTGACATCAGTAGTGGGTAAGTTATTAGAAGGTTTTGTAAGGGACTTGATAGATATAGACCGATTTATGGATAGTCAGCATGGCTTCATGCACGGTAGGTTGTGTCTAACCAATCTTATAGAGATTTTTGAGGAAATTACCAAGAAAGTTGGTGCAGGCAAGCCAGTGGATTTTGAAGGCATTTGATAAGGTCCCGCTTGGGAGGTTGGTCAGGAAGGCTCAGTCGCTTGCCATTCAAGATGAGGTAGCAAATTGGATTAGACATTGGCTTTGTGGGAGAAGCCAGAGAGTGGTAATAGAGGGTTGCCTCTCCGACTGGAGGCTTGTGACTAGTGGTATGCCACAGGGATCGGTGCTGGGTCCATTGTTGTTTGTTGTCTATAGTATATGAATGATCTGGATGATAATATGGTGAAATGGATCAGCAACTTAGTGGACGACACCAAGACTGGGGTGTAGTGGACAGCAAGGAAGACTATCAAAGCTTGCAATGGGATCTGGATCAATTGCAGAAATAGGCTGAAAAATGACAGCCAGAATATAAGGCCGATAAGTGTGTGGTCATAGGAGTCAGAGTCATAGAAAAGTACGGCACAGATGTTGCACTTTGGGAGGACAAATCAGGTAGCATGGCACACAGTGCAGTAGGTACTGAGGTGTGCAGTAGAACAGAGGGTTCTGAGAATACAGATCCATACTTCCTTTAAGGTGGCATCACAGGTAGATAGGGTTGTAAAGAAAGATTTTGGCACATTGGCCTTCATAAATCATAGTCATAGTCATACTTTATTAATCCCGTGTGAAATTGGTTTTTGTTACAGTTGCTCCATAAATAATAGTAATAGAACCATAAATAGTTAAATAGTAATATGTAAACTATGCCAGTAAATTATGAAATAAGTCCAGGACTATTGGCTCAGGATGTCTGACGCTCCAAGGGAGGAGTTGTAAAGTTTGATGGTCACAGGCAGGAATGACTTCCTATGACGCTCAGTGCTGCATCTCGGTGGAATGAGTCTCTGGCTGAATGTACTCCTGTGCCCACCCAGTACATTATGTAGTGGATGGGAGACATTGACCAAGATCGCATGCAACTTAGACAGCATCCTCTTTTCAGACACCACCGTCAGAGAGTCCAGTTCCATCCCCACAACATCACTGGCCTTACGAATGAGTTTGTTGATTCTGTTGGTGTCTGCCACCCTCAGCCTGCTGCCCTAGCACACAACAGGAAACATGATAGCACTGGCCACCACAGACTCGTAGAACATCCTCAGCATCGTCCGGCAGATGTTAAAGGACCTCAGTCTCCTCAGGAAATAGAGACGGCTCTGACCCTTCAAATCAAAGTATTGAGTACAGGAGTTGGGACGATATGTTGAAGTTGTATAAGATGTTGGTGAGGCCTTATTTGGAGTATTGTTGGATTATTTGGAGTATTGAAGTATTGCTTTGGTCACCTACCTACAGGAAAGATGTCAATAAGATTGAAATTGTGCAGAGAAAATTTACGAGGATGTGGCCAGGAATTGAGGACCTGAGGTATGAGGAAAGTTTGAATAGGTTAGGACTTAAATTCCTAGAGTGTAGAAGAATGAGGGGAGATTTGATAGAGGTATACAAAATTATGAGGGGTATAGATAGGGTAAATGGAAGCCAGCTATTTTCCACTGAAATTGGGTGAGACTAGAATTAGAGGTTATGGGCTAAGGGTGAAAGGTGAAATGTTTAAAGGAAACATTAGGGGGAATTTCTTCACCAAAAGGGTGGTGAGAGTGTGGAACAAGCTGCTAGTGGAAGTGCTAGATGCAGGTTCAATTTCAACATTTAAGAGAAATTTGGATGTGTTCATGGATGGGAGGGATGCGAAGGGCTATGGTCTGGGAGCAGGTCAATGGGACTAGGCAGATTAATAGTTTAGCATGGACTGGATTTGCTGAAGGACTTGTTTCTGTGCTGTAGTGTTCTATGATTCTAATTAGGTTAGAATAGATTCAACTTTATTGTCATTGTGCCAAGTACAGATACTAAGCCAATGAAATGCACTTAGCATCTGACCAGAAACGCAAAGACTAGTGTTATTTACAAAATAACTGCAAATAAAAAAGTGCTGCAGCACACAAATATCAAAGTACTGAGACAGTACAATATGAATGCAATTTCTGCTTAGTGCTGTGATAAGAGGTTCAGCAGTGCCACAGCCTCAGGGAAGAAGCTCTTCCTGTGCCTGCTGGTGTGGGAGCGGAGGCTCCTGTAGTGCCTACCGGATGGGAGGAAAGTAAAAAGTGCTTTTCGCCCTGCCCAGGCAGCATTTATGGTAGGTGTTCTCAATGGTGGGCAATTGGGTGCCGAACATAGATTGTTCCACAAACCCAACAAAAAGGCAGGCATAGCTAGGACCCATACGGGTGCCCATAGCTACACCTTTAGTTTGGAGGAAGTGGGAGGAGCCAAAGGAGAAATTATTAAGAGTAAGGACTAATTCCGCTAGACGGAGCAGAGTGGTGGTAGAGGGGAACTGATTAGGTCTGGAATCCAAAAAGAAGCGTAGAGCTTTGAGACCTTCCTGATGGGGGAACAATCTATGTTCCGTGCCTATTCTGGTATCTGTCCCCCACTTTTCCTTCGCTACATCGACGACTGCATTGGCGCTGCTTCCTGCACGCATGCAGAACTCGTTGACTTTATTAACTTTGCCTCCAACTTTCACCCTGCCCTCAAGTTTACCTGGTCCATTTCCGACACCTCCCTCCCCTTTCTAGATCTTTCTGTCTCTGTCTCTGGAGACAGCTTATCCACTGATGTCTACTATAAGCCTACTGACTCTCACAGCTATCTGGACTATTCCTCTTCTCACCCTGTCTCTTGCAAAAACGCCATCCCCTTCTCGCAATTCCTCCGTCTCCGCCGCATCTGCTCTCAGGATGAGGCTTTTCATTCTAGGACGAGGGAGATGTCTTCTTTTTTTAAAGAAAGGGGCTTCCCTTCCTCCACTATCAACTCTGCTCTTAAATGCATCTCCCCCATTTCACGTACATCTGCTCTCACTCCATCCTCCCGCCACCCCACTAGGAATAGGGTTCCCCTGGTCCTCACCTACCACCCCACCAACCTCCGGGTCCAACATATTATTCTCTGTAACTTCCGCCACCTCCAACGGGATCCCACCACTAAGCACATCTTTCCCTCCCCCCCCTCTCTGCATTCCACAGGGATCGCTCCCTACACAACTCCCTTGTCCATTCGTCCCCCCCATCCCTCCCCACTGATCTCCCTCCTGGCACTTATCCGTGTAAGCGGAACAAGTGCTACACATGCCCTTACACTTCCTCCCTTACCACCATTCAGGGCCCCAAACAGTCCTTCCAGGTGAGGCAACACTTCACCTGTGAGTCGACTGGGGTGATATACTGCATCCGGTGCTCCTGATGTGGCCTTTTATATATTGGCGAGACCCGACGCAGACTGGGAGACCGCTTTGCTGAACATCTACGCTCTGTCTGCCAGAGAAAGCAGGATCTCCCAGTGGCCACACATTTTAATTCCACATCCCATTCCCATTCTGACATGTCTATCCACGGCCTCCTCTACTGTAAAGATGAAGCCACACTCAGGTTGGAGGAACAACACCTTATATTCCATCTGGGTAGCCTCCAACCTGATGGCATGAACATCGACTGCTCTAACTTCCGCTAAGGCCCCACCTCCCCCTCGTACCCCATCTGTTACTCATTTTTATGCACACATTCTTTCTCTCACTATCCTTTTTCTCCCTCCGTCCCTCTGAATATACCTCTTGCCCATCCTCTGGGTCCCCCCCCCTCCTTGTCTTTCTTCCCGGACCTCCTGTCCCATGATCCTCTCGTATCCCCTTTTGCCTATCACCTGTCCAGCTCTTGGCTCTATCCCTCCCCCTCCTGTCTTCTCCTATCATTTTGGATCTCCCCCTCCCCCTCCAACTTTCAAATCCCTTACTCACTCTTCCTTCAGTTAGTCCTGACGAAGGGTCTCGGCCTGAAACGTCGACTGCACCTCTTCCTACAGATGCTGCTTGGCCTGCTGCATTCACCAGCAACTTTGATGTGTGTTGCTGTTATTATTACACCTTTCCAGGATCTGTTTCCCTATCTGCTCCTCGATATCCCTGTTACTATTGGATGGTCTATAAAAAACACCCAGTTAAGTTATTGACTCCTTCCTGTTCCTAACCTCCAACCACAGAGACTCCATAGACAATCCCTCTATGACATCCACCTTTTCTGCAGCCGTGACACTCTCTCTGATTAACAGTGCACATCCCCACCTCTTTTGCTTCCCTCCCTGTCCTTTCTGAAACATCTAAAACCCGGCAGGTGAAAACTTTACCCAGGAGTGCAGGAGGTCTTTGTTACACATACAGTGGAGTCAATGATCGACTCGTGAGGAATCTATAAAGTTCCAGTGGGCTGTAAGTAACCCAGCTGTTTCTGGCAACCTTACCCTCAAAGTCCAGGCAACAAAATTCTTAAGAGTTTGCAATGCATATTTATGAGTTGATGCGTTTGCTGGCCTGGAGTCTTGCAAAGGGATATTTTGAACCATCTTGCATCATTAATGGATAAGGAGATGGTTTAGAAGCAGAAAGCAGAGAGTTGTAGTAAACTGGAGTTTCTTCGCACAGTGGGATCATATACAAAGATGAAAGATTATCTTTATTTCTCACATGTACATCAAAATATGCAGTGAAATGGGTTGTTTGCATCAAATCAAATCAGTGAAACTGTGCTGGGCAGCCCCAGAATGTCACCCACGATGCTGGCACCAAGTCAGCGTGCCCACAACTCAGTAACTTCAAGCCGTATGTGGGAGGAAACCAGAGTACCTGGAGGAAACCCATACGATCACAGGGAGAACGTACAAATTCCTTACAGGCAGTGGCAGGGATTGAACCCTTGATCTTACAGCTGACTGCTGTAAAGCGTTGCTCTAATTGCTAGGCTACTGTGCTGCCCTGGAGTCAGTTCTTGCCTTTTTTGATGTACCTTAATGACTAAGATATTGGTTGTGTCAGGCTAAACTTCCATCAGGTTTGGTAAATAGTGAGGAGGAGAGTAATGGGTTGTAAATGGGACAGTTAGCAAAGGCTGACAAGCAGCAGATAAAATCTAATTCAGAAAAGCATGAGGCGATACACTTTGGCAGAAAGAACAGAGAGAAGCAGAATGGACTAAATGGAGCAACACACACAAAATGCTGGAGGAACTCGGCAGGTCAGGCAGCATCAATGGAAATGAATAAATAGCTGATGCTTCAGGCCAAGACTCTTCATCAGGACTGGAAAGGAAGCCGAGAGAAGCCAGAACAAGAAGGTGGGGGGAAGGGGTGGAGGACCATCTAGAATGTTATAGGTGAAGCCAGCACGGTGGGGGAGGGGGGAAGAAGTAAGAAGCTGGGAAGTGATAGGTAGAAAAGGTAAAGGAATGGAGAAGAAGGAATCTGTTAGGAGAGGAGAGTAGACCATGGGAGAAAGGGAAGGAGGAAGGGCGTTAGGGGGAGGTAAGGAAAAGAGGTAAGAGGCCAGAGTGAGAAAATGAAGAAAAGGGGAAGGGAGGGGGAGGGATAAAAAAGGGAATTTGTTCATATCATTAGGTTAAGCCTACCTAGATGGAATATGAGGTGTTGCTCCTTCAGCCTAAGAGTGGCCTCATCGTGACAGAAGAGGGGGCCATGGATAAACATGTCAGAATGGGAATGGGGACAGTAATTGAAATGGTTGGCCACAGGGAAATTCTGCTTTTTGTAGATGAAGCTAAGGTTCTTGACACAGCTGGTCCCCCAGTCCACGTCGGGTCTGCCCAGGGTAAAGGATGCCGGACCGGGAGCACCGGATACAGTAACCAACCCCTACGGATTCGCAGGTGAAGTGTTGCCACACCTGGAAGGAACTGTTTGGGGCCCTGAATGGAGATGAGAGAGGAGGTGAACGGGATGGTGTAGCACTTTTTGCAGGGATGTGCTAGGGGGGAGATTAGTGCGGAGGGACGAATGGACAAGGGAGGCATGAAGGTTTCGCTCCCTGTGAATGTGGAGAGTGGGGAGGAGGTAAAGACATGTTTGATGGTAGAGTTCCACTGAAGATGGCGGAAGTTACGGAGAATGATGTGCTGAATGCAGAGGTCCATGCTGTGGTAGGTGAGGACAAGATCACTGTTACGGCGATGGGAAGATGGGGTGAGCGCGGATGTCCAGGAAATGGAGGAGATACGACTGAGGGCAGCATCAATGATGGAGGAAGGAAAATCTGATCTCTGAAGAAGGAGGACATCTCTGGCATACTGGAAAGGGGAACCTCATCATGGGAACAGATGCAGCCAAGATGAACAACTGAGAAAAAGGAATAGCATTTTTGCAGGAGACGTAATCAAGAAAGCCATGGCAATTGGTAGCCTTATAAAAGATGTCAGTCAACAGCTAGTCTCCAGAGATAGAGACAGAGAGGTCAAAGAGAGGAAAGAGGTGTCAGAAATGGATGGAGTGAATTTAAGGGCAAGGTGGAAGTTGGAGGCAAAGTTGTTGAAATTGATGAGCTCAGCATGGGAAAATGAAGCAGTACCCATGTGGCCAACAATGTAGAGCAGAAAGAATAGATAGATAGATATACTTTATTAATCCCGAGGGAAATCTGGTTTCGTTACAGCCGCACCAACCAAGAATTTGGGAGCATTACCATGGAAGGCTTGGAACAGGGACTGTTCCACGTAGCCAATGACAAGGCAGGCATAGCTGAGGCTTGTGCGGGTGCCCTTGGCTACACCTTGAGTTTGGAGAAAGTGGGAGGAGTTGACAGATGAGGATGAGAACCAGTTCCACCAGACATGTTTACTAAATGAAAAATTTCTATAGTGTGTGCAGGAACAGACGGATTTTGGTGTACATGTGCAGTTAAATGATTAAAGATGAGCTTTATTTTTTATTTATTTGGAGATGCAGAATTGTAACAGGCCCTTCTGGCCCAGTGAGCCTGTGCTGCCCAATTACACCATGTGACTGAGGGGAGATTTGATAAATGGTAGACCAAAATTATGTGAGGTACAGACA
The DNA here is from genome assembly GCF_030028105.1 of Mobula birostris. Taxonomy (NCBI): domain Eukaryota; kingdom Metazoa; phylum Chordata; class Chondrichthyes; order Myliobatiformes; family Myliobatidae; genus Mobula; species Mobula birostris. The sequence continues at coordinate 11,008,537 of NC_092370.1, forward strand.
GGGTGAATGTAAGCAGGCTTTTTCCACTGAAGTTAGATGAGACTACAACTGGAGGTTGTGGGTTAAGGGTGAAAGGTGAATTGTTAAAGGAGAACATGAGGGGGAGCTTCTTCTCTCAGAGGGTGGTGAGAGTGTGGAACAAGTGGTAGATACAGATTTGATTCCAACATTTAGGATTACTTTAAATAGGACATGGATGGGAGGGGTATGGAGGCCTATGGTCCAGGTGCAGATTGATGGCAAATTAATGGTTCAGCACAGACTAGATGGGCCGAAGGGCCTGTTCCTGTGCTGTAGTGTTCTATGACTTTATGACTCTAACACAGAAAACTCAGTCAGTACGCCCTCCCCGTGGACGTAGCGGGTAGGTTAATTGTCCCCTGATTAGGTTACAGTTAATTGGATTTGTCAGGGGTTGCTGAGACAGCATAGCTTGAAGGGCCAGAAGGGCCCACTCCGTGCTGTATTGCTAAATAAATAAATAAAATCACCTGCTTTGAAAGCGACTGTGCCTGTGTAGTCATGAATTATTCCAATGGACTGGAGCTGTGGCAGACGGTAGGTTGGTTTGATAGGGGATTAATCAGAAGATACATATCAAACTCAACATTTGTCCTGAGCATCCCCCTAATGGTAAATTTTGAGTTTACTGAGCTCACTAGCAGTTTGTCCAATTTATTTCTCAACACACAACCTATTCATCAAAAAAACAAAATGACTTAACTCCCTCCTCTAATTATCTAACAGGGCAGTAGAGACTTCGATCATGTGCCACAGTGATATGCTTTGGATGAGTAAGAATGTGTGTATTACCATAAAAGAGAAAAACACCATTATGTGTCCCACTCGTCTGGTGTTTACTACACTCAGTGGTCACTTTATTAGGTACAGGAAGTACCTAATAACGTGGCCATTGATTGCATGTTTGTGGTCTTCTGCTACCATGGTCTATCCACTTCAAGGTTCGAAACATTGTACATTCAGAGATGCCCCTTTGCACACCACTGTTGTAACACGTGATTATTTGAGTTACTGTCACCTTCCTGTCAGCTTGAACCAGACAGGCCATTCTCCTCAGACCACTCTCATTATCAAGATATTTTCGCCCACAGAACTGCCACTCACTGGATGCTTTTTGTTTTTTTTCAACCATTCTCTGTAAACTCTAGAGACTGTTGTGCATGAAAATCCCAGGAGATCAGCTGTTTCTGAGACACTCAAACCACTCTGTCTGGCACCAACAATCAACGTCATTTAGATCACATTTACTCTCCATTCTGACGTTTGGGCTGAACCTCTTGACCCTGTCTGCATGCCCTTATGCATCAAGTTGTTGCCACATGATAGGTTGATGAGATATTCGTATTAACAAGCAGCTGTACCTGGTAAAGTGGTCACTGAGTGGATTTTCATTCACACATTTGTCTGATCATTCCAGACAGTGAGGACAATGCACTCACGTTTGAAGTTCAAAGTTCAAAGTTTTATCATGGAGTTAGCTGCTATCTCTACGCAAAGTCACAACTGTTTGCTCTTCTGATTGAGCTGCGAGTTACATTACAATTTCTGGAATTTTCCTCAACGAGCTATCATTTATGTGCACTCTTCAGCCAGACAACTCACAATAGGAAAGAACTTTTGGAGCAAAGGTGCGGAATAGAGGCATAAATTGAGTGGACAGGCAGAGACTTTTTCCCAGGACTGAAGTGCCTAATATGAGGAGGCATTATTTTAAGGTTATTGGAGGATATTAGAGGGGGGCGAGGGATTTCAGAAGTGTTTTTTTACACAGTGAACAATGGGCATGTAGAATGCTCTGCCAGGGGTAGTGGTGGAGGCAAATACATTACAGACATTTAAGAGACTCTTAGATAGGCAGAACCTTTAAGAGGATCACAACCTTGTCGTAGTGCTTGGAGGCATGCGTGCCTCAATGACCCAGAGAGCTATGCCGGCTGGAGTCCGGGCCTTGTGCTTTGGCTCTTGGTAGGGTCACCCGTGCCAAACAGCTCAAAGGGTAGAGAATGATGTAAAGCTCTGTTCATCTCAAGTGTGGATACAACATTGAAGGTCCACTGGTCCTCCAGATTTGGAGGTCCAGCTCAGGGCTATCAATCCTGAATGGTAAAACAAAAGATTGTTACAGAAACAGCAATGAGGAATCCTTCTGTATCTGTGTGTGATGGTACAGACAAACGGAGATGGAGGACTTCCTTGCTGTGCTGAACACCAGCGGCGTAACAGGCAGTAATCAGAGAGGCAAGAGGATGACTATGTAGGAGAGAAGGGTTAGACTGATTGTGACTAGGTTAAAAGGTCAGCACAACATTGTGGGAAGAGCCTGTCCTATGCTGTAACGTCCTACGTTCTATACGCTCTCTCTCAAATTGAAGAGATAATATAATCTGCTCTCAAGTTTAAAGTTCTGCATGAATAATTAAATTCTGATTCAGCAATGGTATTTCAAATTCCTGGCCTCAGTTTTCCCTCAGTCCACTCGCACAATATTATTCCAAAGGGACAACCAACTGGGCATCAAAGAGTCAACAGCATTTGCTTAATGCACACAACTTTCCTCAGAACACTGATAAATTATGCATCCCTGTTCGTCAAATCAGAATAATTTTAAATATTTTCTATAAAACTCAACGGAACTCCCTGACTTAACTGCTGCAACACAAATACTTGCTACCCCTTTGGGATGCTGAAATTTGAGCTATTGCTGGCCGTACCATGAGCTTGAGAGATATACAGAGCACCACCTTCAATGTTGTATCCACAGTTGAGATGAACAGAGCTTTACATCATTCTCTAACAAGCCACCGTACACTCAAACTAATGCACCAACAACAAAATACAAGGAATACAAGGAAGCGGGCAGGAAAAATCATTAGACACTAACCACCCTGCAAACTGCCTTTTCCAAATGCTCCCTTCTGGAACACGCTGTAGCAGGAGATCCCAACCTGGTGTCTGTTGTGCAATTAATATTTCAGTCATATTTGAGTAAACTTGCATGTGTGTGTATATATATAATTTTTATTTTATTTTATGTTATATATATATATATATAGGTTGATTAAGCATTTTTGTTCATTTAAGTAATTCCTTACAGATTAAATGTTTAAATATGTAAATTGCATACATCATCATGCTACCACATGATAAGCATGTGCCTCACTTAGAGAAAGCATGAAGTTAGACCTGCATTTTTGGACTCCCTTGTCTTCCTTTGAATTAGATTGGTGTTTTGAAGTTACAAAACATGACAGGGTCCATGGACCTGCTTATTTGTATTGGTCCATGGCATAAAAAAGGTTGGGGACCCCTGTTCTATAGGGCTATTAAAACAAAAACTTCATGCCATCTCAGAACTTTCTTCGGCCAGGCAGTTAATCTGATGAACCATTCTGGTTAGACTTTTGTGTATTTGATATTTCAGTAATACTTGTACAATATTGTAAATAAATTGTTCGATTATGCATTCTTTGCTGTTTAAATAATTCATTCCGGGTTATATGTATAAGTACGTGAATGGCATACGTCATCACGCCACCGCGTCATACATGTGCATGTCGCTTGAAGTAAAAACGATAGTAACGTACCTGCATCTCCCTGGTTCCCTTGTTTTTCTTTTCAATTAGTTTTATGTTTTGGAGTTAAAAAACATTACAGACCCCCTATCCCTTTCTATCTATTACCCTGTCACTGCACTGTAAACACTTTAAACCACTTTTTATAATGCTGTTTACATTGTAAATACATATTTATTTTTGCACCCTTTATTCCATTTCTGTATTTATTAGCTTTTTTAAAACTTTTAATTATTGTAAAACTTTTACATAATTCTTCTTTCTTGATAATTCTGAACTTTGTTGTTTTTCATTACAAGTCACGCCTTGACAAACACACCACAGCAAATTCCTAATACTGTACATTTTAAATCTATGTGGTGAATAAGGTTGATCCCCGATCCTTGATCCTTGAGTAGAAAGAAACATCACAGCAGAAAAAAAGGAGGAAGGTAAAGACCTCGTGAATTATTGTGGTACGATTTTCCTCCAGTTTGATCTATTTGGTCTCAGCATTAATAGTAACATTTTGACTATAAGACATGGGAGCAGAATTGGGCCATTTGGCCCATTGAGTCTGCTCCACCGTTCCATCATGGCTGATTTATTATCTCTCTCAACCCTGTTCTCCAGCAATCTCCCTTTCATGCCCTTAGCAATCAAGAACCTATCAACCCCACTTTAAATATATCAAATGACTTGGTCTCCACAGCCTTCTGTGGCAACGAATTCCACAGATTCAACACCCTCTGGCTAAAGAAATTCATCCTCAGCTCTGTTCTAAAGAGGCATGCCTCCAATTAGAGGCTGTGCCCCCACCCCCACACCACTATAGGAAGCATTCTCTCCGCGTCCACTCTATCTCGGCCTTTCGTTATTCGATAGGTTTCAATGTGATCTCCCCCTCATTCTTTTAAACTCCAGCAATTACAGACCCACAGCCATCAAACGCTCCTCATATGTTAACCCTTTCATTCCTGGGATCATTCTCATGAACCTCCTCTGGACCCTCTCCACTGCCAGCACATCGGCCCACAACTGCTCACAATGCTCCAAGTGTGGTCTGACCCAATGCCATATGAAGACACAGCATTACATCCTTGCATTCATATCCTGTATTTCACAAACTAACATGCAAAAGTAACCGCTGAATGATTCAGTCACAGCATTAACAGTGACATTAAACCCGGCCTTGTTCATCGAACAAGATCTTAGCACTGAAAGAATTGAAGCTGCAAACATCTCTCTCAGGTGTAAGATGAGTATCTAAATTATAAAGGTCTTCTTTAGCAGTGAACTTTGCCCCGGCTAAGCCCAGCATCAGTTGGTTGTAGTTAGCAATTCATGACCAAGCCCTCTTTAGGCGTGTAATACAGAAAGTGAGACAAACAGAAAAAGACTTAAATTCCGAATTTAAAAATAATCCACAATATATGTTCTGTGTCTACTTCATTAGGTACAGGAGGGGAACCTGGTGTGGTATTCTGCTGCTGCTGCCCATCCACTTCAACGTTCGACATGCTTTCACTATTTCTATGAAACTTCGGCCAATTGGGACAGTCATGTAAGTGGGCCAAATCGTACCGGTCCCGATGTGTCCCGATTAATGGGGATCCACTGAGTAGGGGTGATTATATAAAAGTACAAGCAAGCATAGGAAAGTTGAACTACAAGAAAAGTACATCGCGATTCAACACCTTCTTACCTTATTGCACCAGCAGACAAGTGGCCATAGGAGCCGCTGGTAGAGGAACTGCTGCGGGAGTTATTGAGGATGGTGACCAAGGAACTGGGCGAAGTCCGTATCATCGTCTGAAGGTCGAAGCTGGGATCGGACAACGGGGATATAGACAGGGTGCGCTTTCGGCTCGGCCTGGCTGACAGCCTTGGACTGGGGAAGCGGGAGCCTGTTGAATTAATAAAAAAAGAGCAGAGGAGCATGTAGCATTTCATGTTCAAAATGTCCGTTTATTCATCATGCCCAACTAATGTGTAGAAAGATGCACAGAAAAAAATGACTCTCTTTCTGATAAGCAGCTTACTCCTCACCTGTGATCTACTGGCTACAATTGAGGAAAATTAGAAAGAAGAATTTATCTTCCACCACCTTACCTCAGGGGAGCCCTGTTTATTAATGTGCACGCAAAATGATAAATTGCTAAACAAAAAGAAAAGGCTTCTATGTATTGCCCCTCTCATTTCTCGTGATTTATGAATCTGACGGCTGCTTAGACATTCACATCATTAATTCCCCACAACCGGAGAGACAGTGGTTCATTCCTCACCCAGGAATAAGGATACCTTCAGAACAAAAGTTGACTGAATAGGAAGCAGAAGTTGAGAAATCTCAAATTGGAATTAAGTTTCACAGTTTCTGGCTACCATTAGCCGCTCAAAATGGAACAGGTCCACGACGGCCAGAATTACATTTACACTTGTGTTATAATTAGCCGTTCAAGATGCTCAAAAGTGGCCAAAATTACTTTTATACTTGTTGAAATAAGTCTGACCAGGGTAACAACTTAACCATGTTGTACAGCCAGTGTCTGACCAGGGTAACAACTTAACCATGTTGTACAGCCAGTGGCCACTGTGTTAGGTACCTCCTGTACCTAATAGAGTGGCCCCTGAGTGTATGTTCGTGGTCTTCCACTGCTGAGGCCCATCAGCTTCTAGGTTTGACGTGCTGTACATTCACAGATGCTTCTCCGCACACCACTGTTGTAAGGCATGGTTATTTGAGTTACTGTCACTGTTGTGGTAAACCATGTATATAGGTTGTAACTGGGTTACCTGTCTGGACACGCCCCTCTGCTGACTGCTCCTGTGGCTCCTCCCACAGACCCCTGAATAAAGGCGATTGTGCCACTGCTCCTCCTCTCAGTCCGGGGCAGATACTCAGCATGGACATTGGACCATTTACTGTTAATAAAAGCCTTTCAGTATTTATTCTACTTCCAGTCTTTTGGAGTAATTCATCGTGCATCAACTGTCCTGTCAGCTTGAACCAGTCTGGCCATTGTCCTTTGACCTCCCTCATTAACAAGGCATTTTCACCCACAGAACTGCTGCTCACTGGATGTTTTTTCTTTGTTTTTCGCACCATTCTCTGTAAACTCTGGAGACTGTTGTGCATTAAAATCCCAGAGATCAGCAGTTTCTGAGATACTCAGACCATGCCATCTGGCACCAACATTCATTCCACGGTCAAAGTCATTTAGGTCACATTTCATCCCCATTCTGCTGTTTGGTCTGAAGAACAACTGAACCTCTTGATAATGTCTGCATGCTTTTATACATTAAGTTGCTGCCATATAATTGGCTGATTAGATATTTGCCTTAATGAGCAGGTGTACAGGTGTACCTAATAAAGTGACCTCTGAGTGTATAACCAGCAGTAAATGAAGCCCGTAAACGTTCAATCCAGCTCTAATCAGTGAAGAGTAGGCGCACGTTCAGATAAATTTTCATCTTCATTACCTAATTCCTATCTCTATATCTCTCAACACTAATGAAGTCAGAAAACTCAAGATAAGTAAGATTGACAGGTGGCAGAGACCAACCAACATTCCAGAAGAGTTGATTAAAGGTTCTTAACCCCCGTCTATAAGAATGTATCAGAATCAGGTTTGTATCACTGACACATCGTGAAATTTGTTATTTTGCAGCAGTACAGTGCAAGACGTAAATATACCATAAGTTACAATAAGAAATAAATATTTTAAGAAGTTATTTGTGCAAAAAGAGAGCAAAATAAGAGTTTTGAAAGGGATATGAGGAGCCTGTTCTTGCTGCCGTTTAGAAGAATGAGGGAGAATCTCATTGAAATCATGCAAATATTGAAAGACCTAAACACGAGAAAGTCTGCAGATGCTGGAAATCCAGAGCAACACACACACAAAGTGCTGGAGGAGCTCAGCAGGAAAGGCAGCATCTATGGAAATTAATGAACAGTTGACACTTCAGACTGAGACCCTTCATCAGGACTGGAAAGGAAGGGGAAAGGAGTCAGAAAGAACTAGATAGAGTGAACATGGAGAGGATGTTTCCTATAGCCTAGGACCTCAGAACAGAAGGAATGTCCCTTTAGAACAGAAATGAGGAAGAATTCTCCAGAGCCTGCTGGCCATGAAACTAGCAGGCATGAACTTCAGATTGCGGCCTCTGCCATTGATCTCGCCAGCTCCAACACCTCAGGGCATATTCAAAACCCGGACTCCAGCAACGACCATGGAGACATTCAAAGCGATTGTGCAACCACCAACTGCGACTCCAGCCTTGAACTCCAGGCCGGGTCTTTATGTGCTGCTATTGTGACTCCCGTCTCCCCTTCCCCCACCAATACTCTGCAACCCTGTCTCCTTCAGATCCCATTGTCAGCTCCTGGGTCCTCAGAGGCTCCATCTTCCTCTCACCCCAACCCTCCCCTCTCCATTGACACCCCCAGCCTCCCACTTCCCCCTCTGATCCCAGCTCTCATCCGTGCCGGGTCTTTACTATCCCCTCCGACCTTCAACTGTCGGAGGCAGAGCGCTCTGTCCTCAGTAAGGGCCTCACCTTTGTCCCCCTTCGTCCACGCCTCAGCGAGTTCCGCTTTGCCATGATGCGGAACTCTTCTTCCGCCGTCTCCGTCTCCGAGCCTACTTCTTCGGCAAGGGCTCTTCCACCCCCACCAATGATCCCTTCTCCCGTCTTCAACCCTCCTCTTCTTCATGGACACCCCGCTCTGGTCTTCTGCCTGCTCTGGATCTCTTTATCACTAACTGCCAATGGGACATCAACCGTCTCAACTTCACCACACCTTGTCCCCATTCCAACCTCACTCCTTCGGAACGCTCTGCTCTCCACTCCCTCCGCACTAATCCTAACCTTATTATTAAACCCGCCAATAAGGGGGGTGCTGTTGTAGTCTGGCGTACTGACCTCTACCTTGCCGAGGCACAGTGACAACTCGCAGATATCTCCTCTTATTTACCCCTCAATCATGACCCCACTAAGGAGCACCAGGCCATTGTCTCCCACACCATCACCGACTTTATCCGCTCAGGGGATCTCCCATCCACTGCTATCAACCTTATAGTTCCCACACCCCGCACTTCCCGTTTCTACCTCCTACCCAAGATCCACAAACCTGCCTGTCCTGGCCGACCTATTGTCTCAGCTTGCTCCTGCCCCACCGAACTCGTTTCTGCATACTTCGACACGGTTTTATCCCCCCTTGTTCAATCCCTTCCGACCTATGTTCGTGACACTTCTCGCGCTCTTAAACTTTTCGATGATTTTAAGTTCCCTGGCCCCCACCACTTTATTTTCACCATGGATGTCCAGGCCCTATATACTTCCATCCCCCATCAGGAAGGTCTCAAAGCTCTATGCTTCTTTTTGGATTCCAGACCTAATCAGTTCCCCTCTACCACCACTCTGCTCCATCTAGCGGAATTAGTCCTTACTCTTAATAGTTTCTCCTTTGGCTCCTCCCACTTCCTCCAAACTAAAGGAGTAGCTATGGGCACCCGTATGGGTCCTAGCTATGCCTGCCTTTTTGTTGGCTTTGTGGAAAAATCTATGTTCCGTGCCTATTCTGGTATCTGTCCCCCACTTTTCCTTCGCTACATCGACGACTGCATTGGCGCTGCTTCCTGCACGCATGCAGAGCTCGTTGACTTTATTAACTTTGCCTCCAACTTTCACCCTGCTCTCAAGTTTACCTGGTCTATTTCCGACACCTCCCTCCCCTTTCTAGATCTTTCTGTCTCTGTCTCTGGGAAAAAGCTTATCCACTGATGTCTACTATAAGCCTACTGACTCTCACAGCTATCTGGACTATTCCTCTTCTCACCCTGTCTCTTGCAAAAATGCCATCCCCTTCTCGCAATTCCTCCGTCTCCGCCGCATCTGCTCTCAGGATGAGGCTTTTCATTCCAGGACGAGCGAGATGTCCTCCTTTTTTAAAGAAAGGGGCTCCCTTCCTTCACTATCAACTCTGTGCTTAAACGCATCTCCCCCATTTCACGTACATCTGCTCTCACTCCATCCTCCCGCCACCCCACTAGGAATAGGGTTCCCCTGGTCCTCACCTACCACCCCACCAGCCTCCGGGTCCAACATATTATTCTCCGTAACTTCCGCCACCTCCAACGGGATCCCACCACTAAGCACATCTTTCCCTCCCCCCCTCTCTGCTTTCCTCAGGGATCGCTCCCTACGCAACTCCCTTGTCCATTCGTCCCCCCCATCCCTCCCCACTGATCTCCCTCCTGGCACTTATCCATGTAAGCAGAACAAGTGCTACACATGCCCTTACACTTCCTCCCTTACCACCATTCAGGGCCCCAGACAGTCCTTCCAGGTGAGGCGACACTTCACCTGTGAGTCGACTGGGGTGATATACTGCGTCCGGTGCTCCCGACGTGGCCTCTTATACATTGGCGAGACCCGACGCAGACTGGGAGACTGCTTTGCTGAACACATACACTCTGACCGCCAGAGAAAGCAGGATCTCCCAGTGGCCACACATTTTAGTTCCACATCCCATTCCCATGCTGGCATGTCTATCCACGGCCTCCTTTACTGTAAAGATGAAGCCACACTCAGGTTGGAGGAACAATACCTTATATTCCGTCTGGGTAGCCTCCAACCTGATGGCATGAACATCGACTTCTCTAACTTCCGCTAAGGCCCCACCTCCCCCTCGTATCCCATCTGTTATTTATTTTTATACACACATTCTTTCTCTCACTCTCCTTTTTCTCCTTTGGATCTCCCCCTCTCCCTCCAACTTTCAAATCTCTTACTCACTCTTCCTTCAGTTAGTCCTGACGAAGGGTCTCGGCCTGAAACGTCGACTGTACCTCTTGCTAGAGATGCTGCCTGGCCTGCTGCGTTCACCAGCAACCTTGATGTGTGTTGCAAGAATTTCTTTAACCAGAGAGTGCTTAATTTGTGGGATTCATTACCACAGACAGCTGTAGAGGCCAAGTCATTCAGTATATTTAAAGTGGGGGTTGATAAATTCTTGATTAGCCAGGATATCAAAGGTTATGGGGAGAAGACAGGAGAATGAGTATTTAAATTAAATTTAAAAATGAAGTCAATGGCAGTGCAGAATGCGGGCAAAAGTAGCGAGGCAGTGTTCATGACAGGGTGAGGTGCTGAGGGGAGGACAGCTGTGTAATGTTGCTCATGTCAAATTCCTTCTTTAAGATCATCCTTCTTTAAAATGGATAGAAAATTGGTTGGCAGGCAGGAAACAAAGAGTGGGGATTAACAGGTTCCTTCAGAATGGCAGGCAGTGACTAGTAGGGTACCGCAAGGCTTGGTGCTGGGACTGCAGCTATTTACAATATACATTAATGATTTAAATGAAGGGATTAAAAGTAACATTAGCAAATTTGCAAATGACACAAAGCTGGGTGGCAGTGTGAAATGTGAGGAGGATGTTATGAGAATGCAGGGTGACTTGGACAGGTTGGGTGAATGGGCAGATGCAGTTTAATGTGGATAAATGTGAAGTTATCCACTTTGGTGGCAAGAACAGGAAGGCAGATTACTATCTGAATGGCGTCAAATTAGGAAAAGGGGAAGTACAACGAGATATCGGTGTCCTTGTTCATCAGTCACTGAAAGTAAGCATGCAGGTACAGCAGGCAGTGAAGAAAGCTAATGGCATGTTGGCCTTCATAACAAGGGGAGTTGAGTATAGGAGCAAAGAGGTTCTTCTGCAGTTGTACAGGGCCCTGGTGAGACCACACCTGGAGTATTGTGTACAGTTTTGGTCTCCAAATTTGAGGAAGGATATTCTTGCTATTGAGGGAGTGCAACGTAAGTTCACAAGGTTAATACCTGGGATGGTGAGACTGTCATATGTTGAAAGATTGGAGCGACTGGGCTTGCTTGCATACACTGGAATTTAGAAGGATGAGAGGGGATCTGATTGAAACATATAAGATTATTAAGGGATTGGACACACTGGAGGCAGGAAACATGTTCCCGATGTTGGGGGAGTCCAGAACCAGAGGCCACAGTTTAAGAATAAGGGGTAGACAATTTAGAACGGAGTTGAGGAAAAACTCTTTCACCCAGAGAGTTGTGGATCTGTGGAATGCTCTGCTTCAGAAGGCAGTGGAGGCCAATTCTCTGGATGCTTTCAAGAAAGAGTTAGATAGAGCTCTTAAAGATAGTGGAGTCAAGGGATATGGGGAGAGGGCAGGAACAGGGTACTGATTGTGGATGATCAGCCATGATCACAGTGAATGGCGGTGCTGGCTCGAAGGGCCGAATGGCCTACTCCTGCACCTATTGTCTATTATAAAAAAATGACAAAACCTAGTTTTGTATAAGTACTAAATGATTGGCAAGTGAAAATAAAACTTAAGTGTTGTTTGTCCAACTACAGTTCCATCAGCCAAAAGCCAAATACTGTCCAGTGATTCCAACACTGGCTTCTTTCTGAGTTATCAACACACATTTTATTTTAGCTCATAGTTCTTACATTAAGGAGGGGAGGAGAAGATGGCGACGCGACGCGACGCAGCGCGTGCGGCCACTCCGAAATGATATCGTATTTGTAAGTAGGTACCGTGCACAATCCTGATTTGATGGAGATAGACGTGGGAAGCACGGAGGAACATCTGGAGAAACTACTGAAATGCCTGCTTCGCTGCCGCTGCTACTGTGAGATCGAGAATCTCCGGAGGGGAAGGCCCCAAATCCTCGGCTTTGCCTATTGCCTGTTGCCGGGGCCGGGGTCGAAGCGCCCGGCAGAGATGGTGCTCGGTGCTTGGTGTCGGAGGGCTGGTCGGAGGCTCGAAGTTTTCAGACGAACTCAAGAGTCGGCTGTGGTCAGGTGCTTCCAGGGTGCTGCATTGGCAAGTTTGCGGTGCTGGAAGCTCATGGCAGGGAGAGTTTTTCTTCCTTTTACCATCTGCGTGAGATGATGGGACTTTCGAGAGACTTTGAAACTTTTTTTTACCATGCCCACGGTCTGTTCTTTATCAAATTGCTTTGCACTGTTGTAACTATATGTTATAATTATGTGATTTTGTCAGTTTTTCAGTCTTGGTTTGTCTTGTGTTTCTGTGATATCATTCTGGAGGAACATTGTATCATTTCTTAATGCATGCATTACTAAATGACAATAAAAGAGGACTGCGTGTCCTCATAACCTAATCTAATCTAAATTATATTCACTTCACTCAGATTTTTTTTATTGAGATACAGCTTGGAATATCCTTTCCAGCCCTTTGAGCTGTGCCTCCCAGTAATCCCCTGATTTAATCCTAGCCAAATCACGGGACAATTTACAATGACCAATTAAACAACCAATCAGTAGGTCCTTGGACTGTGGGAAGAAACCAGAGTACCCGGAGGAAACCCACGTATTCGTGGGGAGAATATACAAACTCCTTACAGGCAGCAAATCATTGTGCTAACCACTACGTCACCATGCTGTGCATCGAGAGATGCTGATGTATTGATGATAAATTAAAAGAGCCCCAGAAAAACACATTACACCCAAATACAAACCTGAATCAAGAACGGTTCAAAATATTTTCTGGGTAACATTAGCAAGGTTTACCTGTTCACAATAAATGAAAGTAAAATTCAAACCATTTTCTTCCCACCCTAATTAAGTAGGCTGAGTATCCTTTTCCTTTTATAAATTGGATGGAAAGTGCAGACATTATGAATTTAACATGAGACAAAAGCGTATTACCAGTAGAATTATAATTAAACTGCAGACTAGCATATTGAACTTTCTCAATGATAAAGGCATACAAAGCAGATCTTTCAGCAAATACTGTGCTGTGTATCTATAAAAGGTTCTTTAAGGTTGTCAAAGCCGGAGGTGGTGGTGGGGACAACATCCCACTACCTATTAAATGCTCCCAATGGCGTGCATCTCAAATGGCCTCTGACAACCAAGTCCAGCTCCTGGCCTTCACTCGTAGCTTGGCTACTAAGTTGTGCAGAACTGTTTCTACTGACAAGAAAAGGGGCAAAGGTGGGTTATTGGTGCCTTAAAACCAGTCACTTTGGGCTCCTCAGCCATAGTTAGTAGCTCATCTAGGAGAAGGAAAACTCTGATCTCAAAGCTCCACTGCCATGCAGCTGTACCCACTCATGGGGAAGGAGAAAAGCCTGAGGGAAAATTCTGGAGCTGAACTCCCTAAGGCAGTCCTACGCTGAGTTCAACGCTGACTGACAACTCCTGTGATGCTGCTGGTACCAAACTGCATTGGTCTCTGCCATTCCTTTGGGTTCATCAGATGCTTGGAGGGAGGGAGCTTGCTACACGGGCAACAGTTTGCTCTCACATCGCACCACCCTGGCTTACGTATCTAGACAGCTAGGATGCACATCCATGGTTGACCCTGACCTACAGAAGCCTCAAAGGTACTAGTTAACCCTCCATATTTTGTAGAGTTATAGAACACTACAGCACAGGGCCAGGTTCTTTGGCCCATCTAGTCTGTGCTGAACCATTAATCTGCCTAGTCCCATTGACCTGCACCTGGGCCATTGCCCACCATATCGCTCCCATCCATGTATCTATCCAAACTGCTCTTAAATGTGGAAATCAAACTTGCATCCACCATTTCCGCTGGCAGCTCGTTCCACACTCTCACCAGCCTCTGAGTGAAGAAGTTCCCCCTCATGTACCCCTTAAACATTTCACCTTTCACCTCAATCATTGATCTCCGGTTCTAATCTCACCCAATCTCAGTGGAAAAAGCCAGTTTGCATTTACCCGATCCATACCCCTCTTAATTTTTTTATACCTCTAACAAATCTCCCCTTGTTCTCCTACACTCCAGGGAATGAAGTCCTCACCTATTCAACCTTTCCCAATAACTCAGGTCCTCGAAACCTGGCAACATCCTTGTAAATTTCTCTCAGTACTCTTCCAACCTTATTTACATCTTCCCTATAGGTAGGTGTCCAAAACTGTGGACAATACTGCAAATTAGGCCTCACCAAAGTCTTACACAATTTCAACAGCTCCTGTACTCAATACATTGATTTATGAAGGACCATGTGCCAAAAGCTTTCTTTATGACCCCATCTACCTGTGAAGCCACCTTGAAAGAATTATAGACCTATATTCTCAGAACCCTCTGTTCCACCACACTCCTCAGTGTCCTACCGTTCACTGTGTAAGTCCTAGTCTAACTGGCCTTCCCAAAGTGCAACACCTCACACTCGACCGCATTAAATCCCATCTGTTATTTTTCAGCCCAGACTTCCAGCTGGTCCAGATCCCGCTGAAACCTTTGATAGTCTTCCTCGCTGCCCACTACACCTGTGGAAGAATATCAAAGCTTGCAGTGGGACCTTTATTAATATGAATTTAAATATTTTCTGATTGATTACATAGAACATAAAGTTTACCTGAAATACACTATCTGTAAAAGAAAAGACACACAACAGAAACAATTTTATCACAAGGTCTTTCTACAATTAAAATAAATCCATAACAATTTTATCACAAGGTCTTTCTACAATCAAAATAAATCCATAATAAACACAAGAGATTTTGCAGCTGCTGGAAATCCAGAGAAACACACACAAAATACAGGAGGTACTCAGAAAGTCATGCAGAAACTATTAACATTACAGGCCAAGAGTCCTGATGAAGGGTTTCGGTCTGAAACATTGACTCTTTATTCCTCTCCACAGATTCTGCCTGACCTGCTGAGTTCCTCCAGCATTTAGTGTGTGTTGCCAAAGTTTTATGAACTACTCACATTCACTAAAATGCACAGTAGGTAGTTGCACAGTAAGTAGTTCTTAAAAGGATGTGGAGACTGCAGAGAGAGTGTGCAAGAGGTTTATTAGTATACTGCCTGAATTAGAGGGTACAAGCCATAAGGAAAGGTTGAGTCGGTGGAATTCAGATGAAATGTTTGTATTCACTTCTAGAGAACTAGAATATAAAGGCAAGGATGTAATGTTGAGACTTTATAAAGCACCGGTGAGGCTTCACTTGGAGTATTGTGAGCAGTTTTGGGCCACTTATCTTAGAAAGGATGTGCTGACATTGGAGAGCGTTCAAAGGAGGTTCATGTAATGGTGAAACTGTGGAATTCGTTGCCACAGGTAGCTATGGAGGCCAAGTCACTGGGTAAATTAAAGCCAGAGGCTGATAGATTCTTGATTAGTCAGGGCATGAAGAGATACAGGAAGAAGGTAGGAGATTGGGGCTGAGAGGGAAAATGGATCAGGCATGATGAAATGGCGGAACAGACTCAATGGGCCAAATGGCCTAATTCTGTTCCTGTATCTTATGGTCTAAACTTGGGTTGTTCTCAGTCAGTGGCTAAAGAGAGAGCTGATAAAAGTTTATATATAACATGGAACACAGAAATCTACAGCACATTACAGGCCCTTCGGCCCACAATATTGTGCCAACCATGTAAGCTACCTTGAGTTTCCCTACCACATAGCTCTCTATTTCCCTAAGCTCCATGTACCTATCTAAGAATCTCTGAAAAGACCTAATGGTATCCGCCTCCACCACAGTCACCAGCACTGCATTCCATGCACCTACCGCTCTGTGTGAAAAAGTTACCCCTGACACCCCCTCTGTACCTACTTCCAAGCATCTTAAAACTATGCTCCCTCATGTTAGCAATTTCAGACCTGGAAAAACCTTC
Source organism: Mobula birostris (assembly GCF_030028105.1). NCBI lineage: Eukaryota > Metazoa > Chordata > Chondrichthyes > Myliobatiformes > Myliobatidae > Mobula > Mobula birostris. The sequence goes on from NC_092370.1 coordinate 11,024,765, forward strand.
TGACTAGCCACATGATCCATGCCTCTCATCATCTTATACACCTCTATCAGGTCACCTCTCACCCTCATCAAGTTCACTCAAACTATTCTCCAATCCAGGCAACATCCTCGTAAATCTCCTTTGCACTCTCCCTATAATATCCACATCCTTCTAATGAGCACAGTACTCCAAGTGGGGTCCAACAAAGTCTTATATAGCTGTAACATTATCCCACAGTTATTAGATACAAGATTATTAGCTACATAGATAGGATAGAAAGTCAGAATCTTTCCTCCAGGGTAGAAACGCCAAACACCAGAGGACATGCTTTTAAGGTTAGAGGAGGGAAGTTTAAAGGTTATGTGAGAGGCAAGTTTTTTGTATATGCAGAGAGTCACACAGTCAAAAATGCCGGAGGAACTCAACAGGTCATGCAGCATCAATGGAAGGAAATAAACAGTCGATGTTTCAAGCTGAGACCCTTTTTCAGGACCTGAAAGGAAGAGGAAGATGCCAGAATTTCCAGCATCTGCAGAATCTCTTGTGTTTTATGCAGAGAGTGGGAGGTGCCAGGTGTAGGTGTCCAGGGAACTAGGGGAATCAGCCAGTCTAGTGGAGTTGAGAGGCTTTTAGGTAGACACCTTCCAGAAGATAATGCCAGCGAACAACATGACCAAGGGTAACATCCTCCAGATGGTTCATGAAACTATGTCTTTCACTTTTACTTCTTTTTCTTTCAAATGTGGTTCTGCTACTGTTGGAGCCCGTCATCTACATTATAATGGTGTGTTTTTAGGCTGATTGAGCAACCTGGTGCTTTGCTGTCTCTGAGAGAATTCGGTGAGGCTTCGAGCGATGCATGTGGCCTGGAGGCCAGGAAGCCTGGAGACGGGGCGCAAGCCCACGATCAACTCAATTTCTCGCTGATGTCATCGATTAAAGCATCGAGGAAGATTGAAATCAATAAGGACGAGAGTGGAAGGCAGGTGGGTGTTCTGGTTTCTGGCCACTCCTTTTATTGTTGCTATCTTGTGCGGTTTTGATTGGGGCGGCCTGGCTCTCAGGGGAAGTGAGATGTATGGAGGGAAGGAGAATCGAAAGGTATGTTTCAAGAGTGTGACAGAGCGAAAGGAGAGCGGTAGTGATGCGCAAAGCCAAATGGTACCAGTAAATTCCATCCAGATTCTATGTAAATGCCAGTATTGAATTCTAGTATTTAAAATCTAGTAAATATAATGCAGATTCTATGTAAACTCTAGCATTTAAAATCTGCTATATTCTACATAGATTCTATGTAAATACTAGTAATGTATTCCAGTATTTAAAACCTAGTGAATTCGATGCAAATTCTAATATTTAATTCCAGTGTTTAAAGTCTAGTAAATTGTGCACAGATTCTATGTTAGTTCTAAGATTGAATTCTAGTGTTTAAAATCTAGTAAATTCTACATTGATTCTATGTAAATTCTTGCATTAAATTTTAGTATTTAAAACCCAGTAAATTCGATGCAGATTTCATGTAGATTCTAGTATTGAATTCTAATATGTAAAATCTAGTGAATTCTCTGTAGATTCTATGTAAACTCTAGTATTTAATTCCAGGATTTAAAATCTAGAGAATTCCATACAGATTCTAAGACTGAATTACGGTATTTAAAATCTAGAGAATTCTACGCAGATTCTATGCAAATTCTAAGACTGAATTACAGTATTTAAAATCTAGAGAATTCTACGCAGATTCTATGCAAATTCTGAGACCGAATTACGGTATTTAAAATCTCGAGAAATATGTAAATACCCATACACAGTGGAAGCTACTGGAGATGGTGTAACACTGGATGTTCCCCTGGGGAGTGAGAGAGGACAAATGGCAGCAGTGTCTGTCAGGAGCACTTCGGATCCAGTGCACAGGTCATGGTCCTGAACTTGGAGGGTTCATGGGAGCGACACAGTAACGTAGTGGTTAGCACAATGTGCTACAGTATTAGCAACCCAGGTTCATTTCCCGCCACTCTCTGTAAGGAGTTTATACATTCACCCCGTGATCGCGTCGGTATCCTCCGGGGTGCTCCAGTTGCCCCTCACAGTCCAGAGATGGGGTTGGTTGGTTAATTGGTCATTGTAAATTGTCCCGGGTTCAATTGGAGGTTCCTGGGCAGCACAGCTCAAAGGACCAGAAGGGTCTATCCCGTGCTGTATCTGAACAAATAAATAGATAACTTATGCAGAGCAAATCTTGGAGTTATCAGGAGGGATCTTGCAGCGGTGAGACTGTTTGCAGGGAAAGGAGTGCCTGCCAAGTGGGAGGCCTTTAAGAGTGTAACATCAAGAGTTCAATTCTTGTATGTTCCTGTTTGGGTGAAAGGCAAGGCTTGCTGGTATAGGGAACCCTGGCTGACAAGAGATATTGAGGCTGTGGTTAAGAATAAGAGGCAGGCAAGCATCGAGGACATCTTCAAAAGGTGATGCCTCGAAAAGGTAGCATCCATCCTCATACACCCCATCATCCAGGATGTGCCCTCTTCTCAAGGAGATGGTAGAGGAGCCTGTAGATACACACTCAAAACTTTATGAACAGCTGTTTCCTCACTGCCATCAGATTTCTCAATGGACAATGGAACAGGTACGCTACCTCAATTTTTCTTTATTCTCCTTTGGCTCCACTTATTTAACTTTTAAAAAATATATTTCTTACCCATCATTTATAGTTTTTTTATTATTATGTATTGCAATGTACAGCTGCCACATAAAAACAAATTTCACGACATATGCCAGTGATACCTAACCTGATTCTGATTCTAAATATGAGGGGTGATTGATAAGTGTGTGGCCTAAGGTAGAAGGAGATGAGTTATACAGCTCTCGTTACATGCGCGTGCAGTTCAACTCTTTGAGTGATAATGCAGAAAGTTTGAATTTAATAATTCATCTCCTTCTACCCTAGGCCATGAACCTATCAATCACCCCTACTGTGGACCACTTTCTGGAGGTCCAAGACGCCGACTTCTACAAAGAAGGGATCCGTATGCTCCACGACTGCTGGACTAAGTGTGTAAATGTAGGAGGGGACTATGTTGAAAAATAAATGTGCTAGGTTATCTAAAATTGACTCCTTCTACCTTAGGCCATGAACTTATCAATCACCCCTCGTATTTATCTTCAGTTTTTACTTTTAAAGCTTCAACATTGCATCCTTGTTTTTTGAATTTAGGAATACAACATAGAACAGGCCCTTCGGGCCCAATGAGCCTCACCACCCAACAACCCACCTGCTTAACCCAAGCCTAACCACAGGACAAGTTACAATGATCAATTCACCTACTAACTGGTACATCTTTGGACTGTGGGAGGTCATGAGAAGAACCTACAAACTTCTTACAGAGGACACCAGAGTTAAACTCTGATCTCTGATGCCCCGAGTTGTAACGGTATCACGTTAACCGCTATGCTACAGTGGCGCCCAATGATACCACTATATTGTAGTCCTCTCAAAATGAATGCTAATATTTAATTTACCTTCCTTACTATAGGCTCAACCTGAAAGTTAACCTTCAGGGAATCCCGCACAAGGACTCCCCAATCCCTTTGCACCTCTGAGTTGTGAATTTGTTCCCCACTTAGAAAATAGTCTACACTTTTATTTGTTCTATCAAAGTGCAGGAGCATTCGCTTCCCGATGCGATATTCCATCTGCCACTTCTTTGCCCCATTCTTCTAACCTGCAGACTCCCTGCTTTCTCAACACTACCTGCCTCTCCAGCTCCCTTTGTATCATCCGCAACCTTGGCTACAAAGCCATCAATCAATTCAGTCACCAAAATCATTGACATGTCACGTGAAAAGAAACAGTCCAACACCGACAACTGGAGAACACTGCCTGTCACCAGCAGCTAACCAGGAAAGGCCCCTTTAATTCCCACCCTTTGCAATGATCTGTCCCCAAAAACCATCTGTGACAGTGAATTCCATAAATTCACCAGCCTCTGGCTAAAGCAAATCCTGCTCATCTCTGTTCTGAAGGGATGCCCTTTGGCCAGATGCCAGTTTTAAAGCCTGTAACTGAAACGTGCGGTTGATGAATTATCAGCCATGGTTTCCCTCATTGTTACTTACCCTCCATGGCGTGGAGGTATTCCATGTGCAGAGCGCCAGCGGTACCAGCGGGAGGAAGGATGTCCCCGTATGGGCTACGGTGACCCGCCAGCAGAGCCATCTGGTGGTAATATTCAGCCGGGTTGACTCCAGCATGTGGCACTGAGAAAACAAACAGATCGGAGACTGTTATCCGAATCACTCAAAGTAAATGCCAAGCAACTGAACTGACAATTTATCTTATACAATATTTCAAAATACACATCACGTACAGCATCTGATTAGGGCACCGACCAAGTTTTCATTGTCACCGGTCAAGTTGAAGGAGCAACACCCAAAAGGCCATTCGACGTAGTAGCCGTATTAGGCCATTGAACCCATTGAGTCTGCTCTGCCATTTATTCATGGTGGATTTATTCCAGCTGGGTAGCCCGCAACATGATCCCATGAACATTGATTTCTCTAGCTTCTGATCATTTCTCCTCCCTTCTCTCTTTTTTCATTCCCTATTCTGTCTCCCCTCCCTTACCCCTTTCTCTTCCCCTCATCTCCCTCTGGCTCCTCTCCTCCTTCTGTTTCCCCCGTGGTCCACCATCCTTTCCTATCAGCCCTCTGCCTCTTCAAAGTCAAAGTAAATTATGATCTACTCTACTGTAAAGATGAAGCCACACTCAGGTTGGAGGAACAACACCTTATATTCCGTCTGGGTAGCCTCCAACCTGATGGCATGAACATTGACTTCTCTAACTTCCGCTAATGCCCCACCTCCCCCTCGTACCCCATCCGTTATTTGTTTATATATACACATTCTTTCTCTCTCTCTCCTTTTTCTCCCTCTGTCCCTCTGACTATACCCCTTGCCCATCCTCTGGGCTTTTCCCCCCCTCCCCCTTTTCCTTCTCCCTAGGCCTCCTGTCCCATGATCCTCTCATATCCCTTTTGCCAATCACCTGTCCAGCTCTTGGCTCCATCCCTCCCCCTCCTGTCTTCTCCTATCATTTTGGATCTCCCCCTCCCCCTCCCACTTTCAAATCTCTTACTAACTCTTCCTTCAGTTAGTCCTGACGAAGGGTCTCGGCCTGAAACGTCGACTGTACCTCTTCCTAGAGATGCTGTCTGGCCTGCTGCGTTCACCAGCAACTTTAATATGTGTTGCTTGAATTTCCAGCATCTGCAGAATTCCTGTTGTTCGCGTAAATTACGATCAAATAATTTTGTTCACCTGCCTACTTGTTTACATATGAAATGGTACAGCAAAATATTTGTTCAGAAGGGAACTAGGACAGGGGACATGGAGGCGGGTGGTTTAGGAAATGGACATCCACACTACATGGCAGCTAAAGTCTTGTAACAGTGGAGTGATGGCCAGGGAGACGTAAGACCATAGGACCATAAGATAAGGAGCATAATTAGGCCGTTTGGCCCATCGAGTCTGCTCTGCTTCTTCATCAAGGCTGGTCCATTTTCCCCCTCAGCTCCAATTTCCTGCCTTCTCCCCGTATCCCCTCACGCCCTGACCGACCAAGAAACGATCAACCTCTGCCTTAAATATACCCAATGACTTGACCTCCACAGCCGCCCGTGACAATGAATTCCGCAGAGGAATAATGGACCGGAATGCGAATAGTGGGGTTACAGTGCTGGAAGAGATTACAGAGATTTGGATAGATAATGCCATTGAGGGGATTTGAATTGGGAATGAACATTTAAAATACAAGGCACTGGAGAGGGATCTGAGTTCCAGGTATGTGAGCATACTCGGTGAGATTCAGAAAACCAGCATTACAGTTTTGGGTGACGTAAAGTCCACAAAGATTGTCGGATGGGAATCAGTCTGGAGAACTGGAATTCCCGAGCCTCGGGAAGGTAAAAGCATGAATGAAGGCTTTGCCAGGAAACAGGCTATGACAGATGTGAAGATGGATCATACTGTGGAGGTGCAAGTTAATTGTCTTTGTGATGGAGAGAAAGTGTGGGTTGAAGCTCAGTGCAAAGTTATATGGGGCTGAGTCTGCAAACAGTCTGATAGAGCCTGAAGCAGTGACCCGGGAAAGGCTCAGTTAACGGCATGGAAATGGAACTCATAGCAGAGACCAAAGAAAATGGCTTCAGTCCACCCAATCGTAAACTGAAGAAAACTCATTGACTCCTACAGAATATTAAAAGACCTAGATAGAGTGGATGTGCAGAGTGTGTTTCCAATTGTGGGGGAGTCTAGGACCGGGGGCACACCATCAGAATGGAAGGACGCCTCTTCAGAACGGAGTTCAGAGGGAATTTCTTTGGCCAGGATGTGATGAATCTGTGGAGATCATTGCCACAGATAGCTGTGCAGGTCAAGTCGTTAGGTATATTTAAAGCAGAGGTTGTTAGCTTTTTGAGTAGTAAAGACATCAAAGATTGCAGGGATAAGGCAGGAGAATGGGGTACTTGCTCAATGCACCAAGGTTGAAAGATGTGTAAAACTTACAAAATGTTCATTGAACATAGAACATTACAGCACAGTAAAGGCCCTTCATGTGCTGATCCTTTAACCCACACCAAGATCAATTGAACACTTCCTTCCCACTTAGCCCTTCGTTTTTCTATCACCATTTTCCCTTTCTAAAAGTCTCTAATGTATCTGCCTCTACCAGTACCACTACCTCTGGCAGGGCATTCCATGTACTCACCACTCTCTGTGTGAAGAACACACAGTACCTCTGACATCCCCTTATACTTTCTTCCAATCATCTAAAAGTTATGCACAAACAAGACTCGGCCTGAATCGTCAATTGTTTACTCTCTTCCATAGATGCTGCCTGGCCTGCTGAGTTCCTCCAGCATTTTATGTGTGTTACTTAAAATTATGCACCCTCGTATCAGCCATTTCTACCCTGGAGCAAATGTCTCTGGTTGTCCACCTCTTACCATATCATACACCAGTATCAAGCACCTCCTTCGCTCCCAGTGTCTTCTCCCCAGCGACCTTTTTTGGATGATATTAGATTGCAATACTGGGTCCCAGAGCGGAAATCATGGATGAATCACTGATTTAAAAAAAATTCTCTCCAATTTACTCTAGTTTGTCTGAACAATATTCCCATTTAGACATATTTATTAATGAACCATTCTATTGTTCACCCCTATCTGGGCACATTGAGGTTCGATCCCTGTCCTACCCTCGCTCCTGCAGGGAGGTGCCAAAATTCAGGGAGGTACTGTTTTGGAAGCAAAAGTCAGGAAATAATGTTACAGGTTTATAAAGCCCTAGTTTGGCCACATCTGGAGTATACTGTTCTGGTCATCCCACTATAGGAAGGACGTCGAGGCTTTGGAGTGGGTGCAGAAGAGGTTTACCAGGATGTTCAAGCAACACACATAAAAGTTGCTGGTGAAAGCAGCAGGCCAGGCAGCGTCTCTAGGAAGAGGTACAGTTGACGTTTTGCTGCCTGGCCTGCTGCATTCACTGGCAACTTTTATGTGTGTTGCTTGAATTTCCAGCATCTGCAGATTTCCTCGTGTTTACCAGGATGTTGTCTGGATCAGAGGGCATCTGCTATAACAGGAAGTTGGACAAACTTGGATTGCTTTCTCTGGAATGGCAATGGCAGAGGTTGAGGGGAAATCTGATAGAGGTTTATACGATCATGAGAGGCGCAGATAGAGGAGACAGTCAGTATCTTTTTCCAAAGGTTGAAATGTCTAATACCAGAGAGCATGTATTTAATGTGAGAGGGGTAATTTCAAGGAAGATGTGAGCAGCAAGTTGGGAGTCTCTGATAATATGGTAGTGTGCTCAGTTGCAATGGCTTCTCTGGGTCCAAACAAAGGTGTAATTGTTTGTTCTTTACCTCTTTTTTTATGATTGCAAGAGACTGCTGGATATTGAGAATATCAAGTACTGTAGGTCTACAGTGGATAGTGGTAGAGCCGGACTTGGTGTGGACCGTGTTGCCATTTGCTACCTGCTACACCGCATCAGAGGCAGCGTATGGTCCAACAAACAGTGCAAGTGACTGTCTTGGACGTTTCTCTTGTGATCGAAAGACCCTGTTGGACATTGGTAATGTGGAATACTGCAAGTCTGGTTCACCGATTCGTTGGTGGAGGAGCTGCGGGGACCAGGCCCTCATGCTGCAGGGTCTCCCAGGGGGAGTAGACGCAGGAGGCAGTGCGGGAGAGAATGGAGGCATGGCAGACGGGCGGGAGTCTCAGTTGGGTTGGGCGCTGACACCTCCCATCGGTGGAAGACGAGCTGGACTGCCCTTGTCTGCGGCTGCACTTGTGCATGATGAGGAGCTGCTGTGGGCTGTTCTTGCAGAAACGTGGATCTAGCACATCACTAATGCACCATCAGTCTGCAGGCCATTTCACTCAGGGACTTGGGCAATTTGTTTTTGTAACTATGTTCTTCTGTAGTCATAATTATCTGCGCTCTGCGTGCTTTGTTCTCTGTAAGACTGTTGGAAATGTTTTTTACACCTTGGCCCCAGAGGAACATTGTTACATTTGGCTGTATTCATGTGTATGGTTGAATGAGAATTAAACTTGAACTGGAAATTGAATTTTTACACAGAGTGGTGGGTGCCTGGAATGTGTGCTAGGGGTGGTGATAGAGGCAGATACATTAAGGAATTTTTTAAAAATGTTTGGATGGGCACCTGAATGTGAGGAAAATGGAGGGATATGGACATGGTGCAGGCAGAAGAGATTAGTTGGTCATCTAATTACTAATTTAATTGGTTCAGCACAACCAAAAGGCCTGTTCCTGTACCATACTGTTCAATGTTCTATGTTCTATCTTTATTGCATGGTAGTTGGCTTCCATGCCATAGGACTCAATGTCACAAGTATTCTTAACACAAACTTTGCTGAAATTATTTATACAGCTGGTGTAATGAGGTGAGATCATTCAAATGGAGTTACAAACCTGTAGCCTACATGCCCTTGAAACTTGGACAACATAAAACTAGTTGTGCTCATAATTCTTCTTTGCCCTCTTTGAATTCTGAAGGTTTGTCTTAATCCTGTTCCCCCATAAATGAATTCTAAATATAACACAAATTTCTGTTACTGCTGTCTTTTTGGGAACTGTGCAAAATATTAGGGATTAAGTTCTTAAATTTCCCAAGTTAAAATGTTCAAAAATCAAAGTCCAATTATGTTTTTTTTTTCTCTTTCTACCGCTGTCTTTCAGGCATCCGGTCCAAGAACTAGAATCCCTCAGCAATGTTACTGAGAAACCACAAGACTTCTAGAATGAAAGCATCTGGACTCTATGCAGCACTGAGAAAAATAAGCTGCTCCAGCAAATACTAAAGATTAAATGTCTTCATTCCGAGTGGGTTTCACTTAAGCACAAAACCATAATCTATTGAAAAATGCCTAATATGCATTGAATCCATACAGCAAAAAAATGCACAGCTGATTGCATTGGCTCACACCATAAATTTACATATACACTCAGCGGCCACTTTATTAGATACAATCGTGGTTTCCTGCTGAGGTAGCCCGTCCACTTCAAGGTTCCAGGCGCTGCTTGTTCAGAGATGCTCTTTTGCACGCCACCATTGTCACGTGTGGTTAGTTGAGTTACTGTCGCTTTCCTGTCAGCTTGAACCAGCCTGGCCATTGTCCTCTGACATCTCTCATTAAAAAGGTGTTTTCGCCCACAGAGTTGCCGCTCCGCTCATTGGATGATTTATTTTTTTCTTCTTTTTAAACCATTCTCTGTAAACTCTAGAGCAGGAACCCTTGGTTAATGGCAGGGGCCTGTGGCATGAAGGAGGTTGGGACCCCCTGTGTGTGTAAAGCCCAGGGGATCCAGCAGCAGTCGAACCACCCGGTCTGGCACCAACACACTCATTCCACGGTCAAAGTCACTTCGATGACATTTCTTCCCCATTCTGATGTTTGGTCTGAACAGTAACTGAACCTCTTGACCTTATCTGCATGCTTTTATGCATTGAGTTGCTGCCACATGATTGGCCGATGAGATATTTGTCCCATCATGCAGGAGTACAGATGTGCCTAATGAAGTGGCCGCTGTCTAATGTTGCATGAAAAGTACTCTAAATAAAAAATTAAATTGTAAAATACTCGTAATGGTTTCAGTTAATCATCAATCATACACACGTTTTGTACTTCACCGGATCTAGAGCATTCTAAGGTAGAAAAGCTTCCCATGGTGCTCACCGTCAGTTGGGCTCAGTCCCCTGGCCGCAGAGATCATTGACAGAGAGGGGCTGCTATGCAGAGACCTAATGTAATCCACGTAGGGGTTAATGTACGGATGTGGTGGGTTAAACACGGGCTCTGAGGTGCCAACAGGCGTTCTGTGCGGAGAAATTCTGATGAGCGAGATGTCAGAAAACGCTGGGCTACCTGAGAGGGAGGGAGGCCTGGAAGAGAAAACAAAAATCAGCGGATTGCTAGAGATGGATGTATTTTTAAGAACTTTAGATTACATTTCTCTTCACCATAGCAAAACTATGATTCACAACCTGGGTATACCCATTGTGATACTAAAGTAAACACAACCATGTATTGGTTATTTGGAGATACAGTACAGTAACAGGCCCTCTCCGGCCCAGTGAGCCCAGGAGGCCCAATTACTCCCATTTGACAAAATTACCCACAATCCTTTACATCATGTGACTGTGGGAGGAAACCAGAGCACCCGGAATAAAACTCACATAGGCATGGGGAAATGTACACACTCCTCACAGAGGGTGGCGGGAATTGAACTCCTGTCACTGGTGCTGTCAGAGTACTACGCCAACCGCTACGTGACTGTCATGAAGTGCTGTGAGATGTTGGCGACGAAACATACCAACTCCTGCCTGAGAAGCAACTTGGATCCACTCCAGTTTGCCTACCGTCACAACAGGTCCACAGCAGATGCCATTTCACTCAACCTTGGGACATGTGGACACATCAAAGACATTCCTTATTGACTACAGCTTGACATTCAATATTATCATCCCCCCAAAGCTTCAAAACTTTGGCCTCAATACCTCCTTGTGCAAATGGATGCCCAATTTCCTCACTTGCAGACCCCAGTCAGTTCGATTGGCATCAACATCTCCTCCACAAACTCCATCAGCACACAAGGCTGTGTGCTTAACCCCTTGCTCTACTCGCTTTATACTTATGACTGTGAGGTTCCAATGCCATATTTAAGCTTTCTGGTGACATCACTGTCATAGGCCGAATCAAAGGTGGTGACAGGTCAGCGCATGGGAGGGAGATTGATAATCTGGCCGAGTGGTGCCACAACAACAACCTCTCACTCAGTGTTAGCAAGACCAAGGAGTTGATTATTGACCTCAGGAGGTGGAAACTGGAGATCCATGAGACAGTCCTCACTGGGAGATCAGAGGTGGAGTGGGTCAGCAACTTTAAGTTCCTCAGTGTTATCATTTCAGGGGACCTGCCCTGAGGCCACCATGTTAGTGTAATTACCCAGAAAGCACAACAGCGCCTCTACTTCCTCAGGGGTTTGCGAAGATTCGGCATGACATCTAAAACTTTGACAAACTTATATAGGTATGTGGTGCAGAGTATATTGACTGGCTGCATCACAGCCTGGTATGGAAACACCAATGCCCTGGGATGAAAAATCCTACAAGAATAGAGAATATGCTCAGTCTGTCATGGGTAAAGCCCTCCCACCATTGCACGTATCTACACAGAGCAGGAAAGCAGCATCACTTATCAAGGACTCTCTCCATTCAGGCCATTCTCTCCTCTCACTCCTCTCAAGAGCCTTATGGCCTCAGAACACCAAGTTCAGGAACAGTTATTACCCCTCAATCATCAACCTCTTGCACCACTGGGGATAACTTCACTAGCCCCATTACTGAACAGTTCACAAAACCTATGGACTCACTTTCAAGGACTCTTCGTCTCATATTCTCGATAGTTATTGCTTATTTATTTACAAATATAACTATTTCATTTTCTTCTTTTGTATTTGGACAGTTTGTCGTTTTTTTGCACATTAGTTGTTTGTTCGTCCTGTTGGATGTGGTCTTTCAATGTTTCTTTGATTTACTGAATATACCCATAAGAAATTGAATCTCAGGGTTGTATATGGTGACACATACGTACTTTGATAATAAATTTCCTTTGAACTTTGAGCTGTGCTGCCACATTAAATATATAACATAGAACATTACATCACAGCACAGGCCTTTTGGCCCATGATGTTGTGCCAAGTATTAAACTTTCTCTAAGATCAATCTAACCCCTCTAACCATATAGCCCTCCAGTCTTCTATCATCCACATGGCTATCTAAGAGCTCTTAAACGTCCCTAATGTATCTGCCTCTCTCACCACCCCTGGCAGGGCATACCACGCACTCACCACTCTCTGTGTAAAGATAAACTTACCTCTGACATCCCCCCCATACCTTCACTCACCTTAAAATGATGCCCCGAGTGTTAGATCAACATTTCTCTGGTCAGAAACAGACTGAAATATTAAACGGCGTGATTTGAAATACATTAAAAAGTGGGCCTTTGGCACAGTTTTTGAAAAAATGTCAGTGGTCGCAAACTTGAGTTTCGCTAGGATGGCGCTAACTAGCGCCTGGTACAGTTCTGTCTCCAGATTCTCATGCGGGAACACTCATGCGAGGCTGAGTGATTACAATAGGCGTTCTGAGATATCAGTAAGGCTCCCCTGTCCTCTCTCGGGGACAGTTTCTGGCTCCAGCAACTTGGCTCTCTGAAAAAAAAGAGTTCTCAAAGGCCAGCGTAACCTCGCTGCAGCGCTGACCCCCACCTAATGGTTTCTGTCCCCGCGTTTTTCCAATTAATTTTCTGCGTAAGAAAAAGCCATTGAGAGCAGCTGTCAAAGCAGTGGGGGGAGCACATTCCTTTGATGCAATCAGAACGTAGAGGCAGATTTTTACAGACAGCGATCGTCAGTGCTCACTGTTGGCACCAATCACCATGACAGACTGTAATCTGATGTGAGAAACTAATTCCACTTAGTTATCAGTTACAAGGGGCTTGAAATATCTGAATTTGACAAAGATCAAAGTTAATCTCCAGGGGAACTAAAACTCACTGAAACAAATTCTGAGGTTCAGGATGTAGAGAATACCAAGCAATTGTTATTCTTTACTTGTCTATGACATTACACACAACAATATTTGAATTACTTATATATTTTCCCTTCCCTCTTTACGTACAGGAAAAATTGTCAGTCATTACAGCATGCAAACCTGGTAATATATCTTAGAATGACACAAAGAAACATGATTAAATAGACATTACAAAGTGCTTTAAAAATACATCAAAGAATTCTACAGTACTGTGCAAGAGTCTTAGGTACATGTATATGTAGCTAGTGTGCCTAAAACCTTTGCACAATGTTGTAATTTTATGTATTGCATAGTACTGTTGCAGCAAAAAAAAAACAAATTTCATGGCAGATCTGAGTGATGATAAATCTGATTCTGATATGGGTCTCTATTGTGGACTGAGAGTGGGAAGGGGGCAGGGAGAGGGGAATCATGGTTGGGAAAACGGGAAGGGAGAGGGGAGGGAGCAGGAAGCACCAGATGGACATTCTGTAATGATCAATAAACCTATAGTTTGGAATCAAATGACCTTGCTTGGTGTCTCAGGGGTTGGGTGCGCCACCCCTCCCCACCCCTCGCGCCCTAGCTCTCCTTCTCTGCCACCTGTCCCACAACCCTCCAGCAGTGTTCCATCCCCATGATTTCCAACATAGTTTGCTCCTGCCAGATTGACAAACTTGCTCTCCACTCCACGTTGACAAATACAGTTCTGTGCAAAAGTCTTGGGCACCCTAGCTGTGCTTAAGACTTTTGCACAGTACTGTATATCAAATTATCTGCTAATATGAGGAGCATAATTTTAAGATGATTGGAAGAAAGTACGGGGTTTTTTAAGGTGTCAGGTTTTTTACACCGGGAGTGCTGTATGCATAGAATGCCCTGCCTGGGTGGTGGTAGAGTGAGGTACATTAGGGGCATTTAGGAGACTTTTATATAGGCACATGGTTGATAGAAAAATGGAGGGTTATGTAGAAAGTAATGTTTAGATCAGGGGTTCCCAACCTTTTTTATGCCATGGACCATACCATTAAGCAAGGGATCCATGGACCACAGGTTGGGAACATTTGGGAACAGAGATGTAAAGAAATTTTTTTAGCCAGAGGGTGGTGAATCTAGGGAATTTGTTGCCACGGGCAGCAGTGGAGGCCAAGTCGTTGGGTGTATTTAAGGCAGAGATTGATAGGTATCTAAGTAGCCAGGGCATCAAAGGTTATGGTGAGAAGGTGGGGGAGTGAGACTAAATAGGAGAATGAATTAGCTCATGATAAAATGGCGGAGCAGACTCGATAGGCCAAATGGCCGACTTCTGCTCCTTTGTCTTATGGTTTAGATTGATCTTGGAAGAGGTTAAAAGGTCAGCACAATGTTGTGGGCTGAAGGACCTTTACTGTGCTGTAATGTTCTATGTTCTAAGTGAAGAATGGTAGGGACATGGAGGGCTATGGTCCTGGTGCAGGTTAATGGGACTAGGCAGTTTAAATGGGTTGGCAGGGACTAGATGGCTGAAGGGCCTGTTTCTGTGCTGTACTATTCTATGACTCTAAACACAAACTGAACACTGGTCTCTTTTTAAACAATTCATGATACCAATATACGTAATGTGTTTTCTAAAGAGTCTGATCTTGATATAATCTGATTCCGACACTGGCTCAGATGACTTGAAATATCATCATACAAGTAGTTTCAGAGTTAAATGCTTCATTTCTGATGACTCTGGCATCTTGTACCCCTTCAGAACTGCTCTCGGACCAACTGCATTTGAAACTGATTAGTTACATTGACTAAGGCTTTGAACTGGTCTTCCACACGTTTTACCTCAAATATTCCATGGTTTTCACTTTCCTTCTCACTCCAGTAAATCAAATCTTTATAGAGCAATCAACAGATACATATTCTGTGATATTTTACATCTGCCACAAAATCAAACAAGCCACAACACATCAGGCAGAGGTGCGGTGAATTTTAACATTATAAAAAACTTACCTCTGATATCCCTCCCCCCATTCTTTCCTCCAATCACTTTAAAATTATGCTCCCTTGTATTAGCCATCTCCTCCCTGGGAGAAAGTCTCTGGCTATCCATTAGAACATTCTAACATTAGAAAGTTTTTGACAAGAAGAGGACATTCGGCCTAACAAAGCTTGCCAAATTCTAATTCACATAGTGTGTTGAAATAACTATTGAGTTTAGATTTGAAAGTCTCTAAGGTACTACTCTCAACTACAGAACTAGGTAGTTTGTTCCATGCGTCCACAACTCACTGTGTAAAGAAATGCTTCCTGATGTTAGTCTGAAATCTCCCTTCAACCAGTCTCCACCTATGGCCCGATGTCCTCGTTGATGGATTAATTTTGAAGTAACAGCTGGCATCCACCTTACTTATACCCTTAATGATTTTGAACACCTCTATCATGTCTGCTCTCATTCTACGTCCACTTAGACTAAAAAGATTAAATTCTTTCAGTCTTTCTTCATAGCTGATACTCTGCAGACCTGAAATGAGTCTCGCTGCCCTTCTCTAAACTCTCTCCAGTGCCTTCACATCCCTCACAAGATCTGCAGACCAAAATAGTACAAGGTGTGGCCTCACAAACGCATTATACAGCTTAAGGAGAACATCTCTAGACTTGAACTCCACTGAGCACATTATATAGCCCAACATTCTACTAGCCTTCCTCATCAGTTCAGTGCATTTTCCAGATGTTGATAGTAATGAGTCTACCAGGACACTCATACAGTGCGCCTTCCAAGGCTCAACGCCCCCCCCCATGTGTATTTATATCTAATACTTTTATTTCTTATATGTAATATTTTACATTTACTTACATTAAATTTCATCTGCCATTTATCTGCTCATGCCTAGATTTTGTTAAAGATTCAACTGTATTGATTCTGCTGGCTGAATGTTATCAGCATGACCCCCTAATTTTGTGTCACCTGCAAACTTGACTAGTTTGTTTCTTATGTGCTTATCCAAATCATTAATGTAAATTTAAAACAGCAGTGACCTCCAAACTGATCCCTGCGAACCCCACTTTTAACATTTTCTAGGTGTGAAAATGATCCTCTCACTATACCTCGTTTTCTGTTTTTGAGCCATTTCTGCACCCATTCGCACACCTTACCCTGAATCCCTGCCTCCTGTCATTTGATTATTAACCTCTTGTGGGGTACCTTGTCAAAAGCCTTCTGAAAATCCAAGTAAATGATATCAACCACTCTATTGTCATCATAAATTTTAGTTGCCTCTTCATGGAACTCCAGCAGAGTAGTAGAATATGATTTCCCCTTTTTGAACCCATGCTGGCTTTCTGCTAACATGCCTGTTCTTATCAGCTGCTTTACCTTCTCATTCTTTGTTGATGTTTCCATATCTTACCATATGATACATATGACACATATTAAGCTTATTGGTCTATAGTTAGCAGGGTCAGTGGGGTCACCCTTCTTATATATCGGGACAACTCCACTTGATCTATGCCTCTTATCATCTTGTGCACCTCTATCAAGTCACCTCTCATCTTCTTTCACTCCAAAAGGAAAAGCCCCACCTCACTAAACCTATTCTCATAAGACCTAATTGTTGGAAAAGGCCATTGGCTGGCATTTTTCAGGCATGAATGTTAATTGCCTCTTTTTAGACATGCTTAAGTGATGTCTAGATTTTGCTGCAGTCAGGCATGAACTGCTTCATTTGCTGAGGAATTGTGAATGAAAAGTTCAAAGTTTAAAGTGTACAGATGTACCTAATGAAGTTGCTATTGAGTGTTTATCCTGTACAGGAAACAAAATCTTTGAAATAATTAAAATCTACCGCACTTCAATTGCTCTTCTTTACAATTTTACAGAAATTCACATTCCTAACACTTCAGTGGGACTCCTGCACATTTTTGACTCTCATTTTTGGTTTGGAAGGCTGGAATGCAACCTGGCAGCAACTACACCATAGCAATACCTGCAATTAACCTTTCATATTGTTGCCAAAAACACAAATAAAGCTAGGGAGCTAAGGAGCTTTTGGTCATGGGCACATTAGTAAAGAAACAAACTACAAAACTTTAGGAAGCATGCAAAGAAGCAATATCAAGTTTGAGTTTATTGTCAGTCAATCATACACATGTATCCTCCACGAGGACCACAAGCTTGTCGATCGGTTTGGTGGCTTGCATGCTTCAGTGACCCGGAGAGCTATGCTGAATTTCATGCTTTGGCACTTGGTAGGGTCACTCATGCCAAACAGGTCAAAGGGTAGAGGCCAGACTAAGAGTGGTCCACCGGTCCTCCAGGTTCAGGTGTTCAGCTCAGGGCTAACAACCCTGACTGGTCAAGCAAAGCTTCTATGGAAACAGCAATTAAGAATTCTTCTACATCTGTGTGAGATGGTATTCCTCAGTCACCACCCAGGGCTTGCATGAATGACAGTAAACTGAGAAAAAGTTACTGACACAATGAAGGAAGCTGTGAACGCCGCCAGAGATGGAGGACCTTCATTGCTGCCCTAGACGCCAGCGGTGTAATAGGCAAAAGAAATAGTACACATGTATACAGCAACATAAAACATCAGTCCTCTGGGGCCAAGGTGGAAAAATACAATACACATAACCACACACAGCACATAGAGTTACGATGCAGTCACATACGGTCAACACAAGTCCCAGAGTAGCATAGCCTGAAGATGGACAGGTTGACATAAAGTGTACGATGCATGTTTATGTAAGACAGTCCAATGTTACTGATAGCTATACTAAAACAAGCAGAAGTATAAATTTGTAAAACAGCAGCAAAAAAAGGATGGAAAGTGACCAGTGCAGGATGAGAATTTGTCTGTGAGTATGAATCAAATTATTGCTAATTTGAAAGGAGGGTGGCAGGCTGAAGATATGTTTCTACCAATGGAGCTGTAAGGTGCTCCATTCACTAGCCTGCAGGTCACCCTTGGGCAAGATGTAGCACCTGCTTAGTCTTCCGATTAGGGTCATGAGAAGTTACAGGAGCAGGTGGTGGATGGTCACCATGAGCAGCCGGTGCAGATCACAAGTCCTGGTTAAGCGACCACTGACACCAGGCAGACAATCTCCAAAGTGATTGATAATGGCTGGAGTCATCCAGCTTGTAAAGACACTGCCCGGAAGAAGGGAATGGCAAACCACTTCTGTAGAGGAATTTGCCAAGAGCAGTCATGGTCATGGAAAGACCATGATCATTCATGTCATATAAGACAGAATATAATGAACAAACAAATTTAAAAGGAGTACAGGAACACAGAAACTGGAGCAAATACCACACAAACCTTTGGAGGCAGCTTAATGTTGAGATGGTTGCTCCATAAGGCAAATAGCATTTCTGGATTAATAATAAGATAATTTGGGTAAAGAAAAGCAAATTATAATAAAAGAAACACTGGTGGGAGATGCTATCATATTAATTTTGGGGCCTCTTGCTTTGAAAAAGCTGTGAGATAATGCTGCAGCTCTGTAAAACCCTGATTAGACCACACTTGGAATATCGTGTTCAGTTCTGCTTGCCTCTTTATGAGAAGGATGTGAAAGTTTAAGAGAGGGTGCAGAGGATATTTACCAGGAAAAATGACTGGATTAGAGAGCATGTCTTATCAGGATAGGTTGAGTGAGGCTCTCTTTGGAGCAAAGGAGGATGAGAGCTGAATTGATAGAGGTGTACAAGATGATAACAGGCATAGATTGAGTGGACAGCCAGAGACTTTTCCCAGGGTGGAAATAACTAAACTGAGGGAGCATTCTTTTAAAATTTTATTTCTAGAAAATTTTTTAACCCCAAACCCTCAAGTCAGTGTTGGAATTATGTAAATCATAGCTTACAAAACATAAAATTATCCATAAAATAAAAACAAACATGGCAGAAATAAATATCAATATACTAATCATGTGTGTATATTTAGACCTCTAATAACAGAAAAGACTGCCATTCAGCAATATGCTTCACTATTTCCCCCACCCCCAGGAAACCTAAACATTTACCCTATTTTTGTGTATAGATGTCCAATCTATCAAACTGTTTGTCAGACATGCGTTCAAAAGCTGCCACTTTGGCTATTTCTGTGACCCACTCCTGAAATGATGGTCCCCCCACAAGTTCCTCCAACCCCTAAGTATAATTTGTCTTCCTATCATTCTACTTGTCTGGATCCAATTTTGACAGTGTTTATCCCCAAGTAACCCAAGTGTGTCTCCCAAGACAAAGAGTCTCGGGCAGAAAGGGAGTTGAATACCTGAAATTTCACCAATATACTTATGTATCATAATCCAAAATTCTTGAATGCTGGGACAGGACCAGAGAGAATGTACTAAGCATAATTTTAAAGTGATTGGAGGAAAGTGATGGGGGCGGGGGAGTGAAATCAGAGGTAAAATTTTTACACACTATGGTCAGTATGTGGAACGCCCTGCCAGGGCAGATATATTAGGGGCATTAAAAATGGAGGGCTATGTTGGAGGGAAGGGGTAGATTGATCATAGAGTAGGTTAAAAGTCAGCACGACATCGTGGACTGAAAGGCCTGCAATGCGCTAATTTTGCTATGTTCTATGTTTCATTTCTTAGAGATAAAGCACAAACTATCTACTCAAAATGTCTCCAGTGTTGAGGGAGGTCAGCTACACAGTGGTAATGGATAGCCTGGGGTAGATCAGGTTTAAGGCAAAAGGGCACAAACGTGAAAATGGTGGTTCTGCTTTTCCCTCCCCAGATGCTGTCTTATTTTCTTCTTTATTTTAGATTAGATTAGATTATGAGGACACGCAGTCCTCTTTTATTGTCACTTAGTAATGCATGCATTAAGAAATAATACAATGTTTCTCCAGTATGATATCACAGAAACACAAGACAAACCAAGACTAAAAAAACTGACAAAAACCACATAATTATAACATATAGTTGCAACAGTGCAAAGCAATACCGTAATTTGATAAAGAACAGACCATGGGCACGGTAAAAAAAAAGTCTCCAAGTCTCTCGAAAGTCCCATCATCTCACGCAGACGGCAGAAGGAAGAAAAACTCTCTTCTTGCCATGAACCTCCAGCGCCGCAAACTTGCCGATGCAGCACCCTGGAAGCACCCGACCACAGCCGACTCTTGAGTCCGTCCGAAAAGTTCGAGCCTCCGACACTGAGCACCGAGCACCATCTCTGCCAAGCGCTTCGACCCCGGCCCCGGCAACAGGCAATAGGCAAAGCCGAGGATTTGGGGCCTTCCCCTCCGGAGATTCTCGATGGCACAGTAGCAACAGCAAAAGCAGGCATTTCAGAAGTTTCTCCAGATGTTCCTCCGTGCTTCTCACGTCTGTCTCCATCAAATCAGGATTGTGCATGGCCCCCTAGTTAACACATACGATATCATTCGGAACGGCCATGCGCCCTGCGTCGCACCGCCATCTTTATATCTGGGAATCCTCTCTTTGGAGGCCAATAAGAGTTGCTGGAAATAATAAACTCATTCAATTGAATAAGTAAATATGAACATTGGCTGAAAGGCCAACAACCTGATCCCATATACAAAAAGAGGAAGAAATGCTGAAAATTCTGCCACCTTTTACTTTCTGTGACTCATGAAAGATGAAATGCTTAAGGGGAAGATGAGAGCGATCTTCTTCAGTCAGAGGGTAGTGTGAGTGACAGCAGAAGTGCTGGACGCAGGTTTGGATGAGTACATGGACGGCAAGGGTACGGTGGGCTATAGTCCTGGTGCAGATCCATGGGATCAGGCCGAATAATATCTGGAGTATTTTATGCATTTTTGGTCACCTACCTACAGGAAAGATACCTATCAGATTGAAAGAGTGCAGAGAAACTTTACAAGGGTGATGATGAGACTTGAGGACCTGAGTTATAAGGGAAGATTGAATAGGTTTAGGACTTTATTCTCTGGCACGTAGAAGAATGAGGGGAGATTTGACAGAGGCATACTAAATTATGAGGGGCATAGATGGGCTTTTAACACTGAGGGTGGTTGAGATTAGAACTAGAGGTTATGGGTTAAGGTGAAGGCTGAAATGTTTCAGGGGAACATAAGGGGGAATTTCTTCACTCAGAGTGTGGAATGAGCTGCAAGTGGAAGTGTTGGATGCAGGTTCGATTTCAACATCTAAGAAAAATTTGGATAAGTACAAGGTTGGGAGGGGTATACGGAAAACTATGGTCCAGGTGCAGGTGGATGGAACTAAGCAAAATAATAGTTCAGCATGGACTAGATGGGCTGAAAGCCCTGTGCTGTGGTGTTCTATTACTCTATTGCCATTTTCTTGCACTGCTTAACGGTTTACACACTCCAATAGTTGAACATAATTTATTTTTGCCTTAACATCACAGTTCAAAATAAATTCATTATCAAAGTACATTCAGTATGTGTCACCAGGAGATTGACTTTCTTGCGGGAATTCACAGTAGAACAAAGAAATACAATAGAATCATTTAAAAAAAAACTAAACACAATGACAGACAAGCAATCGATGTGCGAACGACCAACTGTGAAAATACAAAAATAAACAAATAATATTGTTAATAATAATAAATAAAGAATGCTGAGAACTTGAGTTGTAGAGTCGTTGAAAGCGGGTCCATAGGAATCGGTTGTGGAATCAGTTCAGAGTTGAGGTGAGTGAAGTTATCCACGCCAGTTCAGGAGTCTGATGGTTGAAGGATTCAAGATGGCGCTGGAAAGTGCTGACTGTTTGCATGCACCTCTGAAGGGAATCATCAAATATTGACATTTAGGACTACTACAGCTGAAATCCGCAGCTATGGGAATTTCAGGAAGCAACAGTTATAAGCTGTTTGAAAAAAACTTATAATTTAAAAATTATATTTCTTCTTACTATTAAATATAAGAAGAAATATATATTTTTAAATTAATAAAAATACTATTAAAATAAAAAAACTACTAAATATTACATATTGCATTGTACTGCTGTTGCAAAACAACAAATTTCACGACGTGCCAATGATATTAAACCTGATTCTGATTCCGATTTTGAGGATAATAACTATTCCTGAACCTGGTGGTGTGAGTCCTGAGGCTCCTGTGCCTCTTTCCCGATGGCAGCAGTGAGAAGAGAGCACGCACAACGCACTGAAGGAACTCAGCAGGTCGTGCAGCATCCGTGGAAAAGATCGGTCGACGTTTCGGGCCAGAACCCTGACCCCAGCATCTGCAGATTATTTTGTGAGAAGAGAGCATGGCCTGGATGGTGGGGCCCTTGATGATAGATGCTGCTTTCTTGTCGCCGCACTCCTTAGAGACGTGCTCAATGGTGGGGAGAGTTTTTCCTTTGATTTACCGCAAGTCTGCGGTTTGGAAACTGTTAATTTACTTTGGAGAATAAATCTGTCCATCAATGAAAGGTCTTGTCTCCAAACTACAAAGAACCGGAAGGACCAAGATCTGTGCTGAATTAACTGTTCTCAACCAGAGCAGCATTCAGATTGTTATAATTAGTGCTTGCGAATTACTGAAGAAACAAAAAATGACTGAGGTCCTTGTATGAAATCTTTCTCCAATAATGCCAACCTGGGCAACGTGTTCAAAAGATGACCATTGCTCATGAAGCATTCATCATTATTGTCAATATATGCCATGATGTATAACATGGGCAATCATGATCTTTCTTTGACCATGATGATCCTTGGCAAATTTTTCTACAGAAGATATTTGACATTGCCTTCTTTTGGACTGGTCTTTACAAGATGGGTGACCGCAGCCATTATCAATATGACCACCCACCACCTGATCCCATGGCTTCACATGACCCTGATCGGGGGGCTAAGCAGGTGCTACACCTTGCCCAAGGGTGACCTGCAGGCTAGTGGATGAAGGAGCAGCTCATATCTCCACGTCGCCACCCAACATGAAGCTTTACTGAAAAGTGTTGCTAGAATCATGATAAATGAAAGCTTGAGGGAAGTTCATGGAGCACTGTAACAATCTATGGGCTGCAGTTACATTACAACGCAGCAGGTAAGACCCAAATACATCAAAAACCATCAGTCATTGGAACAAAAGGCAAAGTTGAGAAGCCCTTTGTAGGTCAGGGTTGACCATGGGCATTGCATCCGAGCTCTCCACATGATATGCAAGCCAGGGCAGTACAATATGGAGAGCAAGCTGTTGCCCATGCAGCTCCATGCATTTGATGAATTCAAAGGATCAGCAGACACCAATACGGTTTGGCACCAGTGGCATCACAGGGGTTGCCAGTCAATGTGGAACTCTACGTAGGACTGCCTTAGGGACTTCAGCTCCGGAAGCCTTCCCCAGGAGTGGCTATACCCTCAAGGCAGCAGAAGTTTGAGATCAGAGTCTTCCTTCTCCAAGATGAGCTGCCAACCGTGGCTGACGAGCCCCACCTGCCCGAAAAGTGAACATGGCAAACACAGGTGTGGCTCTACAACACTCAGCACAACACATAAGTTCAAAGTAAAGCATATTTTGAGATGGTAATTAGGTTCATGGGTGGCGGGGTGGAGATATTTCTCTACCAAAGGAAGTGTAAGGCGCTCCTTCCCTCCACTAACCTGCAGGTCACCCTTGGGCAAGGGGTCATATCTATATAGCCCCCCGATCAGGGTCACGTGAAGCCATGGGATCAGGTGGTGGTTGGTCATATGAGCACCAGTGCATATCACAAGTCCTGGTTATATGACCACTGATGCCAGGCAGACAATTTCTGAAGAGCATTGACAATGGCTGGGGTCATCCATCCTGTAAAGACATTGCCTAAAAGTCAGCAATAGCAAACCACTTCTGTAGAAAATTTGCCAAGATCAATCGTGGTCACGAGACCATGATTGCCCACACCATATGACATAGCATATAATGAATGAACGAACAAGATTCAATTAGTGACCTTCTCACCTATGTCAGAAGGTTTTAAATCCAAGTGTCTCTCCAGCTGACACTCTAGTGTAACCTTGGTATATTCTTGGAGCGCAAATCAAGTATTCTGAGCTAGAGTCAAACTGGTACCTCAAGAATTTTTAGGCACAGAGACAAACTTTTTGGCCCGCTTAGACCATGCTGAACTGATACTCTGTCTGGTCCGATCAGTTGGTGGGTGGGGAGAAGAAGGAGGAGAGTTGGGAGACAGCGGCTGGTTAGAGATTTATCTGATTCCCAGAAGGTGGAAATCTGTGGAATTCACTGCTACAGATGGCTGTGGAGGCCAAATCAGTGAACGTCTTCAAGGAGTGGTGCCCCAGGAAGCTGGTGTCCATCATTAAGAATCCCCACCACCCAGGATATGCCCTCTTCACACTGTTACCATCAGGAAGGAGGTGTAGAAGTCTGAAGGCACACATTTAGCTATTCTGGAACACTTCTTCCCCTCTACTACCTGATTCTAAAAGGACATTGAACCCATGGAGCAGGCTCATCCCGTAGGGCCCGGCATATCTGGTTCTTAAAGTCCCAGACAATCAGGACGAGGATCTAAGAGGATGAAATGATGGGCTGAGGGTCGATCTCTGTTTCAGCAGGGTCACACTGTCATGACAAGGTGCCTGCCTTAGTATTCTTGGAACCGCGGAGATGGTGAAGTTAAACTGCTCAAAGAAGAGAGCCCAGCAAGCCTGACGTGGGTTGAGCTGGTGGGTTTGTAGTTTGCATATGAGGTTCTGGTGGTCAGTCCAGATCAGGAAAGACGTGTTGTTCCCCAACAACCAATGTCTCCATTCCTCCAAGGCCCATTTAATAGTGAGTAGCTCCCTCTCTCCTATTTTGGACCCTAGGAAGAAACTGGAGCACCTGGAGGAAGTCTACGTGGTCACGGGGAGAACATACAGGCAGCAGTGGGTTGCCTGTACTGAAAAGCATTACAGTGCCATGCTGCCCTTGTATATCGCAGGGTCCCTGTGCTTTGAGAATAACTCATCTCACGGTGCTGCTCCTCAGTCCAGTTACCAATGTTCTGCTGGAGTCCCTATGAATTAACTCTTGTTTCTGTCTCTGCATGGGAGGTCTGTCATTTCCTCACCCCTGGATTGAGTCATTTGTCAGCGCACTCCACGGCACTCGGGGACCTCGTCCCTGGGAGAGGAAGAATCTTTGAAGATGGGCTACACCTGGGGACAACTAGAAAGACTGGCTGAGGACAGAGGGCTCTGGTGAGCTGCTGTCGACAGCCTGTGCCCCAATAGGGGCATAGAGAAGTCGAAGCTACACAAAAATACAGGTTTCTTTCTAATGCAATAAAATCAGCCCTTAGTCATCTGCACTGTTCTAGAATTCAAAGTCACATCTCTATTCAGCTTAACGGCAGGAAACAGAAATGCATTTTATTACCTGGAAGCCTGTTTCTGAAGTGGGTGTAGTTAATTAAACCTAATAGTTTGATTGACATTTATAGAGTTAGTTGGAGGACTAATTAACTGCTACTGTTCAATGCTCCGCATTCCTGCAACAAACAGTAACTCAGCTAATTGTATAATAAGGGGTGCCATGGTAGCATGGCGGTTAGCTCGGGGCTCTGGAGTTCAGAGTTCAATTCCGATGGCGTCTATAAGGAGTTTGTACGTCCTCCTCCAGGTGCTCCGGTTTCCTCCCACAGTCCAAAGACGCACCGGTTAGTCAGTTAGTTAGTTGTTGTAAATTGTCCTGCAATTAGGCCGGTGTTAAATCGGTGAGTCGCTGGGCAATGCAGCTTGTTGGGCTGAAAATGTCCATTCTGCGCTGTAGTGGGAGGAGAAGATGGCAGCGTGACGCAGCGCGCACAGCTCTCCGGTGAAATGATATTGCATCTGCTAAATAGGGTACCGTGCACAATTCTGATTTGATGAAGACAGTCGTGAGAAGCAGAGGAACATCTGGAGAAATTTCTGAGATGCCCAGTTCACTGCTGTTGCTACTGTGTGGTCGAGAATCTCTGGAGGGAAGGCCCCAAAATCCCCGGCTTTGCCTGCTACTGGCGACCGAGGCTGGGGTCAAAGCGTTCGGATAGAGATGGTGCTCGGTACTCGGTGTCAGAGGGCTGATCGTTGGCTCGAAGTTTTCGGATGACTCAGAGTCGGACTGTGGTCGGGCATGGCAGGGAGAGTTTTCTTCCTTCTCCCGTCTGTGTGAGATGTGGGACATTCGAGAGACTTTGAACTTTTTTACTGTCCCCTGGCCTGTGCTTCATCAAGTTATGGTATTGTTGCACTGTTGTAACTATATGTTATAATTATGTGGTTTTTGTTAGTTTTTCAGTCTTGGTCTGTCCTGTGTTTCTGTGATATCACACTGGAGGAATATTGTATCATTTCTTAATGCATGCATTACTAAATGACAATAAAAGAGGACTGCGTGTCCTCATAATCTAATCTAATCTAATCTATTTCTACATAAAAAAAGTAAAATAATTCACATGTAATCCAGAAAACAAGGAAATCAGGACCCCATCTCACCCCATCTCTTCCATACTCTACAACCTTGAACAGAAAATTAAAACTTTTTAATGTAATTGAGAAAACTCTGATTTCTCACTCGCGTGGAGAGGATGTTTCCTATTTGTGGGAGTCTGTGACCAAAGGCACAACCTCAGAACAGAGTGACGTCCATCTAGAACAGATGTGAGGAGGAATTTCTTTAGCCAGAGGGTGGTGAGTCTATGGAATTCATTGCCACAGGGAGCTGTGGAGGCCAAGTCATTGAGTACATTTTAAAGCAAAGGTTGATAGGTTCTTGATTAGTAATGGCATCAAAAGTTACAGGGAGAAGGCAGGAGAATGGGATTGAGAGGGGTAATAAATTAGCCATGATAGAATGGCAGAGCAGACTCGATGGGCTGAATGGCCCGATTCTGTTCCTATGCCTTATGGTCATATGCCCTCTTCTTATTACTACCCTCATGGAAGAGGAACAGGAGCCCGAGGACACACACTCGCAGCTTTAGAAACAGCTTCTTCCCCTCTGCCATCAGATTTCCATGAACCAACCCCAGCATCTATGAAGCTGAATAAACAGTCAACATTTCATAGAGCATAGAATTGTACAGCACAGGAACAGGCCCTTCAGCCCACAATGTTATGCTTCCCCCAAAAAGTTAATCCCTCCTACCTACACAAAGACCACCCTCCATCTTCCTTACATCCACGTGTCTATCTAAACATCTACCAGGCAGCACATTGCAAACATTCACAACTCTCAATTTACCCCTCACATCCCCCTTGAAGCTATCCTCTTTCACCTTCAATGCATGCCTTCTGGTATTAAACATTTCAACCCTGGGATAAAGATATGTAAGGTCCAGACCCTTCGTCAGGACAAGAAAGGAAGGGGGACCTCTCTTTTCGCACTACTTTTCCATATTTTAAAATTTTAACTTAGAGTAATTATAATTATGTCTTTCACCGTAATGCTTCCGCAAAACAGCAAATTTCCTGACACCCGTCATAATAACAAACTCCTTTCTGATCTGCTACAATTTAAAGGTTACTCGAGCTCTGAAAGCTGTCCAATTTACGCGGAAGTGGGATCATTGAACCTTGTCCATCCCCTTGTAACGTGGTACGGTATGGCTCACAAGAGGTTAATTCCGAGCAGGTAAAGCAACAGAAACTAATATCATGCAAAGATAGGAATATACGCAATAAATCTCCAGAAGACGGTGCTTCGTTTTTGGAATGACTTTAAATTTAGTCATCGACGGCCTTTCCACTTCGGAGAAGGCTGGAGCCCGGGAGGCTCCGAATCCCAGCTCGTTGCTGGAGTCACACACAGAGAGACTAACAAACACGTTGACATGAGGACTGTATAACAGGCAAAATTGGCATCATTTCAATGTCAGAAGCTTCCCCCTCACGTTTAACGCCGTTAAAGCCAGCTAATCGAATAAACATTTGTTTAACATTAGTTCTAATTTCCGAGCACGTCATGAGAATGCGGAGAATTTCTCTTTTTTTTTCAGCGTGTGTCGTCGGCCGTTATCGCAGTGACTATTCGGTCATTATAAACTCCGTGTATCCAGTTCAGAAATTACTCTCAGGATGAATGATATTGTCTACTTGCGCGCTGATTGGAACTGGGTGGTGATTGATTGGAGGGAAGAGGAACGACAAGCGTGGTATGTAAACGGGGTCCGCATTAGAAAGTCAGCAAGTCCCGAAAAAATCCAGGCTATTACTTGTTTACATATTTAATGAAATACTTATCAGCATTTATACTGCGAAGAGACACGTTCCCCATATATTTCCGCCAGCAACCCGAACTTCCAGTGGAAATTCAAACAGCTTTGTGTCAAATCTCGCTAAATCCTGCTTCTCCATATCAAGCCTCGGCAAGAAAATTACTGTGCAGGCGATAAGGCTTAAAGATAGAATAAAAAAAAGTGTCTCTACTCAATTTACAACGCAATATTGGTATGACTGAATATTTTTCATTCAGGTGAGCGATAATATCGCTAAACTGCACCGCAGATAAATAAAAGGGAGTTTGTGTCAAGTGTAAACGCCATTAATCATGAAGTCTTTGCCGTCTCGGTAGCTGTCCCGCTGATCTGCACACATACAATTGTAAGTGGCAACTGACCGGCTCTCTGCCCCCTTCTCTGTTTCCAGTCACTGCGGCAGCTCGCTCCCTCCGAGATTAATGCGGCGACATCGCTGCGGGCTCCCGGGAATTTATTTTTCTCCTTTTTTGTATTTCATAAGCTTAAAAATCTGAAATCTGTAAAAAAGACGCTTATTTAAAAAAAAATCAAAACGCCAATGTTTTTGGCGAATCCAAACTAAGACACAGATTTTCATTTTAGTCTTAACTGATGAGAATCTTGCCATCTCTTAGTGCAAGCGCTGAATTACTCCAGAAGACCATGAGGGATAACAGTGGAATCATGCCCTTCGGCCCATCGCTTCTGCTCCTCCATCCTGTCATGGCTGATTTATTATCCCTTTCTACCCCATTCTCCTGCCCTCTCCCCGTACACTTTCATGCTTTGACTAATCAAGAACCTATCAACTTCTGCTTTAAATATACCCGATGGCGTGGCCTCAATAGCCGTCCATGCCAATGAAGTCCACAGAATCACCATCCTCTGGCTAAAGAAATTCTGCCTCCTCTCTATTCTAAAGGGGCGCCCTGATCATTTAAAAGAGACCTAATTTTAAAGCGAACCCAAACTTAATAATAATTTAAGCCAGGGCTCGAATTTTCTTCTAGTCTTATGTTTATGAAAATCTATCCACCTTATGCTGAACTGTAGGCGTGAAATACTTCAAAGGGCAACAAACCAATTGCAGCGTTCTCCGGACCCTAACAAACAAATTGTTCCCCTTCCCTGAGCAGACGTTCCTCGTTGTATCGCCCAGTCAATACAATGGTCAGTCTATGGATCTGAAGAGGAGCGTTTGATGGCTCCGGGCAAGTACTCGCTGGAGCTCGGAAGAATGGCGAGGGGGAGGGCGGGTTGGCGGAAATCTTATTGAGACCTATTGAATATATAGAGTGGACGTGGAGATGTTTCCTATACTGGGGGAGTGGGGCACAGCCTCACAAATGAGGAATGACGCTTTAGAACAGAGATGAGAAGGAATTTCTTTAGCCAGAGGGTGGTGAATCGATGGAATCCGTTGCCACTGACGGCTGTGGAGGCGAACTCATTAGGTGTATTTAAAGCGGAGGTTGGTAGGTTCGTGATTAGTCAGGGGGTTAAAGAAAGCATGCGGATGGGGTTGAGAGGGATAGTAAATCGACCGTGATGGAATGGCGGCACAGACCCGAATGGCCCGAATTCTGCTCTTATGTCTTATTTATTTTTATTTAAAGATACAGCACAGTAATAGTCCCTTCTGGCCCGTGCGCCCAATTACACCCATGTGACCAATTAAACAACCAATCCCAAAGCCTTTGGAACATGGGAGGAAACCGGAGGATCCGGAGGAAACAGATGTGGCCACGGAGAGAGCGTACAAACTGCTTACAGATAGCGGCGGGAATTGAACCCGGGTTGACAGCGCTGTAAAGCGACGCGCTGACGGCTGCGCCAGCGTTCCGGACTTTTTGCCAAAATTATGAAGAGTCTGTCACCTGAGAAAGAAGCACGAATGAAATCCGTGGCGAGGAAAGAGGTGCCAGGAGAAAATAAAGGTGGCAACATACACGTTTTAATATTATTGCTTAATATTCGTTCTGCTTCATCCTACAGGTTATACTTAGTCATATAGATGGCGGCCTTAAAATTTAAAAAATGCCTTTCTTAGATTTTGATTATATGATATTGCGTTCCTATTATTAAAGCTGATTAAACCGGAAAGGTCAAAATCAGAGTCAGGTTTAATATCACCGGCATATGTCTGAAATTTGCTGTCTTTGGCAACAGTACAATGCAATACATAATAATAGGAAAAACCGTGAATTACAGTAAGTATACTATATATATAATGGTTAAATAAGTAGTGCAAAAATTAGAAATTTAAAAAAGTAGTGAGGTAGTGTTCTAGGTCCATTCGGAAATGGGATGGCAGAGGGGAAGAAGCAGTTTCTGAATCACTGAGCGTGTGCCTTCAGGCTCCTGTACGTCCTTTCTGATGGCAGCAATGAAAATAAGACATGACCTGGAGGATGGGGGTTCTTAATGATGGATACCGCCTTTCTGAGGCATCGCTCCTTGAAGATGTCCTGGACACTAAAGGTTACATTTATTTAACAGTGAAGAATCGTGCTCTGTTTTCATTGATGTTCGCACTCAGATGACTGACCACTAATCGCGCCCAAAGTTAGAATAACAGAAATATAGAACAATCTTTTAAAATTGATGAACATGCCCTTGAAGATTCAAGTCATGCGTCCCTTGTTCAAACGGGAGTCAAAAAGTGTAAGATTAAAATTACGTGTAAATAAAAGCGGATCAACTACGGATGTTAACGACTATGTTCCAGTGTGGAATTTTCCTGACTGCTAATTGGCCCCGGTTTCATCGCCACACTGCAACAGTCAAAAGTATTTCACTGGCTGTGAGGTACCTTACAGCATCTGAAGTTCTGAAAGTCCAATTCTGTTTTTACCAAAAATCCAGCATTTCTTCCATTTATTCGGAATCTCGAGCGCCCGAAGGTTCCCCCCACCCAGGGCGGAAATAGTCATAGAACACTACAGCGCAAAAACAGGCCCTTTGGCCCATCGAGTCCGTGCCAAATTATTATCCTACCTAGTTTCATCGATCTCTACCTGGACCATACCCTTCCATACTCCTCCCTTCCGTGTACACATCCAACCTTCTCTTAAATGTTGATTTCGAAACCACACCCGCCGGTAGCTCGCACGACCCCCTCGGGTCCCCCTTACACATTTCACATTTCATTCTTAACCCATCACCTCTAGTTCTACTCTCAATGGCTAATTATTCTGTTGTCTAATACCAGGGGCCAAACATTTAAGACGATTGTTGGAAAGTGCAGGGAGGATGTCAGAAGTGTTTTTTTTTACCCAGAGTAGCGAGTGTGTGGATCGCGCTGCCAGGGGCGATGGTAGAGGCATTTAACGTTAGAGACATATAAGAAACTATCAGATAGGCATATGGATTAAAGAAAAATATAGGACTATGTAGAAGGGAAGGGTTAGATTGATCTTAGAGCGCTGTGCTGTAAAGTTCTATATTCTGTGAGCAGGACTTAGTTTCACACCCTCGGAGGGACCAGTCCGGGACGGAAACGAGCAAGTTGTGGAAATGGTCATTCGGAACAAACCCCATAAAACGGTGAGGAGAAGGGGGAGGGGTCAATAAATCTCGTGTATCAAAGAGTCGAAAGACGTACACATACATCAGATCATTAGGGCGCAATTCGGTGGGTGCACCCGGAAATTTCGCCCGCTTTGCTGATAGGTGTCTAGGGTATGTCATGGGGACGGGGACGGGGACGGGGACGGGGGAGAGACTCCTAACAGGAGCAAGGGAAACCAATTGGAGTTAAGCTTAATTCTTGAAATAATGGGACTCTGCCGATTCACTTTCAGCCTTTGATGTTTCCAAAGCACGATTTCGGCAGGTTCTCTAAAGCAGGGAGTCTAGTAATAGAGAAATCAATAGACACATTCTTGCGAGCCCCTTATTACTCAGTCTAAAGCAATGCAGATGAAGCCAGGGAGTAAACCGCTTGTCCATCAACCTGGCTCGGGTGCGATACCGCCGGGACTCTGGGATGAAAAGGGTGGCCGTGAGGGGCAGATAGACCGGAGTGGATGACAGTAACGTAGACGGGGGAAAACAGCCAGACTGCAACAGAAGTGTTCGATATTTCCATTTTATAAATGACCGGTTTAAGAGAAATTTGGATAAGTACATGGATGAGAGGTATGGAAGCATATGGCCGAGGTGCAGGTTGATGAGACGAGGCAGAATAATAGTTCGGCACGGACTAGATGGACCGAAGGGCCTGTTTCTGTGTTGTGAATCTGTGACTGATTCAAAATTCCAATTTTCTACTATGTTACAAAACAAGAGATTGCCAGCATCTGCAGACCTCCTCCTGTTGGTAATGTGTTAGACAGCTGGCGAAAGTTTGGGAAGTGGGTCATAAACCAAAGATTCGGTAGATGCTGGAAATGCAGAGCAATACACACACACAAATTGCTGGAGGAACTCAGCAGGTCAGGCCGTATCTATGGAGAGGAATGAACAGTCGGCGTTTCGGGCCCAGACCCTTCAACAGGATTCCGATTCCGGGCAGTATAAACGGGAATTTTAAATAATTAATTGAACATGCTCGAGGACGCCCCGATTTCGGTGGATTGCAGGACGCAGCTGAAATGTAGCGACTATATTTAACCCATATTTGCCTTGAAGAGAATAAATTAAGGCTCTCCTCGCTGCAAGTTATGGGCATCGTTGCGTCATCTGAGACGGAGCGATTCCATTTAGCGATCACAGCCCTCTGTTTTAAAAAAAACAGCTAAAGACGAAGCGGTATTCACTTATCTCGCTGCTGCATGCGTTTTAAGGTAGTTTGACCCATTCTGATGAAGTGAATTATAATCATCACTTTAAATTGAATTATTCATGGTGAGTGGAATGCACAGAGGGCAAGTCCTTGATTTTTAGCTGTTAAAGGGGTACAGATTTGACGAGAGAAGAATGAGAGAATCAGACCCAACGCCACTGCCATTGATCGCTACAGTCAACGGATCTTTCATGTCAACGGAGGGCGCAAAATAGGCCGTCCGCTAGCCCCACAAAAATATCGGACCCGCTGCTGGTCTTGCTGTACTCAAAGGCACGGCGCAGCCAGCTTCTCAGGGTAAATTCCAGGTACATGCTCCATTTTTAGTCTCGTGGAGAACGGATAAAAGGATCCAGGATCAAGGATCAACTCTATTCGTATTATACATTTACACACTTTAGGAATTTGCTGTGGTGTGTTGGCAGTACACGTTAAAAAGCATTCAGTAACTATATAAAATAAATAATCTTTGCAGTTCTTGTACAAAGTTCAAAGTAACATTTACTATCGAGGTATATGTTACCACATACTGCCCTGAGATTGATTTTCTTGCAGGCATTTACAGGAAAATAAAGAAACACAATTTACGAAAAATAAGCCAATGTGTGAAAGAAAAAAGGTCGTGCAAATTAAAAAAAAATACTGAGAACATGAGTTGTTGAGTCCTTGAAAATGAGTCCGTAGGTTGTAGAATCAGTTCAGTGTTGGGGTGAGTTTAAGTTATCAATGCTAGTTCAGAAGTCTATGGTTGTAGGGTCAGACCTGTTTCTGAACCTGGGGCTGTAGTACCTCCTGCCTAATGGTAGTAGCGGGAAGAGAGCAAGGCCTAAAAACATAGAACATAGAAAGCCTACAGCACAGTACAGGCCGTTCGGCCCGCAAAGCTGTGCTGAACATGTCCTTACTCTAGAACTTACCTAGGGTTACCCATAGCCCTAAACTCCATGTACCCATCTTAAAAGAGCCTATCGTATCAGCCTCCACCACCGTCGCTGGCAGCCCATTCCACGCACTCACCACTCGCTGCGTAAAAAAAAGTTACCCCTGACATTTCCTCTGTAGCTACTCCCCAGCACCTTAAACCTGTGTACTCTTGTGGCAACCATTTCAGCCCTGGGAAAAAGCCTCTGACTATCCACACAATCAATGCCTCTCATCATCTTATACACCTCTATCAGGTCACCTCTCATCCTCCGTCGCCCCAAGGAGAACAGGCCGAGTTCACTCAACCTATTCTCATAAGGCATGCTCCCCAATCCAGACAGAATCCTTGTAAATCTCCTCTGCACCCTTTCTATGATTTCCATGTCCTTCCTGTAGTGAGGCAACCAGAACTGAGCACAGTACTCCAAGTGGGGTCAGACTAGGGTCCTATATAGCTGCAACATTACCTCTCGGCTCCTAAACTCAATCCCATGGTTCATGAAGGCCAATACACTGTATGCCTTCTTAACCACAGTCAACCTGTGTACCAGCTTTGAGTGTCCTATGGACTCGGACCCCAAGATCCCTCTGATCCTCCACACTGCCAAGAGTCTTACCATTAATACTACAATCTGCCATCATAATTGACCTAACAAAATGAACCACTTCACGATTACCTGGGTTGAACTCCAACTGCCACTTCCCCTAGCCCAATTTTACATCCTATTGATGTTCTGCTGTAACCTCTGACAGCCCTCCACACTATCCACAACATCCCCAACCTTTGTGTCATCAGCAAACTTACTAACCATTCCCTCCACTTCCTCATCCAGGTCAATTATAAAAATCACAAAGAGTAGGGGTGCCAGAACACATCCCTGAGGCACACCACTGGTCACCGACCTCCATGCAGAATATGACCCGTCTACAACCACTCTTTGCCTCCTGTGGGCAAGCCACTTCTGGATCCACAAAGCAATGTCCCCTTGGATCCCATGCCTCCTTACTTTCTCGATAAGACTGGGTTGGGGTACCTTATCAAATGCCTTACTGAAATCCATATACACTACATCTACTGCTCTACTTTCGTCAATGTGTTTAGTCATATCCTCAAAAGATTCGATCAGGCTTGAAAGGCATGACCTGCCTTTGACAAAGCCATGCTGACTTCTCCTAATCATATGTTCATAATGTTCATAAATCCTGCCTCTCTGGATCTTTTCCATCAACTTACCAACCACTGAAGTAAGACTCACTGGTCTATAAATCCTGGGCTATCTCTACTTCCTTTCTTGAATAAAGGAACAACATCCGCAACCCTGCAATCTTTCAGAACCTCCCCCATCCCCATTGATGATGCAAAAATCATCACCAGAGGCTCAGCAATTTCCTCCCTCGCCTCCCACAGTAGCTTGGGGTAGATTTCGTCCAGTCCCAGAGACTTATCCAATTGGATGCTTTCCAAAAGCTCCAGCACATCTTCTTTCTTAATATCTATATGCTCAAGCTTTTCAGTCTACTGTAAGTCATCCCTACAATCGCCAAGATCATTCTCCATTGCAAAGTACTCATTAAGTACCTCTGCTATCTCCTCCGGTTCCATACACACTTTTCCACTGTCTCACTTGATTGGTCCTATTCTCTCACACCTTATCCTCTTGCTCTTCACATACTTGTAGAATCCCTTGGGGTTTTCCTTAATCCTGTCCGCCAAGGCCTTCTCATGGCCCCTGCTGGCTCTCCTAATTTCATTCTTCACACTCCTTCCTGCTAGCCTTATAATCTTCTAGATCTCTATCATTACTGAGTTTTTTGAACCTTTTGTAAGCTCTTCTTTTCTTCTTGACTAGATTTTCAACAGCCTTTGTGCACCACGGTTCCTGTACCCTACCATCCTTTCCCTGTCTCATTGGAACGTACCTATGCAGAACTCCACGCAAATATCCCCTGAATGTTTGCCACATTTCTTCCGTACATTTCCCTGAGAATATCTGTTCCCAATTTATGCTTCCAAGTTCCTGCCTGATAGCCTTATAATTCCCCTTACTCCAGTTAAACGCTTTCCTAACTTATCTGTTCCTATTCCTCTCCAATGCTATGATAAAGGAGGTAGAATTATGACTACTGAGAGATCTGACACCTGATCTGCTTCATTTTCCAACACCAGACAAAGTACAGCCTCCCCTCTTGTAGGCTTATCTACATATTGTGTCAAGAAACCTTCCTGAACACACCTAACAAACTTCACGCCATCTAAACCCCTTGCTTTAGGGAGATGCCAATCAATATTTGGGAAAATAAAATCTCCCATCACGACAACCCTGTTATGG
This sequence comes from Mobula birostris, assembly GCF_030028105.1. Taxonomy (NCBI): domain Eukaryota; kingdom Metazoa; phylum Chordata; class Chondrichthyes; order Myliobatiformes; family Myliobatidae; genus Mobula; species Mobula birostris. Next base: position 11,061,103 of record NC_092370.1, read on the forward strand.
CCTGGATGGTGGATGGATGCTGCTTTCTTGTGGCACTGCTCTTTGCAAATGTGTTCAACGTGATGAAGGCTTTGGGCTTGTCTGTCTATATATTGGGGCCTGCATTTGGTCCATAATGACACGCGAGGAAGCTCTTTCACTCAACAACGGTTTTATTGTAATAGATTTTTTTCCCAAAAATATACTTTATTCAGAAATATTACAAAATAAAGTTATTTACAATAAATCATGCGTTGACTCAGTCCTTATTCAAAATAAAGATGTTTACAATAAATCATTTGTTGACTCTCAAACCTTAGTCAGGATTAAAATTTATTTACAATAAAAAGCCAGGCATTGACTCTCATTTCTGTACCAAAGTTCCTTTATGGTTTATACCTTTCCACATTTCCAGCCACTCCTGTGGCACCATGTTGATTCATCTATTCACACCCGCTGATGAGGGGTATACTCTTCCGCATCCGATCCCTCCCACTCCCGCGGGTGACGAACCTTAAACTGTGGTCCTTCCCCAATGGGCCTTCACCGTGGCTGCACCAAGTTTGAGTGCAACAGACTGGGCACCATGGCCCGGAGAGTGAACCCCACCGGAATCACACAGATGGAGGAGGTGACCATCACAGATCCCGGTTACAGTTAGGGTGACCCACAAATACACAAGCATTTAATTGTATAACCCAAGCTAAAATGTAACAATAAATGAACTGGAACATCCCACCATAAGCCCACAAATGCATTTGAACACAAGAACAATAAACAGTACTGGTCATTAGAAACACACACAAAATGCTGGTGGAACGCAGCAGGCCAGGCAGCATCTATAGGAAGAGGTACAGTGGACGAAGGGTCTCGGCCTGAAACGTCTAATGTACCTCTTCCTATAGATGCTGCCTGGCCTGCTGCGTTCCACCAGCATTTTGTGTGTGCTGCTTGAATTTCCAGCATCTGCAGAATTCCTCGTGTTTGGTCATTAGAAATGCAGGGGCAGACTGTCCACCACGCCCCCACCCAGGACATCACAATATATTGAGCGACAATGCCCTTCCGGCTCCTCGAGCCACGCCGCCCAGCAATCCCCTGATTTAATCTCAGGACCATTTACAATGACCAATTAACACTATGGTACAGTGTGGGAGGAAACCGGAGCACCTGGAGGAAACCCACGTGGTCACAGGGAGAGCGTACAAACTAATTGAATCCAGATCGCCTGTACTGTAAAGCGCTGTGCTAACCACTACGCTACCGTGTAGTCGTTTCCATTCGTGGGCATTGTCCCAACCCCGTATTTCCAGCTGGAAATGGACTGCAGCCCGCTCCCGCACCAAGTTAAAGATTGATGATTAGCCTTCTCTGTCACATGTACATAAAACTGTACAAGTTACATGATAACAGGGAAACCACAAGACAGTATAGATTGGTCAAAGATTTGAAAACTGGAGGATAATGTTGGAAAAGACCCAATTGCCTATTTTAGTAAAGGTAAAGATTTTAAACGATTAATTTGTCACATTTACATTGAAACATTCAGTGAAATGCGTCATATCAGTCAGCGAGGATTGTGCTCCTGCAGTGGCGCCATGCTTCCAGCACTATAGTAGCATGCCCACAACTCAGTAACGCTAATTTTTACGGCTTTGGAATATGGGAGGAAACCGGGGCACCCGGAGGAAACCCACGCGGTTATAACTCCTTCTGGGCAGCTGCGGGAATCGATCCCCAATCGTTTATCGCTGGCTGCTACGATGACAAGTTTGGGCGCAGCAGATTACCGCCAAGCAAAGAAGCGCGCTTCTCAACCAGAGTAACACTAACACACGCAAACCAGTACTGGAGGAACTTGGCAGCATCTATAGGAAGGGATAAACAGTCGACGTTTCGGACCCAGCTCCTTCATCAGGACAGGTCATTCGTTACAGCGCGCCGTGGTAGCTTAGGGCCGTGAGCGCAACGCTCGGGCTTTGGAGTTCGGGATTCAATGCCGGTGCTGTCTGCAGGAGTTTCTACGTTTTCCCCAAGACCGTGTGGGTTTCTTCCAGGTGCTCCGGTTTCCCTCCACAGTTCATAGACATAGCGGTAAACTGATTAGCCTAGGGTTAAATAGTTAGGGTGCTTGGCTATTAGGAGACATTCCGCCTCGAGGAATGTAAATTGCCCGAATTGCCGTTCTTCAGGTGGATTCCGACGGCTGGTTCAATCTTCCTCACACCCCGCCCCCTTAAAAGAAAACTTTATTCGCAAATTTAAATAACACCAGTCATTGGCACACCACAGATAAAACCTCAAGCAGTTGAGCACGTGGTAGTAAAATAACTTTTTAAACAAAATAAACTTTATTCGTAATAAAAAAATTTTCAGGAATAGACCTAGCACTGCCTTTTCATTTATTACTTTCATAGCCAATACTTTAAGTACTGTTCTATTACATTCCTACACACCCATGTACCCCCCCCCCCGGGTGGTGTACTACTGCAATAATTGAAGCGCTTCCTCCCCGACCCGGCCCTCCCCTCTCCAATAGCTGAAGAACCCTACACTGCCTAATAACTGCAAAACAAACCCGAGCAGTTTAAGTAATGAGGGCCGCAAAGGCAGTTCAGCCGGAAGAATCAGGAGACATTCCGCCTCGAGGAATGTAAATCACGCAGAAAAAAGCAGTTGTCCAAGAGCAACAGCGTGGGAAGCTACAAAAATAAACAGTTCCGCAAAAGAAAACAAAGACAGTCAAACGCAGTTCGGAGCACTTGAATACATTCAACCCTTCAAGCGCAGGACGCGGTCAGCCCATCAAAGAAACCTCTTAGTGAAACACAAAGGAACAGAAGTAGGTGCCCACTGTTCGGAGAATTTGCTAAATATTTCCGACAGGGTGGGGATGCCTCACGAAGCAGTCAGCTTCAGAGAGTTGATCTCCTTTGATTACATTTCGAGTATTTATTTCTAAGAAAATACTCTGAAGTCAATCTTCCCCCCCCCCACCCCCAATCGTCCAGTTCCCCACACAAACATAAGTCATGTTTGCCCTCCTCCGGATTTGAAAGCCACTCAGTCTTCGTCGCATGGCAGAGAGGGGCAGAAACAGCTGTAAATATACAGTGCGATACTGTCTTCAATAAATTCAAGTTTGTAAACTTGTCGGAGTTCCCCTCGGTTTGCCTGCGAAAACATCGGGCGAAGCAGAACAAATATTGCGGAAACTTAAACAGTGTGCCGAGACTTCATGCAGTTTTATCTCCGCGGTCTTCTGATCTTCAAAACTGTTGCTGCCTCCGGTCAGTGAAACTAATTGATGAATCTCTGTCATCTGAAGTTTTGCCCAATATCCGAGGCGAAGGTTTTAAATATTTGCGCATATTATAACTTTGACTGGTTTCGGAGAACCTCCGTCATATGCTCAGTTATGTCTACAAAGGGTTCTGACTGTGGGCTCCCTGCAGACTCCTGGGATGCTCCCTGCTTAAGACAGAAAATCAGGAATAGGCCATTCTGCCCATTCATTCTGCGCCGCCACCCCATCATGGCTGACTTATTATCCCATTCTCTTGTTTTCCTCGCGTAACCTTTGCCGCCCTGACTAATCAAGAATATATCAACCTCCGTTTTAAATACACCCAATAACTTGGCCTCCACAACTGTCTGTGGAAATGAATAAATTCTTCAGATTCACCACTCTCTGACTAAGAAAATTACTCCTCATCTCTGTTCTAAATGGACGTCACTCTATTCTGAGGCTGTGCCCTCTGGTCTTAGACTCTCCCACCAAAGGAAATATTCTCTCCCCATCCAGTGTATCCAGACCTTGCAATATTTGAGAGGTTTCAATGGAATCTCCCCTCAACTTTCAAAACTCCAGCCAGTAGGGGCCCAGTGCCATCAAAGACTCTAATACTGTATGTTAACCATTTCATTCCCAGAATCATTCTGATGAACTTTTCCTCAGGACCCTCTCCAATGCTGGCCAGTTTTTTTCTTAGATAGGGGGGGGGGGGTCCAACACTGCTCACAATACCCCAAGTGCAGTCAGGCCAAAGCCTTATAAAGCCTCAGCATTACATCCTTCCTTGCTTCATAGTCTAGTCCTCTTAACATGAGTGCTAACATTGCATTTGCTTTCCTGACTACCGACACAACCTTTAAGTTAAGCTTTAGGGAATCCTGTACAAGTACTCCAAAGTCCTTTTGCACCTCTGATTTTTGAATTTTCTCCCCATTTAGAAAATAGTCTACACCTTTATTCCTTCTACCAAAGTACACGCCCACACACTTCCCTACACTGCATTCCATTTACCACTTCTTTACCCATTCCCCCAATCTAAGTCCTTCTGCAGACTCTCTGCTTCCTCAACCCTACCTGGCCCTCCACCTACCTTTGTATTGCCCACAAACTTGGTCACAAAGCTGTCAAATTGGTCATCCAAGTCGTTAACAAATAACGTAAAAAGCATTCCCTGTGGAACACCACTAGTCACCGGCAGCCACCCAGAAAAAGCCCCCTTTATTCCCACTCTTTGCCTCCTGCCAGTCAGCCAATCTTCTCTCCATGCCAGTATCTTGCCTGTAATACCATGGGCTCTTATCTTCTCAGTCTCACATTTGGCACCTTGTCAAATGCCTTCTGAAAATCCAAATAATCAACATCCATTGCCTCCTCCCCTTTGTCTATCCTGCCTGTTAATTCCTCAAAGAATTCCACCAGATTTGTCAGGTAAGATTTCCCCTTAAGGAAACCGTGTTGACTTTGACCTATTTTATCACGTACCCCCAAATATCCCAAACCCTCATCTAGTTAGATGTTAGTGGACTCCAACATTTTCCCAACTACTGTAGTTAGGCTAACTGACAAACAATTTTCTGTCTTTTGCCTCGCTTCCTTTTTAAAAAGTGCAACGGCATTTGCAATTTTCCAGTCCTCGAGAACCATCTAGCGATTCTTGAAAGATCGTTACTGATGCCTCCACAATCTCTTCTGCTACCTCTTTCAGAATGTAGTCCATCTAGTCCAGGTGATTTATCTACCTTCATAACCTTTCATCTACCCAAACACCTTCTCTTTAGTAATAACAAATACACTTACTTCTGCCCCCTGACACCCTCAAATTTCTGGCATACTGCTAGTGTCTTACACAGTGAAGACTGATGCAAAATACTTATTCAGTTTGTCTGCCATTTCCTTGTTTCCCGTTATGCTCTCTCCAACATCAATTTCCAGAGTCTGATATTCACCCTGACCTCTCTTTTATTCTTTATATATCTGAAAAACTTTTTGTAACCTCTTTTATATTATTGGCAAGCTCACCTTCATATTTCATCTTTTCAGTCCTTGTGACTTTTTAGTTGCCTCTGTTGGATTTTTAAAGCTTCCCAACACTCTAACTTACCACTAATTTTTGCTCTATTATATGCCCTCTCTTTTCCTTTGACTTCCCTTGTGAGTCGTGATTGCCTCATCCTCCCTTTAGAATACTACTTCATCTTTGGGATGCATCTACCCTGCACCTTTGAATTGCCCACATGCTGATAGGCTGTTTATAATGCTGCTTACATTCTGGTTGTCATAGCGGAGAAGGGGTGAGTTGGGATAAGCTCCTAAATGCTCCTGGTAGCATGCGTATCAAATAGCCTCTGGCAACCAAGTCCAGCTCTTGGCCTTCACGTGTGACTTTGCTAATCCCAGCAGAACTATTTCTACTGACAGGAAAAAGGCAAAGGTGAGTTAATGCCACCAGTCGCTTTGGGCTGACGGGCCTCATCAACCATAGCTGGCAGCTCACCTAGGAGAAGAAGAACTCTGATCCCGATCCTCAGCTGCTTTTCAGGTATACCTGCTCATGGGAACGGCTCCGGGAGTAAACCCTGAGAAAAAATCCTGGCAACTCCTGGGATGCTGGCTGCAGGAGGGGGACACTAGAGGTCCATGAACCAGTAATCATCGGAGGATCAGAGGTGGAGAGGAGCAGCAATATTAAATTCCTGGGTGTCACTATCTCAGAGGACATGTCCTGGACCCATCATATAAATATTATTGTGAAGAAAGCACGACAATGCCTCTACTTTCTCAGGAGTCTGTGGAGATTCAGTATGTAATTAAAAACTTTAGCACACTTCTACAGATGTGCGGTGGAAAGTGTGCTGACTGGCTGTTTACTGCCTGCTATGAGAACACCAATGCCTTTGAGTGGAAAACCCTACAAAAGGTAGTGGATTTGACCCAGTACATCATGGGTAAAGCCCTCCCAACTATTGAGCACATCTACATGAAACCTTGCCAAAGAAAAGCAGCATCCATCATCAAAGATCCTCACCACCCAGGCCATGCTCTTTTCTCGTTGCTGTCATCAGGACTCGCACCACCAGGTTCAAGAACAGTTACTGCCCTCAACCATCAGGCTCTTGAAAGAGGGTGGATAACTCCACTCATTCTATTTCTGGTGGTCCCGCAACCAATGGTCTCACTTTAAGGATTCTTTATCTTCTTTCTTCACGCTCTATCATTTCATGTTATTTCATACTTGTTATTTATCGCTATTTATTTATACTCGCTTGTTGTTCATTGATTCTGTTTACAGTCACTGTTCTATAGATTTGTTAAGTATGCCCACAGGAAAAAGAATCACAGGGTTGTATGTGGTGACTGATAATAAATTTTACTTTGAACTTTAATTTACGGGAAAATAAAAAAATACAATAGAAATACCTGATAGAATTATTAGAAATGGGAGAAGGAAAATACAACATTCTCAAAACTTAATTCTCAAATAAACCTATTGTCAGTGGTACTAATTAAATTTTATCAGGTTACTTGTAACCTGTCAGCTTGTAATCCATTAGAACTTCACCAAGTCTCAACTGATGTGAATGTGCTGCTACACACAGAGATCTGAGACAAACTGAATAAGTGGAAACCCGTGTGTCACTGGGAACCACCGCTCGACATCATCAATCTAATGGCCAGGTACTGTCTTGTTAGGGTCCCTTTATGAGGAGAGTTTGATGGTTCTGGTACAATACTCACTGGAGTTCATAAGAATGGGCGGGGGTTCTCATTGAAACCTATTGAATATTGGGAGACCTAGATAGAGTGAATGTGGAGAGAGAGAGGATGATTCCTATAGTTGGGGGAGTCTAAGACCAGAGGCCACAGCTTTAGAATACAGGGTTGTCCCTTTAGAACAGAAATGTCAAGTGATTTCTTCACAAGAGGGTGGTGAATCTGTAGGATTCATGGCTGCAGACAGCTAGGGAGGCCAGTGATTGGGTATATTTAAAGTGGAGCTGTAATGAGTTCTTCAGGCCTGTGCGAGGCACTAGAGAGTGTTGGGCTTCAAGGTTTCTAGAGCATCTGAATTGGTTAATTGTTGTTTAATAAGAGTTACTAATTGTTCAGAATTCCTTGTGTTTTTCTCAAGCGATTCGCTCTTTGTAATGTGGTCTCCTGGTAATTTCTGTTTGAACTTGTCCAGTTTATTTTGATATGTTTGGGGTTCTATGTTACTTGCATTATTTCAGCGGATGCCTGATTAGCGTTAATCACGGGGTCCTAGTTTTGAGAATGTTACTTCTCGTGGTGTTCTTCTGGAATTATTATGAATAAGAGCTCATCGCTATTTCTGCATTAGAGTCTGTCGTTCTTCTGCACTTGAGTTCCAATGCACATCATGACAGGAGCTTAACAGGTTCTTGCTTAGTCAGGGTATCAAAGGTTACGGGGAGAAGGGAAGAGAATGGGGTTGAGAGGGGTAACAAATTGGTCATGATGGAATGGTGGAGCAGACTCGATGGGCCAAATGGCCTAATTCTGCTCCAGTGTCTTATGGCATCACAATGGGAAATTGCCTCTCAAATCCCACAACAGACCTGTTGTACAATCTGATCCCTCAGTGACTCTCATTGGAACTCTATGAGGATTAGGCGGCAGAGGAGAAAGATTTCTTTTTAGTATTTTACTTCATGTCAAACGGCTTAATGTTTAAATAATTTTTTTGTTCTTAGTGGTGGAAACGTAAAAAACTGCCTTCAATCAAAGGTGCTTTTGATTATATTTTTTTAATTAGAGATACAACACGGTAACAGGTCATTCTGGCCGAACACACCCGCGCTGTCCAATTAAGCTACTAACCCATATGTCCTTGGAATGTGAGAGGAGCCCCTGGAGGAAACCCACGTGGTCAGGAGAGATGGTACAAACTCCTTACAGAAACGAACCTGGGTTGCTGGGGCTGTATAGTTTTACGCTAACTGCTATGCAGTCGGGACATTCCAATTCAGACTTATTTATTATGTGTTCTTCAAAGCATACAGTGAAACGCACCGTTTGTGTTAACAACCAACAATCACATAAGGTTGTGTAGGGGTGCAGCCTGCAAGTGTCGCCACAGATCGTGGGTCGAAGAGCCTGCACTGTGCCGTAACCTTCTGTGTTCTATCCTGGCACTAACACAGCATGCTTGGCAGAACAACACAAAACAGAGCACAGCTAGCAGCAAAACAACCTCTTTCCTCCCACCCACCCACACACACGTGGATAATCCTCCAACTCTTTGAACTTCGAACTTTTGAACAAACTTCAGAAAAAAAAACACGAAACCTGAGCCACAGCCTTGGTGGAGACGGCAGCTCGGCACCATCTTGACTGGAAGGCTGGTTGGCACAAAATTAATAATCAGTGCATGATGATCTCCTAACTGCTTGATGAGAAGTGCATCGGCAGCTCTAAAAACACAGTGCAATTTAAGAAAATTGGGAAGATTAGGAAGTGCTGCATTACTTACTAATTGATTTCATGAAATATATATGCTGTACCTTTGGTCATCAGAGTGTTTCCAGTCAGCATTTCAGAATAATGAGTTCCATCCAGAGTTGTGTGGATTGACTAGACAGACTTTACAATCTCACAGATACGGTGCAGCGGGTGCAATTCTTAGTTTCAACTACCAAGCTGGCAATTCCTGGCCATTCTTCAAAGCTAGTTCAGCATCCTGATACCGCGATCCACACTAACAACAGAATAGATGGATTATGGCAGGAAGATCTATCCTGGACCCCATGTATTGATGCATTCACAAAGGAGGCACGCCACTGGTTATACTTCACTGGGAGTTTGAGGGGACTGTAGCAAATTTCTACGGATATAGGGTGGAGTGCATTCTGACTGGCTGCATCAGCACCTGCTCTGGGGACACTAATGCACGCGATTGAAAGAGGCTACAGAGAGTTGTAAACTCAGACCACGCAACATTCTGAGACCAACGGAGAAGGCTGGGAGCCAGGAAACACTCAGATTACACAAAGGACCATGGTCGTCACTGTCTGCTCTGTGATACTGTGGTCATTACTGTGGCCTTTTTTTTTAAACAAAAGAACATTCCTTGTCCTTAAGTAGTATCACATTTACAGCTGGCCGATTCTCCTGAAACCCAAGGAACTCCATACATGCTACCTGCTTCTAACTTGATTATAATTATCCCTTTATGATTCCTGCAGGTAAAAGGAAACACTGAATGGTTATACAATTAACTCTGAATTTGGCTTTGTTTTGGATAAGTGAATAAAGAATAAAGTCAGTTTTCAAAACGGAATAAATGTACATTGATTTTTCAAACAGGTAATTTCTCCTTCCTCCCTCCTCCTCCTTCCTTTTTCCATTCCCCATTCTGGCTCCCCTCTCACCCCTTCTCGTCTCCTCACCTGCCCACTTCTCCCTCTAGCGCCCCTCCCCTTCCCCTTTTCCCATGCTTCCCTCTCTTTATTTAATTTATTTATTGAGATACAGCACAGAGTGGGCCCTTCTGACCCTTCGAGCCCAGCAACCCCAGACAAACCCAATTTAGCCCCAACCTAGTCACAGGACAACTTACAATAACCAATTAACCTACCCAGTACGTCTTTGGACTGTGGGAGGAAACCAGAGCACCTGGAGAAAGCCCATGCGTTCCACAGGGATTCCTTACAGAAAGGTGCCGGAATCGAATTCCAGACTCTGGAACGCCCCAAGCTACAACAACATCTTCCTAACCACTATGCTACCATCCCTCTTCTTCAGCTTTACCTCTCCCACCTTCTTATTTCAACCATCTTCCTCAATCACCTACCTCATCTCTCACCCGGCTTCACCTATCACCTTCCAGCTTCTTCTCCTTCCCATCTTCTTCGTCTAGTTTCTTCCCCCTTCCTTTCCAGTCCTGACGAAGAGTCTTAGCCTGAAATGTCGACTGTCTATTCCTTCCCACAGATGCTGCCTGACTTGCTGAGTTCCTCCAGCACTTTGTGTCTGTGGCTCTGCAATTTGTAGAACCTCTCGTGTCTAAACGTCATTTTCCCTTTGTTTAGCAGCTTCTGGAGCAAATGCAGTTCAAATCACGGCTTAGCTTTCTGTTCTGCTGCGAGATATCCTTGCCTTTAATACTTGTTCAAGCACTGTGTTTGGAGAACACTGTCACAGTCCACTTCCTTGTGGAACTGAAACTGCAACAGGTTTACCAGTGGCCCCTGAAGGGCGAGGCTTAATTCTGGTTCAGTGCATGTGAATGTTTCACTCAATATCTTTTTGCTTGACTAATACTGCTGACTAAAGCACAAATAAACCTCGCTGCCGTTTCTTTCACTAAATTCCTCAGATCTTCAAATACTATGCTACTTTTCGACTTCATTCCTTAAACGATTATTGTTGACGACATCTAAAAGGTTTTAGCCGCCAGAAAGTAACAACCTTTTGGATCATTTACTCCAGCCCAGTAACTTTAATGCGCGATGTACAATCCTCTTTGTCCCATGTTATTTTTGTAAATCTACTTACATACTGAAGCAATACATAAGCACACTGTGTTTAGACTACAATACGTTCTGGTTCTTTGGATCGAGAGTTAGGTACACACTTTATAAAGTGGACTGTTTCTCAGACGGCGTACAGCACTGTTTCCAAATGAAATATCTGTTAAATCATTGGAGAAGTGCAGTGACATGAACTGGAAGGTGAAGGGCAAAATATTTAAAGAAACTGATCAAAGATAAAGATAAGCTTTATTTGTCACATGTACACTGAAACATACAGTGGAAGTCACCTACCACCCCGCCAGCCTCCGCGTCCAGCACTTGAAGCAAAGAGTGGGAATAAACGGGACCTTTTCAGAATGGCAGGCGGTGACTAGTGGGGCACCGCAAGGCTCAGTGCTGGGACCCCAGTTGTTTACAATATATATTAATGACTTCGATGAGGGAATTAAATGCAGCATCTCCAAGTTTGCGGATGACACGAAGCTGGGTGGCAGTGTTAGCTGTGAGGAGGATGCTAAGAGGATGCAGGGTGACTTGGATAGGTTGGGTGAGTGGGCAAATTCATGGCAGATGCAATTTAATGTGGATAAATGTGAAGTTATCCACTTTGGTGGTAAAAATAGGAAAACAGATTATTATCTGAATGGTGGCCGATTAGGAAAAGGGGAGGTGCAACGTGACCTGGGTGTCATTATACACCAGTCATTGAAAGTGGGCATGCAGGTACAGCAGGCGGTGAAAAAGGCGAATGGTATGCTGGCATTTATAGCGAGAGGATTTGAGTACAGGAGCAGGGAGGTACTACTGCAGTTGTACAAGGCCTTGGTGAGACCACACCTGGAGTATTGTGTGCAGTCTTGGTCCCCTAATCTGAGGAAAGACATCCTTGCCATAGAGGGAGTACAGAGAAGGTTCACCAGATTGATTCCTGGGATGGCAGGACTTTCATATGAAGAAAGACTGGATGAACTGGGCTTGTACTCGTTGGAATTTAGAAGATTGAGGGGGGATCTGATTGAAACGTATAAGATCCTAAGGGGATTGGACAGGCTAGATGCAGGAAGATTGTTCTCGATGTTGGGGAAGTCCAGAACGAGGGGTCACAGTTTGAGGATAGAGGGGAAGCCTTTTAGGACCGAGATTAGGAAAAACTTCTTCACACAGAGAGTGGTGAATCTGTGGAATTCTCTGCCACAGGAAACAGTTGAGGCCAGTTCATTGGCTATATTTAAGAGGGAGTTAGATATGGCCCTTGTGGCTAGGGGGGTCAGGGGGTATGGAGGGAAGGCTGGGGCGGTGTTCTGAGTTGGATGATCAGTCATGATCATAATAAATGGCGGTGCAGGCTCGAAGGGCCGAATGGCCTACTCCTGCACCTATTTTCTATGTCTTCTATGTTTCTATAATTCTCCAAAACCTCCGCCATCTCCAACAGGATCCCACCACCAAGCACATCTTTCCCTCCACCCCCCCCCCACCTTCTGCTTTCCGCAGGGATCGCTCCCTACGTGACTCTCTTGTCCATTCGTCCCTCCCCACTGATCTCCCTCCTGGCACTTATCCTTGCAAGCAGAACAAATGCTACACCTGCCCCCACACCTCCTTCCTCAGTACCACACAGGGCCCTAAACAGTCCTTCCAGGTGAGGCGGCACTTCACCTGTGAGTCTGTTGGGGTCAGTTACTGTGTACAGTGCTCCCTGTGTGGTCTCCTGTACATCAGTGAGACCCAACGTAAACTGGGAGATCGCTTTGCCGAGCATCTACGCTCTGTCCGCCAGAACAAGCAGGATCAACCAGTGGCCACTTATTTTAATTCCACTTCCCATTCCCACTCCGATATGTCCATCCATGGCCTCCTCCACTGTCGTGATGAGGCCATGCTTAGGTTGGAGGAACAACACCTCATATTCCACTTGGGAAGCCTCCAACTTGATGGCATGAACATCGATTTCTGAAACTTCCAGTAATGCCCCCTGACCACCACCCCCCTCTCTATTTCCCATCCCCTTTTCCCTCTCTCACCTCATCTCACCAACCAACTTCCCAGCTCTTTGCTTCATCCCTCCCCCTCCAGGTTTCACCTATCACCTGGTGTTTCTCTTTCCCCTCTCCCCACCTTTTAAATCTACTCCTCAGCTTTTTTTCTCCAGTTCTGGCGAAGGGTTTTGGCCTGAAACGTCGACTGTACCTTTTCCCATAGGTGCTGCCTGGCCTGCTGAGTTCCTCCAGATTTTCTCTTGTTTGTGGTTTGAATACAGTGAAATACATCATTTACGTCCAATCAAATCAGCAGGGATCGAGCTGGGGGCAGCCTGCAAGTGTTTGCATGCACCTGGTGCCAAAATAGCACGCCCACAACTGACTAATCCTAACCCATACGTCTTTAGAATGTGGGAGGAAACTGGAGCACCCAAGAAAACCCACGTACTCAAGGGGAGAAAGTACAAACTCCAGACAGACAGCGGTGAGAAATGGATCTTGTAGCTGGTGCTGCGACAGCATTACACTGACCGTTTCACTACCGTGCTGCCCCAGTGTCAACACATCCTTTGACAACAACATAGGACAACCAGTCTGTTGTTTGTTTCACTGATGCCAAGCCAAGCTTAGTCCCAATGAAGCACTGGCAACTACATTCCAAAACTGTGCAGCTGGCAGTAAGGTTTCCCTCTCCAAACGAAAGAAGAAGATACAACAACCTTTAGTTTCGGACAGCAAGGTTTAAGGAAAACCAGAGTAAAAGCATCAAGATCCTCCACTTCAAGGATCAACTTTATTCATTATATATTGTGCACTCCGTGGCCACTTCACCTGGTACCTCCTGCACCTAGGTGACCACTGGGTGCATGTTCATGGTCTTCTGCTGCTGTAGTCCATCCACTTCAAGGTTTGACATGGTGTGCGTACAGGGATGCTCTTCTGCACACCACGTGGCTATCTGAGTTACTGTCACCTTGAACCAGTCTGCCCATTCTCCTCTGAACTCTCTCATTAACAAGGCAATTTTGCCCGGAGAACTGCTACTCACTGGATTTTTTCTTTTGTTGTTCTTTGCACCATTCTCTGTAAAATTTAGAGATTGTTGCGCATGAAAATCCCAGGAGATCAGCAGTTTCTGATACTCAAACCATCCCATCTTACACTAACAATTATTTCATGGACTCACATGGCTCACATTTCTTCCCCATTCTGGGGTTTGGTCTGAACATCTGCCGAATCTCTTGGCCATGCCTGCATGCTTTATGAACTGAGTTGCTGCCACATGATTGGCTGATTAGATATTTGCATTAACAGTCAGGTATGCAGATGTACATAATAAAGTGGCTACTGAGTGCACATTGACATGTGTCAGGAACTTGCTGTGGTGTGTTGTTCAGAGCGTGACATGCAACAGAAAACAACATTCAACAATTATACAAATAAAGAATTAATGTAAAAAATAAAGTTAGAGATTAAAGTGTGGATGTGGAATAAAATATGCATAAATACATAAATACCATCATGTTATTTACAATGTAAACAGCATTATAAACAGTGGTTTAAAGAGTTTACAGTGCAATGCAGTGACAGGGTAATTGAATTCGTGGGTGGGGGAGGGCTAACTAGAATGGTTGAATAGATTAAACTGCTTAGTGGAAGAAACTTTAAAGATGGTGTGAAGTTTTTGTTTTTATAGCCCTGTGGTTCTTTCCCAACGGGAACTTTTGGAAAAGGCAGTTTACAGAGTAGGCAGTTTTCACAAAGATTTTGCCTGCCTGCTTCTTCATTCAGTGATGGTAAATGCAGCCAACGCCATTTTCTGAGCTGACAGTCCACTGTAGTTTTTGTACACTGCGAGAGGGTGCTGCACCAAATCAGACAGTGATGGCTGATGTGAAAATGCTCTCGTTGATGGCAGTGTAGAATTGCATCAGTGTGTTCTGGGGAAGAGAGCATTTCACAAACAGCTGTGAGAAGTTCATCCTCTGCCGAGCCGTTTTGTTAATGGAAAGTATTCAAAGTAAATTTATTAACCAAGTATGTATACATCACGGTAAATGTTTGCAAGAAAATGAATCTCAGTGTCAGCATCTGGGGCTCCTGTACCTCTGGGGAAGCAGCATGAAGAGAATACGGCCTGGATGGTGTAGGTCCTTGATGACGGATGCTGCTTTCTTGTGGCAATGCTCCTTGTCCATGTGCTTGGTGGTAGGGAGGGGATTGTCTGTGATGGACTGGGCTGTGTCTACCAGTTTTTGAAGGCTTCTCCATTACTGGTCAGGATGCTCTCCACTGTGCAGCTATAGAAGTTTGTCAAAGTTTTGGATGACATGCAGAACCTGCACGAAGGATATGAGGTCCTGTGAAATAATGATGTCTAGGAACCTGAACATTATTGGATTGGGCTGTAGAATTGTTATTTTTCCTCATAGTTTAATTAGTTTAACTTTCATGATTGTTTGTATTTTTATACAATCACCTCTCTGCATGTGACTGTTCGGTGCCTTTGTTGCAATGAGCGAAGGAAGTGAACCCAAGTGCAGGACACAGGCACGGAGAATGAGTTTGGATGTTTACACAGGCGTAAGCGCTGAACAGCAAACAGGAGGGATCTTGACACGGAGCCTTGATATGGAGCCTTGACTCAGAGAGACAGAGTCTCTTAGGTAAACCTTGAAATTGGAGCTAAACTTAGAACAAATGGTTCTAAGCAGTCGGGAAACGTAGTTATCTCACAGGGAAAAAAAAACAACGAACTGGCGACTAGTGGTTGTGACGCCGAGGTTCTTATACTGCAATTCTTGATGGAAACCAGGTGTGCCATCATCAAAGCGAATTAGGAGCAATTGGGAAATTAACGGTCAGAACCGTAGCAAAATCAAAGGAAATTAGGAGCAAGATAGGGAACTAACAATCGGGACCATGACAGTCTTATCCAGTGGTTACAGTTACCTCTGTAATTTTCTGGAAACATCTTTTCAGTAGCAGGTGTCACATTACTTGAATATGGCTATTTTATTGGTTAATAGTTATCTGTTGGATTCAGTGGTGTGATAGACCAGACCACCTTTGTTCACTCTCTTTCCTTAGGCTCTCACCCTGCCTGCTCTTCCCTTTGTCTGCTCTGTCCTCTGTCTCTCACCACACTTCTCCCCTCATTTTCAAAAAACCTTTGAATCATAGAAAAGTACGACACAGAAACAGACCCTTCAGCCCATCTAGTCTGTGCCAAGCCACTTCTATTGCATACTCTCATCAATCCCCACCGGGAGCACAGCCCTCCGGACCTGTACCGTCCATGTACCTATCCAAAATTCTCTTAAGCATTGAAATTGAGCTTGTGTGCACCTCTTGTGCAGGCAGCTCGTTCCACACACTCACAACCCTCTGAGTGAAGAAATTCCCCCTCATGTTCCACTTAAACATTTCACTTTTCACCCTCAATCCATGACCTCCATTTGTAGTCCCACCCAACCTCAGTGGAAAAAACCTGCTTGCATTTCCCCTACCTATACCCCTCATAATTTTGTATACCTCAAACAAATCTCTCCTCAATCTTCTACGTTCCAAGGAATAAAGTCCTAACTTATTCAACCTTTCCCTATAACTCAGGCCCTCCAGACCCAGCAACATCCTTGAAAATTTTCTCTGTACCTTTCAACCTTATTTACATCTTTCCTGTAGGTCGATGACCTAAAGCATCAGGATTCAACGATCTTGAAACAGTCTAACTCAAGAATTGTTGATGATGAATGGGTGGACAGGAGAAATATTTCTCCTGAAATCAGAGCAATGTCTATCTATTAGGTTACTGAAGTTTGAAAGCTACACACACAAAATGCTGGAGGAACTCACAAAGTCCGGCAGCATCTATGGAAATGAATAAACAGTCAACGTTTTGGGCTGAGGCCCTTCTTCAGGACTAGAAAGGAAGGGGGAAAGATGCTAGATTAAAAAGGTGGGGAGAGGAGAAGGAGGATAGCAAGAAGGTGATAGGTGAAGTCAGGAGGTGGGAAAGATAAGGGGCTGGAGAAGGAATCTGATGGGAGCGGGGAGTGGACCATAGGAGAAAGGGAAAGAGGAAGGACTCAGGGGGAGGTGACAGATAGGTGAGAAGAGGTAAGGGGCCAGAGTGGGGAATAGAAGAAGAGGGAAATTTTATTTTACCGGAAGGAGAAATTGATATTCATGCTGCCCAGACAGAATATAAGTTTGAGGCCTGAACACAACCTGTGTTGCGTGCCACTCAGCACTGTTTCCATTGCAGGAATGATCCTGCGTAATGAACCCAGACAAGATGGTTGCAGTGCAGTCACAAATGCGTCGGAGGTGCCACAGTTGAGTACATATTCATATGCACATAGGTTAATATTATCACAGAGATAATTGCAGTTATTACTAACCCTAATAAGACCTGCCTAGAAAAAAACATAGAGAGGTTAATTTGAGATTTCTTTCCTTATTCAGAGGCAAATTAAGTGTCAAGTGGCTAATATGAAACATATTTCATTTTATGAGCTTTTAATTTAATTTTAATTCAGATTATTGATGCACAAAAGGGAAGCTGCCTCGATCCAGATTAACCAGGTCTCTAAACCTTTCGGACCTGATTTTTTTGACAACCAAAATAACCAGAGTCTGACATTGGACGCAAGTGGTTGGGTGGGGGGGGGGGGGGGTGATGTCTCCAATATCAGGGTACATCCATACTCACAAATTCTCTGAGTCTGATGCACAAACAGTCCCCTTTATTCTCCTTAATACACGCAGAGATTACATCAGATTTATTACCTAGCTCCGGGCACATTCGCTCAGTAATTACAAGACGTAATGGCAGACTCATTTGAAAAGTATTTGTAGAATATTAGGCATGTGTTTAGCGCTTGGTTAAGTGTGTTAAAAATGATTCCTTCTGCTCACAGTGAGGATTTGCTTTAAAACAATTTCATTTTTTTCCTTCAAAGTCCATGTAATTACTGCGTGGTAACTGATTACCACGGATATGCGCAGTGCCATCTACATATCATGACTCATTTTCCACAATATTAACTTTGATTTCCTTGTAAATAAAGATGCCTCTGTTCATGAAGTCTGATCCAAAAATATGATTAAGCACTGACTGTGACACTTTATGCTGGAGAGATTTAAAGAGCTTGTGCGCTGAAAGTTTCAGGTTTCTTTCATTCTTCTCTGCTCATCAATATGACTTCAACTCCTCCAGGGTTATAAAGTCCCTCGAAAACCACTCCTGTCTGAGGCTGTAAAATCCCTCAAAAACCACTCCTGTTTGAGGCTGTAAAATCCCTCAAAAATCACTCCTGTCTGAGGCTGTAAAATCCCTCAAAAATCACGCCTGTCTGAGGCTGTACAATCCCTCAAAAACCACTCCTGTTTGAGGCTGTAAAATCCCTCAAAAATCACTCCTGTCTGAGGCTGTAAAATCCCTCAAAAACCACTCCCGTCTGAGGCTGTAGCAGCAACAGTGAAATAAGTGAATGTGCACGGTTCTATGAAAAGTTGCAGAGTGAAAAGAAAGGACTTTATGGACGGCTGTGGATGCCAAGCCGTTGGATGTATCTAACATGGAGGTCGATTGTTCAAGTTTAAGTTTATTGCCATTTGACTGTCCATGTATACAACCAAAGTGAGGGAGGAGATTGCTGAGCCTCCGCGATGATCTTTGCATCATCAATGAGGATGGGAGAGGTCCTGGAGGATTGGAGGGTTGCGGATGTTCTACCCTTATTCAAGAAAGAGAGTAGAGATAGCCCAGGAAATTATAGACCAGTGAGTCTTACCTCAGTGGTTGGTAAGTTGATGGAGAAGATCCTGAGAGGCAGGATTTATGAACATCTTGAGAGGCATAATATGATTAGGAATAGTCAGCATGGCTTTGTCAAGGGCAGGTTGTGCCTTACAAGCCTGATTGAATTTTTTAAGGATGTGACTAAACACATTGATGAAGGAAGAGCAGTAGATGTAGTGTATATGGATTTCAGCAAGACATTTGACAAGGTACCCCATGCAAGGCTTATTGAGAAAGTAAGGAGGCATGGGATCCAAGGGGACATTGCTTTGTGGATCCCGAACTGGCTTGTCCACAGAAGGCAAAGAGTGGTTGTAGACGGGTCATATTCTGCATGCAGGCCGGTGACCAGTGGTGTGCCTCAGGGATCTGTTCTGGGACTCCTACTGTTTGTGATTTTTATAAATGACCTGGATGAGGAAGTGGAGGGATGGGTTTGTAAATTTGCTGATGACACAAAGGTTGGGGATGTTGTAGATAGTGTGGAGGTCAGAGGTTACAGCGGGACATTGATAGGATGCAAAACTGGGCTGAGAAATGGCGGATGGAGTTCAACCCAGATAAGTGTGAGGTGATTCATTTTGGTAGGTCAAATATGATGGCAGAATATAGTATTAATGGTAAGACTCTTAGCAGTGTGGAGGATCAGAGGGATCTCGGTGTCCATAGGACATTCAAAGCTGCTATGCAGGTTGATTCTGTGGTTAAGGAGGCATACGATGCATTGGCCTTCATCAATCGTCGGATTGAGTTTAAGAGCCGAGAGGTAATGTTGTAGCTATATAGGACCCTGGTCAGACCCCACTTGGAGAACTGTGCTCAGTTCTGGTTGCCTCACTACAGGAAGGACATGGAAACCATAGAAAGGGTGCAGAGGAGATTTACAAGGATATTGCCTGAATTGGGGAGCATGCCTAATGAGAATGGGTGAATGAACTCAGCCTTTTCTCCTAGGAGCAGCGGAGGATGAGAGGTGACCTGATAGAGGTGTACAAGATAATGAGAGGCATTGATCCTGTGGATAGTCAGAGGCTTTTTCCCAGGACTGAAATAGCTAGCATGTAGGGGCATAGTTTTAAGGTGCTTGGGAGTAGGTACAGAGGAGATGTCAAGCGTAAGTTTTTTACACAGAGAGTGGTGAGTGCGTGGAATGGGCTGCCGGCAGAGGCGGAAGCAATAGGGTCTTTTAAGAGACTCCTGGATGGGTACATGGAGCTTAGAAAAATAGAGGGCTATGGGTAAGCCTCGGTAGTTCTAAGGTAAGGACATGTTCAGCACAGCTTTGTGGGCCGAAGGGCCTGTATTGTGCTGTAGTTTTTCTATGTTTTTATGTTTCAAATAAAACAATGTTCCTCTGACAACGGTGCACCCACATAACATATAACACATAAGACAAAATATTATACTATAATATTTTACTTCCTGAGGAAGTACTTGTTCTTTTTCCTGAGGAGACTGGGGTCCTTTGGAGTATGCAGGCCTCTCCTTCACATGTTTTACCAGTCTGTTGTCGCCAGTACAATCTTCTATGAATCTATGCGGTGGTGTGCTGGGGCAATGGTATCAACACGGGTGATGCCAACAGGCTCAATAAACTGATTAGAAAGGCTGGCTCTGTTATAGGAGTCAAACCTGGACACGCTGGAGGCTGTGGTAGAACAAAGGTCCCCACGGAAAATCCTGGCAATTCTGGACAGTGTTTCTCACCCTCTGCATGCCACCTTGCTGAGCAGAGGAGCCAAATAGACTAAAACAACTGTGCTGCTCCAAAGAGCACAATATGAGGTCATTCTTACCCTCAGCCATTAGGGTCTTGCATGAGTCAAACTATAGCCAGGGAAGTGATGACCCCCTCCTGTTTGTGCTAACTTATTTTTTATTCTTCGTACTTCACATCTAATATTTATATCTGTGCACTTGTAATGCTACTGTAACACTGCAATTTCCTTTGGGATCAATAAAGTATCTATCTATCTGTGAATAAGTCTATAAAATATAATTCAAAAAGGTATGTTGTGTGCAGGTAAACCATAAACAGCTCACTGCCCTGGTGATGAGAGCTTGGTGGTAGCAGAGTGTTCATTAATCTCACGGCCTGAGGGAAGAAGGTGTCACCCAGTCTGGCAGTCCTAGTCCAGATGATCCTGTACCTCCTTCCTGAGGTAGTGGGTCAGAGAGATTGTGGGATGGGTGGTTGGGATCCTCAACAATGCTTTGGGTCCTTCGTCTGCAACAATCCCGGTAAATGTCACGGGGGGGGGGGGTGGAGGGGAGGAGGAAGAACCTGATGATCTACTTAGTAACAGGAGGGTGTCAAGAGTTACAGGGAGAAGGCAGGAAAAGAGGGTTGAAGGAGATAATAAATCAGCCATGATAGAATGGAGGAACAGGCATGATGGGCCGAATGGCCCAATTCTTAGTGTTAAGCCTGAACTACAGCACTTGTGCTCTAACTGGAAAATATAATTTAGGTATGTGCCCACTGTATCTTTATCAAATATTTTTGTTATTTCTCAAAATTATTAATTTAATATTCAGTCAGGAGCTTCATTCAAGAATCAGGATTGTGTATAGCCATCCTTCGGTATCAATTGTAAGGGAGAATAAAATGAGTGTTACTCCGGATCCAATGAGGCTTAAAAAACACAATAAGATAAAGTATACAATAAATATAAATATGAAATCAATTCTATGAAACACAACGTACAAGTAACTGCTTGAGCGAGGCCATATTTAAATGAGATTAGCTTATGTGCATAGATTGGTTGTATGTACATAAAGCGGCGCTAGGTGCAGGAGTACCTTACATGAGGCGACCCTGACAGGAAATTATAAAGTGACAAAAGTGGATCCTGGCAAGAGAAACTCCGCGGAGTGATTCAGCAGAACATGCACCTGCCGCAGTTTATTTGTCGCTGAGGAACTTGGACAGTTTTCTTACTCCTACGACAACAATCGTTTTAATACAGTTACCCTAAACCCCGGGAGGCCTGGAGGTGGCCTACACTGGGATTACAGGACTGTGTGTACGTGCGTGTATGTGTGTCTGCGTGGGTGGGTGGCTGGGGGGGGGGGGGGAGGAGAAGGGAGCTTACTTAGCCTTTGTTGTTTTGTTGCTGTTGTCTTGTTATGCTGAACACAGTGGGCATGTGATGTTAGTGCTGGAATGCGCGAAGTAACTATTATTAAAGTACATGTACGTCACCATATACAACCCTATATTCATTTTCTTGTGGGCAGACTCAATAAATCCAGTAACCATAATAGAAACAATGAAAGACCAAGCCGACAGGGGCGGACAACCAGTGTGTTAAAGGCAACAAACTCTGCAAATACAAAAAAAAATAATATCTGCACCTGGTAGCATCCCAATCACTACACAACAGCATTACACAGTTAGGCCTACTCAGCAATATTTATGTAAATTTTCAGATTTCCACAATACTTAAATCACTAGAATAGTTGGAAGTTGAGAAATGAGTGTGCTTGGTTATGACCGTACCTCAGCTTGAGCTGAATTTTTTTTTTGAAAAAGGAATAATAAATAAATAAATAAGCAATAAATATGGAGAACGTGAGGTGAAGAGTCTTTGAAAGTGAGTCCATAGTTTGTGGGAAGAGTTCAGTGATGAGGCAAGTGAAGTCGAGTGAAGTTATCCCCTCTGGTTCAGGAGCCTGATGGCTGAGGGGTAATAACTGTTCCTAAAACTGGTGGTGTGAGTCCTGAGGTTCCTGCACCACTTTCCTGATGGCAGCACCAAGAAGAGACCACGATCTGGGTGGTAGGGGTTCCTGATGATGGATGCTGCTTTCCTGCAAGTTCGTTTCGTGTGGAGTGTTCAATAGTGGGGAGGGCTTTACCCGTGATGAACTGGGCCGTATCCACAAATTTTTGTAAGATTTTTCATCCAAGGGTATTAGTGTTTCCACACCAGGCTGTAATACAGCCAGTCAATATCCTCTCCACCACACACCTATAGAAGTTTTGTCAAAGTATTAGATGTCGTGCTGAATCTTTGCAAACTTCTAAGGATGTTCTGATTTCTTTGTAATTGCACTTATGTGTGGCGATACTTACGGGCTGCCCCTAGCACATCTTAAGGTGTGTTAATTGTTAACACAAATGATGCATTTCACTGTACGTTTCCATGTATATGTGACAAATAAATGAATCTGAATCCTAATTCCCAGGCAGCCTCCATAAACATGAAACAGTACCTCACTAATTTGCTCTCTTTGCACTATTTACAGCATTTTTAAATATTTCTTAGTGTAACTATTTTATTAATTTACTTTTATTTCCTTATTATTTTTATTTATTTTCATATTTTCTCTATTATTTTTATTTTCTTATTTTTTTATTATGTATTGGACTGTACAGTCAGTAACCATTTTATTAGCAACTTCCTGTACCCGATAAAGTGGCCACTACGTGTATATCCATGGTCTTCCATTGCTGTAGCCTATCCACTTCAAACTCCTCCTGTGGAGGGTCAGACACCCTGAGCTGATAGACTGGTCCTGGACTTATTTTCCATAACGCGTGGTTATTTGAGTTATGTCGTCTTCCTGTAAGCTTCAGCCAGTCTGGCCATTCTCCTCTGACCTCTCTCATTAACAAGGCATTTGCGCCCACTCTACTGCCACCCACCAGATTTGCTTTTCGTTTTTCACGCCATTCTCTGTAAACGCTTAGAGACTGTTGTGTGTGTGAAAATCCCAGGTCATCTGCAGTTTCTGAAATGCTCAAACCACCCTGACTGACACCAACAATCATTCCATGGTCAAAGTCACTTATATCACATTTCTTCTCCATTCTGATGTCTGGTCTGAACAACAACCTAATCTCTTGACCACGTCTGCATGCTTTTCTGCGTTGAGTTGCTGCTACATGATTGGCTAATCAGATATTTGCATTACCAAGAGGTGTACCTAATAAAGTGACCACTGAGTGTACTGTCTGCCAGTGATAATAAACCTGATTCTTATTCTATTTGTCTAAATTCCTACTGCCTTCATCAAAGTGCTACTTGTCTATTTGTAAAGCTGATAATTTTGGGGACTAGTAGTACGTACTAGTAGTGTTGTGTGTTTAAGTAATGTTTGAGGAATCTTGTATTTATGTATTGGTTGATTAAGCATTCCTGTTCATTTAAATAATTCATTATGGGTTAAATGTAAATTACATACATCATTACACTGCCACGGGATACGTATTCACCTTGCTTCAAGTAAACTCGTAGTTGGACTCATATTTCGGACTCCCGTGCCTCCGTTTGAATTAGCTCAATGTTTTGAGGTTACAAAACAGAACCAGTAGATTTTCCAGATTACTTAATATTACTTCTATTATCATTGAAAGATACTGCATAATCATATAACATTTCCGTGATCCAGAGCAACACACACACACACACACACAAAATGCTGGAGGAACTCGGCAGGTCAGGCAGCATCTATGGAGAGGAATTAACGGTCGATGTTTTGGGCCGAGGTCCTTCATCAGGACTGGAAAGGGAGGGGGAAGAAGCCGCAGTAAGAAGTTGTTGGGGGTGGGGACGGGGAAGGAATACAAAGCTGGCAGGTGATAGGTGAGACCAGGTGAGGAGGAAGGTAGGTGAATGAGGGAGGGGGATGAAGTGAGAAGCTGGGAGGTGATGGGTGGAAGACGTAAAGGGCTGAAGAAGAAGGAATCTGGTAGGAGAGGAGAGTGGACCGTGGGAGGAATGGAAAGAGGAGGGCCGCCAGAGGGAGGTAATGGGCTGGTGAGCAGAAGCGAAGAGGTGAGAGGGGAGCTAGAATGGGGAATGGAAAAAGAGAGGGCGGGGGGAGGGGAGAAAATTACCTGAAGTTAGAGGAGTCTGTGTTCATGTCATCAGGTTGGAGGCTGCTCAAATGAAATATGAGGTAATGTAACTCTGACCTGAGAGAGGCAGTAGAGCAGACCGTGGATTGACATGTCGGAATGGGAATGGGAAACGTTTACTATTTATTTCCGTACAAATAGCTGCGAGAAAATGAATCTGAAAGTTGTATATGGTGATATATATGTACTTTGTTAACAAAGTTACTTTAACTTTGACTAATCCTTTGGCTTTCTGAAGATACCCACCTCTTCATGAGATGAGCATTGCTTGGGTTGTGGGAGCCCCTCTCCTCTATAGGACTAACCAGCCTGTTGGCCAGCGTAGAGTTGGTGGAGACCACGGAAGGTGCATAGCCATTAATCAACTGACAATTCCTTCTGTTATACTCTCTGAATGGCAAGTGCAACAAATCGAACAGCATGTCAATTGATCTTCTAACAACAGAGAGTCATGAATATATTTCAGCACGTATTTCATTACCATAGGCATGGCTGGATGCGACATGAGCTTTGTGCTGTATCACAGCCACTTGACTCAATTGCACATTGATGGCATTTGTTAATCAATTTTAATGACATTAAATCAGCAGCTCTTCAATAAATGTAACCGGCGCATTAGAGATGCAGCAAACCATGAAATGGTTAAATATATAGGACTGACAAATTCTGTAAAGCCAAAATGCTTTCAAAATAATGAAAAGTCTCTAAATATAAAAAAAATTACTATAAAGAGCAGTACACAGTAAAAAACTGAATCAAATCAATATTTAGTGTGATCACTTTTTGCCTTTAAAACTGCATCAGTTCTCTCAGGTACACTGTCGTGCAGTTTGATAAGAAAATCAGCTGGTAGGTTGTTCCAAGCATCTTGAAGGACCTGCTACAGATGACCAATCTGTGCGTAAAAAGGGTCCAAGGGATTATTGGAGACCAGAGTCACCTCAACCACAAACTGTTCAATCTGCTACGATCCGGGAAACGGTCCGCAATATAAAAGCCAAGACCAACAGGCTCCGGGACAGCTTCTTCCACCAGGCCATCAGACTGATTAATTTAAGCTGATACAATTGTATTTCTATGTTATACTGACTGTCCTGTGGTACAAACTATTTATTATAAATCGCACATTGCACATTTAGTAACGTAAAGATTTTTACTCCTCATGTATGTGAAGGATATAAGAAATAAAGTCAATTTAATTCAATCAGCTGATTGATAACCATATAAAGGCCAAGCATTCGCAGGACGCACCAGAATTATCAGCACACTGATGATGTCTCCACGCATGCTGAAGAAACGTTTGCCAGTAAATTGCCAAAATCAGAGAACAACTCAACCCAACCATCAACCATCTGAGCTACACATCTTCCACAGACTTTGGCTGTCTCGTTTGCTTCTGTCTCTCCAGGTAATCACAGACAGCCTTGAAGATGTTGAGATCAGGACTCTGTGGAGGCTATACCAGTTGAAACCACATAAAAATCTAGGGTGCATGACTTTAGCACATTACTGTATGTGCACTTAAATATTTGTAAGCACTGACCTATTGTTTGCTATAAATCTGTTACTGAAGTCTAATATAATAAATTTATCTCCTGTCTGTAACCTATATTTCCTATCTGCTGCGCTCTCGTTCACTGTTCTATTATCTTCCTTAAGCCTACCATTGTATGACAATTGTTACTTTGCTAAGATGACATTGCCATCAATCATCCTGTGCTTGTTAATGCAGACAGCAGAGACTATGGGAACGCAATGTAAGATTTTTATTGCAGGCGATAGCGGTCCTTTCAGAGAGACCATAACTTTGCAAAGCAGAATCGAGTATGACGATGACAAATTCCAAGCTAAATGCGGTCCTGCTTGCTCTCTTGTAAGAGAGAAAAGATCAGCTTTATTTGTCACGTGTACATTGAAACGTTCGACGAAGTGCGTTGTTGGCGTCAGTTTGAGGATGAGCCGGGGGCCAGCCGGCCGAGTGTCACTGTAATTTATCCGGTGATTAAGCTACTGTGAATCAGGTCCAGATTGTCAGAGTTTGCAGGGCAGTGTGGGCCAAAGGGCCAGAGGTGCCAACTCAGCGCTGTATTGCTAAATAAATAACTGGCTCAAGATAATGTCCTGTTCGTGATTTTCACTGAAGATTGAAGTTTACTTATCATGTGTACATCCAAACATACAGGGAAATGTGCTGTTTGCATTAACAGCCAACACAGCCTCACATCGACGCCAACATACCATGCCCACAATACTCACAGAACAACACAAGCAACAATGGTATTCAAGATGTTTGCGTTATGTTACGTTATTGACAGAGTTTGAAAGAGAAACCATTCTCGAATCCAATTTTCAGATTCATCTATTTATCACATGTACATTAAAATATACTGTGAAATATGTTGTTTACGTTAACAACCAACACAATCGACAGATGTCATCACATATTCCAGAACTAAAATAGCATTCCCGCAATGCTCGGCAGAAGAACATAATAAACAACCAAACAAACCCCTGTTCCTCCCTCCCACCCAAGCACATATACTGTCCTTTAACCCCAGGACAGGCCGTCTTCTTTGACTTCCAGGGGACTTGAACTCAGGCCTGCTGACAGTGGTCTTCCACAGTCCAAGTGGATTCGCAGACTCAGTTCCCACCAATAGGCCTTGACTTCTGGAATTCTGATTCAACCCTTGGGCGTCGATCCTCGGCATCGATCAGGACATGTTGCTCACCTAGCACTAGGTCTCAGACCCCAGACTTGCCAACAATGGGACCATGAACACTAGGCCTCAAACTCTAGTGCAGACATCCCACCTCTCCCGGAAGTTCCAGGAGTCTCCCGCATATTAATAGTGGCTCCCTGATGCCCGCAAATTATATACAATATCACGGAAATCAATTTTTTTAAGAGCGAGCAAGCGAGAGAAAGCAAGACAGAGCTCGAGAGCGACCACGAGACAGAGAGAGAGCGCTCGAGAGCAAGCAAGCGAGAGAGCGCGAGCAAGAGAGCGAGCGAGAAAACAAGTGAGAGAGACCACTAGAGAGAGAGAGTGCGAGAGCACACCATGGCAGAGTGT
This sequence comes from Mobula birostris, assembly GCF_030028105.1. Classification (NCBI taxonomy): domain Eukaryota; kingdom Metazoa; phylum Chordata; class Chondrichthyes; order Myliobatiformes; family Myliobatidae; genus Mobula; species Mobula birostris. Next base: position 11,088,601 of record NC_092370.1, read on the forward strand.
TCCAAAAAATATATAAAATGTACCTCACTCCAGACTACACTAAAGTGTACCGCTGCCTAATAGGAGTAAAAATAATGACAGTGTTGCTCGCTGCACTGTTTGCAACAGTGACTTTTCTATTGCCCATGGTGGGTTAAGACTGTAAAAGACATGTTGAAGTGAGTTTAACAGGTGTCATTCATTCATTAGCATAGCTAACGTTATTTAAACTAGCTGGCTAGCTGCTAAAGAGCTACTCTATTGCAGATATCCCACCTCTCCTGGAAGTTCCGGGAGTCTCCTGCAAATTGATGATGTTATCTCCCTGAAATGAGTTTTTGCAGGGTGGGATGTCTGCTACTGTCACAGAGATGCAAAGCCAAGGAGTTATCAGACTCATTCCTCTTCACTGCCAAGTGAGGCTCATGGGTATGGAATCTAAAGTAGTTACTAACTGATCTTTATAATTGAGGAAATAAACACCTCCTACGCATCAGCGATAGTCAAGCTGAGTCCATCTAGTGGATTGCACAGAGCACCTCGTCCCAGAACACAGCAAAATCATATACACAACCAATCAGACAGGGCCATCATGGCCACTAGCATCGAGGACATATCTTCAAAAGGCAATGCCTCAAAAAGGCAGCATCCACCATTAAGGATCCCCATCACTCAGAAATGCTGGAGGAACTCAGCAAGTCAGGCAGCATCTATGAAGGGGGAAGATACAGCCGACATTTATCAGAGTTCTGAAGAAGAGTCTCAGCCTAAAATGGCGACTGTTTATTCCTTTTCATAGATGCTACCTGACCTGCTGAGTTCCTCCAGCAATTTTTGAGTGATTCTTTCATCCATATAGATTTTTATATATATTTGATAATCAACAATCAATTCTGAATGCAATTTGTTTGTCTATGGATGGGCTTGAAGACAGAGGTGATGAAAAAAAAGAGTTCAATGTCATGGAGGGGTCATGAAACTCACTGAGGTGCGGGCAAAGGGGGACAAAGAAAAGGCCCTTGCTGAGGACAGAACATTCTGCCTCAGAGAATGGAAGATCAGTGGGAATGGTGAAGACATGGCAGGGATTAGAGCTGGGATCAAAGCGGGGGAGGAGAGTTGGTAGCACCAGAGGAGGGGGAGGGTTAGTTATTCAGGGAAGGTGGAGGCTCGGTTTTGTATTACTTGTTTGTATTTTTATATAATTACCTACATATGTAATTGTTCCGTGGGTTTTCTAGTGGTTACAGTTCCTCTGTACTTTTCTGGAAACTTCCTGGTTTTAGGGGCGGATACCACATTACCTGAAGATTATTTACCTCAATGTTAATGGTTATCTGTGGAAATTCAATGGAATAAGCAAACTGGTATAAGAGGACCAAACCACATTAGGTCAGTCTCTTGCTCAGTGCCTTTGTCTGTCTCCCCTCCCTTGCCACCAGACTCTTTCCTTTCCTCATTTCATTCTTGTAACACTTTATAAACTATTAGAAGCAACAAGTTTTATGCCTCATTTTTGATTTCTGAGGAATCTTCGACTGGAGGTGAGGTTCTGCTCTCTTGCTCCACGACCTTTGCGCCACTCTCCGTGGCACTGAGGTTGTGTCCCGCTCCGGGCTTCTGGTCTGTGACTTCACCATGATTTGCCCCACCGTGTGATGAACTGAGGCTGCATCCTGCTTGGGCTGCTTCGGGCTTCGTGCCTCTGGAACTCACTTTAGTTCCGAATGCTGCTCCTTGCTTTTATTACTTGCACCATGTATGTTTTATTTTCTCTCAGCACATTGGGCACTTGCCAGTCCTTTTTTAATGGGTTCTTTTGTGTTTCTTTGTTTTGTGGCTGCTTTTAAGAAGACGAATCTGAAGGTTATATTATTTATACATTCTTTGATAATATACATACTTTGAACTGAGAACTTTGATCTCAAAAAATCAAGATCCAACACATCTAAGTGCCTATCTAAGAGCTTCTTAAAAGCCCCTCATGTATCTGCCTCTACCACTATTATCATCATCGTTATGTGCTGTGTCGTATGGTGTGGGCCATCATGGTCTTATCCATGACCATGAAGGTTCTTGGCAAAGTTTTCCTACAGCAGCGAAGATTCTGGAAGGTGACTCTGCCAATAAGATCATCAAAACACTTTGTGTAAACAGAAGCCAACAGCTCAGATACGCATCCAAAATAAAAACGAACACAGAAACACCATGTTGCTCACAGAGGCCTGCATGAACAAGGCACGTAACTGTGCTTTACACCGGTCAATCAGAGTTCCAAGTACATTTATTATCGAAGCAACCTTGAAATGAACCTTCTTACAGGCAGCCACAAAAACAAAGAAACCCAACATGACCCATTAAAAAACACCGTCAAATACACATTGTGCAAAAAAAATGTAATAATCAGAATGAGGCACTGAGACTGTCAAAAATTTATGCTGCAGCAGACATTCGGCCCACTGTGCTGAAACCAATCATTAAGGACATACAGAGCCTCATCCCACCCTCTGGCAATAGATTCATAACTCTGCTTTTTAACTACACAGTGAAGGCAGATTCTGCTTCTAACATCCTTTCATACAGCAAGTTAACAGGCTCCTCCATCTTCTGGGTGAAATTCCATTCCTCATCTTCCCATTAAGCCCGTGACCAACTGCCTCAAATATTCAGTCTTTTTAATTCCCTGGAGCGCAGGAGAATGAGGTTGATCTTATGGAGCTGTACAAAATTACGAGGGGTTTAGAGAGGGTGAGTGCATGCAGGCTGTTTTCCCTCAGTTCAGATGAGACTAGGACTAGGAGTCATAGGTTAAGGGTGAAAGGTGAACTATTTAAAAGGAATTTGAGGAGGGACCCCTTTGCTCAGAAGGTGGGGAGAGTGTGGAACAAGCTGCCAGTAAAAGTGGTAGATGTGGTGCAGTTTTAACATTAAAGACAGTTTTGGATAGGTACATGAATAGGAGGTTTTTGGAGAGCAATGGTCCCAGTGCAGGTTGATGGGACTAGGCAGAAGACCAGGTCAACATGGTCCCGCTTGTGTGCTGTAGTGTTCTATGACTATTTTTTGTGCTCTCTGCTAATAGAGATATATTCAAAAATTTAGATATATTCAAAATACATACTAAGTAAACTCCTCATAATCTGAATCAGAATAATTTTAGATATCTTGATTCAGTTTTCCCTTATCTTCTTCTGTTCTGAAGAAAATAACTCATCTAATTTTCCCTTCAAGCTCCGAATTTCCATTCAGAACAATATCTTGATGAAACCCACCTTTCTTGCACCATGGTGACCAAAGCTGTACACGGAGGTCAGAGACCACAGAACTCACGCCTTGGGGCGGCACGGTAGCGTAGTGGTTAGCACAACGCTTTACAGTGCAGGCGACCCGGGTTCAATTCCTGTCGCTGCCTGTAAGGAGTTTGTACTTTCTACTCGTGACCGTGTGAGTTTCCTCTGAGTTCTCTGATTTCCTGTCACAGTCCAAAGATCTACCGGTTGGGGGGTTAATAGGTCATTGTAAATTGTCCTGTGATTAGGCTAGGATTAAATCGGGGGTTTGCTGGGAAGCGCAGTTCAAAGGGCTGATTCGGTGCTGTAACTCAACAAACAAACAAATACATAAACATCACTGTCCCAGTATTGCGGTATACAGTTCTAACATAAACACTCTGCTTGGAGTTTCAGGGGATTTAATGTGCCGCCACAGAATCTTGCAGATTCCTACAGATGTACTGCGGAGAGCATACCGACTGGGTGCATCACAGCCTCGGAAGGAGCTCCCATGCACAGAGTTGAAAGACGCTGCAAAGTCCCACAGTGTCAGCCAGCTCCAACTTGGGCAGGATCATCCCCGTCAACTTCAGGAGGCAGTACCTGAAGAACATCGTTCAATGCCCTCACCACCCTGGATCTGCCCCCTTTCTCGTTACTACCATCAGGGAGGAGGTACAGGGTCTTGAAGAGCCACACTCAACATTATAAGAACAGTTTCTTCCCCTCTGACATCAGACTTATGAACAGTCCATGAACACAACGTCAGTCTTCGTCTTTTGCATTATTTCTTATTTTTGTAACTGATACTAATTTTGTCTTGCACCGTAAAACAACAAATCTCATGCCATAGGTCAGTGATCATAAACTTGATTACAAGTCTATATTCTGTGCATTGGCTAACAGGGGTAATATGTATGTTGTTCTAAAAATTTTATTGATCTAGCAACAGTCTTTTAGAAGCAAACACATCCATCAACCGTTTTGCCTTTTCGCTTCTGAGAATTTTTCCATCCAACGACCACTCTCCCTTGGATCCTGTGGGGATTTTACTTGCTTAACCTGCTTGCCACATGCTGCCTTGTCCAAAACATTGCAAAGACCAAGATAGACCATAACATATGCAAAACCCTAATCAGGCTACCTCCTTAAAAAAGTACTTTGCCATCTAAACCAAAGTGTAGATTAGAAGACAGAATTCAAAGTCAAGTGTATAGGAACTGAAAAGTTGGTCAAGAAAGATCGCAAAGTGAGTACCCGGATGAGATGTATAAGAAGAATGTTTGAAACTTTTGTTATAGTTTTGCACAGTAATCAAAATCTAAAGCAGTGAGACAGCCAATTTGTCATTTTTCATTGGTGGAGAGAGTGTTAGGCAGTATTTATCTGATTAGCACATTTAAGAATTCATTTATTCTTGAATGGATAAGTTACAACTTTTCTTCTGATGCTTTCTGATGGAGTTTCAGAACATCACGCCATTCATTCCTGTAAGGACCAAGTTCCTTACCCTCATCAGTGTCAGTGTCATGGAATAGGAAAGCAACTTGCCTACAGTATCTCCACTTTCCACTGCAAAGAACCAGGGCCAATGCTTAAAAACAAACTCTATATTGATGAAAAGGCCATCAAGGTACATACAATTCCATTTGCCCAGTGCAGATGAACAGTTAATCGCACCAATATCACTAACAAAGGTTAATCAGTTCGGTGAGGAATCATACTCACATGTGCAGTGGGCCGAGAGGAGACGGGTCATAGTGATAGCGGCCCTCGTGATGCCTGGCGTCAATTGGAACAGGTGGGTGGAAGTTCGGGAAAAGCGGGTGTGGAGCTGTAACGTGGAAGAACAGGAAGCAGAAAATTTAGAGGTGAACTTCAAAGTGCATTTCACAGCCACAATGTATAACAGGGTAGAACTGAATTTCATCAGTCAGCCAACATTACAATGGACACATGTAATTCAAAAGAAGATCGATATTTGCTCATTCATTCATTGTGTGCTGAGTTGTGTGACGTGGGCGATCATAGTCTCTCCATGACCATGATTGTCCTTGGCAAGTTCCTCTACAGAAGTGGTTTGCCATTGCCTTCTTCTGGGCAGTGTCTTTACAAGATGGGTGACCACAGTTATTATCAATACTCTTCAGAGATTGTCTGCCTGGTGTCATTGGTCGCATAACCGGGACTTGTGATCTGCACAAACTGCTCATATGACCATCCACCACCTGCTCCCATGGCTTCACGTGACCCTGATCCCAGGAGTGGGGGGGGGGGGGGAGGAGGCGCTAAGCCGGTGCTACACCTCGCCCAAGCGTGACCTGCAGACTAGCGGATGGAAGGTGCGTCTTACACCTCCTTTGGTAGAGATATATCTCCAACCAGCTGCCGAATTTGCTTATATTAAAACTGTTATTTACTGTATTACTATTTTACCTGGCAAACAAATTTTATTTTATTTTAAAGATGCAATGTGGAAAAGGCCCTTCTGGCCCTCCAAGCTGCAACAGACCAATTTACCCTGAGCCTAACCACAGGGCAATTTACAATGGCCAATCAACCTGCTCACCAGTACATCATTAGACTGTGGGAGGAAACTTGGATCACCTGGAAGTGACCCATGTGCAGAACGTAGAAACTTTTTTACAGAGGGTGCCAGAATTCCACTCTGAACTCCAGTGCCCCGAGCTGTAATAGCGCTGTGCTAACCGCAAAGTTACTGTGGTGCCTACTTGTAATTGAGTCAACACAGCGGCAGGAACTTCATCTCAGAGTGAATTTACAGAACAACCCAGAGATTTGTTACCTGCCACTTTCCAGTTTGTACTCTCCCCCCCCCTCCACCCCCACCCCCTTATTCTGGCTTCTGTCCCCTTCCTTTCCAGTCCTGATGGAGGGTCTCAGCCCAAAACGTCAGCTGATCACTCCCCTCCATAGATGCTGCCCGACCTGCCGAGTTCCTCCAGCATTTTGTGTGCGTGTTGCTCCGGATTTCCAGCCTCTGCAGAATCTCACGTCCACTACCCTCTGCAGCTTCTTCCATGTCAGCACAGTTGAATTGCCGGAACAGACCGGGATATTACGCTACTGGACTTCCCACTCTGTCCATACTGGGAAGCACCATATATTCCCTTCTTGCCGTGACTTACAGGAACTCTGGCACCAACAGAATCCTAGTACTAATGCAGTGCTGACAGGAGATGATCCTGAACCATCAGCTATTTTAATAGAAAATCAATACCACACAAAAAATGTCCTGAATGCTTATGGAATCGTGGAGAACAGCACAGCACTAGCAGTCACCGTTTGGTGTAGGTTCTCTAAGCCAGATGCTCTGAATCACAACCCTGATAACCTCCCAGATGTTTCCTCATATCCAAACAAGGTTTTTTTTTGGACTTTTATCCACAGTGGCCACAAATTGAGTAGATAGCCAGAGAGAGGCAGAGATCGGGTGGATAACCAGAGAGTTGTTTCTCCCCAAGGTGGAAGCAGCTAACACAAGTGGACATAGTTTTAAGGTGATTGGAGGAAAGTATAGTGGGATGTCAGAAGTAGGTTTTTTTACACAGAGAGTAGTGGGTGCATAGAACACCCTGCCAAGGGTGGTAGTAGAGGCAGATACACTAGGGCAAGGGTTCCCAACCTGGCTTCCACAGACCCCTTGCTTAATCGCATTCATCCATGGCATAAGAAAAAGTTGGAAACCTCGCATTAGGGGCATTTAAGAGACTTTTAGATAGGCACATGGATGATAGAAAAATGGAGGGCTATATGTGTTGGTGGGGAAGGTTTAGATTGAATTTAGAGTAGGATAAAAGGTCGTCACAACATTGTGGGCCAAATAGCCTGTACTGTGCTGTAGTGCTCTATGTTCTGTGTTTTATATCATTATCTGAAAGCACAAATGCTGGCCTAATTAATGGCTCAAACATGGATATAATCTACTGCCTATCACACAGATACGGTGGCTGCAAAACTATTACATTAACTTCATATGTCACATGTATATCAAAGCAAACAGTGGAATGTATTGCTTGCGTCAATGAACAGCACAGTCCGAGAGCTTCCGGCGCTGACCTAGTGTGCCCACAGCTCACTAACCCTAACCCGCATGTCCTTGGAAAGTAGGAGGAAACCGGAGCACCCAGAGGAAACCGACACAACCACAGGGAGAACCTACAAACTCCTTCCGGACAGCGGAGGGAATTGAACACACTGATTGGTGATTCCTGATGCTGTAAACCCCTGCACTACCATGCCACCTGGCTCAGAATTAGTTATTTCAGGATTCTTAACTTTTAGAAGAGATGAACTGAAATGGAAAACATAATCCTCGTAATAAAGAATGGGATGAAGGCAGCCGCGAGGAAACATCTTATCTCAGAAAAGAAATAAATTTAGAATCAGGTTGGGTGAAAAGGCAGAAAACGACTCAAGAAGGCGTGTAGACTCCAAACATTACTGGTAATGCTGGACACAACACAAATCAAAAAAATTCCCTGTAACAATGGTATCGGAATTACAAAGGGTGTTAATCTACATGAAAACTGACTGGGTAAACCGAATAATCAGTAATAACGTAGGAAATCAATTAAAGTGGTGTATAAGAGATGGCTCAGATAGCTTCCTTGGTCAATGTGTCAAGGGACTAACCAGGAAACAGATTTTGTACTGTGTACTGAGAAAGGGCTAATTGATGCTCTGATACCTAGGGAAATGATAGGCCTAGCTAGACTGGAACGCAGCGAGGATGTTTCCAATAGTGGGAGAGTCTAGGACGAGAGGAGATCCTGACTTTCGGAGTGGATGGAGTGAGGGTATTCAATGAAAATGATCTTCCTAGGTGGCTACTGCGGGTGTTCACTGACCCCTGGGTGTTTACAGTGACATTGGAAAGCCAGCCTGGTTCATACATCTGCAATTACAGGCTTGATAAACTCAGCAGTTCATGACCTAGTCACCTGGCTTATTTTGTCTCATTTGGTACGCCACAACAAGCGGGATTTCCTGGTGGCCACCCATCTTAGTTCTACTTCTAATCCCCATTCCAACATGTTGGTCCATGGCCTCCTCTACTGCCACGACGAGGCCACTATCAGGCTAAAGGAGCAACACTTCATATTCCATCTGGGAAGCCTCCAACCTAACGGTATGAACATCATTTTCTCCAACTTGCAGTAATTTATTCCCACTCCTCCTTCTCTGATTTTCAATTCCCCATTCTGGCTCCCCTCTTATCCTTCTTCGCCTCATCTACCCATCACCTCCCTCTGCTGCCCCTTCTCCTATGACTCACTGTCCTTTCCAATCACATTCCCTCTTCTTCAGCTCTTTACCTATTCCAACACCCAGCTTTCTGATACTTCCCCACCCTCATTCCTCTGTGTTCTGGTTGGAAGATAGTGCCAGTGAACAATGTGACCAAGGGTAACAAGCATCAGACTGTCCACGAAACAACTTCTTTCACCTCCTTGTCTACTGGGTGTGGTTCTGCTGCTGTTGGAGCCTGTGTTCTACAGTTCGACGGTGCGTTTTTGGGCCGATTGAGCGACCTGGCGCTTTGCTGTCTCCAAGGGGGTTCCGAAGTGTGCGGCCTGTAAGCCAGGAAGACTGGAGATGGGGTGCAAGGCCACGATCAACTCCACTTCTTGCAGATCTCGCCGGTTAAAGTGTCGAGGAAGATTGAAATCATCGAGGCGAGAGCAGAAGGTGAGAAGATGTTCAGCAATGTCTACCAGCTTCTCGTCCGCTGCCGACGGAGGAAGGTTCCTGCATTCAAATAGTCTCTCTTTCTCCCTCTTGCTCGATGCTGCTGGAGTCCTGTCTTGGGCAAGATTTAATCGATGCAGTTTGCGGGTTGGACTCTGGGGTTCACGTTACGATTTATTTCTGGTTTCTGGTCACTCCTTCTACTTTGTACTTGCTATTTTGTGCGTTTTTGACTGAGGTGGATGGGGTTCTGCAGACGGATGTTGATTGAACTGAACTGAACTGAACTTTATATGTTTCAATGGTTTGCGATTTAGTGTTTATGTTCTGTGTCTTAAGCTCGTCTTTTTGTCATTTGGCGTGATTTGTTCTTTTTTTGCGCGTTGGGGGTCTGATGTTTTTCTTTGAATGGGTTCCATAGTTTTCTTTCTTTGCTTCGTGGCTGTCTGTGGGGAAGATGAATCTCAGGGTTGTATACCTGCAAACAGACTTTGATAATAAACTTACTTGGAATCCTCTGAATCTTCTTTTTCTGCCTTCCTTTCCTGTCCAAAACATTGGCCGTTCATTCCCCTTTAAAGATGCTGCCTGACCTCCAGCATTTTGCGTGTGCTGCTCTGGGTTTTCAGCATCTGCAGAATCTCTTGTGTTTATCTAACCTCTATCTTTGCTATTTTTGCCATGTATAGTGAGTTAGGATTCCTTCCCAAAATTTTTTTCTGGTATTTCAATAAGTTAATAAACAAGGGTAGTTTTTACCCGAACCCCGTGAATTGGAATGGGAAGTTTATTTACATATTACACAAATCATTAGGATCCATTGCTGCAAAATAACTCCTTTTGGAATCAATCACGCTGGAGAGAACTTGGAACAGCTGCCTAAAATAAACAACTGGTGAATTTATGTTCCTGTATTTGACACATAAAGCCATCAGAACAGTTCTCTAGCAGTAACCTAACCGTAGACTCAACAAAGGATGCTGTCAGAACTTAATGACCTGAGTTAGAGGGATAAGTTGAATAGACTAGAACTTTATTCCCTGGACTGTAGAAGGATGAGGGGAAATTTGCTAGATGGATACAAAATTATGAGAGGTGTAGATAGGGTAAATGCAAACAGTACTGGCTTCCTTTCCAGTCCTGATGAAATGTCTCAGCCCAAAACATTGAGAGTTTATTCCTCTCTGTAGATGCTGCCTGACCTGCTGAGCATCTCCAGCATTTTGTGTGTGTGTGTTACTCTGGATTTCCAGCATCTGCAGGATCTCTTGTGTTAGTAAATCCAAGCAGGCTTCTTCCACTGAGTTTGGGTGAGACTAGAACTGGAGGTCAGTGGGTTAAGGGTGAGAGGTGAAATGTTTATGGGGAACATGAGGGGGAACTTCTTCACTCGGGGAGGGGGTGAAAGTGTGGAGCAGGCTGCCAGTGGAAGTTGTGGATGCAAGATATTGCATTAAACACACAGATGGGTTGGGCATGGAGGGCTATGGTCTGGGTGCAGTTGACGGGACTAGGCAGTTTAAATGGTTCATTATGGACCAATTAGTCTGCTTCTGTGCGGTACTCTTCAGTGACTCTACATGGTTGACGGGGTTATGGAAGGCTATGATCTGGGTGCTGGTGGATGGGACTAGGCAGAATAATAGTTTGGAACAGGCTAGATGGGATGAATGGCTTATTTTTGTGCTGTGATGTACTATGACCCTTTGGACCTAAATCAATAGCAAGATGGATTTTCCTGCTGGGCCTGCAAACGGCAGAAGTTCTGAACCCTATCTTCACTTTCTACAAGAAACTGTGATCTTTACCCTTTTTTGCTCTGTGTCACCGCAATAACAATAGCAACAACTTCACCTCTGTTTTCCACTTTATCCCACTGCTATACTCTCTCTACACCCATGGCTGTCTGGCTAAACACAGTGGTAATGCCATCCATGAATTTTCCAGTAACACAAATGTTGTTGGCAGAACCCTAGGTGGCAATGGGGAGGCATACGGCAGTGAGATAGATCAGCTGGTTTGGTGGTGTCACGACAGCATTACACTCAGTGTCAGTAAGACCAAGGAATTGAGTGTGGACCTCAGGAAGGGAACACACACCAGTCCTCATTGAAGGATCAGAAGTGGAAAGGGTGAGCAGTTTCAAGTTCCTGGGTGTCAACATCTCTGAAGATCCATCCCGAGCCCAACATATTGGTGCAATTACAAAGAAGGCACATCAGCGGCTACATTTCATGAGGAGTTTGAGGAGATTTAGTCTGTCACCAAAGACACTTGCAAATTTCTACAGATGTACTGCGGAGAGCATTCTAACTGGTTGCATCCCATCTGGTATGGAGGGGCCGCGGCACAGGATTGGAAAAAGCTGCAGAAACTTGTAAACTCAGCCAGCTCCATCATGGGCACTAACCTCCCCAGCGTAAAGGACATCTTCAAAAGGTGATGTCTCAAGAATGTCCTCTTCACTCAGGACATGCCCTCCTCTCATTGCTACCATCAAGCTGGAGGTACAGGAGCCTGAAGACACACACTCAACTCTTTGGGAACAGCTTCTTCCCCTCTGACATCAGATTTCTGAACAATCTCTAAACCCATTAATACCACCTCATTATTTTTGTTCTCTTTTTTTGCATCACTTACTTATTTTTTAATATATATTTCTTAGTGTAATGTTGTATATTTTATGCATTGCGCTGTACTGCTGCTACAAAAGAACACATTTCATGATGTATATCATTAATAATATACTACATTCTGATCTTAAGGACTCTGCATACATGACCCACAGTTCCAGTAGATCTGGGAGCAAGTGATCTCCCAGGTGGGCTTGAAGGGAATCAAACTTAACAAAGTTCAAAGGTTAATTTTATTATCGAAGTATGTACACAGAATACAACTCTGAGATACGCTTTCTCCAGATAGCCGTGAAATACAGAAACACCATGGGGGTTGTTGAAAGATAAAACATCAACCTCCCCCACCGGCACGAAAAAGAAAAAGAAACAAAGCTCGCAAACCCCAAACCCGCCCCCCCCAACCCCTCCCTCACACACAAAAAACTAACAGATCACCCACATGGAAAAACCACAACAAGATCGTCAGACCCCAGATCCCCAACCACGCCCTCGCAGAAGAACTGACATATTGCCCACCCGGAAAATGTTAACAAGAAAGAAACTCGATCTTTCCCTGGAGAGCCACCATCACGCAGCCTCCTGACCGCCAGCCAGCAATAATATACAACGCAGTGGCCAAAAATAATTAAACATAGAGACCATTTAATACTTAACACACACAAAATGATGGAGGAACCCAGCAGGCTAGGCAGCATCTCCTGTTTGTGACAGAACCTTTAATACTTGTTTCGCCGAGCAGTCGAAGGTGCTGGATTAAGGCTCCAGTCTCTAAGGAGTCATGGGTATGATTTACACCTTGCTATCAGGTGTATAAGCATGAATATTCATCATGAGAAGGATCTCAGGAATGAAAGTGTTAATGCCTGAGGAGCACTTGATGGCGCTGGGCCTGTACTCACTGGAGTTTAGAAGAAAGAGGCAGTTATCTCATTGGAAACTATTGAATATCAAAAGGCCTAAATCGAGTGGATGTAGAGAGGATATTTTTTATAGTTGGGGGGGGGGTCTAGGACCAGAGGGTACAGCCTCACAGCCTCAGAATAGAAGTGGCGGTAGAGGTGAAGTCACTGGGTATATTTAAGGTAAAGGTTGATAGGTTCTTGCTTAGACAGGGTGTGAAAGGTTAAAGGGAGAAGGCCAGGGAGTGGGGCTGGGAGGGAAATGGATCAGCCGTGATGAAATGGTGGAGCAGACTCAATGGGCCAAATGGCCTAATTCTGCTCCTCTATCTTATGGTCTTAGGTTCTCCATGTGAAGTGGAGGTTGACAAGTAAGGGTGTGAAATACTACAGGAGAAGGAGGGAGAAAGGGATTCAGAGGGATAATAAATCAGCCATGATGAAATAGTAGAGCAGACTCGGTGGGCTGCATGGCCTAATTCTGCTCCTATGTCTTATAGTCTCATAGTTTTTTGTGATATTAAAAACCTGCTGAATGAACTCACTGCCGAACAAAAAAAAATAAATAAAACTACCCTAAGGTAATGTGGCGCCCATACACAAGCAGATTAACTGTCACAAATAGAACAAAACCAATGAATTCCATTACCATCAGAACTCAGCCTTAAATAAATGAACTCAACTCTTGGAGCAATCGTTCATCTCTACCCCCGTCTTCCAACAGCTCTGCGCCACAATACAGAGACAGTCCATCATCACTCGAGAGTCTGCAGAGGACAAAGCCGGTGTGGTTGGAAGTGGTCTGCATTGACTAGCTCCAGGATAATTATCCATCCCGTGAATTATTATTCACACACGAACAATACATCTGGAGAACATCATAACTCAAGTGTCTGTGTAATAAGTAACTGTACTGTTACTATCTTCTGTTGCAACCCTTGACAAAACGCCACATGATGACTTTTCCAAAGTCAGGCTAAAACTGCTGAGGCAGAACAAAGTGCCACTAAACCTCCATACCTGCTATTTATCATACAATTTCCTGACTGATGGTTCCACAAACCAGCTGCTAAGTGCTGTGTACTCTTCTGTCAGGAAACTAACATGCTAAATGGGAGACAGCGAGAGTAATGGGGAGCAGCAGTCGAATCAATTTTACTCCGTGAATTTGTTCTCCCAGGATTTTAATATGAACTGGACTTCGAAATAGATGGATCTTTTGACACTGAGTGCAGCATTTGTTTGGATTGGAGGGGCATTTTGTCATTAAAAACTGCTCTGTGTGGTGGGGCGAGATGAGCTTTAAGCTGGGAATAACCACACTTCTTCTATTTTCCATGCTCTTAGCCGTATTCGAAGGAGCTTCACAATTCGCGTCTGAGCTCCTTGTTCTAGATCAGTGACAACACTTCAAAAGTTCATAAAACAGTACATGATGTTACTCTGATGCAATCTATTTCTTTCAATTTTTGATGACATGAACATAATTCGATGAAATGGCACAGAAAAAGACACCACATCCTTGCCCAACCCCCCAAGTCTCAAAATGGAGGAAGCATTATTGGAATTAGAAAGAGTTAACTAGAATAGTGGCTTAACAGGAGAACTGTCATCCAGAAACTGAGTATATTTAAAGCGGAGGGTGATAGGTTCAATAGTTCAATGGTCCCATTTAGTATCAGAGAATGTATACAGTATACAACCGGATATCCTTAAAACAGTGAGAAAAAAGCCTCAAAGAATGAATGGCAGAAAAATGTTAGCACCCCAAAACTACACCCCCACCACACGCAGAAGCAAAAACATCAACCCTCCCCCACACCCACCATGCAACCAGTAGCATGCCCCCAGAGACATGATCGAAAGTCCATCAAAACTGCTGCCCATCAAAACACTTCGATGTCAGGCTCTCTTGCTCACTAATAAAGGAGAGATATTGCTCCTGCCAGAGCGAGATGGGAGACCAACAGCTCCGTTTCAATGTTACAGTCTGCAGCGTCATTTATTCAAGCTCTCCTGACTTGAGAATCAGCAGACTCTCTCTCTCACCATCAAGAGAGCAAGAGAGAGAGGGAGAGAGAGATAGAGAGATAGGTAGAGAGAGAAGTAGAGAGCTAGAGAGGTAGGGAGAGAGAGGGGAGAGAGAGAGAGAGAGAGAGAGAGAGAGAAATCGCTCTAGTGCAGAGGCCTCCAATAGCCATGCCTGCTGTCTTGATGTTTTGATCTCCCATGACACTTCAATCAGCGACACCAGCAAGGAATTGGTCTTCCACAGGGGCGCACTCCAAAGACTCATGTCTTCTGAGTTGCTCCTGGAGATATGGAAGCGCAGGCCACTTGGCAAGTTCCAAAAATTGAGAACCCACCATCTGTGAAGAACGTTCTTGATTGGCGTCAAAGGTTACGGGAAAAGGCAGGAGAATGGGGTCAAGAGGGACAATAAATCCCTCTTAACTCCAACCATGATGGATTGGTGGAGCAGACTCAATGGCTTAATTCTGCTCCTATGTCTTATAGTCTTTATGGTCTAAACTACCATATTTTTACTCACAGAGAAAAATCTGTAGACTTTTGCTGAATAAGTAGAGCGTAAATGTCATCTCAAAGAAGGCACAACAGCGTCTCTGCTTTCCTAGAAGCTGGCACAGATTCGCCATGTCAACTAAAACTTTGACAAATGTCTACAGGTGCTCAATGTAAAATATACTGACTGGTTACATTATGGCAAAGTTATTTCCCATGGTAGGGGAGTCTAGGACAGGAGGGCACAATTTCAGGATTGAAGGACATCCTTTTAGAACTGAGATGCAGAGAAATTACTTTAGTCAGAGGGTGGTACATCTGTGGAATTTGTTGCCACGAGCGGCTGTGGAGGCCAAGTCATTGGGTGTATTTAAGGCAGAGATAGATAGGTTCTTGATTAGCCAGAGCATCAAAGGGTATGGGGGTAAAGGCAGGGTAGTGGGGATGACTGGAAGAATTGGATCAGCCCATGATTGAATGGCAGAGCAGACTCGATGGGCCAAATGGCCTTCTTCTGCTCCTATATCTTATGGCCTGGGACAAAAACACCAATACACAGTAACGGAAAAGTCTATAGAAAGTTGCCTAGATTAGAAGGAATTTGCTATAACAAGAGGTTGGACAAACTTGGGTTGTTTTCTCTGAGGCAGCAGAGGCTGAGGAGAGATCTGACAGAGGTTTATAAAATTATGGGAGGTATAGATGGAGTAGATGGACGGTATTTTTTTTCGCAGGGTTGAAATGCCTAATACCAGAGGGCATGCATTAAAGGTGAAAGGGGTAATTGCAAAGGAGATATGGGGGACGAGTTTTTTCCACAGAGAGTGGTGGGTGCTGGAATGCGCTGCCTGGGGTGGCAGTAGAGACACATACATTAGTGACTTTTAAAAGACGTTTGGATAGGCACATGAATGTGAGCAAAATGGAAGGATATAGACATTGTGTAGGCAGAAAAGATTAATTTAGTTGGCTATTTGATTACTAATTTAATTGGCTTGGCACAACTTTGTTAGAGCAATTGTTAAAGTTATTAACATGGTTAGAGCATTGGCTGATTGGTAGGAGGCATCGAGTGGGAATAAAAGGATCCTCTTCTGGTTGGCTGCCAGTGACTAGTGGTGATCCGCAGGAGTTGGTGTTGGGACCACTTCTTTCTATGCTGTATAGAAATGATTTACGTGATGGAATAGATGGCTTTGTTGCCAAGTTTGCAGATGATACAAAGGTTGGTGGAGGGGCAGGTAGTGTTGAGGAAACAGGTAGGATGCAGAAGGACTTCGACAGATTAGAAGAATGGGCAAGAAAGTGGCAAATGAAAAACAATGTTGGAAAATGCATTGTCATGCTCTTTGGTGGTAGAAATAAATGTGTGGACTATTTTCTAAACAGAGAGAAAATCCAAAAATCTGAGATGCAGAGGGGCTTGAGAGTCCTTGTGCAGAACACCCTGAAGGTTAACTTGAAGTTCGAGTCAGCGGTGAGGAAGGTAAATGCCATATCAGCATTCATTTCAAGAAGTCTAGAATACAAGAGCAAGGATGTGATGCTGAGGCTTTATAAGGCACTGGTGAATTCTCACCTTGAGTACTGTGAACAGCTTTGAGCCCCTCATCTTAGAAAAGATGTGCTGGCATTGGAGAGGGTCCAGAGGAGGTTCACAAGGATGATTCCAGGAATGAAAGGGTTATCATACAAGGAACGTTTGATGGCTCTGGGTCTGTACTTGCTGGAATTCAGAAGGATAAGGAGAGATCTCATTGAAACTTTTCGAATGTTGAAAGGCCTAGACAGAGTAGATGTGGAAAGGATGTTTCCCATGGTGGGAGAGTCTAGGACAACAGGGCACAGCATCAGGATAGAGGGGCACCCTTTCAAAACAGAGACGCAGAAAAACTTCTTTAACCAAAGGGTGGTGAATTTGTGGAATTTGTTGCCACATGCAGCTGTGGAGGCCAGGTCATTAGGAGTATTTAAGGCGGAGACTGATAGGTTCTTGACTGGAAATGGCATCAAAGGTTACGGGTAGAAAGCTGGGAAATGGGGTTGAGGAGGAGATAGAAAAAGAGGTACAGCCATGATTGAATGGCGGAACAGACTCGATGGGCCAGATGGCCTAATTCTGCTCCTAGGTCTTGCAGTCTATTGTGGGCCGTAGAGGTTGTTCCTGTGCTGTACTATGTTCCTGTGCTATGTTCTACTGCGTGCTCTAAAGTGGTGGATACAGCCTAGTCCATCACAGGAAAAGCCCTCCCCACCATTGACCACATTTACAAGGTTCAGCAACAATAATTGCTCTACAACCATCAGGCCCCTGATCCAGCATGGATAACTTCACTCACCTCAAGGAGCTAGGGCTTTACTCTTTGGAGAGAAGGAGGATAAGAGGTGTACAAGATAATAAGAGGAACAGATAGAGTGGATAGCCAGCGCCTCTTCCCCAGGGCACCGCTGCTCAATACAAGAGGACATGGCTTTAAGTTAAAGAATGGAAAGTTCAAGGGGGAGATTAGAGGAAGGTTTTTTACTCAGAGAGTGGTTGGTGCGTGGAATGCACTGCCTGAGTCAGTGGTGGAGGCAGGTACACTAGTGAAGTTTAAGAGACTACTAGACAGGTATATGGAGGAATTTAAGATGGGGGCTTATATGGGAGGCAGGGTTTGAGGGTCGGCACAACATTGTGGGCCGAAGGGCCTATACTGTGCTGTACTATTCTGAGTTCTATGTTCAATACTGAAACGAACCAACAATGCTTTATCACGTTCAAGAACTCTACAACTCGTGTTCTCAATATTATTTATTTACTTATTGATTTAAAATTTACAGTTTTTCATCTTTTGCACATTAGTTTGGCCATCTTTGTGTGCAGATTTTCATTGATTATATAGTACTTCCTGTGTTTTTCTCTAAATGCCTGCAAGAAAATGAATCTCAAGGTCGTATATGATATATTATCTTGATAATAAATTACTTTGAACTCGGATGATCCCAATGGCAGAATATGCAGACGGGCAGCTAATAATTTGTGAGAAGTTCCTTAACGTATTTTAGTTGATAGATTTTTTTAGAAATATATTCAATGTATAAGAACTTTCTAAAAACTATGAAAGGTTTTGGAGCTGAATTTTTAAAATGCAGCTTGGAAGGCTTGTAGCATCCTGCGGAAGAAAGAGCAGTAATGGGCCTTAGCTTAGGAACACAGCCAGACCAGTGGTTGGAGTGTCAATAGGACAGCACTTTAGAAATATTGTACGTTTTAAGTGATTTATGAAAAGGGATAAGAATGCCCCGGAAATAGAGCAAGATTCACATTAATACCATAAGCAGGACACACAACACCAGATTAAGGAACATTTATTACCCCTCAACCATCAGGCTCCTGAACCAGTGTGGATAACATCACTTGCCTCAACACTGAACTGATTCCACAACCTACAGACTCACTTCCAAGGACTCCACAACTCGTGTTGTCAATGTTATTTATTTACTTATCTACTTATTAGTTTTTTTTAGATTTGCACACCAGTTGTTTGTCCGTCTTTGTGTGTAGTTCTGAATGGATTCGATTGTATTTCTTTGTTCTACTGTGTACACATGCAAGAAAATGAATCTCAGGGCGGTATATGGTGACATACTTTTGATGATAAATTTACTTTGGACTTTGTAAAAAGTAAACTGGGAGTGGCAGTTTGCAGACAAGCCTTTATCTGTGAAGCAAAGGTGAAGAGTGAAATAGTGAGCGTCTGGGCCAGGGGTTGACACAGGGGTGAAGGGGAAGGACTAAAAATTCAACATACTCTGGACAACAATAGATATTAAGGTTTTGGGTAAGAAAGGGAACATATTGCAGAATAGAGTGCTGGGGAATTAGCTCAAATAGTAGAGTGGCTACTTAGCCTACGAGAGGTAGCAGGATTGACACCCACATTCTCCACTCCTCTTGAGATCTAGAGGTCACTAAAGGTGAAAGGTGAAATACTTAGAGTGAACCTAAATTCTAGGGTGATTCTAGGACACGAGGGCCTGACTTCAGGATTGAAGGACGTCCATTTAGAACAAAGAGTGTGGGGTGAAGGCAGGGGAGTGGGGATGACTGGAGGAATTGGATTAGCCCATGATTAAATGGCGGAGGAGACTCAATGGGCCGAATGGCCTACTTCTGCTCCTATATCTTATGGTCTTAACCTGAGTGGGAAATTCTTCACTTGGTAGGCGATGCAAGTGTGGAATGAGCTGCCAGTGGAGGTGGTGGATACAGGATCAATTTCACCATTTAGGAGACGTTTGGATACGTGGATGGGAGGGGGTACGGGGGGCAAATCAGAAACACATGAGATTCCGCAGATGCTGGAAATCCAGAACTTCACACACAAAATGCTGGAACATTGGCTGTTTACATTTCCATAGATGCTGCCTGAACTGCTGAGTCTCCCCAGCATTTTGTGTGGGTTACTCGGGGTCTGATGGGCAATGGTCTAGGTATGGGTCGAAAGGACAAGGCAGAATATTCAATTGTCTAATTCTGCTTGTATGTCTTATGGTCTTAATAGCAGCTTGGTATGGACTAGATGGGCTAAAGAGCACATTTCTGTGCTGTTCTATGTTGACCCTATGACTCTGGGAATAGGGAAAATAGCAAAGGCCTGACAGAAGTGGAGAAAATGTATGAAGGTAATCAAAAACAAAATTAGCAGGGAAGAGGGGAGGCATGAACCATCACTGGCAAAGAAGTTCAAGTAAAATTTAAGGGCAAGAGGGTAAATGGGAAAGAGCAAGGCCCATCAGGGATCAAAGTGCCAACATATGCATGAAACCAGTGGATGTACAGTACTGTGCAAAAGTCTTTAGGTGCATGTACAAAAAACCTGTAAAGCAAAGATGTTTTCAAAAGCAAATATCAAAAAAAAATTACCATAAAGAGCAGTAAACTGTAAAAAAAAAATAAATCAAGTCAATATTTGGTGTAAATGCCCTTTGCCTTCAAAACTGCAACAATTCTCTTTGGTACATTGTTGTGCAGTTTTATATTTTTAAAAAATCAGCTGGTAGGTTGTTTCAAGCATCTTGGAGAACTTGCCACAGTTCTTCTACAAACTTTGGCTGTCTCGCCTGCTTCTGTCTCTCCTGGTAATCACAGATATCAGGTCTCTGCAGAGGCCATACCATCTGAAACCTCGGTTGCCTAAGTACTGTGAATTAGGTCTTGAGTAAGTTCTCATCTATATTCATTTAAGAGAAGGGCATTGGTGGTGAAATTGTAAGTTACTTGAAGAAGAAAAATCAGCAGAACAGAATTAATTTATACCGGTGAGAAAGGATTAATCAAAGAAGCGCATAGCTTTAACAGGGTGAGATACTGTGTAATCAATTTGATTGAATGTTTCTGAGGCAACAAAGTGTATTGATGAGGGTCACACACACACGAAAAGATGGAGGGGCTCAGCAGGTCAGTTTGGTGCACAGACTACCACCATCATCACCACTATATGCTGTGTTGTATGAGGTAGGTGATCATGGTCTCATGACCATAATAGTTCTCAACAAATTTTTCTATTTAAGTGTTTTGCCATTGCGTTCTTCTGGGCAGCATCTTTACAAGACGGGTGACTCCAGCCGTTATCAATACTCTTCAGAGATTGTCTGCCTGGTGTCAGTGGTTGCATAACCAGGACTTGTGATATGCACCAGCGGCTCATATGACCATCCACCACCTGCCCCCAAGGCTTCATATGACCCTGTTCGGAGAGGCTAAGCAGGTGCGACACCTTTGGTGAGATCCCCACATAGGGACTGATATGAAAGATTGGCGGTCACGGGATCCAGGGCAAATTAGCCAACTGGATCCCAAATTGGCATGGTGTTCGGAAGGCAAGGGATTGGTGGATGGTAGAAGTCTGCAACCAGCAGTGTACCACAGAGTTCAGGGCTGGACCCTTATTGTTTGCTGTGCAGTGGTGATCCATCACAGGCAAAGCTCTCCCCACTATAGACGCACAGTGGAGTGCCTCCTAACTGCTTGCATCATGGCCTGGTACGGAAACACCAATGTCCAGGAACAGACAAAACTACAGAACGGGGCAGAAACAGACTTGTCTGTCACAGGCAAAGCCCTCCCCATCAATGAGCACATGGAGCACTGCCACCATATACTACACTGAGGCACTCACAGGAAAATAAAGAATTTACTGAAAAACTATACATATACTAAGATTGACAAGCAACCAAAGTGCAAAAGAAGACAAACTGTGCAATTGAAAATTAATACTGAGAACATGAGTATAACAGTCCTTAAAAGTGACTGTGTATGTTGTGGAATCAGTTCAGAGTAGTGGTGAGTGAAGTTATCCACGATAGTGCAGGATCCTGACGGTTCTGAGGTAGTAACAGGTGCAGGTGGCACACTGAAAACCCACACTTGAGATCATTTAGTCATTTCCAGTACACAAATGTACAGAAGAACAAAATAATTGTAACTCCGGATCTAATGCAACACAAAAAAGCCACAGTAAGATAAAGAAAACAATAATTTAAAAAACACAATAAATACAAATACAGACGCAGCATATATACATAGATAGATTTTATGACCATAAACTACTGGACATGCAATTGATCTATAATATGAGGAGAACTTTCTGGAAATATTCATCAGAATCTGGATTGGGGAGCATGCCTGACGAGAATAGGTTCAGTGAACTTGGCCTTTTCTCCCTGAGCGACGGAAGATGAGGGGTGACCTGATAGAGGAGTATAAGATGATGAGAGGCATTGATCGTGTGGATAGTCAGAGGCTTTTTCCCAGGGCTGAAATGGCTAACACAAGAGGGCACAGGTTTAAGGTGCTTGGAAGTACATACAGAGGAGATGTCAGGGATAAGTTCTTTTACGCAGAGAGTGGTGAGTGCGTGGGATGGGCTGCCGGCGATGGTGGTGGAAGCAGATACAATAGCGTCTTTTAAGAGACTCTTGACTAGGTACTTGGAGCTTAGAAAAATAGAGGGCTATGGGTAACCCGAGGTAATTTCTAAAGTAAGGGCATGTTTGGCACAGCATTGTGGGCCAAAGGGCCTGTATTGTGCTGTAGGTTTTCTATGTTTCTATGTTTCTAGAATCTGTGGATGGAAAAAGAGAATGAACTATTCAGTCCATGACCAATCATCAGTCTGGTCTTAGGAAAGGTCGTTGACCTGAAGCTTTCTGTGGTGACTGCTGCAACCACTGAACTGCTCTATAGACATATGACTGCAATTAGGGATGTTTCTGTTTTTAATCGGTAATTTCCCTAAATCAAGATTACCACTGGGTTCTTGTGAATTGCTAGGTATGCTAGGCTCCATGCTTAACGATGTTTAAATTAGGGGCTGAATCTTCTGTTGTGATGACATCACAAACACAAGGACCTACCCCTATGTTGTATAAATTCTAGTTTCCTGCGCTGGGAGAGCTTAATCCGACATTATCCGCTCTGCCATATGCGCAGCTCAGAATCAGGGACGTCACAGTCTGCAGGCTGGGAATTCAGCCCATTTAGCCTGCGTCAGCGTAAGCGCAAACACAGCACTTCCGTGGGAGAAATGGCAGGGAGACTTGAGCAGCCCGGTAGTGTCACGATTAGGATCATGCTATTACAGTGCCAGCAACCCTGGTTCAATTCCTGGAGCTGTCTGTAAAGAGCTTGTACGTTCTCCCTGTGACCGTGTGGCTTTCCTCCGGATACTCCGGTTTCCTCCCACATTCCAAAGACCTGCAGGTTAGGAGGTTAATCAGTCACATGGGAGTAATCGGCTGTCATGAGCTCATTGGGCCTGAAGGGCCTCTTACTGTTGTGAACTCTAAATAAAAATATAAATGGGTGCCTTTACAAACGTGTGTTTTTAATTTTGGTCATTTTAATTTTTAATGTGATTATTAATTTTATCAGGCCAAATTATTTGGTAATAGGCATGAATGCTGAAATATTTTTCATTCATTTTACAGGACTTGGGGATCGTTGGCAGGATTGATGTTGACTGCTCATGCTTATAAAGAATAAAGGACCAGCTTCATTTGTCACATGAACATCAAAACAATCGAAACATACAGTGAAATGCATTGTTCTGCGTCAGCAACCAACACAGTCCAAGGATGTGCCGGGGGCAGCCTGCAAGTGTTGCCACATTTCCAGTGCCAACGTAACATGCCCAATACTCCCTAACCCTAAACCGTACAATGTTGGAATATGGGAGGAATGCTACAACCACACTTACAATCTCTCGAGTTGAGTATAAGACCATAAGACATAGGAGCAGAATTAGGCCATTTGGCCCATTGGGTCTGCTCTGCCATTCCATCATGGCTGACCCTTTTCCCCCTTAATCCCATTCCCTGCCTTCTTTCCGTAACCTTTCAATCTCCACCTTAAATACATCCAGTGACCTGGCCTCCACAGCTGCCTCTCGCAATGAATTCCACAGGTTCACCACTCTGGCTAATCGGAGTCAAGGATCTGAGTGGGGGTCAGGGTCGGGGTCAGAGTTCAGTGGAATGCAGGGATGACTGCCTCACCCTTCTTCTACCGTGACAGGGTGATGAGGGAGGAAAACATACACACTCTTTGCAGGAATTGAACACAAATCAGAGATCGCTGGCACTGTAAAGCTCTTGAAAAGATAATTAGGGAGACCTTTTGGAAAATATTTGAAGGGGCAGGATTAATTTTCAATTGGAAAGAGAGGGGATGATTAAGAATAGCCAACATGGCTTTGTTCTTGGAAACTCTTGTTGACCTAGTTGATAAGGGGTTGTGATAGATGTCATCTACATGGACGTTGGTAAGGACTTGGACGTGGTCTCACTTGATAGGCTGGCCCTGACGTTTAGCATTTTGGACGCAAAATTCATTTGATAATAAAAGTGGCGGCTGTGCATTTACTTTTCTCATCAGACTCTGTAACAATTGATATACCATGAGTGTTGGGAAGCTTTCAATGTACATTAACAACTTACACATCAATGATTTAAAGGTTGGCACAGAACCACGGACCAAAGGGCCTGTAAATGTGCTGTACTGTTCTATGTTCTAATTTCTACAGATGTACCATGAAAGTGTTCTGACTGGTGGCATCACTATCTGATGTAGAGGCACCAATTCATAGAAGCAGAAAAAGCTGTGGAGGGTAGTAGACCCACCCACATCCATCATGAGCACTCGGCTCCACAGCAACAAGGACATCTTCAAAAGGTAGTGCCTTAGGAAGGCAACATCCATCATTAAAGACCCTTACCACCCAACATCTGGAAGGAGGTGGAGGAGCCGGAAGACCCAGACTCAACGTTTTAGGAACAACTTCTTCCCCCCCCACCATTAGATTTTTGAATGGTCTATTTTTTGTAACTTCTTGTAATTTTTATGTATTGCACTGTACTATTGCCAGAAAACAACTAATTTCATGTCACATCAGTGATAATTAGTCTGATTCTGATTCTTAATCATTTGGTTCCCATTTCTGACGATGGATCTCACAAATAGAATGTTTACCCTTCCATCGATGCCACCTCACCTGCTTGAATCCATGGATACTCCCTCACTATTTGCCCCTTACTTGCACAAAGTAATTTTTTACATACAGTGGATTCTGGTTAATTAAAACACATCAGGACCAATACATTTTTCCCAATTAAGCAGTTGCCCAAATTAGCCGAAGTTTCATGGAAATAGGTAAAAAGATATAAAATAATATGAATTACCATATAACTGAGTAACCAATTGTGTATATAAATGAAATACAGAACAATATAGAATATTACCAATACTATCACGGTACTATAAAACTGTGTATTGGTTTTCTAATAGTTACCGATGGACTATTCGTTCAGTGTACACTGCTGTGTTCTTTTGATTGACTGTAAATTAACAAAATCAGCGGACACCTAAAGCAGATAATGGACTGCCATCGTACAATGCTTTTGATAGTTTTATCCTCGCAATGTTCATTTTCATTGTAACATTCAAGATGATTGTTGATACCTTCAAATTCTTCATAGTTCCTAACTTGTTGAAGTAGTGAAATCATTTCATTTTCATTCCCGGCCATTTCTGGCATCTCCAAGCCTGAATGCTTGGAACTGCACTGAGCAAAACAATTCTGAATTGTCTTACTGCTTATTTCTCACCAACCATTGGTGACAAAAATCACTGCTTTTTGAACACAAACACAGGCAATTGATGCTACTTAAAACTTTGTTTTAAGTCTGGTGTAGTGTCTAATGGCCATACAAGCACGTGATTGACGCTAATTAGAAACTGTTCGGCAACAGTCTCCTGTCCTAATTAAGCAACATAGTGTCCCAAATAAACAAAGGGAATTCCAATTATTTTCTCAATTAGTTTTTGTTGTCTCAAATAAGCAGCTGGCCCGATTAGCCATTGGTCCAATTAAACAGAATCCACTAAATTATTCATATAACCATATAACAATTACAGCACAGAAACAGGCCATCTCGGCCCTTCTAGCCCGTGCCGAACGCTTACTCTCACCTAGTCCCACCAACCTGCACTCAGCCCATAACCCTCCATTCCTTTCCTGTCCATATAGCTGTCCAATTTAACTTTAAGTGACAACATCAAACCTGCCTCAACCACTTCTGCTGGAAGCTCGTTCCACACAGCTACCACTCTCTGAGTAAAGAAGTTCCCCCTCATGTTACCCTGAAACTTTTGCCCTTTAACTCTCAACTCATGTCCTCTTGTTTGAATCTCCCCCACTCTCAATGGAAAAAGCCTATCTGCATCAACTCTATCAATCCCCTTCATAATTTTAAATACCTCTATCAAGTCCCCCCTCAACCTTCTACATTCCAAAGAATAAAGACCCAACTTGTTCAACCTTTCTCTGTAACTTGGGTGATGAAACCCAGGTAACATTCTAGTAAATCTACTCTGTACTCTCTCAATTTTGTTGACATCTTTCCTATAACTCGGTGCCCAAAACTGTACACAATACTCCAAATTTGGCCTCATCAATTCATTGTAACTTACAGCAATTTTTAATGTATTGCTGCTGCAAAGCAACAAAATTTTATGATATATGAAAACAAACCGGAGTTTGATTCTAATTTTACATTTAGTGACAGCTTTGTCAGAAAGTGAGTTCAGGCAGCTGCCTGTATTGAGACAAAACTTTCACTGATGAGGTGCTGTCAGCTAAAGACTGCAGCCAGAAACCCCCTGGAAGAATTTTAAAACCGTGTTGCTCAAAAGTAGCCTCTGGGCAACCCAAGTGCTTTCTTAAGGAGACACAAGAGATTTCAATTTACCATGTTTTTAAAAAAATTTTAAATCAAGTTGTCTTCTTTGGTTAGTTCTATGCAAGATTTTTCTTGGTCACCTGCCAATTTCCCTAACCTCCATGCAAAAGAGAAAACCTGCATTGATGTAGTGCCTGCCACAATCGTGATGCGTCTCAAAATGCTTTTAATCCAGTACTAATCTGCATGATCCTGTACGAGGACCACAACCTTGTTGGTGGGTTTGAAGGCTTGAGTGCCTCAATGACCCGGAGAGCTATGCTGGCTTTATGCTTTGGCTCCTGGCAGGGTCACCCCTGCCAAACAGGTCAAAGGGTAAAGGCCAGATTAAGAGTGGCCCAGGTTCTCTGACTTCTCCTCTTCCTTCCCAGTCCTGATGAAGGGTCTTCAGCCCAAAACGTCGACTGTTTACCTTTTTTCAAAGATGCTGCCCTATCTGCTGAATTCCTCCAGCATGTGTTACAGTGGTCCAGGTTTGGGAGTGGGGGTTCAGCGCAGGGCTAACAACCCTGACTAGTCAAAAAACAACTATTATGGAAAGAGCAATGAAAATTCCTTCTATATGACAGAGATGGAGGACCTTCATTGCTGCCCTAAACGTCAACAGTGTAACAGGCAATAAGTCATCTGAATAGCAGTGGCAAACCACTTCTGGAGAAAGATTTGCCGAGAACTATCATGGTCATGGAAACACCATGATCGCCCACGTCATACGACCTGGCACATAACAAACGAACACATATTTATAGAAATAATTTATACTTACTGACGTGTTCCTGTATCCAATAAAGGCCAGGTATTTACATATTTGACAGAGGAAACTATCAATAGATGATGTTTTGCACCTTGAAAACGGCACAATTTCTTACTTTGTTCCACGGGTCTGGGCACACTTTCCCACAGGAAGGTGGAAAGGGTTGGTCCGACCACATAACTTTAATGAACAACAGTGGAAGTTGCAGAGAAGTCTGCCAGCACAGTAAAAACTAAGACTTTGACAATAAAACAATAAAAACCTGCAGTGTACTACCTCTCTTATTAAGGAGCTGCTGGCAAGTACAATACACACAACACAGCACGCAGCAAGGTGGTTTAGTAGTTTCTTTTCCAAAACTACATTGCTGGGTTTGAACTAGTGGCAAAAATGTGTTCAGCGGTGGGGGGAGGGCTTTACCTGCGCTCAGTCCGTCACAGGTAAAGCCCTCCCCACCACTGAGCACATTTACATGGAGTGTTGTCGTAGGACAGCAGCAATCATCATCACGGACCCCCACCATCTTCTCACCAGTGCCATCAGGAAGGAAGTACAGGAGCCTCAGGACTCACACCATCATGCTGAGTAGCAGTTATTACCCTCAACCATCAGTCTCCTGAACCAGAGGGAATCATTCACTCACCTCAACAGTGGACTGATTCCACAACCAATGGACACACTTTCAAGGATTCTACAATTCCTGTTCTCCATATTTATTGCTTATTTCTTAATATTATCTTTTTCCTTTTTGTATTCGCACAATTTGTTGCCTTTTGCACATTGGTTGTTGTCTGTCTCTGTTTTGTGAGGTTTGTCATTGATTCTATAGTGTTTCTTTTTATTTACTGCAAATGCCCGCAAGAAAATGAATCTCAGAGTAGTATATGGTAACAGAAGATATTTGACTCTTCATTAGGGACCCTGCTTCAACCCCATCGGACATCATACATGATACCTACAAGTTAATTCAATACAGATTTCTAAAAACTTCCAATAAATGCTGAGGCTTTAAGGGCATTGGTCAGACCAGAGAGTGCAGTATTGTCTGCAGTTTTGGGCCTCTTATCTGAGAAAGGATGTGCAGGCATTGGAGATGGTCCATGATAATGTTCCCGGGAACAAAAGGGTTAACATCTGAGGAGCATTTGATGGTTCTGGGCCTGTACTCACTGGAGTTTAGAAGAATGAAGAGGGAACTCATGTAAAAACACAGAACATTGAAAGGTCTAGATAGAGTAGATGTGGAGAGGATGTCTCCTATAGTGGGGAGTCTTGGACCACAGCCTCAGTATAGAGGGATGTCCCTTTAGAACAAAGATGATGGGGAGCTTCCTTAGCCAGATGCTGGTGTACCTGTGGAATTCATTGCCACAGATGGCTGTGGAGGTCAAGTCATTGGATATATTTAAAGCGGAGGTTCATAGATTCTCGATTATTAGGGGTTTATGAGTAGAAGGCAGGAGAATGGGGTTGAGAGGAATGATACATCAGCATTGTTCGAATGGCAATTTATAAAGAATTCTTCAATAATTCATAATTTTGTTAAAAAAACTGGGGCATTCGAAAAGAAACACCTTGCTAATGTAAAGTGCATGTAGAAGTTTAAAAGTTTTGTCCCTCAGGCAGTTAATCTGATCAACCATTCTAGTTAGCCCCTCCCTCATGCCCATCTATTACCCCGTCACTGCACTGAGCTGTTAACATTTTAAATCACTGTTTATAAAGCTGTTTACATTCTAAATACAGAATGGTATTTATGTATTTATACACGTTTTATTCCCTACTGTACCAATTATTTTTATATAATTTTTATTCTTCACAATTGTTGAATGTTATTCTTTTGTTGCATGAAGCACCCTGACCGACACCACAGCAAATTCCTAATACGTGTAAATGTATATTGCGAATAAGGCTGATCCTTGATCTTTGAACGCTCAAGCTATTATCAATATCCAAACTCTGAATTATTTACACTGTTTCCTTAATCCTAATCCCAAAGGAATGTTCAAATCAAATGGTTCCTTCTAAATTTACAGAACTGATAACCAAGGTTTGTTTGAACAATCCACGGTTTACTTTAGCTACTGTTTAAATACATTCCATCACCATTTTATGTGTGTAAACAAATGCCTCACTTCATTTGCAAAGCCAACAGTGTTGTGGCCGAATGCAGTCACTTGAATGGAAAGGCACAGGGCACAAAGGAAAGGCTATGCTCCATACAAAGTGGAGAATAGCACTTCACTTTGGACGGACAACACAGATACTGGTGTGTATTGTGTCACCCTGCAGAGCTAATCTGCATACCTCACAACCTGGGGTGATGATTATGTAAATATCTACTTTCACAGAATCTCACTACAAACTACTCGCAGGATGGCAGGAACATAGAATGTACCACACTACAGCAGTGTGGGCGTTTCACTCCGCCATGTACTGCCGACCTTTCAACTTACTCTAATATCAATTTAACCTTTCCCTCCTACAAAGCCCTCCAGTTTTCTATTGTCGATGTGCCTGATAGAAAATGAATCTCATGGCAGCTTATGGTGACATACTTTGATAAAAAAAATTTCCTCTGAACTTTGAAAAGTTTCTTAAATGCCCTTAATGTATCTGCCTGTACCACCACGCGTGGCAGGGCATTCCACACACCCCCCCAGTCTATGTGTAAAAAAACCTACCTCTGACATCTCCCCTATACTTTCCTTCAGTCACTGAAAAATTATGCCCCTTTTTATCGTTTCGCTGAACACCTACGCTCTGTCCGCCAGAGAAAGCAGGTCCGTCCAGTGGCCACACATTTTAACTCCATGTCCCACTCCCATTCTGATATGTCTATCCACGGCCTCCTCTACTGTAAAGATGAAGCCACACTCAGGTTGGAGGAACAACACCTTATATTCCATCTGGGTAGCCTCCAACCTGATGGCATGAACATTGACCTCAAACTTCTGCTAATGCCCCACCTCCCCTCATACCCCATTCATTATTTATATACACACATTCTTTTTCTCTCACTCCTTTTTCCCCCTCTGTCCCTCTCACGATACCCCTTGCCCATCCTCTGGGTTTTACCCCTCCACCTTTTCCTTCTCCCTGGGCCTCCTGTCCCATGATCCTCTCATATCCCTTTTGCCAATCACCTGTCCAGCTCTTGGCTCCATCCCTCCCCCTCCTGTCTTCTCCTATCATTTCAGATCTCCCCCTCCCCCTCCCACTTTCAAATCTCTTACTATCTCCTCTTTCAGTTAGTCCTGACGAAGGGTCTCGGCCCGAAATATCAACTGTACCTCTTCCTAGAGATGCTGCCTGGCCTGCTGCGTTCACCAGCAACTTTGATGTGTGTTGCTTGAATTTCCAGCATCTGCAGAATTCCTCGTGTTTGCCCCTTTGTATTAGCTGTTTCTCTCCTGGGAAAAAAGTCTCTGGCATCGGTTCAGTCTATGTCTCATCATCTTGTACATGTCTATTAAGTCTAAAGAGAAAAGTCCTAACTCACTCAACCTATCTTCATCAGACATGCTCTCTAATCCAGGCAGCATCCTGGTAAACCTCTGCACCCTCCCTACAGTTTCCACATCCTTTCTATCGTGAAGTGACCAGAAACGAACACGATATTCCAAGCGTGGTCTAACCACATTTAATAATGCAATTCCTGTCAGCGAAACAGAGGTGCCTGGAGGGAAGGGCTGAAATGAAGTCCGGGTACTGGCATGAGAAGAGGTCAGAGACTTCTTGCATAGTGGCCTGTGCATGCTTTGCACGTGGGCCGCACTGGTTGCGTAGCGGTAAGAGTAACACTTTACAGCGGCAGCGATCGCGATTGGGGTTCGATTCCCACCACCGTCTGTAAGGAGAATGTAGATCAGGGGTTCCAAACCTTTTTTATGCCATGAGCCCCTACCATTAACCGTGGACCCTAGATTGTTGTAACACAACATGGACCCTGTTGTACATTCTCCCTGTGACCACATGGGCTTCCTCCAGATGCCCCAGTTTCCTCCCACATTCCAAAGATGCACAGGTTAGTCAGTGAGTTGTGGGCGCACTATGTTGGCACTGGAAGCGTGGTGACACTTGCACAATTCTCACTGATTTGAATTGACGCAAACACGTATTTCACTGTATGCTTTGATTTGCACGTGACAAATAACGCTAATCTTTAATTTTTATTTGAACGTGTAAGCGTGTGAAGTCAAATGATGTACGTGTTGGGGTTAGTAAGTTGTGGGCATGCTTTGTTGGCACCACGCTAACACTCGCGGGCTGCCCCCAGGACAATCCTCGGACTGTGTTGGTTAATGACAAAAAGTGACAAATTTCATTGTATGTTTCAATGTATATGTGCCAAGTAAATCTTCCTTTCACTTCATCTCAAAGGCACTGCTGAGCCAATGTGTACAGCACATTGCCGTCATTAGACAAATGCAAGGCTAAGTGCCATCGTGACTGAAACCCCCGGTGTCACAACTTAAAGTATGAGTGAATTCTGCAATCACCAGCCCAATCTCAACAAGATCACTTCTCGAACAGCTTTTCCTTTGTTCAGACTGAAACCGAGTTGTAACGAGCAGATTGCTAATTTTTAAAAAAAAATTCAGAGGCATTCCTCTACATTCAATGTTCCTCTGACTAAAATGAGCTGAAGAGATGGCCAGCTGTTTTCCATCAATAGTAATCTCAATGATGCTCGATGCCAGATTCTCCACTCAGACACCAGAGGCTGCTTGCAAGTAAACTTGTCAGCTTGCAGACAGAAGCAAACGTACATGCAGGCAATGAAACACAGAGCCACACAGAAACAGGCCATTCGGCCCAACACATACTGTGTGCGATTCTGGTCACCTACCTACAGGAAAGATGTAAATAAGGTTGAAAGTGTCCAGAGAAAACTTACAAGGACGTTGCCAGGTCTGGAAGATCTGAATTATAAGGAAAGGCTGAAGATGATTCTAAAAGTATCATTAGGAGGGAAAAAAAGAAACATGAAAACAAGCTAGCAAAAAATCTCAAGGTGGATAGAAAAAGCTTTTTCAAGTATATAAAAAATAAAAGAGAGATGAGAGTGGATATAGGACTGCTAGAAAATAAAGCCGGAGAAATAATAACGGGGGACAAGGAGATGGCAGATGAACTAACTGAGTATTTTGCATCAGTCTTCACTGTGGAAGCCACTAGTCGCGTGCCAGGTGTTGAAGGGTGTGAGGGAAGTAAAGTGTGTACAGTTACTATTACAAGGGAGAAGGTGCTCAAAAAGCTGAAAGACCTAAAGGTACATAAGTCACCTGGTTCAGATGAACTGCACCCTAGGATTCTGAAAGATGTAGCAGTAGAGATTGTGGAGGCATTAGTAATGATCTTTCAAGAATCATTGGACTCTGGCATGGTTTTGGAGGACTGGAAAATTGCAAACGTCACTCCACTCTTTAAGAAAGGAGGGAGGCAGCAGGAAAGAAATTACAGACCAGTTAGTCTGACCTCAATGGTTGGAAGATGTTGGAGTCATTTGTTAAGGATGAGGTAATGGAGTACTTGGTGACACAGGACAAGATAGAACAATGTCAACATGGTTTTCTTATGGGAAAATCTTGCCTGATGAACCTGTTAGAATTCTTTGAGGAGATTACAAGTAGGATAGATAAAGGGGATGGAGTGGATGTTGTATATTTGGACTTATAGAAGGCCTTTGACAAGGTGCCACACATGAGGCTGCTTAGCAAGCTAAGAGATTACAGAAAAGTTACTAGCATGGTTAGAGAATTGGCTGATTGGTAGGAGGCAGCGAGTGGGAATAAAAGGATCCTTTTCTGGTTGGCTGCCGTGACTCAAGATTGTATCTGGTGACATATACCATAAGGCAATAAAACACAGGAGCAGTGTTTGGACTTTGGACTTTAAGTTCCTCCAGCATTTTGTATGAGTTGCTCAAGAGCATGGGATATCCTAGCACAACTTGCAAAACACTGGTGAGACCACACTTGGAGAATTGTGCCCATTTCTGGTCACCTAACTATTGGAAAAATGTCATTATAAGCTGGAAAGAGTACAGATAATATGTAACGTGATATACAGTACATAATATCACAGTAAGCATGTGTCACCATATACTATACCAAGATTCAATTCCTTGCAGTCATTTACAGAAAAATAAAGAAATACAATAGAATTTATGAAAAACTATGCATAAACAAAGACTGACAAGCAACCAACATGCAAAAGAAGACAAACTGTACAAATAAAAAAATAATATACTGAGATTATGAGTTGTAGAGTCATTGACAATGAGTTGGTAAGTTGTAGAATCAGTTTAGAGTTTAGTTGAGCCAAAGTGCAAAAGAAGACATATAAGAACAACAACGCATAAGCTAGCTCCAACATCTGCAAAAACAGGTCACCAAAATGAAAACCAACTTTCCAACTTCGGTGACTTGAAATAATTTGGAACATGTACAGATTTTATAACATATATTCTTTATTTCTGGTCCATTCCATCCTTCATCTATTCATGTTGATTGTTACTTAATTAGTGAGGGGATCAAAGATTATGGGGATCACAAGATCACAAAGGAGCAAAAGTAGGCCATTCGGCCCATTGAGTCTGCTCCAAAACACTCCACCATGAGCTAAACTATTCTCCCATCTAGTTCCAATTTCTGGCTTTTTTCCCCATATTCCTTGATACCCTGACTAATTAGATACCTATCAATCTCCTCCTTAAACACCCTCGATGATCGGGCCTCCACAGCTGTATGTGGCAACAAATTCCATAAATCCACGACCGTCTGGCTAAAAAAAATTCTCCTCATCTCTGTTTTAAATGGGTACCCTCTAATTCTAAGACTGTGGCCTCTTGTCCTGGACTCACCCACCAAGGGAAACAGCCTTTCCACATCTACTCTGTCCAACCCTTTCAACATTCGAAATGTTTCTATGAGATCCCCTCTCATTCTTCTATACTCTAATGAATACAGTCCAAGAGCTGACAAATGCTCCTCATATGTTAGCCCCTGAATTCCAGGAATCATCCTCGTAAATCTTCTCTGAACTCTCTCCAACATCAGAACATCCCTTCCAAGATAGGGGGCCCAAAACTGCACACAGTATTCCAAATGAGGTCTCACTAATGCCCCATAGAGCCTCATCAACACCTCCTTACTCTTATACACTATTCCTCTTGAAATGAATGCCAGAGTCCCGTTCGCTGTGGTCTTCCTCTGTCAGGTCAACCTCTCCAACAGTACCTAAAACAATATATCGATTTCTGAGGGGGACTGTCACAGAGGTACTGTCCACTATCTCTCTATAGGTATTATCAATCACCTCCTCACTTTCCCTAATTAGCTGAAGGTCATCAAGTTGCAGCTCCAGATCCCTAACACGGTCCTTAAGGAGCCTCATCCCAATGCACCTGGTGCAGATGTAATCCTTGGGGAGGCTGGGAGTCTCCCAGGAGAAGCCAGGAATGTTCAAAGTTCAAAGTAAATTTATTATTGAAGTACACATATGTCACCTTATCTCCAGGGTCAGACAACATATATCCAAGGGCACTTAAAGAGATCTGTGATTATATATGGAAACCCCTAACGTGAATTTTTCAACAGTCAGTGAAGATTGAAATCCCTAAGGGCTGGAAATGGGCTAATGTTGTCCCAGTGTATAAGAAGGGTGACTGTACTGACCTTGGTATCTACAGACCAGTAAACCTAACGTGTATCATAGGTAAGATAATGGAAATATTAATAAAGAATGAGATGAAAAAGCAGCTGAGAGGAACAGGCATGATATCAGAAAGCCAACATGTGTTCAGAAAAGGGAAATTATGTTTAACTACTGTAACACTCTGGTTCTGTAGGCTGAGTAAGTCTAAGGAAGACACCCTCTGCCAAGCTTGGGAGATTGAAATACAAGCCCCCCAAATACCCCTGTTTTGTGTGGATGCTGCGTGATCTGTTACCCTGTCACGAATCAGTACCATGAAATAGCACTGCATACAATTAAAAGATTTAGCTTTATGATTCTTAATTTGACTAAAGGGTGAGTAAAGAAAAAGCAAAAAAAGAAAAGGGCCCATTTTAAATGTAACAAATTGGAGCTCACGGCTTCCCCTTCGCCGATCCTCCTTCGATCTCCCCTGGGCTTCATCGAATCCCAGCCCCACTCCGGATCGACTCGTCCGACCTCTTCTCTCTTCTCCCCCCTCAAAAGCCCCAAGCCCAACCTTGGTGTCCCTCACCAGAGAAACTTCCCCTGAATCCATTCATCCCAATAGGATGGCATACATTTCTCCTATCTCTTATTTTCAACAGTCACCCAAACAAGCTTACACAGAACAGAAAAGCATAACAGAGAAAAAATATGAACCATGTGAACCAGGGCATTAAACTACTATGCCAGAGTTCTATGAAGAGGCAACTAAAATTTACGATAGCAATAGAGCGGTTGATATCTTCTACCTGGACTTTCAAAAGGCTTTTGACAAGGTACCTCACAAGAGATTAATAAACAAATTACAGGAGATAGGGATTCAGGGTATGTTGTGCGAATGGATGCAGAATTGGCTCAAAAAATTTATATTAAAGATTTGGATAAGCACATAACAAATAAACTAGTAAAGTTTGTAGATGACACAAAATCAAGGGGACAGACTGATAACATTCAGCCAGCAGAATCAATACAGTTGAATCTGAACAAACTCCAGGCGTGGGCAGATAAATGGTAGATGAAATTTAATGTAAGTAAAATGTGAAATATTACATATAGGAAGTAGAAATATTAGATAAAAATATATAATGGGTGGTCTTGAGCTAGAAAGTGCACTGTTATGAGAAGGATTTGGGCATCCTTGTAGTCTCATCACTTTCATTATCTAGACAATGCACAGAAATGATTAGGAAGACTAATAGAATGTTGTGTTATTTAATGCGCTCAGTGGAGTTCAAGTCTAGAGATGTTCTCCTTAAGCTGTACAATGCACTTGTGAGGCCACACCTTGAGTACTGTGTACAAATATGGTCTCTATATTTTGTGAGGGCTATGAAGGCACTGTTGAAAGTTCAGAGAAGGGCAACAAGACTCATTCCACATCTGCAGGGTATGAGCTATGAAGAAAGACTGAAAGAATTAAATCTATTTAGCCTAGGTAGACTTAGAATGAGAGGAGATGTGATAGAAGTGTTCAAAATCATTAAGGGTAGAAGTAACGCAGATGACAGCTGCCACTTCAAAATTAATCCATCAACGAGGACACTGGGCCATAGGTGGAGACTGGTTAAAGGGAGATTTCAGAATAACATCAGGAAGCATTTCCTTGCACAACGAGTTGTGGACACATGGAACAAACTACCTAGTTGTTTAGCAGAAAGTAATAGCTTTAGAGACTTTCAAATTTAAATTCGATAGTTATTTCAACACGTTATGTGAATAGGAATTTGGCAAGCTTTGTTAGGCCGAATGGCCTGCTCTTGTCAAAAACTTTCTAATGTTCTATACTACCTTGAGATTCATTCTTTTGCAGGTATTCACAGCAGAACAAAGAAATACAACATAATCAATGAAACACTTCACATAAACAAACATTGGCAAGAAAACAATTTGCAAAAGAAGAGAAACTGTACAAATACAAAATAAGTAAATAAATAATACCGAAAACATGAGTTGTAGAGTCCTTGATTGTGAGTCTATAGGTTGTGGAATCAATTCGGTCTTGAGCTGAGTAAATTTATCCCCTCTGGTTTAGCAGCCCAATGTTTGAAGGGGAATATATATCAAACCCGGTGGCAGAGAACTATGTGGTAGCATTGAAATGAAAAATAAATCAGCCATGTATTTGGCCCGAATGAATAGCCTAGATCTATTCCTATGTCTTCTGGTCTAAAAGCACAGGACCTCAGCAATGGTACTGCAATCCCTGCTGAAGTCAGCTTGAAAGCTTCATTCATTGCTGAGATCTGGTCCACACCCAAAAGCAGCTTAGCCAGCTTAGTGACAATTCGTGCAACCAGGTGTGTGACAAACAACGAGAGTCCTGCAGTAGATCATAGTTCTGTGGAATATACTGTAGCACAACATAATCTGGTGGTTGTTTATCGTGTCCAACAATGACAGGAAACCTGTGCGGGAGAAAGTGTTTAAAGCGAAAAAGCCTTTGTTCTGTGGTTGTTTCACTCTCTTGACCTCAGAAGTCTGTCTAGTGGTACCAACAAGCCTCACAAACTGGGATCTTCCTTTGTTGCAATGGATGACCATGATGTCTTCTGTGTCCTTCGCTCTCTGCAGAGTGTTGCAGAACTGCCTTTGCTTCCCACTGTAGATCTGATCTGCCCAGTCCGCTGGAGCTAACCTCGCATGCTAGGATAGATATGTCCCTATCTCACTAGGCTGCGAGACCTGTCAGCTACCCTCACCCGATTTAACCCACCTATTGTAGCAGTGTACCCATCGGGGTGTGGCCGCTGTCACATGCTGTCATCATTGCTCTTCTCATTGCTGTCATCAAGGAGGAGGTACAGAAGCTTGAAGGCACACACTCAATGATTCAGGAACAGCTTCTTCCCCTTCACCATCAGATTTCCGAATGGACATTGAACTCATGAACACTACCTCACTACTGCTTTTTGCACTAAATGAATTTAACTTTTTTAAATCTATATATATATATATTTACTGTAATTCACAGTTTTTATAATTATGTATTGCAGTGCACTACTGCCAGCAAAACAACAAATTTCATGATATATGTCAGCAAAGATAACACTTGACAACAATTTTTTTCCAAAAGTGTTGCTTCCTCAAAATTGTTTTTGTTTATGATAGACCGCTAGAAGCTGAACACAAATATAATTTCAGACTACTTGCATCATGTAGGAATTTAGAGAAACAAGAAATTAACCTTTATTGAATACAATGTGTTTAATTGCTTAATGGTGCTGATGCTTTGCAATAGTTCAATAAGCTACAAATGTTTTGATGATGATTTTCATTTGTACTCAGTATCTGAAGCTTCTCACTTAAGTGTCCAACAATAATCAGCCAGCATTGATGGGCTCCAGTTGCCCAAATACCATTTCTCCATGACCTCAATGCCCTAGTGAAACCTTTCACCATGCTCGGCACTGATAGTTTCCATGATTTTCAAGAAGAAGTCTAAATGGGAATGCAGAAAATGAATCTTTAGTGACATGTTGCACTTCATGCTTCTGTCTGCTTGAAGCATGTTGTCAACCAGCTGCACGTAGTTTGGTGTGCTCTGCAGTTGCCAAGAAAATTTTCAACAGCACCCTCAAATGCCTTCCATGCGATTTTCTCCAGTCCCAGTAG
Source organism: Mobula birostris (assembly GCF_030028105.1). NCBI lineage: Eukaryota > Metazoa > Chordata > Chondrichthyes > Myliobatiformes > Myliobatidae > Mobula > Mobula birostris. The sequence goes on from NC_092370.1 coordinate 11,126,978, forward strand.
AAGTTCTTCAAATTGCCTGTCATTAATGATGTGTTTGATTTGTGGACCAACAAAAGGCCAAAAAATGGGAAACATCTGCCTCAAATATCAAAATCTTTCATGGAAATTTAATGGCTTTCTAAATCCTGTTCTGCCATGCAGCCAAGGCACGCCTGGACAAGGTAGAGAACTGTTCAGCTTACATTGTGGGCAACATTTTAATTGACTTAAATTATGCATTGAAATAAAAAACTTGGGCAATTTTAAAAAAAAGGAGCGCGATAGGGAAATTTCATGGTGATTTTCATGATCCGCAGCCCAAGATCCATAAGGTACTCCCAAAAATATTTAGGAAACAAAATTGTTGTTGTACAGCGTAATCACAGTATACTCTTCCAACTATATTGGTGTCACTGGCAAATTTGGATTACAATCATCTCCCTCCTTAAGATTATTAAAAATAGTAAATAATTGAGAGTCAAGAATCAGTCCATGGGGTACTCCCCTAGTGGCACCCTTCCAATCTGAAAAATATCCTGCTTTCTATATTATAACCAATTTCCAACCCAACCAATCCCATGGACAATTAACTTTTGCACCAGTCTCATATGTAGCCACTTGTCAAATTAAGACTCTCCAGACCCACCACTGCCTGTAAGGAGTCTGACATTCCCCCCAACCCCGTGATTGTGTGGATTTTCTCCAGGTGCTCTGGTCTCCTCCCACAACCTAAAGATGTACTGGTTGGTAGGTTAATTGGTCATTGTAAATTGACCCATGATTAGGCTCAGATTAAATGCGTGGATTACTAGGCGGCATGGCTCAAAGGGCCAGAAAAGCCTATTCCATGCTTTATGTCAATAAATAAATAGATAAACAAACAAACCAACAAATAAACAAACAAACTTGATTCCAATTCTGAATCAGAAGCCAAGGAAAGTACCTCTGCTCTGAGAGTTTTCCCATCCAAGTGCCCTTCGTTGAGAGGAGTGGATCCTTAAAAGTTCTGACCACTTCATAAAGATCAACTCAGGTCAAAGGTCACTTCATAAAGGTCAACCAGGCCAAAGCAAATCAACACTATTAACTCTAGACTCAGTGGCCACTTTATTAGGTACACCTGCTGGTTACTGCGAATATTTAATCGGCCGATCACGTGGCAGCAAGTCAATGTATAAAAGCATGCAAGCGGACCAGATGTTGTTCAGACCAAACATCAGAATAGGAAAAAAATGTATTCTTAAGTGTCTGTGACCATGGAATGATTGTTGGTGCCAGATGGGGTAGCTTGCTGATCTCCTGGGATTTTTACGCTCAAAAATTCCTAGAGTTTACAGAGAATGGTGCGAAAAACAAAAAACAGTGAGCGGCAGTTCTGTTGGCAAAGTGCCATATTAATGAGAGAAGTCGGAGGAGAATAGCCTGACTGATTCAAGCTGACAGGAAGGCAAAAAATGACTGAAATAACCACGTCTTACAACAGTGGCATGTAGATGAGTATCTCTGAATACAGAACACATTGAACCCTGAAGCAGATGGGCTACAGCAGCAGAAGACCACACTGGGTTCCACTCCTGGACGTAATAAAGTATCACATTACCAAACCTAATCAGCTTAATGCAGCCTCGTGCAGAAATCTGGAAAAACTTCTCACTTTTTCACTCCTCGGGTACTTTTGACAGGGAGAATATTTCATTTTATGAAAGTTATATTCAGCAGGAATCAAGCGAGTAAACAGCACAGGCCGAGCCCTTGTCATCTGGAATTTCTCAAGTAATATTTAGAAGTGTCTACATATTTTACTGGAATTATTGGCTACATTCAAACATTGTTGAGTAAATGGCTCTGTACAAAATTCCTACAATTACAGTAAATTCATGCTAATACTCATGGTTTCTACATTGAATATAAAATAGGAAATAAATCTATTTCACTCACAATACTCACAACCTTCTACAGATGCGCAGTTGAGAGCGTCCTAACATGTTGCATCACTGCATGGTGCGGAAACTGCACCGGGGCGGACAGGAAGGCTCGACAACAGGTAGTCAAAACTGCCCAATGCATCACCGGCACTAGCTGGCCCACCATCAAGGACATATATGGACGGAAAGGTGTCGGAAAAGGGCCAGTAACATCATGGAAGATCCCACACACCCTGCTCACGGACTGTCTGTTCCATCTCCATTAGGGAGGAAGCTATGCAGCATCCATGCCAGGATCACCAGACTCAAAACAGTTACTTACCCAAAGCAGTAAGGCTGATCAACACCTCCACCCACAAACCCACCCCTCCACAACTACTTTATCATTTCATGTCCTGGAGCGTAGAAGAATGAGGGGAGATTTGATAGAGGTATATAAAATTATGATGGGTATAGATAGAGTGAATGCAAGCAGGCTTTTTCCTCTGAGGCAAGGGGAGAAAAAAACCAGAGGACGTGGGTTAGGGGTGAGGGGGGAAAAGTTTAAAGGGAACATTAGGGGGGGCTTCTTCACACAGAGAGTGGTGGGAGTATGGAATGAGCTGCCAGATGAGGTGGTAAATGCAGGTTCTTTTTTAACATTTAAGAATAAATTAGACAGGTACATGGATGGGAGGTGTATGGAGGGATATGGTCCGTGTGCAGGTTAGTGGGACTAGACAGAAAATGGTTCTGCACAGCTAAGAAGGGCCAAAAGGCTGTGTGCTGTAGTTTCTATGGTTCTATGTCAATCACCTTATGTACAGACACTCCTATGTCTAGCATCACTTTATGGACATAAAGTCAATCTATGTATATGGATTTATATTTATTTTTTATATTATTATATTCTTTATTTTAGTGTGCTTTTTTTATATGTTGCATTGAATCTGGAGTAACAGTTATTTTGTTCTCCTTTACACTTGTCATACAAGAGGACCACAACCTTGTCGTGGTTTGAAGGATTGCATGCCTCAATGACCCGGAGAGCTACGTTGACTGGAGTCAGGGCTTTATGCTTTGGTTCTTGGTAGGGTCACCCATGCCAAACAGGTCAAAGGGTAGAGGCCAGACTAAGAGTGGTCCACTGGTCCTCCAGGTTTGGAGGTTCAGTTCAGGGCTAACAACCCTGACTGGTTAAACAAAACAAAAGGAAAGACCAATGAAGAAGTTTTCGACATCTGTGCGCAATGGTATTCCTGAGACTCCACCTGGGATGAGATGACCGAGGACAGACAGAGATAGAGGACCTTCATCGCTGCCCTAAATGCCAGCGGCATAACAGGCAGTAAGTAAGCTTTACACTTGTGCACTGGAAATGACATTTAACAATCTTGAATCTTGAATCAAAACACTGCAATTAATTCAATTTCCCACCACTATTAAAAACATTACAAAACACAAGGATTTTTCTTCCATATTAATTCGGTTTAAATCACAAATTCTCAAATTAATGTCTGCATTAATGTTTGAGCAAATGATTTCTGCAACACCGCGTGAATATATGTTAATATAAAAATAATTAAAACACTGCCAAATTGTTGTTTTAACTAGCACCATTAATTTCAATTAGGCAAGCACATAGTTTTGGAAACTAATTAAATTAGCATCCCTCTACGCAACAGTCAGGCTGCCCTGTAATACATACAAATAACTGTGGAGATTTTATTGGTCTCTTAATGATTTAGAGGAGGAAATGAAGTTTTAAACAGGAAATTCCAACATATAAGCCACCAGCTATAATATAAAACACACCTTTCAATCAGTGCCGTCTCAAAAAATGAGGGTACTTCGTCTAGACATCCTTCAACTATACTGACCATCTCTACTAAGCAGTACAGATGTTCCTTAACTAGCTTATTTTTAAAACTATTCCTCATTTTGTTTCCTGATGGATTTACTTTTTCTCTGTATTCATGAGCGGACAATCAAATAGACTAGATATTCAACAAAGAAAAATGCAGTCAAGGTTAGCGATTCTCAAAGGTCAGGGATCAACTTTATTCACCACATACATTCACATGTAATAAGAATTTGCCATGGTGCGTTGGTCAGGATGTAATATGGAAGAAAAAACAGCATTCAACAATCATAATAATGAAGGATTATGTATAAAATGGTAATAAAGTTAGAGAAGGACAGATATGGAATATAATGTGCATGAACACCAGCATGTAATACAATGTAAGCAGCATTATAAAAAGTGGTTTAAAGTGCATGTCGTGCAGTGATGGGGGTAATAGATAGGGGTAGAGGGGGTACTAAGTAGAATGGTTGATCAGATTAACTGCCCGAGAGAAACAATTTTAAGATGGAGTGGAGTTTTTGTTTTAGTAGCCCTATAGCATTGTCCAGAAGGGAGCTTTTGGAAAGGCAGTTCGCAGGATATGTAGTGTCCTCAATGATTTTTTCCTGCCCACTTCTTTGTCCTGGACACGCATACGAGTCGGGTAGTGATGGTAGACTGCAGCCAATGACCTTTTCTGTTGACCTGACAGTTCGCTGTAGTTTTTGTACACTGTGAGAGGATGCTACACCAAACCAGACAGTCATGGCTGATGTGAGGATGCTCTCTGTGATGGCAGTGTAGAATATTTTGTCGTGTTTGTCACGGGTTGATGGGGGGGTGGCGTGGCCTCGAAGGGTCAGAAGGGCCTATTCTGCTCTGTATTGCAAAATATAATAAATTTTAAAAAGGTACAGATTTTTATTGGGCCAAGGTCTCAAGGTATGTGAATTAAAAACAGGTAAACAGATTTAAGTGTGAGTTAGCCGATATCTAATTGAATGATGAAGAAGCTGATGTTTATCTGAAAGCCATTTCTATTCTGCTTGTAAGTCTGAGATTTCTTCTCAGTGCAACCTAACGCCATCGATCTGGTAACTTGATATTTTAAGAGAAAGCTTTCATAAAAAGGGTTAAGAAACTGTTGCAATCACACATTTTGCAGAAACTACCCGTATTTGTAGAGAATCAAATGTGAGGATGAAGAATTGCTTTTGTATATGAGAAGAAAAATTTCCAATTAGAAAAAAATCTTGATTCAATAAGTGGTGATAAGAACATAAGGAATGGGTGCAGGAGGATTAGGATGTACAGCCCCCTTAGGTATTGTATTAAGCATAAGACTAAATTGGTACATTTGTTTATTATAGGCAGATGTACCAAGGTACAATGAAAAACTTGTCTTGCATACTGTTCGAAGTTCAAAGTAAATTTATTGTCAAAAGTATTGCACACGTACATATAGTTAGGGTGCCTAAGACTTTTGCACAGTACTGTATTTGTCAATGTGGAGCGGTGAGCGAGTTTGTAAATTTGGAGGGAGCAAAGGATGTTGGCAATGGTGAGGGTGGAGCACTGCGGGTGACATGTGGGACAGGTGGCAGAGAAGGAGTGCCAGGGGTGGGGGGCAGCAGGGGCAGAGGTGCAGATTCACCCAGACCTGAGACTCCAAGCATGGTTGGATTCCAAACAGTTGGTTTATTGATCATTACAGAATGTCTCTCCAGTGCTTCCCACTCCCTCCCCTCTCCCTTCCCCTTTCCCAACCATGATTCCCCTCTCCCTGCCCCCTTCCCACACTCAGTCCACAACAGAGACCCATATCAGAATTGGGTTTATCATTACTCACATCTGTCATGACATTTGTTTTTCTTGCAGCAGCAGCACAGTGCAATACATAAAATTACTATCGTGCAAAGTCTTAGGCTTCCTAGCTATTTGTACAGTATGTGCATAAGACTTTTGCACAGTACGGTATGTATCAGTCACCATGTACCCTACGTTCATTTTCTTGCAGGAGAGGTCGTTGAGAAGCATATCTAGTAGTTCACGGCAAAACACTGCTGTCTATCACTAATATTACCTTGGTTTAGCAGGTCAATTCATTACAACAGTGCATCGGGTATAACAAGAGAAACCTTGGGCAGAATAAAGTTTCTAGAGAATGCAGAATAAAGATTTACAGTTACAGAAAAAGTGCAGTGCATGCAGCAGGCAATAAGAGGCAAGGCACATACCATTAGGGCTGAAAATTCTACAACTCCACTTCTGTATATGCATTGATGCTCCAAGTCCTCAAAAATCTATCAACTTCAATGTTAAATATACTCAAGTGTATTTGACAGTCTTTGTTACAAAGAATTATAAAACAATTAGCAAACTTCGAGTGAGTTTCTGTTTAATTCTACCCTGATGATTAAATTCTGATGCTGAGACTACAGTCTCTACTTGTTCTAGAGTTCAGGCAGTGAAAGCCTTTCCCACAAGGCTGTGCTACCATGCCACCCTCAACACAAGACCATGAAGTTCAACATTGAGCACATCCCCAAGGAGCGCTGCCACGGGAAAGTGCAGCATCCATCTCCAAGGACTCTCAGCGTCCTTGCTGTTTTCCTGCAACTACCATCAAGCAGAAGACACAGGAGCCTTAGGTCCAACATCCCCAAGTTCAGGAATGGTTATTACCCTACAACCATCCAGCTCCTGAACCACCATGGATAACTTCACTCACCTCAACAATGAACTGATTCCACAGCCTATGGACTCACTTTCAAGGACTCCATAAATCATGACTCTAAAAGATGGTAAAACCTGAGGTACAGGCATAGCCAAGCATGTTTGTTTCTCAATTGGTAGGGACTTTCGGACTATTCTAGTAATGTTTAGTACTGTGATTTTCTGGAGGTTTGCGTAAAGTATTGCTGTGTAGGCCTAGTTGTTTAATGCTGTTGTGTAGTGACTTTTGGATGATACCAGCTGTAGATATAACTATCAGAATAATGTATACCCTGCTCATATTCCATAGTCTTTCAATTTCCTCTTTTAATTCAGCATTTTCCTAGCATTTTACACTTATTGATTCCTGTATTTTCGTGTGTTTGGAATATCTATATCTATTAACCAAGTTGTTCTTGCTTGTTTCTCCTGTAATATTATATCCAGACGGTTATTATGGATTATCCTATCTGTAACTATGGAGCGGTTGTAATATAACTTGTGGGACTCTGACTCTAAAACTGAATCAGAATTATAGTAATATATGGTTTCTTTTATGAGCTTGTATTTTAAAACAAGATTTTGGTGAATGATGTTTGCCACTTGATTGTGCCTGTGTAAGTAATCAGATTGTGTTAAATTGCTACAGGATCCTGTAATGTGTTGGATTGTTTCTGGTTTCTCTTGGCATTTTCTGCATTTTATTGTTTTGAAGTGGTTGGTCCTTTATTATGTATTGTTGATAATTTTTGTGTTAACCACCCAGTCCTGTACTGCCATAAGGAACCCGTTTCTAGGAAGAGGTCTCCAGCTCTGACCCAAGTCTGAACACAAAATCTATTTACATTACATAAACATCTTATACATATACCACAATGGTAGTTGTATATAATATTTGTTAAGTAATTCTGTGCATGAAACAATAATATGTTCATTGAACCAACAGAAAAGTTTTTTGAGGATGTGACTAAACACATTGATGAAGGAAGAGCAGTAGATGTAGTGTATATGTATTTCAGCAAGGCATTTGATAAGATACCCCATGCAAGGCTGATTGAGAAAGTAATGAGGCACGGGCTCCAAGTGGACATTGCTTTGTGGATCCAGAACTGGCTTGCCCACAGAAGGCAAGGAGTGGTTGTAGATGGGTCATTTTCTGCATGGAGGCCGGTGACCAGTGGTGTGCCTCAGGGATCTGTTCCGGGACCTTACTCTTTGTGATTTTTATAAATGACCTGGATGAGGAAGTGGAGAGATGGGTTACTAAGAGTGCTGATGACACAAATGTTGGGGGTGTTGTGGATAGTGTGGAGGGCTGTCAGAGGTTGCAGTGGGACATCGATAGGATGCAAAACTGGACTGAGTTGCAAAACTGGCAGATGGAGTTCAACCCAGATAAGTGTGAAGTGGTTCATTTTGGTAGGTCAAATATGATGGCAGAATATAGTATTAATGGTAAGACTTTTGGCAGTGTGGAGGATCAGAGGGATCTTGGGGTCCAAGTCCATAGGACACTCAAAGCTGCTGTGAAGTTTGACTCTGTGGTTAAGAAGGCATACGGTGTATAGGCCTTCATCAATCGTGGAATTGAATTTAGGAGCTGAGAGGTAATGTCTCAGCTACATAAGACCCTGGTCAGACCCCACTTGGAGTACTGTGCTCAGTTCTGGTCACCTCACTACAGGAAGGATGTGGAAACCATAGAAAGGGTGCAGACGAGATTTACGAGGATGTTGCTTGGATTGGGGAGCATGCCTTATGAAAACAGGTTGAGTGAACTCGGCCTTTTCTCCTTGGAGCGACTGAGGGTGAGAGGTGACCTGATAGAGGTGTATAAGATGATGAGAGGCATTGATCATGTGGATAGTCAGAGGCTTTTTCCCAGGGCTAAAATAGCTGCCACAAGAGGACACAGGTTTAAGGTGCTGAGGAGTAAGTACAGAGGAAACGTCAGGGGTAAGTTTTTTACTCAGAGAGTAGTGAGTGCATGGAATGGGCTGCCAGCAATGGTGGTGGATAAGTACATGGAGCTTAGAAAAATAGAGGGTTATGGGTAACCCTAGTAATTTCTAAGGTAGGGACATGTTCAGCACAACTTTGTGGGCTGAAGGGCCTGTATTGTGCTGTAGGTTTCCTATGTTTCTAAAAGTAAGCTATCACTACTTCACTGCCCAGGTGGACAGTCAGTGGCTGTTTGGCATCGTCATCATTTCTGACTGTGCTACCAGTAGGCAGTATTTGTCTTACACTTGTTCATCACACATGCACTGATGCAGCTATTCAACAGGTTAGATTTTCATCAGTGCCTATTTTGACAAACTCATCAATAAATTTCTCTTCTGCTTCATGATCAGCAGATGCTTTATCACCACAAATCTTTAAAAATTTAATGCTGTGCCTTTTTAAAAATTTCTGCAACAAGCCTACTGAATATTCACAATTCCCTTCAATTTTCAGTTCATCATGAGATGTTTCACGATCAGCATACTGTTAAGTGGCATATATTGACTCCGACAGTGATGAATCCACTCTTTCAGTACACAATCAAGATCTTCACTTTTCACTTTATGCAGTGTTTTTCTATTTTCCATTAACTTCTGGTCATTATATACGTGAGGTCACCTCTTAGAATTGTCTGGGGTGCACAGAGACCTGTGTATTGCCTGGTAATCTTCCCAGCAACTTGTGGAAATTTCCATCTGTGACGTCATAACAGTGCTCAAAAAAACTGCAGATTTCAGAGGCTTGTAAATTTTGGAATTTCAGACAAGGGGTGCTCAAACTATAATTTGTGGTGGCAGTGCATTACATTGGGTACCTCTCTCATCGTTCCGCCTCCTTCAACTACCCATTGTGTTTTCCCCTATACCTTCTTCACCTTTCCTGCCTATCACCTTCCAGCTTCCCCTCCCCCACCCCTTTATCTTTCCCCTTACTGGTTTTTCACCTGGAACCTACCAGCCTTCTCCTTCCCACCCTCCCCCCACCTTCTTTATAGGGCCTCTGCCCCTTCCCTCTACGGTCCTGACGAAGGGTTCCGGCCTGAAATGTCGACCGATCTTTTCCACGGATGCTGCCCGATCTGCTGAGTTTCTCCAGCGTGTTGCGAGTACAGTATTACATTGGGTATCTTCTGTGATCACTTCTGAAGGGCAGTTAAAACTAAACCTCATTGCACTGGGTCTGAGTTTATGCATAGACCAGGCTGGGGAAGATCATAGATTTCCTTTCCTGAGAAACATTAGTAAACCAGGAAGGTTTTTAAAACCGTCTTTAGTTTCATCCTCAGCATTAATCCAGACTTATTTAATTAAATAAGGCAAGGGATGGGCCGCTCACCGCTCCACGAGGTTTACTTGGCTATGCGCTGAACTAAGGGTGAGGGACAGACTCTCTGTGGACTTCAGTTCAGAATGTCATTTGCTTGTGTTTATGGTTTGCATGATTTGTTTTTTGCTTCTCTCTGCACATTGGGTGTTTGATGGTCTTTTTAATGGGTTCGTTTGGGTTTCTTTGCTTTGTGTCTGTCTGTTAGGAGACGAGTCTCAAGGTTGTATAACATTGATAATAAATTTACTTCAAACTTTTATCAAAAATAAAGGTATTTCAGCTTGTGTTTACATATTTCATCCCATTCACTCAGGCCCTGAATTTCAAGTTTAGCACATGGCCAACACAATACCATTCCCCCAAATTCTAAGGAATGAAAATTGTGCACTCCTTCCGCAGAACAGAGTCAGAAAATTAAGTTCAAGTCCAGGTTCAAGTTAAATTTTCATTCAATCATACATGAATACCATGAATACGGCCAAATGAAACTGTGTTGCTCCAGGGCCAAGGTGAAAAACACAGTACCAACAGTCATGCACAGCACAAGGCACATATAAGATAGCAAGTGCATATATCAGTAAATTACAATCACACTAAAATTATAGTCCAAGACCCTGAGTCCCTGAATGTTGCAGCAGTCTGCAGTCAAGCAAATACGGCTTGTCTTCTGCCGAGTGACCACAGGGGGCAGCACCAACTCCAACCTGCACACCTCGCCACATCTATCTCTGGTGGAGCGCATCAACTCTGGTGGGCGGTAGTAAACAGGCAACATTGTGGCTTGAGGCCTGGTCATCGCTATGACCGAGGCCATGCAGCTGCCCTGCTATCCGCTACCGTTCAGAGCTTCATTATAGTTATATTTACAGCAACATTGACAAAAAAAGGATTTTTCATCCAAATGTCTCATACTGCATAAACTGCAACATCAGTTCTTATTTTTCTACATTTAAATATAAAGACTTTGAAGATTAGTTTTACTTGTCACATGTACATCGATACATCTAAACAGACAGTGGGTGGGAGCAACATGGTAGCACATCGCTTTACAACATCAGCTGTAAGATTGGGGTTCAATTCTTGCCGCTGTCTGTAAGAACTTTGTACATTCTCACCATGATTGTGCAGACTTCCTCTGGGTGCTCCAAATTCCTCCCACATTCCAAAGTTAGTAAATTGTGGGCATGTTACCTGCCCAGCACAAGAATCGCTGATTTGATTTTTCGCAAACAATGCATTTCACTGTGTATTTTGATGTTTCAAAGTACATGTGACGGATAAACCCAATCTGTTTTAATCTGAAATGCGCCCTTTATGTCAATGACCAACATAGTCCGAGGATTGTGCTGGGGGCAGCCTGCAAGTGTTGCCACGGCAACATAGCGTGCCCACAACTCACTAATCCTAAACCATACATTCTTGGAATGTGGGAGGAAGCTGCTGCATTTTGACTTCTTATTTTAGAAAGTTTTATTCTTCTCAATTAAAAGCCAAACAAATCAAAATGACCATGGGTCTCTCACAATTTGTTTCTTCCTCGGAAGTAGACAATTCATCCTGTGCTGGTGTTATAAATGATACTATAGGGGCTGCATCACTCTGCAAGTCTGGCCAGTTGCCTACATTGTGCACAGCAACCTACACAGTATCAGTTAAATATTGAGAGGGAAGGAGGAAAGAAAGAGAAAGATAAGCTTTAATTATCCTATGTACATCGAAACATACAGTGAAATGCATCGTTTGTGTCAAATCAAATTAGCAAGGATTGTGCTGAGCGAGTGATGCCATGCTTCTGACACCAACAGAGCAAGCTCACAACCTAGTAACCCTAACTGAGTACATCTTTGGGATGTGGGAGGAAACAAGATCGTCTGGAGGAAATCCACACGGGCACAGGGAGAACCTACAAACTCCTTATAGGCAGCAGCAGGAATTGATCCCTGATCTTACAGCTGGAACTGTAGAGTGTTACAATAACTGCTGTACTATCATGTCACCAACCTACCGTGTCAAAGAATGTCTCCTCTTCTAGGACAATGTTATTTAAATGCCAGTTTTATCCACTCAGTAATACTGGTTAATTGGGACACATCAGGAATAGTACATCTTGGCCCAATTAAGCGGCTGCCCCAATTAGCCAAGTTTCATGGAAATAGTTAAAAAAGTATAGAAAAGACAAATTACCATATGACTGAGTAACAAATTATGTATAGAAAAGAAATACACTACTAATACTACTACAGTACTATAAAACTGTGTATTGGTTTCCAATAGTTACCAATGGAGCTATTTGTTCAGTGTACACTGCCGTGCTCTTTTGATTGACTGTAAATTAACAAATCAGCATAGACACCTAAAAGAGATAATGGACTGTCTTCATGGAATGCCATCCCAATGATTGCATCCCCCAAATCTTCATTTTCATTGCAAAATTCAAGATCATTGCCGATATCTTAAAATACTTAGTAGATCTGAACTAGTTGAAGTAGTAAAGTAGTTTCATATTCATTCCTGGTCATTTCTGGAATCTCCAAGCCTGATCAAAGCAGTTCTGAATTGTCTTACTGTTCATTTCTCACCAACCATCAGTGTCAAAACTTACTGCTTTTTGAACACAAATACATGCAACTGACGCTACTTAAAACCTGTTTGCTCTAAATGCGGTGCAGTGTCTAATAGCTACACAAGCGCATGTGACTGACGCTAGTTAGAAACTGTTCGGCAACATCTCCTGCCTCAAATAAACAAAGGGAGTCCCAGCTATTTTCTTCATTAGTTTTTACTCTATAATAGTTGTCCCAAATAAGCAGCTGTCCTGATTAACTGATGGCCCAATTAACAGAAATCAATTGTATATCTAAATCCAATAAAGCTTAATCTATATTAGAATCAAACTAAATAATGCAGAGTCATGTGGCTATATGTTTTTATAAATCTGAACTTGAGATTTTGAGTTTTCCAATTAAGATACAAACAGAGTACTCTCATATACTATACCACATCAGGTTTAGGAACAACACTTACCCTTCAACCATCAGTGTCCTGAACTAGTGTGGATAACTTCACTCACCACAACACTGAACTGATACCACAACCTACAGACTCACTTTCAAAGACTCTGCAACTCTTGTTCCAATACTATTAAATAATTAGCTACTTATTTATTATTATTGTTGTTTTCATATTTGCAACTTCTCTTCTTTTGCACACTGGTTATTTGTCTGTCTTTGTGGGTCATTTTTTTTCACTTATGCTATTGTGTTTCGTTGCATCTACTGTGAATGCCCACAAGAAAATGAATCTCAGGTTAGGTAGCATTTGGTGACATATATGTACTTCGATAATAAATTTACTTTGAAATTTGAACTATAGTTTAGTTAATCAGAAACAAAACACACAAAATGCTGGGGGAACTCAGCAGGTTAGGCGTTTCGGGCCAAGACCCTCTTTCATTTGCAGACTTTCTTGTGTCTAGTTAATCCTATTCTTATTTGGGTCTGGTCACACACTTTCCTACTGAACAACTGGAGCAGAAAAGCTGACCTCCTTCTTCCTGTAGCTCGTCAGGGTCAAACCATAAAAGTCCACGTCGAAATTAGCTGATTTGCCTGACCCATATAGCCGATAAGGAACACGTTTGGATCCAATAAAAGTAAAGGAAATAAGGTAACGGGAAGGTCACAATCCGACCATCTGCACCGGAGGACAGGCATAATTTTCCTGCACGCAAGTGTGTTCTGTCCCCAGGGCAGGGATCTGGCTGCATCTGTTGCAGATCCCCATTCACTTTTAACATCATCTACTCCATTTATTATGAAACCAGTGACAGGCCGAGCTAAAACAAAACAAGAAAGCAAGCACAGCAGAGTTCCTTCCTCCAACTGAATGAAACAAGCACCTGGGTAGATAAGTTACCCAAAGCAACAGAAACAACATGCTGGAGGAACTCAACAGGCCAGGCAGCATCAATGGAAAAGAGTACACAGTTGATGTTTCGGGCCAAGATCCTTCAGCAGGACACTTAGCCATGTGATGGTAGCGTCTCACAATCCCTTTGACCTCCTGCCATCAGGCAGAAGGTACGGCAGTATAAGAACAAGGACAGTTAAGCTGGGAAACAGCTTCTTCCCCCGGGCTGTGAGACTTCTGAACATCCTGCTGTCACCCTGTACACATTATTTATGCCAGCGCCAGTCGCATTATTGGGGCCCTCTGTTGGGCAGGGTCAACCAAGGATATTGCCTTCTAGTTGTCTATGTGATTACACAAGCTAGGCCAGTATGATACGGAGAGCGAGCTGTTGCCCATGCAGCAGGCTCCCCCTCTCCACGCAGCTGATGAATCCAATGGAATGGTAGACGTCGATACAGTTTGGCACCAGTGGCGCTGCAGGAGTTGCCATTCCACGTTGAGCCAAATGCTGCCTCAGGGACTCCAGCTCTAGATTCTCCCTGGGGGTTTCCTCTCGAATCCCTCCACATGTGGATATAGCTGCAAGGCAGCGGAGGCTTGAGATCACAGTTTTCCTTTGCCTAGATGCGCTGCCAACCACGGCTGACAATCACCATCTGTACACAGCGACTAGCTTTAAGGCATCAGTAACCCGCCTTTGCCCCTTCTCCTGTCAGTAGAAATAGTTCCACTGGGCTTAGTAGCTAAGCCACACACGAAGGCCGGAACTGGACTTGGTTTTCAGAAGCTATGTGAGATGCACAATATTGTAAGCATTTAGTAGGTAGTGGGAGCTCATCCCCAGCACCACCCCTGGCTATAACACCTTAAGGAACCCAGTCTTATTATACTGTTGTATACTTTACTGCATGCAACAGAGGGCATAGAGGAGTGAGGTATGCCAACTAGTGGAATGATGCCACAGCAACAACCTGGCACTCAACGTCAGTAAGACAAAAGAGCTGATTGTGGACTTCAGGAAGGGTAAGACGAAGGAACACATACCAATCCTCATAGAGGGATCAGAAGTGGAGAGAATGAGCAGCTTCAAGTTCCTGGGTGTCAGGATCTCTGAGGATCTAAACTGGTCGCAAGATATTGATGTAGTTATAAAGAAGGTAAGACAGCAGCTATACTTCATTAGGAGTTTGAAGAGATTTGGTATGTCAACAAATACACTCAAAAACTTCTATAGTTGTACTGTGGAGAGTATCCTGACAGGCTGCATCACTGTCTGGTGTAGAGGGGCTACTGCACAGGACCAAAAGAAGCGCAGAGGGTTCTAAATCCAGTCAGCTCCATCTTGGGTACCAGCCTACAAAGTACCCAGGATATCTTCAGGGAGCGGTGTCTCAGAAAGGCAGTGTCCATTATTAAGGACCTCCAGCACCCAGGGCATGCCCTTTTCTCACTGTTACCATCAGGTAGGAGGTACAGAAGCCTGAAGGCACACACTCGGTGATTCAGGAACAGCTTCTTCCCCTCTGCCATCAGAGTCCTAAATGGACTTTGAACCCTTGGACACTATCTCACTTTTTAAAATATACAGTATTTCTGTTTTTGCACTTTTTTAATCTATTCAATGTATATATATTGTAGTTGAATTACTTATTTATTATTATTACTTTTTTTTCTCTCTTCTATACTATGTATTGTACTGAACTGCTGCTGCTAAGTTAACAAATTTCACGTCACATGCCGGTGATAATAAACCTGATTCTGATCCTGATGTCAACTTGTCCATCTACAGATTTTTAAATTATCTGTTAGTATTATTTTATGTGCTGGATGTGATATTTGTATTGTGCTTTGCACCCTGGTCCTGGAGCAGAGGTTCACAAGCTTTTTTAAGCCATGGACCCCTACCATTAACCGAGGGATCCATGGACCCCAGGTGAGAAACCCCGGTCCCAGAGGAATGTTGTTTTGTTTATCTGTATACATGTATTCAGTGTTGGCACGTGGCCAAGTGGTTAAGGCGTCAGTCTAGTGATCTGAAGGTCGTTAGTTCGAGCCCCAGCCGAGACAACGTATTGTGTCCTTGAGCAAGGCACTTAACCACACATTGCTCTGCGACGACACTGGTGCCAAGCTGTATGGGTCCTAATGCCCTTCCCTTGGACAACATTGGTGGCATGGAGAGGGGAGATTTGCAGCATGGGCAACTGCCGGTCTTCCATACAACCTTGCCCAGGCCTGCGCCCTGGAAAACTTCCAAGGCATAAATCCATGGTCTCATGGGACTAACGGATGCCTATTATATACATGTGTTCAGTAGAATGACAATAAACTTGAACTTTATGTCCGACCAGTCTACTGAGATCATTGACAAGTACTCCTTCCCTGACAGAAAACAGGAATCTTCTTCCACAAAATATATACTGAGAAATACCATTAGAAAAGTTGATGGCTATGGGGGAGATAAGGATTAAATTGATCTGAGGGTAGGTAAAAAGGTCGGCACAACATCATGGGCCGAAAGGTCTGTACTGTGCTGTAGTGTTCTATGTTTCAATTTTCAAAAAGGAAGTAGAACTATATGGAAAAAGGAAAAAAAAGATCCAGAGCTCTCGAATAAGTAAAAGTCATCTCAGATACAGCCTGCCTGATCCCTGGTACCCATGTGGCCCAACCAATATATAGTGGGTGACCACTCAGTGAGGGATACAGGTAGGGTAAATGTAAGCTGGCTTCTTGCACTGTGTGCGGTTGGGTGAGACTAGGTTAAGGGTGAAAGCCGAAATGTTTAAAGGGAACCTGAGGACCGAAGGCCTCAACAATGTTGTAATGTGCTATGTTTTATACATGTAACATAATAAAAATTGTAAATGCAGAATTATTATCCCAAATTATTAAATACATTTGGGAGAAAGGTTGGAAGATTGGAATAAAAATGATAGAAGTAATAATCATCTGAAATCTTGAGTCGGGAGAGCTGTACCATGTCTCGTCAGAAGTTTTTGGTTTACTTTTTCATCTTTCTTCTGTGGTGTCAACATTCATTTAAATTCATTCCCAGTGCCTCAAAGCATTGATAGTTTTAGTCACAAATTAGGCACATCCCTCTCCAAAAGTTGGTTGAAATGGCACTAAACATCTGATCTCATGGTGACAACAACAATGGAGATGAATGGACTTTATTCGATTACAAATAGAGGCAGATACATCAGAGGCAATTAAGGGACTCTTAGATAGGCACAACGATGATAGAACAATAATAATAATAATAGCCATCTGGGTATAATATTACAGGATAAACGGGCAAGAACAACTTACTTAATAGATATAGTCATTCCAAACCCACATAACTTACAGAAATCAGTAAGTGAAAAACACCAGAAATATGCTGAATTAAAACAGGAAATTGAAAGATTTTGGAACATTTACAGGGTTTACATTGTCCCAATAGTGATATCTACAACTGGTATCATCCCAAATAGACTACACAATAGCAGTAAACAATTAGGCCCACACGGCAATATCTACGTAAATCTTCAGAAGCCACAATACTAAACACCACTAGAATAGTTGGAAAGTTCCTAGCAATTGAGAAATGAGGGGGCTCGGCTATACCCTACCTCAGATTTTACCAGCTTGAGCTGAGAAAAAATAAAAATGTAATAATAATTACAACTTTATTATAGTGCACTTTTCATGGAGACAATGTAGTTCAAAGTGCTTTACAATGGGATAACAGTACAAACCTGAAAATAAATTTTAAAATACAAATAAAATTACATATGAAAATAAAAGACAAAAATATGTCAGTCAGAGTCATCAAGTCCTAGAAAAGTACAGTGCAGAAACAGGCCCTTCAGCCCATCTAGTCCATGCTAGACTGTTAATCCGTCAACTCCCATCGACCTGCACCACGACCACAGCTCTCCATATCCCTACCATCCATGTACCTATCTAAACTTCCCTTAAACTTTGAAATCGAGCTCGCATGCATCACTTTCACTGGTAGCTCGCTCCACACTCTCATAACCCTCTGAGTGAAGAAATTTCTCATGTTCCCCTTAAACATTTCACCTTTCACCCTTAACTCATATCCTCTAGTTGTAGTTTCAGCCAACCTCAGTGGAAAAATCCTGCTTGCATTTATATCTATACCTCTCATAATTCTGCTTACCTCTATCAAATCTCCTTTCAATCTTTGACATTCCAAGGAATACAGTCCTAATCTATTCAATCTTTCCTTTTAACTCAGGTCCTCCAGTCCCAGTAACATCCTTGTAAACTTTCTCTGTACTCTTTCAACTTTATTTACTTCTTTCCTGTAGGTAGGAGACCAAAGCTGCACACAACAGTCCAAATTACCCTCACCAAGATGCTAAACAACTTCAACATAACATGCCAACTCCTGTACTCAATACATTGATATATGAAGGCCACTGTGCCAAAAGCTTTCATTATCACCCTACCTACCTGTGATGCCACTTTCAATGAGTTAAAAGCAAGGGTAAGTGAATAGGTCTTGATCTAGTGTTTAAAAGTGGCAAGGGGAGGGATTAGATTGATCTCTGAGTAGGTTAAAAGGTCATACAACATTGTGGGCTGAAGGGCCTGCACCCTCTGTACTGTTCAATGTTCTATGTTAAATTAAAAATATTATAAAATTCAGAAAACACATGTTAGGATATTTGTATGTTAGTATTTTCAGTGTGCCTAGCACTCTGTTTGCGCACAGTAGCAAAGAGAGCCATATCAAGGTAATGATATTGCTGACAGCGTGGAATTTGATCTGTCCTCATCCTGCCAACCCGAAGGCTGTTTCAAACAAAACATTTGTTTTTTGTTTAAATGTTTAAGATGAAGCGGGACTTCACAGGGTAAAGCTGACTACCTTATGACTCCGATTACTAATTACTAACAGGGCTAGAGATGGTAAAGATGGAAACCAGAACCCTTTTTTCTATACCACAGCAATGCACCTGAACTACAGCCTCCAAACAAAACATGCACTCCACTTTCAATGTGATACAGTACATCCTTTCTCCCTACTCACCCTAGCCCAACCAGAAACTAAACTCTAGAAATGTTTTATGATATTGATATATATTTGATGATATTGATGTAAAGTCTAAGCCAGGGTTCTCAACCTTGCTCTTTGCCATGGACCCTACCATTAACCCAGCAGTCCTTGGCCCCCAGGTGGGTACCCCTGGTCGAAGGCCTGACCTAACTTGGACCAACCAAGCAGAGTTCACTGCCAAGAAGGCCCACCAGCACCTTTACTTCCTGAGAAAACTAAAGAAATTTGGCCTGTCCCCTAAAACCCTCACTAATTTTTACGGATGCACCGTAGAAAGCATTCTTCTAGGGTGCATCACAACCTGGTATGGAAGTTGTCCTGTCCAAGACCGAAAGAAGCTGCAGAAGATCGTGAACACAGCGCAGCACATCACACAAATCAATCTTCTGTCCTTGGACTCACCTTACACCGCACGCTGTCAGAGCAGTGCTGCCAGGATAATCAAGGACACGACACAGCCAGTCAACACACTTTTCGTCCATCTTCCCTCCGGGAGAAGGCTCAGGAGCTTGAAGACTCGTACGGGCAGATTTGGGAACAGCTTCTTTCCAACTGTGATAAGACTGCTGAACGGATCCTGACTCAGATCTGGGCCGTATCCTCCAAATATCCGGACCTGCCTTTTGGTTTTTTTGCACTACCTTACTTCCAATTTTTCTATTTTCTATTTATGATTTATAATTTAAATTTTTAACATTTACTATTGATTTGTAATCCAGGGAGCGGGAAGTGCAGAATCAAATATCGCTATGATGATTGTACGTTCTAGTATCAATTGCTTAGAGACAATAAAGTATAAAGTATAAAGCAAAGCCAAATTCAAGATTAAAATTGAAGATCAGCTTTACCTGCCACACGTACATCAAAGCATCGAAACATACGATGAAAGGTGTTATTTTTGTCAATGACCAACACCGTCTGAATATGTGCTGGGGGCAGCCCACAAGTGTCCCCAGGCTTCCAGCACCAACACAGCACATCCACGATTTTACTAACCCTAAGCCGTACATCGTTGGAATGCGGGAGGAAACTGGAACACCCGGAGGAAATCCACACAGTCATGGGGGAGGATGGAGAAAATTGGGGAGCTTGTCAGAGGTAAGTTTTTTATACAGAGAATGGTGGGTGCCTGGAATGGCCTGCGAGGGGTGGTAGGAGAGGCAGATACATTAGGAGCATTTAACTCTTAGATAGGCACATGGATGGTAGAAAATGGAGTCTTATGTAGGAAGGAAGGATTAGATTGACTTTGCAAACAAGAGAAAATCTGCAGATGCTGGAAATCCAAGCAATACACACAAAATGCTGGAGGGACTCAGCAGGCCAGGCAGCATCTATGGAAAAATAGATCAGTCGACATTTTGGGTCGAAACCCTTCGCGAGGACTTTGAATAGGTTAAAAGGTTAGCACAACATCATGGGCTGAAGGACCTGTACTGTGCTGTCAAGTTTTATGTTTTTAGGATTTTGCAAATAAAACATGCGAGAGTCGTTTCATACGCTTAACAAAAGCTGCAGCCCTTTACCTCGTTTAGAAACAAAGCAAAAGCAGTCGTCTTACACTGACGTCATTATGTGAAACACCTTCTGTTAAAGTGAACACAGTATTTCAGTGACAGTGTTTGTGAATTATGTAGAACAGTTTCTGTTATAAACAATATGTGTCATCTGTCACCCATGACATTACCCGACATGTTCCTTCAGACAGTGGTGGGAATTGAACCCCTGATATAAACGTTGGAACTGTAGAGTATTACACAAACCACCAGCAGTTGTGCCGTGGTAAGATAATCCCGTAAAACATAGGCGCATAATTAGGCCATTCGGCCTGTTGAGTCAGGTTTGCCATTCCATCGTGGCTGATTTATTATTCCACCCAACCTAATTCTCCTGCCTTCTCCTTTGAAGCCTATACCAATTCAATTGAAAGCAGCAGAAAATAAATCCTTCAAGTGTTTCTGAAATGGGATTAAAATTGGTGGTAAACCATCAGAGCATATATATTTTTCCAAAAGCACCTCAAAATTAGATTGCTACATAACAAGCTCAAACTTAATTCCTCTTCCGCACCAGCAATGTCGAAGGGGGTTTCAGCACATCTCATCAGTCCTCACAATCAGTGTTAGCATCATCACAGTGAGTGTTCCCAGGAAAGAAGAATACAGATTTTCTTGAGTAACACACACAAAATACTGGAGGAACTCAGCAGGCCAGACAGCATCTATGGAGAGGAATGAACAGTCAATATTTTGGGCCAAGTCCCTTCATCAGGACTTATATTTCTTCAGTCCTTTATCCCCTCCACCAAATTACTCTCAGCTTTTTACTTTATCCTTCCTCCCCCACCCACCTTTCCCCTCACCTATCAGCTTCTAGTTTGTACTTCTTCCACCTTCTTATTCTGGCTTCTTCCCCTTTCCTTTCCAGTTCTGATGAAGCCCGAAACATAGACTGTTTATTTCCCTTCATAGACGCTGCCTGATCTGCTGAGTTCCTCCAGCACTTTGCGTGTGTTGCCCTAGATTTCCAGCATCTGCAGAATCTCTTGTGTTTATGCTACAGATTTTCTTGGTCAGATCCCTTGTGATTACCAGTCACAACCAAAAAAGCAAACAATCTCTGGATTCCAGCTACATACATGAATCACAAAGAAATTAATGAAAGGTGATAAGCAGAAACTAGCTTGAAATAGAGATAAATTTCCACCCAGTCCTTCGTCATTCACATAAATTAAAGGAATTGATTTAATCTTGAAACTCCCAACTCTGTCCAGCTACAATCGCAGTTTGACACAACCTTGTATTCAAAGAAAAAATGTGAGTATGTCATTAAACCTCCACACTTTATACAGAATATTACAACACAGTACAGGCCATTCAGCCCACAATATTACATTGAGGGTTTAACCTACCTCAATATCAATCTAACCTTTCCCTCACACACAGTCTTCCATTTTTCTTTCATCCATCTCATTCTTTAATTCTACTGAATAATACTTGGGTGGCAGGGTGGAGATACGTCTCTAATAAAGGAGGTGTAAGGTGCTCCTTCCCTCCGCTAGCCTGCAGGTCATCTTTGGGCAAGGTGTAGCACCTGCCTAGCCCGCCACCTCCCCCACCCCCCGATCAGGATCACGTGAAACCACGGGAGCAGGTGATGGATGGTCACATGAGCGGCTGGTGCAGATCACAAGTCCTGGTTATGTGACCACTGACGCCAGGCAGACAATCTCTGAAGAGCATTGATAATGGCTGGAGTCAGCTGTCTTGTAAAGACACTGCCCAGAAGAAGGTAGTGGCAAACCACTTCTGTCGAAAAATTCCCCAAGGACAATCATGATCATGGAAGGACCATTATCGCCCAAGTCATACGACAGAGGTCATAACGAACAAACTAAATATTACTAATTCCTATTTGATTATTTTCTATATAACAGGCAACGGTGCTCCAAGTTCCTTCAGACTACTCTTGAGAAGTGAAGATGCAGACATCATTGAAATTGCTGACTTTCCTGATCATGTTGGATGTCATGGACATGAAACATAGCACAGTACGGTACAGTGCAGACCTTTTGGTTCACTATGTTGTGCCGACCTTTTACCCTACTCTAAAATCAGCCACGTCATATGACATGGCACATAATGATGACGATTTTATAGTCATAGAGCATTACAGCACAGAAACAGGCCCTTCGGCCCATCTAGCCCATGCCAAACTGCTACTCTGCCTAGTCCCACTAACTTACCTGTTCCTAGACTATAGCACTTCTTATCAGAATCAAAGTCCATCAAAATTCTTTAGAGGGAGGGGATCAGGCACAGTGACCGCTGGGCAGAGTGAAACACTGCACTGCTAAGTGAAATACATGTAACTTTTTCATTGAAGACTTGTTGGCTGTAAACGGCTTCTTTTCCACCAGACAGAAAGCTGAACAAGTGGGATAAAGTTTTATGTTGTGTTATTGCTACTGTTTGCCTGCTGTTTTTTATTGGCCTCAGAGAACTAATCCAAAGCTCACATTAGTACTTCTGTGGCTTTACAAACACTAAAAACTAGTAAGCAAAACAAGCTAAGGCAGGTTACCTTCACTCTGTATTTAGAGGCAAGGGATTATAAAGCACAGAAGCAGATCCTTCAGCCGAACTCATCTGTATCGAGCGAGATGTCTATCCAAGCTACTGTTTGGCCCGAGTTTGGCCCATATACGTCTAAACCTTTCCTCTTCACACATCTATCTACATGCCTTTAGATCAGGGGTTTGCCAACCTTTTTTATGCCATGGAGCCCTACAGTTAACCAAGGGGTCCGTGGAAAGCAAGTTGGGAACTCCCGGTTTAGATCATTGTAATTGTACCACTTCCTCTGGCATCTTGCTGCACATACACACCATCCTCTAGATGAAATATCTCCTTCAAAACTTTCTCCCCTTGCCTTCTAGTTTCAGCGGTTTCCACCAACTAACCCTGGTAACAGGTTCCCTGTGCGAAACAACAACAGTTGTTCTACACAGAAGACGATAAGATACAGGAGCAGAATTAGTCCATTCAGCCCATTGATTCTGCTTTGCCATTTTATCATGGCTGATTTATTATTCTTTCAACCCCACTTTCTTCCCTTCTCCCCGTACTCTTTAATCAATAAAGTATCAACCTCTGCCTTAAATATACCCAATGAACTGACAATGAATTCCACAGATTCACCACTCTCCGGCTAAAGAAATATTTCTCCATTCTCTGTTCTAACTCTAGGACTAGAGGCTATGCCCTCTCGTCCTAGACTTCCCCACCATAGGAAACATCGTCTCTCCATCCACTCTATCTAGCCTTTCAATATTTGATAGGTTTCAATAAGATCCTCTCTCATTCTTCTAAACTCCAGCAAGTGCAGGACCAGAGACATCACACACTGCTCATACGTTAACTCTTTCATTCCAGGGATCATTCACGTGAACCTCCTCTAGAACCCTCTTCTCTGTTCTAAAAGGACGCGACTCTATTCTGAGGCTGTGTCCTCTGGTCATAGACTCTCCCACCTTAGGAAACTTCCTCTCCACATCCACTCTATTGAGGCCTTTCAACCTTCAATAGGTTTCAATGAGGTCGCCCCTCATTCTTCTGAATTCCAGTGAATACAGGCCCAGAGCCATCAAATGTTCCTTCTATGACAAGTCCTTCAATCCCAGAGTCATTTTCATGAACCGCTTTGAACCCTCTCCAATGTCAGCACATCTTTTCTTGGATAAGGGGCCCAAAACTGCTCACAACACCCCAACTGCAGCCTGACCAATGTCTTATGAAACCTCAGCATTACATCCACGCTTTTGTTAGCATTCTAGTCCTCACAAAATGAATGCTAACATTGCATTTGCCTCCTTACCAGCGACTGAACCTGCAAGTTAATCTTTAGGGAATCCTGCATGAGGACTCCCAAATCCCTTTGCCCCTCTGATTTTTGAATTTTCTCCTAATTTAGAAAATAGTTTATGCTTTTATTCCTTCTGCTGAAGTGTATTACTATATTCAATCTGCCACTTCTTTGCCCTTTCTCACAATTGTCCAAGACCCTCTGCAGACTTCCTTCTTCCTCAACACTACCTGTCCTATTTTTTGGTGAACACAGCAGGCCAGGCAGCATCTCTAGGAAGAGGTACATTCGACGTTTCAGGCCTGACTGTACCTCTTCCTAGAGATGCTGCCTGGCCTGCTGCGTTCGCCAGCAACTTTGATGTGTGTTGCTTGAATTTCCAGCATCTGCAGAATTCCTGTTGTTTCTGTCCTATTTTTTAACATCTTTAAACAGCTTCCCTCCCCCCCGCCACCTGAAATACATTTCTTCTCTACACTGGAAAACTGGACACGCTCACTTCTCACTCTGCCGTCAGGAAAAAGATACAGGAGCCTCAGGAACCATACCACTGGATTCAGGAGCAGGCTTTTGAACCAGTGGGGATTACTTTACTCAAACTCATCCACCCCATCTCTGAACCAACAGACTCACTTTCAAGGACTCTTCATCTCATGTTCTCAATTTTTCAGCTTATTTATTTCTCTCTCTCTCTCTCTCTTATATTCTTGCACCATTATCATTCAGCTCAACAAGACAGCGTTCCTCTGGGGCTAAAGGTCCAAAATATTCAAAATAGTAAGCAAACATTCAAAAAATAGCAAGTAACATTTCAAATTAGTAAATTAGTGAGCAACATAATTCAAAATAGCGAGCAAGGAAGCAAGGAAAAATAAAACACATACATAGTCCAAGACCCTGAGCGACAATGTCCAGCAATCGATGGTACATTCTCCCAGCAGTGACGAACATGAAAGGGCAGCACCGACGGGAGAAGCCAGGCCCCAGCCGTTAAGCTTGGACGTCTTCTCACCTGGTCTGCAGCAGCAGGCAAGCCTGAGGCATTAAGGCCTAGTCTTTGCTACAACCGAAGCTACACAGCTCCCATGTCATCTGTCCCTCCAGCAGACAAGGGTAACAGACCTGTGACAACTTGCAGCATCACCGTCCAACAGAATCCTGCAAACACAAGTGAAATATCCAAGACAATCTCCCACGGTTATACTGCACCGACTTCGATACTTCTGAATAGCGGGGAGCAACATGGTCAACAGACCGGTTAGCTCCTATGTACCTAAACCAGCTCCTCTGATATCCCGGTGAGCTGCTCCTACTCCACCACCCAGCCAGTCCCTCCAACACCTCGGCCAGCTCCTTCTCCAATATCCCAGCCGGACCCTTCGACAGCTCGTAGGCTCTGCCACCAACACAAGCCCAGCTACTAGGATCAACAAGCAGCTCACTGATGGAGTAACCCTGCAGTACCCGATGTTCTTGGAGTAGAGTTGTCTTGCAATCGTAAAAAAAATACAAAGAGAAAAAAGCCCCAATTGTTGGCTCGCGAGAGGCCACTGTGCTTGCATGTGCAGCCATCTTACTGGAAGAGTAATTTGCACATTGTTTGTTTGACAGTCCAGTTGAGTGCGGTCTTCCATCGATCCTTTTGTGTTTCTTGGAATTACTGTGTATGCCCTCAAGAAAACATAGTGGTTAGCACAATGCTTTATAGTATTAGCGACCTGGGTTGAATTCCCATCCGGAGTTTGCATGTCCTTCCTGTGACCATGCGGATTTCCTCCACATGCTCTGGTTTCCTCCCAGAGTCCAAAGACATGCCGGTTGGTAGGTTAATTGGTCTTGTAAATTGTCCCGTGATTAGGCTAGTGTTAAATTGGGGGATTTGTTGGGTGGCACGGCTTGACAGGCCAGAGAGCATATTCCATGCTGTATCTCAATAACTAAATACGTAAATCTCAGGATGGTATATAGTGACTTTATTGAACTTTAGAAATCCATGCCATCACCTCTTTCTGGTTCCCATCCTCATTTCCTTTCTGTCATGGTCCACTGTTCTGTCCTATCAGATTCCTTCAAGTTCAAGTTTAATTGTCATTCAACCATACCTATGTGTAAACTAAACGAAACATCATTCCTCAGGGACTGTGGTGCAAAATGCAGCACATATAGTCACAGAAATGTAGTCACCGGTCCCTGAGTGCCATGGCCTGAGGACTGATGGTGCATGGGATGTGATCCTGTAGCCATCTTTCTGCAGGAACAAGCATGCAGCAGTTCCTCATCTCGTTCTAGGTCAGATGCAAGTGAAGGCAATCCAGCTTGTCTCACAGTAGTTCCTTGTCTCACTCTGGGTCAGCTGCCAATGAAGGCAATCCAGCTTGCTTTATGTTGGGTCAGCTGAAAAAGTCTTCTTCTTTCGCCCTTCATCTCTTCCACCTATCACCTCCCAGCTTCTCACTTTCTCCACTTCCCCCACCCACCTACCTTCCCTCTCACCTGTTGTCACCTAACACCTGCCAACCTATACTCCTTCCCCTCCCCCCCCAACTTCTTATTCTGGCTTTTGACTCTATCTTTTCCAGTCCCAATGAAGGGTCTCAGCTCAAAACATCAGCTGTTTATTCCACTCTATAGATGCTGCCTGACCTGCCGAGTTCCTCTGTCATTTTGTGTGTGTGTGACTCCCTGCATAAACAGAAAATTTCCCCCTCACATCACCTTTGAACTCCCCCCACCACCTTAAATGGATGTCCCCTGGTGTTTGACATTTCAGCCCTAAGAAATACAGTACGGCACGGTGGTGCGGTGGTTAGCACAACGCCTTACAGTGCAGGCAACCTGGGTTCATTTCCCACCGCTACCTGTAAGGAGTTTGTATGTTCTCCCCATGACTGTGTGGATTTTCCCCAGTGCTCTGGTTTCCTCCCACAGTCCAAAGCTTGGTCATTATAAATTCTCCTGTGACTAGGCTAGGATTAAATCAATGAGATTAATGGACGGTACAGCTTGAAGCTCTGGAAGGGCCTATTCCGTGCTGTATCTCGATAGATAGATAAATAAATAGAGAAAAAATTAAATGAACAGATCCTAGCTGTCTTATTATTTTATAAACATCAGTCAGGTTTCCTCTCAGCCAACTCATTTATCCAAACTCTCCTTATAGATCATGCTCTCTAATCCAGGCAGCATCCTGGTGAACCTCTTCTGTACCCTCTCTAAAGCCTCCACACCCTTCTCATACGGGGTGACCAGAACTGCACACAATACTTCATGTGTGGAGTAACCAAACTTTCATACAGCTGCAACATGACTTCCTGACTTTTATACACAGTGCCCCAAGCGAGGAAGGCAAGCATGCCAAATGCTTTCTTTACTACTGTCTCTTTGTGGGGCTCTCTGTGGATTTGGGCTGGAAGATCCCTCTGCACATCTGATTTCTCCTATAGTACCCTTAAATGAAGGAAGAAGCACCCACAAGACATGTTATGGAATGTTGTTGAAGTTGTACGAGACGTTGGTGGGGCCAAGTCTGGAGCATTGTGTGCCGTTCTGGCCACGTACCTGCAGGAAAAATATCAATAAGATTGAAAGAGTACAGACAAAATTTTGGATGTTGCCTGGACAGGAGGACCTGAGTTCTAGGGAAAGGTTGAATCGGTTAGGACTTCATTCCCTGGAGCACAGAAGATTGAGGGGAGATTTGATAGAGGTATACAAAATTATAAGATAGGGTAAATGCAAGCAGGCTTTTTCCACTGAGGTTCGGTGAGACTAGAACTAGAGGTCATGGTTACGGGTGAAAGGTGAAACATTTAAGGGAACATCTTCACTCAGAGGGTGGTGTGAGTGTGGAACAAGCTGCCAGTGCAAGTGGTTGATACAGGTTCGATCTTAGTCCCAGTGTAGGTTGATGGGACTAGCAGAGTAACAGTTCATCGTGGACTAGGATCTAACTTTTTTTTTAAAGCCATGGACCCCTACCATTAACCGAGGGGTCCGCGGACCCCAGATTGAGAACCCCTGGACTGGATGGGCCGAAAGACCTATTTCAGTGCTGTAGTATTCTATGTCTCTATGACTCCAAGGCAAGTCAGTATTATTCAAATGCCTGCTAGAAACGTAAGCTCAGTCATAAAAAAGGGTGAAAACCCTGCCACACACATCTTCATCAGATCATTTATTCACACAATGTCTGTTCCTCATGGGCCTACTCTCCTCCAAATAATGATGAATAAATCTCTTTGTGATCTTAGGAGAACCATCCCTGGAGGTCGAAATTATGTACAATAAACTAATAAACTGGGAAAAGGAAAATGAAGAATGACAATCAAAGATCAATCAACCGTGATGTGATGGAAGTGATATATCTTACTACACTACAATAACAATTTACATAATTTCCTAAACAAGATAAGAGCCCATGGTATTACAAGAAAGATACTGGCATGAATAGATTAGCTGACTGGAAAGAGGCAAAGATTGGGAATAAAGGGAGCCTTTTCTGGTTGGCTGCTGGTAACTAGTGGCATTCTGCAAGGACCGATGTTGGGACTGATTCTTTTTACGTTGTATGTCAATGATTTGGATGATGGAATTGATGGCTTTGTGGACAAGTTTGCAGACGATCCAAAGACAGGTGGAGGTTAGGTATCATTGAGGAAGCAGGGAGTTTGCAGAAGGATTGAGACAGATTGGGAGAATGTGCAAACAAGTGGCAGATGGAATAAAGTCTTAGTAAGTGTATGATAATGCACTTTGGTAGAAGGAATAAAGGCATGGGTTATTTTCTAAACGGGGAGCAAATTCAAAAACCAGAGGTGCAAAGAGACTTGGGAGTGCTTCTGCAAGAATCCCTGAAGGTTAACTTGAAGGTTGAGTCGGTGGTAAGGAAGGCAAATGTAATGTTAGCATTCATTTCAAGAGGACTAGAATATAAAAAGCATTGGTCAGACCACACGTGGAGCATCGTGAGCAATTTGGGCCCTTATCTAAGAAAATACCATGAGTGTCCATGTCATTTGACACAGCACATAATGATGATAATGATCTAGAAAAGAATGTGCCAGAATGGGAGAGATCCAGAGGATGTTCCTGAGCAGGATCCCGGGAATGAAAGGGTTAACATATGACCAGCATTTGATGGCTCTGGGCCTGTTCTTGCTGGAGTTTAGAAGAATGAGGGCGAACTCCTGGAAACTTATCGAATATTGAAAGCCAGGAGATGGATCGTGCAGGAAGGGCTAAGGAAAATCTCAGGAGTTTCTGTAGTTATGTTAAGAGATTTGCTGGGAAGATGGGAGGTCCTCGAAGAGATCAGCAGGGCTGCCTGTGTCTCAAACAGCGGGATATTTATGGAAGTTTTAATGAATATTTCTCCTCAGTGTTTAATATGGCATGGACTCATCGGGCCGGAGGGGTTGTATCTGTGCTGTATTATTGTGATCCTGATAACAAAGGTATCTTTTAAGCAGCATTTAGATATGTACAAGGAGGGTTGGGGCTTACAGGGATATAGACCGAACATAAGGGAAATGTGACTAGCCAGTTGTGTTCTGTATCAGGCATGAATTCATTGGGCCGGAGGGCTTGTACCTCTGTGCAATGTCTTTGACTCTAGAGGAACAGAAAGTAAACTTTTGCTGTAATGGCTACAAATGCAAAGAGCAGAATGTGTTAAAACCAGAGCTCCAGTAATCTGTTGTTGGGAGATAAATACAGCATACCAAGGTAAGGATATCAATGGATCTGGGGTTCTCAGTGTCTGATACACAAGAATTATTAACAAGCTTATAGCTGGCAGCCATAGACGGAAAATGATTACGTGGCTTCAGTCCAAATCTGTCTCCATCAAATGCCCAGTTTAATGTTTACGTTGAAACAATATCTATTCAGTG
This sequence comes from Mobula birostris, assembly GCF_030028105.1. Classification (NCBI taxonomy): domain Eukaryota; kingdom Metazoa; phylum Chordata; class Chondrichthyes; order Myliobatiformes; family Myliobatidae; genus Mobula; species Mobula birostris. The sequence goes on from NC_092370.1 coordinate 11,156,993, forward strand.
GCCACTTTATTATACACCTACTGGTTAATGCAAATATCAAATCGGCCAATCACGTGGCAGCAACTCAATGCATAAAAGCATGCAGACTTGCAGACCAAAGTTGACAGGCAGGCAACATTAACTCAGATAATCGTGCATTACAACAGTGGTGTGCAGAATAGCATTTCTGAACACACAAGTCGAACTTTGAAGTGGATGAGCTACAGCAGCAGAAGACCATGGATGTACATTTAGTGGCCACTGTAATAGACCAAACACCAAAAAAGGGAAAGATATGTGACTTTGACCATGGAATGATTGCTGGTGCCAGACGGGGTGGTTTGAGTATCTCAGAAACTGCTCATCTCCTGGGAATTTCAAGAATAACAGTCTCTAGAGTTTACAGAGAATGGTGTGAAAAACAAAAAAAAATTCAGTGATTGGCAGTTGGGTGGAAAAAAACACCTTTTTAATCAGAGGCACACACAAAATGCAGGAGGAATGCAGCAGGCCAGGCAGCATCTACGGAAAAGAATAAACAGTCGACATTTCGGGCCGAGACCCTTCTTCAGGACAGGGCTTGTGTCTCGGCCTGAAACGTCGGCTCTTTATTCATTTCCATAGATGCTGCCTGGCCTGCTGAGTTCCTCCAGCATTTTGTGTGCGTTGCTTGAGTTTCCAAAATCTGCAGATTTTCTCTTGTTTGTTCATGAGGTCAGAGGAGAATGGCCAGACTGGTTCAAGCTGACAAGAAGTTGGCAGTAACTCATATAACCACACCGTTACAACAACGGTGTGCGGAAGAGCATCTCTGAATGCACAACACGTTGAACCTTGAAGCCGAAGGACTACAGCAGCAGAGGTCGCAAAAAGGGCCACTTTGGCCACAGTAGCCACTATATTAGAAAGCGGCCACTCACTGTAAGTTTATATCAATATTAGGAAGAAAATATATGCATCGTGTCCCTTACCAAAATATTCGTGATCCCTAAACTTATTTCGTTAGAATGCAATCCATATTTAAAGGAACAGATCAATCATAATGCAAGCATAATGTCAGTTTGGTGAAAATTAAAATACACCAGACCGTTAAAGTGCTCCTTAAGATAAAGACCAGCTTTACTTGTCACATGTACATCGAAACATTGAAACACACAGTGGAAGTCATTGTTTGCATCAATAACTAACACAGTCCGAGGATGTGCTGGGGGCAGTCCACTAGTGTCGCCGTGCTTCTCAACCTCATTCTCCTGCCTTCTCCCTGTAACCTTTGCCCATGCCCTGACTAATCAAGAACCGATTAACCTCAGCTTTAAATATACCCAATGACTGCTTATATCATGGCTGACCCATTTCCCTCTCAGCCCCTAACTCCTTCATGCCCCGACTAATCAAGAATCTATCAAGGTCTGCCTTAAATATACCCAATGACTTGGCCTCCACAGCCGCCCGTGGCAATGAATTCCACAGATTTACTACAAGGAACCTGTATTTCTTTGGAATTTGGGAGGAAACTGGAGCACCTGGAGGAAACCCATACAGTCATGGGGAGAACATATAAATGCCTTACATACAGGGGCAGGAATTGGACACCGATCTTACAGCTGGCACTGTAGAGCATCGCACTAACTGCTCTGCTGCTGTGTCGTCATATTACCGATCTGATGTTTACCGTATCAGTCACAGTTCTCACATTTCAGTAAAAACGTCAGCGCCATGAGGCATACTGAGGAACTGAACACACTACTAATCATAGTGTACCGTAGCACTAGAACAAGCACTGGTAGTCAGGGAAACAGCTTCTTCCGCCAGGCTGTGAGACTACTGAACTCTCCTGCCGCCACTCAGGTCCCATCACGTATGAAGAGCCCAGCAGCGTTACACACATAAAATGCTGGAGGAACTCAGCAGGTCAGGCAGCATCTACAGAAATGAATAAACAGTCGGCGCTTCAGGCTGAGAACTTTCTTCAGGCCTGGAAAGAAAGGGGGGACACACCAGAATAAAAAGTTGGGGGAAGGGGAGGAAGGATAGTTAGAAGGTGATAGGTGAAGGCAGGTGGGTAGGAAAGGTAAAGGGCTGGAGAAGAAAGAATCTGCTAGGAGAGGAGAGCAGACCACAGAAGGAGGAGGGGACCCAGGGGGAGGTGATAGGTAGGTGAGAAGAGGTAAGAGGCCAGAGTGGGGAATAGAAGAAAAGGTGAGGGGGGAAGAAAGTTTTTTCTACCAGAAGGACAAATTTATATTCATGCCATCAGGTTGGAGGCTACCCAGACAGAATATAGTGTTATAGACAAGCAAGAGATAATCTGCAGATGCTGGAAATCCGAGCAACACACACAAAATGCTGGAGGAACTCAGCAGGCCAGGTGGCATCTGGGGAAAGAGTAAATAGTCAATGTTCTGGGCCAAAACTCTTTGACATTGTATTGTTTATTTTAACTTTTGTCATAAATGCACCTTATTATTTGTTAATTTATTTCTGGTAATATTACTTTATCTGTTGTGTTTCTGAATTACCTGTATATGTACTGTCTTGTGCACCTTGGTGTGGAGGAATGATGTTTAATTTGGTGGTATACAATTGTAAGGGGGTTTCGTCTCTTATGTTACTGTGTAGGCTAATTAAAATGGCTTCTTTGTTATGTTAAATGCTGAGAAAGTCCTTCCCGCTAGCAGTTTGTTCTGTATTATCTATTGGTATGAGGACGAATGAACCAATTGCGATAGTTGTTATGCTTTTGGTGGGTCTGAAGATACTGTATGCGCAGGGTTTTGGGGCAGAAGGCGGGAGAGAGAGACAGAGAATGGACCAGGTGCCATGAGTCCGCTAACAGGGTCGGACCCCGAGCTGGGCATTCGGCGAGGAGGGGAGACGGAGACAGACTCATGTGGAGCATCTGGTTGACCACCGGTGTTGGTCCCAGGCAGCCAGTCGAAGTGGTCCGAGGGGTCGCAGGGTGAAGAAGAAGGGTCCTGAGCTCCAACTGTTTGTGCACAAAGAGATTGAACTTTGATAAGTGTGGCACCTTTTTATTTTCCTTTTATATTTTATTTTCTATTAATTAAATAGTTCCAGTAATATATATAAACTGTAAATCATTTAATCATATCTGGTGTATTGTCTGTTATTTGGGCGGGGTGGGGTACATCACACAGCATCCACACAAACTAATTACCCAGTTTGCCGGGGCCAAGGGCTGTTTCCCTAGACGACAGCGAGCCGAGCGACCCTGAGGGTGGCCAGGAGGGCTACACAATAAACTTGATCTTTAACTTATCCAGAGCACTTCAGTCCTATATAAATGATCAATATTCAGGGGACAATCATGGTGATGTTAATTCAGCAAACTCAGCTTTCCCATTGACTTTTATACAGACAGAGCTATTCAACAGTCTTAAACAAGAATCTCTGAAGATCAGTACAAAAATTCCAGCCTATCATAGCACAGGATACAGAATAGACAGCTCTGGGCCTGTACTCACTAGAATTTAGAAGAATGAGGAGGGACCTCATAGAAACCTATTGAAGGCCTAGAGAAGAGTGAATGCAGAGAGGATGTTTTGTATAGCAAGGAAATCTAGGACCACAGGGCACAGCCCTGGAATACTAGGAGGCCCCTTTACGGTAGAGATGTGGAGAAGTTTCTTTAGCCAGAGGGTAGTGAATCTGTGGAATTTATTGCCATATACAGCTGTGGAGCCAAGCCACTGGGTATATTTAAAGAAGAGGTCGATTGGTTCTCTAATAGTCAGGGTGTCAAAGGTTATGAGGAGAAGGCAGGAAAATGGGATTGAGAAGGATAATAAGTCATCTATGATGCTACAGTGGAAATGACGCAATGGGCCAAATGGCCTAATTCTGCTCCTATCTCTTATGGTGTTATTTGCAAGAAGATTGCTCTAAGATGATCTTTATGGATATAAATCACCAGTGACCAAGATGTTTGCCCAAAAGTTGACATCATTATGAAACACTGAGTCAGTTGTACGGACGGTCATCCCACCATATCCATGCTGTCTCTTTTAAAGCTCAAAGTTCAAAGTAAATTCATTATCAAAGGACATTATCGGCAGAGGATGGCGCTTGGGAGGCTGTATCGGAGGGGCTGGTTGGAGGCTCGAAGTTTTCGGATGGACGGACTCAGTGTCGGCTGCTTCCAAGGCATCGACAGTTGTCGGTGCCTGGAGGTTTATGGCAGGGAGTTTCTCCCTTTTGCCGCCTGCTATCGGGGACTCGGGAGTCAATCGACTCGGGGACTTTGAGACTTTTTTTTTACCATGCCCATGGTCTGTTCTTTATCAAATTATGGTATTGCTTTGCACTGCTGTAACTATATGTTATAATTATGTGGTTCTGTCAGTGTTAGTCTTTGGTTTGTCCTGTTTTTCTGTGATATAGCTCTGGAGGAACATCGTATCATTTCTTAATGCATGTATGCATTTCTAAATGACAATAAAAGAGGACTGAGTGCTCTCATAAGTCACCATATACAATCCTGAGACGCACTTTCTTTCAGGCATACTCAGTAATTCCATAATAGAATAATAACCAGAATAGAATCAATGAAAGACCATTTCTCTTCTGTTTAGCCAGTGAGCAAAAAACAACTGTGCAAATACAAAAAGAAAGAATTAATAATAATAAATAAAAAAGCAATAAATATCGAGAACATGAGATGAAGAGTTGTTGAACGTGAGTCCATTGGTTGTGGGAACATTTCAGCAATAGAGCAAGTATTTATGCCCCTCTAGAGTGTACAGAGAATGGGACGGAAAACTAAAATAAAACATCCAATGAGTGGCAATTCTGTGCGAAAACGCCTTGTTAATGAGGTCTGAAGGAGAATGGCCAGACTGGTTCAAGCTGACAGTAACTCAAATAACCACATGTTATAATGGTGATGTGTGGAAGAGCATCTGTGAATGCACAGCCTGTCGAAGCTTAAAGTGGATGGGCTACAGCAGCAGAAGACCATGACATACACTCAGTGGCCACTTTAATCAGTACAGGAGGTACACAATAAAGTGGCCATTGAGCATGGAAGTACACCATTTAATGGGGGCCATGTTCTATAAATGCTAATCACTTCATGCTGAGTTTCCTGCAGTTCAGACAGCTTGTTTAGTCTTCTCCATGTGACTCAAAATGAAAAAAAAAATCACAGACAAGAGCAGTAAAGAACACACCCAAGTCCCCCATCTTAATGTGCAATCAATCCTAACTTCTATCAGCCAACGGGATCTGCTGCTATTCAGTGTGTAATACATTTCATGATCTATCAATGTTCCATCAAAATGAAGGTGACAAGTAGATAAAAACAATTATTTTGTGATCAATATTTTTCAGCGCAGTGTCATACTGAATAAACTGGAACTGCTAAATGACTCCATGCATACAATGAAAGGGCAAGGTCGAGTGTGAATGTTATAACGTGGTCTGACCAATGTTGAGGTTTTATAAGGCATTGGTCAGACTGCACTTGGAGTATCATCAGCAGTTTTGGACCCCTCATCTAAGAAAAGGTGTGCTGGAATTAGAGTGGGTCCAAAGAAGCTTCAAGAGAACGAGTCCAGTAAGGAAAGGGTTAACATATGAGTAGGTTTTGATGGCTCTGGTCTGTACTCGCTGGAGTTCAGAAGAAAGAGAGGGGATCTCATTGAAAATTATTGAATAAAGAAAAGGCTAGACAGAGTGAATGTGAAGAGGATATTTCCTATTGAGAAGGAGTCTAGGACCAGAGGGCACAGCCTCTGAATAGAAGGATGTTTATTTTAGAACAGAGATGAGAGGGAATTTCTTTAGCCAGGGTGCGGTGAACCTGTGGAATTCATTGACACAATCTGCTGTGGAGTCCAAGTCATTGGGTATACTTAAAGTCGAGGCTGACATCTTCTTGATTATTCAGGGTGTCAACGGTTACAGGTAGAAGGCAGGAGAATGGGATTGAGAGGGATAATAAATCAGCCATAATGACATGGTGGCACACACTGAAGGGGTTGAAGGGCCCAGTTCTGCCCCTTTGCTTTCTAAAGCTAAAGAACTCCCAAGTGTGGTGGCTTTGGTCATGTGCTCCTCAAATTCAGGCGCTGCTGAATGAAAGACGTATGACCACGTGTGTGCCCTGCCTACGAAGACACAACATACACGCAAGAGAATCTACAGATCCCGATGAAGGTTCTTGGCCTGAAATGGCAACTGCTTATTCCCTCCATAGATGCTGCCTGACCTGCTGAGTTTCTCCAACACTTTGTGTGTGTTGCTCAAGAAGTAACATACAGGGTGAGCAGAGTAATATGCGGCAAATATGGAAAGCACTACAACACATTTCTAGTGAGGCATGCACACAACTATAAACATGTAATTAACACACAAAATGCTGGAGGAACTCAGCAAGTCAGGAAGCATTTATATAGGGTAATAAACAGAGGGTGTTTTGGGCCAATACCCTTCATCAGGGCAGGAGAAAAAGGGAGAAGGAGCCAGAAAAAGAAGTGGGGGGTGAGGAGGAGGAGTTCGTGCTGACAGGAGGTAGCTGCAACCAGGTACGGCGGGACTGGGGGGAGGGTGAAGCAAGAAGTTGGGAGGTAAAAGGTGGAAGATGTAAAGGGTTGAAAAAGCAGGGATCTGATCGGAGAGAACAAATAGACCATGGAAGAAAGGGAAAGAGGTGGGAAAATCAGAGGAAGGAGGTGGGCAGGTGAGGAGAAGAGAAGGGGTGAGATGGAGACCAGAAAGGGAAAGGACTCTATTAGAAGACGATGTGGGCAACGGAAGAAAGGAAAGGAAGTGCCCTTGATACATAATCAAATATATTCTAGAGCAATACCTCCATCAATATTACATGGAAAAGACTGGGGGAACTTAACTGAGATGCCAGCAAGTTTAGTCTACGTTGAAGGGTCTTGGCCCAAAACGTCGACGGCTTATTCATTTCCACAGATGCTGCCTGACCTGCTGAGTTCCTCCAGCATTGTGTGTGTGATAGTCTAGGGTAGGATAACTGGTGACAACATAAATCAAAAAGGAACAAACCCTTTCACTTTGAAGATTTAGTCATTACTTCAACTTAATGCAGTTTACTTCATCCAATTTAAACGCATGGATATAACTGTTGATATAAGAGGCTAATTTCACTGACTTTAGACCTACTTTATTTTTCAATTAGAGACATGGCACTTCTGCCCTTCTGGCCCGATGACCCGCACTGCCCAATTACACCCATATGATCGATTAAGCTACTAACCCGCACGGCTTTGGTAAATGGAATGAAACCAGAAGACTCGGAGGAAACCCACTCTGTCGTGGGAAGAATATTGAAACTCTCTTACCAAATCCTATTCTTGTGGAAGTTCGAAAGGAAGGTGAATCACCATAACTATGGAACTAGAATGAGCCTGATAAGCTAAGATGCACTCACTGGCCATGTTATAGTGTTCCTCCTATACTTAATTAAGTGGCCTGAGTGTATGCTTTAAACATGGGAAAGTCAACAGATGCTGGAAATCCAAAATGCTGGAGGAACTCAGCAGGTCAGGCAGCATCAATGGAAATGAATAAAAAGTTGATGTTTCGGGCCAAGATCCTTCTTCGGGACTTCGGGAGTGCATGTTTGCTGTTGTGTGCTGGGGCAGCAGGCTGAGGGTAGCAGACACCAACAGAATCAACAAACTCATTCGTAAGGCCAGTGATGTTGTGGGGATGGAACTGGACTCTCTGACGGTGGTGCCTGAAAAGAGGATGCTGTCCAAGTTGCATGCCATCCTGGACAATGTCTCCCATCCACTACATAATGTACTGGGTGGGCACAGGAGTACATTCAGCCAGAAATTCATTCCACCAAGATGCAACACAGAGCGTCATAGTAAGTCATTCCTGCCTCTGGCCATCAAACTTTACAACTCCTCCCTTGGAGGGTCAGATACCCTGACCCAATAGGCTGGTCTTGGACTTATTTCCTGGCATAATTTACATATTACTATTTAATTATTTATGGTGCAACTGTAATGAAAACCAATTTCCCCTGGGATCAATAAAGTATGACTATGACTATGTTCGTGGTCTTCCACTGCAGTGGCCCATCCACTTCAAAGTTCAACGTGATGTACTTTCAGAGATGATCTTCTGCACACCAATGTTGTAATGTGTGGTTATTTGAGTTACTGTCACCTTCCTGTCAGCTTGAACCAGTCTGGCCATTCTCTTCAGACCTCTCTCATTAACAAGGAGTTTTAGCCCACAGAACTGCTGCTCACTGATTTTTTGTTTTTTTTTTGTTTTTCATACCATTCTCTGTAAACTCTAGAGTTTGCTGAGCTTGAAAACCCCAGGAGACCAGCAGTTCCTGAGATACTCAAACCATCTCATCTGGCGCCAACTATCATTCCACAGCCAAAGTCCCCCTTCTTCCCCATTCTGATATTTGGTCTGAACAACAGCTGAACCTCTTGACCATGTCCGCATGCTTTCGTGCATTGAGTTGCTGCCACATGATGGACTGATTAGTTACTTGTATTAACGAGCAGATGTAGAGGTGTCTCAACCTGAAACCTCGACAGTTTAGTCTTTTCTATAGATGCTGCCTGGCCTGCTGAGTTCCTCAGCATTTTATGTGTGCTGCAGTTGTATAGGTGTGCCTAATAAAGTGGCCGCTGACTGTAGATTAATAGCTCAGCTCTGCCTGAGATAGACGTTTGAAGTTGTATCATTATAAATGACTTTACACACCAATTTGTGCACACTTGGGTCTTTGTTTAATCGAGAGAGCCGAGCGGAACGTGACTGTTTGTTCATTTCCCAGAGGCTAAGAGAAAAGGTTATTTCACTCTGCCTTTGGGGAGCCACAATCTAACTAATTCACTTCTGATGTATCCCAGACCGAGCAGTGCTGACGTCCCGGAACAAAGCTCCGGCTTCCAGAATGGTAAGAACTCTTTCCCCAATTGGCCAGATTTTCATAACGGCAAAACATTTGAGAAATTGACAAGTAATTGCGTCCATTTTGCCGATTAAATTGCAAGCTGGAAACATTAAGGAAAGTTTCACCAAGGGATTGACTCCATCTTCACATGAGTGAATGGAAACATCATTAAAATGAACAAAGCTGTGTCATTCTGCATGATACTGTCATCAATTTCTATCCATAACTTAGGAACTATAATATCTAGTCAAAACTATATTATTGCCACATGTTGATAACGATTTGCACAGACCTGTGCTTAATGTATGAGTATCATATGAACGCTGTTGCTATGACGACATTTGAAATGCTGTCATCAAAAGTAACTTGGCATATCAAAGACCAAGGTAAGAGCAAAAGTAGATAGAAGCAGTATTAGGCCATTCAGCCCATCAAGGCTGATTCACCTCATCATGGCTGAGCTAATTATCCCTCTCACCCCTATTCTCCTGCCTTCTCCCCATTACCTTGGACACCGTTACTAATCAAAAGTCAATGAATTCCACAGACTCACCACCCTCTAACCGATGCCTTACTAGTCTATCAGGATTTGCCCCAGAATGTTACCTGTTTATTTCCCTCCATAGCTCATAAAGACCATAAGACATAGGAGCAAAATCAGGCCATTCAGCCCACTGAGTCTGCTCCCGAATCCATCATGGCTGATTTATTATCTCTCATCCCTAATCTCCTTCCTTCTCCCCGAAACTTCTCCATGGACTGCTTCCAGACTGTTCCGGCTGACCAGAAGTGCACTGAGAGCGGTAAGCGTAAAGGAGTTGGGTGCTTACTGTTCTGGTTAACGACAGATGGTGCAATCCGGGTCATATTACGATCGAAGAACGTGTTTGTAGACCAGATATTGAGCTTTTTACTGTTGGACTCCGGCCATATTCCACCGAGATACAACACTGGGCAGCACAGGAGGTCGTTCCTGCCTGTGGCCATCGAACTTGCAGCTCCTCCCATGGAGGGTCAGACACCCTGAGCAAATAGACCGGTCCTGGACTTATTTTCCATTCTGGCATAGTTTGCATTTTGTTGTTTGATTGTTTATGGTTTTTGTATTGCTATATTTACGCTCTATTCTTGGTTGGTGTGGCTGTAACGAAACCCAATTTCCCTCGGGGTCAATAAAGTATATCTATCTATCTATCTATCTAACCTTTGACACCCTTATACATCAAGAACCTATCAGCCTTCGCTTTAATTATACCCAGTGAGTTGGCCTGCTTATGCTCACAATCACAATATCCTCATGTAAGTCTCAGTTGAAGGACATTGCCTCTAACCCTGTATTATCTCCTCTGTGATTTCAGACGTTGCACATGGCTTTAAACCAATCCTCCATCTCTACTCTATGAAAGCCAGTGAATGGTGAGATAGTAGATGCACTGAGTTTAATGTTTAACAAGATTCTGCTAAGTTTCCATAATACTGGAAAATAGTAAATGTATTTCATTTATTCAAGAAAGGATGGAGACAAAAACTAGGAAACTACAGATCAGTGAGCTTAAGATCCGCCATTGGAAGATCAAAGTGCAAAGGTCAATCAGAAATCCTGAGGTCAAGGCCCAAAGGCCGAAGCCCTAGGTCAGCGAGTCCACTAGGGAAGGTGGAAGCCCTGCTGCCTGCAAATGCGTTAGTCCGCTGGAGGCTGGTAGCCCAGAGCGGCCTCTCCCAGGGTTGGATTTCTCTCGAAGTGTGAGAGGCTGGGTAGGCGGATGCAAGGGAGGAAAGGTGTTGTTATGTTGCTGTTGTTTGGCTGAACATTGTGGGCTTGCTGCGTTGGCGCCAGAATGTGTGGCCAAACTTGCACGTCCTTAGGTTGTTCACGCAAACAGTGCATTTCACTGTGTGTTTCCATGTACACGTGATAAATAAATCTGAATCAGAATTGGAATTTGAAATGGCAGATTCTATTATTAAAGAAACAGGATTACACGCAAATGTTTGTGATGCACGGCAAGTTCTCCCTTTCTAACTGAGCAATCTTTTCTGTAGATAGAGCCTGTGTTCCTAATGATGTGCACGCCAATTGTACAGCTAATTGTTAATTGGGTTGTGGGGTTGCTGGGGAGGCATGGCTCAAAGGGTCAGAGGTGTAGTATCACTAAATAAATAAACAAATATTACGTAAAGACATCAGAGCAGGGCATTTAGAAACTCTCAAAGTAATCAGGAAAAGTCCAAGATGCAAAGTACATTTATTATCAAAGTATGAATACAGAATACAACCCTGAGATTCATCTTCCCACAAACAACCACGAAACAAAGAAACACCTTGGAACCTCTTCAAAGAAAAAAGCATCAAAGCCTCCGCCCCGCATGCAAAGAAAACAAATCAAATCGTGCTAACGACAACAACAAAAGAAACAACTGAGAAACACAGAATATCAAACACAAAATCAAGAGTCCAGGCATATTCAGTTCAGTTCAGTTCACTATCTGCAGGTCACCCAATCAAAATCACCCAAAATAGCAACAAAAACAGGAGCGACCAGAAACCAGAAACTCATCATATTGTGAACTAGAGTCCAATCCACAAACTGTGTCAACATGGTAATATGAGAGGCAAAATCATGTTTGACCAACTTATCGATAAAAGATTCAAAGTTCAAAGTTCAAAATTAATTTCTTATCAAAATACATTTCTGTCACCATATACAACCCTGAGATTCATTTTCTCGTGGGCATACATAATAAATACAAAGAAACACAACAGAATCAATGAAAAACCATACACAGAAAGATGGACAAAGATTTAGACTTCCAGATTTAGTTGGAGTCCTTTGATAAAGTGGATTAAAGGGAACCATATTTCTATAAGCAATTTAAAAAGATGCCACATTAAAGATTATTCCATAATGTAAAAGCTTGTGGTGTGGGTGATACATTATCACAGACAGCGTCTCTACGACGCAGCGACGCAGCGCATGCGGCCGTTCCAAATTGATATCGATATGTGTTAACTAGGGGGCCATGCACAATCCAGATTTGATGGAGACAGCTGTGAGAAGCACGGAGGAACACCTGGAGAAACTTCTGAAATGTTACAGTAGCTGCCGCTGCTACTGTGCAATCGAGAATCTCCGGAGACGAAGGCCCCAAATCCTCGGGTTTGCCTATTGCTTGTTGCTGGGGCCGGGGTCGAAGCCCTCGACAGAGATGATGCTCGGTGCTCGGTGTCAGAGAGCTGTTCGGAGGCTCGGAGTTTTCGGAGGACTCAGAGTTGGCTGTGGTCGAGTGCTTCCAGGATGCTGCATCGGCAAGTTGGCGGCGTTGGAGATTCACCATCTGCGTGAGATGGTGGGACTTTCAAGAGATTTGAGACTTCTACAGTGCCGTGGTCTGTACTGATCAAATTATGGTATTGCTTTGCACTGTTGTAACTATATGTTATAATAATGTGGTTTTTGTTAGTTCTTAAGTCGGTTTATCATGTGTTTCCATGATATCATTCTGGAAAAACATTGTATCATCTCCTAATGCATGCATTACTAAATGACAATAAAAGAGGACTGCGTGTCCTCATAATCTAATCTTTCTGAGAAGTTTGCAATAATTCAGCATGCCACTGAAAACTTTAATAAACTTCTATAGATACACAATGGAGCGGATGCATCACGGCCTGGTATGAAAACACCAACGCCCAGGAATGCGAAGGCTACAGAAAGTGGTGGATACGGCCCAGTCCATCACAGGCAAAGCCCTTCCAACCATTGAGCAAATTACATGGAGCATTGCCAGAAGAAAGCAGCATCCATCAAAGACGGCCACCATCCAGACCATGCCCCCTACTCACTACTACCATCAGCCAGGAGGCACAGGAGCCTTGGGTCACTCCACCAGGTTTAGGAACAGTTATCAACCATCAGGCTCTTGAACTGGCTCGGGTAGTTTAACTCCGCACAACTCTGAACCAGTTCCATAATCCTCACACTCATTTTCAAGGACATTTTACAACTCTCATTCTCTGCATTACTTTTATTTGCATGATTTGTTTTCTTTTGTACCTTGGCCGTCTGTCAGTCTTTCTTTTAGTTTTTCGCAAATTTTATTGTATTTCTTTATTTTGCTATAAATGTCTACAAGAAAAAGTATATGAATGTAGTGAATGGTAATAACTGGATAATAAATTTTACTTTGCACTTTGACTGTGTATCTTGATTGGCAAGATGGAGTGAGTGGTGGGCCACAAACTGCTGATGACACACAGATCGGCAGGAGAAAACAAAGATCTGATAAATGGAGGATAATGTTAGAATAGATGCAATTACCCATTTTAGTAAAGATTAAGATTTTTAAACAATTAATCTGTCATATGTCTGTCAAAATATACAATGAAACTTGTATAATGCCCGGCAGCTCAACACACTTCCTACATGCCAGCAACTCACTAATCCCAACTGCACGTCTTTGCAGTGTGGGAGCTAACCAGTAGAAACCCACATGGTTACGGGGAAAACATACAAACTTTTTACAGACAGCGGTAGGAACTGGACCCCGATCAGTGATCGCAGGCACTGTTCAGTTTTACGCTAGCCGCTATACCAGCGTGTCGCCCCACGGTATGTAAAGGAATTCAAAAGAGCTTTTTGCTTCTTAGTGATGAGAGATTGCAAATCTCTGAAGGGAAGTGGATTTGGGTGTTCCTGTCCGTGATTCGTAAAAGACTGTTATGCAGGTAAAGTAATTAGGAGAGCTAACAATGTTAATCTATTACTGAGGGAATTTAAAAGTAGGAGCTCTGTTCCTCAAGGAACGGTGGAAGAAGAGCCTTTGATGATCCTATTAAAGGAAATAGGTATATGATTGATAAACATGATTGTTAACAGTACCCTGAGATTCATTTTCTTGCAGGCATTCACAGTAGAATAGAATCAATGAAAAGCTACACACAAAGACTGACAAACAACTAATGTACAAAATAAGACAATAAGTACAAATCCATCATCAGGAGCCTTGTTGGCTCTGGACCTGTACTCACTGGAATTAAGAAGGGTGAGGGGGAACCTCATTGAAACCTATCGAATGTTGAAAGGCCGCAATAGTGTGGACATGGAAAGGATGTCTCCTATCATGGGGGAGTCTAAGACCAGAGAACACAGCCTCAGAATAGAGGGGCGTCCTTTTAGAATGGAGATGAGGAGGAATTCCTTTAGCAAGTGATTTCTTTACAACGGGCAGCTGTGGAGGCCAAGACATTGGGCACACTCAAGGCAGAGGTTCTTGATTAGTCAGGGCATGAGGGGATAAGGGGAGAAAGCAGGAAATTGGGGCTGGGAGGGAAATGGATCGGCCATGATGAAAAGGCAGAGCATGCCCGATGGACCCAGTGGCCTACATAAGAAACATAAGAAATAGAAGCAGGATTACTCCATCCGGCCCATTGAGCCTGCCCCGCCATTCAATAAGATCATGGCTGATCTGTCCGTAAACTCAGCTCCATCTACCTGCCTTTTCCCCATAACCCTTAATTCCCTTCCTATGTAAAAACCTATCTGCTTCCCTGGGCAGAGAATTCCACAGATCCACCACTCTCTGGAAAAAACAGTTTCTCCTCATCTCCATCCTAAATCTTCTCCCCTGAATCTTGAGGCAATGTCTCCTAGTTCTAGTCTCACCTACCAATAGAAACAACTTCCCTGCTTCTACCTTATCTATCCCTTTCAAAATTTTGTATGTTTCTATAAGATCCCCTCTCATTCTTTTGAATTCCAGAGAGTATAGTCCCAGGCAACTCAATCTCTCCTCATAGATTAACCCCTTCATCCCTGGAATCAACCTGGTGAACCTCCTCTGCACTGCCTCCAAAGCCAGTATATCCTTCCTCAAGTATGGAGACCAGAACTGCACACAGTACTCCAGGTGCGGCCTCACCACTACCCTGTATAGTTGCAGCATGACCTCCCTGCTCTTCAATTCAATCCCTCTAGCAATGAAGGCCAACATTCTGTTTGCCTTCTTAATAACCTGTTGTACCTGCAAGCCAACCTTTTGCGATTCATGCACAAGCTCTCCCAAGTCCCTCTGCACAACAGCATGCTGCAAATCTTTTACCATTTAAATAATAATCCGCTTTTCTATTATTCCTTCCAAAGTGGATGATCTCGCATATACCAACGTTGTATTCCATCTGCCAGACCTTGTCCCAATCACTTAACCTATCTATATGCCTCTGCAGACTCTCCACATCCTCTGTACCATTTGCTTTTCCACTCAGTTTAGTGTCATCAGCAAAATTTGCTACGCTACGCTCAGTCCCCTCTTCCAAATCATCAATGTAAATGGTAAACAGCTGCGGGCCCAGCACCTGAACCCTGCGGCACCCCACTCACCACCAACTGCCAACCAGAGAAACACCCACTTATACCAACTCTCTGCCTTCTATTAGTTAACCAATCCACTATCCATGCCAATATACTTCCTCCGACTCCATGCATCCGTATCTTATTTATAAGTCTCTTGTGCGGCATTTTATCGAATACCATCTGGAGATCCAAGTATGTGACATCCACCTGTTCCCCTCTATCCATTGCACTCGTTATGTCCTCAAAGAACTCCAGTAAGTTTGTCAAACAGGACCTGCCCTTTCTGAATCCATGCTGCATCTGTCCAATGGAACCACTCCTTTCTAAATGTTTCACTATTTCTTCCTTAATGGCAGCTTCAAGCATTTTCCCGACCACAGATGTTAAGCTAACTGGCGTATGGTTGCCCGTCTTTTGCCTACATCTTTTTTTAAAAAGTGGCGTCAGATTTGCTGTCTTCCAATCTGCCGGGACCTGCCCAGAGTCTAGAGAGTTTTGATAAATGATTACCAACGCGTCTACTATAACCTCCGCCAATTCCTTCAGCACCCTGCGATGCATCCCATCAGGACCAGGGGACTTATCTACCTTCAGGCCGTCTAGTTTGCTCATCACTATCTCTTTAGTGACAGTGATTTTATCGATGTCCTCACCTCCAGTTTCGTCCATAAAATCCTTCTTTAGCATATTAAACATGTCCTCCACTGCCAAGACTGACACAAAATAGTCGTTCAATGCCTCAGCCATTTCCTTATCACCCAATATCAATTTCCCCTTCTTGTCTTCCAAGGGACCAACGTTGACTTTAGCCACCCTCTTCCGCTTTATATATTTATAAAAATTCTAATTCTGCCTAATTCTGTTCCTATATGTTATGGTCTTACGGTGAAATACAAAAGTAATAATAGTTAAGTATGTAAATAAATAATACCAAGAACATGAGTTGTAGAGCCCTTGAAAGTGAGTCCGTTGGTTGTGGAATCAGTTCAGTGTTGAGGTGAGTGAAGTTATCCACGCTGGTTCAGGAGCTTGACGGTTAGAGGGCACTAACTCTTCCTGAACCCAGTGGTGTGAGACCTAAGGCTCCTGTACCTCCTTCCTGATGACAGCAGTCAGAAGAGAGTACGGCCTGAATGGTGGGGGTTATGACAACAGACAATAGACAATAGGTGCAGGAGTAAGCCATTCGGCCCTTTGAGCCAGCACCGGTTCTTGATGATGGATGCTGCTTTCTTGTGGCAGTGCTCCCTGTAGATGTGCTCAACGGTGGGGAAGGCTTTGCCTGTGATGGACAGGGCTACCACACTTTGATAATAAATTTACTTTGAACTTGGAACTGTGAATTTTGAGGTGGGAACATGGAAATGGAATGACAATTGGATCAGCCATGTTTTGATTAATTGTGGAGCAAGCTCATGGTTACTCTTGTCCCTTCTTCGTATCTGATGGAATTATTTCAAAAAATATACATCCCTCACATCCTAGATAATATTTATCCTTCAATTCACATCAACAAAAAAAAAGTCAGAGGATCACTTTGATCACTCTGCAGGAAGTCACTGTCACCAACTCAACAATACAACTGGAGCCACACATCAAAAGTCCTTTGGAATGTCCTGTATAAATTCAAGTCTTTCTTTCCCTTAGAAATGTACAGGGAGACCAAATGAAACCTTGTCCGTAAAATATCTCAGTCAGAAAGCACTAAAGCCCAGAGAAAGGCCCTTCTGGTCAATGCTACTTAATATTCTGCCTAGGCCCATCAACCCACAACTGGACCATAATCCTCCATACCCCTCCCACTGATGTACTTATCCACACTTCTCTTACGTTTGAAATCAAGCCCGCATCCATCACTTCTGCTGGTAGCTTGTTCCACACTCATACCACCCTCTGACAGAAGAAGTTCCCCCTCATGACCCCCACAAACATTTCACCTTTCGCCCTTAACCCATGACCTCTAATTCTAGTCTCACTGAATTTCAGTGGGGAAAGAAAACCTGCTTCCATTTACCTATCTACACCCCACTTAATTGTGTGCGCCTCTATGAAATCTGACCTCATTCTCCTACGCTCCAGGGAATAAAGACATAACCTAGTCAACCTTTTCCTATAACTCAGGACCTCAATTCTTGGCAACATCCTTGTAAATTTTCTCTGCATTCTGTCAATCTTACTGATATGATTCCTGTGAGTAGGTGACCAGAACAGTGCACAATACTCCAAAATAGGCCTCTTAATCAATTACAAGTTAACAGCCCGACTCCTGTACTCAATACTTTGATTTCTGAAGGTCATGTCTGCAGCCACACACGAGACAGCCGTTCCAGACCAAACAATGAGAGTGTAGTGTTTGCACCAAGATGTTAACTGAAATGAATAGAATTCACTTGGCACTTGATAGAATAAATACAAGGATGATTTCTACCCTGACTGGAACGATCTAGAACCAGGCTCACAGGGAGTAGACAAACAAAAGCAGGACGAAATTTCTACATCAGACAATGGTGGATCTTTGGAATTCTCAACCCAAGATGGCAGTGAATGTTCAGTCACTGAAATCAATAGATTTTTGAACATTTACAGATTCAATACCATAAGACCATAATGCATAGGAGCACAATTAGGCCATTCAGCCCATTGAATCTGCTCCATCATTCCATCATGGCTGATTTATTTTCCCTCTGAATCCCATGCTCCTGCCTTCTCCCCGTAACCTTTGACACCCTTACTAATCACAAACCAAATAAACCTCCACTTTAAATATACCCAATAACTTGGCCTCCGCAGCAGTCCGTAGCAATGAATTCCACAGCTTCACCACCCACTGGCTGAAGAATATAGAACGTAGAACATTACGGCACAAGCACAGGCCCTGAGCCCGTTCCAATATTTCTCAGTTCCTTGACTGACAGAGGCAATGAAAAGAATGGCAAGTGAAGTCATGAAAACACAAGACTTCTGGTAAGTTGGCAGCATGCTTCGGCCACCAGTGGGGGAAGCTGTGTGCCCTCGGTTCTTATAGGGCCCAGACTATCATGCCGCAATGTCGTCCATTACAGCCAACCGGGGAGGAGGGACCGGACACGCTGTAGAAGAGAAAAGAGGTGCAGTGGGTGCACTGGAATCCATGTCGGGCTTGAGGCTGGCCCCTGTAGGCTGGCTCGGTACTGCTCTCCAGTATTCGCTCCCTGCAAGACTAGCTGCGTTGCCTTCGCTTCCGTCTGACCCAGAATGAGATGAGGAACTGCTGTGTGCTTGTTCTTGCAGAAACATGGCTCCAGGACAACATCCCATGCACCATCAATTTTCAGGCCATGCCACTCGGGGTCTTGTGCTAATATTATTTTGTAATAGTATGTGTTACCATTACTATACGTGTTGTGTGTACTGTGTTTTGCAATTTGGCCCAGAGGAACACTGTTTCATTACACTGGTTAACCAATAGAAGGCAGAGAGTTGGTATCAATGGGTGTTTCTCTGGTTGGCAGTCAGTGGTGAGTGGGGTGCCGCAGGGACTGGTGCTGGGCCCACAGCTGTTTACCATTTACATTGATGATTTGGAAAAGTGGACTGAGTGTAGCGTAGCAAAATTTGCTGATGACGCTAAACTGAGTGGAAAAGCAAATTGTACAGAGGACGTGGAGAGTCTGCAGAGGGATATAGATAGGTTAAGTGAGTGGGCCAAGGTCTGGCAGATGGAATATAAAGTTGGTAAATGCGAGATCATCCACTTTGGAGGGAATAATAGAAGAGCAGATTATTACTTAAATGGTGAAAGATTGCAGCATGCTGTTGTGCAGAAGGACTTGGGAGTGCTTGTGAATGAATCGCAAAAAGTTGGCTTGCAGGTACAACAGGTTATTAAGAAGGCAAATGGAATGTTGGCCTTCATTGCTATAGGGATCGAATTGAAGAGCATGGAGGTCATGCTGCAACTATACAGGGTACTGGTGAGGCCACACCTGGAGTACTGTATGCAGTCCTGGTCTCCATACTTGAGGAAGGATATACTGGCTTTGGAGGCAGTGCAGAGGAGGTTCACCAGGTTGATTCCAGGGATGAAGGGGTTAACCTATGAGGAGAGATTGAGTTGCCTGGGACTATACTCTCTGCAATTCAGAAGAATGAGAGGGGATCTTATAGAAACATACAAAATTCTGAGCGGGGTAGATAAGATAGAAGTAGGAAAGTTGTTTCCATTGGTAGGTGAGAGCAGAACTAGGGGACATTGCCTCAAGATTCAGGGGAGAAGATTTTGGTTGGAGATGAGGAGAAACTGCTTTTCCCAGAGAGTGGGGAATCTGTGGAATTCTCTGCCCAGGGAAGCAGTTGAGGTTTCTTCACTAAATATATTTAAGAAACAATTAAATAGGTTTTTACATAGTAGGGGAATTAAGGGTTATGGTGAAAAGGCAGGTAGATGGAGCTGAGTTTACGGACAGATCAGTCATGATCTTATTGAATGGCGGGCAGGCTCGATGGGCTGGATGGCCTACTCCTGCTCCTATTTCTTATGTTCTCATTTAGCTGTGTATGGTTGTCTATTTACATGTGTATGGTTGAATTACAATTAATCTTGAACTTGACCTTAACTCTACTCCGCTCTAATGTTTGTCTTCGGTACGTGGCATTCTGAACAACAGTCAGGAAATGTGAGAGTTCATTGAGGAGGGTTTTGTATGTTTTCGATCTGCTTAAGTTCTGAATTCTCAATTGGTATTGAGCAATAATTCAAGAAATAATGTTGAATTTAAATGTGGTTACTACTCAATGCTCTAAGAATATTGAGGCATTCACAGTAGTGTACCAGTTAGCGCGAAACTATTAAAGCTCAGGGCATCAGAGTTCAGAGTTCAATTCCAGAGTTGTCTGAAAGAAGTTCGTACATGCTGCCTATGACCATGTAGGTTTCCCTCTGGAGCACCGGTTTCCACCCACATTCCAAAGGCGTACTAGTTAATTGTCCATTGTAAATTGTCCTCTGGTTAGCCTCGGATTAAATTGTGGGTTGCTGAGTGGTGCAATTCTTTGAGCCGGATTTCCCAAATAAAAATAAATAAATAAGATTCCATCAACAGGTCTCATACCACCAGGTCCAGGGACAGTTATTATCCTTCTACCATGAGGCTCCTGAACCAGCGTGGATAACTTCACTCACCTCAACTCTGAGCTGATTCCACAGCCTATATACTCACTTTCAAGGACTTTACAACTCACGTACACAGACTTATTTATTTACTTCAGGTTAAAATCTACAACTACTCTATTAAACACAATTCCTGGACAAGGATCTCTGCAAGCAATAACCTGTAACTTCCGTTTCGGATGTGCTTTTGACCTGGAGTTTTTGTGGTGTTCTAGGATTTGATGAACTGGAGTCTCAAAGGTGCAGCGGGTGCAGGCCAAATCGAAGCAGTGCGGCCCACGCCTGAGCGCGAGGAACAAGCTGATCTATGGCCAATTTAAAGCCTGATTTATATTTCTGCGTCAACTCGACCTCGTAACCTACGAAAGTGACCAACGCGGGTTGTGAGCATTTATACTTGTGTGTTGGTGTGTCTGTGTCGCTCTGCAATTCGGGCACGTCACGCATGCACACACACCTGCCCGCGCAAGGCTTCATGGTCATGGTAGTCTCTCTCGGGGTAAACAAGTTTAAAGCGAGCGTCTTTTTTCATAAAAGCGAAATTTGTCCTCCGTAACTTCAGGGGTCTGTAAAGCTTTATGGAAAGCATTGCAGCCAGAGTTCCTTCCCTGCCCTTCAGTCGCCCATTGAGAAGCTATTGCAGCATAGGAGGAAATGCGATACTACCAAGCGGACCAATCACAGTTGTTGCGGTCTGCGTTGCTGCGATGCATAGTTACATTTTGGGAGAGGTGTGTGTCAGGCTCTGGCGCAGGGATCCGCGTCGGCTCTGCGTAGGGTTTGCAGCGACGCAGTACTTATGGCATCAAGTTGACGCGGAGGTATAAATCAGTGCCAGGCCTGACTGAAAAATTGGGGCCAGAGATGAGGGACGGGCTATTGTTTAGAGACGAGATTTACACAATAATTATCAGCAGAACAAGGAGAACAATAAAGACCATTTAACAGAAGTTAAATGATGCCTATTTAAGAGACACTTAATAGGCACATGGATGAGAGAAGAATGGAAGGCTTTGTGGGACGGAAGGGTTAGATTGATTTTAGAGTAGGTTAAAAGGTCGGCATAACATTGTGGGCTGAAGGGCCTGTATTGTGCTGTAATGTTCTATGTTCTAAACAAAGACTGACAGACAGCAATATGCAAAAGAAGACAAACTGATAATTCATGTGATTTGTCTAAAGTTGCATCTTATGTCAGTAACTTTACAGCTATGCTGCAATGCTTAAAAACCATATTCTTTACAGCGTGCTGGCGTTGAAGAAAAAAGCACCTGTACATATTTAGTTCTATTCACTCTCTCAGGATGTTCCCAGGTGCTTTACAATCAATCGAGTAGTTCTGAAGTGCAGCCACTATTGTGAGATGGGAAGTACTGCAGTCATCATGTACACAGCAAGGACCCACAAAGATCAATGGTCAGATCAAGAGCTTTTGTTGACGCTGATTGGGAGATAATTGTCACCCAAGGAATGTCAGAGGAAGTGGTCGAATAGGATACAATTGCATCGTTTAAGAGGCAGTTGGATTGGTACATGGAGGGGAAAGGTTTGGAGGGTGATGGGCTGAACTCAGGCAACCAGGACTAACAGGATGCTGTTTAGCATGGGCCAGATTGGCCGAAGGGCCTGTTCCCTGCTGTGTAACTATATAACTATGTACAGTTCTCAGCAACACTCACAACACGCTGGAGGAACTCAGCAGGTTGGGCAGCATCCATGGAAATGATCAGTCAACGTTTTCGGCCGGAACCCTTCGTCAGATCGAGTCCTGAGTCAGGACGAAGTCAGGACTCCTG
Source organism: Mobula birostris (assembly GCF_030028105.1). NCBI lineage: Eukaryota > Metazoa > Chordata > Chondrichthyes > Myliobatiformes > Myliobatidae > Mobula > Mobula birostris. The sequence continues at coordinate 11,179,190 of NC_092370.1, forward strand.
ACGAAGGGTTCCGGCCCAAAACGTTGACTGATCGTTTCCACGGATGCTGCCCGACCTGCTGAGTTCCTCCAGCGTGTTGTGAGTGTTGCTTTAACCCCAGCATCTGCAGAGTATTTTGTGTTTATGTACAGTTCTCATCTCAGCCATTGTGTCGGCTTGCCTTTCAGCCTCAGGTACAAACATACCTGGGGGTAATGACTTGCTCTTTTCCAAAGAGTGCCACTGGGTCCTTTGCATCCAAGTGATGCAAGGTTTCTGAGAGTAGGTTAAGAGTGATTCCACAACTTTAGGATTCGCTTTCAAAGACTCTACTGGTAGCAGCCTCATGTGTAGCACCTAGTCAAAGGCCTTCTGAAAATCCAAGTGAACAACATCCACTGACTCTCCTTTGTCTATCCTGCTTGTTATTTCATAGAAACATAGAAAACCAACAGCACAATACAGGCCCTTTGGCCCACAAAGCTGTGCCAAAAATGTCCCCACTCAAGAAATCACCTAAGGTTACCCATAACCTTCCACCCTTCCAAGCTCAATATACCCATCCAGGAGTCTCTCAAAAGACCCTCATAGTATTCTAACGTATATGTCAGGTGAGATTTCTCCTTGAGAAAACATGCTGACATGAACTAATTTTATCATGTTCCCTTAGAAACTCCAGTCACTGCTGTTCTGCCATGATTCCCACTTGTGTCCTCTTCCAATCAAACATGGCCAGCTCCTCTCTCAAGCTCTGTAATTCCCTTTACTCCATTGTAATCCTGATACATCGGATTTTATCTTCTCCTTCTCAAGCTGCAGGGTGAATTCCATCATTACGATCACTGTCTTCTAAGGGTTCCTTTACCTTAAGCTCTCTAATCAAGTGTGGTTCATTACACAACACCCAATCCAGAATTGCCACTCCCCTCGCGGGCACAGTCACAAGCTGCTCTAAAAAGCCATCTCATAGGCATTCTACAGATTTCCTCTCTTGGGATCCAGTGTCAAGCTAATTTTCCCATTTGACTTGCATATTGAAATCCCCCATGACTATAGTAACATTGCCCTTTTTACATGTCTTTTCTATCTCCGATTGTAATTTGTATCCCTCGTCCTGACAGCAGCGCTATCAAACATGCCCACAAGGATATTGGTACTCCTCAATTCAAATGTAACCTGTCCTTTTTGTATAGGGCATTCCTACCCCAGAGAGATCCCAATGATCCAAAAATCTCAAACCCTTCCCTGTGCACCACTTCCTTAGCCACACATTTATCTGTTCTATCATCCTATTCCTGCCCTGACTTGCAAATGGCACTGGGAGTAATCCAGAGATTACTGTCTTGGAGATCCTGCTCTTCAGCTTCTTCCTATACTCAGAGCATAGGACTTCATCCTCCTTTCTACCTATGTGATTGGTGCCAATGTGCATCACAACCTGTGGCTACTCACCAGAGGATATTCTGCAGCCACTCTTGAGACGTCCTGGAACCTAGCACCTGGGCAACTCACCATCCTGGTGTCTCTTTCATGGCCACAAAACCTGCTGTCCATCCCCTACTGAGTCTCCAATCACTGCCACTCTGCCTCTCTTTACCCTTCCCTGCCAAATGTCAGAGCCAGCCACAGTACCAGCGGCCTGGCTCCCTGATAGGTCACTCCCCACCATATCAGTATCTGAAGGGATATACTTGTTGCCGAGGAGAATGGTCACAGGGGAACCCTACACTGACTGGTTACTCCCATCACTTCTCCTGGTGGTCACCCGTCCGCTACCTGAAGCCTGCCACTCTGGGTGCGATCACTATCAGTAAAAGTCTTATCTCTGAGGTTTTCAGCCTCCTGCATGGTCCTGAGTACATGAAGCTCCAGCTCCACTTCCTTGACCTTATCAGTCAGGAGCTAAAGTTGGACACACTTCCTGCAGATGTAGTCATCAGAGAGACCATCAGGTACCCTGCAATCCCACAATTTACAGAAGCATTCCACTGCCTTAGCTAGTATTCTGTTTACATTGTTATACCTTTGGCTCAAACTTCTTAATATTAAATTCTACAATCAACTAAATAATTCCAATTGACTCAGCGCCCTTAGCCTCTGCCTGTTCTCGCCGAAACCTGTTGAGTTAAGGCTGACCACCCTGACATTGGGCCAAGTCTGTTGAGCCAAAACATGACCATTCTAACAGTGGCTGAAGCCAGTTGAGCTAAAGCCTGATCACTCTAATACAGGCCCACTCCAACAATGGCCTCTCTCAGAATAGCCACTCTGCTTAAACCTCCCTTCTTCTTACTGGCTCTTGCTAAATTATTAATAATCCATGCAAACTCCGGCTGACAAGTCCCGACAAGCCCTGGTCACTTTTCAAACCTGGCGTGTAAACACCTCAGGGAACTGACTCTGACCCACTCCATGATCCCTCGCTCTGCAGGCGGGAGATGGGGAAAAGGCGGGTTGGTACAGCTGAGTCCGTGGTCTGATCAGCCGCACTCATTGAATGGCGGAGCAGGAGCGACAGGACAGTTGGCCGACTCCTGCTCCTAGTTCTTATGTTCTTCTTATGCTAATTTATTTATTTACAGATACAGCGCAGAACAGGCCCTTCCAGTCCGACGAGCCGTGCTGCCCAGCGACCCACCTATTTAATCACAGCCTAATCACCAGACAAGTTATAATGACTGATTAACCTACTAACCGGGGTGTCTTTGGAGTGTGAGATGAAACCGGAGCACCCAGAGGAAACCCATGTGATCATGGGGAGGATTACAAACTTCTTACAGACAGCATTGGAAGTGAAGTCTGAACTCCAACATCCCGAGCGGTAATAGCGTCACATTAACTGATACGCTACCATGGTGCCTCATTTAAAACTGCCAGTTCGTGGTACAAGCAGAAGACCTTGATGACACTGAAATGGATTTGCTTTTGAGACTGGATAGAATGCTCTCAACATACCATGAAGCCACCTTTAAAATATTATTCTTTCTCTGTTGAATTGTACTTCATATTGGGAAGAAAATACAATACTCGGAGGGAGGAGAAGATGGCGGCGCGACGCAGTGCGCGCGGCCGTTCCGAATGAATATCGATTATGTGTAACTAGGGGCCGTGCACAATCCGGATCTGATGGAGACAGCCATGAGAAGTGCAGAGGAACATCTGGAGTAACTTCTGAAATGCCTGCTTCGCTGCCGCTGCTACTGTGCGATCGAGAATCTCCGGAGACGAAGGCCCCAAATCCTCGGCTTTGCATATCGCCTGTTGCCGGGGCCGGGGTTGAAGCGCTCGGCAGAGATGGTGCTCGGTGCTCGGTGTTAGAGAGCTGGTCGGAGGCTTGGAGTTTCCGGACGGACTCAGAGTCGGACTGTGGTCGGATGCTTCCAGGATGCTGCATCGGCAAGTTTGCGGCGCTGGAGGTTCACCGTCTGCGTGAGATGATGGGACTTTCGAGAGACTTTGAAACTTTTACTCTGCCCATGGTCTGTTCTTATCAAATTACGGTATTGCTTTGCACTGTTGTAACTATATGTTATAATTATGTGGTTTTTGTTAGTTTTTAAGTCGGTTTGTCATGTGTTTTCATGATATCATTCTGGAAAAACATTTTATCATTTCTTAATGCGTGCATTACTAAATGACAATAAAAGGGGACTGCGTGTCCTCATAATCATAATCATAGTAATAATAATATTGTCTAATGTCAGTTCCAATACACAAGTGTAAAGCAGAACATCAGGGTCTGATGCAGCACAAAAAATTATAATAAGTTAAAGAACACAATCATAAAAAAGCAAATAAATATGACTAACATAAGATGGCTTATATACATAGGTTGATTGTGCACATGTTTTGTGAAGAGTTTTCCACTAAAAGAGCATTCTGTGCTCTTCACTTTTCTGGAGGGAGTAAAGAGCACAAAGCTCCTTGGTGTGCACCGAACAGATGATCTAACCTGGACACACTACACCTTCTCATTAGTCAAGAAAGCACAGCAGCATCTACACTTCCTGACAAGGTTGGGGCATGCGAGGCTCTCCACCTCTATTCAAACCGCTTTCTACAGGAGCACCATCCGGAGAATCCTGTTTGACTGCATCATTGTGTGATATGGAAGCTACCAGGCATCTGACGGCAAGACTCAGCCAAGGACAGTAATACGTTCCTGCCAAGAGGATCACCAGGGTCTCCCTACGCCCCATTTGTGACATTTACCATTTACCGGGAGCATAGTATACGTACAGTATAGCCTGAAACATTGCTGAAGATCCCTCGCACCCATCCCACAATCTCTTTGGCCTACTACTACCAGGAGGGAGGTACAGGAGCAATAAGACTAGGACTGCCAGACTGGGTAACAGCTTCTTCCTTCAGGATGTGCAACTAATGAATACCCTGCTACCACCAAGGTCTCGTCAATAAGACAGCAAGCTGTTTACTGTACTAGTTGTTTACTGTTTACCTGTGCTGTGCACTATTTGCATTTCGAATTATATTTTGTTAACTTATTTGTGGTAACATTCCGTGTTATATTGTGTGTTATATGATTTGTGGGCGCACCATGGTCTGGGGGAATGTTGTGTCATTTGGTTGTATGTATGTACAGTCAGATGACAATACACTTGAACTTGAAATTGCCAACTAGTGCAGGCAGCTAATATCATGATACCTTCCTGGTATCACTATATACCCCACTAATGACTATCCTGCAATTTCAATAGAAGACAGCACTCTGCTGGACAAGATCTGCTAGTCACTAGACTAACTAATGGAAATTTAATTTAAAAACTAAGAAATGAAAATATAAAATCAAAATGAAAGTAAATCCAAAATAAATCTACTGTATTATCAAAGTACGTATATGTTAGCATGTACTACCTTAAGATGCATTTTCCTGCAGGCATTTACAGGGGAAAAATCAAATGCAATAGAATTTACAAAAAATTATAGATGAACAGACAAAGACTGACAAACAGGAGTGCTATGGTAGCATAGTGCTTAGCGCAACACTATTCCAGCTTGGGGCATTAGAGTTCAGAGTTCAATCTCAGATCCTCTGTAAGTCCTCCCTGTGGAAGGCATATGTTTTCCCAGGTGCTCCAGTTATCCTCCCACAGTCCAAACACGTTCCCGATAGCTTCATTGATCATTGTAAATTGTCTTCGAGCAGTGATGCCTCAAAAAGGCGAGGTCCATCATTGTTCTCATTTCCACCATCAGGAAGGAGGTACATGAGGCACACACTCAGCGATTCGGGAACAGCTTCTTCCCCTCTGCCGTCCCATTTCTGAATAGACGTTGAACCCATGAACACGACCTCACTACTTATTTATTTCTAATTTTGCACTACTTACTTAATTTAAGTATTTTAACAGTTTTCTTTCTCTATTATTATTTTCCCCCAGGATCAATAAAGTATGACCATGCCTATGACTGTTTATTGCATTGTACTGCTGCCGGAAAGACAACAAAATTTCACAGCATATGCTGGTGATATTAAACCTGATTCTGATTCCTGTGATTAGGCTAGGGTTAACTCAGGGTTACTGTGGGCTGCTGGGATGGCATGGCTCGATTCTGCACAGCATCTCTAAATAAATAAAATATACAACCACTGTGCAAAAGTAACTTACAACATGAACAAAATCTAAGCACAGCTGGTTACAGTGGCTCAGTAAACCATCAAACCAAAGGTCATTTCGGCTGATCACCTCCTCGTTTCTCACCTCATTCTCCCTCCCTCACCCATGACCTGCCAGCTTATACCCCTCCCTCCCCTCCCCACCTTCTTATTTTGGTTTCTTCCCACATGCTTTCCCGTCCAGATGAAGGGTCTCAGCCCGAAACGTCGGCTCTTTATCCCTCTCTACAGACGCTGCCCAACCTGCCGAGTTCCACCAGCACTTTGTGTGTGTTGCTTTGGATTTCCAGTATCTGCAGAATCTCCCATTTTTGTGATGAAAATTGTGCACTTCTGGCCATTGTGTAGCCAGAAGGGATTAGTTTAGTTGGCTATTTGATTTCTAATTTAATTGGTTAGGCATGACATTGTGGGCAGAACAGAACGGTCTGTTCCTATACTGTACTGTTCTGTGTTCTATGGCCTATGTGGTTAGCACACAAAGGCCTTGAGTTTACAGCTACATAGATGTGAGCCGCTTCCTTTCAATTCAGCCAAGAGTTATGAGCAAAAGAGGTTGGATAAGCATGATGACCGGATAAATGTAATTTAGTACTAATAGTCCAAAGCCTGCAATTCAGCGATGGAAGTGCATCAGCCAATAGTACTGCAGAAGTCACAAAGAGAAAAGCTTTAGTTATCTGACAGATTCCATTAAAAAAGTGACTTTGCAGAAAAACGTGAAAAATATGTCTGTGCTTCGTGCAGTTGGTACCAAGGTCCCTGGCAGGGCCCCCAAGACAAAACTATGGCATGTAAACCTTAAAGAGGATTAATCCTCAAGGAGCAGTGTAATGAGACCTTAAAAGGCTGAACAACAGCCAGCTATGATTAAGGATACAACAGTCTGTCCCCAAAAGCCTTCCTCACTGAGCAACATCAAAGAGAGCTGGGACTAGATAGCAGGATTCTGCGGCAATCTCTTATCTCAGTGTTAGCGGATGCCTCTCCTCTGATTGTCTCTCAATGCCAGCTGTCCCAGGCTACATCAGACATCTTTGAAGCACAGCGCTAAACCTGTGATGGCTCTGACCTCCTCGTTCTTTGATTCTTTTATGTCTCCCTTCATTTCTTGGTCTGTTACATCTCATTGCAGAGTGCACCGGGAGAACTCTTCCAGCATCTGCTCAAAGACAATTCCTAGCTCTGTATCCTAGAAACCAGGAGCAGGTCTCTGAGTACTGCTGCCTGCTAACATGTGTCATCCAATTTCATTCGCGTTCCCATTACGTGAATAATTGTACTACTCCCACTGTGTTTATCAAGTTTACTTGTAGGAATCTTTTGTTTTTTAACATTGAAAGGTACGTTGAAGTGGCTCGATAGGCAGGTGCGACTTGCGATGGGTTAAAAGGCCGCATACAGACGGGTAGCACAGTGGCGTAGCGGTCAGCGTAATGCTTCACAGTGCCAGCAAACGGCAGATCAGGGTTCAATTCCTGCCACTGTCTGTAAGGCATTTGTATGTTCTCCCCATGACCACGTGGGTTTCCTCTGGGTGCTCCGATCTCCTCTCACATTCAGGTCGGTAAGTTGTGGCCATGCTTTGGAGGCATCGGAAGCCTGAACATTTTGATGTTTCAATGTCGAGTTTGTTGGACCACAGCTCAGATTTAGTTGTTTTTAAATTTTTTTTAGGTTCATACGGATGGTTTTGGTGTCAGAGAGGGGAGTTAGTAGGGCTCAGAGACAGAGATCCTGGGGGAATTAGACGTCAGGCCGGAGACTAAGTCTCTGCTCCACATTCGATGGCCAGTGACGTGGGCGTGGGACATCCATGGTCAGATGTCAGTCTGCCAGGGAGTGGACAAGGGCCCCCAGGTCAGCGAGTTGCCGGTGGGCTCCAGAGTTGGAGTTCCGTGTAGGCAGGAGGAACGGGCTTGCGAATCAGAAAGACCTCCGGGCCTGCGAATCGAGGACTCGTGTTTGGGATCCCTTCATTGGCAAGTCCGGAGTTCGGGGCCTAGTGCTCGGAGGTTGATGTCCTGAGATCGATGCCGAGGATCAATCCGGAAGTCCAGAAGCGGAGGCCCGTTGGCTGGAGCAGAGTCTGCAAATCTCTGCAAGTCTGCTGGGGAAGTCAAAGGCCAATGTCTGCAGGCCAGAGTCCAAGTCTGGGTCTGAGTTCACCAGAGGCTGAAGCCAAGGAAGATGGCCTGTCCTAGGGTTAGAGGACTGTGCATGTGGGTGGGTGGGAGAGAGGAAATGGGCTTCTTTTGCTGGTCGTCTTGTTGCATTTTGTGATTTGTGTTGGTTCTCCTGAGCATTGTGGGTAGGCTAAGCTGGCGTCGGAACGTACGGCGACACTTGCAAACAGCACCTAGCACACCCTCCAGTGTGTAGGTCGTTAACGCAAACAACAAATTTCAGTGCATGTTTCAATAACAAACATGATAAATAAACCTGATTCATGAAACATGAATCTTAAAGCTAACCTTTACATCTTGCACAAAGAACAACCTGGCACTGTCCTTTAACAGACTGTCCAGGTCTTTCTGATCCTCACAGAGCACTCCCCACTATCTCTCCTCATTACAGCTTCTAATCATTAACTAGCAATCCTCTCCTCTAAGAATGAGCTGCACAGATAGTATCCACAAGGCTAAATTACAGCAGCTGCAAGAACTTGCAAAAAATCAATAGGTCAAAGATCAAAGTCAATCTAGTATCAAAGTACATATACTACCCTGAGCTTCATTTTCATGCAGGCATTCACAGTAGAACAAAGAAATACAATAGAATCAATGACAAACTAGACACAAACAAAGACTGACAAGAATACAAGCCTGATCCAGTTTTAGAGTCAGAATACCACAAATTATATTAACGACCGATCAATTATTACAGATAGGACAATCCATAATAATATTTGGATAGAATAATACAGGATATACAAACAAGAACAACTCATTTAGTAGGTATATCCATTCCAAACACACAACATACAGAAATCAATAAGTGAAAAACACCAGAAATATGCTAAATTAAAAGAGGAAATTGAAAGACTATGGAACATGAACAGTGTATACATTGTCCCAATGGTAATGTCTACAACTGGTATCATCCCAAAGTCACTACACAATAGCATTAAACAATTAGGGCTCACAGCAATATTTATGTAAATCTCCGGAAAGCCACAATACTAAATATCACCAGGATAGTCTGAAAGTCCCTAGCAATTGAGAAATGAGTGTGCTTGGCTATGCCTGCACTTCAGGTTTTACCAAGCAACACACACAAGATGCTGGAGGAACTCGGCAGACCAGACAGCATCTGCCGAAGGGTCTCGGTCAAAATGTTGACTGTACTCTTTTCCATAGATGCTTGGATTTCCAGCATCTGTAGATTTTCCCCTGTTTGTGCTCAGGTTTTACCAGCCTGAACTGAGAAAAAATAAATAATAATAACAACAAGCAAGCAACAAATAAATAAATAAATACTGAGAACATGAGTTGGAGAGTCCTTGAAAGTGAGCCTGCAGATTGTGGAATCAGTTCAGCATTGAGGTGAATGAAGTCAATCTACACCGGCTCAGGAACCTGATAGTTGAAGGATAATTACTGTTCCTTAACCTAGTGGTATGGGACCTAAGACTCTTGTACCTCTTTCTTGATGGTGGTAGCGAGAAGAGAGCATGGCCTGGGTGGTGGGGGTCCTCGTTTTGTTGTGGTAGCACTCCATGTAGATGAGCTCAGTGGTGGAGAGGACTTTCCCTGTGATGGCCTGGGCTGCGTCCACCACTTTTTTGTAGACTTTTCAGTTCCTGGGCATTGGTGCTTCCAGACCAGGATGTGATGCAACCAGTCAAGAAAGTCTCCACTGTGCATCTACAGAAGTCAGTCAAAGTTTTATGCCAAATCTGCTCTAAGTTCCAGGAAAGTAGAAACACTGCCATGCCTCCTTTGTAACGGCACTAAGGCCTGCTAAAACTGACAGAAACTGACACACAAACACGGAACATAAACCTGGCTCTCACAGTTGAAGATCCTAATCATAACATGTTGCAAAGATGCCACGAGGGATTTGTAATTCTGATCAAGTTGCACCAAGTATCAGGATTTTATTTAAATGTGAAGAGCACATTTGAAGATGAGACTTGATAAATGCAAACCTAAATTAAAAATAATCTGACCATCTTCCTCATTTAAAATTAAACACATGCTGTTTTATACTGGGCTTTTTGATGTTGGATTGCGCCGACTGATTACCTCTGGACTCTCGCTGTATCCAGGCACCCACAGAAGCTCAGCTTCCTTAACTAAAAAAAGCTGAGTCCTCATAGTCCTTGGTCATGTCTGCGTGTGCGTACACTTATATAAACTCAGCAAAATGAACTCAGAACATAGAACAGTGCAGGCCTTTCCTCTCACGATGTTGTACTGACCTCTATACCTCCTCTAAGATCAATCTAACCCTCCATTTTGTTACCATCCATGTGCCTATCTTAAATGTCCCTAATGCATCTACCCCTACCGCCACCCTGGCAGGGCGTTCTACCCTCTGTGTAACAAATGTAAGCCTGACGTTGTGGGTGGCATGGTAGCGTAGTAGTTAGGTTAACGTTATTACAGTGCCAGAGACCTGGGTTCAATTCCGCCGCCGTACGTAAGGAGCTTGTACGTTCTCTCCTTGACTGCCTGGGTTTCTTCCGGGTTTGATTGCAACATTTAAGGGAAGGTTGGATGGGTATATGGATGGAATGGGCATGGAGGGTTATGGTCAAGGTGCAGGTCAACGGGTTTAGGCAGAATAATGGTTTGACACAGATTAGACAAAAGGGCAGCACTGTAGCATAGTGGTTAGCACAGCGCCTTGCATTACCAGTGATCCAGGCTCAATTCCCACCCCTGCCTGTAAGGAGTTTGTACACTCTCCCTGTACCGCCAGATGGTCCGGTTTCCTCCCACAGTACAAAGACTTACTGGTTGGTAGGTTAATTGGTCATTGTAAGTTGTCCCGTGATTAGGGTGGGGTTAAATCAGGGAGTTGTTGGGTGGTGCAGGTTGAAGGGCTGCGCTGTACATAGACAAATAGTTAGAAAGGTAGATAGATAGATAGATAGATAAATAGATAGTCAGGTAGGAGGTACAGAAGCCTGAAGGCACACACACTCAATGATTCATGGACAGCTCCTTCCCCTCTGCCATCCAATTCCTAATTGGACATTGAATCTTTGGACACTACCTCACTTTTTTTAAATATACAGTATTTCTGTTTATGTACGTTTTTTAAAAATCTATTCAATATACATAATTGACTTATTTATTTATTATTTTAAAAAATTCTATTCATTATTATCATCTTTTTTCTCTCTGCTAGATTATGTATTGCATTGAACTGTTGCTGCTAAATTAACAAATTTCACATCACATGCCGGTGATAATAAACCTGATTCTGATTCAAAGGATCCGTTTTTGTGCTGTAGTGCTCGATGACTATAATTACAGTACAATCAAACAATGACTGGTATTCAGTTTGGAACACTTTAGAGTGTAAAAGAAACACATTTTGAAAATCCAAGTTGTGTTGAATACATAGAACATAGAAATTTACAGCACATTATAGGCCCTTTGGAAGAGATTTTAGGAACCGTCCTGCGACTATTTGATTTGGTGGAATAGTGTGGAGTCCAGTTAAGGCTGATTTATACTTCTGCGTCAAATCAACACCGTAGGTATGGCGTAGCTGCAAACCCTGTGCAGAGGCTATGCGGATCCCTACGCCGTAGCCTGATGTGCACCTCTCCCAAAATGTAACTATGCATCGCGGCAACGCAGACCGCAACAACTGTGATTGGTCCACTTGGTAGCATCGCAGTTCCTCCTACGCTGCAATAGCTTGCCATTGGACGACTGAAGGGCAGGGAAGGAACTCTGGCTGCGATGCTTTCCATAAAGCTTTACAGACCTCCAAAATTATGGAGGACACATTTTGCTTTTACGAGAAAAGACGCTCGCTTTAAACTTGTTTACCCTGAGAAAGACTACCATGACCATGAAGACGTGCACGGGCAGGTGTGTATGCACGCGCGACGTGCCCGAATTGCAGAGCGATGCAGGCACACCAACACACAAGTATAAATGCTCACAACGCGTGCAGGCCACTCGCGTAGGTTACGGCGTCCATTTGATGAAGAAGTATAAATCAGCCTTTACACCCTTCACCTCCAGCAGTCCAAAACTGCATTAGTGACAGGAGACCAAACAATCTCAATGACTGCCTTGCCTCCTTAGCCAGCCACTGGGTACTCCAAATTATACATCCAAGTTGTCACAAAATCAGATTATTTAGTTTAACACCGGAAACTTAGCAAAAATGCAGCTAAAAGGAACACTGTTATTTTAAAATTGTTCACTCAACCTCAAAACTGCAAAGTAGACAAGCAAGTGAAAATAATTAAATAGCATCTGATAACGGCTGTACTAACATTCCACAGAAATTATGATTTAATCTAATTTAATAGCTGCTACGTACATGAAACCTACACAACCGGATAAAACAATTGACACAGAGGAGCACTTGGTTGAGCTGCTGTGCCTCAGCACTGGAGACCCAGATCCAGCCTGATCTGAGGCGCTGTCCACGTGGAGTTTGCAGGGTCTCCCTCTGGGTTCATCTGGGTGCACTGATTTCCTGCCCACAATGCAAGCATGTAGGTTAATTTTTATTTCTTTTCCTCTCCACGCCACTTTTTTTTTTAGCTTTTTTTTTGTCTTTTTTACAAGGCCAAGTTGCTAGCCCGATGCTCAACTCAGCACAGATGGAAAAAAGCATTCAACGAGCCAGTCTGGGATCATTCACCTCAAAGTCCGGTGTTGATGCCACTACACCACCGTAGGTTACTGCAGATTGACTCTAGTGACATATGAGTGGTAGGATCTGGGGCGCAGTGGAGGGGAGAATAATGGAAACGGGGCTACTGAAGAAATTGCAAGGATTAGAGTGTATTTTGTTACGTTTTGCAACAAATATAACCTGTAATGTATTATTTAAATAAACAAGAAAGCTTTATCAACCAATATATATGCACGATTACTCAAATATTAATAATAATAGGCATTCGTTAGTCTTGTAAGACCATGGATTTGCGCCTTGGAAGGTTTCCAGGGTGCAGGCATGGGCAAGGTTGTATGGAAGACCGGCAACTGCCCATGCTGCAAGTCTGCCCTCTCCACGCCACCGATGTTGTCCAAGTGAGGGTCATTAGGACCCATACAGCTTGGCACCGGTGTCGTCACAGAGCAATGTGTGGTTAAGTGCCTTGCTCAAGGACACACACGCTGCCTCAGCCAAGGCTCGAACTAGCAACCTTCAAATCACTAGACGAATGCCTTAACCACTTGGCCACGCGCCAACACACTCAAATATTACTGAAATGTTAAATACACAACATATTCGCTGGTTGGTGTAAACATGCTGTATCTCTCTATGACAAAATATGTTACAATATCAATTATAGACCATTGTATATTCCTAAAATAATTAAGTATTACTGGCGGATTTCAAAATAGGACTTCAAAGCTCAGGTTGTAATGACCTCGCAATCATTTTGTGTTAAACCAATTAAATCTTGCTCACGAAACTGTTCCAACAAAACCTATAACCTCCCAGATTCTAACTTCATTCCCACCACCTGACCACCCACCCTCACCTGGTCTCACCTATCACCTGCCAGTCTGTAATCCTTCCCTCTCCCAACCACCCACCTTCACGCTCACCTGGTCTCACCTATCACCTGCCAGTCTGTACTCCTCCCCCTCCCCCACCTTCTTATTCTGGCTTCTTCCCCCTTCCTTTTCAGCCTGAAAGGTCAACTACTTACTTCTGTCCATAGATGCTGCCTGAGCTGCTGAGCCCCTCCAGCATCTGCAGATTTTCCTCACGTTTATAATTTCCAGAAAAGTTCTTATTCTCACCCTTCTTCTCTTTCTCTCACTCTCTCTTTCTCTCTCGTCGCTCCTTCATTGGAGTATTTAATCTCATTATCTCAAAGATATCCAATGGGGTGGATGGAGGGTCCAGGGAGGGGTAGCAGCTCTGGTCAAGGGGCTTGTCATGTCCATTCCACAACAACTCACTCACTTTTGGTCCCCACTGGACACTCAGCTCTCCTTATGGCTCCAAGTGGCTGTTTGCATGCAACAGTGGCCATACCCTGGTATACCTCAACAACAGGTGGGCTGAACCAGGTGAGGGTAGATGACAGGTCTCATATCCTGGTAAGATAGGGGCATGCCTGTCCTAGCATGTAAAGTCAGCTCCTGCGGACTCGACAGATGAGACCTACAGTGAGACCTCAAAGGCAGGTAGGCAGTACCGCAATGCTACGTGGAGAGCCAAAGGCATGACAAAGTATTGGAGAAGTCATGGTCATCCTCTGCAACCAGGGAAGACCCCAGTTTGTGACGCTTATTCGTAACAAAGAACCCGGACTTCTGAGGTTGAGAGAGTGGAACTGTCCCAGTGCAATGACTTTAAAAACTCTCCCACACAGGTTTCCTGTTATTGTCAGACACGATGGACAACCGTCATCACCATCTCAAAGATACCCAACATCTAAGTTAGTTTATCTGCAGCTAGCTGCATTTTATATACATTTCTGTACAAACAGAAATCCTGGGGATTTTCCCCAGGGTCATCGCACTTTTTGCTGAGTGAAGTGTGGGATAAAAACGAAGGAAAAGGAATGTCGTGGGAGAGGGAGGGTGTAACCAGAAACTGTCAATAGGATCCAGCAGCATCTTTAGGAAGAGGTACAGTCAATGTTTCAGGCCGAGACCCTTTGTCAGGACTAACTGAAGGAAGAGATAGTAAGAGATTTTGTAACTCTTCCTTCAGTTAGTCCTGACAAAGAGTCTCGGCCTGAAACGTCGACTGTACCTCTTCCTAGAGATGCTGCCTGGCCTGCTGTGTTCACCAGCAACTTTGATGTGTGTTGCTTGAAGGTCCAGCATCTGCAGAATTCCTGTTGTTTGCTGTCAATAGGAGCAGGGATTTATTTTATATACTGTATATATTTTTTATTGCGACTTATAGTGGTTCCCTAAGTTGTTCCTCCGCGGGTGGAGACAGAGGGGATGTTCGCACTACCTGTTAAATGCTCTCAATGGCATGTATTTCAAATAGTCTCTGACAACCAAGTCCAGCTCCTGGCCTTCACCAGTGGCTTAGATACTAAACCCAGTGGAACCATTTTTACCGACAGATGAAGGGGCAAAGGCAGGTTACTGGTAACTTAAGACCAGTCGCTTCGGGCAGACGGGGCTTGTCAACTCATCAAGGAGAGGGAAAACTTTGACCTCAAACCTTCACTGTCTTGCAGCTGTACCCACTCATGGGGAAGGCTTCAGGAGTAAACCCGAGGGAAAGTCTGGAGCCAGAGTCCATAATGCAGACCTACATCGAGTTCAACGCTGACTGCCAACTCCCACGTCGCCACTGGTGCCAAACTGTACCAACCTCTGCTATACTCCTGGATTCATCAGCTCTGTGGAGAGGGAGAGCCTGCTGCATGGGCAACAGCGTACTCTCCATATTGTACTGCATTGTCTTGCATATTGACTTCAACAGCTAGAACGCAATATCCGTGGTCGATCCTAACCAATACATAGTATATTTTAGGCAATGCACTGTCCTGCTGCCACAAAACTACAAATATCATGACATACAGTCAGTGGCCACCTTATTAGATACCTCCTGTACCTAATAAAGCAGCCACTGAGTGTGTGTTCATGATCTTCTGCTGCTGTAGCCCATCCACTTCGAGGTTTGACGTGATGAGCCTTCAGAGATGCTCTTCTGTTGTAACGCATGGTTATTTGAGTTACTGTCACCTTCCTGTCAGCTTAAACCAATCTGGCCATTCTTGTCTGACCTCTCTCAGTAGCAAGGTGTTTTTGCCCACAGAACTGCCATGCACTGGATGGTTTTTGTTTTTTGCACCATTCTCTGTATACTCTAAAGACTGTCTTGCGTGATACATGATGATGATGGTGGTGGTGGTGATGGTAATGGTGATGATGATGGTGGTGGTGGTGATGGTGGATGATGATGATGATGGTGGTGGTGATGGTGATGGTGATGATGATGATGGTGGTGGTGGTGATGGGGGATGATGATGATGATGGTGATGATGGTGGTTGTGGTGGTGATGATGATGATGGTGATGACGATGATAGGCCTTAAAAATGTTCCAGAGTTTTGGCAGAAGCCTTTGGAAGGGATAAGGCACACTCAGAAAGTACTTGTGGTTTGGTGTTGGAGCACTCATGGGAGGTCAATTCTCACCTACTATCTGGAAGCTGGAATGAGTGCTGGGATCTGACATGATTAAGGGGAAAATGGATCTCTTCAGAATCATAGCCTATTCTACGTTACTAACGTCCATGTGCCTGGTTTCAAAAGTGCATCAGCGCTCCATATCACCTTTTCTTATAACCATCTCAGCTGTCATTAATTACGAGTGTTTACGTGAGAGGAATTAATTAATTTAAATTTATTTACTTAGAGGTACTGCGTGTTAACAGTCCCTCCCAGCCCAACGAGTCTGCGCCACCCAATACACCTACCTGACAACCAACCTACCAACCCACAGGTTTGGACTGTGGGCAGAAACTGCATCTTCCGGAGGAAATGCACATGGCCACAGAGGAGTGTATAAGACAGTGGCAGAAAATGAAACCCGGGTCACTGGTGCTATAACAGCATTACACTAACTGCTCTGCTGCCCTGCCATCTCAGAATGAAATGAGAGGGAGCATAATTAGCATGGATGTTTTCCAAAATTAAATAGTTTCCTTTAAAAACAAAAATTCCCCAGAAACAAGCACTCGAACAATTATAAACAAAAATGGAAACAGATGCTACAATCTAGCAACTGGATCTGCACTTTAGTCCTTTGCTTGCTGGCACAGAACTTCTATTTCACCGCAACTCCCAGAGTCCGACTCTAGTGAAAGAGTGGACAGCCACTGTTTGGAATGATTCCTCAAGATTCACTCAAGTTCTTCACTCACAACTGATTTATAGCAGTTTAGAAGAACATAACCTCTAAAACTGTCTCCAATATTGTTCAGAAATCAGATCTATCATGTGGCCCTGGCACTTTCATTGTTATTTTGAGCTGATAAATTTTGACTGTTGTGATCATAACTTTCATAGGACAGTCAGTCAGTGGGTGATGTCCGGAATCCGGGGTTGGTGGCTATGCAATTCCATCTTCTTCGATCTTGCGACAGCACCGAGTACAGCCTCTCCTCCAGTTTGTTCTTGCTGGCCGCCTTAGCACCGCCCGCTGCCGCCCCTGCCGAACTCGAGCCCGAGGCCGTCTCGGCCTCCAGCTGTAGCTGCTTCTTCGAGCTCGGCCCTTCCTTAGACGGAAGCCTTGGGCAGGTCCAGGCACACGGTGCAGTGCCCAAGTTCATCATGTCTCTTCTAACTCGGTGCAGAGCATACGATTCATAGATACGTGGTGAGGCTTTAATCTCTTCCACAGAAGATGGCTGTTGGCCCATAAGGGGTTCATAGAACAGTACAGGCCTCTCATTCTGTATTACGCCAACATATGACCCCCACCTCCACAATCACTCTAACCCTTCCCCCTTGCATATTGATTGTATAAGTCAGTCTTTATCTGCTCATGTATAGTTTTCATAAATTCTATTGTATTTCTTTATTTTCCTGTAAATGCCTGCAAGGAAAGGGATCTCAGAGTAGTATATGGTGACATATATGTACAGTACTTGGACGATTAATCTACCTTGAGCTTTGAAATGCTGTGTTCTGGTATTGGCCACAGCCACCCTGGGAAACACTGTCCACTCTATCTACGTTGCTCCTAATCTTACACACCCCTATCAAGTCGCCTCTCACTCTCCATCGCTCCAAAGAGAAAAGCCCCAGTCACACAGCCTTTCCTCGTCAGACACTCCCTGTAGAAGCTCTGCATCTGCTGTCTATCTGCTTTGTATTCTGAGCTACGTGTTTATTATGAGGACTAGTCACATGAGTGGAGGCGTGGTGAAAGCCAAGGGAATAAGTCAAGTCTTCATGTTCTGTTCGTGGCAGTTTGTAGTAGCTTGGGGCCGGTGAATGTCGTATCCTTTGCTGATCGCTCAGTAATGCTCAACTTACTCTTGGGTAAACTTAAGTTTCATTACTTCAAGATTGTATGTTTGCTAATCACTAACAAAGGATCGAATACATATCCTCAGCTTCTGCAGCAATCATTATTGGAGTGGTATAGCAAATCTGCAGAGTCGCCGGCAGTGGCAGTTTTGTCCTGGTTTGGTTTTGCCTCTACATGCCCTCTAATCCGGGCAACGTCCTGGTAAGTTTCCTCTGCACCATCTCTCAGTGAAGGAGGATGAGAGGTGACTTGATAGAGGTGTAGAAAATGATAAGACGCACAGATAGTCAGATACTTTTTTTTCCCCAGGGCAGAATCGGCTAATACCAGGCGATTGGAGGAAAGTATAGCGGGATGTCAGGGTTAAGTTCTTTACACAAAGAATGGTCTGTGTGCAGTACACCCATCCGGGGTGGTGGTAGAGGCAGATACATAAGGGGCTTTTAAGAATCTCTTAGATAGGCACATGAATGATAGAAAAATGGACAGCTATGTAAGAGAAACACACACAAAATGCTAGAGGAACTCAGCAGGCCAGGCAGCATCTATGCAAAAGAGTACAGTCAACATTTCGGGCCAAAACCCTTCAGCAGGACAGAAAATCTGCAGATTTTCTCTTGTTTGTGACTATGTAGGAGGGAAGGGTTAGATTGGTTAAAAGGTCAGCACAGCATGGTGGGCTGAAGGGTCTGTACCGTGCCGTACTGTTCTAGGTTTCTACAGTATGTTCTAAAGCTCCCACATCACTGTCAGCAAATGGCAGCTGCCAAGGTGAGTCAAAAAAGAAAGGCCTCAGCCCAAAATGCTGACTGTTTATTCATTTCCATAGATGTTGCCTGACCTGCTGCGTTCCTCCAGCATTTTGTGTGTGTTACTCTGTGATAATATTGCTAACGGGGCTTTCTGAGCTTGGTCGTTATGTGCTGTGGGGTTGTATGACATGGCCGATTATGGTCTCCATCACCATGATTGCTCTTGGCAAATTTTCCTACAGAAGTGGTTTGCCATTGTCTGGGCAGTGTCTTTATGAGACGGGTGACCCCAGCCATTATCAACACTCTTCAGAGATTGTCTGCCTGGCATCAGTGGTTGCATAACTGGGACTTGTGATATGCACCAGCTGCTCATACGACCGTCCACCACCTGCTCCCGTGGCTTCATGTGACCCTGATCAGGGGATGGGGGCATTAAGCAGGTGCTACACCTTGCCCAAGGGTGACCTGCAGGATAGCGGATGGAAGGAGCGCCTTACACCTCATTTGGTAGAGACATATCTCCATCCTGCCGCCTAGCTTTCTGAATGACTAAGGCCAGCTGGGAACTCCACAGGCGTAAGGAGACACAGTTGGGCTTATGTGCAAAGATCGTACCCTCAGTTTTCATAGAAACAATTATCTACAATGACACGGCGTCGATTTCAATGTTTAAGGGAACTTTGGATAGGTAAATGGATGGTAGGGGTACAGAGGTCTATGGTCCGGGTGCAGGTCAATGAGACTAGGCAGATTAATGGTTCAGCACAGATGAGATGGACCGAAGGGCCTACTTCTGTGCTGTAGTGTTCTATGCCTCTATCTGGAACTTGCGAGGAGGCTCAGGTTTTCCAAGGGCTTTGTTATGTGATGGACCACTCAGGAGGGTAACTCCAGCCACACAGGCAGGGCTGCATGGCTCTCACTCTGAGGAGGTGCTCACGGTCACACCAAATGTACTACGTCGATCAATTTCTGCTGCTTCTCCACTTGTAGTTCACACAGCTTTAGGGAGCTCACACGAGAACTTTGTTCACAAGGAGAAGCAATTTGCGTTCAAGGACTTGCCTGCAATGCAGGGCTCTCCAGAAAGATTGTAAACACAAAAGATTCTGCAGACGCTGGAAATCCGTAGTAACACAGTGGAGGAACTGAGCAGGCCAGGCAGTGTCGGTGCAGGACAACAAAGAGATAATGTTTCAGTCCAAGACCCTTCATCAGGAACGGAAAGGAAGGGAGAAGAAGGCAGAATCAGTTCGGGGAAAGGGAAAGAGTATAAGCTGGTAGATGATAGGAGATCAGTGATCTCTTTCTCCTGATGGTGCACTGTCCTCTCCTATCAGATTCCTTCTTGCTCAGCTCTTTACTTTTTCCACCTATCACCTCCCAGCTTCTCACATCATCCTCCTCCCCACCACATCTACCCCCTCACCTGGTTTCATCTAACTCAGGACTTGCCCGTTTCTCACTGCTACCTCGGTGGGCCAAATGGCCTAATTCTGCTCCTCTATCATATGGTCTGCCATCAGGGAGGAGGTACAGGAGTTTGAAGACCCACACCTAACATTTTAGGAACAGCTTCTAGCTCCACCGTCAGATTTCCGAATGGTCCATGAACCTATTGACACTACCTCACTACTTTGCTGTCATTTTGCACTACTTGTTTATTTGGCTTTTATTTCTTACGGTAATCATTTTATGCATTGTGCTGTACAGTGGCCACAAAACAACAAATTAGACCTCCACAGAAAGACAGAGACACTAGCTTACCATGTGGTGTTATTCGTCCATCTCCGGCCTTGCTTCGGAGCAGGAAAAGATCAGTGTATGAAAGTTGCAGGTCTTCAGTTTGCAACCACTCCCAAGAGATCGCAGAATACAGACATCTAAAAATGTCTTTGCCGTTATAATTATCTTTGCTACCACAAGCAACAAAGTTGTTCAAAAGAATTCTGCAACAACAGATTTCTAAATGGAGCTACATCAGGGAACTGACAGCCAGGTGGTTATACCTGCAGGTGTTAGCATCTTGCATAAGAGGAAAGAGCAGCCACCCCGATAGAGAAATGAGGGCATCCTTTGCAAACAGTGCCGTAGTTTATTTATTTATCTGGAAATACAGTGCAGAGCCCACCCTTCCAGCCCTTCAAGCCACGTCACCCCCAACAACTTCCCCCCCCCGAGTAACTCTAACCTAAGCACGGGACAATTTACGATGACCACTTAAGCAACCCCGTACGTCTTTGGACTGTGGGAGGAAACCAGAGCACCCAGAGAAAACCCACGAATTCCATGGGGAGGACGTACAGAGACACCAGAACTAAACTCCGAACTTTGCCCTGAGCTGGAGTAGCATCACGCTAACCGCCATGTCGTCGTATCATCCACACCCATGTCAGATTTAAATGATACAATGTAAAGTCAAGGGTCATAAATATCGTTAGAACAGAGAACATTCCAGCACAGTACAGACCCTTCATTGTACTGACCTTTAATTTTCTCTAAGATCAATCTAACCCTTCCCTCCCGCATAGCCATCCATTTTTTTAAATCATCCACATGCTTATCTAAGAGTTTCTTAAATGCCCCTACTATATCTGCCTCTACCACCACCCTGGCAGGGCATTCCACACACCCACCAGTCTCTGTGTAAAAAAACCTACCCCTGACATCTCCCCCTATACTTTCCTCCAATCACCTTAAAGTTATGCCCCCTCATATTAGCCGCTTCCACCCAGGGACTAAGTCTCTGGCTGTCCACTCTGTCTATGCCTCTTATCATCTTGTACACTCTATCAAGTCACCACTCATCCTCCTTCACTCCAATGAGAAAAGCCGCAGCTCATTCAACCTGTCCTCGAAGGATACGCCCTCTAATCCAGGCAGCATCCTCTGCACCCTCTCTAGAGCTTCACATCCTTCCTACTGAACACAAAGTTATGGAGCCACACCAGAGGAGCTTTATCGTCATTGTGCCGAGTACAGATACAAAGCCAATGAAATGCAGTTAACATCTGACCAGAAATGCAAAGAATAGTGTTATTTACAAAATAACTGCAAATAAAAAGTAAGTGCTACAGCACACAAATATGAAAGTACTGAGACAGTACAATATGGGTGCAATACTGCTTAGCACTGTGATGTGAGGTTCAGCAGGGTCACAGCCTCAGGGAAGAAGCTCTTCCTGTGCCTGCTGGTGCGGGAGTGGAGGCTCCTGTAGCGCCTACCGGATGGGAGGAGAGTAAAAAGTCCATTAGGGTGAGATGCATCCTTGATGATGCTTTTCGCCCTGCCCAGGCAGCGTTTATGGTAGATGTTCTCAATGGTGGGCAATCGGGCGCCGATAATTCGCTGGGCAGTTTTCACCACACGCTGGAGTGCTTTGCGGTTTGATAAGGGACAATTGCCATACCACACTGAGATGCAGTTGGTGAGTATGCTCTCAATGGTACAGCGGTAAAAGCCCGTCAGTATCCTGGGACAGAGGTGAGCTTTCATGATGCTCCACAGGAAATAAAGGCGCTGTTGTGCCTTTTTGATCAGGATGGAGGAGTTCAGGGACCAGGTGAGATCCTCAGAAATGTGGACACCAAGGGATTTTGAAGCTTGATACACGCTCCACTACAGCTCCGTTGATGTAGATGGGGACGTGAGTGTGGCTCCTAGCATGCCTGAAGTCCACAATGATTTCCTTGGTCTTCTGGGTGTTAAGGGCCAAGTTGTTGTCGGCACACCACGCGGCCAGGTGCTGGACCTCGTCCCTGTAGGCCGTCTTGTCATCCCCTCTGATCAGGCCAACCACTGTGGTGTCGTCTGTGAACTTAATTATGGAGTTAGAACCATGTACAGGAACACAGTCATAGGTGAAAAGGGATTACAGAAGAGGGCTCAGCACACAGCCTTGAGGCACGCCAGTGTTCAGGGTGAGAGTGCAGGAGGAGAGTGCAGGAGGAGAGGTTGTCTAACTTAACTGATTGGGGTCTGTTAGTCAGAAAGTCCAAGGTCTAATTGCAGAGGAATGAGCTGATACCAAGCTGGCGAAGTTTGGTGATCAGCTTGGTGGGGATCACAGTATTGAATGCTGAATTAAAGTCAATGAACAGCATTCTGACGTAAGAGTTGGGGCTGTCCGGGTGGGTCAGGGCAGAGTGAAGTGCCGTGGAGATAGTGTCCTCTGTTGACCTGTTGGAGCGATAGGCAAATTGATGGGGTCCAGGGTAGTGGGCAGACAGAATTTCAGATAGACAATAGACAATAGGTGCAGGAGTAGGCCATTCGGCCCTTTGAGCCAGCACCGCCATTCACTGTGATCATGGCTGATCATCCACAATCAATATCCAGTTCCTGCCTTATCCCCATAACCTTTGATTCCGCTATATTTAAGAGCTCTATCCATCTCTTTCTTGAAAGCATCCAGAGACTTGGCCTCCACTGCCTTCTGGGGCAGAGCATTCCACCTATCCACCACTCTCTATCACAGATGTGATAGAACCAGTCTCTCAAAGCACTTTCCAATGATGGGTGTGAGTCCATTACCCCCAGGGTCTTGGCCTGAAACATTGGCTGTTTTTCCCCTCCATAAATGATGCCTGACCTGCTGAGTTCCTCTAGCATTTTATGTGTGTTGTGTACGTGAGTTCAGTAAAGATTCACAACCAACACACCTAAGGATGTGCTGAGGCAGCCCAAAGTGTTGCCACACATTCTGGTGCCAATGTAACATGCTCGGCAGCGCAACACAATAACACAACAACAAAACGACAAACTCACAACAATACCCTTTCCTCCCTCCCACCCACTCACCTACACAGACTGTCCTCCAACCTCAAGAGAAGCACCTCTCCACCCACTCACACAGACGGACTGTTCTCCAATCCCAGACCTCTGATCCTCCCAGCTTCGGGCACCGGGCTTCGACTTCCAGGATTCCCGATCGACCTTCGTGTTCGATCTTTCATATTGATCCCGGCTTGCAGTCCAGATCACTGTACATTCTTTATCAGGGCAGGGTGAGTCTCAGCGACCAACAACTGTTCCCAACTCACCCTGGAGAATCACAAGCTTTGTCTGTACCTAATCTTATTTTCCACCAAAAATGATTTTGCAGTTTAGGATTAAGATTTTAGACCCTCCGTTGATCAGGGTCGACCATGGATGCTGCATCCCAGCTGTGTATGCAAACCAGGGCAGTATGAAACTGAGAGCAAGCTGTTGCCCATGCAGCAGGCCCCCCCTCTCCACACAGCTGATGGAGGGTCGCCCTTATATAAAAGAAAGTTAAGTATATAAAGGTAGAAGGACATTATTGCGTCATCAATTTTGGAATGGTCTCTGCCAGAGGAACAGCAGAGATTGATACAGTTTGGCAGCAGCAGCACTGCAGGAGTTGCCAGTCAGCGTTGATCTCAATGTAGGACTGCCTTAGGGATTCCAGCTCCAAATTTGCCCTCGGGGTTTAGTCCTGAAGCCATCCCCATGAGTGGGTTTAGCTGCAAGGCAGCGGAGGTTTGAGATCAGAGTTTTTCCTTCTCCTAAGATTGGAGACCCAGCCATCATTCACTGAATTATAGAGACGGTCCTTTGGACAGCTTCTAGTGCAGTTGGATAGAAGCTCATAACTTCAGACGAACAATAAATGGCTTACATTTGGGAAAATAAACTACCAAATAGATGAATTCAGAGATGAGAAATCGTGTTTCTAATTAAACATAAGCACCATCAGTGGAGAGGAATAAACAGTTGAGGTTTTGGACCGAGACCCTTCATCTGGCTCCTGATCCAAGTGTTTATTCATTTCCATAGATGCTGCCTGACCTGCTGAGTTCCTCCAGCATTTTGAGTGTGTTGCTCTAGGTTTCCAGCACCTGCAGAATCTCCTGTGTTTATTTAATTTAAGCACTCTGTCAGCAAAACTGAGTCCTAAAATTGATTCCTGGCTGGCGGAAATGTTAACAGCAAAAATTCTCTACCTGTGTATCCCTACGTCAACACATACAAAACGCTGGAGGAACTCTGCAGGTCAGGCAGCATCTGTGGAAATTAATAAACAGTCGGCAGTTCAGGACGAGACCCTTCTGCAGGACTGGAAGGGAAGGGGGAAAATGCCGGAATGAAAAGGTGGGCAGGGAAGGGAAAGAGGCTAGCTAGAAGGTGATAGGTGAAGCCAGGTGGGTGGGAAAGATTGAAGAGTCAGAGGGCAGCAGTGAGGGAGGGTTTCATCAAACTCCCACTGAAGAGAAGATTTAAACATTTTTTTTAACCTATGTCTTTACATCGGGTGGCATGGTAGTGTAGCAGTTAGCACGATCGCTTGTAAGATTGAGGGTGGATTCCCTCTGCTACCTGTAAGGAGTTTATACGTTTTCCCCCGTGACTGTGTGTGGGTTCTCTCCGGATGCTCCATTCCCTCCCACATTCTAAACACGTACAGTTAGAGTTCGTGAGTTGTGGCCCATGTTATGTTGTCATCAGAAGGGTGGCAACACTTGCAGACTGCCCTTCGCAATCCTCGCTGATTTGTTTGGACACAATCGCCATATTTCACTGTATGTTTCAACGTACGTGTGACAAATTATTTAAATTCCATCAACTGAGAAACTGTAAATAGTTTTGTTGCTAATCAATACATTGTAGAACATGTAAAGACAAGATATTAAAGGTAATCTTTAATCTTTTCTTTTGCATGTTGTTCAATGTATTGACTTACAAAAAAAAAACACATTTAGAATTTCTCAATTGATAGAATTTAAATGATAAGACCCATTAAGGTATTACGTACAATGGGCCAGGAAGAGGCTCTGAGCACTAATGTTAGCACCAGGAATCCTTTGATCATGCGTTATCAAGTGTGCATTCCACTTTGCTGCCAAGCTAATGGGCCAATCAAACCTGCTTTCATCCCTGGCACTTTGGATGCTAAGACTCTCACTAATCGGGCTGTCTTGCCTTATCCATCATCTGTCCAATGACCTCTCACCTTCAGATAATAAACCCTCTGGCTAATGTAGAAACCACCAGGTCACTCCCTTCCGTCAGCCTCCGCGTGTTAATTAGAAACATGCTTGGTATGTGAAATCTAGTGATTTAACTTACAAAACCCAGACCTGGAAACTCGACTGTGTTGTCCTCAACAAGGGCAACAATCAAGTGGTGACTGAGAATGGGAGCCCTGAAACCTTTGTAAATTACTATCATGTAGCATTTACTTGATACATTGATACATTGTAGCATTTACTTATTTGTGCTTTCTATTTTATGATCATAAATTAAACTTTGTCGTGTCTGTACGCTTATTACCGCATCTTCTGGATACTTGAGTTGGTTTGGGTCGTTTGGGTCTGATCAACCCAGCCCGTTACAGTATGTCACCAAACTGTTACAGATGTACCACAGAGAGCATTCTAACTGGCTGTATCATTGTCTGGTAGAGGGAGGGGGAAGCCACAACACAGGATCGAAATAAGCTGCAGAAAGTTGTGAACTCAGCCAGCTCCATCATGGGTGCTAAGCCTCCCCAGCATCCAGGACAGCTTCAAGGAGCAATGTCTCAGAAAGGCAGCATCCATCATTAAGGAGCCCCATCACGCAGGACATGCTCTTTGCTCATTGCCACCATCAGAGAGGAGGTACAGGAGCCTGAAGACACACACTCAATAATTCAGGAACAGCTTCTTCCCCTCTGCCATCCGATTTCTGAATTGACATTGAACCCATGGACGCTACCTCACTACTTTTTTTTTCTCTTTTTGTACCACTTATTAATTGAACTTTTAAAATATATATATACTGCGGAGTACTGTGTCCAGTTCTGGTCGCCTCACTATAGGAAGGATGTGGAAGCATTGGAAAAGGTACAGAGGAGATCTAGCAGGATGCTGCCTGGTTTAGAGAGTATGTATTATGATCAGAGATTAAGGGAGCTAGGGCTTTACTCTTTGGAGAGAAGGAGGATGAGAGGAGACATGATAGAGGTGTACAAGATATTAAGAGGAATAGATAGAGTGGATAGCCATCGCCTCTTCCCCAGGGCACCACTGCTCAATACAAGAGGACATGGCTTTAAGGTAAGGGGTGGGAAGTTCAAGAGGGATATTAGAGGAAGGTTTTTTACTCAGAGAGTGGTTGGTGCATGGAATGCACTGCCTGAGTCAGTGGTGGAGGCAGATGCACTAGTGAAGTTTAAGAGACTACTAGACAAGTATATGGAGGAATTTAAGGTGGGGGGTTATATGGGAGGTAGGGTTTGAGGGTCGGCACAACACTGTGGGCCGTAGGGCCTGTAATGTGCTGTACTATTCTATAACTCTATACTGTAATTTACGGTTTATATTATTAAGTATTGCAATGTACTGCTGCCACAAAACAACAAATTTCATGACATATGGCAGTGCCAATAAACCTGATTCTGATTCTGAACTACGATGGCTGCAGCCTGTAATTTCCCATTCAAGGGTGTACTTTTGAACTGACGCAATGATCCGGCACTTTTGCAATTTCCTGGGAGATTGGGAAAATTAGACTCTCGAGAGCGCAGGTATAACGGGATGGCCATCGCCAGGGGGCGGACGCTGGCATTGAGGCCTGGTAGTGGAAGACCAGCCTGCAGTCGGCTCCATTAATTCACGCTGCATAAAGCGTAGAGAGAGCAAGATTAAAATTGCTGAGGGTGAGAATGGAAAATACACAGGTGTTCAGCACCGTCTTCCTGCGTTTGACCGGTCTCCCTCTCTTCTCTCTCCTACCATCGGGCAGCAGGTTCAGGAGTTTTGGGCCCCGTGCCGTCAGGTTCAGGATCAGTTCTTGCCCGGCAGGAGAACGGGCTCCTGAACAGGCTTCACTCGCCTCAGCACTGAACGGGCTCTGCGGCTCTGGATACACTTTCAGGGGCTCTGCAGTTCATGTTCCTTGTGTTTTTCTTTACTTCTTTCAATATTTGCATGATTTGTCCTCTTTTACAAATTGGATATGTGGTGGTCTTTGTTGTGTGTGTGTGTGTGTGTGTGTGTGTGTTTTTCATGAATGCTCTTACGTTTCTTTGCTTTGTGTGAGTAGCTGCAAGAAAATGGATTTCAAGGTTATTTATGGTATGCATTGATAATATCTTTGAAATTTGAATGTGAGATAAATAAATGAATCTAAATCCAAGTGTCTCTTGCAGACTCAGATTTTCCAAGCCACTGTCACTACAGGTCAGACATCGAACATGCTCTCATTACTAAACTCCTCTCTCTCTCTGATGATATGGATGCTAAAGTGACTCTCAACTTTCTGGTCATGGCCACATTCCAGTTGAGTAGCAGCTTACCTGAAGAACCCAGAGCCACACAGACACATTTGCTGTGAGGACCTCGACATGCAGGTTTAAACAATGGCAGGCAGATCACTGTGACACATCTCCTGAGATCATGAATTTCTCCAGTGCCTGAGGATTTTCATGGCTGGAGGGACCTAGGGTCTCACCTCCTACCTGACTCATATTCGAGAAGGTTAGGTGAATCTCACTTGACGTCCTAAACTTGCGCACCCTTTCCCTATGTGCTGATGTTTTCTCTCTCTCTCTCTCTCTCTCTCACACACACACACTCTCTCTCTCCACCGCATTATTTCCCTCTCTCTCTGTCTCTCCCTCTCTTTCTCTTTTTCCACTCTCTCTCACTCTCCCTCTCTCCATCTCTCTC
Source organism: Mobula birostris (assembly GCF_030028105.1). Lineage (NCBI taxonomy): Eukaryota > Metazoa > Chordata > Chondrichthyes > Myliobatiformes > Myliobatidae > Mobula > Mobula birostris. The sequence goes on from NC_092370.1 coordinate 11,207,402, forward strand.
TTTCATGGGAGGACCATGGGAGGAAAGGAAGGAGAGAGGTGATGGGCAGGAGAGGAGAAGTGAAGGGGTAAGAAGGGAGCCAGAAAGGGGAATACCAAAAGAGAAAATTATTAGAAGTTGGAGCAATTGATCCATGAGTAGGTGCTGCCTGAACTGCAGAGCTCTTCCAGCAGTTGGTGCGTGATACTCTTTCATTGATACTTTTGAAGTGACCACAGAATAGCATTCGCAAACTAAACCTATTAGCAAGGCACACATGCAGAAGGAAGTTTTCGATTTATACCTTAAAGATTCGGTTGCCCCTTTCCAGAAAAAGTAGCCAAACTTAGATACCCTCTTCCCTCAGCTACAATTAATACTTTTTATATGATCTTACAGATCCAAACAACAATAAACCTTGCACAACAGAAGATTAGACAAGAGAGAAAAAACAAAGAGGAATGGAACTCTGATTGTGTCCTTTGCTTCCATTTTTCCCTCACCCTCACGTAAACGTAAGTAACTAAAATACAAAGGGATTCAAGGCAGTTTAAATGATTCAGCATGGACTAGGTGGACTGAAAGGCCTGTTTCTGTGCTGTAGCTTTCTATGACTCTATATCTCTAGTGAATACTGTCCCTGTACTATATCTATGTCAGTGTAACTTGCACGTAACCTCCTCCATCTCTATTGCTTGTTATATGACTCTCTTGTCCACTCTAACCTCCTCATTGATTTCCCTCTTGCACGTAGGACAAGTAGTACACCTGCCCCTACACCTCCTCCCTCACCACCAGTCAGGACCACCACCTTCCAGGTGAGGTGACACTTCACCTGCGAGTCTGTCAAGATCATATACTGAATCTGGTCCTCTCGGTGAGACCCAACATAGATTAGAGAACTGTTCTGTACAGTACATGTGCTTCATCTGCCAGAATAGGTGGATTTTCCCAATGGCCACCAATTTCAAATCTACCTCCCATTCCCACTTCTTATTCTGGCTTCTACGCCCTTCCTTTCAAGTCTTGGTGAAGGGTCTTGGCTCGAAACATCAGCTGGTTACTTCTCTCCATAAATGCTGCTTAATCTGCTGAGTTCCTCCAGCATTTGCATGTGTTGCACATTACGTTTCTCATTACCAGTTGAAACACTTCCTCACTGTGATAAACATAAAAGACTCTGCCATTTTCACAATTAAACTAATGGCGTGGCCATCACAAGCAATCGACATTCCATTTCTGAAGTATTCAAATCTCAGCAAATTTCACACCGGCCCATTTTAACTCTTATAGAGCTTTAGACCAAAGAATCCTCAATCAAAGGTTTCTTTCTAGCTTGGAGCTGCAGTCATCCCGAGCTTGCGGATAAAGTATAGTCCATCTTCAATTTACAAGGATCCTTCTCTCAGCAAATCTTAATGTTGTTCTGCCTTGCATGGGGTAAGCATCATATTTATATTCAAATTTTTGCTTTGTGCACATCATGTTCTTACTGAAAAGACAGATTCTGTCATGAGCGCAAGAGGTTCTCCAGGTGCTGGAAATCCAGAGCAAAACACACAAAATGCTGGAGGAACTCAGCAAGTCAGGCAGCATCAATGGAAAGGAATAAATAGTCGACATTTGGGCTGAACCTCTTCATCTGGACTGAAGAAGGGCCTCGGCCTGAAAAGTCGACTCTTTAATCCTCTCCATAGATGCTGTCTGACCTGTTGAGTTCCTCCAGCACGTTCTGTGTGTTAACCTGTCATCAGTAGTTTCATCTAATACATGTGTTCCCAGCGTTTTTTATGTCATGGACCCCTACCATTAACCAAAGGGTTTGAGAACCCCTCATCTACTTGGTGCTGGCTATTTGGAAAAACCTAACATTGTTCATATTTTAAAAGTGCAGTGAAATGCTGGAAACTAATTAAATATAAAAAGATTCAGACTATTGTGTAAATTCAATATTCTCTCGACGGGAATTGAAGTGGCTTCACTTAACTTCATTTGCTTAAGAAGTTCATTCTGAACCACACAGCAAACAGTTTAAGACCAGAAGACATTGGAGCAGAATCAGGCCATTCAGCCCATCAAGTCTGCTCTGCTAATCCATCTTCACTGATTTATTATCCCTTTCAACCCCATTCCCCTGCTTCTCCCTCTAACTTTTGACACCGTTACTAATCAAGAACCTATCAACTTCTGCTTTAAATATACCCAATGACTTGGACTCCACAGCTGACTGGCAGCAAGTTCCACAGATTCACCAGCCTCTGGCTAAAGAAATTCCTTCTCATCTCTGAGCTAAATGGATGTTCCTCTATTCTGAGGCTGTGACCTCTGGTCCTAGACCCCTCCACTATAGGAAACATCCTCTCCACGCCCACATTATCTAAACCTTTCAATATTCAATAGGTTTCAATGAAATCCACCCCTCCATTCTTCTAAACTCCAAAGAATCAGGTCCAGAGCCATCAAACACATCTCATACATTCACCCTTTCATTCCTGGGATCATTCTTGTGAACTTCCTCTGGATCCTATCCAATGCTTCCACATCTTTTATAGATAAACGGCCCAAAACGGTTCACAATACACCAAATGGGAAGAAGGCGATGACTGTAGGTGCTTCCTTAGACATTCGCTAACATCTAATGAACAGTGAAACCAGATTCATGTGTCAAGAAAGAGGCGGTGGAATTGGGGAAGGCATGATGGTCTTTTAGCAAGACAACATATATTCACCCAGTGGATAACTAAATTGCCTCAAGATATTTAAACAAGATTGCCTGAACATCCTTAATCTTTCATGACAAATCAAATCAGCAAAACTTTACTAGTCAGCCACCTGGTAGACAAGCTTAGTAGTCAGTGAGATGGTGTATTGTCATAGAGGACTACAGCACAGAAACAGGCCCTTCAGCCCATCTAGTTTGTGTCAAACTGTTACTTTGCCCAGGCACATTGATCGGCATGTGGACCATGGTCATCCATATCTCTTCCATCAATGTACCTATCCAAATTTCTTTTAAATGGTACAATCAAACCCACATTCACGAAATCCATTGGCAGCTCGTTCCACACTCTCACTGCCCAGAGTGAAGAAGTTTCCCCTCATGTTCCTCTTAAACTTTCACTTTTCACCCTTAACCCATGACCTATAGTTCTGGTCTCAACCAACCTCAGAGAAATAAACCTGCTTGCATTTACCCTATCTATAACCCTCATAATTTTGTATACTTCTATCAAATCCCCCTCAGTCTCATATGTTCTAGGCTTCTGCTGCTACATGAACACATTCTTAGAGAACATAGAACAAGGAGTACAGTATAGGCCATTCAGCCTACGATGTTGTGCTGACCTTTTAACCTACTCTGTGATCAATCAAACTCTTCCCTCCTACACAGCCCTCCACGTGCCTATCTAAGAGTTTCTTAAATGCCCCTAACGTATCTGACTCTACCACCAGCCCTGGCAGGACGTTCCACATACCCAACCATCGTGTCTAAAAAATCTACCTCTGAAATCCCCCAATACTTTCCTCAAATCACCTTCAAATTATGCCCCTTCATATTAGCCATTTTGGCCCTGGGACGAAGTCTCTGACTATCCATTCAATCTATGCCTCTTATCATTTTGTACACCTCTATCAAGTCACCTGTCACCTTCTTTCACTCCAAAGAGAAAGGCCCTAACTCACTCAACCTATAATACATAGTGTCATCAGCACCACTATGTGCCATGTCGTATGACATGGGCGATCGTGGTCTTTGACCATGATTGCTCTTGGCAAGTTTTTTTTACAGAAGTGGTTTGCCATTGCCTTCTTCAGGACAGTGTCTTTACAAGACGGGTGACCCCCAGCCATTACCTATACTCTTCAGAGATTGTCTGCCTGACGTCAGTGGTTACATAACCAGGACTTGCGATATGCACCAGCTTGCCCATACGACCCTCCACCATGTGGTCCTGTGGATTCACGTGACACTGATCCGGAGGGCTGAGCCGGTGCTACACCTTGCCCAAGGGTGACCTGCAGCCTAGTGGAGGCAAGGAGCATCTTACACCTCCTCTGGTAGAGACATACCTTCACGCTGCCACCCTATATACAGTATATTATACTAACTGTCCCTCAGAAATTTAACATGCATTGTCAAAACATCTTTATGCAAAATGCATCAAAGCATCTTTGGTCGTTTATATTGAGACCATACTTACGGTAGTGTGGGTCCATATAGCCGTTTCTTGGATCCATTGTAAACAGCGCCCCGCGGTATGGGATGGAGGGCTCGGGTATGTGTGACAAAGAGCCATGAATTTCCTTCTTTATTAGAGAAGCCCTGTCTTCACTGGAGGTTGAAGGCTCTTCACTGATTTTGTTGAGACTCTGCCCGCCGGTGTGAGGCTGCATTGCCATTGCGTTTCTCCGTTCTCTGTGGTACATGCCAGGACTTTCCTCATCTGAAAGAAGAACACACTCCACAAATCAGAACCAGAATCACTACATCAGTGCAGAACAGTTCCCGTTCACCTGACACGAGAAGAACAAATTTTAATCTTGCTGTTGCTAAGATTGTGATGCTGTATAAACACAAGGGATTCTGCACATACTGGAAGTTCAGAGCAACACCCACACACGCGCAGACGCACACACACAAAAAGCTGGGGGAATTCAGCAGGCTAGGCGGCAGCTATAGCGAGGCATAAACAGTCGACTTTTTAAAATTAATTCATTTTATTAATTTATTGACATACAATACAGAATAGGCCCTTCGAGCCTTTCCCCCAATTTAATCCCAGCCTAATCAAGAGAAAATTTACAATGACTAATTGACTTACCAATCGGTACGTCTTTGGACTGTGGGAGGAAACCGGAGCACCTGGAGGAAACCCACACAGTCACAGGGAGAGTTACAGGCAGCGGAGGGAATTAAATCAGGGTCACCTGTACTGTAAAGTGTTGAGCTAACCACTATGCTACAGTCTGACACCCCTCATTGGGACTGGAAAGGAAGAGTGAATCTCATTCTAGCTTCTTTCCCCTTCCTTTCCAGTCCTGATGAAGGATCTCAGCCCAAAATGTTGATTGTTCATTCCCCTCCATAGATGCTACCTGGCCTGCTGAGTTCCTCGTGCATTTTGTGGGTGACGTTACAACAACACATATTAACTTCCACACTGAAATTTAACCATCATTCAACTTTGTAGTAAGCAGGAACAATACACACTCTATGCTCTGCCTGTACTGCAAATAAGTCATTGCTGAACAGATACTTCATCGATCCTTTAGAAAATCTAAACTCTCTTTTCAAAGTTCATAAATAAATTTAGGGTTTAGGGTTCGTGGATTTCGGGTTTCCGTCTCAATGTACAGAGCTTCAGGATTTAAGACGTAGTGTAAAATTAAGACCTGTGCAGCATGGTAGCAGAGTGGATAGTGTGACACCTTGCAGCACCAGTGATCAGCGACTGTGGTTCAATTCCCACCACTGTCTGTAAGGCGTTTGTACGTTCCCCTCCATGATCACGTGGGGTTCATCCGGATGGCCCCATTTCCTTCCACATTCCAAGTCAGAGTTAGGGTCAGTAAGCTGTGCTCATGCTATGTTGACGCCGGGAGCATGGCCAGACCTCTACTGTCTGACAGGAATGGAGATCTGCATCCCTGACTCGGTCTGACCTACACAGGTGCACCACAAGGCTGCATGCTAGGCCCACCGCTCTACTCCCTAATGTTCTGTAGTGATCAATAAACCAATTGATTGAAATCAAATGACGTTGCCTAGTATCTCAGGTCTAGGTGAGACCGTAGCCCCGCCAACATCTGCTCTGTGGCACTCCTTCTTTGCCATCTCACCCACACCCCTCCCGCGGCACTCCACCTTCACCATTTCCAACTCCTTTGCTCCTGCCAAATCTACAAACTTGCTGTCTACTCCTTGTTGAAAAATACAGGACTATACAGAAGTCTTAGGCACCCTAGCTGTATACTGTATTTGTGCCTAAGATCTTTGCACAGTAGTGTAAATGGTGACCTTGAAGAGGACCACAAACTTGTCACGGTTTGGAGGCTTGCATGCCTGAATGACCCAGAGAGCTAGGCTGGTTGGAGTCAGCGCTTTTTGCTTTGGGTCTTGGTAGGGTCACCCATGTCAAACAGGTCAAAGGGTAGAGGCCAGACAAAGAGTGGTCCACCGGTCCCTCGGGTTCCAGGGTTCAGCTCAAGGTTAACAACCTTGACTAGTAGAACAAACCTGTTACAGAGACAGTAATGAAGAATCAGAGTGGCCAAGGGCAGACAGTGATGGAGGAACTTCACTGTTGCCCTACACACCAGTAAGTAAGGATATGGTGAATAAATTTGATCCTTAATCCTTGACCAAATGCTGTCAATGAATCATTTATCATTCCCTCTTTCCTTAAGAAAGCTAAAACAAAAAGGTCCCTTTGCAAGGGTCTTGAAGCTTCACTCTCAGGTGAACAAAGTTCAAAAAAGACGTACACAGTTATCTTGTGCAGGAGACAGTTGTCTTCCTGACAAAGTTTAAACTGATGAGCACAAGAATAGAGACCAATCATCCTCATCAGTTGAGCCAAATTGATCCTGCGCACTTGGGAACAAATACTGCTCGACTGCAGAAAGCCAGCTTTGCAAGTGATACACACAATAAACCACGGCAACAAGTGTGGTTGCAGAGCTTCAGGGGTGCAGTCACTGAGTAAGTCAAAGGAACAACACTTCTGCAAAATATAAGCCAAAACACATAAAACCTTCAAGTGCAGTTTGTCAGCTTGCTGAATATCAACAGGAATGATGCTACTGGGGCATCATAGTAGCTCGCGTGACACTATTACAGCTCGGGACATCGGAGCTCAGAGTTCAATTCTGGCGCCCTCTGTAAGAAGTTTGCACGTCTTGCCCGTGACCACGTGGGTTTCCTCCGGGTGCTCCAGTTTCCTCCCACAGTCCAAAGATCTACTAGTCAGTAGGTTAATTGGTCATTGTAGATTGTCCTGTGATGAAGCTAGGATTAAATACGTGGCTTGTTGGGTCGGAAGGGACCACTCCATGCTGTATCTCTAAATAAGTAAAAATCAATAAAAGATAAGTTGCATAAACATGGTAAACTCAATCAGCTAAATAAAGAATTGAAAATGTATTTATTTCTCAGACTTAATAATCATTGAACCAGTGCACGTACACTACCTTGCTATTTCGCTCTCTTTTTGCACTACTTATCTAATTTAAATTATATATATATATATTTCTTACTGTAATTTATAGTTTTTATGTATTACACTGTATACCGCTGCAAAACAACAAATTTCACAGCTTATTTCAGTGATAACAACTCAGATTCAAACCGTGCACTTTTTTATCCTTGCTACAAACTGCTTTGAATTTCATTTAAAAGATTAGCTTTATTTGTCACATGAACAGTAAGCAATGCGCAAAAGTCTTAGGCACCCTAGCTTTACATATGTGCCTAAGACCTCTGGTCATATCTGGGGAAGGGGGAAGGGAGAAGGGAGGGAGCAGGAAGCACCAGAGAGACATTTTGCAATGATCAATAAACCAATTGTTTGGAATCAAATGACCTTGACTGGTGTCTCATGTGTCTGCACCTTCGCCACCCCTCCCCACTCACCCCCCCCCACCCTTAGCACTCCTTCTCTGCCATCTATCCCACACCCCTTCCACGGTGCTCCACCTTCGCCATCCACAAAACCCTTTGCTCCCACCAGATTTACAAGCATGCTTTCTGCTCCACGTTGACAAATACAGTACCAAGCAAAAGTGTTATGTGCCTAGGACTTTTGCTCAGTGCTCTACATCAAAACATACTGTGCAATCTGTTTTCTGTGTCAAATCAAATCGAGCATTGCGCTGGGGGCAGCCCACAAGTATTGGCACAACTCCAGCGCCAATGTAGGCTGCCCTCAACTCACTAACCCTAACCCATACATCTTCGGAATGTGGGTGGAAACCGGAGCTTTGAAGAGAATGTCACGTGGTTAGAGAGAACGTACTCACTCCTTACAGGAAGGGGTGGGAATCGAACCCCGGTCAGTGATTGCTGGTGCTATAAAGCCATTGCACTAACTGCTATACTACCACACCTCAACAGCACAGGTTTGCAATAGTACAGGTCTCGTCATCAGCATCATCATCAAACGCCTGCTATGCCGCTGGTGCTTAGAACAGCATTGAAGGTCCTCCATCTCTGTCTGTCCTTGGCCATCTTCTCTATTCTGCCCAGGTGTGGTTCCGGGTCCTCATTTCTGCCATTATGTTACGGTGCCAAATTGCCATACAAAGTCTGCCTCAGGTATATTACCATAATATTGAATTTACTTCTAGCTCAGTACAAAGAAAAACATGCATTAATCAGAGCCAGTTGATCTCGTTTGAAAATATCTGGCGTGGGGGCAATCCTCTGTAATCTCTCTCTCATACAAAGCCTCTCCCATTAGAGTCATTCAGCGGAAAAAAAACTGATTGGTGCCACGCTAAGTCTAACCTGCTCATTAGTATTCGACCAGTGTGCCTCCTAGTGAACTCGTTCTCTCTTTAAGCAGCTCTGCGGAGCTTAGAGGTCAGATGGCTAATCATTAAATCAAACTAATGTCACACCATCACAATCAGCCGAACAGGGGAAAAAAAGCTTTATTATATCAGTTTATGTGAAATAAATGGTTTTACAAATGGTCCCCCAAGAAAGGGTCAACAGTGGTTTCAATTACAGGACAAACTCAACAAGAAGTGTGCATTAAACCAAGCGCTCTGTATTGACTTTAGCAAGGGCTGTACTCGACAAGCAAGCTCCAATACATTGCATATGCAAAGATCAAGGAAAGGCAGGCTTTGCTCTGCCAAGATTTGTGCACATAGGCAGTTCATTCACCTTTTATTCTCTCTTCACTTTCCAATGGTTGCTCAGTTCAATTCACCCCACACAAAGCCTGAAGACCAAACCACAATGCACCGACTGAAACAAGTTCAAAACTCGGGCCTTCTATTGTGATTGAATTTCTTAACGTCTTTTCAAATAGTGCAGAATGCCTCCAGGCTAAAGGATGAAATGGGCTAATGGTGAATTGGGAGTACTGAGCAAATTTCAGAGCCCTTGCCTCCTCGCTTTTGAGGTTGAAAGCAAACTCTAGTCTTTCAAGTTTCAAAGTCCTTTCTCCCCCTGCAGTGTCACAGAAGGATTTGAAAATAAAGTAATGGTGCACACAGCCTCCCTGATCAGAGCCCGCACTCTCTATCTGGTATTTCAACGTGGTTCTCTCAATAACAGCACAGGTATCCTCATGTCTTATCTATTAGCACTACTCAATTACGAATGAAAATAACAATTGGCGCTAAGTGTGTTTGGAGTTTAGATTAGTAACTATTCATGAGATAATGCAAAGTATTCAGTGATCAAACAGTTTCCCAGAAGTGCCGACATTTGATTCAGTGGAACTCCTGAACTTAAATAAAGGTGAAGAAGCAGGAAAATTTGACAGGGATGCTAAATACCTCAGGTCCGACCTTACGCTGAAAAGATTGTGAAAGTCAAAGTTCAAAGTAAATTTATTATTAAACTACATGTATGTTACCATATACTACCTTGAGAATCATTTTCTTGCAGTCAATTACAGGAAAATAAAGAAGTACAATATAAATGTATTAGTTTAGAAATACAGCATGATGACAGTTTCTTCAATGAGCCCGCACCATCCTTTTACACTCATGCGACCAATTAGTCTGCTGCCCCGTACGTCTTTGGAATGTGGGAGGAAACTGCAGCACATGGCCTTGGGGAGAATGCACAAACCCCTTACAGACAGCTGTGGGAATTGAACCCAGGTCGCTGGTGTTACACTAGCCACTACACTACAGCTTTCTGAAAAAGACTGACAGTCAACGTGCAAAATAAGATAAACTGTGAAAATATAAATAAATAGGTAGGCTCTCGGCCCAAAATGTCAACTGTGCTTTTTTTGATAGATGCTGCCCAGCCTGCTGAGTTCCTCCAGCATTTTGTGTGTGTTGCTCGAATTTCCAGCATTTTCTCTTGTTTGTGAAATAGACAGACTGATAATACTGAGCCTGCAGGCAGCTCAGGATATTTTACAATTGCTGTGTGACCGTGACAAGAAAAATATTTTGGTCCATGGCTAATACATTTGAGCTTCTTGCAGGGTTTTGGGGCTTCACTCGGTGATTATGTGTTACAGCACAAAAATGGACCTTTGATAAAAATAATAGCCAGCACAAATATAACTTCCAGCCTCAAAGCTCCATCCAGCAACAGGGACTTATAGTAAGCCAAAAATAAGATAGTACTTCTCGCTGTCTGTCATAGCAGAAATATGGTATAACAATATACAGCTACAATTAACCGGCCAGAACTGTCGTAGGTATAATGCTTAGGTGCTACAATTTCTTTAAAACTGCAAATTAAACTTTAAATTCATGAATATATTAATATATATTAGTGGCTATAATTAATCCAGATAAAGGTTAATGGTTCCCCCACTGCAAAGCAGTGCTTCTTTTTCTTGGACTGGGGAGGCAAAAATAAAATAGTTATTTCAATTTAGCTAACTATAATCAAAACAATCTCCAACACTTATATTCAATTTTGTTTGTGAAATATCCAAATCAACCAATTAGACAAGTCAACCGTACAGTTAAGAAGAATAGTTTTCTTTGAATCTTTGAACTTTTGAAGGGACACGTCCCTTCATATATTTTACTGGTATTTTGTAAATAAACTCATTAAAAACAAACCCAGAATTAAGTGAATAAAGATGATTAAACCACTTTCCTCAAATATTTTAAAACTGCAAATCAGATAAATGAACAACTTCCTAATAAGTAATCTCTATATATCCGAAATAATTTCATTACATCAATCCATCTTTGGAAGGTCTGAGATCTCATCTGAACAGGTGAGTCGGGACTTAGTCTGACAGAGTGGTCATAGACAATATTAAGGGAATGGATGACTTTATACAGGTGCAAAAAATCAGGAGGGGTGCAGGTAGGGTGAACACATATAGTCTATTTTCCAGGGAGGCATCCGTGAGTCTTGCGAGACCGTGGATCTGCGCCTGGAAAGTCTTCACTCTCCAGGGCACAGGCCTGGGAAAGGTCATATGGAAGACAGGCAGTTGCCCATGCTGCAAGTCTCCCCTCTCCACGACACTGATGTTGTCCAAGGGAAGGGCATTAGGACCCATACAGCTTGGCACCAATGTCATCGCACAGCACTGTGTGATTAAGTGCCTTGCTCAAAGACACAACACGTTGCCACGGCTGGGGCTCGAACTCACGACCTTCAGATCACTAGTCGAATGCCTTAACCACTTGGCCACATGCCCACACTTCCCTTTCCAGGGAAGGGGAACTAAAAACTAGAGGGCAGAGGCTTAAGGTTTTTCTGTCATTCACATATCTTTCTAGGAGTCTCTTTTGGTAATTTCAAGTTGCAGGTAGATTGGGAAAAGCAGGTTCGTGCTGGATCGAAAAGAAGGAATTTGTATCATGCTTTCAAGTTGCTTTTCAGAGCAGCTTGTGGTTGAGCCCAATGGGGGAAAGGTAATTTTGTTTTGATTAGGGAGCCTAAGGTAAGGGAACTATTAGGAGCCAGTTGATCATAATATGATAGAATTCACCCTGCAGTTTGAGAAGGAGAAGAAAAAGTCAGAATTATCAGTATTGCAGTGGAGTAAGGGGAATTATTGTGGTATGAGAGAGGAGCTGGCTAAAGTTGATTGGAAGGGGGCACTAGCAGCAATGATAGCAGAGCAGCTAATGGCTAAGTTTCAGGGAGCAATTTGGAAGGTGCAGGATAGATTCATTCCAAAGAAGAAGTAGAAGCATTCTAAAGGGAGGATGAGGCAACTGTGGATGACAAGGGAAATCAAAGACAGTATAAAAGCAAAAAAGAGGGCATTTGATGGTGGTGTCTGAAAAGAGGATGCTGTCCAAGTTGCATGCCATCTTGGACAATGTCTCCCATCCACTACATAATGTACTGGTTGGGCACAGGAGTACATTCAGCCAGAGACTCATTCCACCGAGACGCAACACAGAGCGTCATAGGAAGTCATTCCTGCCTGTGGCCATCAAACTTTACAACCCCTCCCTTGGACGGTCAGACACCCTGAGTAAATAGGCTGGTCCTGGACTTATTTCCTGGCATAATTTACATATTACTATTTAACTATTTATGGTTTTATTACTATTTAATTATTTATGGTGCAACTGTAATGAAAACCAATTTCCCCTGGGATCAATAAAGCATGACTATGACTATGAATATGACTATGACTATCACAGAATTAGTGGGAAGATAGAGAAGTGGGAAGCTTTTAAAAACCAAAAGAAGGCAATGAATAAAGCAATAAAGAGAGAAAAGATGAACTATGAAGTTAAGTTAGTCACTAATATAAAAGAGGATACAAAAGGATTTTTTCAGATATATTAAGAATAAAAGAGAGGTGAGAGTGAATATCAGACTGCTATAAAGGTAGCAATGGGGGACAAAGAAATGGGTAGATGACTAAGTGGGTATTTTGGATCAGTCTTCACCATGGAATAGACCAGCAGTATGCCAGAAATTCGAGAGTATCAGGGGTCAGAAGTGACTACAATTGCTATTACTAAGGAGAAGGTTCTTGGGAAGCTGACAGGTCTTAAGGTAGATAAGTCACCTGGACCAGATGGACTACACTCCAGAGTTCTGAAGGAGGTGGCTGAAGAGATCATGGAGGCATTATTAACAATCTTTCAAGAATCACTAGATTCTGGAATGGTTCTAGAGGACTGGAAAATTATAAATGTCACTCTACTCTTTAAGAAGTAGAGAGTCCGAAGAAAGGAAATTATAGGCCATTTAGACTGAACAGCGTTTGGGAATATGTTGGATCCATTACTAACACTGAGGTTTTGGGGTACTTGGAGGCACGTGATAAAATAGACCAAGGTCAGCATAGTTTCCTTAAAGGGAAACCTTACTTGACAAATCTGTTGGAATTCTTTGACAAAATAACAGGAAGGATAGAAAGGGTAGACAAAGGAAAGTCAGTAGATCTTTGTTACTTGGATTTTCAGAAGGCCTTTGACAAGGTGCCACATGAGGCTGCTAAACAAGAGCCCATGGTACACCAGGAAAGAAGATTGGCTGACTGGCAGGAGGCAAAGAGGGGGAATAGAGAAGGCCTTTTCTGGTTGACTGCCAGTGATTAGTGGTATTCTGCAGGGGTCCGTATTTGGACCACTTCTTTTCATGTTATATGTCAATGACTTTGATGATGGAATTGATGGCTTTGTTGACATGTTTGCTGACAATACGAAGATAAGTGGAGGAGCAGGTAGTATCTAGGAAGCAGTGACAGATAAGGAGAATGGGTAAAGAAGTGGTAGATGGAATACAGTGTAGGGTAGTGTATGGTCATTCACCTTGGTAGAAGGAATAAAGGTGAAGACTATTTTCTAAATGGGAAGAAAATTCAAAAAGTCTAGATGCAAGGGGACTTGGAAGTCCTCACGCAGGAATTCCTAAAGGCTAAGTTGCAGGTTGAATTGGTGGTGAGGAAGGCAAATGCAAAGTTTGCATTCACTTTGAGAGGACTAGAATATAAAAGGGCATAATGCTGAAGTTTTACAGGCATTGGTCAGACCACACTTGGAGTATAATGACCAGCTTTGAGCCCTTATTTAAGAAAGGATGTGCTGCCATTGCAGAGGATCTAGAGAAGGCTCATGAAAATAATTCTGGGAATGAAAAGTTTAATGTATGAGGAGCGTATGATGGCTCTGGGCCTGAACTCACAGGAGTTTAGAAAAATAGTGTGAGGGGGATCTTATTGATACCTATAGAATATTGGAAGACCTCAACAGACTGACATAGAGAGTATGTTTCCTATAATGGGGGAGTCTTGGACAAGAGGGCACAGCCCCCAGGAGTTCCTTGCCATAGATGATCATGGAGGCCAAGTCATTGGGGATTTTTAAAGTGGAGGTTGATAGTTCCTTGACTAGTAAGGGTTTCAAAGGCTATGGGGAGAAGGCAGGAGAATTGGGGTGAGAGGGATAATAAATCACCTATGGTTGAATGGCAGAGCAGACTCAGGATCAGAATTAGACCGTTTCGCCCATCATCTCCTATAGTCTTTTTGTCTTGAGTGTCCCTAATGTATCTGCCTCTCCCACCATCCCTGGCATCACATTCCACACAGCCACCATCCTCTGTTTAAAAAAAACTATCTCTGACACCGCCCCCCCCCCGACACACACACAACACACACACACACACACACACACACACACACACACACACACATTTTCTTCCAATCACATTAAAGTTATGCCTCATCCACCCTAGGACAAAGTCTGTTGTTGTTCACTCACAGAGTCATTGGACATTACAGAACAGAAACAAGCCCTTTGGTTCATCTAGTCCATGCCAGACTGTAAATCTGTATAGTCCTATTGACCTGCACATCCCTCCATAACCCTCGCATCCATATACCTATCCAAATTTCTCTTAAAAGTTGAAATCTATCCAAATTTCTCATTTGACCTATACCTCTTATCATCTTGCACTCCTCTATCAAGTCACCTCTCATCATTCTTCATTCCAAAGAGAAAAGCCCTAGCTCGCTCACCTGAAACTCATTGATATGTCCCTTTAGTTTGTAAGAATTGTGCCTGTGTTTGGAAATCTTTTTGTAGTTAATAAATCTTTTATAAATCAGAAATCCTTTATGAGAGTTACTTTCCCCTGGGTTCCCTCCTCTTTCCCTTTCTCGTCTGGTCTGCTCTCCTCTCCTAACAGGTGCCTTCTTCTTCCATAGCCCTTAACCTTTCCCACCCAGCTGGCTGCGCCTATCACCTTCCAGCCAGCCTTCTTCCCCACCCTCAGCTTTTTATTCAGGTGCCTTCCCCCTTCCTCCTCGGTCCTGAAGAAGGGTCTCTGCCTGAAACGTCAACTTTTCCATAGATGCTGCCTGACCTGCTGAGTACTTGGAATGAAGGGATTAACATATGAGGAGCAGTTGTCAGCTTTGGGCCTGTATTCACTGGAATTTACAAAAATGCTTTTGGGGGCAGCGGATCTCATTAAAACCTACCGAATGCTGAAAGGACTAGATAGGCTGGATGTGGAGAGGATGTTTCGTCTGGTGGGAGTATCCAGAATTATAGGGCACAGCCTCAAAATTGAGGGGCAACCCTTTAGAACAGAGGTAAGGAGGAAATTTTTTAGCCAGAGTGTAGTAAATCTGTGGAATGCTCTGCCACAGATTGCGGTGGAGGCCAAGTCCGTGGGTATATTTAAGGCGGAACTTAATCGTTTCCTGATCAGTCAGGGCATCAAAGGATATGGCGAGAAGGCAGGTGTATGGGGTTGACTGGGATCCGGGATCAGCCATGATGGAACAGCAGAGCAGACTTGACGGGCTGAATGGCCTAATTCTGCTCCTATGCCTTCTGGTCTTATACCTCTAGTGCTTTGAGTGTGCTGCTTTGGATTTCCAGCAACTGTAGACTTTCTCGTGTTTGAAATAGTGAATATTGGCAGCTGGGCCTCGCCTCTGAGACCAAGCAGGGAAGCCAGCTAGTCTGAAGAGTAGGTAGATACAGTATAAACTCCCTGTAGTGAGGGTACCCATAGATACCCTTCAGATAGGGCTTAAAATCTCCTTTAGAGTTTAGAGCTTTGAAGACGGTGAACCCAATACCATCACGTACTACCTCGATAATTAGTTTATTTTGAACTTTAAGGAAGGGTGCACTCATCCTGACACGGAGTTGCAAATCATCGGCAAGGAGGATGGGCTCAAAGCGGAAAAATTCCTGACATCAGTCCCTAAGGCAGTGCTTTCCAGGGGCAAGCCGGCTCTGACGAGGCGGGACGGGAGTGCAATCGCACGCCGGGGAGAGGGGAGGTTCGATTCCCACTGTCAGTAAGGAGTTTGTACGTGTGTCCCCCCCCACCCCTGTGGATTCCCCTCTGGTGCTCCCATTTCCTCTCTCACTCTAAAGACATGCAGGTTAGGGTTAATGAGCTGTAGGCTTGCAACGTTGGCGTCACAGGTGTGGTGACACTTTCGGGCTGCCCCCAGCGCGACCCTGGCTGATCTGATGTGACGCCAACCATCGTTTGACGCACGTGTGGTAAGTAAAGCAAATCTTTATCTTTCTGTCACCCTGGAGAAAGCTGCGTTCAGCACGAGCATGCTCTTCGAGCTCCTTGGATGTTTGCATCTGTTTCGACGGCGCTATCTTCAAAGCTGAAGAAATGATCAAGTCGGGAAGTTTTAAATCCCAGGAAAGGTGATTTGCACCAATACATCAAGCCCAGTGCTTTCTTTTCCAAATGCTGTTTGACAGGTTACCCCTCATGGGAGGCATAAGAGAAAAAACTTGTTAGACGACTTTGCTTGCTTCTTGGCCTTGATCACAAAACCTATTGCTGCCTCAGACATCCTGAGCTTTGTCATCTTTTCACTCAACTCCAGGCTTCCGTTCTCGAAATTGCCCTTAAAAGTTCTGGCAGAATGCATACAATACAAAACAGTGGTCCACTGGGAACCACAACTCAGGATTGCTTTCTGCAGCAAAGTCTTGTTGCATTTGATACAGCTCCGAGAGAGACGACACAGCATTTCACTTATTTACTTGTGCTCAGGCTCAAATATTTTAAGCTCACGGGACAAGCAAGTGGTCTTTGCACAAAGTCAAGCAATTGCTCAAATTCAGTTTATTGTCAACGAAATACGGCGAAACGAAACAACATTCCTCAGGAGCAAGGTGCACAACACAGTACATATAACCCACACATGCAGCACATAAAGTATTAAGGCATCCGTTAGTCTTACGAGACCATGGATCTGCGCCTGGAAAGTCTTCGCTCTCCAGAGCACAGGCCTGGGCAAGGTTGCATGGAAGACCGGCAGTTGCCCATGCTGCAAGTCTCCTCTCCACGACACCAACGTTGTCCAAGGGAAGGGCAAGGGCCGATACAGCTTGGCACTGGTGTCGTCGCAGAGCAATGTGTGGTTAAGTACCTTGCTCAATGACACAACACGCTGCCTCGGCTCGGGCTCGAACTCACGACCTTCAGATCGCTAGTCCAATGCCTTAACCACTTGGCCACGTGCCCACATAAAGTAACATTACCACAAATCAATTAATAAATAATAAGGTGCAGCTTAAATGGTTTGGCATGGACTAGATGGGCTGAGGGACCTCTTCCAGTGCTGTGCTTTTCTAGGACTCTGTGACTATAACCCTAAAGTACACTTACGACCCAAACCTCAAAATAAACAGTATAATGCTACTGGTTTCTCCTAAGTGTTGAGAGACCTGGCTGGTGGCAGGAAGAGCAGTACCTTCCGCCTGGGAGAAGAAGCTGTTTCCCATCCCAGCAGCCCTTGTCCTGATGCTCTGGTACCTCCTGCCTGAGGGTAGGAGGTCAAAGAGATTGTTAGGTGGATGGGAGGGGTCATTGACAAAGCTAAGGGCCCAGAGTGTACGCCATGTTCTGGATACATATCTCGGACGGGTGAAAGAGAGACCCCGATGATTCCCTCAGCAGTTCTCACAATCCCTTAAAGGGGCTTGCAGTCAGATGCCTTGCAATTCTTCTACCAGACGGTGATGCAGCTAGTCAGGACACTCTCAGTCATGCTCAAATGGTGTGATGAGCAGGATGCCAAATAGACCGCTAAAATGTCTGGACAGAACCACGGAGCAGTCAGCTTCCTGATGAGAAGGACGGAGGATCCACGACTGTTTATTATCATTCTTCAGTACACAAGTGTAAAGGAGAATGAAATGAGGATGCAGTTCACCTGGTGCCAAATGTAGAGACTTTCATATAACTCACTTACCTGACACACACACAACAAAAGTTTTCTCAAGTTGGAGACTATGTTCAGTCGGGCCACTGAATTAAATGTTCAGTAGTGAGTACATGACAACCAAAAGATCTAACCACTAACCACAACCACCACTTAACTCTTGCCCACACTGTACCAGAATATGAAGATCCCAGATCGGCCTCTACAGCCACTTGAGACCCCACCAATAGACAACCCCTTTGGATAATATCATTCTCGGATTGAGTGATCGCACAACAAGACCATAAACCGGCACCATGAACTCATGGTCAGGGAGTCTAAGACCAGAGCACACAGCCACAGAGTAGAGGGGCATCCTTTTAGAATGGAGATGAAGAGGATTTTTTTTTTTAGCCGGAGTGTGGCGAATCTGTGGAACTTGTGACCACAGTCAGCCGTGGAGGCCCAAGTTCTTGGGTATATTTAAGGCAGAAGTTTATAGATTCTTGATTAGTCGGGGCATGAAGGGATATGGGAAGAAGGCAGCAGATTGGGGCAGAGAGGAAAAATGGATCAACCATGACGAAATGGCAGAGCAGGCACGATGGGCCAAATGGCCTAATTCTGCTCCTATATCTAATGGTCTTATGAACACTACCTTACTTTTTGTTCTCTTTTTGCACTACTTATATACTTCTTATTGTAACTTAAGGTAATTTTTTTATGCATTCCACTGTACTGTTGTCCCAAAGCAACAAGTTTCATGACATATGTCAGTTATAATAACCCTGATTCTGATTAATTTAATCAGCTGGAAAGTAATCTTTCAGCAGTTAAGAGAAGTTTGGATAAGCACATGAATAGGAGGAGAATGGAGGGCTGTAGTCCAGGTGTGGGACAATGGGATTAGCCAGAATAATAGTTTGGCATGGACTAGATGGGCTGAAGGGCCTAGTTCTGTGCCATGACACTATATGGCTCTATGCTTCTCTCAGGATCGTTCCTTTGTCATGGTGGAGAGGCCTGTGAGGTCCTGAGTTCCCAAGAGTGATGCCTTCTGGGGGGTTTAGCCACCGTGTGCTTAGCTCCTGGTAGGGTCAGCCATGGAGGTAAGGTCAAAAGGGAGGAAAAGGCCCACTTAACTGGAACACAATCAACCATCTTAAGCATTCATATCATGCTGTTCATGGATGGTGTCTTGACTTCTCACTGCCTCAGTAAAGCAGCCAGCATAATCAAAGGTCCCACCCACCCACCCACCCTGGCCATCCTCTCGTCTCTCCTCTCCCATCGGGCAGAAGATCTAAAAGCCTGAAAGCACATACCATCAGGCTCAAGGATAGTTACTAGGGGCATGGACTAGATGGCCTGAAGGGCCTGTTTCGATGCCAGAGCACTCTGTGGCTCTACGCTTCTCCAAGGATCGTCAATTTGTCGTGGTGGAGAGGTTTGTAAGTTCCTGAGAACCCGAGACTGTTATAAAACTATTGAATGGTCTCCAGTTTCATAAGATAGATTCACAATCTAATTCGTTATGACCTTGCACATTATTGTCAACCCCGTGTGCACTTGCTTTATATCTTATTTATTCTCTCTTCCGTTATTGTTTTACTTTATTCTAGCACAATGCACTGTGTAATGACTTGATTGGTCTGAGCAGTATGCAAGACAAGCCTTTCACTGTATCTTGGGAATGATAATATGCCAACTAGCCAGTAAACTAACCCCTAGAGCCCTGGTAAGTTCTGGAGAACAATCTTTAGTCCTCAACTGCATAACTCATTATGAACAGAGATGAGGAGCAAGTTCTTTAGCCAGAGAGTGGTGAACCTGTGAAATTCGTTGCCACAGGCAACTATGGAGGCCAGGTTATTGGGTATATTCAAGGCAGAGGTTGATAGGTTCCTGATTAGTCAGGGCACGATTACAGTCAGGATGAGAAACAGTTTCTTCCTCCAGGCCATTAGGCTTCTGAACTCCCTGCCATATTGTATTCGAAGTGTCACTGGTTAATCAGTTCCATACCTTACAATATTTAATATTAAAGTACTTTAGTTTGTTATTTATGTCTGATTCATCTGTAGATTTTATCCTTAGCTTCATAAGTTATTGTGTATTATGTGCATTATGTGTACTACTGTGCTTTACACCCTGGTTCAGAAAAACGTCACATTTCTATATACATTATATGGTGGCATACATTATATACATAGAAACATAGAAATATAGAAAACCTACAGCCCAACACAGGCCCTTCATCCCACAATGCTGTGCCAAACACGTACTGACTTTAGAACTTACCTATGGTTACCAATAGCCCTCTATTTTTCTAAGCTCTATGTACCTATCCAGGAGTCTCTTAAAAGACCCTATCGTATCCGCACCACCTCCATTCCTGGCAGCCCATTCCATGTACTCACCACTCTCTGTGTAAAAAACTTACCGTTGACATCTCCTCTGTACCTACTTCCAAGCACCTTAAAACTGTACCCTCTTGTGTAGCCATTTCAGCCTTAGGAAAAAGCCTCTGACGATCCACATGATCAATGCCTTTCATCATCTTACACACCTCTATCAGGTCACCTCTCATCCTCTGCCGCTCCAAGGAGAAAAGGCCGAGTTCACGCAACCTATTCTCATAACGCATGCTCCCCAATCC
Organism: Mobula birostris; assembly: GCF_030028105.1. Taxonomy (NCBI): domain Eukaryota; kingdom Metazoa; phylum Chordata; class Chondrichthyes; order Myliobatiformes; family Myliobatidae; genus Mobula; species Mobula birostris. The sequence continues at coordinate 11,227,868 of NC_092370.1, forward strand.
AGGCAACAACCTTGTAAATCTCCTCTGCACCCTTTCTATAGTTTCCACATCCTTCCTGTAGTGAGGTGACCAGAACTGAGCACAGTACTCCAAGTGGGTCTGACCAGGGTCCTATATAGCTGCAACATTACCTCTTGGCTCTTAAACTCAATCCCACGGCTGATGAAGGCCAATGCACCGTATGCCTTCTTAACTTCAGAGTCAACCTGCACAGCAGCTTTGTGTGTCCCTTGGACTCGGACTCCAAGATCCCTCTGATCTTCCACACTGCCAAGAGTCTTACCATTAATACAATATTCTGCCATCATATTTCACCTACCAAAATGAACCACCTCACACTTACCTGGGTTGAACTCCATCTGCCACTTCTCAGCCCACTTTTGCATCCTATCGATGTCCCGCTGTAACCTCTGACAGCCCTCCACACTATCCACAATACCCACAACCTTTGTGTCATCAGCAAAATTACTAACCCATCCCTCCACTTCCTCATCCAGGTCGTTTATAAAAAACATGAAGAGAAGGGGTCCCAGTACAGATCCCTGAGGCACACCACTGGTCACCAGGCTCCATGCAGAATATGACCAGTCTACAACCACTCTTGACCTTCTGTGGCCAAGCCAGTTCTGGATCCACAAAGCAATGTCCACTTGGATCCCATGCCTCCTTACTTTCTCAATAAGCCTTGCATGGGGTACCTTATCAAATGCCTTGCTGAAATCCATATACACTATAACTACTGCTCTACCGTCATCAATGTGTTTGGTCACATCCTCAAAACATTCAATCAGGCTCGTAAGGCACAACCTGCCTTTGACAAAGCCATGCTGACTATTCCAAATCATATTATGCCTCTCCAAATGTTCATAAAGCCTGCCTCTCAAGATGTTTTCCATCAACTTACCAACCACTTAAGTAAGACTCACTGGTCTATAATTTCCTGGGCTATTTCTACTCCCTTTCTTGAATAAGGCAACAACATCTGCAACCCTCCAATCCACCGGTACCTCTCCTGTCCCTATTGATGATGCAAAGGTTATTGACAGAGGCTCAGCGATCTCCTCCCTCACCTCCCATGGTAGCCTGGGGTACATCTTGTCCAGTGCCAGAGAGTTATCCAACCAAAAGCTCCAGAACATCCTCTTTCTTAATGTCTATATGCTTAAGCTTTTCAATCCACTGTAAGTCATCCCTACAATCACCAAGATCCTTTTCTGTAGTGAATACTGAAGCAAAGTATTCATTAAGTACCTCTGCTATCTCCTCTGGTTCCATACATACTTTCTCACTGTCACACTTGGTTGGTCCTATTCTCTCATATCTTATCCTCTTGCTCTTCACATACTTGTAGAATGCCTTTGGGTTTTCCTTAATCCTGCCCGCCAAGGCCTTCTCATGGCTCCTTCTGGCTCTCCTGATTTCATTCTTAAGCTCCTTCCTGCTAGCCTTATAATCTTCTAAATCTCTATCATTACCTAGTTTTTTGAACCTTTCATAAGCTTTTCTTTTCTTCTTGACTAGATTTTCAACAGCCTTTGTACACCACGGTTCCTGTACCCTACCATCTTTTCCCTGTCTCATTGGAATGTACCTATGCAAAACTCCACGTAAATATCCCCTGAACATTTGCAACATTTCTGCTATACATTTCCCTGAGAACATCTGTTCCCAATTTATGCTTCCAAGTTCCTGCCTGATAGCTTCAAATTTCTCCTTACTTCAATTAAATGCTTTCTTAACTTGTCTGTTCCTATCCCTCTCCAATGCTATGATAAAGAAGATAGAATTGTGATCACTATCTCCAAAATGCTCTTCCACTGAGAGATCTGACACCTGACCAGGTGCATTTCCGAATACCAGATCAAGTACAGCCTCTCCTCTTGTAGGCTTATCTTACTATTGTGTCAAGAAACCTTCCTGAACACACCTAGCAAACTTCCATCCCATCTAAACCCCTTGCTCGAGGAAGATGCCAATCAAAATTTGGGAAATTAAAATCTCCCACCACGACAACCCTGTTATTATTACACCTTTCCAGAATCTGTCTCCCTATCTGCTCCTCAATGTCCCTGTTACTATTGGGTGGTCTATAAAGAATACCCAGTCGAGTTACTGACCCCTTCCTGTTCCTAACTTCCACCCACAGAGACTCAGTAGACAATCCCTCCATGACTTCCTCCTTTTCTGCAGCCGTGACACTATCTCTGATCAACAGTGCCACGCCCCCCACCTCTTTTGCCTCCCTCCCTGTCCTTTCTGAAACATCTAAAGCCTGGCACGCTAAGTAACCATTCCCGCCCCTGAGCCATCCAAATCTCTGTAATGGCCACATCATAGCTTCAAGTACTGATCCACGCTCAAAGCTTATCTGCTTTGTTCATGATGCTTCTTGCATTAAAATAGTCACATCTCAAACCACTGGTCTGAGCGTATCCCTTCTCTTTCACCTGCCTATCCTCCCTCTCCTACTGTCTCCAAGCTTTCTCTATTTGTGAGCCAACCACCCCTTCCTCCGCCTCTTCAGTTTGGTTCCCACCCCCCAGCAATTCTAGTTTAAACTCTCCCCAATAGCCTTAGCAAACCTCCCTGCCAGGATATTGGTTCTCCTTGGATTCAAGTGCAACCCGTCCTTTTTGTACAGGTCACATCTGCCCCAAAAGAGGTCCCAATAATCCAGAAATCTGAATCCCTGCCCCCTGCTCCAATCCCTCAGCCACACATTTATCCTACACCTCACTCTATTCCTATACTCACTGTCACGTGGCACAGGCAGTAACCCTGAGATTACTACTTTTGAGGTCCTGCTTCTCAACTTTCTTCCTAACTCCCTGTTGTCTGTTTTTAGGACCTCTTCTCTTTTCCTACCTATATCGTTGGTACCAATATGTATCACGACCTCCTGCTGTTCACTTTCCCACTTCAGGACATCGTGGACACGATCAGAAACACCCCGGACCCTGCCACCTGGGAGGCAAACTATCATCCGCGTTTCTTTCCTGCATCCACAGAATCCCCTGTCTAACTCCCTAACTTTAGAGTCCCCTATTACTACTGCCATCCTCTTCCTTTTCCTACCCTTCTGAGCCACAGGGCCAGACTCTGTGCCAGAGGCACGGCAACTGTTGCTTCCCCCAGGTAGGCTGTTCCCCCCCCCCCCCAACAGTACTCAAACAGGAGTACTTATTGTTAAGGGGTACAGCCACAGAGGTACTCTCTAGCGTCTGACTCCTGCCCTTCCCTCTCCTGACTGTTACCCACTTATCTGTCTCCTGACACCCCGGTGTGACTACCTGCCTATAACTCCTCTCTATCATCTTCTCACTTTCCTTGACCAGCCGAAGGTCATCGAGCTGCATCTCCAGTTCCCTAACGTGGTCCCTAAGCAGCTCGACACACCTGGGAATCTCTCGAACTTTCCACATCTGACACCCAGTACAGAACACCGGCCTCACAGACGTACTTCCTGTTTCTATTCCTCACTGGTAACTTACCTCGCTTCGACCCGTTATGGCCGAAGACCGAATGAGCCAAAGCCCTACCACTCTGCCTCAGATCACTCTGTCGATAACTGCTCTGCTAGGCAGTGTCTCCCTTTTATGCTTGAACCTCCCCTGCTATCTAACTCATGATTGGTGCTCCAGTTATAGCCGCTGATAGGCCACGTACAATGGACAAACACTCTCGAAGCTCCCTTTTTAAATAGGTGGCATCTGTTAGTCTCATGAGAACATGGATCTACACCTGGAAGGTCTCCAGGGCGCAGGCCTGGGCAAGGTTGTATGGAAGACAGGCAGTTGCCCAAGCAGCGAGTCTCCCCTCTCCACGACACCGATGTTGTCCAAGGGAAGGGCAAGGGCCGATACGGCTTAGCATCTGTGTCGTCGCAGGAGTTGCCAGAACGAGGTTGAAGGCAACGTCAGACTGCCTTAGGGACTCCAGCTCTGGATTTCTCCCTTGGGGTTTACTCCCGAAGCCTTTCCCGTGAGTGGGTATGGCCGCAAGGCAGCGGAGGTTTGAAATCAGAGCTTTCCCTCTCTAAGATGCACTGCCTTCCCAGGCTGATGAGGTAAATAACCGCCGCCATATATGTATATGGTTAAATGACAATCAACTTGACTTGACTTGATGAAGGGTTAAGGGAAGGAGGCAGGAGATTGGGACTGAGGGCGAAATATATCAGCCATGATGAAATGGTGGAGCAGACTCGATGGGCCAAATGGCTTAATTCTGCTCCTATATCTTATGGTCTTAACTTGGTACTGCTTAGACCTTCCAAAGTTGCAGCAAAACCATTACCTTTCGTTATCCTGTACTTCATAGCAAGAAGCACATTTTCATGAAGAGGAATAGCTCTCTTCTCTTTGTAGTGAATGGGAATGAGAGGTCACTTGATAGAAGTGTACAAGATGATCAGAGTCATAGATTGAGCAGAGAGCCAGAGACTTTTTTCCCAAGGCTAATGCTAGGGGGCATAATTTAAGGTGATTGGAAGAAAATACAGGGGGGATATCAATGGTAAGTTTTCTACAGAGAGTGGTGAGTGTGTGGAACGCTCTGCCAGGGGCGATGGTAGAGTAATGGAAGGGTTAGATTGACCTTAAAATAGGTTGAAAGGTCAGTACAGTATCATGGACCAAAGGTCATCTACTGTGCTGTACTGTTCTATGTTCTAAAGAATAACATTTTGTTTGCAATTTTCATTTTTTTTTCACTTTTGCTAACAACTGAGCTGTCCATGCTCCCTGTCTCTGGCCTCCTGCCCTTGAACCTCTCTGCACTTTCACCATTAACAAAGAAACTACCCCTCCCTTTATCCTGTAGGTCTAAAACCATCCTCATGGCTACTTGGGAAGTAATGCTTAAACAAATGTTTAACGCTCCAAAGCTCACAGAAAGTGGTTGCTGCAGAGATTTTAACAAAGTAATTTACAAATAAGGTTAAAGAACCTCCTAGAACATAGAACATAGAACATTACATGCTGTTCTGACTTCTGCTCCTGACTTTGTCAGATTTAACACCACAAGTCCAACTTAAATATTCAAGATTCAAAAGTGTAAAGGAAAATGAAATAACTATTACTCTGGCTCCAATGCAGCACAAAAAAAACCCAACGCAATAAGATAAAGAACACAACGACCATCACTGAACTGTTCCCACAATCTACAGACTCACTTTCAAAAAATTTAAGTATGCCCGCAAGAAAATGAATCTCAGGGTTGTATATGGTGACATATATGTACCTTGATGATAAATATACTTTGAACTTTAATAATAAAACACACAATAAATATAAATACATAAGATAAATACATAAATACATAAGATAGTTTATATATATAGATTGATTGTATGTCCACAAAGTGACATTAGGTGAAGAAGTGTCTGTGCATTAGGAGACTCTGACAGGAAATGATAAAGTAGTGGTGGTCGGGTTAGTGGGTGGATGTGTTGATCGGCCTTTGCTTGGAGAAAATGCGAGAACAGGCACAGGCCAGGGTAGGTTCCAGTAAGTTTTTTGTTCAGATTGTCTAGCGTAGAGAGAATGCCAGGCAGGATGTTGGAATGCTCCTCTTGCAGGATGTGGGAAGTCAGGGAGCCCTCCGGTGTCCCTGACAACAACACCTACAAGAAGTGCATCCAGCTGCAGCTCCTGACAAACCGCGTTAGGGAACTGGAGCAGGAGCTGGATGACCTGAGGATCATTCGGGAGAATGAGGAGATTATAGATCGTAGCTACAGGGAGGTAGTTACGCCAAAGGAGCAGAGGACAGGAAATTGGGTCACTGTCAGGCGAGGGAAGAGGAAAGGGCAGGCAGAGCAGGGTTCCCCTGTGGCCATTCCCCTCAGCAACAAGTATACCGCATTGGATACTGTTGGGGGGGATGACTTACCTGGTACTAGCTGCAGTAACCGGGTCTCTGGCACTGAGTCTGGCTCTGCAGTGCAGAAGGGAGGAGGGAAAAAGAGGAGAGCGGTAGTGATCGTGACAGAGAATCCAGGATGGTTTGTTGCCTCCCAGGTGCCAGGGTCAAGGACGTCTCTGATCGATTGCATGACATTCTGAAGTGGGAGGGTGACCAGCCAGATGTCGTGGTGCACAGAGGCACAAATGACATAGCAAGGAAGAGTGAAGAGGTCCTGGACAGTGAGTATAGAGAGCTTGGTAGGAAGTTGAAAGGCAGGACCTCAAGGGTGGTAATCTCAGGATTGCTACCTGTGCTAGGTGCCAGTGAGGGTAGGAATAGGATGCTCTGGAGGAGGAACAAGTGGCTGAGGAACTGGTGTAGGGGGCAGGGTTTCAGATTTCAGGATCATTGGGACCTCTTCTGGGGCAGGTGGGACCTGTACAAGAGAGACGGGTTACACTTGAACCACAGGGGGACCAATATCCTTTCAGGGAGGTTTGTTAGTGCTATTGGGGAGGCTTTAAACTAGATTTGCAGGGGGATGGGAACCAGAGTGCCACTGACAGAGTGGCTGGGGTGAAAATAAATGATATTGAAAGTTTAAGCAAATCCGCTGATAGAAAGGTTGCGAGTGGTGGTAAAATTCTTCTGAGGTGTATATATTTCAATGCTAGGAGTATTGCAGGGAAGTTGAGGGCGTGGATTGACACGTGGAATTATGATGTTGTAGCAATTAGTGAAACTTGGCTACAGGAGGGGCAGGACTGGCAGCTTAATATTCCAGGGTTCCAATGTTTCAGATGTGATCGAGGCAGAGGAATGAAAGGTGGGGGAGTAGTATTGCTTGTTAGGGAAAATATTACAGCAGTGCTCAGGCAGGACAGATTAGAGGGCTTGTCTACTGAGTCCTTATGGGTGGAGCTGAGAAACAGGAAAGGTATGGCCACATTAGTGGGATTGTATTACAGACCACCCAATAGTCAACGAGACTTGGAAGAGCAAATCTGCAGAGAGATAGCAGACAACTGCAGGAAACATAAAGTTGTGGTGGTAGGGGATTTTAATTTTCCATACATTGATTGGGACTCCCATACTGTTAGGGGTCTAGATGGTTTAGAGTTTGTAAAATATGTTCAGGAAAGTTTTCTAAATCAGTATATAGAGGGACCAACTAGAGGGGATGCAATATTGGATCTCCTGTTAGGAAACGAATTAGGGCAAGTGACTGAAGTCTGTGTAGGGGAGCACTTTGGTTCCAGTGATCATAACGCCATTAGTTTCAATTTGATCATGGACAAGGATAGATCTGGTCCTAGGGTTGAGGTTCTGAACTGGAAGAAGGCCAAATTTGAAGAAATGAGAAAGGATCTAAAAAGCGTGGATTGGGACAGGTTGTTCTCTGGCAAAGATGTGATTGGTAGGTGGGAAGCCTTCAAAGGGGAAATTTTGAGAGTGCAGAGTTTGTATGTTCCTGTCAGGATTAAAGGCAAATTGAATAGGAATAAGGAACCTTGGTTCTCAAGGGATATTGCAACTCTGATAAAGAAGAAGAGGGAGTTGTATGAAACGTATAGGAAACAGGGGGTAAATCAGGTGCTTGAGGAGTATAAGAAGTGCAAGAAAATACTTAAGAAAGAAATCAGGAGGGCAAAAAGAAGACATGAGGTTGCCTTGGCAGTCAAAGTGAAGGATAATCCAAAGAGTTTTTACAAGTATATTAAGAGCAAAAGGATTGTAAGGGATAAAATTGGTCCTCTTGAAGATCAGATTGGTCAGCTTTGTGCGGAACCAAAGGAAATGGGGGAGATCTTAAATAGGTTTTTTGCATCTGTATTTACTAAGGAAGCTGGCATGAAATCTATGGAATTGAGGGAATCAAGTAGTGAGACCATGGCAAATGTACAGATTGAAAAGGAGGAGGTGCTTGCTGTCTTGAGGAAAATTAAAGTGGATAAATCCCCGGGACCTGACAGGGTGTTCCCTCGGATCTTGAAGGAGACTAGTGTTGAAATTGCGGGGGCCCTGGCAGAAATATTTAAAATGTCGCTGTCTACGGGTGAAGTGCCGGAGGATTGGAGAGTGGCTCATGTTGTTCCGTTGTTTAAAAAAGGATCAAAAAGTAATCCGGGAAATTATAGGCCGGTGAGTTTAACGTCAGTAGTAGGTAAGTTATTGGAGGGAGTACTAAGAGACAGAATCAACAAGCATTTGGATAGACAGGGGCTTATTAGGGAGAGTCAACATGGCTTTGTGCGTGGTAGGTCATGTTTGACCAATCTGTCGGAGTTTTTCGAGGAGGTTACCAAGAAAGTGGATGAAGGGAAGGCAGTGGATATTGTCTACATGGACTTCAGTAAGGCCTTTGACAAGGTCCCGCATGGGAGGTTAGTTAGGAAAATTCAGTCGCTAGGTATACATAGAGAGGTGGTAAATTGGATTGGACATTGGCTCGATGGAAGAAGCCAGAGAGTGGTGGTAGAAAATTGCTTCTCTGAGCGGAGGCCTGTGACTAGTGGTGTGCCACAGGGATCAGTGCTGGGTCCATTGTTATTTGTCATCTATATCAATGATCTGGATGATAATGTGGTAAATTGGATCAGCAAGTTTGCTGATGATACAAAGATTGGAGGTGTAGTAGACAGTGAGGAAGGTTTTCAGAGCCTGCAGAGGGACTTGGACCAGCTGGAAAAATGGGCTGAAAAATGGCAGATGGAGTTTAATACTGGCAAGTGTGAGGTATTGCACGTTGGAAGGACAAACCGACGTAGAACATACAGGGTTAATGGTAAGGCACTGAGGAGTGCAGTGGAACAGAGGGATCTGGGAATACAGATACAAAATTCCCTAAAAGTGGCGTCATAGGTAGATAGGGTCATAAAGAGAGCTTTTGGTACATTGGCCTTTATTAATCGTAGTATTGAGTACAAGAGCTGGAATGTTATGATGAGGTTGTATAAGGCATTGGTGAGGCCGAATCTGGAGTATTGTGTTCAGTTTTGGTCATCAAATTACAGGAAGGATATAAATAAGGTTGAAAGAGTGCAGAGAAGGTTTACAAGGATGTTGCCGGGACTTGAGAAACTCATTTACAGAGAAAGGTTGAATAGGTTAGGACTTTATTCCCTGGAGCATAGAAGAATGAGGGGAGATTTGATAGAGGTATATAAAATTATGATGGGTATAGATAGAGTGAATGCAAGCAGGCTTTTTCCACTGAGGCAAGGGGAGAAAAAAACCAGAGGACATGGGTTAAGGGTGAGGGGGGAAAAGTTTAAAGGGAACATTAGTGGGGGCTTCTTCACACAGAGAGTGGTGGGAGTATGGAATGAGCTGCCAGATGAGGTGGTAAATGCGGGTTTTTCTTTAACATTTAAGAATAAGTTGGACAGATACATGGATGGGAGTTGTATGGAAGGATATGGTCCGTGTGCAGGTCAGTGGGACTAGGCAGAAAATGGTTCGGCACAGCCAAGAAGGACCAAAGGGCCTGTTTCTGTGCTGTAGTTTCTATGGTTCTATGGTTCTATGGTTTATGAGTTTAATCGTCCTGGTGTGGATGCTACGTAGCTTTCTCCCTGGTGGGAGTGGGACAAACAGTCCATGAGCAGGGCGGGTGGGATCCCTCGCGATGTTACTGGCCCTCTCCCAGCACCTTTCTGTATATATTCACGTTACCCAAATGAAATCAGGAAAGCTGGAGCAAGCAACAGGCCAAACAGCATCCATGGGGACAGGAACAGATTAGTGTCTTGGGTCACATTCCCTACCTCAGAACTCGTAAAATAAGAAAGCGTATGTTTTAATTTACAAGGGGTGGAGAGAATGTCTGGGGTGAGGCAGAGATCAAGGTTCTCCTATAACATAATGCTTTCACAGTTGACTAGTTAACAGGTGAGTGATGGCAATTAGCAGGGGGATAAAACAGCAGAGTTTACTGGAAATGTGAGATGCCTCTCATCCCCTTGTCCTTGCTTTCTATCCCACAATCCTCCACATTCAAACCATCATCACTTGACTTCCTCCACTTTCAAAGAGATTCCACCCCCAGAAGCATCTTCATCCCCTCACTTTACCTCACTCTACACAGAGCGTGGGATGCCCTGCCCAGGGGAGGGGGGTGGTAGAGACAGAAACACAGGGGTTTCCAACCTGTGGTCCATGGACCCCTTGCTTAAAGGTATCAGTCCATGGCATAAAAAAAGGTTGGGAACCTTTTGATTAGAGTGACTTGTGAAATCCTTAGATAGAGACATGGATGAAAGAAAGATGGAGGGTTATGTAGGAGGTAAGACTTGGATTGATTAGATTAGGCTTGATTGATTAGATTGCGGGCTGAAGGGCCTATAGTGTTCTATGTTCTATCATTTTCATTGCCCTTTCAATGTCCCAAAGGGACTGCTCATTTCATGGTCTCTGGAGTGCTTCTCATTTTCAGATTCTGATTCAAATTTATTTATCACATGTACATGGAAACATACAGTGAAATGTGCCGTTTTGCACAATCAACCAACAGAACACGAAGGCAAGTGTTGCCACACATTCCAGCGCCAATCTAGCATGCCCACAATGTTCAGAACAACACAAGCAAGAACAGCAGCAAAGCAAGACCACAACAGCAAAACAAGCTCCTTTTGCATCCAAGCAACAACACAAAATGCTGGAGGAACTCAGCAGGCCAGACAACATCTGTGGAAAAGAGCACAGTGGTCATTTTGGGCTGAGACCCTTCAGCAGCACTGGAGAGAAAAAATCCTTTTGCTTCCACTCACCCACTCACAGGCCTCCAACCCCAGGACAGGCAGTCTCCAGGCCTTCAGTCCCTGGCCCTGGACTTGCAGACATCAGACCTCCAGCTTCAGACTTTGCTGACTGTGGTAAACCATGTATATATGTTGTAACTGGGTTACCTGTCTGGTCACACCCCTCTGCTGACTGCCCCTGTGGCTCCTCCCACAGAGTCCTGTATAAAGGTGTTCGCCTTGCCCCTCCCCCTCAGTCCGGGGGCAGACACTCACTGTGGAGGTCGTATTGTACAGCGAATAAAAGCCTTTCAGTATTTTACCAAACCTCAGTCTTTTGGAGTAATTGAAGGCGCTTCACTGACGTCTGGGCATCAATCCCACGGCACGCCGATCACAGGTTTGTCCTTTGGGCCTAGACCCAAGGACTAGACTATCACCAGTTTGACTTTTGGGCCTGGACTTCCAGACTCACACAGCCCTCCGATCTCAGTGACCTTGGGGGTTACTGGCCCTCGAGACACCTTCAAGCCTCCACCTCTGGGGTCACCACCCTCAGAATTCTACCTCGGGAGTCACCGAGCTCTGCACTTTGACCTTTGGCTTTGCCCTTCGGACTTCACCGATGTCTGAGTATCAGCCCCAGGATTCGCGATCACAGGTTTGACAATTCAGACCTTGAATGTCAACCCCATGAGCGGCACTTTGGGCATTTTCACCCTTTCATTGCAGTTGGGAAACCTTATAAACCTTTACTTTTCCAAAATCCAACATCTAAACCAAAATTCTCCAACCCACTGCCGTTCTGATCTCTCTCCTGCATTGTTCCAGTAAAGTCCATGTTAGCTCAGGGAATGAACTACACCTCATTTTGCGTTCACTCCTCAGGGCACAATATTGAATTCAACAATTTCAGAAAACCAGCCTTTCCTGGAGGCACAAGAGATGGCAGAATCTGAAATCTGGATCAATGTCCAAAATGCTGGTGGACCTCTTGCCCTTGTCTTCTCCCTCAACTCCCTCTGGTGCCCCTTCCTTCCCTTTCTCCCACAGTACACCCTCCTCTCCTATCAGATTCCTCCCTCAGACCTTTACTTCTTCTAGCAATCACCTCAAGTTCCAGTTCATGTCCTCTAGTTCTAGTTTCACCAAACCTCAGTGGAGAAGGCCTGCTTGCAGTTATCCCATTTGTACCCTTCATAGATAAAGGGTGATATATTTAAGGGGAACATGAGGGGGGAACCTCTTCGCTCAGAGGGTGGTGAGAGTGTGGAGTGAGCTGCCTTCAGAAGTGGTAATTCACTTGCAGTATTCAAGAGAGGTTTGGTAGGTACATGGATGGGAGGGGTATGAAGGGCTATGGTCCAGATGCAGGTTGAAGGAACTAGGCAGAATAACAGTTCAGCAGGGACTAGATGGGCTGCAGGGCTTCCTTCTGTGCTGTAGTGTTCTATGACTCTTAACGTCACAGGACAGGAGTTACCTTACTGAGATGAACTTATTGAACCCTATCAAATATTGAAAGGTCTAGATGCAATGGATGTGGAGGGGATGTTTCTTATAGTGGGAGAGTCTTGGACCAAAGGGCACAGTCTCAGAATTGAAGGATGTCCCTTTAGAACAAAAATAAGGAGAAATTTCTTTATTCAGAGGGCAGTGGATCTATAGAATTCATAACCACAGGCAGCTGTAGAGGCCAAGTCACTGGGTGTATTTAAAGCAGAGTTTGACAGGCTCTTGATTAGTAATATGTACACATATTTGTGACATATATGCACTTTGAGCATAAAGTTACTTTGAACTTGAACTTAGGGTAGGGCGCCAAAAGTTATAGGGAGAAGGTAGGAGAATGGGATTGACAGGGATAATAATCAGCCATGATGGAATGGCACAGCAGACTCGATGGGCTGAATAGCCTTATTCTGCTACTATGTGTTATGGTCTTATGATACCATATCCATCTGTAAAAGCACAAGGATTACAGAGCCTCGGAAGAAGGATGCGACTCTATTAAATGGAATCACATCTCTGAACGCAACTAATAGTTTTTAATTTTAAAATCTGCTTCAGTACATGTTGTATTTCCTGCCTTAATGACAAGACAAACTGCACCTGGATTGCATCAAAGTAACATGCTGCAATATTTATACTGACTTTCATCAAGACCATCAGACCAGAAGGACTGTACCCAGGGTTCTGAAAGAAGTAGCTGAAGAGATTATGGAGGCATTAGTAATTATCTTTCAAGAATCATGAGATTCTGGAATGGTACCAGAGGACTGGAAAATGGAAAATGTCACTGCACTCTTCAAGGAGGTAGAGAAGCAGAAAAAAAAAGAAAATTATAGGCCAGCTAGTCTGATCTCAGTGGTTGGGAAGATGTTGGAGGTCATTATTAAGGATGAGGTTTCAGAGGCACATGATAAAATAGGCCAAAGTCAGCAAGGCTACCTTAAGGGGAAATGTTACTTGACAAATCAGTTGGAATTCTTTGAGGAAGTATCAGGCAGGATAGTCAAGAGAGCAGTGGACAGCTAAGCAAACTACATACTGTTCCTAACTAATATTCATACTGTGTGGAAAAAGGTTATGCTGAAGATCAAGAGATCCTGGTGAAAATGATTGCTGTGACAACATAAGCATTACAGAATGAAGAAAAGCTCCTTATTTCCAGCAAAAACCTTTCCCTGATTAATAATTTGCATAATGCAGCAAGAGAAATTTGTGGATCTTCTATTAAGCTGTTAGTCACCACATACTTTTTGCAAGCTAATTACCTACTTCAAATAAGCTAATATAAACTCCCAAGAGGATAACAATTATTTTCCTCCTCTTAACAATACATGCACTGCTATCAATGGACAGTAGCTAATATCAACTTTTCTCATATGTGGATCTTGAATAAGTGGGATTAGCGAACAGGCTGGGAAATCTCCCAAATTAAGTGTTTTCAAGCTGGTAAGCGGTATAATTTGCCTTTCATTGAACTGCTTATCACTGGTTTGACTGTAAAAGGCTTGTTAGAAGTTAATATCCATAATTCCTTGAAATTCCTCAAAGATCCATAATTCCTTGAAAGTGGCGTCAAAGGTAGTTAGGGCCACAAAGAGAGCTTTTGGCACATTGGCCTTCATGAATCAAAGTAATAAGCACTGGAGTTTACTGTTTATTATTTTTTGTGTATTTGCACACTTTATCTTCTTTCACACATCGGTCGTTTGTCAGTCTTTGTGCGTAGTTTTTCATTGATTCTATTGTATTTTGAAGACCCTGTTACCACATTATTTATGACAGTGCCAGTGGAAATAATACTGTTCTATATTTAACTATATGCACTTTATGTCAACTCGTACATCTACAGAATACTTATTTTATATCTGTTAATCTTATTGTGTTAATATTATTTTATGGGCTGTATACTGCTTTTTGCACCCTGGTCGCTGAGGAATGTTCTTTTGTTTAGCTGTATGATTGAATGACAATAAATCTGAATTTGAACTTGATTTCTTTGTTCTACTGTGAATGCCTGCAAGAAAATGAATCTCAGGGTAGTATATGGTGACATACACATAATTTGATAATAAATTTACCTTGAACGTTGTGTTGGGGTGTTATGTTGAATATACAGTCAACCTTTTGGGCTGCAACCCTTCATCAGGACTGGAAAGGAAGAGGGGAAAGTGCCAGAAATTAATGTGGGAGGAGGGGAAGGAGAACAAGCCAGGTTATAGGTGAAGCGAGGTGGGTGGGGGACGCGGATGAAGTAGGAAGCTGGGAGGCAATAGGTAGAAAAGGTAAAGGGCAGAAAAAAAAAGGAATTTGAAAGCAGAGGAGAGTGACTCATCGGGAGAAAGGGAAGGAGGAGATGATAGGTAGGTGAGGAGAAGAATTAGGAGGCCAGAATGGGAAAATGAGGAAGAGGGAAGGGGGATGGTCAAAAACTACTGGAAATTTGAGAAATTAATGTTCATTCCATGAGGTTGGAGGCTACCTAGAGAGACTATGAGGTGTTGCTCTTCCATCCTGAGAGTAGCCTCATCATGGCAGAAGAGGAGGCCATGGACCAACAGCTTGGAATGGGAATGAGGACAGGAATGGAAAAGGTTGGACACCAGGAATTTTGCTTTTTGCAGATGGATCTGAGGTCAGAATCAGAATTAGAAACAGGTTTAATATCACCGGTATACACCATGAAATTTGTTAACTTTGTGGCAGCGGTACGATGCAATACACAATAATAGAGAGGAAAAAACTGAGAACGACAGCAAGTATATACACATTGAATAGTTAAATTAAATAAGTAGTGCAAAAACACAGGAAATAAACAAATGTCGTGAGGCAGTGGGGTGCTCAAAAAGCAGTCCTCTCCACTTTCCGCAGGGATCCCTTCGTGATTCCCTTGTCCTTTCGTCTCTCCCCTCGAATCTTCCTCCTGGTGCTTATCCCTGAAAGCAACAGAAGTGTAACAGCTGCTCATTCCTTCTCACCTCCGTTCAGGACTCCAAACAATCCTTTCAGGTGAGGCAACACTTCACCTGTGCATCTGTTATGGCCGTCTACCGTATCCGGTGTTCCCAGTGCAGCCTTCTCTACACTGGTGAGACCCAACGTCAACTGGGGGACCGCTTTGTTGAACACCTCTGCTCCATGACTCCATGACACCAAATAATTTAAATACTCATCAACACACACACAATGCCTGCCGGAGGAGCTCAGCAAGTCTGGCAGCATCTAGTCAACGTTTCAGGCTGAGACTCTTCATCAGATCGAGAAGGGAAAGAGGCAGAAGCCAGAATAAGATTCCAACTGAAATTAATTACAATTCAAGGCAAAACAAAATGGCCCATACACACCCAAAGTTGTTTTCCAACTGCAATTTTCAGTTGTTACAGGCTGCAGTCATTATGTTAAGTGCGTTCATATGTCTAGTATTAATGTCAAGTTGAGCACTGTGCCAAAAAAATACCTCATATGTTTACACATACAAAATGCTGGAGGAACTCAGCAGGTCAGGCTGAGCTATGGACAAGAATAAAGTGCCAATGTTTCAGGCCCAGACCCATTATCAGTCCTGATTATGGTAACTAGACGAGGGCATGTTCTGCACACCCTGCTTCCATCACCAAAATAGCATGCCCACAACTTACTAACCCTAACCTGTATGTCTTTGGAATCTGGGAGGAAACCAGAGCATCCAGAGGAAATTCACATGGCCACGGGGAGAACGTACAAACTTCTTACAGACAGCAGCGGGAATTGAACCTCAATCTGGCAGCTAGTGCTGTCAAGCTACCGAGCCACTTATGGATACTTCCTCCAGCAGAACTACAGTAATGTCTTTTTCTGGCGTGGACTTTTGCAATGGTTCCAAAAGGTTGTTATAGCCAGGGGTGGTAGTGGGGACAAGCTCCCTCTACCTATTAAGTGCTCCCAATGGCATGTATCTCAAATAGCCTCTGACAACCAAGTCCAACTCCTGGCCTTCACATGTGGCTTAGCTACTAAATCTGGTGGAATCATTTCTACTGACAGGAGAAGAGGCAAGGGTGGTTTACTGGTGCCTTAAAACCAATCGCTTCATGCAGATAAGGCTCATCAGCTGTGGTCGGCAGCTCATCTAGGAGAAAAGAACTCTTAATTTCAAATCCCCGCTGCATTGCATCTGTACCCACTCTTAGGGTAGGCTTCAGGAGAAATGCTCAAGGAAAAATCTAGAGCTACAGTCCCTAAGGCAGTCCTACATTGAATTCAATGCTGACTGGCAATTCGTGCAACATTGTTGGTGCCAAACTGTATTGGTCTTTACTATTCTTCTGGATTCATCAGCTGCATGGACAGGAGAAGCCGGCTACGTGGGCAACAGCCTGCTCTCCATATCGTACTGCCCTGGCTTGTGTATCATTCGGGATGCACCATCCATAGCTGACCTGGACCAATGGAAGGCCTTGGTTTTTGTAGCACACACCACCATTAGCTGAGATTTCAAGGGAAATCTACTTTCATGAATGACCCTGAGGAATGCATGAATTATCTATCGTATGTTGGTGTTGAGCTCACTCCTCAGATATTGCAGCGGTAATGTGGTCTGTGGTTGCAGGAGTTTGATAGGCTACCAAAAGGCATCTTGTAGGATACTTATAAGAAGTAAGCACCGACATCACACATAAGATATTGGAGGAACTCAGCAGGTCAGGCAGCATTAATGGGGGGGAATAAACTGTCAACATTTAGGGCTGAGACACTTCATCAGGGTGCTTGATCAATTTCTTTAACTTGAAATAATTTCTTCCCCCTTCCCCTTCTCTCTTTTTTCAAAACACATTCTCACTTCCTTCTCACCTGCCCATCATCTCCTTACAGTCCCTCTCCTCCTTCTCTTTCTCCCATGGCCCACTCTCCTCTCCAATCCGACTCCTTCTTCTTCAGCCCTTTACCTCTTTCTTCTATCACCTCCCAGCTTATCACTTCATCCCTCCTCTTCCACCCACCCTCTCCCTCACCTATCACCTGCCAGCTTGTACACCTTCCCCTCCCCCCCCACCTTCCCTGTCCCGATGAAGGGTTTCGGCCCAAACATCAACTGTTTGTTCCCCTCCATAGATGCTGCCTGACCTGCTGAGTTATACAGCTATAGAGTCATAAAGAGTCATATGGAGTCATATAGAGTCATAAAGTAGCACAGAAATAGGCCCTTTGGCCTATCTAGTCCATGCCAAACCATTTAAACTGCCTACTCCCATCGACCTGCACCCGGACCATAGCTCTCCATATCCCTACTATCCATGTACCTATCCAAACTTCACTTAAATGTTGAAATCAAACTCGCATGCACCATTTGTGCTGGCAGCTCGTTCCACACTCTCAACACCCTCTGAGTGAAGAAGTTTCCCCTCATGTTCCCCTTAAACTTCTCACCTTTCACCCTTAACACATGACCTCTAGTTGTGGCCACCAAAACTCAGTTCCTCCAGAATTTTGTGTGTCTAGTTATTGGTTTATTGTTCCTTTCCAGTGCAAATTCCCAGTTTAGGCACGGACACTTTCTTGTATGTCATAAAGCACACTTCAGTGTTCACATCGAAAGTAAGAACTAGTATGCACAATTATTGATTATGATTGCAAATATGCTGGCTTTTAAAGGAATAATTATCAAAACGAAAACTGAAATCAGCAAAACATACCACATTAATTAATAAAATTAGGATTGGGTTGTTTTCTCGGGGATGCCGGAGGCTGAGGGGAAATCCAGTCAAGGTTTACAAAACTAGACAGACTGTATCACGTTCCAAGGGTGAGCTTTTTAATATCAGAGTGCATGCATTTAAGCTGAGAGGGGGTAAGTTCAAAGGAGATGTGAGGGGCAGGGTTTTTGTACTCAGAGAGTGGTGGGTGTCTGGAATGCGTTACCTGGGATGACGATAGAGGCAGATACATTAGGGACTTTAAAAGACGTTTAGATAGGCACGTGAATGTGAAAGGAAAATGGAAGGATATGGATATTGTGCAGACAGAGAGGATTAGTTTAGTTAGCCATTTGATTACGAATTTAAATGGTTCAGCACAACATTAAGGGCTGAAAGGCCTGTTCTCGTCTGTGTTCTATTAGCTTTATGTGTGATGTATGAAAAGCGAACCATCGAAACATGCAGTAAGATGTGTCATTTGCGTCGTTTGCAATGCGCTGGGGGCTGACTGCAAACGTCACCACGCTTCCGTCACCAACATCGCATGCCCACAACTTACTGACCCTTCGGGCTGTGGGAGGAAACCGTAGTATGTGGAGGAAATCTGCACGGCCACAGGGAGGATGTACAAACTCCTTACACAGGGCGGCGTGAATCGCACACCAATCGGTGATCACTGACGCTGTAAAGTGATTGTGCTGACTGCTACGTTACCGTGACGCTGCTCACAGACCCATGTTTTCCTTTGATCACCCAGGGGTGATCCATCCCCGTCCCAACTGAAGTTATCAACGACCCTTCTTTCTGAACTGACCCTACCTCCTTCCTTTACCCACTGCAATTCCCGCCACTGTCTGTAAGGAGGTCTGTACGCTCTCCCGTGACCAAGTGGCTTTCCTCCAGGTGCTGCTGATTCCTCCCACATTCCAAAGATGTACACTGAGGGTTTGTAAATTGTGGGGATGCTACGTTGGCACAAGAAGCCAGAATTTTAACCTGAATAGTGACATTGAACTCTTCTGGATTCTGCATGTAAACTATATGGTTTGTTTACATTCTAGTCTATGCATTGTTTTATACCACAACTTGTTCAGACATTATCTTTCTGTTACGCTATTTTCTGTAGAATATTATATTACATTCAATCCCTTTAATTGCCTTTTCTATTTATCATTTTCCCCCCAGTTTCATCCAAAACAGACAGAAGTGAAATAACCAAGTCACAAATAACTAAGCCTCAATCATTTTTGTTGTGAAACTTTCAGAAAGAGATTTCTGTAAGACGATCACCTGACTTTACCCGTATGAACAAAAGCCAGCTGCAGCAAGTGAGGGTCAGGTGATAATCATCCCAGATTATTTTTTTCAAAGAGAATTGAAAATTGTTTATATTTTTGGTGTTGATATGGCAGTGATGTGGAGAAAACTGTGGAAAGATTTCGTTCCACTGCTACATCGCAGTGAGAAAGAGAAAATAAACAAAATACTTCTACATTTCTCCAGCCTACTACAGTCTCCTTCAGCCAAACAACTCAAAGCCTGCACTGGGAGACTAGAGGAGAAGGGAAGAGGGGATGAGAGGTGGCAGAATTGACATTAACCGCCGAGCATATGGTAAATGCATTCCTTACACACAAGTATTGCCTTGTCATTCTGCTGTCGTTGCACTGAGTATTCGCACTTCAATGTCTTCCCCGGTATATTCTCATAATGGGTCCTAAACCAAGCTAATGCACTGGGCTTGGCTTTATGGTGCCTTTCCTGCCATACACAGTGGAATATTCAATTTCTTTAGTAATGCGGATGTGTAAATGTGTCTATGTTGTTTGTAAGACCATAACACCATAAGATGTAAGAGCAGAATTAGGCCATTTGGCCCATTGATTCTGCCCCACCATTTCATCATGGCTGATCCATATCCTTCTATAGGACCATAGGACATAGGAGCAGAAGTAGGTGACATGCTGAATCTGTATACTGTATTTAAGGTCAATACTTCTGTTTATTTTGCAGTGTGATTGTGACCACATTGTGGGGTGCCTCATGTTCTAATTCATGGGTAGTCTTAAGTTAACTTTATGGGTAATTAAAGATGGTATGTCCTGATGCCGAAAATACAGTGTTATTGAAAGATAGGGACTGCCGGGAGCTCACACTGGACTATAATAGTGTGGAAATTGAATCACAACAAGAAAGAATCCAAACAACACACACAAAATGCTGGAGGAACTCAGCAGGCCAGGCAGCATCCATGGAAAAAAGTACAGTTGACACCTTGGCCCGAAACATCAACAGTACTTTCTCCATAGACGCAGCCCGGCCTGCTGAGTTCCTCCAGCATTTTGTGTGTGTTACTATAATAGTGTGGAGCTATTATTCTGTTTTCTGGCAAATATCTTTTCATAAATATTGACAGATTTCTTTTCATGGTTTTCTTAATTTTTGTAAGTTTGTTTTTTGATGTGCCTAATAAACACCCTTGCACCAAAGTGCTAAGGAACTCCAGCCATTTTTCCTTTGGTCATAACTTAGTCGTAGTCGTAGTAGTAGTCGCAGTCATACTTTATTGATCCTGGGGGAAATTGGTTAGTCGTAGTAGTCGTAGTAACCCATGTATCTGACAACATCCTTTCTCCATTATACTGCCTTAGACACAAAATGACTCACACAGACAGAAGAACATTTGTCCCCAGTTCCCACCAAGGCCTTCTTAGATGCCTCCACTCCCTTTATGTAGATTCAGAATGTCACCGACATTGGAGAGTATCCTCAATGGTTGCAACCATCCTGGTATGGATACATCTGTGGTCAAGAATGGGAAAGTACAAAACGTGATGGATGCAGCCCAGCTGATCACAGGCCATGCCCTCTCCACCATCCAGCACTGCTACAAGAAAGGAACCCCTCATCAAGGGCCCCCACCACCCAGGCCACGCTCTGTTCTCATTGCTGCCATCGGGCAAAAGGTACAGGAGTCTTAGGCCCCACACCACCAGGTTCAGGAATAGTTATTACCCATCAACCATCAGGCTCCTGAATGGGCGTGGATAACTTCACCTACCTCGACTCTGAACTGAGTCCACAACCTATGACCTCACTGTCAAGGACTCTTCAACTTGGTCTCCACAGCCATCTGTGGCAATAGATTCCATCGATTCACTACCCTCTGATTAAAGAAACTCCTCCTCATCTCTGTTCTAACCATGTACTCTGAGGCTGTGCCCTCTGGTCCCAGACTCTCACACGACAGAAAACATCAGAAATTACCCTTCAAATCTTTCTTGACTCCCTCAGATATGTACTATTTATATTGGGTTAAAATGTAACCAGCCTTGTTAAGGAGCAGCACGGTAGTGTAGTGGTTAGCACAACGCTTTACAGTGCCAGAGACCAGGGTTCAATTCCCGGTACTGTCTGTAAGGAGTTTGTACGTTCTCTCCATGACCGTGTGGGTTTTCTACCGCATTCCAGACGTACCGGTTGGTCATTGTAAACTGTCCCGTGATTAGGCTAGGGTTTTAATCAGGGGATTGCTGGGTGGCAAGGCTCGAAGAAACGCAGGGGCCTATTCCACGCTGCACTCAATATATAAAGATTACTGAGCAAAGCAGAGATTGAATTTGACCCATCTCACGATAAAGGTGGCGTGATAAAGATAATTGCACTCCCCACACTATGAATCATCCACTCCCTCAGACTGAAGACAACAAGATGGTAACGAAGCCTCGATTTCAGTAGCTCTGAACTGACTCATCACTAATCAGTGAAATTGGATGACTGAAATGCAGAATCTAACAAAAGTTACAAATATGACTTTTCTCGTTTTACCTGATGCCTCAGCTGTCTCCATGGCCTCCTGACTTCCTCGCAAGGAAGCAAATTACCTGGAAGACGGTACTCACAGAAAAATAAATCATGAATGATGAATACATACGTGGTGTAATTTTTTACAACCTGCTCTCAAGGGTGTAGTAAATAAACTAAAATGTGCAAGAGCAGGATTTAGGCACTGTTATCGAGACAGAACTTCTTAAAGACTGTTTTAAGGATTTAACCCAATTGAGTGAAACAAAATTAAATGCTTTATTT
Source organism: Mobula birostris (assembly GCF_030028105.1). Taxonomy (NCBI): domain Eukaryota; kingdom Metazoa; phylum Chordata; class Chondrichthyes; order Myliobatiformes; family Myliobatidae; genus Mobula; species Mobula birostris. Next base: position 11,249,787 of record NC_092370.1, read on the forward strand.
GACTCCCTATCTGCTTGATGAGCTACATTTAAGATTCTGCAAGGAAAAAAAACTATTTATAAAAGGCATTAAGAAATCTGGTATATTAATCACAGCAGAGATGAGACAGCTGGAGCAAAGGCATAGGGATGTTTTTGGTTTTGTGCAAAATACAAAGCTCAAATTAATTTTTTATCAAAGTACAGTACCATAAACGCTGCCTGGGCAGGGCGAAAAGCATTATCGGGGATGCACCTCACCCTAACCATGGACTTTTTACTCTGCTCCCATCCAGTTGGCGCTACAGGGGCCTCCGCTCCCGCACCAGCAGGCACAGGAAGAGCTTCTTCCCTGAGGCTGTGACACTGCTGAACCTCTCATCACAGCACTAAGCAGTATTGCATCCGTATTGTACTGTCTCAGTACTTTTATATTTATGTGCTGTAGAACTTTTTTATTCGCAGTTATTTTGTAAATAACACTATTCTTTGCATTTCTGGTCGGATGCTAAATGCGTTTCATTGGCTTTGTATCTGTACTCGGCACAATGACAATAAAGTTGAATCTAATCTAATCTATATGCTACCATATATATATTGGAGGCTTTTAAGAGACGTTTGGATAGGCATATGGATGTGAGGAAGATGGAGGGATTATGGACATGGTGTAGGTAGGAGGGATTAGTGTTTGGGTGTTTTTGATTTGCTGTTTAGCTGGGTCAGCATGACTGTGGGCTGAATGGCCTGTAACTGCCCGTACTCCTGGGTACTACTCTGAGATTCATTTTCTCGCAGGCATTCCTAGTAGACCAAAGAAATACAACAGAATCAATAAAAGACTACACATAAAGACCGACAACCAATGTGCAAAAATTCAGGGAAAAACAAAAAATAATAAGTATAATAGTAATCATAAATAAATGCTGACAATGTGATTTGTAGAGTCCTTGAAAGTGAGTCCATATGTATACCAGCTTACAATGGTTCAGAATAACATTAAGATGATTATTTTATTTAGAGAAACAGCTTGGAGCTGGTCCTTCTGGCCCACCAAACCGTGCCACCCAGCAACGCACAGATTTAACCCTAACCTAATCACGGAACAACTTACAATGACCAATTAACCTACCAACCGGTACGTCTTTGGAATGAGGGAGGAATCTAGAGTACTGTACCCGGAGAAAACCCACGCAGTCACGGGGAGAATGTACAAACTTTCTTACAGAGGACATCAGAATTGAACTACAAACTCTGACACCCTCAGCTGTAATAGTGTCTTGCTAACTGCCATGCTGCCGTGGTGCCCTACAATCTAACAGGAAGTCTAAAGAATAAGTCACAACAGACAGGCAGTATTCAAGATTGTTGAATGTCATTTCCAATGCACTAGTGTAAAGGAGAATGAAATAATTGTTACTCCGGATCTGATGCAGCTCAGACAAAAACACAATAAGGTAAAGTCCATAGACACAGGAGCTGAATTAAGCCATTCAGCCCGTCGAGTCTGCTCTGCCATACTATCATGGCTGATTTATTATCACTCTCAACCCCAGTCGCCTGCCTTCTCCCTGTAACCCTTCGATACCCTTATTAATCAAGAACCTACTAACCCCCACTTTAAAGGTAACCAACAACTTGGGCTTCATAGCCATTGTAGCATTGAATTTCACAGATTCACTGCCCTCTGACTAAAGAAATTCCTCCTCATCTCTGTCCTAAATGAACACCACTCTATTCTGAGGAGTTGCCTGCCTAGACTCATGTACTTTAGGAAACATTTTCTCTACATCCACTCTATCTCAGCCTTTCAATATTCGGTAGGTTTCAATGAGATCTCCGCTCACTGTACTAAACTACAGCGAGTAAGCCCCACAGCAATCAAACACTCCTCGTACGTTAACCTTTTCATTCCTGGAATAATTCCCATGAACCTTTTCTGTACCCTCTCCAATCCCAGAACATCTTTCTTAGATAAGAGGCCCAAAACTGCTCATAGTACTCCAAATGTGTTCTGACCATAAAGCTTCAGCAATACATCCTTGCTTTTGTATTCTAGTCCTCTCGAAATGAATGTTAGCATGGCATTTACCTCCTCACCACCTACTCAACCTGCAAGTTAACATTTAAGGAATCTTACATGAGAACTTCCAAGTCCCTTTGCACTTCTGATTTTTGAATTATCTTCGCCTTTAGAAAATAGTCTACGCCTTTATTCCTTCTACCAAAGCGCATGACCATACACTTTCCTACACTGTATTCCATCTGCCACTTCTTTGCCCATTCTCCCAATCTGTCTAAGCCCTTCTGTAGTCTTGCTGCTTCCTCATCTCTGCCTGCCCCTCCATCTATCTCTGTATCAACTGCAAACTTAGCCACAAAACCATCAATACTGTCATCCAAATCATTGACATGTAACAATAAAAGAAGTGGTCCCAATACCAACCCCTGTGGTACACCATAGTCACTGTCAACCAACCAGAAAAGGCCTCCTTTATTCTCACTCTTTGCCTCCAGCCAATCAGTCAATCTCTTATCCATGCCAGTATCTTTCCTGTAATACTATGGGCTCTTATCTTGTTAAGCAGCCTCATGTGCGGCACCTTATCAAAGGCTTTCTGCAAATCCAAGTATACAACATTTACTGCCTCTCCTTTGTCTACCCTGCTTGTTATTTCCTCAAAGAATTCCAACAGATTTGTCAGGCAAGATTGCCCCTTAAGGAAACCATGCTGCCTCCAAGCACTCTGAAACCTCATCCTTAATAATGGACTCCACCATCTTCCCAACCCCTGAAGTCAGGCCAACTGGCCTATAATTTCCCGGCTGCTTCTTCCTTCCCTTCTTGAAGAGTGGAGTGGGATGGAAAATTTGTAATTCTTCCAGTCCTCTAGAACCATTCCAGAAGAGAGTTATTCTTGAAAGACCATTACTAATGTCCCACAACCTCTTCGGCAACTCTTTCAGGATCCTGGGGTGTAAGTCCATCAGCTCCAAGTGATTTAGCTACCTTCAAACCCTTCAGCTTCCCAAGCACCCTTACACTAGTAATAGCAACTAAGCTCACTTCTCTCCTCTGATACAAAGGATTCAAAGTACATTTATTATCAAAGTGTGTAGAAATTATACAACCTTGAGATTTGTCTGCTTACAGGCAGCCACAAAACAAGAAACCTGAAAGAACCCAGTTAAAAAATCACCAAACCCCAATGTGCAGAGAAAGAGAAAAAAAAAAGCACAAATCGTGCAAACAATAGAAGCAAGCAACAGCATTCCGATCCAAATTAAGTCCATAGACTCGGAGTCTGGAATAACCAGAGTAGGCCCACAGCCTCAGTCTCAGTTCCTCACACAGCCGGGCAAATCACGGTGAAACTCACAGACACGGAGCACGTAGCAGCCGAAGCAGCCTCACAGCCTCAGTGCCACAGAGAGACGGGAGTCAGTGTCGCAGAAAACCAAGCAGAACCAGCCCAACTCTCGCCTCCAGGCCCTGCTGCAGTGATACACTCCGGGCCCGTACCCCACCGCCCAGCCCAAGGCCGTTCTCAACCTTTCCAACTGAGCAGCCAGTTTAGGTGGACAGGCTCTGAAACTCCCCCACACTGACTCATCTCCGATTCGCTCTGGCACCATCTCGACCATGCCTCGACCTCACTTTTCCTCAAACATGCTACGTCTGACCTTGCACTGCACTAGTGCTTTCAAATTTCTGCCATTTCCCTATCTACCTCCATATCGAAATCATAAGACCATAAGACAAAGGACCAGAAGTCGGCCATTCGGCCCATCGAGTCTGCTCCACCATTTTATCATGAGCTGATCCATTCTCCTATTTAGTCCCACTCCCCCGCCTTCTCACCATAACCTTTGATGGCCTGGCTACTCAGATACCTATCAATCTCTGCCTTAAATACACCCAATGACTTGGCGTCCATTGCTGCCTGTGGCAACAATTTCCATAGATTCACCACCCTCTGGCTAAAAAAATTTCTTCGCATCTCTGTTCTGAATGGGCGCCCTTCAATCCTTAAGTCATGCCCTCTCGTACTAGACTTCCCCATCATGGGGAACAACTTTGCCACATCCACTCTGTCCATGCCTTTCAACATTCGAAATGTTTCTATAAGGTCTCCCCTCATTCTTCTAAACTCCAAGGAATACAGTCCAAGAACGGACAAACGTTCCTCATATGTTAACCCTCTCATTCCCAGAATCATTCTAGTGAATCTTCTCTGTACCCTCTCCAACTCGCTGAACCTATGAAAGAAATGGTCTCTCGTCCAGGCAGCATCCTGATAAATCTCCTCTGCACCCTCTCTAACACTTACACAGTTTCCTAAAACGAGACAACCAGAACCCAACACATTATTCCAAGTGTGTTCCAACCAGGAACTGCAACATTATCATGTGGCTCTTGAACTCAGCCCCCTGACTAAATGAAGGCTAACACGCCACACTGCTTAACAACGCTATCAATTTGCGTGGCAACTTTGAGGGACCTACTGGCATGGACCCCAAGATCGCACTGATTCTCCACACTGGTAAGAGTTATGCATTAACCCTGCATTTCGCCTTCAAATTTGAAACCGAATTCCTCTCAGGTCTGTGTCGTAGACTTCAAAATTCTCATTTCTAACTCCAAAAGTTACTTTGTGACTGCTGAGTTTTTCCTCAATCATGGATATTAAAATATTCCCAGACACACCTGTATAAAATTACCCTTTGAAGCTCAGCCGGATTCTAACCCTGTGGCTTTAACTTGGTATAACTATAACCTACATCTATAATCACCAGATTATATTCCAGTAAAGCCACCCCAGTAAACTGGCAGGATATAGGGAGTCTCCTTCCCATAAGCTTTAGAAAGTCACCACTGAAGTGCTAAGAATCAAGTCAACATGTAAAGCCAAATCATATGAAGTTACATCATTCATGTTTAAAAAAGTAAATGGACACACTCAGAAGAGAAAAGGGAATAAAGAAGTACTTGGGCAAACTTTCAAAGCCACAGACAATGAAGGGAAAGGAAAACAGTCATGCTAGCATACGGGTTAGCACAACACTATTACAGCTCTGGGAATTCCGGAGTTTGGAGTTCAATTCCCGCTGCTGCCGGTAAGGAACTTGTATGTTGCCCCAGTGAACCATGTGGATTTCCTCAGGGCGCTCTGGTTTCCTCCTACAGTCCAAAGTCCTTCCATTTAGTAGATTAGTTGGTCATTGTAAATTTCCGCATGATTACGGTGGTTTTAAATCGATGGGATGTTGGGTGGTGCAGCTCGTTGGGTCGGAAGAGCCTGTATCTCTAAATGAAAAGCTCAACAGTGGGTGTGTTAGCTGTAATTACTAATTCTTGAAGTTCTGAGGACTTTTCTAAACTGCTCAGGGCAGTTACCAGAAGAATCTGGAGGAAGGTGGAATACAAGTTCAAAGTAAATTTAAAGTTCAAAATTCAAGGTAAATTTTATTATCAGAGTATATTTATGTCACCAGAAGCAACCCTGAGATTCATTTTCTTGTGGGCATACTCAACAAACCTATAGAATAGCAACTGTAAACAGGATCAGTGAAAAAGAAACCAGAGGGCAGAAGACAACAAACTGTGCAAATGCAAATATAAATCAATAGCAATAAATATTGGGAACAGGAGATAAAGAGTCCTTGAAAGTGAGTCCTTTGGTGGGGGGAACATTTCAATGATGGGGGCGTGAAGTTGAGTGAAGCTATCCTCTTTTGTTCAGGAGCCTGATGGTTCCGGGGAATAACTGTTGCTGAACTTGGTGGCGTGAATCTGAGGCTCCTGTGGCAGCAGTCAAAAGGGAGCATGACCTGGGCGGTGGGGATCTCTCCTGATGGATGTCGATTTCATGTAGATGTGCTCGATGGTGAGGAGTGCTTTACCCTGAAGGACTGGGCCCAATCCATTACATTTTGTAGGATTTTCTATTCAAGGGCATTGGTGTTTCCATACTGGCCTGCGAAGCAGCCAGTCAATATATTCTCCACCGCACATCTATAGAGGTTTGTCACGGTTTTATATGCCATGCCAAATCTTCGTAAACTCCTAAGGAAATAGAACTGCTGGCATGCTTTCTTCATAATTGCACTTACGTGCTGGGTCCATGGCAGGTTCCCTTAAATAGTAACACCTAGAAACTTAATAGCATGGGTACTTAGACAATGTTCAGAAATCTTATGGATAATACTGACTTCCTTTTGTTTGGGTTACTGCATTATCTGTCCGGCAATAAGATCATATATATCACTCACTTTTTTACATTGTATTGTTCATTTGACTTAAAATGTGACTGGTCTCAACAGAACAGAAATTAAAATTGATACATTCATAACATAGCTGACATGAGTAACTGTGGTAAAGATGACTACTCTCTGTATGCCATCAAAACCTCCCCACATATTTGTACAGATGTACGGTGTACAGATGTACAGATGCATTCTGACTGGTTGCATCACTGTCTGGTGTGGTGGGTGGGGAGGCCGGGCGGGGGGACACTGCACAGGACCGGAAACAGTTTATAAACTCAGCCAGCTACATTGTGGGCACTTTATTGTAGCTTCGAGTTTTTTTTATGCATTCCATTGTATTGCTGCCACAAACCAACACATTTCACAATATATCTCAGTGATTCATTCCACACAGATACCATCTTTTGAAAAAAAAATTTGCCCTTTGGGTCCCTATTAGATCTCTGCCCTCTCATCTTAAACACATGTTACCCCCGTCTAGGAGAAAGATGGAGTACATTCACCCGATCGTGATTTTATACATTCATCGCAGTGTCCAACACTAAATACCAAAACACATTTGATGCCGTTGTGAACAATGGCAAACAACATTATACTATATTAAATAAAAATAGAACAAACTCCCTGCTGCTCCTGATACAGCCTCTTCTACACTGGGAGACCCATCATAAATTCTGGGACCACTTCGTCAAGCACCTCCGCTCCATCTGCCACAAGCAGGGTTTCCTAGTGGCCAATATTTTAATTCCACTTTCCATTCTCATTGGGGCATGCCCTTCCTCTCCATCCCTCTACCTTTGCCACCTACCTGGCTTCACCTTTCACCTTTTACCCCTCCTCACCCCACCTTTTTTATTCTGGCATCTTTTCCCTTCCACTTCAGTCCTGCGGAAGGGGCTCAGACCGAAATGTCGACTGCTTTTTCTTTTCCATAGATGCTGCCTGGCCTGCTGAGTTCCTGCAGCATTTTGTGTGTGTTGCTTTGGATTTCCAGCATCTGCAGACTTTCTCCTGTTTTTTAATATTTTGCCGGCATTTACTTCATTGTAGCACTGAGGGGGTTAATAGACAATCAACTTCTGGGGAAGTTTGTTTAACTTCAGCATGGCATTATGCCCCTGCACGTACGTTACTGGATAATCACTCAAAAAATACTGTGAACGGACCGTAAGATGAATGGACGAAAACAGACTCAACTATTGCAGTGTACAGGAAAATTCACTCGCTGAAAAGCCATTCCCAAATAAAGGTCTCTTTAACAGTGCAAGGAATAGCGATGAGTCAGCATTTTAAAATTAAGAGAATGCATTTTCTTACCCCTTTAGGAATTTGCTACCAAAACAGTCATGAGGATTTAGTTTCTGCTACGTAGGTTTAACCTGTAAAGTGTCTGCAAGTAAAAGTAAACAAGTAAAGATTTGCTTTCTCTCTACTCCTGTTGTTTTCATTGACTTCTCACGGCAACCGTGGCCCACCTGATGCATATCTTGTGCACCGTGATGCACATCAACACCCCCTTAAACCCCCTTACGATGGCCTTTTCCACATTGTGGAACAGGGCAAAAGGACATTTATTGTAAACCTGAATGCACTTCTGTAGATATATTAAACCAGCTCACCAGGAGCTGGGTGGTTTCTCTCACATACCGCCTCGATCACGACATGGCCACGTGTGTGTCAGCACCCCTCCGGATGAGCCAGAGGCATCTGCTGTTACTCCAACCAAGACACACAGAATCTGAGCTGGGCATCTTGTACGAGCTCCAGATAGACTCACAATGCCAATTTTGGTGAGTTCTGGGGGGCGGGGGTGGCCTGTGTAGGGTAACGCAATGGGTGACAGATGGCACATATTGTTCAGAATAGAAACATTGCCATTGAGTTGCTGTGTTTACTTTAAGAGATGGTGTTTCACGTTATGACGTCACTGTAAGATGACTACTTTCAGTTTGTTTGTAATGGAAGTAAAGGGCTGCAGCTTTTGTTAAGCACATAAAACAACTCTCACGTGTTTCACTCACAAAATTGTACTTTGACAAACCAAATCTTCTCAAAACTCTTGGAGCTGGCCGAGTGAACTTCAGGGATTGTTTGCCTGGGAGACACTACCACTACCTCTGCTTCCTGAGGAGTCTGCGGAGATTCGGCACGACATTGAAAACTTTGACAAACTTCGATAGATGTGGAGTGGAACTGGCTGCATCATGGCCTGGTATGGGAACACCAATGCCCTTCAATGGAAAATCCTACAAAAGGTAGTGGACTCAGCCCAGTACGTCACAGGTAAAGCCCTCCCAATCACTGAGCACATCTGCTTGAAACACTGTCATGGGAAAGCAGCACCCATCATCAAAGGTCCTCCCACCCAGGCCATGCTCCTTTCTGATGGCAGAAGGTACAGGAGCCTCAGGACTCACACCAACAGGTTCAATAACAGTTACTACCCTCAACCATCAGGCTCTTACATTGAGTGATCCCATAACCAATTATCTCACTTAAGGGACTCTTTATCCTGTTATTTCATGCGCTCATTATTTATTGCTATTTAGTTATTGTGCATATGCACAGTTTGTTGTCTTCTGTGCTCCTGTTCTTTCATTGAACCTGTTTATAGTTACTATTCTGCAGATTTGCCGAGTATGCCCGCAGGAAAAAGACTCTCAGGGTTGTATGTGGTGACATGTATGCACTCTGATAGTAAATTTTGCTTTGAACTTTGAAACTGATAATGATTACTATTTTCTGTTAGTGGATTTGGTGCTTTCAATGAAATGGCAATGCTGCAATTAACTTGGATTAAGTTCATTCCTTATCCCAGCTCACCACACAACATTTTTAACCCCCAAAAGCATGATACAGTAAAAATAAGGCACTTCTGAGTAACCTCCTTTCAGATTTCAACAACCCTGACTAATGAACAAGTACGGTAAGGATCATAAACACACAAGGGGTATCACAAAAGGACAGAGATTATGCAGGACAAGTATTTCCGTTTCCTTGGCAATCTTTATGTTTATACAGGGATTAACAGGCCCTTCTGGCTCTTGAATGCTGGAGGATCTCATTGAAACCCACCAAGTATTGAATGGCCTAGATAGAGAGGATTGGAAAGGAAGTTTCCTATAGTGGCAGAGTCTAGCACCAGAGGACAATTTCAGAATAGAGGGAAGTCCATTTAGAACAGAGATGAGGAGTAACGTCTTTAGCTAGAAGGTGGTGAATCTGTGGAATTCGTTGCCACAGACTTAGTCATTGAGTATATTTTAAGTGGAGGTTGATAGGTTCTTGGTTCAAAAGTCAAAGTACATTTATAATCAAAGAATGTATGCATTATACAACCTTGAGTTTCGTCTCCTTACAGGCAGCCACAAAACAAAGAAACCCAAAAGAACCCATTAATTAAACCCAACAAGCACCCAATGTGCAGAGAGAGGTTAAAAAAAAAGCATATCATGCAAACAATAAAAGTAAGCAAATTGCATTTAGAATGAAAGTGAGTCTAGAGCGACGAAACCCAGAGCAGCCAAAGCAGGCCCACAGCCTCAGTCTCAGTTAGTCAGGGCACCAAAGGTTACAGGGAGAAGGTAGGAAAATGGGGTTGAGAAGAACGATGGAATGGCAGAGCAGACTCAATGGGCCAGGTGTCCTAATTCTGCTCCTATGTCTTATGGTCTTATAATAGAGGTATTATAATAGAGGTAATGAGTGGCTGAGCAGAAGGCAGATTATAAAGAGTCGCCACACTCCCACACCGTGTGATAAACCCGGCATCATTTTGTCATCGTTTGCTCATGTCTTTTTGCATTGGAGTTGTTTCCCAAATATGAGTTTTGTTATCCATAATGTGACTTTCCAAAAGTAACCATTCGTTATCTCCACCATCCAGGCTCTCTTCACTCAGCTGCCATTAGGGAGAAGATATAGAAGCCTTCGGTCCCACACCACAAGGTTCAGGAACACTCCCAAATACATCAACCATCAAAGTCCCGAACGAGTGTGGATAACACCACTCATCCAACTCTGAATTCATTCCCTATGGAATCACAACTTATGGACTAACTTTCACAGACTCAACATCTCATGTTCTCAGTATTATTTCATTTTATTATTTGCACAGTTTGTCTTCTTTTGCACATTGGTTGTTTGTCAGTCTTTGTGATTAGGTTTTCATTAACTAGTGACATAGAGTCATAGGAAAGTACAGCACAGAAACAGGACCTTTGGCCCATCTAATCCATGTCAAACCATTTAAACTGCCTAGTTCCATCAACATGCACCCGGACCACAGCCCTCCATACCCCTACCATCTATGTACCCATCCAAACCTCTGTTAAATGTTAAAATCGAGCTCACATGCACCACTTGTGCTGGCAGTTCATTCCACACTCTCACAACCCTCTGAGTGAAGAAGTTTCCCCTCATGTTCCCCTTAAATTTTTCACCTTTCACCCTTAACTGATGACCTCTAGTTACAGACCCACCCAACCTCAGTGGAAAAAGCCTGCTTGAGTTCACCCTATCTATACCCCTCATAATCTTGTATACCTCTATCAAATCTCCCCTCATTCTTCTACGTTCTAACAATTAAAGTCTAACCTATTTAATCTTTCCTTAAACTCAGGTCCTCTAGATCCGGCAACATCCTTGTAAATTTTCCCTAAAATTCTATTGCACGTCTTTGCAAAAAAATGAATCTCAGGGTAATATATAATCAAAGCATTAATATTCTATCTCATGTTAAAAATCTGGCTTTGTATACTTAAGCAACCTCATAATCAGGATAATTCCAGAGCCATTTCCCTTTTAAACAAACTTTATCTTTCCTTGACAAGTAAGAAGACTTCAACATGACCTCTTTGCACCCTAGTCACCCCAACCACAGACCGTTCCAGCTGTTACCATCCAGGAAATGGTACCATAAAAGCCAAGAATAACATGCTCCAAGATAGCTTCTTCCACCAGGCCATCAGACTGATTAATTCACGCTGATACAATTGTATTCCTAAGGTTTGACATTCTCAGTTTAGATAAACATTGAATGTTGTGCAATCTCAGTATGACATTTTGGTCATTTTTTTTATTTGCACATCTGAAATGTACAGTTTTGGTATAGATTATAGTCTCAGGAAAGCAGGAACACTAATGATACCAATTTTGGAAACACAAATTCCAATATTTTTGTGAATATCCTAAACCCAGATGCAAAGAACTACATTATAAAGTTTGTAGATGAAACAAATCTTGGCAATTTAGTAGTGACATTTATGGACTTCAGAATGACAAATTCTCTGCTATGTTTCCTACATTACCACGGTGGCTATATATCAAGCAATATTTCTTTGGCCATACAATGGTTTAGAACATCTTATGTTTTTAAAAGGCCCTCTAAAAATAAAAAAAAACTCTTTTCTTAAATGGATGTTAAATCGATGCAAGATGGGGAGGATGCTTCCTTTAATGGGAGAGTCGAGGATCAGAAGGCAGAACCTCAGAATAGAAGGACATCCTTTTAGAACAGGGATGAGGAGGAATTTATTTGATGGTAAGGTTAGAATTTTGCGTAAGCAACATGAATCCATGGATCCAACTTGCCTTACGTTAAACGGTTCAGGCTGGTGGTGGTGTAGTGGTGTGGAGAACGTTTTCTTGGCACACATTAGGCCCTTTGGTACCAGCCGAGCATCGTTTAAATGCCACAGTCATCCTGAGTATTGTGGCTGACCATGTGAATCCCTTCATGGCCACAGTCTCATCATCACGTGCCATGTTGTATGAAGTAGGCGATCATGGTCTCTTGACCATGATTGTTCTTGGCATTTTTTTCCATAGAAGTGGTTTGCCATTGCCGGCTTCTGGGCAGTGTCTTTACAAGATGGGTAACCCCAGCCATTATCAATGCTCTTCAGAGATTGTCTGCCTGACGTCAGTGGCCGCATAATCAGGACTTGCGATATGCACCAGCCGCTCATACAACCGTCTACCACCTGCTCCCATGGCTTCACGTGACCCTGGTCAGGGGTGGGGTGCGCACTAAGCAGGTGTTACACCTTGCAGCTGGATTATGTGCCATGTCACAAAGCAAACGTCATCACCAGCTGGTTCCACCAACATGACAATGAGATCAGTGTACTTCAATGGCCTCCACGGTTACCTGACCTCAAACCAATAGGTGTGTGGTCGAGAGTATATTGACTGGCTGCATCAGGGTCTCATATACAAACACCAATGCCCTTGAAAGGAAAATCCAACAAAACATAATGGATACGGCCCAGTCCATCAAAGGTAAAAGCCTCCTCACCATTGAGCACACCTATATGAAGCGTTGTTGCAGGAAAGCAGCATCCATCATCAGGGACCCCCACCACCCAAGTCATACCCTCTTCTTGCTGCTGCCATCATCAGTACGGACTCACACCATCAGGTTCAGGAACAGTTATACCCTCCAACCATCAGGTTCAGGAACGGTTATTCCCCTCAACCATCAGGTTCAGGAACGGTTATTCCCCTCAACCATCAGGCTCAGGAACAGTTGTACCCCTCAACCATCAGGCTCTTGAATCAGAGGGGAGAACCTCACTTGACTTCACTCGCCCCATCACTGAACTGTTCCCACAACCTATGGACTTACTAGCAAGGATTGTTCATCTCATGTTCCTGATATTTATTGCTTATTTATTAAAAGAACAATTATTTTTTGTCTTTTATATTTGCACAATTTGTTGTCTTTTGCACGTTGGATGTCTGTGCATCCTGTTGGGTGCTGTTTTACATTTATTCTATTGTGTTTATTGGATTTATTGTGTATGCCCACAAGAAAACGAATCTCGGGGCTGTATATGATGACATATCTGTAATTTAATAATAAATTTACTTTGAACTTTGGAATGTGGTGGAACAGGAGGTTCACAACGATGTGCAGGCAACAAATCTCCAGCAATTGCCTGATGCTGTCATGTCAACATGGACCAAAATCTCCAAGAAATATTTCCAGCACCTTGTTGAATCAATGCCACGAAGAATTCAGGCTATTCCTAGGCCAAAGGAGGGCCCTACCCAGTACTAGAAAGGTGGCTACTGCTTATGGCAATGGACCTCCCCACTGTATTGTTAACCTAAGTATATGAACAATCTAAGTTTTTATGTTCTCCCCTGTGACTGTGTGGGTTTCCCCAGGTGCTCTGGTTTCCTCCCATGTTCCAAAGACATATGGGTTATTAATTTGAGGGCATACTATGTTCACGCTGGAGGCAATATGCCGTCAGTACATTCTCGGACTGTGTCGTTCATTAACACATTTCATTGTATGTTTCAATGCACATGGGACAAGTAAAACTAATCTTTAATTAGCAATCCAGCTGGTTCCCTCAATCCAAAAATAAGTTATGCCATTTTAGGGCACCTCGGTCGTGTAGTGATTAGTGTGTCACTCGGGGTGTCGGAGTTCAAAGTTTATTTCCAGTGTCTTCCGTAAGAAATTTGTACGTCCTTCCTGTGAGCCGTGTGGGTGCTCCAGTTTCATCCCAAAGTCCAAAGACGTACCAGTTAGTAGGTTAATTGGTCATTTTAAATTAGTCTAGTGTTAAATGGGGGGGTTGCTGGGCAGTGCACTTCACTGGGCCGAAAAGGGCCTGTTCCATGCTGTATCTCTAAGTAAAAAATAAAATAAATATTGCAGGCCAAAGGGCCTATACTGTGCTGCTGTTTTCCAGAAGCAACAGGCAAGAGCAGGACACACCAGCAACGGATAATGAGGAAGCATAAAATTGTGCCTGAAACTCTCTCAATATTGGTTAGCAAGGTGTGATCTTCTCATCTGATAATCGCCATTTCAGCTGAAGGATTGTTTGAAATAATTTTGATTCTATCTTTTCTGAAACACATTAAAGGTAAAATGCAGTGAAGATCAAGGTAGAAGATTACGCATAATCCACATATTAACTTACTGAATCATTCATGGCTAGTGTAAGCAATTTGCTTGCCAGTAAGGTTCTTGACTGTGAAAAGTCAATTTAAATCTTTCAATTACTTCGAGTCATAGAGTACTACAGCACCGAAATAGGCCAGCTAGTCTGTGTCAACCTGTTTTACTGTCTAGTCCCATCGATATACACTCAGAACATAGCCATCCACATCTGTGCTGTTATCCAGACTTCTCTTTCATGTTCCAATCAAACCCACATCCACCAATTCCACTGTCAACTCATTCCACACTCACACCACCCTCTGAGTGAAGAAACTCCTCCTCAGATTCCCCTTAAATATTTCTCCTTCCACCCTAAATCCACATATATTGACAGATGGACAGATAGACAGAGAGAAAGAGGAATCATTATGATCATCAGTCTGTGCCGTGTCATATGACATAGGCGATCGTGGTCTTGACCATGATTATACGTCAATTTTTTTCTACAAAAGTGGTTTGCCATTGCCTTCTTCTGAGGAGTGTCTTTACAAGATGGGTGACCCCCAGCCATGATCAATACTCTTCAGAGATTGTGTGCCTGGTGTTAGTGGTCGCATAATCAGGATTTGTGATGTGCACCATCCACCACCTACTCCCATGGTTCCATGTGACTCTGAATGGGAGGGGGGGATAAGCAGGTGCTACACCTTGCCCAAGGGTGACCCACAGGCTAGCAGAGGGAAGGGGCACCTTACACCTCCCTTGGTAGAGACATATCTCACCTCGCTAAGCATAGAATTACAAGCAACACACACAAAACACCACTGAAACGCCAGCGCTTTACTCCCCGCCATAGATGCTGCCTGATCTCCTAGTTCCTGCCGCATTCTGTGTGTTACAGAGGAATGGGAGTGTTCATGGCCCATTCCGAAATCTGTTGGCAGAGGAGAAGAAACTGTTCCTGTATAGTTGAGTATATGTCTTCAGGCTCCTGTATACCTCCTTCCCGATGGTAGTAATTAGAAGAGGGCGTGCCCTGGGTGCTAAGGGCCCTTAACCGATCTGATTGGTGTTAAGTATTTATTTAATAACAACACAGACCAAGGATTGTGCTGGGGGCAGCCCACAAGTGTCGCTATGCTTCTGATGCCAACATAGCATGCCCACAAATCACTAACTCTAATCCGCATGTCTTTGGGATGTGAAAGGAATCCAGGCACCTGGAGGAAACCCACACAGTCATGAGGAGAACGCACCAACTCCCTGCAGACAGTGGCGGAATTGAACTTGATCGATGGTCGCTGTAAAGCAATGCACAACTGCAACTTACTTGTTGGACCCAGGACAGCACCTCCAAAATGATAACACCAATTTGCCGACCCTCTCCACCTCTGATCCCCCGATGAGGACTGGCTCGTGGACCTCTGGTTTCCTCCTCCTGAATCATTACTCAACTCTTTGGTCTCGCTGACGCAGAGTGAGATGTTGTTTTTGTGGCACCACTCGGCCAGATTTTCAATCTCCCTCCTATATGCTGACTCATCACCACCTCTGATTCAGTCTATGACAGTGGCGTCATTAGCAAACTTGAATATGCTATTGGAACCGTGCTTAGCCACACGGTCATACGTGTAAAGCGAGTAAAGCAGGAACACGAGGAAATCTGCAGATGCTGGAATTTCAAGCAACACACATAAAAATTGCTGATGAACGCAGCAGGCCAGGCAGTATCTATAGGAAGAGGTACAGTCGACGTTTCGGGCCGAGACACTTCATCAGGACTGGCGAAGGGTCTCGGCCCGAAACGTCGACTGCACCTCTTCCTATAGATGCCGCCTGGCCTGCTGTGTTCACCAGCAATTTTTATGTGTGTTGAGTAAAGCAGGGGCTTATTTTGAACTTTGATTTAGGATCAAGGAGCAACTTTACTTACCAAGTGGTAGATGTGAGTTTGATTTCAACTTCTAAGAGGTGTTAGGATAAGTACATGGATGGCAGGGGTATAGTCCTTGTGTGGGTCAATGGGACTGGTCAGGTTAACAGTTCAGAATGGACTTAAAGGACCAAAGCATCTGTTTCTGTGCTGTAGTGCTCTATGTTTCTACAACTATTTACATGTGTTAGGAATTTGCTGTGATGTGTTGGTCAGAGCACAACATACAACAACATTCAATAATTATAAAGAACATACTTGGGCGACATCTTTCAGATAGCCAATCTCTTCAATTATTTCACTTTTTCTACACCTTCTGCTTGTTCTTTTTGTTTGATTGTGTTTCGGAGACTGCTGGAGTCTGTGAAGTACAGTTTGAAGTTCAATCGAGCAATCTAGTGCTCTGTTGTCCCTGAAGAGGACTGCAAGCACGGGCTACCTCGTGCAGAGGACCTGAGAGGGGTCACAGGGGCCAAGATTGACTCCATTTCCAAGCGTCAAGGCGAATATGGAGGAGGTCAGAGGTCGACAGCTGTTGGTAGGCAGGTCGGTGGCGTTCGGAAGGCCACAGGTCAGCGACATGGCGGTCAGAATGCTGTAGGTCAACAGTGTAGTGGTCACTCTTTGCGGAAGGACTGAGTTCAAGCAACTGCCCTCCTCAATGCTGACGGGAGGATGGTTTCAAAATTCTGAGATCTAAGTGATTATTGGACTGTAATTTATACTGCTCCCCTCCAGTTTTCTGAGTTTTCTTTCTTACTGCCGATTGGTGGGTTGGGGTTCTGGGTGGGCAATGTGTTGGTTTTTGTGCGAGGGAGCAGTTGAGGATTTGGGGTCTGATGTTCTTGTTGGACAATCTCTTGGTCTTTGTCTGTGGGAGAGGGGTTTGGGGGTTTGGTGCTGTTGGCGCTGCTCTTTTTTTGCGGGGAAGGAGTCGAGGGTTTGATGTTGTTGTTGCCATTTCTTTTGTAAGGGAGAGGGTTGGGAGTTTCAAGTTTTTAATGTTCTGCCTGCCATCTCTGAATGGGTGATCTGTTGTTTTTTTGTGTGTGAAGGAGAGGT
The DNA here is from genome assembly GCF_030028105.1 of Mobula birostris. Classification (NCBI taxonomy): domain Eukaryota; kingdom Metazoa; phylum Chordata; class Chondrichthyes; order Myliobatiformes; family Myliobatidae; genus Mobula; species Mobula birostris. The sequence continues at coordinate 11,266,930 of NC_092370.1, forward strand.
TGGGGAGTTTGGGGTTTGGTGTTAACATAGGACATAGAATAGTACAGCACAGTACAGGCCCTTCGGCCCACAATGTTGTGCCGACTCTCAAACCCTGCCTCCCATATAAGCCCCCACCTTAAATTCCTCCATATACCTGTCTAGTAGTCTCTTAAACTTCACTAGTGTATCTGCCTCCGCCACTGACTCAGGCAGTGCATTCCACGCACCAACCACTCTCTGAGTAAAAAACCTTCCTCTAATATCCCCCTTGAACTTCCCACCCCTTACCTTAAAGCCATGTCCACTTGTATTCAGCAGTGGTGCCCTGGGGAAGAGGCGCTGGCTCTCCACTCTATCTATTCCTCTTAATATCTTGTATACTTGCTGTTCCAGCAGCCGTTTTTCGTGTGGGCAGTTCTGTTAATTTTTTTTGCGCAAGGGAATGGATGGAGGTATGGGGGTTTGCGAGTTTTGTTTCTTTTTCCTTTCATGTGGAGAGGTGGGTTAACGGCTTTTCTTTCAATGACTCACATGTCAAGAGAACAAAGAGAATTGGTTGGCAGACAAGAAGCAAAGCGTGGGAATAAACGGGACCTTTTCAGAATGGCAGGCAATGACTAGTGGGGTACCGCAAGGCTCAGTGCTGGGACCCCAGTTGTTTACAATATATATTAATGACTTGGATGAGGGAATTAAATGCAGCATCTCCAAGTTTGCGGATGACACGAAGCTGGGTGGCAGTTCTAGCTGTGAGGAGGATGCTAAGAGGATGCAGGGTGACTTGGATAGGTTGGGTGAGTGGGCAAATTCATGGCAGATGCAATTTAATGTGGATAAATGTGAGATTATCCACTTTGGTGGCAAAAACAGGAAAACAGATTATTATCTGAATGGTGGCCAATTAGGAAAAGGGGAGGTGCAACGAGACTTGGGCATCATTGTACACCAGTCATTGAAAGTGGGCATGCAGGTACAGCAGGCGGTGAAAAAGGCGAATGGTATGCTGGCATTCATAGCAAGAGGATTCGAGTACAGGAGCAGGGAGGTACTACTGCAGTTGTACAAGGCCTTGGTGAGACCACACCTGGAGTATTGTGTGCAGTTTTGAGGAAAGACATTCTTGCCATAGAGGGAGTACAAAGAAGGTTCACCAGACTGATTCCTGCGATGGCAGGACTTTCATATGATGAAAGACTGGATCGGCTAGGCTTATTCTTGTTGGAATTTAGAAGATTGAGGGGGGATCTTATTGAAACATATAAAATCCTAAAGGGATTGGACAGGCTAGATGCAGGAAGATTGTTCCCGATGTTGGGGAAGTCCAGAACGAGGGGTCACAGTTTGAGGATAAAGGGGAAGCCTTTTAGGACCGAGATGAGGAAAAACTTCTTCACACAGAGAGTGGTGAATCTGTGGAATTCTCTGCCACAGGAAACAGTTGAGGCCAGTTCATTGGCTATATTTAAGAGGGAGTTAGATATGGCCCTTGTGGCTAAAGGGATCGGGGGTATGGAGAGAAGGCAGGTACAGGGTTCTGAGTTGGATGATCAGCCATGATCATACTGAATGGCGGTGCAGTCTCGAAGGGCCGAATGGCCTACTCCTGCACCTATTTTCTATGTTTCTATGTTTCTATGTTTTTTCTGTATTTCACAGCTATCTGGAGAAGATAGATATCTGATTTGTATCGTACATGCATACTTTGACAATAAAATTAACCTTGGAATCTTTGAAAATTGCATAAATACCAGCATGTATTTACAATGTAAACAGCATTACAAAAAGTAGTTTAAAGTGTTTACAGTGCAGTGCAGGGATAACAGATAGAGGGGTTGGAGGGGGTGCGGGTAGGTACAATGGTTGATCAGATTTTTGTTTTAATAGCCCTGTATCCATTCCGCGAGGGAGCTTTTGTAAAAGGCAGTTTGCAGGGTGGGTAATATCTGTAATGATATAGGCAGTAATGAACAAAAAGCTTGATAGGAGGTATAGATCGACTCCCAGGGTGGAATACCAGGGAGCATAATTTTAAGGTGATTGGAGGAGAGTGTAAGGGCAATGTCAGAGACAGGTACACAGAGGATTGTAGGTGTGTGGAACACTCTGCCAGGGATGGTGGTAGAGGCAGATACATGTAAGAAACTCTTAGAAAGACATGTGGGTGATAGCAAAATGAAGGCTTATGTGGGTGGAAAGGGTCAGATTGATCTTAGAGGTGGTTAAAAGATCAGCATACCATTGTGGGCCGTAATTTCTATATTCTATGTGCTATGACACACCAGAGACAACAGAAATACCAGAAATGTGGGAAATGGGACTAGAATGGCTGATGATACAAAATTATTGACTGCTGAGTACTGAAAGATGAGATGATGTTGAGCTCACTGGGCCAGTGTAGGCAACCAAAGACAGTAATCAGAGTTGGAAGAGGGTAGGAAAATTAAACAGACAGTTAAATGGAAGCTCACAGTTGCCTTGAAGCCAAGCTGCTCCTTTAAGCAGTAATGTAATCTATGCATGGTTTCTCCCGTGCAGAGGAGACCATAAAATAAGCACAAAAGGCCTTAAGCTAAATCAGAAGCAGGTAAACAACCAGGAAAAAAATGTTTGTGGGTCTGGTAATGGTAAAGAAAATGAAAAGGGAGAACATTGCAGCTCTCACAAGGAAATCTGCAGATGCTAGAAATTCAAGCAACACACACAAAATGCTTGCGGATTGCAGCAGGCCAGGCAGCATTTTGTGTGTGTTACATTGCAGCTCCTGTGGGCGAATGGGTAGACAGAGATTGTCACGGTATTGGATACAGGAGCTGGGACGTGATGAGAGATATAAGACTAGAATGGCTGATTAGGATCAAGGATCAACTTTATTTTCCATATATATTTTCCAGGCAAAGTGGTGGATGTGGGTTTGATTCCGAGAGAAATGTGGACAGGTACATCGAGGGTTGGAGGTCAACGTTCCAGGTGCAGGTCAATAGGAATAGTTCGACACAGACTAGATGGGCCAAAGGGCGATATCATCTGTATTGTAGTACAGTACCCTATGATTATAACTCAGCAGGTTAGGCAGCGTCTATGGAGAGGAATAAACAGTCAATGCTTCCAGCCACAAGCATTGCTCCAACTTTTCTTATGTGTTGGCAGCACAGAGAACTCTTGAATTCTGATAAAAACAGCAACATTCTTCCACATTTTCCAAGCAACAACATATTATTTATCTGATTTAGAGATGTTCATCAGGAGGATAAAAGCATATATAGTAGCACCATGGTGTAAAGAATGTAATTAGAGCTTGTCAGCAGCCTCTGAGATGCCCTGGCCTTATCTAAACAATGAAACGTTAATCATTTGCCAGAGGAGGTGACAATGTATTCGGCACTTTCTTTGTTGACTGCTACTTCAGATTAACCCGGGTTCCCACTTTTAACAAAGGCTGTTGACACGTCTAAAAATAGTAACTCTTATAAAAATATCCCTTACTTCAAGAGCATATTGTCCACGCGGGAGTGTTTGTATAGATTGCAATGGGAACTGTGCTCATCCGCAGCGTTAAGTACATACACAGTAGCTCAAAGGGTAGACAATAAACCCATTCACCCTCAACAACTCCTCTAAGGCATTTCAGAGATAGAGGCACAGGTCCTTGTTCCTATTAGCGACTGGCTAGGAGGTCAACCGTTACTAACCCGTTGAACCAATCGGAATAGTACAGATTTTCAGGAAACGAAAACTGGGGACATTCTGAAAGAAACCCCTTGCTAATGAAAAGTGCATGTAGAAGTTTAAAAGTTTCCTCCCTCAGGCAGTTAATCTGATCAACCATTCTAGTTAGCCGCTCCCTCGTGCGCATCCAGTGCCCCGTCACTGCATTGAGCCGTAAACACTTTAAACCACTGTCTATAAAGCTGTTTACATTCTAAATACAGAATGGTATTTATGTATTTATACACATTTTATTCCCTACTGTACCAATTAATTTTATATAATTCTTTATTCTTCATCACTCACAAGTTTCTACAGATGTACCATGGAGAGCATTCCAACTGGCTGCATCACCGACTGGTATGGAGTGCACTGAGTCGAAATAAGCATCTCCATCATGGGCACTATCCTCCCCAGCATCCAGGACATCTTCAAGGAGCGGTGCCTCGAACAGGTGGTATCCATCATTAAGGACCCCCACCACCCAGGACGTGCCCTCTTCTCATTGCTACCCTCAGGAAGGAGGTACAGGAGCCTGAAGACACACACTCAGTGATTCAGGAACAGCTTCTTCCCCTCTGCCATCTGGTTTCTGAATGGACATGATCTAAATGGAGTCAAGTTAGGAAAAGGGGAAGCACAACGAGATCCAGGTGTTCTTGTTCATCAGTCACTGAAAGTAAGCATGCAAGTACAGCAGGCAGTGAAGAAAGCTAATGGCATGCTGGCCTTCATAACAAGGGGAATTGAGTATAAGAGCAAAGAGGTCCTTCTGCAGCTGTACAGGGCCCTGGTGAGACCACACCTGGAGTACTGTGTGCAGTTTTGGTCTCCAAATTTGAGGAAGGACATTCTTGCTATTGAGGGAGTGCAGCATAGGTTCACAAGGTTAATTCCCGGGATGGCAGGACTGTCGAAAGATTGGAGCGACTGGGCTTGTATACTCTGGAATTTAGAAGGCTGAGAGGGGATCTTATTGAAACATATAAGATTATTAAGGGATTGGACACGCTGGAGGCAGGAAGCATGTTCCCGCTGTTGGGTGAATCCAGAACCAGAGGCCACAGTTTAAGAATTCGGGGTAGGCCACTTAGAACGGAGTTGAGGAAAAACTTTTTCACCCAGAGAGTGGTGGATATATGGAATGCTCTGCCCCAGCAGGCTGTGGAGGCCAAGTCTCTGGATGCTTTCAAAAAAGAGATGGATAGAGCTCTTAAAGATAGCGGAATCAAAGGTTATGGGGATAAGGTAGGAACTGGATACTGATAGTGGATGATCAGCCATGATCACAGTGAATGGCGGTGCTGGCTCAAAGGGCCGAATGGCCTACTCCTGCACCTATTGTCTATTGTCTATCAACATTGAACCCATGGACACTACTTCACTCACTACTTGTTATTTTCTTTTTTTGCACTACTTATTTAAACTAACTTTTTAAATATATACATACTTCCTGTAATTTACAGTTCTTTTTATTATTTGTATTGCAATGTACTGCTGATGCCTAATTACAAATTTCATGACAATCATCCAGTAACACTCACATCTACGGTGATGAAATGCTTTGAGGGGTTGGTCATGGCCAGAATCAGCTCCTGCCTCAGCAAGGACCTGGACCCACTGCAATTCTCTTATCATCACAATAGGTCTACAGCGGATGCAATCTCAGTGGTTCTCTATGCAGTCTTGGATCACCCGGACAACACAAACACCTATTCAGGATGCCGTTCATCAACTATAGCTCCACATTTAACACCATCATTCCCACAATCCTGATTGAGAAGTTACAGAACCTGGGTCTCTGTACCTTCCGCTGCAACTGGATCCCCAACTTCCTAAACATCAGACCACAATCTGTGTGGATTGGAAATAACATCTCTGCCTTGCAGACAATCAACACTGGTGCACCTCTGGGGTGTGTGCTTAGCCCTCTGCTCTACTCTCTCTATACCTATGACTGTGTGGCTAGGCATGGCTCAAATACCATCTATAAATTTGCTGATGATACAACCATTGTTGGTAGAATCTCAGATGGTGATGAAAGGGTGTACAGGAGTGAGATATACCAGCTAGTTGAGTGGTGTCACAGCAACAACCTCGCTCTCAATGTCAGTATGACCAAAGAGCTGATTGTGGACTTTAGGAAGAGTAAGATGAAGGAACACACATCAGACCTCATAGAGGGATCAGAAGTGGAGAGAGTGAGCAATTTCAAGTTCCTGGATGTCAATACCTTTGAGGATCTAACCTGGTCCCAACATATCGGTGCAGCTATAAGGAAGGCAAGACAGTAGCTATATTTCATCATGAGCTTGAGGGGATTTAATTTGTCACCTGAAGCACTCGAAAGCCTCTACAGCTGTACCGCGGACAGCATTCTGACTAGCTGCATCTCCGTCTGGTATGTGGGCGGGGGGTGGGTAGTGCACAGGATCAAAGTAAGCTGCAGAGAGTTGTAAAGTTAGTCAGTTCCATCATGGGTACTAGCCTCCATAGTATCCAGGGCATCTTCATGGAGCAGTGCCTCAGAAAAACGGCATCCATCATCAAGGACCCCCACCACCCAGGACATGCCCTCTTCTCATTGTTACCATCAGGTAGGAGGTGCAGAAGCCTGAAGGCACACACTCAACAATTCAGGAACAGCTTCTTCCCTTCTGCCATCTGATTTCTACATGGACATTGAATACATGAACATTACCTCACTATTCTTTAAAATATTTCTGTTTTACACTACTTATCTTAATTTAACTACTTTATATATATATAGTATACTTACTATAATTCAGTTTGTTTCTATATTTATCATATATTGCATTATACTGCTGCAGCAAAGTTAACAAATTTCACGACATATGCCAGTGATATTAAACCTGATTCCGAATCTGATTCTGAAATGTATGTGGGCAATACAGTTGTTCCTTGATCCCCACCCGCTGCAGTAAACGCCTGTTAACACGTCACATTCTTCACTCAGCCACCTCAGCTCTGTGCTGATTCCACAACCTACACACTCAACTTTGAAGAACTCTGACTCACTTTCTCAGTATCATTCATTTATTTATTTTGTTTCCACAATTTGCCTTTTTTGCACATTGGTTGGTTGTTCAGTCTTTATGTATAGTTTTTATCAATTCTAGTTATTTTATTTTCCTGCAAATGCCTGAAGCAAACTGAGAAACTCAGTTACAGAGAAAGGTTGAATAGGTTAGGACTTTATTCCCTGGAGCGTAGAAGAATGAGGGGAGATTTGATAGAGGTATATAAAATTATGATGGGTATAGATAGAGTGAATGCAAGCAGGCTTTTTCCATTGAGGCAAGGGGAGAAAAAACCAGAGGATATGGGTTAAGGGTGAGGGGGGAAAAGTCTAAAGGGAACATTAGTGGGGGCTTCTTCACACAGAGAGTATGGAATGAGCTGCCATATGAGGTGGTAAATGCGGGTTCTTTTTTAACATTTAAGAATAAATTGGACAGATACATGGATGGGAGGTGTATGGAGGGATATGGTCCGTGTGCAGGTCAGTGGGACTAGGCAGAAAATGGTTCGGCACAGCCAAGAAGGGCCAAAAGGCCTGTTTCTGTGCTGTAGTTTTCTATGGTTTCTATGGTTTCTGCGAATCTCAGGATAAAATCTGGTGACATATATGTACTTTGATAATAAATTTACGATTGACTTTTCTCTACTGCTGGATATATCCACACAGATTTGATTACAACTTGTCTTTAAGAGGAAAAAACATGAGATATTTGTAATCCTGTGAGGAAAGTTTGGCAAAATACATTAACTAAAGGAGAGGAAATTAGTTTGTTTACATGTATACAACTCATTTGGTGGTGAAAAACTCTATTTATAACTTTTAAAAGGTACCTAAGCAAAGTGCATAAGGAAAGTTTGATCAAAATATACAATCATTTCATGAGCAGAATCAAGTTTTCAGTCTACTGTGTGTAAATATTTAGATTCATCTACTTCAGGTATATCAAAACATACAGTGAAATGTGCTGTTTGCATTAATATGAATGTAACACTTTAGAAAGCAACTACAAACAAACTTATTTTCCAGAGATTCGAACTAAATTGTTAAATAAATGAATAGCAAAGAACCAACTTATAATTCTCCAATTAAAATTTTCCGAACAGCATGTAGGTACCAAGTTCTGTAATTAGGAATGCTGGTATTGTCTAACAATATTCAAAATTAACTTACTGGCCAGCCAGACTATTAAATTACATGCATGTTTGCATCAATACAATGTAAGCAGCTCCAACAGTTAATCAACAAAAACATCCCCGACTCTCTGACTTCCTCAGTAAAGTTAAGCATTTCATCAACTCTTCACAGGGGTGAGCAGAGGTCTTGCAGAGTACGACTCGATGGGATGAATGGCCTAGTTCTGCCCCTTTGTCTTATGGGTGCCAAAACCTTTTGAGAGCTTATACCCAAAGTGGCAAAAAATATGCCCTGGTAAATTTGAGCAGAGACTATCATTGTAGCAACTACTTGAAAACAAACTAAAGGGGGCTGGGAGGCTAAGTGAGGGAGTATGGCATTTCCAACTAACTGAATTCCAGCTGAAAAAGTATGGTTAATCCTTGGAGTAACCCTTGGCCACACTTGGAGTACTGTGTCCAGTTCTGGTCACCTCACTATAGGAAGGATGTGGAAGCATTGGAAAGGATACAGAGGAGATTTACCAGGATGCTGCCTGGTTTAGAAAGTATGCATTATGATCAGAGATTAAGGGAACTAGGTCTTTACACTTTGGAGAGAAGGAGGATGAGAGGAGACATGATAGAGGTGTACAAGATAATAAGAGGAATAGATAGAGTGGATAGCCAGCGCCTCTTCCCCAGGGCACCACTGCTCAATACAAGAGGACATGGCTTTAAGGTAAGGGGTGAGAAGTTCAAGGCGGATATTAGAGGCAGGTTTTTTACTCAGAGAATGGTTGGTGCGTGGAATGAACTGCCTGAGTCAGTGGTGGAGGCAGATACACTAGTGAAGTTTGAGAGGCTACTAGACAGGTATATGGAGGAATTTAAGGTGGGGGGTTATATGGGAGGCAGGGTTTGAGGGTCCGCACAACATTGTGGGCCGAAGGGCCTGTACTGTGCTGTACTATTCTATGTTCTATGTTTATTACATACAAACAATGAAATCACGCAACTCTTCTGTGATTCGTGTAAAACTGGCATAATTTTATCAAATTCAGACAAAGACAAGTGGTCAACAAAAAATATGTGTTCCCTACTCACCCCCTCTTTATACCACCATGCAGGTGAGCAGGTGATTTATTTCTACCACAGCCCAACCCCATGTGATAGTTTCCCTTAACCAGAGCGAGGATGTGCAACACAAATACAACACAGACAGATGATAAATGGATATATGGCACCTACAACTCACTGATTAACGAGGAAAATGAGTCCTGTTGCTTACTTGCATGTATTCATTGTTTTACTATTAATAAAAGGTGGAAGGTGAAAAGTTCAAGGGGAACATGAGGTGAAACTTCTTCATTCAGAGGTTTATGAGAGAGTGGAACGAGCTGCCAGCACAAGTGGTGCATGCGAGCTCGATATCAATGTTTAAGAGAAGTTTGGATAGGTACATGGATGGTAGGGGTATGGAGGGTTAGTGGGTGTAGGCATTTTAAATGGCTTGGCACAGACTAGATGGGCTGAAGGGCCTGTTTCTGTGCTGTACTTTTCTATGACTCTACACCTCTTATAGAATTGAAATAAATGAAGTATTTTAGAAAACAGTTCAAAGATTATTGATATTAATCTTTTAAATAGACATCTGTAAAATAATGTTATTTCCATATAGTATTGTTATTGTAACTGTTTATTATCTAAATACTGGTGTTCACACCAGGTCTGCAAGGATTCTAAACTGTATCATCCAACGTTGCGCGCTCTCATAACAATCTAACTGGCACCAAGCTGGTGGGAGACATTTCCTGCAAAAACATCTCACTGCTATAAGGTTGTAAAAAATCCTTTGCTGCATTATTTGGCAGTAAAAATAATTATTATGCATCTTTTTATTACGGGTGGGATTTGAAGCATCAAGGAACGGCCCCAGATGTCACGTGCCAGCGAAGTATTTTACACATACCAATTTGTGCCGTAGGTCTGTCACCCCTTCAAAGTATTCAAGGTACATTTATTATCAAAGGATGTATAAATTATACAACCTTGAGATTTGTTTGCTTACAGGTAGCCACAAAGCAAGAAACCCAAAAGAACCCAATTGCACAGAGAAAGAGAGAGGAAAAAATACATGATGCAAACAATAGATGTGAGTAACAACAGCATCCCAAACCAAGTTGATTCAAATCCCCAGAGCAGCCCGGAGTAGGTATGGATATTAAAGATATCTTCTTTAAGGATATTAAGTTATGGCATGAGGGTAGTGGGGCATTGAGAAAGAAAGGACATTCTCTCTGCCTTCAGGAAGAAGGTACAGGAAGCTCAGGACCCATACCACCAGGTTCAGAAACAGTTATTACCCCTCAACCATCAGACTCTTAAACCAAAGGGACAAACTTCACTCAACTTCACTTACCCTGTCACTGAAATGTTCCCACAACCAATGGGGAATGTCAACTCAGACCACGAGAGGCCTGTGTCGGGCATTTTCATGCCTTACAAGGCGCAGATTGGAAGTCTGTGTGGGGCGCCACTCCTCGCACAGACACTAGAGCAATGTGCGGTTAAGTGCCTTGCTCAAGGACACAAACACGCTGCTACAGCTGAAGCTCGAACTAGTGACCTTCAAATCACTAGACGAACGCCTTAACCACTTGGCCCCATGCCCAACCAATGGACTCACTTTCAAAGACTCTTCATCTTATGTTCTCGATATGTATTGCTTATTTTTTTATATTATTATTTCTTCTTTTGCATTTACAGTTTGTCGTCTTCTGCACCCTGGTTGAACACCCTAGTTGGACAGTCTTTCATTGATTCTGTTATAGTTATTATTCTATAGATTTATTAATCATGCCCACAAGAAATGAATCTCAGGGTTGTGTATGATGACTTAAATGAACCTTGAACCTTAAATATATGTCCCGCTTGGTGGCGCAATAACGTCAGCGCCGGACTCCGGAGCGAAGGTTCCCGAGTTCGAATCTAAGTCGGGTTGAGCATCGAGCTAGCAACTCGTCCTCGTAAAAACAAGAATAGCTTGCTATGGAAACACTGTCATGACGGTGCCCCGGTGTCCACTGCCGAGTTAAGGGCTATTCTTCATCTTCATCTTCTTCTTGAATATATGTACTTTGATAGTAAATTTTACTTCGAACTTTTGAGCTTTTAAAGCCTTGAACGGTATATTAGCATTGTGCTGTAAAGGCTCAGGCAACCTGCATTCAATTCCCAGCACTGTTTGTAAAGAGTTTATATCTTCTCCCCATGACTGTGTGGGTTTCCTCTGTGTGTTTTGTTTCCTCCCTCGCGCCAAAGACATGTGGGTTTGTAGGTTAATTGGTCACAAGGGTGTAAATGGATGGCGTGTACTCATTTGGTCGAAAGGGTTTGTTACCGTGCTGTATCTCTAAATAAATAAAAGGCATAAAGGAAAATCGTACAAAAGACACCATTCAAATACAACTTGAAGACGAGGTGTGATCTATAAATGTTTTAATGGTTTATAAAAATAATCCATTCGCATTTTCTGTAATCAAAGCTATAAGCCCAGTTATCGATCCATTCCAGGGGCCTGCCTCCAAGCTTGACTCTGCGCTGGGGGTGGGGGGGTGGGGGGGGGGTAGAATAAAACTATAAACTTGCGGCGACTCTTCTACAATAGCAACCGCCAAAAGTAGAAAGTGAGTAAATTCTGACTGATAGCTCCTTTACATTTTGCCTTCCACAAAGGGACGCAAAATTTGCAGCTTCTGGAAACTATTCATTTCAAGTACAATCAGACTAAAACACTGTGTGCTTAATGCAATTTTTATGGGGTGTGTGTAGAACTGCCAGTGATAAAAGGGATTTGTTTAAGATTCAGCTCCTCCCAGTGTGAAGAAGTACTTCAGTTGAATCCAATCACTGTAGCCCATCAGGACAGCTGCAAAGGTTTACGCCTTGTCAAAGCCGTGGAGGGACAGAGCTTCTGGCCCACGTCATGGTGTGGGAGCACAAAAAGAGGATGAAGACCTCATGCTGATTTGCAGAGGGGATGGGGGTGGACATGGCAAAGAAGGGAAAAAAAATCTCACTCTGTTTGGGCACGGTGGTTTACTCTGAAATAATTATAATCACAACAGTGTGGCCACAATTATTCCATAAAAATTTTTATCCCTTCAACTTCTGAGGTTTATTCACTTCACTACTGATTTTGAGATACACCAAGCTAACAGGCCCTTCCGGTACAATGATCCTGAGTCACCCAGTTACACCCATGTGACCAATCACACCAACTAACCCGTACGCCTTTGGAATGTGGGAGGAAACCAGAGCACCCAGAGGAAATCCACGTGGTTCACAGGGAGAGGTTCAAAGTTCAAACTAAAACTTATGATCAGAGTACATAAGGACACGACCCACCCAGCCAACACACTTTTCGTTGCTCTTCCCTCCGGGAGAAGGCTCAGGAGCTTGAAGACTCATACGGCCAGATTTGGGAACAGCTTCTTTCCAACTGTGATAAGGCTGCTGAACGGATCCTGACCCGGATCTGGGCCGTACCCTCCAAATATCCGGACCTGCCACTTGGGTTTTTTTTTGCACTACCTTACTTTCCATTTTTCTATTTTCTATTTATGATTTATAATTTAAATTTTTAATATTTACTATGATTTGTAATCCAGGGAGCGGGAAGCGCAGAATCAAATATCGCTGTGGTGATTGTACATTCTAGTATCAATTGTTTGGTGACAATAAAGTATAAAGTATACAAGTCACCACATACAACCCTGAGATTCTTTTTCTGCAGGCATACTTAGCAAATCTATAGAACAGTAACTGTAAACAGGATCAATGACCAGCAAACTGTGAAAATGCAAGTGAAAGTAAATAGTTCCTTTACATATAAATAAGAACTTACAGGCAGCGGGGGGAATTGGACCAGGTCAGTGGTGCTGCAAAGCGATGCACAAACCGCTACAACTCGTCAGCGGTAGGGAATAAAAGAATAATTGCGAACGCCCTCACGTGGGTTTAGAATCAGAATCAGGTGTATCTTCAGTGACATGTCATGAAATTTGTTGTCTTGTGACAGCAGAACAGTGCAACTATAAGTTACAATAAGAACTATATTGAGAACATAAATATGATGAGCATAAATTTAAAGTGTTTGGAGGAAAGTATGGAGGGGGAGGTGGAGAAATGCCAGAGGTAAGAGCATCCTGACTGGCTGCATCACTGCCTGGTATGGGAACGGTACTTCCCTCAATCGCAGGACTCTGCAGACAGTGGTGCGGACAGCCCAGTGCATCTGTAGATGTGAACTTCCCACTATTCAGGACACGTACAAAGACAGGCGTGTAAAAAGGACATGAAGGACCCGAGTCACCCCGACCACAAACTGTTCTGGCTGCTACCATCCGGGAAACGGTACCGCAGCATAAAAACCAGGACTGACAGGCTCCGGGACAGCTTCTTCCACCAGGCCATCAGACTGATTAATTCATGCTGATACAATTGTATTTCTGTGTTATATTGACTGTCCTGTTGTACATACTATTTATTATAAATTACTATAAATTGCACATTGCACATTTAGACAGAGACACATTGTAAAGATTTTTACTCCTCAGGTATATGAAGGATGTAAGTAATAAAGTCAACTCAATTCAATTTTACACAGAGAGTGGAACACACTCCCAGGGATGGTGGTAGAGACAAGTACATTAAGATTCTCTTAGATAGGCACATGGATGAAAGAAAAATGTGGGAGGGAAGGGTTAGAATCATTAAAATGTTGGCAAAATATCATGGGCTGAAGGGCCTGTGTTGTACTGCTCCATGTTATCTTAGTGATATTTAAATTATCTTAGTGATAATTTTTCAAAACTCGTTAGATTCTGGACTAGTTCCTGAGGATTGGAGGGTGGCTAATGTAACCCCACTTTTTAAAAAAGGAGGGAGAGAGAAACCGGGGAATTATAGACCGGTTAGCCTAACGTTGGTGGTGGGGAAACTGCTGGAGTCAGTTATCAAAGATGTGATAACAGCACATTTGGAAAGCGGTGAAATCATCGGACAAAGTCAGCATGGATTTGTGAAAGGAAAATCATGTCTGACGAATCTCATAGAATTTTTTGAGGATGTAACTAATAGAGTGGATAGGGGAGAACCAGTGGATGTGGTATATTTGGATTTTCAAAAGGCTTTTTACAAGGTCCCACACAGGAGATTAGTATGCAAACTTAAAGCACACGGTATTGGGGGTAAGGTATTGATATGGATAGAGAATTGGTTAGCAGACAGGAAGCAAAGAGTGGGAATAAACGGGACCTTTTCAGAATGGCAGGCAGTGACTAGTGGGGTACCGCAAGGCTCAGTGCTGGGACCCCAGTTGTTTACAATATATATTAATGACTTGGATGAGGGAATTAAATGCAGCATCTCCAAGTTTGCGGATGACACGAAGCTGGGCGGCAGTGTTAGCTGTGAGGAGGATGCTAAGAGGATGCAGGGTGACTTGGATAGGTTGGGTGAGTGGGCAAATTCATGGCAGATGCAATTTAATGTGGATAAATGTGAAGTTGTCCACTTTGGTGGCAAAAATAGGAAAACAGATTATTATCTGAATGGTGGCCGATTAGGAAAAGGGGAGGTGCAACGAGACCTGGGTGTCATTATACACCAGTCATTGAAAGTGGGCATGCAGGTACAGCAGGCGGTGAAAAAGGCGAATGGTATGCTGGCATTTATAGCGAGAGGATTCGAGTACAGGAGCAGGGAGGTACTACTGCAGTTGTACAAGGCCTTGGTGAGACCACACCTGGAGTAGTGTGTGCAGTTTTGGTCCCCTAATCTGAGGAAAGACATCCTTGCCATAGAGGGAGTACAAAGAAGGCTCACCAGATTGATTCCTGGGATGGCAGGACTTTCATATGAAAAAAGACTGGATGAACTAGGCTTGTACTCATTGGAATTTAGAAGATTGAGGGGGGATCTGATTGAAACGTATAAAATCCTAAAGGGATTGGACAGGCTAGATGCAGGAAGATTGTTCTCGATGTTGGGGAAGTCCAGAATGAGGGGTCACAGTTTGAGGATAAAGGGGAAGCCTTTTAGGACTGAGATTAGGAAAAACTTCTTCACACAGAGAGTGGTGAATCTGTGGAATTCTCTGCCACAGGAATCAGTTGAGGCCAGTTCATTGGCTATATTTAAGAGGGAGATAGATTTGGCCCTTGTGGCTACGGGGATCAGTGGGTATGGAGGGAAGGCTGGGGCGGGGTTCTGAGTTGGATGATCAGCCATGATCATAATAAATGGCGGTGCAGGCTCGAAGGGCCGAATAGCCTACTCCTGCACCTATTTTCTATGTTTCTATGTTTCTATGTTCTATAAGAAATAAGTAGTGCCTTGGTGATTCAAATGCTTGTCCAGATATTCCTTAACTGTTGTGAGAGTCTCTGTTCTCCTGTTTCCCAGGCACCTCTTGCTTCTTATCTTAATCTATATCTTCTGGCTACAGACATCTATACCATGGGAAAAAGTTTTCTACCGTCTTTCCTAACCCAGAATCGGAATCAGATTTATTATCACTGATGCACTAAGACAACAGTGCTGTTCCAATCAGTGCTATTTGAGGTCATTCTTACTCTTGGCCATTAGGCTCGCTCTATGAGTCAGCCTACAGCCGGGAAAGTGATGATCCCCTCCTGTCAGACTGGTCGAGGTAACTTTTTTTTTATTCTTTCTTACTTCTCTTCTAATATTTGCATATCTGTGCACTTGTAACGCTTCTGTCATTTCCTTTGGGATCAATAAAGTACTGTATCTATCTGTCTATCTATCTATATGTTGTGTCGCATTAGAACAGTGCAATATGTCAAAAACACTATAAGTTACAATGAGGAATTTATATCAGAAATAGATGTTGAATGCTAGAAGTTCTGGAAGTCTAATACCAGAGGATGTGAATTGAGGGTGAGAGGGGGATGTGAGGGGTAAGTATTTTACTCAGAGAGTGGCGGATGCCTAGAATGCACAGCCCGGTATGGTGGAAGAGGCAAATACATTAGAGGCTTTTGAGAGATGTTTAGATAGATACATAGATGTAAGGAGGATAGTGAAGTATGGACGTAGTGTAGGTGTTTGGGAGTTTTTGATTTGCTATTTAGCTGGTTCAGCACAACATTGTGGGCCGAATGGCCTGTTCCTGTGCTGTACTGATCTATGTTCTATTTCTATAAATAAGTGGTGCAAAGACAGAGCAAAAAGTAGGGTAGTGTTCCGACATCTAATGAGGTTCCTAACACATCGAGGGTGTTTTTTAAAAAAAGCAATACAACCAAATGGCATTGTAGTAATTTTTCCAAACCTGCTTAAGTGTAAATGCACCAGTTCTTAGTTCAAAGGCCTTTAAAAAAAAGTGCTTTGAATTGTAAACTACTTCATCCTCAACTGTTCTGCGCACAACCGGCTCTAAGTAATCCTAATTCGCGTCAAAGCACTTTCTTGTGAGCTAAAACAATGTGGTGTTCTTCCTGCTGTTTTCATCATAACCTAATGGACTCAGATTGCAAAAGAAATGTAAACTTTACCAACAGTTAATGGAAATTCACAGAACCTGAAGCAATGAGGTAAAAAAAAGTCATGCATGTAAAATGCTTCAGAGCTTCTGTTCTCAATCAATCACCATAGACCAATGATATTGTTAAAACCTTTGATCACAGACCTTCTTTCAGGCTCACAATCACCGTTGGAGTGACCTGGGTTTAAAAAACGGATGCAGAGAATACCTCAGAGACAAAACACAATTAAATCGGAGCAATCATCAAATCATTCCTTAGAAAGCAGGGGAAGACAATGTACGTTAAAGGAATACAAAATGCTCCTCATGCTTAACTGTATTCAAATTCAAATCTCACATTAAATTAACTCTGGCCAGCGCTAAAAACTCACATTAAGTAACCCTGTCATGAAATTGCTACGAAATGTTTTTCTAAAACTCTTCGTTGAGGTCGCAGCTCAGACGGTTATTTTTATTTGTGTTTTAGATTTGTAGGGATGGTTTTGGGGACAGGGTTAGGGGTCAGGTTGAGGTTTAGGGACAGTGATGTGGGGGAATTAAGGATAGGCCAGAGTTTAAGCCCCTGTTATGCGTTCAGAGTGGTTGGAAGTCAGGCCAGCAAACTTAAGGACGAGGCCTGTGCGGCCCCCCCCCCAACCCCCAGGTCAGCAAGTCATCTCCGTTTAAAGTTCAAAGTGAAATTTATGATCAGGGTACACACATATCACCACATACTGAGATTCTTTTTCCTGCTGCATACTTAGCAAATCTATATAACAGTAACTGTAAACAGGATTAAAGAACAACAAACTCTGCAAATGCAAATACAAATAAATAGCAGTAAATAACCAGCATGAAATAACAAGATAGAGTCCTTAAAGTGAGACCATCGGTTGCCTCATGTGGCGCAGGATCAGAGTTTCATGAGGGCAGAGGACCCCCTGGGCATGGGAATCGACGAGATCCTGTCATTGGCGACTCCAAGGCTTGAGGCTTCATCCAGGGGTTCTTATGCAGGGTTCTCATTCGTCGTCATCAGGGAATCCTGGATTGATACCAGTGAGTGAAGCCCACAGGTAGTCCAGAAGACAAGGCCCGATTTAAGTCTGTGAATCTCTCTCGTCCACTAGGAAAGTCAAAGGGTCATTGTCTGTGAGTCCACGAGTCTGCTGAAGGCTGAGGCCTAAGACGGCCTGTCCTGGGGTTAGAGGACTATATATAGGTGGGAGGGAGGACAAGAGCTGATTTTGCTGTTGTTGCCTTGTCGCTAGGCATGTTCTGGTTTGTTGAGTTCTGTGTTGTTCCACCTAGCATTGTGGGAACACTATGTAGGCACCAAAATTCGATAAATAACTCCTGACATAAGCAGATGCAGCCACTCAGCCTTGCACCAAGATGGCGTGAGCTGCGATGTTCATCAACGTTGTGGCTCAGAACACTGTTTTTCCGGTTTTTGGGGATGGACAGCATGGAGAACTAGGGGACAGGCTGGGGATGAGGAAGAGTTAGGGGTCAGGGGCAGGAGCCAGTGTTCGGAGTCCAGGTCGGTGCACTCCACAGTCAACAGTCAGCGATTCCAGAGGTCGGGTCGGCAGGCACCACGGAGACCAGCGATCCCCAGACATGCATATGGGTGGGTGTCACGAGGGCTGGCAGCTCCACCAGGGTCACCAGAGTCGGAGGTCCGTGTGAATCTGGAAGTCGAAGTCCGAAAGTCAAAACCGTGATTGTCAAGTCCTTGGGTCAAGGCCCGAAGGTCAAATCCATGATCAGTCTGGAACTCAAGAACCAAAGGTTAAATCAGTGATCAGTGAATTTCCGTAATCGGCGAGAGCTGTGGTCAAGGCCCAAAGGCCAAATCCATGATCAGTGATTCCTATAGTCAAGGTTCGAAGGTTAAACCCAAGATCAGCGAGTCCTGTGGTTGACACCCAGAGAATGGCTAAGTTGGGCATGCTATGTTGACGCCGGGATGCAGGCTGCCCACAGCACATCCTTGGGTGCGTTGGCTGTTAACACAAATGGCGCATTTAACTATGTTTTGATGTACATCGATAAATAAATGAATCTAATTCTGAGCTCATTTGTGGAGCTATCTTCCACACAGCTGGGGAGGTGAGTGTCTTTTCATTCTAACGGTGACTGTGCTTATAAGCACTGGCTGGGTCACCCTTCCTGACATCCAGGCAATTTGATACACCTTTTTATCTCACCTTGTCACCACCTGCACCGGTAAGGAACTGCAGGACAAGAGAGGCCCTGATCTCTCTGACTTGCAGAAGAAGCATGACAGTCGACTCTCTATTTGTTCAGTGTTCTTATAAAATTGGTAATTCACAAATGAAAAACACAGTTAAGAAGTTCCATCTCCGTCTGGTATGGGAGCAGCCAAGCATTAGACTAGAAGTCCCTACAAAAGACTGCGAGAATGGCTGAGAGGACCATAGGGGTCTCCCTACCATCCACTGGGGATATTGATCAGGAGCGCTGCATGCGCAGGGCCCTTAGTATTATCAAGGATCCCACCCATCCATCCAGCATCCTCTTTGACTTTCTACCACCAGGCAGGAGATTCCGATACATAAAGACAAGAATGGTCAGGATGAGAAACAGTTTCTTCCCTCAGGCCATTAGGCTTCAGAACTCCCTGCCACATCACATTCGAAGTTAATCCATTCCATACCTAACAATATTTAATTTATGCACTTTACTTTGTTTATTTATAAGTAATTCATCTGTAGATTTTATCCTTACTTTCCACAGTTATTGTGCTTTGTATGTTTTGCTGTGCTTTACACCCTGGTCAGGAGAAACATTGTCTCATTTGACGGTATACACGTACATAGTGAAATGACAAAAAACCTGACTTGACTTGAAGAGTTTTGTAAAATAACATTGATGAGGAAAAAAAGGTAATTTTGTTCTTTCCAATTGTGCTAGAGGGTCTGCCCCCTGCAACAACTCACAATCTTTTCCACATCAACACACACAAAATGCTGGAGGACTGAGCAGTCCAGACAGCATCCATGGAAAAGAGTAAAGAAGAAAGGTCTCAGCCCGAAACTCCATCTTTTCACTTGTTTCCATGGACGCTGCCTGACCTGTTGAGTTCCTCCAGCATTGTGTGTGTGTGTTGCATCAGAGTAAACTAACTGGTTGGCTGGCAGTGCAGCGACATCAGCGCCGGACTCCGAAATGGTGGTTCCCGGGTTCGAATCCAGTTGGGCCGCTCCCGAGTACGCTTTCCATCCGTGCCGGGTTGAGTGTTGAGTTCGCAACTCCACGTCGTAAAATAAAGAAAAATACTGTACTGCGAAATGTCTGTGCGAGGAGTGGCGCACCACACAGTCTCACGTTCCGCGCCTCGTAAAGCATGAAAATGCCCGACGCTGGCTTCTCAGGCCTGAGTCGGCATCATCATCATCATCATCAAACTAACTGGGTTCAACACAGCCTGATAAAAAAAAACAGTTTTCCCCGCAGCTTCAACAAGTTTATTTGGGTAACTAGCAGCCAAGAGGCAGACATTACCATTATTTGTCTATGTACATCGAAACATAAAAACATACAGTGAAATGTTTTGCATTTGCATCAGTGACCAACACAGTCCAACGATGTGCCGAGGGCAGGCTGCAAGTTGAAAGTTCAAAGTAATTTATTATCAAAGTATGTATGCATTATACAACCTTGAGATTTGTCTTCTTACAGGCAGCCCACAAAGCGTGAAACCCAAAAGAACCCTTGAAGAAAAAGGACCAAGAAAAAGCCCAATGTGCAGAGAGAGAAAAAAATACAAATCATGCCACGCTACCAACATGGCGTGCCCATGAATTATTAACCCTAACCTGGCCGTCTATTGGAATGTGGGAGGAAGCACGGAATAAAAGGGTTGTAACATCTTGTTACAGCTTTAAGAGACATTGGTGAGGTTGCACTTGGACTATTGAGTGCAACACTTATTGTCATCCCATTGGAAGGCAAGTGTTGGCATGCACCCAAATCCAACACAGCTTGCTCACAACTCACTATTCCTAACCCTTACGCCTTTTGGAATGTGGGTGGAAACTCTCAATACAAGATGGGATATCATGCCATGGCTGTAAGAGGCATTGGTCAGACTGCACTTGGAGTACCGAGATCAGTTTTGGACTCCTTACTGAAGAAAAGGTGAGCTGGCATTGGAAAGGGTCCAGAGGAGGTTCATCAGAATGACCCAGGCGATGAAAAGGCTAACGTTTCAGGAGTATTTGATGGCTCTGGGTCTGTACTCACTGGAGTTTAGAAGAATGAGGGGTGGATCTCATTGAAACCTACCGAATATTGAAAGGACTTGATAGAGTGGACATGGACTCCCTATACTGGGGGAGTCTAGGACAAGAGGGCACAGCCTCAGAATAGAACCATGTCCTGGTCCTGTTAGAACAGAAATGAGGAGGAATTTTGTCAGGCAGAAAGTAATGAATATCTGGAATTTATTGCCACAGACAGCTGTGGAGCTCAAGTCATTGGGTATATTTAAAGAGGCAGTTGATAGGTTCTTGATTAGTAAGGGTATCAAAGGTTAGGAGAAGAAGGCAGGAGAATGGGGCTGACAGGGATAATAAATCAGCCATTATAGAATGGTGGAGCCGAGTCAATGGGCTGAATGGCCTGACTGCTCCAATATCTTATGGTCTTATCTGTACAATTCTGATAGCTATTTAACTTAACCACCAATATATGTTCTTTAGTGATCTTTTTGGTTCAGAAGTTAACATTGGCTTAACATAGCTTCCATTAATCTTATCTGACAATTTCTTCCCTCTATGTCTTATCCTTGAGCAGTGTGGTCTGATTATTGGCTGCTGGAATTGAAGTCACAACTCATTTCCTTCAAACACCTCCTCCTCTGTGATCTGTATATGATCCATGACCTCATTGCTGCCTTGCCTCACTTCTATAGACTCTGTGTCTGTCTCCCTAGTAAATGCAGATGCATAAGATCCATCTAAGATCTCCCCCATCTCTTTCAGCTCCACACATAGATTGCCACTCTGACCTTCCAGTGGACCAATTATGTCCCTTTCTATCCTTACGCTTTAAATATATTTGTAGAAGCCCTTAGGATTTTCTTTCACTTTGTCTGCTAGAGCAACCTCATGCCTTCTTTTAGACCTCCTGATTTCCTTAAGTGTTCTCCTGCACTTCTTATACTCCTGCCTGCCTAAACCTTCTATACACCTCCTCCTTCTTCTTCTCAACCAGGGCCTCAATACTTCTCAAAAACTAGGTTTCCTAAACTGTTATCCTTGACAGGAATACACAAGCTCTCGACTGTCTCAAAATTTCACTTTTGAATGCCTCCCAGTTACCAAGTACACCTTTGCCAGAAAACAGCCTGTCCCAATCGACACTTGCCAGATCCTTTCTGATACCATCAAAATTGGCCTTTCTCCCATTTAGGATCTCAACCCGAGCACCAGATCTATCCCTCTCCATAATTATCTAGAGACTAATGGCATTGTGATAACTGGATGCAAAGTGCTTCCCTACACAAACTTCACCTACCCTATTTCACTCCCCAGTAGGAGATCTTGTATTGCACTCTCTCTGGATGGAACCTCTATACATTAATTAAGAAAATATTTGATAACTCTAACCCATAATATCCCTCCTCAGTTCTATTTTGTGGATCGACATCTTGCTCATTGCTTGGTAAAGAGATACACATCCAATTGGCTTGACATAACAGCATGCACCATAGAAAACACCCCCTCTGGGTGCTTCATGACTTGCTATGGCAGCTGCTCTGCCCAAGACCATAAGAAACTGCACAGAGTCGTGGACACAGCTCAGTGCACCATGGAAACCAGGCTCCCTTCCATGGACCCTGTCTACACTTACATAGAATGTAGGACATAGAGCAGTCCAGCCTGAAATGTCGACTGTCTATTCCTTCCTCCCATAGATGCTGCCTGACTTGCTGAGTTTCTCCAGCATTTTGTGTGTGTTGCTCAGTAAAATGACTCTACTTTGTCAAATTGATAAGAAATAAGTCTCGCAGTAGGGGGCTGCTAGCTGCTGTTTTGTATTTAATATTTCAATAATACTTGAGTAATAGTGTGAATATCTTGTTGATTAAGCATCCTTTGTTTAAATAATTCATTTTAGGTTATATGTAGAAGTACATAAATGGCATACGTCTTGACGCTACCACATGATATGTGCACGCCTCGCTTAAAATACAAACAAAGTACATGAGTTATCCCTCGCTCTCCTGTGTACTTATTTCAGTTAGTTTTGGAGTTTACGAAACATAACAGATGAAAATGATTTAAAAAGTTAAGGACTTAAGATGAACTTTATTTGTCACATCTGTATTTGAAACATACAGTGAAAGGCGTCCATTAAAAGTCAAATCAAATCAGCGAGGATTGTGCTGGGCACGCTTCTGGTGCCAAAATAGCCTGTCCCCTACTTATTAACCAAACTTGTACATCTTTGGAATGTGGGAGGAAACCTGAACACCCAGAGGAATCTACATATTCATAGGGAAAGCATGAAAACTCCTTACAGACAGCACTATGAATTGTACCTCAATTGCTGATCGCTGGTGCTCTAAAGCATCACACTTACCGCCACGCTACCATGCCGCCCTCAAAGGGGGCAATGTGGAGTAAAGTGCCACAGGTCCTAATCAAATTCTAGACTATCTTTCCAGCCAGTCAGCCTTGTACTACATCTTAGTAATACAGCCTTGCTGATTTAATCTTTTAATACCAGAGATGCAGAAGATCGTGAACACGGCGCAGCACATCACAGAAACCAATCTTCCGTCCTGGGACTCACTTTACACCACACGTTGTCGGAGCAGAGCTGCCAGGATAATCAAGGACATGACTCACCCAGCCAACACACTTTTCGTCCCTCTTCCCTCCGGGAGAAAGCTCGGGAGCTTGAAGATTTGGGAACAGTTTCTTTCCAACTGTGATAAGACTGCTGAACGGATCCTGACCAGATCTGGGCCGTACCCTCCAAATATCCGGATCTGCATCTCGGGTTTTTTGCACTACCTTACTTTCCCTTTTCTATTTTCTATTTATGATTTATAATTAAAATTTTTAATATTTAATATTGATTTGTAATCCAGGGAGCGGAAGCGCAGAATCAAATATCGCTGTGATGATTGTACTTTCTAGTATCAATTGTTTGGCGACAATAAAGTATAAACATAGAAACATAGAAAATAGGTGCAGGAGTAAGCCATTCAGCCCTTCGAGCCTGCATCGCCATTTATTATGATCATGGCTGATCATCCAACTCAGAACCCCGCCCCAGCCTTCCCTCCATACCCCCTGACCCCCGTAGCCACAAGGGCCATATCTAACTCCCTCTTAAATATAGCTAATGAACTGGCCTCAACTGTTTCCTGTGGCAGAGAATTCCACAGATTCACCACTCTCTGTGTGAAGAAGTTTTTCCTAATCTCAGTCCTAAAAGGCTTCCCCTCTATCCTCAAACTGTGGCCCCTCGTTCTGGACTTCCTCAACATCGGGAACAATCTTCCTGCATCTAGCCTGTCCAATCCCCTTAGGATCTTATACGTTTCAATCAGATCCCCCCTCAATCTTCTAAATTCTAACGAGTACAAGCCCAGTTCATCCAGTCTTTCTTCATATGAAAGTCCTGCCATCCCAGGAATCAATCTGGTGAACCTTCTTTGTACTCCCTCTATGGCAAGGATGTCCTTCCTCAGATTAGGGGACCAAAACTGCAGTCGACGTTTCAGGCCGAGACCCTTCGTCAGGACTAACTCTGAGTCAAAGTGTGGTCGAAAAGTTGAAGAGCCAAAGAAATTACAGATGGGGAGCAGTGAGAGATGGTTTCACTGAACTCCATCCTGACGAAGGGTCTCGGCCTGAAACGTCGACTGCACCTCTTCGTACAGATGCTGCCTGGCCTGCTGCATTCACCAGGAACTTTGATGTGTGTTGCTCTTCCCTTTGTCTGCTCTGTCCTCTTTGTCTCTCACTACATCTCTCTCCTCATCTCCTTTGTTCTTGTAACACTTAATAAAACAATAATAATCAACGTTTTAAGCCTCATCCTTCACTTCCAAAGAAACTTTGACCATAAACCATAAGACATAGGTGCAGAATTAGGCTATTCAGCCCATCCAGTCTGCTCCACCATTCCATCATGGCTGATTTAGTATCCCTCTCAACCCCATTCTCCTGCCTTCCCCTGGTAACCTTTGGTGCCCTGACTAATCAAGAACCTATCAACCTCAGCTTTAAATATACCCAATGACCTGGCCTCCACAGCCATCTGTTGCAGTGAATTCCACAGATTCACCACACTTTGGCTAAAGAAATTCTTCCTCGTCTTTGTTCTGAATGGATGTCCCTCTTTCTGAGCTTGTGCCCTCTGGTTCTATACTTCCACTCTAGGCAATATCCTCTTCACATCCACTCCATCTAGGCCTTGTAAAATTCTTCTAAGCACAGGTTTTCCTAGTTATTAAATTTGTTGATGATATAACCACTGTTGGCAGATTCTCAGGTGACGACGAGAGGGTGTACAGGAGAGAGATATACCAGCTAGTCAAGTGGCGTGGCAGCAACAAACTTGCACTCAACACCAGTAAGACCAAAGAAATGATTGTGGACTTCAGGAAGGGTAAGACAAGGGAACACACACCAATCCTCATAGAGGGATCAGAAGTAGAAAGAGTGAGCAATTTCAAGTTCCTGGGTGACAATATCTCTGGGCACCTAACCTGGACCCAACATATTGATGCAGCTATAAAGAAGGCAAGACAGCAGTTACATTTCATTAGGAGTTTGAGGAGATTTGGTATGTCACCAAAAACACTCTCAAATTTCCACAGATGTATCATGGACAGCATTCTGATTGGCTGCATCACCGTCTGGTATGGTGGGGCGAAGGGGGGGTGCTACTGCACAGGATTGAAGTAAGCTGCAGAGAGTTGTAAAATTAGTCAGCTCCATTTTGGGTCCTAGCCTCCATAGTATCCAAGACATCTTCAAGGAGCGATGCCTCAGAAAGGCAGCGTCCATCACCCTCTATATATATATATATATATACACACACGCAGTTTTCTTGTTTTGTTCTAAATCATGTACTGCATTGTACTGCTGCAGCAAAGTTAACAAGTTTCATGGAGGAGATGGCAGCGCGAAGCAGCTCGCAGCGGCCATTCCGGTGGTGATGTCTGTTATTTGTCAAGTAGGGTGCCGTGCACGATCCTGATTTGATGGAGACGGACGTGAGAGCACGGAGGAACATCTGGTGAAACTTCTGAAATGCCTGCTTTACTGCTGCTGCTACTGTGTGGTCCAGAATCTCCGGAGGAGAAGGCCCCAAGTCCTCGGCTTTGCTTGTTGCTCGGCGGCCGGGGCGGGGTCGAAGCGCTCGGCAGAAGATGGTCGTTGGAGAGGCTGTGTCGGAGGGGCTGGTCGGAGGCTCGAAGTTTTCGGACGGACTCAAAGTCCGCTGCAGTCGGGTGCTTCCAATGGTGCTGCATCAGCAAGTTTGCGGTGCTTGGAGGTTCATGGCAGGGAGAGTTTCTCCCTTCTGCCGCCTGCGTGAGATGATGAGGCTATCGGGACCTTGAGACTTTTTTTTACCGTGCCCATGTCTGCTCTTTAACAAATTACGGTATTGCTTTGCACTGTTGTAATTATGTGTTATAATTATGTGGTTTTGTCAGTTTTAGTCTTGGTTTGTCCTGTGTTTTCTTGTGATACCATTCTGGAGGAATGTTGTATCATTTTTTAATGCATGCATTTTGTAAATGACAATAAACGAGGACTGAGTGTCCTCATAATCTAATCTAATCCAATCTAATATGGGGGTGATATTAAACTTGATTCTGATACAAATGCCACTAGACAATCCAATAACTAACCTGATATCGATCTGTCCTTCAGTGATAGGTGATCAGAATTCTGAGGTCAAAATCCTTGTGCACTTGCCGTATGAATGAGTTCTAAATGGTTTCATAAGCATATGCTTCTCTGAGGATTGTCACCTTGTCGTGGTGGAGAGGCTTGTGAGTCGCTGAGATCCCGGGAGCGATGCCGTCTGGCGGTTAACTCATGATAGGGTCACCCATGGCGGTAAGGTCAAAGGGGAGGTTCCAGACAAAGAGCGATCCAACCAAGACCTCAATGGCAGAGCTGGCGGAGGATGATGACACACCAGAACAGCAGTGAAGGCGGAGGTAGGCTGCAGCAGTGAAGGGTCCCCAGTTGTCTTGCACTCCATGCCACTAGAGAGTACACCTGATCTGTCAGGACCATGTGGTGGCTGCCCGTGCATCAGCCTCTCCACATTAAAGAAAGTCTCGCACAGTCGTCCTCCATTAAGGGAACCCACCCTAATATCCTGGTTGTGAGGATCCCGGATCAGACTCAACAGCCACCTGAGGCCCCACCAGTGGACAACCACTTTGGGGAACATCTTACCAACCTGAGTGATTGCTATACTCGTAAGCATAGCACATAAAAATTGTCATAAAGTCAAAGAGCACTACAGCACAGAATCAGGCCCTTCCCCCCCCACCCCGATCTCATAAGTGCAAATTAGATTCGCGTCAGCTGATATTTAAAGTTAGAAAACTGGTAATTAAAATGAAACGTGAAGGCTTGTTACTCAGTGATAACAGTTTCGGGAAACTCCCAGTCACAGTAACACTTGCGCACCCAGGAAAAAAATGAGCAGAGAGCATGGCAACAAAAGGTTTCAGAGTCGGTGAGTAAGGACACAGCTATAGAAAAATAAATGAGAGAAAAATCGAGGAATTCTTATTCCATCATACATTGAAGAAAGATGACACAGCCACAGAAAGAAATATGAACCGACACTCCTTAAATGCTCAGAAGTTAAAGTGCCCAGGTTAACATCCACGATTTGATTAATGTGCCCTCAGCAGTATATTTGAAGCCAAATTCAAAAATCAATA
This sequence comes from Mobula birostris, assembly GCF_030028105.1. NCBI lineage: Eukaryota > Metazoa > Chordata > Chondrichthyes > Myliobatiformes > Myliobatidae > Mobula > Mobula birostris. The sequence goes on from NC_092370.1 coordinate 11,294,292, forward strand.
GATATATGTTGTTTGAAAACACATACAACAAAAGCTTCCATCCACCTATTAATGTAGGTAGCTCAACAATTTTGAGCTTCGTACTTTTTCATCTCCACAGACTTTGATCAAGCCCGCGGAACAATATTCTCAGAAAACTGTTTATTACCCTCTCCATCAAGTGATCAATGATTTCATTAATATGACAGATCACAAAACTGTCATATCATTGATACCGGCTTGAAAGATGACTCCAGTTTCCCTGCCACATTTCTACTGTCTGGGATCCTCACTGGCAGCCCGACTCCATTCAATATTTCCACAGACACAGAAAACTAAAAATCCATTTTCAAACCAATTTCAATTAGAATCCGGAGTTGTTATCACAGGTGCAGCAGAATGGGTCTGTAAGTGGAAAAGTCGCCTGTCCATTCTGAAATGAAACCTTATCTGCAGTCACAAAGATGGCTGAGGACATCCTATCTGTAATTTACTTTTTATCCTGTGTTAACTTAAGCTTACTTCTGTCATATGGAATTCTGACTATTTTCTGTTAGTGGGTAATCTAAAAGCTTAGGGAGCATATGTGAGTCTTGATCTTTTTTCTGCACGAACTTTTTCCTCAGAGCACTGATCCCAACCAAAGAAATGTTAAACAGCTGAAAATTTCACAGGGGATAAAGGTGCTCTGCTTTGCATCATTTTGCAAATTTTACTTCTATTTAAGTTTCTCAAACCCAAAATAAATAACATATTTCTTTTAAAGCAAAGCATTAATCTTGAATCTCGAATCTTAATACGTGCTATCTCCTCCCATTACATTCCTGAAGACTTTCAATTTGCAAGGACTGGAACATCAGCGGTTCCATTAATTCTGCACCCAAGTGGTGAGGCTTTTCTCTCATCTCCTCTGGTCCTCTTTAGCAAATTATCCCATGACGGTGGATTTATTCTCTCAAAGACCCCGGGACTTTGCGAAGCAACAAAAGAATTAGAAGACTTTCTGGTCCACCTGCCTGGTGCATGATGAAGCAAAGAACAGCATCCCCCAGAGAAACCAATCAAACTATTGTGTGGCACAGTCGGACCTTTTCAACTGTCAAACTAGAAGAGGTGGAAAAGAGATGAAAGAACTTGAGATGACGCTGCCATTTATAGAAAGATACAGGATTGGTCTCCTAAGACTTAATAATTGGGATAGTACTCAATTTTAACTAAAAAAAACAGCATGCATTAGCACAGTCAAATGAAAAGAAAGTTAATGGGAAATCCCTAGCCTTTACCACTTTGCAACATCAACTCTCTGGATCGGGTACAATGAGTTTGAATAATAAATATTTAAAGCAGCCGAATTCCAAAACCTTTCAAAACGAAACCTGCCGCTGACTTTCCGAAACGAAAATTAAACAAAACTTTATGAAAGCATACAAAATTTATGTTTTTTTCTCTCTGGGACGGAAAGAAATGCGGTGAAACTTAAGTAAAAGAAAAATTTTAAGCCATGCTTGTTTCTATCTCAATATGTTTTGTACTCCCCACAGATAAAAGCAATTTAAAAAAAAAAGAAAAGCTGATTCTGGAATGTTTCCTTTTCACTTTGTTAGGTGGGTGGATTGGGGGGAGGGGAGGGGGAGATGAACAAGGTTGGGGGATGGTGTGGAGAACGGTTGCAAGTACGGTTTCCTTAATAGGGCTAAAATCTAGCCTGCCCCAGAGGAGTTAGAGATCCTTATCAGACACTGTGGATTGGGTTTCATGGCATTCCTGACCGCCTCGTATCATAATGTATGCACCCCCTTCTCCTGCCCTTCAGGATATTGAATGCAAAGCTCTCCATGTTGTTCGCTGCCTTTCTTCAACTCTGACCCGTACAATGTGACTCACATATTACTTCATTCTGAACATGAGGCCCATAAATGGGTAAAAAGTTTTAACACTCCTTTCACAGCAGCTCTGTCTGCTCGCTACATGCTATGACTGCAACAGGAAGTGCTTCTAGCAAGAGCCCCACTGTGTTTTTTTCTATTATTGCCACCCCACAATGATTTTTTTTGTTCCCTCTGTCCATACTCCGTAGAATAAAGGAAGGAAGGAGACAGGGTGAATTAGGACTTTGCACACTGTTTTGGGGGGCGGGGGGGAGACAATGAGTGGCTGCGGAGAGCGATGCCGGGTGAGAGAGTTAACAGCTTCATTTCCCTTCGGCACGCTTCAAACTCTGCAGAATTAGCTTTGTAAGGAGATCTAGGAATGCCCATGTGCCTCTGGAACAGGACGATTTGGTGTAACAACCAAATCCTTGGCAGTTCCGTTGTGTCACGGGACGCAATAACTTTTGTCCTGCAATATTTCACAAACTTTTGCAAATCCATACTGCTTTTCAACATCTCACTGAGGTTTTCAGAGTTCTGCTTCTGCACGCGAGCAGTAGCAGGCACCCAGATATACCGGCACTCATTTCATCTGGTCGCAAGTATGAGCTCAATACAGCAGAGACCAGGACAGAAGGCGGCACAACAAGCTGGCAAACGACAGATACTTACACAGAATCTTCCAACACAGGCCATTCAGAAAGCCATCTCTTTGAAAAAACTTTATCCCTTCTCTATCCCTTCCCTATGGCCAGGCAGTTATCCGATTTCCTGGTAAAGGTTGCAACGGAAACGGTTTCCTGATCTCCCAGGCTATGCATATTGTTCAGCCTTTGGGCCTTCAGTAAATTCTCACGTTCATAGGATGCTCGCGAGAATTATCCCGGGAATGAAAGGATTAACGTACGAGGAGCGTTTGATGGCTCTGGGCCCATACTCACTGCAGTTTAGAAGAATGAGGGTTTGGGGGGGTCTCACTGAAACCCATTGATAAGGCTGAGATAGAGTGGACATGGAGAAAATGTCTCCTATAGTGAGGTGTCTCAGACCAGAGGGCACAGCCTCAGAATAAAAGGACATCCATTTAGAGATGAGAAGGAATCTCTTTAGCTGGAGGTTAACAAATCTGTGTAACTCATTGTCAAGGATGGCTGTCAAGGCCAAGTCATTGGATACATTTAAAGCGAAGGCTGATAGGTTCTTGACTAGTGAGAATGTCAAAGGTTACGGGAGAAGGCTGGAGAATGGGGTTGAGAGGGATAATAAATCAGCCATGATAGAATAGCGGAGTAGATTCAACGGGCCACATAGTCTAATTTTGCTCCTATGTCTTATTGTCTAAAATCATTTTAAATTTGGTACATGGAGCTTAGAAAAATAGAGGTCTATGCAGTAGGATAATTCTAGGCAGCTTCTAGAGTATGTTACATGGTCGGCACAACATTGTGGGCCGAAGGGCCTGTAATGTGCTGTAGATTTCTACGTCCTATGTTCTAAATCTGCAACTTCTGATTACCAGCTCTATTATTAATGGAAACAATTACCTCTTACCACCCTGTAAGATCTCCTCCTGGTACGGAGTAGTCCCAGCAAATCTCCTCCTCAACCCCCTGCCAAGCAGAAGAGAACCACAGGGTGTCTCATCTCTCCTCATTGTCCTTCTTCGTCAAGCTTCCCGATGTACGTGAGCTGGCCTCCAGCCGTGTACTCAGCAGGGACTCCCCACCCAGGCTCCGCGGAACCGCCGGGTAACGGTAGGGGTCCATGGCATAACAAAGGTTCGGAACCCCTGGCGCACAGAATGCTTGTTAGCTTTGTACTTTGATCTGAGGCTAATGTTTAATTAGCAGACTGCAGCACTCTGCAAAGCATAGGGGACAATCATTAAACCCTAATTTCGGCCATTTGACACTGGCCATCCATACAATTTTATTTTTGTTTGTTTAGAGGCCCTTCGGGTTCAACAAGCTGCGCTGTCCAGTACCTCACTACTTGCACTCTTTTGCACCACTTATATAAACATATGCAAATATAACAAAATTCATGACATACGCCGATGATATTAAATCCGATTCTGATGTCTTTCCTATTGCGACTTACACTGTTTTTTATGTATTGCACTGTGCTGCTGCGGCAACGCAACAAATCTGATGACATATGTCAGTGATATAGTAAATCTGATTCAGAAGATCCTGCAAACACGAGGAAATCTGCAGATGCTGGAATTTCAAGCAACACACATAAAGGTTACTGGTGAACGCAACTTCCGTTAATGCCCCACCTCCCCCTCATACCCCATCCATTATTTATTTATATACACACATTCTTTTTCTCTCTCTCCTTTTTCTTCCTCTGTCCCTCTCACTATACTCTTTGCCCATCCTCTGGGCTTCCCCCCCCCCTCCCTCTTTTCCTTCTCCCTGGGCCTCCTGTCCCATGATCCTCTCATATCCCTTTTGCCAATCACCTGTCCAGCTCTTGGCTCCATCCCTCACCGTCCTGTCTTCTCCTATCATTTCAGATCTCCCCCTCCCCCTCCCACTTTCAAATCTCTTATTAGCTCTTCCTTCAGTTAGTCCTGACGAAGGGTCTTGGCCCGAAATGTCGACTGTACCTCTTCCTAGAGATGCTGCCTGGCCTGCTGCGTTCACCAGCAACTTTTATGTCTGAAGATCCTGCTGCTGCTTTGCTTCAACTGTTTATTTAATTTTTATTTCATTTAGAGATACAGCACAGATCAGTCCCTTAACATGGCCCAGCAACTCACCTATTTAACACTAGCCTAATCACAGGACAATTTACAATGGCCAATCAACCTACTGACCGGTAAGTGAAACCCATCTGTTGTTGAAAGGCCTCAATACAGTGGATATGGAGAAGATGTTTCCTATGGTGGGAGAGTCTAAGACCAGAGGGTGCAGATTTTGACTAGAGGGCTGTCCACTTAGATCGGAGATGAGGAGGAGTTGCTTTAGCCAGAGAGTGGTGAATCCGTGGAATTCGTTGCCACAAGTGGCTGTGGGGGCCAAGTCACTGAGTATATTTAAGGCAGAGGTTGATAGATTATTGATTAGTCAGGGCATGAAGGAATACAGGGAGAAGGCAGGAGAATGGGGCTGAGAGGGAAAATGGGTAAGCTGTGATGAAATGGTGGAGCAAACTTGATGGGCCGAATGGCCAGACTCTGCTGTTATACCTTCTGGTCTTACGGCCTTTGGACTGTGAAAAGAAACCAGAGTACCAGGGGGAAATCCATTCGGACACGGAGAAAACGTTCAAACCCCTTAAAAATGGCACTGGAATCGGTTTCCAAACTCCAGAACACCCTAAGCCATAACAATGTCATTCTAACCTCCACATTATCTGTGCTTATTCTATCCCATACTGAATACTAACCCCAAACATACCTCATGGTTTTACTAATGACAGGCATCACAAAACAACACACTTTTTAAAGGAAAAGAAAGCTCATTTTACACAAACGCGCATTTGACCATTGCTCCTCACAAGCGATTAGTCAGCTGCCCAGAGGGAGGGAAAATAGCACATTAAATCTCGCCAATTAGAGAGAAGCACTCACTGACTGCAACAGAACCCAGCAGTGCAAAAGGAAAATCACTCAATGGCTGGTTTATGAAAGAGATTACTTTAATTCCAAATTCTTCGTCCTCCACCCACCGCCGCTTTCTCAAAACAAACAAAAATCCAGGTGCGGATGATCCATTCACAAGGAATGCAGTGAACATTTTTAAAAAAAGCTGCTGCTCTCACAGTTAGCAAATCCCTGTGCGATACACCACTTACCATTGGAAGTGGTACTGGAGGCTATGGCTTTCTCACTGACATCTGTGCGAGGAGATCCCTTTACAATGGAATTCTCTACTTTTTTCTTTTCAACTCCAGGAGCGCTGTGTGACTGGGTATCCATTCTGGTTATTCATTCCCCCAGCTCTTAATACCGGCACAACTGCAAGGAAAAGAGAGAAAACAAAAAAAATCACTGTTCATGACTTGGCTCCTTTAAGGACCATTGTTTTAAATTAAAGTCGACATCTTTACATGACACAAGTCGGCAGGTCGTATGTTACAACCCCCAAAAATGTTAAGCATATTAGTCTTACAACTTACTCCATTATTCAAGAACGTTGGGAAGATTTTTTTTTCAAAAAATCATTCATCACAGATGTGATAATCACTCAGCCATAACTTCCCTGAAACTCTGCCCTGTCTCCTCTAGTTTAAAACAACTTGCAGGAAGGGCAGCATGGTAGCACAACGCTTTGTAGTACCATCGGCCCAGGTTCAACGCTTTACAGTACCAGTGAGCGCAGCCTAAGAACCAACACATACAAGAAGCTGGAGGAACCGCAGGTCAGGCAGCGTCTACGGAGGGAGATAGTGTTTTTTGCAGGCTTCTGCCTCCTTCCTTTTCAGTCCTGATCATGGGTCTAGAACTGAAACACTCAAGGTTTCCAGCAATTGCCAAGTTTCATGTGTCTAAATCATGGTATAGCATTGTGGTTAGCACAACACTTTATAGTACCAACAACCCAGGTTCAATTCCCATCGCTGCTTGGGAGGAGCTTGTACGTTCCCCCTGTGACTGCGTGGGTTTCCTCTGGCTGCTCTGGTTTCCTCCCACAGTCCAAAGACATATCAAAGACAGCTAATTGGTCATTGTAACTTGCCCTGTGATTAGGCTAGGGTTAAATTGAGGGTTTCCTGGCAGCGTAGTTTAAAGAGCCAGAAAGGCCTGTTCCACGCTGTACCTGAATAAATAAACAGACCACAGAAATAAAGGTTTCTATCAGATATTATTAAGGCAAATCCCAATTTAAATTTATCACCATCATCCATGTTCACAGGTAAAAGGCAGAAAATAAAATGCCCTCTAACATTTCACACTCTAAAGACAGTCAAGAAATCCATGTCGCTTGTAAAACTCTGCCATGGACCGTCCCAAGCCAGGCTGCGAAAGGAAGAGGGGATAGCAACCCCATCCCATCAAAACCCAGAGTGATAGAAACACCAGCAGAAGCTCCAAAAAACTCATTCCTGGAGAGGAAGATGGGGACAACGTGAAAGGTTGGCTCAGGACACAGGACTCTTGGGAGCAGCTGTCGGTGGCCTGAGCCCCATAGGGGGGATAAGCTTAAGTAAGTAACTAACGATAGCTAGTTAAACAAGATCCACTTAATACCGATCATCACAAAAGTGTGTCTTTCTGCTTACAAAAGTTATTAATTTCTGCCAGAAACCAGTAACCTTAAGAGTACCTGACAATCAAAGCAAAACTGATGCTTCGCAAGTTTGCAGAAACTGGTTGAAATCAAAACCTGACTTAACTCAGATGCATTCCATTGAACATAATCAGAAAACAAATCACCAAACGTAACTTATGGAGCAATACAGAAGTCTGCATTTGCAATAAACAATACAGTCAATAAAGAGGTTTCGAGAAGAGAGATGGACAAGCAGAAAGAATATACGATCTGTGCACAATATCCCTAAGTGTGCCTGTTGTTTGGGGAATTGCTCACTATAAATTATGCCAAAAGTATCATTAGGCATAGGAGCAGAATTAGGCCATTCAGCCCATTGAGTCTGGTCTGGCATTTGACCGTGGCTGATTACACCTCTCAATCCTGCCTTTTCCCCGTAACTTTTCACACCCTGACTAATCAAAAACCCATCAATTTTGACTTTAAGTATACCCAGTGACTTGGTCTCCACAGCCATCTGTGGCAATGAATTCCACAGATTCACTACCCTTTGGCTAAAAAAAAATTCCTCCTCATCTCTGTTCTAAATGGATGTCCTTCTACTCTTGTGGTAAACCATATATATATGTTGTAACTGGGTTAACTGACTGGACACGCCGCTCTGCTGACTGCCCCTGTGGCTCCTCCCACAGAGTCCTGTGTAAAGGTGTTTCGCCTTGCCCCTCCCCCTCAGTCCGGGGGCAGATACTCACCATGGAGGTCGTGGAGGTTGTATTGTACAGCGAATAAAAGCCTTTCAGTATTTTACCAAACCTCAGTCTTTTGGAGTTATTGAAGGTGCTTCAACTCTGTGGCTGTGCCCTCTGGTTTGAGACTCCTCCACTATAGGAAACATCCTCTCCACAACCACTTTATTCAGGCCTTTCAATATTCAGCAGGTTTCAAACTCCAGCAACTACAGGCCCAGAGACATCAAATGCTCTCATATATTAACCCTTTCATTCCCAGGGTCATTTGCACAAATCCCCTCTGGACCTTGTCCAAGGGGACTCAAAACCACTCACAATACAAATCTGGCCTGAGCAACCTTTTAAATGATACTGCATTTCATTGGCTTCGTACTTGGCACAATGACAATAAAGTTGAATCTTGGATGAGGATTCCCAAGTCATCTTATACCTCTAATTTCTCTCCAAGTCCAGTTGCACCTCCGATTTCTAATCAGACAATTGTTAGGAGGATTGGGGTTTGTCAAAAGGTTGCAGAGAAATAAGTGATAAATAGGACTGATAGGATGGCTTAGAGGGCTAGTATAGACTCAATGGACTGAATATGTTCTCTCCTGCTCCCTCCCCATCCTATAAACACATTCAGGAACATTCATAGTCATAGTCATAGTCATAGTCATACTTTATTGATCCCGGGGGAAATTGGCTTTCATTACAGTTGCACCATAAATAATAAATAGTAATAGAACCATAAATAGTTAAATAGTAATATGTAAATTATGCCAGTAAATTATGAAATAAGTCCAGGACCAGCCTATCAGCTCAGGGTGTCTGACCCTCCAAGGGAGGAGTTGTAAAGTTTGATGGCCACAGGCAGGAATGACTTCCTATGACGCTCTGTGCTGCATCACGGTAGAATAAGTCTCTGGCTGAATGTACTCCTGTGCCCAACCAGTACATTATGTAGTGGATGGGAGACATTGACCAAGATGGCATGCAACTTAGACAGCATCCTCTTTTCAGACACCACCGTGAGAGAGTCCAGTTCCATCCTCACAACATCACTGGCCTTACGAATGAGTTTGTTGATCCTGTTGGTGTCTGCTACCCTCAGCCTGCTGCCCCAGCACACAACAGCAAACATGATAGCACTGGCCACCACAGACTCGTAGATCATCCTCAGCATTGTCCGGCAGATGTTAAAGGACCTCAGTCTCCTCAGGAAATAGAGACGGCTCTGACCCTTCTTGTAGACAGCCTCACTGTTCTTTGACCAATTCAGGTACATTCAGGAAAATGGTAGCTTGGAGGAAAATTGCATTTCTAATGTTTTTGTTCATCTGAATAGCATATACTTAATTAAGCTGTATCAAATTACCAATGCCCATGAACAGAAAAGCTTACAAAAAGTAGTAGATACAGCGCAGTCCATTACAGGAAAAGCCCTACCCACCACTGAGCGCATCTACAAGGAATTCTGTCGCAGGAAGTTAGTATCTATCATCAAGGGCCCCCACCATCCAGGCCATGCTCTCTTCTCGCTGCTGCCATCAGGATGAAGTTACAGGAGCCTCAGGACCCACACCACCAAGTTCAGGAACAGTTAATACTCTTAAAGTATCAGGCTCCTGAACTAGGGTGGATATCTTCGCTCACATCAACACTAGAATGATTCCACAACCTACTTTCAAGGACACGACAACTTACGTTCTCAATATTGCTTATTACTTATTTATTAATATTATTATTTTTAATGTATTTGCACAGTTTGCTTTCTTTTGCACATTGGTTGAGTGTCCGTCTTAGTGTGTAGTTTTTCATTGGTTCTACTGTACTTCTTTGTTCTGTTGTGAATGCCTGCAAGAAAACGAATCTCAGGGTAGTATATGTTAACACATTCGTACTTTGAGAGGCATGAATACATAGGAAAGACCTAGTTGCCTGGGTTGAAAGGGCATAGATTGTAAGCAATTGGTAGAATGATTACAGAAAAGTTGAGGGAAAATACTTTTACTCAGCAATAGGTACAGACCTGGAAATTATTGGCTAAAATGTTGATAGAGGCAGAAGCATTTAAAACGTCTGAATGCATATCTGAGGAGTTATAAGCTACACGACTATAGATCAAGTGCTAAGAGATACAACTAGATTGATGGTTCTTTTTTTAGTGACACTGACATGGGAAGTTGCCTTCTTCTGGATCATACAATTTCAGGATTCCATGACCATTGGTTAATGAATATCTATTTTATTATATAAATTATTTAGAGATACAGTATGGTAACAGGCCCTTTCAACCCAATGAGCCTGTGCTGCCCAATTACACCCACGTGACCAATTAACCTACTAACCTGTAATACTTTGGAATTTGGGAGGAAACCAGAGCACCCAGAAGAAACCCATGCGGTCAAGGGAAAACGAACAAACTCCTTGCAAACAGCGGAGGCTATTGAACCCTGATCAAATCAGATTGAAACTTCAGGCTGCATTGAAATGGCAGGACCTTGGCCCAAGAGTGAAAAATGAACCAACTTTTAGCCAACGTAAGCAGTGATCCAGATTAAATGCAGCCATCGGCAGTCACCTTTGTGCTGAACTAGTTCTGTGGCTGTGGATTCACTTTCGGGGACGCTGCAGTTCAAAGTTCTGTATACTATTTGTTTATTATTTTTACTGTTTGCATGATTTGTTCTTTTTCTCGCAATTTGGATGTTTGTCAGTCTTGTGTGGAGTTTTTTTTTCTATTCTGTTTCTTTGTTTTGTGGCTGTCTGCAAGAAGACGAATCTCAAGGTTCTATACCGTGTACATGCTTTGATAGTAACTGTACTTCGAACTTTAAATCAGTGATCAATTGCTCTGCAAAGCGTTACTCTAACCACTATGTCACAATGTTGCCAACATTCCTCAAAACTCCAAAGCGTCAAAGTTTACAGGGAAAAGGCAAGAGAATGGACTGAGTGGGAAAATAAATCAGCCATGATCGAATGGTGGAGAAGACTTGATGGGGACAATGGCCTAAGTCTGCTCCTGTGTTTTGTAACCTTAAGGTCTGAGGATGAGCTGGGCAAGTGTCACCATGCTTCCAGTGCCAACATAGTATGCCCACAACTCACTAATCCTAACCTGCATGTCTTTGGAATGTGGGAGGAAATTGGAGCACCTGAGCAACATACAAACTCCCTACAGACAGCGGCGGGAATTGAACCTGTCACTGGCACCGTAAAAGCACTATGCTAACCTTGCTGTCCTCTAAAAAGGAAAAAATCAGAGTAAGTCTACTCATACTACCTATGATGTCTGTCCTGCCCTACTCCATTGTCCAATGTTCTCTTTTCTTTCTGTTTTTCCACATCTAAATTGATAAACTTTGTTTGTCCTTTCTTTCCTCAATCCTGCTGTAAAGTTTTCATTTCCTCTCGGACCTCTTCAGATCTCATTTTTCATATTTTTTACTCTGACTGAATTTTTTTTTCCCTTTTCTGCTCTGACTTGATTCTTACCTCTCTTTCTCCATGCCCATTTTTATCTCCCCTCACGTAGCCTTACTTTTGTTCATTTCATTAGCAAGTGCTCTGCCTCCTCTGGGAAGAGCTGTCCAAAATAGCTGTGTCACAGCATTCATCATCATTACATCAGCCACAAGAAAGTTCATACTGATTCTTATCAGCATAAGAAGCACTCTGATCACAGTGCAAGCAAACCTAACATGTTTAATTTTTAAGAAATAATCCTGAGTATTTGGATCTGCAGCTTTGATCTGCTCCTTTCGATGAAGTCTTTGGGGATAAAATAAAACTTAGATGGTATAAAGTACGAAGAAAAGAACCACAGTGCACAAGTAGAACGGGCTGTTTATCAGTCTTATGGAAGCACTGAGACAATAATCGGGGGAATTTGGGATTGAACAATACTGTGCAATAAATACATTTAAATATACACTCGCTGGCCACTTTATTAGGTACTTCCTGTATGTTCATGGTCTGAACCAGTCTGGCCATTCTCCTCTGACCTCTCTCATTAACAAGGCACTTCAGATTTCAGAACTGCCGCTCACTGGATGTTTTCTGTCTTTCACACCATTCTCGGTAAGCTCTAGACCAGAGGTTCCCAGCTTGGGGTCCATGGACCCCTCAGTTAATAGCATAAAAAAAAGGTGGGGAACCCTGCTCTAGAGACTGTTGTACCTGAAAGTAGATCAGCTGTTTCTGAGATACTCAAACCACCCTGTCTGGCACCAACAATCATTCCACGGTCAAAGTCTCTTGGGTCACATTTCTGCGTCATTCTGATGTTTGGTCTGAACGACAAGTGAACCTCTTGACCATGTCTGAGTGCTTTTATGCATTGTGTGCTACCACATGATTGGCTGATTAGATATTTTCATTAACGAACAGGTGTACAAGTGTACCTAATAACGTGGTCACTGAGTGTATATGATTTCTATAGAGCAAAACCTCCAATTTGTCAATTAATATACTCAACAAAGTTAAGTCCTTCATATACAGTTCCACTGTAGCTTACCTCGGATATAGTGGAACTAACTCCACAACTTATGGACTCACTTTCAACTATTTAGTTACTTTTTAAATCATTTGCACAACTTGTCTTCTTTAGCACATTGGTTGTTTGTCAGTCTTTGTTATTTATAGTTTTTCAGAAATTCTATTGTGTTATTTTCCTGTAAATGCCTGCACAGAAATGAATCTCAACATAGTACATGGTGATCTGTACACTCAGTGGCCACGTTATTGGGTACATCTGTACACCTGCTCGTTAATGCAAATATCTCATCAGCCAATCATATGGCAGCAGCTCAATGCATAAAAGAATGCAGACATGGTCAAGAAGTTCAGTTGTTGTTCAGACCAAACATCAGAATGGGGAAGAAATGTGATCTAAGTGACTTTGACCGCGGAATGGTTGTTGGTGCCAGAAGGGGTGGTTTGAGTATTTTAAAAACTGCTGATCTCCTGGGATTTTCATGCTCAACAGTCTCTAGAGTTTACTGAGAATGGTGTGAAAAACAACAAGCATCTACTAAGCTGCAGTTCTATGGACGAAAACGCCCTGTTAATGAAAGAGGTCAGAGGAGAATGGCCAGGCTGGTTCAAGCTGACAGGAAGACAACAGTAATTTAAATAGCGATGTGTTACAACAGTGGTGTGCAGAAGAGCTTCTCTGAGCTCACTTGTTGAACCTTGAAGTGAATGGGCCACAGCAGCAGAAGACTATGGACATACACTCAGTGTAAATGCCTTCAAGAAAACGAATGTCAAGGTAGCATATGCTTTCATATACACTCGGTGGCCATTTTATTAGGTACACCTGTACACCTGCTCGTTAATGCAAATATCTAATCGGCCAATCATATGGCAGCAACTCAATGTATAAAAGCATGCAGACATGGTCAAGAGGTTCATGAGCCTGATAGCTATAGGGTAATAACAGTTCCTGAGCCTAGTAGTGGGGGACCTAAGGTTCTGCTACCTCCCTCCTGATGGCAACACCAAGAAGAGAGGATGGCCTGGGTGGTGGGGGTCCTTGATGATGGATGCTGCTTTCTTGCGGCAGCGCACCTTGTAGATGTGCTCAATGGTAGGGAGGGCTTTGCCGGTGACGGACTGGGTTGTATCCACTACTGGATGTTGCCTGTGATGGAACATTTCAGTTGACAGAACAGACTGAATAAGTGAGATTATTTAACTTAGAGCAGAGAAAGCCGGGAGACACCCAATTAGATGTATATAAGAGGACGATGTGGTAGGTGGGAAGAAACTATTCCCCGCAACAGAGTCAGATGCCTAAGTTTATCATAAGAGGTAAGAAGGATCTGAGGAAGACATTTTTTTTCCATCCAAAGGGAGGTGGAATCTGGAACTCACTGAGAGAGTAGTGGAGGCCACGCAAGATTGGGAAAAGCTGCTGAAGGTTGTAAGCTCAGCCAGCTCCATCATGGCCGTCCTCCCCACCATCGAGGGCATCTTCAAAAGGTGATGCCTCAAGAGGGTGGCATCCATCATGAAGGACTTTCTCCACCCAAGACATGCCCTCTTCTTGTTACTACTATCAGGGAAGAGGTACAGGAGCCTGAAGACACACACACACACACATTGTGCCAGGAATGGCTTCTTCCCCACCACCATCAGATTTCTGAAAAATATATGAACCGATGAAGAGTTCCTCACTATTTTGCTCTGTTTTTGCACTACGTATTTATTTTTTATATATTTCTTATTGTAATTGATAGTATATTTTATGTATTGCACTGTACTGCTGCCACAAAACAACAAATTTTGTGACATGTGTCAGTGACCATAAACGCAAGACATTCTGCAGATGCTGGAAATCCAGAGCAACATGCATAAAATGCTGGAAGAACTCAGCAGGTCAGGCAGCATCTACGGAGAGGAATAAACAGTCAACATTTCAGACTGAGACCCTTCATCAGGACCGTGTGCGTTAGTGATAATAAACCTGATTCTGACTCTCACATTGGAGTATCTGGTCGAGTACATGAATCGCCTACAGGCTACAGGCAAAGAGCAGGAACATCAATTAGTAAAGATGGATACTTAATGGGTCAGCACAGACAATGATGAGCCAATGGGTCTGTTGCTCTGCTCTATGAATCTTTGATAAGCTCTTCAATTCAGAAATGATTGTTCAGTACTGAACTTTTAGTAAATAGAATACTAATGAGAGAGTACAAGCAGCAAATAGCCTAATCTTATTTAAGAGAACGTTCAGCTTTTCAAACACTATTTTGCAAAAATTTCCCTGCAAAACCTATTAGAACTTAACACAAACACTGTAGTTGTGTTCAATTCTGTTAAAATAAGTTCACCCTATCTTTTAAATACCAGATAAGCTAGATGAGTTGCTTAAAGCCATGAAGCAGCAGCAATCTTATGGCATCAGGCAGCACTTTCAACTGAAGTCACAGATTAGAGGATTTCAATTAGCTTTCTTGCATTTTGCCATTTACCTAATCTCTATATTAAGGGTTCCTTTGTGATTTCAGCATGGCCTTAACTAACATTTTTTTTACCCTGTCTGCTCTGGGAACCAGCTATAATCTTCACAAATGTGATCATTAAGAACGGCAAAGCTTTGAAACATTCATATAAAAGCCTCATTCAAGCAAAAATTGAACTGAGGCAAACCATCATCAGCTAATTGAAATACAAGCGAAAGAGAGACATCCATTTATATAGCACCTTACAATTTCACTTCAAGGTCAATGATGTGCGGTCACTGTTGCAATCGTTACTGTGTGTAGCTCTGGTCACCTACCTATAGGAAAGTTAACAATAAGTTCAAAAGAGTGCAGAGAAAATTTAATCTCTGGCTAAAAGAAATTTCTCCTTATCTGTGTTCTGAAGGGACGTCCAGAACCAGCGGTATAGAGAAAGGTTGAATAGGTTCGAACTTTATTCCCTGGAGTGCAAGAGAATGAGGTGAGATTTGATAGAGGCATGCAAAATCATGAGGGGTATAGATAGGGTAAATGCATGCAGGCTTTTTCCATTGAGGTTGGGTGAGACTAGAACAAGAGGTCATGGGTTGAGGGTGAAAGGTGAAATGTGTAAGGGGAATCTGAGGGGTCATGAGAGTGTGGAACAAGCTGCTGGTGTAAGTAGTGGTGTAATTTAAGAGAAATTTAGATGAGTACATGGGCGAGAGGGGTATGGAGGACTGTGGTCCTGGAATGGGTCGTAAATGGAACTAGGCAGACTAATAGTTTGGCATCAACTAAATGGGCTGAAGGGCATGTTTCTGTGTTGTAGTGCTCTATGTCTCTATGACTCTAATGTAGGACAGTGGATTTTCACAGAGCAAATCACATAAGCTAGGTTTGAAATCTTATTTTTTGTAAAAATATCAAATTATTCAATAATAGACAGTAATCAGAAAACCATATATAATTCCCAACACAGAAAGGTTCAAAGGTTAAAAGTTCATTTAAGAGAATGTATAGAGTTTACAACCTGAAATTCGTACTCTCCACAGACATCCACAAAACAAGAATCCCCATAGAATGAATGATAGAAACATCAAAGCCCCGAAACCCACGCTCATTACATTACACAAAGTACAGACCCTTCCGCACACGATGTTGTGCCGTCCCTTTAATCTATTCCAAGATCCATCCCACATAGCCCTCTATTTTTCTATCATCCATGTGCCTATCTTCAATCTCCCTAATGTATCTGCCGCTACCACCATCTCTAGCAGGGTGTTCTACGCACCCACCACTCTCTGTGACACCCCTCCCTATACTTTCCTCTATTCACCCTGAAGTCATGTCTCCTTGTATTCCATTCCCCCCCCCCCAGGAAATATTCTCCTAGCTATCTACTTGATCTGTGACTCTTACCATCTTGTACACTTCCGTCAAGTCACTTCTCATCCTCCTTCACTCCAAAGAAAAACCCCTTAGGTTGTTCAACATATCCTCATAAGGCATGTTTTCTAATCTAGGCAAATCTCCTCTGCAACCTTTCTAAAGCTTCCACGTCCTTCCTATAATGAGGCAACCAGAACTGAACACAATTCTCCAACCGTGGTCTAACAGGAGTTTTATAGAGCTGCAACATTACCTTGTGGCTCTTGAACTCAGTCCCCTGAATAATACACCAGACTAACCACACTATCAAACTGTGTGGCCACCTATCTATGAGCATGGACACCAAGATCTCTCTGTTCCTCCACACTGGCTAATTCCGGTAAAGTGTGAAGTGTTTCACTTTGGAAGGGTTGATATGAAGGAATAATACAGGTTAATGGCAGGACTCTTAACAGAGTTTCTCCTGCTCTTCTTCAGCACAAAACCACATGTTAACCCACAACCTTTCGCTTCAGAGACAAAGAAACCAACAGATGAGCCACTGCTGATAATGCAACGGCTGCAGCTGGTGTAGAGATGGCGGCAGTGGAAAGCAAAATGGTGCCAGTGATTGATTGCTTCACATGCCTGGAACGGACTGCAGAAAGTGGTGGGTAAAGCCCCACTCTTCACAGGAACAGCCCTTCCCGCCATTGAGAACTGCCACGAGAAAGCAGCATCCACCACGAAAGATCCCCATCATCTAGGCCATGCTCTCTTCTCACTACTACCATCTGGCAGGAGGTACAGGAGCCTCAGGCCAGGAGCAGGTTCACAGGAATAGCTATTTGTCTTAGAACCATCAGGCTCCTGAACCAGCGTAGATAACTTCACGCAAATCAGCTCTGAACTGATTCCACAACCTACAGACACACTTTCAAGGACTTTGCAACTCTTGTTCTCAGTGTTATTTTCTTTTGTTTTTTTATTATTTGAACAATCTGTCCTCTTTTGCTTATTGGTTATTTGTCAGAATTTATTATTTATAATCTTTCATGAATTCTACTGTATTTCTTTATTTTCCTACAAATGCCTGCAAGAAAGTGAATCCCAAAGTGACATATATGTACTTTGATAATAAATTTAGTTTGAACTTTAAACTGTGAAATGATCATACAAACAAAATAGTGTTACAATAGTGGGTGAGTCCTGAGCTCACTTAAGGAAGGTGAAGTTTCTTCCAAAGCCTCTCCTTTCCAGTTGTAGTGATCCCCGCAGGACCACTGCAGGTCACCCTCATATGGCCTCTCCTACACTACTGTGCCCATAGCAACGCCTTCACGTGGCGTCCCTGTTCTTACTGAGTTTGCTATGTCATGGCATGACCGAGTGTCCAGCGGTATAACTGGGTGGGCAGGCTGGGTCATCAGCCTTGCCAAGGCAGTCTGTATAGGAGATGGAAAACTCCAATTCCAAACCCGGGTAGATGGGGCTTGTTAGCCCTGCCAGACAGTCTCTCTAGGAGAAGGAAAACTCCAATACTCAACTTTCAGCCTCGCGGTCGCCACAGTCATCACAGCTCACTGTGCCATTGTGGAACGTCCCCGGCCTAAGGAGTGGAATCGGTCCGCGTGCACTGATCCTCACTGTAAACCTACACCGTGCAGGCGGGAAGAAAAGTCCTACAGCGATGATTCCCTTCTGATCTTCACAAGCGAAGAACCAACCATCTTCATTATCATCGCAATAAAGCACACTTAACATGGTACAATGCCTCAAGCTGCTTCATAAGATCAAAGATCAACTTTATTTGCCTTGTACATTCACATGTATTAGGAATTTTCTGTGGTGTGTCGGACAGGGCCAGACGTGCAAAAAAACAGCTACATTCAACAATTACAAATAACACAGGACGACATAAAAATGAAGTCAGAAGTTAAAGCAGAGATATGGAATAAAATGTGCTTAAAATGCCTGCATGTCCTTATATTGTAAACAGCATTATAAAACATAGTTTAAAGTGTTTACAGTGCAGTGCAGTGATGGGGATGATGGGGATCAAAATAGAGATCTGACCAACTGCCTGGGGGAAGAAACTTTTAAGATGATGTGTAGGTTTTGTTTTAGCAGCCCAATAGTGTCTTCCAGGAGGGAGCTTCTGGAAAAGACAGTTTGCTCAGTGGATTGGGTCTGCAATGATTTTCTCCTGCCCTCTTCTTTGTCCTGGACACGTACAAGTTCTGCAGTGATGGTAGACTCCAGAAGAATGTATATTTGTGAAGCACCCTCGTTTCCTCGGCTGTGTCAGTCTAGGGAAGAACTCGCAAGTCCCGCCAAACTCATGAGATTGAGATGACTCGTCCCACCCCAAACCCCGGTTTGTGTGGATGCTGTGTCAGTCGCTACCCTGTTACAACCCAGTGCCATGGGATAACAGACAATACACTGCATACCATTAAAGGAATTATATTTATGAATATTAACTGAAGGGTTAGTAAAGAATAACAAAAAGAAAAGGGACCATTCTAATTAAACAGTCAAATGTACACAGGTTGGAACTGATCTTGAACTTCTCTGTCACTCACGTGAAAGCACACACCACCTTCCGAACGTCGCTCACAATCCATCTCGAACAACGGGTCTCCCACCGGATCATAAGCTACGACCAGTACTCCCCAGCATCTTCTCTATTCATCTCCCACCGAACACAAGCCCAAGACCAACCTTATTGTCCCTCACCAAGAAAACCTCCTGCTAATTGGATGGCACGCATTCCACATCATCCTTATCTTCAACAATAACCCAGACAGGCCAAAAGCAGAACAGACTGCTCTTACAGAGCTGCTAAATGAAATACCTACAGCATAATGGCCTACTCCTGCACCTATTTTCTATGTATGTTTCTATAACAGTGAAGATATGAGCCAGGGCGTTACATTGGCAAACTGGATTGTGCAGAGCTGCCGCAGGTAGTGCGTCTACCTTACAGATGTACTTCAGAGGGAGTCTGAGGAGATTTAATTTCTGCAGATGTACCGTGGAGGGTGTTCTAAAGGGTTGTATCACCGTCTGATATGGAGCAGCCAATGCACAAGCTTGGAAAAAAAACTCCAGAGGGCTCCATTGTGAGCATTAGTCTCCACATCACTGAGGACATCTTCAAGAAAGCGATATCCACTATGAAGGACCCTCGCCATCCGGGACACTCCTCACCTCATTATTACCATCAGTACAGGAGTCTGACGATCCACACTCAGTATTTTAGAAGAACTTCTTATCATATGCCATCGGATTTCTAAACTGCCATAAACACTACTCCAATACTACTGCTCTCATTGGACCGATTCTGCGCTGTATCTCAACAAATAAGTTAAGTAAATGAATAAAGTTACGCAGCTAAAGCGAAACAAGAAGTGGAATGAGGCAAGTGGGTCTGATCTGTTGGAAGCTGGCTTGAACCCAAGCCTCCTGTGAATAAGCTCCTGTGCTGGTAATAAGCAACGTAAAGAGACAAGAAGGTACTGCCAATACTTTAACTGTGTCTTAGGAGAGAGAAAAATTAAAATGTTTTGGCAAGTGATTCCAGATCTTCATTATAGTATTTGTCTCAATGTTTTTCAACTGAGCAAAGCTACCCGAAAGTTGAAGATTAAATATCTTTAAAGATTACCTTTGTCAAATGTACATCAATACAATAATATGCATTGCTTGCATCTGGGGCCCACTGGGGGCAGCCTGCAGGCATTGCCACACTTCCAGCACTATTATAGCATGCCTACGACTTACTAATCTTACCCCTAATCCGTACATCTTTGGAAAACCTGGAGAAAACGCACACAGTCACAGCGAAAACATACAACTGCTTACAGTAAGAACTGAACCCCGATCTTCCACTCGCGCTGTAAACCACTACGGTATCCGCTATGCTACCACGCTGCCCATCACAATGTGCAATGCTTATGAGATACAATCAGTTTCCAGTGATTCTGCAAAGTAAATACCTTCTCTCCCTGTTTTTAATTCTTTTCTTTGAAAGGTACAGACTCCTAGGAATTCCTATATGCAGCACCAGGCTTCATGACTGAATTCACCTTGGCCAACAATGGAACATGTCATAGCTAAACCAGCTCCTCTCCTGGTTTTAAGTTATATACACTTTATTCTTTAGCGCAGATGTTCAATATGAGCAAATGAGTTTCCTCCTCCATATCTCAGAAAAACTGAGCATAATTATCATTTTCATTTAAAATTATTACATCCAATCACTATTAACTAATTCAATGCAGACAAGGTAACAGATCAGAAACTTACCAAAATACAGTATTGTGCAAAAGTCTTGGGATATATATGGCTAGGGTGCCTAAGACTTCTGCACAGTCCTGTCATAATTTTGTGTATTGCACTGTACTACTGCCGCAAAAAAAAACAAATTTCATTACATATATGAGTGATGATAAACCTGATTCTGATATGGCTCTCTATTGAGGACTGAGAGTGGGAAGGGGCAAGGGAGAGGGGAGACATTGTTGAGAAAAGAAGAAGGGAGAGGGGAGGGAGTGGGAAGCACCAGAGAAATAATCAATAAACCATTGTTTGGAATCAAATGACCTTGCCTGGGTGTGTCCACACCCATATCACTTTCTGCTCTGGCACTCCTTCTCTGCCGCCTGCCCCACACTTTTCATGCGGCGCTCCACCCCCACCATTCACAGCATCCTTTGCTCCCACCAGATTTACAAACTCGCTCTTCTCTCCACGTTGACAAGTACAGGACTATGCAAAAGTCTTAGGCACCCAAGTTACGTACAGTATTGTATGTTGTTGGCATCATATACATTAACTGAGCCATCTAAATGTCTGATTAAGAACAAAAACAAAAGAAAAATGCCATAAATATTTGGCAGACCAGGTAGCAACTATCGATTTAATGAAAGATCACTATCTTGGAATGTTAAGATGTTCACCTCTCCACAGATACTGCCTGGCCTGCTGAGTATTTCCCAAGTTTTCCACTTTTCTTTCAATTTTCCGTGAACTAAAGTACTTCACTTTTCTGAAAGATTAAATATGAGCTTTACTTGTCACATGTACATTGAAACATACAGTGAAGTGCATCATTTGCATCAAATCTAATCGGCGAGGATTGTTTTGGGCAGCCCACAAG
Organism: Mobula birostris; assembly: GCF_030028105.1. Classification (NCBI taxonomy): domain Eukaryota; kingdom Metazoa; phylum Chordata; class Chondrichthyes; order Myliobatiformes; family Myliobatidae; genus Mobula; species Mobula birostris. The sequence continues at coordinate 11,315,583 of NC_092370.1, forward strand.
CGTCACCATGCTTTCAGTGCCAACATAGCACACCCATAACTCACTAACCCTAACCATATGCCTTTGGAATGTGGGAAGAATTGGTTGTTTTGTGGCAGCAGTACTGTGCAAGACAAAAAAAAGACTATAAATTACATTGAAACATCGACACATACAGTGAAACGCATCGTTTGTGTCAATGACCAGCCCAGTCCAAGGATGTACTTGGAGCAGCCCATAAGAGTTGCCACGCTTCGAGAGACAACACAGCACACCTATAACTGGCTAAGCCTAACTGTATATCTTTGCAGTGTGGAAGGAAACCTTAACATCCGGACGAAACAATGCTGTCACGGGGAGAACATACAAATTCCTTACAGACAGCGGCAGTATTGAACCCCAATCAGTGAATGCTTGTCAATCTGATTGGTTTCATGACTGTCTGGTATAGAGGCATCAATGCACAGGTTCAGATGAAACTGCAGATGGTGGTAAACTCTACCAGCTTCATTGTTGGCACTATCTAACCCATCGTCGAGGAAATCTGCAAATGACGATGCCTCAAGAAGGTGGCATCCACCATTAAGGACCTTCACCACCCCAGGGACATTTCTTGTTATAGCTTATAATATTTTTATGTAATGCGCTGTACTGTTGCTGTACAACCACAAATTTCACAACATATCTCAGAGATAATAAAACTATTTCTGAATCTGAAAGCTGGTGATCTGATGTTCTAATGACTATGTTGCTGTACTATCTCCATTTAAAATATATGGGGGTTAGTTTTGTAGTATTCCCATGAATGTTTGAATTTAAGTCCGATTATTATCCCAGAAATGAAAGGGTTAATGTACACGGAACATTTGATGGCTCTAGGCCTGGAGCTTAGAAGAATGGAGAGAGGGGGTTCTCATTCTCTCTATCAAATATTGAAAGGCCTAGATAGAGTGACGAGGATATTTCCAGTAATGGGGGAATCTAGGACCAGAGGGCACAGCCTCACAGTAGAAGAGTGTCCCTTTAGAAATGAGATGAAGAGGAATTTCTTTGGCCAGAAGGTGGTGAATCTGTGGAATTCATTGACATAGATGGTTGTGGAGGCCAAGTCATTATTTTTTATTTTTATTTTATTGAGATACAGCATGAAAACAGGCCCTTCCAGCTCTTTGAGCCATGTCGCCCAGCAGTCCCCGATTTAATCCTAGCTTAACCACAGAACAACTTACAGTGACTAATAAGCCTACCACTGGTATGTCTTTGGAATGTGGGGGGGGGGGGAACGGAGCACCCGGAGGAAACCCACGCGGTCATGGGGAGAATGTACAAACTCCTTACAGGTAGTGGCGAGAATTGAACCCAGGTCACCTATACAGTAAGGCATTGTGCTAACCACTATGCTACTGTGCCACCCCATAATTAAATATTTCAAATATTTAAAACAGAGGTTGATAGATTCTTGATTAGTCAGGGCGCCAAAGGTTATGGGGAGAAGACAGGAGAATGGGGTTGAGAGGGATAATAAATCAGCCATGATGGAATGGCGGAGTGGACACGTTGAGCCGAATGACCTAATTCTGTTTCGAATGTGGTCAAGATGGCATCAGCGAACAATTCCTCGGGCGACAACTCTCAGGTAGCAAATCTCCTCAGTTATTCCACTTTTCCTACACTTTCTGCTTGTTCCTTTGGCACAGCTTGTCTTACGGAAACTGTTGGAGCCCGTGACATGCAGTTTGCAACTAGATCGAAATGATCTACGCTCTGCTGCGTCAGGAAGAGCAGAGACGGGGGACCTGAAAAGGACCGAGAGCACGAGCTGACTCACGGAAAAGACCAGAGACGGGATTCGGGGGTCATAAACGACTCCGCCTCAAAGTGGTGAGGAAGACTGAAGCACCAAGGTGAACGCGGAGGGGGTCAGTGATTGCTCCCGGTGGAGCCTGTCGGCAGCAGGATCAGTGCGTCCAGACCCAGGTCGGCATTCACTCTTTATGGAAGGACTGAGCCACCGCTGTTCATGTGGCCACTCTCCTTGAATGACAACGATAAGGTGTTTCCGATATTCTGGGATCTATGTGATTATTGGATTGTACAAATAAATATTGGTCTCCTTCAGCTTTTCAGTGTTCTCTTTCTCTTGGCCGATTGGCAGGTGGGTGATCCGTTAATTTCTTATGTGTGGGTGGGGGGGTGCGGGTTTCGATGCTACTTCGCACTGTTCTTTTCTGTTAGTGAGGGGGTCAGGGATTGCTATTGTTGCTATTTTTTCCTACGGGGATGGGGGAGGGATTTGTTGCTATTGTCACTGTTTTTTTTCTGCAGGGGAGGGAATGCAGGAGCTTGGGGTTGTGAGTTTCCTTTCTTTTCTTTTCCATGCTGGGGGAAGGGAGTTGATGTCTTTTCTTTCATCGACACCCATGGTCTTTCTGTACTTCTCGGCTATCTGGAGAAGACAAATATCAGAGTTTTATTGTACATGCACACTTTGACAATGAAATGAACCTTTGAACCTTTTTGAACCTCTGTTCCGAAGCCTTATGGTCCATTTACTATATATTAAAGAAGTTCAAATTGGAATTTCATTCCTTTTGGTTTGAAGTTGAGAGTTTTGGTTCAAAATACCATCTGCAAGTCTTCACAAATCTAATGAAATGTCTATTCAACATCTCCCGAAAGCTCAGGTAGTTTTAAAGACTAGATCTTCCTCGGTTCCATTAATAAAAAGAGACAACTTTTGACACTACCACCACCAAACTGATTGCTAATCCGTTTGGTTAAGAACGTTAAGACATAAAGATATCCAAAGAAATCACATTTCTCCAGCCATTACTAGTGAGTGAAGTATGGAAGATTTCATTAGAGATTAGTCGTTCGAGGTCAGTCTGGCGGCAATGAGGTTAAGTGACTTATATTGATATCTACCAATCCTTTCTGCGCCAGCAAATGATTCAGGACATGGGAAGTCTGGAGCATGAGAAGGGGTAAAACCTGACCTTTTTTTAATTTAGAACTGAGGAGACTAAAGTTATTCTCTCAACAAATCTAAAATCGCAGTTATCGTGGAGCAGAATTCGAGTGATTTTCATTTAAAACGTACAGTGCTGTGACAACTGACAGTTTATTTAAGATTAAAAATGATATCCCTGTTCCCCAAAGCTTCACTCCAACTGGAACAAGCGGGATTTCCTGGTGGCCAACTATTTTAAATCCAATCCCCATCCCCATTCCGATATGCTGGTTCATGGCCTCCTCTACTACCACAATGAGGCCACACTCAGGGTGAAGGAAGAACACCTCATATTCCATCTAGGTAGCCTCCAACCTGAAGGCATGAAGATTGATTTCTCTAACATCTGGTAATTTTTACCTCCTCCCCTTCTCTGTTTTTCCATTCTCCATTCTAGCTCCCCTCTAACTCCCCTCCTCTCCTCATCTCCTTCTAAGGCCCCTCCTCGTTCCCTTTCACCCTTGGATCACTCTCCTCAGATTCCTTCTTCTTCAGCCCTTTACCTTTTCCACCTATCACATTGCAGCTTCTCATTTCATCCCCTCCCCTGCGTCTCACCTATCACCTGCCAGATTGTGCTCCTCTCCCTCTCCCCACTTTCTTATTTTGGCTTCTTCCAACCCTGATGAAGGGTCTCAGCCTGAAGCATCGACTGTTTTATTCCCCTTTGTAGATGGGGCCTGATTTGCTGAGTTCCTGCAGCAGTTTGTGTGTTGCTCTGGATTTCCAGCATCTGCAGAATCTCTTGTGTCAACAGTTCAGTAACTATGTACATAATTTGGCCACATGACATTCAGGAATGGCAGTTTAAAACTTGTGTAGAAATTATTATGACATTGTACAATATTCCAAACTGTTTAAACTTAGGCCAGCATTGATGTCAAAAATCTCAATTCTGAGTTTAAGCCATCCTGTAGTAGATCTTGGGTGGTGGGGCAGAGATAGGTCTCCCTCTGTAATTGGATACAGGACTTGAAGGGCCAAAAGGGTGTACCCTGTGCTGCATCTCAATAAGAAATTTTTAGAAATAAATTTATTAACAAAGCATGTTTACTGTATGACACCATATACTGCCCTGAGATTCATGTTCTTGCAGGCATTCACAGTAGGACAAAGAAATACAACAGAATCAATGAAAACCTGCACAGAAACAAAGACAGACAAGCAATTAATGTGCAAAAGACACACTGTACAATTACAAAAATTAACAAACATTAATAATACTGTAAGTAAGTAGGTATTACTGAGAACATGAGTTGTAAAGTCCTTGAAAATGAGTCCTTAGGCTGTGGGATCAGTTTGGAGTTGAGGCGAGTAAGGTTATCCACACTGATCCAGGAGCCTGGTGGTTGAGGGTAATAACTGTCCCTGAACCTGGTGACCTGGATGGTGGGGGTCCTTGATGATGGATGCTGCTTTCTTGTGGCAGCGCAACTTGTACATGTGTTCAATGGTGAGGAGGGTTTTTCCTGCCTTTCCCCCTATATTCTCCAATACATTCAACCATTGCCTTGGAACTAAACCATTTCCACCATGGTCAAACCTCTCAAAGTTTAAAGTAAATTTTATTATCACCATATACAACACTGAGGTTCATTTTCTTGTGGGCATACTTACCAAATCTATAAAATAATAACCATAACAGAATCAACGAACGACTGTCCAACTCGGGCGTTCAACCAGAGTGCAGAAGACAACAAACTGTGCAAGTGCAAATAAAAAATAATATTCCATTAACAGATCCCACATCACCAGGTGCAGGAACAGTTATCACCCTTCAACCATCAGGCTCCTGAGCCGGTGTGGATAACTTCAATCACCTCAACTCTGAACTGATTCCACAACCTAACAACTCACTTTCAAGGACTCTGCATCTCATGTTCTCAATATTATTTATTTATTTGTTGGTTTTTATCGTGTGCATCTGCACAATTTGTCTTCTGTTGCACTTTGGTCAGTCTTTGTTTCTGTATAGTTTTTCATCGATTCCACTGTATTTCTTTATTCTAATTTGAATAACCCAAAGAAAATGAATCTAGGGTTTCATTGGTGGCACATTCGTACTTCGACAATAAAGTTACTTCAATCCTTTTTGAACTCTAATTGACTAAGCAAGGTTGTTCAGCACAAAAAACTGCTGGGCTCTCAAGTTCGCTGGCTGACGACTAGGAACCAGAAGCAATAGAAAAGTCATTAAGTACCCACTTCCTTCCCATAAACACTGGTGCCTCAGACCTGTTGGCTGTTTATTTGGCTCATTTTATGTGTGGTAACGTATTACTAAATACAGGAAGGTTAAGTTGAAGAGAACAGTGTCAAACCAAGACTTGCAACATTAACAATTAGGATGGTATATTTCCTCTCTATTTGCGTTTTTAAATATTCTTAAATATTTAAGTAAATGGTATCTTTTAGACATTTTGACAGGCTTGCTGCCTGTTGAAAATTTAATGTCAGGGCTTAAGATAAAGAAACATTAAGGATTCACTTTATTTGTCACATGTACATTGAAACATTGATGCACACAGTAAAATGCATCGCTTGCAGTCCAAGGATGTGCTGGGCGCAGCCCGCAAGTGTCGCCATGCTTCCCGCACCAACGTAGCATGCCCACAACTCAGTAAACCTAACGTCTCTGAAATGTGGGAGGAAACCAGAGCACCCAGAGAAAACCCACAAGGCTGTGGTGCAAACGTACAAACTTCTTACAGACAGGAGTGGAAAATTGAACCCCCAACCGCTGATCACTGCTGCTGTAAAGCAATTGCACTAACCCCTACGCTATACAGACAGGGTAAATTGAAAAGAAAATTGTGGGAAAAGACTTGCGGTATGAAATATTAGTATGGTATACCTCCCTACCTTTTGTTTTTCTTAAGGGAAACACGAGGGTGAGCTTCTTCAGTCAGAGTGTGGCACGAGCTGCCAGCAGAGGTGGTGGATGAGGATTCAATTTCAACATTGAAGAGAAAGCTGGATAAATACATGGATGGGAGGGGTATGAGGGGCTATGGTCCAGGTGCAGGTCGACAGGACTATGGAGAATAGTAGCTTAGCATTGATTAGATGGTCTGAACAGCCTCTTTCTGTGCTGCAGTGCTCTATGATGTGGATGATCAGTCATGATCACAGTGAATGGCGATGCTGGCTCGTAGGGCCGAATGGCCTACTCCTGCACCTATTGTCTATCGTCTGTGATTCTATGACTTATAGTATTCTTATCTAAATTGGTATATTTGGAAATTTTGACAGGCTAGGGTGGTTTTGAAAACAGATAATAGTATATTTTCTACTGTAGGTTAGACCGAACAGCAGTAAGATGCTCATCTCGTTCCTCAGGATCAGTGCTGTGAAATTATTAAAATTATGGTCATCAAAGACCATGCTCATAGCAGTCCCAATCTGGTTCAGGGGTTCCCGACCTTTTTTATGCCATGGACCCCTACCATTAACAGAGGGGTCTGCGGACCCTGGGTTGGGAACCCCCTGCTCTAGCTTCAGGTGAAAATAAACAGCAGCTTCATCACGTGGATGAAAAGCCCAGTGTGGGCACTACCTGCCCCGTGTACTGCCTCTTCCAAAAGCTTCCTCCCGGAAAGCGCCATAGGACCATTGAAACAAAACCTTCACGCCATCATAAAAGTGTCTTCCCCCAGGGAGTTAACGTGATTACCCACTCTAGTTAGAATTCCGCCCCCCCCCCCCCATCACTGCACTGTAAGCATTTTAAACCACTCTTTACAACTGTTTACACTATAAATACATGCTGGTATTTATTCATTTATGCACATTTTATTCCATATCCACCCTTTAATCTCTAACTTTATTATTTAAATTTTTGTTTATACATAATTCTTTATATTTTATATATTTTTTATTCTTTATATTGTTGAATGTTGTTTTTTGTTGCATGTCACACCCTGATCAACACACCACAACAAATTCTTAATATATATGGTGAACAAATCTGACCCTTGACCCTCATAAGAACATAAGAAATAGGAGCAAGGGACGGGCTCCCATCGAGCCTCCTCCGACATTCAATAAGATCATGGCTGATCTGGCCATAGACTCACCTCCAACTACCTGCTTTTTCCCCCACAACTCTTAATTCCCCTACTATGCAAAAATCTATCCAACCTTGTCTTAAATATATTTACTGAGGTAGCCTCCACTGCTTCATCGGGCAGAGAATTCCAGATTCACCACTCTCTGGGAAAAGCAGTTCCTCCTCATCTTCATCCTAAATCTACTCCCCTGAATCTTGATGAACGCAGCAAGCCAGGCAGCATCTATAGGAAGGGGAACAGTCGACATTTCTATAATTTCTTCGGCCACAAAACATCAACTGTACCTCTTCCTATAGATGCTGCCTGGCCTGCTGCGTTCACCAGCATTTTTTATGAGTGTTGCTTGAATTTCCAGCATCTGCAGATTTCCTCGTATTTGCCCCTGAATCTTGAGGCAATGTCCCCTAGTTCTAGTCTCACCTACCAGTGGAAACAACTTTCTTGCCTCTATCTTATCCATCCCTTTCATAATTTTATATATTTCTATAAGACCTCCTCTCATTTTTCTGAATTCCAGTGAGTACAGTCCCAGGCGACTCAATCTCTCCTCATGGTCTGACCCCCTCAGCTCTGGAATCAACTTGGCGAACCTTCTCTGCACCTTCTCCAAAGCCAGTATATCCTTCCTCAAGTAAGGAGACCAGAACTGCACACAGTACTCCAGATGCAGCCTCACCAGCACCCCGTAAAGCTGCAGCATACCCTTCCTGCTCTTAAATCCAATCCCTCTGGCAAAGAAGGCCAACATTCCATTTACCTCCTTGATAGCCTGCTGCACCTGCAAATTAACCAACTAATCAATTAAACCAATTCAATATTGGTAATACAAAATACCTCACAGACGTGGATTTGTCTTTGAATGACATTGATTAAGAGATGTGCTGGTGCGTGGCCAAGCGATTAAGGCGTTCGTGTAGTGATTTGAAGGTCGCTAGTCCAAGCCTTGGCTGAGGCAGCTTGCGTGTCCTTGAGCAAGGCACTTAACCACACATTGCTCTGCAGCGACACCAGTGCCAAGCTGTATGGGTCCTAATGCCCTTCCCTTGGACAACATTGGTTGTGTGGAGAGAGGAGACATGCAGCACGGGCAACTGCTGGTCTTCCATATAACCTTGCCCAGGCCTGCACCCTGGAAACCTTCCAAGACGCAAATCCGTGGTCTCATGAGACTAATGGATGCCTATAGAAATAGACAGATTAGGAGATAAAACTTTTAAACAGTAGTTCAAAATGGTGACATTTACCAAAGAGGTGAGAGGGGTGACCTCATTTAAACCTATTGATTGTTGAAAGGCCCAATAGAGTGGATGTGGAGAGGAAGTTTCCTATGGGGGGGGTGTCTAGGACCAGAGGACACATCATCAGAATAGAGGGACATCCCATTAGAACTGAGACGAGGAAATTCTTTAGCCAGCGTGGTGAATCTGTGGAATTCGTTTCCACAGGCGGTTGTGGAGGCCAAATCATTGGGTATATTTAAGGCAGGGCTTGATCAGGCCATGAAGGGTTACAGGGAGAAGGCAGGAGACTCAGAAAATGAACCAGCCATGATGAGGAGGAAAATGAATCAGCCATGATAAAATGGCGGAGCAGACTCAATGGGACAAATGGCCAAATTCAGCTCCTATATCTTATGGCCTTCTGGACAATGGTCAATTATTTCAGCTGACAGTGTGGTACTCCCTCACCCTTGATGCTATCAATGTTGGAGGATAGGTGACTCATTTGCAGCACCAGTGTACTGGGATGCCGTGATTGACTGCCTCAGTTTAACTGCCCTTTTTCAAGCCCAGTTTGTTCATCGGTCTACTGGGTTGACAGCCCTTCGATTTGTTAAAGGGAGACACAAGAGAGACAACAGATGCTGCAATCTAGAGCTAAAAATCAACCTGCTGGAGGAGCTCAGCAAGTTGAGTGGTGTCTATGAATAAAGTTGATCCTTGATCTTTGAAAAGGCATTTTTAATATAGAACATAGAACAGTACAACACAGGAACAGGCCTTTTGGCCCATAATGTTGTGCTGAACCAGCTAAAAAGTAATCGAAACTGCCCCCCCCACCCAAAACTAATTTCTTTCTCCTTCCTTTCCAGTCTTGATGAATGGTCTTGGTCTGAAACGTTGACTGTTTATTTCCATCCATCGATGCTGCCTGACCTGCTGAGTTCCTCCACCACATTGTGTGTATTGCTCCAGATTTCCAGCATCTGCAGTACCCCTTGTGTCTTGTGCTCCCAAAAACGGATTCCTCCTACCAACACAATGTCCATATCCCTCCATCTTCCTCACATTCATGTGCCTTTCTAAACGTCTCTTAAAAGCCTGTAATGTATTTGCCTCTACAATACATTAGAACAAATAAATTAAATTTTGAAAGGATATGCCTCAAAACCAATGCCATCTTCTCTCAGCAATCTTTAGGTGCCTTTGTGTTTCAAAAGAGATGGTCTCTAACACAATGGCAATGAGCAGAGGTGAAGTCACGAATCAACTCTCCACTCTTTAATGCAGGAACACTGCTTTGAGGATGTTCTCACTTATTGTTTGAATGCGGAGGCAATCTCAGCATACAAATGAGTGTGCCATTATCCAAACAAGAGAAATCACAGGGCACTGCAGCTTTTCATTCTGCACAGTGGCCTTCAAATTACACGACTACCGCCCTTCAACATTTTACTTAAGATCTCATTCGGAATTTGCCTCGTTTTTTTGTGAAGAGGGAGGAATCAAGTGCATTCATTGGCTAATAAGGTGCAAGTGTTCTGAGTTAGTGGCAAGGAACAAAGAGGGGTCAGTGTGAGAGACACTAAAGTACATTCAAATGACCAGACAGATTACGAGGGCCAAACCAACTATTCTAGCTACACACATCAAAGTTGCTGGTGAACGCAGCAGGCGTTCCTAGCATCTCTAGGAAGAGGTACAGTCGATGTTTCAGGCCGAGACCCTTCGTCAGGACTTTTTCGTCAGGAATTTCCAGCATCTGCAGAATTCCTCATGTTTGCAACTATTCTAGCTCACTGGTCTTGTAACAGACTTCAAATTTCAAGATGCAAGATTGTTTATTGTCATTCTTCAGTACATGAGGGTAGTGGAGAACAAAATGTTTGTTACTCCAGATCCGATGCAGCATAAGATCACAATAAGCATTTCAAAACAAGAAAAAGGCCATCCTGACGCATTTCAAATCAGTCAGGGACTTCAACCAAGCTTGTTTGAAGAAAACTCGGTCCAATTACCACCAACATATTACCTGTAACACTAGAGGTCACAACACACTAGACCACTGTTATAAGGAATGTCTACCGTTCCATGCCCAGATCACATTTCAGGAAATCTGATCACTTGGCCGTCCTCCTCCTACCTGTATATGGGCAGAGGCTGAAGACCAAGGTTCCAGAGACAAGGGTAGCAAAGAGCTGGTCATGGGAGGCAGAGGAGCGGCCATGGGATTTCTTGAGTCAGCGGACTGGACCTTATTCAAGGAGCCATCTCTGGATCTGAATGAATACACCATGGTTGTTATGGACTTTATTAAAACAGTTGCAGATGAGTGTGGCCTCACAAAATCATTCCCAGAAGCCCGGGATGAACCAAGAGATCTGCAATCTGTTGAAGGCCAAGTGAGGGGCATTCAAGTCCGGTGACCCAGAAAGTTGCACAGGTGAAACAGAGGGCTTTGCATCCAGATCAGCTCAACACCTTCCATGCTCGCTTTGACCGTCAAAACTTGTAGGAACCACCATGAACTCCTGCAGGACCTGATGATTCTGTTGTTTCAGTCTCGGAGGTCGGCATGGAAGCAGCCTTCAGGAGGGTGCACCACGTAAAGCATCTGGCTCAGAGGGATATCCGGTCAACTACTGAAGACTGGCTGGAGTGTTCACTGAGATCCTTAACCTCATGCTTCCGCACCCACCTGTTTCACGCAGGCTTCAGATATACTGGTGCCCAAGAAGAATGTGGTAAACTGCCTCAGTGACTCTCGTTCAGTAGCACTTTCATCCACGCTGATGAAGTGTTTTGAGAGGTTAGTGAACTCCTGCCAGAGAAGCAATTTGGATTTGCTCCAATTTGCCTACCAGAGCAACAGATCCACAGAAATGCAATTTCATTGGCTCTTCGCTCAACCCTGGAACATCAGGACAGCAAAGATGCCTACATCAGGATGTCCTTCATTCACAAAGGCTCAACATTCAATACCATCATCCCCTTAAAACTAGTTAATGAGCTCCAGGACCTTGGCATCAATACCTCCTTGTGCAACTAAAGCCTCAATTTCCTTACTTGCAGACCTCAGTCATTTCAAATTGGCAACAACATCTCCTCCACAATCTCCATCAGCACAGGTACACCACAAGGCTGTGTGCTCAGCCTCTGCTCTACTCGCTTTATACTTAAGACTACGTAGCTAAGCCCAGCTCGATTTCCATAATTAAGTTTGCTGACGACACCATCATATAAATATAATTGCGAAGAAGGTACGACAGTGCCTCTAGTTCCTCAGGAGTCCGCGGGGATTCAGCCTATTATCAAAATCTTTGGCAAACTTCTGTAGATCTGTGGTGGAAAATGTGCTGACTGGTATGGGAACACCAGTGCCTTTGAGTGGAAAATCCTATGAAAGGCAGTGGATTCGGCCCAGTACATCACGGGTAAAACCCTCCCGACCACTGAGCACACCTACATGAAAAGTTGCCGCAGAAAAGCAGCATCCATTATCAACGATCCTCGCTGCCCCCCCCCCCCCACAAGGCCATGCTCTTTACTTACTGCTGCCATTAGCTAGGAGGTTACAGGAGCCTCAGGACTCTCACCACCAAGTTCAAGAACAGATACTACCCCTCAACCATTAGGCTCCTGCAGACCCCAGTGATTTCAGCAAGACCAAGCAGCTGATGATTGACTTCAGGAGGAGGAAGCTGGAGGTCCACGAACCAGTTCCCATCAGAGGATCAGAAGTAGAGAGGGTTAGCAACTTTCTATTCCTTGGTGTTATTGTTTCAGAGGACCTGTCCTGGGCCAAGCATGCAAGTGCCATTGCAAAGCAAGAACAGCAGCGCCTCTACTTCCTTAGGAGTTTGCGAAGATTCTGCATTACGTCCATAGCTTTGACAACTTTCTGTAGATGTGTGATGGAGAGCATATTGACTGGCTGTATCACAGTCCGGTCTGGAAACACCAATGCCCTCGAATGGAAAACCCTACAAAAAGTAGTGGATACGGCCAAGTCCACACTGCTGAACACATCTACATGGAGCGCTGTTGCAGGAAAGCAGCATCCATCATCAGGGAGCCCCATCACCCAGGACATGCTCTCTCTTCTCATTTCCGCCATCAGGAAGAAGGTACAGGAGCCTCAGGACTCACACCACCAGATTCAGGAATAGTCACTACCCCTCAACCATCAGGGCAACTGGAATCCATCAATGCTGGCTGATTGTTGTTGGACACTTAAGTGAGAAGCCTCAGACACTGAGTACAAACAAAATCATCAACAAAACATTTTTAGCTTAGTTGAACTATTGCAAAAAAGCATCGGCACTATTAAGCAATTAAATGCATTATATTCAATAAAGGTTAATTTCTTATTTCTCTAAATTTCTACATGATACAAGTAGTCTGAAATTATATTTATGTTCAGCTTCAAGCAATCTATTTTAAACAAAAAAATATGAGGAATCAACACTTTCAAAAAAAATTTGTGTGAAGTTTGTGGGTCAAACTAATTAAATTTTGTATTAAACACTTGATCAATCAAGCCCCTGCTGACTATACAATGTCAATATCCTTCCATTCTACATATTCAAGCACGTACCTTAAGAGCCTCTTATATGCCTCTATTGTACTTGCCTCCACTACCACCTCTGGCAGCGTGTACCATGTCTTACAGGATTTCCATGTGACCATCAATCTATAATCAACATCCAAATCAAATCTAATGAATTGTGAAGGCAGCTCTTTTCATGGGGCTTACCTCTATGAGAGGGGTTCCCAATCTGGGGTCCACGGACCCCTTGCTTAATGGTGTTAGTCCACGGCATAAAAAAGATTGAGAATCCCTGCTCTATGAATTCAGATACTATGAAAATGTTTCAATGTCCTGTGTTTCATGGAGTGTATGACTTTTGCTGTAAATATTTAAAACAATGAAGATATTGCAATCGAGCAAATTTTTCAATTATAAATTCTGATGCAATGGTAAATATGATTTTTTGGTATTTACTCTCGTCCTACTCACTTGATGAGCCAAATAGCCTAGTTTGGCTCCTGTGTTTTACAGTCTATGAATATCAGGCAAAGTTTGCATTATTGTCAAATAAAATTGAGAGATAATGATATATATTGAGTTGTTACACAGTTAGCAGCTGCAAGTTTCATCTTGTCCATGGCATGATCAAAATCCTCTCGTACTGTTACGCAGCTTCCTGGCAAGATTGCAGGAACCAAACATTTTCCTTCTAAATAGCAAAGCACACAACCCCCTGTGAAAACAATGCATTATTTCTATCATCTAACTTTATTTGTATAGCAACACACAGAAAATGCTGGAGGAGCTCAGCAAGTCAGGCAGCGTCTGTGGAAACGAACGAACAGTTGACATTTCAGGCTGAGGCCCTTCTTCAGGACTGCAAAGAGAGGATGAAGATGTCAGAATAAGTGTGGGGGGGTAGGAGAACAGCTAGAAGGTGAAAAAATGGGGAAAATGGGCTGAAAAATGGCAGATGGAGTTTAATACTGACAAGTGTGAGGTATTGCACGTTGGAAGGACAAACCAACGTAGAACATATAGGGTTAACGGTAAGGCACTGAGAAGTGCAGTGGAACAGAGGGATCTGGGAATACAGATACAAAATTCCCTAAAAGTGTCGTCACAGGTAGATAGGGTCGTAAAGAGAGCTTTTGGTACATTGGCCTCTATTAATCAAAGTATTGAGTATAAGAGCTGGAATGTTATGATGAGGTTGTATAACGCATTGGTGAGGCCGAATCTGGGGTATTGTGTTCAGTTTTGGTCACCAAATTACAGGAAGGATATAAATAAGGTTGAAAGAGTGCAGAGGAGGTTTACAAGGATGTTGCTGGGACTTGAGAAACTCAGTTACAGAGAAAGGTTGAATAGGCTAGGACTTTATTCCCTGGAGCGTAGAAGAATGAGGGGAGATTTGATAGAGGTATATAAAATTATGATGGGTATAGATAGAGTGAATGCAAGCAGGCTTTTTCCACTGAGGCAAGGGGAGAAAAAAACCAGAGGACATGGGTTAAGGGCAAGGGGGGAAAAGTTTAAAGGGAACATTAGGGGGGGCTTCTTCACACAGAGAGTGGTGGGAGTATGGAATGAGCTGCCAGACGAGGTGGTAAATGCGGGTTCTTTTTTAACATTTGAGAATAAATTGGACAGATACATGGATGGGAGGTGTATGGAGGGATATGGTCCGTGTGCAGGTCAGTGGGACTAGGCAGAAAATGGTTCGGCACAGCCAAGAAGGGCCAAAAGGCCTGTTTCTGTGCTGTAGTTTCTATGGTTTCTCTGGTGATAAGTGAAGCCAGGTGGGAGGGAAAGGTAAAGGGCTGGAAGAAAAGGACAGGAGAGTGGACCATAGGAGAACGAGAAGGGAGGGGAGGTGATAGACAGGTGAGAAGAGGTAGGAAACCAGAGGGGGAATAGAAGAAGACAGGTGGGGAATTTTTTTTTACCCCAGAAATAGAAATCATTATTCATGCCATCAAGTGGAAGGCTACCCTGATTATTTGCATTAATTAACTTGGTCTTCTCCTGTCGCTAGAAACTTGGTTGCAATACGTCTTAAATAAAGATTAGCTTTAGTTTTATTCCTCACATGTACACCAAAATATCGAAACGTGCAGTAAAGTGAAATGTTTCAACAACCAACACGGTCCAAGGATACTCAGGGGTCAGCCTGCAAATGTTGCCATGATTCCGGCGCCAACAGGGTGTACCCGCAACTCACTAACCCTTACCGTACGCCTTTGGAATGTGGGAGGAAACCAGAGCACCTGGAGGAAACCCACACGGTCAAAGGGAGAACGCACAAACTCCTTGTACACAGCAGCAGGAATTGAAGCTCAATCACGGGCACTGAGATACAGCACAGTAAGAGGCTCTTCAAGCCCAACAAGCCTACAATGCCCAATTGTACCTTTGGACTGTGGGAGGATACTGGAGCATCCGGAGGAAACCCACCCAGTCACAGGGAGATCGCATAGACAGTGGCAGAAATTGAACCCCAGTCACTAGCGCTGTACAGCATTATGCTAGCTGCTATGCTACCCTGCTGCCACTAAAAGAAATCAAAGTACATGTATGTATAAAACTGAGAACTTTAGTTATAAGAGTTGAACCCCAATCACTGGTGCTGTAAAGCATTACACTAACTGTGAGGCAAAACCATGCTGCATCATGTAACTCTGATTTTCATCTCGTCACCAACAAGAATGAGTAACTGACGAGAGCTAGTAATACTTCCCTAATAACTATTTTGCAAAATGTTTCCACTTAAAGTATACCTTCTGAAGGACTAACCCTGCATAAATATTCTTAGCTAAGAAGGAAAAGAATACTTTGCTTAATTTCTCTCCAATTAGACTGTAAACCATTGAGAATATCTACCATAAACGCTGCCTGGGCAGGGTGAAAAGCATTATCAGGGATGCATCTCACCCTAACCATGGACTTTTTACTCTCCTCCCATCCGGTAGGCGCTACAGAAGCCTCCGCTCCCGCACCAGCAGGCTCAGGAAGAGCTTCTTCCCTGAGGCTGCGACACTGCCGAACCTCTCATCATAGCGCTAAGCAGTACTGCATCCGTATTGTACTGTCTCAGTACTTTTATACTTGTGTGCTGTAGCACTTTTTTTATTCGCAGTTATTTTGTGAATAACACTATTCTTTGCATTTCTGGTCAGATGCTAAGTGCATTTTATTGGCTTTGTATCTGTACTTGGCACAATGACAATAAAGTTGAATCCAATCTAATCTAGTCTAAAACCATTAAGTCATGGGAGCAGAAATAGGCCATTCAGCCCATCACATCTGCTCAGCCATAAAATCATGGCTCATTTATTATCATGCTTAACCCTACTCTCCTGCCACTCTTAGGAAAGTCAAAGAGCACAACAGTACAGAAACAGGCCATTTGGCCCATCTAGTCAATGCCCATCCCATCGACCTGCACCAGAACCATTGCCTTCCACACCCTTCCTGTCCATCTACAAATCTAAACCCCTCTTAAGGGTTGCAATCAAACCTACATCCACTACTGTGCTGGCAGTTCGTTCCAAACTCCCAGCAGCTTCTGAGTGAAGAGGTTCTCCCTCATGTTAACCGTAAATATTTTGCCTTTCACCCTTAACCCATGACCTCTAGTTCTAGGCTCACTCAACCTCAGTGGAAGAAGCCTGTTTGCATTTACCCTATCGACACCCCTCTTAATTTTGTATACCTCTGTCAAATCTCCCCTCAGTCTCCTACACTCCAGGGAATAAAGTCCTAACCTATTCAACCTTTCCCTATAACTCAAGTCCTGGCAACAGCAAGAGTTTTAGGACCACAGGGCAGTCTCGGAATAGAGGGACATTTGTTTAGAACAGAGATGAGGAGGAGTTTCTTTAGCCAGAGGGTGGTGAATCTGTGGAAGTCGTTGCCATGGATGGCAGTGGAGGTCAAGTTATTGGATGTATTTAAAACAGAGGTCAATTCTCATCGTTACCATCATGTGCTGTGACGTATGACATAGGTGATCATGATCTCCATCACCATGACTGTTTTCGGCAAATTCTTCTACAGAAGTGGTTTGCAATTGTCTTCTTCTGGGCAGTGTCTGACCCCACGGGTGACCAGACTGTCTGCCTGGTGTCAGTGGTCACATAATCAGGACTGATATGCACCAGCTGCTCATATGGCCATCCCCCACCCTCTGAGGGGGGCTAAGCAGGTGCTACACCTTGCCCAAGGGTGACCTGCAGGCTAGCAGAGGGAAGAAGCACCTTACACCTCCTTAGGTAGTGACATAGCTCCACACCACCACCCAAGAGGTTAATAGGTTCTTGATTAATCAGGGCATCACAGGCTACAGGGAGAAGACAGGAGAATGGGGTTGAGAGGGACAATAAATCAGCCATGATGAAATGGCGGAACGAACTCTTTAGGGTGAATAGCCTAATTCTGCGTCTCTGTCTTATAGTCTTGTGGTTTCATCTCTTCTTCTTTGTCCTCTTTTACTGATCCCTCAATCCTTTATGAAATAGCCGAAGGGCCAATGGAACACAGTTAAAGTGTAATGACATCAGTGAATAACAAAAGTCTCGTCTGGAGTAGATATAATAAAAATAATACGAAAACAAATCTGAAATGTCTGTGAAAGAGACAAAAGCTCCTATTTTCTCCCAAAACACATTCCAGGGAAAGCCGCAATTTACTGATACTTCTTCCAAATTAGCCATCAGCATCTGCCCCTTACAATTTGTCTTCTCCATAACGGGCATACCAAAAATAGACTGCGTGACCACTACTCTGGGTGCCCCTGTTCAATCCAAGGTTGAGCATCATGCGAGCCTAATGGTTAGTGTAGCACCGTTACAGCACCAGAGACCAAGGTTTGATTCCCGACGCTGTCTGTAAGGGGTTTGTGCGTTCTGATGCGGGCCTCTATGGTGGACTGAGAGTGGGAAGGGGGCAGGGAGAGGGAAATCATGGTTGGGAAAGGGGGAAGGGAGAGGGGAAGGAGCGGGAAGCACCAAACAGACATTCTGTAATGATCAATAAACCAATTGTTAGCAGTCAGATGACCTTGCCTGTTGCCTCAGGCCTGAGTACATCTGTGTGTTGTTTCGTCTTCGGGTGCTCCGGCACCCTAAAGAGATACAGGTCAGTAGGTTAATTGTAATTGGGTGGCATAGACTCATCGGGCCAGAAGAGCCTGCGACTGCGCTATGTCTCTAAATTAAAAATTAAAATTAAATTAAATGTTTTTGGTTCTGATCTACTTGAATTCTGCAACCTCAAGTTCCGTCTTCAGCTTCCTACATGCTTGCAGAAGATCAATGTATGTTTAAAGAATGTCATCTCACTTTCTCTAAATTAACACCTTCAGGACTGACAGAGTTCAACTATTTCTGAAAGTCAACAATTCCAGCACTTGTCTCACTGCCAGTAACCACAAATGTTTCCCATCTGCTGCTAACTCCAAATACTTACTCCAGACCCAAATTCACTTTCTCTAAATGCATTTACTGTACTAGCCTCTTGCATCACAAAACACACAAAGTGCAAGAGGAACCCAGCAAGTCAGGCAGCATATTTGGGAGGGAATAAGCAGTTGACATTCTGGGTCGCGACCCTTTATCAGGTCGAAAAGCGGAGGGGGAAGAAGCCAGAACAAGTAGGGTGTGGAGAGAGTAAGGAGTATAAGCTGGCAGGTGATAGGTGAGATCAGGTGGGTGGATGGGGGGCGTTGGAATGAAGTGAGAAGCTGGGAGGCGATAAGTAGAAGAGGTAAAGGCCTGAAGAACCCTCTTCCACCTCTGTGTTTGGTGTTTAATCTCTCAGACAATGCCTTGAGTCCTTCCATTTCCTTTCCACTTTAAAACTTGATTAAGCACTTCTTCCAGTTCTGCTGAGTTTGTTAACCTGAAAGACGAACTGCTCTCTGTATGACAGCAAAGGCTCCAGGAAACTTCTACAGATGTACCATGGACAGCATTGTGACTGGTTGTATCACTGCACAGGATCAAAGGAGCCTGCAAAAGGATGTCAAGTCCATCGGGGGCACAACCCTCCCCAACATCAATGACACCCTCAAGAGGCGATTCCTCAAGAAGTCGACCTCAATCACCTTCACCATCCAAAACATGTCCACTTCCCATTACTATCATCAGGGAGGAGGTACAGGAGCCTGAAGATGTACACTCAATGTTTTGGGAACAGCTTCTTCCCCTCAGCCATCAGATCTTTGATCAGCCACGGACACCACCTCACCATTCCTCTTTTACACTATTCAATTATTTTTGTAACTTAGGCTAATTTTTATTCTTGCACTGTACTGCTACTGCAAATCAGAAAAAAAATTCACAGCCTATGTCAGTACAGATGTCCCCCCGCTTTTCGAACGTTCGCTTTACGACACCTCGCTGTTACGAAAGACCTACATTAGTTACCTGTTTTCGCTAACAGAAGGTGCTTTCACTGTTACGAAAAAAGGCAACGTGTGAAAAAAGGCAGCGCACGCCCCGAGCAGCCAAGCTCCTCCCCCAGAACTGCATTCTAGCCGGCATTGCTTAAACACATGCCTGTGAGCATCTGTGCTTTATGTCGATTTATTCTGAGCATCCGTTAGCAAGATGAGTTCTAAGGTATCGGAAAAGCCTAAAAGAGCTCATAAGGGTGTTACACTTAGCGTAAAACTAGACATAATTAAGCATTTCGATCGCGGTGAATGAAGTAAGGACAAAGTGAGTTTGGCTTGTGGAAGCTGACGAAGATGATGTTGAAGAGGTTTTGGCGTCCCATGACCAAGAACTGACAGATGAAGAGCTGATGCAATTGGAAGAGGAAAGGATAGCAATCGAAACCGAATGCAGTAGCGAACGGACCGAAAGTGAAGTCGTCCAGGAACCGAACGTGAAGCAACTGCGTGAGATTTTTGCTGCAATTGACAACAATGATTGCAGAAAAGTATGACTTCAATTTTGAAAGGGTATGTAGGTTTAGGGCATATTTGCAAGATGGTTTGAGTGCTTACAAAGAACTGTATGATAGAAAAATGCACTAGGCTAAGCAGTCAAGCATACTGTCGTTTTTCAAGCCTTCCACATCAGCCACAGCAGACGATGAACCTCGACCTTCGACATCGAGGCAGGCAAACATAACAAAAGATGACCTGCCTGCCCTGATGGAAACAGACAACGATGAGATGACACCCCAGTGTCCCACCACCCCAACCTCCGACAACTCAGCCTAACACACCATCATCAGTGTGCTCACTGTCTCCCCAATTCCAGTAAGTGATACTACACTGTACATACATTATTTCTACTTTATATAGGTTGTGTATTTTTATGTTACTTGGTATGATTTGGCAGCTTCATAGCTTAAAGGTTACTGGAGAGAGCGTTTCTGCCAAGAGCACTTGCGTGAGATTTTCACTGCAGTGGACAGTGCAGCAATGATTGCAGAAAAGAATTTCTACTTTATATAGGCTGTGTATTTATTATACCATTCCTGCTTTTACTATATGTTACTGTTATTTTAGGTTTTATGTATTATTTGGCATGATTTGGTAGGTTATTTTTTGGGTCTGCGAACGCTCACAAATTTTCCCATATAAATAAATGGTAATTGCTTCTTCACTTAACGACATTCCAGCTTACGAACCGTTTCATAGGAACACTCTACCTTCGGATGGCGGGGGAAACCTGTAATTGTTTCCTCACTGAGAGATACAGGGCGGTAACATGCCCTTCCAGCCCAGTAAGTCTGCGCTGCCCAATTACACCAATGTGACCAACTAACCTACTAACCTGCATTGTAGGAGCCAGATATTTTCCACCTGCATTGTATTTTGTGTTGCACATTCTGTATATAGATTATGGTAGTTAGTCACGTGGGTTGGGGTGCGGTGCAAACAAAGAGTTTAGTTACAACCTAGTTTCTTAATAAAAGATGAAAAGTATTCTTTGACTTTGGAACCTTGTTTTTATTGAACTAGAGAGCACACATCATATAGGATCAACCCATTGCAAATGCTTAGTCCCTAAGCAGTGTTGGGTCATTCGAGCTGCTGCTATATGCAGAAGGAAACTCAGAAGGTCATTAGGAAGGAAAAGATGAATTATGAAAGGAAGCTGGTGACTAATATCAAAGAAGATACCAAAAATTTTTTTACGTATATAATGGGTCAAAGAGAGTTGAGGGTAGATATAGGACCAATACAAAATGACGCTGGGAGATATTGTAATGAGAGATGCAGAAATAGCAGAGGAACTGAATGCGTATTTCATGTCCGTCTTCACAGTGGAAGACATCTGCAGTATGCCGGATATTCAACAGTGTCAGGGAAGTGACGTTTGTGCAGTGAAAATTACGACTGAGAAGATGCTCAGGAAGCTTAATGGTCTGAGGGTGGATAAATCTCCTAGACCTGATGGGTTCTGAAGGAAGTAGCTGGAAAGATTGTGGAGGCATTAACGGTGATCTTTCAAGAATCGATAGATTCTGGCATTGTACCGGTGACAGGAAAACTGCAAATGTTACTCCGCTATTTAAGAAGGGTAGGAGGCAGCAGAAAGGAAACTATAGACCTATTAACCTGACACCAGTGGTTGGGAATATGTTGAAATCATCGATTATTAGGGATGAGATTACGGAGAACCTGGAGGCACATGACAAGATAGGCGAAAGCCAGCATAGTTTCCTGAAAGGAAAATCCTGCCTGACAAACCTACTGCAATTCTTTGAGGAAATTACAAACAGGGTAGACAAAGGAAATGCAGTAGACATGGTGTACTTGGATTTTCAGAAGGCCTTAGACAAGGTGCCGCACATGAAGCTGCTTAGCAAGATAAGAGCTCATAGAATTACAGGGAAGTTACTAGCGTGGGTGGAGCATTGGCTGGTAAGCAAAAAACAGAGAGTGGGAATACTGGAGTATTATGGAGAATACTGGGAATACTGGAATACTGGAATATGGAGTTTAATACTGACAAGTGTGAGGTATTGCACATTGGGAGGACAAACCAACGTAGAACATACAGGGTTAATGGTAAGGCACTGAGGAGTGCAGTGGAACAGAGGGATCTGGGAATACAGATACAAAATTCCTTAAAAGTGTCGTCACAGGTAGATAGGGTCGTAAAGAGAGCTTTTGGTACATTAGCCTCTATTAATCAAAGTATTGAGTATAAGAGCTGGAATGTTATGATGAGGTTGTATAAGGCATTGGTGAGGCCGAATCTGGAGTATTGTGTTCAGTTTTGGTCACCAAATTACAGGAAGGATATAAATAAGGTTGAAAGAGTGCAGAGAAGGTTTACAAGGATGTTGCTGGGACTTGAGAAACTCAGTTACAGAGGAAGGTTGAATAGGCTAGGACTTTATTCCCTGGAGCGTAGAAGAATGAGGGGAGATTTGATAGAGGTATATAAAATTATGATGGGTATAGATAGGGTGAATGCAAGCAGGCTTTTTCCACTGAGGCAAGGGGAGAAAAAAAACCAGAGGACATGGGTTAAGGGTGAGGGGGGAAAAGTTTAAAGGGAACATTAGTGGGGGCTTCTTCACACAGAGAGTGGTGGGAGTATGGAATGAGCTGCCAGACGAGGTGGTAAATGCGGGTTCTTTTTTAACATTTAAGAATAAATTGGACAGATACATGGATGGGAGGTGTATGGAGGGATATGGTCCGTGTGCAGGTCAGTGGGACTAGGCAGAAAATGGTTCGGCACAGCCAAGAAGGGCCAAAGGGCCTGTTTCTGTGCTGTAGTTTCTATGGTTCTATGGGAATAAAGGGATCCTATTCTGGTTGGCTGCCAGTTACCAGTGGAGTTCCACAGGGGTCGGTGTAGGAACCACTGCTTTTTACGATGCATGTCAATGATTTGGACTACGGTATTGGTGGATTTGTGGCTAAATTTGCTGATGATACAAAGATAGGTGGAGGAGTGGGTAGTGTTGAGGAAACAGAGAGCCTGCAGAGAGACTGGGCAAAGAAGTGGCAAATGAAATACAATGTTGGAAAGTGTATGGTCATGCACTTTGGTGGAAGAGATAAACAGGCAGACTATTATTTAAATGGGAAGAGAATTCAAAATGCAGAAATGCATAGGGACTTGGGAGTCCTTGTGCAAGATACGCTAAGGGTTAACCCTCCAGGTTGAGACAGTTGTGAAGAAGGTGAATGCAATGTTGGCATTCATTTCTAGAGGTATAGAATATAAGAGCAGGGATGTGATGTTGAGGCTCTATAAGGCACTTGTGAGACCACACTTGGAGTATTGTGTGCAGTTTTGGGCTCCTTATTTTAGAAAGGATACACTGACATTGGTGAGGGTTCAGAGAAGATTCACAAGAATGATTCCAGGAATCTCTTGACAGCTCTTGGGAGTTCCCCGGAGTTCAGGAGAATGAGGGGGATCTCATTGAAACATTCCGAATGTTAAAAGGACTGGACAGATTAGATATGGCAAAGTTATTTCCCATGGTAGGGGATTCTAGGACAAGAGAGCACAACTTCAGGATTGAAGGACAGCCATTTAGAACTGAGATGCGGAGAAATTACTTTAGTCAGAGGGTGGTAAATCAGTGGAACTTGTTGCCACGAGCAGCTGTGGAGGCCAAGTCATTGGGTGTATTTAAGGCAGAGATAGATAGGTTCTTGATTAGCCAGGGCATCAAAGGGTATGGGGTGAAAGCAGGGGAATGGGGATGACTGGAAGAATTGGATCAGCCCATGATTTAATAGTGGAGCAGACTCAAAGGGCCAATGGCCTCCTTCTGCTCCTATATCTTATGGTCTTATGTATGTCTTTGGACTCTGGGAGGACACCAGGAGTTGAGTGAAAACCAGACAATGCTGATCAATATTCATTTTGGGTGTCTGGAGTCTGGGTGTGACTAAGAAAGTGTGTGAAAATTATATGTAATCCAAAGGAAGCACTGTAGGTACACTGTAACTATAGTTGTCCTGCAGTTACCTTTGATCCTTAGCATCTAAAATGTCATGAAATAATAGGCTGAACAGGACTATTCCTCCAAGAGGGTCTCATTTTGTTGAATAAAACACTTCTGTATCCACTAGCTTCAGTATCGGTGCAGTGACTTTGTTCAACACTACTGTGCTGATAATAAACCCCGATCCTGAGTGCTAAAGTCAAGACTGAGAAGATCACAATCACTCAGCCAGAAGTACTGAACAGGTGATTCTTGTCAGCTTCCTCCTGACGTTCTCACCATCACAGAAGCCAGTCTCCCATCAGGTCCATTCACTCCCTGAGATGATAAGGAACAGCTGTGGACACTGGGAACGGGAAAGGCCTAGGGACCAGACCGCATTCCAGCTGTGGTACTAACATCCTGCATTCCTGAACTAACTGCACGTCAAGCCAAGTTGTACCAGTACATGTACAACATAGGCCTCTATTCAGTAACATGGAAAATTGGCCAGATATATTGAGCTCACAAAAAGCAGCACAAATCCAATGTCGAGTGACACGCACGAAATGCTGGAGGAGTACAGCAGGTCAGGCAGCTTTGAGGGAAATGAATAAACAAATCACGTTTTGGGCTGAGACCCTTCATCTGGAATGGAAAATCCAATCTAGCACATTACACTCCAGTCAGTGTACTCTCAACAAAGCTGTCATCAACAATAAACTGTAACTCTTTCTCGTGCTTCAAATCACAAACAGAAGAGATTCCACAGATGTTGGAAATCCAGACCAACACGCACGAAGTGCAGGAAAGGCAGCATCGATGGAGAGTGTCTACATTTCAGGCCAAGACCCTTCGTGCAGACTGGAAGGGAAGGGCAAAGAAGTCAGAATAAGAAGGTGAGGGGAGGAGAAGGAGTACAAGCTGGGAGGTGATTGGTGGTGGGGAAGGTAAGTGAATGGGGGAGGGGGATGAAGAGAGAAGCTGGGAGGTGATTGGTGGAAGAGGTAAAGGGCTGAACAGGTGATTTTTCTTTTCCTCACCTGGCTCTCTATAGTTCCCTCTATTCTGTATTTAATACTACAAAGATCAAAAGTTTGAAGTAAATTTACTATCAAAGTACCTATATGTCACCATATATAACCGAGATTCATTTTCTTGTGGGCATACTCAGTAAATCCATAACATAATCAATGAAAGACTCCACCACTTGGGGTGCTCAAATAGTGTGCAAAAGGCAGCAAACCGTTCAAGTTAAAAAAGGAATAATAATAAAAAATAAATAAGCAATAAGTATCGCGAACATGAGATGAAGAGTCCTTGAAAGTGAGTCCATAGGTTGTGGGAACATAGCAATGATGGGGCAAGTGAAGTTTGGCTCAAGAGCCTGTTGGTTGAGGAGTAATAACTGTTCCTGAACCTGGCAGTGTGATTCCTGAGGCTCCTGTACCTTTTCCTGATGACTGCAGCAACAAGAAAGCAGGTCCTGGATGATGGGGATCCATAATATTTGACTAATCTTGTAAATATGTTGTTGATTACACATTCTAGTTTGTATAAATGCACCTCAGTAGGACCAACCAAGGGAGGTCTTACACAGTGAACGGTTGGGCATGGAGAACAAAGGGATTTGGGAATACAGGTCCATAATTCATTGAAAGTGGCGTCACAATAAAGATCATAAAGAAAGCTTTTATTCCACTGGCCTTCATAAATGGCTCCCTCGTGTTAGCCATTTCAGCCCTGGGAAAAAGCCTCTGACTATCCACATGATCAATGCCTCTCATTATCTTATACACCTCTATCAGGTCACCTCTCATCCTCCGTTGCTCCAAGGAGAAAAAGGCCAAGTTCACTCAACCTATTCTCATAAGGCATGCTCCCCAATCCAGGCAACATCCTTGTAAATCTCCTCTGCACTCTCTCTATAGTATCCACATCCTTCCTGTAATGAGGTGACCAGAGCTGAACACAGTTCTCCAAGTGGGGTCTAACTAAGGCCTTATATAATACTACTATGTCAACTCAGGCCTAGGGGGCCGGCGTCGGACACGATGACGGACTCTCCACTTCTTCCTCTCCCTCATCAGTGTGTTCAGTTCATCTACATTAGCCGCGCCGCTGTATTCTCGGAGCGTGTTGACCATAGTTTTGGGAGGGCACCCAGGGTTCATCCTCCCATGCTTGGGCTCCCATATGATGACTAGGCTGGCAGGTAGCTCAGGGTGGCGTAGACAGTGCCCCGCTAGTTGCAGTCTTCTCACCTCGATTTTAGTGGTGAGCATCGGTAGGTCGTTATAGAGCTCGACTTTCGTCATGTGCTGTTACCAACGCACGTCAAGTGCCATCTGGAGCATTCGTGTATAGCAGCCATCTAGAGGTACTCTCAAGACCGTAGAGAATTATACCATTAAGAAAGTCTTTGACTACAAGTACCTCAGGTCAAGAATGATGAGTTCGGAGAAGGACATAAAAATACGGAAGGTGCTGGCGTGGAGGGCTATGAACGACATGAAGGAAATCTGGAAGTCGAACCTGACCAGAGGGCTTAAAAAGAGGATTTTCATAGCAGTCATAGAGTCCATTCTCACGTACGGATGCGAGATATGGACACTCACCAAGGCGATGCGAAAGATGGTTCTATAGCTGTAACATTACCTCACGGCTCTTGAACTCAGTCCTACGGTTGATGAAGGCCAACACACCATACACCTTCTTAACAACACTGTCAACCTGCGCTGCAGCTTTGAGTGTCCTTTAGACACGGTCCGTAAGATCTCACTGATCCTCCACACTGCCATGTCTTACCATTGATATTATATTCTGTCTTCAAACTTGACCTACTGAAATGAACCACTTCACACTTATCTGAGTTGAACTCCATCTGCCACTTCTCAGCCCAGTTCTGCATCCTATCAATATCCCACTGTAATCTCTGACAACCCTCCAGACTATCCACAACACCCCCAACTTTTGAGTCATCAGCAAACTTACGAACTAAATCAGGAGATTGCTGGGTGGCGCAGCCCAAAGGGCTGGAAGGGCCTATTCTGCGCTGTATGTCAATAAATGAAAATTAAAAATAATAAATCCATGTTTTATGATTTTGTTCTGAAACTGACAGAAGGCTTTGAACACTTAGTTAAAACAATGTCCAGGAACCCAGTGTTTCTAGTTACATGCCATTGAGCAATATCATATACTTTTCACGGTCAATCAGTAGAGAAATAAGGTGATAGGTCAAACAATTTTAAAACCTTTCATTAGTCAATGCCACTTGAGGAGAATTGTTAATTAGCCCACATGAACCTGTTTTGCAAGTCTCAGGTTCTACCCCACCCGCTCCTCCTGGCCTCGACATCAAGTCATGGGTCCAAGACCCACGCTGTGACTTAAGACCATAGACTATAAGACATAGAAGCAGAATCAGGCCATTCATCCATCTAGTCTGTTCTGCCATTCCATCCTGGCTGATTTATTATCCATCTCAACCTCATTCTCCTGCCTTCTCCCCATAAACTTTGACACCCTTTCTAATCAAGAATCTATCAACCTCCACGTTAAGTATGACTTTAAAAATAGCCCCATAACTTGGCCTCCACAGCCATCCGTGACAATGAATTCCACAGATTCACCATCTTCTAGTAGCTAAAGAAAGTTGATCTGAAATTTTGGTTGAAGCTCTGGCTGATTAGCGAGGAAAGGCCACAGTTCAAGGTTCCTCCTCAAAGTTCAAAGTAAATTTATTATCAAAGTACATACATGTCACCTTGAGATTCAGTACCCTGAGATTCATTTTCTTGCAGGCATTTGTAAGAAAGTAAAAAAAACAATAGAATTTATGAGAAACTATTCTACAAATTCTGACAAACATCCATTGTGCAAAAGAGGACAAATCCTGCAAATATTAAAAAGAGTTAGTCCTTTCATGAAGTACCATTCTCCTAGTTGACATTCGAAACAGTTCCACATCTGTCTTCTCAAATTGATGCAAGACACCCTACCACACGACTTTTGGAATCCCCCAGATGGTCCAAGCCATTATTAACCTCAATGAACTAACTAAAGACTGATTAACTGGGCATTGTCCTGGTGTTCATGCCGAGAACAGGGGTTCCCAAACTTCTTTATGCTATGGATCCCTACCATCAATCGAGGGCCCCATGAGACCCAGGCTGGAAACTCTTGCCCCAAAACATCCCGCACTGACAGCTTAGTCACTGTCCAAAGCCCAAAAGTTCAAAGTAAATTTATTTTTAAAGTATAGATACAGTATGTCACCATAAACAACCCTGAGATTCATTTTCTTGCAGGCATTCACAGTAGAGAAAAGAAATACAACAGAATCCATGAAAAACTACACACAAAGACTGACAGACAAGCAATGTGCGAAAGAAGACAAACCATCCAAATAAATAAATAATACTATGAACATGAGTCCTTGTAGGTGAGTCGATAGGTTGTGGGATCAGTTCAGTGTTGAGGTGAGTGAAGTTGCCAAGTCTGGAGGTCTAGGCCAGAAGCTCCAAGCCTCTGAGTTGGCCATGCCTGGAGGTCTGCGAGTCTGTAAGTCCAGGCCGGGTACTGGAGGCTGGAGGCCCGGCGCCTGTGAGTTTGAAAGTCCAGGGCCAAAGACAGGAGGTTGGAGGTCCAGAGGTGGCCTGCCTGGGAATAGGGCCTGTCTGCGTGTGTGGGTGGGTGCAAAAGGGGTCTCTTTTACTGTTGTTGATTGGTGTGTGTTGTTGTTGCTTTTCACTTTTTCACTTTTCCTTTGCTACATCGATGACTGCATTGGCGCTGCTTCCTGCACGCATGTTGAGCTCGTTGACTTTATTAACTTTGCTTCCAACTTTCACCCTGCCCTCAAGTTTACCTGGTCCATTTCCGACACCTCCCCCCCCCCCCTTTCTAGATCTTTCTGTCTCTATCTCTGGAGACAGCTTATCCACTGATGTCTACTATAAGCCTACTGACTCTCACAGCTATCTGGACTATTCCTCTTCTCACCCTGTCTCTTGCAAAAATGCCATCCCCTTCTCGCAATTCCTCTGACTCCGCCACATCTGCTCTCAGGATGAGGCTTTACTTTCCAGGACGAGGGAGATGTCCTCCTTTTTAAAAGAAAGGGGCTTCCCTTCCTCCACCATCAACTCTGCTCTCAAACGCATCTCCCCCATTTCACGCACATCTGCTCTCACTCCATCCTCCCGCCACCCCATTAGGAATAGGGTTCCCCTGGTCCTCACCTACCACCCCACCAGCCTCTGGGTCCAACATATTATTCTCCGTAACTTCCGCCACCTCCAACAGGATCCCACCACTAAGCACATCATTCCCTCCACTCCCCCCCCACCGCTTTCCGCAGGGATCGCTCCCTACGCGACTCCCTTGTCCATTTATCCCCCCCCATTCCTCCCCACTGATCTCCTTCCTGGCACTTATCCTTGTAAGCGGAACAAGTGCTACACATGCCCTTACACTTCCTCCCTTACCACCATTCAGGGCCCCAGACAGTCCTTCCAGGTGAGGCGACACTTCACCTGTGAGTCAGCTGGGGTGATATACTGCATCCGGTGCTCCCGATGTGGCCTTCTATATATTGGCGAGATCCGACGCAGACTGGGAGACCGCTTTGCTGAACACCTACGCTCTGTCCGCCAGAGAAAGCAGGATCTCCCAGTGGCCAAACATTTTAATTCCACATCCCATTCCCATTCTGACATGTCTATCCACAGCCTCCTCTACTGTAAAGATGAAGCCACACTCAGGTTGGAGGAACAACACCTTATATTCCGTCTGGGTAGCCTCCAACCTGATGGCATGAACATTGACTTCTCTAACTTCCGCTAATGCCCCACCTCCCCCTCGTACCCCATCCGTTATTTATTTATATACACACATTCTTCCTCTCATTCTCCTTTTTCTCCCTCTGTCCCTCTGACTATACCCCTTGCCCATCCTCTGGGTCCCCCCCCTTTGTCTTTCTCCCTGGACCTCCTGTCCCATGATCCTCTCATATCCCCTTTGCCAATCACCTGTCCAGCTCTTGGCTCCATCCTTCCCCCTCCTGTCTTCTCCTATCATTTTGGATCTCCTCCTCCCCCTCCCACTTTCAAATCTCTTACTAACTTTTCCTTCAGTTAGTCCTGACGAAGGGTCTCGGCCTGAAACGTCGACTGTACCTCTTCCTAGAGATGCTGCCTGGCCTGCTACGTTCACCAGCTACTTTGATGTGTGCTGCATGAATTTCCAGCATCTGCAGAACTCCTGTTGTTTGCATTATACCAAATTCCTTGTTTTCGGCTTAGAAAGAGCAAAAGCAATCAGATGAACGTTAGACAGTATGGTATCAATACATAAGATTTAAGCCATTTTACATGTTGATAAAATGGCGCAGAAGCAGGAATTGAACCTGATCTGCCAGTCACTGGTGCTGTAATGTGTTACACTAACCACTACACTACTGTGGACTGAAAGCAATATTGAAGTTGTTAAGAAACAAGAGAAAATCTGCAGGTGCTGGGAATCCAAGCAACACACTCAAAATGCTGGAGGAATTCAGCAGGTCAGGCAGCAGCTGGGGAAAAGAGAACAGCTGACATTTCGGGCCTGCTGAGTTCCTCCAGCATTTTATGTGTTTGCTTGACGTTGTTAAATCAGTGACTGATTTTAAGTTCTCGAAAACAGTTGTATTCTGGGGATCAGCAGTTTCAAGTTCCTGGGTGTCAACATCTCTGAAAATCTATCCTGGGCCCAACATATTGATGCGATCACAAAGAAGGTACATCAGTGGGAATATTTCGTGAGGAGTTTGAGGGCATTTGGTATGCAACCAAAGACTCCTGCAAATTTCTGCAGATGTACAGTGGAGAACATTCTGACTGGCTGCATCACCATCTGGTATGGAGAGGCCATTGCACAGGATCAGAAAAAGCTGCAGAAAGTTACAAACTCAGCCAGTTCCATCATGGGTACCAGCCTCCCCAACATCAAGGACACCTTCAAAAGGCGATGCCTTAAAAACGTGACATCCATCATTAAGGACCCTCATCACCCAGGACATGAAGACACATACTCAGTGTTTTAACAACAGCCTCTTTTCCCTCTGCTACCAGATTTCAGAATGGACAATGAACCCATGAACACAACCTCACTATTTTTTCCCTTTCTTTTTGCACTACTTGATTTTTATACAGAATATATATCTCTTATTGTGATTTGGTGTTTTATTTTTTGTTGCACTGCTACCACAAAACAGCAAATTTCATGACCTGTGCAATTACAAAGAAGGCATGACAGGGGCAAAATTTCATTAGGAGTTTGAAGAGATATGGTATGTCACTAAAGACTCTAGCGAGTTGCTATGGATGGACCGTGGAGATTTTTCGAACAGGTTACATCACCGTGTGGTATGGAAAGGATCAGAAAAGGCTGCTGGAGTTTCTAGGCCAGTTCCATCACTCCAACCTCGCCAGCATCGAGGAGATCTTCAAAAGGTGATGCCGCAAAAAGGCAGTATCCATCAAAAAGGGTGCCCATCACCCAGCACGTGCCCTCTTCTCATTGTTACCATCAAGGAGAGGGTACAGGAGCTGCTTCTTCCACTCTGCCATCAGATTTCTGAATGGACACCGAACTACCTCACTTTTTTTTTGCTCTTGTTTTCAGAATCAGATTTAATATCACCGGCATACGTTGTGGAATTAGTTAAATTTACAACAGCAGTACAATGAAATACATGATGAATAAATATAGAGAAAAAACAGAGTTACATTAATATCTCTATTAAATAATTAAGTTAAAATACGCAGTGCAAAAGAACAGAAATATAAAAGTAGTGAGGTAGTGCTCATCGGTTCATTGCCCATTTAGAAATTGGATGTGAGAGGGGAACTTGTTTTGCACTGGTTATTATATATTTTTTCACCCCTTATGGGTGTATGCATGTGTATTTTTCCCTCAATCAATCAAGGCAGAGATAGATAGGTTCTTGATTGGTCACGGCATCAAAGGTTACAGTGAGAAGGCCAGGGAGTGGGTCTGGGGAGGGCAGAAAAAGGATCAGCCATGATTAAATGATGGAGCAGACTCAATGGGCCAAATGGTTTAATTCTACTCCTATGTATTATGGTCTCATATTCATATACATATACATTTCATACTATAATTTGTAGTTTTTTTTAATGTATTGCACTGTACTGCTGCCGAAAACAACAAATTCCATGACATCTGCCAGTGATATTACATCTGATGTCTTGGCTATAGATGCTGTCTGACCAGCTGAGTTCCTCCAGCATTTTATGTGCGTTGCTCTGGATTTCCAGTATTGGTGGAACCTCTTGTGTTTCTGATTCACGGCAGCCTGGTAAGGAAACACCAATGCCCTTGAACAGAAACGCCTCAAAAGTGTAGTGGATACAGCCTAGTCCAACACATGTAAAGCCCTTTGGCATTGCTGCAAGAAAGCAGAAAATGTTTTCAAGGAATTGCACTATCCATGCTCTCTTCTCGCTGCTGACATCAGGAAGGAGGTTCAGGAACCTGAAGCCCCACACCACCAGGTTCAGGAACAGTTATTACCCTCAACCATCAGGCTCCTGAACCAGACAGGATAACTTCACTCAACTCCACCCAACCAAACACTAAACTGCTCCCACAAGCTATGGACTCAATTTTAAGGACTCTTCATATCATGTTCTCAATATTAATTGCTCACTTATTTATTACTATTATTATTATTATTATTTTTAGTTTATTTTTATATTTGCAGTTTACTGTCCTTTGAAAGTCAACTCAGATTCCTAGGACACATCATGCGGAAAGATGAGCTAGAAAAACTCATGCTCTCTGGAAAGACCGAGGGGAGCAAACCTAGAGGAAGACCTCAGCTTATGTACATCAAAAGCCTAGCCAGGTGGCTACACATCGAGGAAATGGAAGTCATCCAAAGAACAAAGGATAGGTCTATATGGAAAACCATGGTCACCACAGTCCGCATCGGATAAGGTACCTAGACAGACACATTGGTTGTTTGTCCATCTTGCTATGTGCACTTTTTCATTGATTTTTTTCCTTTGTCTACACTCTGTGTTGATGTGATCAGTGGTCAGGAGGTCTGTACCCACTACTCTTTGAATTTCCATTCAAGGACATTGGTGTTTCCATACCAGGCCATGATGTAACCAGTCAGTATACTCTCCACTGCACATCTATAGAAGTTTGTCAAAGTTTTAGA
Source organism: Mobula birostris (assembly GCF_030028105.1). Classification (NCBI taxonomy): domain Eukaryota; kingdom Metazoa; phylum Chordata; class Chondrichthyes; order Myliobatiformes; family Myliobatidae; genus Mobula; species Mobula birostris. The sequence goes on from NC_092370.1 coordinate 11,348,545, forward strand.
TGACACGCCCAGCCTTTGCAAACTTCGAAGAAAGTACGGGTGCTACCATGCTTACTTTGTAATTGTTCTTACATGCTGGACCCAGAACAGATCCTCTGAAATGATAATGCCAAGGAATTTAATGTTGCTAACCCTCTCCACCTCTGATCTCCCAATGAAGATCGGTTCATGGACCTCCAGTTCCCTTCTCCTGTAGTCAATAACCAGCTCCCTGGTTCTTGTTGACATTGAGAGGCTGTTGTGGCCTGATTTTCAGTCTTCCTCCTGCATGCTGACTCATGCTCCTCCTATATGCTGACAGTGGGAAAAATCTGGAGCACCCAGAGAGATTCCATGTGATCACAAGGAGAACGCACAAACTTCTTATAAACAGCGGCACTAGTTGAACCCCAATCGGTGATTGCTGGTGCTGTAAAGTGTCACGCTAACCACTACGCTACCATACCTTGCCCCTGACATCGTTGGTTACCGTGATAAGAAGTTCAATGTATAAAGGCAAGTGAGTCTGCAGATGCTGGAAATCCAGAGCAAAATGCATCCTCTGCATGAACTCACAGGTTAAAAAGCATCCAACACACACAAGGTTCAAGGAGCTGGTCATTTAGGACTAGAATTTTGTAATTACCTGCCTTTACAGTAAGGATCATAGTACATTTCACTTGGGAGACTGCTTCATCGAGCACCTTCGCTCCATCTACCACAAGAGGTGGGATCTCCGGTTGGCCACCCACTTTAACTCTACTTTCCATCCCCAGTCAGTCATGTTGCTTCATCGCCTCCTCTACTCCCATCATAAGTCCCTATCAGGCTGGAGGAGCAGCACATCATATTCTGGTTGGGTAGCCTCCAACCTGATGGCATAAACATCAATTTCACTAAAGTCAAGCAATGTCTTCCCTCTCCCTCCTTCTTTCTTTCACCATTCCTCATTCTGGCTCCCCTCTTACCCCTTTCTCTTCTCCTCAACTGCCCATCACCTCCCTCTGGTGGCCCTTCTCCCTCCCTTTCTTTGAGGGTCCACTCTCCACTCCTATCAGATTCCTTCTTATTCAGCTCTTTACCTCTTCCACCTATCAGCTCCCAGTTTCTTATCTCATACCCCCTCCCCCTATCAGCCACCAACGTTCCCCCTCACCTGGCCTCACCTACCACCTGGCAGCCTGTAATCCTTCCTCTCTCCCCACCTTATTCTGGCTTCTTCTCCTTCCTTTTCACTCCCGTTGAAGGGTCTCAGCCCAAAATGTCGACTGTTTATTCCCCTCCAAAGATATTGCATGACTTGTTGAATTCCTCCAGCATTTTGTGTGTGTTGCACAACATATCGAGCACCTGCAGAATCTCCTGTGTTAATAAATATGAACAAGACTTGGATGGACTTTTCCTTTATAAGGAACGTTAAGAATTATTGAGAAGAAAGGTACTGACACAAAAAATTAAGAACTTGAATGAATAGACCATAAAACCATAAGACATAGAAGCTGACTTAGGTCATTTGGGTCTAATTAGGCCCACTCAATGTGCTCGATCATGACTGATTTATTATCCTCTAAACCCCATTCTCCTACCTTCTCCCCGTAACCTTTGACATCCTGACTAATCAAGAACCTATACCGTTTTATCTATACCCAATGACTTGGCCTCCACAGCTGTGTGCGGCAATGCAATCCACAGATTTACCACTCTCTGGCTAAAGAAACTTCTCCTCATCTCATTTCTAAAGGAATGTCCTTGTACTCTAAGGAAGAGCTCTCTTGTTCGAGACTCTCCCCTCTATAGGAAACATCCTCTCCACATCCACTCTATCTAGGCCTTTCAATATTCGATAGGTTTTATTGAGATTCCCCCCTCATTCTTCTAAATTCCAGCAACAAATGCTTCTCATATGTTAACCCTGTCATTCCCAAAATCATTCACATGAACCTTCTCTGGACCCGTTCGAACGTCAGCACATTCTTTCTTAGATAAGAGGCTCAGAACTACTCATAATACTCCAAGTGTGATCTGACCAACGCCTTAGAAAATCTCAGCATTACAGTACATCCTCTCAAAATGTCTGGCTGTTCCCCACCAGTGAGGACAAGATAGTGTCCTGATCTAATGCAAGTCTTGGATGGATTTTTCCTTTATAAGGAACTGTACATAAACGATTTATTGAGATGATGAAATAAATGGCTTTGTTGCCTAGTTTGCAGATGATACGAAGATTGGCAGGGGGGCAGATAGTGTTGAGGAAACAGGTAGGATGCAGAAGGACTTAGATAGATTAGGAGAATGGACAAGTAAGTGACAAATGAAATACAATGTTGGAAAATGCACGGTGATGCACTTTGGTAACAGAAATAAATGTGCAGACTATTCTCTAAACTGGCAGAAAACCCAGGAATATGAGATGCAGAGGGACTTGGGAGTCCTTGTGCAGAACACCCTGAAGGTTAACTCGCAGGTTGAGTCGGTGGTGAGGAAGGCAAATGCCATGTTAGCATTCATTTCAAGAGGTCTAAGTACAAGAGCAGGGATGTGATGCTGAGGCTTAATCAGGCACTGGTGAGGCCTCACCTTGTGAACAGTATTGGGCCCCTCATCTTAGAAGAGATGAGCTGGCATTGAAGAGGTCCAGAGGAGGTTCACAAGGATGATTCCAGGAATGAAAGGGTTATCATATGAGGAATGTTTGATGGCTCTGGGTCTGTACTCACTGGAATTGAGAAGGATGAGAGGGGATCTCATTGAAACCTTTTGAATGTTGAAAGGCCTAGACAGAGTAGCTGTGGAAAGGATGTTTCCCATGGTGGGAGAGTCTAGGACAAGAGGGCACAGACTCAGGATAGAAGGGCATCCATTCAAAACAGAGATGCGGAGAAATTTCTTTAGCCAGAGGGTGGCGAATTTGTGAAATTTGTTGCCACATGCAGCTGTGGAGGCCAGGTCATTGGATGTACTTAAGGCAGAGATTGATAGATTCTTGATTGATTGTGGCATCAAAGGTTATGGGGAGAAGGCCGGGAAATGGGATCGAGGAGGAGAAAAAAAGGGGGGTCAGCCATGATTGAATAGCGGAGCAGACTCGATGGGCCAAATGGCCTAATTCTGCTCCTATGTCTTATGGTCTCATGATCTTAAGAATTACTGAGAAGAAAGATACTGACGTGAAAATTTAAAAAAAACAAGCAACTTGAATTAATGTTCCCAGCACTGAAGTTCAAATCAGATCCTGGTGAAAGTCCATAACTTGAGAGGGAATAAATTTAGAACATTTGATGAATGTCAAGTGCCAGAAGAGATTCCTGCCTAAGAGATCAAAAACAAAATCTGAAGAATTAGAAAAGCGGTTTTTCCTTTCTCCTTAAAAGACACATAAAAGGTAAAAATGTTATGACTCGGCCAGTAGACTCTGCAGTTGGAATTGAGATTGTGCAACATGAAAGAAGCCACAGAAGGAAGTCAACAGCAAAATAACACCCATATTAAAAAGACTGGAGGCATTTCCATGTACAATGAAAGAACGACTTCTACAATTTCTACACATGTACTGTGGAGAGCACTCAAGCTCATTCAATCACCATCTGGTATGTGGGTGGGGGGGGGCAATGCACAAGATTGGAAAAAGCTGCAGAAAGCTGTAAACTCACCATCATGGGCATTAGTCTCACCACCATCGAGGACATCTTCAATAGGTAATACCCCAAGAAGGCAGCATCCATCATTAAGAACCCTCACCACCCTGGTCTTGACCTCCTCTCATTACATCCATCAGAGAGGAGATACAGGAGCCTGAAGGCACACACTCAATGCTTTAGGAACATCTTCTTCTCCTTTGCCATCAGATCTTTGAACTGACAATGAACTCACAGTACCTACCTCACTAATTTCTTTCTCTCTTTTTGCTCTACTTATTTAATATATATTTCTTGGTATAATTAATGGTACATTTCATGTAGTACCCTGTACTGCTGCCGCAACACAACATATTTCAAAACATGTGTCAGTGATAATAAACCTGATTCTGATTCTGAAGAATTGAAAACATAGTTGAGCACATGACTGGCCATAACATGAGCAGAATATCCATCCTTCAGGAAAGTTAGATGACTATGAGCATAGAATTGACCCCTACTCTTTAGATGCATAGACATCTCTTAGCAACTTTTCCACCAACTGACCAGTACCAAGGTCAAACGAGAAAGTAGAAAATCTGAATTTTACTCAGGCCAAGTGCAAAGAGATGCATTTTGAGAAGTTACATTAGAGTAGGATCTACACAGTAAATGACAGGATCCTGGTGAGTGTTGTAGAACTAAGATCTAATAGTAACAAGTAAAATCACGAACAATTTTCTCTCTTCTAATTTCTCCTTTAGAATGATCAAGAGCTAGGAACACAGGATGAAGGAATCTGGCAAAAATTGTGTGGAAATATTTTGTAATTAGTGGGTGATTAAGGTCTTGGATATATTGCCAATGGTAATGGTACTGGCAGATTCCACAGTAGAGTTTAGAAAACTAGGGGAAGGAAAATGAGTGGTACCAGCTTGATGACATACAATCTCTACCTTAAAGACACACAATGTTCTGAAACATCGGAATAGTGTGTCAAGTTCTGGTTACCTCATTATGGGAAGGATGTGGAAGCTTTAGAAAGGGTACAGAGGATGCTGCCAGGACGAGAGAGCAAATCTTATGAAGATAGGTTGAGTGAGCTAGGGCTTTTCTCTCTGGCGTGAAGGCAGCTGACAGGTGACTTGATAGAAGTGTACAAGATGATAAAAGCCATGGATCGAGTAGACATCCAGAGACGTTTTGCCAGGGCAGGAATGGCTAATACAAGGAGGCATAATTTTAACAGAGGAAATTATAGGGGAAATATCAGAGGTAGTATTGTCACACAGGGAGTGGTGGAACACTGGGGGTGGTGGTAGTCAGTTACATTAGGGGCATTTAAGAAGCTCTCAGATAGGCACGTGGTTGAAAGAAAAATGGGGGGCTATGTTGGAGGGAAGGTTTAGATTGATCCTGAAGTAGGTTAAAGGGTCAGAGTGACATCGTGGGCTGAAGTGCCTGTACTGTGCGACACTTTTCTGTGTTCTATGTTCTACGTCTTACGCTCTATGTCCTATGTTCTATGTTGTATGATTAATCCATTTAAGAAAGATCAGGTGATTTCTTTATCATTAGGTTATGAGTCTTTGGAACTCTTCCCTAAAGAGTAGGAAAATCAGAGTCTTTCTATGTTTTTAAGAGTTGGGTGACAGATTAGGATGATATCCTAATGTTATGAAATGGTAAAGCAGCTCGGGCTTTCTCCTGCTTCTAATTAAGTTTATGTGCAAGCAGCAAGCGATTGGTTGGCTCTCATGCTTTGGAGCAGAGTGCAGAGAATTGGTGGTTGAATGCTACACATTTCTAACATCAATGAAAGGCGGCCATCAATACCTGCTGGAGTTCAGAAGAACGAGGGAGGAAACCTATCGAATACTAAAAGGTCTAGATTAAGTGGATGTGGAGAGGATGTTCCCTATAGTGGGGAGTCCAGGACCACAGGGCACAGCCTCAGAATGGAGGGATGTTCCTTTAGAATGGAGATGAGGAGGTATTTCCTTAGCTAGAGGGTGCTGAATCTGTGGAGTCCATTGCCACAGATGGCTGTTGAGGCTAAATCACTGGATATATTTAAAGCAACACAAACAAAATTCTGGAGGATCTTAGCAGGCCAGGCAGTATCTATGGAAAAGAGTACAGTCAGCGTTTCGGGCTGAGACCCTTCACCAGTAGAAATGTGTGGTCCTGTTGAAGGATCTCAGCCCAAAATGTTGATGGTACTTTTTCCCATAGGTGCTGCCTGGCCTGCTGAGTTCCTCCAGTATTTTGTGTGTGCTGCTTGGATTTCCAGCATCTGCAAATTTTCTCTTCTTTGTGATTGGATATATTTAAAGTGGAGGTTGACAGGTTCGGTTGGGAGGGAAAATAAATCAGCCGTAATGGAATGGTGCAGCAGACTCAATGGACCAAATGGCCTAATTATACTCCTATGCCTTATGGTTCTGTGGTTTTGTCTCTTCTTCTGTGCCCTTTTTACCAGTCCCTCTAATCCTCTATGCTTGGATGGCAGGGTGGAGATGCGTCTCTACCAAAGGAGGTGTAAGATACTCCTTCCCTCCGCTAGCCTGCAGGTTAACCTTGGACAAGGTGTAGCACCAGTTTAGCCACCCCCACCCCCACTCTGATCATAAGCTGGCCATTCGGCCCATCGAGTCTGCTCCGCCATTTTATCATGAGCTGATCCATTCTCCCATTTAGTCCCACTGCCCCGCCTTCTCACCATAACCTTTGATGCCCTGGCTACTCAGATACCTATCAATCTCTGCCTTAAATACACCCAATGACTTGGCCTCCACCGCTGCCCGTGGCAACAAATTTCATAGATTCACCACCCTCTGGCTAAAAAAAATTTCTTCGCACCTCTGTTCTGAATGGGCGCCCTTCAATCCTTAAGTCATGCCCTCTCGTACTAGCCTCCCACATCATGGGAAACAACTATGCCACATCCACTCTGTCCATGCCTTTCAACATTCAAAATGTTTCTATGAAGTCCCCCCTCATTTTTCTAAACTCCAAGGAATACAGTCCAAGAGCGGACAAACATTCCTCATATTAACCCTCTCATTTCCGGAATCATTCTAGTGAATCTTCTCTGTACCCTCTCCAACGTCAGCACATCCTTTCTTAAATAAGGAGCCCAAAACTATCCACAGTACTCCAAGTGAGGTCTCACCAGCGCCTTATAGAGTCTCAACATCACATCCATGCTCCTATACTCTATTCCTCTAGAAATGAATGCCAACATTGCATTTGCCTTCTTCACCACCGACTCAACCTGCAGGTTAACCTCAAGGGCACCCTGCACGAGAACTCCCAAGTCCCATTGCATCTCAGAACTTTGACTTCTCTCCCCATTTAAATAATAGTCTACCCGTTTATTTCTTCTGCCAAAGTGCATAACCATACACTTTCCAACATTGTGTTTCATTTGCCACTTCTCTGCCCATTCTTCCAGTCTATCCAAGTCTCTCTGCAGACTCTCTGTTTCCTCAGCACTACCGGCCCCTCCACCTATCTTTGTATCATCAGCAAACTTAGCCACAAAGCCATCTACTCCATAATACAAATCGTTGATGTACAACATAAAAAGAAGCAACCCCAACACGGACCCCTGTGGAACACCACTGGTAACCGGCAGCCAACCAGAATAGAATCCCTTTATTCCCACTCTCTGCTTCCTGCCAAACAGCCAACGCCCTTTCTACATATGTAACTATCCCGTCATTCCATGGGCTCTTATCTTGTTAAGCAGCCTCATGTGTGGCACCAGGGTCACGTGAAGTCGGGGGGAGGTGGTGCATATCACAAGTCCTGGTTATGTGACCACTGACACCAGGCAGACGATCTCTGAAGAGTATTGATAATGGCTGGGGTCAACTGTCCTGTAAAGATACTGCCCAGAAGCAAGAATTGGCAAACCACTTCTTTAGAAATTTTTTCCAGTAACAGTCATGGTCATGGAAAGGCCATGATTGCCCACGTCATATGACACGGCACACAATGACAGCGACGATCTACCAAATTATTTACCCACCTCCACATTAAATACTCCTAATGCTCAAACTTCCACCAGTCGTTGGGGTGAACAAATACATCCAAAAACTTCTATAGTTGTACCGTGGAGAGCATCCTGACAGGCTGCATCACTGTCTGGTATGGAGGGGCTACTGCACAGGACCAAAAGAAGCTGCAGAAGGTTGTAAATCTAGTCAGCTCCATCTTGGGCACTAGCTTACAAAGTATCCAGGACATCTTCAGGGAGCGGTGTCTCAGAAAGGCAGTGTCCATTATTAAGGACCACCAGCACCCAGGGCATGCCCTTTTCTCACTGTTACCATCAGGTAGGAGATACAGAAGCCTGAAGGCACACACTCAGCGATTCAGGAACAGCTTCTTCCCCTCTGCCATCCCATTCCTAAATAGACATTGAAGCTTTGGACACTACCTCACTTTTTTTTAATAAACAGTATTTCTGGTTTTGCACTTTTTTTAATCTATTCAATATACGTAATTGATTTACTTGTTTATTTATTTTATTTATTCTTTTCTCTGCCAGATTATGTATCGCGTTGAACTGCTGCTGCAGAGTTAACAAGTTTCACATCACATGCTGGTGATAATAAACCTGATTCTGATTCTGAAAAATTCCAGAGGTCAAAAATCCTCTGTGATAAGAAATATTTATATACTTCAGTTTTAAAATGACCAGCTCCATATGTCCCCTTATTCATAATTCTTCCACCGGTGGAAACATCCTGACATCTACCCTGTCAAAAGCCTCCTTCAGATCCTATGCGTTTACATAAGGTCATCCCTCATTCAGCTAAACTGCAAAGAATGCAGACCCAAACTGTTCAGTGTCTCTCGATATGATAACCCTTTCATCCCGTGGTCGGTGGTCTACTTCTATTGTCATAACTATTGTGTGATGCTTTGAAATTCCTCTATCATTCTCCATTAATGTGAAAGATTTGAGATTTTAAAGATTATCTTTATATGTCATTCGCACATCAAAGCATGCTGTTTGCATCAAATTAAATCAGCTAGGATTGTGCTGGTTCAGCCCGCAAGCCCTTGCCAGGCTTCCGGCACCAACATAACATTCCCACAACTCATTAACCCTAACCTGTACATCTTGGGAATGTGGGAGGAACCCGGAGGACATGGAGGAAACCCACATGGTCACAGGAAAATGTACAAGCTCCTTACGGACAGTGGTGGGAATCAAACCCCAATCCCACATCCAATGCTGTAAAGTGACGGCACAAACCTCTACACTGCCATGCCACCCTGCTAATCGTTAGAAATGGCACTGAATATCCTGGTGAATTGGTCCATTGGTTAATCGGGGCAGCTGTGTATTTGGGACGACTCTTGAAGAACAAAAACAAATTGAGAAAATAGCTGGGATTCCTTTCCTTTATTTGGGACAGTGTGCTGCTTAATTGGGACAGCAGACTATTGCCAAACAGTTTCAAACAAGCATCAGTCACATGAACTTGTATGGCCGTTAGACACCACAATATGCTTGGAGTGAACAGTTTTTAAATAGTGTCATTTGCATGTGTTTGTGTTCAAAAACCTGAGATTTTTGTCACTGATAGTTGGTGAGAAGTAAGCAGTAAGACAATTCAGAACTGCTTTGCTCAGTGCCATTTCAAGCATTCAGGCTTGGAGACACCAGAAATGGCCAGGATTTCACTACTTCAAGGAGTTAAGAACTACGAACAATTTGAAGATATCGACAAGCTTGAAATTTACAATGAAAATGAAGATTTGGAGGATGCAATCCTTGAAAGCATTGTGCGAAGGCAGTCCATTATGTGCACTAGGTATCTCAGCTAATTTTGTTCATTTACAGTCCATCAAAAGAACATAGCAGCGTGTTGGTTGTCCGCAGTGAAACCTGTGTGGGAGGGTCTTTAGAGTGTTGCACTGGGACAGTTTCACTCTCTTGACTTCGAAAGTCCAGGTCCAGTGGTACGAACAAGCATCACAACTGGAGTCTTCCTTGGTAAGCATAACCATAACTTCTGTGCCTTGTCATGCCCTTCGCTCTCCACGAAGCGTTGCAGAACTGCCTTTCTGGCCATTGTATCTCATTGCTGATCTCATCTACACAGTCTGTTGAAGCTGACTTCATATGTTAGGACAGGCATGTCCCTATCTCACCAGGGTGTGAGACCTGCCGGCTACCTTCATCTGGTTTAGCCCCTTCACCCCCTTCACCAGAGATGCCAACCCTCGCTGGACTCTCCATACACAGCAGCGTACACCAGATGAATTCCAACGTCAATAACTTTTAGGAACAAATTCAGTTTTATAGTGTTGGCACGTGGCCAAGTGGTTAAGGCGTTCGTCTAGTGATTTGAAGGTCGCTAGTTCGAGCCTTGGCTGAAGCAGCATGTGGTGTCCTTGAGTAAGGCACTTAACCCCACATTGCTCTGCGACGACACTGGTGCCAAGTTGTATTGGCCCTAGTGCCCTTCCCTTGGACAACATCAGTGGTGTGGAGAGGGGAGACTTGCAGCATGGACATCTGCTGGTCTTCCATACAACTGTGCCCAGGCCTGCACTCTGGAAACCTTCCAAGGCGCAAATCCATGGTCTCATGAGACTAATGGATGCGTATTGATAGTGTTCTAATTTGTTCTGTATCTCATTTAAAAGCATAATTCTTTACTCAGTTAACTGAAACTTCAGCTAATTGGGGCAGCTATTTAATTGGGCCAAAATGTACTGGCCCTGATATGTCCCAATTAACCAGAATCGTCAGTATTATTTAACAAACTATATTAATCCAATATCTGTAGTAACCTATCCACATTCACATGAAATTATGACCATTTGTAAAGGAGCAAAATCAGATCAATATTTTCACTAAACCAACAGGAATTATATTCAGCATAGCTTTCCCACTCAGGCAAACAATAACAAACTACAAAAGGTCGTTACCCTTTTAATAATCTGATAGTGGAACGTAACTTTCATTAGGAATTTGGACTGGTGGCAATAATAACTCACATTGTAATTTGAAACTTGTTCATTCAAGATGAGGAATTTGCCATAATTGGTAGGCTACCACTCTATAGTAGAGAGTAGGCCCCTTGACCCATCTAGTGACTGTCAAGCTGTTATTCTGCCTAGTCCCATTGACCTGTATCTGGACCATAACCTCTATACCCGCTCCCCCCCACCATCCACGTACCTATCCAAACTTCTCTTAAACATTGAAATTGAACTCACGTCCACCACTTGTGTTGGCAGCTCACTTCACACTCACACCACCCTCTGAGCAAAGTTTCCCCTCAGGTTCCCCTTAAATATTTCACCCTTCACCCTTAACCCATGACCTCTAGTTCCAGTCTCACCCAACCTCAATGGAAAAAGCCTGCGTGCATTTACCCTATCCATATCCTTCATAATTTTGCATACTTTTATCAAATCTCCTCTCATTCTCCTACCCTCCATGGAATAAATTCCAAACCTATTCAACCGTTCCCTAAAACTCAGATCCTCAAGTCCCAGCAACATCCATATAAATTTTCTCTGAACTCTTTCAATCTTATTGACATCTTTCCTTTTGGTAGGTGACCCAAACTGCACACAATACTCCAAATTTGGTCACACCAACATCTTCTACACGTTCATATCCCAACTTCTGTACCCGGTGTCCTGATTTATGAAGGCCAATATGCCAGCAGCTTTCTTTACAACCCCGTCTACCTGTGACACCACTTTCATGGATCATGGATCTGTATTCGCAGATCCCTCTGTTTTACTGCACTCCTTAGTGCACTATCGCTCACATCGCACTATCCGCCACATTACTGTGCCAGCCCCAGCTAGAGGTCAGGTATAGTTAGTTTGTTATTTCTCTTAAACATATTCTATACCAAAAATTTCATGGTGATTTAATCCGTTTTAAATTACTTTAATCAGTCTAAATCGTTTTTATCTTGTAATTATTTAAAACACACTTAATAATGTTTAAGTATATCTGACATTCAAAAACTGTAATGAAACCTGGTCAGCATAGACAGGAGGCAAAATTCTACTCTCTACCATGTGGTAAACACCAGAGATTCTGCAAATGCTGGAAATCTCCTGCCATGTCTCCTGTTAAAAGATGATTCCAGGCACAGAACTATCACTTATTTGCCACAGGGGCCTTGTTCTGCCTCGTTGATGACGCCCTGGTACAGAGGGACATCTCATTCCGCCCTCTCAATGTGCCCATTGCTATAGATTTGCTCTTTATTAGCTCCAGTTCACAGAGAATCCTGAGCCCTATTGAACTCTGTAAACAGACTCATCTCTCTGAGCAAACAGACTTTGTTGCTAACTCTTTGTGGCTAGTCCCACACCCCGACTCCAACTCAATGGCTAATGAGGTGGTGCTAACAGGCATCAGAAGCCCGAAGACACACACTCAATGATTCAGGAACAGCTTCTTCCCCTTTGCCATCAGATTTCTGAATGGACATTGAACCACCTCAATACTTTCGCTCTTTCTGCACGACTTATAGAAATATATATTTCTTTTTGTGATTTATACTGTTTTTTATGTATTGCACTGTGCTGCTGTCACAAAACAACAAATTTCATGACATATGTCAGTGATAGTAAGTCTTTTACCTGTTCAACTTGCGAGAGGATTTAGAAATTCTGATACACAACAATACAATAGATCAGTGGAGCTGAAGCAAGATCCTGTTGTTGCTTTGCTTTATTTGTTTATTTGTTGTTGTTACTTACAGATACAGCACAGAACAGGCCCTTCCGGCCCAGCAACCCACCTATTTAACCCGAGCCTAATCACAGGACAATTTACAACGACCAATTAGCCTACCAGCCAGTACATCTTTGGACTGTGGGAGGAAACAAGAGCCCCTGGAGGCAACCCACATGGTTCATGGGTAGAATGTACAAATTCCTTACAGCTGGAGTTGAACTCTGAACTCCAGAACGTCTGAGGTGTAATAGCGTCACACTAACCGCTATGCTTCCACGGCACCCACAAGTATGCTTACAAATGCTGCTTAAATGAGGAGCCAGTGCTGAAAAGAGATGTTTTCCAGCTATTTAAAAAATATATCTAAATATCCAAACTGCTTTATTTGTTAGCAACTACGGTTAACAGGAAAATTGATTTCATAGGTAACCCTAGGTAATTTCTCAGGTAAGGACATGTTCAGCACAGCTTTGTGGGCCGAAGGGCCTGTATTGTGCTGTAGGTTTTCTATGTTTCTATATTGATAAAATGATTGTAATCTAAAAATGGGGATGACTCCACATGACAGGAAGTGTGTTAAGTTCAAGTTTAATTGTCATTCAACTGTACATGAATAGCCACGAAGACAGCCAAACGAAAGAGTGTTCCTCTGGGGCCAAGGAGTAAAACACAGTACCAACAGTCACACACAGCACAAAGCACGTACAGCACGTATGTCAGTGAAACACTATCCCACGATACATATAGACAATGTTCAATGCTTAATCCATAATTGTATCCTGGCATTTTTGTAAACCACACTGCCATCGCACACATACCTTTTGTACTTTGCAGCATCCAGTTACTTATTGGCATAGAGCATGGAATTGATCCTTCTGGCCCTTCAAGCCACACCACCCAGTAACTCCCGATTTAAACCTAGCCTAATCGCGGGACAATTTACAATGACTAATTAACCTACCAACCCGTATGTCTTTGGACTGAGGGAAGAAACCGGAGCAGCCAGGGGAAACACACGCAGTCAAGGAGAGGATGGAGAAACTCCTTACGGACAACAGTGGGAATTGAACCCATGTCACTGGTACTGTAAAGCATTATGCTAACCACTACACTACCACGTCGCCCTATCATCAGGGACCCCCACCACCCAGGCCATGCTCTCTTCTCGCCGCTGCCACCAGGAAGGTGGTACAGGAGCCTCAGGACCCACACTACCAGGTTCAGGAACAGTTACTACCCCTCAACCATCAGGCTCTTGAACCAAAGGGGATAACTTCACTTGCCCCATCACTGAACTGTTCCCACAACCAATGGATTCACTTCAAGGACTCTTCATCTCATGTTCTCAGTATTTATTGCTTATTTATTATTATTATTATTATTATTATTTATTTTTCTTTTATTTGCACAGTTTGTTGTCTTTTACACTTTGGTTCTGTTGGGTGCACTCTTTCATTGATTCTATCATGGTTCTTGGATTTACTGAGCATGCCTGCAAGAAAATGAATCTCAGGGTTGTATACATGTTCTTTGATAATAAATTTACTTTGAAGTTCTTGAAATTTAAAATAATTATACCTTTAAATACTGAGTGCTCTGAAATGAGCATGGAAAGAACATGACAACCATTTTATAGATCAAATGCAGCACATAGAATATTACAGCACAGCACAGGCCCTTCAACCCACAATGTTGTGCTGACCCTTTAACTACATTAAGATCAACCTAACCCTTCCCTCCCCAATAACCTTCATTTTTTTCTTTTATCCATGTGTAAGGGATTCTTAAATCTCCCAGATGATTCAAGTTTATTTGTCATGAAACATATAGTGAAATGCGCAGTTGGCATTAACAACCAAAACATCAAAGGGCATAATGGAGGCAGCCCGCAAGTATCATCACATGTTCTGTTGCCAACAAAGCATGTCCACAATGCTCAGCAGAACAACACAGAACCAAACAAGCAAAAAGGCAACAAGCCCTCATTCCTCCCTCCCGTCCGCACATATACACAGTCCTCTAACCCCAAGACAGTCCACATCCATTAGCCTCTAGCCACAGATTCGGAAATAGACACACAAACACTGGACTTTCAACTACTCTAGCGGACTCACAGAGATTCACAGACCTGGGACCCCAGCTAACAGGGCACTACCTCTGGACTTCCAGACCAATTCTCAGGCTTCAATACTTAGCAAAATGTATCAGCATCTAACCACCACCCCTGCCAGGGCGTTCCACACTCAGCAATCTTTGTGCTAGCTCTGACATCTCCCCTATGCTGCCCTCCAAACACCTTAAAATGATGCCCCCCTTGTATTAGACATTTCTGCCCTGGGAAACAACACCTGGCTGTCCACTCGATCTATGCCTCATATCATCTTGTACACCTCTGTCAGATCACCTCTCAGTCTCCTGCATCTGGTCTACAAAATAAGAAATATATGCACACTCAGTGGCCTCTTTTGTAGGTACACCTGTACACCTATACACCTGCTCGTTGATACAAATATCTAATCACCCGGACTTTCAGAAAGCCTTTCATAAATTCCCACATAGGAGATTAGTGGGCAAAATTAGGGCACATGGTATTGGGGGCAGAGTACTGACATGGATTGAAAATTGGCTGGCTGACAGAAAACAAAGAGTAGCGATTAACGGGTCCCTTTCAGAATGGCAGGCAGTGACCAGTGGGGTACCACAGGGTTCAGTGCTCGGACCGCAGCTGCTTACAATATATATTAATGATTTAGATGAGGGAATTAAAAGTAACATTAGCAAATTTGCCGATGACACAAAGCTGGGTGGCAGTGTGAAATGTGAAGAGGATGTTTTGAGAATGCAGGGTGACTTGGACAGGCTGGGTGAGTGGGCAGATGCATGGCAGATGCAGTTTAATGTGGATAAATGTGAGGTTATCCACTTTGATGGTAAGAACAGGAAGGCAGATTATTATCTAAATGGAGTCAAGTTAGGAAAAGGGGAAGGACAACGGGATCTAGGTGTTCTTGTACTTCAGTCACTGAAAGCAAGCATGCAAGTACAGCAGGCAGTGAAGAAAGCTAATGGCATGCTGGCCTTCATAACAAGGGGAATCGAATATAAGAGCAAAGAGGTCCTTCTGCAGCTGCACAGGGCCCTGGTGAGACCACACCTGGAGTACTGTGTGCAGTTTTGGTCTCCAAATTTGAGGAAGGACATTCTTGAGGGAGTTAATTCCCGGGATGGCGGGACTGTCATATGTTGAAAGATTGGAGCAACTGGCTTGTATACTCTGGAATTTAGAAGGCTGAGAGGGGATCTTATTGAAACATATAAGATTATTAAGGGATTGGACACGCTGGAGGCAGGAAGCATGTTCCCGCTGATGGGTGAGTCCAGAACCAGAAGCCACAGTCTAAGAATAAGGGGTAGGCCATTTAGAATGGAGTTGAGGAAAAACTTTTTCACCCAGAGAGTGGATATATGGAATGCTCTGCCCCAGAAGGCTGTGGAGGCCAAGTCTCTGGATACTTTCAAGAAAGAGATGGATAGAGCTCTTAAAGATAGTGAAATCAAAGGTTATGGGGATAAGGCAGGAAATGGATACTGATTGTGGATGATCAGCCATGATCACAGTGAATGGTGGTGCTGGATCGAAGGGCCGAATGGCCTACTCCTGCAACTATTGTCTATTGTCACCCAATCATGAGGCAGCAACTCAATGCATAAAAGCATGTAGACATAGTCAAGAAGTGCAGTTGTTGTTCAGACCAAACATCAGATTGGGGAAGAGATATGAACTAAGTGACTTGGACCATGGAATGATTGTTGGTGCTTGATGGGGTGATTTGAGTATCCCCTGGAATTTTCACACAGCATGGTTAGCACAACGTTTTACCGTACCAGCGACCCAGGTTCACTTCCCGCCGTTGCACGTAAGGAGTTTGTCCGTTCTTCCTCTGGGTGCTCTGGTTTCTTCCCACAGTCCAAAGGCACCCTGGTCGGTGGGTAAATTGTCCCGTGATTAGGCTAATATTAATTCGGGGAATGCTAGGCAGTGCAGCTCAAAGGGCCGGAAGGGCCTATTCCGCTCTGTATCTCAATAAATAAGATAAAAATAAATAGTCTCCAGAGTATATAGAGAATGGGACAAAAAAAGAAAAACATCCAGTGAGCGGCAGTTCTGTGAGTGAAAACGCCCTGGTAATGAGAAAGGTCAGAGACTGGTTCAAGCTGACAGTCACTCAGATAGCCACATGTTACAACAGTGGTGTGCAGAAGAGCATCTCTGAATGCACAATACATCAAACCTTGAAGTGGATGAGCTGCAGCACGGAAGACCACATTGGGTTCCCCTCCTGTACCTAATAAAGTGGCAACTGAGAGTAGATCATAACATCCAACTGCACATAACAAAATCTTAACTGATTATTTCAAAGGATGACTACCATTCTACTTTCCATTTTCATCTGGCTGGAACTGTATTGTCAAAAAACATTTCTCTGTAAACCATAATACCTTCTTGGACTGATTATGGTTTCAATATGCCACAAACTTTGATAGGGTAATTCTAGCAAGACCTCAGTTATTTCCATGCCATGTGGAGATCAGAGGTGGAGTTCAGAGCACAGAAATATGCTTAGAAGTTTGCTCGATTTCCATAGGCTTGTATATGCCGATGCAGATTTTCAGTGGAAGCCTAACTTTATAGAAAGGAGCTTTAGTTATCGGATTGGATGCACACGTGTGCATTCCAAGGCTAAAGAAGATTTGAGGGATTGCTTCAAAGTGTTGATCTTATAACTTCCTCTCAGTTTTCAGGGAAAGCCGGCCGTTTGTCTCTGCTCTAATGGTTCAAGCTGATTCCGTGCCAAAAATACATATCTTCACTGTTTGCCCAGATTAATCTGTGGTTTAGTTCTCCTCTTTATGTGATGAAGGAACTGCTTTTGGATCCTGAAACAGAACTGTAACAGGTTTTTCCATTTCCCGGTATTACATTGTTGATACCCAGTCAGGCGACTTGAATATTCGATTTGCTAGCGAAAGACAAACTGGGTTACAATAACAAGAGTAAAACCTCACAATCTTCAAGCAAACAGCCAGCCACACTTCTTTGTTTCAAAGAAGTGGCTCTTTTCTATGGCACATAAGAAAATCCTAACTCTTTGTTTCTAAAACGCCATTGGTTAGACCACAGTTGGAGTACTGTGCGCAGTTTTGAGCCCCTATCTAAGAAAGGATATGCTGGATTCACTGGAGTGTCACTAGAATGATCCCAGGAATGAAAGGGATAAAGTATGTGGAGCATTTGAGGACTCTGAGCCTGTACACGCTAGGGTTTAGGAAAATCAGAATCAGGTTTATTATCACCGGCATATATCGTGAAATTTGTTAACTTTGCAGCAGCAGTTCAATGCAGGACATGATGCAATCCAGAGGGAAAAAAACTGATCTACAGTAAGTATATATATGTCTTTTAAACAGTTAAATTAAAATAAGTGCAATGAAAAACAATATTGAAAGGACTAGATAGAGTGAATGTGGACAGAATGTTTCCCGTAGTGGGGGGGGGGGTGGTCTAAGACCAGAATATATAAGGACCTCACTTAGTACAGAGGCCAGTGATGTTGTGGGGATGGAACTGGACTCTCTGACGGTGGTGTCTGAAAACAGGATGCTGTCTAAGTTGCATGCCATCTTGGTCAATGTCTCCCATCCACTACATAATGTACTGGGTGGGCACAGGAGTACATTCAGCCAGAGACTCATTCCTCCAAGATGCAGCACAGAGCGTCATAGGAAGTCATTCCTGCCTGTGGCCATCAAACTTTACAACTCCTCCCTTGGAGGGTCAGATACCCTGAGCCAATAGGCTGGTCCTGGACTTATTTCATAATTTCCTGGCGTAAGTTACATATTACTATTTAACTATTTATGGTTCTATTACTATTTATTACTTATGGTGCAACTGTAATGAAAACCAATTTCCCCCGGGATCAATAAAGTATGACTATGACTATGACTATGAGAAAGGATTTCTTTAGTCAAAGGGTGGTGAATCTGCAGACAAATGTGGAGGCCAAATCATTGGGTTTATTTAAAGTGGAGGTTAAAAGGTTCTTGGTTAATCCAGGGTGTCAAAGGTTACGGGGAGAAGGCATGAGAACAGGGTTGAAAGAAACAACAAATCAGCCTGAATGGTACAGAGGAGCAGACTGGATGGGCCAAACAGCTGAATTATGCTTCTACGTCTTATAGTCTGAATATTGGAAGCATTTGGAAACAGTCTCGTCTTCCGATAGCGCACCCTGTTACAGAGCTAATGGAGAAGTCAGGTCACTCACTCATGTCTTCTTCTGTCTCCATGGAAGGCTCCACAGCAGTGAGCACAGTTGTAAAATTTGAATGAGAAGCAGAAAGGGATACCACGAGGCATGTGTCAGGTGAGGTTCAATATGGCCCATTCTCTCTTTAATCTAAAATAATGGATACATTGATGGAATGGTCTTGATTCTTACACCAGTTTTATTCCCTGCTGATCCATTTCCATAAGGAATATACCTTGGGCAGCACTGTAGAACAGCGGTCAGCATAACGCTATTACAGCGCCCAGGTTCAATTACCACCACTGCCTGTACATTCTCCCCGTGACCATGTGGGTTTCCTCTGGGTGCTCTGGTCTCCTCCCACATTCCAAAGACGTATGGGTTAGTAGGTCAATGGGTCACACGGGTGTAATGGGGTGGTGTGGTCTTGTTGGCTGGAAGGGCCCTTTACGACATTGCATCTCTCAATAAATAATTAAAATTGTCCTTTTACTTCAAACATTACAGCACAGAATAGGTCCTTCAGCCACAATATTGTGACAACCTTTTAACCTACTTTAACAACTACTCTACGTCAATCTAAACCTGCCCTCCTACACGTTTCCATGTGCCTATCTAAGAGTTTCTGACATGATGCTGTATGACCCAGAGGAACATTAAGAATCACTACAGCAGTCAAATCTCCAACAGGACGTTTACCGCAATATCATTTCCTTACAAAATACTTTCTCCCCAAAACAGAGATAAAAGCGTTAATCAATTGTTGAGTCATGGGGAATACAGAAACAGGGCCATCTGCCAACCAAGATGCCTACCCGAGCTACTCCCGCTGTCCTGTGCTTTGCCAATATCCTAGTGCACCTGACTACGCAGGTTGTTAGGGTGGTTAAGAAGGCATTGAATTCAAACATCAGGAAGTTATGTTGCAGCTTTATAAAACTCTAGTGAGGCTTCATCTGGAACATTGCATACCGTTCTGGTCACCCCATTATTGGAAGGATGTCGAGGCTTTGGAGAGGGTGCAGAAGAGGTTTACCAGGATGCTGCCTGGATTACAGGGCACGTGCTATCTTAAGAAGTTGGACAAACTTGAGTTGGTTTCTCTGGAGCACTGGAGGCTGAGGGGAGATCTGATAGAGGTCTATAAGATTCTGAAAGGCACAGACAGAGTAGAGAGACAGTATGTTTTTCATCTTAATACCAGAGGGCATGCATTTAAGATGAGAGGGAGTAAGTTCAGAGGAGATGCGAGGGGCAGGGTTTTTACACAGAGAGTGGTGGGTGCCTGGAATACGCTGCCTGGGGTGGCGATAGAGGCAGAAACATTAGGAGCTTTTAAGAGAGGTTCAGGTAGACACATGAATATGAGGAAAATGGAAGGCTATGGACATTGCATAGGAAAAAAGGATTAGCCTTTTGATTACTAATTTATTTGCTCAACACAACATTATGGACCAATGAGCCGGCTCCTGCGTTGAACTATGTTGTGCTATGTTATATCCCTTTAAACTATACATATCCACATCTTGATGAAGGGCCTCGGCCCGAAACATCAGCTCTTTATTCCTCTCCATAGATGATGCCTGACCTGCTGAGTTCCTCCAACATTTTGTGAGTGTTACCTGCACAAACGTCTTTTAAACGTTGTAATTGCTCCTGCCTCTACCACTTCCTCTGGCAGCTTGCTCCATATACCCATCTTCTGCATGAAAACACTGCCCCTCATCTCCCTTTAAATATTTACACTTTCACCTTAATCTGCAGAGACAATAAGACACTGAACTGCATGGTTTATGAGTACTCTGAGAGACAAGAACATCTAACAAACTAATATCACTGACAACAAAGGTTTTGCTTCCTCAATACTTTTGGATGTAATGGATTTTGGGCTGCTGATCATGAAAATCACCATGAAATTTTCCTATCACACACTATTTTTGTGAAATTGCCTATATTTATTACTTCAATTCATAATTCAAGTCAGAATAACTGACGCCAAGATTGAGGAAGCTATTTCTGTGGTCCACAAATCAAACAGGTCAGAAATGACAGGCAATTTGAAGAACTTCCAATGGGACAACAGAAAATTGCATGGAAGGTATTCAAGGATGCTGTTGAAAATTACAGAACACCTTGGCTCTGAGGGTGGTGAGAGTATGGAATGAGCTGCCAACACAAGTGGTGCATATAAGCTCGATTTCAACGTTTAAGAGAAGCTTGGATAGATACATGGATGTTAGGAGTATGGAGGGCTACAAACCCAGTGCAGTTCGAAGGGTGAAGGGAGTTTAAATGGTTTCAGCGTGAACTAGATGGGCCAAAGGGTTTATTTCTCTGTTGTACTCTACAACTATGACATCAAACTAGGTGCAGCTGGTTGACAACATGCTTCAAGCATACAAAACTATGAGGTGCAACATGTCACTAAAGATTCACTTTCTGCATTCCTTTTTAAATTTACGTCTGCACTAATTATTCAAGCTTAACCATTTAATATCCATTTATATATTTACTGCAATTCAGTTTTTTTTCTATATTTGTCATGTATGGCATTGTCCTGCTGCCACAAAGTTAAAAAATTACACGACATATGCCAGTGATATTAAACTTGATTCTGATTCCCCTTTAAACTTGTTCCCTGGAAATCTTAGTGCGGTCAGTAATGAGCACAGTGAAAGGTTTCACCAAGATATTGCAGTCATGGGGAAACTGCATCAGGGCAACTGGAATCCATCAATGCTGGCTGATTATTGTTGGATGCTTAAACGAGAAGCCTCAGACACTGAGTACAAACAAAAATCATCAACAAAACATTTTTAGCTTAGTTGAGCTATTGCAAAAAGTCAGCACCATCATGCAATTAAACACATATATTCAATAAAAGTTAAATTGTTGTTTCTTCAAATTCCTAAAATTCTGAAATTATATTTGTGTTCAGTTTCAAGCAGTCTATCATAAATAAAACTAAAATTCGAAGAAGCAATACTTCTGGAAAAGATTTGTTGTCCATTGCTTTTATTGTACCAATGGTAAGCATACTAGGAGCAACACAAAAAACACTGTCCCACAGAGCAGAATCAACAGTCAACATTTAGGCCCAAGACCTTTCATCAGGTCCTGAAGCATCGACTGTTTATTCCCCTCCGTAGAGGCTGCCTGACCTGCTGTGTTCGTCCAGCATTTTACATTAGACAATAGACAATAGACAATAGACAATAGGTGCAGAAGTAGACCATTCAGCCCTTCGAGCCTGCACCGCCATTCTGAGATCATGGCTGATCATCTACTATCAATACCCGATTCCTGCCTTGTCCCCATAACCTTTGATTCCCCTATCCATAAGATACCTATCTAGCTCCTTCTTGAAAGCAACCAGAGAATTGGCCTCCACTGCCTTCTGAGGCAGTGCGTTCCACACCTCCACAACTCTCTGGGAGAAGTTGTTCCTCCTCAACTCTGTCCTAAATGACCTACCCCTTATTCTTAAACCATGCCCTCTGGCACTGGACTCTCCCAGCATCTGGAACATATTTCCTGCCTCTATCTTGTCCAATCCCTTAATAATCTTATATGTCTCAATCAGATCCCCCCTCAATCTCCTTAATTCCAGCGTGTACAAGCCCAGTCTCTCTAACCTCTCTGCGTAAGACAGTCCGGACATCCCAGGAATTAAACTAGTGAACCTACACTGCACCTCCTCCACAGCCAGGATGTCCTTCCTTAACCCTGGAGACCAAAACTGCACACAATACTCCACGTGTGGTCTCACCAGGGCCCTGTGCAAATGCAAAAGGATTTCCTTGCTCTTGTACTCAATTCCCTTTGTAATAAAGGCCAACATTCCATTAGCCTTCTTCACTGCCTGCTGCACTTGCTCATTCACCTTCAGAGACTGATGAACAAGTACTCCTAGATCTCTTTGTATTTCTCCCTTACCTAACTCCACACCGTTCAGATAATAATCTGCCTTCCTGTTCTTGCTCCCAAAGTGAATAACCTCACACTTATTCACATTAAACGCCATCTGCCAAGTTTCTGCCCACTCACCCAGCCTATCCAAGTCACCTTGAATTCTCCTAACATCCTCATCATGTCACACTGCCACCCAGCTTAGTATCAACAGCAAACTTGCTGATGTTATTCACAATGCCTTCCTCTAAATCATTGACGTAAAACGTAAACAGCTGTGGTCCCAATACCGAGCCCTGTGGCACCCCACTAGTCACCACCTGCCATTCTGAGAAACACCCATTCTCTGCTACCCTTTGCTTTCTATCTGCCAACCAGTTTGTGTGTGTTGCTGTCATGAAATTTGTTCTTCTGTAGCAGCAGTACAGTGCAAGATATAAAAATGACTATAAGTTACAAAAATAAACGCAATAGAGGAAGAGCGAGATAATAGTCTACGGTTATTAAACATTCATAAAGTACAACACACACTGAATTAATCTACTGTATTTTAATCCTTTTTTTCATGATGCAGCATTCAGTACATTAAGTAAAAGCTCTGCAAACCTTCATGCTACAATTTTATTTCAAGACTTCAGTAAGTTAATTCTGACTTAGACCATTAGACATTGGAGCAGAATTAGGCCATTCGACCCATCGAATCTGCTTCCCCATTCCATCATGGCTGATTTATTATCCCTCTCAAACCCATGTCCTACCTTCTGTGTGTAACTTTTGACTCCCTGACTAATCAAGAGCCTATCAAACTCTGTTTTAAATATATCCAATGACCTGGCCTCCATAGCCATTCATGGCAATGAATTCCACAGATTGATCACTCTCTGGCTAAAAAAATTCCTCCTCATCCCTGTTCTAAGAGGATTCTACTCACAGGCTGTTCTCTCTGGTCCTAGTCCATTAGAGACTCTTACCCAGGCCAAACTAGACTCTCTTCCTCCATGTCCGCTCTATCTAGACCATTCAATATTCAATAGGTTTCAATGAGATTCCCCCCTCATTTGTCTAAACCCCAGTGAGTACAGGTCCAGAGCCACCAAACACTCCTCATATGTTAACCCTTTCGTTCCCAGGATCACTCTTTTGGACACTCAGCTTATCCTTTCTTAAATAAGGGGCCCAATACTGTTTGCAGTACTCCAAATGCAGTCTGACCAATGCCTTATAAAGCCACAGAATGGGATCATTCCCATGAACCTCCTCTGGACCCTTTCAATGACAAGCACGTCCTTTTTTAGATAGGGGCCCAAAACTGTTCACCATATTCCAAGTGCGGCCTGACCAAAGCATTATGATTTATGACATAAGCAGTTTCCTCAATCCTGTCACACAAAGATGGTAGCAACACACATCAAAGTTGCTGGTGAATGCAGCAGGCCAGACGGCATCTCTAGGAAGAGGTACAGTCGACGTTTCGGGCTGAGACGTCGACTGTACCTCTTCCTAGAGACGCTGCCTGGCCTGCTGCGTTCACCAGCAACTTTGATGTGTGTTGCTTGAATTTTCAGCATCTGCAGAATTCCTCGTGTTTACACAAAGATGGTACAAGCCTTAATGAGATTTTAAATTCTCTGATCTACTCAGAAGTGAAGTCTTAAAACAGATCATTGATTACATTACAAATTCAATTTGGTATTTAATTAGGACATACAGATGCAAAACTAGGCCATTTTTTACATTAAACAAATACTACTTGGAAGCTGCATGCTAGAAGATGCACTAAGAGGATAAAATTCCCAGAATGTCAAGGTAAGTACAATCAGTAAATACTAAATAAAGCATAACAAATGCCTGAGGAACTCAGTAGGTCAGGCAGCATCTATGGAGGAGTTGACAGTCGACCGTTCGGGTTGAGACCCTTCATCAGGACTGGAAAGGAAGGAAGAGGGTGCCTGAGAAGGAGTACAAGCTGGGGGGGAGTGGTGAAATGAGAGGATAGGTGAGATCAGGTGAGGCGGAAGGTAGGTGGGTGGGGGAGAGGAGGGTGAAGTGAGGAGCTGGGAGAGGAAAGATTAGATCGGGTGAGGTGGAAGGTAGGTGGGTGGGGGAGAGGAGGGTGAAGAGAGAAGCTGGGGGAGGTTAGGTGGAAGAGGAAAAGAGATGAAGAACCCTCTTCCATCTCTGTGTTTGTGGAACTCAGCAGGTCCTGATGAAGAGTCTCAGCCCAAAACGTTGACTCTTTATTCCTCTCCATAGATCCTCCTGACCTGATGAATTCTTCCAGCATTTTCTGTGCATTACTTATGATTCCCAGCAAATGCAGAATTTCTGGTGTTTATGGGAATTACTAAGTAACATGTTAACAAAATAAAATGTGAGGTCATTATATTCTACACACACTCTGTGCATTCTAAATGACACATGTAGTTATAGTATATCAAATCTACCAGATAATAATGGCCTCTTTTACTCAGTGGGAATTTTGTTTTAAACAATGGTGTTGCAAACTGATCAAGTTTCATTCCTTTCAAATGTACAGTACGTACAAGCGAGTGTTTAAGTTTTTCCGACAGATTCCATTGATGCCAAACTCAGAAGCAGATTATCTGAAACAGGCAGTTCTAATTTTGCAATTGCCATAGAGCCACAGAATGCAACAGCACAGAAACAGGCCCTCCGCCAATCTAGTCCACGTTGAATAATGAATCTGCCTCGTCCCTTTGACCTGCACCCACACCATATCCCTCCACACGCATCCCATCCATGTGCCTATCCAGATGTCTCTTAAAGGTTGAAATTGGACCACATCCACCACTTCCGTTGGCAGCTCATTCTGCTCTCTCATCACCCTCTGAGTGAAGAAGTTTCCCCTCATGTTCCCCTTAAATATTTCATCTTTCACCCTTAACCCATGACCCCTAAACCTGGTGCCACCCAACCTCAGTGGAAAAAGCCTGCTTGCAATTACAGCATCTATAATCCACATAATATTGTATACCTCCGTCATATCTCTACGTAGAGGTTCCCAACCTTTTTTTGCCACGTACCATTAACAGAGAGGTCCATGGATCCCACGTTGGGAACCCCTGCTCTAGGGGAAAAAAATAATGCAACAATTTTCTAATAAAAGTGAAGTCCAGCAATATTTGTAACGTTAAAGCACTCAAAATGAATGACGCCGAGTTTTAATGTTAACCTCTGTGTCACAGAACAAAGGTGGGGGGGGGGGATGGAAACACATCACACCAAGGCAAATTCTTCCAAAAGCCAGAAACTGGAACCAACATGGGTGCAATTCCTAATCCTGGCTCTGCCACACAGTTTATCACCTTCAATTAAGACCCCTGTACACACCGTTGACTCTTTTAGCAACAATAGCCAGCAACATATAACGAACATCACAATAGCAGGAAACACTGCAGGAAGTATTTCAACATATCTATGAAATATTAAACACTGGCTGGAAATCAAAACACTTTTAATTACTCATGCTCCCTGCTTTGTACGGTGCTCCACCATGCTGTAATCATTATTCAAGCACTACCGACAAGTAATTACAAAGCTATCCGCGGTAGAAGGATAAGAGATCAGTGTCTGGAGCACTTAGCTACACACTGATGGAAATCACTGTTTTCATCAAGCAGTTCTTATTTCAATAAGGTTTGCTGCTCTAATTATCATAAAATTCTGCCTTCAACATATATTATATAAACTTTAACAAATATACTACAAAATGCACTAGCATTAAGAAGTTTAAGATATTTAAATCCTTCTTAATTATTCAAATTATCTTTACATTAAAATCAGAATCAGGTTTAATACCACCGGCATATGTCATGAAATTTGTTAACTTTACGGCAACAGTACAATGCAAAACATGATAAATAAATATACAGAAAAAAATGAGTTACAGTAAAATATATATATAGATGTCCATTAAATAGTTAAAGTAAGTAGTCCAAAACAAAAACAGAAATAAAAAAAAGTAGTCAGGTAGCATTCATGGGTTCAATGTCCATTTAGAAATCATTAAAAGTTCAAAGTAAATTTATTATCAAATTTTGCATACCATATACAACCTTGAGTTTCATTTTCTTGCAGGCATCCACAGGAAAACAGGGAAATATAACAGAATCCATGGAAAACCACACATTGCAAAGACCGACAAACATCCAACGTGCAAAAGATCACAAATCGTGCAAATAATAGAAAGAAAAGTAAACAAGTAAAACTGAGAACGTGAGCCGCAGAGTCCCCAAAAGTGAGTCCAAAGGCTGCAGAGGCTGATGGCGACAGTGCTAGGGCAAGTGAAGCCATCCACGCCAATGCAGGAGCCCTGTACACCACAGCACTGTAACAGCACCAAAGCCCAGAGATTCTTCCCTCACTTAACAATTGAGTGAAATATAATGACTTGTTAAACCAGTCACACTTGCACAATAAACTGAAGATGTTTAAAACCCATTGCTAATTTCAGAAAATATTCTGCACATATGATAGATGCATAGATTTGCAGTCTTTTATAAGTAAGTCAACAGCTTTCAGTCAAGTAACCACTGACATTCCTTACTGCTACATATTTATCTGTACCCTCATTCTACTAAGAAGAAAATCTATAAAAACAAATTTACTGGGCCATGTCTTCATTATATTTTACAAAAGAATTTCAATTTTTTGGGAAGCTAAAGTCACCAATTTCAAACTCAAATTGCAAACCTCATAAAAATATGTAACTATAAATATGAGGAACACTGTAATGCCAAGACCAATTTAACATTTTTTTCTGTTTTCACTTAACTAAATGCCTCCTTTCAGTATATTTTTTAATAAAATCCAGCTAGGAACTACACATCTCACCAACCACATACTGTATCAGAAAAGTGACTCCAACACTATATCTGTAATTGTACAGGAAAAGTGAGCATTTTCTTCGACATTTATGACAGCCA
Source organism: Mobula birostris (assembly GCF_030028105.1). Lineage (NCBI taxonomy): Eukaryota > Metazoa > Chordata > Chondrichthyes > Myliobatiformes > Myliobatidae > Mobula > Mobula birostris. The sequence goes on from NC_092370.1 coordinate 11,376,041, forward strand.
AACTTAGCCCTGCAAGACAAAGACGATTATATTCAGCTTGGAGGCACAGAGAAGCTTACCTCAGAGTCAGTCAGGCAGAACTCTGACCAGTAATTCTACAAGTCGGTCGAGTACAAATACTTTTGTGTCTGTGAGGGTGTTAAGGAGGACCGGGTGCACAGCCTCAAGGCATCAGTAATACATGGATGACTGATGACCCAGCCATGCTGACAAGCACTACAGACAAATTCAGAGCCTCAGAGCCAACTAAACCTAATGTAGCAAAAAATAAGCTTTCATAATTCACAAAATAACCTCTGCAATATGAAAAATGGTCAATTAAATTTAACTAAACAACAACAGTGACCTAAGTATCATTATTTTACACTCATTACACAAACATAGAAAAACTGGTTTCATTAAAAAAAATCTGCAGGATGCAGTTTAGCATACGGACAGTACCTTCCCTTTGCACACGTCTACCCGGAGAGTAACCAAGTAACACAATACAAAAACTAAAATTTAACTTTTATTCCCAAAAGGTTCCATTCAATGCCTTTAGAATGTACATTCTAAATGAACTGATTCTACAACCTACTGACTCACTTTCAAAGGACTCTTTACAACTCATGTTCTCAAAATTATTTTTATTTGCCCAATTTGTCTTCTGGCTTTTCATCAGTCTTCATATGTAGTTTTTTCCCCATAATTTATATTGATTTTCTTTATTTTGTAGTAAAACCTACAAGAAAATGGACTCAGGGCAGTATACAGAGACATACACTCAGTAGCCACTTTATTAGGTACACCTCTATACTTGCTCATTAATACAATTATCTAATTACCCAATCCTGTGGCAGCAACTCAATGCATAAAGCATGCAGACATGGTCTGTTCAGTTCAGACCGAACATCAGCATGGGGAATCTAAGTGACTTTGACCGTGAAATTATTGTTGGTGCCAGATGGGGTGGTTTGAGTATCCCAGAAACTGCTGATTTCCTGGGATTTTCACGCACAACTGTCTCTAGGGTTTACAGAGAATAGTGCAAAAAAAAATCCAGTAAGCGGCAAAAACACCTTGTGAATGAGAGAAGTCAGAGGAGAATGGCCAGACTGGTTTAAGTTGATAGGAAGGTGAAAGTAACTCAGATAACTATGTTTTACAACAATGGTGGGCAGAAGAGCATCTATGAACACAACACGTTGTATCTTGAAGTTGATGGGCTACAGCAGCAGAAGACCTTGAACGTACGCTCAGTGCCCACTGTATTTGGTACAGGAGGTATTTAATAAATTGGCACTGAGTGTACATGTCCTTTGATAATAAATTTCACTTTGAATTTGACATTTAAACCCATTAACAACCACCAAGCATCTATATTCATAAAACAGAGGATTTAAAACAATCTGCCTTTTTACTTTACAGTCTACAGAATAGCTTGGCAATAATACTTAAACACGGATACATAATAATAATCAAGGAATAATAATGATACTTTTAGTCAATTGTGTTTAGTGATACTTTAGCCTGTATCATGATACTGTGTGTAATGACACTTTAGCCAAGGATACATTTAGTCCACTGTGTAGGTTTTCGACCAATCAATGAATCATGTTGGAATACTTAACAGGGTACGGTAATTACATTTAAGCACTTTCAAAATAAACACTGCAGTGTCACACTTTAGTAACACACGCAAAATGTTGTAGGAACTCAGCAGGTCAGGCAGCATCTGTAGAAAGCAATAAACCGTCAATGTTTTGGGCCAAGACTGTTTATGAATTTCCATAGATGCTGCCTGACCTGCTGAGTTCCTCCAGCATTGTGTGTGTGTGTGTGTGTGTGTGTGTGTGTGTGTGTGTGTGTGTTACTCTGGATCTCCAGCAGCTGCAGAAACTCTTGTGTTCTTAGCACTTTGCTGGGTACTTGGCTTACAAAATCCAGCATTTTAAGGAGTCAGATGTGTCTGAATGATCTCAGGCCAATCACAAAGGGAGATGGAAATTCTTGGGAATAAAAGTTAAATTTTAACATTGGTCAAATCGAAAAGAAGGCACTTGCATACTCTTAATGAAATGGAATTCAGGAAACAAGTTATTTCACTGAAAATTTTACACAAATGTCCTCCAGATTAATAATGTTTTTCTAGTAAATTCAGCAGCATGTTCTCAATTGCAAACTAATTGGTCTCTTCAAAGATAAGTGATAGTCTGTCTTTCTGCGGCATTAGGAATATACGTTTAATAGATCACATTATTGTATGACTGAAACATTAACTCCAGTGTAAAACCTTATTAATGTGTGTATTATACTTGCTAACTGCCTACTATAGCAAGGAACCTGACACACTTATTAATTTTTACTGACTGCCGAACGGCAACGATACTCAGCATGCCTCTTTGAATAATTTGCATTATAAAATGGCTTAACATGTCACAATTTCTGTATCGGAGCACTAAAGAACATATTTCATAAGATAGATAGATGGATATAGAAATTTGAAGTTAATGAATAGGGTATAGTAGACCATTCCTCCCCCACCAGCGCTAAAGCTGCCTCCTTTAATTCAGCACTAGCTAACTTTGCCGACTACGAGAGTTCCACAATTATAATACATGGTTGTCACCCATTCCTCAACAGACCCATGCAGAATCCAAAAACACACATGCTAAAATTATTTCTAGAAATGTGCAAAGTAGTCAAGTTTGAAATCAAGTCTACTAGATGGAAGGTTGAACATAGAACAGTACAGTTCAGTAACAGGCCCTTCGGCCCACAATGTTGTGTCGAATCAGTTAAATCAGAAATCAAATGGCCAAATAAACTAATCTCTTCTGCCTACACAATTTCCATATCCTTCCATTTTCCTCACTTTCATGTGCCTATCTAAATGTCTCTTACAAGTCCCTAATGTATCTGCCTCTGTGTAAAAAAAACCTGCCACTCACATCTCCTTTGAACTTACCCCTTCTCACCTTAAATGCAATGTCCATAGTCTTCCATTTCCTTCACATTCATGTGCCCAGCTAAACATCTCTTAAAACTCCCTGACGTAATAGTCCCTGAAGAAATGCAATGCAGTGGGACATTACATACTTGAAGATCAAGCAATGATTCTCACTGGTTATACTTCCTCAGACACCATTAACATACCTACTATTTATATGCCACAGCCACACAAACAACACTGGCGTAATTCAGCAGTCAGGCAGCATCTGTGGAGAGGAATAAACAGTCGACATTTTGGGCCATGAGCCTTCATCAGGACTGTAAAGGAAGGGGGAAGGAGCCAAAATAAGGTGAGGGAGTACAAGCTGACAATTTGACAACCAATATTTTAATGCCTCTCATCATTACCTGACAAAAACATTTCCAGAACTAATGTTTGAGTCCTGATGAAGTGTCTCGGCCCTAAACATTTTGTGTGTGCCTAAACACTAGAGATTCTGCAGGTGCTGGAAACGCACAAAATGCGGGAGGAACTCAGCAGGTCAGGTAGCATCTATGGAGTGGAATAAAGAGCTAATGTTTTGTGCCAAGACATGATGAATCTTGAGGAAGGGTCTCAGGCTGAAACGTTGACTTTATTCATTTCCATAGATGCTGCCTGACCTGCTGAGTTCTGCCAGCATTTTGTGCGCGTGTGTTACTCTGGATTTCCAGTATCTGCAAAATCTCTTGAGATTATGAGATTATTCATATATTGTTTTAAGGAATAGAAAGTCACAGATCTTTCTCAAGTGGGTAGAAACTAGAAGATTTAAAAAGATAACCATGAACAATTTGCAGATGCTGGAAATCCAGAGCAACGCACACAAACTGCTGGAGGAATGCAGCAGGTCAGGCAGCATCGATGGAAATGAATGAACAGTCAACGTTGCAGACCCAAACCTTTCTTCAGAAGTTTAAAAAGAGCAGGGAATAATGGGATGTCTTTAGCAAATGTGAAAACTTAAAAAACAACATAGAGCAGGAAGCACTGTGAGCTTATAAGACTGGCACTGGAGTTAGGAAAATGCAGAGACAGCGTACAATGATTTTTCACCTAGATCTGAGGTGTGCCCTCAAGGAAGAGTGGGATCTGGGATTAGAAAGCTGATAAGAACCCATCATCGCATTTTCTTTTGCATTTAAACACAAATGCACCCGGGCACACCTCTGCTGCTTCATGTTACTGCCTATACTATATAAAGCAATTGCGAGCCTTTTGCTGTCAAGATATCAAAGACAGCACCATCAAAGTGTAAAATTCTGGTTTTGGTCCTTCCCTGGATATATTTCAAAGAAGCCAAAACAAAAGCAGTGAAAGTGGAAGAACATCATAAAAGATTCTTACTTATTCTTGTCCAGCCTGAATAGGTTATAATTAAATCATAACCATATCAGAATTCCTAAAAGGGCCACATAAGCTACACTCAATGGCCACTTTATTAGGTACATCCTGTACCTAATAAAGTGGCCATTAAGTTATCTGTTTGTGGTCTTCTGCTGCTGTAGCCCACCCACTTCAAAGTTCGATGTGTTGTGCATTCAGAGCTGCTCCTCTGCTCACCACTGTTGCAGCACATGGCTATTGGAGTTACTGTCACCCTCCTGTCAGCTTGAACCAGTCTGGCCATTCTCCTCTGACCTCTCCCATTAGTTTAAGGTGACCACGAAGGGGAAATTCGTAAATCAAGGGGTCATGAGAGTATGGAACAAGCTGCCAGCACAAGTGATGCATGCGATCCCGATTTCAACATTTAAGAGAAGTTTGGCTAGGTACATAGACAGTAGGAATATGGAGGTCTATGGTCCCAGTGTAGATCGATGGAAGTAGGCAGTTTAAATAGTTCAGTACTGTTACGTACCCCGTAACGGGTTACAGATGGGCTGAGGTTCTGTTTCAGTGTTGTACTTCACTATGACCCTATGACATTTTTGCCTACAGAACTTCTACTCATTGGATTTTTTCTTTTTTTTTTGCATCATTCTCTGTAAACTCTAGAGGCCATTGTGCTTGGAAATCCCAGGAGATCAGCAGATTCTGAGATACTCAAACCACCCTGTTTGGCACCAACAATTATTCCACGGTCAAAGTGATTTAGATCACATTTCTGCGCCAATCTGATGCTTGGTCCGAACAACCTAATCTCTTGACCATGCTTTTATGCATTGAGTTGCTGTCACATGATTGGCTGATTAGATATTTGCATTAACAACCAGGTATACAAGTGCACCTAATAAACTGGCCACTGAGTGCATAAGCTCATAACTAGAGTCAGTCCAAATTACTTCCTTTAATTACTTCCATCTTAAAAAAAGGTAAGCAAACTCATTTCTGCTGGTTGGAAATATTTTGTGCTTCAGTGTACAAATGGTTAAAAAGGTTATTTCAGTTCATCAGTAACTGCGTTAGGGGCAATAGATCCAAAATACCAAGTCTAGACTTAATTTCCTAAAACTAATTATAATTTTATAACTAATTTTATTAAACTATAACTAAAATAATTTTCTGAAATATGCTGCAACAGAATCTTAGCATTGCCATAGTTGTATCTATAAATGTAGCCATTGAGAGTATAATAAGAACCATTCACATTATTTTCTTTAAAACGTTCCATCTTTTTTCTAAAAAAAAGCAAGCAAACACATTTCTGGTGTTTGGAAATATTTCGTGCTTGAATGTTCAAATGTATAAAAACGTTATTTCAATCCAAGCAACCACAATAGAAACATCAGAACCAAAGTACCAGGCCTTAAAATTAATTATAATTTTACAATATTACAACTATAGCTCAGTCTGAAACAAATTTTCTGAAAATATGCACCTAAAGAATCTTTTAGGCGAAAACTAAGTAAAACAAGATGATGACTTTGGGATCTTCTATGGTTCGAAGGTATTAACGTTCCAAAACAAAGGGGCGATCGCAAAGATATTGGAAATACACACCGCTACCCTAACAGGGTACAGAATTGTCATTCTAGTTTACAGGCACCAAACAGCTGCGATTTGGTAACTGCTAGTCCCCACTATCTCCTGTAACAATTAAGTTGGGAACATCATGGTAAAAAAAATATGTATGGGGGGGTGGGAGTTAGATAAATATTCTTTTCCTTGGGAAATACTGCAATTCGTTCAACAGACATTAATAAATGCTTAATTTCAAAATGTTTGAATTATTAAAATTTCAGCTTTAATTTACATAAAGACGGCGTGTTTCGTTAACCACGCGTGTAGCTGTGGCAAAGTACCGCGGGGACGGCGCATTCAGCCAACTAACTTTGCTCAAACTAAAAGGTTTAGAATAGACACATGCACGTTCAAGGTTCAGAGTAAATTTATTACCGAAGTACATATATGTCACCATAAACAACCCCCAGGTTCGTTTTTGCGGGCATTTGCGTGTAACTAGAAAGAAACACAATAGAATCAATGAAATCCCGCACACGACAGAGATGCATGCGAGGGAAAGGGAAGGATGAGGGCATCGTGTAGGCAGAAGGGATTCATTTAGTTGGTAACTTGATTACTAGTTTAACTGGTTCTGCATAACATAGCGGGCCGAACAGTCTGTTATATGTGTTCTAAACCAAACCCAGTCGGATCCGAAAGAACGGGATTCGAACCGTCAATCCCCGCTATATGGATGGGAATTGGGAGCCAACTAAACTGCTTTCTTTCTGCACATTTTTCAAGACGCTTTAAATTCTCCTGGTAACTCTTTTACTAATGAGGTTAACTGCCAGTCACGTTGTACGCACTGTACACCAAACTACCAAAGAGATGAGATTTTAAAACACTTCTTCACAAATTTACTTCAATTATTTACGCCTCTACACAGTTCTTCTTTTCTTGTGTTTTTTTTTGTATAAATCAATGGAAAAGAAGTCGCGCTGGAATGGTTTGTCCCCCAAGTGAATACCGCACTCAAAAAAGGCGGTTCACATCCGCGCAGAATAGCCAATGGGTCCCAGCACAGATTTTTTTTTGCTGGCAGACGGGATCTGTTGAACAGCTGGAAACAACTTGTTTTAAAATGTTTTACACATACACAAACAGGCTGGCACACACACACACACACACACGAACAGAGCTCGGGGAATTCAGCAAAACTCCGCTTTCCATTCCTCTACGGGCTTTTTCAATGGAAACTCTCTGCTCTCCTCTCGCCCGCTTCACTGGGCCAGTCCCCCACCGCCTCAATTTAATTCCTCTTCATTGGGTCAAACGCAGTCTCAAGAACAGAAAAATGTCTGCGAGCCAGCAAAATAGCGCAAAAAAAAAGCCGGTTGCAGGAACGCTCGCCTCGGCCCGACAGCGCGGTGCGGTTTTCAGTTTTGTGAAGTGTGTTTGTGTTGGAAGTGGAAAAAAAAATAAGGGCTCTTGTCCAGTCCAGAAAGTTGCGGGAGATGCCAGTCCTCCCGAGGAAGAAGACCGGCTCTCCTCGACACCCCATCCAACACACTCTCACACTGACGGGTCCCAGAGCAGCCTCCGCCGTCTCTTCAGAGAAAAACAAACCCGGCGCTGGAAAGGCTTATGGTGGGTGACTCGGACAACTGGAGAAAACTCGGAGCGAAAGTTTGGCGAAGTCTGACTGAAAATTCCCTAAGTGAGGGAGACTTCACGCGAGAGGGTCGGCGGGATGGCGGAACTCGAGCCCGCCAAAGTCTGGGGGGGCTCCAGCCCGGCCTGCCAAACATGTATAACTTACAGGAGTTTTTGGTGGGGTGGGGGAAGGTATTCAGCCCGGGGCGGGAGATCAGGCGGACGTGCGCCCCCGAACAAACTCTTACCTGCAGCGGGCTGCAGTTCCCAGTCGCCGCTTCGCGCTCCTCCAGCGCAAGAACCGAAGAGTCAGTGGCCTCCAACACCAACGTCCTCACCCCGATAAAATAATTATTGATCTTTAAAAAAGGAGGAAAAAAAACACCCCGCAAACAAAGTGGGGTTTTCACGGGAGCCAGGCGGCCCGACTCTACCGCGCCGCCAACTGCAGTCGGGCCAATGAGGGGGCTAGGGCGCCGAGCTGTCAGTCTGACATTCCCGCCTCCCCGGACACACTCACTCTCGCACACCCCCGACGTCCCGTCCCGTCCCGGGCCGGCCCGGCCCACCGACAGGCTGCGGCGGCGGCGGCAACGCTCAGGCGAGTTCACTTTGAATGTAGAAAGTTGGAAGAAGGAAACGCGGGGAGGGAGGGGAGAGAGAGTGAGGAGAAGGGGAGGGAGGGGAGAAAGGAGGAGGGAGGGGAGAGAGAGGGGGAGGGAGGGGAGAGAGAGGGAGGGGAGAAGGAGGGAGAGAGGGAGGGGAGAAGGAGGGAGGGAGGGGAGAGAGAGGGAGGGAGGGAGGGGAGAGGGAGGGAGGGAGGGAGGGGAGAGGAGAAGGAGGGGAGGGAGGGCGATGGAGAGAGGAGAAAGGGAGGGGAAGGAAGGAGGGGAGGGAAGGGAGAGGGAAAGGGGGATGGGAGTGGAAAGAAGGGGGAGGGCGATGTAGGGGAGGGAAGAAGGAGGGAGAGAGGGAGGGGAGGAGGGAAGGGGAAGGAGGAGGGGAGGGAAAGGAGAGGCGAGGGAAGGGGATGGGAGTGGAAAGAAGGGTAGGAGGGGAGGGGGAATGAGAGAGGAGAAGGTAGAGTGGAGGAGGCGTGGAAGAGGCGAATGGATGGGCTTAGAATTTCAGAGAGCCGAAGATTTCAAAAGGTCGATCTTGTGCTAAAGTTACAGAAGTAAGCAAAAGCCGAGTGGGGAAAGTTGGAGCATTGGGACAGGAAGTTAACGGGATAATTAAAGTTGGGTCGGGTACGTGGAAAAATTAAAAGAAAAGGTTCATCGAAAGTGAAATTGGAAAATAAAAGGAGTTCTCTGCTCCTTGTCAGTCTCGCGCACACCCGACTTTCGGAAGATGTTTTAACGTTCAAAGTGAATTTATTATCTAAGTATGTATATCATACGCAACCTTGAGATTCGTTTTCTTACAGGCACCCACAGGAAAATAAAGAAATACAATAGAATCCACGAAAAACCACACGTAACAAAGTCCCTGAACGCGAGCCTACACTCAGCGCAGAGGCGAGTGAAGTCATCCACGCTGGTCCAGGACGGTTATAGGGCAGCAACTGTTCCTGATCTAGTGGTGTGGGTCCCAAGGCTCCTACACCTCCTGCCGAAGGTATTAGCAAGAAGAGAGAGAGAGAGAGACGGGTCAAACGCAGGCATGCGGGACGGGCTCAGGTGTGGGAACACAGTAGTTAACGTATTTAAAGTGTGGATTAAAATATTTCAGTAGAATGGCGTTCTATATACAGTTGTCTTTTATGTTACGGACAGAGGCATGTATTGGAACTAACAGGTAAAACTCCGGGCGCCGCTTTCCAAATATTTTCGGTATTTCAGTTCGGCACACGGACGTGCAGTGGCTGTCACGGCCTGAGAGCAAATTGTCCAAATTTCTTTACAATATTTCAGCCAGTGTTCCTCCCTTTAACGTCCGCTGTGTTTGCTGTTTTCCAATCCACGCTGTCTGTCTCTGGTAGTGGGGGTCTGTACGCGTTTAACGGCATCTCAGCGGCCCACCCGGCGACATGCGTTGGACAAAATGTAATGAAGGGATTTAGGAGGGGAGCAGAAATCTCGACGAGCCTTTAAAGCTCGAAGTACGAGGGAACCGGAAAGCTCCGGGAAGGCGAGCTAACATCCGAAACAACTGAGTAATGCGGGGGATACAAGCAGCCCAGAATGGTGATTCTTGTTGGCTACATACTCTTTTAAACATCTAGTTAAATACACTCACGAACATTTGAAGATTGCATTTTACCAGTGGTTGTTTAATATTACAGGATGTGTGCAGTTCCATCTCTTTCGTGGTTTAACGTCTATCTTCGCCTCATCTTATTGATCTGACCTCAGAGAAATGCATGGTTTTAGTGACGGGATGGAGTCAGCCTGTTGCAGCTGTAACATCGAAATAAAGGCTGCTTGTGGCCCCATTTACTCGCAGACAATCAAATCACACTCCGTGGAAGAAAGTGAAAATGCAGGAAGATTCGGCTGATCAGGGACCTCCGTGGAAAGAGAAACGGGAGTTAACCAAAAGACCGTAAAACGTAGGAGCGGAATTACGCCATTCGGCCCATCGCGGCTGCTCCGCCATCCTATCATGAATGATATATTACCCCTCTCAACCCCATTCTCCCTACGCCTTCACGTAACTTTTGACGCCCTTATTAATCAAGAAGCTGCCAGCCAATTGAGTAAATATACTCGATGACTTGGCCTCCATGGCCGACCGTGGCGATCAATTCCACAGATTCACCGCCCTCTGGATAAAGAAATTCCTCTTCATCTCTCTTCTAATGGGACGCCTTCCTATTCTGACGCTGTGCCCTCCGGTCCTAGGCTCTCCCACTGTAGGAAATTTCCCCTCCCCACTTACTCGATCTAGGCCTTTCAATATTCGATAGCGTTAAAATTAACCTTTGTAATCTCAAGTGTGAGGTTTTGCTCTTGATCAGGGATGCAATGCTCAATCGTTCTTAATACACGGTATTTTCTTGTTACGGACTTCCGGAATATCTTTCCACTTCAAGGTACAGTATGTTAACTAGTTGACCTAGGGATTAGTGGATTAACTTTACTAACGAATTAACTTGGCACTCTCTCCCTAAAACCAGGATCGCGGCATGAACAGTTTTTTTAAAAAGACGAAACACTCAGCTCCTGGGGAAAGAGAAACGTTTCGAGTCGGATTCTTTCGCCAGGAAATAATTAATCTATCCTTAAACCGTTTCGAAAAGAAATCAAGGATTGATTGAATTTATGCAGGGCACGCTGCTTTAAGTGTATTTCGGATATTTTTCAAATTGGGAACTTTAAAATTGGCATAAGAAGTTTCTAACAAATAACTTATAGAATGTGTCTAGTTTAACCAAGAAATGGAACTTCAGTCTGAAACTTGCGTTCTAATGAGCCGCTGCATATAAGTATTTAAAAGTATCACCCATGATAACAGCTATTTTTATAGAACGTATTTTCTATAGTACGTTGATTCGTTTACATGCTGTGGCGTGATGATCACCCTTTCTGGGAGTGATTAGTGCATCGATTTAAAGATCTTGGAATTTTTAGTCTTAAAATTTGAACCCGGCAGTAAGTAACGTAAGGGATACCGCTTCAGGTACGAAGTGCGTAGTGTTCGGTGAGGTTGCATTCAGAATACATTTTATCTGTGCCCGACGACTGGTAATTCATCTATTCAAAATCACTAAAACGTTACATTTTTTCCCCAAGAGATCAAGATTCAAGATGGTTTAATGTCAAGTGTAAAGAAGAACGAAATAAGTTTTACCCGGATCCGATACAGCACAAAACCACAATAGTATAAAGAACACAATAATGTTAAAACTCAATAAATATAAATACACAAGACAGTTTATATACATAGATTGATTGTATGCCCATAAAGTGACACCAGGCACAGGAACTGACAGGAAATGATAAAGTAGTTATAGTGTGGGAGAGTGGGGGCTTTTTTTTAGCCTTCTCCGTCCCTGGAACCCCTTCCCAGTCAGGTAGCCTATGTTTCTTTATTCATTCGTTCAGGGAGTGTGGACATCGGAGCAATGACAACATTCCCATCGTCCCCCTGATTACTCCTGAATTAAGGAGGCTGTTAAGAATCACCCACGTTGGGAAATCTGCGGTCACACAGGTAAGGCCAGCCGATCTCTTTCCTGCAAGATCATTCCTGAACCATATGGAGCTATATTTCAATCTGGTGGTTTTAAATCCGGGAAACTGGTGGTTTGAATAAATCCTTACCACCTGTTGCTTCAGCAATTAATTGGTGATATCTAAAGAAAAAGTAGTAAGGCTGATCACCTCCACCCGCGTCACCACACCCCACCCCAAAATGCATCGTTTCCTTACGTACAGACAGTCCTATGCCTAGCGTACAATCTATAAGATGTTTATGTATTTATATTTATTGTCTTTTTGTGTTCTTTACATTATTGTGTGTGTCCGGAGTAACAATTATTTCGTTCTGCTTTACATGTATTGGAGAAGACATTAAACGATCTTCAGTCTTGGGGTTCTTGATAAGTGATGACACTGGATGTTTCCAATGACACGGTCCAGTCTGTTGCTATTTTCACAGCTTCTTTTATTTAAGTTTATCTCTCGGTCTGCCTGTGAACGCTCTTGCGGAACTAACCACAGAATCTTTGCGATCGCTCATCAAAATTACCACCCGTCAGCGGCGGCTCTACGACGCTTCGGGGCGCCGCGCGGATCTGAAAGGCGTTATACTGTATAACACGGGGTTTTCTCAAGGGGATATCATTCGGCCAAGTAAGAGTGGGGAAGGTAGATAGATACCTGACCTGGATGGGCAGTTGGTATTGGATCATCGATCCGAGGACAAACTTGGACTGATAAACGGCGGTGCCTCGCGAAGACGACATCCTATTCAATTCAATTCCAGGCACTTACAAAAAAATTTGGAAGTCATCGAAAGTTCGGGACAGGCAAAACTGACCAAGAAAGCTGACGAGCTGCGAAAAGAAATGAAGATTCGTTCGACAACTATATAAATCCTTGAATTTAGACATCACGAAATAAAAAAAGTATATCTTTTATGTAGCGAGCACCAAGTCTTCCCCCCCCCCATCAGATAATTATAGCCAGCTACGCGGTTAGCGACAATACCTTGTATTCCGTCTGGGTAGCCTCCAACCTGATGGCATGAACATCGACTTCTCTAACTTACGCTAAGGCCCCGCCTCCCCCTCGTATCCCATCTGTTACTCATTTTTATGCACAAATTCTTTCTCTCACTCTCCTTTTTCTCCCGCTGTCCCTCTGAATATACCTCTTGCCCATCCTCTGGGTCCCCCCCCCCTTGTCTTTCTTCCCGGACCTCCTGTCCCATGATCCTCTTGTATCCCCTTTTGCTTATCACCTGTCCAGCTCTTGGCTCCATCCCTCCCCCTCCTGTCTTCTCCTATCATTTTGGATCTCCCCCTCCCCCTCCAACTTTCAAATCCCTTACCCACTCTTCCTTCAGTTAGTCCTGACGAAGGGTCTCGGCCTGAAACGTCGACTGCACCCCTTCCTACAGATGCTGCCTGGCCTGCTGCGTGGTACCAGGAGGAAAAGTGAACAGCCGCCTGAGTGGTACCACAACACTTCTTGATGTCAGCAAGACCAAGGAGTTGATTATTGACTTCACCAGGAGGAAATCAGAGGTCCACGAGCCAGTCCTCAGAGGTGGAGAGGGTTAGTAACTAAGTTCCTCGGTGTGATCATTTCAGAGGGCCTGCTCTGGGCCCAGCGTGTAAGGGCAATTACGAAGAGAGCGCGGCAGCCCCTCCTCTTCCTGAGGAGTCTGCGAAGAATTGACGTGACGTCTAAAACTTTGATAAGCTTCTATAGATGTGTGTGGAGAGTATAGTGACGGGTTGCATATCGGGTAAAATCCCCCCTCCCCCATTGAACACATTCTACACGCAGGAGGGCAGCATCCATTAGCAAAGACTCCCACCACCCAAGTCATGCTCTCTTCGTGCTGCTGCCATCAGGAAGAAGGTACGAACGAGAGAAAATCTGCGGATGCTGGAGAAGGTACGGGAGCCTCAGGACTCGCACCACCAGGTTTAGAAACAGTTATGACCCCTCAACCATCTGATGAACCAGAAGGGATAACTTCACTCAACTCAACTCACCCCATGTCAGTCCACGACATCCGCTACTGCCGCGATGAGGCCACACTCAGATGGGAGGAACAACACCTTGGGTAGCCTCCAATCTGATGGCATGAACATCGATTTCTGAACTTAGGGTAATTGCTCCCTCCTTCACTATTCCCATTCCTGTTTCCCTCTCGCTCCTCGTTTCCTTACCTGCCCATTACCTCCCTCTGGTGCTTCTCCTCTTTCCCTTTCTTCCATGGTCTTCTACCCTCTCCTACCAGATTCCTCTTCTCCAACCCTTTATCTCTTTCATCTATCCGCTTCCCAGCTTTTTCTTTACTTCACCCCTCCCCCATCCTGGTTTCACCTATCAACTACCATATTGTACTTGCTCCTCTACCCCTACTTCTTACTCTGACTTCCAGTCTTGATGAAGGGTCTCGCCCGAAACGCCGACACTTTACTCTTTTCCATAGATGCTGCGTGGCCCGCCGAGTTCCTCCAGCATTTTGTGTGTACTGCTTTGGATTTCCAGCATCTGCAGATTTTCTCGTCTTCACTCACCCCATCACTGCAATGTTCCCACAACCTATGGACACGTTCAAGGACTCGTCATTTCATATTCTTCGATACTTATTGCTTATTTATTTATTATTATTACTTCTTTCTTTTTATATTTGCCCACTGGTTGTACGCCCAGTTGGTGCGGCCTTTCATTGATTCTATTATGGTTATTGGATTTATTGAGTATGCCCGCAAGAAAATGAATCAGGGTTGTGTATAGTGACAGACGTGTACTTTGATAATAAATTTACTTTGAACTTTGAATTCATTTAGCCAGAGGGCAGTGAATCTGGCGGTAGAGGCCAAGTCAGCGATTGGAGATTGATAGGTCCGTGATTAGTAAGAGCGTGAAACGTTATAGGGAGAAGGCGGGTGAATGGGGTTGAGAGGGATAATAAATCAGCCATGATGGAATAACGGTAGCAAACTCGATGGGCCTAGTGGTCTAATTCTGTCCTTCTGTCTTGTGGTCTTAATGAATTCTCGAGGTTAGAGATCGCAAGGTCTTCAGCCAGACAAGGAATTTGCGCCCCTGGACGACGGCACCAGAAAGTCACCCGCACACTTAGCTGCCTCCTGATCTTTCCCAAAATGCGATAAACCTTACGAAAATTGCACGGATTATTTTATCCGCTCACATTTCTGTTTTAGGTTAGGCCAGGCATTTCTGTATTTGGAAATGATTAATCCTTTAATTTACCTCATTTGTCATCGGCATATCTTTCCAAGATTTTAATATTATGGTAACATTTAGAACACCCCAGGAATATGCAATTGTAATAAAATGAAACGAGATTTCGTTTGTTTAGTTCTGTTGTGTAGCTTGATTCATTTTTTTAAAAAAAAATAAAGTAACCTACGAATTTTAGCGAGACCTGATGAATGTTTTAGTGAATCCGTGATCAACAGGTATCTGTCGAGTTTTAAAGGACCTCGCGCTCCCCCTTGTGGAGTCCGGGAGTCAAGCAATAGCCTCGGTAACTTCATCTGTTTCAGAGAATATTATACCAATGCAATACAAAACCTTGGATTTCAAAACTTAATATGCAAAAAAACATTAATCGGATTTAAATCTGGTAAATTGGTTGATTACTGTCATGTGTATACACAATATAGACAGGGTAAATGCGAGCAGGTTTTTTTTTGTACTTAGGTTGGGGGAGACTACAACCAGAGGTAATGGGTTAAGGGTGAAAGGTAGAATGTTTAAGGGGAACCTGAGGAGGAACGTCTTCACTCAGAGGGCGAAGAGAGTGTGGAAGTGGTGGACATGGGTTTGATTTCAATGATTAAAGAAATTTGGATAGGTACATGGATGAGAGGGGTATAGATGGCAATGGTCTGATAGGACTAGGCAGATTGGCACGAACTAGATGCGCCAAAACAATGTTCCCTCTAAGATGTGCACATGTACACATCTTTTGCTACCAGTGCAGAAAGGAAATTAAACTGCGTACAAAAGGTTGTCACCCTCGACCTCATTGGCATGGCATGTTAAGTGCACAATCACATTTCTCCTTCTGGTTTTTGATGCGAACAGTGTTGACAACGGGGAATTTGCTATGACTTCTCTGCAGATTTAGAGCCAGCTTCTTTATACTGTTTTTATCAAAGAAATTATTCGGTGTGCATGTATTATTGTCACTGGGCAAAAAATTGCACAGCACAAGATTTTTGCACGCACTGGTCATCACAAGTTAGAGGGAACGCTGGGCCGAAGTGCCTGTTTCTATGCTGTAATGTTCAATTACTCTATGGCTGCATGCACCAAGGTACTGTGAAAAATGTGTCTTCAGCAACAAATACAAAATGCTGGAGGAGTTTGGCAGGTCATTTCATCTATGTGGAAAATAAGCAGTTGAGGTTTTGGGCCAAGAAGCTTCATCAGGACTGAAAAGGGAGGGCTGAGAATGCAGATAGAGATCAATTCATTACAATAGTAGATCGACATTGTACAATCCTGGCAGCAAAACATAAAGACTACATTTAATTTTTAGGTATATGTTATAATTTATAAAAGTAATTTTTTATAATATCAAACTATGTTATTAAACTAAGAGCATATCTCTTAACCCATTATCACATTAAGTTAACTTAATGTAAATATTTTTGTGTTCCCTATACAATCAATATTTCTACTGCTGTTGACAGAATCAACATCAATTTAGGTTGGAACTAAAAAGGACAGGGACTAAATAGTTCTGTAATTCTTCTAACTAATATGTGGAAATTTCCAATATTCCCTCTGCCCAGCAACATTTTATAAGTTCACCATTTGACTCCAAATACAGAGCAAATGTTACATAGCAAAATACAGGTACAGATGCAGGAGGTCCCACACCACCAGGTTCAGGAACAGTTATTATCCCTCAGGAACAGTTATTACAGGAGGTCCCACACCACCAGGTTCAGAAACAGTTACTACCCCTCAGCCATCAGGCTCCTGAACCAGTGTGGATGACTTCACTCACCACAACACTGAACTGATTCCACAACTTATGGACTCACTTTCAAGAACTTTATACTTCATGTTCTCAATATTATTTATTTACTTGTGTGTTTGTTATTAGCTCCTTTTATTTGCAGTTTGCCTCTTGCACATTGGTTGTTTGTCAGTCTTTGTGTGTAGTTTTTTTTGATTCTCTTCTCATTGTTCTACTGTGAACACCCACAAGAAATTGAATCTCAACAAATTCACTTTGAACTTTGAACTAAAGTCCTCCCCACCATTGAGCATATTTGCATGGAGAGCTGCCACAAGAAAGTAGACTCCATCACCAAGGACCCACCATCCAGGCCAGGCTCTCTTCTCTCACTGCGACCCTCAGGCAGGAGGTACAGGAGCCCTATGTCCCATATCAACAGGTTGAAGAACAGTTATTATCCTACAACCATCAGGCTCCTGGAACAGCGCAGATAACTTCAGTCAACTCAACTCTGAAATGATTCCCCCACTTATACACTCCCTTTCAACGACCCTGCAACTCATCTTCCTTGTATTGTTTAAATTATTCATTTATTTGTCTATTTATTTATTGTATTTGAACATATTATCTTCTTTTACACATTGGTTATCAGCTTTTCATTGATTCTATTGTGTTTCATCATTCTGCTGTGGATGACTGCAAGAAAATGAATCTTCATGTATGTATGTGGTGACACATACTTTATTTAGTGTTTATTTAGAGATTTGGGGCACATGGGTCTCATCAGCAGTTCATCCAGGAGAAGGAAAATTCTAATCTCAAACCTCCAGTACCTTGCAGCTATACCCACTCATGGGGAAGGCTTCAGGAGTAAACTGCGAGGGAAAATTCAAAGCCAGTGTCCCTAAGGCCATCTTACACTGAGTTCAACCCTGCAACACCACTTGTGCCAAACTGTATCAGTCTCTGCCGTTCCTTTGGATTCATCAGATGCGTGAAGATGGTGAGCCCCACTACATGGGCAACAACTTGCTCTCCATCACACGAAGAAATCTGCAGATGCTGGAATTTCAAGCAACACATATTAAGGTTGCTGGTGAACGCAGCAGGCCAGGCAGCATCTCTAGGAAGAGGTACAGTCGACGTTTTGGGCCGAGACCCTTCATCAGGACTAACTGAAGGAAGAGTTAGGAAGAGATTTGACAGTGGGAGGGGGAGATCCAAAATGATAGGAGAAGACAGGAGGGGGAGGGATGGAGCCAAGAGCTGGAAAGTTGATTGGCAAAAGGGATATGAGAGAATCATGAGACAGGAGGCCTAGGGAGAAAGAAAAGGGGGAGGGGGGAAAACCAGAGGATGGGCAAGGGGTATAGTGAGGGGGACAGAGGGAGAAATAGGAGAGAGAGAAAAAGAATGTATATAAATAAATAACAGATGGGGTATGAGGGGGAGGTGGGGCATTAGCAGAAGTTTGAGAAGTCAATGTTCATGCCATCAGGTTGGAGGCTACCCAGACAGAATATAAGGTGTTGTTCCTCCAACCTGAGTGTGGCTTCATCTTTACAGTAGAGGAGGCCGTGGATAGACATAGCAGAATGGGAATGGGATGTAGAATTAAAATGTGTGGCCACTGGGAGATCCTGCTTTCTCTGGCGGACAGAGCATAGGTGTTCAGCAAAACGATCTCCCAGTCTGCGTTGGGTCTCGCCAATATATAGAAGGCCACATCGGGAGCACCAGACGCAGTATATCACTCCAGCCGACTCACAGGTGAAGTGTCACCTCACCTGGAAGGACCGTCTGGGGGCCCTGAATGGTAGTGAAGGAGGAAGTGTAAGGACATGTGTAGCACTTATTCTGCTTACAAGGATAAGTGCCAGGAGGGAGATCGGTGGGGAGGCATGGGGGGGGGGGGACAGGTGGACAAGGGAGTCGCGTAGGGAGCGATACCTGTGGAAAGCAGAGGGCGGGGAGGGAAAGATGTGCTTAGTGGTGGGATCCCGTTGGAGGTGGCGGAAGTTACGGAGAATTATATGTTGGACCCGGAGGCTGGTGGGGTGGTAGCTGAGGACAAGGGGAACCCTATTCCTAGTGGGTTCGCGGGAGGATGGAGTGAGAGCAGATGTGCGTGAAATGGGGGAGATGCGTTATATTGTATCTCCATATTGTACTGCACTGGCTTGCCTATCATGTAGATAGCTGGGTCACTACATCTATAGTTGACACTGGCCAACAGAGGACTTTATTTAAAGGTACAGCGTGAAACAGGCCTTTCCAGCCTAATGAGTCGCTGTACTCTGCAACCTACCTATTTAACTCTAGCCTAATCATGGTACAATTTACAATGACCAATTAACCTACTAACTGGTATGTCTTTGGACTGTGGGAGGAAGCTGGAGCACCTGGAGGAGACTCTCATGATTAAGGGGGAGAATGTACCAATTCCTCACAGATGGTGCCAGAATTGAACTCTGAACTCCCAAGACCCGGGCTGTAACATCTTGCTAATTTCTATGCTACCATGCCACCCTACATACTTTTGTAATAAATTTACTTTGAACTGTGAACTTTTCACCTTTCACCCTTAACGTATGACCTCTAGTTGTAGTCCTAACCTATTCGATCTTTCCTCATAACTCAGGCCCTCTAGCCCTGGCAACATCCATTTAAATTTTCTCTGTACCCTTTCAACCTTGTTTACATCATCCCTGTAGGTAGGTGACCAAAACTGCACACCATGCTCCAAATTAGGCCTCAACAAAGTCTTATACAACTTCAACATAACATCCCGTCTCCTGTACTCAGTACTTTGATTTATGAAGGTCAAAATGTGCCAAAAGCTTTCTTTATGACCCTATCTAGCTGTGACATCACTTTCAATGAATTATGGACCCTTCAATGAATTACAACTCAGTTTGCATTTTGTAGTGAGGAGGAGATATTGTGACAATTGTGAATCACCAAATGCTGCAGGCATTTGTCCCACAGTCCAAATGCTTCATAAACATTGTGATTCCTGCATATTAATTACAATAAACTTTTGCAGGAGGTTCAGGTAAATAATTATAATTAATCAATAAAATATATAGATTGTTAGTGATTTTAGATTATCCTTCCTTGTTCAGAAAGTAACAATTACAAAAATGTGGTCTATTTCGTTTGGGTTACAAATATAGGCCATGCTTTCTTCTCACTGCTACCATTAGGAAGGAGATATGGGAGCCACATCACCAGGTTTAGGAGCAGTTATTACCCTTTAACCATCAGGCTTCTGAACTGCCTCAGATAACTTGACTTAATTCAACACTAAATGATTCCACAACTTACTTTCATGGACTCTGGAGCTCATTGGTTGTTTGTCAGTCTTTATTTATGTTTAGTTTTTAAAAATAAATTTGGTTGTAATTCTTTATTTTCCTGTAAATACCCGCAAGAAAATGAATCTCAGGGTTGTATATGGTGACATATACGTATTTTGATAATAAATTTACTTTGAACTAAAAATATGACCTTTCCATATGTGTGCTATATTCTAATTTTATTCTTCACAAAATGTAATTGCTTCACCCAGCTTTCAACTGAGCAAAATTCGCATCTTCTTTAAAGTTCTCCTGTGGTATACGAAATGAACCCAAGCTCCTACTTTCAATTCAATCTTTTATAGTCATTCTATCTGAAACATTGGGGCAAACAGGAAAATCCAATTATTTAGTCTAATTTATATTATTAACCCATTTTACAATCTCATCTGAAAATATTCGTTTAGAACATAGAACACAAGAACAGTCTCCTGAATCAGCGCGGATAATTTCACTCACCTCGACACAATTTATTCCATAATCTACAGACTCACTTTCAAGGACTCTACAAATCATGTTCTCAGTATTATTTGTTTATTTGTTTGTCTATTTATTTATTATTTTATGCGCAATTTGTCTTCTTTTGCACATTAGTTGTTAAAGTCCAAAGTAAATCTAGCATCGAAGTACCTATATGTTACCATATCCAACCCTGAGATTCATTTTCTTGTGGGCATACTCAACAAATCTATAGAATAGTAACTCTAACAGAATCAATTGTTTGTCAGTTTTGCTTATGCGTAGTTTTTCAAAAATTCTATTGTATTTCTTTATTCACCTGTAAATGCTCAACTTCACTTGCCCCATCATTGAAATGTTCCCACAACTCACTTTCAAAGACTCTTCATCTCATGTTCTCGATATTTATTACTTATTTATTTATCATTATTATTTCTTTCTTTTTGTGTTTGCACCATTTGGTATCCTTTGCTGGTTAAACACCCAAGTTGGTGCCGTCTCTCATTGATTCTGGTATGGTTATATTCTAATATGGATTTATTGAGTATGCCCACAAGGAAATGAATCTCTGGGTTGTATATGGCGACATGTTTGTACCTTAATAATAAATCTCAAGTTCAAGTTCAAAGTCATGCGATTGGCCAAAAATACTGTACTGTGCTGTTTGTTCTATATTCTCAGAGGCCCTGATGCAAGATTGAAGGTATCACTTGTACATCGAAACTATTTGACTAGAGAGGAGGTGTGGTAGGTCCACTTTAAGTTTACATTGACTTTGAGATCTTTCCATTTTTTCCTTTTTCCTTTTGAGCTCCCTTTCTCTACTGTATCTGAGAATGAGAATCAAGTTTATTACTACTGACATATGTTGTGAAGTTTGTTGTTTTGTGGCAGCAGTACATAAAATATACTATATTAAAACCCTGAAATGAATTAATTTATGTTCACACATATTCCCCGTTCTCCTTCAGTGAATTTCTCAAACCTTAAAACCCAAAAATTAAGGAAAAGTAAAGTTTGTTGTATTGGTCTACAATATAAAGGGGCATAATTTAATGTGATTGGAGGAAAGTATAAAGGGAGATGTCGGAGGTAGTTTTTTTTTTAACGCAGAGAGTGGTGGGTGTGTGAAATGCCCTGAGGTGGTGGTAAAGGCAGATACATTAGGGACATTTAAAAAACTCTTAGATAGGCACATGGATGACCTGAAGATAAAGGACTATTTAGGAGGAAAGATTGATCTTACAGTAGGTTAAAAGGTCGTAGGCCAAAAATACTGTACTGTGCTGTTTGTTCTATATTCTCAGAGGCCCTGATGCAAGATTGAAGGTATCACTTGTACATGGAAACATACAGTGAAATGTGTTGCTTGCGTTAACAATGAACACACCCAAGAACATTCTGGGGGCAGCCCGCTAGTTTAGCCACACTTCCTGGCACCGACATTGCATGCCCACAAAGCTTGGCAGAACCACCATCTTGAACTGTGTTGTCTTCACCGCAGCATTATACACTTGAACATCTAGCAACTTGGGTGAAAGTTTCTTAAATTTAACGGGGCAACGTCATAAAGCACCACAGCACAGAAACAGGCCCTTCAGCCCATCTAGTCCATGAATTATGCTACAAGGTCTGAAAATGATTTCAATAAATCTGGGAATTAGTTATTAAAAATCACACTAAAAGCTTCTATAATGTTTGAATGTTTGATCTTCACCAAGGATTTAATGAAAATGAAACTTAGCCCTGTGCAGCAAGACTTCCCTCTACAGCTTCCAGACTTTCAGAGTCCCAGCTCCACGTAGCCTGCCCGAAGTTCACAGGCCAGGCCATTGTTTTAGTTGTTCTTGCCATGCAAAACATTTCTTCCTACCTAGCCTCTATCCTCCTCTGGTTCTGTCCTTCCTGTTTATAACCATGACACCTCTGATGCCCCCTGCCACTTTGCTGCCAATTTCCACACTGCCCTCACCTGTAGGAGTCTTCCCTTCCTTTTCTGGATCTCCCTGCCTCCACCTCCGGAGATTACATCCATTACAAGTCTACTGATTGTCACAGCTAGACCAACTACTCTTTGCCCCATTTTGCCTCCTATAAGGACTCTGTTCCATTCTTCACTTTCTCTGTCTCCGTCAATGTTTCCAGTGAGTCAGCTGGGGTGATGCCTCAAAAGAGCCTGCATGGTTCGGCAGTGTGCAGCAGGGCAGGAATCACGAAGCTAATAAGCTTTGAGGTCTGGATCATCAAACACAATTTTCTTCAGATTTCTGTGCTGGCACACTCTATGAAATTTAGTCAGCCTCAATGAGAGATAGTTCTCAAGATAAAGGAAATGGTGGAAATTCTCCATGGGCCTTTACTGTTGAGAGAAGGTGTTGTACAACAGGAATAAATTAGTACAGGACTTTTGTTTTTGTTTAAGCCACAACCTCACACACACCACCACCTGCCATAGACAGACACACACACACACACAAACTTAGAGACAACAAAAAATAAGAACAGAAATTCAAAGTAAATTTATTATCAAAGAATGTATGTGGCGCCGTACAACCCTTAGATTCATTTTCTTGCAGGCATTCACAGTAGGACAAAGGAATACAATTGAATCAATGAAAAACTACGCACAAAGACTAACTAATGCCAATATGCAAATGAAGACAAATACAAATAAAATATTAAAATTCAATCAATCACTCAATAAATGAATATAGATGAATAGATAGTTAGACAAATTAATTAAATAAAAAGATAGATAGATAGATAGATAGATAAATATATAATACTGAGAACGTGAGTTGTAGAGATCTTGAAAGTGAGTCTGTAGGTTGTGGAATCAGTTCCATGTTGATGTGAGTGAAGTTATCCACACTAGTTGATGGTAGTAAGGTAATAGCTTTTCCTGAATGTGGTGGTGTGGGACCAAAGGCTCCTGTACTTCCTGCCTGATGACAGCAGTGAAAAGAGATGGTGTGGGTTCTTGATGATGGATCCTGTTTTCTAGTGGCAGTGCTTAATGGTGGGGTGGGTTTTTCCTGTGATGGACTGGGCTGTATCCTTTACTTTGTTAGGCTCTTCTGTTCTTGGGCATTGGAATTTCCATAACAGGCTATGATCAACCAGCCAGGATACTCTCCACTGTTCATCTATAGAAGTACAGTATGTCAAAGTTTTACATGATATGCCCAATCTGCACAAACTTCTAAGAAACAAGGAGAACCATCCCAGATTCCCCAGCTGATCCAATGAACTATTCACAACCCTGACAACCCTGAGAATCTCTTCACCAGAAATGAACACAATACTCCAAGTATGGTCTAACTAGAGTATTATAGAGCTGCAACATTATCTCGCTGCTCTTAAGCTCAATTCTCCAACTAATGGAAGATCAACGCACCATATGTCTTCTTAATCACTCTATTGATTTGCGCAAAAATTTTGAGAGATCTATGGACATGTACCCAAGATCCCTCTGTTCCTCCACACTGCAAAGAATCGAATATTAGCCATGTATTCTGCCTTAACTGCTGTAGTCAGCAATCTGGTTTTGGTTCTCACTCCATGGCTTCAGCAGTTTTGTTGATACCCAGCTGGGGACTTGGTGGTTGGGTAACAGCAAAATGTTACCATAACATCATAAGACTCAGGAGCAGAATAAGGCCATTCAGCCCATCAAGTTTGCTTTGCCATTTCATCATGGCTGATAATTGTTTCCTCTTTGCTCCATTCTCCTGCCTTCCCTTTGTATCCCTCCATGCCCTGACCAATCCAGAATCTATCAACCTCTGCCTTAAATATACATAAAGGCCTCCACAGCTGCCCATGGCAACAAATTTCACAGATACACCGCTAAATAAATTCTTCATCTCCATTCTAAAAGGTTGCCCCCCAATTCTGAGGCAGTGTCCTCTCGCCTTTGACTCTGCCACCATAGGAAACATCCTCTTCACATCCACTCTTATCAAGGCCTTTCACCAATCAATAAGCTTCATTTAGGTCACCCCTCATTCTTCTCAATTCTGGTGAAAGCAGACCTAGAGCCATCAAATGCTCTTGAAATGACAAGCTGTTCAATCCTGGAATTACTTTCGCTCACCTCCTTTGAACCCTCTCTAGATTCAGCACATCCTGATTGGACAGCAGCTCAGAAGCCGTAGAAGCATTCCCACGCAGGTAAGGGACGAAGCTTAAAAAAAGCAGTCGGGTTTCAGCGGGACCCTTTGATTGGACAGCAGCGCAGATGCAGTAGAAACGTTCCCGTGCAGGTCCGGAGGGACAATTGAAAAACCCAGTCTCCATAAAAGAGAAGTATCATCTAGCTGAGAGGTCATCGTGGGAGTGGTCTGAGTCAGAGTGGTAAGGCTTTGGCTCCACAGGCGGAGGTGAGGTAAGAAGGTAAGTTTATTTCTTATTTTGTTTTCTTATTTAACTCTTGAAAGAATAAGGGGTATGTCTGCAGGACGAGTGTTCTGTTCTGGGTGTCAGATGTAGGATTTCCAGGAGACTACCAGCCTCCCCGATGGCCAAATCTGCACCAGGTGCATCAAGATGCAGCTCCTTAGAGAAGGTGTTAAGGAACTAGAGCTGCAGCTCGATGACCTTCAGCTTGTTAGGGAAAGTGAGGATGTGATAGAGAGGAGCTACAGGGAGGTAGTCACCCCAAGGCTACAGGAGACAGGTAAATGGGGACTGTCAAGAGAAGGAAGGGAAAAATGTCAGATAGTGGAGAGCACCACCATGGCTATTCCACTCAACAATAGGTATTCCATTTTGAGTACTGTTGGGGTGGACCACCTATCTGGGAGAAGCAACAGTAGCCATGCCTCTGGTACTGAGTCTGACCTTGTGGCTCAAAAGGGTAGGGAAATGAAGAGGATTGCAGCAATAAGAAGGGTCTCATAGTTAGGGGGACAGATAGGCAATCCTGTGGATGCAAAAAAGAAACATGGATGGCAGTTTGCCTTCAGGGTCTGTAATGTTTTTGAACGTGTCCACAATACCCGAAAAAGGGAGGGTGAGCAGCAAGAAGCCGTGATACATATTGGTTCCAACGACATAGGAAGAAAAAGGGAGGAGATCCTGAAAACAGAGTACAGGTAGTTAGGAGGGAAGTTGAGAAGCAGGACCCCAAGGGTAGTAATCTTGGGATTGCTGCCTGTGCCATGTGACAGTGAGGATAGGAATAGAATGAGGTGGCAGATAAATGTGTGGCTGAAGAATTGGAGCAGGTGCGGGGATTCAGATTTCTGGATAATTGGGACCTCTTCTTGGGCAGGTGTGACCTGTACTAAAGGGATGGGTTGCATTTGACTCTGTAGGGGGCCAATATCCTTGCGGGCAGGTTTAGTAAAGCTGTTGGGAGTGGTACAAACTAATAATGCAGGGGGATGGGAACCAGTAGGATAGAGCTGAGGGTGAGCCAGCAGGTTTACAAGTAGATGATGGGTGTAACATGAATGTAAAGGACAAACCAATGATTGGATACAAATACAGACAGAGCAAAGTGTTAAATTGTACCACAGAGGCAACATTCAAAAGGACAAAGAATGCAGGACTGAAGGTGCTGTATTTAAATACACTTAGTGTTCGAAATAAGTTAGATGAACTCGTGGCACAGTTAAAGGCTGGTATAACGTTGTGGGCATCACTGAGTTGTGACTGAAAGAAGGTCATAGTTGAGAGCTTAATATGAAGGGATATACTTTGTATTGAAAGGAATGCAGGAAGGCATAGGCGGTAGTGTGACTCTGTTGGTTAGAGATGGAATTACATCTCTGCCATAGGGTCAGAGAATGTTGAATCTTTATGGGTGGAGTTAAGAAATTGCAAGGGTAAAAGAAACATTACGGGGATCATATAAAGGCCTCCAGACTGGAGCCTAGATGTGGGGTTGAGATTGCAAAGACAGCTGGAAAGGTCTTGTAATAAGGTAATGTCACAATTCTAATGGGGACTTCAATATGCAAGGGGATCGGGAAAATCAGATTGGTGTTGGATCACAAGAGAGGGAATTTGTTAAAAGCCTACAAGATGGTTTTTTTTAGAGCAGCTTATGCTTGAGCCTACTCGGGGGAAAAACTAGCTTAGATTGGGTGTTATGTAATAATCCAGATTTTATTGGGGTGCTTAAGGTTAAGGAATCCTTAGGAGGCAGTGATGATGATACTGATTGAATTTATACTGCATTTTGAGAGAGAGAAGGCTACGTCAAATCTATCCGTATCACAATGGAATAAAAAGAATTACAGAGGCATGAGAGAGGAGCCTACCCAGGTGGATTGGGGGGGCGCATGGTGGGGGGGTACTGGTGGGGATGATGACAAAGCAGAGATGGCTCAAGTTTCTGGGAATAGTTCTCAAGGTGCAGGATAGACTTGTCCCACAGAAGAAGAAGTTCTCAAGTGCCAGGGGTAGGCAATCGTAGCTGACGAGGGAAGTTAATGACTGCATAAAAGCCAAGGAAAGGCTTTATAATATAGCAAAGGTGAGTGAGAAGTTGGGTGATTCGGAAGTTTTTAAAATCCAACAAAAGGAAACTAAAAAGCTATAAGAAGGGAAAAGATGAAATATGAAGGCAAGCTAGCCAATAATGTAAAGCAGGATACTGAAAGTTTTTTCAGTTATATAAGGAGTAAAAGGAAGGTGAGAGTTGATATCAGACCACTGGAAAATGATGCAGGTGAGGTAGTGATGGGGGACAAAGAAATGGCAGATGAACTTAATGGGTACTTTACATCAGTCTTCATTGTGGAAGACACTAGCAGTGTGCCAGAGGTCCGTGAATGTCAGGGAGCAGGAGTGAGTGCCATTGCGATTACAAAGGAAAAAGTGCTCGGCAAACTCAAAGATCTTAAGGTGGATAAGTCACCTGGATCAAATGGACTACATCCCAGAGACCTGAGAGAAGCTGCTGAAGAGATAACGGATGCATTGATAATGATCTTTCAAGAAGCACTTGATTCTGGCATGGTTCCGGAGGACTGTAAAATTGCAAATGTCACTCCACTCTTTAATAAGGGAGGAAGGCAAAAGAAAGGAAATTATAGGCCAGTTAGCCTAACCACCGTGGCTGGTAATGTGTTGGAGTCCATTACTAGGAATGTGGTTTCGGGATACTTGGAGACTGATGGTAAAGTAAGTCAAAGTCAATATGGTTTCTGTAAAGGGAAATCTTGTCTGACAAATCTGTTAGGCTTCTTTGAGGAAATAACAAGCAGAGTGGACACAGGAGAGGCAGTGGATGTCATTTTTGGATTTTCAGAAGGCATTTGATAAAGTGCCATACATGAGGCTGCTTCATAAGATAACATTCCATGTCATTACAGGAAAGATACTGGCTTGGATAAAGGAATGGCTGACAGGCCGGAGGCAGTGAGTTGGAATAAAGGGGGCCTTTTCTGGTTGGGTACTAGTGGTGTTCCTCAGGGGACAGTATTGTGACCGTTACTTTTCACATTGTTTGTCAATGCTTTCGATAATGGAATTGATGGCTTTGTGGCAAGTTTGTAGATTATACAAAGATAGGTGGAGGGGTAGGTAGTGCTGAGGAAGCAATGTGATTGCAGCAAGACTTAGACAAATTGGATGAATGGGCAAAAAAGTGGCAGATGGAGTACAGTGTTGGGAAACTTACGATAATGCATTTTGGTAAAAGGAACAAAAGTGCAGACTATAATCTAAATGGGGAGAAAATTCAAACATCAGAGATGCAGAGGGACTTCAGAGTCCTCGTACAAGACTCCCAGAAGGTTAATTTACAGGTTGAATCTGTGGTAAAGAAGGGAAATGCAATGTTGGCATTTATTTCAAGGAGAACAGAATGTAAAAGCAAGGAGATAATACTGAGCCTTTATAAGACAGTAGTCAGTCCGCTCTTAAGAGTATTATCAACAGTTTTGGGCCCCCATATCTCAGAAAGAATGTGTTGTCATTGGAGAGATTCCCGAGGAGGTTCACGAGGATGATTTTCCAGGAATGAAGGGGTTAACATATGAGCAGCATTTGGCAGCTTTGGGCCAGTACTCACTGGAATTTAGAAGAATGTTGGGGGACCTCGTTGAAACCTACCGAATGTTGAAAGGAGTAGATACGGTGAATGTGGAGAGGATGTTTCCTATGGTGGCAGAGTCCAGAACTAGAGGGCACAGCCTCAAAATTGAAGGCGACCATTTTGAACAGAGGTAAGGAGGAATTTTTTTTAGCCAGAGAGTAGTATATCTGTGGAATGCTCTGCCACAGACTGTGGTGGAGGCCAAGTCCATGAGTATTTTTAAGGTGGAAGTTGATATTAGAAAGATGTGACATAGGATCGGAAGATGTTGAATCCTTGTGGGTTGAGCTCAGAAACTGCAAGGATAAAAGGATCCTGATGGCAGTTATGTACAGGCCTCCCAACAGTAGCTGGGAGGTGGACTGCAGGT
Source organism: Mobula birostris (assembly GCF_030028105.1). Taxonomy (NCBI): domain Eukaryota; kingdom Metazoa; phylum Chordata; class Chondrichthyes; order Myliobatiformes; family Myliobatidae; genus Mobula; species Mobula birostris. The sequence continues at coordinate 11,404,921 of NC_092370.1, forward strand.
TACAATGGGAAATAGAAGAGGCGTGTCAAAAGGGCAATGTTATGATATTCATGGGAGATTTTAACATGCAGGTAGATTGGGAAAACTAGGTTGGTAATGCAGCTCAAGAGAGTGAATTTGTTGAATGCCTAGGAGATGGCTTTTTAGAGCAGCTTGTCGTTGAGTCGACGAAGGAATCAGTGATATCGGATTGGGTGTTATATAATTAACCGGAGGTGATTAAGGAGTTTAAGGGAAGGGAACCCTTATGAGACAGTGATCACTTTATGATTGAGTTTAACTTGATATTTGATAGGGAGAAAGTAAAGTCTGATGTAGCTGTATTTCAGTGGAGTAAAGGAAATTACAGTGGTATGTAAAATGAGTTGGCCAAAGTAAATTAGAAGGAAATGCTGGCAGGGATAACAGCGAGCAGCAATGGCTTGGGTTTCTAGGAAAAATGGGGATGATGCAGAATAGATATATTCCAAAATCAAAGGAATACTGAAATAGCAAAATAGTACAACTGTGGCTGGCAAGAGAAATTAAATCTAATGTAAAAGCAAAAGAGAGGGCATACAAGAAAGTTAAACTTACCGGGAAGATGGAGAATTGGGAAGCTTTAAAATATCTACAGAAAGCAACTAAAAGAATTACTAGGAGAGAAGAGATGAAGCATGAAAGCAAACTAGTAAAAAATATCAAGGAGGATAGAAAAAGCTTATTCAAGTATATGAAAATAAAAGAAAGTTGAGAGTGGATATAGGACCACTAGTAAATGAGGCAGGAGAAATAATAACAGGGAACAAGGAGATGGCAGATGAACTAAATGAGTATTTTGCATCAGTCTTCACTGTGGAAGACACTAGCAGTGTGCCAGGTGTTGAAGGGTGTGAAGGAAGAGAAGTGAGTGCAGTTACTGTTAAAAGGGAGAAGGTCAGTTCAGAATCAGGTTTATTACCACTGGTATGTGTCGTGAAATTTGTTAACTTAGCAGCAGCAGTTCAATGCAATACATAACATAGAAGAAGAAAAATAATAAATAAATAAATAAATTACAGTATATGTATATTGAATAGATTAAAAATCGTGCAAGAAACAGAAATAATATTTGTTTAAAAAGTGAGGTGGTGTTCAAGGGTTCAATGTCCATTTAGGAATTGGATGGTAAAGGGGAAGAAGCTGTTCCTGAATCGCTGAGTGTGTGCCTTCAGGCTTCTGTATCTCCTACCTGATGGTAACAGTGAGAAAAGGGCATGCCCTGGGTGCTGGAGGTCCTTAATAATGGACACTGCCTTTCTGAGACACTGCTCGTTGAAGGTGCTCTGGGAACTTTGTAGGGTAGTACCCAAGATGGAGCTGACTAAATTTACAACCCTCTGCAGCTTCATTTGGTCCTGTGCAGTAGCCCCTCCATATCAGACAGTGATGCAGCCTGTCAGAATGCTCTCCACAGTACATCTATAGAAGTTCTTGAGTGTATTTGTTGACAAACCAAATCTCTTCAAACTCCTAATGAAGTATAATCGCTGTCTTGCCTTCTTTATAACTGCATCAGTATGTTGGGACCAGGTTAGATCCTCAGAGATCTTGACACCCAAGAAATTGAAGCTGCTCACTCTCTCCACTTCTGATCCCTCTATGAAGATTGGTATGTGTTCCTTCATCTTACCCTTCCTGAAGTCAACAGTCAGCTCTTTTGTCTTACTGACGTTGAGTGCCAGGATGTTGCTGTGACACCAATCAACTAGTTGGCATATCTCACTCCTGTACACCCTCTTATCACCATCTGAGATTCTACCAACAATGGTTGTATCATCGGCAAATGTATAGATGGTATTTGATCTATACCTAGCCACGTGGTCATGGGTGTAGAGAGAGTAGAGCAGTGGGCTAAGCACACACCCCTGAGGTGCACCAGTGTTGATTGTCAGCTAGGAGGAGATGTTATCACCAAACAGCACAGATTGTGATCTTCCGGTTAGGAAGTCGAGGATCCAGTTGCAGAGGGAGGTACAGAGGCCCAGGTTCTGCAACTTCTCAATCAGGACTGTGGGAATGATGGTATTAAATGCTGAGCTATAGCTGATGAACAGCATCCTGACATAGGTGTTTGTGTTGTCCAGGTGGTCTAAAGCCGTGTGAAGAGCCATTGAAATTGCGTCTGCCGTTGACCTATTGTGGTGATAGGCAAATTGCAATGGTTCCAGGTCCTTGCTGAGGCAGGAGTTCAGTTAAGTCATGACCAACTTCTCAAAGCATTTCATCACAGTAGATGTGAGTGCTACCAAGCAGTAGCGAGTGCTACCTGAGGATTGGGAGAAATTCAGAGTCCAGCAGAGGAGGACAAAGGGCTTAATTAGGAAGGGGAAAAAAGATTATGAGAGAAAACTGGCAGGGAACATAAAAACTGACTGTAAAAGCTTTTATAGATATGTGAAAAGAAAAAGATTGGTTAAGACAAATGTAGGTCCCTTACAGTCAGAAACAGGTGACACTCACAACACGCTGGAGGAACTCAGCAGGTCGGGCAGCATCCGTGGAAAAGATCGGTCGACGTATCAGGCCGGAACCCTTCTTCAGGACTGAAGGGTTACGGCCCGAAATGTCGACCGATCTTTTCCACGGATGCTGCCCGACCTGCTGAGTTCCTCCAGCGTGTGGTGAGTGTTGCTTTGACCCCAGAATCTGCAGATTATTTTGTGCTTATGAGTCAGAAACAGGTGAATTGATCATGGGGAACAAGGACATGGCAGACCAATTGAATAACTACTTTGGTTCTGTCTTCACTAAGGAGGATGTAAATAATCTTCCGGAAATAGTAGGGGACAGAGGGTCCAGTGAGATGGAGGAACTGAGGGAAATACATGTTAGTAGGGAAGTGGTGTTAGGTAAATTGAAGGGATTAAATGCAGATAAATCCCCAGGGCCAGATGGTCTGCATCCCAGAGTGCTTAAGGAAGTAGCACAAGAAATAGTGGATGCATTAGTGATAATTTTTCAAAACTCTTTAGATTCTGGACTAGTTCCTGAGGATTGGAGGGTGGCTAATGTAACCCCGCTTTTTAAAAAAGGAGGAAGAGAGAAACCGGGGAATTATAGACCGGTTAGCCTGACATCGGTGGTGGGGAAAATGCTAGAGTCAGTTATCAAAGATGTGATAACAGCACATTTGGAAAGCAGTGAAATCATCAGACGAAGTCAGCATGGTTTTGTGAAAGGAAAATCATGTCTGACGAATCTCATAGAATTTTTTGAGGATGTAACTAGTAGTGTGGATAGGGGAGAACCAGTGGATGTGGTATATTTGGATTTTCAAAAGGCTTTTGACAAGGTCCCACACAGGAGATTTGTGTGCAAACTTAAAGCACACGGTATTGGGGGTAAGGTATTGGTGTGGGTGGAGAGTTGGTTAGCAGACAGGAAGCAAAGAGTAGGAATAAACGGGACCTTTTCAGAATGGCAGGCAGTGACTAGTGGGGTACCGCAAGGCTCAGTGCTGGGACCCCAGTTGTTTACAATATATATTAATGACTTAGACGAGGGAATTAAATGCAGCATCTCCAAGTTTGCGGATGACACAAAGCTGGGCGGCAGTGTTAGCTGTGAGGAGGATGCTAAGAGGATGCAGGGTGACTTGGATAGGTTAGGTGAGTGGGCAAATTCATGGCAGATGCAATTTAATGTGGATAAATGTGAGGTTATCCACTTTGGTGGCAAGAACAGGAAAACGGATTATTATCTGAATGGTGGCCGATTAGGAAAAGGGGAGGTGCAACGAGACCTGGGTGTCATTATACACCAGTCATTGAAAGTGGGCATGCAGGTACAGCAGGCGGTGAAAAAGGCGAATGGTATGCTGGCATTTATAGCGAGAGGATTCGAGTACAGGAGCAGGGAGGTACTACTGCAGTTGTACAAGGCCTTGGTGAGACCACACCTGGAGTATTGTGTGCAGTTTTGGTCCCCTAATCTGAGGAAAGACATTCTTGCCATAGAGGGAGTACAAAGAAGGTTCACCAGATTGATTCCTGGGATGACAGGACTTTCATATGATGAAAGACTGGATCGGCTAGGCTTATACTCGCTGGAATTTGGAAGATTGAGAGGGGATCTTATTGAAACATATAAAATTCTAAAGGAATTGGACAGGCTAGATGTAGGAAGATTGTTCCCAATGTTGGGGAAGTCCAGAATGAGGGGTCACAGTTTGAGGATAAAGGGGAAGCCTTTTAGGACCGAGATGAGGAAAAACTTCTTCACACAGAGAGTGGTGAATCTGTGGAATTCTCTGCCACAGGAAACAGTTGAGGCCAGTTCATTGGCTACATTTAAGAGGGAGTTAGTTATGGCCCTTGTGGCTAAAGGGATCGGGGGTATGGAAAGAAGGCGGGTACAGGGTTCTGAGTTGGATAATCAGCCATGATCGTACTGAATGGCGGTGCAAGCTCGAAGGGCCGAATGGCCTACTGTTGCACCTATTTTCTATGTTTCTATGTAGTTATTAAGGCAGCTCACTTTATTCTTCTTTGGCACTAGTATAATTGTTGCCTTTTTGAAGCAAATGGGAACTTCCGCTCGTAGCAGTGAGAGGTTGAAAATGTCCTTGAATAGTCCCACCAGTTGGTTGGCAGAGGTTTTCAGAGCCTTACCAGGTACTCCATTGGGACCTTCTGCCTTGCGAGGGTTCACTCTGTTTAAAGACAGCCTAACATCGGCCTCTGAGACAGAGATCACAGGGTCATCAGGTGCAGCAGGGATCTTCACAGCTGTAGTTATATTCTCCCTTTCAAAGCGAACATAGAAGGCGTTGAGTTCATCTGGTAGTGAAGCATCGCTGCCATTCATGCTATTGGGGTTCACCTTGTAGGACGTAATGTTTTGCAAACCTTACCAGAGTTGTCGTACATCTGATGTCACCTCCAACCTTGTGCTCAAAAAGCTGAAAGACCTAAAGGTACATAAGCACCCAGTCCAGATGAACTAGGGTCCTGAAAGAGGTAGAGGTAGAAATTACAGAGGCATTAGTAATGATCTTTCAAAAATCATTGGACTCTGGCATGGTGCCAGAAGAATAGAAATTGCAAATGTCACTTCACTCTTTAAAAAAGGAGAGAGGCAGCAGAAAGGGCATTATAGACCAGTTAGCCTGACCTCAGTGGTTGGGAAGATGATGGGGTCAATTGTTCAGGATGAAGTTATGGAGTACTTGGTAACACAGGACAGGATAGGACAAAGTCAGCATGATTTCCTTCGGGGAAAATCTTGCCCAATGAACCTGTTGGAATTCTTTGAGGAGATTACAAGTAAGGATGGGTAAAGGGGATGCAGTGGGTGTTGTATATTTGGATTTTCAGAAAGCCTTTGACAAGGTGCCACACATGAGGCTGGTTACAAAGTTAAGAGCCCATGGAATTACAGATAAGTTCCTGACATGGTTGGAGCATTGGCTGATTGGTAGGGGGCAGCGAGTGGGAATAAAAGGATCCTTTTCTAGTTGGCTGCCAGTGACTAGTGGTGTTCCACAGGGGTCATTGCTGAGACCGCTTATTTTTATGCTGAATATCAATCATTTAGGATGATGGAATAGATGGCTTTGTTGCCAAGTTTACAGATGATACGACGATTGGTGGAGGGGCAAGTAGTGTTGAAGAAACAGGAAGGCTGCAGAAGGACTTAGACATTCAGAGAATGGGCAAGAAAGTGGCAAATGATATACAATATTGGAAGATGCATGGTCATGCTCTTTGGTAGAAGAAATAAAAATGCAGACTATTTTCTAATCAGAGAGAAAATCCAAAAATCTGAGATGCAAAGGGACTTGGGAGTCCTTGTGCAAAACACCGTAAAGGTTAACTCTCAGGTTGAGTCGGTGGTAAGGAAGGCAAATACAATTTGGCATTCATTTCAAGAGGTCTAAAATATAAGAGTAGGGATATGATACTTTAAGGAACTGGTGAGGCCTCATCTTGAGTATTGTGAACAGTTCTGAGCTCCTTATCTAAGAAAAGATGTGCTGGCATTGGAGAGTGTTTGCAAGGATGATTCTGGGAAAGGAAGGGTTATCATATGAGGAACATTTGATGGCTCTTGGCCTATACTCACTGGAATTTAGAAGGATGAAGGGGGATCTCATTGAAACCTTTTGAATGTTGAAAGGCAGAGTAGATGTGGAAAGGATGTTTACCATGGTGGGGAGTCTAGGACGAAAGGGCACAGCCTTAGGATAGAGAGGCATCCATTTAAAACAGAAATGCAGAGAAATTTATTTAACCAAGGGTGGTGAATTTGTGGAATTTGTTACAACAGGCATGTTCCTGATTGGCCACGGCACCAAAGGTTATAGGGAGTGGGCTGAGGAGGGGTAAAAAGGATCAGCCATCATTGAATGGTGGAGTAGACTCAATGGGCCAAATGGCCAAATTCTTCTCCTATGTCTTTTGGTCTTATAATCCTGGCCAACACCACTCTCATGCCTCTGTAATTCCCTTTACTCCACTGTAATACTGATAAGTCTGATTTTAGCTTTTCCTTCTCAAAATTCAGAGTGACTTCCATCATATTATGATCTTTTACCTGAGTTCTCTAATCAATCCCAAACCGTTGCAGAACACCCAGTGCAGAATAGCTGATCCCCATGTAGGCTCAACTGCAAGCCACTCTAAAAAGCCATCTCATAGGCCCCTCTTAGAATCCAGCACCAACCTGATTTACCAACCTACCTGCATATTGAAGTCCTCCATGACCCTTTTGGCATGCATTTTCTATCTCCCATTGTCATTTGCAGATCACATCCTTACAATACTGTTTGGGGGTCTGTATATAACCCTCATCAGGGTATTTTTACTCTTGCAGTCCCTTAGCTATATCCACAATGATTTAACACCTTCTGACCCTATGTCACTTGTTTCTAATGATTTAATTTCAGTTTTTACCAGCAGAGCAAGGCCACCCCCTCTGCCTTCCTGCCTGTCCTTTTGGTACAAATCCTTGGACATTAAGCTCCCAGCTACAATCTTCTTCCAGCCATGGTTCGGTTATACCTACAACATCCTACATGCCGATCTGCATCTGTGCTACAAGTTCATCTCTCTTATTCCATATACTGCGTGCATTCAAATATAACGCCTTCTGTCCTGTAGTCACCCTTCTCAATTTAGTCCACCATTTACTGAGGCAGTGGGAAGAGGCGACAGAGTTTGTAGACGGGCGTCTGGATCCTGCGATGTGACGTGCTGAGCTGAGCTGTGCCAACAACTCTGCGTTGTCTTGCAGTCACACGCAGAATAGTTACCGTATGAAGCTGTTATCCATCCAGACAGAATGCTTCAATAAAAGTTAGTAAGAGTCGACGGCAACATGCTAAATTTCTTTAGCCTCCTGAGGAACCAGAGGAGTCATTGAGCTTTCCTGATAGTGACATCAACATGATTTGACCAGGACAAGCAATGGGTGATGTTCGCAGCTAGGAACTTGAAGCTTTCAACCCTCTCACCCTCAGCACTGTTGACAGAAGCATATGCACAAAGAAACCCCCCCCCCAAAGTACTACTTATTTATTGAGGTACAGCATGGAATAGGCCCTTGTGGTCCTTCGAACCACACTGGCCAGCTATCCCCCATTTTAATCCTAGCTGATCAAGGACAATTTACAATGAACAATTAATCTACCAACTGATACATCTTTGGACTTGAGAGAAAACTCTATCACCCAGAGGAAACCATGGAGGGACCATACAAACTCCTGACAGACAGCAATGGGAATTAAACCTGGGTCGTCTGTACTGTAAAGCATTGTGCTAACCACTACACTATAGAGCCACCCACGACTTAGACACATGAAGTTTGGCAGTTGCTGGAAACCTTGAGTATTTCAGTTCAAGACCCATGATCAGGACTGAAAAGGAAGGAGGCAGAAGCCAGGAAAAAAACACTATCTCCCTCCATAGATGCTGCCTGACCTGCTGTTCTTCCAGCATCTTGTGAGTGGTAGTTCTTAGGCTAGGATCCATTCCACAGTTCAAGCCAAGTGGTCCGCGAGATGCCTCCAACAAGCAAGTACAAAGCAGTACCTTTTATAATGGGACAAACATCTAATTTAAAGAATCTGTGTCTGTTCTCATGGTCTCCACTATTCTCCATCTCTATAATGTGAATACCAAAGTAAGGTACTCATTTTCGGACCTATCCCAGAAGAATATGTTCCCTCCTTTATCCTTACGTGGCCTGACCCTCTCCCTAGCTATCCCCTGTTTCTTGATAGCTTGGATTCTCTTTAATCCTACTTGCTAAGGACTTTGTATGGCCCCTCCTAGCTCTCATAATTCCCTCCATGAGTTCTTTACTGGCTTCTTTTTATTTCTCAAGGGCCTGTGCAACTTCAGCTTCCTGAACACTAGATATGCTTCTTTTTCCTTCTTCGCTGAATCCATAATCTTTCTTGTCCTCCAACGTTCCCTGACCTTACCATTTTTAGCAGTCATCACCATCATTAAAACAATCGTGGATGAGTGTGTCCCCACAATATCATTCCAGAGTCTTCCCTTTTGTTCGTGTTTAGTTTTCCATTGATACTATTGTATTTCTTTGTTCTACTGTGGATGGCTGGAAGAAAATGAATCTCAGGGTAGTACACAGTGACATATACAAAACCTACAACAAGTATTCACTCCCCCCTTGGAAGTTCTCATGTTTTGTTGTTTTACAACATTGAATCACGATGGATTTAGAACATAGAACAAGGAATAGTACAGCACAGTACAGGCCCTTGGGCCCACAATGTTGTGCCGACCCTCAAACCCTGCCTCCCATATAAGCCCCCACCTTAAATTCCTCCATATACCTGTCTAGTAGTCTCTTAAACTTCACTAGTGTATCTGCCTCCACCACTGACTCAGGCAGTGCATTCCACGCACCAACCACTCCCCGAGTAAAAAACCTTCCTCTAATATCCCCCTTAAACTTCCCACCCCTTACCTTAAAACCATGTCCTCTTGTATTGAGCAGTGGTGCCCTGGGGAAGAGGCGATGGCTATCCACTCTATCTATTCCTCTTATTATCTTGTAAACCTCTATCATGTCTCCTCTCATCCTCCTTCTCTCCAAAGAGTAAAGCCCTAGCTCCCTTAATCTCTGATCATAATGCATACTTTCTAAACCAGGCAGCATCCTGGTAAATCTCCTCTGTACTCTTTCCAATGCTTCCACATCCTTCCTATAGTGAGGTGACCAAAACTGGACACAGTACTCCAAGTGTGGCCTAACCAGAGTTTTATAGAGCTGCATCATTACATCGCGACTCTTAAACTCTATCCCTCGACTTATGAAAGCTAACACCCCATAAGCTTTCTTAACTACCTTATCCACCTGTGAGGCAACTTTCAGGGATCTGTGGACATGTACCCCGAGATCCCTCTGCTCCTCCACACTACCAAGTATCCTGCCATTTACTTTGTACTCTGCCTTGGAGTTTGTCCTTCCAAAGTTTACCACTTCATACTTCTCTGGGTTGAACTCCATCTGCCACTTCTCAGCCCACTTCTGCATCCTATCAATGTCTCTTTGCAATCCTTGACAATCCTCTACACTATCTACAACACCACCAACCTTTGTGTCGTCTGTAAACTTGCCAACCCACCCTTCTACCCCCACATCCAGGTCGTTAATATAAATCACAAAAAGTAGAGGTCCCAGAACAGATCCTTGTGAGACACCACTAGTCACAATCCTCCAATCTGAATGCATTCCCTCCACCACCACCCTCTGCCTTCTGCAGGCAAGCCAATTCTGAATCCACCTGGCCAAACTTCCCTGGATCCCATGCCTTCTAACTTTCTGAATAAGTCTACCGTGTGGAACCTTGTCAAATGCCTTACTAAAATCCATATAGATCACATCCAGTGCACTACCCTCATCTATATGCCTGGTCACCTCCTCAAAGAACTGTATCAGGCTTGTTAGACACGATCTGCCCTTCACAAAGCCATGCTGACTGTCCCTGATCAGACCATGATTCTCTAAATGCCTATAGATCCTATCTCTACGAAACTTTTCCAACAGCTTTCCCACCACAGACGTAAGGCTCACTGGTCTATAATTACCCGGACTATCCCTACTACCTTTTTTGAACAAGGGAACAACATTCGCCTCCCTCCAATCCTCCGGTACCATTCCCGTGGACAACGAGGACATAAAGATCCTAGCCAGAGGCTCAGCAATCTCTTCTCTCGCCTCATGGAGCAGCCTGGGGAATATTCCGTCAGGCCCCGGGGACTTATCTGTCCTAATGTATTTTAACAACTCCAACACCTCATCTCCCTTAATATCAGCATGCTCCAGAACATCAACCTCACTCATATTGTCCTCACCATCATCAAGTTCCCTCTCATTGGTGAATACCAAGGAGAAGTATTCATTGAGGACCTCGCTCACTTCCATAGCCTCCAGGCACATCTTCCCACCTTTATCTCTAATCGGTCCTACCTTCACTCCTGTCATCCTTTTTTTCTTCACATAATTGAAGAATGCCTTGGGGTTTTCCTTTACCCTACTCGCCAAGGCCTTTTCATGCCTCCTTCTTGCTCTTCTCAGCCCCTTCTTAAGCTCCTTTCTTGCTTCCCTATATTCCTTAATAGACCCATCTGATCCTTGCTTCCTAAACCTCATGTATGCTGCCTTCTTCCACCTGACTAGATTTTCCACCTCACTTGTCACCCATGGTTCCTTCACCCTACCATTCTTTATCTTCCTCACCGGGACAAATTTATCCCTGACATCCCGTAAGGAATCTCTAAACATTGACCACATGTCCATAGTACAATTCCCTGCAAAAACATCATCCCAATTCACACCCGCAAGTTCTAGCCTTATAGACTCATAATTTGCCTTTCCCCAATTAAAAATTTTCCTGTCCTCTCTGACTTTATCCTTTTCCATGATAATGCTAAAGGCCAGGGAGCGGTGGTCACTGTCCCCCAGATGCTCACCCACTGAGAGATCTGTGACCTGACCCAGTTCGTTACCTAATACTAGATCTGGTATGGCATTCCCCCTGGTCGGTCTGTCCACATACTGTGACAGGAATCCATCCTGGACACACTTAACAAACTCTGCCCTATCTAAACCCTTGGAACTAATCAGTTTTTTAATTTGTTTTTTTTTGACGCTGATCAATATAAGAAGACCTTTTCATGTCAAAGTGAAAACAGATCTCTACAACGTGATCTAAATTAATTACAAATATAAAACACCAAATAATTGATTGAATAATTACTCATGCCTTTCAAGTCAGTATTTAGCAGGTGCACCTTTGGCAGTAATTGTAGCCTTGAGTCTGTGTGGATACGTCTCTGTCAGCTTAGCAAATCTAGACACTACGTTTTTTCCCTATTTACAAAACTGCTCAAGCTCTGGCAGATTGCACAAGGATCATGAGCGAACAGCCCTTTTCAAGTCCAGCAACAAACTCTCAATTGGATTGAGGTCTGGACTCTGACTTGGCCACTCCAGGACATTAAATTTGCTGTTTTTAAGCAACTCCTGTGTAGCTTTGGCTTTCTGCTTGGGGTCATTGTCTTGCTGGAAAACAAATCTTCTCCCAAGTCATAGTTCTCTTGCAGACTGCACCAGGTTTTCCTCCAGGGTTTCCCTGTATTTTGCTGTATTAATTTTACCCTCTACCTTCTGAAGCCTTCCAGGGCCTGTTGCAGGGAAGCTTCTCCACAGTATGATACAGTCACCACCATGCTTCACGGTAGGGATGGTGTGTTTCTGATGATGTGTGGTGTTTGGCTTATGCCACACATAGCATTTAGTCTGATGGCCAAAAAAGCTCAATTTGGTTTCATCAGGACCATAAAACCTTCTTTCAGCTGACTTCAGAGTCTTCTACATGAACTGTAGCTAAGAGTTCATGTGAGTTTTTTTCAACAGTGGCTTTCTCTTTGACACTCTCCCATGAAGCTGTGACTGGTGAAACACCCCGGCAACAGTTGTTGTATGCACAGTCTCTCCCATCTCAGCCACTGAAGCTTGTAACTCCTCCAGAGTTGTTATAAGTTCTCTTGGTGGTCTCCCTGACTAGTCCCCTTCTTGCATGGTCACTCAGTTTTTGAGGATGTCCTGCTCTAGGCAGATTTACAGCCATGCCATATTCTTTACATTTCTTGATGATTAACTTAACTGTACTCAGTGACGTAGAAATTTTCATGTGTCCGTGTCCTGACTTGTGGTTTGTCAATAACCTTTTTCACGGAGTTGTTTGGCATGTTCCTTTGTCCTCATGGAGTAGTTTTTACCTGGATACTGACTCACCAGCAGTTAGACCTTTCAGATGCAGGTGTATTCTTACTACAATCAATTGGAACACCTTGACTGCACACAGATCTCTATTTAACTAATTACATGACTTCTAAAACCAATTGGCTGCACCAGTGATGATTTGTTGTGTCATATTAAAGGGGCCGAATACTTATGCAGTCAAGTATTTTGTTTTTTTATATATGTAATCATGAAAACATCCAAGTGATTTTTTATAGGCACTGTATATTATTTGACAATAAATTTACATTGTATTTTTGCGGATAGGAATGACGAGCTCAATGCGTTGTTCAATGGAAAGGATGGCCTGTGTGAGCCGAATGAATGATTAAACAGGTAAAATTGCCTTTGCCAGCCCACAGTGTTATTGAATAGAAGAGGGGTCTGTGTCAGCCCAGTATGTGCTGAGAGGAAAAATGGCCGGAATGGGAAAATGCAACCTACTGCATTATTGAAAGGTTTAAGTTAAAGTAAAACACAATTATTGAATGGGTAATGGATAGTGCACAGTGCTATTGAATGGAAGGGAAATAGCAGGCATCAGCCTACTGGGTAATTGAATGTAAAGAATGTCACCTCCCAATCAGTCCACTGTATTATTGAAAAGGCAGAATGGTCCACGTCAACTCTCTAGATTCTAGAATGGAAATTATTGACTGTATCAGCCTCAGAGTCCTAACGACACAGAGTATTACAGCACAGAAACCTTCAGGCCATCTAGTAAGCTATTATCCTTCACTGTCCCATTGACCTGCACCTGGACCATACCCCTCCCTACCCCTCCCATCCATGTACATGTCCAAACTTCTCTTAAGTGTTGAAACTGAACTCACATCCACCACTCCCACTGGCAGCTCATTCCATGCTCTCACCATCCTCTGAGTGAAGAAGGTCCCTTTCAGGTTCCCCTTAAATATTTTACCTTTCACCCATGATTTCTAGTTCTAATCTCACCCAACTTCAGTGGAAAAGCCTGCTGGCATTTACCCTATCTATACCTTTCATAATTTTGTATACCTCTATCAAAACTCCCTCATTCTCCTACCCTCCAGGGAATAAATCCCTAACCTATTCAATCTTTCCCTTTAACTCAAGTCCTGGCAACATTCTTGCAATTTTACTTTATTGTCGCCAAACAATTGATACTAGAGTGTACAATCATCATTCTGCTCTTCGCGCTCCCTGGAGGACAAATTAATAGTAAATAGTAAAAATTTAAATTACAAATCATAAATCAGTCCTGACGAAGGGTCTCGGCCTGAAACGTAGACTGTACCTCTTCCTAGAGATGCTGTCTGGCCTGCTGCGTTCACCAGCAACTTTGGACTGAGTGTATGTTCCTGGTCTTCTGCTGCTGTAGCCTATCCACTTCAAGGTTCAACATGCTGTGCATTCAGAGATGCTCTTCTGCGTATTTCTGATTTAATACATTGTTATTTAGGTTACTGTTGCCATTCTGTCAGCTTGAACCAGTTTGGCCATTCTCCTCTGACCTCAATCATTGACAAGGCGTTTTTACCCTCAGAACTGCCACTCACTGGATATTTTTATTTTTGCACCATTCTCTAGAGACTGCTGTGCATGAAAATCCTCGGGGGCCAGCAGTTTTTGAGATGCTCAAACCACCCCATCTGGCACCAACAATCATTCCATGCTGAAAGTCACTTACATCTCATTTCTTCTCCTTTCTGATGTTAGGTCTGAATAGCATTGAACCTCTTTAACACGTCTGGAGCGGTGGAGGCTGAGCTGAGATCTGTTAGAGGTTTATGAGATAATGAGAGGCACAGATAGAGGAGACAGACAGTATCTTTTTCCCAGGGTTGAGATGTCTGATACCAGAGTACATGCATTTATGGTGAGAGGAGGTAATTTCAGAGATGTGAGGGGCAAGTTTTTACAGAGAGTGATGGGTCCTGGAACGTGCTTCTTGGGTTGGTGGTAGAGGCAGAAGCATTAGGCACTTTCAAGAGATGCTTGGATAGGCAGATGAATGTGAGGGAAATGGAAGGATATGGATATGGTGTGGGCGGAAGACTTTACTTCAGTTGGCATCAGTGATGGTGTCATCCGCAAATTTGCTGATCCAGTTACCACATTATCATCCAGATCGTTGATATGGATGACAGACAGGAACAGTCCCAGCCCCAATCCCTGCGGCACTCCACTCGGCACAGGCCTCGAGTCAGAGCTTCAACCATTTGTCACCGTTCTCTGAGTTTTCCCACAAGCTCAGCTCTCCCAACACCAAGGGACGTGAAGAGCACCGAACCCCTACTAAGACTTGCAGAGACCCCTGTTCTCCCAGACTCTTTATGGACAACCCAACTCTATCTGCAGCCAGGGCCAAAGAAGACAAACCATCATTCATCACTGAACAATCTGCTACTGCACTATTTCTGTTCACTATGGGTTGATTCAAGCTTTAAGATTCAAGCTTACTTGTCACGTGTACAGTACCTTGCAAAAGTCTTCAGGACATACACACAGCTAGGGCGCCTAAGATATTTGCACAGTACTATCATAATTTTATTTATTGCACTGTACTGCTGTCGCAAAAAAACCAAACTTCATGACAAATATGAGTGATGATAAACCTGATTCTGATATAGGTCTCGATACCCATGAAGTAGAAATCACTTACACCAAGAATGGATAGGATCTGGATGTTGCATTTAAGATTGGGAAAGACTGTCTTGTTCTCCTGTGCCATCTGGGTGCCACTACAGGTCCCTGCCCATCAGCACCAGAAGAGTCTTATCCAGTTTTGTGCCTTCCCCCATTCACCTCCTCAGCACCCAATTTTGAATATCTAGTATACATAATACTGACAGTAAAAACAGTCAGTTTTATTATCTGTATTTGTATTTTAAATCACATGCATTATATTTAAATATTTATTATCTATTGTGAGTATTTTATATTGTGTTTAACTATGTGTAGTGTGGTGCTGTGTATCTTTAGGTCTGTGATGTTGTCCTTACCACTGCACAAACAAAGTTCCTCATGGAAAGTAAAGTGAATGGAACTGTTCTCTGTCACAATTGCGCAGTAGAGTTTAATTTTGGACAAATGGAGACAGCATACTTTGCTTAGCTGAAGGAAAGCAGTCAGTCGTACAGTGTGATTCTTGTTGCTGACTGTGTATAATACCAGAGATCAGGGCGTACAATCCATTATTGTAAATATTATGATTACAACTCCAGTCATGAGTAGGACATCATTGAAGGATCAACAGAATGAGACACATGAATGAAAACACACCCACAGTGTTCACTGTAATCTCAGCAGTCCGTTGTTACCTGAAAATGAAAGACAAAATTGCTCATGCCTCTTGGAAGAAAAACAGAAATACATTTCTGATAACAGAAATACAATACAATAATAGTCTGATTTGATCTATTCTATCCCTGATGTTGGGCCACATGTTTTCATCAACATCACATAAAATGTGATCCCCAGCGATGCAGTGGAGGAAATACCTCCTGGAATGCCTAATCCAGCCCTAGCAGTCGCGGTCATTTGGTTATAAGGTTTTTTTTGTCATAGACCTTCCATCTCCAGGAGAAAATAAATTTCTGAATAGGTTTGAGGAATGAGGAAGATGGCGGAAAGAATTCCTTGGGCATATGAGGATGAGCCTGAAACTAGCCTGTCACTGCAATTGAGTGGCGGAAAGATACATTGCCTTATGGTGACGACATAGTGTGGGACATTGATTCTGCCATCCCGTTCCTCCTTGGACACTAACAGTTGTCTGTAAAGGAATGTGATAAGGCATGGGGTGTAGTATTAGATTATGAGAACACTCAGTCCACTTTTATTGTCATTTAGAAATGCATACATGCATTAAGAAATGATACAATGTTCCTCCAGAGTGATATCAGAGAAAACAGGACAGACCAAAGACTAACACTGACAGAACCACATAATTATAACATATAGTTACAGCAGTGCAAAGTAACACCATAATTTGAGGAAGAACAGACCATGGACACAGTAAAAAAATGTCTCAAAGTCCTGAGTCAATTGACTCCCAAGTCCCCGATGGCAGGCGGCAAAAGGGAGAAACTCCCTGCCATAAACCTCCAGGCACCGTCAACTTGCCGATACCTTGGAAGCAGCCGACACTGAGTCCATCCGTCCGAAAACTTCGAGCCTCTGACCAGCCCCTCCGATACAGCCTCACGAGCGCCATCCTCTGCCGAGCGCCTTCGACCTCGCCCCAGCTGCTGAAACACGCAAAGCCGAGGATTTTTGGGCTTTCAGCTCCAGAGATTCCGGTTACCACACAATAGCAGCGGCAGCGAAACAGGCATTTCAGAAGTTTTTCAGCTGTTCCTCTGTACTCTCACATCTGTCTCCATCAAATCAGAATTGTGCACGGTCCCCTACTTGACAAATGACAGATATCATCACCGAAGCGGCCGCGTGCTGCCGTCGCACCGCCATCATCTCCCCCTAAGCAATGACTCCCCCCCAGTCATTGGGATGTATGCCAGAACACCAGTGTCTGATACGGCTGTATATATGGGAATGTTTGAACCTCTCTGGCGCAGTACCTGGGCCGTCACCCTTTGCCCTACAGCATATTCTCGTCTCGCTTCCTGTATCAACAGATTTGCAATGACAGCTTAATTCCTTGCAAAATGAAGACTTTTGAGTCAATGATTTGGGATTGATTGCTGTCATCCAGGGCATTTGATTGTGTTTTGCTTGACTTAACACTTCCTATTGATTTTCATGTCTTCTCATTAGCAATTGCGACTGATGTACGTCCAATGAGAGATGGTTGACCATTGTGCTCAGATGCTTGCTGCTTTGCTGATATGGAGTTTAGAACTGACCACATGCACCGCTGGCTTGATCAAATTGTCTAGGCAACTGACATAAACTGTGGTCAGGTCACACTTGGAGTATTGTGAGCAGCTTTGGCCTCTTTTTTAAGTAAGTATGTGCTGGCATTGGAGAAGGTCCAGAGGAGGTTCACGAGAATGATGCCAGGAATGAAGGGGTTAACATATGAGGAGTGTTTAATGGCTCTGGGCATGTATTCACTGGAGATTAGAAGAAAGGGGAGGGAATCTCATTGAAACCTATTAAATATCGAAAGGCCTAGATAGACTGGATGTGTAGAAGGTATTTCCTATAGTGGGGGAGTCACGGGCCAGAGGGCACAGTCTGAAAATACAAGGACGTCCCGTTAGAACAGAGATGAGGAGGAATATTTTAGCCACTGTGTGGTGAATCTGTTGAATTCATTCCCACAGATGACAGTGGAGGCCAAGTCACTGGGTATATTGAAAGCCGAGGTTGACAGGTTCTTGATTAGTAAGGGTGTCAAAGGATATGGGAAGAAGTCAGAAGGATGGAGTTGAGAGGGATCATAAGTAAGTCATAATGAAAGGGCAGAGCAGAACCAATGGGCCGGATGGTGTAATTCTGTTCCTATGTCTTATGGTCTTATGGACATCAGCGGCCTTGAATGTTGGCAAAACTGAGCTGTTCTCTGGGGCAAACACGATGAAATCTGCAGATGCTGGAAATTCAAGTAACACACATCAAAGTTGCTGGTGAATGCAGCAGGCCAGGCAGCAGGGAAATTAGGGATAGTATCAATTCCAAAGAAGAAGCATACAAATTAGCCAGAAGAAGTGGCTCACCTCAGGACTGGGAGAAATTCAGAGTTCAGCAGAGGAGGACAAAGGGCTTAATTAGGAAGGGGAAAAAAGATTATGAGAGAAAACTGGCAGGGAACATAAAAACTGACTGTAAAAGCTTTTATAGATATGTGAAAAGAAAAAGATTGGTTAAGACAAATGTAGGTCCCCTACAGACATAAAAAGGTGAATTGATTATAGGGAGCAAGGACATGGCAGACCAATTGAATAATTACTTTGGTTCTGTCTTCACTAAGGAGGACATAAATAATCTTCTGGAAATAGTAGGGGACAGAGGGTCCAGTGAGATGGAGGAACTGAGGGAAATACATGTTAGTAGGGAAGTGGTGTTAGGTAAATTGAAGGGATTGAAGGCAGATAAATCCCCAGGGCCAGATGGTCTGCATCCCAGACTGCTTAAGGAAGTAGCCCAAGAAATAGTGGATGCATTAGTGATAATTTTTCAAAACTCTTTAGATTCTGGACTAGTTCCTGAGGATTGGAGGGTGGCTAATGTAACCCCACTTTTTAAAAAAGGAGGGAGAGAGAAACCAGGGAATTATAGACCAGTTAGCCTAACATCGGTGGTGGGGAAACTGCTAGAGTCAGTTATCAAAGATGTGATGACAGCACATTTGGAAAGCAGTGAAATCATCAGACGAAGTCAGCATGGATTTGTGAAAGGAAAATCATGTCTGACGAATCTCATAGAATTTTTTGAGGATGTAACTAGTAGAGTGCATAGGGGAGAACCAGTGGATGTGGTATATTTGGATTTTCAAAAGGATTTTGACAAGGTCCCACACAGGAGATTAGTGTGCAAACTTAAAGCACACGGTATTGGGGGTAAGGTATTGATGTGGATAGAGAATTGGTTGGCAGACGGGAAGCAAAGAGTGGGAATAAACGGGACCTTTTCAGAATGACAGGCAGTGACTAGTGGGGTACCGCAAGGCTCAGTGCTGGGACCCCAGTTGTTTACAATATATATTAATGGCTTGAATGAGGGAATTAAATGCAGCATCTCCAAGTTTGCGGATGACACGAAGCTGGGCGGCAGTGTTAGCTGTGAGGAGGATGCTAAGAGGATGCAGGGTGACTTGGATAGGCTGGGTGAGTGGGCAAATTCATGGCAGATGCAATTTGATGTGGATAAATGTGAAGTTATCCACTTTGGTGGCAAAAACAGGAAAACAGATTATTATCTGAATGATGGCTGATTAGGAAAAGGGGAGGTGCAACGAGACCTGGGTGTCATTATACACCAGTCATTGAAAGTGGGCATGCAGGTACAGCAGGCAGTGAAAAAGGCGAATGGTATGCTGGCATTTATAGCAAGAGGATTCGAGTACAGGAGCAGGGAGGTACTACTGCAGTTGTACAAGGCCCTGGTGAGACCACACCTGGAGTATTGTGTGTAGTTTTGGTCCCCTAATCTGAGGAAAGACATCCTTGCCATAGAGGGAGTACAAAGAAGGTTCACCAGATTTATTCCTGGGATGGCAGGACTTTCATATGATGAAAGACTGGATGAACTAGGCTTATACTCTTTGGAATTTAGAAGATTGAGGGGGGATCTGATTGAAACGTATAAAATCCTAAAGGGATTGGACAGGCTAGATGCAGGAAGATTGTTCCCAATGTTGGGGAAGTCCAGAATGAGAGGTCACAGATTGAGGATAAAGGGGAAGCCTTTCAGGACCGAGATGAGGAAAAACTTCTTCACACAGAGAGTGGTGAATCTGTGGAATTCTCTGCCACAGGAAACAGTTGAGGCCAGTTCATTGGCTATATTTAAGAGGGAGTTAGATATGGCCCTTGTGGCTAAAGGGATCAGGGGGTATGGTGGGAAGGCTGGTACAGGGTTCTGAGTTGGATGATCAGCCATGATCATACTGAATGGTGGTGCAGGCTCGAAGGGCCAAATGGCCTACTCCTGCACTATTTTCTATGTTTCTATCTATTGGAAGAGGTACCTCTTCCAGTAGATGCTGCCTGGCCTGTTCTCTGGGGCACTGGATGTGAGGAGACTACATTAACCACAGGCTACTGGATGAATCATTTTCCCCTCGATAATTTTAGAATTGTGCTCTTTGCCATTGTCCTGGTATTGGGAGAACTGGCCTGTGTTTGTTATTTCATGGCATCTTGGTTTAATTTTTCCCTCAGATTTATGTTCAAGCGGAGAATTGGGAATGTATTCCTGTATACGATGATCTCTGCAAGTGAAGCTGTTTAAAATTTTAAAATTTGAAAGTTACTTATCTGCAAGGCCTGATATTAAGTCATGGTGAGCAGTCTGAAACATACTTTTCCTCAATTTGAGTCACAGATACCATAGAAAATTTGATGATTTAATTTGGATACCACCTGATTTGATTGCTGCAACATTTATGGACTATGGAACTTGGGCTATTTTTTTGTGAGACTGTATGTTTTTCTGCTATCTTATATGTGCTGTGTATGACTGTTAGTATTGTGTTTTGCACCTTGGCCCCAGAATATCTTTGTTTCATTTGGCTGTTTTCGTGTATGGTTGAATGACAATTAAACTTAAGTTTGAACTTGAGTTACTGTCCAGAGTGCAGTGTGGAGTCATCATAAGTATCTCTGGATCCATCAGCAAACTTGATAATTTATAAAACTATGGAAGCATTAATTTAAATGCTGAAGTGCTCTTTATCCCAACACTGAATCCAGAATCAGGTTTATTAACACTGAAATAAGAGGGGCGGAGTAAAGTCAAGATGGCGCTAAACGGCGACTCCTATGATTGCATCTTCGTAAACAGCTCTATTTCTATCTTGGTTTTTTTTTCCTTTTTAAGGTTCTTCTGAAGACCCTGACCTGGAGTTACACTCTGACTTTGGTTCTTTGCGGGAATGGGACCTGCTCCTTTTTGATACCGCGCCTTCAGGTTGCCAGATTTTCGTGGCTCTGGAGACGGGCTGATTCAAGGCCAGTGCCCCTGACTGAGGCATCGCAGGAGGGCACGGAACGTTAGGAGCAGCAGGTCAGCTACTGTGGGCTGTGTGTCCAGAGACCTGAGCTCTCCGGGCACAGACCTCAGAAAAAAACGAATGCAACAGACTCTTAACATCATAAATCAGCGAGTTGCTTCTTATGTCTCCCCTCTCACTGTGAAATGGGGACATCTCTTTCCTTATTAGGGACAGAGAGAGAGAGCCTGTGGTCTGTCAAATTACCAGGTGAACGAGTAGTCTTTGGAGTACTGCAAATCTGTGTCTTTACTGATGCTTTGCTGCACGCTTGAGTGCAATGGAGGGCACTGATCCTTGTTTTTGCTGGTGGGGGGTTGCTTTGGGGTTCTTTCTTTTTGCAATATTTTTATTAAATTTCATATACACACATACAGAATTCATAAGGATACTTATTATAAATCAAAATAAGGTAGCACAAAATGCATTATATATAAATCACACTGATACAATCACAGTATCCTATATTCATGATCAATCAAATAAAATAAATTGAATTATGAAATACAATAATATTGTTAATTATATTATAAAAATCTACACCCACTACCAAGACAGAGCTGGTTGGTAAAAAAAAACAAAAGAAAAAAAAAAGAGTACCTTACCATATAGTGTTTTATAATAATAGCCCAGATCTATATTTTAATAACAATTAACAATTCAAAGATTTTCAAAATAGTTCAAAATAGTCCCCATAACGTTTTGGAAATCTTGATTAGAATCAGAAATCGAACAATGAATCTTCTCTAAATTTAAACATAACCATTGAGCATGTGGGGGGGGCAACCTCCTTCCATTTAAGCAAGATCGCCCTCCTAGCCATAAGAGAAATAAAAGCCAGTACCCGCAAATGAGAAGGCTCCAAAATTATAGCTCTTTCCTCAACAATACCAAAGGCGGCAGTTAAAGGATTGGGTTAAAATTAACTTTGGAATACATCTTTCCAATATTTGGAAAGTTTGGAATACATCTTTCCAATATTTTTCAAGGCTTGAACATGACCAAAACATATGAATTAATGAAACCTCTCCATTATTACATCTGTCACAATAAGGAGGTATATCTGCAAAAAAAATGAGAGAGCTTGTCTTTAGACATATGAGCCCTATGTACCACTTTAACTTGGACGGAATGACGAGCACATAATGATGAAGAATTAACCATTTTGAAAATAGCCCTCCAGGTCTCATCAGATAATGAAGTCTGTAAATCCTTTTCCCAATCTTTTTTAATTTTGTCTAAAGGAGCCATTCTCAGTCCCAATAAAAGACCATAAATATAAGATATTGAGCCATTATCAAAAGGTTTCAAATTAAAAAATACATCTATTATGTTCTTATCCGGGCAGGTAGGAAATATGTGTAGTTTAAATCTTAAAAAATCTCTAATCTGTAGATATTGAAAAAAGTGGGTATTTGATAAGTTATATTTCACTGAGAGCTGCTCAGAAGAAGAAAGATACCCTCCAACAAACAGATCCTGAAATTGTTTAATGCCTAATCTATCCCATTCTCTAAAAAACAGATCAGTCGTAGATGGTTTAAAAAAATTGATAAAGAGAAGCGACCAATTAGAAAGTGTCTTTTTCATATAATTCATTAAAATTAGAAAATTTTCTTTGAATAGATCTTTATAATTCTTAGTGATTGTTACACCCAAATATGTAAATTGTTTTCTTACAATTTTAAAAGGAAGGTTAATATCAGATGGTATCTATTTATTTAAAGGAAACAATTCACTCTTATGTAAATTCAATTTATATCCTGAAAACTGACTAAAATTAGTCAGTAAAAGAAACAGAGGGCAAAGAAGTTGTAACATTAGATATAATAAGCAATAGGTCATCAGCATAAAGCAAAACTTTATGAATAGTACCTTTCCTTAAGATACCGGTGATATCTTTAGACTCTCGAAAGGCAACTGCTAAAGGTTCTAATACTAAATGAAAAAGCAAAGGGCTGAATGGACATCTTTGTCTGGTTCCACGTTGGAGTTTAATTGCTTTAGAATTCTGAAAGTTAGTGAGGACCTAAGCGGAGGGAGATAAGTAAATTAATCCAAAGAATAAAATTGGGCCCAAAATTAAATTTTTCTAAGGTTTCAAATAGGTAATGCCATTCAATTCGGTCAAAAGCCTTCTCCACATCCAGAGAAATCACACATTCTGATATTTCCTTGGATGGAAAATAAATAACATTTAACAATCGCTGTATATTAAAATGGGAATATTGATTTTTAATAAATCCTGTCTGATCATCAGATATTATAGAAGGTATAATATTCTCAAGTCTAAGGGCCAAAACTTTACATAGGATCTTAACATCAACATTGAGTAAAGAGGTTGGTCTATATGAAGAGCATTCAGTGGGATTCTTATTCTTTTTAAGAATAAACTAAATGGAAGCTTCATAAAAAGACTGGCAACCTACCCACCTTGAAGGAATCAGTAAGGGTAGAACATAAATAAGGTATAAGCAATAAAGAAAAAGCCTTATAAAATTCTCCGGAGAATCCGTCAGGTCCTGGAGATTTCCCAGAATGCAATGAACGTATAGCCTCAGTGATTTCCTCCTGAGAAGTAGGCTGATCTAACTGCTTTGGATTATCAACCGAAAGTCCAGGAGTATTAAATTGGTCTAAAAAATTGTTCATTGCAGTATTATCTTTAACAAAATCAGAACTATACAGTTTAGAATAAAATTCTCCAAAAGTGTCATTTATTTCAAAATGGTCAGTTGTCAAATCACCATTGGTTTTGCGAATTTCTTTAATTTGCCATTTAGCTATAAAGGTCTTCAATTGATTAGCCAATAGTTTACTAGTTTTTTCTCCATGTATATAGAATTGGCTTCTATCTTTTAAAAGTTGGCTTTCAATCAGATACGTTATAAGAAGATCATATTCAGTTTTAATTTCAAAATGTCTTTTGTATAGTTCAGGGTCTGGTGCCAAAGCATATTTCTGGTCTAATTGTTTTAATTGATTAACTAAGTCAGTTCTCTCTTTATTAGCTTTTTTCTTAATATATGCAGTATAGGAGATAACTCGTCCTCTGATATATGCCTTAAAAGCATCCCGAATGATAAGACCAGAAGTCTCTTCCAATGCATTTTCTTCAAAAAAAAGAATGTGATTCTTCAGAAATTTTAGAAAGTCCTTATCAGATAACAAAGTTAAACTAAAATGCCAGGATCTGTTCATATGAGTGAAATCAGGAAGATTTAAAGATAGAAATACAGGAGAATGGTCGGATACAGCTATTTCTTTAAATTCAATGGATCAAACTAATGGAAACATTTGACTATCAATAAAAATTATCAATCCTGGTATAGGAATGATGGACATGAGAGAAAGATGAATACTCCCTTTCTACCAGGTGAAAAAAAAAGCCAGACATCAACAATATCACATTTCATTAGAAAGGATTAAATAAAGCTGATTTATTAGGTGTGGCTGGTTTCAGAGAAGAATGATCTAATACTGGGTCTAGACAACAATTAAAATCTCCTCCCATCACTAAAGAATAAAGACTCAAATCTGGCAGGAATGAAAAGAAACGCTCAAAAAATCCTGCATCATCCACATTGGGGGCATACACATTAGCAAATACAATTAATTTATTATCTAGTTTCTCTGACACTATGACAAATCGCCCATTAGGGTCAGAGACAACTTTATGTTAAATAAAAGAAATTGTATTGTCTATAAAAATCGAGACCCCTCGAGATTTTGCTCTGAATGAAGAATGAAGTTGTAAATCCCTCCACCTATTAAAAAGGCGTGCGTTGTCACAACTACGTATATGCGTTTCTTGTAGGAAAATAATGGGGGCCCTTAGCTTTTTAATATAAGCAAAAATCTTATTCCATTTCACAGGATGATTTAACCCTTTCACATTAAAACTAAGTAAATTAATATTTTGATTCATTTTAAATACTAATTAAAAGATCTGACCATAAATTATTAGAACCAGAGAACGAACCATAAAATAAGGTACTCAAACAGAAAAATTGGATGGTAGCCCAACCCAACTTCCAGAGAAAAAAGAAACCCACTCCCCTTCCCCTCCCAAACCCAAAAAAGCCGGCCAAAGGACAGACGGCATGCTAAACCCTAAAGACAACCTTCCCAAAGAAATCCTGCTGGCAAGACTCCAATCATTCAAGGTTATTATGTTCCTACCAAGAGAAAACAGACAAAATAAACTTAGATCAGAAATCCAAAACATAAGAGGATTCATTTTAACAATTTCAAAAAAAAAATTGAAAAACCTCAAAAAAAAACAATATCAAAAAGCAAGATATATAAATGGTCAAAATGTAAGTTTATTAAAACCTTATTCTGTCCAACATTAAAAAGGTAATTGCTCTTGTAAGAGATATAACGCAATTAATCTTCTGCTTTCAAAAACTTCTGTGCATGTTCGACTGATCCCAGCCACTTCTGCACACCATTTTTCTGAACGATTCTAAGACGTGCGGGGAAGCAAAGGGAGGGCTTAAACCCTTTGTTATAAAGCAGAGACATAACCGCTTTATACTTGGTATGTTCAGCCATAACCTCCGGTGTATAATCTTCCACAAATCTGATCATCTTCCTGTTGTAATCGATCATTCCTACTTGACGAATATGATGGATTAAAAGCTCCTTAGTATGAAATTCATGAAAACATAAAATAACTGACCTAGGTTGCTCCCCAAACTTTGGTTTCGGGGCCAGCGACCAGTGGGCACAGTCCAACTTAGGCACAGATGGCAATAAATCAGGGAATAGCTGCTTCAGAAAGCTTGCAAAAAACTCCACGGGGTGGACACCCTCAATTGATTCTTCAAGACCCAGAATACGTAGATTGTTCCTTCTGCTTCTGCTTTCCAGGTTGGCAATCTTCTTTGTTAGTTTTTCGTTAGATAATGATAATTTTTTGCAGAGCTTACTCATGTCTTCTAAGTCTGCTTCCAGTATCGACAAGGTTTCTTTATTCTCCTTAATTCGCTTATCATGTTCGATTAGAGTTTGTTGAATAGTGTCCAACTTGACGTTAAGATGATGAAATTCCTTAGAAAGTTCTGTTCTTTGCTTTTTAAGGAAATTTCCAATTGATTCCAAAGTGGTTGGAGAATCATCTTCTTCTTCTTTTGCAGAAGCTTTAGTCTTTCTCAAAAACATAATAGAGCAATATTAAGATTTACAATAAGGTTTCAAAAAAACTGGTAGGAAACAAAAAGATAGGTAAGGTAGGAGCAAGTTCAAAAAGGTGTTACCCCATCGGCTGCCAGCAGGGCTCTCTCACTTTGGGGTTCTAACATTTAACTCTCATTCACTCTTCTGTTTTTGTGGATGTTTGTGAAGATGAGGAATTTAAGGATATGTATTGTGTACATTTCTCTTACATTAAATGTATCTATTGAATTGAAATTTGTTGTTTTGTGGCAGCAGAACAGTACAATACAAAAAATTACTCTGCTAGAAAAATGAGTTCTTGGGCATTTTATGGATAGCAAAGTTCAAAGTACACTGATTATCGAAGTATGCATACATTATCTCCTTACAGGCGCTTAGATTGATCAAACTTTGCTCTCTGTTTACTAAACCATTACTGAAAAAGCAAATGCTGGAAACACTGAACTCATCAGGTGGCATTTGTGGTTGGCAAAGCAGTTTCCATTGTCGGTTGAGGTGCTAATAGAAGCAAGGGAGGGAACAGGAAGAGTTCAGAGGAAATCACAAGGAAATAGTTGAGAGGAAAATACTGGAGAAATAAAATGACAAAGCAATAATTACGACCTGAGACAAAATTGGGCTTAATGCCACAAAGAAGAAAACAAGAACAGATCTAGCTGCACTGAAAGGTTCACTGCCAATAAAATCAAAAGTTGTGATAACATTGAAACTATTGAGTTCAATCACAAACAAGAGAAAATCTGCAGATGCTGGAAATCCAAGCAACACACACAAAACGCTGGAGGAACTCAGCAGGCCAGGCAGCATCTATGGAAAAAAGCACAGTCGACATTTCGGGCTGAAACCCTTCAGCAGGACTGGAGAAAAAAGGCTGAGAACTAGATTTAAAAGGTGAGGGAGGGGAGAGAGAAACACCAGGTGAAAGGTGAAACCTGGAGGGGGAGCAATGAAATAACAAGATGGGAAGTTAATTGGTAAGATGAGGTGAGAGGGGGAAAAGGGGATGGGAAATGGAGAAGGGATGGGGGGGGTGTTGGGGGCCATTACTGGAAGTTTGAGAAATCGATGTTCATGCCATCAGGTTGGAGGCTACCCAAATGGAATATAAGGTGTTGTTCCTCCAACCTATGTGTGGCCTCATCCCAACAGTGGAGGAGGCCATGGATAGACATTACGGAATGGGAATGGGAAGTGGAATTGGAATTAAAGTGGGTGGCCACTGGGGTATCCCGCTTGTTCTGCAAATCTGCAGATTCTGGAAATCCAAAGCAACATACACAAAATGCTGGAGGGACTGAGTAGGTCAGGCTGCACCATTTTGTGTGTGTTGCTATTGAGTCCAATGTTAAGTTTGGAATTTAAGTACCTCATGTAAAGATAAAGTGTTATCCATTGAGGGTCTGTGTTGAGATTCATTAGGACAATGGTCACATTTCAGTATAAGTTTTGATGTAAGCCTGATGAAAACATTAGAATCAGAATCAATTTATAAGGCAGGAAATAAAAATCAGAATAAGTGTGCAGAAGAGACTCAAAAGACTCAGAAATATAAGTAGCCTAAAACTCCAAATCTCACTAGTGGACTTACATTTGTATTAAGAAATAATAGTGATGGACAATATGACCCCTTTCACTTACTCCTCCATTCAGTTACTTGACTTGTGCACAATATTGTAGATGTGGTTTACATGAAGCTTAAATAATTAACTACTACATATCTGCTCTTGTACTCAAATCCTCTTTCAAACAGATGCAACATATCATCTGGCATTCGAATTGTTTGGCTGTGCCTGCAATCTAGATTTGAGTATAAAGACACCCAAGTCCTTCTAAACATAGCACTTTTTTAATCTTGCACCATTTGAAAAATACTCTTTTTATCAAAATGGACATTTTCCCCATTATATACTACTTCTTGCCATGTCCCCACTCAACAATTTAGCCTTGTCGATACCCTGTTGAAGCTGCCCTGCACCCCATCTCACAGCACACACACCTACACAGCTTTGTATCATCTACAAACTTGGATATATTACAATTGGTTCCTTCATTAAACGTATCCAGTTCAAGTTCACGTCCAGTTTATTATCAGTCAATTGTACACATGTACATTGCCAAACAACATTTCTCCGAACCAAGGTGCACAACACTGTACAAATAACTGAGCTGTTGTTGCCAAGAACCAATCCATAGGTTATCCTACTAATCACAGTCCTACAATCCAAATAGATGCATTTGTTTCCACTATAGTAACCTTGGCACATTTGCAACTTCGACAGTGCTGGACTGGCAAATTTTCCCGACTATAAAGAGATAAAGATTAGTTTCATTTGTTGTATGTATACATACAGTGAAACACACTATGGAGAGGAACAAAGAATCTGCATTTCCTGCCAAGACTCGTCATCAGGACTTCATCTTAGCCTGAAACATTGACTCTTTATTCTTCTCCATTGATGCTGCCTGACCTGCTGAGTTCCCCCCAGCATTTTGTATATAGAAACATAGAAAATAGGTGCAGGAGTAGGCCATTCAGCCCTTCGAGCCTGCACTGCCATTTATTATGATCATGGCTGATCATCCAACTCAGAACCCTGCACCAGCCTTCCCTCCATGCCCTCTGATCCCCGTAGCCACAAGGGCCATATGTTACACTTGATATCCAGCATCTGCAAAATCTCTTGTTCAAGATTCAAAAAACTTTATTGTCATTCTAACCGTACATCAGCTCTGCAGCGCAGAATGAGACAGCGTTTCCCTGAAGCAGTGCAATCATAACATAACAAACGCAACACTAACTAATAAACATAACAATAAATAGTAAAACACAACAGCCACATGTCAGTTAAAATCAAGTTATAAGTGTCCAGTGCAAGTTAAAAGTGTCCAAAGCAGAGTCGGGTGGAGCGGCTATTTAGCAGTCTGACTGCCTGTGGGAGGAAGCTGTTTAGTAGCCTTGTGGTTTTAGTTTTGATGCTCCTGTAAGGTTTACCTGATGGCAGAAGAACAAACAGTTCATGGAGAGGGTGGGAGGGGTCTTTAATGATGTACCCTGTCTTCTGGAGGCATGGACTCTGAAAGAGGTCTTGGACAGAAGGTAGGGAGACCCCAATAACCTTCTCTGAAATGCATCATTTGCATCAACGATCATCCCAAGTTGTCCTGAGGGAAGCCCAGAAGTGCCTCCATGCTTCCGGTGCCAAAATAGCATGCCCACAACTTTCTAACTCTAACTTGTCCATCCTTGGAATGTGGAATGAAGCCAGAGAACCAGGAAGAAACCCATGTGGTCATGGGCAAAACCTACAAAGTCCTTACAGACCATAAGAGGAAAACATGCAAATGTAGAAGCATCAGCCATGTCTTTCAGTAACTTTGTTCAATGGTTCTGAGATGAAACTAAATATTCTGCATTCAAAACAGAATCAGAATTAGATTTATTATCACTGGCCGATGCTGTAAAATTTGTTAACTTTGTGGCAGCAGTACAATGCAAGACATAATTAATAGACAGAAAAATAATTTCAATTACTGTATGTAATGTATGTCAATTAAATAGTTAAGTTAAAAAAAGTAGTGAGGTAGTGTTCATGGGTTCAATGTCCATTCAGAAATTGGATGACAGAGAAGAAGCTGTTCCTGAATCGTTGAGTGTGTGCAGAACAAGGCATGACGTGCATAATCTTCATTTCGCTAAGGATTGTTACCCAATTTGGAAAAAATATATAGAATCCAAGGCAACATTTTAGCCTGATACACCTTGTAATTGGTCCCTTAATGTTGTCATAGAAGGGGAAGGTAATGGGGATGAGCTCCTACTACCTATTAAATGTTCCCAATGGTGTGCGCCTCAAATAGCCTCCGACAAAAAAGTCCAGCTCCTGGCCTTCACGTGTGGCTTAGCTATTAAGCCCAGTGGAACCATTTCTACTGACAGCAGGAGGGGCAAAGATGGGTTTCTGGCACCTTAAAACCAATTGCTTTGGGTAAATGGGCCTTGTCAGCTGTGGTTGGCTGTTCATCTAGGAGAAGGAAAACTGATCTCAACTCAAACTTCCACTGCGTTGTGGCTGTACCCACTCATGGGGAAGGCTTCAGGCATAAACCCCAAGGAAAAATCCGGAGCTGGAGTCCCCAAGGCAGTCCAATGTTGAGTTCAATGCTGACTGGTAACTCCTGCCATGCTGTTGATGCCAATCTGTATCGGTCTCTGCCATTCCTTTGGATTCATCAGATCTGAAATTGGGGCAACAGCTTGCTCTCCATATCGTACTGCCCTTGTTTGCATATGATGTAGATAGATAGGCTGCATTATCATTGGCCGTCCCCAAACAGCATAGTTCTTCAACATGTTGTAATCCTGTTGGTCAGATCTTTAATGCATAAAATGTGTGTTTTCCTTCATCATAAAACAAGATGAACTGCTGATGATTACATGGGAACGTCATGGCGGAACTAACAGAATTTCCATAGAATCCTATTAACCCAGCCTGTGACGAATGACTATGGACTTCATGTACAACTGGAGCTTAGGGCCATAAAGCATAGGAATACGATTAGGCCACTTGGCTCATCAAATTCACTCCATCTGATTTATTATCCCTCCCAACCCCATTCTCCTGCCTTCTCCCAGTTATCTTTGATGCCTGTACTTAGCAAGAACCTATCAACCTTTGCTTTAAATATACTCAGTGACTTTGTCTTCACAGCCGTCTGTGGCAATGAATTACACAGATTCATTACCCTCTAACTGAAGAAATTCCTCCTCCTCTTTGTTCTAAATGGACATCCCTCTATTCTGACAAGGTGCCCTTTGGCTTTAGGTTCTCCCACTATAGGAAATACCTTCTCCATGTCCACTCTATCCAGGCCTTTCAATATTTGATAGGTTTCAACAAGATGTCCCCCCCCCACCCATTCTTATAAACTCCAGCAAATGCAGACCCAGAGCCATCAAATGGTCCTCATATGTTAACCCTTTCATTCCCGGATCGTTTCATGAATCTCCTCTGAACTCTCTCCAATGCTAGTAAGTTCTCTTTTAGTTAAGGGGCCCAAAACGGCTCACAATACGCCAAATGTGCTCTGACCAATGCCTTATAAATTCTTAGCATTGCAACCTCTCCTTTATTCACTGCCATTATCTAAATTTGTTAATTAAGTGCCTGTAATGGAGGATAAAAGACACCAATGTAAGTTCTCGATGCCGGGAGTGTGGCGAGGGAGAACTGCTCTACGGCAGGAGCATGATCTCAGAGTTCAATGCATTTTTGGGCTTGGTGCACAAATAACTAATGTACACAGGGTGCTTGCGGAGTCACTCCACAGAAATTAGAGACAGAGACGATACGAAATTTGGGAATTGCAACTGTAACGCTAAAAGAGCAGTTAAAAGGGAGGCCCCAAGAGGGAACCAGGAGGGTGTTGAATGTTACTGGTAACAAGGCAGTAATTTTTCATTCTGACACCTTATTAAGCTCGTGAAAAGATGAGATTTGCATATTTGTGGTTTTCATGTTTTCCGTCCCTGTGACTGAGTTTTTGTTGTTGTACCACAACTAAAACTGCAGCAACAGCCCAAGCAGCCCTCCGAACAACCGTACATTCACCCCCTAGAAGGTGCCAGCGTTAGAATATCAGCACAGTGCAAATAATTGTTGGAAATCAATTGGGCGCCACAGTGGCATAGCGGTTAACACAACGCTGTTACAGCTCGGGGCGTTCCGGAGTTTGGAGTTCCATTCCTGTCCCGTTCTGTAAGGCGTTTCCGAGGAGTGAGTGGGTTTTCCCCGGATGCTCCGGTTTCCTCCCACAGTCTGAGGGTGTACTGGGTAGGTTAACTGGTCTTTGTAATTTGTCTCTTGATTAGGTTAGGGTTAATTGGGTTCATCAGGGGGCTGCTGGGCCGTGTGGCTCAAAGGGCTGGAAGTGTGCTGTTGCACTAAATAAAATTTTAAAAATTGTCAACTAAAGAAGATGTGAACAATTGGAGATGTGAACAAAGAAATGTATAACAAAAGGTTGGACAAACTTGGGTTGTTTTCTCTGGAACGGCGGAGGCTGAGGAGAGATCTGATAGAGACTTATAAGATTATGAGAGGCATTGACAGAGGAGACAGATTGTATCTTTACCCCAGGGTTGAAATGTCTAATGCTAGACAGCATGCATTTGAGGTGAGAGGTGGTAATTTCAAAGGAGATGTGAGGGGCAAGGTTTTTACACAGAGATTGGTGGGTGTACTTTGGAGAGCATTCTGACTGTGTGCACCACTGTCTGGTACAGAGGGGCCTCTGTACAGGATTGAAAAAAGCTATAGAAAGTTGTAAACTCAGCCAGCTCCATCATGGGTCTAGCCTCCCCAGCACTGAGGATGCCTCAGAAAGGTAGCATCCGTCATTAAGTACCACAAACACCCAGGGCGTGCCCTCTTCTCATTACTACCATCAAGGAGGAGGTACGGAAGCCAGGTCAGATCACTCGTCTGAGTGCAACTGGTACCACGTAATCCAGTCTCATGGTAACCCAGTCTACCTGTCTCATGGTCGGGTAGTCGGCAACTAAACCAGTTCCCCCACCAGGCTTGCCTGGCGAGGGCGGTGGCTAGGCATCCTGCAGGACGAAAAACAAGATCTGTCAAAGGGCGGATGAACCCTCTCGTAGAGTCAACGGCCATCTAGCAAACACGTGCCGTGAGGCGTGGAAAGGGCATCCCTCGCATCGAAGCTTGGTCTGGCCATCCACTGCAACAGAACTTCCCCCGGCCGTCTTGGACCCCACCATGCCGCTGGATCCGGGAGGGGATGTCGAGAGGGTGGGTCCGGACCTGCGCAACCCCCTACTCACCTAACATCCACTCACACACACGCTGAGTGAGTGGGGTACCACGAACTAACTGACTGAAAGGAACCATCATCATCCTATGAGATGGATAGCCAGAGAGAGAGAGAGAGACAGACAGACAGAAGCCTAAAGACACACTTAAGGTTTCAGGGCTTCTTCCCTTCCGCCATAAGATTTCTGAATGGACACTGAATTCATGAACACTACCTCCCTATTTTTCCTCTCTTTTTGTACTACATATTTAATTTAAATGTAATCATAAGTATATAATATGTTTGACTGTAATTGATAGTTTTTATTACTATGTATTGCAATGTACCACTGCTATAAAACAAATTTCACGATATATGCCAGTGATATTAAACCTGACTTTGATTCTGATCTCATCCATCAGTCCACGGGAGCTGCCTTTGCATGCTAGGACAATCATATCACCATCGCATCAGGGAATGAGGCTTGCTGGTTACTTTCACCCGGTTTAGCCCACCTGTCGAAGCCGTGTACCAGGGTGTGGCCGCTGTCACATGCAAACAGCTACTTGGAGCCACGGATGAGAGCCGAGTGTCCGGTAGGAACCAAAGATGAGTGAGCTGCCCCAGAGTGGACACGACGAGCCCCTTCACTAGAATTGTTACCCCTCCCTGGGCATCCCATACACGCCGTACAAGCAGTTGCTATTATTAAAGTCCACTAAGTTCATATTCATGCAACAAGAGCAACCGCAAACGCAAAAAGGAGACTTAAAGTTTGATGATATTGAGAGTTCAGTTTTAAAGTTGGCAAGTTTAAGGTTTGAGCCTTTTTTAGAGATACAGTATGGTAACAGGCCCTTCTAGCCCAACGAGTCTGTGCCGTCTAACTACACTCATGTGACCAATTAACCTACTATAACCATATAACAATTACAGCACTGAAACAGGCCATCTCGGCCTTTCTAGTCCGTGCCAAACACTTACTCTCACCTAGTCCCACCAACCTGCACTCAGCCCATAACCCTCCATTCCTTTCCTGTCCACATTTCTATCCAAATTAACTTTAAACAACAACATCGAACCTGCCTCAACCATTTCTGCTGGAAGCTCATTCCACACAACTACCACTCTCTGAGTAAAGAAGTTCCCCCTCATGTTACGCCTAAACTTTTGCCCTTTAACTCTCAACTCATGTCCTCTTGTTTGAATCTCCCCCACTTTCAATGGAAAAAGCCTATCCACGTCAACTCTATCTATCCCCCTCATAATTTACTAAATCATATATCTTTGGAACGTAGGAGGAAACCAAAGCACCCAGAGGAAACCCATGCAGATGGTTTTTAAGGTTTTAACCCAGGAATTTAAGGTGGGTGTTTATATGGGAGGCAGGGTTTGAGGGTCGGCACAACATTGTGGGCTGAAGGGCCTGTAATGTGCTGTACTATTCTATGTTCAGATGTGAGGAGAACGTACAAACTCCTTACACACAGCTGCAGGAAATAAACTCATGTCACACACAAAACGCTGGAGGAAATCAGCAGGCCAGGCAGCATCTGCTGGCACTGTTATAGTAATGTGCTAACCACGATGCTACTGTGCTGTCCCAGTTTGGGGTGAAAATGAACTGAATCTACCTCCATGAGCAGATATGGAGAGAAGGCAATGATTGCTGCTTTGCCTATAGATGCTAGAATCTAGAATTTCATTCCTAGTTTTTATTACAAACATCTACTGCAAAATTCCCCAGGACAGGGGTCTCTTCAGAAAATGAGTTTCAAAATTTAGGAATGATACTTAATCTTTTGTTTCAGTTGTTAGTCCAACATCTCAATCCATTATGGTGTTAGCTAAATGCATCCCCAGGATAGACTTTTGCTTTGTTTTTTCACTGTTCCACCATCTGCAGCATATTCTTCTCAGGAATTATGCACAATCCTTTCTGCATAAGAAACTTTTTCATCAGTCATAAACTCTTTGTGGTTTCCTCCCACATTCCAAAGATGTATGAGTTAGTAGGTTAATTGGTCAGAAGGGCCTGTTACTATGCTGTATCTCTAAAAACCATAGAAGATTACAACACAGTACTGACCCTTCCACCCACAACATTACACTGAACCTTTAGACTTCTCTAAATCAATGTTTTGAGTACAGGAGTTGGGATGTTATGTTGAAGTTGTATAAAGCATTAGTGAGGCCTAATTTGGAGCATTGTATGCAATTTTTGGTCATCTGCCTACAGGAAAGATATAAATAAGGTTGAATGAGTACAGAGAAAACTTACAAGGATGTTGCCAGGACTTGAGGACCAGAGTTATAAGGAAAGGTTGAGTAGGTTAGAACTTTATTGCCCAGAACATAGACGATTGAGGGGAAATTTGATGAAGGTATACAAGATCATGAGGAGTATAGATAGGGTAAATACAAGCAGGATGTTCCACTGAGGTTGGGTGGGTTATGGGTTAAGGGTGAAAGATGAAATGTTCAAGGGGAACATGAGGGGAAATGTCTTCATTCAGAGGGTGGTGAGAGTGTGGAACGAGTTGCCTGCGTAAGTGGTGGATGCGGGGTCAATTTCAATATTTAAGAGAAATTTGGATCGGTAGATGGTTGAGAGAGCTATGGAAGGCTATGATGATCAAGGTGCAGGTGAATGGGACCAGACAGTTTAAATGGTTCGGCATGAACTAAATAGGCCAACAGACCTGAGTCTGTGCTGTACTTTTCTCTGACTCTGACCCTATCAGGCCAGGGTTAAATAAGTGGATTGCTGGGCAATGTGGCTCGTTGGGCTGGAAGTTCAACACTGTGTCTCTCAATAAATAATTAAAAGTTGATCCATCTGGGTAGCTGAGAATGATTGCATTTTGATCTTTCATCTTACACATAGTCTGCTGAAATGTTTGGAAATTCCTGTTTGACTGAAATGGAAAGCATAATCTACTTACATTTCTAGTTTGATGCATCTCAGATTCTGTTCCTGGAGTAGTCTGGCAATTCTGTGATGTTTCTCCTCTTGTTCATTCAGAAAATTTAAACTCATTCTAATAATATAATAGCTATTCCTCAATTCATGTACTTGCCCTATGTCTGCCCTGCACACATTTCAGTAGTAGATTTAGGTTCATCTATTTATCACATCTACGTTGAAATATACCATAAAATGCTCCATTTGTGTTAGTAACCAATACAACGTAAGGATGTTCTCCCTCATCCTTCAGAAAATAGCAATCTTGAATCCTCAAGTGTTGCCACACAATCTGGCACCAACATGGCATTTCGACAATGCTCAGCAGAACAACACAGAACACAACAAGCAACAAAACAACAACAGCAAAACAAGCCCTGTGCTTCCCTTAAACCCACCCGCACACTTGCATAGTCCCTTAACCTCAGGACAGGTCTCCAGGCTTTGGCCATTGGGCCTCAACTTCCAGATCTCTGATTGATGCTCAGGCTCTGATCTTCAGTATTGACCTTCCGGACGAGACCCCGAACTCCAGGCTCAAAACTACAGAGCATGTACATGGAATGGGTAATCATTAAAATGGGTGACAACCAACCTATTTTATATATTTCTTCATCTTTAATTCTATTAGAAAAGAGATGAGAATTTAAAACTATTTCTTACAAGTCTGTCTTATGAGGTTAGGTGGAGTGAGCCAGGGTTTTTCTCTTTGGAGTGAAGGAAGATGAGAGGAGACTTGATAGAGGTGTACAAGATGATAAGAAGCATAGGTCATGAGCATAGCCAGAGACTTTTCCCAGGGTGGTTATGGCAAACAGAAGGGGGCACATTTTTGAGGTGATTGGAGGAAAGTATAGAGGGGGGATATCAGAGGTTTTTTTTTTTAAGACAGAGTGGTGGGTATGTGGAATATCCTGCCAGGCATGGTGGAAGAGTCAGATATATTAGGCACTCTTACATAGGCACATGGACGAGAGAAAAACGGTGGATTATGTAGGAGGGGAGGGTTAGATTTATGAAATCCAGTGTGTTGAAAGCTTTCTTTACAACCTTAAAAACCTGTGCTGCCACTTTTAAGGAATTATGGATCTGTATTCTCAGATCACTTTGTTCTACCACACTCCTCAGTGCCCTATCGTTCACTGTGTAAGACCTACACTGGTTGGTCCTCTCAAAATGCAACACCTCGCACTTGTCTGCACTAAATTCATCTGCCATTTCTCGGTCCATTTTTCCAGCTGCTCCAGATCCTGCTGCAAGCCAGGATAGTCTTCCTTGATGTCCACTACATCCTGGGTGTCACCCGCAGATATGGTGATCCAGTTAATCACATTATCATCCAGATCATTGATATTGATGACAAACAATCATGGCCCAGCATTGATCTTTGTGATACTCCACTAGTCACAGGCCTCCAGTCAGAGAGGCAATCAGCTACTACCGCTCACTGGCTTCTCCCACAAAGCCAATGTCTAACCCAATTTGCTATCTCATCTTGACTGCTGAATGACTGAAATTTTTTGACCAACCTACCATGCGGGATCTTGTCAAATGCCTTGCTGAAGTACATGTAGACAATATCCACTGCTTTTCCTTCATCAACTTTCCTTGTAACTTCCCTGAAAAACTCTAAGATTGGTTAGACACAACATACCACACACAACGCCATGATAAATATCCCTAATCAGTCCCCGTCTATCCAAGTACTTGTATATCCATTCCCTTACAATACTTTCCAATAACTTTCCATTCCACTGTCATGTCAGGCTCACTGGCCTATAATTTTGTGGATTAATTTTAGAGCCTATCTTAAACAACAGAACAACCTCAGCTATCCTCCAATCCTCTAGTACCTCAGCTGTCACTAAGGGTGATTTAAATGTCTCTGCTATGGCCCCTGCAATTTCTGCACTGTATTATCATCACGAAATGCAAAATAATGCCCAGTCTCATTCCCTAGTAGGGATTTAGTATCACACTAGAAGCACTTGAGACTGAGCAAAGTTGAAAAACTCTTTCTCATCCAGCCCTTTTACAGTGTGGCAGTCTCAGTCAATATATGCAAACTTAAAATCACCTACTATTATAACTTTACACTTCTTGCAACAGTCTGCAACCACAACAAACTTTATCCTCAAAATCCCGTGGACTGTTGAGTGGCCATACCTTTCTTATTCCACATTTCTACCCATAAAGCCTCACTTGACGAGCTCTCCGGTCTGTCCTGTCTGAGCACTGTCATGATATTTTGGCTGACTAGTAATGTCACCCTTCCCTCTTTCATCCTTCCCGCTCTATCACATCTAAAACAATGGAACCCCAGGACATTGGACTACCAGTCCTGCCCTTCCTTCAGCCAAGTCTCACTAATGGCTACAATGTCAGGTTTAGAGTTTGTAAAATGTGTTCAGGAAAGTTTTCTAAATCAATATATAGAGGGACCAACTAGAGGGGATGCAATATTGGATCTCCTGTTAGGTAACGAATTAGGGCAAGTAACAGAAGTCTGTGTAGGGGAGCACTTTGGTTCCAGTGATCATAACACCATTAGTTTCAATTTGATCATGGACAAGGATAGATCTGGTCCTAGGGTTGAGGTTCCGAACTGGAAGAAGGCCAAATTTGAAGAAATGAGAAAGGATCTAAAAAGCGTGGATTGGGACGGGTTGTTCTCTGGCAAAGATGTGATTGGTAGTTGGGAAGCCTTCAAAGGGGAATTTTTGAGAGTGCAGAGTTTGTATGTTCCTGTCAGGATTAAAGGCAAATTGAATAGGAATAAGGAACCTTGGTTCTCAAGGGATATTGCAACTCTGATAAAGAAGAAGAGGGAGTTGTATGAAATGTATAGGAAACAGGGGGTAAATCAGGTGCTTGAGGAGTATAAGAAGTGCAAGAAAATACATAAGAAAGAAATCAGGAGGGCTAAAAGACATGAGGTTACCTTGGCAGTCAAAGTGAAGGATAATCCAAAGAGCTTTTACAAGTATATTAAGAGCAAAAGGATTGTAAGGCATAAAATTGGTCCTCTTGAAGATCAGAGTGGTCGGCTTTGTGCGGAACCAAAGGAAATGGGGGAGATCTTAAATAGGTTTTTTGTGTCTGTATTTACTAAGGAAGCTGGCATGAAATCTATGGAATTGAGGGAATCAAGTAGTGAGACCATGGAAACTGTACAGATTGAAAAGGAGGAGGTGCTTGCTGTCTTGAGGAAAATTAAAGTAGATAAATCCCCGGGACCTGACAGAGTGTTCCCTCGGACCTTGAAGGAGACTAGTGTTGAAATTGCGGGGGCCCTGGCAGAAATATTTAAAATGTCGCTGTCTACGGGTGAAGTGCCGGAGGATTGGAGAGTGGCTCATGTTGTTCCGTTGTTTAAAAAAGGATCAAAAAGTAATCCGGGAAATTATAGGCCGGTGAGTTTAACGTCAGTAGTAGGTAAGTTATTGGAGGGAGTACTAAGAGACAGAATCTACAAGCATTTGGATAGACAGGGGCTTATTAGGGAGAGTCAACATGGCTTTGTGCATGGTAGGTCATGTTTGACCAATCTGTTGGAGTTTTTCGAGGAGGTTACCAGGAAAGTTGATGAAGGGAAGGCAGTGGATATTGTCTACATGGACTTCAGTAAGGCCTTTGACAAGATCCCGCATGGGAGGTTAGTTAGTTAGGAAAATTCAGTCGCTAGGTATACATGGAGAGGTGGTAAATTGGATTAGACATTGGTTCGATGGAAGAAGCCAGAGAGTGGTGGTAGAGAATTGCTTCTCTGAGTGGAGGCCTGTGACTCGTGGTGTGCCACAGGGATCAGTGCTGGGTCCATTGTTATTTGTCATCTATATCAATGATCTGGATGATAATGTGGTAAGTTGGATCAGCAAATTTGCTGATGATACAAAGATTGGAGGTGTAGTAGACAGTGAGGAAGGTTTTCAGAGCCTGCAGAGGGACTTGGACCAGCTGGAAAAATGGGCTGAAAAACGGCAGATGAAGTTTAATACTGACAAGTGTGAGGTATTGCACGTTGGAAGGACAAACCAACGTAGAACATACAGGGTTAATGGTAAGGTACTGAGGAGTGCAGTGGAACAGAGGGATCTGGGAATACAGATACAAAATTCCCTAAAAGTGTCGTCACAGGTAGATAGGGTCGTAAAGAGAGCTTTTAGTACATTGGCCTTTATTAATCGAAGTATTGAGTATAAGAGCTGGATTGTTATGATGAGGTTGTATAAGGCATTGGTGAGGCCGAATCTGGAGTATTGTGTTCAGTTTTGGTCACCAAATTACAGGAAGGATATAAATAAGGTTGAAAAAGTGCAGAGAAGGTTTACGAGGAAGTTGCCGGGACTTGAGAAACTCAGTTACAGAGAAAGGTTGAATAGGTTAGGACTTTATTCCCTGCAGCATAGAAGAATGAGGGGAGATTTGATAGAGGTATATAAAATTATGATGGGTATAGAAAGAATGAATGCAAGCAGGCTTTTTCCACTGAGGCAAGGGGAGAAAAAAACCAGAGGACGTGGGTTAAGGGTGAGGGGGGAAAAGTTTAAAGGGAACATCAGTGGGGGCTTCTTCACACAGAGAGTGGTGGGAGTATGGAATGAGCTGCCAGACGAGGTGGTAAATGCGGGTTCTTTTTTAACATTTGAGAATAAATTGGACAGATACATGGATGGGAGGTGTATGGAGGGATATGGTCCGTGTGCAGGTCAGTGGGACTAGGCAGAAAATGGTTCGGCACAGCCAAGAAGGGCCAAAGGGCCTGTACCTGTGCTGTAGTTTCTATGGTTCTATGGTTCCACATGCTGGTTCATGATATAAACTCATCCACCTTTCCTACAATACTCCTTACAACTCAAAACATTAGTCCCAACCTGCTCGACCTTTCAATTCCTGACTTTCCATGTCAGCTTAACAACATCTTTCTCCACAACCTTTCCACTATCTGTTCTGGTGGTCTGGTTCTCAGCCCCCTGCAACTTTCGTTTACACCCCTCCTGTGCAGCATTAACAAATCTTCCTGCAGGGATAGTAGTCCCTCTCCAGTTCAGTCGCAAACATCCCTTCTGTACATATCCCACCTTCCCTGGAAGAGAGCACAATGATCCAAAAATCTGAAGCCCTCCCTCCAGCACCAACTCCTTAGTCACGTGTTAATCTGTATTAGAAACATAGAAAACCTACAGCACAATACAGGCCCTTCAGCCCACAATGCTGTGCTGAGCATGTACTTACTTTAGAAATTACCTAGGGTTACCCATAGCCCTCTATTTTTCTGAGCTCCATGTACATATCCAGGAGTCTCTTCGAAGAACCTATCATACCTGCCTCCACCACCACTGGCAGCCCATTCCACGCATTCACCAGTTTCTGTGTAAAAAACCTACCCCTGACATCTCCTCTGTACCTACTTCCAAGCACCTGAAAACTATGCCCTCTTGTGCTAGCCATTTCAGCCCTGAGAAAAAGCCTCTGACAATTCACACTATCAGTGCCTCTCATCATCTTGTACACCTCTATCAGGTTACCTCTCACCCTCTGCTGCTCCAAGGAGAAAAGGTCGAGTTCACTCAACCTTGTCTCATAAGGTATGCTGGCAAATCCAGGCAACAACCTTCTAAATCTCCTCTGCACTCTTTCTATAGTATCCACATCCTTCCTGTAGTGAGGTGACCAGAATTGAGCACAGTACTCCAAGTGGGGTCTGACTCTTGAACTCTCAGTTCTTAAACTCAATCCCACGGTTGATGGAGGCCAGTGCACCATATGCCTTCTTAACCACAGAGTCAACCTGCATAGCAGCTTTGAGTGTCCTATTGACTCAGACCCCAAGATCCCTCTGATTGACCACACTGCCAAGAACCTTATAATTTATACTATATTCTACTATCATATTTGACCTACCAAAATAAACCACTTCACACTTATCTGGGTTGAACTCTATCTGCCACTTGT
The DNA here is from genome assembly GCF_030028105.1 of Mobula birostris. NCBI lineage: Eukaryota > Metazoa > Chordata > Chondrichthyes > Myliobatiformes > Myliobatidae > Mobula > Mobula birostris. Next base: position 11,446,791 of record NC_092370.1, read on the forward strand.
CAGCCCAGTTTTGCACCCTAAAGATGGCTCGCTGTAACCTCTGACAGCCCTCCACACTATCTACAACATCTCCAACCTTTGTGTCATCAGCAAATTTACTAACCCATCCTTCCACTTCCTCATCCAGGTCATTTAGAAAAATCACAAAGAGAAGAGGTCCCAGTACAGATCCCTGAAGCATACCGCTGGTCACTGACCTCCAAACAGAATATGACCTGTCTACAACCACTCTTTGCCTTCTGTGGGTGAGCCAATTCTGGATCCACAAAGCAAGGTCTCCTTGGATCCCATGCCTCCGTACTTTCTCAATAAGCCTTGCATGGGGTACCTTATCAAATGCCTTGCTGAAATCCATATAAACTACATCTACTGCTCTACCTTCAACAATGTGATTAATCATATCCTCAAAAAATTCAGTCAGGCTTGTAAGGCATGACCTGTCTTTCACAAAACCATGCTGACTATTCCTAATCATATTATGCTTCTCCAAATGTTCATAAATCCTGCCTCTCAGGATCTTTTCCATCAGTTTACCAACCAATGGAGTAAGACTCACTGGTCTATAATTTCCTGGGCTATCTCTACTCCCTTTCTTGAATCAGGGAACAACATCTGCAATCCTCCAATCCTCTGGAACCTCTCCCGTCCCCACTGATGATGCAAACGTCATTGCCAGAGGCTCAGCAACCTCCCACAGTAGCCTGGGGTACATCTCGTCCGGGCCCAGAGGCTTATCCAACTTGATGCTTTCCGAAAGCTCCAGCACATCCTCTTTCTTAATATCTATATGCTCAAGATTTTCAATCCGCTGTAAATCATTCCTACAATTGCCAGATCCTTTTCTGTGGTGAATACTGAAGCAAAGCATTCATTAAGTACCTCTGCTATCTTCTATCCACACTTTTCCACTGTCACACTTGATAGGTCCTATCTCTCGCGTCTTATCCTCTTGCTCTTCACATACTTGTAGAATGCCTTGGGGTTTTCTCTAATCCTGCCCACCAAGGCCTTCTCATGGCCCCTTCCGGCTCTCCTAATTTCCTTTTTAAGCTCTTTCCTGTTAGCTTAGAATCTTCTAGAGCTCTATCACTAACTAGTTTATTGAACCTTTTGTAAGCTTTCTTTTTCTTCTTGACTAGACTTTCAACAGCCTTTGTACACCACAGTTCCTGTACCCTACCATCCATTCCCTGTCTCATTGGAACGTACCTATGCAGAATCCCACGCAAACATCCTCTGAACATTTGCCACATTACTGCCGTACATTTCCCTGAGAACATTTGTTCCCAATTTATGCTTCCTAGTTCCTGCCTGATAGCTTCATATTTCCCCTTACTCCAATTAAACGCTTTCCTAACTTGTCTGTTCCTATCCCTCTCCAATGCTATGGTAAAGGAGATAGAATTGTGATCGCTATCTCCAAAATGCTCTCCCACTGAAAGACCTGACACCTGACCGGATTCAATTCCCAATACCAGATCAAGTACAGTCTCTCCTCTTTAGGCTTATCTACACATTGTGTCAGGAAACCTTCCCGAATACTCCTAATGAACTCCACCCCATCTAAACCCCTCACTCTAGGGAGATGCCAATCAATATTTGGGAAATTAAAATCTCCCACCACAACAACCCTGTTATTTTTACACCTTTCCAGAGTCTGTCTCCCTTTCTGCCCCTCGATGTCCCTGTTACTATTGGGTGGTCTATAAAAAACACCCAGTAGGGTTATTGACCCCTTCCTGTTTCTAACTTCCAACCACAGAGACTTAGTAAACAATCCCTCCATGACTTCCTCCTTTTCTGCAGCCGTGACACTATCTCTGATCAGCAGTGCCACGCCCCCACCTCTTTTGCCGCCCTCCCTGTCCTTTCTGAAACATATAAAGCCTGGCACTTTAAGTAACCATTCCTGCCTCTGAACCATCCAAGTCTCTGTAATGGCCACAACCTCATAGCTCCAAGTACTGATTCACGCTCTTAAGTTCATCCACTTGGTTCATGATGCTTCTTGCGTTAAAATAGACACATCTCAAACCATCGGTCTAAGCATATCCCCCCTCTATCACCTGCCTGTCTTCCCTCTCACACTGTGTCCAAGCTTTCTCTATTTGTGAGCCAACTGCCCCTTCCTCTGCCTCTTCAACTCGGTTCCCACTCCCCGGCGATTCTAGTTTAAACTCTTCCCAATAGCCCTAGCAAACCTCCCTGCCAGGATATTGGTTCCCCTCGGATTCAAATACAACCCATCTTTTTTGTACAGGTCACGCCTGTCCCAGTGATTCAGAAATCAGAATCCCTGCCCCCGTTCCAATCACATTTGACCTCCACCTCACTCTATTCCTATACTCACTGTTGCGTGGCACAGGCAGCAATCCTGAGATTACTACCTTTGAGGTCCTGCTTCTCAACTTCCTTCCTAACTCCCTGTCATCTGTTTACAGGACCTCCTCCCTTTTCCTACCTATGTCATTGGTACTAATACGTACTACAACCTCTAGCTTTTCACTTTCCCACTTCAGGATATCGTGGACAGGATATGGTATTATCTTCCTATTTCTAGCTTTGCTAGTCTGTGACATGGGTAGCAATCCTGAGATCTCATCCCTGGAGTTCTTGCCCTTTAACTTAGCACCTAACTCCCTGAACTGGCTTTGCAGGTCCTCAACACCCATCCTACCCGTGTCATTCTCGTTCACAGAACCTCCCTGACGTCCCCTTAACAACTGAGTCCTCTAACACTACAGCTTGTTTCTTTTCCCCTCTTCCCTTCTGAACCACAGAACCAGACTCAGTGCCAGGGACCTGCTTAATGCAACTTCTCCCTGGTAAGTTCCCCCCACCACAACAGAATCCAAAGTAGTATAGTCTTTATTGGCACGAACAGCCACAAAGCTACTTTGCACTGGCTATCTATTCCCTTTCCTTCTCCTGACAGTCACCCAGGTACTTTCCTCTTGCAACTTTGAGGTGACAACCTCCCTGTACCTCAATTCTATTACCTCCTCATTCTCTTGAATGTGCCAAAGGTCATCAGACTGCAGCTCCATTTCCTTAACATAGTCTCTAAGGAACTGCAGCTCTGTGAACTTCATACAGATGTAGTTATCAAGGAGACTGGAGGTCTCCCAGAGTTCCCACATTTCGCACAAGGAACATACCACTAACTGGACCTGTAGTGACAGCTATGTACCAACAGAAAAAAAACTTACGAGAAACCTACTTAAAATCTGTATCTGAGCTTTCCCAAGTCTGTCCTCACTGAAACCTGTTGAGCCAAAGCCGGACCACTCTAACACTGGTCCACTCCAACAATGGCCGCTCCATTTACAACTCCTTTCTATTACTTTTGACCCAAACAATGAATCATTCCTGACGTTTTCAGAAGGCCAATAATCACAGGACAATTTACCTGATCTCCTGATGAGGACCGGCTCATGGACTTGCAGTTTTCTCTTCCTGAAGTCAATAACCAACTCCTTGGCTTTGCTGACATTGCATGAGAGGTTGTTGTTGTGGTACCACTCAGCCAAATTTTCAATCTCCTTCCTATATATATGCTGATTCATCGCCACCTTTGATTCAGCCAATGACTGGTGTCATCAGCAATAGCATTGGAGCCGTTCTTTGCCTCACAGTCATAAGTATAAAGCAAGTAGATTAGGGGGCTAAGCACACAGCCTTGTCGTGCACTTGTGCAGATGGAAGCTGTGGAGGAGATTTGTTGTCAATCTGACAGACTGTGGTCTGCAAGTGAGGAAATCAAGGATCCAGTTGCACAAGGAAGTATTGAGGCTAAGTTCTTGAAACTCATTGATTAGTTTTGAGGGGATGATGGTATTGAAAGCCAACTGGAGTCAATGAAGAGCATCCTCATGTATGGAACTTCACTATCCAAGTATTCCAGGATTAAGTAAAGAGCCAATGAAATGGCATCTGCTGTTGATGATGCTTGCTTAAGGCATTGCCTTTTGAAGATGTTCTTGATGATGAGGAGTCTAGTGCCCATTTTGGAGCTGGCTGAGTTCACAACCCTCTGCAGCTTTTTCTGATCCCGTGGATTGGCATCTCCAAACCAGATGGTGATGCACCCATTCAGAATGCTCTCCAGGATACATCTGGAGAAATTTTGCTCTAATATTTGGTGACATTCCAAATCTCTTCATACTCTTAATGAAATATATCCACTGGCATGCACTCTTCGTAATTGCATCAATAAGTTGAGCCCAGGATAGATCTTCAGAGATGTTGAAACTCAGCCTTTGCTGATAGAGGAGTTTGAAGATCAAGACCTCAGATTTGACACCATTGTCTACTAGGCAGCAGTTATTCCTGCTCTCCTATCTGATTCTGAGGCATGAGCCATCTACAGCAGGCAAAGAATACCACCTACACCATTTCCAAAAACCTCCAAATATGCAACACTGGCACTCTGCTTGAGGGCAGCATCCCAACAAAAAGATTTTGTAACTTTGTGCAGGCCAAGTCATTCATCTACCCAACCACAGACTCCTGAACAACACTAATCTAAACTCTGGAATTAATTTGTCAGGTAGACTGAGAAATGATTTAAGGATGTACTCAATTATTCCTTCAAGACGTACAAAATCCGTTCTGCGTCCTCAAAACTTATTTATTTATTTAATGATATCAAGCCACATTGCCTAGCACCTCCACAACCCCGATTACCCCTAACTTAATCATGGGACATTTTCCAATGACCAATTAACTTCCCCATGGCCCATAACTACTCAAAGTGGAGGAGCATATCACAAACATAGATTCTGCAGATGCTGGAAATCCAGAGCAACAATTGATGTTTTGGGTTGAGACCCTTCAATAGACAATAGACGATAGGTGTAGGAGTAGGCCATTCGCCCCTTTGAGCCACCACCGCCATTCACTGTGATCATGGCTGATCATCCACAATCAGTATCCAGTTCCTGCCTTATCCCCATATCCTTTGATTCTGCTATCTTTAAGAGCTCTATCCAACTCTTTCTTGAAAGTATCCAGAGACTTGGCCTCCACAACCTTCTGGGGCAGAGCATTCCATATATCCACCACTCTCTGAGCGAAAAAGTTTTTCCTCTACTGCATTCTAAATGGCCTACCCCTTATTCTTAAACTGTGGCCTCTGGTTCTAGACTCACCCATCAGCAGGAATGTGCTTCCTGCCTCCAGCATGTCCAATCCCTTAATAATCTTATTTGTTTCAATAAGATCTCCTCTCAGCCTCCTAAATACAAGCCCAGTCGCTCCAATCTTTCGACATATGACAGTCCCGCCATCCCGGGAATTAACCTTGTGAACCTACACTGCACTCCCTCAATAGCAAGAATGTCCTTCCTCAAATTTGGAGACTAAAACTGCACACAGTACTCCAGGTGTGGTCTCACCAGGGCCCTGTATAGCTGCAGAAAGACCTCTTTGCTCTTATACTCAAATCCCCTTGTTATGAAGGCCAGCATGCCATTAGCTTTCTTCACTGCCTGCTGTACTTGCATGCTTGTTTTCAGTGACTGACGTACAAGAACACCTAGATCTTGTTGTGCTTCCCCTTTTCCTAATTTGACTCCATTTAGATAATAATCTACCTTCCCATTCTTACCACCAAAGTGGATAATCAGGACAATAAACAGTCAACATTTCAGGGCAAGACATTTCATTGGGACCCAATGTTGTTGTGATGAAGGGTCTCAGCCTGAGCCATCAACTGGTTATTCCATTCTGTAGATGCTGCCTGACCTGCTGAACTCTTCCAACATCTTGTGCGTGTTGAAGGGGCAAATTAGACAGCATTGAGAACCATAAGTCCATAGATCTCAAGTTCCCTGAAGCCCTGTGTAGGCAGCAGAAGGAGTGCCCCATATCACAAACTAACCTATGGTAATTCTTGCTTCATCTGTAGAAGAATCTGCAGTTCCCATGTTGATCTAACTGACCACTTCAGATCCCTCGGAAATGAAGTTGAAATGAGTTGTCCTAAATCCCGAAGTACTGCTGAGGAGGAGGAAGTAGGTGGCTCAACGACCTCGGTTCAATTCACACTGCTGCTCAAAAGGAATTTTTACATTCTCCCGATGACTGCATGGGATTCCTCCAGGTGTTCTGGTGTCCTCCCATCCCAAAGACATACAGTAGAGTAGTAAGTTAATTGGTCACATGAATGTAATTGGACTGCACAGACTCATTGGGTCAGAAGGGCCTGTTACTGTGTTGTATCTCTAAATTAATAATAAATAATAAAGATAATAAAATCAAAGTGGGACTGCAACAATCTGGCACTATAGCCCCAATGTGCGTCAAAATGCAAGCAAACACATGGTATGAATTAAACTGGCTGCCGTATCGACTTCTGAGCAAATCAGAGACTGTAACATTAGTGAGTAATTAGTATTGATTTAATGCTTTCAAAGTTAAATTGAACCTCAGTTTCCTTACTTAACATGTTTAGAATCAATATGTGATCATAGGAAGCAAGAAAGCACCCCCCCACCCCCAACATACCACCTTAAAGACCACTAACCCTCTGCTCATTATGTACTGACTGTAACACAAATATGGGCTGTGAGTCAAATCAACAGGTACAATGAGAGAAAGAGAGAGAGAGAAGGGAGAGAAAGAGCAAAAGAGTGAGTGAAGAGAGAGACAGAAACTAGGAAAGAGAGAGAGACAGAGTGGTAGGCTGTGCATGAAAGTCAGAATTAATGAAGTAAAAAAGAGACAGATGAACAGAAAGTAAGGCTGGAAGACAAGCAGATAACATGTTGGAGAAGGAACACAGAGGGCAAATAGAATGAACGAAGAAAGAATACAGCATAGAATACACTGGGTGGGAAAACAGACTCAGGAAGGAGACAGAAGCAACATACAGCAGGGAAGGAAAGTATAATCGATTCTTGAAAGCTTTTGGCATATCGACCTTCATAAATCAAAGTATTGAGTACAGGAGACGGGATGTTATGTTGAACGTATAAGACATTGATGAGGCCTGATTTGGAGTATTGTATGTATTTCTGGTCACCAACCTATGGGAAAGATATCAATGAGATTGAAAAAGTGCAGGGAAAATTGACAAGGATTTTGTCAGGACTTGAGGATCAAGGTATTAGGGAAAGGTTGAGACTTCTTCCCTGCAAATCTTGGTGCTGTCAATGACAACCATGGTGAAAGGTTTCAACAGGACATTGTGGTCATGGAGAAATGGGATCAGGGCAACTGGAATCCATCAATGCTGGCCGCTTATTGTTGGACACTTAAGCAAGAAGCCTCAGACACTGAGTACCAATTAAAATCATCAACAAAACATTTTTAGCTTAGTTAAACTATTGCAAAGCATCAGCGCCGTTATGCAATTGAATACATTAAATAATCTTCAATCTTGGATATTGAAAATGTAATTTTCAAGGTTTTCACCATTTTTGCCTCAGAACATTTGTCTGCATCTCATTGTGAGCAATGCACACAAAATGCTGGAAGGATTCAACAGGTCAGGCAGCATCTATGGAAAGCAGTTGACATTTCGAACGAAGATCTTTCATCACTTCATCGGGACTGAGAAGGCAAGGGGAAGATGCTAGAATGAAAAGGTGGGGTAAGAGGAGAAAGAGTCTAGCTGGAAGGTGATAGGTGAAGTCATGTGGGTGGGAAAGGGCAAGGGCTGGAGAAGAAAGAATATGATAGGAGAGTGGAGAGAGGAAAGTACTAGACATGTGAGAAGAATTAAGTGGTCAAAGTGGACAATTGAGGAAAGTTGGGGAGGGGGTGAAATATGTTCACCAGAAGATCATACACATCTTTCCAAAAGCAAGTTTGCAATCAGGGTGGGCAATAACAACCAAGAAGCCCACTTCTATGACATTAGAAAATATTGAGGCCATTCTGTGAGAGATTGGATTTGTACTGCTGACTATGTAGGGGAGGAAGCTGGAGTAAAATATGCCATTGGTGGGAGACAGAACAACACTGAGCAAGGAAAAAATGATGCAGGGAAAGAGATACAAATATGAATCAAGATGCCCTGCTCAGTGTTCTGGAATCATGTGGAGAACATGCAAACACATTATAGACAGTTCTGGGAATTGAACCCTGATTGTTGGCACTGTAAAGTGCTGTGCTAACTGCTATGCTACCGTGCTCCCTTAGGTTTGGTGTACTCGACCTTCATTCACCAACTTGACAGTTGTCCTGGCCCCCAGGAGTGACATCATGGAGCAGTACATGAAAAGAGAGAATGACATTACCAGATAGTTACTTAATTACTCCCCATGTGGGGAGTATCTTTGAGTAGGGGTTTTGAGTGTTACACTTTTTACCCTGACCTATCTGATTATGTCTGTGATGGTAGTGCAGTGGTATCAAGACGTCCTGGGTTTGAGTCTGGCCAGCTCTTTGCATGCTTTCCATCCATGCTAGGCTGGGTAATGAGCTAGCAATACTGGCCTCATAAAACAGACAAAAAGCTAAAGAATCATTCGATGCGCCAAACAGGACGTGGGGAGTAATTAAGTAACTATCTGGTAATGTCATTCTCTCTTTCCATGAACTGCTCCATGATGTCACTCCTGGGGGCCAGGACAACTGTCAAATTGGTGAATAAAGGTCGAGTACACCAAACCTAAGGGAGCACGGTAGCGTGTGGTTAGCACAGCACTTTACAGCGCCAACAATCAGGGTTCAATTCCCAGCACTGTCTATAAGGTGTTTGCATGTCCTCCACATGATCCCACGGGTTTTTCTGGGTGGGCTGGTTTCCCCTCATATTCCAAAGATGCACAGGTTAGGGTTAGTAAGTTCTGGGCATGCTATGTTAGTGCTGAAAGCATGGCAACACTTGTGGTAAGCCCCAATACATGATCAGATTCACTGTGTTTGTTGTTGACGCAAATGACACATTTCACTGTATGAACAAGGAAAATCTACAGCAAATTACAGGCCCTTCGGCCCACAATGTTGTGCCGACCATGTAACCTACTCTAGAAACTGCCTAGAATTTCCCCACCGCATAGCCGTCTATTTTTGTAAACTCCATGTACCTATCTAAGAGTCTCTTAAAAGACCTCATTATATCTGGCTCTACCACCTTCACTGTCAGTGCATTCCACGCACCCACCACTCTCTGTGTGAAAAACTTACCCCTGATATCCTCTCTGTACCTACTTCCAAGCATCTTAAAACTATGTCCTCTCGTGTTGGCCTTTTCAGCCCTGGGAAAAAGATTCTGGCTATCCACATGATCAATGCCTCTCATCATCTTATACACTTCTATGAGGCAACTTCTCATCCTCCGTCGCTCCAAGGAGAAAAGGCCAGGTTCACTCAACCTATTCTCATAAGGCACGCTCTCTATCCAGGCAACATCCTTGTAAATCTCCTCTGCACTCTCTCTATAATATCCACATCCTTCCTGTAGTGAGGTGACCAGAACGGAACACAGCACTCCAAGTGGGGTCTGACCAAGGTCTTGTATAGTTGTAACATTACCTCAGGGCTCATGAACTCAATCCCATGGTTGAGGAAGGCCAACACACCATATGATTCAATACTTTGATGTATGTGTGACAAATAAAGTTAATTTTTCTTATCTAAATAATGGAAGGAATAATTGACAATGCCATCAAGGAGTAACATGCTCAAAGATGCTCAGTCTGGGTTCTTCCAAAACTCCTGATCTCATTACAGACTTGATCCAAACAGGACCAAGAGAGTTGAACTCCAGAGAATAGTGAGAGAACGCCCCCAGAACATTTGAATCAGGATCAGGTTTATTCTAGAAACATAGAAAACCTACAGTACAATACAGGCCCTTCGGCCCACAAAGCTGTGCTGAAAATGTCCTTACCTTAGAACTACCTAGGCTTACCCATAGCCCTCTATTTTTCCAAGCTCCATTTATCCATCCAGGAGACTCTTAAAACAGTGGTCCTCAACCTCTGGGCCGCAGACCGATACATTGCCGCAAAGAATACAGCGGTAGCCGGAACACACCCAGCACATCTTTAAGAAAAAAGCTGAAATAGACAACCTAAGGAGGCACCTAATTAATTAGCTTGTTTATTTCAGCTTTTTTCTTAAAGATGGGCTGGGTGCGTTCTGGCTACCGCTGCACCGCTGCATTCTTTGCGGCAATGTATCGGTCCGCGGCCCGGAGGTTGGGGACCACTGTTAAAAGAGCCTATTGTTCCCACCTCCACCACCGTTGCCGGCAGCCCATTCCACGCACTCACCACTCTCTGCATAAAAAACTTACCCCTGACATCTCCTCTGTACCTACTTCCAAGCACCTTAAAGATATGCCCTCTCATGCTAGCTATTTCAGCCCTGTGAAAAAGCCTCTAACTATCCACACAATCAATGCCTCTCATCATCTTATACACCTCTATCAGGTCACCTATCATCCTTCGTCACTCCAAGGAGAAAAGGCCAAGTTCACTCAACCTATTCTCATTAGGCATGCTCCCCAATCCAGGCAACATCCTTGTAAACCTCCTCTGCGCCCTTTCTATAGTTTCCACTCCCTCCTGTAGTGAGGCAACCAGAATTGAGCACAGTACTCCAGGTAGGGTCTGACCAGGGTCCTATATAGCTGCAACATTACCTCTCGCCTCTTAAACTCAATCCCACGATTGATGAAGGCCAATGTACCGTATGCCTTCTTAACCACATAGTCAACCTGCATAGCAGCTTTGAGTGTCCTATTGACTCGCCCCCAAGATCCCCCGGTCCTCCACACTGCCAGGAGTCTTACCATTAATGCTATATTCTGCCATCATATTTGACCTACCAAAAATGAGCGACTTCACACTGTTCTAGGTTGAACTCCATCTGAAAATTCTCAACCCAGTTTTGCATCCTATCAATGTCCCACTGTAACCTCTGACAGCCCTCCATACTATTCACAACATCCCCAACCTTTGTGTCATCAGCAAATTTACTAATCCATCCCTCCACTTCCTCATCCAGGTCATTTAGAAAAATCACAAAGAGTAGGGGTCCCAGAACAGATCCCTGAGGCACACCACTGGTCACTGACCTCCATGCAGAATATAACCTGTCTACAACCACTCTTTGCTTTCTGTGGACAAGCCAATTCTGGATCCACAAAGCAATGTCTCCTTGGATCCCATGCCTCCTTATTTTCCTCTATAAGTCTTGCAAGGGGTACCTTATCAATGCCTCACTAAATTCCATCTACACTACATCTACGGCTCTAACTTCATCAATGTATTTAGTCACATCCTCAAAAAATTCAATCAGGCTCGTAAGGCATGACCTGCCTTTGACAAAGCCATGCTGACTATTCCTGATCATATTATGCCTCTCCAAATGTTCATAAATCCTGCCTCTCAGGATCTTCTCTATCAATGTACTAACCACTGAAGTAAGACTCACTGGTCTATAATTTCCTGGGCTATCCCTACTCCCTTTCTTGAATAAGGGAACAACATCCACAAATCTCCAATCCTCCGGAACCCCTCTTGTCCTCATTGATGATGCAAAGATCACTGCTAGAGGCTCAGCAATCTCCTCCCTCGTTTCCCACAGTAGCCTGGGGTATATCTCGTCCCGTCCCAGTGACTTATCCAACTTCATGCTTTCCAAAAGCTCCAGCACATCCTCTTCCTTAATATCTACATGTGTCAAGCTTTTCAGTCCACTGCAATTCATCCCTACAATCGTCAAGATCTTTTTCTGTAGTGAATACTAAAGCAAAGTATTCATTAAGTACATCCGCTATTTCTTCCGGTTCCACTGTCACACTTGATTGGTCCTATTCTCTCACATTTTATCCTCTTGCTCTTCACATACTTGTAGAATGCCTTGGAGTTTTCCTTAATCCTGTCTGCCAAGGCCTTCTCATGGCCCCTTCTGGCTCTCCTAATTTCATTCTTAAACTCCTTCCTTATAATCTCCTAGATCTCTATCATTACCTAGCTTTTTGAACCTTTTGTAAGCCCTTCATTTCTTCTTGACTAGATTTACAACAGCCTTTGTACACCACGGCTCCTGTACCCTACCATCATTTCCCTGTCTCATTGGAACTGCTCTATGCAGAACCCCACGCAAATATCCCCTGAACATTTGCCACATTTCTTCCATACATTTCCCTGAGAACATCTGTTCCCAATTTATGCTTCCAAGTTCCTGCCTGATAGCCTCATATTTCCCCTTACTCCAACTGAACGCTTTCCTAACGTCTGCTCCTATCCCTCTCCAATGCTATGGTAAAGGAGATAGAATTGTGATCACTATTTCCAAAATGCTCTTCAACTGAGAGACCTGACACCTGACCAAGTTTATTTGCCAATACCAGATCAAGTACAGCCTCTCCTCTTACAGGCTGATCTACATATTGTGTCAAGAAACCTTCCTGAACACACCTAACAAACTCCACCCCATCTAAACCCCTCACTCTAGGGAAATGCCAATTATTATTTGGAAAATTAAAATCTCCCACCACAACAACCCTGTTATTATTACTCCTTTCCAGAATCTATCTCCCCATCTGCTCCTCGAAGTCCCTGTTACTATTGGGTGGTCTATAAAAAACACCCAGTAGAATTATTGACTCCTTCCTATTCCTAACTTCCACCCACAGAGACTCCGTAGACAACCTCTGCATGATGTCCTCCTGTTCTGCAGCTGTGACACTATCTCTGATCAACAGTGCCTCGCCCACACCTCTTTTGCCTCCCTCCCTGTCCTTTCTGAAGCATCTAGAGCCTGGCACTTGAAGTAACCATTCCTGTCCCTGCACCATCCAAGTCTCTGTAATGCCCACAACATCATAGCTCCAAGTGCTGATCCACGCTCTAAACTCATCCACTTTATTCATAATACTCCTCGCATTAAAATAGACATCTCAAACCATCGGTCTGAGCGCGTCCCTTCTCTATCACCTGCCTCTTCTCCCTCACACACTGTCTCCAAGCTTTCTCTATTTATGAACCAACCTCTCTTTCCGCCGTCACTTTAGTTCAGTTCCCACCCCCCAGCAATTCTAGTTTAAACTCTCCCCAATAGCCTTTGCAAACCTCCCCGCCGGGATATTGGTCCCCCTGGGATTCAAGTGCAACCCGTCCTTTTTTGTACAGGTCACACCTGCCCCAGAAGAGGTCCCAATGATCCAGAAATCTGAATCCCTGCCCTCGCTCCAATCCCTCAGCCATTCATTTATCTTCCACCTCATTCTATTCCCATACTCTGTCACGTGGCACAGGCAGTAATCCCGAGATTACTACCTTTAAGGTCCTGCTTCTCAACTTCCTTCCTAACTCCTTGTAGTCTGCTTTTAGGACACCTTCACTTTTCCTACCTACGTCATTGGTACCAATATGTACCACAACCTCTGGCTGTTCTCCTTCCCACTTCAAGATATCATGGACGCGATCAGAATCATCCCGGACCCTGGCACCTGGGAGGCAAACTACCATCCGAGTTTCTTTCCTGTGTTCACAGAATGGCCTGTCTGACCCCCTAACTATAGAGTCCCCTATCACTGCTGCCACCCTCTTCCTTTCCCTACCCTTCTGAGCCAGAGGGCCAGACTCTGTGCTAGAGGCGCAACCACTGTTGCTTCTCCCAGGTAGGCCGTCTCTCCCAACAGTACTCAAACAGGAGTACTTATTGTTAAGGTGGACAGCAAATGGGGCACTCTCTAGCATCTGCTTCTTGCCCTTCCCTCTCCTGTCTAATACCCATTTATCTGTCTCCTGAGGCCCTGGTGTGACTGCCTGCCTATAGCTCCTCTCTATCACCTCCTCACTTTCTCTGACCAGATGAAGGTCATCGAGCTGCATCTCCAGTTCCCTAACGCGGTCCCTAAGGAGCTGCAGCTTGACGCATCTGATGTAGACGTGGCCGTCCGGGAGGTTGGGAGTCTCCAGGACCTCCCGCATCTGACACCGAGCACAGAACACCGGTCTCACACACATTCTTTCTGTCTGTATTCTAAACAGATAACCTACCTCGCCTCGACCTGTTATTGCCTCTACCTGTTGAGCCAAAGCCTTCCTACTTTGTCTCCCTCTACTTCATCGCCCACTCCTCCTATGCCACTCTGTAAATCTGTCTCCTTTTAAACTCTTCCCACCATTCTCACTGGCTGACCTCCACACGCTTGCACAATTGTGCCCCATTCAAACTGCTGAAGAAATAACTATCACCTTTTCAACTCTGCTCGCTTTTAAACTCTTCCCACTTGTGTCGTGAAATTTGTTAACTTAGCAGCAGCAGTTCAATGCAATACATAGCATAGAAAAAACAAAATAATAAATAAATAAGTAGATTCTAGTATATGTATATCGAATAGATTAAAAATCGTGCCAAAAACGGAAATGATTTATTTTAAAAAAGTGAGGTGGTATTACATTTGACAGCCTTAGAGACCGCATTGCATTGAGACAGCATTAGAGTACGGCATTGAGAAGCTCTGGCTAATCTGGACCAACTGGGAGTCACATCCAAAGGAAGATGGCTGTGGTGATTGGCTCAGCACAGCATATGTCCACACAATCAGGAATAGCTTCTTTCCCTCTGCCATTATATTTCTGAAAGGATATTGAACCCATGAACATTACCTCAATACTCTTTTCTCTCTTTTTGCACTGCTTATTTTATTGAATTTTCTAAATGTATATATACACTTTGTGTAATTTACAGTGCTTATTATTATGTATTGCAATGTACTGCTGCCATATAACAATAAATTTCATAACATATCTTACTGATAAAGGATCTAGTACGTTCCCAGTGCATATGATGAATAAACTGTTCTCAGGCTTCTATCCGGGTATAAGTATCGATTTTAACCAATGTTTTGATGACAAACTCTGCCATCTTCATCAGGAATGATGCCTAGGCATATCTAGTCCAATGGTATATAATGTATACTCATGTCATCCATCCATCCTGATTGGTTAGTCCTCATCCAATCAGGTTTCCTGTGAATTTGTATATCGGCCAGACGGGGCACATGGTGGAAACCCACATCAAAGAGTACTGTAGGTGTGTCCATTTGGATTACCTGGAGAAATTGGCGATAGCAGAAGATTGCATTGACTTTGACAGCACAGAATTACTGTGCCACATCAATGGCATTTGGGACTGCCTGGTGAAGAAAGCCATTGAAATAAAACCACAGAAAAATAATTTCAACGAAGACGATGGTCTCACTTTAAGTGAGAACTGGAATTCAATTGTAAACAAGGTGGGAGAGTGGAAACCTGATTGGGTGAGGACTAACCAATCAGAAGGGACGGATGACAGTGGTATATATAGCACCGGACTGGACATGCCTAGGCATTGTCCTTGATGAAGATGGCAGAGGGTGTCATGGAAACGTTGGTTAAAATCGATGCTTGTACCTGGCTGGAAGCCTGAGTAGAGTTCATTCGATATGCCAGTGATATTAAAGCTGATTCTGACAAGTTCCTTAGGGCAGTGTCCTCAATCAAACCATCTTCAGTTGCTTCATCAATAACCTTCCCTTAACCAGAAGATCAGGAACAGAGATGTGTTCCGATGATTGCATAATGCTCAGCACAATTTGTGACCTCTTGGCATGACATCAAAAATTTTGATAAACTTCAAAAGATTTGTAGTTGAAATTATATTGACTTTTTGCATCACGGCCTGGTATGGAAACACCGATACCCTTGAATGGAAAAGCCGACAAAAGTAGTGGATACGGCCCAGTCCATCATGGATAAAGCCCTCCTCACAACTGAGCACATATACATGGAGTGCTGTCGCAGGAAAACAGCATCCATCATCACGCACCACCACCATCCAGGCTGCCAGCTCTTCTCACTGCTGCCATCAGAAAGGAGGTATAGGGGTCTCAGAACCCACATCACCAGTTTTAGGAACAGTTATTACACCTCAACCATCAGGCTCTTGAACCAGAGGGGATAACTCAGACTCAGAATCAGAATCATGTTTATTATCAGGTGACGTAAAATTTGTTAGCTTAGCAGCAGCAGTTCCATGCAATACATAATATAGAAAAAATGAAATGAAGGTAATAATAATAAGTAAATCGATTACAGTATACATATATTGAATAGATTAAAAAACATGCAAAAAACAGAAATTCTGTATATTAAAAAAAGTGAGGTAGTGTCCAAGGATTCAACGTCCATTTAGGAATCGGATGGCAGAGGGGAGGAAGCTGTTCCTGAATCGCTGAGTGTGTGCCTTCAGGCTTTTGTATCTCCTACCTGATGGTAACAGTAAGAAAAGGGCATGCCCTGGGTGCTGGAGGTCCATAATAATGGACGCTGCCTTTCTGAGACATCGCTCCCTGAAGATGTCCTGAGTACTTTGTAGGCTAGTGCCTAAGATGGAGCTGACTAGAGTTACAATCCTCTGCAGCTTCTTTTGGTCCTATGCAGTAGCCCCCCCTCCCATATCAGACAGATGCAGCCTGTCAGAATGCTCTCCATGGTAGATCTATAGAAGTTCTTGAGTGTATTTGTTGACATGCCAAATCTCTTCAAACTCCTAATGAAGTATAGCCGCTGTCTTGCTTTCTTTATAACTACATCGATACGTTGGGCCCAGGTTAGATCCTCAGAGATCTTGACACCCAGGAACTTGAAACTGCTCACTCTCACCACTTCTGATCCCTCTATAAGGATTGGTATGTGTTCCTTCGTCTTACCCTTCCTGAAGCCCACAATCAGCTCTTTTGTCTTACTGACGTTGAGTGCCAGGTTGTTGCTGTGGCACCATTCCACTATTTGGCATATCTCACTCCTGTACGCCCTCTCATCACCACCTGAGATTCTACCAACCATGGTTGTATTGTCAGCAAATTTATAGATGACCACTCAACTTCACTTGCCCCATACAAAAATGTTCCCACAACCCATAGACTCTTATTCAAGGATGCTTCATATCATGTTCTCGATATTTATTGATTATCTATTTATTATTATTAATTTGTTTTTTTTTCTCTTTGTATCTGCACAGTTTGTTGTCTTTTGCACATTGGTAATTTGTCCATCCTGTTGGATGTGGTCTTTCATTGATTCTATTCTGTTTCTTGAATTTACTATTGTTGCCCGCCAGGAAATGAAGAGTTGTATATGGTGACATAAATATACTTTGATAATAAATTTGGCTTGAACTTTGACCTTTGGAGAGGATGTTTCCTATAATGGGAGAGTCTAGGACCAGAGGGCACAGCCTCAGAGTACAAGGACATCCCTTTAGAACAGACATGAGGAGGAATTTCATCGGCAGAGGGTGGTAAATCTGAAGAATTCATTTCCACAGGTAGCTGTGGAGGCCAAGTCGTTGACTATATTTAAAGCAGAGATTAATAGCCTAATTCTGCTTGTAATTCTTATAGACTTATGACATTCCCTGTCTTTCAATATCCTGCGGGTTATTATTAACTAGAAACTGAACTACAGTGGATATATATATACAATGTGGCTACAAGAACTGGTCAGAGATTAGAATCCTTTGGCAAGTCACGCACCTCCTACTTCCCTGGTCTGTCCACCATCTACAAGGCTCAAATCAGGAGTGTGATGGAATACTTTTCATTGATTTGGATGAGAGCAGCTTCAACAACACTCAAGATCAACATGAAACAAGATGTAACAGCCTACATGATAGGCACCCCATTCCCAACCATCCACCACAGCAGCACCAGCTTGTACCATGTAGAGAATGCAATACAGCAGCTAACCAAGACTCCTCAAACAGCATCTTCCAAATGCATGTCCTCTACCAGCCATTATATCTTCTCATCATCCTCCCTGGAATAGTGTTCTAGGCAAATATCCATTTAAAAATCTAGCGTCACACATCTCCTTTACGCTCACCTCAACTCTGAACTGATCCCACAACCTATGGGCTCACTTTCAAGGACTGTACAACTCTCATTCTCAGTGCCATTTATTTATTTATCTGTCTATTATTTATTTATTTGTATTTGCACAGATTATCTGCTTTTGCATGTTGGCTGTTTGTCAGTCTGTTTGTGTGTAGGTCTCCATTGATTCCATTACATTTTTTTGTTCTACTGTGAATGCCTGCAAGAAAAAAGATTTCATGGTAAGCCCAAAAGACCACAAGTTATAGAAGCAGAATTACGCCATTTGGCCCATCAATTCTTCTCCGTCATTTCATCTTGGCTGATTCATTGTCCCTCTCAGCCCCAATCTCCTACCTTCTCCCCATATCCTTTCATGCCTCCACAGCTGTCTGTGGCAACAAATTCCATTGATTCAGCACTCACTGGCTAAAGACATTCCTCCTCATCTCCATTTTAAAATGACGCCTCTCTATTTTGAGGTTGTGTCCTCGAGTCTTAGACTCTCCCACCATGGGAAACATCCTCTCCACATCCACTCTATCAAGGCCTTTCAATATTTGATAGGTTTCAATGAGGCCACCCCTCATTCTTCTGAATTCCAGTGAGTAGAGGCCCACAGCCCTCAAACACTACTCATATGATAAGCCTTTCACTCCCGGAATCATTTTTGTGAACAATCTCTGGACCCTCTCCAGTATCAGCACATCCTTTCTTAGATAAGGGACCCAAAACTGCTCAATGCTTTAAGTGAGGCCTCACCAGTGCTTTATAAAGCATCAACATTACATCCCACCTTTTATATTCTAGTCTTCTTGAAATGAATGCTCCCTCACCACTGACTCAAACTGCAATTTAACTTTTAGCAAATCCTGCAGGAGGACTTCCAAGTCCCGCTGGACATCAGATTTTTTAATTTTCTCCCCGTTTAAAAAATAGTCTATACTTGTATTCCTTCTACCAAAGTGCATGAATGTACACTTCCTGACACTATATTCCATCTGCCACTTTTTTTGCCCATTCTGCTGATTTGTCCAAGTCTTTCTGTAGATAACCTGCTTCCTCAACACTACCTGTGCCCCCACAAATCTTCATTCCTCCATAAAGTAGGCCACAAAGCCATCAATTCCATCATCCAAATCATTGACATACAATGTAAAAAGAAGTGGTCCCAACACCAATCCCTGCAGAACACCACTAGTCACTGGCAGCCAACCAGAAAAGGCTCCCCTTTATTCCCACTCCTTGCCTCCTGCCATTCAGCCAATCCATGCTAGTGTCTTTCTTGGACATTATCTTATTAAGCAGCCTTATGTGCAGTATGTTGTCAAAGGCCTTCTGAAAATCCAAGTACACAACATCCACTGATTCTCCTTTGTCTGTCCTGCTTGTTATTTTCTCAAAGTATTCTAACGGATTTGACAGGCAAGATTTTCCCTTAAGGAAACCATGCTGACTTTGACCCGTTTTACCATGTGCTTTCAAGTACCTCAAATCCACATCCTTAACAATCAACTCCAGCATCTTCCCAGATACTGAGGTGAGGCTAACTGGCCTATGATTTCTTTTCTGCCTTCCTCCCCTCCTGAAGAGTGGAGTGACATTTGCAATCTTCTAATCCTCTGGAACCATTCCAGAATCAAGTGATTCTTTAAAGATCATTACCAATCCCTTCCCTTTGAGCTTTCTTTTAATTTTGCCTCCAAGGCTTCCCTGAAGATCACCACCAGTCGTGATGGAGAGGCTTGTGAGCTCCTGAGAGCCCGAGAGTGATGCCGTCTGGAGCTTAGCTCCTGGTAAGGTTACCCGTAGTGGTAGGGTCAATGGGGAGTTTCCAGACAAAGAACAATCCAACCAAAAGCTCAACGGTGCAGCTGGCAGAAGATAATGACACATCACAACAGCAGTGTAGGCTGCAGCAGTGAAGAATCCCCAGCTGTCTTGCACTCTATCCCTTTTGACCGTGCACCTAATATGTCAAGGACCGTGAGGTGGCCAGTTGTGCATCAGCATCTCCACATTAAACAAAGTCATGCACAGGCATTTTCCATTAAGGAAATACCCGCTTGGGAGAACATCATACTCAACTCGAATGATCGCACTACCACTATTCGAGAGGACTAGAATATAAAAGCAAGGATGTAATTCCGAGGCTTTATAAGGCACTTGTGAGGCCTTACTTGGGAGTATTGTGAGCAATTTTAAGCCCCTTATTTAAAAATGGATGTGCTGACATTGAAGAGGAGTTTCACGAGAATGATTCTGGGAATGAACAGGTTATTGTATAAGGAGCAGTTGATGGCTCTGGGCATTTATTCATTGAAACTTAGAAGAATGATGGGGGAATCCCATTGAAAAGGGCCAGATAGAGTGGATGTGGAGCCGATGTATCCTATGGTGAGGGAGTCTAGGACCAGAGGGCACAGCCTTAAAATAGAGGAATCTCTCTTTAGAATGGAGATGAGGAGGAATGTCTTTAAGCAGAGGGTGGTCAATCTCTGGGAATTTGTTGCCACAGGCATTGGAAGCATTAAAGGCAGAGGTTGATAGGTTCTTGATTAGTCAGGGCATTAAAGGTTACAGGGAGAAAGTAGAAGAAAAAGAGAGGGGAGTGGATCAGCCATGATAAAATGGCAGACTAGCCTTGATGGGCCGAATGGTCTGATTCTGCTCCTATATCTTATGATCTAATGATCTTATTTTCTCCTAAGAAACTCTGAACAATATAAATTACTATTCAACTACAACCTGGGAGATCTGTATTGTTTAAATAATTAAAATGCATAACATTTTAAAATGCATACTATTTTAAAATCAATGAAGAGATGTATCAAGATTCCAGGCTGTTATTGAATCCCCATGACTAGTAAGGAATTAAAAACAATGTCAAGCAAATTATGAGGTCGAGCACGTAAAACGCCATTCATAATGAGTTGCATTATAAGTGAGGAAACATTATTGGCTTTGTTTCACGGCAAGCTAAATTGAAAATACATTGTAATAGCACCTGCTGGGTATTTTGCACTTTTTATTTCAGATCTCCAACTGCTCTACTCCAATGCTCACTGCGCCCACGATGCTCTTTTTCTCTCTCACTCTCTCCTCGCCCCTCATTCATCTTCCTCTATTTACACCTCCTACAGATAGATCATCTGTAAATAACAAGCCTTCAACATCACTGTTTTGGCAGCAAAAATCCGAAAGGCAGGGCAATTTTTAAGTGACGAGGGATTGAAAGGCATTAACTTTCCAAGGGATTTGAATCTCCTTATGCAGGTTACATGCAGATACAGCAAGCAATTAGGAATGCAAATGCTATGTAGGATCTGAGTACAAGATACATCTTGCTCCAATTAGATAGGACCCTGGTGAAACCACATCTGGCGTATTATATTCAGATCTGATGTACCTACCTAAGCAAAGATGTACGCTCAGTGGCCACTTTATTAGGTACTTCCTGTACCTAATAAAGTGGCCACTCAGTGTATTTTGTGGCCTTCTGATGCCGTAGCCTATCAGCTTCAAGGTTTGACATGTTGTGCATTCAGAGATGTTCTTCTGCACGCCACTGTTGTAACGTGTGATTATTTCAGTTACTATTGCCTACCTGCCAGCTTGAACCATTCTCCCATTCCCCTTTGACCTCTCTCATTAGCAAGATGTTTCCATCCACAAAACTGCTGCCCACTAGATGCTTTATGTTTGTCGCATCATTCTCTCTAAACTCTTGAGTCTGTTCTGCTTGAAAATCCCAGGAGATCAGCAGTCCCTGAGATACTCAAGCCCACCCCATCTGGCACCAACACTCATTCCACGGTCAAAGTCTCTTAGATCACATTTTTTCGACATTCTGATGTTTGATCTGAACAACAACTGAACCTCTTGACCATGTCTGCATGCTTTTACATATTGAGTTGCTGCCACATGATTGGCTGATCAGATACTTGCATAAATGAGCAGGTACACAGGTGTGATCTCCAAGAGGACCTTGTTGTGGTCTGGAGGCTTATGTGCCTCATTGACCCAGAGGGCTATGTTGGCTGGAGTCAGGGCTTTATGGTTTGGCTCTTGGTAGGGTCACCCATGCCAAACAGATCAAAGGGGAGAGGCCAAATTAAGAGTGGTCCACCAGTCCTCCAGGTTCGGGGGTTCAGCTCAGGGCCAACAACCCTGACTGGTCAAACAAAATTGATATGGAAACAGCAATGAAGAATCCTTCTACATCTGAGTGTGACGATATTCCTGAGTCTCCACCTTCGGCTTGCATAGTGAAAACTGACAGGAACCTACTGGCATGATGAAGGAAGCCCTGAACACCTCTGGACAGGCAGAGGTAGAGGACCTTCATTACTGCCCTAAAAGCCAATGGCGTAACAGGGCATTTACACTCTTCATCTTAAAGCAACGATAGATGACCTTATTGAAATATGCTTTTTTTTTTCAGTGACTGAATGTGGAATTTATGCTTTTTAATGGATGGAGTGTTGAGAGCCAATGGTCACAATCTCAAAATATGGGACTGGCCTATCAGGGCCAAAATATAAAGATATTTTTTTCCATATAGAGGGTGGTGAATCTTGTAATTCTCTACCTAGGTGGGCTCCGGGAAACTCAGACTACAGCTTTCTCAAAGCAGGATCAATAGATTTTTAGATAGCAGAAGAACTGAGGGAGATAGGGATAGAGAGTCCATGTAAGCATCTCTTTATCTTATGGTAAAGCACATTTTGAGGGATCAGAAGATCTATTCCTGCTTTCCTTTCTTATGTTCCTATGTCCCTAGTGTTGAACTAATATGTTATCTCAAAGTGCAAGTATTCTGCATACTGAGGAAAAGGATTAGTCTATACTTTTTATTTATTTATTGAGATAAGCGTGGAATAGACTATAAGACCATAAGACAAAGGAGCAGAAGTCGGCCATTCAGCCCATCGAGTCTGCTCCGCCATTTTATCATGAGCGGATCAATTCTCCCATAGACCCTTTTGGCCCTTTGAGTGGCGCCACCCAGAACTCCCGATTTAATCCTAGCCTAATTACAGGACAATTTACAATGCCCAGTTAACCTACCAACCGTTATGTCATTGAATTGTCTTTGGATGTGGGAGGAAACCAGAGCGCCTGGAGGAAACCCATGTGGTTACAGGGAGAACATACAAAATCCTTACAGGCAACAACGGGAATTGAACCCTGGTCGCTGGTACTATAATGAATTGTGCTAACCACTACCACCATGCCGCCTACTTTTGCACAGTTCGGATACAACAGATGAACGATAAGGTAAAGCCAAAGAAAACAGTCAAAAACAAAAATCTCAAACAATGGGGTTCATCCAGGATCAGGGGAAAATATTGGGCCATATTGTCCTGAGCTCAACCCACTGTCCATTCCAAACCTATCGTTACTGGATGCGGAAGTTTGAATAATCTCAGCAGATGCCACTCCAAATCTATGTGGCAAGCCAAACTCGGAACAACAAGTACACTTCTGGGCAACTCTTACACATAGAAACATAGAAACATTGAAAACCTACAGCACAATACAGGCCCTTCAGCCCACAAAGTTGTTCCAAACATGTCCCTACCTTAGAAATTACTAGGCTTACACATAGCCCTCTATTTTACTAAGCTCCATGTACCAATCCAAAAGTCTCTGAAAAGACCCTATCGTATCCGCCTCCACCACCGTTGCCGGCAGCCCATTCCACACACTCACCACTCTGAGTAAAAAACTTACCCCTGACATCTCTTCTGTACCTACTCCCCAGCACCTTAAACCTGTGCCCTCTTGTGGCAGCCATTTCAGCCCTGGGGAAAAAGCCTCTGACCACCCACACGATCAATGCCTCTCATCATCTTATACACCTCTATCAGGTCACCTCTCATCCTCCGTCGCTCCAAGGAGATCTTCAAGTCCATAGGACGCTCAAAGTAGCTGCACAAGTTGACTCTGTGGTTAAGAGGGCATACATCAATTATGGAATTGAATTTAGGAGCACCCGGACATCTTTAATAATCAAAGACATGATATCTTCAGAAACAAGAAGAAAGAAAGATATTGAGCTATTGAATCACAGAACTAACTATAAAGCATGTACACAGACCATTTGGCCCAATTTGTCTGTGCTTTCAAGCTAGTCTATGCTTTCAACTGGTCCATAAACCTCTAGACTTTTTCTGTTCATGCACTTGACTACATGTCTTACAAGTATTGTTCCTGAGTATAACATCCTCTGTTCACTCATTTCCTATAGCCACCACCCACTATGAAAAAGTTACCCTCACATCCTTTCTAAATCTCTCACCTTCACTAAATACCCTCTAGTTTCAGACTTCCAAAGTTCAAAGTCCATTTATTATCAAAGTAGGTATACATCATACAATCTTGAGGTTTGTCTCCTTACAGGCAGCCACAAAACAAAGAAACCCAAAAGAACCCATTAAAAAAAAGGACCATCAAACAATGTACAGGAAAAAAAAAACAAATCATGCAAACAATAAAAGTAAGCAAATCACATTCAGAATGAAAGTTAACCCACAGATACAAAGCCCAGAGCAGCCGGAGCAGGCCACAGCGTCAGCCCCAGTTCAGCACAGAGCCAAGTAAACATTGCGGAGCAGCAAGCAGAACCAGCCTGACACTCTGCCATTTCAATCTGGTCCAGCTGTGAGGGGATCGTGAATTACCCCTATGAACTCTTGTTTTGAAAAGAGAGAGAGAGACGAAGATTAACGGTTGGACTGTCACCTTAAGGCACGAGAAAGAACTGGTTAACTTTTGAATTTCTGCTGGAGTTGGAGACAGCACCGAGCAGCTCATAAGTTGCCATGGTGACTGAAGGCAGCGCAATTTAATGGACACTCAATGTTATGATTTTCAGCAGGTTGTTGGTACTTTCTTCAACGATTTTTGGCCTGCTTGCATTTCTTTCACAAAGGAAGGAGGGATTATTTGAATGACAGTTGATGCTCAACACGGGAAGATAAAATAGGAGGTCAGTTGAGAGGCCTCAGACACATGTTCTGGACACTGAATGAGCATTGTTGTGCCCACAGAGAAAGTGGGTTTTGGAGGATCGATCAGGCAGATCGATCCATCGCTCTTGCAGTGGAAGGAGGAAAAGGGTTGACTGGTGGGGAGTTGTCCATGTGTCTACCCTCACCTGGGTGATAGCTGCACCACAGAAAACCGGTCCCCTTTGTTAAAGTCACAGTTGGTGACTTTTAAAGAATTTCGAAGGACGATGAGAAGATCGACGGCGTCAGCTCACCTGAAGACTCAAATCTCTCCCTCTCTCTCCATCACTGCTCAACTAAATACCACGAACTGAACTGAACTGAACTTTACTCATCATTGTAAGACTGTATCTTTTTACCCCTAGACTTACAGAAGCTTGGTTTTTCATACATATATATTCCACACTTACTTTTATGTAATCATTGCTAACCTGTTTGATTTATCTACATTTATATTACTGTATTGCATAGTTACTAATAAATATTATTAGTCTATAGCAATACTGGACTCCAAAGTGTTTCCATCTCTGTTGGTTCTTTATTCCCGTCACGGCGTACATGACATAAATTGGAGCCTGTGTCCGCGATATGAACAAATTGGTCGGGAGGCTGGTTTGAATTGATTGGGGGAAAATCCCTTTTGATTTGGTTGTGTGGAAAAACAGCAGAAATGGATGTTAATGTTGAGGAGTTTATGTTGGAACCAACCCTGGAAGCGTTGGATGATGCTACGAGGGTTGTGCTGGTGGGAATTGCTGAAAAGTTATCTGCAGATGCTGGAAACCTGGAGCAAAACACAAAAAGTTGGAGGAATTCAACAGGTCAGGCAGCATCTATGGCAGGAAATGGCTAGTCGATGTATTGGGTTGAGATCCTTCCTCAGGACTAAATCCATAGCTGCTGCCTAAACTGCTGAGTTCCTCCAGCATCTTGGGTGCTGCTGCTGTAGTTGAATTTGAGAAAAAGGGTTACCAAGAGGGCAATAGGTAATAGGCAATAATAGAGAACTGAAGGCAGGTAATATGCAACTTTGCTGACTTGAAGGAAAAGGAAGAAAAAAAGGAGATAATGTAATAATGCGAAGAAAAGGAAGACAAATTAGAAAAGGATATACTGGAACGAGAAATATTAATTTCTCGCAAAGTTAAGAAGTCAGTGCAGGGTTCTGTTGCAACTTTTCACCTAAGCAACAGGTATACACCCCTGGGTACTGTTGGGGGGGGGCGGTATGGTGTGACCTATCAGGGCACAACTGCAGCAGCTAGGCCTGTGGCTAAGAGGCCAGCTCTAAGGCTCAGCTAGGAAACTCAAATAGTGTGATAATGATAGGAGACTTGATAGTTAGGGGAAGAACAGGGGCTGCTGTGGCCACGAAAAAGACTCCTGGGTAGTGTGTTGCCTCCCGGGTGATAGGGTCAAGGATGTCTCAGAGCGGCTGCAGAACAATCAGGAATAGAATATAAGAGGAAGGATGTAATGCTGAGGCTCTATGAGGCACTAATGAGCCCTCACTTGGAGCATTGTGAACAATTTTGGGCCCCTTATCCAAGAAAAGATGTGCTGGCGTTGGAGAGGGTCCAGAGGAGGTTCACGAGAATGATTCCAGGAATGAAAGGGTTATCGTCTGAGTTGTGACTGATCACTCTGGCCTTCAGTCGCTGGAATTTAGAAGAAAAAGGGGGGATCTCATTGAAACCTATTGAATGTTGAAATGCTTAGATAAAGTGGATGTGGAGAGGATGTTTCCTAAAGTGGGGGGAATCTAGGACCAGAGGGCACAGCCTCATAATAGAGGAAAATCAATTTAGAATGGAAATAAGGAGGTATTTCTTTAACACAAAATAACCTACAGATGCTGGGGGCAAAGCAACACTCACAACAAGCTGGAGGAACTCAGCAGGTCCGGCAGCATCCGTGGAAAAGATCGGTCGACGATTCGGGTCGACGTCGACCGATCTTTTCCACGGATGCTGCCCGACCTGCTGAATTCCTCCAGCTTGTTGTGAGGTATTTCTTTAGCCAGAAGGTGGTGAATCTGTGGAATTCATTATCACAGGTATCTGTGGAGGCCAAGTCTTTGGCTGAATAGCCCAATTCTGCTCCTATCTCTTATGGTCTCAAGGCTGAGTAGCCAGAGATTGTGGTGAACATTGGCACCGATGATATCGGTGGAAAAGGGGAACAGGTCCTGCACATAGCGTATAGAAGGTTAGGAAAGAGGCCAAAGAGCAAGACCTCCAAGGTAACAATCTCCCGATTGCTCCCACTGGCATGTGTTTGTCAGGGCAGCAACAAGAGGATAGTACAAATGAATGAATGGCTGAGGATCTGGTGCAGGGGGCAGGGTTTCAGACTTCTTGATAATTGGGATCTGTTGTGGGGAATTATGACCCAAAGGAAGGATTATAACTGAACCTGAGGAGGACCAATATCCTTGCAGGGAGGTTTGCTAGAGCTGTTGGGGAGGATTTAAAATAATTTGGCAGGGAGAAGGGCACAAGGGTGATGGAGCAGAAGACGGGGCAGATGGTATACAAGTAGATGCAGTGTATTGTTAGACTGTCAGGAAGGACAGGCTGATGATAGACCAAAATTGCAGTCAGTGGGATGAGTTGAAGTGTAACATGGCAGTAAAATCAAAAAGGGAGATGAATACAGGACTGAAGGTGTTATAGTTGAAAGCGCACAGTATATAGGATGAGGTAGGTGATCTTGTAGCGCAGTTAGAAATTGACAGGTATGTTGTTGTGGGCATCAGTGAGTCTTGCCTGAAAGAAAATCATAGGGGCTTAACATCCTTGTATTGAGAGGACAGGCAGGTAGGCAGAGGGGGTGGGGTGACTCTGCTGGTAAAAAATTAAATAAAATCCTTGGAAGGAGGTGACATAGGATCAGAAGACGTAGAGTCCTTGTGGGTAAAGTTAAGAAACTGCAAGGGTAAGAAGACCCTGATGAGAGATATATACACAGGGCCCCAAACAGTATCCAGGACGTGGGCTGCAAATTACAACAGGAGATAGAAAAGACATGCGATAAGGGAACTGTCACGATAGTCACAGGGGATTTCAATACGCAGGTACATTGGGTAAATTAAGTTAATGCTAGATCCCAAGAGAGGGAATTTGTAGAATGTGTTCGAGATGTCTTTTTAGAGCAGTGAGACCACCAGGGGAAAGGCTTGGGTGTTGAGCAGAGGAGATTTACAAGGATGTTGCCTGGATTGGGGAGCATGTCTTATGAAAACAGGTTGAGTGAACTTGGCCTTTTCCCCTTGGAGGATGAGAGGTGACCTGATAGAGGTGTACAAAATGATGGGAGGCATTGATCGTGTGGATAGTCAGAGGCTTTTTCCCAGGGCTGAAATGGGTTGCCACAAGAGGACACAGGTTTAAGGTGCTGGGGGGTAGGTACAGAGGAGATATCAGGGGTAAGTTTTTTACTCAGAGAGTGGTGAGTGCATGGAATGGGCTGCCAGCAACGGTGGAGGCGGATGCGCTAGGGTCTTTTAAGAGACTTTTGGATAGGTACATGGAGCTTAGAAAAATAGAGGGCTATAGGTAAGCCTAGTAATTTCTAAGGTAGGGACATGTTCGGCACGACTTTGTGGGCCGAAGGGCCTGTATTGTGCTGTAGGTTTTCTGTTTCTATAAACAGATTTGATTAGGGAGTTTAAGGTAAAAGAACCCTTAGGAGATAGTGATCATAATATGACAGAAATAACCCTGCATTTTGAGAGGGAGAAGCTAAAATCAGGTATATCAGTATTACTGCAGAGTAATGGGAATTACAAAGGCTTGAGAGAGAAACTGGCCAAAGTTGATTGGAAAGGAACAGGAGCTGAGATGATGGCAGAACAATAATGGCTGGAGTTTCTGGAGGCAATTCCAAAGGTCCAAGATAGTTGCGTCCCAAAGATGAAGAAGTATTCTAAAGGGAGGATGAGTTAACTGTCGATGACAAGGAAAGTCAAAGACAGCATAAAAGGAAAAGATGATTATAAAATATAACAAAAATTAATGGCAAATTAGAGGATTGGGAAGCTTTTAAAAACCAACAGAAGGCAACTAAAAAGCCTTACATGAAGAAAAACTGAATTATGAAGGTAGTCTAGCCAACACCAAAGAGGATGTCAAAAGAGTAAAAGAGAGGTGAGAGTGGACATTGGACCACTGAAAAATGATGCTAGTAATGGGGGAGAAAGAATCGATGGATGGACAGACATAGTAAGTATTTTACATTAGTTTTTTACTGTGGAAGCCACAAGCAGTATGCTAGAAATTTGAGAGTGTCAGAGGACAGGAATGAATGTAGCTAGTATTACTGAGAAGGTGCCTGGAAAGCTGAATGGCCTGAAGGTAGATAAGTCACCTGGACCAGATGGACTTCACCCCTGGGTTCTGAAGGAGGTGGCTGAAGGGATTGTGGAGGCATTAGTAATGACCTTACCTTTTTTTAAAGATAAGCTTTTCACTGTACCTCAGTACATCTGACTACAATAAACTAATTTACCAATTTAAGATTTCAGAAAATCATCAAAAGAACTCAAGAAACATTCAGGCAACACACACAAAACGCTGGAGGAACTCAGCAGGCTAGGCTGACTATGTCCGCCCATTTTCATTCCACTTCCCATTCCCACTTCAATATGTCTATCCATGGCCTCCTCTACTGTTGCAATGAGGCCACACTCTGGTTGGAAGAACAACAGCTTATATTCCGTCTGGGTAACCTCTAACCTGATGGCATGAAATTGATTTCTCAAACTTACAGTAATGCCCCCCCCTTCACCATTCCCCATCCCCTTTTCCCTCTCTCACCATATCTCCTTGCCTGCCCATTGCCTCCCTCTTGTGCTCCTCATTGCCTTCTGTCCTCTCCTGTGAGATTCCTCCTTCTCCAGCCCTGTATCTCTTTCACCAATCAACTTCCCAGCTCTTTACTTCACCCCTCCCCCTCCCAGTTTCACCTATCACCTTGTGTTTCTCCCTCCCCTCCCCCTACCCCACCCCCCACTTTTTAACTGCTGAAAGGTCTCGGCCTGAAACATTGACTGTATTCTTTTCCACAGATGCTGCCTGGCCTGCTGAGTTCCTCCAGCATTTTTTGCATATTGCTTGGATTTCCAGCAGATTTTCTCTTGTTTGTGACAAGAAACATTCAAATTTGAGAAATGCCCTTTCTTCCTGGGATGCGTTGCCTCTCACCGCAGCTTTAGTAATGAATTTGAAGGAATGCTGGAGGAGGAACAACCTTGCCCCGAGGAAATTAGTTGTGAATTTGGCTGTGGGGAAGAAGGAGCGGGTGGAGGCAGCTGGCCCCCCCCTTTGGTAATGGGGGAACCGACCTTCACTGACATGGACCCATCTGAACGGTGGCAGGGCCAGCCCTCGTGACAGGGTGAGAGGGTGTCCGAGTGGTGAGTGCGACAAGCTGTGGTTGGCAGAAGCATCATGAGTGGTGACAGGGGACAGATTTCTCTGACGGGGACCAGTTCAAATGGTGACAGCAAGCTGACCAGGTAACAGATAACATTGCCTTGGCTGGCAAGAACCGAGCTGAACGGGGAAGGGGACTGAACTTCAAAGTTCAAGGTAAGTTTGTCATCAAAATACTTATATTACCTACCTTGAGATTCATGTTCTTGCTGGTGTACACAGCAGAACAAAGAAATATAATAGAATAAATTAAAAACTACACAAAAATAAAGACTGACAACCAATGTGAAAAAGACAAATTGTGCAAATACAAAAATAATAATAGTAACTATAACTATAATAGTAACTGTGGGCACATGGCTGGTCTTTCATACAACCTTGCCCAGGCCTGCGCCCTGGAGAGTGAAGACTTTCCATGCGCAGATCCATGGTCTAGCAAGACTAACAGATGCCTTTATATTTATATAATAATAATAATAAATAGCAAATAAATAATATTGTGAACATGAATTAGAGAGTCCTTGAAAGTGAGTCCATAGGTTGTGGAATCATTTCAGTGTTGAGGTGAGTGATGTTATCCCCTCTGGTTCAGGAGTCTGATGGTTGAGGGGTAATAACTGTTCCCAAACCTGGAGGTTTGAGCCCTGAGGCTCCTGTACCTTCTTCCTGATGATAGCAGTGAGAAGAGAGCATGGCCTGGATTCTGCTTTCTTGTGGCAGCACTGCTTGAAGATGCAATGGTGGGAAGGGCATTTCCTGTGATGGACAGGGCTATATTTCTTGTGGACTTGACCGTCCTTGGATAATTATTTTCCAATGCACGGATCACGGAGTCTGGTTAGAGCACTGGTCAGTCTACATATTGATGGGAACCGGTCTGAGGACTGACAGGCAGGCCGGTCTGAGCACTGACGGGGGACCGGCCTGTCATGGTCCAGATCGGGGTCCCTTTAAATTTGGCTTGTTTATTTTACGATCCGGACCGTTGATTCCTTGTTTTCCCGTGTCCCTCGACTTTGGTGATTAGAGGCAATTAACGCTCGGCTGAACCGGTAGTTTATAGTCTCCGGCTTTGAGCCGTTCGGCGCGGGAGCGCCTGCAAAGTCACAGCGTGCCAATGTCATCTGGCTGGAGCAAGCCTAGCCTCTGCCGAAGCGAGTGCTGGTAATTCGCCCTTCCTCATCAGAGCAACCCAGTCCAGTAACCTTGCCAGTGAGCCTGCAAAGTTTCCTCATCAAGGTGGGTCTGTCAGTTAACCCGCCGGAGGGAATCAAGAACCGCTGTCTTCTGTTCCTGGGCCGAGTCGAGAGCTCACCACTACCCGGAAGCTCCAAGTCAAGTCCTGGCTCCGGGCGGCGTTCAAGTACCATGTCAATTTCTGGCCCTGGCGGCATTCAAGTACCCTGTCAAGTCCTGGCCCTGGTGGTTTCCCAGTTCTGAGTCAAGTCCTGGCCCTGGCAGTCTGTGATTCCTGTCCTACCCCCTTGTCTGAAACCCTTCTCTGCCCCTCTCGCCTCTAGCCCTCATCTGCAGCCCCAGCCTGCACTTCGGTCTAGTTCCATCACTGGAGCTAGATAGGTACTGTCTGGTGTCCATTCGTGTTGGTGTTGTCTTGTCCTCGCCTCCGTGGGGTAAGTCTGGCCATCTTGCCGTTGCCCCGCGGGGAGTCATGTCTTGTCTTGTCCTGTCCTTGCCTCCTTGGGGTAAGTCAGGCCATCTTGCCGTTGCCCCGCGGAGAGTCATGAGTCCTGGCCCTATGTCCTGTACCCAAGGAGGGGTCCCAGCTCTCTGTTCTGTGTAAGTGTCCAAGGTTCCATGTACCTGCTCTACCGAGACCGAGGCTTTGTTTTCCCATGTTCCTCCTCTCCCTAGCCCATGTCCATGCCTGGTTCTGGGGTCCGAGCCCAAGGCAAGACCCAGGTACTGGGTCCTTGGCCAGTCTCGGGCTTGGAGTCCATACCCTAGCCTCTTCATGTCTCCTCAATTTCTGGGAGCCAATTCAGAGTCCAAGCCCAGACCCTTGGTCCCAGCCTAGTCGTAGTCCTGAGTCCTTACCCCGTTCGCTATTCCTACTTCTGTCTTGCTCTCCTGGTATCGTACAATAAACTAAACCTAAGTAACCTCACAAGATGTGTCTTGCATTTGGGTCCACCCTTGCTCCCAATGTCCCGCCATTGTGACACAGTCTGAGCGCTGACAGGGACCAGCCAGAGCGCTGACATTAGGTGGCGGTTGGACATGACCTCACGCTGAAGTGACGCGCGGCCCCGATGGCCATGGACGACTTTGCTTGCCACCACCCTGAGGTAAGCTTTCTTGCCTGTTGTCAGTGGAGGGAGCAGCATATTCCACAAACCACCCCACCCCACCCACGCCAACGTGGGTGATAACATTGCCGGGATTTTCCCAGGACTGGTGGCGAGGTGGTTGAGGCCCAGTTCAGTTCCCAGAGAGTCTGTCATTTACCGGCACTTCGGGAAAGGTCGCTACCGAGCTGTGGTAACCCTATGTCAAACATGTATATTTACAATGGAATAACTCATTAGGCCCTCCTGTTGATAGGGGTCGACCATGGATGTCATGTCCTAGCACTTTGACCAAGGTTCTCACTTTCTACCATAACTTCTTATTATTGAATTCTGTTTATTTGTTTAAAGTGGTTTGGGAGCGATGTTTGCTGCTATAAGGTCTTGTGCTGTTTAAATACCTGTTGCTACTGTAAGTTCCAATGTAGATAAATCCTTGTTGCTTCTGGACAAGTGTATTAAGAGTGAGCATTGGCTTTGTATCAAAGTTCAACATTAATAAGTATTTCAGTAAGTGAATTGGTATTTCATGAAAACCTGATATTTAATTTTTCATGTTTTATTAATTTTAACTTGTCATTATATACAATCTTGAGATTCATTTCCTTGTGGGCATGTTCAATAAGTCCATAACAGAATAAATGAAAGACAGCTCCAACTTGGCGGACCCAAATGCGAGACACAGACACTGAAGTACAAGGAACAGGATTTGACTAGAGTAGGGTTGTGACAGGATACAGACAAGGAGCAGGGACAAGAACGCAGACTTTGGCTAGGACATGGACAAGACAGGGAACCTGGACAAGGAACTATGCACTAGAAGCCTGGGCTTGGGCTCCAAGCCAGAGACTGGACAAGGACCCAGAACCTGGGTCTTGCTTCGGGCTCAGACCACGGAACCAGACAAGGACATGACATGGCTACAGGACAGGACGTGGCTGGGGTCTTGGCTCTTGAGGTTTGAGCGTGGAGACGGGCTGGGGTCTTGAGGCTTGAGCGTGGAGACGGGCTGGGGTCTTGAGGCTTGAGCGTGGAGACGGGCTGGGAGCTGGGGTCTTGGAATGCGGAGGCTGATAACTCGGAGGCCAGAGCTCAGAGACAGACTGGGAACTGTACATCAACAAAGAGCCAGGACTTATCCTTCGAAAAGCCGGGACTCATCTTTAACACGATACTAACATGAGACTGGACAGTACATAGACATAGAGCCAGGACTTATCCTTAGACAAGCCAGGACTCAACTTTATCTCCACACCAAGGTGGGACAGGTCCATCCGTCAGGTAACGGCAGAACGGCCTGACTTACCCAACAGAGGCCAAGACAAGACAAGAGCGCTGCCCCCCCCCCCCCCCCACAGGGCAATGGCAGAACAGCCTGACTTACCCCACGGAGGCGAGGACAAAAAGAGACAAATATGGAAGAACGACAGACGGTTCCATCTCCACATCAGGGTTGCTCCGAGTCACAGTTACGGCCAGCAACCTCGGCTGGCTTCGGAAACAGCCGGGTCCCTACCTAGCTCGGAGTGGCTGACGGTCACTCAGCTGGCCCAGGAAACTGCTGAATCCATACCACAAAGACAACTCCGACTACCGACAGCAAGGCTCCATGAGGGGATGGTTCTCCAACCCAGCCTAAAGATGGCAAGTGGCTGCTCTAGCCTTCCACCGGCAGGCTGCTCCCAGGAAATCTTGACAAGACAAACCAGCAGCCCACACGCAACCCCAAGGCTAATTATACCCCCAGCAGACACAAACACTGATTTTCCAAACTCTCGTCAGCCTGAAGGTCAAGGTGTTGTTGTTCTGTTTTGCCCGCTGGCCAAAACCCCCTCCACCCACCTGGGTCATCGATAATACAGGCAAATCTGTTGGTCGCCTGGATGCTCCCACTGGGGGGGGAGTACTGTCATGGTCCGGATCGGGGCCCCTTTAAATTTACTTTGTTTATGTTACGATCCGGACCGTTGACTCCCCTGTTTCCCTTTGGTTCCCTGTTTTCCTGTGTCCCTCAGGCTTGGTGATTGGAGGCAATTTACTCTCGGCTGAACCAGCAGTTTATAGTCTCCGGCTTTCAGCCGTTCAGCGCAAGAGCGTTTGCAAAGTCACCAAAGGTACTGCGAGCCAATATCATCTGGCTACCTAGCAAGCCTAGTCTCCTCCCGGAGCAAGTGCCAGCAAGCCGCCCTCCCTTGTCAGTACAGGTCAGTCTAAGTTAACCCGCTGGTGTGAGTCAAGAGCTTGCCATGGCTTGGAGCATACTTGTGCCCAGTTATAGTTCTGCCCATCGTTGTGTGGTCTCCGTATCCATGTTGTGCATCTAAAAAGGGTCCCGGCCCTGTACCCTGGAAGCGTCCTGAATCCGTGTCAAGAAGAGTCCCGACTCCATCCTGTGTCTAAGGAGGATTCCCGGCTCAGTGTTTTATGTCCTGTGTCTGTGTCTGTCCCGTGAATAAGAAGAGTTCATGGCTCCGGAGGCTCCACATACCAAGTCCTGGCCCTGGAGGTCCGTGATTCCCAGTCCTAGCCCAGACCCTTCGTCCCAGCCTAGTCCAGGGCCTGAGTCCTTGTCCAGTACGCTATTCCTGCTTCTGCTTTGCTCTCCTTGTATTAAGCAATAAACTCAATTAAGTTAACCTCACAAGATGTGTCTTGCATTTGGGTCCACCCTTGCTCCCAATGCCTCCCCCCACTTCGTGGCACTATTGTCCTACAGACCAAAGAAATCCAAAGGAATGGCAGAGACCGATACAGATTGGCACCAGCAGCATCACAGGAGTTGCAACACTATTACTACCTGATATTAATTTTTCACATCTTATTAATTTTAAACAGAAATTGGGACCACAACTAGAGGTCATGGCTTAAGGGTAAAAGGTGAAAAGTTTAAGGGGAACATGAGGGGAAACTTCTTCACTCAGAAGGTTGTAAGAGTGTGGAACGAGCTGCCAACACAAGTTCTCTCTCACTAGCAAGGCGTTTTTGCCCACAAAGCCACCACTCACTGGATGTTTTGTCTTTTGCACCATTCTCCGTAAATTCTGGAGGCTGTTGTGTGTGAAATTCC
Organism: Mobula birostris; assembly: GCF_030028105.1. NCBI lineage: Eukaryota > Metazoa > Chordata > Chondrichthyes > Myliobatiformes > Myliobatidae > Mobula > Mobula birostris. The sequence continues at coordinate 11,482,442 of NC_092370.1, forward strand.
AGGAGATCAGCAGTTTCAGAGCCTGGCACCAACAATCATTGGTCAAAGTTAGTTGGATCACATTTCTTCCTCATGCTGATGTTTGGTCTGAACAGCAACTGAACCTCTTGACTGTGCTTTCCTGCTTGATATTCTGCCACATGTTTGGCTGATTAGATATTTGCAGTAATGTATAGGTGTACAGGTGTAGCCACTGAGTGTCATTTAACAACACACATCAAAGTTGCTGGTGAACACAGCAGGCCAGGCAGCATCTCTAGGAAGAGGTGCAGTCGACGTTTCGGGCCGAGACCCTTCGTCAGGACTAACTGAAGGAAGAGTGAGTAAGAGATTTGAAAGTGGGAGGGGGAGGGGGAGATCCAAAATGATAGGAGAAGACAGGAGGGGGAGGGATGGAGCCAAGAGCTGGACAGGTGATTGGCAAAAGGGATATGAGAGGATCATGGGACAGGAGGTTCGGGAAGAAAGACAAGGGGGGGGGAAGCCCAGAGGATGGGCAAGAGGTATATTGAGAGGGACAGAGGGAGAAAAAGGAGAGAGAGAAAAAAAAGAATGTGTGTATATAAATAAGTAAATAACGGATGGGGTACGAGGGGGAGGTGGGGCATTAACGGAAGTTAGAGAAGTCAATGTTCATGCCATCGGGTTGGAGGCTACCCAGACGGAATATAAGGTGTTGTTCCTCCAACCTGAGTGTGGCTTCATCTTTACAGTAGAGGAGGCTGTGGATAGACATATCAGAATGGGAATGGGACGCGGAATTAAAATGTGTGGCCACTGGGAGATCCTGCTTTCTCTGGCGGACAGAGCGTCATTTGCATGTTTGACAAGTGCCGTGACAATTTCATAAGACCACTTTGCAGATGGAATGCAGCATGGTTTAGTTGGGCTGAAGGACCTGTTTCTTTCAAGTAGTGTCCCGCTCCTTTGTTTTTTCCACTTATTACCTTCTAGCTTGTTCTCTTCCCCTTTCTTATTCTGAGAAGCTAAGAGGTGGCTACTCGTAAACACAAAATAATCTGCAGATGCTGGGGTCAAAGCATCTGAGTTCCTCCAGCGTGTTGTGAAGGTGGCTACTGTACACCTCCCCACCATTGAGCACATCTACAAGAAACACTGTTGTAGGAAAGCAGCATCCATCATTAGGGACCCCCACCACCCAGGGCATGCTCTCTTCTTGCTGCTGCCATCGGGAAGAAGGTACAGGATCCTCAATTGTCACATCACCAGGTTCAGGAATAGTTACTCCCCTCAACCAAAGGGGATAACTTCACACAGTTTCACATGCCCCATCACTGAAATGTTCCCACAAACTATTAACTCAGTTTTATGGACTCTTCACCTCATGTTCTTGATATTTATTGCTTATTTATTTATTATTATTATTATTACTTTTTCCTTTTTTATGTATTTGAAATTTGTTGTTTTTTAACATATTAGTTGAACGCCCAAGTTGGAGCTGTCTTTCATTTATTCTGTTATGGTTATTATTCTGTTATGGACTTACTGAACATGCCCACAAGGAAATGAATCTCAAGATTGTATATAGTGACGTATAACTACTTTGATAATAAATTTACTTTGAACTTTGAATTTTGATGCAGCTAAGTTTTTGTTGAATGGCAGCGCGATGATTTTGCTGTGCAATATTGTGTTTAGTGTCAAAGCTGGGAGAGTAAGGGCAATATTTCTCCAGTGACCATTGTATGTACTTCGCCATTTATCAATGTATGGTGAAATATTATTCTGTAATGTCGCATGCATGGGCAGACTTACTATTAAATATACATTTAATGTGGTGAACACATTCAGTTGTGATTGAATAGGTAATCGAAGAAAAAAATTGCAAGTCGATGAATAATGTCTCAATGTCAGCAAGACCAAGGCGATGATTATAGACTTCAGGAGAAGGAAACCAGAGGTCCATGAGCTAGTCCTCTTCGGTGGATCAGAGGTGGAGAGGGTCAGTAACTTAGCTTTGAACTTTGAACTTTAATGAGTAGCTGCAGGAGACTAACTGGATTTCTCATGGAATAGGCCACACAGGCAATACACTAAATAACCTTTATTTCTGAATTACCTCTCTTATAAAGCTTTACAGCATTGGATTGTCCAAATATTATTTCAATGCTGTGGACAAGTCAGTCTTCATGTTTTGTTAATATTTGTATCTATAGTCTTCATGTTTTTTTAATATTTATATATTTTTACCACTTTTATGTAAATTTACTTGCAATTTTAGGTTGAATTCTAATAACATGACAACAATATTTTACTGCTCAAGAGCTTAAAGTTCTTGTTAATAATAAAGTGAAATATCCCCATTTAAAATGGCAATCTGATTCATAGTGTGTATGAATTGTCATTGGTGTTGGTTACAAAGGTCTACTTATGAATTATCATGTTATTGATAATGTTACAAAGAAGAGTACAGAACAGTACAGTACAGGAACTGGCCCTTCGGCCAATGATGTTATAGTGAACCAATTAAATTAGTAATTAAAAAATTAACTACACTGATCCCTTCTGCCTACTCAATTCCATATCCCCGTATTCTCTGTATTTAAATAATTCTATCATATTTGCTTCACTGCCACCATATCTCCTTTGAACTCATGCCATCTCACCTTAAATGCCCTCTGGTATTAGACATTTCAACCCTGGAGGAAAGATGCCTGCTGTCTACTCAATCCATGCCTCTCAAAACCTCATAAGCTTCTATCAGGTATCCCCTCAGCCTCCGCAGCTCCAGAGAAAACAAGTCATGTTTGTCCAACCTCTCAAAGTCAAAGTAAAATTTATAATCAAAGTCCATCCTGTGGCAGATGTTACAATATGCTACCCTGAGATTCATTTTCTTTCTGGCGTTTACAGGAAGATAAAGAAATAAAATAAAGAAATGCAAACAACTTGGCTGCGAAGCAGGGGATTGCTGATTGAGTTGGAGATAGTTCCTTGTGGACTTCATGCACCTGTCATGATGTCTGTGGAGCAGGAGATCACGGAATTAGTTGGAGATAGATCCTTGTGGACTTTACACGCCAGGTTTAAAAAACGACCCGGGCCTGTTGGGAGTTGTCTGTGGAGGGGAGATTGCATGAGTTATTAATAACTCACCAAAGGCCAAAAGAAGCGGGATTTAAGCCATTGTGTGAGTGGGCCAGTGTTAGAGTGATCAGGCTTTGGCTCAACAGGTGTCGGTGAGAAAACAAAAAATATCCAGTGTGCAGTAGTTCTGTGGGGGAAACTTATTTACCTACTTACTTACTGCCCATTATGCCACTGGCATTTAGGGCCTGGAGGTCTGATAGACCACTCTTAGTCCTTTGACCTGTTTGGCATGGATGACCCAAGCATAAAGCCCTGACTCCAACCAAAATAGCTCTCTGGGATAGTGAGTCACGCAAGCCTCCAAACCCAATGACAAGGTTGTGCTCCCCAAGGTGTGGGTGAAAATGTCTTGTGAATGAGAAATGTCAAAGGAAAATGGCCAGACTGATTCAAGCTGACAAGAAGGCAACAGTAACTCAAAGTTCAGAGTTCAAAGTAAATTTATTATCAAAGTACATGTATGTCACCATATACAACCCTGAAATTCATTTTCTTGCGGGCATACTCAATAAATTCATAATAGATTAATAGCCTTAAAAACAATCAATGTAAGACCACATCAACTTTGGCATTCAACCGATCTGCAAAAGACAACAGTGTACATACAAAAAGAAAGAACTAATAGTAATAAATCAAAAAATAAGCAATAAATATCAAGAACATGAGATGAAGCATCCTTGAAAGTCCATAGGTTGGGGGAATATTTCAATGATGGGGCGAGTGAAGTTGAATGAATTTATCTCCTTTGATTCAATTGCCTAGTGTTTGGGGAGAATTAACTATTCCGGTGTGAACCCTGAGGCTCCTATACCTTCTTCCTGATGGAAATAATAACCACACTCGACAACAGTGGTGTGCAGAAGAGCATCTCTGAACACACAACAGGTCAATCCTTGAAGTGGATGGGTTGCAGCACCAGCAGACCACACTGGGATCCACTTCTGTACCTAATAACGTGGCCGATGAGTGTTTGGCTGGTGATTTTGTGACTATGGCCTGATTACAATGAGTCCCTGTCTCTTTTGGCTCTCTGGACAGACGAAGTTTCTGCAGTCTTCTTTCCAGAGACACAATTGAAGAGATGAATTGCAGAGGTTTTTCTGGAGCAGATTTGGTCAACTGGCTGTCACAACAGTATCATGAACAGTATCTGGGTTGGGTTATCATAATATTCCTCTGTATCTGAATTGTTCTTGTATATTTTGAATTTTTTCAGTTTTCATTTCTGCCTGTTGATACACTCCCAGAGTCGTGGTTACTTTAAAAAAACCAAAACAGCTGAGAGACTGAGCGAAGGACTTGTCACTCGGTGCTTCCAAATAACTAAGTTCCAAGTCGAAAAAGGTGCGTTCGTTCCTTTATTATGAAACCAGCAAAGGAAATCGATTTCATAGTGATAAAAAACTAACGAAACTAAGTTAATGATATAGAGGAATAAGAGTAGTCAGCATTCAGATTAGCGGTCAACAAAAAAAATCATTCCCAGCACACACCCTATCAACTAAACTAACTACCTAGGACAAAGCATGAATATGTGACAATGCTCATTTGCTTCTACCACACCCCCAACCATTTGACAATTTACAGTAACCTGTAATAAATGCACAACACAGACAGAAAATAAATACATGGCTCCTACACCCAGTAATAACAAACGACTGGATCTAAATGTTTCAACAAGTTTATTAACAATTACATTATGTTTGTAGTTTTGTTTCTAAAAACTGATTCTGCAACAGGATACTCTAGCTTTTCAGAGCTCAAATGTCTTGATCTACAGGTTGGCATTGCTGATGAAATCCCAAAGTACATTTGTTCAATTCACCCATATAGATAAAGAATAATAGAACTTTATTACACTGTTTCAAAGTATAGGGGAATCTTTCTTTTAATTCCTATTGGATTTCTACAGAATCAGAATCAGGTTTGATATCACTGGCATATGTCATGAAATTTGTTTTTATGTGGCAGTAGTACAGTGCCATATCAAATAATAAAAACTGTAAATTACAGTTAGAAGTATATATAATAATAAGTATTTTATTGATTTCGAGTTGGAAATTATTTCGCTACAACAGCAACATTTAAAAACACATTTAGCAATAATAATAAATATAATATCAATATTAATAATAAACTAATATACACAATAATAATTACCAATGTGCAGTAATTTGCAATAATAATGTACAAAATAATAAAGCAGAGACTATTGTACTATGAAATGTGTTCTCCTGTTGTACAGAGATGAACTATTGTATATGCTTATTGCATTTGGTTGGAAAGATTCTCTGTAACAATCCTTGTGATAGCAGAACTGAATGAGCCTGTTCAAAAGAGTGCTTTGCTGCTTATTCAGTAGGTCATGGAGACAATGTGCCCAATTGTCCACAATGGATAACAATTTGCTTAGCTACCTCCTCTCCACCACTAACTCAAAAGAGTCTGGGTTGTAGCCAAGGATGGGTCCAGCCTTTTTGATGAGTTTATTTAGTCTTTTTGCATCACCAGCACCAATGCCGCTCCCCCAATATAAAGCTGCAAAGTAGACTGCACTTGCTAAAACAGACTGGTAAAAGATCTCCAACATCCTGCTGCACACGTTGAAGGATCTCAGCTTCCTTAGAAAATAGAGTCTGTTCATGCCCCTTCTGTAAGCAGCCATGGTGTTGGTTTTCCAGTCAAGTCTGTCGTCGAGGTGGACACCCAAGTATTTGTCCTCCTCTACTACCGCAACTTCTTCTCCCAGAATGTATACAGGACTCATCACAGTCCTCTTCCTCCTAAGATCAATCATCATCTCCCTGGTTTTGGCCACATTCAGAAGCACCACTCCACAAACTTGTCCACCAGTCCTCTGTATTCCAACTCCTGCCCATCTCTGATACACCCAACCACTGCAAAGCTATCAGAGAACTTCTGCAAGTGACAAGACTGAGAGTTGTACTGAAAGTCTGAGGTGTACAGTGTGAACAGAAACGGAGACAGGACAGTCCCTTGTGGCACTCCAGTGCCACTCACCACTGTCTCAGTCAGAGAACCACCCAGCCGTACAAACTGGGGTCTATCTGTCAGGTACTCAGTAAACCAGGAAAAGAAATCAGAAATCTGATGGCACAGGGAGGAAGGAGCTATTCTTGAATGGTTAAGTATCTGCCTTCAAGCTTCTGTACTTCCTTCCTGAGAAGAGGCCAAGCCTGGGTGATGGTGTCCCTAATGAAGGACGCCATCTTTTTGAGCCATCCCTCCTTGGAGATGTCCTGGATGCTGGGGAGGCTAGTGCCCATGATGGAGCTGAGTGAGTTTACAACTTCCTGCAGCTTACTTCGATCCTGTGTGGTAGCCCCCCCCCCCCCAACCTCCCCCCAAAGCAGACGATGTTGCAGCCAGTTAGAATGCTCTCCATGGTACATCTGGTACATCTGTAGAAATTTGTGAGTGTCTTTCATGACATACCAAATTTCCTCAAACTCCTAATAAAAATATATATGCCTTCTTCGTAACTGCATCGGTATGTTGGGCACAGGACAGATCCTCAGAGATATTGACACCCAGGGAACTTGGAATTGCTCACTCTTTCCACTTCTGATCCCTCGATGTGTGTGTTCCCTTGTCTTACCCTTTCTGAAGTCCACAATCAATTCTTTGGTCTTACTGACATTGAATGCAAGGGTGTTGTTGTGACACCACTCAACTAGCTGATCTACCTCGCTCCTGTATGCCTTCTCGTCATCACCTGAGATTCTGCTAACAATAGTGTGTCATCAGCAAATTTATAGATGGCAGTTGAGCTGTGCCTAGCCACAGAGTCATGGGTGTAGAGGGAGTAAAGCAATGGGCTAAGCACACATCCTTGAGGTGTGCCTATGTTGATTTTCAGCAAGGATGAGATGTTATTACCAATCCGCACGGACTGGTCTGCCAGTGATTAGATTAGATTAGATTATGAGGACACACAGTCCTCTTTTATTGTCATTTAGTAATGCATGCATTAAGAAATGATACAATGTTTCTCCAGAATGATATCACAGAAACACATGACAAACCGACTGATTGGCGCACACCTACCCCGCTCCCGTAGGGGTCCGGCTAATGCTCCTGCCATATGTGTTCAGCAAAACTTTCTCAGCTGGGAGACCTGAGGCCCTATGTACATATTGAGAAATATAAATGAAATATATAAGAAAAAAATTTTAAAAATCCAAGGTGCAAAAGGACTTGGGAATCTTTGTGCAGGATTCCTTAAAAGCTAACTTACAGGTTGAGTTGGTGGTGAAGAAGGCAAATGCAATGTTAGCATTCATTTCATGAGGTCTAGAATATAAAAGGTGGGATGTAATGTTGAGGCTTTATAAAGCACCGGTGAGGCCTCACTTGGAGTATTGTGAGCAGTATTGGGACCCTTATCTAAGAAAGATGTGCTGACATTGGAGAGGGTTCAAAGGAGGTTCACAAAAATGATTCCAGGATTGAAAAGGTTGTCCTATGAAGAGCATTTGATGGCTCTGGGTCTCTATTCATTGGAATTCAGAAGAATTAGGGGTGACCTCATTGAAACCTATCGAATGTTGAAAGGCCTCGATAGGGTGGATTTGGGGAGGATGTTTCATATGGTGGGGGAGCCTAAGACCTGAGAACACAGACTCAGAATAAAAGGGTGTCCTTTTACAATGGAGATGAGGAGGAATTTCTTTAGCCAGAGAGTGATGGAATTCATGGAATTCCAACACTATGGAATTCGTTCCCACAGGTGGCTGTGAAGGCCAAGTCATTTGTTATATTTAAGTCAGGGGACGCAGATATATGGGGAGGAGGCAGGAGATTGGGATTGAGAGAGAAAATGGATCAGCCATGTTGAAATGGCAGAACAGAGTCAATAGGCTAAATGGACTAATTCTGCTCCTATTTTGTGGTCTTATGTTCGATTGCAATACTTCGTGGAAAGTCGTAAGTACAGTGATGGATGACACCAGTCGATACCGGGACCAAGCACACTATGGTGTTGTAGATAGTGTAGAGGATTGTCAAAGATTGCAGATCGGATGCACAAGTGGGTTGAGAAGTGGCAGATGGAGTTCAACCCGGAGAAGTGTGAGGTGGTACACTTTGGAAGGACAAACTCCAAGGCAGAGTACAAAGTAAATGGCAGGATACTTACTTGGTAGTGTGGAGGAGCAGAAAGATCTGGGGGTACATGTCTACAGATCCCTGAAAGTTGCCTCACAGGTAGTTAAGAAAGCTTATGGGGTGTTAGCTTTCATAAGTCAAGGGATAGAGTTTAAGAGTCGTGAGGTAATGATGCAGCTCTATAAAACTCTGGTTAGGCCACACTTGGAGTACTGTGTCCAGTTCTGGTCACCTCACTATAGGAAGAATGTGGAAGCATTGGAAAGGGTACAGAGGAGATTTACCAGGATGCTGCCTGGTTTAGAGAATATGGATTATGATCAGAGATTAAGGGAGCTAGGGCTTTACTCTTTGGAGGGAAGGAGGATGAGAGGAGACATGATAGAGGTATGCAAGATAATAAGAGGAATAGATAGAGTGGATAGCCAGCACCTCTTCTCCAGGGCACCACTGTTCAATACAAGGGGACATGACTTTAAGGTAAGGGGTGGGAAGTTCAAGGGAGATATTAGAGGAAGGTTTTTTACTCAGAGAGTGGTTGGTGCGTGGAATGCACTGCCTGAGTCAGTGGTGGAGGCAGATACACTAGTGAAATTTAAGAGACTACTAGACAGGTACATGGAGGAATTTAAAGTGGGGGTTATATGGGAGGCAGGGTTTTAGGGTCGGCACAACAATGTGGGCCGAAGGGCCTGTACTGTGCTGTACCATTCTATGTTTTATTATCCCAGGCGACCTCAGTAGGTCAAGAGGGCATGGGTGATAGTAGAAGGACTGGTAGAGTCACTCATACCAGCATGGGCAGTTACAGCCAGGGCCTACGTCATTGCTGGTCATTGCTGGTCTTGGCAACCTGCAAGTGCACTTTGGGTATGAACGTGCCGAAATGTAGATTCCTGCAGACCAACAGGGGTATTTTACTTGGGGGGTAGATCCAGAAATGGTACTGGTGGGATTTGCCTTATAATGCTGCCCCTGACCAAGGTAGGCCAACGAGCAACTCCACATCCTGGTGCAACCATGGAGATCAGGGAAACACTGGAAGCTCTGTTGTAGGAGGGGGCTATTCAGCTGGCGATGTCCTCCTATAATAGCCCAGTGTGGCCAGAGGGGAAGGGGGATGAAACAGGGTGAAAGATAATAAACTTCAGGCAATTGAATAAACATGCCCTGCTCCTATCAGCAGCTGTCCTGGATGTAGTGACCATTGTAGAGAACATAGGGGTCAGGGAGGGGAAGCATTGGTATGCTGTAGTCGATTTGGACAATGCTTTCCTTTTCAATTGCCTGAGCCCTGAGTCCCAAGACCAGTTTGCCCTTAAGTGGGAAGGCAGGTAGCATACCTTTTGTCATCTTCCCCAGGGATATGCGCACAGCCTGGCTTTGTGCCATGGCATTAAAGGTTGAGACCTCTAGGGTTCTCACTCAACCCAATCACCTCGATATCCCACTATGTAGATGATACTGGGGGTGGCACGGTAGTAGTGATTAGCACAACACTTTACGGGTCAAGTGACCCGGGTTCAATTTCCGCCACTGCCTGTAAGGAGTTTGTATATTCTCCCCGTGTCCACGTGGGATTCCTCTGGGTTTCCAGTTTCCTTTCACAGTCCAAAGATGTACCGTCTGGTAGGTTACCTGGTCATTGTAAATTGCCCCGTGATTAGGCTAGCATTAGATCAGGGGTTACTGAGCGGTGCAGCTCGAAAGCCAGAAGGGCCTACTCCTCACTGTAACTCAATAAAATATCGGGGATGCTATTGTGGAGGGCTTAAACTAAGTTGGCTAAGGAATGGGAACCAGAGTGATGGAGTTAAGGAAGGAGCAGTTAGTATACAAGTCAATCCAGTGTGTAGTGAAACTGTGAAGAAGGATAGGGCAAATTGCAGCTGATTGCAGTCAGTGGGATAAGAAGAAGTATAACATTGGTGCAACTCAAAGGGGATGAATACAGCACTGGAGATGGTATATTTGAATGCATACAATATAGAGAATAAGGTAGGTCTTGTAACGCAGTTAGAGATTGGCAGATATGATGTTGTGGGCATCACTGAGTCTTGGCTGAAAGAAGATTATAGTTGTGAGCTTAGTCATAGTCATAGTCATACTTTATTGATCCTGGGGGAAATTGGTTAAATTGGTTAACAACCAAGGATACGCATTGTATCGAAAGGACAGGCAAAGAGGCAGAGGGGGCGGGGTGGCTCATTGGTAAAAATTGAAACCAAATCCTTAGAAGGAGGTGACATAGGAATGGAAGATGTAGAATCCTTGTGGGTAGAGTTAAGAATCTACAAGCATAAAAAGACCCTGTTGGGAGTTATTTATAGGCTTTCGAAAAGTAGCCAGGATTTGGGCTACAAATTACAATTGGAGGTAGAAAAGCTATGTAAAAGGGGCAATGTTGCGATGATTATAGAGGATTTCAATACTCAGGTTGGTGCTGGATCCCAAGAGAGGAAATTTGTAGAATGCCAATGAGATGGCTTTGTAGAGCAGATTGTGATTGAGCCCACTAGGGGAAAAGCTATTCTGGATTGGGGGTTCTGTATTGAACCAGATTTCATTTGCTTAAGGTAAAGGAATCCTTGGAAGGTAGTGATTATAATATCATAGAATTCACCCTGCAATCTGAGTGGGAGAAGCTAAAGTCAAATGTACCGGTATTCCAGTGAAGTAGAGTTGAGAGTGGACATCGGACAGCTGGAAAATGACACTGGAGAGATTTTAATGATGTGCAAAGAAATGGTGGATGAACCTAATATGCATTTTATGTCCATCTGCACTGTGGAAGACACCAGCAGAATGTCAGGAATTTGAGAGTGTCAGGGGGCGGAGGTGAACGTAGTTGCACAGGGAAAGTGGTAATAGCCAAGGGGGAGGGAGGGTCCAGGCAGCTGACAGAACTGGTGATGGTAACCCTGACCCTCCACAAGCTCACAGGGCTATGGTGAGTACATGGCCAGCAGTACCTGACAGCAAGTATCCACCATTGTCAACACATATCGCTTCTTATTCTGCAAAGGTAAACGCCCAGGGTGTTGGGATGGAGATGCATCACTCCCAAAGGAGGTGTAAGATGTTCCTTCCCTCCACTGGCCTGCAGGTCACCCTTGGGTGAGGTGTAGCACCTGCTTACCCCCAATCAGGGTCACACGAAGCCATGGGAGCAGGTGGTGGACAATCGTATGAGCGGCTTGTGCATATCCTGTCCTGGTTATGCGACCACTAAAGCCAGGCAGACAACCTCTAAAGAGTGTTGATAATGGCTGGGTTCACCCATCTTGTAAAGACACTGCACAGAAGAAGGCAATGGCAAACCACTTCTGTGGAGAAGCTTGCCGAGAACAGTCATGATTATGGAAAGACCATGATCGCTCACACCATACGACATGGCGCATAATGAAGGAAAAAAGGCCAAATCTGGTCTGTCTCTGGTCCTCGCAAATTCATCATCAGGGGCCTACCGACAATCTTGATCGCAAGATGTTCTTCTTCAGATGTTCCTGAGTCCCTGGTGATTGAGGCTAAAGGAAGGTGTTGATGGATATCTAGACACCTCTTTTTTTCACCCCCCACCCCCAACTTGATAAATCTTTTGCAGTGGGGCATCATCGAACATGAAGTACTGTACTCCATATCAGGACTGTCCTTCTTTGGAGATATTCACTTTCTTAAATAAGACCACAAGACATAGGAGCAGAATGAGGCCATTCAGCCCATCGAGTCTGATCAACCATTCCATCATGGCTGATTCATTATCCCACTCAACCCCATTCTCTTGCCTGACACCCTGACAAACCAAGAACCTATCAACATTTGTAATGACTTGGCCTCCGCAGCCATCTGTGGCAATGAATTCTACTGACGGCTCTGGAAGCGAAGTCCACAGATTCAGTACCCATTGGCTAAAAAAAATTCTTCCTCATTGCTGTTCTAAATGGACATCCCGTTATTCTGAGGCTGTGCCTCTAGTTCTAGACTCCCCCATACAGGAAACATACTCTCCATGTCCTCTCCATCTAGGCTTTTTAATATCTGTTGGGTTTCAATGAGATTCCCCCATCGTTCTTCTAAACTCCAGAGAGTACAGGCCCAGAGGCATCAAATGCCCCTTATAGGTTAACTCTTTCATTTCTCGGAATCATTCTCATGAACCTCCTTTGGGCCCTCTCCAATGCCATCCCATCTTTTCTTAGGTAAGGGGCCCAAAACTGTTCACAATAATCCAAGTGCAGTTTGACCAAATAAAGCCTCCGTTTCACATTCTCGCTCTTATTGTCTAGTCCTCTCAAAATGAATGCTAACATTGCATTTGCCTTCCTTACCACTGACTCAACCTACAAGTTAACCTTGCCTGCTTCCTCAACACTACCTTCCCTTACACTTACCTTGGTATTGTCCGCAAACTTGGCACAAGACCATCACATGAAAAGAAGCAGTCCCAACGCTGACCCCTGCAGCACACCATTAGTCACCAACAGCCAACCAGAAAAGGCCTCCTTTATTCTCACCCTTTGCCTTCTACCAGTCAGCCAATCTCTATCCACGCTGGTATCTTTTCTGTAGTGCCATGGGCTCTTGTCTTGTTAAGCTGCCTTACATGCAGCACCTTGCAAAAGCCTTCTGAAAATCCAAGTATACAATTTTCAATGGCTCTTTTTTGTCTATCTTGAGTGTAATTTCTTCAAAGAACTCCAACAGCTTGATAGGCAAGATTTCCCCTTTAGAAAACCATGCAGACTTTGGCCTGTTTTATCATGTGCCTCCAAGTACCTGGAAACCTCATCCTCAGTAATAGACTCTAACATCCTTCCCACCACTGAAGTCAGGCTAACTGGCATGTAATTTCCTTTTATCTGCCTCCCTCCCTTCCTAAAGGCAGAGTGGCATTTGCAATTTTCCAGCTTTCCGGAACAATTCCAGAATCTAGTGATTCTTGAAAGATCATTACTAATGCCTCACAATAATCTATTCAGCTAACTCTTTCTAAATGCAGGGGTGTGGTCCATCTGGCCCAGATGTAGGTGAGTACCTGCAAAAGCCCTTTCATGGTCTGCTTTTTTAATGACAATCATATATTAGTGCCCCCTTGTGACTCAGCACTCAAATTGCAACCGATCTTCATTTGTGAGCTCTGCACTTTGCAATTACTTTGATGGTTCTATGGCCAAGTTTGCGGAGGATACCAAGGTAGGTGGAGGGGCAAGTAGTGTTAAGGAAGCAGGGAGCCTGCAGAAGGACTTCAACAGATTGTTCTGCTTCATCCTACCCGAACTCATTTGCTATCTTGACTATGTCTTCAAAGGAGTTTTTTTAGGTTTGTAAACCTTTTTGGAGTTGTGCGTGTGTTCCAGATTTAATTTCATTCATTGTTGTAATGATGATGTCATTCTAAAAGGCACTAATGCAATCTATGATTATCTTGATAATGTGCCTTTCCAGATTTCCAGAATAGTTAGGGGAATGTGTGTGTCAAGTCTTTTTTTTGTATATGTAGCAGTTTTACAGTGTTGGTTCTAGTGTTCTATGTAATAAACTTTAAATATTTGCATAAATATGGACACCTTAAGAACATAGAACATAGAAATCTACAACATATTACAGACCCTTCGGCCCACAATGTTGTGACGACCATGTAACCTACTCTAGAAACTGCCTAGAATTTCCCTATCACATAGCCCTCTATTTTTCTGAGCTCCGTGCACCTATCTGAGAGTCTCTTAAAAGACCCTATTGTATCCGCCTCCACCACTGTCGCTGTCAGTGCATTCCATGCACCCACCACTCTCTGTGTGAAAAACTTACCTCTGACATCCCCCTTGTATCTACTTCCAAGCACCTTAAAACTCTGCCCCCTCATGCCAGCCATTTCAGCCCTGGGAAAAAGCCTCTGGCTATTCACACGATCAATGCTTCTCATCACCTTATGTATCTCTATCAGGTCTCTTCTCATCCTCTGTGCTTCAAGGAGAAAAGGCCAAGTTCACTCAACCTATTCTCATAAGGCATGCTCCCTAATCCAGGCAACATCCTTGTAAATCTCCTCCGCACTGTCTGAGAGAGAGGAGGAAGAGAAGATGGCGGTGCGATGGCAGTTCGCACGGCCACTTCGGTGGTGATGTCTGTTATCTGTCAAGTAGGGGACCGTGCACAAATCTGATTTGATGGAGACGGACGTGAGAGTTCAGAGGAACATCTGGAAAACTTCTGAAATGCCCGCTTCGCTGCCGCTGCTACTGTGTGGTAACCGGAATCTCCGGAGCAGAAGGCCCCAAAATCCTCAGCTTTGCATGTTTCAGCAGCCAGGTCAAGGTCGAAGGCGCTCAGCAGAGGATGGCGCTCAAGAGGCTGTATCGGAGGGGCTGGTCGGAAGCTCGGAGTTTTCGGACGGATGGGCTCAGTGTCGGCTGTGGTCGGCTGCTTCCAATGCATCGGCAAGTTGACGGTGCCTGGAGGTTTATGGCAGGGAGTTTCTCCCTTTTGCCGCCTGCTATCGGGGACTCGGGAGTCGATCAACACGGGGAATATTGAAACTTTATTTATCGTGCCCATGGTTTGTTCTTCATCAAATTATGGTATTGCTTTGCACTGCTGTAACTATGTGTTATAATTATGTGGTTCTGTCAGTGTTAGTCTTTGGTCTGTCCTGTTTTCTGTGATATCACTCTGGAGAAACATTGTATCATTTCTTAATGCATGTATGCATTTCTAAATGACAATAAAAGAGGACTGAGTGTTCTCATAATCTATAGTACAGTATCCACATCCTTCCTGCAGTGAGGTGACCAGAGCTGAACACAGTACTCCAAGTGGGGTCTGACTAAGATCTTACATAGCTGTAACATTACCTCACGGCTCTTGAACTCAATCCCATGTGTGTCAACCTGTGCAGCAGCTTTGAGTGTCCTATAGACACGGACTCCAAAATCCCTCTGATCCTCCACACTGCCAAGAGTCTTACCATTAATATTATATTCTATTTTCAAATTTGACCTACCAAAATGAACCACTTCACAAGTATCTGGGTTGAACTCCACCTGCCACTTCTCAGCTCAGTTCTGCATCCTACTGATGTTGTGCTGTAACCTCTGACAGCCCTCCAGACTATCCACAACACTCCTAACTTTAGTATTATCAGCAAACTTACTAACCCACTCTTCTACTTCTTCATCCAGGTCATTTATAAAAATCACAAAGAGGAGAGGTCCCAGAACAGATCCCTGCGGAACGCCACTGGTCACCGTCCTCCACGCAGAATATGAACCATCTACAACCCCCTTATGGTGACATATGCAGTACTGTGCAAAAGTCTTAGGCACACATATATAGCTAGGGTGCCTAAACTTTTGCACAGTACTGTAGTAATTTTATGGATTGCACTGTACTACCATTGTAAATTTTTTTTAAAAATTCATGACATATGTGAGTGATGATAAACCTGATTCTGATATGGGTCTCTATTGTGGACTGAGAGTGGGAAGGGGGCAGGGAGAGGGGAATCATGGTTGAGAAAAGGGGAAGGGAGAGGGAAGAGAGCGGGAAGCACCAGAAAGACATTCTCTAATGATCAATAAACCAATTGTTTGGAAACAAGTGACCTTGCCTGGTGTCTCAGGGCTGGGTGTGTCTGCACCCACACCACGCCCTGCCCCAGCACTCCTCCTCTGTCACCTGACCCACACCCCTCCACCTTCACCATTCCCAACATCATTTACTCCCTCCAGATTTACAAACTCGCTCTTTGCTCCACATTGACAAATACGGTACAGTGCAAAATTCTTACGTACCCTTGCTATCTACAGTGTATGCCCATAGTTGTATATGCCCAGAAAGTTTAGCTGAGTTGCCAGGGGATTTTGGAGACACTGTAGCTGTGAACAAGGAAGGAGACCCTGGCTGCTTTAATTACAGAGTAGTATTCCTGTTCCTTGCCTTGGGGAAAGTCTGCAAATACCACATCACTAATTCATTTTATGGTTGGTTTGTGGTAAAAGGGGAACAGCAGTTAGCAATTGTAGTATTATTGATGGAAGCATAATGAACATTACTGTACAATGGTCTTATTGTTTGGAATTGTCGAGATTCTCTTTATCTAGCTCAGCTGTTTGCTGCAACTTGTGTCTTGTGCTTTTGTTTTTATAGAATATCTTCCTTCCATGAATGAATTAGATGATGGAATAGATGGCTTTGTTGTCAAGTTTGCAGAGATACGAAGATTGCTGGAGGGCTAGATAGTGTTGAGGAAACAGATAGGCTGCAGAAGGACTTAGACAGATTAGGAGAATGGGTAAGAAAATGGCAAATGAAATACAATGTTGGAAAATGCATGGTCATGCACTTTGGTAGCAGAAATAAATGTGCGGACTACTTTCTGAATGGGGAGAAAATCCAGGAATCTGAAATGCAGAGGGACTTGGGAGACCTTGGGCAGAACACCCTGAAGGTTGAGTCAGTGGTCAGGAAGGCAAATGCCATGTTAGCATTCATTTCAAGAGGTCTAGAATACAAGAGCAAGCATATGATCTGAGACTTTATAAGGCACTGGTGAGGCCACTTGTTTAACAGTTTTGGGCCCCTCACCTGAGAAAAGATGTGCTGGCATCAGAGAGGGTCCAGAGGAGGTTCACAAGGATAATTCCAGGAATGAAAGGGTTACCATACGAGGAATGTTTGATGGCTCTGGGTCTGTAGTTGCTGGAATTCAGAAGGATGAGGGGGGATCTCATTGAAACCTTTTGAATGTTGAAAGGCCTAGACAGAGTAGATGTGGAAAGGATGTTTCGCATGGTGGGAGAGTCTAGGACAAGAGGGCACAGCACCAGGATAGAGGGCTGCCCTTTCAAAACAGAGATACGGAGAAATTTCTTTAGCCAAAGGGTGGTGGATTTGTGGAATTTATTGCCACAAGCAGCCATAGAGGCCAGGTTGTTGTGTGTATTTAAGGTAGAGATTGATAGGTTCTTGATTGGACATGGCATCATATGTTACGGGGGAGAAGGCCGGGAACTGCTGTTGAGGAGGAGAAAGTAATAAAAGATCAGCCATGGTTGTACGGCAGAGCAGACTCAATGGCCCAAATGGCCTAATTCTGCTCCTGTGTCTTATGGTCATCTTTGATGTTGTCATGTTGTGCCAATGTGCTCAGGTTTCCAAGATAGAGTATCTTGTTTTAATCACTTGAGCTGAAAAGTATTAACATAAGATATAGAAGCAGAATAAGGCCGTTCAGCATGGCTGGTTATTTTGCCCATTCAGATGAAGCAAACATGTTGTGGTAAGTTCTTGTGATTGAAATGACTGAGTCATAATGCGAGAATGCACCAATCTTTTCATCAGGCTCCTGAGCCAGCGCGGTTAACTTCACTCAGCTCAAAACTGAACTGATTCCACAACTTTCAAATACTCATGTTCTCAATATTATTTATTTACTTTTTTTTGCAGTTTGTCTCCTTTTGCTCATTGATAGTTTATCAGTCCTTATGTGCAGTTTCCTATTGATTCTATTGCATTTCTCTGTTGTACTGTGAATGCCTGCAAGAAAGTGAATCTCAGGATAGTATACAGTAGCATACATACTTTGATAATCAATTTATTTTGAACTTTAAACGTTGAACTTTTGTTTACCATGTCTCTTAGTAACATTGCAGAGACGAAACTTTATTTTGAGTTGCCTGTATTGCTTCAAAGTTATTCTATGCATAAATAGTATAGTTCAAATCCAATGACAGTTGCTGGTTTTGAGATTTTTTTTAGTTTTGCTGTTTAAGAGTATCTTTGATTGAAGAAATACATTATTAGGGAATTTGAGGTGGAGAGGGTCAGTAACTTTAAATTCCTTGGTTACATCAGAGGATCGTAAATGCCATTTCAAAGAAAGCACAGCAACGCCTTTACTTTCTTAACAGTTTGCACAGGTTCAGCACATCATCTAAAGCTCTGACGATAGATGCACAGCGCAGAGTATCCTGACTGGTTGCAACACAGTCTGGTATAGAAATGACAGTCCAAGAGCAGAAAAGCCTACAAAAATTAGTGGAAACAGTCCAGTCCATCACAGGAAATGTCCTCCCCATAATTGAGCATATCTAAAAGAGCACTGGCACGAAAATGCAACATCCATCATCAAGAATCCCCCCATCCAGGCCATGCTCTCTTCTCATCAGGAAGGATGTACAGGAGCCTTGGGTCCCATACCACCAGCTTCAGGAACACTTATCAACCAACAGGCTCCTAAACCAGTGTGGACTGCTTGGCTAGACTTTTGTAATGATGGCAAAATAGTAGGTATTTGCCATTGTTAAACTATGAAAGTGAAAACATTTTTGTGAAATTGAGCTCGTAATTCTCTTCTCCTTCACAGGTTCCTATATTCTGTAGCCATCTTCTGTAGCAGTTGAAGAAAATCATCAGTTAAAATCGTAGTTTAAATCAAGATTGGTTCATAAATAGTGTCGCTGTGCTGCGTTAAATGCGAGAGAAATGATAACAAGTAGATAATGCTTGGTAAGTGCACTTGAACTTCTAAAGCTTAATGATGATATCTTCTTAAACTAATAATTTTTTTGTAAGTTAATTCAATTTCTACTTAGTTTGAAAAACTTTTATTTAAAAAAAGGCAGAAGGAGAAGATGGCAGCGCGATGCAGCACGCACAGCTTTCCGGTGAAATGATATCGTTTCTGTTAAATAGGGTCCATGGACAATTCTGATTTGATAAAGACAGACGTGAGAAGCAGAGGAACATCTGGAGAAATTTCTGAAATGCCCGGTTCGCCGCTGTTGTTACTGTGCGATCGAGAATCTCCGGAGGGTAGGCCCCAAAATCCCCGGCTTTGCCTGCTGCTGGTGACCAAGGCTGAGGTTGAAGCGTTCGGCAGAGATGGTGCTCGGTACTCGGTGTCGGAGGGCTGATCAGAGCTCGAAGTTTTCGGACAACTCAGAGTCGGACTGTGGTTGGGCATGGCAGGGAGAGTTTTCTTCCTTCTCCCGTCTGCATGAGATGTGGGACTTCCGTGAGACTTTGAACTTTTTTAAGGTGCCATGGACTGTTCTTCATCAAGTTACGGTATTGTTGCACTGTTGTAACTATGTGTTATAATTATATGGTTTTGTTAATTTTTCAGTCTTGGTCTGTCCTGTGTTTTTGTGATATCACACCGGAGGAATATTGTATCATTTCTTAATGCATGCATTACTAAATGACAATAAAAGAGGACTACGTGTCCTCATAATCTAGTGTTATCACTGTTTTTAGTTTGCCTGGCCATTTTGGTGACAAAACTGTTGTAGGCGTTTAAGGAGATTTGACATGTCACTGAAGACACTTGCAGATTTCTACAGTTGTACCATGGAGAGCATTCTAACTGGAACTTCTTTACTCAGAGAGTGGTAGCTGTGTGGAACGAGCTTCCAGCAGAAGTGGTTGAGGCAGGTTCGATGTTGTCGTTTAAAGTTAAATTGGATAGATATATGGACAGGAAAGGAAGGGAGTGTTATGGGCTGAGTGCAGGTTGGTGGGACTAGGTGAGGGTAAGAGTTCGGCACAGACTAGAAGGGCCGAGATGGCCTGTTTCCGTGCTGTGATTGTTATATGATTATATGGTAATGCTGCACGGTGGGGTTTAAACTGGAGTTGCAGGGGTATGGGAACCAGAGTGCCAGAATAGTTAGTGAATGAGGCTGTGGAAGCAAATGTTGGTGAGACCTCAGACAAAGTTAGGAATCAAAAGGTTGAGCATGGTGCATGAAAATCAAAAAGGATGAAAACAGGACTGAAGGTGTTATATCTTAATGCACGCAGTAAGGTAGATGAACTTGCAGCACAGTTGCATATTGGCAGGTATGTTGTAGGCATCACTGAATCATGGCTGAAAGGTTATAGCTGGGAACTCAATGTCCAAGAATATACTTTGTATCGAAAGGATAGGCAGGAAGGCAGAGGGGGCGGCGTTACTTTGTTGATAAAAAATAAAATCAAATCATTAGAAAGAGGTGACATAGGGTCCGAAGGTGCAGAAATATTGCAGATAGAGCTCGGGAACTGCAAGGGTAAATAGACCCCGATGGGAGTTGCGTACAGACCCCCAAACAGTATGTGGATGTGGCCAACAAATTACAAGAGGAGGTAGAAAATGCATGCCAAAAGGACAATTTTACAATAGTCATGGGGGTCTTCAATATGCAGGTAGATTGGGTAAAACAGGTTGGTGCTGGATTCCAAGAGGAGGAATTTCTAGAGTGCCTATGAGATGGCTTTTTAGATCAGCTTGTGCTTGAGCCCACGAGAGGATCAGCTATTCTGGATTGGGTCTTGTGCAATGAACCAGAATTGATTAGAGAGCTTAAGGTAAAAGAACCCTTTGGAGTAAGTGATCATAATATGATCGAACTCACCCTGAAGTTTGAGAAGGAGAAGCTAGTGTCAGATGTATCAGTATTACAGTGAAGTAAAGGGAATGGCAGAGGCATGAGCGAGGAGTTGGCCAGAATTGATTGGAAAAGAACACTCGCAGGGATAATGGCTGGAATTTCTGGAAGCAATTTGGAAGACACAGGATATATACATCCCAAAAAGGAAGAAGCACCCTAAAGGAAAGATGACACAACCATGGCTAACAGGAGAAGTCAAAACTAATATAAAAGCCAAAGCGAGGGCATATAATAGAGCAAAGATTACTGGGAAGTTAGGGGATTGGGAAGCTTTTAAGAACTAACAGCGAAGTAACCAAAAAAGTCATTAAGATGGTAAAGATGGAATACAAAAGTAAGCTAGCCAATAATATTAAATAGGATACCAGAAGTTTCTTCAGCTACATAAAGTGTAAAAGAGAGGCGAGAGTAGATATTGGACTGCTGGAAAAGGAGGCTAGGGAGGGGAGTAATGGGAGGCAATGAAATAGCAGATAAACTAAGTAAGTATTTTGCATCAGTCTTCACTGTGAAAGACACTAGCAGTATGGTGGAAGTTCCAGGTGTCAGGGGGCACAGAACATAGAACAGTACAGGCCCTTCGGCCCACAATGTTGTGCCAACAATCAAACCCTGCCTCCCATATAAGCCCCCACCTTAAATTCCTCCATATACCTGTCTAGTAGTCTCTTAAACTTCACTAGTGTATCTGCCTCCACCACTGACTCAGGCAGTGCATTCCACACACCAACCACTCTCTGAGTAAAAAACCTTCCTCTAATATCCCCCTTGAACTTCCCACCCCTTACCTTAAAGCCATGTCCTCTTGTATTGAGCAGTGGTGCCCTGGGGAAGAGGCGCTGGCTCTCCACTCTATCTATTCCTCTTATTATCTTGTACACCTCTATCATGTCTCTTCTCATCCTCCTTCTCTCCAAAGAGTAAAGCCCTAACTCCCTTAATCTCTGATCATAATGCATACTTTCTAAACCAGGCAGCATCCTGGTAAATATCCTCTGTACCCTTTCCAATGCTTCCACATCCTTCCTATAGTGAGGTGACCAGAACTGGACACAGTACTCCAAGTGTGGCCTAACCAGAGTTTTATAGAGCTGCATCATTACATCGCGACTCTTAAACTCTATCCCTCGACTTATGAAAGCTAACACCCCATAAGCTTTCTTAACTACCCTATCCACCTGTGAGGCAACTTTCAGGGATCTGTGGACATAAAGTGTGTGAAGTTATCAGAACTAAAGAGAAGGTTGTTGGGAAACTGAAAGGTCTGAAGGTAAATGCATCACTTAGACCAGATGGTGTGCACCCAGAGTTCTGAAAGAGGAGGCTGAAGAGATTGTGGAGGCATTAGTAATGATCTTTCAAGAATCACTAGATTCTGGAATGGTTCCGGAAGACTGGAAAATTCCAAATGTCACTCCACTCTTCAAGAAGGGAAAAAGACAGAAGAAAGGAAACTTTAGTTAGTCCACCCCAGTAGTTGGGAAGATGTTGGAGCTCATTATTAAGGATGAGGTCTCAGAGTTCTTGGAGGCACATGATAAAATAAGCTATAGTCGGCATGGTTTCTGCAAGGGAAAATCTTGCTTGACAAATCTCTTGGAATTCTTTGAAATATCAAGTAGGATAGACAAAGGAGAAGAGGTTGATGTTGTGTACTTGCATTTTCAGAAGGTCTTTGACAAGGTGCCACACATGAGGCTACTTAACAAGTTACGAGCTCTTGGTATTACAGGAAAGATTCTAGCATGGATAAAGCAGTGGCTGATTGGCAGAAGGCAAAGAGTGGGAATAAAGGGAGCCTTTTCTGACTGGCTGCCTGTGACTAGTTGTGTTTCACGGGGGACTGTGTTGGGACTGATTCTTTTTACGTTATATGTCAATGATTTGGATTAGGGAATTGATGGCTTTGCTACAAAGTTTGCAGATGATACGAACATAGGTGGAGGGGCAAGTATTGTGAGCAGGTTTAGGTCCCTTATCCTAGAAAGGATGTGCTGAAACTGGAGAGGGTTCAAAGGAAGTTCACAAAAATGATTCCAGGATTGAATGGCTTGTCATATGAAGAGAGTCTGATGGTTCTGGGCCTGAATTCACTAGAATTCAGAAGAATGAGGGGTGACCTCATTGAAACCTATTGAATGGTGAAAGACCTTGATAGAGTGGATGTGGAGAGGATGTTTCCTATGGTGGGAGAGTCTAAGACCAGAGGACACAGCCTCAGAATAGAGGGGCGTCCTTTTATAACAGAGGTGAGGAGGGATTTCTCAAGCTAGAGAGTGGAGAATATGCGGAATTCTTTGCCACAGGCAACTGTAGAGGCCAAGTCTTTATGTATGTTCAAGGCAGAGGTTGACAAAATCTTGATTAGTCAGGGCATGAAGTGATACGGGGAAAAGGCAGGGGATTGGGGCTGAGAGGAAAATTGGATCAGCCGTGATGAAATGGTGGAGCAGACTTGGTGGGTCAGATTCCTTGTTTCTGTTCCTATATCTTATGGTCTTAAGGCCTTGTATATACATTTACTGTAAGGTAAACTTTTTATTATTCTGTATTGCAATGTACTGCTGCCACAAAACAACAAATTTCACGACATATGCTGGTGATATCTAACCTGATTCTGATTCTGGTTAGATCTCTTTGAAGTAATTAATGCCTGTTAGCAACTGATCTCAGAAGCTGATGCTACAGATAAATAACTATCTTCAAAGAAGAACTAGTTAAGGGCAATAATCTTAAACAGTCACTTCACAGACTTAAAACTCCAGGTCTTTATTTCGCAAACCTTCTTGTATTTTTTACAACTCACTTTCCTTTGCAAGGATGATTTAAAAAAAACAGGTGAGTCCCTGTGTTATGGCTGTTCAGAGATAGAAATATTCACAAATCATTATCTGAAGTTTGAGATAGGAACAAAATTCACCCTCAAGGAATTTATGTGGTGGTGGGGGGAAGGTGAAATATAATTTTCAACCCATGTACGTGCAGATGATGCAACTTTGCTTTATAGAAATTGACAATAAGGACCATTGTCTAGGAACACAACCTCAACTCTCTCTCCCCTCCCAACAAAATGCAGGGGTTGCAATTGATCAAAAGGATAAAGTTGTCTGTCCAGTAATTTCTCATATTTAATTCTATTTCTTACTTCATTGTAAATATGCATTTGCTAGCTAAATCTCTCAATGTGTACTTTTTTAATGTGCTCATTAATTATTAACAGGTCCTTAATGGAACTTCAAAATATTTGAATAACATTCAGATCCAGCTACAAATGAGTATTAAAATAAGGATGCAGTAGAGTGTAGGCTTTATTGATGCAGCCATGAAAAAGGTGACTTGCCTAGTTTCATATCTCTACCATGTTTGGTAAGGCATTTTAGAACTAGGGTTATTATCGCTGACTTATGTCATGACATAGAACATAGAACATAGAACAGTACAGCACAGTACAGGCCCTTCAGCCCACAATGTTGTGCTGACTCTCAAACCCTGCCTCCCAGATAAGCCCCTAACTTAAATTCCTCCATATACCTGTTCAGTAGTCTCTTAAACTTCACTAGTGTATCTGCCTCCACCACTGACTCAGGCAGTGCATTCCACGCACCAACCACTCTCTGAATAAAAAACCTTCCTCTAATATCCCCCTTGGACTTCCCACCCCTTACCTTAAAGCCATGTCCTCTTGTATTGAGCAGTGGTGCCATGGGGAAGAGGCGCTGGCTCTCCACTCTATCTATTCCTCTTATTATCTTGTACACCTCTATCATGTCTCCTCTCATCCTCCTTCTCTCCAAAGAGTAAAGCCGTGGTGTTTTGTCACAGCTGTACAGTGCAAAGACATAAAAGTTATTATAAATTACAGAATAAATAAATTGTGCAAAAAGGCAATGAAGAGGTAGTGCGCATGGGTTTATGGAATACTCAGAAGTATAATGGTGGTGGAGGAGAAGAAGATATTCCTAAATCACTGGGTGTGTGTGTTGAGGCTCCTGTATTTTTTCCCTGAATTTAGTTATGAGAAGAGGGCACAGCTCAGTCAAAAACCAATCACCCCTGTATGGACTCTGTCTGTTCTTCACTGCCTCTGGAAAGCAATCAGAAAAATCGAAGTCCTCTCCCACCCCAGACTTCTCTCTTCTCCCCAACCCTTTCAAGTTCATGTTTATTGTCATTTGACTTTACATACATACAACTAAACGAGACAACTCTCTGCGGTTTCTTGCCGTCTATTGCAGAGTAGTTGCCATGCGAAGCTATGATGCATCTGGTTAGAATGTATACAGTGGTGCATCTATATAAACGAAAAATGGTCAGGGTCAACAGGGACCTGATGAATTTCTTTGGCTTTCTGAGGAAGTAGAGGTAGACGTAGAGGTCTATCTGTGGTCAGAGCAGGACATACTATTAGTGATGTTTATACCTCAGAACTTGAATAGATGATACAATATAGGGACAGAATTCAGCCATTTGACCCATCAAGTCTGCTCCCCCATTTCATCCTCTCAGCCCCAATCTCCTGCCTTATATCCCTTCATGCCCTGACCAATCAAGAATCTATCAACCTCTGCCTTAAATGTACATAAAGACTTGGCCTCCACAGCTGCCTGTGGCAAAGAATTCCACAGATTCACCAACCTCTGGCTAAAGAAATTCCTCCTTATCTCCATTCTAAAAGGGCGCCCCTCTATTCTGAAGTTGTGTTGTCCAGTCTTAGACTCTTCCACCATAGGAAACACTGTCTACATTCACTCTATCAAGGCCTTTCAACCATTCGATAGGTTTCAATGAGGTCATCTCTCATTCTGAATTCTAGTGAATACGGGCCCAGAGCTATCAAATGTTATCATATGACAAGCCTTTCAATCCTGGAATCATTTTCCAGAACTTCCTTTGAACCCTCTCCAGCCCTCTGTAGCCTCTCTACATCCTGAAAACTAATTGCTCCTCCACCTGTGTGCCTATTATCTGCAAACTTTGCAACAAAGCCATGAGTTCCATCATTCAAGTCATTAAAAAAGGATTGGTCCCAACACAGATCTCTGTGGAACACCACTAGTCACTGGCAGCCAACAGGAGAAGACTCCCTTTATTCCCATTCTTTGCCTTCTGCCAATCAGCCACTGCTTGATCCATGCTAGAATCTTTCTGTAACACCATGGGCTCGTAGCTTGTTAAGCAACCTCATGCGTGGTACTTATCAAAGGCCTTCTGAAAATCCAAGTACACAACATCAACCAATTCTCCTCTGTCTATCCTGCCCGTTGTTTCTATAAAGAATTCCAACAGATTTCTCAGACAAGATTTTCCCTTGGGGAAACCATGCTGACTAGGGCCTAGTTTTATCATGTGTCTCCAAGTACCCTGAGACCTCATCCTTAATATCCGACTCCAACATCTTCCCAACCACTGAGGTCAGACTAACTGGCCTATAGTTTCCTTTCATCTGCCTCGCTCCCTTCTTGAAGAGTGGAGCGACCTTTGGACTTTTACAGTCTTCTGGAACCAATCCAGAATCTGGTGATTTTTGCAAGGTCATTAATAATGCCTCCATGATCTCTTCAGCCACGTCATGCAGAACCCTGGAGTGTACATCATATAGTCCAGGTGACTTATCTACCTTCAGACCTTTCAGTTTCCCAAGGACCTTCTCTCTAGTTATGGTAACTTCACACACTTCATGATCCCCTATCACCACAGCACGCATCTTCTCCCCCCTTCCCTTCTGAGTCTCAGTGGCCAACTCAGTGCCAGAGACACGACCACTGTGATTTTCCTCTGTAAGATCATCCTACACCCCCCCCCCCCACACACTGACAGTATCCAAAGTGATATTCCTGTTGTTGAGGGGGATGGCCACAGGGGTACTCTGCACTGGCTCCTTAACCCCTTTCCCCTTCCTGACTGTCACCCAGTTTCCTGTGTCCTGCTCCTTGGGTGTGACTACCTCTCTATATGTCCAATCCATCACCCCTTTAGCCTCCGGAATGCTGGATACACTTCTTGCCGCTGTTATAATCAGTGGAACTGGAGGTTTCCCTGCCTTCCCACATCCCACAAGAAGAGCATTCAACTATCTTGCCTGGCCTACTGTCCCAGCTGAGCAAATATAAAGAAGGGAAAGGAAAAAAAACTTAACCTAGAGCCTATCCTTCCTTTGCTTTCTCTGACTGAGGCTTCTCTTTGCGGAAACCTTGAAGAGTTAAAGCCCTAAGATCAACACTCCGACCCTGTCCACTCTGACGACAGCCGCTGCGATGATGGCTGCTGCACTTGCCTCTGCCTTCCTTTAATTTGCTCTTGCTAATCAATTCCAAACGCCGAATGGTCACTGGTCAAGTTTGGTGGTGGGATCCCGTTAGAGATGGTGAAAGTTCCACCCCACCTGCCTCCACGTGCAGCATATAATTCTCCAGAACATCTGCCACCTCCAGTAGGATCCTAGCACCAAACACATCTTTCCCTCTCCCCCCCCCCCCCGGCGCTTTCTCTTTTCTGCAGGGATTGCTTCCTACGCGACTCCCATGTCCATTCATCCCTCCCCACTGATCTCCCTCCTGGCACTTATCCTTGCAAGCAGAACAAGTGCTACACCTGCCCCTACACCTCCTCTCTCACTACTATTCAGGGCCCCAAACAGTCCTTCCAGGCGAGGCAACCCTTCACCTGTGAGTCTGTTGGGGTCATCTACTGTGTATGGTACTCCTGGAGTGGCCTCCTGTATACTGGTAAGACCCAACATAGATAGGGAGATTGCTTTGCTGAGCATCTACTCTTCATCCACCAGAAGAAGTGAAATCTCCCAGTGGCCACGCACATGGGTTTTAATTCCACTTCCCGTTCCCATTCCGACATGTCAGTCCATAGCCTCCTCTACTGTTGCGATGAGGCAACACTCAGGTTGGAGGAGCAACACCTTATATTCTGTCTGGGTAGCCTCCAACCTGATGACATGAACGTCGATTTCTTGAACTTCTGGTAGTGCCCCCCCGCCCAGCCTTTCACCATTCCCCATCACTTTTTCCCTCTCTCACCTCATCTCCTTCCCTGCCCATCATCTCCCTCTGGTGCTCCTCCCCCCTTTTCTTTCTTCCATGGCCTCCTGTCCTCTCCTATCAGGCTCCCCCCTTTCTCCAGCCTTGTATCTCTTTCACCATTCAATTTCTTAGCTCTTTACTTCATTCCTCCCCCTCCCAGTTTCACCTATCACCTTGTGTTTCTCTCTCCACTCCCTACCTTTTAAATCTACTCCTCATCTTTTTTTTCTCCAGTCCTGCCGAAGGCTCTCGGCCTGAAGCATCGACTGTTCTTTTTTCCATAGATGCTGCCTGGCCAGCTGAGTTCCTCCGGCACTTTGTGTGTGTTACTTGAGCCAGAATCTCCATCGGGGACAGGCGCTTTCCGTGGATTCACTCTCCAAAAAGCTGATCTTATGTCTCAGAGTGAAAAATGGAAAAGAAAAAAGGATTGGTTTAAGAAGCCAGAAGAAATGGAATGAAAAACACAGATGTTAATGTTTTCAAGTATTAAGAATATATCGACTGTAGAAATGAAGACTGAATACTTCGTTTTATTTCTGGGCTAAACAGTTTGAGTAATATTCTATTAAGAACCATCAAATCATTTAAAAAGCTTTGTTTTAAAGTTTCCATTCTTAACCCTGCTCGAATGAGTTTAACTCATCTACAGTCCAGCAAACCTCAAAATAACAAGACAAAATACTGAAAGGTGTGAATCAAACTTGTGGAAACGATGTTCTTTGACCCTGCATTGGGCTACCTACAGCAATATCCTCTGAAACCACTGACAACAAGCGCAATCAGTCAACACTCCCTAGGTCAACAGCTCCAGCACTTGTAACTCCCGGTTTGGCTAGCGGCTTAAGATAAGGGGTGGTAGCCCCCGGCCCGGCCAAACTTAAGCAATCTCGTTTGGGTGTATGCTGCACGATGAGTCCCCCGTTACAAATCAGTACCATGAAATAACAGTACAAAATATGCAATTAAACAATTGAGCTTTATAATTCTTAATTTGACTATATGATTAGTAAAGAAAACAAAAAAAAGAAAAAGGGCCCATTCTCATGAAACAGTCTAAAGCACAACGTTGGAGCTCACTGATAAGCCGGTCGTCCACCATCGACCTCCTCCGATTGTCGCTGACCTTCGGACCCTCACTCCAAGTCCACTCCATCCAGTGGTCTACCAACTCTCTCTGTTCGCGCCTTCATTCCTCATCTCTCCCCGGCAAAAGACCGCAAATTCCCGGCTCCCACAAACACAAGAAAGAACAACATCCTACTCATTGGCTAATATGCCCCATTATCTCTAGTCATAACCCAAACATTGCTGCTACAGAGAAACCATTCACCTCAGCAGTGGAACATTACAGAGAAGCCATTACATTAGCAGTGAAACCTTACAGCGCGTTACACCCTAATTACACTCAGTTGGTTTAAACGAACAGGCCATATCATTTGTATGTCAAGCACTAGACTCCTCAAACAGATGCCTTTTTGCTATTTCTATAGATGGAGAAGAAGTCTCCATCTAGACTGTTTCAATGACTCTGTGTTCTTGATGTTTTATATTCTGTGCACTTTTGGCTTGTTTTTTATGTTTGCCTGATTTGTTCTCTTCTTTGTGCACATTGGGTGTTTGATGTTTTCTTTGAACGGTTCCATGGTGTTTCTTCGTTTTGTGGCTACCTATGGAAAGATGAATCTCAGGGTTGTATAATTCATGCATTCTTTGATAATAAATGTACTTTGAAAGTGTCCAATGGGCTACTCAGATTGAGTAGGAATTTTCAGGATGGCAAAGAGAGTCTCAAACCTATTTGGAAGCACACACAAGTCTAGCATAAGCAGAAAGAAGCATCACCTCCCCACTTGCCCTGTTTGTGGCAGATTGTGGATCCTATTTTATCCTGATCAAGCATCTCAGAGCCCACATCACTGAAGTGGAAGACTGCTTTGAACCTGGGGGGGCTGTCCAAGAACAAGAGTTTAGAATAGTTAAAATCAGCATGCAGTTTAAAAATACAGAAGTAAAGACATGTATTATTTAATGCAGAGTTTTTGCCTTTCAGGAGGTCCTGATTGTTGTAGACTTCGAATTATTTCATTCATCATAATGAGTGTTGGAATCATGGCAGCCTGTATTTTTATAAGCATTCCCTTAAACAGCAACAGATAATGACCTGATCCATGATGAACACTTGGAAAAAGCTTTAAGATTAGCAGAGCTTAGAAAAATAGATGGCTACGCGGTAGGGAAATTCTAGGCAGTTTCTGGAATAGGTTACATGGTCGGCACAACATTGTGGGCCAAATGGCCTGTAATGTGCTGTAGATTCCTATGTTTCTAAAGGCTGAGAAAGTCCTGTGGGTGTCCTCAGCATCTCTGGCTCCATACCATTTGCATTTCTTGAGCTTGTAGAATCCTAAAGTTTGGAGCACTTGCTGAAAGAACCAAAGCGAAGGGTGATCTGGCAAATTTATCCTCTTTTATTTCCCCACACCACCACTCCCAATTATTTCTGATGAATTTGATCATAACGGTTTGCCTCTTAAAGTCCAACCCTACATCCCTGTCGTGAGAAGTGGAACCAGGTAGGCCCAGCCAACAGGGCCCTGGTGAAGCTGTCTAGGCCAATCCCCTGTACAGTGAGTGCAGTGGACTGCAGAGGTGGTGGTGAACTCCAGCCATACCATCAACTTCAGAGGATGATGGAGATGGGACGTCATCAATGGTCTATGCTCCATTTGGAGCTAAGGGCCTAAGTAAGTAATCATAACAGTTTGGTAACCACCAGCAATATACATCAAAGTTGCTGGTGAACGCAGCAGGCCAGGCAGCATCTCTAGGAAGAGGTACAGTCGACGTTTTGGGCCGAGACTCCTCGTCAGGACTAACTGAAGGAAGAGTTAGTAAGAAATTTGAAAGTTGGAGGGGGAGGGGGAGATCTGAAATGATAGGAGAAGACAGCAGGGGGAAGGATGGAGCCAAGCGCTGGACAGGTGATTGGCAAAAGGGATATGAGAGGATCATGGGACAGGAGGTCCAGGGAGAAAGAAAAGAGGGAGGGGGGGAAAAACCCAGAGGATGGGCAAGGGGTATAGTGAGAGGGACAGAGGGAGAAAAAGGAGAGAGAGAAAAAGAGTGTGTGTGTATATAAATAAATAAATAACGGATGGGGTACGAGGGGGAGGTGGGGCATTAGCGGGGTCTCGGCCCGAAACGTCGACTGTACCTCTTCCTAGAGATGCTGCCTGGCCTGCTGCATTCACCAGCAACTTTTATGTGTGTTGCTTGAAATTCCAGCATCTGCAGATTTCCTCGTGTTTGAGTTTGGTAACCACACAGTCTTTGTGGATGGGTAGAAGTCTTTGTTTCCAATAGGGCACCCTCGATTGTTCTGAAGGACCACTATCATGCTAGGTTGGATAGATCCAGAACAGATTCAGCAGTTCAAAGCTAGGCACCCATGGAATGCTAGAAATGAACAACAGGAGAATCGCACTCCACTGCCTCCTGTTACCCCACGGACAGGCACTTCCCCACTATCATTACTATCAAATCAAAGGACCACACCTAATCAATTAGTGCCACCAAAGGCTTTATAAAAAAAAAGGCTATGTTGATATTTCTGCTAAGTGATGCTTTACTTCAAGGCCTGCTCTGAAGATTGGAATTGAAATTTGGGGTTTATTATTGTCACACGTAACAAGATACTTTGAAAAGCTTGTCTTCATACAGATCAGATTTGGCACAACAACATTTAAGATGATTACATTTATAACACACGTTCACTGCATCTTAAAATTTTATTAAATTAATTGAGCGCTGTGTACCTTAAACTTTTTAGATTTAAATTTGCTTAAGTTTGTTTCCTCTCACAGGGAACTCTGGAGCTTTCTAACATGTTCTTTTTTCTTTGGAACATTTTGTTTTCCGTACAATGACACAAAGCTGTCAATATTTTTTTGAGATTCGGTTTCATCTCGTTCACACACATGATCTCAGTGGACGTCCTTTGATTGAAGTACTGATATAAACTGCTCATTTGTTCGTTATGTGCCCTGTTGTATGATGGAGGTGATCATGGTCTTTCCATGACCATGATTGCACTTGGCAAATTTTTCTGCAGAAGTAGTTTGCCATTGCCTTCTTCTGAGCAGTGTCTTTACAAGATGGGCGACCCCAGCATTATCAATACTCTTTAGAGATTGGCATGAGTGGTTCCATAACCAGGACTTGTGATATGCACCAGTTGCTCATACAACCATCCACCACCTGCTCCTGTGGCTTCACCTGACCCTGATCTGGGGAGGGGGAGAGGGGGTGCTAAGCAGGTGCTACACTTCGCCCAAAGGTGACCTGCAAGATAGCGGAGGGAAGGAGTGCCTCACACCTCCTTTGGTAGAGACGTATCTGAACCTGCCACCCAACTGTAACAGTTGGTACAGCTATAACCTGTAATGGTTTTAAAGTCTTTTTGATTTATTAATGACACTCACAGTGGGCCTTTTCTGCAACACTGACTTACTAAAATTGAATGGAATTATATCTATTTTTGATTTCTTAGCACAAAAGTTATTTAAATATAAACAATACCTCTGGCCTCTGACCATAAGGTTATGTTATGGAAAACATCTCTAAACACTGTGGTGAACATCTACAGTAACTAAACCTACACGGGTGCCTCATTATCGGTGATGTTACTGTGAAGTAAGTGAATTGTTTTTGAAAGGGGTGATTTTGATACTTTGAAGTATTCATAATTTGCCTTAGAGTCATAAAGTCATAGAAAAGTACAGCACATAAACAGGCCCTTCGGCCGATCTAGTCCATGCAGAACCATTTAAACTCCCTACTCCCATCAGCCTGCACCCAGACCATAGCCCTTCACACCCCTGCCACCATGTACCTATCCAAACTTCTCTTAAACGTTGAAATCGAGCTTGCGTGCACCACTAGTGCTGGCAGTTTGTTCTGCACTCTCACGACCCTCTAAGTGAAGAAGTTTCCCCTCACATTCCACTTAAACTTTTTACCTTTCACCTTTAAACCCTGACCTCTGGTTGTAGTCCCACCCAACTTCAGTGGAAAAAGCCAAGCTGCATTTATCCTGTCTAGACCTGTCACAATTTTGTATACCTCTATCAAATCTCCCTTTAATCTTCTACATTCCAAGGAATAAAGTCCTAAACAACTTAATCTTTCCTTGTAACTCCAGTCCTGGCAACATCCTTGTAAGTTTTCTGGGTACTCTTTCACCATTATTTACATCTTTCCTGTAAGTGGGTGACCAAAACTGCATACAGTACTCCAAGTTATGCAGGTCTTATACAACTTCAACATAACATCCTATCTCCTGTACTCAACACTTTGATTTACGAAGGCCAATGTGCCAACAGCTTTCTTTACAATTCTATCTATCTGTGATGCCACTTTTAATGAATTTTGAACCTATATTCCCTGATCCCCTCCTTCTTAGTGCCCAGCTGTTCGCTATATAAGACCCACCCTGGATGGTCCTTCTGAAGTGCAACACCTCACACTTGTCTGCATTAAATTCCATCTGCCATTTTTCAGCCGATTTTTCCATTTGGTCCCGGTCCCGCTGCAAGCCTTCCTCGCTGTGCACTGCACACCCCGTCTGGTGTCATCCACAAATTTACTGAACCTGATCATCCAGATTGTTGATATAGATGACAAACAATATCAGACCGAGCACCAATGCCTGCAGCACATCATTAGTCAGGTCTCCAGTCACAGGGGC
Source organism: Mobula birostris (assembly GCF_030028105.1). NCBI lineage: Eukaryota > Metazoa > Chordata > Chondrichthyes > Myliobatiformes > Myliobatidae > Mobula > Mobula birostris. The sequence goes on from NC_092370.1 coordinate 11,515,894, forward strand.
AACTACCTACTACCAATCTCTGGCTTCTCCCTCAAAGCCAATATCTAATCCAATTTACTACCTTACCTTGAATGCTGAGTGACTGAAACTTCTTGACCAACCTCCTTTACAGACCTTGTCAAATGCCTTACTAAAGTCCATGTAGACAACATCCACTGCCTTGCCGTCATCATCCGTCCTAGTAACTGCCTCGAAAAACTCTACAAGATTGGTTAGACATGATATATCCTCAGGTATCCTAAAAGTAACACTAGAATTTTTGAGAATTGCATGAAAATAAAATATAAACATCATCGCCAGCATAATAACCTAAGCAAGAAATAAACAATTCTTTTGTTCTGGATACACTAGTAGATTGCTTTTCTATTAACAATATGCCTTCGACCAACCAAAGCACCCAGCACTCCTGAAATATCACTTTTATCATATCTTGTAACCAGTTTATGGCTCATACAAGTCCTATATTTACTGCCTCCTTGGTCATTTATTGAGTTGTAATTGACCAAAAACAAAATCAAGCGACGGAATACTTAATGGAAGATATTTATTACTGTATCATATTTAACTTCAAGAAATAAATTTCACCTGAATACTTGAAAATTTACCTGTCTGCAATTTACCATTTAGGGAGAAAATTTGTGAGACTGTTTTCAATGCTTAAGAGCAGGGTGAGCTGCCTGAATGATAATTGCCCAGTTGTACTCACTTCTACATGTGACAAAGTGTTTTAAGAGGTTGATCATGACCAGGATCAACTCTTATCTAAGCAAGGACCTGGGCACTCTGCAATTTGCCTACGGCCGCAATAGGTCTACAGCAGATGCAATCTCACTGGCTCTCCTCTTGGCCTGTGACCACCTGGACAATAACAATACAGTAAGCTGCTGTTTGTTGATTACAGCTCAACTTTCAACACCATCATACCCTCAATACTAATCATCAGGCTTCAAAACCGGGCCTTTGTACCTCTCTCTGCAACTGGATCCTTGACTTCATCTTCAAGAAAGCACCGTCAGTGTAGAAATAACATATCCTTCTCATTGACAATCAACACCAGCGCACCTCAAGGATGCATGGTAAGCACACTGCCCTAGTCTCTCTACAATCATTACTGTGGCTAGGCATTTCTCAAATACTATCTATAAATTTGCCAATGACACTACTATTATTGGTAGAATCAGAAATGGTGATGAGGTGGCATACAGGAGTGAGATAGGTCAGCTGGTTGAGTTGTGTGGCAACAACAACTTTGCACTCAATGTCAGGAAGACCAAGGAATTAATTATGGGCTTCAGGAAAGCTAAGCTGAGGAACACACACCCGTCCTCAATGAGGGATCAGCAGTAGAAAGAGTCAGAAGTTTCAAGTTCCTGGGGGTTCAACATCTTTGAATATCAATCCAAGGCCCAAATATTGATACAGTTATGACATGACAGAGGCTATATTTCATGAGGAGCTTCAGGAGATATGGTATGGTACCAAAGACTGCAGCAAATTTTGACAGATGTACCGTGCAGATCATTCTAACACCGTCTGGAGTGGAGGGGCCACCGCACAAGATTGGAAGAAGCTGCAGAAGGTTGCGAACTCAGTCAGCTCCATCATGGGCATTAACATCCCCAGCATCACAGACATCTTCAAAGGCAATACCTCAAAAGGCAGCATCCATCATTAAGGATCTCCACCACCCAGGCCACGCCCTCTTCTTATTTCTAGCATCAGGGGGGAGGTTTGGGAGCCAGAAGACACACACTCAGCATTTCAGAAACAGCTTCTTCCCATCTGCCATTAGATTTCCGAACAGATAATGAACCAACCCATGAACACTACTTTACTATTTCTCTCTCTCTGTTTTTTGCACTACTTAATTAATTATGCCAGTGATTCTGATTCTGATTTTAGATGGCCATATGAGAGAGGTTGAGTAGACTAGGTCCCTATTCTCAAGTGAATGAGAAGAGATCTTACCAAAGCTTACAAATTTATCATGCTGGATGCAGAGAGGCTGCTCCCCTTGGCTGAAGAGTTTGTAATCTATTCACAGCCTCAGAATAAGAAGCAGGTGATTTAGGACTGAGATGTTTTCATCCGGGGGTTTTAAGCCTTGAGACCTCTATCCTGGAGGGATTGAAGGTTCAATCTTTGAGTTTGTTCCGGTCCAATGTTGATAGGTTTCTGAATCTGAAGAGATTCAGGGGATAAATGGGATAGTCCAGAAGAATATTGTAGACCAGCCATGATCCTTCTGGTTAGTAGAGCAGGTTTGAAAGGTCAAAGTACCAATTATTCCACTTAGTTCTTAAGTTATTGTACCAAGTTCTTTTGAGTAAATTCAAAGTTCGTTCAAAGTAAGTTTATTGTCAAAGTATGTACAGTATATGTCACCATTTAGATAGATAGATAGATATACTTTATTAATCCCGAGGGAAATTGGGTTTCGTTACAGCCGCACCAACCAAGAATAGAGCATAAATATAGCAATGCAAAAACCACAAACAATCAAACAGCAAAATGCAAACTATGCCAGATGGAAAATAAGTCCAGGACCAGTCTATTGGCTCAGGGTGTCTGACCCTCGACGGGAGGAGCTGCAAATTCGATGGCCACAGGCAGGAACGCCCTCCCGTGCCGCCCAGTGTTGAATCTTGGTGGAATGTGGCCGAAGTCCATCAGTAAAAAGTTCAATATCCGGTCTACAAACACGTTCTTCAATCATAATATGACCCGGATTGCACCATCTGTTGTTAACCAGAACAGTAAGCCCCAACTCCTTTACGCTTACCGCTCTCAGTGCACTTCCAGTCAGCCCGATCGGTCTGGAAGCTGTCCATGGAGAAGTTTTGATCGGGAATGTCCTCGTGCAGTCCTGTTCCAGTGAAACACATAACACTGCACTCCCAAAATGTTCTCTGATTCCTGGCTAGCGCCGTGAATTCATCCATTTTATTACCCACCGAACTCCTCTTCTCCATATGTCTCTGTTGACTCAACCCGGTCCTCTTTCCTCGACTTTGTGATCCCCCTCTGCATCCTCTGTGTGTTTTCCTCTGGATTTCAGCAGGGGTGTCCGCCACTCTGCTCGCTAAACAGGCCGGCATTAGCGCAAACAGCCGGTCCCTGGAATAAACAATGCGACCTTGCTTCTGTCCCGCGTGTCTGGATGTAACTATTTCCAGCGCTAAAAACCCAAATAAAACTCTCTCTACCAGCATGTTAGAGATTCTATTCTACAGAGTTACTACTCTGAGATTCAAGTTTTGCAGGCATTCTCATTAGAACAATGGAGTACAACAGAATCAATGAAAAACTATACAGAAGTGAAAACTGACAAAAGCCAATACGCAAAAGAAACCAAACTCTGCAAAAACAAAAACAAATCAAATAACAATAGTAAATAAATGAATACATACATACAGATATAATACTGAGGACGTGAGTTGTAGAGTTCTTGGAAGTGGGTACACAGGTTATGGAATCAGTTTATGGTTGAGGTGAGTGAAGTTATCAATGCTGGTTCAGGAGCCTGATGGTTGAAGGGTAATCACAGTTCCTCAAACTGGTGGTGTGGGACCCTAAGGTTCCTGTACCTCCTTGTGTATGGGGTGTATGGGGTGTCAGGGAGGGGTAGCACCTCTGGTGGGGGAACATGTCGCGTCCTTTTCAGGGTGGTTAGTCCACCTTTGGTCCCCACCTGGCACTCAGCTGTCACCTGTGGCTCCCCGTAGCTGTTTGCATGCGACAGCGGCCACACCCCGGGCAACGGCTTCGACAAGCCGGCTAAACCAGGTGAGGGTAGCCGACGGGTCTCGAACCCTCGGTGAGATAGGGAGTTGTCTATCCCAGCATGTGAAGACAGACTCCGGCGGATTGAGCGGACGAGACCAATGGAAGGTCCAACGGTCAAGAAGATGGTCTCTGCAAGTGTCGTGGAACGTGTAGAGCAGGACAAGACACAGAAGACGTCCTGGTCATCCACTGTGCCTGGTCCCATTTCCAGCCGTCTAGACTCTGTCTTGCCACTGGATCCAGTTGGGAATTGGGAAGAGAGAGTGAGGCTGACGCTGCGCAACTCTCCCTCACTTAAATCCAAATCACGCGCTAGTCTTGACACCATCATAATGGTGTCAAGGTCCTCATCGACGTCAACGATGGACGAACAACCCAACCCAACCTCCTTCCTGATGGCAGCAATGAGAAGAGAGCACAGCCTGGATGGTGGAGGTCCTTGATGATGAATGCTGCTTTCTTGTGCAGTGCTCCTTGTAGATGTGCTCACTGGTGGGTTGGGCTTTTCCTGTGATGGACTAGGCTGTCTCCAGTACTTTTTGTAGGCTTTTCCCTTCTTGGGTACAGGTGCTTCCATGCCAGACCTTGGTGGAACTAGTCAGGATATTCTTCACTATATCTATAGATGTTTATCAATGTTTTTGATGACATGACAAATCTGCGCAAACTTCTAAGGAGGTAGAAGCTCTGCCATGCCTTTTTTATAATGGCATTTACATGCTGATCCCAGTCTCCAATCTCTACAAGTCCTTGCCTTTTAAATAAACCCACCCCCTCCCCTCTCTTATCCACTTGAGGAAAATTGGAAGTCAGCAAAATACTGAAGATGGTGGAAATCTGAAATAAAATGCTGAAAGTTTGTCAGTGAATATCTGTGGAGACAAAGCTGACTTGCTGTTTCAGGAGATCCATGAACATTTATCAGAACTAGGAAAGGTTAGAAACTGATGATATTTTGAATTGTAGAGACGATGAAGAGTGAATGTAAGAAAATATCTGTGGTAGACAGCAGGTAAAACAAAGTGACATGGTGTATTTAGTATTTCTTTATTATTGACACATCTAATGAAATGCAATGAAAAACTTTTGTTTGGGTGCCATTGCGACAAATTATGCCGTGCTTAGAGAAGGCAGTGAAATCCAGTGAATAACAAAAGACAGATTTGGAGTGGGCTTACCATTTTGAAATTGTTCATGTCTGCTGCTTTCTTGACTAGTAGTTCTGCCTTCTTGTTGCTACGATCAATCTTGTTAAATATTATTGTCAGGCAGACCCCAGTCAACAATGTCAGCAGTCTGTGTAATTATCTGGTTATTATTTGTATGGAGTAGGACCTGCTATTTTTGCAATGATTATATTACACACTTTAATGTGGCATACTGAAAAATTGATGTGCCTGTATGTTGAGAAGGAAATGTACTCATTATTTCCCATGAAATTAATATTTTTGTTGTCAAAAGAATTGCAGAAATGAGAGTTTAACAGATTATTCATTTTCTGAATATCTGTTTTGTAATTAGATCCTGCCACTTATTTTTGACTTTAGAATTTGTGCTCAGAATTTGAAGATTTCAATCACAATGGTTGCACAAAAATTAATGATAGGTAAGTACGATGTATTACTGCGCTCACTCAAGTTGAGCATAATGCTCTCCTTAGGGGTTCTCTACTGGTGTGTCCTCAGGTGGCTGCAGAGGCTGATCTGGGATCCACATATCCAGGTGCAGTGTGTACACGAGTAAATGGTGGCTGTGATTAGTGGTTGGGTCTTTTGGTTGTTCAGTCTCTGCTTTCACAGCTGCCGCTTGTTGTCTGTGACACAGAGGGGGTCTCTCTCATGTAACACAACTCTATCTTGAGCAGATTTCCTCCAGCTGTATCTACTGAGTACAGTGTCTTCCAGTTTTTAGATGTAATGTTGAATTTCTTCAGGCTGATTTTGATATTATCCTTGAAGTGTTTCCTTTGCCCACAGGGGTCTCACTGACCTTCCTTCAGCTAAGAGTAAAGAATCTGCTTGGGGAGATGTGAGTTAGGTATCCAGATGACATGACCCATCCATCGGAGTTGGGGTTGCTTTATCATGGTGGAGATGCTGTTCATAATGGCTTCCTCCAGTATGCTGGTGTTAGTGCACCTGTCCTGCCAGCTGATCCTCAGACTCTTTTGTAAGGTAGGGGATTTTAATTTTCTATACATTGATTGGGACTCCCATACTGTTAGGGGTCTAGATGGTTTAGAGTTTCAGGAAAGTTTTCTAAATCAATATATAGAGGGACCAACTAGAGGGGATGCAATATTGGATCTCCTGTTAGGTAACAAATTAGGGCAAGTGACAGAAGTCTGTGTAGGGGAGCACTTTGGTTCCAGTGATCATAACCCCATTAGTTTCAATTTGATCATGGACAAGGATAGATTTGGTCCTAGGGTTGAGGTTCTGAACTGGAAGAAGGCCAAATTTGAAGAAATGAGAAAGGATCTAAAAAGTGTGGATTGGGACTGGTTGTTCTCTGGCAAAGATGTGATTGGTAGGTGGGAAGCCTTCAAAGGGGAAATTTTGAGAGTGCAGAGTTTGTATGTTCCTGTCAGGATTAAAGGCAAATTGAATAGGAATAAGGAACCTTGGTTCTCAAGGGATATTGCAACTCTGATAAAGAAGAAGAGGGAGTTGTATGAAATGTATAGGAAACAGGGGGTAAATCAGGTGCTTGAGGAGTATAAGAAGTGCAAGAAAATACTTAAGAAAGAAATCAGGAGGGCTAAAAGAAGGCATGAGGTTGCCTTGGCAGTCAAAGTGAAGGATAATCCAAAGAGCTTTTACAAGTATATTAAGAGCAAAAGGATTGTAAGGGATAAAATTGGTCCTCTTGAAGATCAGAATGGTCGGCTTTGTGCGGAACCAAAGGAAATGGGGGAGATCTTAAATAGGTTTTTTGTGTCTGTATTTACTAAGGAAGCTGGCATGAAATCTATGGAATTGAGGGAATCAAGTAGTGAGACCATGGAAACTGTACAGATTGAAAAGGAGGAGGTGCTTGCTGTCTTGAGGAAAATTAAAGTGGATAAATCCCCGGGACCTGACAGAGTGTTCCCTCGGACCTTGAAGGAGACTAGTGTTGAAATTGCAGGGGCCCTAGCAGAAATATTTAAAATGTCGCTGTCTACAGGTGAAGTACCGGAGGATTGGAGAGTGGCACATGTTGTTCCGTTGTTTAAAAAAGGATCGAAAAGTAATCCGGGAAATTATAGGCCGGTGAGTTTAACGTCAGTAGTAGGTAAGTTATTGGAGGGAGTACTAAGAGACAGAGTCTACAGGCATTTGGATAGACAGGGGCTTATTAGGGAGAGTCAACATGGCTTTGTGCGTGGTAGGTCATGTTTGACCAATCTGTTGGAGTTTTTCGAGGAGGTTACCAGGAAAGTGGATGAAGGGAAGGCAGTGGATATTGTCTACATGGACTTCAGTAAGGCCTTTGACAAGGTCCCGCATGGGAGGTTAGTTAGGAAAATTCAGTCGCTAGGTATACATGGAGAGGTGGTAAATTGAATTAGCCGTTGGCTCGATGGAAGAAGCCAGAGAGTGGTGGTAGAGAATTGCTTCTCTGAGTGGAGGCCTGTGACTAGTGGTGTGCCACAGGGATCAGTGCTGGGTCCATTGTTATTTGTCATCTATATCAATGATCTGGATGATAATGTGGTAAATTGGATCAGCAAGTTTGCTGATGATACAAAGATTGGAGGTGTCGTAGACAGTGAGGAAGGTTTTCAGAGCCTGCAGAGGGACTTGGACCAGCTGGAAAAATGGGCTGAAAAATGGCAGATGGAATTTAATACTGACAAGTGTGAGGTATTGCACATTGGAAGGACAAACCAAGGTAGAACATACAGGGTTAATGGTAAGGCACTGAGGAGTGCAGAGGAACAGAGGGATCTGGGAATACAGATACAAAATTCCCTAAAAGTGGCGTCACAGGTAGATAGGGTCGTAAAGAGAGCTTTTGGTACATTGGCCTTTACTAATCGAAGTATTGAGTATAAGAGCTGGAATGTTCTGATGAGGTTGTATAAGGCATTGGTGAGGCCGAATCTGGAGTATTGTGTTCAGTTTTGGTCACCAAACTACAGGAAGGATATAAATAAGGTTGAAAGAGTGCAGAGAAGGTTTACAAGGATGTTGCCGGGACTTGAGAAACTCAGTTACAGAGAAAGGTTGAATAGGTTAGGACTTTATTCCCTGGAGCGTAGAAGAATGAGGGGAGATTTGATAGAGGTATATAAAATTATGATGGGTATAGATAGAGTGAATGCAAGCAGGCTTTTTCCACTGAGGCAAGGGGAGAAAAAAACCAGAGGACGTGGGTTAAGGGTGAGGGGGGAAAAGTTTAAAGGGAACATTAGTGGGGGCTTCTTCACACAGAGAGTGGTGGGAGTATGGAATGAGCTGCCAGACGAGGTGGTAAATGCGGGTTCTTTTTTAACATTTAAGAATAAATTGCACAGATACATGGATGGGAGGTGTAAGGAGGGATATGGACCGTGTGCAGGTCAGTGGGACTAGGCAGAAAATGGTTTGGCACAGCCAAGAAGGGCCAAAGGGCCTGTTTCTGTGCTGTAGTTTCTATGGTTTCTATGGTTCTTTGGTAGTATTGTTACAGGGCTTTCAGGTGTCTGCTGGAGTGGTCCATGATTCAGCTCCATACAGTAACGTAGGAAGGACAACTGCTGTTTCAACCAGAAGTTTTGTTTGGGCCTGTAGGTTGCGGTCATGAAAGGCTCTTTTCCTTAATCTCGCATAGGCTGCACCACCACTACTCTGGCAGTGGTTTATCTCTGAGTCGATGTCTGAATGGAGAACCCCTGTGTGTGATTTTGTTTAATGTGGGGAGGCTGATGCATGGACAGTCACCACATGGTCCTTGACAGCTCAGGGTTAGGGTCCAATATCATAGTCATAGTCATACTTTATTGATCCCCGGGGAAATTGGTTTTCGTTACAGTTGCACCATAAATAATGAATAGTAATAGAACCATAAATAGTTAAATAGTAATATGTAAATTATGAAATAAGTCCAGGACCAGCCTATCGGCTCAGGGTGTCTGACCCTCCAAGGGAGGAGTTGTAAAGTTTGATGGCCACAGGCAGGAATGACTTCCTATGACGCTCTGTGTTGCATCTCGGTGGAATGAGTCTCTGGCTGAATCTACTCCTGTGCCCACCCAGTACATTATGTAGTGGATGGGAGACATTGACCAAGATGGCATGCAACTTGGACAGCATCTTCTTTTCAGACACCACCATGAGAGAGTCCAGTTCCATCCCCACAACATCACTGGCCTTACGAATGAGTTTGTTGATTCTGTTGGTGTCTGCTACCCTCAGCCTGCTGCCCCAGCACACAACAGCAAACAAGATAGCACTGGCCACCACAGACTCGTAGAACATCCTCAGCATTGTCCGGCAGATGTTAAAGGACCTCAGTCTCCTCAGGAAATAGAGACGGCTCTGTCCCTTGTAGACAGCCTCAGTGTTCTTTGACCAGTCCAGTTTATTGTCAATTCGTATCCTCAGGTATCCACCATGTCCACACTGACCCCCTGGATGGAAACAGGGGTCACCGGTACCTTAGCTCTCCTCAGGTCTACCACCAGCTCCTTAGTCTTTTTCACATTAAGCTGCAGATAATTCTGCTCACACCATGTGACAAAGTTGCCTACCGTAGCCCTGTACTCAGCCTCATCTCCCTTGCTGATGCATCCAACTATGGCAGAGTCATCCGAAAACTTCTGAAGAGTTTCATGGAGTGCAAGGCAACTGGGAACCCTTCACCAATGCAGCCATTCTCCACCTTCACTGGCCTTGTGACGAGCCATCACCTTCCGACTCTGTTTTGCAATTAGAACCTATTTCTTACATTTGCCTTCAGGACTTTTGCTCAGAACTGTAAAAATATTGAAGATTGCAAGAATTATATTGCAATACTGGAAAAAACCCAGACTAAGTGAAGGAATGAACTGAGGAAATGATTAAGATTTCATCATATGAACACATGTTGGGAAGAATTAACAGTGAGGGAAAAGTGCAAGACGCGTGGGATCAATTTTGGTTGTATGTTAATTTAAATTTAAATTAGAACTTCTTTCTGTCTCTAAGCTTTATTTGTTTTCCTGTCATGAGATGGCTGTGTAAATATGTTGTACTCTATCTGCTCTATGATATGCTGTGCTGCTTTGTAAAATAAGACTAATAATTTAAAAAATTTGAATTACTAAAAAAATTGAAGATTTAAATCTTAATTGTTAGACAAAAATGAATGATATTTAAGTACGATGTAGCTAAATTTACTTGATTTGTTTTATTTACATTGTGAGTAATATTTTTGATTAATTTTTGCAGCAACCCTGTAACATCCTTAGTAAATTTTACACTGAACTGAAAAACCTTGATCTCACATTTTGCTTATCAACTCTTTAAAGGCTTTGAGGTATGTAATGCGTGACTGTCTTGCATTTATTTTTGTATAACTTCTATCTACAAGAGGCACTGTTTGGTTTAGTATTAATATCTAGAACAGCAGTTTTCCTGGACTCATTGACTTTATAAATTTTCAATCTTATTATTGATGAGTGTAGTGGTTAGCACGATTTACAGTACCAGATATACGGGTTCTGTTATAGTCTGTTCAGAAACATAGAAACACAGAAAATCTACAGCACAATACAGGCCCTTCGGCCCACAAAGCTGTGCCAAACATGTCCTTACCTTAGAAATTACCTAGGGTTACCCATAGCCCTCTACTTTTCTGAGCTCCATGTATCTATCCAAAATTCTCTGAAAAGACCCTATCGTATCCGCCTCCACCACCGTCGCCGGCAGCCCATTCCACACACTCACCACTCTCTGCATAAAAAACTTACCCTGACATTTCCTCTGTACCTACTTCCAAACACCTTAAAACTGTGCCCTCTCGTGCTAGCCATTTCAGCCCTGGGAAAAAGCTTGACTGTTTGTTGAAGGTAGAGCAGTGGATGTAGTGTATATGGATTTCAATAAAGCATTTGATAAGGTTCACCATGTGAGGCTCATTCAGAAAGTAATGAAGCATAGGGATCCAAAGAGACCTTGCTTTGCGGATCCAGAACTGGCTTGCTCACAGAGGCAAAGGGTGGTTGTGGATGGTGTGTATTCTGCGTGGAGGACGGTGACCAGTTCCGCAGGGATCTGTTCTGGGTCACCTCCTCTTTGTGATTTTTATAAATGACCTGGATGAGGAAGTAGAAGTGGGGTGGTGGTTAGTAAGTTTGCTGATGACACAAAAGTTGGGGGTGTGGTGGGTAGTCCGGAGGTTGTCAGAGGTTACAGTGCAACATCGATAGGATGCAAAACTGGGCTGAGAAGTGGCAAATGGAGTTCAACCCAGATAAGTCTGAAGTGATTCATTTCAGTAGGTCAAATTTGAAGACAGAATATGATATTGGTGGTAAGACTCTTGGCAGTGTGGAGGATCAGCGAGATCTTGGGGTCCGTGTCCATTGGACACTCAAAGCTGCTGTGCAGGTTGACAGTGTTCTTAAGAAGGCGTATGGTGTGTTGGCCTTCATCAACCGTGGGATTGAGTTCAAGAGCCGAGAGGTAATGTTACAGCTACATGAGACCTTAGTTAGACCCCACTTGGAGAACTGTGTTCAGTTCTGGTCACCTCACTACAGGAAGAATGCAGATACTATAGAGAGAGTGCAGAGGAGATTTACAAGGATGTTGCCTGGATTGGAGAGCATGTCTTATGAGAATAGGTTGAATGATCTTGGCCTTTTCTCCTTGGATCGACGGAGGATGAGAGGTAACCTGACAGAGGTGTATAAGATGATGAGAGGCATTGAATGCGAGGATAGCCAGAGGCTAGGAAATAGGTATAAGTGGGACGTCAGAGGTAAGTTTTTCACACAGAGAGTGGTGGGTGTGTTGAATGCACTGCCAGTGAAGGTAGGAGAGATGGCTACAATAGGGTCTTTTAAGAGACTCTTAGGTAGGTCCATGGAGCTTAGAAAAATAGAGGGCTATATGGTAGGGAAATTCTAGGCAGTTTCTAGAGTAGGTTACATAGTTGGAACAACATTGTGGGCCGAAAGGCCTGTAATATGCTGTAGATTTCTATGTTTCTGTGTTTCTAAGAAGTTTGTACATTCTCCCAGTGACTGCGTGGGTTTCCTCCACAGTCCGAAGAGGTATCTGTTGGTAGGTTACTTGATCATTGTAAATTGTCCTGTCGTTAGGCGCGGATTAAATCAGAAGTTCCTGGGCGTCAGGGCCCAATCCACACTGTAACTCAATATATAAATCAATACATTTAAAATGCAGAAGTATCAAACAATGATGTTTTAAGAACTGCAAAAACAAGAAATTGCAAGGAATCTATCATAATCATTTTTATATTGGGGGATGAATGGTGACCAAAAAATGTGGTGGTATTTAATGAAAGTGACAATCCTGTAATGAAAATAAGAACAGCATTTCACAAGGTTTCTCATGGGAGGCTCATCCGGAAGATTAAGATGCAGAGGATCCATGACCCATTTGCCAATTGGATTCAGAATTGGCTTGTTCATAGAAGCAGAGGGTGGTGGTTGAAGGGTTTTATTCTGTGATTAGTGGTGTTCCACAGGGATCTTTACTGGGACCTCTGCTGCTTGTGATGCATATAAATGACCTGGATGAAAATGTAGATGATTATCAAGTTCCCGGTTTTAGATGGCGCTGGTGAAGCCCACTTATCAGCGGCAAACAAAACAAAGAATACAACTAAGTAGCTTACTAATAACACCTTTTCTTGTAAAATTTATGGTAAGTGACCACTGCAATACCAAAACCATGGCGAAATTTGTATCACCAGACGGAGAAACAGCAGTGTTCGAGCTCCTAGCTGGTGAGCTGCAAGGAGACACTCTGGCACCCTACATCTTTATAATCGTCCTTGATTACGCTCTGCATCAAGCTACCAAAGATCATGACAAGCTTCGTTTTACCATGAAACCAGGGCAAACCAAAAGGGTCAGACCAGTTATGCTCACAGATCTCGATTTTGGAGATGATAAGGTCCTCCTCTCTGACCAGATGGAGCAAACACAGCAGCTACTGACAAAAGTGGAAATTGAGTGCAATAAAGTTGGACTTCACCTAAACGCTAAAAAGACAGCAGACATGGTGTTTAACTGCAATGAAGGTACTCTCAAGATCGTAAAGAATGATACCATTAAGAAAGTCTTTGACTACAAGTACCTCGGGTCAAGAATGCTGAGTTCGGAGAAGGACATAAAGATACGGAAGGCGCTGGCGTGGAGGGCTATGAACGATATGAAGGAAATCTGGAAGTCGAACCTGACCAGAGGGCTTAAAAAGAGGATTTTCACAGCAGTCATAGAGTCCATTCTCACATATGGACGTGGGACGTGGACACTCACTAAGACTAGGCGGGCACGATGACAGACTCTCCACTTCTCCCTCTCCCTCATCAGTGTGTTCAGTTCATCTACATTAGCATAAATGGTTGCTATACACGAATGCTCCAGATGGCTCTTGATGTGAGTTGGCAACAGCACACGTCGAACGTCGAGCTCTATAACAACCTACCGATGCTCACCACTAAAATCAAGGTGAGAAGACTGCAACTAGCGGGGCACTGTCTACGCCACCCCGAGCTACCTGCCAGCCTAGTCATCGTATGGGAGCCCAAGCACGGGAGGATGAACCCTGGGCACCCTCCCAAGACTATGGTCAACACGCTCCTAGAAGACAGCGGCGCGGCTAATGTAGATGAACTGAACACACTGATGAGGGAGAGGGAGAAGTGGAGAGTCCGTCATTGTGCCTGACGCCGGCCCCCCCAGGACTGAGTCGACATCGTAGTAGTAGTAGCAGTAGTAGATCACTGCAAACAATGGAGATGCAAGTGAAAGCAAAGCTGAGTTGAGGGTCGAAGAATGAAGGTGCAAGATGAGGTCAAAGCAAAGCCAGGGCGAGCGAAGTGGAGCAAAATTGGAGTGGAGGAGAGGCAGATTCAAGGCCTGTCCATCTAAACTGAGAATGAGGTCTGATCAATCTAAGTTGCAGGCCGTTTTGGAAAGGTTGGGTATGGCCATAACATGGCAGTGGGGTTCTGGCCCAGAGCATATTGATGCAACAGGGCCTGGGTCCTGGTGCGAGGAATGACCCAATGTTCGGATAATCTAAACACAGGGCCAGATGGATTGAAAAGGCAGGGTTGTGGGACAAGAGGTGCGTGTCGGAACTATTTCACTCGCTGCTCGGCAATGTTTATTTGGTCCTGCGCTGAACTGAGGCTGAGGCTGTGGTCTTCTTCAGCTGCTCTGGGCTTCATGTCTATGGACTCACTTTTGTTCTCAATGCTATTTGCTTACTTTTGTTGTTTGCACAATTTGTTTTTTTTCCCTCTCTGCACATTGGGTGTTGGCAGTCTTCTTTTTAAAGGGTTCTTTTGGGTTTCTTTGTTTTGTGACTGCCTGTAAGGAGACAAAGCTCAGGTCTGTATAATACCTGTGATAATAAATGCACGTTGGATTTTAAATTTGCAGATTATACGAAGATTGGTGTGCTGAGAATAGCAATGCAACCAGTCGGGATACCCTCCATCGTCCATCTATAGAAGTGTGTCAAAGTTTAAGATAGTATGCCAAATCTGCACAAACTTCTAAGAAAGCAGAGGTGCTACCATGCCTTCTTTGATAACACCCTTATGTCACCACCTTTGATTCAGCCAACAGCAGCGGTATTGTCAGCAAACTTAAACATGGCATTGCAGCGGTATTTAGCCTCTCAGTCATAAAGGTAAAGAGAGTAGAACAGGGGTCTAAATTTACAGCCTTGTATTGCATGGGGAGTTGCTGCTGCCAATCCAAACTGACTGGGGTCTGCAAGTGAGGAAATCGAGAATCCAGTTGCACAAGGAGGTACTGAGACCTAGGTCTTGGAGCTTGTTGCTTACTTTTGAGGAGGTGATAATATTGAATGCAGAGTTGTAGTCAATGAGGAGCATCCTGATGTATGCATCATCACTGTCCAGATGTTCCAGAGCTGAGCAAAGAGCCAATGAAATAGCATCTGCTATTGACCTGATATGACAGTAGGCAAATTGGATTGGATCCAAGTCAATTCTCAGGTGGGAGTTGATATGCCTCATGACCAACCTCTCAAAGCACTTCATCACAGTGGATGCAAGTGTTACTGGACTAAAGTCATTGAGACACGTTACTTTGCGGGCACGTACCACGGACTGCTGAAGCGAGAGGTTAAAGATATCGATGAACACTCCAGCTAGTTGATCAGCAACAGGTCTTTAGTACTCAGCCAGGTACCCCAAACTGACCAGATGCTTTCTATGTGTTCACCCTCCTGAAGGATGCTTCCATGTCGGCCTCAGTTCATGAAGGTTCCTCTATGTTTTGACAGTCAAAGCAAGCATAGAAGGTATTGAGCTGGAATACTATAACGGAAGCAAAACCAAATAAGCCCAGCCACAGCTGTGGAGCATCGTTTGGCGATTCAATATTGGTCCAGAATTGCCACTTTGCACGTGAGATGGCTTTCCAGAGGTCATTCCTGGACCTTCTCTGGACTTGCTCCTCTGTCATTGGTATCAATGCCTTCTGCTCGGACATGCCTTTGTATCATTTCTCCTGGCCACCTTTTCTTAAACATTGGTCAGCATAGATCTCCTCCACGACCTGGATCAACGCATTGACCTCGTGTGGAGGCTTGCTTGCTTCAATGATGTCATCAGGTGATGCCAACCCACGGCCACCCACGTTGGAACAGCTGTGGGCAAGATGCTAGACAAAGATTAATCCAATCCCGGCTCCCGACTGGACAGTCTCACAGCTGCCCCTCCCTGACTCACTTCAGTTAGAAGTGTGAGGAGAAAAACATCTACCATATGAAACAACAAAAAAAAGCATAGCTCTAGTAGAAGGAACGAGACAAATAAGAGCATCTGAATATGGTAGTCTATATGTTGGAGCTTGATCCTCAAGTGCAAGGCCACTTAAGAAGGGCATCCCATTTGAACTCCAACATGTGACACAAAGCACTGCTGCGTGGAAGCTCTCACTGTCTTAGTCTGGTCAGCAGACATTCCAGATTTTGCTGCAATAGAAAAGGGAAGGTTACACCACACCCTTCTAAACAAGAACCTTTAACACTTTGTAGATTTCAATCTTTAAAAGTGTGTTGCTGCAACTTGAAGAATCAAGGCTATTTCATCTATGGCAGCCTGTAGGGAGAGAACACTGACAGAACCACATAATTATAACATATAGTTACAGCAGTGCAGAGCAATACCATAATTTGATGAGGAACAGACCATGGGCACAGTAAAAAAAAGTCTCAAAAGTCCCCGACTCGATCGACTCCCGAGTCCCCGATAGCAGGCAGCAAAAGGGAGAAACTCCCTGCCATAAACCTCCAGGCACTGTCAACTTGCCGATGCCTTGGAAGCAGCTGACCACAGCTGACACTGAGTCCATCCGTCCGAAAACTTCCAGCCTCCGACCAGCCTCTCCGTTACAGCCTCCCGAGCGCCATCCTCTGCTGAGCGTCTTCGACCACGCTCCGGCCGCTGAAACAAGCAAAGCCGAGGATTTCGGGGCCTTCAGCTCCGGAGATTCCGGTTACCACACAGAAGCAGCGGCAGCGAAGTGGGCGTTTCAGAAGTTTTCCAGATGTTCCTCCGTGCTCTCACGTCCATCTCCATCATATCAGGATTGTGCACGGTCCCCTACTTGACAGATAACAGACATCACCACCGAAGTGGCCGTGTTAAAGTCAGGAATGTGCTGCCAGTCCATCTCATTCACATGAAAAACATATCTGTTGAGTTTTGAATATTTCAGTAATACTCGAGTAATATTGTATACGTGTATGTGTGTGTGTATATATATATATATATATAGTTTGATTAAGCGCTCTTTGTTTTTTATTTAATTTACTTATGGGTTACCTGTGAAAGTACGTGAATGGCCATCATTATGCCACCATGCCATGTGTGTGTATTCAAATAAAGAACAAAGTACACACGTTTATCCCAGGCTCCCCGTGTTTTCTTTTCAATTAGTTTTGGAGTTACAAACATAACAGCATTCAGCTGACTGATCAAGACAATGCTCGTCAACAAGTCAAGTCTCTCACATAACCTGACGTCCTGTGCAGCGTAAGTCATCTGCACGCTGAAATTCATGAATGTCTTACTGATGAGTCTTGCTCTGACCTGGAAGTGACCAGGGTTTAAAAATTTCCCTGTTCAGTAGGTACTGAGTACTGACACCAGGTAGCAGTTGGTCTCTGATGAAATGGATCCTGACAGTCAGGTGTACTGCAAGTTTGATGCAATCCTTGTTGAGCCTAGTGTAGATGCAAAGCTGTCAGTCTCAGGTTTTGCAATTAAGACGGTGTTGGTTATATTGTTGTACAGAAATCTTAGCTTGGTGCAGTTGTTTGACATGATTATTAACCAGCATAAATGATAGTGAATACCATATATCAGAGATGAGTGGTGTGAATGAAAGCATAAAACACAATATCATCTTATGTGCTGTATTGTATGCCTTGTACAATCATGGTCTCATGAACATGATTGCTCTTGGCAAATTTTTCTACATAAGTGGTTTACCATTGCCTTCTCCTGGGCAGTGTGTCTACAAGACAGGTGACTCCAGCCATATTCAATACTCTTCAGAGACCTGCTTAACCTGGACTTGTGATATGCACCAGCTGCTCATACGACCATCCACCCATCCGCCACCTTCTCCCATGGCTTCACATGGCCCTGACTGAGGGAAAGGTGGCGGGGGGGGGGGGTTCTAAGCAGGCGCTACACCTTGCCCAAGGGTGACCTGCAGGTTAGCAAAAGGAAGGAGCACCTCCTTACACCTCCTTTGGTAGCGACGTATCTCCACCATGCCACCCTAAAACACAATAGAGATTGAGCAAAAGACTAGGACCATCGCAAATAGATTTCAATGTAGGCAAATAGGAGGGGACTCACCTTTTACCTAATAATTGACAATTGTGTTTTATGAATAGTTAAAAGCTCAATGCAATAGTGGTCCAGATCAGCCTTGATCTTATTGAATGGCAAAGCAGGCTCGACGGGCCAGATGCCTACTCCTGTCCTATTTCTTATGTTCCTACGTTCAAACATTATAGATCCATTATGAACAAGCACTGAAAATATTCATCAAGGCTAATAGACCTCTGGCCTTTATATTCCAAAACTCTTGATGTAATGATATTGCAATTATGCAAGTTATTCAAAGCTCTTTTTAGACCACAAGCAAAGTGATTTGTGTGGAAGATTGTATTTCTCAGAGAAGGCTGTAGGATGTTGATTTACCAAAATGGTATCCTGATTCTTTAAAGGTTAAACACAAGGAACAGAGAGCTATATACACTGAAAGGTTTAAAGAATAATCTGACTGAAATTTTCCAGGTAGGGAATCTTATCTCAAATGGTCAATAGTTATACTACTTGCAGAGAGATTTAAAACTATATTTTTGTTTCAAAAATTTTGAAGGAGGGTTACTAACACTTCTACATGTGTTAGTAACACTTCTACAAGCAAAGCAGGGAGAAATGTTCATTTATGGTTGGTAAACACAATACCAATTTATGGTTGGTAAGCCACTTTCCAGAAGTGGCTGCATGATCTTGGCTTCACTAGAAGAGAGATCAAGTCAACCAGCAGGGCTGTAGCTGAGGCAGCAGAGAAGGGATCAGCATGGGTGTGGACCAAGTATGTCCAGAGGGTCAGATAGTCAGACAGTGTATACATATCTTGCAAACCCTTCAGTAGTTGCATAGACACCTGAAGAGCAGACTATCTGTTGGATGGAAGTGACCAACAACTCTGATAGAGGCAGATGGATGCATCTCACCCTAACCATGAACTTTTTACTCTCCTCCCATCCGGTAGGCGCTACAGGAGCCTCTGCTCCCACACCAGCAGGCACAGGAAGAGCTTCCTCCCTGAGGCTGTGACACTGCTGAACCTCTCATCTCAGCGCTAAGCAGTATTGCATCCATATTGTACTGTCTCAGTACTTTTATATTTGTGTGCTGTAGCACTTTTTTTATTCACAGTTATTTTGTAAATAACACTATTCTTTGCATTTCTGGTCAGATGCTAAATGCATTTCATTTGCTTTGTATCTGTACTCGGCACAATGACAATAAAGTTGAATCTGATCTAATCTAATCTAAATTGTTAATTTTACAACTGAAATTGATGAATTTTTGGTTGTATTGAAAGACATAGTGAAGATTGGTACGTACTGTTGAGTTGCTGATCGGTCATCTTGTTGAGCGGTAGAATTAAATACTCTGATTACAACACAGTAATAACCCAGGATTTTTCTTCTGACAAAACTAGAAAAAGATTACAAAATGCTGGAGGAGCTCAGCAGTCCAAACAGCATCTATGAGGCTTGCTCCAGCTGCAGTGACGCTGACTTCGTGCTTGTGCTCTTGCAACGTTTACTCGGCTCTGCACTGAACTGAGGCTGTGGCCTGTGTGTTATTATGTGTGTACGTAATAAAGAACTTCAGCTCCCGGTGTGCAGTTGACCCAGAACCGGAAGTGACATCGGCGAGCTGGCCACATGTGCTCAGGATGAGCTGAAGCCACTCTGTAAATAAAACGTTCTAGCATTTACCCACACTACGTTTGTCTTCATTAAGAACAAACGTAACAGCCTTCTCCAGCTGCAGTGATGCCAGGCTTTGCGTATTTTATAAAACTTCAGTTCTGAATGCTGTTTGCCTACTTTTATTGTTTGCACGGTTTGTTTTTTTTCACTCTCTCTGCACATTGGGTGTTTGACAGTCATCTTTTTTATGGGTTCATTTGGGGATTCTTTGTTTTGTGGCTGCCTGTTAGGAGATGAATCTCAAGGTTGTATTATGTACACATACTTCGATAATAAATGTTTGAACTTTAAACTTTGAATAAAGAGTCAATGTTTGGGGCTGAGACCCTTCATCAGTCCTGCATTTTGTGTGTGTGTTACTCCGGATTCCCAGCATCTGCAGAATCTCTAAGTAAAATCTGCTTACTTTCAGTAGTCCACATTAATTTTATCCTTCACAGTAGGACATTGGCTCTCCACGTGGCCTTGGATCAACTGAACAATACAAATACCTGTGTCAGGAAGCTGATTATTGGGGGAGAAGTTACTGACATCCATCATTAAGGATCCCCATCACTCAGAACATGCCCTCTTCTCATTGTTACCATCAGGAAGGAGGTACAGGAGACGTGAAGGCACACACTTCTTCCCTCTGCCATCCAATTTCTGAATGGACGTCAAACCCATGAACACTACCTCACTATTTTTACTTTTCTATTTTTACACTACGTATTTGATTAACAATTTATGTACAGCCTATTCAGATGATATATCCTGATTTTGATAACAAACAGGTGTACAGATGTACCTAATAAAGTGGTCACTGAGTGAGAAATTCATAGTACCACTGGAGTTTTATAGGGGAATCCAGTGTTTTGAATTTGTCCTGAATTGAGTAATTCTTATTTATTCAGTTCTTTTCATTTGTTTTTTGAAGAAATTGGCCATAGATTTACCTTTAAAAAAATCTTACATTTGTTTCAGAGACTTCCCACTCATATTTCTCTCCATCTCTCATTTGCATCCTTATTCTGTTCTAGTTTGTAATTGTCTTTGCAAACATAAGCAGGAAGCCAAAGAATCACACAGCAAAATCACAGGTTGATTCAGAGACAGCAGCATTGGCAAGTTAAAACTTGGAGCTCTTTAGTTGCTGAGGAAAGGAACACCGACAGTATTGTGTTCTAGGTGTAACCTTTGATAGCTAATGGTTTGGTTTGTTCAAGTTTAGCACTGGTGCTTCACCTTATAGGGAGCCTGGACTGGTTATTCTTCCTCTTCATGTATAACATTGCTCGCAACTTTTGTCTCTGGGAAGAATCGTCTCGCTGCTGTCATCGTTCAGGAAGTACAGGGGCCTTGGGTTCCAAACCACCAGGTTCAGGAATGGTTAAAATAGACAATAGACAATAGACAATAGATGCAGGAGTAGGCTATTCAGCCCTTCGAGCCAGCACCGCCATTCACTGTGATCATGGCTGATCATCCACAATCAGTATCCCAGTTCCTGCCTTATCCCCATAACCTTTGATTCCGCTATCTTTAAGAGCTCTATCCATCTCTTTCTTGAGACTTTCCAGAGACTTGGCCTCCACAGCCTTCTGGGGCAGAGCATTCCATATATCCACCACTCTCTGGGTGAAAAAGTTTTTCCTCAACTCCATTCTAAATGGCCTACCCCTTATTCTTAAACTGTGGCCTCTGGTTCTGGACTCACCCATCAGTGGGAACATGCTTCCTGCCTCCAGCGTGTCCAATCCCTTAATAATCTTATATGTTTCAATAAGATCCCCTCTCAGTCTTCTAAATTCCAGAGTATACAAGCCCAGTCGCTCCAATCTTTTCGACATATGACAGTCCAGCCATCCCGGGAATTAACCTTGTGAACCTACGCTGCACTCGCTCAATAGCAAGAATGTCCTTCCTCAAATTTGGAGACCAAAATTGCACACAGTACTCCAGGTGTGGTCTCACCAGGGCCCTGTACAGCTGCAGAAGGACCTCTTTGCTCTTATACTCAATTCCCCTTGTTATGAAGGCCAGCATGCCATTAGCTTTCTTCACTGCCTGCTGTACTTGCATGCTTGCTTTCAGTGACTGAAGTACAAGAACACCTAGATCTCGTTGTACTTCCCCTTTCCTAACTTGACTCCATTTAGATAATAATCTGCCTTCCTGTTCTTACCACCAAAGTGGATAACCTCACATATATCCACATTAAACTGCATCTGCCATGCATCTGCCCACTCACTCAGCCTGTGCAAGTCACCCTGCATTCTCATAACATCCTCCTCAGATTTCACACTGCCATCCTGCTTTGTGTCATCGGCAAATTTGCTAATGTTACTTTTAATTCCCTCATCTAAATCATTAATATATATTGTAAACAGCTGCGGTCCCAGCACTGAACCCTGCGGTACCCCACTGCCATTCTGAAAGGGACCCGTTAATCACTACTCTTTGTTTTCTGTCAGCCAGCCAATTTTCAATCCATGTCAGTACTCTGCCCCCAGTACCATGTGCCCTAATTTTTCCCACTAATCTCCTATGTGGGACTTTATCAAAGGCTTTCTGAAAGTCCAGGTACACTACATCCACTGGCTCTCCCTTGTCCATTTTCATAGTTACATCCTCAAAAAGTTCCAGAAGATTAGTCAAGCACAATTTCCCCTTTGTAAATCCATGCTGACTCAGACCTATCCTGTTACTGCTATCCAGATGTGTCGTAATTTCATCGTTATTACCTTGCAACCTTTGCCATCAAGCAGGAGGTACAGGAGCCTTAGGGTTCAAGAACAGTTATTACCATTCAACCATCAGGCTCCTAAACTGGCGAGGATATCTTCACTCACCTCAACAATCTGTGGACTCATTTTCAAGAACTCTACAACTCATGCTCTCAGTATTATTATTAATATTCTTTATTTGCACAGTTTATCTTCTTTTGCACGTTGGTTGTCACTCTTTGTAGTTTTTTATTGCTTTTATTGTATTTCTTTGTTGTACTGTGAATGCCTGCAAGAAAATGAATCTCAAGATAGTATATGGTGACATGTACGTACTTTGATAATAAAATTACTTTGAACTTTGAAATCTGCTTGTGAAACAGCTGTTCTCCAAGTGAAGCTTACTGATAACAACCAAGGGACGCAGCACTGCTCGCTGTCACAGAGGAACCGACTTGAGGGATTTGTCATACTGCAAGGTAGGTTTGGAAGAATGGAGTACTATTGGCACAGCA
Source organism: Mobula birostris (assembly GCF_030028105.1). Lineage (NCBI taxonomy): Eukaryota > Metazoa > Chordata > Chondrichthyes > Myliobatiformes > Myliobatidae > Mobula > Mobula birostris. Next base: position 11,538,613 of record NC_092370.1, read on the forward strand.
CTCTTTGTCCTCAAAGCTGGAAATATACCCCAATTACTTCTATTCGTCATTGACAAATTGGCTGGTTTCTGTTGACATGTCTGCAGACAACTGTTCAGGCTTCAGACAGAAGTTGTGGGGTAGCCCATTTGAAATCATGGTGGACCAAACTTGGGCCAATGCACTAGGACACAAAACACCGCGTCTCACAAGGGAAGGGTAAAATGTAATCGGTGAATGGTGAGCTGATTTATGGGCAATGTGATTAGCAGGATATGTTTTTGCATTATATTTACAAATAAATCAACAAAAGACATTTAATAGGAAAGTCTGCTCTGATTTAATCAAAAAATGCCTAACCTTTTGGTTGGTGTTGAAGTGTCAATAATTTGATTTTAAGATGGTGTTCGTATCGTATTCATTTTTTAAAAACTCCTACAACAACAAATTGCTTTTTTTCCTGCAAATATCCTATGATAGCCCGTTGACAGATTTGAACATTTTATTTAATACTAATGAAGCTGATAAATGATGGTTGTATAGTTTATTTTAATGTTTTCCCATACCTGCATAATTTTAAAACCATAATGAGCACGTCTTTTACATAATTAAATGCTGGCATTTAAAGTGCCCATTAATCATCTTTGTCCACAAGCTCTTGTTTCAGGATTCAATAGTTGGCCTTTGATTTTGATGCAGTAAACAATTGTCTGCAGACTCATCAATTTTTTTATTCTGTTCAAATTAATGAAAAACTTTGACATCAACTAGTAAATTTAGACTTTTTCTAATCATGTGTTTAACCACCTCTGAAGGCAAAATAGTCCATGAAGCTTAGCTGGTAAGGGACCTTTTTATCCTTCATGGGCATATTGTTCTGAAGATAAATGAATATTTAAAATTATGACTTATATATTGTATTTGTATACTCACCATACAACTCAAGTGTAGGTTTTTAATCATACCAGATTGATTTTCCTACCCTCCATTATTGAATGGCATTGGTGTAGCTCATGGGGTATATTGATACTTATTTGTTTAGTTATTTATGTTTCTATTAATGTATTTATTGAGATACAGCACAGAACAGGCCATTCTAGCCCTTTGAGCTGCACTGCCCAACAATCCTCCGATTTATCCTAGCCTAATCGTGGGACAATTTACAATGACAACTTTGGACAGTGGGAGGAAACTGGAGCACCCAAAGGAAACCCACAGGGTCACAGGGAGAACGTACAAACTGCTTACAGGCAGTGACGGGAATTGAACCCAGGTCACTGGCACTGTAAAGTGTTGTGCTAACCACTATGCTACCCTGCTGCCTTTTGATATCCATAATGAAATAACCATATAACCATATAACAACTACAGCACGGAAACAGGCCATCTCGGCCCTTCTAGTCCGTGCCGAACTCTTACTCTCACCTAGTCCCACCGACCTGCACTCAGCCAATAACCCTCCATTCCTTTCCTGTCCATATAGCTGTCCAATTTAACTTTAAATGACAACATCAAACCTGCCTCAACCACTTCTGCTGGAAGCTTGTTCCACACAGCTGCCACTCTCTGAGTAAAGAAGTTCCCCCTCATGTTACCCCTAAACTTTTGCCCCCCAACTCTCAACTCATGTCCTCTTGTTTGAATCTTCCTCATTCTCAATGGAAAAAGCCTAATCCACGTCATCTTTATCAATCCTCCTCATAATTTTAAACACCTCTATCAAGTCCCCCCTCAACCTTCTACGCTCCAAAGAATAAAGACCTAACTTGTTCAACCTTTCTCTGTAACTTAGGAGATGAAACCGAGGCAACATTGTAGTAAACCTCCTCTGTACTCTCTCAATTTTATAGACATCTTTCCTATAATTCGGTGACCAGAACTGTACACAATACTCCAAATTTGGCCTTACCAATGCCTTATACAATTTCAACATTACATCCCAAATCCTATACTCAATGCTCTGATTAATAAAGGCCAGCATACCAAATGCTTTCTTCACCACGCTATCCACATGAGATTCCACCTTCAGGGAACTATGCACCATTATTCCTAGATCCCTCTGTTCTACAGCATTCTTCAATGCCCTACCATTTACCATGTATGTTTTCTCTTACAGTAGCAAGCATGATTTCAAAGTTCAAAGTAAATTTATTATCAAAGTACATATATGTCACCATATACAACCATGAAATTCATTTCCTTGTGGGCATTCACTGTAAATCCAAGAAACAATAAAATCAATGAGGGCAGGCAAACAACCAACGTGCAAGAGACAACAGACTGTGCAAATACAAAAGAAAAATAGAGAAATAATAATAATAATAATAATAACAATAATAAGTAGAAACATAGAAACATAGAAAATAGGTCAGGAGTAGGCCATTCGGCCCTTCGAGCCTGCACCGCCATTTATTATGATCATGGCTGATCATCCAACTCAGAACCCCGCCCCAGCCTTCCCTCCATACCCCCTGATCCCCGTAGCCACAAGAGCCATATCTAACTCCCTCTTAAATATAGCCAATGTACTGGCCTCAACTGCTTCCTGTGGCAGAGAATTCCACAGATTCACCACTCTCTGAGTGAAGAAGTTTTTCCTAATCTCGGTCCTAAAAGGCTTCCCCTTTATCCTCAAACTGTGACCCCTTGTTCTGGACTTTCCCAACATCGGGAACAATCTTCCTGCATCTAGCCTGTCCAATCCCTTTAGGATTTTATACGTTTCAATCAGATCCCCCCTCAATCTTCTAAATTCCAACGAATACAAGCCCAGTTCATCCAGTCTTTCTTCATATGAAAGTCCTGCCATCCCAGGAATCAATCTGGTGAACCTTCTTTGTACTCCCTCTATGGCAAGGATGTCTTTCCTCAGATTAGGGGACCAAAACTGCACACAATACTCCAGGTGTGGTCTCACCAAGGCCTTGTACAACTGCAGTAGTACCTCCCTGCTCCTGTACTCAAATCCTCTCGCTATAAATGCAGCATACCATTCGCCTTTTTCACCACCTGCTGTACCTGCATGCCCACTTTCAATGACTGGTGTATAATGACACCCAGGTCTCGTTGCACCTCCCCTTTTCCTAATCGGCCACCATTCAAATAATAATCTGTTTTCCTATTTTTGCTACCAAAGTGGATAACTTCACATTTATCCACATTAAATTGCATCTGCCATGAATTTGCCCACTCACCCAACCTATCCAAGTCACCCTGCATCCTCTTAGCATCCTCCTCACAGCTAACACTGCCACTCAGTTTCGTGTCATCCGCAAACTTGGAGATGCTGCATTTAATTCCCTCATCCAAGTCATTAATATATATTGTAAACAACTGGGGTCCCAGCACTGAGCCTTGCGGTACCCCACTAGTCACTGCCTGCCATTCTGAAAAGGTCCCGTTTATTCCCACTCTTTGCTTCCTGTCTGCTAACCAATTCTCCATCCACATCAATACCTTACCCCCAATACCATGTGCTTTAAGTTTGCACACTAATCTCCTGTGTGGGACCTTGTCAAAAGCCTTTTGAAAATCCAAATATACCACATCCACTGGTTCTCCCCTATCCACTCTACTAGTTACATCCTCAAAAAATTCAATGAGATTCGTCAGACATGATTTTCCCTTCACAAATCCATGCTGACTTTGTCCGATGATTTCACCGCTTTCCAAATGTGCTGTTATCACATCTTTGATAACTGACTCCAGCAGTTTCCCCACCACCGACATTAGGCTAACCGGTCTATAATTCCCCGGTTTCTCTCTCCCTCCTTTTTTAAAAAGTGGAGTTACATTAGCCACCCTCCAATCCTCAGGAACTAGTCCAGAATCTAACGAGTTTTGAAAAATTATCACTAATGCATCCACTATTTCTTGGGCTACTTCCTTAAGCACTCTAGGATGCAGACCATCTGGCCCTGGGAATTTATCTGCCTTCAATCCCTTCAATTTACCTAACACCACTTCCCTACTAACAAGTATTTCGCTCAGTTCCTCCATCTCACTGGACCCTCTGTCCCCTACTATTTCTGGAAGATTATTTATGTCCTCCTTAGTGAAGACAGAACCAAAGTAATTATTCAATTGGTCTGCCATGTCCTTGCTCCCCATAATCAATTCACCTGTTTCTGTCTGTAGGGGACCTACATTTGTCTATACCAGTCTTTTCCTTTTTACATACCTATAAAAGCTTTTACAGTCAGTTTTTATGTTCCCTGCCAGTTTTCTCTCATAATCTTTTTTCCTCTTCCTAATTAAGCCCTTTGTCCTCCTCTGCTGAACTCTGAATTTCTCCCAGTCCTCAGGTGAGGCACTTTCTCTGGCTAATTTGTATGCTGCTTCTTTGGAATTGATACTATCCCTAATTTCTCTTGTCAGCCACGGGTGCACTACCTTCCTTGATTTATTCTTTTGCCAAACTGGGATGAACAATTGTTGTAGTTCATCCATGCAACCTTTAAATGCTTGCCATTGCATATCCACCGTCAATCCTTTTAGTGTCATTTGCCAGTCTATCTTAGCTAATTCACGTCTCATACCTTCAAAGTTACCCCTCTTTAAGTTCAGAACCTTTGTTTCTGAATTAACTATGTCACCCTCCATCTTAATGAAGAATTCCACCATATTATGGTCACTCTTACCCAAAGGGCCTCTCACGACAAGATTGCTAATTAACCCTTCCTCATTGCTCAAAACCCAGTCCAGAATAGCCTGCTCTCTAGTTGGTTCCTCGACATGTTGGTTCAAAAAACCATCCCGCATACATTCCAAGAAATCCTCTTCCTCAGCACCTTTACCAATTTGGTTCACCCAATCTACATGTAGATTGAAGTCACCCATTATAACTGCTGTTCCTTTATTGCACACATTTCTAATTTCCTGTTTAATACCATCTCCGACCTCACTACTACTGTTAGGTGATCTGTACACAACTCCCACCAGCGTCTTCTGCCCCTTAGTGTTACGCAGCTCTACCCATATCGATTCCACATCTTCCCGGCTTATGTCCTTCCTTTCTATTGCGTTAGTCTCTTCTTTAACCAGCAATGCCACCCCACCTCCCCTCCCTTCATGTCTATCCCTCCTGAATATTGAATATCCCTGAACGTTGAGCTCCCATCCTTGGTCACCCTGGAGCCATGTCTCTGTGATCCCAACTATATCATAATCATTAATAACAATCTGCACTTTCAATTCATCCACCTTATTACAAATGCTCCTTGCATTGACACACACAAAGCCTTCAGGCACTCTTTTACAACTCTCTTAGCCCTTATACAATTATGTTGAAAAGTGGCCCTTTTTAATGCTTGCCCTGGATTTGTCAGCCTGCCACTTTTACGCTTCTCCTTAGTACTTTTTGCTTCTACCCTCACTTTACACCCCCCTGTCTCTCTGCACTGGTTCCCATCCCCCAGTTGTGAACTAACCCCCTCACGCCTAGCCTCTAAGCAATAAAACTGAGCAAATAAAACTGAGTAAATAAGCAATAAAACTGAGAACAAACGAGATGAAGAATCCTTGAAACTGAGTCCATAGGTTGTGTGAACAGTTCGGTAACGGGGCAAGTGAAGTTGAGTCGAGTTATCCCCATGATGGGTGAGGGGAAGTAACTGTTCCTGAACCTGATGGTGTGAGTCCTGAGGCTCTTTTACCTTCTTCCCGTCGTAGCAATGAAAAGGGAGCATGGCCTGGGTGGTGGAGGTCCCTGACGCTGGATGCTGCTCTCCTGAGACAGCACTCCAAGTAGATGTGCTCAGTGGTGTGGAGGGTTTTACCTGTGATGGACCACTACTTCTTGTAAGATTTCCCATTCAAGGGAATTTATCCCAAAGATACTTTTCACTGCTAGTGTCACTGTGTTGTCAGTCTTCTGGTTTGCCTAACGTGTTACAGGTCACTTTATTAACCATTTTTTTGATAACACCTTGTGCTACCGGCATTTACTTAATTTTACAAATGATCAAACTTCACCCAATTATACTGTACTTCTCAATTAGTCATTTGTCAGGTTCCTGATTAATCAGGGCATGAAGAGTTATGGGGACAAGGCAGCAGATTGGGGCTGAGAGGGAAAATGGATCAGCCAATATGAAATGGCAGAGCAGACTTGATGGGCTTAAAGGCCTAATTCTGCTCCTATAACTTATGGTCATATGGTATTCAGAGGGTCTGCAACCTATCCAAAGAATGTGATTAAAGCTGTAAGCTTGAGGTTAGATTGGATGGATACATGAAAAATGGAAAGGACATAAGGTTACACACATCAAAGTTGCTGGTGAACGCAGCAGACCAGGCAGCATCTCTAGGAAAAGGTACAGTCGACGTTTCAGGCCGAGACCCTTCGTCAGGACATAAGGTTTGTGCATTTTTAAGATGATTTTTTCCTATCTTTTGGAATGTGTTGTGAATCATAAAAACTATTTATTTAATTATATAAAATAAAATATTTTAATTTGTTTAGTTCTGAGAAGTATTCCTGGGTGAAACTTGATCATTTGTAAAAATAAACACCATAAATACAAGGTACACATTTTATTGACTTCAAACTCAGAACACCCCTGATATTTTTTCACCTCTTCAATTGTGTTATCAGTAAAGATCATCCTGGACGCTGAATTTTGGGTCAGGATCCTTTCAGAAATGAAACCCTTACTAGTTAGTTGTCAAAATTAGTTTGTTAAATGTTCTTTACGACTGGTAGACAACTGTTCTAATTAAATTTATGAACTTGATATGCCATGGTGTCAATCTTTAGCTCTTAAGGAAAAATTTACGTCAAGTAGTTAGAATGATATTGTCAGTAATGTTTTTGTGATCTGCAGTAATGTTCTAATATTTCAATTATTTAATTATTTTTCCTATTAATCTATTTAAATCATGTTATTTCTGATTCCAGTAGTTAATCAGATTCCTCCCTTCCCCAGCCTGAGATTTGTTTCCCACAAGGGTTATCTGCCGATCTATAGCCACCTGATTTATCTGGTCATAGTAGGTTTCCAACACAAGAGATTCTGCAGATGCTGAAAATCCAGAGCAACAGCACAAAATGTGGAGGAACTCAGCAGGTCAGGCAGCATCTGTAGAAATGAAAGCAGTCCACGTTTTGGGCCGAGACCCTTCATCAGGACTGGAAAGGAAGTGAGGACAAGCCTGTAGGGTTGTAGCATCTGTCATTTTCATTAAATAACAGCCAGTCCTAATTCTTTTGGTTTGGAGATGGTAGCTGAATTAAACATTCTTCACTGTAAAGGACACAAGTAACTTCCAATTTCCTATTTACACCTATACCTAGAAAGAGAGGGAGGAACTTTTTCTGGGTGCCATGGTTAACACAACGCTATTACAACTCAGGGCATCAGAGTTTGGAGTTCAATTTCAGTGCCATTCTGTAAGGAATCTCTGTGCCTCCTCTCCAAAGAATCCATGGGTTTTTCCTGGGTGCTCCAGGTTGCTCCCATAGTCCAAAAATGTAACAAGTCAGTTAATTAGTTAACATGAATTGTTCAGTAATTAGATGAGTAAAATCAGTGTTGTGGGCTAGCTAGGGCAGTGTGGCTCAGATGGTCTACTCTGCACAGTATCTTTAAATAAATAAACAAACTTGGTGTGAAAGTTACAATCATCAGGAAAGTGATACAGAGCAAATTGTTGGAGCTCTAAGCTGACGGTTCTCCGTTTCTTGATGGACTTCATTCTGGGGTTTTAAATGTGACAGGTGAGATATTAATTTGATTTTAACTTTCCAAAATCCCTTAATTTAAAGAAGGCTAGAAAGTTGCATTGTACTGGAAAGAGCAAATGTAATTCCTTTAATCAAAAGGAAAGTAACCACCTTCCAGTTGACTTAACTTTGTCATGATACATGATGTTAGAAACCATGAATAAAAATATTACTGTGGGGTGCTTGGAATAAAATTTCCAGTTAATCAGGAAAAGTCAACGTGATTTTGTGAAAAGGAAGTTGTATTTAACGATTTTATGTTTGTTCTTTGAAGCAGTAACTTATAATATTGTGATCACTCGAGTCAAGTATGATGTTCTCCTAAGGAGTTGTCTGTTGGTGAGTCTTCAGAATTTGATAACAAATCAATCAGGATTTCTGAGCAATGGCATAGTCATTTATCAGAATTTTACCATGGTTTCCTTTTGGGAGTGTGATTGCTCAAGTTGATTATGATGTTCTCCTAAAGAGTTGTCTATTGGTGGCTCCTCAGGCAACTGTAGAATCTGATCTGGGGTCCACATGGTGCAGTGTGGGCAAGGGTAAGTAGTGGCTCTGGTTAGTGGTTAGTACCTTCCATTGTTTATTCTCTCCATTTGCCACTTGTTCTCTGTGACACAATGGAGGGCTTTCTCATGTAGCAGTGTTCCCTCTTGAACAGATTTCCTCCGGGTGTATCTATTGAGTGTAAAGTCTTCCCAGTTTCTGAATGTAATGTTGAATTTCAACAGCTCCACAATAAATTACTGTGGATAAAGGGAAAATGGTAGATTACTATATATATGATTTCTGAAAGGCATTTCAAAAGGTGCTGGATGAAAGGTCATTAGGTCAAAGTTCAAAGTACATACGTCATCATATGCAACCCTGAGATTTATTTTCTTGTCGGTATACAAGAAACATAATAAAATCAATGAAAGACTACGCCCAGCAGGACTGACAAACAGCCAATGTGCAAAAGACAATGAGCTGTGTAATACAAAAGAGTAAAAATAAATAATAATAATAATTATTATTATTATTATTATTATAAATAAATAAGCAATAAACATGAAATGGAGGCCATGAAAGTAAGTCCATAGGTTGTGGGAACAGTTCAGTGATAGGGCAAGTGAAGTTGAGTCAAGTTTTCCCTTCGTGTCCAAGAGCCTGATGGTTAAAGGGTAATAGCTGTTCCTGAATGTGGTGGTGTGGGTTCTGAGGCTCCTGTACCTTCTTCCTGATGGCAGCAGAGAGAAGAGAGCATGTCCCGGGTGATGGGGGTCCCTGATGATGGTCATTATGGGAAATGAAATCATGGATGCAAGAGATAACATCTTGCTCCTGATAGAAAATTGTCTGGTTAACAGGAGAGAGAGCGGGCATAATTCTGATAGGCAGAATGTAACCAGTGAAACAATGGAAACAAAGCAGGGGCCTCAACTTTTATTGACAATTTTTATATGTGACCTGGATGAAGGCACTGAAGGTATCAGTGAGACCCAACGTAACTTAGGGGACCACTTCGTCAGACACGTTTGCTCCGTCTGCCACAAAAGGTGGGTTCTCCCAGTGGCCACCCATTTTAATTCTACTTTTCAATCCCATTCTGACATGTCGGTCAATGGATTCCCCTACTGCTATGCTGAGGCCACTTTCAGAGTAGAGAAGCAACACCTCACATTGCAGCTAGGTAGGTTACAACCTGATGGCACGAGTATCGATTTCTCTAACATATGGTATTTTTTTTTGTATTTTTACTTCTTTCCTCCACCGCCTTTCATTTTGTATTCCCCACTCTGACTTCTTACCTTCTCCTCACCTGCCTGGTGCCACTTCATACCCTTTCTCCCGGTGATCCACTCTCCTCTCCTATCAGATTCCTTCCTCTCTACCCCTTTATCATTGCCACCCACCTTGCTTTATCTATCACCTCCTCTACTACCCATTGTGTTTTCCCCTATTCCTTCTTCACCTTTCCTGCCTATCACCTCCCCCACCCCTTTATCTTTCCCCTTACTGGTTTTTTACCTGATACCTACCAGCCTTCTCCTTCCCACCTTCTTTATAGGGCCTCTGTCCCCTTCCCTCTTCAGTCCTGACGAAGGGTTCTGGCCCGAAACGTTGACTGATCGTTTCCACGGATGCTGCCCAACCTGCTGAGTTCCTCCAGCGTGTTGTGAGTGTTGCTTTATCTATCACCTTCTAGCTTGCCTTCCTTCCCCTACCCCATTTTTTATCCTGGTTTCCCCGCTTCCTTTCCAGTCCCAGTGAAGAGTCTCAGCCCAAAAATCAACCCTTTACTCATTTCCATAGATGCCATCTGACATGCTGAGTTCCTCCAGTATGTATTGCTCTAGATTTCTAACATCTGCAGAATCTCGTGTATTTATCGTTTTTTTCTAGCTTCCAATAATATCTCCCCCCAATGATCCAAAGTACATTTATTATCAAAGTATGTGTGCAGTATACAACCCTGAGAATCATCTTCCCACAGACAGTCACAAAACAAACGAAATCATGGAACCTGTTCAAAGGAAATCATCACACCACCAACACACACAAAGAAAAAGAACAAATCATACAAACAGCAAAAAATGAGTGGTAAACTCAGAATATAAAACATCAAAATAGGAGGAGGAGGAGAAGATGGCGGCGCGACGGCAGTGCGCACGGCCACTCCGGTGGTGATGTCTGTTATCTGTCAAATAGGGGACCGTGCACAATTCTGATTTGATGGAGATGGATGTGAGAGCACGGAGGAACATCTGGAAAACTTCTGAAATTCCCGCTTCGCTGCCGCTGCTACTGTGCGGTAACCGGAATCTCCGGAGCAGAAGGCCCCGAAATCCTCGGCTTTGCGTGTTTCAGCGGCCGGGGCGAGGTCAAAGGCGCTCGGCAGAGGATGGCGCTCGGGAGGCTGTATCGGAGAGGCTGGTCGAAGGCTTCAAGTTTTCGGTCGGATGGACTCAGTGTCGGCTGTGGTCGGCTGCTTCCAAGGCATCGGCAAGTTGACGGTGCCTGGAGGTTTATGGCAGGGAGTTTCTCCCTTTTGCCACCTGCTATCGGGGACTCGGGAGTCGATCAACTCGGGAACTTTTGAGAATTTATTTACCGTGCTCATGATTTGTTCTTCATCAAATTATGGTATTGCTTTGCACTGCTGTAACTATATGTTATAACTATGTGCTTCTGTCAGTGTTAGTCTTTGGTCTGTCCTGTTTTCTGTGATAACACTCCGGAGAAACATTGTATCATTTCTTAAAGCATGTATGCATTTGTAAATGACAGTAAAAGAGGATTGAGTGTTCTCATAATCTAATCTAAACCACAAAGCAATTGAAACAATCCAGGAACATTCAGCTGAGTTCAATTTAGAGCTGTGTCACTCACTGAGTGCAGGCCGCAGAGCCAGTCTGCCCTGATCAAAATTGCACGAAATAGCAATAAAAATGAGCAACCAGAAACCAGGAACACACCAAAATGTGAACTACAGGATCCAATCCACAAACTGCGTTAATTAAACCTTGCCCATACCCACGACTACAGCACTATCCTCCAGAAGCATTGGGCGGGGGAGGGAGAGAGAGAGTTCGCGGTCAAACACAGGCAACTTCTTCTGGGAGCAGTGAGTGAGACTGAGAGAGGGAAACCAGTCAAACGGAGGGATCTTTCTCCAGGAGCAGTAAGCAAGAGCGAGACGGAGAGAGGGACTGGTCAAATGCAGCCAGACAACACTCAACACCCGCTCGCCTTCCGCTCTCATCCTCATTGATTTCAATCTTTCTCGACCGTTAATCGGCGAGATTGGCAAGAAATTGAGTCAATTATGAGCTAGCTCTCTGTCTCCTGGCTTCTTGTCCTCTAGACTGCACACTTTGCTCAAAATCCCACCGAACTCCCTCTGAGATAGCAAAGCGGCAGATCATTCAATCGGACCAAAAACTCACCATTAAAATGTAAATCACAGGTTCTAATGGTAGCAGAATCATATTGGAAAGATGAAGAAAGAGTAAATGAAATAAATTAAGTAGATTCAAGAACTGCCTGAAGGACGTCGCCACTAATCATGTTGTTCACTGGTGTCATCTTCTTCCATTTCCCATTTCTCTCCTTCTCCCTCCCCATTTTTTGTTCTCCTCTTACCCCTTCCTTTCTCCTTAACCATCACCACCTTCTGGAGCACCTCCTCCTTGCCTTTCTGCCATGGTCCATTCCCCTCTCCTATCAGATTCTTTCTTCTGCTCTTTTCTTCTTCCACCTAACAACTACCAGCTTCTTTCTTCAACCTCCCTCCCCCACTCACCCATCTTGCCCTTCACCTGGTTTCGCCTATCACTCGCTAGCTTGTACTCATTCCCCTGCCCACATCTTCTTATTCTGGCTTCTTCCCCCTTCCTTTCCAGTCCTGACGAAGGGTCCAGGCCGAAATATTGACTGTCTTCAGATGCTGCCCGACCTGCTGAGTTTCTCTGGCAATTTGTTTGTGTCTTGCTCTGGATTTCCAGCATATCCCGAATTACTAGTGTTTATAGTTGGTACATTTGTTAATTTCCCAAAAATAGGCCGGGAAGTAAGTTGTAAATTCGATATAGAGACTGGAAAAATGATATGGGTAGGGTGAACTGGCAAAGGTTACAGAGAAAAATGTGATTAGAAACCATAGAAAAACTACAGCACAGAAACAGGCCTTTTGGCCCTTCTTGACTGTGCCGAACTATTTTCTGCCTAGTCCCACTGACCTGCACATGGACCATATCCCTCCATACACCTCCCATCCATGTATCTGTCCAATTTATTCTTAAATGTTAAAAAAGAACCCGCATTTACCACCTCATCTGGCAGCTCGTTCCATACTCCCACCACTCTCTGTGTGAAGAAGCCCCCCCAATGTTCCCTTTAAACTTTTCCCCCCTCACCCTTAACCCATGTCCTCTGGTTTTTTTCTCCCCTTGCCTCAGTGGAAAAAGCCTGCTTGCATTCACTCTATCTATACCCATCATAATTTTATATACCTCTATCAAATTTCCCCTCATTCTTCTACGCTGCAGGGAATAAAGTCCTAACCTATTCAACCTTTCTCTGTAACTGAGTTTCTCAAGTCCCGGCAACATCCTTGTAAACCTTCTCTGCACTCTTTTAACCTTATGAATATCCTTCCTGTAATTTGGTGACCAAAACTGAACACAATACTCCAGATTCGGCCTCACTAATGCCTTATACAACCTCATCATAACATTCCAGCTCTTATACTCAATACTTTGATTAATAAAGGCCAATATACCAAAAGCTCTATTTACGACCCTATCTACCTGTGACGCCACTTTTAGGGAATTTTGTATCTGTATTCCCAGATCCCTCTGTTCTACATTTTGTACATTTTGGTAGGAAGAGAGATATTTTAAACAATCAGAGCTGTTGGATCCAGGGGTACTGTGATACAGGCACATCAGGTAATTAGGAAAACTATTGATGTTTTATTATGAGGAGATTGGAATCAAATGTAGGGAACCCTTGAGGATTATAAAGAAGCTGGAAAACAACTTGGGGAGGGATTTGGGAGAGTCTATGAAAAGTTCCTAGCAAGTAGGATTAAAGAGAATCCCAAGGAATACATCAAGAACGAGAGGATAACTAGGGAGAGGATAGGACTATTCAAGGATAAAGAAGGACATGTGTGCTTGGAGGCAGAGGACAAAGTATTCATTTAGCAGGTGCTAAATGAGTACTTTGCATCAGTATTTACCAAAGAGAAGGACATGGATTAAAGATAAACTTTATTTGTCACATGTACTGCACATCAAAACATACAGTGAAATGAGTTTAAAAACGCAAACACAAGGAAATCTGCAGATGCTGGAAATTCAAGCAACACACACAAAATACTGGTGGAACACAGCAGGCCAGGCAGCATCTCTAGGAAGAGGTACAGTCGAGGTTTCGGGCCGAGACCCTTCGACAGGACTAACTGAAAGAAGAGCTAGTAAGAGATTTGAAAGTGGGAGGGGGAGGGGGAGATCCAAAATGATAGGAGAAGACAGGAGGGGGAGGGATGAAGCCAAGAGCTGGAAAGTTGATTGGCAAAAGGGATACAAGGCTGGAGAAGGGAGAGGATCATGGGACGGGAGGCCTAGGGAGAAAGAAAGGGGGAGGGGAGCACCAGTGGAAGATGGAGAGTGAAATGAGTTATTCATAACAATGATTAACACAGTCCGAGGATGTGCAGGGGGCAGCCTTCAAGCGTCTCCATTCTTCTGGTTCTAACATCGCATGCCTGCAAGTTACTATCCATGGCCTGTATGTCTTTGGAATGCGGGAGGAAACCAGAGCACCCAGAAAACCCCATTTGGTCACGGAGAACAAACAAACTTCTTACAGACAGCAAATCATAAACACAAGAGGCTCCGCGAATGCTGGAAACACACACAAATTGCTGGAGGAGCTCAGCAGGTCAGGTAGAGTGGGAAATAGAAAAAGAGGGAAGGGGGAGAGAAAAAGTATTTACCAGAAGCAGAAATCGATGTTGATGCCATCTGGCTGCTCAGACAGAATAAGAGGTGCTGCTCCTCCACCTGACAGTTGCCTCACAAGGGGAGGCCATGACCAATATGTCAGAACGGGAAAGGGAATTAGAATTAAAGTGATTGGGCCCAGGAAATTCTGATTTTAGCGGACGGAGCAGAGGTGATATATCCCAGATCGATATCTTCATTTTCTCTCTAGTCACAGGCAAGGTCCAATACCTTGTCCTAATCTATTCTCCTCATCACATCCTTTAGATCCCTTTTAAACCTCTGCCCCATAACCTTCTACTTAGATATCCCTGTTGGTGGGAAAAATGTTTCTTGCTATCTGCTTTGTATGTGCTTCTCATCACTTTCCATACCTCCCTCAGGCTCCTAATCTCCAAGGAAAGCAAATCAGCTAATATTCTTCCATTATTCAAACAAAGAAGTGGGAATAAGCCTGGAAACTATAGACCAGTGAGTCTCAACTCAATGGTAAGGAAGCTATTGGAGAGGTTCTCAGCAGTGGGATTTATGTGCATTTGGAAAACCATGGCCTCATTAGGGATAGTCAACATGATGCTGTGCAGGGCAAATACTGTCTAACTAACTTGATTTTCCTTGAGGCGTTGAAGAAGGTGATTGATGATGGTAGAGCTATGGATGTCATCTCCCTGTAAGGCATTTGACAAGGATGCCAGTCCCTCATGACTGGCTGATCAAGAAGATTAAACTGTTTTGGTTCCGCGGTTGCTTTGCCACTCAAATTCAGAATTGGCTTGCGTGATAGAAGACCATTTCTGATGAGATTTATTTTAGCTGGAAGTCTGTAATTGGTGGTGTTCAGCAGGGATCTATACTGGGACCTCTGCTGTTTGTGATATATATTAATGACCTGGATGAAAATGTAAATTCGCAGATGATATGAAGATTGGTGGTGTTGTGCATAGGATCGAAGATTACCAAAGGATACAGCAGGACATAGATTAGCTGCAGATATGTATCATGATGAGCACTGGCAATGTCTCACCCAGGTGCAGAGGAAGGGTAGATTCCCATGTGAAGATTGAAACAAGAGGTTATACATACAAATACCAACAGAGCATTGATGGCACAACTGAGCGACACTGTGAGACAAAACATTCTCAACACACAAGGACTCCGTGCACAGCGCTAATCAAGAGTCCGAATGAAATTATCATAGAAAGCGGAAAACTTGCGCCAATCACAATTAACTTGACAAGATTAAACATAAAGCACGAGGGCTTAACAACTTTCATTAAGACAACAATTATTAAGTACAGGTGCTCGAGAAACCTAGAAGCCCGACACTCTACGGCTTGGTGCAGAGGCCCACAGGGCTCAAGACCATACGTGCGGAGAAATGGCACATGGAGTTTAACCTGGCCATTTGTGAAGTGTTGCATTTTGGGAGATTAAATCTAAGTGGAGTGTTGACGCGTGGCTAAGTGGTTAAGGCGTGCGTCTAGTGATTTGGAGGTCACTAGTTCGAGCCTTGGCTGAGGCAGCGTTTGTGTCCTTGAGCAAGGCACGTAACCACACATTGCTCTGTGACGACACTGGTGCCAAGCTGTATGGGTCCTAATGCCCTTCCCTTGGACAACATTGGCGGTGTGCAGAGGGGAGACTTGCAGCATGGGCAACTGTTGGTCTTCCATAAAACCTTGCCCAGGCCTGCACCCTGGAAACCTTCCAAGGCGCAACTTCATGGTCTCACGAGACTAACGGATGCCTATAAATCTAAATGGATAATACACAGTTAATGGCAGACCCTTCACAGTGATGATGTACAGAGGGACCTTGGAGTCCAAGTCCATAGCTCCCTGAAAATGGCTGCTCAAGTTGTAGGTTGGTAAAGGAAGTATATGGCACGTCTGCTTTTACTAGTCAAGGCACTAAGTTCAAGAGTCGGGAAGCAATGTTGCAGCTTTATATAAAACTCTAATAAGGCTGCAACTGGACCATTACATCCAGTTCCAGTTGTTGCATTATTGGAAGGATATGGAGGCATTGGAAGAGTGCACAAGAGGTTTACCAAGATGCTGCCTGGATTAGAGGGTGCCAGCTATCAGAAGGGGGATTATGCTTCTCCGGAGCAGCGGAGGCTGAGGAAAGACCTGATAAAAGTTTATAAAATTATGAGAGGCCCAGGTAGAGTTGACACCAATATCTTTCCCCCAGACTGAAATGTCTAACACTGGAGAGCATGTATTTAGAAGACTTTTATGCATTAAAAACAAGAGTGGTCAGGATGGAGAACAGGTTCTTCCCTCAGGGCATTAGGCTTCCAAACTCCCTGTCACATTGCATTCAAAGTGTCACTAGATAACTTGTACTGATGATGATTGTACAATATTTACTTTATGCACTTTATTTTGTTTATCTAAGCATAATTTATTGGTAGATTTAATTCTTACTTTCCTAAGTTATTGTATGTTATATTTGTGTATGTGTACTACTGTGTTTTACAGCCTGGTCCAGAGAAACGTTGTCTCGTTTGACGGTATACATTGACAATAAACTTGACTTGCCTTGACTTAAGATGAGAGCGGGTAAGTTCAAAGGAAACGTGGGGAACAGAGTGGTTGTTGCCTGAAATACTCATCCAGGGGTGGTAGTGGAGGCAAATACAATAGAGGCATTTGAAAAGTCTCAGATCTAAATGTGCAGAATCAAGGGAAATGAACATTGGGGTTACTGAGTTAGACATTTAATTACTAGTATGATTGGCCCAAAGGGCCAGATCCTCTGCTGTACGTTCTATGTTCTAAAGAAGTTAGAGGTTATTGTGTTGCCCTTAAGGCATTTATTTGACTTTGTTGGGCCTATGCTTTAGAAGATTTATTTGTAACTATTTTCCAGTTAAAGTTAAAGGTTGATAATTAAGTTACAGTATAACAAAGGTAAATTCATTGTCTATGGTATATCGCGGCATGTGATGGCGTCACCTCTGGTTTCGCCATGTCTTATGTGTAACCTCCAGTTCGGAGAAGGTGTGAAGGTGGGCACCATGCGTGTGGCATGGTCGTGAAGATCTCCATGTCTACCCACAAAGAAACATTATACTGTAGAAGCAACAGCTTAAGTTCATTCATTTAAGTTCATGTATTTGAAGTAAAAATATTAACGCGGTTTCTGTTAAGGAAGCGGTGGTTGGGGCAGTGCGCGTACTGGCTTTTCAATTTCAAACGCGGGGTCGGCTCGAGCCCAATGGCGGTTTGGCGGGACCCCCTCGCCCGCTACTCGGGGCGGCTGGAGACACTCGCTAAAAGAAGAGGTCTCCAGAATGAAACAGACGCTGTATATGTTTGTATTTTTTTATCAATAGTTTTCACCATACGATGTTAATGTGGAAGAGTGAACAGTAAATGGTTAACTTTAACTCTGTCTTTATTGGCTCCAGTTTAACTTGGTGTTTAGTCAGAGTTTCAACACACTGCACGAGAACACTACAGTTATTGTCAGGGCCACACCTGGACTAATCTGTATGCTATTAGTCTAGTTTGAGGTAGGATGTTAATAATATAGGGTGAAGGGTCAACATTCAAAAAAATTAAAGTTTACCCATTTAAAGCAGATTTGAGTTAATCTTTTTGCATTGCCTTTAAGATTCTTGAAAGGTCAGTGGAAAAAAGGCTTTAAGTGCATTTAAGGTTGAAGTTAATAATAGATTATTAGAGGAGAGAGGTTACCGGATGGTGAAAATTTGCTGTTTGCAGATTTGAGATAAATATTAAATTGGCCATAATCTTATTAAATGATGGAGGCATCTTTTTGCTAAATGCACTAATGCTGCAACTTACAGTCACACTTGCTCAGCATTTTTTTGCTAAAGTTTTCCACATCAAGGTTCAAAGTAAATATATTATCAAAGTACATATATGTCACCAGCTGTGTACATACATCTACTGATGCCTCTGGACACATCTTCAGTGATGTTCCTGGAATCATCGGGTGTTTCGGGTCTTTCAACATCATACAACCTCCTCCAGGTGACCCAGCCGGGGCTGATCAGACCCCAGCTTGTATCCAGATGGCTAGCTACTTATGACTCCATGGCTCCCCTCTTTTGAGCCACAGCCATCTTGAGGCCCTCTCTGCCGCATCGGTGGTACTGCGGATGGCTCTCCTCTTCCTCTCTCCCTCGATGCCCAAAATGCTGAAGGCTCTAACTAAGGAACGGGCTACGAATCCCCTACAACCAACCTCCACTGGGAGACACCTCGCTCTCCATCCAGCCTGCTGACAGCTGCTGACCAGTCCTGCGTACTTGGAGAGCTTCCTTTCAAAGGCCTCTTCCAAGCTATCTTCCCATGGGACTGTCAGCTCCAGCAGCACCGCTTGCTTAGTAGACTCAGACACTAGAACAATGTCTGGTCGCAGGGTGGTGGCTGCGATATGGTTGGGGAACTTCAGCTGCCCTTCGAGGTCCACCAACAGCTGCCAGTCCCTTGCAGAGATCAGGATGCCTGCAGATGTTCTTTTGGCAGGTATTGGCTGCTCCCCAGCTCTGACAAAGGCAATGGGCTGCTTGGAGGGTCAGGACCGCTTCGCCCACTCAACTCCTGCGCTGACGGCTTCAGCGATGGTCTTCAGGACCTGATCATGCCTCCACCTGTACCGTCCCTCACCAAGTGCCCTTGCGCAGCCGCTGAGGATGTGCTCCAGGGTTCCTCGCTTGAAGCACAGTGGGCACGCAGATGACTCTGCCTTGCCCCACGTTTGCAGGTTTGATGGGCTTGGAAGCACATCGTACACTGCCTGGATGAGAAATTGGATGCGGATATACTACCTTGAGATTCATTTTGTTGTGGGCAATGGCATCAACACAGATGATGCCAACAAGCTTGATAAACTGATTAGAAAGGCTAATTCTGTTATCAGAGTCAAACTGGATGCACTGGAAGCTGTGGTAGAACAGAGGACATAGAACATAAACATAGAAATCTACAGCACATTACAGGCCCTTCGGCCCACAATGTTGTGCTGACCATATAACCTCCTCAATTCCATAGAACCCTACAGAAAATCCTGGCAATTCTAGATGGTGTTTCTCACCCTCTGCATGCCAGCTTGGCAGAACAGAGGAGCACATTTAGTATTAGACTACACCTATAGCCAGGGAAGTGATGACCCCCTCCTGTTAGACTGTTTTGAGGTAACCTTTTTAAAATTCTTTGTTACTTCTCCTAATATTTGTATATCTGTACACTTGTAATGCCTCTGTGACACTGTAATTTCCCTTGGGATCAATGAAGTATTAACCTATCTATCTACATATCCCTCCATTTTTCTTTCGTCACTGTACCTATCTAAAATTCTCTTAAACATCCCTAATGTATCTGTTTTGAGGGAGTTGTTTTGTCTTTTTATATCACTCCCAGCTCCTCCTTTTTCTCTTATAGTGTCATTAATGATTGGTGCGTGTTGCTGGAGCCAAATTATTAAGTTTCATCTGTGAGTCCGAGTGCGGTTTCTTTGCAGTTAAGAGGTTTTATCTAGACCGGTAAAAGACAATATGTTTTCGAGGAAGTTACCAGCAGTGAAGGTTGTCTACAGACTTTAAGAAGGCATATAACAAGGACCCACATGGGAGGTTTGTCTTGGCACTCAAGATGAATTAGTTGATTGGATTAGACATTGGCTTTGTGGAAGAAGTGAGAGACTGGTTATAGATGGTTGCCTCTCTAATTGGAGGCCTATGACCCATGTAGTCCCACAGGATGCTGGTTCCATTGTTGTTTGTTATCTTTATCAATAATCTGAATGATAATGTGGTCAACTGGATCAGCAAATTTGTGGATGACACCAAGTTTGGGGGCATAGTGGGCAGCGAGGAAGGCAATCAAAGTTGGAGCGGGATCTGGACCATCTGAAAAAAATGGGCTGGAAAATGGCAGGTAGAGCTTAGTGAAGACAAGTGTGAGGTTTTGCACTTTGGGAGGACCAACCAGGGTAGGTCTTACACAGTGAGCGGTAGGGCACAGAGGACTGTGGTAGAATAGAGGGAGCTGGGAGTACAGGTCCATTATTTCCTTGAAAGTAGCATCACAGGTAGCTAGGGTCGTAAAAATAGCCTGTTGCACATTGGCCTTCAGAATTCAATGTATTGAGTTCAGGAGTTGGGATGTTCTGTTGAAATTGTATAAGACATTGGCGATGCTTAATTTGGAGTATCGCATCCAGTTTTGGTCACTTATCTACAGGAAAGATATTAGAATATGAGAACACTCAGTCCTCATTTATTGTCATTTAGAAATGCATACATGCATTAAGAAATGATACAATGTTCCTCCAGAGTGATATCACAGTAAAACAGGACAAACCAAAGACTAACACCGACAGAACCACATAATTATAACATATAGTTACAGCAGTACAAAACAATACCATAATTTGATAAAGAACAGACCATGGGCACAGTAAAAAGAAGTCTCAGGTCCCGATCAACTCCCGATAGACCCCAATAGCAGGCGGCAAAGGGAGAAACTCCCTGCCATAAACCTCCAGGCACCGTCAACTTGCCGATGCCTTGGAAGCAGCCGACCACAGCCGACACTGAGTCCATCCATCCGAAAACTTCCAGCCTCCGACCAGCCCCTCCAATACAGCCTCCCAAGCGCCATCCTCTGCCGAGCGCCTTCGACCTCACCCCGGCCGCTGAAACAAGCAAAGCCGAGGATTCGGGGCCTTCTGCTCCAGAGATTCCGGACCACACAGTAACAGCAGCAGCGAAATGGGCATTTCAGAAGTTTCTCCAGGTGTTCCTCCATATTCTCACGTCTAAATATAAATAAGATTGAAAAAGTATAGAGAGAATTTAGAATCAGAATCAGATTTATTCTACCAACAATGGTTGTTTCATCAGCAAATTTTTAGATGGCACCTGAGCTATCCCTAGCCACACAGCCATGGGTACAGAGGGAGTAGAGCAGTGGGCTAAGCACACATTCCTGAGGTGCGCCAATGTTGATCACCAGTGAGGAAGAGGTATTATTGCCAATCCGCACAGATTGTGGCCTTCCAGTTAGGAAGTCAAGGGTCCAATTTCAGAGGGAGGTATAGAGGCTCCCTGTCTAACTTATCCACCAGGACTGTGGGCATGATGGTGTTAAATGCTGAGCTATAGTCAATGAACAGTATCCTGACATGGGTGTTTGTACTGTCCAGGTGATCTAAGGTTGTATGAAGAGCCATTGAGATTGCGTCTGCCTTAGACCTGTAGTGGCGATAGGCAAATTGCAGTAGGTCTGGGTCCTTGCTGAGGCAGGAGTTGATTCTAGCCATGACCAACCTCTCAAAGCATTTCATCACCGTAGATGTGAGTGTTACTGGACAATAGTCATTAAAGCAGGTCACACTACGGTTCTTAGGCACTGGTATAACTGTTGCCTTTTTGAAGCAAGTGGGAACTTCTGACCATAGCAGTGGGAGACCAAAAATGTCCTTGAATACTCCTGCCAGTTGGTTGCACAAGTTTTCAGAGCCTCACCAGGCATTCCATTGGTGCTTGCTGCCTTGTGAGTGTTTACCCTCCTGAAAGAGAAAACCTGATATTGGCCTCTGAGACAGAGATCACAGGGTCACTGGGTGCAGCAGGGATATTCACAGCTGTAGTTATGTTCTCCCTTTCAAGGCGGGCATAGAAGGCATTGAGCTCATCTGGTAGCGAAGCATCGCAGCCATTCATGCTATTGGGTTTCACTTTGTAGGAAGTAATGTCTTGCAATCCCTGCCAGAGCTGATGTGCATCTGATGGTGCCTCCAAACTCACTTGGAATTGGGTACTTGGGTACATACATGGAATTATGATGTAGTGGCCATTACAGAGACTTGGCTGGCACCAGGGCAGGAATGGATTCTCAATATTCCTGGATTTCAGTGCTTTAAAAGGGATAAAGAGGAGGGAAAAGGGGAGGAGGGGTGGCATTACTGGTCAGGGATACTGTTACAGCTACAGAAAAGGTGGGTAATGTAGCAGGATCCTCTTTCGAGTCAATATGGGTGGAAGTTAGGAACAGGAAGGGAGCAGTTACTCTACTGGGGGTATTCTATAGGCCCCCTGGTAGCAGCAGAGATACAGAGGAGCAGATTGGGAGACAGATTTTGGAAAGGTGCAAAAATAACAGGGTTGTTATCATGGGTGACTTTAACTTCCCTAATATTGATTGGCACCTGATTAATTCCAAGGGTTTAGATGGGGCAGAATTTGTTAAGTGTGTCCAGGATGGATTCCTGTCACAGTATGTGGACAGGCCGACCAGGGGGAATGCCATACTAGATCTAGTACTAGGTAATGAACCGGGTCAGGTCACAGATCTCTCAGTGGGTGAGCATCTGGGGGACAGTGACCACTGCTCCCTGGCCTTTATAATTATCATGGAAAAAGATAGAATCAAAGAGGACAGGAAAATTTTTAATTGGGGAAAGGCAAATTATGAGGCGATAAGGCTAGAACTTGTGGGTGTGAATTAGGATGATGTTTTTGCAGGGAAATGTACTATGGACATGTGGTCGATGTTTAGAGATCTCTTGCAGGATGTTAGGGATAAATTTGTCCCGGTGAGGAAGATAAAGAATGGTCGGGTGAAGGAACCATGGGTGACAAGTGAGGTGGAAAATCTAGTCAGGAGGAAGAAGGCAGCATACATGAGGTTTAGGAAGCAAGGATCAACTGGATCTATTGAGGAATATAGGGAAGCAAGAAAGGAGCTTAAGAAGGGGCTGAGAAGAGCAAGAAGGGGACATGAGAAGGCCTTGGCGAGTAGGGTAAAGGAAAACCCCAAGGCATTCTTCAATTATGTGAAGAAAAAAAGGATGACAGGAGTGAAGGTAGGACCGATTAGAGATAAAGGTGGGAAGATGTGCCTGGAGGCTGTGGAAGTAAGCGAGGTCCTCAATGAATACTTCTCTTCGGTATTCACCAATGAGAGGGAACTTGATGATGGTGAGGACAATATGAGTGAGGTTGATGTTCTGGAGCATGCTGATATTAAGGGAGAGGAGGTGTTGGAGTTGTTAAAATACATTAGGACAGATAAGTCCCCGGGGCCTGACGGAATATTCCCCAGGCTGCTCCATGAGGCGAGAGAAGAGATTGCTGAGCCTCTGGCTAGGATCTTTATGTCCTCGTTGTCCACGGGAATGGTACCGGAGGATTGGAGGGAGGCGAATGTTGTTCCCTTGTTCAAAAAAGGTAGTAGGGATAGTCCGGGTAATTATAGACCAGTGAGCCTTACGTCTGTGGTGGGAAAGCTGTTGGAAAAGATTCTTAGAGATAGGATCTATAGGCATTTAGAGAATCGTGGTCTGATCAGGGACAGTCAGCATGGCTTTGTGAAGGGCAGATCGTGTCTAACAAGCCTGATAGAGTTCTTTGAGGAGGGGACCAGGCATATAGATGAGGGTAGTGCAGTGGATGTGATCTATATGGATTTTAGTAAGGCATTTGACAAGGTTCCACAGGGTAGGCTTATTCAGAAAGTTAGAAGGTATGGGATCCAGGGAAGTTTGGCCAGGTGGATTCAGAATTGGCTTGCCTGCAGAAGGCAGAGGGTGGTGGTGGAGGGAGTACATTCAGATTGAAGGATTGTGACTAGTGGTATCCCACAAGGATCTGTTCTGGGACCTCTACTTTTGGTGATTTTTATTAACGACCTGGATGTGGGGGTAGAAGGGTGGGTTGGCAAGTTTGCAGACAACACAAAGGTTGGTGGTGTTGTAGATAGTGTAGAGGATTGTCAAAGATTGCAGAGAGACATTGATAGGATGCAGAAGTGGGCTGAGAAGTGGCAGATGGAGTTCAACCTGGAGAAGTGTGAGGTGGTACACTTTGGAAGGACAAACTCCAAGGCAGAGTACAAAGTAAATGGCAGGATACTTGGTAGTGTGGAGGAGCAGAGGGATCTGGGGGTACATGTCCACAGATCCCTGAAAGTTGCCTCTGAGGGGGATAGGGTAGTTAAGAAAGCTTATGGGGTGTTAGCTTTCATAAGTCGAGGGATAGAGTTTAAGAGTCGCGATGTAATGATGCAGCTCTATAAAACTCTGGTTAGGCCACACTTGGAGTACTGTGTCCAGTTCTGGTCACCTCACTATAGGAAGGATGTGGAAGCATTGGAAAGGGTACAGAGGAGATTTACCAGGATGCTGCCTGGTTTAGAAAGTATGCATTATGATCAGAGATTAAGGGAGCTAGGGCTTTACTCTTTGGAGAGAAGGAGGATGAGAGGAGACATGATAGAGGTGTACAAGATAATAAGAGGAATAGATAGAGTGGATAGCCAGCACCTCTTCCCCAGGGCACCACTGCTCAATACAAGAGGACATGGCTTTAAGGTAAGGGGTGGGAAGTTCAAGGGGGATATTAGAGGAAGGTTTTTTACTCAGAGAGTGGTTGGTGCGTGGAATGCACTGCCTGAGTCAGTGGTGGAGGCAGATACACTAGTGAAGTTTAAGAGACTACTAGACAGGTATATGGAGGAATTTAAGGTGGGGGCTTATATGGGAGGCAGGGTTTGAGGGTCGGCACAACTTCATGGGCCGAAGGGCCTGTACTGTGCTGTTCTATTCTATGTTCTATGTTCTATGAATTGCTTCTTCGCCCTTGAAATAGCTCTTCACAAGACATGCCTGGTTTTCTTGTACAGACCTGGGTCACTGGACATTAGTGATCAGATCTACCCCTTAGCAGACGACAAACCTCCTGGTTCATCCACGGCTTTTGGTTTTCATATGCACACACTCATCCACTCAGCTTTTAAAGGAGTCGGTAAGAACTGCAGCATACTCAGCTAGATTCGAAGATGAATCCTTGAATACAGTCCAGTCCACCAATTCAAAGCAGTCCTGTAGGTGCTCCTGTGCTTTCCTTGTCCATACCTTCTTGGTCCTCACTGCTGGTGCTGCAGTCTGCAGTCTCTCCCTATACTCAGGGAGTAGAAATACAGCCAGGTGATCAGACTTCCCGAAGTGTGGGTGTGGGATGGCACGGTAGGCATTCTTGAGGGTGATGTAACAGTGGTCCAGTGTGTTGGTTCCTCTGATACTACAAGTGATCTATTGATGGTAATTATTCAATGACTTTTTTAAACTGACAGTTAAAATCCCCCAAAATGATGGTGAGGGCATTATGGTGTGCTGTTTGGTGCGTGTTGATCACATTGCTCAAATCGTCTAGAGCCTGTTTGACATTTGAGGAAGAATGTACACCACTACCAAAACAATCGCTGAAATCTCTCACGGCAGGTAAAATGGACAGAACTTAATTGTGAGAAATTTACAAGGATGCCGCTGGGACTTGGGACCTGAGTTCTAGGGAAAGGTTGAATAGGCTAGGACTTCATTCCCTAGAGTGTAGAAGAGTGAGGGGAGATTTGACAAAGGTATACAAAATTATGCTTCCTTCATAATGTGCCACCTAGTATGACACGGGCGATCATGGTCCTTCCATGAGCATGATCGTTCTTGGCAAATTTTTCTACAGACGTGGTTTGCCTTTGCGGCCTTCTGGGAGTGTCTTTACAAGACGGGTGACCCCAGCCATTATCAATGTTCTTCAGAGACTATTTGCCTAGCATCAGTGGTTGCATAACCAGGACTCGTGATATGCACTAGATGCTCATACGGACGTCTACCACCTGCTGCCATGTCTTCACGTGACCCCGATCGGGGGGGGGGGGGGCAAGCAGATGCTGCACCTTGCCTGCGGTGACCTGCAGGCTAGCAGAAGGAAGGAGCACCTTGCACCTCCTTTGGTGGAGACGTATCTCCACCACACCACCCATTATGGAGAGTATAGATACGGTAAATGCTAGCAGGCTTTTTCCACTGACGTTGGGTGAGAATAGAGGCCATTTCCCCTTTCATCCTAGATCTAGAAAACTAGGGTGACAGGTGAATGCTTAAGGGGAACATGAGGGGGAACTTCTTCACTCAGAGGGAGGTGAGAGTGTACAATGAGCTGCCAGTGCAAATGGTGGCTGCGGGTTCGATTTCAATATTCTGGAGAAATTTAGATAGGTACAGGGATGGGAGGGTCATGAGGGCTATGGTCTGAGTGCGGGTCGACGGGAGTAGGTAGATTAATGGTTCGGCATGGACTAGATGGGCCAAAGAGCCTGTTTATGTGCTGTAATGTTCTACTACTCTATAAACTCTTCTGGGATAAATCAGGTTTAATTCGAAAGATTAGGTAACAAATGTGTTTAGTTTTTAAATGAAACTTGCTGTTTGCTGCCATCTAGTGTTCTGTTGTGGAATAATAGAGCTAATGAATATAACCATATCCTACATTTCTTCTTCTTCCTTAATGCAACTGGCAGATGCTATCGTGAAAGAATGAGGTTAAGGAGTTTGAACTGAGTGCACAAGGGGCATTCGGCAGCAGAGGGAACTAAGCTCCAGAGTCCTTCTGGAGAGTGGAAAATTTCAAATGTCACTCCACTTTAAGAAGGGAGGGAGTCAAAAGACAGGAACATATAAGCTATTTAGCCTGATTTCAGTGGCCAGGCAGATGTTGGAGTCCATTATGTAGAATGAGGGTGATATTAAGGTTAAGG
Source organism: Mobula birostris (assembly GCF_030028105.1). Classification (NCBI taxonomy): domain Eukaryota; kingdom Metazoa; phylum Chordata; class Chondrichthyes; order Myliobatiformes; family Myliobatidae; genus Mobula; species Mobula birostris. The sequence continues at coordinate 11,565,381 of NC_092370.1, forward strand.
GAGATCTTAGTAGGAGTTTTGCATCTGTATTTACTTGGGAGATGTATACAGAGTCTGTACAGGCAAAGCAGAAGAGAGATCATGAACCGTATACAGATTACAGAGGAGGTGGTACTTGCTGTTTTGAGGCGAACAAGAGGAGATAAATCTCCGGGTCCTGACAAAGTGTTCCCTCAGACCCTGTGGGAGGCAAGTGCAGAAATTGCAGGGGCCCCAGCAGAGATAGTTAAAGCATCCTTAGCAACAGTTGAGGAGCCAGAGGGTTGGAGGACAGCTGACGTTTTTACTGTTGTTAAAGAAGCCTCTAAGAATGAGCCAGGAAATTATAGGCCAGTGAACCTGGGTAAGTTATTTGAAGGTATTCCAAAGGACTGAATATATAAATATTTGTACAGACAGAGACTGATTAGGGACAGTTAACATGGCTTTCTGCATGGTAGGTCACGTCTAACCAATCATATAGAGTTTTTTGAGGAATTTATCATGAAAGTTGATTAAGACAAGGCAGTGGATGTTGTCTACATGGATTTTAGCAAGGTCTTTGACAAAGTCCACATGGAAGGTTAGTCAATAAGGTTCAGTCACTAGTGTGATGGGGTCCTGAATTACCCCTATGAACTGTGCTTTTTAAAAGAGAGAGGGAGAGTTGTGGAATGCTAGACACCGTGTGTGTGTGTGTGTGTGTGTGTGTGAGAGAGAGAGAGAGAGAGAGAGAGAGGGAGAGAGGCGAAGACTGCTCACAGTTTGTTTACACTTTTGCAAGGACACTGGCAGTTTCCAAGTTCTTACAGAGAGAGAAGGGAGGAGCTGCTTGATGGACAGCTGGTGTTCAGCACGGTGAGATAAATCGAAGGTCAGATGATAGACCTGGAGACACATGGTTTTGGACACTGAATGAGCTTTGTTGTGCCCACAGAAAAGGTGGGTTTTGGAGGATCAATCAGGCAGGTCGATCAGTGGCTCTTGCAGTGTGAAAAGGGTGTGACCGGTGGGGAGTTATTTGTGTGTCCAACCCTCGCCTGGGTTGATAATTCCACCACAGAAGAACAGTCCCCTTTGTTGTGGTCACAGTTGGTGACTTCTAAAGAATTTCATAGGACAACAGGACGATCAACGGCGTTAGCTCACCTGAAGACTCAAATCTCTCCCTCTCTCTCTCTCCGTCACTACTCAACACAATACCACGAACTGCACTGACCTTTACTATTTACCCCTAGACGTGGAGAAGCTTGGTTTTCATATATTTCCACACTTACTTATATATAATCATTGCTAACCTGTTTGATATATCTGCAATTATATTACTGTATTGTGTAGTTACTAATAAATACATTAGTTAATAGTAGGCATTGGACTAGCGACCTGAAGGTCGTGAGTTCGAGCCCCAGCCGAGGTAACGTGTCGTGTCCTTGAGCAAGGCACTTAATCACACATTGCTCTGCGACGACACTGGTGCCAAGCTGTATGGGTCCTAATGCCCTTCCCTTGGACAACATTGGTGTCGTGGAGAGGGGAGACTTGCAGCATGGGCAACTGCTGGTCTTCCATACAAGCTTGCCCAGGCCTGCGCCCTGGAGAGTGGAGACTTTCCAGGTACAGATCCATGGTCTCACAAGACTAACGGATGCCTTTAAAGTTAATAGCAATACTGGACTCCAAAATGTTTTCCATTTCTGCTGGTTCTTTAACCCGTCACGGGGTATGTGACACTAGGCGTTCAAGATTAAGTAGTAAATTGGATTAGACATTGGCTTGAGTGGAGAAACCAGAGAGAGGTAGTAGATGGTTGCCTTTCTGACTGGAGGCCTGTCAGAGACTAGTGGTGTGCCATAGGTGCTGGGATAATTTTTGTTTGTCATTGATATCAATGATCTGTATGATAACGTGGTAAACTGGATCAGCAAATTTGTGGATGACACCAAGTTTGGGGCATAGTGGACAGTGAGGAAGGCAATCAAAGATGGAGCAAGATCTGGACCATCTGAAAAATAGGCTGAAAAATGGCGGATAGAACTTAATGAAGACAAGTGTGAGGTTTTGCACTTTGGGAGGGCCAGCCAGGGTAGGTCTTACACAGTAAACGGTAGGACACTGAGGAGTGTGGTACAACAAAGGGATCTGGGAATACAGGTCCATAATTCTTTGAAAATGCCGCACAGATGGATAGGTTCATAAAGAGAAGCCAATGGTGTGATTTCCTTGTGGTATGTTAATCTAAGTAGGGGTTCCCAATCTGGGGTCGACGGACCCATTTCTTAATGGCATTGGTCCATGGCATAAAAAAGTTTGGCAACCCCTCATCTAAAGAGAAACCCGATAAAAATTAAAACTAGTATGATTCCTGTCATAAATTCACGTGGAGTGTTTTTAACATAATTCTGAAGTACACTGGAACATTACACTGTCATGCAACATTTGACAATAAGTCACCAGGAAATTTCATGAGAAGTGTGTACAATTTGGACAATGGAGCATGGTAAATTAAAGAGACATAGAGCTTTAGGGAAGGAATTTTCAGAAATGGGATATTGGGTGTTGAAGGTAAACATAATACAATTTTAAAGTTGAGAAAACATCAGATAAAAGCTAATAGAGCATAGAACATAGACCAGTTCAGCACAGGAACCGGTCCTTTGATCCACAATGTTGTGCCAAACCAATTAAATTAGTAATAAAATGGTCAACTAATTAATCTATCTTGCCTACACAACATCCATATCCTATAATTTTCCTCACAGTCATGTGCCTATCTAAACGTCTCTTAAAAGTCTCTGATGTATCTGCCTCTCCCACCACCTCAAGCTCTGCATTGCTGGCACCCACCGCTCTCTGTGTAAAAAACTTGCCCCCTCACATCTTCCTTGAAATTACCCCTCTTACTTTAAATCCATGCCTCCTGCTATTAAAATGATGACACCACAATTGTAGGCCGTATCTCAGGTAATGATGAGTTTGAGTACAGAGAGGAAATTAAGAACCTGCTGGCATAGTGCGAAGACAATAACCTATCCCTCAACGTCAGCAGGACGAAGGAATTGGTTGTTGACTTCAGAAGGAGTAGCGGACCGCACGACCCAATTTACATCGGCGGTGTGCAAGTGGAACGGGTCAAAAGCTTTAAGGTCCTCGGGGTTAATATCACAAATGACCTGACTTGGTCCAACCAAGCAGAGTTCACTGCCAAGAAGGCCCACCAGCGTCTTTACTTCCTGAGAAAACTAAAGAAATTTGGCCTGTCCCCTAAAACCCTCACTAATTTTTATAGATGCACTGTAGAAAGCATTCTTCTAGGGTGCATCACAACCTGGTATGGAAGTTGTCCTGTCCAAGACCGAAAGAAGCTGCAGAAGATCGTGAACATGGCACAGCACATCACACAAACCAATCTTCCGTCCTTGGACTCATTTTACACCGCGCGCTGTCGGAGCAGTGCTGCCAGGATAATCAAGGACACGACCCACCCAGCCAACACACTTTTTGTCCCTCTTCCCTCCGGGAGAAGGCTCAGGAGCTTGAAGACTCATATGGCCAGATTTGGGAACGGCTTCTTTCCAACTGTGATAAGACTGCTGAACGGATCCTGACCCGGATCTGGGCCGTACCCTCCGAATATCCGGACCTGCCTCTCGGTTTTTTTTTTGCACTACCTTACTTTCCATTTTTCTATTTTCTATTTATGATTTATAATTTAAATTTTTAATATTTACTATCGATTTGTAATCCAGGGAGCAGGAAGCGCAGAATCAAATATCGCTGTGATGATTGTACATTCTAGTATCAATTGTTTGGCGACATTAAAGTATAAAGTATTTCAACACTGTGAAAAAGATACTGTCTGTTTATTCTATCTATGCCTCTCAGAATCTTATAAACCTCTATCAGATCTTCCCTCAGCCTCCAGGGCTCCAGAGAAAACAACATAAGTTTGTCGAACCTCTCGTTGAACATGCCCTCAAATCCAGGCAGCATCCCGGTAAGCCTCTTCTGTGCTCTCTGCAAAGCCTTGACAGCCTTCCTATAATGGGGTGACCAGAACTGTTTGCAATATTCCAAATGTGCCTAACTAAAGTTTTATAACACTGCAACATAACTTCCTGTAATGACGGTAGAGGTTTCACTTCAGAGTTGAAGAAGGTTAAAGAGCAGAAGGGTTGAAGGGGATAAAGAAAATGAAGGGTTTGGAATTGCAGTTGTGAAATTTCTACCATGGTGTATACTGGAGTAGGGATGGTGATTATTCCTTGTGTTGTCATAGCCAGGGGTGGTAGTGGGGTTAAGCTCCCACTACTCACAATAGCGTGCATCTCAAATAGCCTCTGACAACCAAGTCCAGCTCCTGGCCTTCACATCTGGTTTAGCTACTAAGCCCGGCGGAACCATTGCTACTGCCAGGAGAAGAAGCAAAAGCGGGTTAGTGGTGCTTTAAAACCAGTCGCTTCAGGCAGACTGGGATTGTCGGCCTTGGTTGGCTGCTCATCTAGGAGAAGGGAAGTTCTGATCTCAAATCTCTGCTTTCTTAAGGCCATACCCACTCATGGGGAAGGTTTCAGGAGTAAGCCCTGAGGGAAAAACCCAGAGCTGGAGTCCTTCGTCGAGTTCAATGCTGACTGGCATCTCCCACCAAGCTGCTGGTGTAGGTTTTCACTAACAAAATGGTGTGAGGCATTTTATGTTCAAGAAAAACAGTAACAACTCATTTAATGTCCTCCAAAATACGGAAACATAAAGTGCAGTAAAAAAAAACAAAATCATCACATCAGACCGGCCTCTTAAAGTGAACCCCTACTCAGTGGCAGTTGTTGTGAATAATGCTTCCACCCATTACTTTACCCTACACAGGCACCCCTCCCCACCTCCAGAATTCACTAAAACTGACTTTGTGAGACTGTCTGGATCTCAGACAAGCCGCTCGGCTCGGGTCCTGTGTTTGCTGCATGAAGAGTTCTTTTAAAAATAAAACAAGGATTGTGATTTCCCAGGAGAGACAGCATGGGGTCCATTAGCTCTGACGGACGAGCATTCCCGAGGCCAGGCGAAGACAGCAACTGTTTGGCGCGCTCAGACTCCGATAGTAAAAGATAAGTTTTCAGCGATCAGTATTTATCTCGTTTAGACGGGTGTTCCAGTAGACTTACCGCTCTTGCAGCCATGAATTACTGAGCAATGCTACTATGTTGTAAAATCTGAAGCCGTCCGTGGAGATTTCTTGCAGCGCAGTTTGGGCTTCCGCTTGTACAAACCTAGCAACAGCGTTCTGCTCCCAAAGCTCCAGGTGACTGCATGGGCCGACATGTTCAATAACTCTGGAATCGCCCTACAGTATCGGTCACCAGTGCAGGTTTTCGCAAATAAAACGGCATGAGTTGCTTTATGTTTAAGAAATAACGTAACAACTTCATTTATTGTCCGCTGAACACTGAAACATAAAGCACGGTTAAAAAAGACTTCACATAATTATGTCATCATGTCAGACTAGCCTCTTAAAATGAACCCCAACTGAATGTCAGTGGCCATCAATAATGCACATTTCCACCCATTACAACGGTGCCAAACTGTATTGTTCTCTGCCGTTCATTCGGATTCATCAGTCGCATGGAGAGAGGCAGCCTGGTAGACGGGCAACAGCTTGCTCTTCATATAATACTGCCCTACAGCTGGGATGCAACATCCATGCTCGACTCTGACCTATGGAGGGCCTCAAGTTCTCAGGATTACAGAAGCTTGGGCCGGTGAGCTGGAATCACAAGTCCAAATCACGTCAGTGTGATTTTTATTCACGTTTGTTAACCAACAGTGGAATTAAAAAGCTACTGAAGTTACAGGATTGCTGTGCATTCTCGGATGAAGAATTTGCTTCAGGGGAGGAAGCCCGCTGTGACTTCAGCGTAAAAGATTTGTGGTTGACTGAAGTCAGAATCTGAATCAGGTTTCATATCATCATGTGTCATGAATTTTGTTGTTTAGCAGCCACAGTACTTAGCATTACGTAAAAAAAAATATATAAATTACAGTAAGAAAAAGAACACTACAGCACAGAAACAGGCCCTTCAGCCCATCTAGCCATGCTAACCTATTTAAACTGCCTGCTTCCATCGACCTGCACCTGGACCATTTCTCTCCATGCCCCTCCCATCCTTGTACCTATCCAAACATCACATAAATGTTGAATCCAGCTTGCGTGCACCACTTGTGCTAGCGGCTCACTCCAAACTCTGACGACTGGCTGACGTCCCCTCCCATGTTCTGAGAGGCAGTATTAGGGAACTCTAGTCGATGAGGGATACTGCGGCTCTGGTAAGGGAAACGGAAGAGGCAAACGTCAGGGAGAGCAGGTGCATCCTTTGAGTAGTATAAAACCTGTAGAAATACACTTCAGAAGAGAATCCACAGGGCAAAGGGGGACTTGGAATAAGGTAAAAGTGAATCCTAAAAGATTCTACAGGTATCCAGCAGAAGTGGTGGATGTGAGTTCCATTTCAACATTTAAGAGAAATTTGGATAAATAGTAGTTGGGAGGGGTATAAAGGCCTATGATCTGGATGCAGGTTGATGGAACTACATAGAATAATTGCTCAACATGGACTGGAGGGCTGGAGGGCCTGCTGTAATGTTCTATGACTCTCTGACTCTATTCAGAACAAAAGGGTAACTAAGGAGAGGACAGGGCAACTTCAGGGTCTATGTGGTTATCTATGTGTGAAGTCATAGAAGGTAAGTGAGGTCTTAAAGAAATAGCTCTTGTCTGTATTTACCAGGGAGAAGGTCACATAAAGTAGAGAATTTAAGGAAGACAATAATGATGCCCTGAAACAGATCAGCATAACAAAAGAACACATTTTAATTCCATGTCCCATTCCCATTCTGATAGGTCTATCCACGGCCTCTTCTACTGTAAAGATGAAGCCACACTCAGGTTGGAGGAACAACACCTTATTTTCCATCTGGGTAGCCTCCAACCTGACGGCATGAACATTGACTTCTCTAACTTCCGCTAATGCCCCACCTCCCCCTCGTACCCCATCCGTTATTTATATTTATACACACATTCTTTCTCTCTCTCTCCTTTTTCTCCCTCTGACTACACCCCTTGCCCATCCTCTGGGTTTTCCTCCCCTCCCCCTTTTCCTTCTCCCTGGGCCTTCTGTCCCATGATCCTCTCATATCCCTTTTGCCAATCACCTGTCCAGCTCTTGACTCCATCCCTCCCCCTCCTGTCTTCTCCTATCATTTTGGATCTCCCCCTCCCCCTCTCACTTTCAAATCTCTTACTATCTCTTCCTTCGGTTAGTCCTGACGAAGGATCTCGGCCCGAAACCTCGACTGTACCTCTTCCTAGAGATGCTGCCTGGCCTGCTGCGTTCACCAGTAACTTTGATGTGTGTTGCTTGAATTTCCAGCATCTGCATAATTCCTCGTGTTTACATAACAAAAGAGGAGATGTTGTCGGTCTTGAAACATATAAGAATGTATAAATCATGGGGCTGACTGACTGTATTGTAGGATATTATGGAAAGCAAGGGAAAACCTCCTCGAGGACCACAAACTTGTCATTGGGTTTGGAGGCTTGTGTGCCTCAGTGACCCAGAGAGTCATTTTGGCTGGAGTCAGGGCCTTGTGTTTTGGCTCTTGGTAGGGTCACCCATGACAAACAGGTCAGAGGCTAGAATAAAAGTCCCCCAGGTTTGGGGGTTCAACACAGGGCTAACAATCCTGCCTGGTCAAAAACCAATTGTTACAGAAACAGCAGTGAAGAATCCTTCTGTGCAGACAGGGATGGTGGACCTTCACTGCTGCCCTAAACACCCACTGCTTAACAGGCAGTTAAAAAAAAAAGTATGTACTCAGTTCCCAGCAGAGATTTTTGTATCTTCATGAACCACACGTGGGCTAGCAGAGGACTGTAGGATGGCTAATGTGCTCTTATTTAAAGATGGTTGCAAGGATGAGCAAGGGAACTAGAAGACAGGGTCAATCTGCAACTTAGAAGGCAAGAACTGATTAGAATCAGAATCAGAATCAGGTTTATTACATAGAAACATACATAGAAAATAGGTGCAGGAGTAGGCCATTCGGCCCTTCGAGCCTGCACCGCCATTTATTATGATCATGGCTGATAATCCAACTCAGAACCCCGCCCCAGCCTTCCCTCCATACCCCCTGACCCCCGTCGCCACAAGGGCCATATCTAACTCCCTCTTAAATATAGCCAATGAACTGGCCTCAACTGTTTCCTGTGGCAGAGAATTCCACAGATTCACCACTCTCTGTGTGAAGAAGTTTTTCCTAATCTCAGTCCTAAAAGGCTTCCCCTCTATCCTCAAACTGTGGCCCCTCGTTCTGGACTTCCCCAACATCGGGAACAATCTTCCTGCATCTAGCCTGTCCAATCCCTTTAGGATCTTATACGTTTCAATCAGATCCCCCCTCAATCTTCTAAATTCCAACGAGTACAAGCCCAGTTCATCCAGTCTTTCTTCATATGAAAGTCCTGCCATCCCAGGAATCAATCTGGTGAACCTTCTTTGTACTCCCTCTATGGCAAGAATGTCTTTCCTCAGATTAGGGGACCAAAACTGCACACAATACTCCAGGTGTGGTCTCACTAAGGCCTTGTACAACTGCAGTAGTACCTCCCTGCTCCTGTACTCGAATCCTCTCGCTATAAATGCCAGCATACCAGTCGCCTTTTTCACCGCCTGCTGTACCTGTATGCCCACTTTCAATGACTGGTGTATAATGACACCCAGGTCTCGTTGCACCTCCCCTTTTCCTAATCGGCCACCATTCAGATAATAATCTGTTTTCCTATTTTTGCCACCAAAGTGGATAACTTCACATTTATCCACATTAAATTGCATCTGCCATGAATTTGCCCACTCACCCAACCTATCCAAGTCACCCTGCATCCTCTTAGCATCCTCCTCACAGCTAACACTGCCACCCAGCTTCATGTCATCCGCAAACTTGGAGATGCTGCATTTAATTCCCTCATCCAAGTCATTAATATATATTGTAAACAACTGAGGTCCCAGCACTGAGCCTTGTGGTACCCCACTAGTCACCGCCTGCCATTCTGAAAAGGTCCCGTTTATTCCCACTCTTTGCTTCCTGACTGCTAACCAACTCTCCACCCACACCAATACCTTACCCGCAATACCGTGTGCTTTAAGTTTGCACACTAATCTCCTGTGTGGGACCTTGTCAAAAGCCTTCTGAAAATCCAAATATACCGCATCCACTGGTTCTCCCCTATCCACTCTACTAGTTACATCCTCAAAAAATTCTATGAGATTCGTCAGACATGATTTTCCTTTCACAAATCCATGCTGACTTTGTCCGATGATTTCACCGCTTTCCAAATGTGCTGTTATCACATCCTTGATAACTGACTCCAGCAGTTTCCCCACCACCAACGTTAGGCTAACCGGTCTATAATTCCCCGGTTTCTCTCTCCCTCCTATTTTAAAAAGTGGAGTTATATTAGCCACCCTCCAATCCTCAGGAACTAGTCCATAATCTAACGAGTTTTGAAAAATTATCGCTAAAATTACCACCGGCATGTGTCATGAAATTTGTTAACTTAGCAGCAGCAGTTCAATACAATGCATAATATAGGAGAAGAAATAAATAAATAAATAAATAATCGATTTCAGTATATGTATATTGAATAGATTAAAAATTATACAAAAAACAGAAATAATATATATTTTAAAAGTGAGGTAGAGTTCAAGGGTTAGATTAGATTATAAGAACACTCAGTCCTCGTTTATTGTCATTTAGAAATGCATGCATGCATTAAGAAATGATACAATGTTCCTCCAGAGTAATATCACAGAAAACAGGACAAACCAAAGACTAACACTGACAGAACCACATAATTATAACATATAGTTACAGCAGTGCAAAGCAATCCCATAATTTGATAAAGAACAGACCATGGGCACGGTAAAAAAAAAGTCTCAAGTCCCAATTGACTCCCGAGTCCCTGACAGCAGGCGGCAAAAGGGAGAAACTCCCTGCCATAAACCTCCAGGCACCGACAACTGTCGATGCCTTGTAAGCAACCGACCACAACCGACACTGAGTCCGTCCGTCCAAAAACTTTGAGCCTCTGACCAGCCCCTCCGATACAGCCTCCCGAGCGCCATCCTCTGCCGAGCGCCTTCAACCTCGCCCCGGCGGCTGAAACAAGCAAAGCCGAGGATTCGGGGCCTTCTCCTCCGGAGATTCCGGACCACACAGTAGCAGTGACAAACGGTTCAATGCCCATTTAGGAATCGGATGGCAGAGGGAAAGAAACTGTTCCTAAATCATTGAGTGTGTGCCTTCAGGCTTCTGAACCTCCTACCTGATGGTAACAGTGAGACCCAAGATGGAGCTGACTAAATTTACAACCCTCTGCAGCTTCTTTCGGTCCTGGGCAGTAGTCCCTCCATACCAGACAGTGATGCAGCCTGTCAGAATGCTCTCCACGGTACACCTATAGAGGGTCTTGAGTGTATTTGTTGACATGCCAAATCTCTTCAAACTCCTAATGAAGTATAATCACAGACTTGCCGTCTTTACTCACTTTCAATCTTTTTTTATTGATTTAAAAGAATAAGGGTAAATACAAACCAGGGGAGAGGTTATCTCAAATACATAATTCAATAATAATACAAACAGAGAAAGGATGTCAAAATCATGTATAATATTAAGCTAATATAAAGAGAAAAGAGAACCACCTCTCATAACGGTTCATGGAAAAAAAAGATTCAAAATTTTCTATTATTGGAGAAAAAAACACACTAAACTAACCTAAGCCTTCTTTATAACTACATCAATATGTGGGACCAAGTTTGATCCTCAGAGATCCTGACATCCAGGAACTTGAAGCTGCTCACTCTCTCCACTTCTGATCCCTCTATGAGGATTGGTATGCGTTCCTTCGTCTTATTGGTCCCCAACGGGCACTAACATCCTGGCAGGGAGGTTTGCAAAGGCTAGTGGGGAGAGATTAAACTAGAATTGCTGGAGGGAGGGAACTGAACTGAATAGGCAGAGGAAGGGACATTTGACTCACATATGGACAGTGCGAGAGGGAGGATAGGCAGGTGATAGAGAAGGTTTCAGATGTGTCTATTTTAATGCAACAAGCATCGTGAACAAAGCAGATAAGGGTGGATCAGTACTTGGAGCTGTGATGTTGTGGCCATTACAGAGACTTGGCTCAGAGGCAGGAATGGTTACTTAGAGCGCCAGGCTTTAGATGTTTCAGAAAGGACAGGGAGAGAGGCAAATCAGGTGGAGGAGTGGCACTGCTGATCAGAGATAGTGTCACGGCTGCAGAAAAGGAGGAAGTCATGGAGGGATTGTGGACTGAGTCTCTGTGGGTGGAAGTTAGAAACAGGAGGGGGTCAATAACTCTACTGGGTGTTTTTTATAGACCACCCAATAATAATAGAGACATCGAGGAGCAGATAGGGAGACAGATTCTGGAAAGGTGTAATAATAACAGGGTTGTTGTGGTGGAGATTTTAATTTTCCAGATATTGATTGGCATCTCCCTCGAGTAAGGGGTTTAGATGGGGTGGAGTTTAGTAGGTGTGTTCAGGAAGGTCTCCTGACACAATATATAGATATGTAGATAAACCTACAAGAGCAGAGGCTGTACTTGATCCGGTATTGGGAAATGAACCTGGTCAGGTGTCAGGTCTCTCAGTGGGAGAGCATTTTGCAGATAGTGATCACAATTCTATCTCCTTTAACATAGCATTGGAGAGGGAGAGGAACAGACAAGTTAGGAAAGCGATTAGAACATAGAACAGTACAGCACAGTACAGGCCCTTCGGCCCACAATGTTGTGCCGACAATCAAACCCTGCCTCCCATATAAGTCCCCACCTTAAATTCCTCCATATACCTGTCTAGTAGTCCCTTAAACTTCACTAGTGTATCTGCCTCCACCACTGACTCAGGCAGTGCATTCCACGCACCAACCACTCTCTGAGTAAAAAACCTTCCTCTAATATCCCACTTGAACTTCCCACCCCTTACCTTAAAGCCATGTCCTCTTGTATTGAGCAGTGGTGCCCTGGGGAAGAGGCGCTGGCTATCCACTCTATCTATTCCTCTTATTATCTTGTACACCTCTATCATGTCTCCTCTCATCCTCCTTCTCTCCAAAGAGTAAAGCCCTAGTTCCCTTAATCTCTGATCATAATGCATACTTTCTAAACCAGGCAGCATCCTGGTAAATATCCTCTGTACCCTTTCCAATGCTTCCACATCCTTCCTATAGTGAGGTGACCAGAACTGGACACAGTACTCCAAGTGTGGCCTAACCAGAGTTTTATAGAGCTGCATCATTACATCGCTACTCTTAAACTCTATCCCTCGACTTAGGAAAGCTAACACCCCATAAGCTTTCTTAACTACCCTATCCACCTGTGAGGCAACTTTCAGGGATCTGTGGACATGTACCCCGAGATCCCTCTGCTCCTCCACACTACCAAGTATCCTGCCATTTACTTTGTACTCTGCCTTGGAGTTTGTCCTTCCAAACTATACCACCTCACACTTCTCCGGGTTGAACTTCATCTGCCACTTCTCAGCCCACTTCTGCATCCTATAAATGTCTCTCTGCAATCTTTGACAATCCTCTACACTATCTACAACACCACCAACCTTTGTGTCGTCTGCAAACTTGCCAACCCACCCTTCTACCCCCACATCCAGGTCGTTAATAAAAATCACCAAAAGTAGAGGTCCCAGAACAGATCCTTGTGGGACACCACTAGTTACAATCCTCCAATCTGAATGTACTCCCTCCACCACCACCCTCTGCCTTCTGCAGGCAAGCCAATTCTGAATCTACCTGGCCGAACTTCCCTGGATCCCATGCCTTCTAACTTTCTGAATAAGCCTACCGTGTGGAACCTTGTCAAATGCCTTACTAAAATCCATATAGATCACATCCACTGCACTACCCTCATCTACATGCCTGGTCACCTCCTCAAAGAACTCTATCAGGCTTGTTAGACACGATCTGCCCTTCACAAAGCCATGCTGACTGTCCCTGATCAGTGCCTATAGATCCTATCTCTAAGAATGTTTTCCAACAGCTTTCCCACCACAGATGTAAGACTTACTGGTCTATAATTACCCGGACTATCCCTACTACCTTTTTTGAGCAAGGGGACAACATTCGCCTCCCTCCAATCCTCCGGTACCATTCCTGTGGACAACGAGGACATGAAGATCCTAGCCAGAGGCTCAGCAATATCTTCTCTCGCCCTTGTGGAGCAGCCTGGGGAATATTCCGTCAGGCCCCGGGGACTTATCTGTCCTAATGTATTTTAACAACTCCAACACCTCCTTTCCCTTAATATCAACATGCTCCAGAACATCAACCTCACTCATATTGTCCTCACCATCATCAAGTTCCCTCTCATTGGTGAATACCGAAGAGAAGTATTCATTGAGGACCTCGCTCACTTCCGCAGCCTCCAGGCACATCTTCCCACCTTTATCTCTAATCGGTCCTACCTTCACTCCTGTCATCCTTTTTTTCTTCACATAATTGAAGAATGCCTTGGGGTTTTCCTTTACCCTACTCGCCAAGGCCTTCTCGTGCCCCCTTCTTGCTCTTCTCAGCCCCTTCTTAAGCTCCTTTCTTGCTTCCCTATATTCCTCAATAGACCCAGCTGATCCTTGCTTCCTAAACCTCATGTATGCTGCCTTCTTCCTCCTGACTAGATTTTCCACCTCACTTGTCACCCATGGTTCCTTCACCCTACCATTCTTTATCTTCCTCACCGGGACAAATTTATCCCTAACATCCCGCAAGAGATCTCTAAACATCGACCACATGTTCATAGTACATTTCCCTGCAAAAACATCATCCCAATTCACACCCGCAAGTTCTAGCCTTATAGCCTCATAATTTGCCTTTCCCCAAAAAAATTTTCCTGTCCTCTTTGATTCTATCCTTTTCCATGATAATGCTAAAGGCCAGGGAGCGGTGGTCACTGTCCCGCAGATGCTCACCCACTGAGAGATCTGTGACCTGACCCAGTTCATTACCTAGTACTAGATCTGGCATTCCCCCGGTCAGCCTGTCAACATACTGTGACAGGAATCCGTCCTGGACGCACTTAACAAACTCTGTCCCATCTAAACCCTTGGAACTAATCAGGTGCCAATCAATATTAGGGAAGTTAAAGTCACCCATGATAACAACCCTGTTATTTTTGCACCTTTCCAAAATCTGCCTCCCAATCTGCTCCTCTGTATCTCTGCTGCTACCAGGGGGCCTATAGAATACCCCCAGTAGAGTAACTGCTCCCTTCCTGTTCCTGACTTCCAACCATATTGACTCAAAAGAGGATCCTGCTACATTACCCACCCTTTCTGTAGCCGTAATAGTATCCCTGACCAGTAATGCCACCCCTCCTCCCCTTTTTCCGCCCTCCCTATCCCTTTTAAAGCAATGAAATCCAGGAATATTGAGAATCCATTCCTGCCCTGGTGCCAGCCAAGTCTCTGTAATGGCCACTACATCATAATTCCATGTATGTATCCAAGCTCTCAGTTCATCACCTTTGTTCCTGATGCTTCTTGCATTGAGGTACACACATTTCAGCCCTTCTACCTTAGTCTTTACACTGTTTATTCTGCTTCTCTTTCCTCAAAGCCTCTCTATATGTTAGATCTGGCTTTACTCCATGCACTTCTTTCACTGCTCTATTGCTCCGGGTCCCATCCCCCTTGCAAATTAGTTTAAACCCTCCCGAGCCATGCTAGCAAACCTACCTGCAAGGGTATTGCTCCCCCTCGAGTTCAGGTGCAACCCATCTAATCTGTACAGGTCCCACCTTCCCCAGAAGAGATCCCAATGATCTAAAATTCTAAAACCCTGCTCCCTGCACCAACTCCTCAGCCACGCATTCAACTGCCATCTCCTCCAATTCTTACCATCACTGTCACGTAGCACTGGCAGCAATCCTGAGAACGCCACCCTTGAGGTCCTGTTCTTCAGCCTTCTGCCTAATTCCCGAAACTCACACTTCAGGACCTCATCCCTCTTCCTGCCTACGTCGTTGGTCCCAACATGTATCACGACTTCTGGTTGCTTTCCCTCTCGTACCAGGATGTCGTGCAGCCGGTCAGAGACATCCCGGACCCTGGCACCTGGGAGGCAACAAACCATGCGGGTGTCCTTCTCACGTCCACAAAATCTCCTGTCTGCTCCCCTGACTATAGAGTCTCCAATGACGACAGCTCTCCTCTTCTCCGTCCCACCCTTCTGCACCACAGGGTCAGACTCAGTGCCGGAGGCCCTGCTACCGTGGCTCACACCTGGTCGGTCGTCCCCGCCAACAGTATCCAGGACAGTAAACATATTATTCAGAGGAATGGCTACAGGGGTGCTCTGCTCTGTTTAATTGGAGTAAGGGGAAATATGAAGCTATCAGGCAGGAACTTCGAAGCATAAATTGGGAACAGATGTTCTCAGGGAAATGTACAGCAGAAATGTGGCAAATGTTCAGAGGATATTTGTGTGGCGTTCTGCATAGGTATGTTCCAGTGAAACAGGGAAAGGATGGTAGGGTACAGGAACCGTGGTGTACAAAGGCTGTTGAAAATCTAGTCAAGAAGAAAAGAAAAGCTTACGAAAGGTTCAAAAAACTTTGTAATGATAGAGATCTAGAAGATTAGCAGGAAGGAGCTCAAGAATGAAATTATGACAGCTAGAAGGGGCCATGAGAAGGCCTTGGCGGACAGGATTAAGGAAAATCCCAAGACGTTCTACTAGCATGCGAAGAGTAAGTGGATAAGAGTGTGATAGTGGAAAAGTGTGTATGGAACCGGAGGAGATAGCAGAGGTACTTAATGAAAAGTTTGCTTCAGTATTCACTACGAAAAGTATCTTGACAATTGTAGGGATGACTTACAGCAGATTGAAAAGCTTGAGCATATAGACATTAAGAAAGAGGATGTGCTGGAGCTTTTGGAAAACATCAAGTTGGATAAGTCACAGAGACCGGATGAGATGTACCCCAGGCTACTGTGGGAGGTGAGGGAGGAGATTGCTGAGCCTCTGGCGATGATCCTTGCACCATCAACAAAGACAGGGGACGTTCTGGAGGATTGGAGGGTTGCAGATGTTGTTCCCTTATTCAAGAAAGGGAGTAGAGGTAGCCCAGGAAATTATAGACCAGTGAGTCTTACTTCAGTGGTTGGTAAGTTGATGGAAAAGATCCTGAGAGGCAGGATTTATGAACATTTGGAAAGGCATATTATGATTAGGAATAGTCAGCATGGGCATGGCTTTGTCAAAGGCAGGTCATGACTTACGAGCCTGATTGAATTTTTTGAGGATGTGACTAACCACATTGATGAAGGAAGAGCAGTAGATGTAGTGTATATGGATTTCAGCAAGGCATTTGACACGGTACCCCATGCAAGGCTTATTGAGAAAGTAAGGAGACATGGGATCCAAGGGGACATTGCTTTGTGGGTCCAGAACTGGCTTGCTCACACAAGGCAAAGAGTGGTTGTAGACGGGTCATACTCTGCATGGAGGTCGGTGATCAGTGGTGTGCCTCAGGGATCTGTTCTGGGACACCTTCTCTTCATGATCTTTATAAATGACCTGGATGAGGAAGCGGATGGATGGGTTAGTAAATTTGCTGATGACACAAAGGTTGTGGGTGTTGTGGATAGTGTGGATGGCTGTCAGAGGTTAAAGTGAGACATTGATAGGATGTAAAACTGGGCTGAGAAGTGGCAGGTGGAGCTCAACCCAGATACGTGTGAAGTCGTTCATTTTGGTAGGTCAAATATGATGGCAGAATATAGTATTAATGGTAAGACTCTTGGCAGTGTGGAGGATCAGAGGGATCTTGGGGTTCGAGTCCATAGGACACTCAAAGCAGCTGCGCAGGTTGACTGTGATTAAGAAGGCATATGGTGCGTTGTCCTTCATCAACCGTGGGATTGAGTTTAAGAGCCGGGGGGTAATGTTGCAGCTATATAGGACCCTGGTCAGACCCCAGACCCCACTTGGAGTACTGTGCTCAGTTCTGGTCACCTCACTTCAGGAAGAATGTGGAAACTATAGAAAGAGTGCAGAGGAGATTTACAAGGATGTTGCCTGGATTGGGGAGCATGCCTTACGAGAATAGGTTGAATGAACTTGGCCTTTTCTCCTTGGAGTGACGGAGGATGAGAGGTGACCTGATAGAGGTGTATAAGATGATGAGAGGCATTGATCATGTGGATAGTCAGAGGCTTTTTCCCAGGGCTGAAATGGCTAGCATGAGAGGGCACAGTTTTAAGGAGCTTGGAAGTAGCTACAGAGGAGATGTCAGGGGTAAGTTTTTTACACAGAGTGGTGAGTGCGTGGAATGGGCTGCCGGTGATGGTGGTGGAGGTGGATACAGTAGGGTCTTTTAAGAGAATCCTGGATAGGTCCATGGAGCTTAGAAAAACAGAGGGCTATGGGTAACCCTAGCTGGCTGGTGGCGTAGTGACATCAGCGTCGGACTTCGGAGCGAAGGCTCCTGAGTTCAAATCCAGCCGGCTCCCTTGCACGCTTTCCATCCATATTGGGTTGAGCGTTGAGCTAGCAACTTGGCCTTATAAAGATAAGAAAGCCTGCTAAAAAAACATCATCATGACGGCGTCCCGATGACTCCACTCAGAGTTAAGGGCTTTAAAAAGTGGGTAACCCTAGGTAATTTCCAAAGTATGTATGTGTTTAGCACAGCATTGTTGGCCAAAATACCTGTATTTTGCTGTCTTTTTTCTATGTTCCTATGTTTCTATCCTTCCTGAAGTCCACAATCAGCTCTCTCATCTTACTGACATTGAGTGCCAGGTTGTTGCTGCAGCACCACTCCACTAGTTGGCATATCTCACTCCTGTACGCCCTCTCGTCACCACCTGAGATTCTACCAACAATGGTTGTATCATCAACAAATTTATAAATGGTATTTGAGCTACACCTAGCCACATCGTCACGGGTATAGGGAGAGTAGAGCAGTGGGCTAAGCACTCATCTCTGGGGTGCACCAGTATTGATCGTCAGCGAGGAGGAGATATTATCACCAAGCTGCACAGATTGTGGTCTTTTGGTTAGGAAGTCGAGGATCTAATTGCAGAGGGAGGTACAGAGGCCCAGGTTCTGCAGCTTCTCCATCAGGATTGTGGGAATGATGGTGTTAAATGCTGAGCTATAGTTGATGAACGGCATCCTGACATAGGTGTTTGTGTTGTCCAGGTGGGCTATGCTGTGTGAAGAGCCATTGAGATTGCATCTGCTGTTGACCTATTTTGGCGATAGGCAAATTGCAGTGGTTCCAGGTCCTTGCGGAAGAAGGAGTTCAGTCTAGTCATGACCAACCTCTCAAAGCATTTCCTCACTGTAGATGTGAGTGCTCCTGGAGGCTAGTCATTAAGGCAGCCCACATTATTCTTCTTAGGCACTGGTATAAGTGTTACCTTTCTGAGGCAAGTGGGAACTTCTGCCTGTAGCAGTGAGAGGCTGAAAATGTCCTTGAATACACACGCCTGTTGGATGGCACAGGTTTTCAGAGCCTTACCAGGTACTCCATTGGGACCTACCACCTTGAGAGGGTTCACCCTCTCTAAAGACAGCCTAACATCGGCCTCTGAGACAGAGACAGTAGGGATCTTCACAGCGGTAGTCATATTCTACCTTTCAAAGTGGGCATAGACGGCGACGAGTTCATCTGGTAGTGAAGCATCACTACCATTCATGATATTGGGTTTCGCTTTGTAGGAAGTAATGTCTTGCAGACCCTGCCAGAGTTGTCGTACATCCGATGTCTCCAACGTTAGAGATAGGCAGCATGTCTGTGTGCGTGAAAAATCACATTTACTGATCTGATTGAATTTTTCTTTGAAGAGATGACTGCGAATATTGATGAATGTGGGTTGGTAGATGTTGTCTATAATACAAATGAATAGAAGGGCGCTGGGGCATGTTGAAGAGCAGAGACACTGATGAGTAAACTCATTAGGAAATAGTCTAGAATCATGAACTAAAACCTCCTGTACTTGAGTATGGGATCGAAACAGCTCTATAAAAAAATCTTCATGTAGATGTCTTGAATTCTCCAAGAGGACAACAACCTTGTCATAGGGTTTAGGGGCTTGCATGCCTCAATGATTCAGAAAGCTATGCTGGCTGGAGTCAGGGCCTTGTACTTTGATTCTTGGTGGGTCACCCATGCCAAACAGGTAAAATTGTAGAGGCCAGACCTAAAATGGTCCACTGCTCCTCCAGTTTCGGGTTCCGCTCAGGCTAACAACCCTGACTAGTCAAAAAACAATTGTAGAAACAGCAATGAAGAAACCTGAAGAAGGATCTTGGCCCAAAACATCGACTATTTATTCGTTTTCATGGCTGTTGCCTCGCCTGCTGAGTTCCTCCAGCAGCTTGTGTGTGTTGCAATGAAGAAACCTGCGAATGAGGACCCTGAACCATACCTGGGGCACAATGGAGAAGAGAGCCAAGGACAGACAGAGATTGCTGTCCTAAACACCAGCAGTATAACGGGCAGCAAGTAAGGATATCTTGAATAACATGAACTGTCAAAGATATCCTTCATTAGATTAGATTAGATTATGAGAATATGCAGTCCTCTTTTATTGTCATTTAGTAATGCATGCATTAAGAAGTGATACAATATTCCTCCGGTGTGATATCACAAAACACAGGACAGACCAAGACTGAAAAACTAACAAAACCACATAATTATGACATATAGTTACAACAGTGCAAACAATACCATAATCTGATGAAGAACAGTCCATGGCACAGTAAAAAAATTCAAAGTCTCTTGAAAGTCCCACATCTCATGCAGACGGGAGAAGGAAGAAAACTCTCCCTGCCGTGCCTGACCACAGTCCGACTCTGAGTCATCCGAAAGCTTCGAGCTCTGATCAGCCCTCCGACACCGAGTACCAAGCACCACCTCTATCCAAATGCTTCAACCTCAGCCTCGGTCACCTGCAGCAAGCAAAGCCGGGGATTTTGGGGCCTTTCCTCTGGAGATTCTCAATCACACAGTAGTAATGGCAGCAAACTAGGCATTTCAGACATTTCTCCAGATGTTCCTCTGCTTCTCACATCTGTTTTCATCAAATCAGAATTGTCCACGGCCCCTATTTAACAGAAACAATATCATTTCACTGGAGAGCTGCGTGCGCTGCGTCGCGCTGCCATCTTCTCCTCCCTCGTCCCTGGGTTCAACACCGGCTGGCTTCTTTCACACTTTCCATCTGTGCTGGGTTTAGTGTCAAGATAGCAACTCACCCTTGTAAAAAACAGACAAATACTAAGGAAACAGCAAAAAATGTCATCTATTGCACAACACAGCATAAAAATGAACAAAGAGACCCCTAAATTAATTGATGAACTTGAGAAGATATTATTGCTGTAATTATTACTTGGGGGTCTTTTTGTTCATTTTCATGCTGTGTTGTGCAATGGGTGACATTTTTTGCTGTTTCCTTAGAATTTGTCTGTTTTTTACAAGGATGAGTTGTTCTGTTGACACTAAACCCAGCCCAGACGGAAAGTGTGCAAGAAGCCATCCAGTGTTGAACCCAGGGTTGAACCTGTTTGCCTACAAGTCTGGTGCTGATACCACTACACCACAGGCCAGCTTTGTTATTTGGTTTACAAACCAATAAACAAGCAGATCTGACAAGATTCTTTGCATTACCCTTTGAAAGCAGAAATGTCAAGGACTCGAAATTTGTCATCATGGCATACACCAATTACCTTGTATATGCCATTACATTAATATTTTCTGGTTCTTAGCTTGGCTCCTCTCTTCGAATATATCATAGAAAATAGAACATAGAACAGTACAGAATCAGGTTTAATGTCATTAGCGTATGTCAAGAAATTTGTTGTTTTGCAGTAGTGATAAAAACTATAAATTACAATAAGAAGTATATATTAAATAAATCGAGTAAGTATTACAAAAAGAGAAGGAAAAGTACTGAGAGATTGTTCATGGGATCATTGTCCATTCAGAAATCTGATGGTGAACGGGAAGAAGCAGTTCCTGCTATCAAGTCAAGTCAAGTCACTTTTTATTGTCTTTTCGACCATAACTGCTGGTACGGTACACAGCAAAAATGAGACAACGTTTTTCAGGACCATGGTAGATGAGTGGATATCTTCAGGCCCCCGTACCTCCTCCTTCTTGTTAGCAATGAGAAGAAGGCATGGACTGGGAAATGGGTGTCTTTATGAGGCATCGCCTTTTGGAGGTTTCCAGGATGCTGTGAAGGCTAGTACTCATGGTGGGGCTGGCTGAGTTTTCAGCTTCCCTGGTTCTGTACAGTGACCCTACTGTACCAGAGGGTGATGCACCCAGTTAGAATGCTCTTCACGGTACATCGGTGGAACTTTGCAGGTGTCTTTTGTGACATATCAATTCCCCACAAACTCCAAATGAAATGTAGCCACTGGTGTGCCTTCTTTGTAATTGCATCAACATGTTGGACCCACTCTATTGATCAATAGATCCTCAGAGATGTTGACACACAGAACTTGAAACTGCTCACCCTTTCCACTTCTAATCCCTGGATGAGCACTGGTGTGTGTTCCCTTGACTTAGCGAGAGGATTCGAGTACAGGAGCAGGGAGGTACTACTGCAGTTGAACAAGGCCTTGGTGAGACCACACCTGGAGTATTGTGTGCAGTTTTGGTCCCCTAATCTGAGGAAAGACATCCTTGCCATAGAGGGAGTACAAAGAAGGTTCACCAGATTGATTCCTGGGATGGCAGGACTTTCATATGAAGAAAGACTGGATGAACTGGGCTTGTACTCGTTGGAGTTTAGAAGATTGAGGGGGGATCTGATTGAAACGTATAAGATCCTAAAGGGATTGGACAGGCTAGATGCAGGAAGATTGTTCCCGATGTTGGGGAAGTCCAGAACGAGGGGTCACAGTTTGAGGATAAAGGGGAAGCCTTTTAGGACCGAGATGAGGAAAAACTTCTTCACACAGAGAGTGGTGAATCTGTGGAATTCTCTGCCACAGGAAACAATTGAGGCCAGTTCATTGGCTATATTTAAGAGGGAGTTAGATATGGTCCTTGTGGCTACGGGGATCAGTGGGTATGGAGGGAAGGCTGGGGCGGGGTTCTGAGTTGGATGATCAGCCATGATCATAATAAATGGCGGTGCAGGCTTGAAGGGCCGAATGGCCTACTCCTGCACCTATTTTCTATGTTTCTATGTTTCTATGTTTACCATTCCTGAAGTTTAAAATCAATTTCTTGGTCTTACTGATGTTAAGTGCAAGGTTGCTGCTGCAATGCCACTCAGCCAGCTGATCCATCTTGTTCCTGTATGCTTCCTCCTCGTCATCTCAAATTCCGCCAACTGTTGCTGCATCATCAGCAAATGTATAGATGGTGTTTGAGCTGTGCCTCGCCACACAGTCGTGGGTGTAGAGAGAGCAGAGCAGTGGGCTATGCACGCATCCTTGAGGTGCACCAGGGCTGTTTGTCTGAGAGGATGAGAAGTTATTTCCCATCCTTACAGACTGTGGTCTTCCAGTGAGGAAGTCAAGGATCCAGCTGCAGAGGGAGGTACAGAAGTCCAAGTTTTTAACTGGACTTCTTAGTTGGAACTGAGGCTATGATTGTGTTGAATACTGAGCTGTAGTCTGTAAACAGCAGCTTGAGTAAATATTGGGAGGTGTCCATAGAGCACATAGGTCTAAAGATAAATTAGCTCGTTTTTATTCTCATATTAACCCTCTTGGTGACAGATGTCATGTGGAGATAGCTTCCTTAACTCATATGTTTTGGGCCTGTCCTACTTTGGAAACTTTTTGGAAAGACATTTTTAATATTATTTCAAAGGTATTGAATATAGATATCTCTCCCCATCCTATTATTGCTATCTTTGGATTACCTAAAATTTCCAGTAATCTCTCCCCTTCAGCCCGTAGATTGATTGCATTTCTTACTTAAATGGCAAAAAGATGTATTTTACAACATTGGAAGGAGATTAATGCTCCAACTACATTCTTTTGGTTTTCCCAGACGATACTATGTTTAAATTTGGAGAAAATTAGAAGTAATCTTTATGATTCTTCAGTTAAATTTGAACAGACCTGGAGATCTTTTATTCAACATTTTCATTTAATGTAACTTTTTTTCTTTCTCTGTCCATATTTACATTCCCTTCTTGCTTTTTAACTGTTTTTAATGGAGGTCGGGTATGAGGGCGTGATTGTTTTAAGTTGTTTAACTCTACTTGATACCTGGTTAGCCCATTGCTTTGCTTTGCTTTTTAGTTTAGTTGCACAGTGGGTTTTTTGGGGGTTTTTTTTTAGGGTTTTTTTTTTCCTTTTTCTTATTGACATGTTTGAAAATTAGTATACTATTAAATTACCTTGTTATTTTATATCTAAACTGCACTGTTTGTACTAACTTCTTTTTGTGTATTAATACCTCTTGTAAAGTTATATTGCAACAGTGTATCAGTGCCTATATGGTTTACCTTTTGTGTACTAATTCAATAAAAAGATTTAAAAAGAAAGAGTAAATATTGGGAGGGAGGAAAAGATGGCTGCGTGACGCAGCACGCGCGGCCGTTCCAAATGAATATCGATTATGTGTAACTAGGGGCCATGCACAATCCAGATTTGATAGAGACAGCCATGAGAAGCGCAGAGGAACATCTGGAGTAACTTCTGAAATGCCTGCTTCACTGCCGCTGCTACTGTGCGATCGAGAATCTCCAGAGATGAAGGCCCCAGATCCTCGGCTTTGCCTATTGTCTGTTGCCAGGGCCGGGGTTGAATTGCTCGGCAGAGATGGTGCTTGGTGCTCGGTGTCGAAGAGCTGGTTGGAGGCTCGGAGTTTTTTGGATGGACTCGGAGTCGGACTGTGGTCAGATGCTTCCAGGATGCTGCATCGGCAAGTTGGCGGAGCTGGAGGTTCACCGTCTGCGTGAGATGATGGGACTTTCGAGAGACTTTGAGACCTTTACTGTGCCATGGTCTGTTCTTATCAAATTACGGTATTGCTTTGCACTGTCGTAACTATATGTTATAATTATGTGGTTTTTGTTAGTTTTTAAGTCGGTTTGTCATGGGTTTCTGTGATATCATTTTGGAAAAACATTGTATTATTTCTTAATGCATGCATTACTAAATGAGAATAAAAGGGGACTGCATGTCCTCATAATCATAATAATCATAATCATATTAGTATTGTCCAGGTGATCCAAGGCCATTGAGAGCCAATGAGGTTGTATCCACTGTAGACCTATTGTGGTGATTGGCAAATTGTAGAGGGTCCCGGTCCTTGCTTAGGAGATAATTCTAGCCATGACCAATCTCTCTAAGCACTTCATCACAGTCAATGCGGTGGCCACTGGGCGATAGTCGTTGAGGCTGCTCACCCTGATCTTCTTGGGCACTGGTATGATTGCCACCCGTTTGAAACAAGTGGGAATTTCCAACTGCAGCACCAAGGGATTGAAGATGTCCTTGAAAACTTCCACAAGTTGGTTGGCACAGATCGGGTTCACACTGGACAAAGTATGGATCTATTATTGTGTTTTCTAGTAGATAACTTTTTATAAATATTGGCCAGTTTTCTTTTCACTATTTTTGTAAGTTTGATTTTTGATGCACCTAATAAACATCTGGGTAACCTCCAATCTGATGGCATGAATATAGAATTCTCTTTTCTGTTAAAAAAAAATTCTCCTCCCTCCCCTCTTCTTCTATTCATCTCTCTGACCTCTTCCCTTTCTTTTTAAATCTTTCTATTGAATTAGTACACACAAGGTAAAACATATAGCAACCAATACATTGTTAGGATATAGATATACAAGAAATATTAATACAAAAAAACCAATGAAAACAACATAGGTTAGTTATAAAATAACAAGGTAATATAATTGTATACTAGTTTTCCATATATAATGGTGAGGAGAAAAGAAAAACAGAAATCCCCCCCCAAAAAAACTACTGTGCCACTAAGTGACAAAGCAAAGCAATGAGCTAGCTAGGTAAATAGTAGACTTAAACAGATTAAACAATCACGTCCTCAAACCCGACCTCCACTAAGGGAGAGAAAAAAAATAGTTACATTGAATAAAAGATCTCCAGGTCTGTTCAAATTTAACTGAAGTATCATAAAAATTACTTCTGATTTTTTCCAAATTTAGACACAGTATCGTTTGAGAGAACCAAAAAAACGTAGTTGGGGCGTTAATCTCCTTCCAATGTTGTAAAATACACCTTTTCGCCATTTAAGTAAGAAATGCAATCATTCTACGCGCTGAGGGAGATAAATTACTAGAAGTTTTAGATAATCCAAAGATAGCAGTAATAGGATGGGGAGAAATATCACTATTCAAAACCTTTGAAATAATATTAAAAACGTCTTTCCAAAAAGTTTCCAGAGTAGGACAGGACCAAAACATATTGGTCAAGGAGGCTATCTCGCCATGACATCTATCACAAAGAGGGTTAATATGAGAATAAAAATGAGCTAATTTATCTTTAGACATGTGTACTCTATGGACAACTTTAAATTGAATTAAGGAGTGTTTGGAAGTTGAATTGAATTAAGGAGTGTTAGGGCTCCTCTTCTCATCTGCCTATCACCTCCCCCTGGGTCCCCTACCCCTTCCCTTTCTGCTATGGTCTTCTCTCCTCTCTTATCACACTCTGTCTTCTCCATCTCTTTGCCTTTCCTACCTACCTGGCTCCACCTATCACCTTCTAGCTATCCTCCTTCTGAATAAACTCTCCTCGGGCTTCAAGCTTGGTACAGGTATTGATTATAACCGACATTTCAATGACTTGCTCTGCCATCTTCTTCAGGGATGATGCCTAGGTATGTCTAGTCTGGTGGTATTTATACCTCTGTATTTTGTGACTCCTGATTGGTTGGTTCTTATCCAATCAGGTTTCCACTCTACCACCTTCTTTACAATCGAATTCCAGTTCTTACTTAGAGTGAGACCTTCATCTTTGTTAAAATTCTTTTCTCCTAGTTTTATTTCAATGTCTTCCTTTACCAGGTGGTCTCAAAAGCCATTGGCACGGCACAGTAGTTTTGTGCTATTGAAGTCAATCCTATGGCTATTTCAAATGAAATGATCTGCTACCACCGATTTATCCTCCTTCACCCCTGCCCCCCCCATCTCCTTTTTATTCTGGCAACTTCTCCCTTCCTTTCCAGTCCTGAAGAAAGGCCTTGGCTTGAAACGTCAACTATTTATTCCCCTCCATAAATGCACCCTGACCTGCTGAGTTCCTCCAGCATTTTGTCGGTGTTGCTTTGGTTTCTTCAGCTCTCTTCAATCTGCGGTTCCAGACTAACTATCGAATTTCTAGCAAGTATTAGGGCTCCATTTTATATTCATGCTTTAGTCTTGGAAAACCCTTGTACACAATATCGAACTTGCTTGGATTATGTCGTGGCTAACACAACAGTGTTTGAATGGTAAGGAGTTTGAAAGCTGTCACAGGAATGTCAAGTTACATTGCTTTTCTGTTTTGAAGGTGTTTCCAACCATTGACAAAGCAACAGGACTTGGAAATGTCTGTCAATTCATAACTTTGCATTATCTGCCGTTGGCTCCCTGATATTTTTGTCCAAGGTAATACCTTCTTTTTTTCTTTTGGCAAACTTATTACACCTGCTCATTAATGCAAATATCTAATCAGCTAATCATGTGACAGCAACTGGCAGTATTGCAGCAGTAAATGACAGAATAGACGAAGGAGAATCAGTTGATGTTGTGTACTTGGATTTTCAGAAGGCCTTTGACAAAGTGCCACACATGAGGCTGCTTAACAAGCTACAGACCCATGGTATAACAGGAAAGATTCTAGCATGGATAAAGCAGTGGGTGATTGGCAGGAGACAAAGAGTGGGAATAAAGGGAGCCTTTTCTAACTGGCTGCTGGTGACTAGTGATGGTCTACAGGGTTCTGTGTTGGGACCGATTCTTTTTTTACATTACACGTCAATGATTTCGATAGTGGAATTGATGTTTTGTTGCAAAGTTTGCAGACGATATGAAGATAGGTGGAGGGGCAGATAGTTTTGAGCAACTAGAGAGGCTACAGAAGGACTTAGACTGATTAGCAGAATGGACAAAGAAATGGCAGATGGAATACAATGTTGGGAAGTGTAAGGTCATGCACTCTGGTAGAAGAAAGGAAAGAGTTGACTATTTTCTAAATGGAGAGAAAATATATAAAAAAAAGCTGAGGTGCAGAGGGACGTGGAAGTCCTTGTGCAGGACACCCTAAAGGTTAATTTTCAGATTGAGTCTGTGGTGAGGAGGGCAAATGCAATGTTAGCATTCATTATTAAGAGGTCTGGAATATAAAAGCAAGGATGTAATGTTGAAACTTTGTAAAGCACTGGTGAGGCCATACTTGGGGTATAGTGAGCAGGTTCTTAGAAAGGATGTGCTGAAACTGGAGAAGGTTCAAAGGAGGTTCACAAAAATGATTCCAGGATTGAATGGCTTGTCAGATGAAGTGTGTTTGATGGCTTTCGGCATGTATTCATTAGAATTCAGAAGAATGAGACATGCCCTCATTGAAACCTATCAAGTGGTGAAAGGCCTTGAAAGAGTAGAAGGGGAGAGGATGTTTCCTATGGTGAGTAAGTCTAAGACCAGACAACACAGCCTCAGAATAGAGGGGCGTCCTTTTAGAACGGAGATGAGGTGGAATTTCTTTAGCCGGAGAATGATGAGTATGTGGAATTCTTTGCCACAGGCAGCTGTGGAGGCCAAGTCTCTTATGTATATTTAAGACTGAGGTTGATAGATTTCTTATTGATCAGGGCATGAAGGAATATGGGAAGAAAGCAGGAGATTAGGACTGAAAGGAATATTAGATCAGCCATGTTGAAATGGCAGAGCAAATTTGATAGTTCAAATGGCCATTAGGCAATACTGTTCCTACATTTTATGGTCTTATGGTCTTATATGCAAGTAGGCATTTACAACATGCAATTGTCACGTACCCCTTGACGGGGATAAAGAAACCAGCAGAAATAGAAACCACTTTGCAGTCTCGTATTGCTATAAACTAATAATATTTATTAGTAACTATGCAATACAGTAATATCAATGTAGATAAATCACACAGGTTAGCAATGATTATGTATAAAAGTAAGTGTGGAATATATATGTGTGAAAACCAAGCTTCTTTAAGTCTGGGGGTAAAAAGATACAGTCTTACGATGTTGAGTAAAGTTCAGTTCAGTTCAGTTCGTGGTATTTAGTTGAGTAGTGATGGAGAGAGAGGGAGAGTGAGTTGAGTCCTCAGCTGAGCTGATGCCGTCGATCTCCTCGTCGTCCTTTGAAATCCTTCACAAGTCACCGACTGTGACTTTAACCAGGGGGACCGGTCTTCCTGTGGTGGACCGGCAAGGGTAGACACATAGACAACTCCCCACCAGTCAACCCCTTCTCCTACGTTGGGATAGCAATTTGGATCGATCCGCCTAATCGATCCTCCAAAACCCACTTTCTCTGCGGGTACAACAATGCTCATTCAGTGTCCAGATCATGTGTCTGAGGTCTGTATCATCTGACCTCCCATTTATTTCTCTGTGCTGAGCATCACCTGTCATTCAAAGAGTCCCTCCTTCCTTTGTCTGTGAAGAAATGCACAAGCAGGCAACAAGTCCTTGAAAGTAACATCAACAATCTGCCTTTGGTCACCATAGCAACCTTCGAACTGCTCGGTGCTGTCTCCAACTCCAAACTCAGTAGAAATCCAAAGTTACTTCCAGTGCCTTAAAGTGACAGTCCAACCATTGATCTTCGTCTCTCTCTCTCTCTCCTTTCCAAACAAACCATCAATGATAAATGTCTCTCTCCAAACAGTTAATAGGGGCACTCCTGGATCCTCTCACACAATAAAAATAAGTTTGTTTTCTTGGAGATTAAGTGCTAAAGAGAAATTAAAAAATGGTTCAGATTTTCAGTTTTATCCTCTTATTTCTGGTTCATGTCCTGTAAATCTTGTGCATCTTCTCCAGCACCTCTATTCTTTGTGTAAAGAGACCTGACTTGTTCGCAATACTCAAATAATGGTTTGAAATAAAAGTCAAAGTGAATTTATTATTAAATTGTAAATATGTCACCATATACTAACTTAAGATTTATTTTCTTGCAGGCATGTAGAGGAAAATAAGAAATACCATAAAATTTATGAAAATTATGCATAAACAAAGATTAACAAAAAGTCCTTGGAAGTGAGTTTGTAGGTTGTGGAATCAATTCAGGGTTGAGGTGAGTGAAGTTATCCACACTGGTTCAGGAGACTAATGGTTGAGGGATAATAACTGTTCCTGAACCTGGGGGTGTTAAGAAGTATTCTAAAGGAAAGAGAGGCAGCCATGGCTGACAAGAGTTGTCAAAGATAGCATAACAGGAAAATAATATAGTAAAAATTAATGGGAAATTAGAGGATTGAGAAGCTTTTAAAAAGGCAACTAAAAGAGCCAAAAGGAGAGAAAAGATGAAATATGAAGGAAAGCTAGCCAATAAGATAAATGAGGATACCAAAAGGTTTTTTCAAATATATGCAGAGTAAAAGAGAGTCAAGAGTGTATATCTGACCACTGGAAACTGATAGAAACATAGAAACATAGAAAACCTACAGCACAATACAGGCCCTTTGGCCCACAAAGCTGTGCTGAACATGTTCTTACCTTGGAACTACCTAGGTTTAGATCTTTACTTCCAAGCACTTTAAAATTGTGCCCTCTCATGTTCTCCAAATGAGCAAAGAATTGGCAGAAGGAATTAGATTCTGAGAAAAATGATTTTGCCCCCGTGCAGGATGTCAGATGGCTGGAGGACAGCAGATGTGGTGCCTTTGTGGAAACTGCGGCAAGGCAAGGGTTGATGGGAGCCATGGTGGTTAGCGTGCAGCTATTACAGCTCTGGAGTTCGGAGTTCAATTCCAGGGCAGGGATGATGGCAGAGCAGCAACGGCTGGAATTTCTGGAAGCAATTCAGAAGGCACAGGATATACACATCCCAAAGAGGAAGAAGTATTCTAAAGGAAAGATGACACAACTAACAAGAGAAGTCGAAGCCAACATAACAGTCAAAGAGAGGGCATATAATAGAGCAAAAATTAGCCAGAAGTTAGAGGATTATGAAGCTTTTAAAAACCAACAGAAGGCTACTAAATGTCATTAAGAAGGTAAAGATGGAATACAAAAGAAAGCTAGCCAATAATATTGAAGATACATAAAGTGTAAAAGAGAATGTGGATATCGAATGGCTGGAAAATGATGCTGGAGACATAGTAATGGGGGACAAGGAAATGGCAGACAAACGGATTAAGTATTTTGCATCAGCCTTCACTGTGTCAAGGCTAAGTTCCAGGTGTCAAGGGTCATGAAATGTGTGAAGTTACCATTAGTAGAGAGAAGGTCTGAAGTTAGATTAGTCACCTGGACCAGATGGTGTACATTCCAAGGTTCTGAAAGAGGTGCTGAAGAGATTGTGGAGGCATTAGTAATGACCTTTCAAGAATACCAGATTCTGGAATGTGCAAATGTCACTCCACTCTTCAAGAAGGGAGAGAGGTAGAGGAAAGGAAACTATAGGCTAGATAGTCTGAACTCAGAGGTTGGGAAGATGTTGGAGTTGATTACCGAGGATGAGGTCTCAGGGTGTTTGCAGACGCATGATAAAATAGGCCATAGTCAGCATGGTTTCCTTAAGGGAACATCTTGCCTGACAAATCTATTGGAATGCTTTGAAGAGAAAACAAGCAGGACAGACAAAGAACAATCAATTGATGTTATGCACTTAGATTTTCAAAAGGTCTTTGACAAGGTACCACACATGAGGCTACTTAGCAAGCTATGAGCCCATGGTATTATAGCAAAGATTCTAGTGGCTGATTGGCAGGAGGCAAAGAATGGGAATAAAGGGAGTCTTTTCTGGTTGGCTGCTGGTGGCTAGTGGTGTTCTACAGGGGTCTCTGTTGGGACCAATTCTATTTATGTTATATGTCAATGATTTTGATGATAGAATTGATGGCTTTGTGAATAAAGGCATTCTAACCCAAAATTGAGACCGCAGATCCAAACGCTGGAACAGCCCGGAGTAGGCTCAAAGCCTCGCTTATCAGTTCATCACATTCGCGGGCACAGAACACAGCAGCTGGGGCAGTCTTCATAGCCACAACACCAAAGAGATGAACATTGCAGAGGACAAGTGAAATCGGCTCTCGTCCCAACTGACATCCTGCCTTTTCAGTCTGTCTGGGCGGGCACTTAAATTGACCAAACAACAGGACAGCGAAAGGCTCTGATGCCCTGGAGAGAGGAGTGAATGTCACAGACAGCAAGCAAAATTGGCTTTACCTCTCAACCCCTGCTTTAAATAAACTCACTGACTTGGCCTCCGCAGCCATCTGTGGCAAAGAATTCCACAGATTCAGCACCCTCTGGCTAAAGAAATCCCTCCTCATCTCTGTTCTAAATGGATGTCCCTCTATTCTGAGGATAGAGGATTGGCTGGTTGGCAGGAGACAAGAGTGGGAATAAAGGAAGCCTTTTTTGGTTGGCTGCCGGTGACTAGAGGGATGTCCATTTAGAATGGAGGTGAGGAGGAATTTCTTTAGCCAGAGGCTGGTGAAAAGGCGCACGACTGCGCCTTCTGAATTGCCTCCAGAAACTCCAGCCATTGCTGTTCTTAAGCGAATGGAAATGCATTTTCTTAATGCAATGCAGTACTACAGTACTATATTCTTAGGTACATGTAAAGTGATTCCCTTTATTCCAGAGTATTCTACTTGGAGCGCATGTAGATCCCAAGTGTTCAGAATGACTATTTCTAACTTTTCCACTTTGATTTAGTAAAAGTGAGAACTCATGGTGCTGTGGTGTGATTGCTTTCTTACTTTCGTAAGAGAGTTCTGTACCCAAATATTTATGTTTCACGAAGGAGCAATCAATGGGGTAGATCACGTTGACTTCTGACTGAACATATTTGAATGAACATATTTCCGGAATTCCAGCACCCTGTATAAGATAGGAGTCTGAGGACAATTGACAAATGAAAAGGCTTTTAGTTAATTCAAAAATTTGTTAACTAGAAAGCACAACCAGGATCAGAATCAGGTTTAATATCACTGGCATATGGTGTGAAATGTGTTGTGGCAGCAGTACATTACAATACATAATAAATAACTATAGATTGCATTAAGACATATCTATAAAACATTAAATTAAATAGGTTGTGCAAAAAGAGATGAAAAAATAATGAGGTGGTGTTGGTTGGCTCATTGTCTGTTTGGAACTCTGATGGCAGAGAGGAAAATATTGAACGTGTGTCTTCAACCTCCTGCCTGATGGTAGCAATGACAAGAGAGCATGTCCTGGATGATGGGGGTCCTTGGTAATGGATGCCACGTTTTTGAGGTATTGCCTTTTGAAGGTGCCCTTGATGGTGGGGAGGCTAGTGTTCATAATGGAGCTGACTGTGTTTATAACTTCCTCCATCTTTTTCTGATCCAGTGTCAGACGATGATGCAACCAGTTCGAATGCTCCCCACAGTACATTAGTAAAAATTTGCTGGAGTGTTTGGTGACACACCAAGCCTCCTCAAACTCCTAGTTAAAAAATCCACTGTCGTGCCTTCTTTGTCATTCCTTGGATAAGTTGAGCCCAGGAAAAATCCTCAGATATTCGACCCACGGGCACTTGAAGCTGCTCAGCCTTTCCACTGCTGATCCCGCGATGAGGACTGGTATGTGTTCCTTTGACATCCACAATCAATTCCTTAGTCTTACTGATGTTGAGTGCAATGTTGTTGTTGTGACGCCACTCAGCCAGCACTTAGATCTCGCTCATGTACTCCTTCTTGTCACCATCTGAAATTCTGTGTCATTGGCAAATTTATAGATGGTGTTTGAGCTGTGCCGAACTGTGTAGCTAAACTAAATTTTAAGCTCAGTTAACAAATGATTGTGACGAAAGTCTCAGTGGAATTATCCCTTCAGCCTAGGCAAACGTGAAACACATTCAGCATGCTGGAGGAACTCAGCAGATCAGGCAGCATCTATGGAAAAGAGTAAACAGTCAACACTTCGGACCAAGACCCTTCATCAGGCAACGGAAGGGGAGAGATCTCAAGTAACAGTATTTTTATAACATTTTAAGACCTTAAGACTATATGAGCAGAATTGATTCATCTGATTGATTCTGCTCTGCTATTCCACCATGGTTGATTTATTTTCCCTCTCACCTCATTCTCCTCACCGTAACCTTTGACACCCTGATTAATCAAAGACCAATCAACCTCCACCTTAAATACACCCTATAATTTGGCCTCCACAGCAGTTTGTGGCAATCAATTCCACAGATTCACCACTCTCTGGCTAAAGAAATTGCTCCTCATCTCTGTCCTAAATGGATATCCCCCTATTCTGAAGCTGTGCTTTCTGATCCTCACTATAGAATCATCCTCTCCACATCCACTATTGTATAGATTTCAATGAGATCCCTGCTCATTCTTCTAAACTCCAGCATGTACAGGCCCTTAGTAATTTTTCTAATTTATTGTACTGTACTGCTGGAAAACAACCTGCTTCTTGAGATTTTTCTACAAAAATGGTTTGCCATTGCCTTCTTCTGGGCAGTGTCTTTACAAGACAGGTGTCCCCAGCCATATTTATACTTTATACTTTATACTTCATTGTCGCCAAACATTTGATACTAGGACATACAAGCATCACAGTAATATTTGATTCTGTGCTTCCCGCTCCCTGGATTACAAATATTAAATATTAAAAATATTAAAAACGGTAAAAATTAGTAAATATTAAAAATTTAAATTATAAATCATAAATAGAAAATAGAAAAATGGAAAGTAAGGTAGTGCAAAAAAACCGAGAGGCAGGTCTGGATATTTGGAGGGTACGGCCCAGATCCGGGTCAGGATCCGTTCAGCAGTCTTATCACAGTTGGAAAGAAACTGTTCCCAAATCTGGCCATATGAGTTTTCAAGCTCCTGAGCCTTCTCCCAGAGGGAAGAGAGACGAAAAGTGTGTTGGCTGGGTGGGTCGTGGGTATCAGTGGTCACATAACCAGGACTTGTGATATGCACGAGCTGCTCATACGACCATCCACCACCTGCTCCCGTAGCTTCATGTGACCCTGGGGGAGGGAGGTGTTAAGCAAGTGCTACACCTTGCCCAAGGGAGACCTGCAGGTTAGTGGAGGGAGAAAGCACCTTACACCTCCTTTGGTAGAGACATATCTCCACCCGCCAGCCAATCTTGACATCAGTGTTAATAAACCTGATTGTTCTCTGACTCTAGGCAGACTGGACCAACCTGTTATAATTGTAAGTTGATTGAGAGCAAACCAATGATTTCAGTAACACACTCATTAATATTAATCAGCATGCTTCAAAACATGGGTCTCTGTATGCTCTTCGCAACTGTATCCTTGACTTCCTTATCAGGAGACCACAGTCACTGTGAATCAGTAATAATCCCTCTGCAATTGGACCTTGGACTTTCTGACTAACAGACCCCAAACTGTTAAGTTAGACAACCTCCCCTACTCCATTCTCACCCTGAATACCAGAGTGCCTCAAGGCTGTGTGCTGAGCCCTCTTCTGTACTCCCTTTTCACCTATGACTACGTTCCTGTACATGGTTCTAACTCCATAATCAAGTTCGCAGACAACACCACGGTGGTTGGCCTGATCAGAGGGGATGACAAGACGGCCTACAGGGATGAGGTCCAGCACCTGGCTGCGTGGTGTGCTGACAACAACTTGGCCCTTAACACCCAGAAGACCAAGGAGATCATTGTGGACTTCAGGCATGCTAGGAGCCACATTCACGTCCCCATCTACATCAACAGAGCTGTAGTGGAGCGTGTATCAAACTTCAAATTCCTTGGTGTCCACATTTCCGATGATCTCACCTGGTCGTTGAACTACTCCATCCTGATCAAAAAGGCGCAACAGCACCTTTATTTCCTGCAGGGCATCAAGAAAGCTCACCTCTGTCCCAGGATACTGACGGACTTTTACCGCTGTACCGTTGAGAGCATACTCCCCAACTGCATCTCAGTATGGCAATTGTCCCGTATCGGACCGCAAAGCACTCCAGTGGGTGATCAAAACTGCCCAGCGGATTATCGGCACTCAATTGCCCACCATTGAGAACATCTATCATAAACACTGCCTGGGCAGGGTGAAAAGCATTATCAGGGATGCATCTCACCCTAATCATGGACTTTTTACTCTCCTCCCATCCAGTAGACGCTACAGGAGCCTCCGCTCCCACACCAGCAGGCACAGGAAGAGCTTCTTCCCTGAGGCTGTGACCCTGCTGAACCTCACATCACAGCACTAAGCAGTATTGCATCCATATTGTACTGTCTCAGTACTTTTATATTTGTGTGCTGTAGCACTTACTTTTTATTCACAGTTATTTTGTAAATAACACTATTCTTTGCATTTCTGGTCAGATGCTAATTGCATTTCATTGGTTTTGTATCTGCACTCGGCACAATGACAATAAAGTTGAATCTAATCTAATCAACACAGCTGCACCTCAAGGATGGAAGCTTAACTCGCTGCTCTACTCTCACTACCCTCACGCCGGCAGGGCACAGCTCAAACACCATCGATAAATTTACCATTAACTCCACCGTCGGTGGCAAAATCTTAGATGGTGAGGAGGGGGCTTTGGGAGTGAGATAGATCAGCTGGTTGGGTGGTTTTCGAACAACCTCGCACACAGCATCAGCAAGACCAAGGGACTCCAGCAAGAGGAAGCTGGGGTTTCACACACCAGTCCTCACTGAGGGGTCAGCGGTGGAAAGGATGAGCAGCTTAAAGTTCCTTGGCATCAGCCTCTCAAAGGATCTGTCCTGGGCCATGAATGTTGACGTAATCATGAAAAGGACATGCCAGTGGCTCGACTTCATTAGTTTAAAGAGATTTGGTTTGTCACCAAAGACTCTTGCAAATTTTTATAGTATACAGTGGAAAGCATTCGGACTGGCTGTACCACTACCTGGTAAGGAGCCTCCAATGGACAGGGATGCAAGAAGCTACAAAGGATTGAGGCTTCCCAGCCGGTTCTATCATGGGCACGATCTCCCCCGCCATCAGGGTCGCCCTCCTGAGGCCGTGCCCCAAGAAGGTGGCATCCATCATTAAAGACCCCCACCATCTGCGGCATGTCCTCTTCTCATCATCACAATCAGTGAGGAGGTGTAGGAGCCTGAAAAACTACTTTCAACATTTTATTGACCGAATTTTCCCCACCACCATCAGAGTTCTGAATGGTCCATGATCATGACCTTGTTATTTGCCTTTTGCGCTATTTATTTATTTATTTTGTAACTTAATAGCGATTCTAATGTCTTGCAGTGGACTGCTGCTGCATAACAACAAATTTCATGACAAATGCTTGTGATAAATAAACGAAATTCTATTCTGTTTGCCCATGTATCATGGACAACACATTGATTCATTTATCCATTCATTGTCCGAGACTGGAGACACCAGTGCATGTGCCTAAATAAATTTGAATTTGCATTTAAGTAATGAGGGAATAAAAGTTATACAACCTTTCATTTTTATCCTTCAATTTTCCAGTGGTTTACCTTACATTTAGTTGTTTTTCAGGAATGAACATTGGGCACATGGAGTACCGTTTTGGGACCCTTATCGAAGAACGGGTGTGCTGACTTTGGAGATGGTTCAGAGGAGGTTCACAGGAATGATCCCGGGAATGACAGGGTTAATGTACCAGGAGTGTTTGATGGCTCTGGGCTTGTACTCACTGGAGTTTAAAAGAATAAGCAGGGATCTTAATGAAACCTATTAAATATTGAAAGGCCAAGATAGAGTAGATGTGGAGAGGATGTTTCCTATAGTGGGAGAGTCTAGGATCAGAGGGCACAACCTCAGAACAGAAGAACGTCCCCTTAGAAGAGAGATGAGGAGGAATTTCTTTAGCCAGAGGGTGGAGAATCTGTGGAATTCATTGCCACAGACAGCTGTGGAGGACAAGTCATAGAGTATATTTAAATTTGAGGTTGACAGGTTCTTGATTAGTGAGAGTGTCAAAGCTTATGGGGAGAAGGTGGATGGTGTTGAGAGGGATAAGAAATTAACCATGATTGAATAGTAGAGTTGGCCTGAATGGCCTAATTTTGTTCTTATGATCAGTGTTTTACTGTTCATATTTTTATAAATGCTTTTCTTTGGTTAAATGTTTTATCAAACAGAGCAATTAATGTTTATCCAAATAAGTCTTAACACTCCACAGATGAATGCATATTTTTACTGCATCTGGAAAGCCAGTCATGGCTCAAACACACAACACTCAGGAATTCCACAACAAGATGGCAGTATAGAATATTGGCGTGACTGGGAAACTTCGCTTAACATTTCTTTCTCTTTAAGCAATACACTGATTGTTTTTGTATAAGATGTTTGCCCGTAAGAGTAACAGGTCCATAGCAGATGCCATCTTATTGGGTCTTCACTCAACCCTGCAATATCTGGACAGTAAAGATGCATACATCAGGATGTTCTTTATCGACTACAGCTCAGTATTCCATACCATCATTCCCTCAAAAGTAATCAATAAGCTCCATAACTTTGGCCTCAAAACCTTCTTGTGCAATTGGATCCTCAATTTCCTCACTTGCAGACCCCAGATTGGTGACAACATCTCCTCCACAATCTCCATCAGCACGGGTGCACCACAAGGCTGTGTGCTTAGCCCCCTGCTCTACTCGCTTCACACTAATGACTGTGTGGCTAAGCATAGTTTTAGTGCCATATTCAAGTTTGCAGACAACAGCACTGTCGTAGGTTGAATCAAAGGTGATGATGAATCGGCAAGTAGGAGGGAGACTGAGTGGTGCCACAGCAACCTCTTACTCAATGTCAGCAAGACCAAGGAGCTGATTTTTGACTTCAGGAGAAGGAAAGCAGAGGTCCATGAGCCAGTCCTCATTGGAGGGGCAGCAACTGGGGTTTTTTTTTCCTCAAACTTGGGCCCAACACGAAAAAGCAGTTACAAAGAAAGTATGCCAATGCCTCTACTTCTACAGATGTGTGGTGGAGAGTATATTGACTGGCTGCATCACAGCCTGGAACAGAAACACCAATACCCTTGAATGGAAAATCCTATAAAAAATAGTGGATACGGCCCAGTCCATCACGGGTAAAGACTCCCCACCATTGAACCCATCTACTTGAAACGTCACCGGAAAACAGCACCCATCATCAGCGACCCCCACCTCCCAGGACATGCTGTCTTCTCACTGTCGCCATCAGGAGGAAGATACAGGAGCCTCAGGACTCACACCACCAGGTTCAGGAACAGTTACTACCCCTCAACCATCAGGCTGTTTAGTCAAAGGGGCTAATTTCACTCAACTTCACTTTCCCCATCATTGAAACGTTTCCATAACCTATGGGCTCACTTTCAAGGACTCTTCATCTCATGTTCTCAATATTTATTGCTTATTAATATTCCTTTCTTTTTGTATTTGCTCAGTTTGTTGTCTTCTGCACATGGGTTGAACGTATTAGCTGGGCAGTCTTTCATTGATTCTCTTATAGTTATTATTCTGTAGATTTAATGAGTATGCCCACAAGGAAATGAATATCAGGGTTGTGCATGGTGACATATATGACCTTTGATAATATACTTAATTTGAACTTTGAAATAAACTTTATTTATAATGAATATTGATGAGAGGCATTGATCGTGTGGATAGTCAGAGGCTTTTTCCCAGGGCTGAAATGGCTACCACAAGAGGGCACAGGTTTAAGATGCTTGGGAGAAGGTACAGAGGAGATGTCAGGGGTAAGTTTTTTATGCAGAGAGTGGTGTGTGTGTGGAATAGGCTGCCGGCAATGGTGGAGGAGGCGGATACGATAGGGTCTTTTAAGAGACTTTTGGACAGGTACATGGAGCTTCGAAAAATAGAGAGCTATGGGTAAGCCTAATAATTTATAAGGTAGGGACATGTTTGGCACAACTTTGTGGGCCGAAGGGCCTGTATTGTGCTGTAGGTTTTCTATGTTTAATATATTTACAGAATAAACCGTGCAATCTCTTTCATTCTTACATTCATAGTCAATACTTTCAGTACTGTTCCTATTACATTTCTTAAAACCAATAGGAGGAACTTCATCACCCAGCCTGGCCCCTACCTCTCCAGCAGCGGAGGAACCCTATACTGTGGCCCTTCCCACTGAGCCCTTGTGGTGGCTGCACTAAGTTTCAGTGTGGCCCTCAGCACGAATGCCTGCAGCCTGGAATGTGCCAGTCGGCAGGATTCCATCACAATTCACAAAATACTGGAGGAGCTCAGCAGGTCAGGCAGCGTCTGTGGAAGGAAATGGACAGTTGACATTTTGAACCAAGACCCGGCTTCAGGACTTATCAGAGACGGGGATGGAGGACATGGTGCGAGCCTATCGAGGTTTTGCTTTCTACTTACACTGCAGAAGTAATTCACCTTGGTATTACAGGAGCTGCAAAGAAAAGAGCCATCAGGACCGTCACAGAGGCTGCCGAGCGAGCCTCCAGATGGTGATGGATCAAATGCTGTATCCCGTGGACCATTGCTGCTGTGACATAAGCCTGGGATATCTGATGCTGAAAGGCACAGATAGAGTGGACAAAGAGTCTCCCAAGTTTGAATAATCTATTACCAGAGGGCATGCATTGAAGGTGAGAAGGGATAGGTTCAAGGGGGATGTGAGGGTAAGTTTTTTACTCGGAGAGTCATGGGATGCGTGGAATGCACTGCCTGGTATGGTGGTAGAGGCAAATACATTAGAGGCTTTTAAGAGACATTTGGATAGGCACTTGGATGTAAGGAAGATGGAGGGATATGGACATGGTGAAGGTAGAAAGGATTAGTGTTTGGGTATTTTTAATTTGATTTTTCGATGGTTTGGCACAACATTGTAGCCTGTTCCTGTGCTGCACTCTTCTGTGTTCTAAAAGCCTACTAAAAGTGGTGGGTTCTGCCCAGCCCATCACAGGAAAAGCCCTCCCCACCATTGAGCACATCTACATGGACCAGCACCATCAAGAAGCTCCACCATCCAGGCCATGCTCTCTTCTCACTATCGAGAAGGAGGTACAGGAGCCTTAGATCCCACAGCACCAGATTCAGGAACAGTTACTACCCTTCAACCATCAGGCTCCTGAACCAGAGTGGATAACTTCGCTCACCTCAGCACTGAATTGATTCCACAATCCATGGACTAAGTTTCAAGGATTCTACAACTCATGTCTCAGTATTATTTATTTACTATTTATTTATTATTATTACTGGGGTTTCTCGTATTTGACAGTTTTGTCTTTTGCACATTGGTTGTCAGTCTTTGTGTGTAGTTTTCATTGATTCTGTTGTATGTCTTTGTTCTACTGAGAATGCCTGCAAGAAAATGAATCTCAGGGTTGTATGTGGTGACATATATGTACTTTGATAATAAATTTACGTTGAACTTTGCTTATCCATCCATTAGATTTG
Source organism: Mobula birostris (assembly GCF_030028105.1). Taxonomy (NCBI): domain Eukaryota; kingdom Metazoa; phylum Chordata; class Chondrichthyes; order Myliobatiformes; family Myliobatidae; genus Mobula; species Mobula birostris. The sequence continues at coordinate 11,605,982 of NC_092370.1, forward strand.
GAATTTTTGCAGAGGCAGAACCTGTGATATCTTTCCAGTGAATTGAGTTCCCTTTTGACTCAAAAGCTGTGAGAAAACTGTCCGCAAGGATCCATGACCACCAACTGGCCGTGAAGTGAGAAAACTGTCCGCAAGGATCCATGACCACCAACTGGCCGTGAAGTGAGAAAACTGTCCGCAAGGATCCATGACCACCAACTGGCCGTGAAGTGAGAAAACTGTCCGCAAGGATCCATGACCACCAACTGGCCGTGAAGTGAGAAAACTGTCCGCAAGGATCCATGACCACCAACTGGCCGTGAAGTGAGAAAACTGTCCGCAAGGATTCATGACCATCAACTGGCCGTGAAGTGAGAAAACTGTCCGCAAGGATTCATGACCATCAACTGGCCGTGAAGCGGTACAACCAACTCTCCCTGGTGGCCACCCACGGAGATCGAGAGGGGCACAAATTCAACTGGGACATCAATGAAAGTCATGGCGTAAGCAAACAAGGGAACTCCTGGAAGCGTGGCTTTCCACAAACAATTCTGTGAACAAACACGTTCTTATTTATGAGCCGACGCGGGCAACGTTCCGGACCACAGTACATGAATTTTGCCACATGGCCAATCAGCAATGAAATTTCCTCCCCGTGTTGTAACTGAGTTTCTGAAACAACGTTCAATTGAAAAGTATTTAAAGGCCAAGCACTCGGAGGACACACCTCAATCAACAGCGCACTGATGGTGTCTCCTCTCGTGGTGATGAAATATTTGTAAGTAAATTGCCAAGATGGGTGAGCAACTTAGCCCAACCATCAACCACCCAAGCTACACATCTTCCGAATTACTTCCAAATATAGAACAGTTTAGAACACAGTTCCCTAGCAGACCATGAGTTCTGCAATACACACACAATGCTGGAGGAACTCAACAAGCCAGGTAGCATCTATGGAAAAGAGTCCTGTTGACGTTTCGGGCGGAGACCCTTCATCAGGACTGGAGAGAAAAGAATGAGGAGTAGAGTAATAAGGTGGAGGGAGGGGAGATAGAAACACAAGTTGATCGGTGAAACGGGGGGGCGCTGAGATAAAGAGCTGGGAAGCTGATTGGTGAAAGAGATACAGGGCTGAAGAAGGGGGAATCTGATAGGAGAGGACAGAGGACCATGGAAGGAAGAAAAGGGGGTGGAGCACCAGAGGGAGGTGATGGCCAGGTAAGCAGATAAGGTGAGAGAGGGAAATGAGAATGGGGAATGGTGAAGGAGAGGAGGGAACAGGGGCATTACCACAAGTTTGAGAAATCAATCTTCATGCCATCAGGTTGGAGGCTAACCAGATGGAATATAAGATGTAGCTCCTCCAACCTGAGTGTGGCCTCATCACAATAGTAGAGGAGGCCATGGACTGACATGTCAGAATAGGAACGGGAAGTGGAAATAAAATGGGCGGCCACTAGGAGATCCCGCTTTCCCTAACGGGAAGCCCCAGTGGCCACCCAGGTGCTTGGTGAAGCGATCTCCCAATCTACATTGGGTCTCACTGATATTGGATACAGATTCATAGCTGAAGTTTGGGAAGACCGTTTGGGGCCTGAATAGTGGTGAGGGAGGAGGTGTAGGGACAGGTGTAGCACTTGTTCCGCTTGCAAGGGTAAGTGCCGGGAGGGAGATCAATGGGGAGGGATGTCAAGGGAGTTGTGTAGGGAGTGATCCCTGTGGAAAGCAGAAAGTGAAAGGGAGGAAAAGATGTGCATGGTGGTGAGATCCCATTGCAGATGGCAATTTCTGCAACAGGTTTGAAATTCCAGCTTTTTTTCTCCAGTCCTGCCGAAGGGTTTCGGCCTGAAATGTCAACTGTAATTTTTTCCATAGATGCTGCCTGGCCTGCTGAGATCCTCCATTATTTTGTGTGTGTTGCTCAGATTTCCAGCATCTGCAGATTTTCTCTTGTTTGTGAACAGGTTTGAAACCTTGCCCTTCAAATACATTAGAGACAATGGTGAATTTTATCTTCTAATAATAGGTGGTGGCAGATATATTCACTACAGAAAGCTAATCTCATTGAAAATCTTAGTGCCCATGTCCAATTCACATCAAGTCCTATGCATCCTGCTCGCTTGCTAACCTATTGGTAAAGCCTAATTTGGAGTATTGTGCACAGTTTTGGTCACCTACCTCTAGGAAAGATGTAAATAAGGTTGAAAGCATACAGGGAAAATTTACAAGGATGTTGCCGGGTCTGGAGGACCTGAGTTAAAAGGAAAGATTGAATAGGTTAGGACTTTATTCCTTGGAACATAGAAGATTGCAGTGAGATTTGATAGAGGTGTACAAAATTACAAGTGGTATAGAGAGGGTAAATGGAAGTGGACTTTTTCCACTGAAGTTGGGTGGGACTACAACCAGAGGTCATGGGTTAAGGATGAAAGGTGAAAAGTTTTGGGGGGGCCCAAGATCACGAGAGTGTGAGACGAGCTTCCAACGCAAGTGGTGCATATGAGCTCAATTTCAACATATAAGCAAAGTTTGGGTAGGTCCATGGGCTATGGTCCCGATGCAGGTAGTAGATAATTTAAATGGTTTTGGCATGGATTAGATGGGCCATGGCCTGTTTCTGTGCTATACTTTTCTATAGCTCTACATTAATTCCAGATTTATCATCACTTCAATCCTAAAATTCTATCCTTTGTTTTATCTTCATTCCATGCCCCTCCCTCTATCCATTTCCAGTAGTAACTTCCAGGCCTTACTGGTGAAAATATCATTTCTGATCTGTTAGGCAATCTCAGTTTGAAATTCCTTCCCTTCTGGTATTTGTTCCACTAGCTATTGCAAATCTAAGTTCAAATTCCTCCCCAGAACCCGTATCTCTTTCCTCTTCTTTAAAATCCTCCTTAAAATCAAGCTTCTTGGTTAAGCTGTTGGTAATATTCCTCAATTTTTCTTCCTGCTAAGACATTTTTTTGTGGGTGGCGGTTTGGAGAAACGTCTCTACCGAAGGAGGTGTAAGGTGTTCCTTCCCTCCACTAGCCTGCAGGTCACCCTTGGGTGAGGTGTGGCACCTGTTTAGCACCCCTGATCAAGGTCATGTGAAGCCAAGGAAGCAGGTGGTGAATGGTTATATTAGCAGCCGGTGCATATCACAAGTCCTGGTTACGTGACCACTGATGCCAGGCAGACAATCTCTGAAGATTGGCTGGGGTCACCCATCTTGTAAAGACACTGCCCAGAACAACAATAATGATTGCCTACATCATACGACATGGCACATAATGATGATGATAATGACACCTAGCTTAGTAATGTTCCTGTGGAGTAGGAGCATCATTGCAATGCATTAGAGACACCATATAAATGCAGATTACTGTTGTTGCAATAACGTGGTGGTGTTTCATGTATTTACAGGAACAGTATGAACTAAAGTCTTGTGTGCATCTTTACTTCCCCTTGCCTGGGTAAAAATGGTAGCATAGTTCATTAGTACAATCGCTCCACAGCACCAGTGGTCGCCCACGGCTGTCTGCAAGGAGTTTGTATGTTCTCCCCGAGACCACATGGGCTGCCTCTGGGAGCTCCAGTTTTTTCCACTTCCCAAAGATGTATGGGTTAAGATTGGTAAATTGTGGGCCTGCTGTACTGGCACCAGAAGCGTGGTGACCCTTGTGAGCTGGCCGGTACCCTGCACATCCTCTGATTGTGTTGGTCATTGACGCAAAACAACGTATATGTGACAAAGAAAGTTCTCTCCTTTATCTTTAAATTCTTTGTCGAAAGGCATTTTCAAGTTGGAAATTGCTGGTCTTGAACACTTCCCTAACTTAGAACTTTGTTTGATTTCTAAATTGCTTTATCACTCCCTTCAACAACCTTTTTTAAAACAATTCACGCATTATTTACGTTTAGTTCTCAAATTAAATGCTCAAGTACTCACCTAGGCTAATACTTGGAATACATTTTCTTCTCTAACAGAGTGGATTACAAAACAAAACAAAGTTCAAACAGCAAGAATTTTACTGAAAGCTAGTATTTAAGATCTAGCTTTTACACCAGTACAAAGCTCAAAGTTCAAAGTAAATTTATTATCAAAGTACATATATGTCACCATTTACAACCTGAGATTCATTTTCATGTGGGAATACTCAATAAATCTATAGAATAATAACCATAACAGAATCATAGAAACATAGAAAATAGGTGCAGGAGTAGGCCATTCGGCCCTTCGAGCCTGCACTGCCATTCAGTATGATCATGGCTGATCATCCAACTCAGAACCCTGTACCAGCCTTCCCCCCACCCCCCATACCCCCTGATCCCTTTAGCCACAAGGGCCATATCTAACTCCCTCTTAAATATAGCCAATGAACTGGCCTCAACTGTTTCCTGTGGCAGAGAATTCCACAGATTCACCACTCTCTGTGTGAAGTTTTTCCTAATCTCGGTCCTAAAAGGCTTCTCCTTTATCCTCAAACTGTGACCCCTCATTCTGGACTTCCTCAACATCGGGAACAATCTTCCTACATCTAGCCTGTCCAATCCCTTTAGGATTTTATATGTTTCAATAAGATCCCCCCTCAATCTTCTGAATTCCATCGAGTGTAAGCCTAGTCGATCCAGTCTTTCATCTTATGAAAATCCTGCCATCCCAGGAATCAATCTGTTGAACCTTCTTTGTACTCCCTCTATGGCAAGGATGTCTTTCCTTAGATTAGGGGACCAAAACTACATACAATACTCCAGGTGTGGTCTCACCAAGGCCTTGTACAACTGCAGTAGTACCTCCCTGCTCCTGTACTCGAATTCTCTTGCTATGAATGCCAGCATACCATTCGCCTTTTTCACCACCTGCTGTACCTGCATGCCCACTTTCAATGACTGGTGTATAATGACACCCAGGTCAATGAAAGACCACCCAACTTGGGCGTCCAACTAGAGTGCAAAAGACAACAAACTGAGCAAACACAAGAAGAAGGAAATAGTGATAATAAATAAGCAATAAATATTGTGAACATGAGATGAAGAGTCCTAGGCTGTGGTGGTGCAAGTAGAGTGAAGTTATCCCCTTTGGTTTAAGACCCTGATGGTTGAAGGGTAATAACTGTTCCTGAACTTGGTGGTGTGAGTCCTGAGGCTCCTGTATCTTAATCCTGATGGCAGCAGTGAGAAGAGAGCATGACCTGGGTGGGTGGGGGGGTTCTCTGCTGATGACGACCACTTTACTGCGTTGTTTCATGTAGATGTGCTCAAAAGGTGCAAAATGTTGTTCTTTATCTTATAGTGTACATTGCATCAGAATAAACTATCAAATAGCCTGTTCATCTCTACATTATAAATGCTGTCTTGATGGTGATTATTCTGTAATTCCAATTCGAATACTTCTAACATCTGCATTGTCCCTTCACACACCCTTTTTGCTTGATCAATAGATGCTTTCATTAACTTGATAACCTTTGGGCCCATCTTCTGAATTTATTGGTTGGATGATGGTAGGATTATTGGTTGGATGATGGTTGGATTATTGGTTGGATGATGGTTGGATTATTGGTTGGTATGCCTCCTGCTACATTTAATATTCAGCATGTCACTAGAGCCGGAAGGGCTTTTTCAGGACCATAGTTCCCAACTATACACTCAGTGCTCGCTCCATTAGGTACACCCGCTCATTAAACAAATATCTAACGTGGCAGCAACTCAGTGCATAAAAGCATGTTGACATGGTCAAGAGGTTCAGTTGTTGTTCAGACCAGGCATTAGAATGGGGAAGAAATAGGATCTAAGTGACTTTGACCGTGGAATGATTATTGGTGCCAGACAGGATGGTTTGAGTATCTTAGAAACTGCTGATCTCCTGGGGTTTTCACACACAAGTCTAGCGTTTACAGAGAATGGTACAAGAAAAAACGTCTAGTGAGTGGCACTTCTGTGGGCAAAAATGCCTTAATGTTTGGGAGGTCAGAGGAAAATAGCCAAACTGGTTCAAGCTAAAGGCGACAGTAACTGAAATACCCACACATTACATCAGTGGTGTGCAGAAGAGCATCTCTGAATGCACGACATGTTGAACCTTGAAGTGGATGGGCTACGGCAGCAGACCAAACATAATGCTGTTTATGTAACACTGTTTCATTTGGCTGTATTAATAGGCATTCACCTATGGTTGAATGACAATCAAACTTGGATCTGAACACACACTCAGTCAGCCTCTTTATTAGGTCTAGGAAGTGGCCACTGAGTGCAAATTTCTCAGTTGTTTTCGTTGTACCTCTGAATGTTGCAAGGAAATTTTTCTAAATTAAAGCAAAATGAAGGATGTTGTGAAAAGTACATTTATCAGCAGTGCTCAAGGCCTCGGTGATTAAATGCCAGGTTTTGACTGATACATCTTTTGGGAAGTATTTATTCTGCACCTTGTTAACTACCAGCTTTCTACTTGCAAGGAAAAAGAGTAGGGTTGATCTCTGACCATAAAAAATTTCTTTATGTACTTAAGGTGGTTTTTCTAAGCATCAATCTGTAGTCACTGCTTCTGATCTTTTGACTACCCTCAACTGGACTGTTGCTTTGCCTTTAATCTCAGTCTGGTTGCCAAGTCACCTGTTGTAATAATATTATTGACTGTGTATGAAACAGTAGAACAATTATTTCTGCTATCAGCCTTCATTTGCTGGCTTCCAACTATGGGTTTGGTCTAACATTCTCCCAGGGTCAAAGTCAAGTTAATTGTCATCTGCAAAAAACCGTCCATGTGTGCACAGGTGCAATGAAAAACTTACTTGCAGCAGCATCACAGACAGAGAGCATCAACGTCGTCACAGTGTTGATCTGGTGATTAGAGTTGTGCCGGTTAGTTTACGAACCATATGGTTGAATGTAAGTATCTGTTCCTGAACCTGGTGGCGAGACTTCAAGCTTCTGTACCTCCTGCCTCACAGTAGCAGTGGCCCACATAGTGGGGTTCTTTGACGTTGGATATTACCTTCTTAAGGCCACACCTCTTGTAGAAACTACCGATGGTGGGGAGAGATGCATCCATGTTGTTTTGACCAAGTCCACTATTCTTGGCAGCTGCTTACATTCCTGCACGTTTGAATTGCCATACCAGACCATTATGCAGCCAGTGAGGATACTTTCAACTGTACATCGTTACAAGTCAAACCTTCTTAATCTCCTAAGAAATTAGCCACTGGCGTTCTTTCCTTGTGATTGCATCTATGACTTCAGGACATTTTTCATGTCTTAACTGCAAAGGATTTTGGTCATTCTTTGCCTTCTGGGGGGGGGGGGAGTGTGGTAGTGAAAGTGAACATAGAAGCTTCACCCCTCACCTAGTTCCACCAGCTCCTGTCTCACCTTCTCCCCTTTTCATATTGCAGATGTTCCCTCTATAATTGAAATCTTAATCTTAATCTGAAGCAGGAGATAATGCTATGACCACTACCATTATCCAAGGGGTCCTTGGATTCCAGGTTGGGAACCTCTGCTCTAAAGACTATGCTGGACATACTGAGTTCCTCCAGCAGTTTGTTCTTTTGTTGGTCCAGATTTCAGTACCTGCGGTCTCTTCTGCCTCCATCTATCATGCAATCTCTTTTGCTCTTTTGCTGTGCTCTCCCCTCTGGTCTTTGTACATCCCACCTTTACCCTAAATCAAACTAAAGTACAACTAAGCTGATTCTTGCCAGTCAGCCACTGCATTTTATTTTGGATGTAATATTCTATAATTCTTTGTTTCCTCAGCACAACCTCAAAGAACATGGGATCTATAAAGGCCACTCAAACCAACTATTAGCTATCCAAGAAAGCCTGCCGGCACCCCTTTTCAAACATTTCCTCAATTCCAAAAAAGTTATCCAGATGTGTGTGTGTCTTAATAGGATCCTTTATACATGTTAAAGGATGCTTTGACATCCTTGAATTAATTTCTCTGTTCACCTCATATTGTTTTATAAAACAAATTTGCAAAATTTTTCTTAGCACATTGGTTGTTCGTCTGTCTTTATGTATAGTTTTTTCATAAATTTTACTGTTTAGTTTCCTGTAAATGCCTGCAAGGTAGTAGCTGTTGGCATATACGTACTGTGATAATAAATTTACTTTGAACTTTGAACAGACTATAATTAGGGCCTCGATTAATGGCGCACTGACCTTGGAGAGGAGGTGAACACTGATTCACTTGTCCTGCTAGTGTATGTAAATTTTGAGAATTTTACGGAGGCAGTGTCGATGGTCGTGTCAGTGCCTGCTGCGAGTAACTGATGATATGATCCAGAAGCATTCAGAGGGTGTAGTGATCATCGTTGCCCTGCAGACCATGAAAATGAGCTCCAGCGTCAAGCACTTTTCCGAGATGACCAAGAGACTGCAGGCGATGGTGCTAATACCACAACGTCAGCCATTGGCAAGAACAGGCCCACAAGGGCCATGTATAGCTGAAGCAGACTGCTAGGGGACCATTGTATTGAGTGCAAGATCCATAAACATTATCACATTAATTTCAACACTTAACACTTTCTCAGAATTATTTGCAAAAAAATTAAACTTTATTAGAGGCAAGTTGAATTTATGCATATCTCAGAATAAGATCTCTAAATCAAGAAAAAAAAGACAAAGTTGCTGGTGCTTATTGTAATCATAAATTAAGTGAAACAATACCTATGGCTGTTCTTTTTGCACCAGGACACCAATAAATAAAATGAAATTTGAAATTCCACACCTAAAGACACTATAGTGCTTTATTGTAAAAAAAATTCTAACTGCCGAATTGAAGTGGGCAGCGATGCTGAGTCAATTTGATTTCTATTCATAATGCTTGACCTGAAAACGCTCGAATGCCAAGTGATAATTATAATCCCTCAACATTTTTGAAAGTAAGCAAACAATACTTTATTAACATATCAGTGCAGTGAGATTTGGTCACAGAGGCACAATTATGATTTAAATCAATTATAGGACAATTACATTAATTTCTGCTTTCAAAAGCATAGGATGTGATTATGGACTTTTTAAAATTTATTATGTTTAAATACAGAAACGCCTGCCCTCTTGGATCTACAAGCGGTTGTGGGCCATTAACAAAACAAGAAGCTGTTGTTTTTCTCACAACTGCTGCCTATCTACAGGTAAAAGATCTGACGTTGAACTGAAACACTAATAAATGTTCAAATGCAGAACCCAGGTCAGGCTTACAACAAAGCTGCTGCCCCAGTTGTTAATAAGGTCACATGAGCTAAAGGAAGCCTGGGAAGTGGCGGGGGGGGGGGGGGGGCAAGCTGCCACACGGAATTGAAATCAGAATATCTGTCTCCCCTGCAGATTAGCACCTCAACTATATGATCTTGCAAATACAGTTTCAGCTGGGCAAACTAGCAAAGGCAATAATACATTACAGCACAAAGAAAGGCAAAACATTTTAAAATAACAGCATATTTCAACATAAATTTCAAAACCAATAATCGAGAAACCAGACAGGTAAGAGGAAGCATAAATGCTTCAAATGAGACAATTATTGTGCAAAACTGTATCTACTGGCCATTTTCCTCTTCGTTATTTATAAAGACCACTTTGAACCACAATTTCTGGACTTCAGGCCCACCCTCAAACTCATTGCATTCTGAAACGTAGAGAGGGTGCGGATGGTGGCAGTGATACTTCCAGAAGTTTCAAACTCACAGTAAGGTAACTGAACAGTCAGGCTGTGTTTTCAATATGAAACATTTTGTACAGTGAAGTCAGATTCTAACATTTACATGGATTTGCACAAAGTCCTTTGTCATAATAAAGATAGCTTCTATATGCAAAAATGTAGTCCAGCTCAATGGGGCAAATTACTTCAGAATCACATGGTAGCCTTCCATATTTTCAGCTGTAAAATTAAAAAAATATATAGTATCAGTCTGCTTAACATTAGGCTACATTTACAAGCTGCTTAAGAAAACAATTACCTTTCACTGTGCTGATTATAAAGCAACTTTCATCTTGGAGGTTGTGAACCATCTGCAAAACAGATTTTCAGAAGGTGAGCATATCTTGCAAAACCTCTCATGGCCGAGAACACATCCTCCACAGTCAAGAAAGCTCCCCAACTTATTTACTTTCTGAAGAGGCAGAAGGGAGCTCATCTATGTACTCAAATACTCGCAACCACTGAACACACCTACATGGAGCGCAGCCACAGGAAAGCAGAATCCATTATCAAGGACCCCTACCATCTCTCTTCTCGCTGCTGCCATCGGGAAGGAGGCACAGGAGTCTTAGGTTCCACACCACCAGGTTCAGGAATTACCCTTCAACCATCAGGTTCTTGAACCAGTGTGGATAACTTCATTCACTTCAACACTGAATTGATTCCACAATCTACAGATTCACTTTCAAGGTCTCTACAACCATGTTAATATTATTTATTAATCATTTATTATTCTTACTAGTTTATTTTTTGGTTTTTGCAGTTTGTCTTCTTTTGAACATTTGTCATTTCCCCATCTGTTTTTCATTGATTCTACCATGCTTTGCATTTACTGGGAATGCCCACAAGAAATGAATCTCAGGGTAGTATATGGTGACATATACGTAACTTTGATAAATTTATTTTGAACTTTGACCTTCAACAGATGAGACTCTAAACACAACCATCACTCTGTAGTACAGAAACTGCACTGCAGCGGACAGGAGTTTTTACATGTATATTGTGTACATACATCTCTTGATGCTTCTCGACACATCTTCAGTGATCTTCCTGGAATCATCGGATGTTTCGGGAATCCAAGGGGGAACCAATATTCTTGTGGGAAGATTTACTGGAGCTGTTGGGGGTTGTTTCAACTAACAAGACAAGGGATTGGAACCAGTATGATAGAGGTGAGGTTGAGCCAGCAGGTTTACAAGTAGATGATGGATGTAACATGAATGTAAGGAAGGACAATAATTGGATACAATTGCAGACAGAACAAAGAGTTAAATTGTACCATAGAGGCAAAATTAAAATGGGCGAAGAATGCAACTGAAAGTGCTGTATTTAAATGCGCGTAGCATTCAGAATAAGGTGGATGAACTCGTGAAGTAATTACAGAATGGTCGGTATGACGTTGTGGGCATCACTGAGTCGTGGCTGAAAGAAGGCCATAGCCAGGAGCTTAACATCAAAGGATATACTTTGTATCGAAAGGACAGGCAGGAAGGCATAGTCAGTGGAGTGGCCCTGTTGGTAAGAGATGGAATTACATCTTTAGAAAGAGGTGACATAGGGTCAGAGAATGTCAAATCTTTGTGGGTGGGATTAAGAAACTGCAGGGTAAAAAAAAATACCATTATGGGAATCATATATAGGCCTCCAAATAGTAGCCAAGATGTGGGGTTCAGATTGCAAAGGGAGCTGGAAAATGCATGTAGTAAGGGCAATGACACAATTGTAATGGGGTCTTCAATATGCAAAAGGATTGGGAAAATCAGGATGGTGTTGGATTGCAAGAGAGGGAACTTGTTGAATGCCTACGAGATGGCTTTTTCTTTTTAGAGCAGCTCATGCTTGAGCTTACTCAGGGAAAGGCCATCTCAGAATCAGAATCAGGTTTATTATCACCGGCACATGTCGTGAAATTTATTAACTTAGCAGCAGCAGTTCAATGCAATATATAAATAAGTAAACCAATTACAGTATACATATATTGAATAGATTAAAAATTGTGCCGAGAACAGCAGTAATATATATTAAAAAAGTGAGGTACTGCCCAAGGGTTCAATGTCCATTTAGGAATCAGATGGCAGAGGGGAAGAAGCTATTCCTGAATTGCTGAGAGTGTGCCTTCAGGCTTCTGTACCTCCTACCTGATGGTAACAGTGAGAAAAGGGCATGCCCTGGGTGCTGGAGGTCCTTAATAATGGATGCCGCCTTCCTGAGACACTGCTCCTTCAAGATGTCCTGGGTACTTTGTAGGCTAGTACCCAAGATGGAGCCGACTAAACTTACAACCCTCTGCAGCAGCCCCCCAATCTTAGATTGGGCGTTGTGTAATAACTCAGATCTTATTAGAGACCTTAATGTAAAAGAACCCTTAGGAGTCAATGATCGTAATATGATTGAATTCCATACTGCAATTTGAGAGGGAGAAGCATAAGTCAGACTCGATGGGCTGAATGGCCTAATTTTTCTATGTCTTATGGTCCAAGAAATAAGACACAATAAGCAAAGTTGTTAACACATATCTGCAGCGTAAGAAGCAGTTATTTCATTGCATAAAACACTACAGCAGAGGAACAATCCCCTTGATCCATAACAATGTGCTAAACTAATTACATTAGTAATCAAATGCCCAACTAAATGAATGCTATCTGACTATCAAACGTCCATATCCTTCTTTTTTCTGCATTCATGAGCCTCTTGAACAGAATTTACCTTTGTCACCACCCTGGCAGCATATTCCAAGCACCCAACACTGTATAAAATAAACACTTGTCCTGCACATCTCCTTTGAACTTACCTTAAACTCATGCCCTCTGGTATTAGACATTCCAACCCTGGGAAGAAAGATGTCTACCTATGCCTCAATTTTATAAACCTCAATTGGGTCTCCACTCAGCCGCTCCAGAAAAAATAACCCTGGTTTATCCAACGTCTCCGTATAGCATATGCCCCCTAATCTGGTCAGCATCCTGGTAAAAGGATACAGTTATCTAAATTAAACACACTAGAACAGACTAGAGCCATCTAAAAGGTTGACACATCATCATGGGTCTGTACTGTTCTATGTAATATTCTTTATGCAAGCTGAAAAAATACATGAAATCCTCTAGATTCAAGATTCAAATTTATTTATCATGTGTACATCAAAACATACAGTGAAATATGTCATTGTGTCATTGATCAACACACTGAGGATGTGCTGGGGGAAGCCCACATATGTCCCTACATGTTCTGGTACCAACAATACTCAGCAGAACAACACAGAAAACAAGCAACAAAGTAATAGCAGCAAAACAAGCCCTGTTTCTCCCCCCCACACACACATAAACGGTCCTTTGATCCTAGGACAGGACACTTTCTTTGGCCTCCAGCAGACCTCAGGCCTATAGACTGGGGGCTCAACATTCCCAGCAGACTCAGCTCTGGACAACAGATTCAACCCTTGGACCTCAGTCCTCAGCAACAACCCCACAACGTGCCAAGTATCGAACACCAGGCCTTGAACTCTGGACTTACCGGTGACGGCACCCTGAACACTAGGCTTTGTGAGCTCCTGTTTCACTGATTCGAAAACTCCGGGGGGGGGGAGGGTTCACAGTACTTGTTCTGCCTGCCTGCACAGAAATGACTCTAGAATCTGCCAACATCTTGCTGACCTGGAGGGCCTCGTCTACTTTCTGCCAGCACAACATCTGACCATGGATGTTCAACACAGATGTGTCATTAGCCTTCAAAAACAGAGTGGAGACTTCAGACTCCAGCCTCACATCTAATTCCCCCTCAATACTGTCCCTAAACACTAATCCATCTCTGTTCCCAAAACCATCCTTGTGAATCTAAAAAAAACAATTTAAAAACAAACCCCTCACCTCAGGTATCAACCCAGTGAATCTACAACAGGATCACCTTAAACACAGATCAAATCTGCCTATAACGACTTAATCCAGGACATGCGTACATTTTGTTTGTGGTTGAAATCCATGATCCACTGACTCAGACATGTGTCATCCACTGAACCAATTTAATTACAGACAGGCTTCGATCCAGCTCATAACAGTGGCAGCAGTTGTTAGCATTAATAAATGACCTTCAGACTTGTCACTTACCTGATCGCTGACAAGAACATGAATACCTGTAGGACCTTGTCTGTAAACCTGATTTATCTGATTTTGGGATATGCTAAAGACAGTTGCAATCTTTTTGGAAAGTTCTGCAGTTGTCAGCTCTTCCAGGTAGATGGCATGATACACTAGAAAGAAAACAGAATAAAAATGTTTTAAAATGTGATCTACAAATTCCAGCCTAATGAAAAAAAATAAAATTGTAACTGTAAATTTAGACTCCACTCTGATAGATAAAAAATATGAATTTAATCAAATAAGATGGAATTTGCAGTCTGCAATAAGCTAGTTGACCTAAAATAACGTGGAATATCCATGTTTTTGATGCTTCCAGTGCCAGCTTGTGGGAGAAAGCTGGTCCGTTCTTTTGTGACATTGCCCTATATTCCAGCCAGTTGATCAGCACAGGCCTTTAGTACTCGGCCGTCTGAGCAGGATGCTTTCTGAGAGTTTACCTTCATGAAGGCCTGACATTGGCCTCTGAGACTGAAATCACAGGGTCATTGGGGACTGTGAGAGCTTGTAAATGTTCCTCCACAAACTGGAGGTCAAAGTGAGCATAAAAGGCATTGAGTTAATTTGGGAGCCAAGACTTAGTGTCACTTGTGTTGCTTGGTTTTACTTTGTAGGATAATAGCATTCAAGACCTGCTTCAATAAGCATCCTTCAATGATTCAACTTTGGTTCAGAATTGTCACTTTGCGCGTGAGATGGCTTTCCGGATATTGTACAAAGGGGGGAGATAAAATACCGACCAGCTAAACAAAATACTGCCTGAGCCAGAACTGTCAAAACTTTTAAGTTTTGACATTTTATAAACATTTCAAAGCCAAAAAAAAAACTAAAGTATTTAAATAAATAAAAGTTAAATTAGTCTGAATAATGGCTGAAGTTGTTTGTTTCAATCCCTTACAGCCTTTGCCTTCAATTCAAATCAATGGGATTCGGAGTCAGATTATTTATCACGTCACATCACACACAGTGAAATGCACCATCTGTGTTAACAACTAACAAACTCAAGAGCAAAGTAGCAACTGCTGCTTTTGTGTGGGAGGCAGGAAGTGGGGAGAGGGTCTTCGGCATTCTAATGTTTCTGTCATTCACATTTGGGTTTTTTTCTGTTTCGTGGATGTTTGCGAAGAGTAAGAATTTCAGGCTGTATACTGTATACATTCTCTGATATTAAATTGAACCATTTGAATTTCCTCACTTCTATACAGAGAAATCCAGAGGCTGATGAGGCCAAAAAAGTCTCCAAATAAATGTGTCAACAGTAATGGCGACCACAAAGTACTAAACTGCAAAAGAAAACTGTTCCACTGACATCTTACAGGAAAGGAATCCTCACCTCAGTAATGATCTGACTGCATCAATATACTAAGAAACATAAATGCAATGAATGAAACTAACTTGCAATCAGATTCAGATGTATAGATAATGGCTGATCTTAAGAGATTAAAAAAAACTGGAGATGCTGGAAATCTGAAAAATAGAAAATTCTGGAAAACTTAGCAGGTCAGTGTGGATCTGTGGAAAGAGAAGCAGGTAAAATTTGGGGCTCAAGACCCTTTATCAAAACTTGGAAAAGGGAAAACCAAGTTAGCTGTCAGCAACAGTGAAATGGAGAAGGATTAACGAGAATATTTCAGGTGGCGTGAAACCAACTCAATTTATGGAATAGAAGTCATCCTGAAAACCAAGAGTAGATGTTCCAGAGGAACAATGACCTAATATGCATTTTGTTTCTCCAGTGTAGCAACCACCACATTCTGAACACAGAGTTCATTGTATTAGATTGGAAGGAATCCAAATAAATCAGTTTCACCTCAAAAGGCTGCTTGGATTCCTGATTGGTAGGTAGTGAAAAGGCAAAGGAAGGCTTTGTAATATGGGAACTGAAGGGCCGACTAGGGAATCATCAAGAGAGTAAACATTGTATTATGAAAAATCAAAACTCTTGGCAACTTACACCACAAAACCAATTCTATTTTGTTGCCATGACTATGAAGTTATTGCTCAACAAGAAACTGCTCTTCCAAAATACAAACCTTTTAATCATTTAATTAAGATTTGGCTGTGTTTTTGTCAGGTTGATACAAAAGAATGGTTTGCTAGGCCATTTGAAAGCTGGTGGCTGCATCAATTACCAATGTACAGGCTTATCAAAGCTCTGCTGGCATCTAGCACATCAGTTCATCTTGTAAATTATGCTTCCAATTGCCTCAATTCCCTTTATAAAGGCTCCAATTTCTTTGACCCTTCCAGAGGCAGCAAACTCCAGAAATTAACTTGCACTCTGGTAAAATTCTTCTTCACATCTTCTTTGTAACATTTGCCCACAGATTTGAGCACGTGACCTTTGATCTTTGAAACATTCACTTAAAGGAACAGCCGCCATCTAAATCAAACTTGTCCACCTCAATCCAGCCTCCTCTCAACCTGATTCATGGTCTCGACCTTTTGCCTCCATGGATGCTGCTTAACCCAAGTTATTGCAGCAGTTGTTTTATGTGTGTCTGCTGCTACCCTTTCTTAATCTTCTTTGATCCATGCTGAATAATTACAGATTCTCCAGCCAAACCTTACAGTTGAGGTCCTTTATTCCTAGGATCATCCTAGTAAATCCTGTTTCTCTACTATAATGCTCTATGATCCCACTTCGGATAAGTACAAGGATGAAAGGGGTGGAGGGACTGAGAATAACTGCTCGGCATGGGCTGAAGGGCCTTTCCTGTGGTGTAGTGCTCTATGACGTTATATGCTTTCTTGACACTAATAGCTTCACATTAGTCCTCAGATATGGCAACCAGAATTGGACGCAGCAAGTACAAAATGACCTGCTTATCTTAGACCATAAGACAAAGGAGCAGAATTAGGCTAGTTGGTCCATTGGGTCAGCTCTACAATTCCGTCATGGCTGATTTATTACCAAACTCAACTCCATTCTCCTGCCTTCTCCCCATAACCTTTGACGCAGTGACTAAGTAACAACCTACCAACCTCCACTTTAAATATACCCAATGACTTGGTCTCCACAGCTGTCTTGGGCAATGAATTCCACAGATTCACCACCCTCTGGCTAAAGAAATTCCTCCTCATCACTGTTTTAAATGGGCATTCCTTTATTCTGAGGCTGTGCCCGCTGGTCCTAGACTCCCCCACTATAGGAAATATTCCCTCCATGTCCACCCTATCTAGGCCTTTCAACATTTGATATGTTTCAATGAGATATCCCCTCATTCTTTTAAACACCAGCAAGTAAAGGCCCGGAGCCATCAATCGCTCCTCACATGTTAACCTTTTCATTCCCTGAATGACACTCATGAACCTCCTCTGGACTCTCTCCAATACCTAGTTAAGGGGCCCAAAACTACTCACAATGCTCCAAGTGCAGTCTGACCAATACCTTATAAAGCTTCAGATACAAGAGCAAAAGCCTCAGTATTACATCCTTGCTGTTATATCTTAGTCCTCTCGAAATGAATGCTAACATTGGATTTGCCTTCCTCACCACCGACTCAGCCTGCAAGTTAACCTTTAGGAAAACCTGCACAAGGACTCCCAAGATATTTACACCTTGGATTTTTGATTCTACCCCCCCCCGCCCCGTTTAGAAAGTAGTCTACCCTTTTACTACTTCTACTAAAGTGCATGACCATACACTTCCCAACACTGGCAGATACACATCTGCCACTTCGTTGCCCATTTTCCTAATCTGTCTAAGTCCTCTGTAGCTTCCCTGCTTCCTCAACACTAACTTCCCTCTCACTATCTTAAGATCATGCGCAGACCTGGCCACAAAGCCTTCAATTCCGTCATCCAAATCATTGACATCTATCATGAAAAAAAGTGGTACCAACAGCACCCCCTGCAGAGCACCATTAGTCACCCACAGCCAAAAAGAAAAGGCCCCCTTTATTCCAACTCTTTGCCTCCTGCCAGTTAGCTAACCTTCTATCCATGCTAGTATCTCCCCTGTAATGTCATGGGCTCTTTCCTTGTTAAGCAACCTCATGTGCAGCACCTTATCAAAGGTCTTCTGAAATTCCAAGTTAACAACATCCACTGACTCTCCTTTGTCTATTCTGTTTGCTATTTCCTCAAAGAACTCCAACAGATTTGTCAAGCAAGGTTTTCCATTACGGAAACACTGTTAGCGTTGACCCATTTTATCATGTTCCTCCAACTGGCCAAAATGTTCATCTTCAATAATGGACTCCAACATCTTCCCAACCACTGAAGTCAGGCTAAGTAGGTGATAATTTCCTTTCTTCTGCCACCTTCCCTTCTTAAAGAGTGGAGTAACATTTGCAATTTTCCAGTACTGCAGAACCATTTCAGAATTCAGTGATTCTTGAAGGATCATTACCACTGGATTCTCTTCAGCGATCTCCTTCAGAACTCTCGGGTGTAGTCCATTTGGTCCAGATGACTTATCTACCTTCAGATCTTTCAGTTTCCAAGCACCATCTCCTTAGTAATAGCGATTACACTCACTTCTGTTCCTTGACAGTTTCAAAGTTCTGCAATACAGTTAGTACCTTCCACAGTGAAGACTGATGCAAACGTCCCTCAACAATGCCTTAAAGGGATTAAGCACAATGAATCCAGTGTATACAAGAATCAGGTCCCTAGAAATTAGTCTCCCATTTTCTATTAATGTTCAACCAACAATATACCCAAAGTTCAAGTCAAAATGAGAAAATATCTAAATAATCTATTTTCCCCAGTACGTTCCAAACAAGGTTACATAAAAATACTTACCATATATTGCACGACTGTCGCCCTCACCATTTTCACTATCATGTGATCCAGCCAGCTGTGAAACATTTCGTGCGCGCTGTGATTCTTGGCAGACGTAGATGGTTAACCTCGGTCTCACAGATCTGTATCAGAAAATACAATCTTACAACAAGGATACAAAACTATAAGATGGACATTTGGTGAAAATGACCACTGACCAACTTAAATCAATGAAAATAAAATGTAAAGTCGTAATCTTGGCAATCAAAATTAAGGCAGACAGCAAATTACATCTAATCGGCCTCAGGTGATGAAGGAAATCAGTCTTGCATTTCTTATTACATTGTAAATAGAAAAGCTAAACCATAAAGCTGCAACTAGGATGCATAAAACAAATTTAAAAGCTTTATGATTTTAGGAGGAAGGGAGACAGCCATAATTTCTAAATCCCAGAAGGAAAAGTAACTTGAAACAGTGGAGTGATTCTGGGCCAAATGAAGATCCAAAACAGCAATGATAGTGTTGTATTGATCGAATAAGTGCAAGAGATTGCAAGTCCAACCCATTAAATGAGTCCCTTTGCTGATAAAATTCTTGCACTGCAAACAGGAGATAAGAGTTCCTGCTGATATGAGAATGGTGGTTACACCTTGAACAGACTCCATTCTTAAAGCAACATTCGAGAATTAAGCAAAAAAAAAGGTGCAAAATAGAAAAAGGTTTCTGGTGACCGTTTGACAAGATGAATGTTTTTGGCGATGGATTGCTTCAAAACTAAAAATACAAGTGATACTACGACTAGAATTGCTCTAAAATACATTCAATATCTTCAAAATCAGAATCAGGTTTATTATCACAGTGCAGACACAATGGGCTGAATGGCCTTATTCTGTTCCTATATCTTATTAGTTTTGCAGCAGACTTTATGATCTTTACACCTTTATAATAGATCTATTTAAAGCACAAATGCTAATTATGCACAAGGGCCAATTTATAAGAGAGGGGTAAAGTCAAGGGTGGTTTATCAGTAATATGTACAAAATGCTGAAGGTACTCAGTCAGCCAGGCAGGCAGCATCTGTGGAAAGGGATACAACTATTGTTTCAGGTCAGAGATCCTTCATCAAAACAACTCTGATGAAGAGCAACAGACAGAAAATGTTGGTAGAACTTAGAAGGTTGGAGGGAAATGAAATTGATTGTAAGGGAGTTTCGATTTTTATGTTACTGCGGAGGCTAATTAAAATGGCGTTTTTGTTATGTTAATCTGGGGAATGCGGCTTTGTTGTGTTAAACGCTGAGAAAGTTTGCGCTAGCAGCTTATTGTGGTTTAGAGGGTGATAAAAGGGTGCTATTAACCAATTGGGATAGTTGTTATGGTTTTGGTGTATTTGAAGATACTGTATGTGCGGAGTTTTGGGGCAGAAGGCGGGAGAGCGAGACAGAGGATGGACCAGGTGCTGTGAGTCCGCTAACGGGGTCAGACCCCGAGCGGGACGTTCGGCGAGGAGACGGAGACGGACTCGTGTGGAGCGTCTGGTCGACCGTTGTTGGTCCCAGGCGGCCGGTCGAGGTGGTCCGAGGGGTCACAGGGTGAGGAAGAAGGTCCTTGAGCTCCAACGGTTTTTGTGCACGAAGAGATTGAACTTTGATAAGTGTGGCGCCTTTTATTTTCCTTTTATATTTTATTCTCTTTTAATTATATAGTTCCAGTAATATCTATAAACTGTAAATCATTTAATTGCATCTGGTGTAATGTCTGTTATTTGGGCGGGGTGGGTACCTCACACAGCATCCACACAAACTAATTACCCAGTTTGGCGGGGCCGAGGCTGTTTCCCTAGACGACACTGAGCCGAGCGACCCTGAGGGTGGCCAGGGGGGCTGCATTGTGGGGGCTTTGTCCGGGATGCTTGAGTCTGTTGGTATGCTGTGTGGGTGCCCTGTTTAAATCTGTAATGTGTGTCTCTGTGGGTTATTTGCTGTTGATTGCTGTATGCGTTGTGGGTGCGGTCTTTGTTCGAGTTCAGACTAGCATTGACGAGTTAGAGGTGGCACTCGGGGCTGTCCATGCAGTTGGGAGAAAGAGGAAAGAGTGGTCTGATTTGGAGGTAGAGTCTGCGAATAAATGTTCTAGCTCTGGCAGGCTCCGCCTGGCAGTGGGGATAGTGTCCACCCCAGGAGGGGCGGAGACGTGTGAGACGTGGCGGAGCGGATCTCTCAGTTGTTAGATGAGTGGCAGTGCTTGGTTGAGGGAGAGCGACAGGGATTGGTTTAAAGTTTGAGTAGGCGGGCTGGTGACGGTGTTAGAGCTGTCAGGCTCACTTACACCGTAGTGACAGCTGTCAGTTATTTGAAAGGGGGGGAAAGTTTTCAGTGTGTCTTCTCTGGCGAGGAGGGCGGCTAAATTGCTTGTAGTGCCAGGGGGATCAGTTGTTCAGCTGATCAGAGAGGTGTCGGGAAACTTAGTGGAGGCCCAGTGGGGGAACGGCCTGCGGTCTCTGGGGAAGCA
This sequence comes from Mobula birostris, assembly GCF_030028105.1. Taxonomy (NCBI): domain Eukaryota; kingdom Metazoa; phylum Chordata; class Chondrichthyes; order Myliobatiformes; family Myliobatidae; genus Mobula; species Mobula birostris. Next base: position 11,627,012 of record NC_092370.1, read on the forward strand.
CGTTCCTAGCAATGTACCACTGAACTTCCGCAAGGAAAAGACCCTATTCCTGAAGGCTTAGAGGGACCACGCCCCAGGGTGTCGTTATGAATAGAGGGAAGTGATGCTAAAGGTATCCTCGACCGCGGGGCACAGGTCAAGTTGTTGTACAGTTTGTTTTACAACCGGTGTCTGAAGCATTTACCCTTGACAACCGCAAGGGCACCGGAGACTTTGGGTACTAGTGCCGGTAATTATCCAGAAGACGATGATTGGTTAATGACCCTGGAGTTCATGGAGGCATTTTCTGGGCACCCAGCGTGTCGAGTTGCTTCTGAGGACGTGTGTAGCAGCCTTGAGCCAGTACCGAATTTAAACGAGACCCAGCGGTGGTACGGCTTGGGGAAAGTAGCTGAGGGTGAGACCCTCTTAGTAGATGCTCCGAACCACCACGAGGGAGGGGAGTTGACCGCTGAAGACACCTCAGTGAGAGAGAGGTCGCAGCAACTGGACCCTGGCGGCGTGGAAGATGAAGGCAGCGTGTGTGTGGATGATGCGATGTGGTTTAATGTGCTGCATCTGAGGGGTGGATGTTGCCAGATCCTGAGGAGTGCGGCTGCTGAGCTGAAGATGGCCTTTACTAGTTCCCTAGGATTCTTCCGATCCGAAAAGATGCCCAAGGGCATATCCGGAGCCCCTGCATCCTTCCCGCGGGGCATGAGGAAAACCATAGGGGAAGTGAAGGTGTGTGGAGTTTTGACGTATGTGGATGACTGCCTAGAGCTTGGATTCGCCTGAGGGGACTATGAGGCGAGGCGAGTGGCTGAGCCCGGGCGACCGAAGCGAAGTGTCAAATGCGGAGGAGTTTTTGGCCAGAGGAGTTTGGTGCAATGTGAGGAAAATGACCCGACATACCAGTTGAACTTCCTGGTGTTGGGACAGACGGTGGTGGACCGGGGAATGGAAACCCAGGTCGTCAATCTGAATGAGACACAGGGAAGAGAGGGGATTTGCACCGCACTGCGGTCATATACTGACGAATTAATCCAGCGAGAAGAAACAATGACCCAGCTTCGAAGGGATCAGCAGAAACTCAAGACGTCCATTCAGAACAGATTGGAAGATTTACAAGTTGGGGAAGATCAAGGAAGTGTTCTGACTAAGATCAACATAAAACCGAGAGCCCAGGGAGGGGAGTTTGACTACACTCCTGAGGAGGCAAAGAAATGGAGGACAGATCTCGGAAAAGGGAGGCGGACGCTTGAAAGGAACCTGAAGATGACTATCGCCAGTTTAAATAAAGTGGAAAAACTGAAAGTTGACCTGGAAGACGCCCTCAGGAAGAAACAACCGGAGGCTGAACATCCTTTAACTGCTGCTTTTCAGGTCAGGGTGGAAGAAGCTGGTGGGGTAACTGCATCCCAGACTGAGATGGCCAGGAACCCTGAGTCAGAACTGCTGAGGCGAGAGTTGAAGGAGTCCCCGAAGAAGCTGACGTCTCGGCTGCAGGAGGCTGAAGCGGTAGCCCCGGCTAAATGTTTCAGTTTGGAGAAACTTAACCAGCAGCTATCGATCGAGGGAATGAGGAAGGATACGGATTCGAAGGATGATGTGCTGCACATGTGGAACATGCTGCCTTTCGCTAACTTCCCCGTGATTGAGGAAGAGACCTTTGGCCCTTCTCCCACTGAGTCAGGTGTAGTGGGGAGGGCTAGCTGTGGGCAGTCTGAGTTACGGCAGGATCAGGAAGGAGGAGAGGCGGGGCCCCGGACACGGGACGGGGGCTCCGAGCTGTAGTGGTGGCCTGAGTGAGAGAGGAGTTGGCAAGCAGGCCCCAGGTATCCCTAGTAGTGTCTGAGCCTTTTGGGTTTAGGTGAGGGGGTACAGAGGTCTCAGAGGGTTAAGAAGCTCCCAGATAGGTTGGCCTATTTAGCGCCCGTGGGACGGGAGTAAGGTCCACTGTTTGGGAAGCACTGTCACTGTGTGTATGTGTGTATCTGTGTATGTGTGTGTTGTGTGTCTGTAGGACTGGGTGGCGAGTTATTTAGAAGTCATGAGGACATGACTTTATTTGGTGGGGGGAGATTGTAAGGGAGTTTCGATTTTTATGTTACTGCGGAGGCTAATTAAAATGGCGTTTTTGTTATGTTAATCTGGGGAATGTGGCTTTGTTGTACTTTAACTGAGAAAGTTTGCGCTAGCAGCTTATTGTGGTTTAGAGGGTGATAAGAGGGTGCTATTAACCAATTGGGATAGTTGTTATGGTTTTGGTGTATTTGAAGATACTGTATGCGTGGCGTTTTGGGGCAGAAGGCGGGAGAGCGAGACAGAGGATGGACCAGGTGCTGTGAGTCCGCTAACGGGGTCGGACCCCGAGCGGGACGTTTGGCGAGGAGATGGAGACGGACTCGTGTGGAGCGTCTGGTCAACCACCGTTGTTGGTCCCAGGCGGCCGGTCGAGGTGGTCCGAGGGGGTCGCAGGGTGAAGAAGAAGGTCCTTGAGCTCCAACGGTTTTTGTGCACGAAGAGATTGAACTTTGATAAGTGTAGCACCTTTTATTTTCCTTTTATATTTTATTCTCTTTTAATTATATAGTTCCAGTAATATCTATAAACTGTAAATCATTTAATTGCATCTGGTGTAATGTCTGTTATTTGGGCGGGGTGGGGTACCTCACACAGCATCCACACAAACGAATTACCCAGTTTGGCGGGGCCAAGGCTGTTTCCCTAGACGACAGCGAGCCGAGCGACCCTGAGGGTGGCCAGGGGGGCTGCATGATCTTTTGGGACAAGACTCCATCATGACTTGACTCGATGAAGAATCATCAACCTGAAATGTCAGCAATTCCTCTTTTCACAAGTGGTGCCTGATCCACTGAATGTGCCAGCATTATTTTTACTTCAGAATTTCATCACCTGCAGTCTCCTGATTTTTCAATCTTCCTTTACAAAGGGGATGCATACAATGAAAAGAACGTCAAACAAATGGGAGTAAAGTTGCTGGATAGACACTATGGCAGAACTTCCAATGGCGAAGACCAAGTGTGAAAGAGAAAATTCTCAATTTGTAAGAAATTTCTCTGTGACAAATGGTAGGAGGGAAAGAACAGAATTTAACGGACACATCCGTAGAGATTATACAAGTTAGGATAAAGCTTAAAAAAAAAGAGAAGCTTATAACAAATACCAAGAACTCGAAAGTGTCAAAGCTTGGTGACACAGAATGAAATTAAGAGTTCCAATACTGAAGGTGGTTAAGACAGTTAATGAGATCCTTGTCTTTAATCGTGAAGGCTCAGAATACAAGAGATATGAGTTATGCTTCCTCATATTAGCTATTTCTGCCCTGATATAAAGATTCTCACTGTCTACTCTATGCCTCTTATCTTATACACTCCTATCAAGTCACTCCTCATCATCCTCTCTAAAGAGAAAAGCCCTACTTCACTCAAACTATCCTCATAAGATAAGATCTCTAATCCAGACAGCATCCTGGTAAACCTCCTCTGTGCCCTCTCTAAAGCTTCCACATCCTTCCTATAATGAGATGACCATAACTGAATACAATACTCCAAGCACGGTCTAACTACGGCTTTATATGCTTCTTTCTTTTTCTTGACTAAATTCACCACCTTTCTCGACATCTTTATTAATCTTTTTATTGATTTAAAAGGAACATAAATACAAACAAGAGGAGAATTATCTTAAACATATACAAACCCCATTTCCAGAAAAGTTGGGATATTTTCCAAAATGCAATAAAAACAAAAATCTGTGATATGTTAATTCACGTGAACCTTTATTTAACTGACAAAAGTGCAAAGAAAAGATTTTCAATAGTTTTACTGACCAACTTAATTGTATTTTGTAAATATACACAAATTTAGAATTTGACGGCTGCAACACACTCAACAAAAGTTGGGACAGAGTTAAAATAAGATTGAAATGTGCACAGAATATCCAAGTAACACCGGTTTGGAAGACTCCACATTAAGCAGGCTAATTGGTAGCAGGTGAGGTATCATGACTGGGTATAAAAGTAGCGTCCATCAAAGGCTCAGTCTTTGCAAGCAAGGATGTGTCGTGGTTCACCTCTTTGTGCCAAAATTCATGAGAGCATTGTTAGTCAGTTCAAAAGGAACATTTCTCAACGCAAGATCGGGAGTACCTTGGAAAACCATTGTCACTCAACACAGTCCATTGCTGCATCCAGAAATGCAACTTGAAACTGTATTACGCAAGGAGGAAGCCACACATCAACTCTATGCAGAAACGCCGGCCAGTTCTCTGGGCCCGAGCTCATCTCAGATGGACCGAAAGACTGTGGAACCGTGTGCTGTGGTCAGATGAGTCCACATTTCAGCTTGTTTTCGGAAAAAATGGGCGTCGAGTTCTCCGTGCCAAAGATGAAAACGACCATCCAGATTGTTATCAGTGAAAGGTGCAAAAGCCAGCATCTGTGATGGTATGGGGGTGCATCAGTGCCCATGCATGGGTGAGTTGCATGTATGTGAAGGTACCATTGACTCTGGGGCATATACTAGGATTTTAGAGTGACATATGTTGCCATCAAGGCGATGTCTCTTCCTGGGACGTCCATGCTTATTTCAGCAGGACAATGCCAGACCACATTCTGCATGGGCTACAACAGCATGACTTTGTAGACACAGAGTGCGTGTGCTTGACTGGCCTGCTGCCAGTCCAGGTCCATCTCCTACTGAAAATGTATGGCGCATCATGAAGAGGAGAATCAGACCACGGACTGTTGAGCAGCTGAGGTCTTATATCAAGCAAGGATGGACAAAATTTCCAATTGCAAATCTACTACAATTAGTATCCTCAGTTCCAAAACGATTAAAAAGTGTTATTAAAAGGAAAGGTGATGTAACACAATGGTAAATATGCCTCTGTCCCAACTTTTGTTGAGTATGTTGCAGCCATCACATTCTAAATTTGAGCAACACACATCAAAGTTGCTGGTGAACACAGCAGGCCAGGCATCATCTGTAGGAAGAGGTGCAGTCGACGTTTCAGGCCGAGACCCTTCGTCAGGACTCTAAATTCTAAATTGGTGTATGTTTACAAAATACAATTAAGTTGGTCAGTAAAACTAATGAAAATCTTTTCGTTGTACTTTTGTCAGTTAAATAAAGGTTCACGTGAATTAACATATCACAGAGTTTTGTTTTTATTGCATTTTGGAAAATATCCCAACTTTTCTGGAAATGGGGTTTGTATATCAATAACAATACAGACAGATTGAAATACACATTATCAAAATCATACATAGTTTAAGCTAGTATATAATATATACAAGAGAAAAGAGCAATTCTCCTCTTATCAGTTCATGAAGAGGAAAGAAAAAAAACTTTGAATTTTAAATGAAGAAAAAAAAGACCCCCACAACACCATACAAAAAAAGGGAACTGGGCAGTCCATTCTGAGGATACAACCAAAAAAAAAGAAAAACTTTCTCATCAGATCTAAAACTTCAAAAAAAAATAAATGGAAGAGTAATAAATCAAATCAAATGAAAATATTGAATAAAAGGTCGCCAGATTTGCTCAAATTTAAAGGATGTATCAAATGTCCGGCTTCTTATTTTCTCTAAACTTAAACAGGACATAATGGAGGAGAGCCAATAAAAGACAGTAGGTGGATTAGAATCCTTCCACTTCAGTAAAATGGCTCTCCTAGCCAATAAAGTTGAAAAGGCTATCATACGTTGAGCAGAAACAAGAATATATGCAACACACATCAAAGTTGCTGGTGAATGCAGCAGGCCAGGCAGCATCTCTAGGAAGAGGTACAGTCGACGTTTCAGGCCGAGACCCTTCGTCAGGACTGGAATATATCCTGGTTTCGATGGGGTAATCCCAAATATTGTCATAAGTAAATTAGGTTGTAGGTCCAGATCCAAGACTTTTGATAATATTTTAAAAACATCTCTCCAAAAATTATCTAGCCTTATACAAGACCAAAACATATGAGTTAAAGTGGCCAACTCACTATTACATCTGTCACAAATAGGATTGATGTTGGAAAAAATACGTGCTAGTTTATCCTTTGACATATGGGCTCGATGCACTACCTTGAACTGTATCAAGGAATGACGGGCACAAATAGATGAGTTGCTAACCAAATGAAGAGTTTTACTCCATTGATTATCTGAAAATGACTCTTGAACTTCCAATTCCCAAGCACGTTTAATTTTATCGTTAGTTATCATTCGTAAATTCAATATCCGTTTATAAATTATAGCTATCAACCCTTTTTGAAGTGGTTTAAGCTGAAAAAGAGCATCTGTCATATTAGGTGGATAAGCAGAAGGATAATTTGGCAGCAAACCACGTAAAAAATTCCTAATTTGTAAATATCTAAAGAAATGTACATTAGGTAAACCATATTTATCCACTAACTGAGAAAAAGACATTAAACAGTCCCATGGTGGTGTTGTAGATAGTGTAGAGGATTGTCGAAGATTGCAGAGAGACACTGACAGGATGCAGAAGTGGGCTGAGAAGTGGCAGATGGAGTTCAACCCGGAGAAGTGTGAGGTGGTACACTTTGGAAGGACAAACTCCAAGGCAGAGTACAAAGTAAATGGCAGGATACTTGGTAGTGTGGAGGACCAAAGGGATCTGGGGGTACATGTCCACAGATCCCTGAAAGTTGCCTCACAGGTAGATAAGGTAGTTAAGAAAGCTTATGGGGTGTTAGCTTTCATAAGTCGAGGGATAGAGTTTAAGAGTCACGATGTAATGATGCAGCTCTATAAAACTCTGGTGAGACCACACTTGGAGTACTGTGTCCAGTTCTGGCCGCCTCACTATAGGAAGGATGTGGAAGCATTGGAAAGGGTACAGAGGAGATTTACCAGGATGCTGCCTGGTTTAGAGAGTATGCATTATGATCAGAGATTAAGGGAGCTAGGGTTTTACTCTTTGGAAAGAAGGAGGATGAGCGGAGACATGATAGAGGTGTACAAGGTATTAAGAGGAATAGATAAGAGTGGATAGCTAGCACCTCTTCCCCAGGGCACCACTGCTCAATACAAGAGGACATGGCTTTAAGGTAAGGGGTGGGAAGTTCAAGGGGGACATTAGAGGAAGGTTTTTTTAACTCAGAGAGTGGTTGGTGCATGGAATGCACTGCAGTTCAACTTTGAAGGATTATGCAGAAATTTTGACGTTAATAACTCATCAGGGCTGATTGATGTTCGTAGCCTAAGGTAGAAGGAGATGTTATTAACTTCAAACTTTCTGTACAGCTCATCTCCTTTTACCATAGGCCACGAACTTATCAATAACCCCTGCTGTGGACACTTACTGGAGGTCCAAGATCTGTATGCTCCACGACCTCTGGACTAAGTGTGTAAATGTAGGAGGGGACGATGTTGAAAAATAAATGTGCTAGGTTTTCTAAAACTGACTCCTTCTACCTTAGGCCACGAACTTATCAATCACCCCTCATACTTCTGAAGTGTCTCTCACAGTCTAATACAAGGGCCAGCATTTTGGCAGGGCCCACATTAACAGAATTTGGAGATCATATCTTCCTCCTCTACATACTATACAGTTGTAAAACATGCTATTTTTCAGTAGTCTTTTAAGGACCTGAGTATTAAATAGCTTAAAGAGTTATCTACATTTTCAGTATTTTTTAGAACAGCTGTAGGACCTTTGGATACAAACTGACCCATATATGATTTCAGGGAACAGCTTAAAAACATATGGAGTCAATTGCTGCCTGGGATGTGTTCCTACCAGACAAATAATTGACTCTAGATCAGGAGTTCCCAACCCTTTTTTTTAATAAATGGAGCCTTACCATTAACCAAAAGGGTTGTGAACCCCAGATTAATCCTCACAATCATCTCAAGCAACCTGGTTGCAATTATTTCAACTCCAAATAACAACTGCAGAATCTTACACATAAGGAATGATATAAAATCTGTTAGCTTCATACTAAAAATACAGGGAAAATGTACTGATTTTAATTACATTTACTATATATAATAATGTGGATATTGCCATGTACATTGATATTTTGAAATCAAACCCAAGAGATAAACAGATTTTGTCATCTTCTATTTAAGCAAAGGATTTTATTTGGTTTCTGAAACGTTACCTTGCTTTAAGTGCATTGTACAATCTAATTCCATCGGCGGAGCCACAGATCTGGACCAGATCATCTCGAGTCAACTTTAATAAATCTGAACCTGTGGAAAGAATCTTCAGTGACACACAAATTATGGGACTTTAACACAGTTTAAGAATTTAAGTTTCTTGACTTGGATGTGAACAATATACTTTGTGTTTCCTTACACTGGTACTACAGATATTTATTTGCAATTGTGTTAAGCAAAAAAAATTCCACTTCCTTCTCAAGGACACGACCCACCCAACCAACACACTTTTCGTCCCTCTTCCCTCCGGGAGAAGGCTCAGGAGCTTGAAGACTCGTACGGCCAGATTTGGGAACAGCTTCTTTCCAACTGTGATAAGACTGCTGAATGGATCCTGACCCGGATCTGGGCCGTACCCTCCAAATATCCGGACCTGCCTCTCAGTTTTTTTGCACTACCTTACTTTCCATTTTTCTATTTTCTATTTATGATTTATAATTTAAATTTTTAATATTTACTATCGATTTGTAATCCAGGGAGCAGGAAGCACAAAATCAAATATCGCTATGATGATTGTACGTTCTAGTATCGTTTGGCGACAATGAAGTATAAAATATAAAGGCTGAGATATTAATTGTGCCATTTATTGGAATCCTGGTGCCAATTTGTTTTACTATCCTTCTCAGATCCAAGTACCATCGGCAGAGACGAACTGATCTTTGGCAATTCAATCTTAGAATAGAGCTAGGGTTTGTTTGTTTTTAAATTACTCCCCTTTTACCTACATTCTTGACCTACCTACTCCTATTGCGGGAAACAGATATTCATTCAGCAGTTCCAAAGATTAAGTTGAGAATGGGAACTAATTCTGCATTCTTACATGTTTCCAGAAGGACTACAAAATCCCATTTCACATCTCATTTCAACAGTTAGCATTACTTTTTAGTGACTTAACCACAGTTTTTTTTTGTAATGCAAACACCAGCAAACAGTACCTGAGAAGTTTGAAAATAATCTTGCGTACGTTGAGAATCGATTCTTGTGCAACCATTGCTGGGCCTCCTGTATTGTTGATGCCGGGCAGAGTTGCTGCAGGAGAAGGTGAAGGAAAAGGAAATGTTATTAATTTCAATCAGGTCTCAAAATATATTGACGAAGCATTAAACCTTCCTGCTGCAAACCCAACCAATGTGTAGAATGCATTAAAGCACTGATCTTCGAAAAATATTTCTCCCTTTTTTTTGACAGATATATTACATGGTACTGTTTGTTTAGAATGTCTTGTACATTTTAGAACAAAAAGTAAATAAAGCCTCTGAGGGCAGTACATGATACAGGTCGACCTTCACTAATCCGGCACCATTAGGACCTGAGGAGTGCCGGATTAGTGAAAATGCCAAATTACAGAAGGATCACATTAAGCATATATCAGTGCTGGATTATCGAAGGAACTGGATTACAGGTAGTCGGATTAGTGAAGGCTGACATGTACTTGTAACTATTTCAGGTCATGTTTTAGTCCAGAAAAGTAAGAGCTATATATAAGGAACAGAATTATGCTATTCGGCCCATCGAGTCTGCTCCATCATGGCTGATTTATTATCCCTCTCAAAATTCAAAGTATAGTACTGTTCAAAAGTCTTAAGCACATGTAAAAATCATTCTGTAAAGTGATGATGCTTTCAAAATAAATGAAGTGAAAAGCTTCTAAATATCAAAAGGATTACTATAAAGAGCAGTAAACGGTTAAAAACAAACTAAATCAAATCACCTCTCCTCCCCCCCATCTTCTAACTCTGACTCCTCATTCTTTTTTTCTCCAGTCCTGATAAAGGGTCTCAGCCTGAAACATTGACTGTACTCTTTTCCATAGATGCTGCCTGGCCTGCAGAGTTCCTCCCGCATTTTGTATGTGTTGCTTGGATTTCCAGCATCTGCAGATTTTCTTTTGCTAGTAAATCAAATCAATACTTGGCGTGACCACCCCTTGCCTTTAAAACTGCCTCAATTCTCTAAGGTGCTATGTACCTTAGCGAATCCAAGCATCTTGGAGAACTTGCGAGAATTCTTCTGCAGACTTAAATTAGTGAGGATTGTGCAGGGCAGCCGTGCTTTCAGTCCTAACACAGCATGCCTACAACTTACTAACCCGAGCTTGTAAGTCATTGGAAATTGGGAGGAAACCGGAGCACCCAGAGAAAATCCACGCAGTCATGGGAAGAGCATACAAACTCCTTAGAGATATCGGCGGGAACTGAACATTGATCTATTTCTCTGACCTGCTCAATGAGTCCATCTTCCAAAACTCAAGGTCAGTCAAAACAATCCATGATAAAGTAGCCCACTCACTCAACCACCGTACAAAGTGGTTACATTGTATAATATCTACAAAATATACTGCAGTTATTTGCCGAGGCTACTTCAATGAGAAGAGGTTAAGTCTTGGGTGATGGAGGTTCTTAATATGGATGCTGCTTTTTTTGAGGCATCGCTCCTTGAAGATGCCCTGGATACAATGGAGGCTAGTGCCCATAATGGAGTTAATTAAGTTTACCACTCTCTACATCTTACTTTGATTCTGTACAGTAACCCCCCACCCCCATACCAGATGGTGATGCAGCCAGTCAGAATACTCTCCATGGTACATCTGTAGAAATTTCCAAGTGTCTTTGGTGACATACTAAATCTCATCAAACTCCAAATAAAATATAGCCACTGTGGTGCCTTCTTTGTAGCAACATTGATAGATATCCTGCCCAGGATAGATCCTCTGAGATATTGACAACCAGGAACTTGAAACTGCTCACTCTCTCCACTGCTGATCCCTGAGGACTGATGTGTGTTCCTTCGTCTTACCCTTTCTGAAGTCCACAACTAGTCCTTTGGTATTACTGACATTGAGAGCGAGGTTGTCGCTGCAACACCACTCAACTAGCTGATATATCTCGCTCCTGTACGCCCTATTCTGCAGATATTTATCATGGGTATAATATCTGTTCAAGGATATCCTTAAAATGATATAATATCTTGACCTGGGAATATGTTGCTAGTCTCTCTATCACTGTTAGGATGAAATCAGTTCCCCATTCAGCATCATCATGAACACAAATATCTGCAATGGTTCATCGCAGCAGCTCACTGCTACATTCAACAGCAAGTAGAGATGAACAACAAGAATTGCTCTTTGTAATTAAGCCCAGATCTCAAAAATATATTCAGAAGAAGATGGTTAATTTTCAACATGCCTTTCACAGAGTATGACTCAAAATCAAGACCACTTCATGTGAAGTCAGAACGGGTAACAGAAAATGATAGTAAGCTGGAATCTAGACAACAGAATAGTCTATATCAAGACTTATAAAAGCAAAGCCTAAGAGATTTAGAACTTGGAAATCCAGAGGAGCTCAGCAGATCTATGGAGAGGAATAAGTAATTGGCATTTCGGGCTGAGACCCTTCATCAGTACTTGACTTATAAAAGCTTAGGAAACAGCTCTGATCCTGGCCCATTGTTTGGAGAGGATTTAGAACAGCTATTTAAATTTGGGGATAACATCAAACAATACAGTTCATACCAAAAATACATTGCAACATCTCAATTAGTTTTTGTTTTTTAAGACCCGTCCCAAATAAACATCTGCCCCAATTAATCAGTAGTCAATTAACTGGAATCCATTGTATTGTTAAATTATTGGATAATGCACATATCTTTATATTTCCCACCAACAAAGCTTTTCACAGAAGGACCATGATTTGGTACATCATTCCCTAAGCCTTTGAACAAGTTATTTTGAAACAAGTTGCTGTTGGGTCCTGCCGAAGGGTTTCAGCCCGAAACGTTGACTGCACTCTTTTCCTTTGATGTTGCCTGGCCTGCTCAGTTTCTCCAGCATTTTGTGTGTGTTGCTTGGATTTCCAGCTTCTGCAGATTTTCTCCTGATCCTGTTGAGTATACTATTTATTCTTTTCCATGGATGCTGCCTGACTTGTTGAATTCCTCCAGCATTTTGTGTGTTATTCTGAAAATACCTCTTTTAGTTTCATTACCCCTACATTAACTGGAAACTAGCAGCTGAATCAAACCAGTTTAATCCAAGGAAACCAATTCATGTTTTAGAAAGAAAACTATACTTAGCAATTGGATTTACTATTCTATGGCATTAAAGGAATGCTTATTCTGTGATATCATTCAAAACCCTGCACAACAGTTTGAAACTGAAACACATCACTGAAAGCCTGCTAGAGCCCTGACAGATTTGCCTAATATTAAAAGCAATCTGCATTCCAACAACATCTTCATTTTAAAGAGACTCTACATCAAATTGAGAACAGTAAATCCTCAATATTTTATTTAGGATGTCTGCTCAAGCAAATTATAATTGAGCAGATTATTTTTCATACATGCACCAAATAAATCCTTAAAAGTGCGATAGTTACCATTTGATAACATGAAAATTAGCTTTATTTATCAATGTACATTGAATCTTACAGTGAAATGCTTCATTTGCATCAAATCAAATCAGCGAGGATTGTGCTGGGTAGCCCACCAGTGTTGCCAAGTTTCTGGCACCAACACAGCATGCCCACAACTTCCAAACCCTAACTGTACATTTTTGGGACGTGGAAAGAAACTGGAGCACCTGGAGGAAATCCACACAGTCATGGGGAGAATGTTATATTCCCAGTTGAACAGTTATTCACCCTCAGTCTTTTTTCTTTGTAGGCAGCTGCACAAATAAAGCAATCGTGGATAGTAGAAAGGTAAGACAGTAAAGGAAGCAGCTTTTCCAAATTCACCCCAAAAGACCATATGTGTTATCTATTTCATGCTGCGAACTTAATGTTTTCAAAAATCAGAGAAGACAGCTTTTGTAACAAAAAATATTTTCTTTTTGATAAAGGTAATCCACTGCCCACCAGAAATAATCTTTACTGCCGTGCAGTCACATACCTCCACTACAAACTGTGGTGTTCCTTCTCCTTGATGATTTGGCGAAGAGGAATTACTGCAAAACAACAGCATTTATGAGATGCAGTTCCGACTTCAGGCATTTTTTTTAAAAAAGGAAGAAGACCGTATCTGTATTTTGAGATATTAAGCATACCAGGGCTAATAACCACTGTAGATTAAGTGTATTAAACTATTCTGGCAATGCCGTACCTGTCAGGAACACTGTAAGCACCAACTTGCCCTGGTGCAAATGCAGGAGTGGCAGAAGGACTACTGTTCACATATGCATTGTCTGGCCAAGGGGAGCACTACAGCATCAAGAAGGAAAAAAAAATGAGGTTAGAACTTGAAATTTTTAAAGAAAGCTGTGGACAAATGTTTGATGCATTGTGCATGGGAGGAAAGAATTGATAATTGAACATATTTCCAAATGATAAGTTGCTAAGGACAGCTAAACAGATCGAACAAATCTTCCCGTTTCAGCAGATAACATGAAAAATTGCCACCACATGACATACAAAAACAAAATGAACTTGGCAGATTCCAAACTATCCATGCACAACACAAATAAAATGCTGCAAGCCAGGTGCATATTTATAAAACGCCACAATGGTCTGTCTGCATTATCTTAAATTCAAACTGAGGCAATGAAAGTACTGCAATTTATTTTCCAGACATCATTTTGCATTATTTAGCAACACCCGAAGCGTTGCTGAGGATTCCTACCACCCATCTCACAATCTCTTTGACCCACTACTGTCAGGAAGGTGGTACAGGAGCATTAGAACTAGGACTGCCAGTATGGGCAAGTCTGTGAGACGAATGAATACCCCAACCCTGCCACCACCGAGGTCTCGTCACTAGGACAGCCAGCTGTTTACTGTACTAGTACTGTTTACTCTTTACCTGTGCTGTGCACTACATACACTGAATTATCTTTTCTAATTTTATTAACTTATTTCTGGTAATATTTTGTTTTATGTGCTGATACATGGTATTTATTTTGTGGGTGCACCATGGTCCAGAGGAACATTGTTTCGTTTGGTTGTATATATGTACAGTCAGATGACAATAAATTTAAACTTGAGATACTGCACAGTGCAGGAAGCGGTAAACATTCAATTCCTACTGAAGATATTAATTTAGCCCAGTATCATTCACATTTCTCAATTACTGCAGTTTGATAAGTTAGACTTTACAGAACTGTGAACAAAACTATCAATGCTCAAAGGACAGATGATTTCAGCCAATATTAGAGAGAAACTACTGACAATATTACAAGATTAGTTAAACTGTACCATAAGCTGACTAAGTAATTATTATTTGGATACATAACCATTCTTTCAGCTTGCCAAAACAGAAAGTGAAGATGCCCCAGGGATAGAGTGCTGCCTTTCATCTTCATGACTCCTTTCTAAGTGAATTTGGATATTCCCATCATTATCACAAGAAGCAAATGCTCGCATCCAGAGTCAGGGAATGTTCTGATGTTGTGATTAAGGGAAATTGCTACAACAAAGCAAATGCTCCAATCCCCTGGATTTAATTTGGGCATTCAAAGAGAAATTTTGCAGCATTCATAGATTTTTGTCTTAGTGAATAGAAAACTTTTGCAAAAATCAATGAGAGGGGTCATTCCAAAAGTTTCCCAATAAAACAAACTACTGCAAAATTCAGTTCATGACTTTCAGTTACAGCCAATAGTACAGAGATATGCACGAGTCAATTTAGGCACAAGGGAACTGCAGACAACAATTAAGTCTTAACAGTCAGTTAGTTTCTTTATGCTTATGCTGGTTGAAAGATGACATGATTGGCAAGGAATGAGGAAAAACTCCCTGTTGTTCCCTGACAGTGCATGGAACCTTTTCACATTGACCTACATGGATGAGATTTTAAACCACCAACTCAAAATACACTTCATTGATTATGTGGCATGACATTATGCAAAGTCCTGGAATGAGACCTGAACACTCAATCAGCAAGAACAGAAACTACCACCCAAGATCACTGTTGAACAGATGAGTAACGTCTCTTCTAAAAAACATAAAAGACTGCATACTTTGCAGTATTCTCCAAAGAGGTTTCTCAGCAAGACGTTATATCCGGCTAGAACAAATATTTTCCTTCTATAAAGCAAACTTTCAATGGTCCACTATAGGCTCCAATCCAATTCAGCTTAAGAAAACAGTTTTCAAATGACTAGTGCTAATTTTTCTTCCTTTTCCCTCACCTGGATCCATTTTCTCTTCAACAGAATTTCCTAACCCTAAAACAAATGAAAACATCTTTGCCGACATAGAAGATCCTAACAGGATTTTTTTCCTCATACCTCAACTCTGTTCCAAATCTACTTGTCTAATTGCCCTTCTGCTACATCCATGGCACCTCTCACACTCTGCACTATTTTGACAACCTCTGATTCCCTACCCTCCACTGCCTAAGAGTAATTCATAATCTGCCTGGGTAGCCGACAACCCAATGGTGGTATTAATGAAGCTTCTACCTTTGGATAATCCACACTCGCTATGTTACTTTCTCTCCTTACGGTCCACTACCCATCCCACTGCTAACTTTGCACCGATTTGCCCTGCTCAGATTATTAGTATTACAGTGGAGGAAAGGGAATTACTGAGGCATGAGAGAGAAGTTGGCCAGAATTGACTGGAAAAGAACATTGGCAGGGATGACAGCACAGTAGCAATGGATAGAATTTCTGGAAGCAATTCGGAAGGCACAGGATATATACATCCCAAAGAAAATGTAGTATTCTAAAGGAAAGATGACACAACCAGAAGTCAAAGCCAATATAAAAGCCAAAGGGAGGGCATATAATAGAGCAAAAATTAGTGGGAAGTTAGAGGATTGGGAAGCTTTTAAAAGGCAACTAAAAAAATCATTAAGGTAAAGATGGAATACAAAAGTAAGCTAGCCAATTATGTTAAAGAGGGTACTTCAAGTTTCTTCAGACAGATAAAGTATAAAAGGGAGGCAAGAGTGGATATCGGACCGCTGAAAAGGTAGTAATACGGAACAACAAAATGGTGAACAAAATGAATAAGTATTTTGCATAAGTTTTCACTGTGGAAGACACTAGCATTATGGTGGAAGCTCTAGGTGTCAGGGAGGATGAAATGCACATAGTTACCATAACTAGCAAGAAGGTTCTTGGGAAACTGAAAAGTCTGAAGGTAGATAAATCACCTGGACCAAATGGTATACACCCCAGAGTTGTGAAAGAGGTGGCTGAAGAGATCATGGAGGCATTAATAATGATCTTTCAAGAATCATTAGATTCTAGAGCGGTTCCAGAGAATGGAAAATTGCAGATGTCCCTCCACTCTTCAAGAAGGGAGAGAGGCAGAAGAAAGGGAACTATATGGTAACGCACTTTGGTAGAAGAAAGGAAAGAGTTGACTATTTTCTAAATGGAACAAAAATATAAAAAAAACTCAGGTGCAGAGGGACGTGGAAGTCTTGTGCATGATTCCCTAAAGGTTAATTTGCAGGTTTTGTCTGTGGTGAGGAAGGTAAAAGCAATGTTAGCATTCATTTCAAAAGGATTAGAATATAAAAGCAAGAATGTAATGTTGAGACTTTATAAAG
Organism: Mobula birostris; assembly: GCF_030028105.1. Taxonomy (NCBI): domain Eukaryota; kingdom Metazoa; phylum Chordata; class Chondrichthyes; order Myliobatiformes; family Myliobatidae; genus Mobula; species Mobula birostris. The sequence continues at coordinate 11,643,678 of NC_092370.1, forward strand.
CACTGGTGAGGCCTCACCTGAAGGACTGTGAGCAGGTTTGGGCCCCTTATCTTAGAAAGGATGTGCTGAGACTGGAGAGGATTCAAAGGTTAACAAAAATGATTCCAGGATTGAATGACTTGTCATATGAAGAGCATCTGATGGTTCTGGGGCTCTATTCACTGGAATTCAGAATAATGTGAGGTGACCTCATTGAAACCTATCAAATGCTGAAAGGCCTGATAAAGAGTGGACATGGAGAAGTTGTTTCCTATGATGGGTGAGTCTAAGACTAGAGGACACAGCCTCAGAATAGACGGGCATCCTTTTAGAATGTATGTAGAATTTTTTGCCACAGGCAGCAATGGAGGCCAAGTCTTTAAGTATATTTTAGGCAGAGGTTGACAGATTCTTGATTGGTCAGGGCATGAAGGGATACAGGGAGAAGGTAGGAAATTGGACTTGAGAGGAAAACTGGATCAGCCACGATGAAATGGCAAAGCAGACTCGATGGGCCAAATGACACAATTTTGCTCCTGTATCTTATGGTCTACTATGATGAACTGCATACAAGGCTTTGAGCCTAGTCCAGGCTGCTCCATGGATCCGGATCTAAGGACTTGGTTCGGAATGCTCGCTTCTATTGTTTATATGATTTATTTTGTCGTTTTTTTCCCTCTTTCTCTGTGAGCACCGGGTGGGGGGGGGGGGCACTGGTCTTTTTTTTTTAAATTGGGTTCTTTCAGGTTCCTTGCTTTGTGATTGTCAGCAAACAAATCTCCAGGTTGTATACTTTATACATTACTTGATAATAAATGCAATTTGAATCTTGGTTCCATTTACAGATTCCAGTATCTATGGCCTCATATCTCTACTTACGACTATTCAGTCGCTATCTCTACCTCAACCTCTTCCTTGTCCCATCTGGCTCCATCTGTCTATCATCTTCCCCCTTAGCTGATTCCACCTATCGCCTGCTAGCCCCTGCCTTAAACCTCCTGCTTTTCACTGGTATTCCCCCAACACCCTCAGTCCTGAGGGAGGGTCTAAACCTGAAAGTCAACTATACATTTGCCTTCACAGATGCTAGTCAACCTGCTGAATTCCTCTAGCACAAAATGGAGAAATCTGTAGATGCTGGAAATTCAAGCAACGCACACAAAATGCTGGAAGAACTCAGCAGGCCAGGCAGCATCTATGGAACAGAGTACAGCAGACTTTGCGGGCCAAGACTCTTTATCTGAATTCCTCCAGCAGATTGCTTTATGCTCCAGATTCCAGCATCTGTGGTCCCTTCAGACTTTTCCTGCTCCCCGATGTGTGTGAAAAACAAGGCAATGGCAGATTCACAATTCCTGAGTGAGCTGAGGATATTGTTAGCTATAAACATCATCCATTCTAAACTCTGCTGTCTGTAACCTGTTGTCAGGAGAAGTGGAGGTCAATAACTGACATCAGGACAGGCACTTAAATGGATAAGACAGAGAACACAGAACTAATGTTGGCAAAGGACAATGGTGAAGATAGGCAAAAAGACATCAGCATGGAATTGACAGACCAGGGCCCAGTGGACACGCTCAATGAACACCAGTGTTTCTCACGATAATGGCAAAATGAGGAATTGTCTCTTTAATAATGATACATTTTACTTTGTGTAGATTGTCATTAGTTATGGTTCCATGTTAAAGCTAAGATAATGCAGCTTAAAAAGGAGAGCAATGGGAACACAACATTGCTTTTCTACAGCAATAGTAACTTGTCTGGAATTCTCTCAATTAGGCCTACAGAAGTACAATTAAAATGAAGTATGCCAAAGACACTGTACTTGCAACAACCATTTAAAACTGACTTGAGATGAGGCCAAAATTGTTCAGTTTAGTATCCCAGCCCAAAGCATTGTGCCAAATCTTGTTGAAGCAAAATAGCATGTTCATGATGGAACATGCAATTCCAATTTACCAGTCATAAATCATCACTGTCTGATCACTTTTCTCAGCTCAAACATTCCCTCACTCTCAGTCTCGCAAGTAACAACATTTTTTTTCTCACATTAATTCCACAGTAAAATATTAGTGCACTTTTAAAGAAAAAGAGCAAGTAGCTTTTTAATGACCTGCTTTTAAATGCAATGACAATTATGACAAGAAGCATGATTTGAACTATATGTATTCATTGCAATATTTGAGACTTAAATATTTTTCTTGCATGTTTCTCTACTATTTCTGATGCTTTCACTCATTTTTCTTTCTAATCTGCATTCTTCACCCCAAGCAGTGAACCAATTTGTTTTCTAGTCCTTAAAATTTCAGGTAGACAAGTGCCCAGTATCACATTTCCCATTTTCAGGATAAAACTTCAGGCTGCTGAGCGCTAGAGAATTGATTTTACTGCACATTGAAGGCCTGGACCAGCCAGACTTAAACCATTGGGCCAGAATATGCTGCCAAAATAACAGGAAGACTAATGACACTTCATTTAAGGTCAAGGACCAGCTGCACAGTTAAGTGCAAACCCACATTCATTTAAATTATATTGGTTTCTTAGTAAATTTATGAAAATGATTGCTTTTAATCTTTTTTGTGATCGTGATCATTAAACTCAAAGACAATGTCATCTCAAGTACACATAGCTTTACACAGTAGGTGTTAAAGACTTTCAACTGATCCCTCTTGCATCAAAAACAACGTATGAAATCTCATTCCCTCAACTGTGAAGTTCTGGAGGAAAGGAGAAAGTTGATTACTTTCCCTTTTAGAACAAAGAATAGCACAGATCCTTCAGCCCATGATATTATACTGGTTCTTTAATCTATCTAAGATAAATCTAATACCTCTCATATAGCCATCCATTTGTCTATCATCCATGTACCTATCCAAGAGCCTCTGTTCCTAATGTATCTTCCTCTACTACCATGCCTTGCAGGGCATTTCATGCACCTACCAGCCTCCGTGATTTCCTTTGCAATCCCCAACTACGTTCCTCCCAACACTTTAAGGTTGTACTCACCCCTTGTACTAGCTATTTCTGCTCTGGAAAAAAGACTGACTGTCTATTCGATCTATACCTCTTATCCACTTTATCCTTCTTCGCTCCTGTTTTTCTTTTTTTTTTCAAAAGATGGGGTGGAGTTTGTTAGGTGTGTTCCGGAAGGTTTCTTGACACAATATGTAGATAAGCCTACAAGAGGAGAGACTGTACTTGATTTGGTATTGGGAGATGAACCTGGTCAGGTGTCAGCTCTCTCAGTGGGACAGCATTTTGGAGATAAGTGATCATAATTCTACCTCCTTTACAAAAGCATTGGAGAAAGACAGGAACAGACAAGTTAGAAAAGCATTTAATTGGAGTAAGGGGAATTATGAGGCTATCAGGCAGGAAATTGGAAGCTTAAATTGGAAACAGATGTTATCAGGGAAAAGTACAGAAGAAATGTGGCAAATGTTCAGGGGATATTTGTGTGGAGTTCTGCATAGGTACGTTCCAATGAGACAGGGAAATTATGGTAGGGTACAGGAACCGTGGTGTACAAAGGCTGTAATAAATCTAGTCAAGAAGAAAAGCTTACAAAAGGTTCAGAGAGCTTGGTAATGTAAGAGATCTAGCAGATTATAAGGCTGATAGGAACGAGCTTAAGAAGGAAATTAGGAGAGCCAGAAGTGGCTATGAGAAGGCCTTGGCGGGCAGGATTAAAGAAAACCCCAAGGCATTCTACAAATATGTGAAGAGCAAGAGGATAAAAGAATAGGACCTATCAAGTCTGACAGTGGGAAAGTGTGTATGGAACTGGAGGAAATAGCAGAGGTACTTATTGAATACTTTCCTTCAGTATTCACTGTGGAAAAGGATCTTGGTGATTGTAGTGATAACTTGCAGTAGACTGAAAAGCTTGCGCATGTAGATGTTAAAAAAGAGGATGTGCTGGAGCTTTTGGAAAGCATCAAGTTGGATAATTCGCCGGGACCGGATGAGATGTACCCCAGACTACTGTGGGAGGCGAGGGAGGAGATCGCTGAGCTTCTGGCGATGATCTTTGCATCATCAATGGGGACGGAAGAGGTTCCGGCGGATTGGAGGGTTGCGGATATTGTTCCTTTATTCAAGAAAGGGAGTAGAGGTAGCCCAGGAAATTATAGACCAGTGAGTCTTACCTCAGTGGTTGGTAAGTTGATGGAGAAGATCCTGACAGGCAGCATTTATGAACACTTGGAGAGGCATAATACGATTAGGAATAGTCAGCATGGCTTTGTCAAGGGCAGGTTGTGCCTTACGAGCCTGATTCAATTTTTTGAGAATGTGACTAAACACATTGATGAAGGAAGAGCAGTAGATGTAGTGTATATGGATTTCAGCAAGGCATTTGATAAGGTACTCCATGCCAGGCTTATTGAGAAAGTAAGGAGGCATGGGATCCAAGGTGACATTGCTTTGTAGATCCAGAACTGGCTTGCCCACAGAAGGCAAAGAGTGGTTGTAGACAGGTCATATTCTGCATGGAGGTCGGTCACCAGTGGAGTGCCTCAGGGATCTGTTCTGGGACCCTTACTCTTTGTGATTTTTATAAATGACCTGGATGAGGAAGTGGAGGGATGGGTTAGCAAGTTTGCTGATGACACAAAGGTTGGAGATGTTGTGGATAGTGTGGAGGGCTGTCAGAGGTTACAGCGGGACATTGATAGGATGCAAAACTGGGCTGAGAAGTGGCAGATGGAGATCAACCCAGATAAGTGTGAAGTGGTTCATTTTGGTTGGTCAAATATGATTGCAGAATATAGTATTAATGGTAAGACTCTTGGCAGTGTGGAGGATCAGAGGAATCTTGGGGTCTGAGTCCACAGGACGCTCAAAGCAGCTGTGCAGGTTGACTCTGTGGTTATGAAGGCGTACGGTGTATTGGCCTTCATCAATCGTGGAATTGAATTTAGGAGCCGAGAGGTAACGTTGCAGCTATATAGGACCCTGGTCAGACCCCACTTGGAGTACTGTACTCAGTTCTGGTCACCTCACTACAGGAAGGATGTGGAAGCCAAAGAAAGGGTGCAGAGGACACTTACAAGGATGTTGCCTGGATTGGGGAGCATGCGTTATGAGAATAGGTTGAATGAACTCGGCCTTTTCTCCTTGAAGCAACAGAGGATGAGAGGTGACCTGATAGAGGTGTATATGATGATGAGAGGCATTGATCATGCGGATAGTCAGAGGCCTTTTCCCAGGACTGAAATGCTGCCACAAGAGGACACACGTTTAAGGTGCTGGGGAGTCGGTACAGAGGAGATGTCAGGAGTAAGTTTTTTTTACTTAGAGCGTGGTGAGTGCGTGGAATGGGCTGCCAGCAAAAGTGGCAGAGGCGGATACGATAAGGTCTTTTAAGAAGCTTTTGGATAGGTACATGGAGCTTAGAAAAATAGAGGGCTATAGGTAAGCCTAGTAATTTCTAAGGTAGGGACATGTTCAGCACAACTTTGTGGGCCGAAGGGTCTATATTGTGCTGTAGGTTTTCTATGTTTCTGTGTTTCTAAACTGAGGTTAAATTTATCCCCTTTAATGCACTCTCCATCTCAGGGCTTTTCTTTAAATACTAATTTTCAGTCACGAACAAGGACCATTCCTAATTGCCCTTGAGAAATTGGTGGCAAGTGCCCTGTTTGCGCTGTTGTCCTATTGGGTTGCAAAATTGCCTTGCTCATTCAGTTCCCAATTACGTTCCATTTCTTTGTTGTCTACTGTAATGTTAGCTGATCATTTTAACAAATATGAGCAAAACTGCTTCGGATACAGGTGCAACTGTTGTGGCAGACTGCTCTGCAAACGAGTTCTACTTCAACATGCTCGGACTAGGTGTTCTGAAGTAGACATTAATTAATCTTGGAAAACCACGAGTGCATTCAAACAGACTGTCAACTTAATTCCTAAAATAAATAGACGCCCTTTGCCCTTTTAGCTGTGTTATTTTGAAGTTCTGTTCCAAGTTCTAAAAACTCAGCCAAAATGTTTGAAGAACCTGATGCGAACATTTAGCTTCCCAAACATCAAGGCTGGAACATGTATGCAGTTAGTTTCTACTTTTAAAAAAATCCCTTCTCATGTGATAACAGCAGGCTAGAGAATGACCTGGAGCAAGACAATATTTCAATAACCCATTACTTGTTACCCCAAGGAATCAGCCGTCGAATGAGTGACCGGAATCTCACGCAGGATAGGAATTTTGTGAACTATTGATGTTAACTCCTATCATAGTATACTTTTGGCACAAACATTATTACATTTAATTTTCTACATTGGCATTGGAGTTTACGGCCCACAGGTGTAACTTGTGAAATAAATATTAAGCTACTATATCCCACTCCTAAAAACTTTGATCTTTTCAAGAACCTTGCAAACTGACAAAAAAAATGTTATTTCCAGATACTTAAAATAATGCTTTGTGTTAAGAGTAATTTGAAACCTGGAAAATGCAGTCAAGCAAGTTTTAAATTCTCTATGAAAAGAGAATATGGAACAATTATACATATACTTCCCAAATTAACAAACAGCCCTCGAAAAATTATTTATAAACTCTTTGCATCTGTGCAAAGGGCATTTCTGCTACTCTGGGATAGAAAAGTATTAACAGCATAAACAGCTAACAGCATTTCAAAAAGGCAAGAAAGACAAAAGGCAAAAAAAGCAAAGGAAAACCCCAAGATGTACAAATTCTTCGTAACAAATTAGAAGTTTGAATTAATCTACTATGCACTTGTTAAATTATACAAAATGTTTCAGTAATTTAGGCCACAAAAACCAAAGTATATATTAATCTTTATACAGAACATTTTTGGGGGATGTGGAGGGGAGATATTAATATAATGTATAAATTTTTAATAAATCCTCAAACAGTAATTTCCCCCTGAACATTTTTATCTCAACTATTGTTGCAACTGCTCAAATTGGCAGGCAGTTTAAAATATGAAAATTAAGACAATTCATATTAAACAGACATTTTTGTGGCCTTTGAGGAATTAAGAGCTTCTGTATCAGGTGTTAGATTTAGGAGAGTTAAGGACGTTAAATTGAAAATTTTGCATTAAAACATCCAAAGTACGTCCTTTCACTGTTAAATGTTACGTGACTATAAAACATAATCCTATATCTAACACTTTGATTGTATTCTTGCACAAGCCATCTTGTACAACAAAAAGGTAAGCAGAAGTCCTTACACTGCCTCGCTTTGCCAGAGAATCACCGCAGTCTGCTGGCAAAGTCCGCTTGGTGGACTTTTTCTGCTCATGTTCAAGTGCATCTTCAATAATAGGCTCAAGTCTCATCTGGACAGACACCAAAGACTAGTATCAATTTATACAGTACATCATGAGCACAACACCTAGCAGTGTAAGCATTTCTTTAACACAAACAATTGTTTTAAATTCGATTTTCATATAGAAAAGAGAATCTTTCTAGACCTTCAATTTATGCTTCTGATGCTATGTATCAAATCTCTCAATATCTCATCTACAACTGTCAAGGAATTCTTGTCTCAATGGAAGAAATACTATTTTGCCAATAGCTGACTTCACAGTGGCATAATTAAATGTATATCAATCCAAACATCCTGAACATCCACTTAAAATACAAAAAAAACTTACACCAAGTTTATAGATTTTAACTTAAAAATTTCACGTCTATGTTCTAAAGGCATTAACAACATTTCAGAAATGGCCAAATTCAAGTTATATTGCACATTTATTCCAACAGTTGCAACCTTTTGCGCTAATATTAAAACCTTGGAATAATAAGGTACCTCACAATCAGTGATTAAACGAATACTTTCTACCATATATAATGCTGGAGTAAATGTATAGCAGGGAAAAAATCTCACCCATAAAGGAAATTTGTACTTCAGTTACATGAGAAATCCAGCCATTCTTGGTTTTAATCATTTGTAATCTTTGTATGGTTTTTCTATCTATCAATCGGTCACATCACTTAGCTGGGTAATAAAGAGTTCTAATCTTAATATCTCTATGCTGCTAGAAGTACACAATATCAGCCTTTTCCCTCCCCGAGAGCACTTCCCTTCCACATACTAGCCAAACTGGTGCAATTCAACACGTTAAGACTTAACTCGGAGCTCTAGGACTCAAAATTCCTAAGGATTCTGTCTACAATTCTTTTATAAAGGCTTAATAAAGATACACCTTATTCTATTTAGCTGGATAAACGCCAATGAAATTAGTATGGCTATAGGTCATCATCCCAAGGGATACACCAAGTCCTCAATATTCATGAGAGATGTGGGCATGGACTTCCTGCAGCTAACTATAACTGCTAATAGAACTCTACTCTGTAACCAACACAGCCACAAAACAAATACATATTACAGTAAAATGTTTAAATGTTAAAAGGAAGGATTAGCTAACAAGTGCCAATAATCTATTATCTGAATATTCAGGAAGTCCAATGGTTCCATATCTGGCTCATTGGATAGTGTTTAAGATACTCCCTTTCCACTTAGTAGGGAGTAGAGAGCATTTGAACTTAATGAGATCACAGGAAATTTATCATACGATATAATATCTACAAAATGAATTAAAAGAGTATTGAAGTATTGAATGAAGTAACATTCAACAGTTTAGAAAATCTGCCAATCCAGCCAAGTCCATAGCGTGCTAGATTATCAGAATTCAACTACTGCCAATGACACAATGACAATTTTGACATCACATTGGGGCAGCATGGCAGTGGTTAGCACAATGCTTTACAGTACAGGTAACCCAGGTTCAATTCCCACTACTGCCAGTAAGTAGTCCCCATGACCATGTGGGTTTCCTCCAGGTGCTCCAGTCTACTCCCACAGTCCGGAGACATAATTGGTTAATTGGCCATTGCAAATTGTCCCGTAATTAGGCTAGGATTATGTCAGGGGAATGCTGGGTGCTGCAGCTCACAGGGCCAGAAGGGCCTATTCCATGCTGTAGCTCAGTAAATATATATAAAATAAAACAAGGTACATCTGTGCAAACTGCTCTCAACTAGAACACTGCACAGCAGAATCACCTGACAAAGGGGATCTGGAAAACAGATCATGGTCATCCATCAGTGATGGATTCCTTGAAGCATCGAGATATATTTGCCAGTAAAAATTCAAAATGGGGCCTGCAGCTGACTTTGAGAGTTCTATAGATAAAGTGTACTGCGTGTGCTGCCAATACAAAACAGTACCGGCCAAAGCATTCAAATTTAGCCCAGGAGTTCAGCTTTTATGAGGCAAACTTGCTTTCTCAAAGTAATTCAAAGCACACAACCACTAAATACCTACCAAAGCCACACCTATGCACATTAATTAATGGTTAAAACATAACTGGAGATGGAGACCAAGTAATGTTTTTTGGCTCACCTATTCAAAAGTACTCTTGCAAGCCAAAATGAACTTCCAATTTCAAAACTTTTAATTTCAATGCTACACATTTACTAGATACTTGAATTTGAATAACCTTAAAATAATCACAAATGGAAAGCTTCCTCCTTCAGAATGGAACAGACAACATCAGCCTGACTAGTAAGAAATTTGGAGTTATTTCAAAAGGATTTCCTCATACTTCACGCAACACTGACAACTGGAACACAGTCCATGCAGCTATGGAAACCTAACAAATGCAAGTTTTGGGAAAATTCCAGCACCTTTACATCACTTAGCATGCAATAAAGTCATTTATATCGCCTTTATTCACTTGAGGAAATGCATTTACCCAATCCAGAAGCTTCAATTGTCTAGTCACCCCTCCAACTCCAAGTCAATGAATGTTGAAGAGAAAGAAAACTACACTGTATTGCATTAACATCAAGCATGCAAACCTTCAGTCCGATTGACTGAAAATTTCTGACAACTAATGTTAATAAAGAGGCCAATTACTGCCAATAGCTCCAAAACGGTTGAGTGCACCCTGCCAAAACTGACTTATTTCAGGTACAGTCAAATGGATGAACATATTTGTAGGGTGTAGCTCGGACACCAGTGACAGCATAAGAATTCAATTAGAACAAATCGGGCACTGCTATCCTGAAATACACAACACTGAAGGTTATTTGTACTATCATACATTTAAGGTAAAGGAAAAAAATTGTATAATTAGAGTGAAAACAAAATTCCAAATACAAATCAGTGAAGTGAAATGAAATTTGGCAAATGAAAACATGTGGGATGAACAAATGAGGAGAACAAAACAAAAACATAATTGTGTTAAGTGTGTTTCACTGTAGTCAGAAACACTAATAAAAATGGTGCAAATTGGATTTTCTTTCCCAAACCCCAAAAAACTGCCTTCATCAAAAAAAGTCAGCAGCATCGCAAAATTTAGTACATTCGCAAAAATGCACAATTAACGTTAAAACCAGGTGGCCATGTGATCAGAATAAAGAGTTGAACACAAGAAACTTTTGATCCATTTATGGGATAATGCTAGGCAGAAACAATTTTACTGTGTATTCAGGGATTCTGTAATAGGTGCAAGGTCAGGAAATAAAAGATATACAACTAACGAATGTCCAATGAATAAGGAATAGGAGATCAATTAGTGTGTGAATATTAACTGTTCACTGAAGCACACTGGCACTGTGAAGCTATGATCACCAAGTTATTTTTCCATGTTGGAGGTTGAAAGTCAAGGCACTTAGCTTCAGGTCAAAGTAAGTTATTTTAATCACACACTACTAACAGTGTTTTCCTGAAAGAAACATAATCATTTGTAAAAACAAATTAGTGGACCAACAAAGATCAATACACTAAAAGGCAGCTGAAGAAATTAAAGCTTCCAGTTATGAGGAGACACAACAGGTATTCATAAACATAAAAGAAGATCAGTCATGTTGCATCATAAGGTCTAACCCAACAAGGTAATTTGATTTTTAATGGTTTTCCCCAAGGGTTTTTGTTTAAACATGTCCAGAAACTTGAAGGCACTTACATACTTTAAAGAAAAACATGCCCTGAATAATTTGAAATGTGCTAAAATCTGCTATATTTAATATGAAATTAGCCACGACGTTAACTTTGCTGGTTTTGTTTTTGGGAGGGGAAGAATTGAACCAGACTTTCCATCATATTATAGTTATCTGCATCAGCCGCAGTGGCCTCCACAGTAAGTACTGTAATCGAGGCAATAATGACAGAACAGCTAATTGTGCAAGGTCTCCCGGGTTTTCAGTACTAAAGATATTATTAATCTGCACCTGCAGACAAGGGGAATGTTAGCTTGATAAAGGAGTCTCAGAAAAGATAACCGTGAAATTACGCCTAAGAATGAGAGACAGCATGTGCAATAAACCCTTTTACCAACATGAGGAAAAGCTCAGCACGGAATAAATGTATTGACTAAATAAATTATTCTGAAGGTCTAGGATAGAATATCTTCCAGAGAAAAATAAATCACCTACAACTAAACACCACTGATTCTAGGATACGTAACTCCACTCAAGATGTTATACTGAAGGATTAGATTGTGAATAAAGGCAAAAGCTGAGACATTATAAGGCATTGGTCAGGCAGGGCAGCTAGAGGCCATGGTCCACATCAATACCAATGACATGGGTAGGATGGGTGATGAGGTTCTGTAAAGCAAGTTCAAGGAGTTAAGTGTTAAATTAAAGGACATGACCACCAAGATTGAGATCTCAGGATTGCTACACGAGCAGATGAGGCCAGAAATTGAAAGATCATACAGATTAACATCTAAGGAGATGATGCAGGAGGGAGGGCTTCAGATTTTTTGAATCACTGGGCTCTCTTGGAGGAAAGGTGGGACCTGTACAGATAAGTCGGTTTGCATCTGAACTGACAGGGGACCAACATCCCTGTGAGAAGATTTCCTTGTCCTACATGCGGGGGTTTAAACTAGAGTTCCAGAGATTGGAACCAGAACGCCAGAGCAATTAGTGCAGTGGTGTGGTGAAAGATGCTGTTAAGCCTACATACAAAGTCAGGGATCGAAAGTTTCAGCATGGTTGGACTAATGTTCAGAGTTATGCATATTTCAATGCAAGAAGTATTGTAAGAAAGGCAGATGAACTTAGTATATAGATCCTCTTGTGGAATTCTGACATTGTAGCCAATAGTGAGGCTTGACTGCATGAGTAGCAGCTCAATGTTCAGGGTTCCCTTGTTTCAGAAGTGACAGAGTGGAAGAGATTAAAGGAGGTGGGTGGCATTACTAGTCAGGAAAATTGTCACAGTAGTGCACAGACACGACAACAGAAGAACTTGTCTACTGAGGCTGTACAAAGAACTGGGGAATAGAAAGTGATAACCATGTTAATGTCCATCCAGTACTCCATGAAACTTAGAGGAGCAAATTTGTAGAGATTACAGACTGTTGCAAGAAACACAAGGTTATCAAAAGTGCTCAGGAAAGTTTCTTTAATCAGTACTTCGAAATCCCATCTAGTGAGGGTGTGATACTAGATCTCCTATTAGGGAATGAGACAGGGCAGGTGACAGCCATCTAGTGATCATAATGTCATTAGTTTCAAGGTAATTGTGGAAAAAGATAAGTCTGGTGCTTGGGCTGAAATTCTAAAATGGAGATAGGCCTATGTTGGTGGCATCAGAAAGTATCTGGCAAGTATGGACTGGGTCAGGTTATTTTCTGGCAAAGGTGTAATAGGTAAATGGGAGGCCTGAGAGAAATTTTAGTGAAACATGGTGAAAAGTGAAATTTTGGGAATAAAGAGTTTATATGTTCCTGTCAGAATAAAAGGCAGGATAACAGCTTTACAGAATATTTGCCTTCAAGAGGTATTGATTCAAGAAAAAGGTGTGTAGCATGTATAGGCAGGAAGGAGCAAATGAGTACTTGAGAAATATAAGAAATGCAAGAGAACATTTAAGAAGGAAATCTGAAGGGCTAAAAGAAGGCATGAGGCTGTTCTAGCAGAGATGGTGAAGAAAACCAGAGTAGGACTTGCACGGTGAGTAGTAGGGCACTGAGGAGTGTGGTAGAACAGAGGGATCTGGGAATACAGATCCACAATTCCTTAAAAGTGACGTCACAACTAGATAGGGTCATAAAGAAAACATTTGGCACATTGGCCTTCATAAATCAAAGTATTAAGTGCCAGATTTGGCATGTTATGTTGAAGTTGTACAAGATGTTGCTGAGACCTAATTTGGAGTATTGTGTACAGTTTTGTTCACCTACCTACAAGGAAGATGTCAATTGAAAGAATGCTGAAAAAATTTAAATCTGTCCTGAGGACCTGAGTTATATGGGAAGATTGAATAAGTTAGGACTTTAATTCCTAGGGCATAGAAGAACGTGAGGAGATTTGATAGAGGTACACAGAATTATGAGGGGCACAGATAGAGTAAATGCAAACAGACTTTTTCCTCTAAAGTTAGGTGAATATAGAAGTAGAGGTCACATGCTAAGGATGAAAGGTGAAATGCTTTAAGGGGAACATAAAGGGGTACTCCTTATCTACTCAGTGGTGAGGATGTGGAACAAGCTACCAGTGGAAGTTGTGGATGTGGATTTCAACATTTAAGAGAAATTTAGATAGGTACATGGATGAGAGGGGTATAGCAGGCTCTGGTCTGGGTGCAGTTTGATGGGACTAGGCAGATTAACAGATCAGCACAGAACAGTTGGGTTAAAGTTCCTGTTTCTGTATTGTCATGTTCTATTACCCTACACTCGCAGGAATTTATAAAAATGAAGGGGAGGAGATCTCATTGAAATCTATGAAATATTGAAAGACCTAGATAGAGTGGACACTGAAAGGGTGCTTCCTGTAGTGCGGATGTCTAGGACTAGAGGGCAAAGCCCGATAATACAAGGATGTCCCTTTATAACAGAGATGGGAAGGAATTTCTTTAGTCAGAGCATGGTGAATCTGAGTGATTCATTACCACAGGTGGCTGTGGAGGCCAAGTCATTGGGTATATTTAAACCAGAGGGCGATAGGTTCTTGGTTAGTAATGGCATCAAAGGTTACAGGGAAAAGGCAGGGGTCGAGGGGGATTATAAATCAGCCCTGATGAAATGGCGGAGTGGACTCGATGGGCTGAATGGCACCTATGCATTATGGTTTTAGGGTCTAAAAACCTTGAAAGATATGCTCAATTTTTCGGAACTTCCTGTAGTGTCCACAGAAAGGGTAACTAGCACATAATAAAATGCTTTTTTGTAACCTTTCTACATGAGCTTATTATATTGCCATGCTTGGTTAAGATTTGCTGCATTCTTCAGAGCAATGAAATCAAATAAATTTAACAATCTGAACACAAAATTGCATGAAATGGAGGTGGTAAAATAAAATAAAAAGCAAAAAGATAACAGTAACAATGCATTTTTGAAACACTTTCACAGAAGTCAATAGTTTAGATGGTCAGAATTATGATGCATTGTTTATTCCAAATTTAAGAGAAAATGCATTTGCACTACCTGCATTCTCACTGTTCCTCCTTAACCTATAATTTCCTGTATTTTACCTCAGTCAAGATAGTTGTTTCATATGAAGGCTGATACTTTTCTTTCTCTTGAGGAGTGCGTTTCTCCATTTTTTCTCTGTCTGTTTTCTGTTTTCTGTCTGCTCCTTTTGGCTGGAAAAATAGAAAAGCATTAGTCCTGTAACTGAAAAATGAGGTAGAGAACTTAGAGACTGCTACGAAGTCCCAGTTACCCCAATTATACTCAGGCAGCCACAGCGTTACAGTACAGGATCAGGCCTTTCAGCCTACCAAATCCATCAACTATTCCTTTCCAATTACCCCACTTTAATCCCATTTTTAAAAATTCTTCCAACATCCCCATCTGAGGCACAGCCTCAGAATACAAGGGTGTCCCTTTAGAACAGTGATAAGGAGGAATTTCTTTTGCGAGGGGGTGGTAAATCCATGGAATTCATTATCACTGACAGCCATGGAGGACAAGTCATTAGTCATAATTAAAGCGGAGGTTAATAGATTGATTTGTAAGGGCAGCAAAGGTTATGGGGAGATGGGCAGGAGAATGGGGTTGAGAGATATAATAAATCAGCCACTACCAAATGGCAGAGCAGATACATTCAGCTGAAAGGCCTGATTCTGCTCCCTATGTTTTACGGCCTAAATCTCCCCAGATTCTGGCATTTATCTACACACTAGGGGCAACCTACAGCAGCCAATTACTCTCTGTCACACACGCCTTTAAGATGTGGGGGGAAAGACCAGAGCAGCCAGAGGATATCCATGCGTTCACAGGGAACATTTGTAAACTCCTGACAGACAGCAGCACAGTACAGGGTTCAACATGGCTGCCTGGGGCCTTGGGGCCTCGAGGCAGTGGCAGTTACTGATGGACCCAGATGCTACAGGATCATATGTACCAGCAGAACAGTAAATGAACTAATCAAATTCAGATATAACTGGTATGTAAAAACAGGTTGAGGGCCCCTAATACAAAATCCGAATTTTTTTTTTCCCCAGCACTGACATGACATCAAATGGAATCATAGTTGGGAGTGATCATTCAACTCCAGCAGACTGTGGAGGATCCAACTCCATCACATCAGACTGTGCCCCGACTGTGGACTGTTTCGCCCATCAAGTCCGCTCTGCAATTCCACCATGGCCGATTTATTATTCCTCTAACCCCATTCCTCTGCCTTCTCCCGTAACCTTTGATGCTCTTGCAAATCAAGAACCGGTCACCTTCTGCTTTAAATATTCCCAATGACTTATCCTCCACAGTGGTCTGTGGTAACAAATTCCACAACAGACAAGAGAAGGTAGAAAACTGCCAAAATGCTGAAGAAGAAAAAAAATCCTAGTATCAACAAATAGAGCCCCACATCAAGCTATCATGATATAAAATGACTATGTTTCCATAATACATGCGCCGCAGAGCTTCAGGCCATTGAAGATCGATTCTTTATCTTGTATGATCACCTTTTAATGCACCAACATAAAGATCAAAAGAATATCTTGAGGTATGCAATAGGGGATTTTAGCTTGCCTACTTTTCCACTTCACTGAAAAATTTCATCTTGGAAATAAACAGAATGCCAATCACCACAAACATTTGATTACAGCAGATGCATGAAACTCACGAAAACTTTTAAAAGACACATTTCTTCATCAGGTATTCTACAAGGGCACGATTGTCAGCAAGGGCCGCGACTGAACTCACATTTACCTTGGCCAGAGAAAGGGCCAATTTCACTGACCACCCCCACCTCGAGTTGGACAGAGGCATGAGAATGAAGATTGGGTGTCAGACAGCAGGGGTTCTCCTGTCCCGTACTGTCAATCTTTGACAGAAAGCAAAGATGGGAGTGGAGCAGGTAAATCTGTCCGATTTTAAATAGTAAAATCTGTCCTGGAACAAATAAAATTGAAGTCATGTAAATAAAGTTAACTTAAAATGCTAGGGAATGATTTAACCTAAAGCAAAATAATGGGGAAAAACTCACCTCTGCACTTGCCTCTTAGCTTACAGGTTTGGAATTCCTTTTGTAATCAATGGAATCTCACATCCCATGCCAGGTCTGATTCTAGAGATTGACCACCAACACCTCCCTCCAACCAAACATAGATCCCGTCTGTGTCTTCAATGTGAAATCTAACTATGGAACGCAGACAAAGATTCAGCGACCCTCTGTTCCCAACCCCCATCATCAATTCAAAGTTGCTGGTGAACGCAGCAGGCCAGGCAGCATCTCCAGGAAGAGGTACAGTCAACGTTTCAGGCCGGGACCCTTCGTCAGGACTAACTGAAGGAAAAGTTAGTAAGAGGTTTGAAAGTGGGAGGGGGAGGGGGAGGGGGAGATCCAAAATGATAGGAGAAGACAGGAGGGGAAGGGATGGAGCCAAGAGCTGGACAGGTGATTGGCAAAGGGGATATGAGAGGGTCAATTCAATCTGTCTGCAAGTTCTGCATTTTCAGCCCAGAACTTAATTCACTCAAGCATGGACTTTGGTGGCTCCTTTCTGAATTGCAAAATTCAGACCAATAAATATACACCACGAAATAAGAATTTGTTTCAAATTGTATCATCAAGGCTTCTAAACCCTCAGGACTTTGGATTTATGATAAGTTTGCACAAACTTATCATCTGACAAATGTACTTACTGTGTGTTCTGCAGTACAAGAAAACTAAAGCAGCTGTAACATCTTCAAGATGTAGCAAAAGCAGAGGCACCTTAAATGTAAAATAAATCTATAGACAATACCTTAAAAACTTTTATTTGGCAGCTGGCTGAATGAAGATGATCTGTGTACTCTCCAGTTTCATTTTGCTTGAATGTGTCTATCTGAATCCTGAATGGAACTCCCTTCTCACCCCCGTGCTTTCTGGGCGTAAATTCTGTGCTAATGCAATGTACCTGAAAGAACAGTCAGAATTCCTAGGTTTAAAACTATACTGTAAAAATAACCACACCACAAGATAAAGCATTTTATACATTTATTGATAAGTTACAGCGAGCAACAGTGAAACTGGTCTAACCACACAAATGTTTTTGTGTAATATCAAACATTATTCACAAAACAATAAGGTACAATCAGAGATCAAACATCAGATCACCACTCTCATGTATCATCATCACCATTGTGCCATTTCATATGACCTAGGCAATCATGGTCTTGACCATGATTGTTCTTGGCAAATTCTTCTATGGAAGTGGTTCGTCGCTGCCTTCTTCCGGACAGTGTATTTACAAGTCATGTGAACCCAGCCATTATCAATGCTCTGCAGAGAGTGTCTGCCCAGCGTCAGTGGTTGCATAACCAGGACTTGAGATGTGCACCAGCTGCTCATACAAACATCCACCACCTGCTCCCGCGGTTTCATGTGACCCTGCTCAGCAGGGCCAAGGAGGTGCTACACCCTGCCCAAGGGTGAACTGCAGGCTAGCAGAGGGAAGGAATGCCTTACGCCTCCTTTGGTAGATATTTATCTCCAGCCCACCACCCTCGACAAGCTGTAACATCATTATTTACACTCGTTAATTACAACTTTTAAAACAGGAAGCCAACTACACAAACCTGAATAAAAGCGGAAGTGCGTTTAGTTGGGTCCCATAAGAATTCAATAGTATTCAACTGAGCTGGATTAGTTCTGGGGTCAATAATTCCAACTGACATCGGGATATCTGTATTAAAAACAAATAGTTGTCATAAATCCAACAATAATACACAATCAAAACACATAGAAGAAAATCTGCAGATGCTGGAAATGCAAGCCACACACACAAAATGCTGGAGGAACTCAGCAGGCCAGGCAGCATCTACGGAAAAAAGTACAGTCGACCTCGTCCTGCTGAAGAGTTTCGGCCCAAAACGTTGACTGTACTTTTTTTCCCATAGATGTTGCCTGGCCTGCTAAGTTCCTCCAGCATTTTGTGTGAGTCAATCAAAACACGTCAGGATTCAGTTATAAAGAACAAAATTTCAACAGAAGAGAGCAGGGACAGATGGGATATTCTGCACACCACAGTTCCTGTGGAGAAGATGGATTTTGCATAATTAGGCACTTGGCAAAGGTCTATAAGAGAAGTTGGGTTTAAGCAGAGTGGCTATTGTGTGACTGGATCAGTGTTAGAGTGAGAAGTTCAGGCTTTGGCTCACAGAGGCTTCAGCGAGGAGAGGCAGATGTTAGAGGACAGGTAAGATGTTTTTTCCCTGGTTAATTATTTTTCTTTATTATTACACAGTTAGAGCAGTGGGGAAGTGCAGGATAGTGGAATGCTCCTCTTGTAGGATGTGGAAAGGCAGGAAGATCTCCAGTGTCCCTGATGACTACACCTGGCCAGCTACAGCTTCTTTCCGATTGTGTTAAGGAATTGGAGCTGGAGCTGGATGAACTCTGGATCATTCAGAGTGCTGAGGGGTTGATTGACAGGCAATAGAGGAAAGTAGTTACATCCATGGTGCAAGACACAAAAAACTGGGTGACCATCAGGAGAGCGAAAGGGGATGGCAATCAGTGCAGAAAAACCCTGTGGCCATTCCTCTTAATAAGAGGCCAGTAATGTTGTGGGGATGGAACTGGACTCTCTGATGGTGGCGTCTGAAAAGAGGATGCTGTCCAAGTTGCATGCCATCTTGGACAATGTCTCCCATCCACTACATAATGTACTGGTTGAGCACAGGAGACATTCAGCCAGACTCATTCCACCGAGATGCAACACAGAGCATCACAGGAAGTCATTCCTGCCTGCGGCCATCAAACTTTACAACTCCTCCCTTGGAGGGTCAGACACCCTGAGCCAATAGGCTGGTCCTGGACTTATTTCCTGGCATAATTTACATATTACTATTTAACTATTTATGGCTTTATTACTATTTATTATTTATGGTGCAACTGTAACGAAAACCAATTTCCCCTGGGATCAATAAAGTATGACTATGATTGTAACAGTCATACCACTTTGGATATTGTTGAGGGTGATGACCATGCAGAGAAAAGTCACAGCAGTCAGGTCTCTGGCATGGAGTCAGACTCTGTGGCTCAAAAGGGAAGGGGGAGAAGAGGCATGCTGTAATGCCAAGGGATTCATTGATTAAGGGAATAGACAGCAGTTTGGTGGACAAAAACAAGATTTGCAGATGGTATGTTGTCTCCTGGGTGCAAAGGTCAGTCTAAGGTGAGTCCACAGCATTCTTAAGTGGGATAACGTTGTGATGGTGTGGTCTACATCAACGGAGGTAGGAAGACTGATGATGCCTTGCAACACGAGTTCAGGGCGTCAGGTGATGTTAAATGACAGAATTTCCAGGGTTGATATCTCAGGACTGGTGCATGTACCACCTGCTGGTGAGGCCAGAAATAAGAAGATCAGAAAGATTAACATCTAAGGAAATGGTACATGAGGGAGGGCTTCAAGGACCTGTGCAAACCAGATGGTTTTCACCTGAACTGGAGTGGGATTAATATCTCTGTGGGAAGATTTGTTAAACTTACATGGGGGGGAAGGGGGTTAAACTAGAGTTGCAGGGACATGGGAACCACACCACATGATGAAATATGGAATGGTGTGGCAAAAGATGCTATTAAGCCTACATAAATGTTCAGAGTTGTGAGTACTTCAATGCAAGCAGTATTGGTAAAAAAAAAAGGGCAGATGAGCTTAGGGCATGGATCAGCATGTGGAATTATGACACTGCAGCCACTGGTGAGACTTGGTTGCAGCAGGGACAGGGCAGCAACTCAATGCTCTGTTGACTGAAGAACAACTGCACAGGTGTGTGGACATCCGCGAGTTAGATTGGCAGGAAGAGTATAAAAAGAAGGCAGCTTTATAGAGCGGGCGACAGAGTAGGAGGGCTTTGGCTCAACAGGGCTCCGGCAATAACGGGTCGAGGTAAGTTAAGTTACTTGTGAAGAATAGGAATAGGAAGTACGTCTGTGAGGCCGGTGTTCTATACTGCATGTCGGATATGGGATGTCTGGGTAACTCCCAGCCTCCCTGATGGCCACACCTGCACCAAGTGCATTGAGCTGCAGCTCCTTAGGGACCGGGTTAAGGAACTGGAGATACAGCTCAATGACCTTCATATGGTCAGGGAAAGTGAGGCGGCGATAGAGAGGAGCTATATAGGCAAATAGTTACACCAGGGCCTCGGGAGATAGACAAGTGGATAACTATCAGGAGAGAGAAGGGCAAGAGTCAGATACTAGAGAGTACCCCTGTGGCTGTCCCCTTTAACAATAAGCACTCCTGTTTGAGTACTGTTGGGGGGGGGGGGGGAACAACCTACCTGGGGGAAGCAACAAAATCTGGCTCGATGGCTCAGAAAAGTAGGGAAAGGAAGAAGATGGCAGCAGTGATAGGGGACTCTATAATTAAGTGGTCAAACAGGTGATTCTGTGGACGCAGGAAAGAAACACAGATGGTAGTTTGCCTCCCAGGTGGCAGGGTCCAGGATGTTTCTGATCATGTCCACAATATCCTGAAGTGGGAAGGTGAACAGCCAGAGGTTGTGGTACATATTGGTAGCAAAAACATAGGTAGGAAAAGAGAGGGGGTCCTGAAAACAGACTACAGGGAATTAGGAAGGAAGTTGAGAAGCAGGACCTCAAAGGTAGTCAGCTCGGGATTATTGCCTGTGCCACACGACAGTGAGTATAGGAATAGAGTGAGGTGGAGGATAGATGCATGGCTGAGGGATTGGAGCAGGGGGCAGGAATTAATATTTCTGGATCATTGGGACCTTTTTTGGGGCAGGAACGACCTGTACAAAAAGGATGGGCTGCACTTCAACCCGAGGAGAACCAATATCCTGGCAGAGAGGTTTGCTAAGGCTATTGGGGAGAGTTTAAACTAGAATTGCTGGGGGGTGGGAACTAAACTGAAGAGACAGAGGAAGGGGCAGTTGGCTCATAAATCGAGAAAGCTTGTAGACAGCGTGAGAGGGAGGATAGGCAAGTGATAGAGAAGGAATACACTCAGACTGCTGGTTTGAGGTGTGTCTATTTTGAAGCATGGTGCATCATGAACAAAGCGGATGAACTTAGAGCGAGGATCAGTACTTGGAGGTATGATGTTGTGGCCATTACAGAGATTTGGATGGCTCAGGGGCAAGAATGGTTACTTAAGAGTGCCAGGCTTTAGATGTTTCAGAAAGGACAGGGAGGGAGGCAAAAGAGGTGGGGGCGAGGCACTGTTAATCAGAGATACTATCACGGCCGTAGAAAAGGAGGAAGTCACGAAGGGTTTGTCTACTGGGTCTCTGTGCGTGGAAGTTAGGAACAGCAAGGGGTCAGTAACTCTACTGGGTGTTTTTTATAGACCACCCAATAGTAACAGGGACATTGAGAAGCAGATAGGGAGACAGTTTCTGACATGGTGCAATAATAACATGGTTGTCATGATGGGAGATTTTAATTTCCCCAATATTGATTGGCATCTCCCTAGAGCAAGGGGTTTAGATGGAGTGGAGTTTGTCAGGTGTGTTCAGGAAGGTTTCCAGACACAATATGTAGATAGCCTATAAGAGGAGAGACTGTACTTGATCTGGTATTGGGAAATGAACCTCGTCAGGTGTCAAGTCTCTCAGTGGGAGAGCATTTTGGAGGTAGTGATCACAATTCTATCTCCTTTACCATAGCACTGGAGAGAGATAGGAACAGACAAGTTAGGAAAGTGTACAACTGGAGTAAGGGGAAATATGAAGCTACCAGGCAGGAACTTGGAAGCATAAATTGGGAACAGATGTTCTCAGGGAAATGTACGTTAGAAATGTGGCAGGGGATATTGGCGTGGTGTTCTGCATAGTACATTCCAATGAGACAGGGCAAGAATGGTAGGGTACAGGAATCATGGTGTACAAAGGCTGTTGAAAATCTAGTCAAGAGGAAAAGAAAAGCTTATGAAAGGTTCAAAAAACCAGGTAATAATAGAGATCTAGAAAAGTATAAAAAGTATAAGGCTAGCAGGAAGGAGCTTAAGAATGAAATTAGGAGAGCCAGAAGTAATAGAGATCTAGAAAAGTATAAAAAGTATACGGCTAGCAGGAAGGAGCTTAAGAATGAAATTAGGAGAGCCAGAAGTGGCCTTGAGAAGGCCTTGGTAAACAGGATTAAGGAAAATCTGAAGGCATTCTACAAGTACGTGAAGAGTAAGGGGATAAGACATGAGAGAATAGGACCTATCAAGTGTGACAGTGGAAAAGTGTGTATGGAAATGGAGGAGATAGCACAGGTACATAATAAATACTTTGCTTCAGTATTCACTACGGAAAAGGATCTTGGCAATTGTAGGAATGACGTACAGCACACTAAAAAGCTTCAGCGTATAGACATTCAGAAAGAGGACTTGCTGGAGCTTTTGGAAAGCATCAAGTTGGACAGACCACCGGGACTGGACGAGATATAACCCAGGCTACTGTGGAAGGCGAGGGAAGTGATTGCTGAGCATCTGGCAATGATCTTTGCATCATCAGTGGGGATGGGAGAAGTTCTGGAGGATTGGAGGGTTGCAGATGTTGTTCCCTTATGCAAGAAAGGAAGCATAGGTAGCCCAGGAAATTATAGACTAGCAAGTCTTACATCAGTGGCTGGTAAGTTGATGGAGAAAATTCTGAGAGGCAGGACTTATGAACATTTAGAGAGGCATAATATGATTAGGAATAGTCAGTATGGATTTGTCAAAGGCAGTTTGTGCCTTACTAGCCTGACAGAATTTTTTGATAAAGGTAGAGCAGCAGATGTAGTGTATATGGATTTCAGCAAGGCATTTGATAGGGTACTCCACGCAAGGCTTATTTAGAAAGTAAGGAGGCATGGGATCCAAGGGGACCATGCTTTGTAGATCCAGAATTGGCTTGCCCACAGAAGGCAAAGAGTGGTTGTAGAAGGATCAAATTCTGCGTGGAGGTTGGTGACCAGTGGTGTGCCTCAGGGATCTGTTCTGGGACCTCTTCTCTTTGTGATTTTTATAAATGACCTGGATGACGGAGTGAAGGGATGGGTTAGTAAGTTTACTGATGACACAAAGGTTAGGGGTGTTGTGGATAGTGGGGAGGTCTGTCCGAGGTTACAGCGGGACATCGATAGGATGCAAAACTGGGCTGAGAAGTGGCAGATGAAGTTCAGCCTAGGTAAGTGTGAGGGAAAGGGTGCAGAGGATATTTACAAGGATGTTGCCTGGATTGGGGAGCATGCCTTATGAGAATAGGTTGAGGGAACTTGGCCTCTTCTCCTTGGAGCAATGGAGGATGAGAGGTGACCTGATAGAGGTGTATAAGCTGATGAGCGGCATTGATCATGTGAATAGTCAGAGGCTTTTTTCCCCCCAAGGCTGAAATGGCTAGCACGAGAGGGCACAGCTTTAAGGTGCTTGGAAGTAGGTACAGAGGGAATCAGGGGTAAGTTTTTTTTTAAAAACGCAGAGAGTGGTGAGTGCATGGAATGGGCTGCCGGCGACTGTGGTAGAGGCTTTTAAGAGGGTCCTAGATAGGTACATGGAGCTTAGAAAAATAGGGGGCTATGGGTAACCCTAGATAATTTCTAAAGTAAGTATATGTTCAGCACAGCATTTTGGGCTGAAGGGCCTGTATTGTTCTGTAGGTTTTCTATTTTTCTATGTTTTAGATGTGATGGAGCTGAAGAGATTAAAGGGGGTGAGGCAGCGTTAATAGTCAAGGAAAATATCCCAGTGCTCAGACAAGACAGCCAGGAGAGCTTGGCTAGTGAGGCTCTATGGGTAGAACCAAGGAATAAGAAAGGTATGGCCATGTTCATGGGATTATATTATAGACCACCCAATAGTTACGGGATTTACAGAGAAATCACAGACTGTTGCAAGAAACATAAGTTGTGATAATAGGTGATTTTAACTTTCCACATTTGACTAAGACTCCCATACTATAAAAGGATTAGATGGAATAGAGTTTGGCAAATGTGTTCAGGGAAGTTTACTTAATCATTACATAAAAATCCCAACTAGAATGTGCAATATAAGATCTCCTACTGGGGAATGAGAGATGGCAAGTGACAGAAGTTTGGGTCAAGGAACACTTTGCATCCAGTGATCATAATGCCATCAGCTTCAAGATAATTATGAAAAAGGGCAGGTCTGGTCTTCTGGTTGAGATTTCAAATTCTAAAAGTACCTGGCAAATGATGATTTGGACAGAATGATTTCTGGCAAAGCTGTGCTTAGTAAGTAGCGGGCTTTCAAAAGTGAATTTTTGAGAGTACTGAGTTTGTATGTTCCTGTCAGAATAAAAGGCAAGGATAACGAGTTTAAGGAACCATAGTTTTTGAGCGATATTGCGGACCTGGTTAAAAAGAAGATGTGCATATAACATACTTCAGGAGTATAACAAATGCAAGAGAACACTTAAGGAGGAAATTGAGAAGGCTAAAAGAAGGTATGAAGTTTCTCAAGTGGAAAAGGTGAAGGAGAATCTAGGTGAAGAATAGCTTCTACAGGTTATAGTAAAATCAAAAGGATAGCAAAGGAGAAAATTGAATCTCAAAGATCACAGAGGTCACCTATGTATGGAGCCAAAAGAGATGAGGGAGATCTTAAATGGATTTTTTGTATCTGTATTTACTCAGGAGATGGACACAGCCAATACAAGTGAAGCAAATCCGCAGTGAAGTCATGGACCACATACAGATCACACAGGAGCGGGCGTTTGATCTGCTCAGGAAAATAAACCCCCAGGGCCTGACAAGATGTTCCCTTGGACCATGTCGGAGCCTAGTGCAGAAACTGTAGGGGTCCCAGTGGAGATATTTAAACTATCCTTAGCCAAGGATGAGGTGCCAGAGGGTTGGGGGATAGCTTATGCTGTTCTGTTGTTTAAGAACAGCTCTAAGAATAACCCTGGAAATTATAGGCCGGTAAGCCTGGCATTAGTCTTAAGTACGCTACTAAGAGATATTCTAAGGAACCGGATACACTTGAATAGTTAGGCACTGATTAGGGATACTCAACATGGCTTTGTGTGCGGTAGGTGGTGACTAACCAATCTTACAGTTTTTGAAGAAGTTACCAGGAAGGTTGATGAAGGCAGTGGATGTTGTCTACATGGACTTTAGCAAGGGCTTTTGACAAAGTCCACATAGGAGGCCAGTCAAGAAGGTTCAGTTGCTTGGCGTTCAGGATGAGGTAGTAAATTAGATTAGACATTGACTTTGCGGAAAAAGCCAGAGAGTGACGGCAGATGGTGGCTTCTCTGACTGGATGGCTGAGACCAGTGCTCTGCCACAGGGGTCTATTTTTATTTGTCATTTATATCAACATCTGGATGATAATGTAGTAAACTGGATCAGCAAATTTGCTGATGATGCCAAGATATCCATTAAGATGGTGGTGCGCTCAGATGCAGCGACCTCTCTGAGTCCATTTAAAAGTGTGATTGTTTTCCGTTTACATCTTTTTCATGATCACAACACACTGCTATTTATCAAGAACATCAAATACTGCAAGTCGATCCCACTAGCAAGTTGCTGCATAGCGATGAAACTGGACCTGTGCTCCGGGTTGCAGCCTGCTTCAGCTAGGAACTCGTTGTGCGTTTCAAATGATAGTGCAAATAATTGTCTTTGGTGTTTTGCTTTTGAGAGCAAGATCCTGTCGGATGGTGGTAATACAGAACACCGCAAGTCTGATTCACTGGCTCATTGGCGAGACCGACAGCAGGAGAGCTGTTTGGCCTCTGTTGTGGTGTGGACCAGGCCCTCATTCAGGCCTTGGAGCCATCTGCTGCCGCTGCCAAGGAAGGAGACACCGCTGGATTGGGGGCTAGCTCTTCCAGTCAGTGCTCTCCAATGTTCACTGAGTGGAAGACAAGCTGGGTTGCATTTGTCTGCACTGCATGATATGAAGAACTGCTTCAGGCTGTTCTTGCAGAAATGTGTCTCCAGGATAACATCCATGCACCATCAATCTACAGGCCATGACACTCAGGGACTACATTATTATTTTTTAATGTTTTATTGTAACGATGATGTTCTGCTGTACATGCTGTCGGTTCTAAGTTTTGTATCCTGTCTATATTTGTCCGGCTGTATTCATGCATATGGTTGAATGACATTGAACTTGAATTGAGCGGAGTAGTGGACAGCAAGGAAGGCCATCAAAAATTGCAGTGGAATCTGAACAAGATGGAAAAATGGCTGATGGAATATATTATAGACAAGTGTGATGGGTCGCAATTTGGGAGGACACGAGGGTAGGACTTGCATGGCGAGCAGTAGGGCACTGAGGAGTGAAGTAGAACAAAGGGATCTGGGAACGCACAAAGTGGAGGCACGTGTAGATGTGGCTGTAAAGATAGATTTTGGCATGTTAACCTTCATAAATCAAAGTATGAGTATTGGAGTTGGGATGTCATGTTGAAGTTGAACAGGACGTTGGTAAGGTGAAATGTTTAAGAGGAACATTAGGGTGATCTTCTTGACTCGGTGGTGAGAGTGTGGAACAAGCTGCCAGCAGAACTGGTGGATGCTGGTTCAATTTCAATCTTTAAGAGAAATTTTGATAAGTACGTGGATGGGAGGGGCATGCAGGGCCATGGGCTGAGTGCAGGTCAACATGATTAGGCAAATTAATAGTCCTGCGCGGAATAGATAGGCTGAAGGGACCGTTTCTGTACTGGAGTGTTCTATGACTAAGACAAATTATATTAATTCACTTCAAACCGATAGAGTCTAACTCACATTCTCAGCATTTATTTATTTAGTTGTTTACTATTTGCAGAGCTCCTCTTCTTTTGCACATGAATTGTTTGTTAGTCTTTGCGTGTAGTTTTACATTAATTACACTGCATTTCTTTGTTACCTGCAAGAAAATGAATCTGGACCTGTCGCCACTGGAGTTCAAAAGAGTGAGCAGGGATCTCATTGAAGCCCATCAACTATTGAAAGGTCTAAGATAGAGAGCACGGAGTACATGTTTCCTACAGCAGGGATTCAATGACCAGAGGGCACAGCCACAGAATACAAATTCCCCTTTAGAACAGAGGAATTTCTTTAGCCAGAGGATGGTGAATCTGCTAGGGATATTTAAAACTGAGATTGGTAGGTTCTTGATTCATCAGAGCATCAAAGATTACTGGGAGAAAGAAAAATGGGGATGAGGGGGATAATAAATCAGTCGAGATGGAATAGCAGAACAAACTCAGTGCATTGAATGATCCAAATCTGCTACTAGATGGTGATACGTACATACTTAGTTCATAAATTTACTTTGAAATTTGAAGTCATTAAAGAGAAATGGCAGGAACTGGCTGAAGTCCAAATATGAGATTAAAGATTCCCCACAAGCCAAGGGTACTTCCCCTTCATGTACATTTAAATCATTGCATCATCTAGGAACTACAGTAGCTTTTCTTCCATCATTAAATAACATTGAGCTCCTAATCAACATTTCAACAGTTATCTTAAGAAACAATTAGACAACCACCTGGAGGCACAATGGAAAAAAGATGAATCACAGTGTGTATATATTTATTCAAAGAGATCGAGACAACACTATCTCCCTTCTTTGCATCAGAGGACAGTTTCATTTAGCAATAGTTTGGAACATTCAGACTGTAAGGTCCGAGTGCATTATTAGAGTAAACTGGGTATTTTCCATCAACCACAAACTCACATTTAAAACAGAAAAATAGTGCAAGGTCCAAATTCAGGCTACTTTATTGTCATAAACATCAGGGGCAATGACATTTCTTGCTCACGTAAGGTTGACTGTTTACTCTTTCCCATAGATACTGACTGGCCTGCTGAGTTCCTCCAGCATTCTGTGTAATCACAAGTATCACAAGTATAATTCAATGCCACCTTGAGAAGGTATGTAGAGTGCCAATAAGATTCTAGAGGTGAACTCCCCTGGTAAATAAAAAGGGCTAAACTTTAATAGGAATTCCAGATCAGAGGCATGATAACATAACAGTTAGAGTAATTCTTTACAGTACCACGACCAAGGTTCAATTCCCAACAACGTCTGTATGGAGTTTGTATGTTTCCCTGTGACTGTAGGTTTCCTCTGGTTTCCTCCCACATTCCAAAGATGTATGGGTCAGCAGGTTAATATGTCACCTGGGTGTAATTGGGTAGCACAGGCTCCATGGGCCAGAAGAGACTGTTACTGTGCTGTATCTCTAACTTTAAAAAAAACTGACTTAAGACAGACATGTCAACGTACCATGAAGCCCTGATCATAACACAGACATTGCTGCATTTCCCAATTTCCCAGTGCCTGAAGATATTGTAAGGGCATGATAAAAGATGGAGAAACCCTCAGGGCCGTATCAATGGATCAACTGGATGAGCCACGTGTCAATGATACAAAAGGCACAGCAGTTCCCAAGCTCACTTTGAAATGGCAGGCTTGCTGGTTTTTTGGTGATTGAACATTAGCTAGAAGTGTGCTGGGTGGTAGGGGCCGAAATCTCCACTGTTTCAGTCACACCAGGAGGCTCCATGACTGCCATTCTTCTGTGGTTGGTTTGTACTCTCAGCTGCACCAGTAGCTATTCCAATAAGTCCCTTTGATTTAGCAATGTTTTAAAGCTGACTTCAGTGCTGGATTCCCAGGATTGGATGTCTGTCTAAGCAGGAGGCATGAGGGCAAGTGAGATGGTGAACCGAAGAGTTCAAGGCCTGGAGTTTGAGATCCTGTCGTCAGTTAGTCCAGTGATCGGTCGCTCTCTATGACTGTGTCTGTGGGTGTGGATGGGTGGGGAGGGAGATGAGGGGCTTGTTTTGCTGCTGGGTGTTTTGCTTTGTTTTGGTGTGTTTTATGTTGTTCTGCTGAACATTGTAGGCACGCTATGTTGGCACCGAAAACATGTGGCAACAGTTACAGGCTGCTCCTAGCACATCCTCAGGTTGTGTTCGTTGTTAACACAAACAACACATTTCACTTTATGATTCGATGTACGTGATAAATGAATCTGAAATTGAATCAGTATATTTAAGTAACCTTCCCATTTCCTAACCACAGTTTCTTCATGACCATTAATGACAAGGCACTCAAATACATCTTCACTCAGCTCTGCTCCACAACACAGCAAGGAAAGGGTTCTACTTGTCCTCATGTTCTACCCCAGGCACCTTCACTTTCAATTTCCACCTCCTTCCTCACCTCAGCATCCAGAAGAAAAAGTGTTCTCTTCAAACACCCTAGCTCGCCCTTCCATGCCCAGCACCCATTCTCTTTCTTGCAGAACTCTTCCATCTGTTCACAACTGAATCCCTTTCATCTTCTCTCTTAGTTTCAATTTAATTACCAATAGATGGCTTATCTAGAGCTCCAGTTCACAATTCTGTGATCAATCATGGGCCTGTTCCTCAGAATGGAAAACTTTGTCTTTACAGAGAGTGGTGGTGTGTGGAATGTCCTGCCAGGGTGGTGCAAGAAGCAGATATATTCAGGACATTTAACAGCCTCTTAGAAAGGCACATGGATGAAAGAAAACTGGAGGGCTACGTGAGATGCAAGGGTTAGATCAATGCTGGAGTAGGTTAAGAAGGTCAGTGGCACGGTAGCATAATAGTTAGTTCAATCACTTTACAGCAGAAGCAATCACTGATTGGAGTTCTATAAGGAATTTGTCTGTTCGCCCCGTGACTACTTGTTTCATCCAAGTGCTCTGAATTCCACATATATTCCAAACAGGTACAGATTAGGGTTAGTAAATTGTGAGCATGCTATGTTGGCACCGGAAGTGTGATGGCATTTGTGGGTTAACCACACACACACACACAATCCTTGTCAATTTGAGTTAACACAAGCTATGCGCTAATCTGTATATGCCTTTCCAGTTTAAGATTGCGCTACTGAAACACAGCAACACTTCCTGACAGCAAAGAAAATTACTAAATACTTTATTAATCAGTTTTTCTCAAAAATGACCATTGCAAGCAATAGCCTGCAACTTCCCTCTCAAAGGTGAGCTGTACAGCCTGGCATTTTTGCACTGTGAACTGAAATCTTGAAGGTGCAGTCTTATTCAATGGTTTTAATTGGGTTTCTATATTTTATGGCTGCCTGCAAAGAGACACATCTCAAGGTTGCATATAGTATACATACTTTGATAATAAATGTATTTTAAACTTTGTAAGCTTCAATGTTTCAATGTACGTGTGACAAATAAAGCTAATTTTTAGACATTCAAAGGCAAAAAGGCTCCTTCCACATCCATAGCAATTCACTTTATCTGGTGTACTGCACTTGGTGCTCACAACATAATCTGCTCCACAGAGATACAAAATGCATATTGGACGAATGCTTTGCAAGGGTCATTCCAAGCTTCCGTTCAAATGACTCCTCCCCAGCCACTCTGGCCTCTTTCTCAAGCAGCATATTCTCTCCCCACAAAACCCACTGTGAGCTCCAGGAAACACACACAAAATGCTGGAGTAACTCAAGATGATAGGTGAAACCTGGAAAGGGAAGGATGAAGTAAAGAGCTGGGAAGTTGACTGGTGAAAGAGACAGAAGGCCATGGAAGAAAGGCAGGGAGGCAATGGGCAGGCAAGGAGATAAGGTGAGAGAGGAAAAGAGGGGAGGGCGGGAGCATTCATGCCACAAGTTTGGAAGCTACCCAAACAGAATATAAGATGTTGTTCCTCCAACCCAAGTGTGGCCTCATCACGACAGTGAAGAAGGCCATGGATGGACATATTGGAATGGGAATGGGAAGTGGAATGAAAATGGGTGGCCACTGGGAGATCCCACTTTTTCTGGCGGACCCTTGTTTTGGCCTGAAGCATCGACAATACTCTTTTCCATAGATGCTGCCTGGCCTGCTGAGTTCCTCCAGCATTTTGTGTGATCTGCAGATTTTCTCTTTTTTGTGTGCGTTGGTTGGATTTCCAGCAGCTGCAGATTTTCTCTTGTTTGTAAGCTCCAGGAACATCACTTCAGCTTGCATCTGGAATTTTGTAGCCCTGGGACTCAATTCGGAATGCAACTATTTCAGATAACTAGTTTCTCCAGTTTGTTTCAATCCTGACACAAGATATTCCACCTTTATTTAGTTTATCCACTCTCCACAGATGCTGCTTTACCTGCTGAGTGTAGCCGCATCGCTAACAATTAAACCCAAAAGTATAACGGGAGGCAATGCCAACTTTACAAAAGCAAAATTCATTCTGAGAAAAAAAATGGTTTAGAACATATAGAACATAGAAATCTACAGCACATTACAGGCCCTTCAGCCCACAAAATTGTGCCAACCATGTAACCTATTCTAGAAATAAAAGGGGGAGAAAACTGCCTAAAATTACCCTATTGCATAGCCCTTGCAGCGACGAGAAGGAGGTGGAGGCCTTCTACAGTAAAATTCACGAAGCTGTCACCTCAATACCAGCACATAACTTCCTGGCTGTGCTTGGCGATTTTAATGCCCAGGTTGGACTGGAAGATGGTCCATACTCATACCAAGACTTTACCAACAGAAGTGGACAATACCTGGATGATTTCATCCAGGAACACAGTCTCATTGTCGCCAACACACAATTCAAGAAGCGAGCTGATAAACTATGGACATACAAGAACAGAGCCTCCATCTACAGGAAACAGCTGGATTACATCCTCGTAAGAACCAAATGGCGTATTTGTGAGATCAACACAGAAGCCTACAGCACCTTCAACTCGATCAGTTCTGACCACAGTACTGTCAATGCAAGTGAGACTGAGCCTGCGGCAATCCAAAGCCACAGGTCCCAAGGAGAAGGTAGACTGGAAGGCATTCTCCTCACAACCTATTCTTCCAGCCCACTACAGTGGAGCTGAGAAATTGCTTCGGCCTACTGGAAAGGGAGAAGGAAGAGACTGCCTCCGACTGCTATCAATGGCTCATAGACGCACATACAGATGCAACAAAGAGTTTGCCTACTGTGAAGCGAATCAAGAAGAGCTGGATCTCGAAACATGCTGATGTCATCGCAGCAAGAAGCGTGGTCAATGCTCGTCATGCTGAACTTAGGAGCGAAACAGAAGAGCTAAGAGACAAGTTCAAGACAGCAAAGAAGAATCTCTTTGCCACCTACGACCGACTGAAGTAAGAGGAACTAGCTGAGAGGATTAGCAAGGTAGACGCTGCTAATGAAGATATGGAGAAGCATGGCGCCTAGTCAATGGGATCAGTAGATGGACTAAGTCCCCATCAGGTCAAATAAGGGGTAAAACAGCAGAGGACCATGTCCAGACATGGTTTACCCACTTTAAGAACCTGCTGGGAAGCCCTCCAACATAGAAGAGGAGGAGGACATACCCACGATACTAACGCAAGTCGACATCGATGACGGCACGTTCACCATTGAGGAACTGAAGGCAGCCAAATGTGCACTCAAACAGGGCAGGAGTGTTGGATCAGATGGAATAACACCAGATGTCCTGAAGAACTGTGACCTGGACGACATCTTGCTGGACATTTGTAATACAGCACTGATGAAAGGTGACAAACCAGAACAGTGGTCACTCTCAAACATTATCCCAGTCCCCAAGTCTGGATCCCTCACAAAGACAGATAACTACCACGGTATCAGCTTGACCTGCATCTTAGCAAAGTTATATAATCGGATGATCTTGAACAGGATTCGCACCGCCATTGACCCTAAGCTAGGATTCAATCAGAACGGTTTTCAGCAGAGTGCACAACAGTAATGCAAATATTTGCTCTCCGTAGGATCATCGAGGAAGTCAAGAACAACCTACCAGCCGTGCTTGTTTACATCGATTTTCGCAAAGCTTTTGACTCCATTCACCGAGGTAAAATGCGGAAGATCCTGAAAGCTTATGGAGTGCCAGACCGTCTACTGAGAGCAATAGAGTCCAGCTATACCAAAACCATGGCAAAAGTTGAATCACCAGACGGAGAAACAGCAGTGTTGGAGCTCCTAGCTGCTGAGCTGCAAGGAGACACTCTGGCACCCTACATCTTTATAATCGTCCTTGATTACGCTCTGCATCAAGCTACCAAAGATCATGACAAGCTTGGTTTTACCATAAAACCACGACGAACCAAAAGGGTCAGACCAGTTATGCTCACAGATCTTGATTTTGCAGATAACATAGTCCTGCTCTCTGACCAGATGGAGGAAACACAGCAGCTACTGACAAAAGTGGAAATTGAGTTCAATAAAGTTAGACTTCACCTAAACGCTAAAAAGACAGCGGACATGGTGTTTAACTGCAATGAAGGTACTCTCAAGACCGTAAAGAATGACACCATTAAGAAAGTCGTTGACAAGTATTTCGGGTCAAGAATGATGAGTTCGGAGAAGGACATAAAGATACGGAAGGCACTGGCATGGAGGGCTATGAACGACATGAAGGAAATCTGGAAGTCGAACCTGACCAGAGGGCTTAAGAGGATCTTCATAGCAGTCATAGAGTCCATTCTCATATAGGGATGCGAGACGTGGACACTCACCAAGACTATGCGAAAGTCTCTAGATGGTTGCTATACACGAATGCTCCAGATGGTTCTTGATGTGAGTTGGCAACAGCACGACGAACATCAAGCTCTATAATGACCTACCGATGCTCACCACTAAAATCGAGGCGAGAAGACTGCAACTAGCAGGGCACTGTCTACACCACCCCGAGCTACTTGCCAGCCTAGTCATCATATGGGAGCCCAAGCAGGAGAGGATGAATCCTGGGTGCCCTCCCAAGACTATGGTCAACACGCTCCTAGAAGACAGCGGCACGGCTAATGTAGATGAACTGAACACACTGATGAGGGGGAGGGAGAAGTGGAGAGTCCGTCATCCTGCCCAACGCCGGCCCCCTAGGCCCGAGTCGAAGTAGTAGTAGTAGTAGTAGTAGTACCACCCTTTATTTTTCTAAGTTCCATAAAACTTCCATCTCAGAATTCCAGACAGTATTTCCAGTTTGAGAAGTCACACACAAGAATAGTTAATAGTCTGTGAAGTTCTTCAAGAAAACTCGTCATTTCTCTCATTATAGAATTGATGTGGAAACTTTAGACAGGGTATAGAGAATCTTTCCCTGGATGCTGTCAGGATTGGACAGGAAGTCCTACAAAGATAGGTTGAATGTGCTAAGGGTTTTCTCTTTGGAGTGAAGGATGAGATGTCACTTGATAGAGATGTACAAGATGTTAAGAGGCATAGATCAAGTGGTTAGCCAGAGACTTATCCCCCAATGCGGAAATTGTTAGCACAAGGGGGCATAACTATTTTATTTGGAGGGAAAGGTCAGATTGATCTGAGTAGGTTAAAAAGCAATAGATCAAGTGGACAGGCAGTGGCTTTTTCCCAGGGCTGAAATGGCTAATAGAGAGGGAGAAATTTCAAGGTGATTGAAGTATAGGGGAAGTCAGAGGTGTCGGTGTCTGTGCACACTAGATAACTAGGTGACCCATTGGGGCACCCTTTGAGAGAAAGCTAGTGCAGTCTGATGTGATGTGCTTTGGAAATTAAAGAAGAAAAACTCAGTTTATTAAAGAAGAAAGACACGTAGCAAGACAAATATAGCTCCTCCTTGTTTAACGAAGGACACTTCTGATGACAACATTTCTGGCTGATCTGCCACCCTTCAAGAATATTCTAACGTTTTCATTTATTTTTCCCCCACTTAAAGCCACATACAGCTGACCATGCTGGAACACCGGTTTCTCCAGAAAAATCAGCACACTCTCCATGGTTTGGCCTTGCACCTTATGTACAGTCATAGCAAAGCATGACTGTATCGGGAACTGGCTCCGCTGAAGAGGGACATCTTCCCCTTCTGATAAATAGAGAGTAATTCTTGGGATCATGACAATGTCATTTTCAAATGCACCAATGTTTATCTTTGCTACGATGAGATTGTCGTGCATCATTCGCGTTCCATTGCAAAACCTTGGTGGATCCAAGTTCCTCATTGAAATGATGGGAGATCGATCTCCTCTTCAATTCCAGTTTATGTGGTGGCAATCCAGAGAGTTCGACCGCATCAAGGAATTCTGTTGGAAAATGAGTGGCGTTAGCTCCTTCACTTACGGTATGGAAGGAACAGTATTCTTTCATGATTCCGGGGAAGCGTCTAATGCATGTGAAGTTTATTTTTCACATCATTTCATTGAGAGGAACCAACATAGAATTCCTCAAGAATAGTTCTGCAGGACTGTCGAATGTCGGGTAGATGAAATCAATGCATTCTTCCATAGTTTTTGCTGGCAGAATCATATCTTCAGGTAATTCGATTTCATCGTTTTCATTTTTCAACATCTTGTCTCCTCCAACATCCAATAAGAACTCAGAATATCATCCTTCTCCCTCACTCAATCATGTTTCTCTTCAGTTGAAACTTGATGAAGCTTCTCCATAAGTAGGATTTTTTTATGTATGATTCTCCACATCAGCATCATTTCCACATTTCACAACTGCTAGAAGCAGATGGAAATCGCCACAGCAAATGGTTAAAATACACCCGAAGGCCTCATTCTTGCTGCATACATCATGAAGAGATGTCCACGGTTTCGAAGCTCTCCCTCCTAATCATGGGGTACTCATCCCAAGACAATAAGCCTCACATTTTGGAGTAAATTTGCAGTATTGATGTTTTTAAATCGATGTTACAAAGGGCACCTTCATTGACTTTAAGGGGTATTTTGAATCTTGAATGTGCTGTCCTACCACCAGGCATCAATGTTGCTGCATTACCTGATGATGCTACAGCAGTAGCAACACCTCCATCTCCCCTAACTTTAGCGAGGACCAAGTTGATGATAAATGTCTTGCCCATTCCTCCTGGTGCATCAGTGAAAATCATTAAAGAGAGATTCCTTTCCAAGCAGTTGCACATATATTCATATACTGCTCTTTGTTCATTATTCAATAGGGTACTCTTCACCGCATATTCTCGAGTTGATCTTTCCCTTTCTCCTCTGCCTCTTCCTCTCTCCTCCTTCTCTGCCTGTTTTTGTCATTCTGGAGGTGTGCAGCCCTTTCATCCTTCGTCTCTTCATCTCTTCTACCATTTGTTCTTTCTCTCTGATCCTGGAGTCGTGCGGCCCTGGCCAGATCCGATTCTTGTTCTCTCCTCTGCTGTCTCTTCTTCTTTCATCTTTTTTGTCCTGACTCTTTGATCCTGGAGTCGTGTGGCCCTGGCCTCATCCGATTGTTGTTCTCCCCCTCTCCTTGCCGCTTCCCGACGACGTTTGGCATCATCTCTTGACAACAATGCCCCCCTTCTCTTTCCCTTTCCACGCAGCATAATTAGATTGTCCATACTTTTTTTTTACCCTGATGCTTGATAGAAGATACGAAGCAGTAACACCAAAGCCTCCGGGATGCTGATTTTTCTTGATGATGTGGTTGGCGCTCTCCTAAATGGACGTGATAGCCCTGCCCTTTTGCTGCTGTGAGCATCATGAGGGGCTGCTGAGGCTGGCCGTGTTCATGCGTCATGGTGTTGCATCGCTGTTTCCATGGAAGGTGGAATCAGCTTGGGTTGTGGAAAGCAGGGCCTGTTGATTGATGAGTGAGCAATTTTATACGCATATATAACCCTGAACTTTGCATGCATTCTGTAAGTTAGCGCATTTTAAGTTGATTTAGTCAAAAAAAAAAGTGCCGCTGTAATGCACCGTTTGGGCTAATTGGAAGTCACAAACAGACAAACAGAGCATGAGAATTTTAGTATATAGATACATATAACAAACACAAAGTGGGTGCACTGAACATTCAGACAGGGATGGTGGTATGGGCAGATACATTAAAACTTTTAAGAGACTCTTAGATAGGCACACAAATGATAGAAAAATGGAGAGCCATGTGAAGACAAGTGTTACATTGACCTTGGAGAAGGTTAAAAGATCAGCACAAAATTTGGGCTGAAGGGCCTATAATCTGTTGTACTGTTCTATGTTGTGTTCTATAAATCATAGAGAATTGATTGCTTAACTAGGATGTTTTCTGTACTTATTGATAGATAGAAAAGTAGAACACAGGCAAGGGCCCTTTAACCCATGACTGCACACAGAATTGTGAGTTGGAAAGTCTTGAGAGGCCACCCATGAGCAATTAAATTGAAACTAAACCTCATGAAGAAAGGAAACAGTTGCGAGGCTTCATTATTCTCAGTGCTGTGCTCAAAGTGTGAAAAGGCTAACAGTCTTGGAACCAGCAAGATAGGGACCATTTGGTTGTATGAGATAAGAAACTAAAAATTTCCCATCAGCACACATCAAAGTTGCTGGTGAACACAGCAGGCGTTTCCCATGGTATCCAGGTCTCAACAGCGGTCGGAACAATTTGTTGCCATGTCAGTAATAAGATATAAGAGGGGTCGAGGTTAAAACAGCAGAATAGTCATAGAAAACTACAGCACAAAAACAGGACCTTCAGCCCATTTAGTCCATGCTGAACCACTTAAATTGTCTTGTTTAAACCGATGGTTAGACTAGTCATGATACTCACTCAAGAAAACAATTTAATCACAAATAACATCCCGCTTTTCTGTGCTGACAGGCACAGTTGGCATATGGAACTGTAGCACTGTGAAAAAGATTGGCGTAAAAACAAAAAAAGCAAACAGAGTACATCAGCAATTGGTGAACAATTACATTTGAGCATAGCCCTGGGGCTCCACTTCAAAACTCATGACTGCAGCCCATCAAAATAAACCAGGCTAGTTCATCCTGCACCAGTATCAGAGTCCAAGTAAGACATTTTATGATTTAACATGCTGAGTAGCAAGATACACCCAAGGTCATGGAAAGTTATCAAGGTTAATTGAATTCTTGTATGCTTTATGAGATTTAAGTACAAGACTGAGTTGCATTAAACTTTTGTTCAAATTGTTTCTTTGTCTAGCATGAACTCCTGGTGGAGTCAGAGGGACAACACTGGATATTTTCTGGAATATTTTTTGTTTCAGATTTCAAGCAACTGTCTGCCTCTCCAAGCTCCAATATTCTTCACCTAGCTATGCCTCTCAGATTTTTCTATTAATCTCCAACATTCCAGAGAAATCAGTCCAAGTTTGTCCAACTTCTCCTTGTAAGCCAAGGATCCTTAATCTAGAAAACATCTTGATGTAACTCTTCAGCGCCCACTCCAGAGCTTCCATATTCTTCCTGTAATGTGACAATAAAATCTGCACAGCACTCCAAGTCAACCTGCAACATGACTTTTGACTCTTACTTATTGATTGACTAATTTATTGAGGGCTTTTCCGGCACTTCGAGCTGCATGGCCCAGAAATCCCCTGATTTAATCCTAGTCTAAGCATGGGACGATTAACAATGACCAATTAACCTACCAACTGATGCATCTTTGAACTGTGGGAGGAAAGCTGGAGGAAAACCACATGATTATGGAGAGAATGCACAAACTCTTCAC
Source organism: Mobula birostris (assembly GCF_030028105.1). Lineage (NCBI taxonomy): Eukaryota > Metazoa > Chordata > Chondrichthyes > Myliobatiformes > Myliobatidae > Mobula > Mobula birostris. The sequence continues at coordinate 11,682,426 of NC_092370.1, forward strand.
AGCTGGTGGTGGGAATTGAACCCAGGTTGCCTATACTGTAAATCAGGGGTCCCCAACCTTTTTTGCACTGCGGACCGGTTTAATATTAACAATATTCTTGCGGACCAGCGGACCCAGGGGGAGGGTTGCCGACGGACAAGAGTAGCAGTCAAATACGTTGGGTTTACCCCGAGAAAGACTACAATGACCATGAAGACTTGCGCGGGCACCAGTGCACATCCGCGTACATGTAACATGCCGAATTTTCTCTACAAATCGTTTTTGGCGATTCTGTCGGGGGGGATGTTAATCACGACTGGAACGTAGGTGATAAGTTGCTAATACACTCAATTTCATTTCTAAAAGGGTTTATCTAACGAATTTAATATTAAACACACAGCACATATTTTCCTTGCACGAATATAGTGATAAATCAATTATCGGGGGAAGACAGGGGAGCTTGAAGTAAGTGTTGAACAAACTTCCAGCAGAAGTGGTAGAGGCAGGTTTGATATTATCATATATCATATATTATCATTTAAAGAAAAATTGGATAGGTATATGGACAGGAAAGGAATGGAGAGTTATGGGCTGAGTGCAGGTCGGTGGGACTAGGTGAGAGTAGCGTTCCGCACGGACTAGAAGGGCCTGTTTCCGTGCTGTAATTGTTCTATGGTTATATACGCAAGTCAATAGCCTCGTAACATTTTAAGTAACGTTTGGATATTAAACACACAGCACATATTTTCCCTGTATGAACATATAAAATCATTGCAACACACCAATATCGCTGAAACAGTGGGAGCCCTGGGCTTGTTTTCCTGCAACAAGATGGTCCTATCGAGGGGTGATGGGAGACAGCGATACTCGAATGGGGTTCCTTATGTCCGGTCTATTCCACAATTTAGTTTTCGTTGCATTCATTGCAGAGATACGTTGGAAATGGAAGCAACATTTTCAGTGCTTTCGTGGCTATCTCAGGATATTCAGCCTTGACTTTGATCCAGAATGCCATCAGAGATATTATGTCAAACATACTTTTCAGCCCGCCTTCATTTGCAAGCTCGAGGAGTTGATCTCCTTCCCATGCTGACACAGATGACGCGCGGGTCATGCCCTCGCGTGCGTAATGGCTGATCAGTGGCCGTGACAGGGAATGAGGAAAGGTGCAGCTGTCTCATATCGCCAAATCATATCGTTTCCTCACAGCCCAGTAGCACATGCTTTGCGACCCGGTACCGGTCCGCGGCCCAGAGTTTGGGGACTGCTGCTGTAAATCATTGTGCTAAGCATTACGCTACCATGCCGCCCTTCTCAATGTCAATGAAGTCCAGCATGCCAACTGCCTTCTATCGCACCTTATGTAAATATGTAGCCACTTTCAGGAAATTACGGACGTATGCCATCCAGGGTCTCCAAAACAGATCTCAGTTTTTCCCATGGACCTTTACAACTCTTGCATTTATTAAAAATGATTCTTTTTCTCTACTAATCTTTACTTATTCCTCCCCCAAGGGTGCCACAGTAGCGTAGCAGTTAGTACGACGCTATCACAGCTCAGGGCATTCCAGAGTTTTGAGTTCAATTCCTGTGCCGTCTGCAAGGGCTTTGCATGCCCCCCCACCCCATGAAACATGTGGGTTTCCTTTGGGTTCTCCAGTTTCCTCCCACAGTCCAAAGGCATACTGGTTAGTAGGTTAATTGGTTATTGTAAAATTGTCCTATGATTCAGCTCATATTAAATAGATGAGTTGCCTGGCATTTCTGCTCATTGGGCCAGAAGGGCCTGTTCCACGTTGTATCTCTAAATAATATAATAAAATAAAATAAAAAATACCTTTAAATTACCTTGGTACATGAGCTTTCATTCCCCACAGCAAATTAAACCTTAAAATACTTTTTACTCAACTCTGTGTCACTGACCCTTACCCTTATGTCAGAAAGGAGGTACAGAAACTTGAAGGCACACACTCAGTGATTCAGAAACTGCTTCTTCTCCTCTGCCATCTGATTTCAAAACAGACACTGGAACCCATGAACACCTCACTTTTTTTTTCCCCATTTCTGTTTTTGCACCACTATTCTTAATTTATCTATGTACATATATACTTACTGTAATTCAATTTTTTTTCTATTTATCATGGATCACATTGTACTGCTGCCACTAACAAATTTCACAACATATGCTCATGATATTAAGCCTGATTCTGAATCATGATTATCATTGATAAAAGACATGAAAATTATATATAACTGTACTATATATAAGGTTAACTTGCACGTCAAGTCAGCGGTAAGGAAGGCAAATGCAATATCAGCATTCATTTCGATCATCAGTCAAACCACATTTGCAGTATTGTGAGCAGTGTTGGGTCTCTTAACTAATATCGGTGTTTGATGGCTCTAGCGCTGTACTCACTGAAGTTTAGAAGAATGGGGGGGCGGGGGGAGGAGAGAGCAAATCTCATTGAAACGCCTAGAAAAAGTGGGTGTGGAGCCAGTGTTTCTTATAGTGGGGAAGTCTAGGGTCAAAGGGCACAGCCTGAGAAGTGAGGGACATCCATTTAGAACAGAGATAAGGAGGAATTTCTTTAGCCAGAGCATGCTAATTTATGGCATTCATGGCCACAGACAGCTGTGGAGGCCAAGTTATTGCTATATATAACGTGGTGGTTGATACGCTCTTAATTAGTCAGGACGTCATAGGTTACAGAGAGAAGGCTGGAGAATGGGGTTGAGAAAGATAGTAAATCAGCTATGATGGAATGATAGAGCAGACTGGATGAGCTGAATGGGTTAATTCTAGCCCTTATTATCTAATTCAACAATTTATGCCTGTAACTCACCATTACATGAACGCACCACAGAGACCACAACTGAAAAAGAACGTGAGATTGTAGCAAACTCACCCAAATCAAGGAGTCTGTCACCAGGGCGGTTCCATTTCCAGCCTTCCAGCTGCTGATGCTCTGTGTATTGGAGTCTCCGGTCATGGAATACAACTCGAACTATACTCTAGAGTAGAAATGATAAATTAGGTTGCTTTTTGAAACAATGAATCTTTTGTTTCAAAGCTCAAAATTTCACGTCACATGCCAGTGATAATAAACCTGATTCTGATATTCCAGAGATACCTCATTCATCATTGAAAATTAATATAATATCTTGGTGTGCATAGGTTTTTTTTTTAACCGTGCTGCTTAAGACCATTAAAAATTGAACCTGGGGCAATTTTTCATCTGCGTTATAACATAAGGACCTGCAGTGGTGCAACAATAAAGGAAGGTGAATATGAGCAACCAGGATTTCTGCTCCAAAGTTTCTAGCAATTTTGTTTAATCTAGGACTCTATTAACCTCGATGTACGTGACATAGCAGTTCCCTGTTTATGTGTCATTGAGTAATGTAGCATGAATAATGACCTTTCAGCCCAACAAATCCATGCTGATCACAGTATCTACCCAGGTAGCCCAATTTTCTGCCCTCAGTTCCACCCCTCCACATACCACCGATCCAAGTACTACGTAAATGATACTACTGCACCTGCCTCAACCACTCCCTCTGGCTCATCACATATACTCACCATGTGTGTGGAAAAAGTTGCCCCTCATGTCCTTTTTAAATCTTTCTCCTGTAACCTTAAACCAGCGGTCCCCAACCACCGGGCCGTGGACCGGTACCGGGCTGCGAGGAAACGATATGATTTGGCGATATGAGTCAGCTGCACCTTTCATCATTCCCTGTCATGCCCAGTGTTAAACTTGAACGCACGCAAGGTCATTACGCACGTATCATCCATGTCAGCGCGGGAAGGAGATCAGCTCCCTGAGCTTGCAAATGACAGTGGGCTGAAAAGTATGTTTGACATAACATCTCTGCCGGCATTCTGGGTCAAAGTCAAGGCTAAATATCCTGAGATAGCCATGAAAGCACTGAAAACGTTGCTTCCATTTCCAACATATCTCTGCAATGAATGCAACGAAAACTAAATTGCGGAATAGACTGGACATAAGGAACCCCCTTCGAGTATCTCTGTCTCCCATCACCCCTCGATGGCACCGTCTTGTTGCAGGAAAACAATCCCAGGGCTCCCAGTGATTCAGCGATATTGGGTGTGTTGCAATGATTTTATATGTTCATAAGGGGAAAATATGTGCTGTGTGTTTAATATACAAACGTTACTTAAAATGTTATGATGCTATTGACTTACTTATATAACCATATAACAATTACAGCACGGAAACAGGTCATCTCTGCCCTTCTAGTCCATGCCAAACGCTACTCTCATCTAGTCCCACCGACCTGCACTCAGCCCATAACCCTCCATTCCTTTCCTGTCCATATACCTATCCAATTTTTCTTTAAATGATAATATCGAACCTGACTCTACCACTTCTACTGGAAGTTCTTTCAACACTTACTTCAAGCTCCCCTGTCCTCCCCTGATAATTGACTTATCACTATATTCATGCAAGGAAAATATGCGCTGTGTTAGATAAACCCTTTTAGAAACCAAATTGAGTGTATTAGCCACTTATCACCGATATTCCAGTCATGATTAACCCCCACCCTCCCTCCCCCCCCGAACAGAATCACCAAAAACAATTTGTAGGGAAAAAAAAGGGCACGTATATGCATGCGCACACTGGTGCCCGCGCAAGGCTTCATGGTCATGGTAGTCTTTCCTCAGGGTAAACACAACATATTTGACTGCTACTCTTGTCCGTTGGCAACCTCCCCCCACCCCCGGGGTCGGCCGGTCCACAGGAATATTGTCAATAATAAACTGGTCTGTGGTGCAAAAAGGGTTGGGGACCCCTGCCTTAAACCCATATCCTCTAGCTATGGATTCCCTTATACTGGGGAAAAGACTGTTACCATCCACTTTATCCCTGCCATTCATAATTTTAAACACTTTCTAGAAGGTTGCCCTTATTCTCCAACTACACCCACGTGCAAGAATGGAAAAGGCTACAGAAAGAGGTGCACACAGTCCAGTCCTTCGTAGGTAAATCCCTCCTCACCATTCAGAACAATTACATAGAGCACTGCCACAAGAAAGCAGCATCCGTCACAAGGTCACGCTCTCTTCCTGCAACTACCATTGTACAGAAGGTATATGAGCCTTGGGTCCCACACCACTAGGCTCAGGAACAGTTATTAACCTACAACCATCAGGCTCCTGAACCAGCATGGATATCTTCACTCACCTCAACTCTGAACTGATACTCCAACCTACAGACTCACTTTCAAGGCTCCTTTACAGCTCACGTTCACAGTATTATTTTTATTTGTAGTTTTTCTTTTGCGCATTGGTTGTTTTCAAGTCTTTGTATATTTATATAGTTTTCTGTAAAATTCTATTGTATTTCTTTTTCCTTACAACTGTCTGCAAGAAAATGAATTTCATAGTGACAAAACATTTACAATAATGTTACTTTGAACATTACAAGGAATAAGTAACTCTTTCCAGTTTAACTACATCTCTCCTACAACACAGTGACCAAACTTGAACACCGTCCTCTAAGTGAAGCCTCACCCACGACATAAACAACTGCAATATAATGTTCCCCTAGTAGTCACTGTCATACAGCACATACACGACCATCTTCACAGTACTTTGTCTCAGGAAACTTAATATCATCAAGGATGTCTACTACCTTGGCTACTTCCTTTTCTCTCTACTGCCTTCTGCCAACAGGTATACAGGAGCTTTAAAAAACACACAAGGGTTGGATCTGAAGCAACAAACAACATGCTGGAGGAATTCTAAGTTGAGCATTATCTGTGGGAGGAAAGGAATTGTTGAGTCTTGATACAGGGCTTCAATTTCAATCATTGACAATCCCTTTATCCCCATTAACATTTATTGCTCGATCTGCTGAGTTCTATAAATCTGCCAATGACAACTATTGTTGGCAAAATTTCAGATGAGGAGACATAAAGGAAGAGGATGTATCAGCTGGTTGAGTGGTGTCACATCAACCTGGCACAATGTCAGTAAGACAGAGGAATTGATTGTGGACTTCAGGAAGAAAAGTTGAGGGAACACACACCGGTTCTCACTGAGGGACCAGAAGTGGAAAAGGGTGAACAGTTTCAAGTTCCTGGGTGTCAACGTCTCTGTGGATCTATCCTGGGGCTAACATATTGATGCCAGTGAGCTGTGGACAAATGGAATGAACTACATAATTGTGTGTTGAGAGTAGTACCTTAGAGACCTTCAAATCTAAACTCGGTAATGATTTCAAAACTATGTAAATAAGATTTTGGCAAGTTTGTTGGGCCAAATGGCCTGTTCTTGTCAAAAACTTTCTAATATTCTCATCTTCTAATAACAAAGGCACGACAGCAGCAATATTTCATTAAGAGTTTGAGGAGACTTAGTATATCAAAGACATTGGCAAATTTCTACAGATGTACTGTGGAAAGCATTCTAATTGGTTGCATCACTGTCTGGTGTGGAGGGGCCACTCACAGGATTGGAAACAAGCTGGATAAAGGTGTAAACTCTGCCAGCTCCATCATGGTCACTACCCTGCCCAGCATCCAGGAACTTCAAAAAGTGACACCTCATAAATGTGGCATCAATCGTTAAGGTCCCCCATCACCCAGGACCTGGCCTACTCTCATTACTACCATTAAGGAAGTGGTACAGGAGCCTGAAGACACACACTCAACATTTCAGGAACAACTTCTTGCTCTCCAAGATCAGATTTCTGAATGGACAATGAACCCATGAACACTACCTCAGTATTTTCCCCCTCTCTTTTGAACTTCCTATTTTAAATTTACTTTTTATATACAGTGCCTATAAAAAGTATTCACTCACCTTGGAAGTTTTCATGTTTTATTCTTTTACAACACTGAATCACAGGATCTAATTTGGCTGATTAATAGGAAAAGACTTTCGTGCCAAAGTGAAAACAGATCTTTACTAAGTGATCTAAATTAATTACAAATATAAAACACAAAATAATTGATTGCATAAATATTTATCCCCTTTAATATGACACACCAATTCATCACTGGTGCAGCCAACTGGTTTTAGAAGTCACATAATTAGTTAAATGGAGATCACCTGTGTGCAGTCAAGATGATGCAACTGATTGTCGTAAAACTACACTTGTAACTGGAAGGACCAAGTGCTGGTGAGTCAGTATCCTGGCACAAAATACACCATGAAGACAAAAGAACACTCTAAGTGAAAAGGTTATTGAAAAGCACAAGTCAGGAGATGGATACAAGAAAATTTCCAAGTCACTGATTATCCCTTGGAGTACAGTGATGTCAATCAAGAAATGCAAAGAATATGGCACAGCTGTAAATCTGCCTATAGCAGGACATCCTCAAAAACTAAGTGACTGAGCAAGAAGGGGACCAGTGAGGGAGGCCTCCAGGAGACCTGTAACAACTCAGGAGGAGTTACAAGCTTCAGTGGCCAAGAAAGGTGAGACTGCGCATACAACAACATGAAATCATGACTAAGAGTTTGCAAGAAGGTATGTGGGAGACTCTGAAGTCGGCTGGAAGAAGATTCTATGTCTTATGAAATCAAAATTGAGCCTTTTGGCTATTAGACTAAATGCTGTATCTGGCACAAGTCAGGCACTGCACATCAAAAACACACCATCCCTACCGTGAAGCATGGTGGTGGCTGCATCATGCTGTGGGGATGCTTCACTGCAGCAGGCCCTGGAAGGCTTGTGAAGGTAGAGGGTAAAATGAATGCAGCAAAATAAAGGGAAATCCTGGAGGAAAACCTGATGTAGTATGCAAGAGAATTGTGACTTGGGAAAAATTTGTTTTCCAGCAAGACAATGACCCCAAGCATAAAGCCAAAGCTACACAGGAATGGATTAAAATCAACAAAATTAATGTCCTGCAGTGGCCAAGTCAGAGCCCAGACTTCAATCCAATTAAATGTCTGTGGTTGGACTTGAAAAGGGCTGTTCACTTATGATCCCCATGCAATCTATAAGAGCTTGAGCAGTTTTGTAAAGAAGAATGGGAAAGTTGCAGTGTCCAGATGTACAAAGATGATAGAGACCTATCCACACAGACTCAAGGCCATAATTACTGCCAAAGATGCATCCACTAAATATTGACTTGACGGGGGTGAATACTTATGCAATCAATTATTTTGTGTTTTATATTTGTAATTCAGATCATTTGTACATCTACAAGACCATAAGATATAGGAGCAGAAGTAGGCTATTCAGCCCATCAAGTCTGCCCTGCCATTCAATCACAGGCTGATCCAATTCTTCCAGTCATCCCCACTCCCCAAACCCTTTGATGCCCTGGCCAATCAAGAACCTATCTATCTCTGCCTTAAATGCACCCAATGGCTAGGCCTCCGCAGCCACTCGTGGCAACAAATTCCACAGATTTACCACCCTCTGACTAAAGTAATTTCTCCGCATCTCTGTCCTAAATGGACGTCCTTCAATCCTGAAGTTGTGCCCTCTTGTCCTACCTAGACTCCCCTACCATGGGAAATAACTTGGCCATATCTAATCTGTCCAGGCTTTTTAACATTCGGAATGTTTCAATGAGTCCCCCCTCATTCTCCTGAACTCCAGGGAATACAGCCCAAGAGCTGACAGATGCTCCTCATATGGTAACCCTTTCATTTCTGTTTTCACTTTGACACAAAAGTGTCTTTTCTGTTGAACAGTGTTAAAAAACCCAAATTAAATTCACTTAAATTCACTGTGATTCAATGTTTTAAAATAACAAAACATGAAAACTCCCCCCCCCCCATCGGGGGGGGGGGGGGGATTTTTTTATAGGCACTGAATACTTATTGTCATTAATAGTTTTAATATTGCAATGTACAGCCGCAGCAAAACAACAAATTTCACAACATATGCAGTGATATTAAACCAGACTCTGATTCCTCCAGATTATTTGTTGCTCGAGGAGTTTATGATTCGACTACTACAATGCGAAGTCTCTTCCATGAAGAAGTTCAAATCTTCCAGTCCTGATGGTCTCGGCCCGAAACAACGACTCTTTACTCTTTTCCACAGATGTTGCCTGGCCTGCTGAGTTCCTCCAGCATTTTGTGTGTGTTACTTAGATTTCCAACATCTGCAGATTTTCTCGTTTATTTTATGTAAAGATACAGTTCAGAACAGACACTTTAAGCCGCACAACCCAGCAACTCCCGATTTAACCCTAGCCTAATCATGGGACAATTAACCGACTACCAGAATGCCTTTGGACTGCGGGAGGAAACCAGAGCACAGGGAAGACGTACAAACTCCTTACACAGTACGATGGAATTGAACTTCCAACTCCAAATACCTGAATTGTAACAGCATCATGCTAACCACTAAGCTACTGTGGCACCCCAATTACCAAATGGAATTAGTGTTATGATGTGTTGGATTCAAGTACAAAGTATATTCCAAAGAATATCAGGATCACTGTTTGGTTAGATTAAGAGGCAAGTACCATGTGGAACGCAGATAATTTTAAAATAAGGCGAGGTCTCAAATATGACACAGAAAATGCAGAGTTAGTGGTTAATGTAACTAGAGAGGCAGCTGCGAAAAAAAAACTAAACAAAGTAATCAAGAAATTGTAAAGTTGGAATCCTGAACTAAAACAAAGTACTGTAAATATATGTAGATAAGCCATCATTTGTGGAGAGAAAAACAAAACATTTCAGGTCTTTAGAAAATAAAATAACTTTTATTCAACTTTGAATTGTTTTTGTTTTTATTGCAGAGATTACTTATCTCATTTCTTTTGGAACAAATGAAAGGGGGCAATTGAGGGTTTCAAGGACTTTTGATATCTGATGCTAATTATCCATAGAAAAGAAACAATTAAAAAGGACCAGTCAGGGTAATTGTCTAACCAACTGGAATGTTTTAAACAGAAACTTTGAATGTTAGTGTCTGACTCCATATGTGTCTTAAATAAATAGTAACATTTGACACAGCTTCCCAAGTTGAAGATGTGCAGTGTTTGCACTGGCCAGTGTGACATCAGTCACATCAAAATCGGGCTGATTGAAAATTAAAAGATGCAGGTTCACCAAACAGGGCTTCCGAGAAGATTTCCCCTGCAGCCAAATTAATAGTAGCAATTGTGTCCCAACTCAGTCCCCAAAAGCCTATTCAGCTCTTGGATATGCAAACATCAAGTCTTCAGTTGAATAATTACCCGGGCTTCTACTGCATGCCAATATAGTAGATGGCAACAGTGACATAGCCAGTAGAGCCATTGCCTAACAATGCCAGCAACCAGATTCAATCCTGACCTCGTGTGCTCTGTGTGGAGTTTGCATGTTCTCTTTATGGCCACTTGGATTTCCTCTGGGTGCTCCAGTTTCCTCCCACATCCCAAAGACATGCAAGATGGTAGCTTAATTAACACTGTACATTGCCCCTAGAGTAGGCGAACAGTAGAACCTGGGAGAGAGTTAATGAGAATGTCGAGAGAATGAAAACAAAGGATTTGTGTACATTTAGTGTAAATGGGGGGCTGGCGGAAGGTGTAAACTTGGATGACAAAAGGCCTGTTTCTATGCTGTATCATGTCAGTCCAAACTATTTCTTTGTTCTGTAGGGAGATTCAGTGGGCTATTCACCAATTTATGGGGCTGGAAATTAATGTGATCAGGAAGGATAACCATTGAGCACGTCTACATGAAACACTGTCATAGGAAAGCAGCATCTATCAAAGATCCTCACCACCCAGGTGGAAGGTACAGAAGCCTCAGCACTTGCACCACCAAGTTCAAGAACAGTTACTACCTTAAAACCATCAGACTCTCGAACAAAAGGGAATAACTACACTCATTTGCCCATCTACTGAGATGTTCCTACAACCAATGATCTCACTTCAAGGATTCTTTATCTTGTTATTTCATGCTCTCATTATTTATTGCTATTTATTTATATCTGCATTGGTTGTTGTCTTCTGCACTCTAGTTAATCTGTTATTTATATGATAAATTATAGAAATTTATACATTTCTACAAATTTGCTGAGAACATCTACAGGAAAACAAATCTCAGGGTTGTATATTTATGTGACAGATGAACTCTGATAATAAATTTTACTTTAAACAGTTATAGCACGACATTTGCAGACCTAGCAACTAAACAGCCTTCCCTGAATTATAAGGATAAATACAAAAATAAACTAAGCTGCAGCTGGCCAAAAATTGTCCACACAGCAAGGCAAGGAAGATATACACAAGGTACACCTAGGAAAGACAGCAGTAATGCCATCATGGCTACAATGGCATCAACTGGAAGTGAGGTGAAGGTCACCACCACCACCACGAAGGTCCAAACTGACCATTTATACTCCGAAGTATTGCTGCTGTTAAAAATTTTAAAGATTAGCTTTGTCATCTGCACGTCGAACATGCCATTATGTGTCAATGACCAACACAGTCAGAGGATTGTTCTAGGTCAGCCTGCAAGTATCACCATTCTTCCAGCACGAACACAGCATGCCCACAGATTGCAAATGTATTCATTTTGTTATTATAATTGGCATAATCATTGGCTATAATCAATTCTATTTACTTATTAATCCCATCAACACATGTAAACGATGTTTTAGCAGTTCATAAATAAAGATTTAAGTGTTTGGATTTAACTCTTTCATCTTCATAGTTCATGAAGATGACAAAGATCCTGATCTTTTTACTGACACTTTAGTGGGTGTCAATGCCTCTATCCTAAAGGCTTCTCATCTATTGATACACTGACAAAGCTATTCTATTAACATTGTACAAGTGTGTCAATTAAATGAATTACCCACCTTAACCATTTTCCCACTCATTTCTGGCAAATCTCCTATTTTTCGGTTATCCAACATTCGGACTTCATAAGACTGACCTGTTAAAGACCAGAAACATTTGTTATAAATGACAAACAAATGTGGTTTAAAAGCGATATTAAAATTACGTAGTTACTCAGTGGGAAGTTACTGAAGTGCAGTGGCCACTATGGTCTATTCAAATCCTACAAGACACAAGGTTTATAAACACTTCAAATTTTAACAAAAATAAGCATTACTAGGCTATAATACTTTCAAAACAGCAGTTATTGTAGTCAATAAACTTCACTGCAATAACACAATAAGCTGAAAATATTGGCTCACTTAGCATAAAATCTCTGTTAAGACATTCAGAATAGTTGTAACCCATTTTCATTAAAGCAGTGCAGATTTGGTTAGCGCAGACTTAACGGACGTCTGCACACTGAAGCATTATCAATTATCTATAAAATTCTTCATTGAGGAAGCCTTCTCTTAGACTGTACCATGGAGGCTGGTGGCGCAACGGCATTGGCGCCGGGAGCGGAGGTTCCCGAGTTCGAAACTAGTCGGGTCCGCCCCCGAGTACACTTTCCATCCATGCTGGGTTGAGTGTCGAGATCGCAACTCGACCTCGTAAAACAAAGAGAAAATACTGCGAAAAATGTCTGTGTGAGGAGTGGCGCGTCACACAGTCTCGCGCTCGCTCTCTCTCTCTCTCGCTCTGCACCCTGGAAAAAACCATGAAAAATCCATCATCACGGACGGACGCACGGATATGCAGACGCACAGACTCGCACGCACGCAGGCACACGCCAAAATAAAAACTAATTCTACATTAAAATAGGTGTGCTTAAGAGGCTCTTAGGTAGACACACAGATATGCAACAAATGGAAGAAGGGATTGGTTTAGTCGGGTATTTGATTACTACTTTATTGCATTCGGCACAACACTGAGCTGAAGGACCCATTCCTGGGCTGTACTGTGTTCTCTGCTCACGATCACCATACAACTTAGGTGAAGTGAAACCAATAGAACATAGAATAGTACAGCACAGTACAGGCCCTTCAGCCCACAACGTTGTGCCGACCCTCAGACCCTGCCTCCCATATAACCCCCCACCTTAAATCCCTCCATATACCTGTCTAGTAGTCTCTTAAATTTCTGCCTCCACCACTGACTCAGGCAGTGCATTCCACGCACCAACCACTCTCTGAGTAAAAAACCTTCCTCTAATATCCCCCTTGAACTTCCCACCCCTTACCTTAAAGCCACGTCCTCTTGTATTGAGCAGTGGTGCCCTGGGAAAGAGGCGCTGGCTATCCACTCTATCTATTCCTCTTATTGAATATTGACAAATTAATTTTATACCTATTATTCTAAAATTACTGCATTAAACATGAAAATCAGGCCCCAGCTCTTCAAGCCCACTCTTAAAGCCAACCTGTCTTCCTTTAGACATTAATTACTCAATGTGAAGAGGACACAAAAAGCTAGTGTGGGTGTTTAGACAAGAGATTTAGGGCTGAGGAACCCAATTCTTTGAGAAATCGGAGGAAACCAGAGAATTTTACTTATTTTCATTTAGAGGTACAGTCCAACAAGCTTGTGTGCTCAATTACACCCACATGACCAATGAACCTACTAACCTGTACGTCTTTGGGATTTGGGAGGAAACCCACACAGTCACACAAACTCCTCACGGAGGGTGACGGGAACCGCAGCCAGGTCACTGGCACTGTAATAGTGTTACACTAACCACTACACTACCATGCTTCTCCGTGGATTGTCACCTTGTCGTGGTGGAGAAGCTATGCTCCTGGTGGGTCACCCATGGCGGTAAGGTCGAGGGTGAGGTCCCTGACAAAGAACAATCCAACCAAGACCTCAACGGTGGAACAGGCGGACGAAGTTACTTCAAGCTCAACGGCTGTGAAGGTGGATGAAGGCTGCATCAAATCCATCAGCTCCAATCGTCGTGGTTTCCATGCCATTGGAATCAGTTGATTGATTTGTGAAGTATTGTGTGCTTCTTGGAGTGCAACATCAAGTACACGTTAAACAAATACACGCACGGGCGTCTTCACTCTGTGGGCCACTTCAGAACGAAGACCATCATCCTCGACCTCGAGGGATAGCCACAACGACGGCACTACCATGCCACACCAAACTCAGTGGAAACCCATAACAGAGAACATACAAACTCCAAAGAGGCAACACCCAATGTCAGAAATGAAAGTTTCTAGCACTGAGGCAGCAGGAATACTAGTTCAGCCACTGCGCCAAACTTTGTAGAATTTTGATAGTCTCTGTTAATCTCGGAGTTCTGTAGAGGGACGATTTTCAGCAAAGCTGTTTGGAAATACGTCTACATTTCTATACAGAAAGATGCAGGAAAAAGGCCAGCAATATCATGAAGGATTCTGCCCACCCTGCTCATGGACTGTTTGTGCCACTCCCATCCATGCCAGGACCACCAGATGCAGAAACAGTTACCCACTAACTCGCTCTACAACTCCCACTACCACCTTACCATTTCCTGTCAGAGTCACCTTTTGTACAGACTCCCCTGTACCTAGCATCACTTTATGTACACACAATCAATGTATATAAGCTATCATAAGAGGACATACAGCCTCCTTAGAGCACACCAGGATTGAACTCCAAGCTGGAAGAGTACCGCAGTAACTGCTATGCTACCATAGTGCCCAAAGTAAACATATCTGAAGGCACAGCAAATACCCAAAGTCACAAACCTCAAACCCCAATAGTTTCCATCCACTTTAAGTTACATTATAGCACATACAACCTCTAACACAAAAAAATTTCCAATCTCCAAACATCAGAAGGTTTCAAATAGGTGTGCCATTGCATCAAGTTGAACGCAGCAATAATTCAGACAGCCAGCAACACTGGAACAGCTTACACAATCAAGGAACTCTTGCACTTCTGAGAACGCCCAAGTAGTTTTGAAGTATAATCACTGATATAACACACACACAAAAAAAGGCAGTGAATTTGCACGGTTCATTAGCACAATAATGACTAGTTAATTTTAGATCAGTAGGTCAAGAGGCAGGACTGAACACATGACTATTATGCTCTCTTCTTGCACCATTTTAAAATATATTCTTATTGCAATTGATATTAAGTTTTATGTATTGCACGGTACTGCTGCCGCAAAACAACAAATTTCACAACGTCAGTGATAATAAACCTGATTTTGATTCTGACCAATTCATTTACTCTGATAGTGCCAAAAAATTTGTATCCACCTAGAAACAAATGGGATTGCCATTTAACACCCCATTCCAAAGCAGCATCTCCAACAGCACCTTGGTGGATCTGTGGAATTCACTGCGACAGATGGCTGCGGGGGTCAGGTTATCGGTTATATTCAAAACATAGGTTGATAGGTTCTGGATTAGTCAGGGCATCATCGTTGAATAGTGTAAGAAATAAGAGCTGAGCATAGAAACAGGCCCTTCAGCCCATCAGACACCACCATGTCCAATCTATACTAGCCCCACTTACCATCATTTGGTCTTCAGTGTTTTCTGTTTTGGAGTTTCAGTTATTCATCTAAATGCTTTTTTAAATATTCCAAGTCTTGCAACCAACTTTTGGATGATTTTTCCTTTCAGATCCTCCGATTCCTCACCATAATCCCATGCTTCTTGGTCTCATGTATTTTTGCCACTGGGTAAGATTTCACACTTGTATGCCTTTCATATTTTTGTGCAGCTTTACCTGATTCCTCAGACATCTAATACTACAAGGAAAAAAAAACAGCCAATCTTGGCTCTCCTCATAACTGAAACAAGTCTATCCCAGAGGACATCCTGGTGAATCTCCCTTGCATCTTCTCCAGTGCAATCATGTTTCTATAGTATGGTGATCAAAACCACAACAATATTCCAGTTACAGCTTAACCAATGTTTCATTAAGTTGTACCAAGACCTCCCTGCTCATACCTGGTAGAGCAGACACAATTGCCAAATAGCCTAATTCTGCTCCTATGTCTTATGGTCTTAGACTGGAAGTCTCTGACTAGTGGTGTGCCCATGCTGGGCCCATTATTGTTTGGGATCTATGTTAATGATTTGGATGAGAATATACAGTACTGTGCAAAAGTCTTATAGCTAGGGTGCCTAAGACTTTTGCACAGTACTGTAATTTTATGTATTGCACTGTACTGCTGCAAAAAAAATCAAATTTCATGTCATACGTGAGTGATGATAAACCCGACTCTGATATGGGTCTCTATTGTGGACTGAGAGTGGGAAGGGAGCAAGGAGAGAGAGGAATCATGGTAGGGAAAAGGGAAAGGGAAGTGGAGGCACCAGAGAGACATTCTGTAATGTTCAAAAAATCAATGTTTGAATTGCCTGGTGTCTCAAGGCTGAGTGTGTCTGCACCCACACCACTTCCTGCCTTTGCCACTCTTCCTCCGCCACCTGAACTACTCCCTTTCCACAGCATACACCTGAAACATTTGTAAATTACTGTGCTAGAAAATGTTAGTAAGTTGGCAGATTCTACTAAAATAGCCAGATAGAGCATCAAGAATTGCCACGGAAACTTAACCGACAAGGTAGGTGGGGGAGGAAAGGCAAATGGAATGTTACATTTTGAAAGAATAAATCTAGGTAGGACTTTTGTATTAAATGCAAGGGACTGGGTAATTTAGAATAGTATATTGGTATAATGTAATATATATCCACAATAGTATAGTAATAAAGTACAGTATTAATGGATAATAAAACAGATGCACAGCTGAAGGAGAAATCACAAGTAAAAAGGTATATTTGCAAAAATATCCAAATATACCTTTTTATTTCAAGCACGTTTTCAGTTGCTGTGCTGGTCTTACAGCCCATGCCCTTCACCTTTGTTCAAAAATACTGGTTTGTAATTATTATTCAGGGCCCAATTTTATGTGAAGCACAGGTGTAAGTCACAATACCCACTTCCAACAGCACTGGAAGTAGTGACATCATTTTGGATTCTGGAGCCTGAATATTTCAATTCAACAAGGGCATCTTGCAAAGTTTCAAAAGTGATTGGATACGAGAAGGGAAACAACAGCAGACTTCCTAAAATCTTAAGTCCTACCTATTCTTTTGATTGCATCCGCGGACAGGTCCTCCTACTCTGCATTTCACAACTCACACCTTCTTTTGTCTAGATTTTCACCCTCTAACTACTCTCCTTAATTCACCCTGTTATAGCTCATCCCCATGGTCACTCTGATTTTGCCCTTTAAAGAAACCCCCCCCCTTCCCCAGTTTTATCAATTCTGCTGAAGGACCTCCTTTCTGAAACATTGACCGTTTCCATCCCACAGATGCTGTTTGATCTGCTGGGCATCTCTGCTTTCCAATTCCCTACAAATTACCCAACCACCTGTGCTGTCAATGCAAGAGTGAGTCAACTGTTCCCAGACTAGCCACCTCAGAATCCTCAATTCTAGGAAACAGGACTGTTACTCAAGGAACATGGGATTATAAATGCAGAAACACTTTAATTTAATAAGCATATGAACTGGCTTCTTGAGATTAATTATCACTTTGCAACCTCCGAACAACTGAAAGTTACAGCACAGGTTAAGAAATGCATCTCCGTCTGACAACAGTTGTACAGAGATTTGAACCAATGTTTCCTCTTAAGTACTTTTTCAAAGACAGGAATAGTAATCCTCATCTCCAATAACACTTTTCAATGTGAGCTGTTTCTAAAACATCCCACTTCATGGAAATTCCCATGAGATTCTACATCAGACCTACAGTATTTAACAAAATATTCCTACATGCTGAATTCTATTCAGCTAGTTGTATTTAAATAAGTATATAAAGTACAAATCCTCATATCTATTTTCCTGTACAAATCCTTAATGTTCCTATGCTAGTTTTTCATCACAAGTATGAACCAATATTCTCAATAATCTAATGCCTGGCAGGATGTGGCACATGATAAATAACATATTTTGACACTTGTAAGATTGATTTATTTAGTTGTCTTAAGTAGGGATCAATTTTTTAAAAAGCCTTATGTAGTACTGTCCATGCGTTAAGTTGCCTTGCTTTCAGATTGATAGAAAAGCCACCACGGGAAAAAACCAGGGATCCCCAACCTTTTGCGCACCGCGGACCGGCCGGCCGGGGCGGGGGTGTTCAAGTTCAACAGTGCGTGACAGGGAATGAGGAAAGGTGTAGCTGACTCATATCGTTTCATATCACCAAATCGTATCGTTTCCGCGTGGCCCAGTAGCACATGCTCGCAGCCCGGCGGTTGGGGATCACTACCCTATACAGCAAAACTCCAAAATTCCACCATGCTGTTGTTCAAAACCACCAATAACTCAGCATTGAACTTACCTGTTTTCGTCGTAACCTTTAAACACACCCAAGTCCCACACTTCTTTTAGAACTCAATCCCAATTCTCGTGCTCCATTTAAACACACCTAGCTCACAGGTAAAAGTAATGTTAAAAAAAAGTAGTAATATCCTATAGTCCAGAAAGCTGTCAGTGCAGCAAAGGGCCGATTATTGTAAGTTCACTTTATTAAAACATATCCATGGCTGTTGCAATTGTCTCAACAATAAATGCCTTTAAAAAATACAACAGAAGTTTTAGAACTAGTAATGTTAGAATGATGCAAAACTACATCATGAAAGCAGGCTTTTCATCTAACCAACCCATGCAGATCACCAAAGCACCCACACCTACCCTAACTCACGAGTGTGGTGTTTGAAGTCAGGATTGAATCCAGGTCACCGAAGTCCTGAAGCAGGAGCTCCACAGGCTGTGTCACCCCACTCTTGGATTCTCAATACATGATGATGATGATGATGACGATGTCGACTCAGAGCTGAGAGGCCAGCGTCGGGCATTTTTCATGCCTTACAAGGCGCAGTTCGAAAGCTGTGTGGGGTGCCACTCCTCGCACAGACATTTTGGAGTATTATTTTACGAGGCTGAGTTCCAAGCTCGACATCAACCCAGTGCGGATGGAGAGCCTGGCGCTGATCTCACTGCGCCACCAGCCGACCTTTCTCAATACAAACACTGGTTAAAAACTAGTCTGAACTGATGAGCTACCCCTTTCAACCTTGAAAACCAAAATACAGATCACCTTGAGTATTGATAGCAAACACTGTTGCAATAGACCCAATACAATTTGGCTCCAGCCACAGGGGACCACAGTGGGTACCATTCCCTAGCCATACAATCATCTCTGGAGCATCTAGTCCAGGGGTCGGCAACCTTTTTGCCTCTGTGGGCTGGATCTCGTATTAATGAGCAGACGGTGGGCCAAATAAATGCCATAAAAAACTTGAAATATGGGAATTATCCATTTAAATACATCTAGTTATGTTTTGCCTCAAATTAATGAATAACGCATGCTAGAAAATGATTTGTGCTAAAGGTTGCCTATCCCTGATCTAGTCAGTAGCGACACTGAGTTTTGAACCAAATAGACTTCTGTTTATTGACTACAGTTCTGTCGTCAATATAACTCAAAGCGAAGTCATCTCCAAACTCCTAGATGTGGGACTCAACACCTTCTCTGCAACTGGGTCCTCGACTTCCTGAACAGTCTGTATCAGTAAGGATAGACAGAGAAACTTCTGCCACGATCATCCTCAATGCTGGTGCTCCACAAGGTTGTGCCCCCTCAGCCCCCCACTCTACAGCCCGTACACTCATGACTGCGTGGCCAGATTCCGCTCCAGTGCCATGCTTGCAGACAACACCACTGCAGTGGACTGAATCTCAGAGTTAAAGGGAGGAGGCAGAGTCTAGTGCAGGTGTTTCCAACCTTATGACTTCAGGAAGTGGTTTATGTATATACTGCACTCCTTTTTACATCACAGTGCAGAGGTTGAAAGGGTTGAGAGCTTCAAGTTCCTAGGTATAAAGACTAACAGCCTGTCCTGGTCCAACCATGTCACTATCACAGCCCAGTGCACTAGAGCCTAAACTTCCTCAAGAAGCTGAATAAAGATGGTATGTCCCCTTTGACCTTCACCCATTTTTAATCAATGCAACACAGAAAGTTAGGTGGCTGGGTGTTGATACATCTCCAACGGAGGTGTAAGGTTCTCCTTCCCTCCGCTAGCCTGCAGGTCACTCTTGAGCAAGGTGTAGAACCTGCTTAGCCCCTGTGTAATAGGGTCACATGAAGCCATGGGAACAGGCGGAAGATGATCGTATGAACAGCTGGTGCACATTATAAGTCCTGGTTATGTGACCACCGACGCCAGGCACACAATCTCTGGAGAGTATTGATAATGACTGGGATTACGCATCTTGTAAAGACACTGGTTCAGAAGGCGGCAATGGCAAACCACTTCTGTAGAAAAATTTGCCAAGGAGAATCACAGTCATGGAAAGACCATGATCACCCATGTCATAGCACATAGAAAGTACCCTATCCAGATGCATCAGAGTTTGGAATGCAACTGCTCTACCCAAGACCACAGGAAACTGCAGAGTTGTGTACACAGCCCAACACATCACATAAACCATCCTCCCCTCCATGGAATGTCTACACTTCTGACTGCCTTATATCATCAAAGACCCACCCATCGCAGACATTCTCTCTTCTCCCACCTCACCAGACAAATTTTAAAAAGCCTGAAAGCACACACCACCAGGCTCAAGGACGGCTTCTATCCCACATATAACACTAAACAGTCACATACAAATTTAAGACAGCCTCTTGACTTCAATCCACTTTGCACTGGCTTCGCACCTGCACTGCAATTTCTCTGTAACTGTTAACACTATGTGCCTTTTCTGATTTGTTTGGTTCTTTTGTGCAGGAGGGATTTGAGGGGTTGATGTTCCTGTTCCAATTTATTCATTTTTTTCATGCGGGGGGGGGAGGGATTTGGGGGCTGATGCGTTTGTTCCTTTTCATGTGGTGAGGGGGGATTTTGGAGTTGACAATCGGAATGCCTTTCTTTTCTTTCTTGGTTTCATGGCTACCTAGAGAAGAATTACTTCAAGTTGTATACTTTAATAAATGAATTTTTGAACTATTCTGCATTCTGTTATTGTTTTCCCTTGTACTACCTCAATGCACCAATGCAATGAGATGGAATGTATGGATGGCACGCAAAACAAGTTGACCCTCAGTATATAACAATAAACCTATCTGATAAAATCATTCAACCATTTTGACTGCAACTTAAACTCACCAGCATCACAGAGAATTTTAAAAATAATTGCATCTGGTGTGCAAATCAGCTTCATAATAGAAATTCCATCACCTCATACCCTTACCAAGACCAATGATTCACAAACACTCGGGTGTAGATATCAGCAAGCATACAGTGCACTGAGCAGAACCAACAGCAGCTACTTGTCATTTTTGGATATTAAGTTATACAGCCAGGGTAAATACCCAAGGCAAAACATACCAGAGCCCTACACCCTATTTACACTATGCTACAAAACTTGGTTGAAAACTATACAGGCAATCAAGGCTAGCCTCTGATACAAGATCATAGCCTAGCATCAGGATGGTCATCTTCACTTGACAGCAGTAAACAAAAACTACCCCTCCCCCCATAAAGATGTTTAAGATGTCAAAGAATAGGGGGCGTAGGTTTAAGATTCAAGATTCAAAAAACATTATTTTCATTCTAACCATACATCAGCTCTGCAGGGCAGAATGAGACAGCGTTTCCCAGCAGCAGTGCAATCATAACATAACAAACGCAACTCTAAATAATAAATGTAACAATAAATAGTAAAACACAACAGCCACATATCAGTTAAAATTAAGTGTCCAAAGCAGAGTCAGGTAGAGCAGCTATTTAGCAGTCTGACTGCCTGTGGGAGGAAGCTGTTTAGTAGCCTTGTGGTTTTAGTTTTGATGCTCCTGTAACGTTTGCCTGATGGTAGAAGAACGAACAGTTCATGGAGAGAGTGTGAGGGGTCTTTAATGATGTACCATGTCTTCTGGAGGCATCAACTCTGAAAGAGGTCTTGGATACAAAGTAGGGAGACCCCAATAACCTTCTCTGCTCCCCTAAACACCCTCTGCAAGGCTTTTTTGTCGACAGCACTGCAGCTGGAGTACCAGGCTGTGATGCAAAAGGTCAGCACACTCTCAACCATGCCTCTGTAGAATGTAGTTAAGATGTTACTGGGGAGTGATGCTTGTTTAAGCTTCCTCAGAAAGTGCAATCTCTGCTGGGCCCGTTTCACAATCCCAGTGGTGTTCCTGGACCAGGTGAGATTGTCCGAGATCTGCACCCCAAGGAACTTGATGTTTTCCACTCTCTCCACTGTGGAGCCGCTGACGCTGAAGGGTGTGTGCTCAGGCTGAGACCGTCTGAAATCGACAATCATCTCCTTGGTTTTGGTGACATTAAGCATCAAGTTGTTATCACTGCACCAGCTCTCTAGGTGTTTGACCTCCTCCCTGTACATTGTTTCATCATTTTTGCTGATAAGCCCCACCACTGTGGTATCATCAGCAAATTTAATGATCAGGTTCTCCTTGAATCTGGCTGCACAGTCATGTGTTAGCAGTGTAAACAGCAATGGGCTAAGCATACAGCCTTGTGGGGATCCAGTGCTCAGTGTGATGGAGTCAGAGATGTTCCTGCCAACACGGACTGACTGTGGTTTCTCTGCCAAGAAATCCAGAATCCAGCGACACATGGCAGTGTTAAGGCCAAGCAGCGACAGACAGGAGATTTAAAGGGGAACTGGGGCAAATTACTCAGTGGTTGGGGACTGGATGCACACTTGCCCTAGTGACAGAGGCTGCTACTCAACACTTAAGCAACATGCAAGCAAATACTTGAGTCACCTAGCACAGAAGACCAAATGTAGTCAAAAGCATTAATGTTGGTAGGTACAAGTGGAACAGCTTGCATCTGTGTGAAACAACTCCATGACTGGAGTGACCTGGATCCTGCAGTAGTGGCTTTACAAGTTTAAAACTTTGCTATTAGCAATGTAAACTAGTCCCAAAGTAGTAAGAAGTTGATTGAAGACCTGGTCCAGAATTGTTGTGAAGTCCAGAGAACCAATTATTTTGTTCTCCTTTATACGATGTACTGGAAATAACTAAACAACCTTGAAAAGTGTTGGTGTAGATTTGTTCACAGTGGTGTCATCGCTCCAATGCTGGCAGTAAACAGATTGACTCTCTGATCGGAATCACAGACATCTTGACATCATTTAGCAAATGTACAAGGGAACTAATTTTCCTTGAAGACAGATAAATGAGAAGGGTGCTCCTCAATACCCTCTGATAGGAGGAGCTTTGAGATTAAAGGCCACACAAGTACCTGTCACTGTACACCACATTTCTCTTGGCATTTAATGCACTGAAGAGCATGACAATTATCCCTCTCAATGGTTTGAATTCACACTTGTAATTTAAACAATAGGTCTTCAGCAAATGGCAATGGTTGAAGACCATCTTTTAAACAACCTTTTCTACAGCAAGCAACAGGGAAACACAAGCAACAGGAATTCTGCAGATGCTGGAAATTCAAGCGACACACATCAAAGTTGCTGGTGAACGCAGCAGGCCAGGCAGCATCTCTAGGAAGAGGTACAGTCGACATTTCAGGCCGAGACCCTTCGTCAGGACTGGAAACACGTCTCTTTTCTCAAAAATGGTCACAATGATAGCATCTGAGGTGCCTTTATATCTTCTCCTGCTCCTCCTAAATTTAGGGATGAGGTTGTGCAAAGTCCCACTCCAAGATTTATAGCTACAACAGCAAAATCATCAGCTTGAGCCTGGCTCATTCCATGGGTGAAAGCTGAGGGGGACACAGGAGCATAGTGGTTACATAATGTTCTACAATGCCAGCAGTCACAATTCAATTCCTACCACTGGATGGAGCTTGTACGTTCTCCCGGTGACCACGTCCAAAGGCGTATGGGGTAGGGACAGTAAACTGCAGGCATGCAATGTTGACACTGGAAACATGGGACACTTGCAGGTTATCCCCAGCACATCCTCAAATTAAATTGGCCAATGACACATGACATATTTTACTGCATGTTTCAATATACATGTGACAAATAAAGCAAATCTTTAAAATATCTTTAACTTCCAATAAGGATTTTTAAAAATTTGAATTAGATAGGGAACGTAGAGTGAAATTAAGGGTATTTGTGCCAAGACAGAAACAGGGTAAAGCATTTCTCTGAAGTTCACCTTTCACTTTGCTATCCTTGGTGGAAAGGATAGCTCCTAGTGGGACAAGCTTTTGGGTGTTAAGTGGTCTTTTCAATGCTGAGGAACCTATATATGCAGTGCTAATAAGTTACTTGGATCTCATGTGTTCTTTCTAAATACCAGCTGTTGTTTAGACACAGTCTAGGTGCTTTCTGACAGAAGATAATAATGTCTTCATATGTGCTAATTACAGTGGACAAAAGCACAGTTCAGATACAGAAAGGACACTGCAGTAGCTTCACATGCCACAGACATCATCTGAACAGAGTTTTTGAGTGGTCCTTAAGACATCAATGGATTTGTTTCTAAAAACAGCATTTTTGTTGCGATCTGTTGAAGCTAGATCAAACGGAAGTAGCAAGGCAGCAGATTCAGCAAGGCAAAGAGACAACCTGAAATATGAATGTTTCCTTTCAATCCCTTCCAACTATTAAAACTGGCATTAAAATATTCCTCAAAACTCAATGAAAGCAAAGTTACAAAGACTCAAAACCCAGAGAGAAAGCAAGGCATTCCTTATGGATAATCATTCCGTTTGTGACACTTCATTCTCCTTCCTCAATCTCTGTCTCCATCTCTGGAGACAATCTGTCAACTGATATCTTTTATAAACCTACTGATTCCCACAGTTATCTTGATTATACCTCTTCCCGCCCTGTCTCCTGAGACGAAGGAATTGAATTTCTCAATTCCTTCGTCTCTATCGTATCTGTTCCCAGGATGAGGTATTCCTTTTCAGGACATCAGAGATGTCTTACTCCTTCAAAGAACAGGCTTTCTCTTCCTCCATCATTGATGCTGCTCTCACCCATAACTCAACTTCCTGGACATCTGTGCACACCCAATCTTCCCACCGCCTTAAAAATAATAGGGTTCTTTGTCTCACTGTGAAATGGAGTCACCTCTTTTTCCCTTATTTTGAGGGAGAGGGAGAGGGAGAGGGAGAGGGAGAGGGAGAGGGAGAGGGAGAGGGAGAGGGAGAGGGAGAGGGAGAGGGAGAGGGAGAGGGAGAGGGAGAGGGAGAGGGAGAGGGAGAGGGAGAGGGAGAGGGAGAGGGAGAGGGAGAGGGAGAGGGAGAGGGAGAGGGAGAGGGAGAGGGAGAGGGAGAGGGAGAGGG
Source organism: Mobula birostris (assembly GCF_030028105.1). Taxonomy (NCBI): domain Eukaryota; kingdom Metazoa; phylum Chordata; class Chondrichthyes; order Myliobatiformes; family Myliobatidae; genus Mobula; species Mobula birostris. The sequence goes on from NC_092370.1 coordinate 11,707,533, forward strand.
AGAGGGAGAGGGAGAGGGAGAGGGAGAGGGAGAGGGAGAGGGAGAGGGAGAGGGAGAGGGAGAGGGAGAGGGAGAGGGAGAGGGAGAGGGAGAGATATCAAATACCGGGTGAACGAGTAGTCTTTGGGGTACTGCAAGTCTGTGTCTTTATTGATGCTTTGCTGCATGGTTGTGTGCTTAGTGGGGGGGGGCACTGATGCTTTCTTTTTGCTGGTGGAGGGGGGGATTGTCACTCTGCTGCTGCGTGGGAATGGGGAGCTGGGGGGGGGGGGAGGCTTCAGGCTTCTAACATTTAACTGTCATTCATCCTTTGGGACACACCTCTGTTTTCATGAATGCTTGTGAAGAAAAAAAATTCAGGATGTATATTGCATACCTTTCTCTGACATTAAATGTACCTTTGAAACCTACTACCCCATGACCCTCGCAACTAATACATCATTCTTTGCAACTGCCGCCACCTCCAAAGGGATCTTACCACTAAATACATCTTTACCTCCTCCCCAATCTCCACTTTCTGTCGAGATTGCTCCCTCTATGATTTCCTTGTCGATTCATCCCTCTCCACTGATCTCCCTCCCAGCACTTAACCTTGCAAGCAGCAGAAGTACTACACCTACCCATTCACCTCCATTCAGGATGCCAAATAACACTTCCAGGTGAGGCAACACTTCACCTGTGAATCTGCTGGGCTCATCTATTCTGTCCAGTGCCCTCGATGCAGTCTCCATTGTAAATTGGTGGATCGTTTCGTCGAGCACCTCACCACCATCTGCCAAAAGCAGAATTTCCCAATGGCCCAATATTTTAATTGTTTCACATTCCTGTTCCAACTTGCCAGTCCACAGCCTCCTCATGTCACGATCAGGCCACCCTCAGAGTGGAGTAGCAACATCTTATATTCTGCCTGGGTAGCCACCAACCTGATGGCTTGAATATTGAGTTCTCCTTCCAGTAAAAAAAAATACCCTCCCCCCCTTCTATTCCCCACTCTAGCCCTTTACCTCTTCTCATCTACCTATCACCACCTCCTTCCTTTTTCCTATGGTCCACTCGCCTCTCCTATCAGATTCTTTCATTCTCCAGCCTTGATCTTTTCCACCCGCCTGGCTTCACTCATCACCTTCCAGCTAGTCCCAGGGTTTGAGGTCCATGGAGGCAGAAGGCATTAAGTTTCACCCACCACCCCACCCCCACCCCAGGTCAGCATATCTGAAGGTCAAAGTCCCGTGATCAGCGAGCTCTGGAGTCGACACCCGAACACCAAAGTCAGTCAGTCCAGAGGTTGAGGGCTTAAAGCTGAAGTGCCTGTGTGTGGGCATGTTCAGAAGTCAGAGGCCTGATGTCCATGAGTCTGGGGCCAAGAGCTGGAGATCATAGTCAATGAGGCTGCCTGTCATGGTGCTGCAGGTGTGTCTAAGTAAGTGGGAAGGTGGGAAAGAGGGCTGTTTTGCTATTGTTACCTGTGCATCCTTAGGCTGTGCTGGTTGTTAACACACAAGCAGGGTATTACACTGTACATCATAAATAAACCTGAATCCAAAATTGAAACTGGGTAACAGCCTCTTGCATTATCATCTGAACAGAAAGAGCAGTCAAGCAGGTCCTCCACCCTAATATATCTACAATGTTAATTGCCCACTGATGAATGTGGAATAAAGGACTTTTTGGCAAAATCTTTAGAGTAGCCTTTACCAAATAGTGACAGTAGATATTCTCTGAAACATGAGCAAAGTTGATACAAGTTTAACAACTTGCCTAATCAGATGAAGTTTTCAATGCAGTCATGTCTCACTAACATGAAGGAGCTTTGTATCAAATTAACAGGGATTAACACTACAGTATTATTTGTATCTCAAAGGTTCAAATCTCACATTTGGAAATAGCAAAATATCAATTTCATCAAAAGGCAGAATGCTTTCAGGTTTTCATTTGTAGAATAAGTTTAGTATTCCTCCTGAATGTACAGATCTTCAAGTTCACAATGCAAGAAAACATGATCAGCACCTACATTGCCATAGCCCCCAGCAGTTTGCATGCCACCACCCTATCAACTAACTCACCCATTGATGGTTTTGTAAATCACATTAAAAAGCATATAACAAATAACAATGTGGAGCAAAGCTCTTCAAAATGTGTAACATACCTTGATTCAAATAGGTGAGTGTTTCATCGTGTAGCTTAACAGCAGGCGATGTGGCTGCGTAGAGCACGTACTGGAATGGTGGATGTTTACTTTCATCCTCTGGAGGAAGGTTAGAATCTTCTTGTTTGAAAATGGGCAGGGCCAAGACGTCACTGCAAAATAAGAAACTCAATCAATTCATCATTTTCAAGGGAAAACTAAAAGATACCACTCAACAGAATAGACACCAAAATCACAACTGAATGTTACAAAGAATCTTCCTCCATCATAGTTTCACCTACATGTTGTTTACAATATATATAAGTGACTTACACGAGGGAATTAAATGCAGCATCTCCAAGTTTGCGGATGACACAAAGCTGGGCGGCAGTGTTAGCTGTGAGGTGGATGCTAAGAGGATGCAGGGTGACTTGGATAGGTTAGGTGAGTGGGCAAATTCATGGCAGATGCAATTTAATGTGAATAAATGTAAGGTTATCCATTTTGGTGGCAAGAACAGGAAAACAGATTATTATCTAAATGGTGGCTGATTAGGAAAAGAGGAGGCGCAACGAGACCTGGGTGTCATTATACACCAGTCATTGAAAGTGGGCATGCAGGTACAGCAGGCGGTGAAAAAGGCGAATGGTATGCTGACATTCATAGCAAGAGGATTCGAGTACAGGAGCAGGGAGGTACTACTGCAGTTGTACAAGGCCTTGGTGAGACCACACCTGGAGTATTGTGTGCAGTTTTGGTCCCCTAATCTGAGGAAAGACATTCTTGCCATAGAGGGAGTACAAAGAAGGTTCACCAGATTGATTCCTGGGATGGCAGGACTTTCATATGATGAAAGACTGGATCGACTAGGCTTATACTCTCTGGAATTTAGAAGACTAAGGGGGGATCTTATTGAAACGTATAACATTCTAAAGGGATTGGACAGGCTAGATGCAGGAAGATTGTTCCCGATGTTGGGGAAGTCCAGAATGAGGGGTCACAGTTTGAGGATAAAGGGGAAGTCTTTTAGGACCAAGATTAGGAAAAACTTCTTCACACAGAGAGTGGTGAATCCGTGGAATTCTCTGCCATAGGAAACAGTTGAGGCCAGTTCATTGGCTATATATAAGAGGGAGTTAGATATGTCCCTTGTGGCTAAAGGGATCAGGGGGATATGGAGGGAAGGCAGGTACAGGGTTCTGAGTTGGATGATCAGCCATGATCATACTGAATGGTGCTTTGCTCCACCATGTCTGTACATCATCATCATCATCATCATCATCATCATCATCATCAGGTGCCATGCCCAGTTTGAGCTTTGACTGCCATGGCCCACACACTCCTGTTTCACGTCAAGTGGATCAATTCATTGGTATTCATTTCCAGTTCTCTGGCTGCTGTCTCCATCATTTGTCTTCCTCTTGCTTTCTTCCCTTCAATCTTTCCCATAATTACCGTGCATTCTAACTCCTCTTTCCAAATCACATGTCCAATGAAGTTACGTTGCCTTTTCATGATCTCTTTTTGTGTTTGCTCTGTTCATGACATCCTCGTTAAATAATCGTTTCGTCCATGATATTCTTTGCATCCTCCTCAAAAACCACATCTCTGCTGCTTCAATTCGTTTCCTCATGTTACTAGATATTGTCCAACATTCTGAGCCATATAACATAACTGGATAAACGTAACATTTTAGTACTCTGAGACGGGTTGTCATGCCTAGTTTAGTATTGGTCAGTATACTCCTCATTCTCATAAAGGTGTTTTTTGCCATCCCTATTCTTCTTTTGATGTCCAAATCGCATCTGCCATCTGATGTCACCGAGCTTCCTAAGTAGCAAAAGTTCTGTACTTGTTTTATGTCATCCTCATTTATTCTCAGCCCGCAGATAGGATTCCCCTTCTTTTTGGATATCACCATAGATTGTCTTTTTGTAATTGATAGATAGACCCATTTTTGCACTTTCTTCAACAATTATATTAAGTTTTGTAGTTCTTCCTCCGTACTTGCAATTAACACAGTGTCACCTATCACATTCCAGCTAGCCTCCTTCCCCTCCCATACCTTTTTATTCTGGAGTCTTCTCCCTACCTTTCCAGTGCTGAAGGGCCTCAGCCCAAAACATCGACCGTTTATTCAATTCCATAGATGCTATCCAACGTGCTGAGTTCCTCCAGCATGTTGTGTGTATCACTCCAGATCTCTATTTCTTTTCAGAAGCATATAGTCATGCACTTTGCTCGAAGGAATAAAAGTATAGACTACTTTCTAAACGGGGAGATTTTTTAATCCAGGATGCAAAGGGACTTGAGAGTCCTCGTGCAAGATTCCCTAAAGGTTAACTTACAGGTCAAGTCAATGGTAAGTAGGGCAAGTGTAATGTTAGCATTCATTTCAAGACGACCAGAATATAAGAGCAAGGATGTAATGCTGAGGCTTTACAAGGCATTGACCAGACCACATCGAGTATTGTGAGCAGTTTTGGGCCCCTTATCAAGGATGTGCGGCCATTGGAGAGGGTTCAGAGGAGGTTCATGAAAACCATTCCTGGAATGAAAGGGTTATCATACAAGGAACATTTCATGGCTCTGGGCTTGTACTCACTGGAAATTATAAGAACGAGGGAGAATCTCATTGAAACCAATCAAATGTTGAAAGGCCTAAACAGAGTTGGTGTGGAGAGGCTGTTTCCTATGGTGAGTGAGTCTAAGACCAGAAGGCACTGCCTTAGAATAGAGGGATGTCCATTTTAGAACAGAGGTGAGGAGGAACTTCTTTAGCCAGAGGGTGGTGAATCTGTGGAATTCACTGCCAAAGGCCAGGTCATTGGATGTATTTAAGGTGAAGACTGACAGGTGCTTAATTAGTCAGAGTGTGAAAGGTTACAGGGAACGGGGAGGAGAATGGAGTTGAGAAGGAAAAATGGAACAGCCATTGGGGGAGCAGACTAGATGGACCAATTGACCCAATGCTGCTCCCATGTCTTGTGGTCTTTTACATTCTAGAACTGCACCTCATGCAAGTGTAATTGTCAACATGGACATTGTGAGCTGATGGGCCTGTTGCGGTGTTCTACGACTCATTCTTGCTACTAAAGTGCATCACTTTACATTTCTCAACATTTTCATCTTCCACCTATTCCACCATAGGGGGCAATGATTCCCACTTGTCACTACACCTTCAAGTAGTGAAAAGTAACGTAGTGGTAGCGTAATGCTTTACAGCACTAGCTCCAAGATCCAACATTCCAAGAGGGCCTATGGGGTAAGGTTAGTAAACTGCAGGCGTGCTACGTTGGTGCTGGAAGCATGGTGACCCTTGCAGGCTGCCCCCAGCACAATTACAGAATGCAAACTAGCGTGGCTGACGCAAACAACTGTGTGTTTTGATGTGTTAGTGATAAATAAAGCTATCTTTTAAAGTTATCTTTAAGTGTTGTAACGGCACCCTCTATAAGTAGGAGTCATCTACATTAAGAAAAGCAATGGTTCTTGTAATTCTTTTGAACTCCAACTACACTTCCTTACAGTCCCAGAAGAAGTTTCAGATTGAAAAGCAAAAACACTAACAATGCCGGAAGCCTGATCCAAAAAAAAAAATCAGATGGAAATACTCAGCCGATTTGTTTCTTTGGAATGTGCTGAAAGATCAGCCTAAAGCACCAACCATTTTTATCTTTGTTGAGCCTGTATTTCCACAATTTTCTGCTTTAACAACCTGTGTCCTATATATTTGTAAAGCGGGGGTTCCTAAGCTTTTTTATACCACGGAGTGATACCATTAAGCAAGTGGTCCATGGATCCCAGGTTGGGAACCTCCGCTCTGCAGCTTTACTGACTCTTACCTTTTGCCAACTGGAGCAACAAGGACACTCATACAAAATTTTAACTCCCATCAAGTTACAACACCTCAATTCATGTAGAAATTAATACTGCATCACTACAATAAATACCATCACCCAAGTAATATTAGCAACAAACATGGAGCAAGTTATTCCACTATTACACAGTCATGTAGTACTACGCAAAAGCCATATTCTTCTCTTCAATGTAAAGCACAAAGGCTATCAAAGATAAGGGACAGAGCAGAATGGGGCTGATAGAGATTTATAAATCATGATGGTTGAATGGCAGACTTGCTAAACTGAATGGCCTAATTCTGTTTCTATGTCTAATCTGCTCCAGCACGAACATGAGGAATTTTATGTTTTGACTGTCTCACCGAAAACTTATTTCAACTAAATGCTGAAGAATAAAGAAGCAAAAACACAAACATTCATTCCAAGTGATAAGGAAATTGGTATCATAATAAACCGCTGTTAACGTGCGTGTACGTTATCCAACTAAGGTTGGTTTCAGTAAACGAAGAAAATGAAATATTGTCAAAACTGGGTTGCATTGTAGAGTTGTGGTTAGGATAACACTACTACAACACCAGAGATCAGCCTTCAAGGTTTAATTCCTACCGCTGTCTGCAAGGAGCTTGTACATTCTCCCCATAACATTTCCCCATGCTCCAGTTTTCCTCCCAAATTCCAGACAGAAGAATTAGGGCAAGTGAGTTGTGGATATGCTATGTTGGTGCCGAAGGCATGGCGATACTTGTAGGTTGCCCCAGTACATAATCGGACTGCACTGGTCATTGACACAAATGATGCATTTCACTGTATGTTTCGATGGGCATGTGACGAATAAAGCTAACCTTTCATCATCTTAGATCGCTCAAATACCATAGTCAACTTTAACCTTGGAAATCTCTCTGCATTTGTTCATACTCCCTTGGGCTGAGGCAAACTGCCTCAAACTGCAAAATTGTTAACGTTATCATTATTCAACTATTGGAAATAATTAGGAAGATGTGTAGCTCGGGTGGTTGATGGTGGGGTTGAGTTTCTTCTCCAAGCTTGGCAATTTATTTGCAAATGTTTCATCACCATGCAAGGAGACATCGCCAATGCGCATGACTGTGGTGTGTCTTCTGAATGCCTGGCCTTTATATCCTTTTCAATCAGCTGAATGGTCATCATTTCAGACACAACTGTGATGCAAGGAGGAAATCTCGCTGATGTGGCTATGTGGCGAACTTTGTGCACCGTGGTCTAGGATCGGCTCAATCAACAGGATTGAGGTATACATGTTTGTTTACAGAATTGTTTGCGGAAAACCACGCTTCTAGGAATTATCTTGTATGTCACGTATTCGCTTGCGCCATGACTTTCACTGGTGCCAGTGGAATTTGTGCCCCACTGTTGCTCTTTCACAGTCCCTTGGGATTGAGGATGCTGTTACGCTGGTTGTTTGTCACAAAGCAGCTGGTGAAGTCAACACAGTGCCCACAAGCTCTGCAACAGATAGGAGAGAAGGTGCAGGCAAAAAAGTAGTTTTAAAGTTCTTCTGTTTTTGTGTTGTCCCAAACAACAAACTGAACATTCTCAGTCTTTTTCCAAATGCTTTAAAATTACTGTATATTTTTCCCTTTATAAGAGACCCTGATCTTAGACTGAATTAAATCACTTTCAACATTGATAAGATTTTAATCAATGTTCATGGCTCGCTCGTCGCTAAATCAATTAATAGAAACATAGAAAATAGGTGCAGGAGTAGGCCATTCGGCCCTTCGAGCCTGCACCGCCATTTATTATGATCATGGCTGATCATCCAACTCAGAACCCCGCCCCAGCCTTCCCCCCATACCCCCTGATCCCCATAGCCACAAGAGCCATATCTAACTCCCTCTTAAATATAGCCAATGAACTGGCCTCAATTGTTTCCTGTGACAGAGAATTCCACAGATTCACCACTCTGTGTGTGAAGAAGTTTTTCCTAATCTCGGTCCTAAAAGGCTTCCCCTTTATCCTCAAACTGTGACCCCTCGTTCTGGACTTCCCCAATATCGGGAACAATCTTCCTGCATCTAGCCTGTCCAACCTCTTTAGGATTTTATACGTTTCAATCAGATCCCCCCTCAATCTTCTAAATTCCAATGAGTACAAGCCCAGTTCATCCAGTCTTTCTTCATATGAAAGTCCTGCCATCCCAGGAATCAATCTGGTGAACCTTCTTTGTACTCTATGGCAAGGATGTCTTTCCTCAGATTAGGGGACCAAAACTGCACACAATACTCCAGATGTGGTCTCACCAAGGCCTTGTACAACTGCAGTAGTACCTCCCTGCTCCTGTACTCGAATCCTCTCGCTATAAATGCCAGCATACCATTCGCCTTTTTCACCGCCTGCTGTACCTGCATGCCCACTTTCAATGACTGGTGTATAATGACACCCAGGTCTCGTTGCACCTCCCCTTTTCCTAATCAGCCACCATTCAGATAATAATCTGTTTTCCTATTTTTGCCACCAAAGTGGATAACTTCACATTTATCCACATTAAGTTGCATCTGCCATGAATTTGCACACTCACCCAACCTATCCAAGTCACCCTGCATCCTCTTAGCATCCTCCTCACAGCTAACACTGCCGCCCAGCTTCGTATCATCCGCAAACTTGGAGATGCTGCATTTAATTCCCTCATCCAAGTCATTAATATATATTGTAAACAAATAGGGTCCCAGCACTGAGCCTTGCGGTACCCCACTAGTCACTGCCTGCCATTCTGAAAAGGTCCCGTTTATTCCCACTCTTTGCTTCCTGTCTGCTAACCAATTCTCCATCCACATCAACACCTTACCCCCAATACTGTGTGCTTTAAGTTTGCACACTAATCTCCTGTGTGGGACCCTGTCAAAAGCCTTTTGAAAATCCAAATATACCACATCCACTGGTTCTCCCTATCCACTCTACTAGTTACATCCTCAAAAAATTCTATGAGATTCGTCAGACATGACTTTCCTTTCATAAATCCATGCTGACTTTGTCCGATGATTTCACCGCTTTCCAAATGTGCTGTTATCACATCTTTGATAACTGACTCCAGCAGTTTCTCCACCACCGACGTTAGGCTAACCGGTCTATAATTCCCCGGTTTCTCTCTCCCTCCTTTTTTAAAAAGTGGGGTTACATTAGCCACCCTCCAATCCTCAGGAACTAGTCCAGAATCTAACGAGTTTTGAAAAATTATCACTAATGCATCCACTATTTCTTGGGCTACTTCCTTAAGCACTCTGGGATGCAGACCATCTGGCCCTGGGGATTTATCTGCCTTTAATCCCTTCAATTTACCTAACACCACTTCCCTACTAACAAGTATTTCGCTCAGTTCCTCCATCTCACTGGACCCTCTGTCCCCTACTATTTCTGGAAGATTATTTATGTCCTCCTTAGTGAAGACAGAACCAAAGTAATTATTCAATTGGTCTGCCATGTCCTTGCTCCCCATAATCAATTCACCTGTTTCTGTCTGTAGGGGACCTACATTTGCCTTTACCAGTCTTTTCCTTTTTACATATCTATAAAAGCTTTTACAGTCAGTTTTTATGTTCCCTGCCAGTTTTCTCTCATAATCTTTTTTCCCCTTCCTAATTAAGCCCTTTGCTCTCCTCTGCTGAACTCTGAATTTCTCCCAGTCCTCAGGTGAGCCACTTTTTCTGGCTAATTTGTATGCTTCTTCTTTGGAATTGATACTATCCCTAATTTCTCGTCAGCCACGGGTGCACTACCTGCCTTGATTTATTCTTTTGCCAAACTGAGATGAACAATTGTTGTAGTTCATCCATGCAATCTTTAAATGCTTGCCATTGCATATCCACCGTCAATCCTTTAAGTGTCATTTGCCAGTCTATCTTAGCTAATTCACGTCTCATACCTTCAAAGTTACCCCTCTTTAAGTTCAGAACCTTTGTTTCTGAATTAACTATGTCACTCTCCATCTTAATGAAGAATTCCACCATATTATGGTCACTCTTACCCAAGGGGCCTCTCACGACAAGATTGCTAATTAACCCTTCCTCATTGCTCAAAACCCAGTCTAGAATAGCCTGCTCTCTAGTTGGTTCCTCGACATGTTGGTTCAAAAAACCATCCCACATACATTCCAAGAAATCCTCTTCCTCAGCACCTTTACCAATTTAGTTCACCCAATCTACATGTAGATTGAAGTCACCCATTATAACTGTTGTTCCTTTATTGCACACATTTCTAATTTCCTGTTTAATACCATCTCCAACCTCACTACTACTGTTAGGTGGCCTGTACACAACTCCCACCAGCGTCTTCTGCCCCTTAGTGTTACGCAGCTCTACCCATATCGATTCCACATCTTCCCGGCTTATGTCTTTCCTTTCTATTGCGTTAATCTCATCTTTAACCAGCAACGCCACCCCACCTCCTTTTCTTTCATGTCTATCCCTCCTGAATATTGAATATCCCTGAATGTTAAGCTCCCATCCTTGGTCACCCTGGAGCCATGTCTCTGTGATCCCAACTATATCATAATCATTAATAACAATCTGCACATTAATCCTGAGCATGAGCTCTAAAAAAAACCTGGAGTGTCATTAGCACCTCAGCCGACAGATCTAGATACCAGAATGGAGGCCTTTCAGCCCACTGACTCTGCACTGATCATCAACCACACATTTATACCAATTCCATTTCATTCTCCAGTTACTTTACTCCCTCGACTAATTCACATCCATACATAACGGGCATATCAAGAGGCCAATTCACTTACAGGTGCCAATGTCTTCAGGATGCAAGAAGAAACTGTTGCAAGTACACGCAAACTCCACAAGACAGTAAGAGATCAGAAAAATGGAAAATCCTACAAAAAGTAGTGAATACAGACCAGTCCACCAAAGGTAAACCCTCCCCACCAATGGGCATGTCTACATGAAATGCTGTCGCAGGAAAGCAGCATCTATCACCAGAGAACGCCCATCAAGGCTATGCTCTTGTTTCACTGCTGCCATCAGGAAGACGGTACAGGATCCTCAGGACTCTCACCACCAGGTTCAGGAACAGCCATTACCCCTCAACCATCAGACTCTTGAGCCAAGGGGATTAACTTCACTCGCCCCATCACTGAACTGTTGCCACAACCTATGAACTCACTTTCAATGACTCTTCATCTCATGTTGTTGATGTATTGCTTATTTAACAACTTTCTTTTTGCTACTGTAATGCACAGTATGTTGTCTTTTACTCCGGTTGAATGCCCAGTTGGTGCCATCTTTCATTGATTCTGTTGTGGTTATTATTCTATTGAGTATGCTTGCAAAAAAATGAATTACAGGGCTGTACATTGTACTTCAATAATAAGTTTACTTTGAACTTTGAAATAATTCCAGGTTGTTGGAGCTGAGAAGTAACACAGCAAGCTACATTTGTGTTGTACTACTTATACACTTGTGTTGCCCCCACTATTTAGTATGACCAGCTCAGACATCCCCATGATTATTGAATTAACCCTCTTATCTTACCTGCACTGGGTAATGTTGTGTCTTTACCATAGCTGTGTGGGGAGCCCATTAAGGAATTCTGCATCTCATTGATTCTCATTTCAACGGCACTCCACACGTCCTGCCCCGTCCCCAACCCTTCACTTTGTCACACTTGCCTTCCCAACTCAGTTCCCAGGTTCATAGTGACATTCGGGGAGCACAATAGCTTAGCGGTTAACGTAACGCATCTACAACACCAGCAACCCAGGTTTAATTCCACAGCAGTCCGGAAGAATCCCCAAGGCCGTGTGGGCTTCCGACAGAAGTTCCGCTTCCCTCCCACACCCCAAAGACATACAAGTTAATTGGTCACATGGATTAATTGGGCAAGACTGGTTGGTTGGGCCAGAAGGGTCTGTTACATCTCTAAACAATAATCACCATTGGGTGCTCATTACCATTCTGAAGCAGAGAGAGTTGAAGAAAGAGGAAGTGGCTTCCATCACATCCACCATGATAGAAAAATTGGTATGCATGAGGAAAATTAGAATATTATAAAAAGTAGACAACATTGTGGGCTAAAGTCTGTGCTGTAATGTTCTATGTACATCGGGTGGGGATAAAAGAGACAAGAGGATCCGGGCATTCCAGCAACACACGGGCAGGGTGCAGTCCTGAGCCCCACATCTTTCACTCAGCAGCTGTACTGATTAGCCTAGCTAGCCAACAAGGAACCAGTCCACACCGAGCTATTGAGCTACAGGAAAAGTGACAGCAGAGGAAAGGAATTTGTGCCAAATTCTCAGCAGGGCAGGAGCTGTGAACAAGGTGCCCACAATAGACGGCAGCATGCAGCCCAAGTAGACGTCTTCTTTAAGGTAGGTACCATATTGCAAGTTTGAACTAGAGGGCAGAAGACAAAATCAGCACTCGGCAGGATAGCACTATGCCAAGTTTCTGTGTACAATCATCTATCCATACACTGACAAGCACAATGCATAGTCTTCAAGACCATTCCATACAAAACCAGGAATCTGCAGCATCCACAGGCACTACAATGTCATGGTTGATGGACAATAACTGAACCCCTAAAAGAAATAACACTCATGTTATATCATAGGTTGAAAATACTTAGAAATATTGAATTATAACAAGACACAAGTAGAAGAAAAATACAGTTAATAATAATATCACACACAAGTCCTGAAGACCAAGTCCTGATGAAGGGTCTCAGCTCAAAACATCGACCCTTTATTCATTTTCATAAATGCTGCCTGACCTGCTGAGTATTGCTCTAGATTGCCGGCATCTGCAGAACCTCTTGTGCTTCTCATAACAGCATTCGGCTTCAAATTAATTTCCTTAAACACTACCTAACCTGCTAACCATTTTCAGCAACCAGCTTACAGCATAACAAATCACAAGTACTGGAAATCAGGTCAAACAACTGTGCAGATATAAAATTAACATTTCATGTCAAAGATTGCAGATATGTTGCAGCATTATAAAGCTCTAGTTAGGTGACATCTGCAGTATTGCACACAGTTCTGGTCATCCATTACAAGAAGGACGTTGAGGCTTTGGAGAGGGTGCAGAAGAGATTTGCCAGGATGTTGTCTGGATCAGAAAGCACGTGCAAGAGGTTGGACAAACTGAAGTTGTTTTCTTTGGAGCAGCAGGTGCTGAAGGGAGATCCAACAGAGATTTATAAAATTGAGAACCACAGATAGAGTAGACAGAGAGCATCTTTTTCCCCCAGAGTTGAAATGCTTAATAGAAAAGGGGTAAAGTAAGAGGGGTTAAGTTCAAAGATGCGAGGAGCAAGTTTTCCTCTTTACACACAGATACAGTGGTGAGTGCCTAAAATGTGCTGCCTGGGGTGGTGTTAGAGGCAGAAACATTAGGACAGGGGTTCTCAACCCAAGGACTACGGAACCCTTGCTTAATGGTATAAAAAAGATTGTGAACTCCTTGCATTAAGGATTTATTTTTAAGAGACGTTTAGACAGGCGCATGAGAGTGAAGAAAATGGAACGATGTGGACACTGTGTAGGCAGAAGGTATTAGTTTAGTCGGCCATTCGATTACTAATTTAATTGCTCGGGCACAACATTGTGGACGGGAAGGCCTGTCGTGTGCAGTACTGTTGTAAATCTGAGGAAGCGGTACTTGAAATGATAACCTCCTGCGTGTTTCAGCATTTCTGTGTTTGTTTACCCTAGTTTTGGGTTGATTTTGTAATACATTCGCAGGCCGGGTAATTCATCTGAAACCCCCCGTGTCAATTGAAGAGCAGGTACTTCCTGGAAGCCATCAACAACAAAATATATTTAGAACGAGAGTGGCGATGAAAGAGCAGTGCATCCTCATGGGGAGGGGGGGAAGAGGGACAGAGAAGAGAAAAAAAGCCGAAAAGGAGGGAAGCTTGCGGCGCCCTTACAGATCATTGCAAATGCGGAACAAAGAGCTCAGGCAACGGGCTCCACTCCGCTCACCTCATGCTGTAAGCCCCGGAGCCGAGCTCCTGGCCGATCCCCGACAAGCTGGAGTCGAAATCGTGCACAAGGCCGGACTCGATGGCTTCGTCCATCTTCAGCACCCAGGCCATGGTGAGTGAGGGCAGCCGAACCCGTCGCTACTGGAAGGGGGAAGCGGGTGTCGGCAGGAGACGCTGCCTGACCCCCCCGGTCCCCGGCTCCCGGCCCTTCACTGGAAAAGCGGGCCTGCCTTCGCACTCGCTCGCCTGCTTCCCCGGCTCGGCTCAGGCCACCATAGCGGCTCCTCACACACCCAGTCACGACTCCTTGGTGGGCGGTGCGGAGGGGGGAAGCGTGACGCCTTGCGATTCCCTGCCGGAGTAGAACTGCTCGCTCACGCACAGCCCGGGCTGGCGCCGTCGACGCCGCCGCCACCTCCTCCACCCCTCGGCGCTCTCACCGACTCGGGCACAAACATGGCGGCAGGCCGCTCGGCCCTCTCCCAGCCGACGGCCGCTCCTGCGTCACCTCGCACGCTGCGTCGGCGGCCACTCGGCCCCTCTCCTGACCACGGCTGCGTCGCCGCGCCTGAGGTTCTCTCAGCCGCATGGTTGCGTCACCAGCACGCGACCTTCTTTCTCTGCCAATTGGCTTACGTCACCGTGCACGCTGCGTCTCCAGCTCTTGTTATAACTGCGCATGACACAAAACCAGCTATCCACCCAGCACTATGATGCTACCACCATCTAACCAATCAACGGCTCCCTAGACTGTTGGGTTGCTCAGTGATTGGTCAATTGGTCTTATTGTCACATATGAAAACATCTTGCAGACTGTTCATATAAATCAGATGGAGAGAAGGAAAACTGGTAGAGATGTTGGCAGACATCCCACCCTGCAAAAACTCATTTCAGGGAGGTAGCACCACCATATCACTCCCCCCCCCATCGACCTCCAATGTAATCACCAGCAACTTTGATGTGTAATACTTTGTTTGGTGATTTTGTCTAATCTGTAAACCAAGTTGGGTAAATGCAGAAAATGTGACATTAAAATATGTACTTATATTATCATGTTTACTCCATTACAACTTCAAGCAACTCTACAGGGAGTTTGGCCTCATCACGTAGGACATCAATAGAGTAGCTCCTTCGCAGCTAGCCAGCTAGTTTAAATAACGTTAGCTATGCTAATGAATGAAATTTTTAAAAAATGAATGAATGACACCTATTAAACTCACCTCAACGTGTCTTTTACATTTTAACCCACCACGGCCAATAGAAAATATACTGTTCCAAACAGTGCAGCGAGCAACACTCATTATTTTTGAGGTCGGCTTTAAAGCCCGCCCACAGAGAAAACTGATTGGTCTACTTAGCACAAAGAGAGACCAATCAGGATGCTCCCTCTCGCTCTCAAAAAAGTTGATTTCTGGGATATTGTACATAATTTCCGGGCGTCAGGGAGCCGCTATCAATGTGCGGGAGACTCCCGGATCTTCCGGGAGAGGTGGGATGTCTATGTTGAGAAGTGATGAGGAAGACGCAAGTTGCGAACGGAAGATGGTGTTGGCTGATAAGGAGGAAGGGAAACAGAAAAAAAATTTGTCACTAGGCGAATTGAGGATCGTAGTAGTTTATTGCCTAGTGATGAAGGTAGTGGACAGGATGTAAATATAAGATGGAAGAGTTGAAGGGTTTGCTAAGTTTTGAGCGTGAACCTGTTTCTGATATCAATCCAATTAGATTAGCTCATGATTTGGGAAAAAGGCGTTAGGAGATATTGTGGGCACAAGACCTTTAGGAAATTGGGTGCTCTTGGTATTGTAAAGGCAGTAAGCAACGTGAGAAAGCTTTGGGGTTTGAAGTTGAGGGAGGAAGGAAAGTAACCCCAAGGAATTATATTGAACGATGAGGCTTTGGGGAATCACAAGAATGCCTCTTAGAAAATGTAAAATATTACATACAGGAAGTAGAACTATTAGATATAAATATACATTGGGGGGTCTTGAGTTGAAAGTGCGAGAAGTATGAGAAGGATTTGGGCGTCCTGGTAGACTCATCACTATCAATGTCTAGACAATGCACAGAAACGATTAGGAAGGTGTCCTGTATAGTATACATTATAATAAGGGACTACTTTATGTTTTAGTAACACGTCGCTGCATGCACTATTAGGTGCGTATTGATCTATATGTGTGTGCCGAGTCCAGATTATGCCAGTAAAGAACCATGAAACTAGGCTGCCGTCTCCAGCGTTTTTTTATTAATAGCATTGTTGTGTAACCAGGCCACATACACAACAAATTGGTGACGAGGTTAATGGATCTACGTCGTATCGGAATGCCGTGTTTTAATTGATAACGACACTCGGAACAGAGCACAAGGAGCGGGAGAAGGAGACAGTGTGAGGCCGCGAGTCTGAAAGGAAACGGAAGCACAGCCGGGGTCAAGATGTGAGGAGACCAAGAGACACAGTTGGAGCTGTAGCACGTCCAGGCGAGACCACAGCCAACACTGACCCCTGAGAACTGAGGGTCTACCTGCCCCAGAAGGGAGATAAAAAGGAGCAACACACACACATCTAGACGGAGTGCGCTCATGGCGCTAGCAAAAAGGACACACGAGTCAAAAAAGAAAATAAGGGGAGAACAGGGCTTAATTAACATAACAAAGATGGTGATGATTGGAACCATTACGGCAATTGATAGTGGCATTGAAGACTGGGCAACTTACATTGAAAGAGTGGAGTTACATTGTGAGGCTAATGGTGTTAAGGATGAAAAGAAAGCCAGTGTCTTACTCAGGCTATGATCACACTAGACCGGATAATTTTGAAAACACTGGTTTCATGTAAAAATGATAGGCATCCACACCAGGTGTTTTTGAAAATACCTCTGTCCACATTAAAACGGGTATTTGGGCAAATCTCCTCCTACTGGGCATGCGCAGGACACATCTACAGAAAACAAGCAAACAGGAAACGGTATACTATTTCCATTTCCGCGGTGGCATTGTGCTATTTCCATTGATCAAAAACTAGACTACCTACAACAACAGCGAAAGAAAGTTTTCAGCAACGTCTTCGAGGAATACAAAGAAAATCTCCACTGGAAAAAGCAGACCCGACTTCTTCGTTTGGACAGACGATGAAGTCAAGCTGCTTCTGCGAGTTACAAATGACTACAAAGTCAGCAAAGCAGTGGAGAACGTGGACTCGGAGTTGTGCCAAACCAAATACAACGACATCCTCGACCGCTATAAAGAACGCTATGTACGTTCAAGAAAACAATGAAATGCCGTGCTGTCGCCACCATCTGTTCCGGCACGTTTTTAAAAAACTCCGGTTACCCCGTACACACTACACCGCCCAACCGGCGTTTTCAGATTTACACACTCTGGGGAGCGTTTTAGAAAAGTTCCGTTTTCGGGGGAGGAAAATGCCATTTCAGTGTGGGCGGAGGGTCAAAACGAAGAGAAAAAGCTTCGGTTACGGATTTATCCAGTCTAGTGTGGACATAGCCTCAGTATTATGGTAGCAAAAACAAACGGGCTGCTCCGGAGTTTGTTAACCTCTGAAAAGCCAGCTGACAAAACATTCAAGCAAATAGTAGACACTCTCCAACAGCATTTAAACCCCAAACCATTGGTCATTGCTGAAAGATTTAAATTTCACAAATGGAATCAGAGCAAAAATGAAAGCATTTCTGGATATTGTGCCGAATTGCGCAAATGATCAGAATGTTGTCAATTTGGAGCTGGTCTATCGGATGCATTGAGGGACAGGTTAGTGTGTGGCATGCACTGTGAAACCACACAGAAGTTGTTCCTGGGTGAAAAAGACATTACATTAGAGAAGGCGCTGAACATTGCAATATCAATGGAAACAGCAGCACGGGGTGCTTCACAGATACAACAAAAATCTCTGGAATATGCTACGAATAAAATGTCACTGAACAGAAATGAAGGAAAGAAATGTTACCATTGTGGGAACATGTCATATGACCCTGATGACTGTTGGTTTAAAGACAAAGAATGCAGGAACTGTGGCATACAGGGCCACACTGGCAGAGTATGCAAAGCTAGTAAACAGCAGAAAAATACAGAGAAACAAAAAACAAAATACAGAGAAACAAGAAACCCCAGAAAGGAAAATACAACAAATGTACACAAAATGGTAGAAAGCAGTTCTGATGAAAATGACTCAGACGAAAGTGAATTGTCTTGTCTGCAACTTCACAGCGTGAAAGAGACAGATGATTGAAGAGTAATATGGATCACTCCACAAGTGGCAGGCGTGAGACTGAAAATGGAGTTGGACACAGTGATCTTTGTACACGACTATAAACGACTGTTTTCTCACATACCTCTGAAACGAACTATACTACTGCTAAAGACTAACACAGGACAGAAAGTGTGTCCCAAAGGTAAAATTAAAGTGACAGTGACCTGCAGAGACAAAACACAGCAGCTGAATCTCTATGTACTGAAAAATGGAGGACAACCATTGCTGGGACGGGAATGGCTCAGGAAAATCCAGTTGGATTAGCACACTGTCAAGGCACTAGATGAGTCAACAAAGGAGAGCAGCTCGGCGGGGAAGATGTCCGCAGCTCTCCTCTCACCCATTGTCAACTATTACAACGACAAGGAGAAGCTAGACAGCGACGACGATGAGGACAAACACAGTATCCGTGGCCGCAACTCGGATGGAGATACAGAGGATGCAAGGGACAGATGTTGCCAATAAGCAGGATGGTGAAGACTACCTGGAAGTAAAAGAGCAGATGTACCAGGAGAAATTGACATCTCTCAAAAAACAGCTACAGCAGTTACAGGAAGGCACTTTGCAGGAGTACCAGAAAAGGATGAAGAAACTAGATCAACATTACTAGGAAAGATTACGAAATGCAGAGCTTTTTCTGCAACTGGAGACAGAACAAGTGGAAAGGAATTATATTCAAGATAAGAAAGCAGCAGTGAAGGAACTTGAAGATAAAAAGATTGAGTTATAAGAAAAGAAAAAGATGATTGAGAATGAGAGGCTAACAATGGAACTCACAGGAGATTCTACGGAGGTAAGGCCAATAATGACTAGGAAACTAAGGAGGAGACCTAATGACCCTGTTCCAATTACAGACAAAAGATGAAAACCTGCAAAGTTAAATTGCTTGTTAACAGATGAACAGATAATGGAAGAACCGCAAACTCTCAATAAGCTTAAATCTCCGAAAAGAGCAGCATCTCCGTCTTCTCCTGAGCATCTTCCCAACACTCCTGCTGAACCACCAGCACAAAGATCTGAAGCACGAATAGAAGAAGGGAAGTTATATTATGAAAAGAGATGGTATCATAAAGGTCAGGCTATCTATTTTGAATCTGAGGAGAATACGAAGATTGGCTGTGTAATTAGCTCAGTTGGAACAAATGAGATATGGGTAAGGAAGACAAGTGATAGCACAAAGGTGCGTATATATCTAGGACAGCTGCACAGAGGAGTCTTCATTATACACAGGTGATCTGCTGCCTAGAACTTTTAGCAAGTTGGAGGTGCACATCTTCTTAACTCCCTATGCTCAGAGGTCAACTATTCATGACTTTTATGTGGAAATATGTATTAAAACAAACAAGTTTATTGACAGACATTACCCGGACAGGCAGAGAAGACCCCCAAGAGACTTGAGTTATAAATGGGTCTTAGACCAAAAGTAAAAAAAAGGCTTGTTATAATTTGATATTAAGTTACTAAGTAAACAAATGGTAGGCGTTTGTATGTTAAGAGTAAGCATATTTGTTTAGCATAGCGCCCCAGTAAAAAAACAGTTGATACACTATTAAAATAAAAGGGGAGGAGTGCACTGTATAGCCTACATTATAATAAGGGACTACTTCATGTTTTAGTAACACATCGTTAGGCGCATATTGATCTGTACATGTGTACCGAGTTCAGATTATGCCAGTAAAGAACCATGAAACTTAGCTCCCGTCTCCAGCGTTTTTTTACTAATAGCATTGTTGTGTAACCAGGCCACATACACAACAAAAGGCTAATGGAACGTGGGGCTGTATAATGCACTTTGTGGAGTTCATGTCTAGAGATGTTCTCCTTAAAGTATATAATGCATTTCTGAGGCCACTCTTTGAGTACTGTGTACAATTTTGGTCTCCATACTTGTGAGGGATGTGAAGGCACTGGAGAGAATTCCAGTCTGCAGTGTATGAGCTATGAAGAAAGATTGAAAGAGTTAAATTGTTTTAGCATAAGTAGACATAGAATGAGAGGAGACATGATAGAAGTGTTCAAAATCGCTAAGGGAGGTGGATGTCAGCTGTTACTTCAAAATTAATCCATCAATGAGGACACAGGCCCATAGGAAGAGACTGGTTGAAGGGAGATTTCAGACTAACATCAGGAAGCATTTCTTTACACAGCGAGCTGTGGACACATGGAATAAACTACCTAGTTCTGTAGTTGAGAGTAGTCCCTTAGAGACTTTCAAATCTAAACTCAATAGTTTATTTCAAAACACCGTGTAAATAGGAATTTGGCAAGCTTTGTTAGGTAAAATGGCCTGTTCTTGTCAAACAGTTTCTAATGTTCTAATAGTCAACAGATTATCCATGGACCATGTTTAAAAATAACTTAGTTGGGGGGAAATGTTAGACAATACATGTTTAAAAGGGTTTCATGGTGTAGTAAGAACTGATAGCTCATCGGTATTGATCAGATTTGCTAGGGAAAATATTGTCAGATAGAGTTGAGTTAGACTATGTGAGTTATATGGTCCAAGTCTTTATGCCACCCCCGTGAGATCCTTTCAGTGTCAGACATTTGGTCACGTAGACCTGCGTGTAGAGGTTAAACATGGTGTGGTAGATGTAGTGGGGAACATGATTATGGCAATTGTGGAGAAGGCATTTAGCCAAAATGTGGCAACTGTAGAGGAGAACATAGCTCTGCTTATGCAGGGTGTTCTGTACATAAGAAAGCTGTGGAACTGCAGTGTGTTCGGGTGGAAATGGGCATTTCTTATGCAGAGGCTCTTCAAAAAGTACAGAAAAGAATATCAATAGGACCTATTAATATCAAGAATTCAGGGAGATTAAAGACAGTGCATGATTTTATAACAAGGGATTTGTTGATTGTTGATAAACTAAAAACTGTTACTTTCATAGCAGATGTGGTAAAGTGCACAGCACAAGCTAAAGGTAGGACAAAAAATGATTTTAAAAGCTGCAGGAGAGAACTTCTAGAAATAAAAGACAAATCAAAAAGTCATTAATGATTATTCAGACTTCAAAGAAGTGTTTTTAGTGGTTTTTTTCTCATTTTACTTTCTTCTTTTTTTAACGATGGAATGCTAAAAGTTTGTTAACTAGTGGTGAGGGAGTTTTCATGCTCAATTGTATTATGTGGGGTTGTGATACAAATGTGAAAAGGATGGTGTTGGAAGGCTTTCTGGAAGACAAGCATCTGGTGTGTTTGAATGATGCTCAGTAGGTGGCGGTAATGCACCTAATGTTGGTCTGCCAACTGCCATTCAACATTACTCGAAGAACAAATCAAATCTTACACAGTGCATTAAGGTAATCCAAGAGGAAAAACAAGTGAATAATAACACAAGAGTTTCTACAAATGCTGAAATCATGAGCAAAACACACAAAATAATGGAGGAAATCAGCTGGTCAGGCAGCACCTATGGACAGTAATAAAGATTCGGTGCTTGAGGCTGAGACCCTTCATCAGGACTGGAAAAGAAGGGGAAAGAAGCCAGAATAAGAAGGTGGGAGTGGGGGAAAAGCAATACAAACTAGCAGGTGATAGGTGAGACAATAGACAATAGGTGCAGGAGTAGGCCATTCAGTCCTTTGAGCCAGCACCACCATTCACTGTGATCATGGCTGATCATCCACAATCAATACCCTGTTCCTGCCTTCTCCCCATATCCCTTCACTCCGCTATCTTTAAGAGCTCTATCTAACTCTTTCTTGAAAGAATACAGAGAATTGGCCTCCACTGCCTTCTGAGGCAGAGCATTCCACAGGACCCTCTGTGTGAAAAAGTTTTTCCTCAACTCCATTCTAAATTGTCTACCCCTTATTCTTAAATTGTGGCCCCTGGTTCTGAACTCCTCCAACATCGGGAACATGTTTCCTGCCTCTAGCGTGTCCAATCCCTTAATAATCTTATATGTTTCAATCAGATCCCCTCTCATCCTTCTAAATTCCAGTGTATACAAGCCCAGTCGCTCCAATCTTTCGACATATGACAGTCCCTCCATCCCGGGAATTAACCTGGTGAACCTACGCTGCACTCCCTCAATAGCAAGAATGTCCTTCCTCAAATTTGGAGACCAAAACTGTACACAATATTCCAGGTGTGGTCTCACCAGGGCCCTGTACAACTGCAGAAGGACCTCTTTGTTCCTATACGCAATTCCCCTTATTATGAAGGCCAGCATGCCATTAGCTTTCTTCACTGCCTGCTGTACCTGCATGCTTACTTTCAGTGACTGAAGAAGAAAGACACCTAAATCTCGTTGTACTTCCCCTTTTTCTAACTTGACACCATTCAGATAGTAATCTGCCTTCTTGTTCTTCCTACCAAAGTGGATAACCTCACATTTATCCACATTAAACTGCATCTGCCATGCACCTGCCCATTCACCCAACCTGTCCAAGTCACCCTGCGTTCTCATAACATCCTCCTCACATTTCACACTGCCACCCAGCAGGTGGTAGGGGAGAGGGGATGAAGGTAGAAGCTGGAGGAAATAGTTTAAGGAGGTAAAATGTTGAAGAAGAAAGATAGGAGAAAAACAGTGAACCGTGGGGGGGGGGGGCGGGGAGGGGAGGAGGGGAGTCAGAAGGAGGTGATGTGCAGGTGAGGAAAAGAGAAATGGTTAGAGGAGAACCAGAATGGGGAATAGAAAAAGAGGGGGGGGGGACAGATTACCAGGAGGTGGAGAAATAGATGTTCATGCCATCAGGTAGGAGGCTGGCCAGACAGAATATGAAGTGTTGCTCCTCTAACCTAAGTTTTGCCTCTAAATGGCATTAGAAGGTGCCATGGACAGACATATCAGAATGGGAAGGGGAAGTTGAATTCAAATGGGCAGCCACTGGGAGATAAGACCATAAGACCCAAGAGTAGAATTAGACCATTCAGCCTATCAAATGTGTTCTGCCACTCTTTCATGGCTGATCTATTATCCCTCACCTACCTTCTCCCCTTAACCTTGGATACCCTTACTAATCAAGAACCTATCAACCTCCACTTCGAATATTCCAATGACTTGGTCTCCACAGCCATCTGTGGCAATGAATTCCACAGGTTCACCACCCTCTGGCTATAGAAATTCCTCCTTATTTCTACTATAAAGGGACATCCTTGTATTCTGAGGCTGTGTCCTAGGTTCCACCACTGTAGAAAGCATCCTCTCCACACACACTATATCTTGGGCTTTCAATATCACTGGACAACAAAAGATTTTGTTTCCTGAATACTATTGTGTGTATCTTATGAATTTTGGGCTACTGGTCATGAAAATCACCATGAAATTTCCCTATCAAGTACTAGTTTTTTGAAATCACCTACATTTGTTATTTCAATTCTTAATTCAAGTCAGAATAACTGATGCCAAGGTTAAGGAAGGCATCTTTGTTGGTCCACAAATCAAACAGATCTCCTGAGGAGACTGAGGTCCTTTAACATCTGCCGGACGATGCTGAGGATGTTCTACGAGTCTGTGGTGGCCAGTGCTATCATGTTTGCTGTTGTGTGCTGGGGCAGCAGGCTGAGGGTAGCAGACACCAACAGAATCAACAAACACATTCATAAGGCCAGTGATGTTGTGGGGATGGAACTGGACTCTCTGACGGTGGTGTCTGAAAAGAGGATGCTGTCTAAGTTGCATGCCATCTTGGTCAATGTCTCCCATCCACTACATAAGGTATTGGGTAGGCACAGGAGTACATTCAGCCAGAGACTCATTCCACCGAGATACAGCACAGAGCATCATAGGAAGTCATTCCTGCCTGTGACCATCAAACTTAACAACTCCTTCCTTGGAGGGTCAGACATCCTGAGCCAATAGGCTGGTCCTGGACTTATTTCATAATTTAATGGCATAATTTACATCTTACTATTTAATTATTTATGGTTCTATTACTATTTATTATTTATGGAGCAACTGTAACGAAAACCAATTTCCCCCGGGATTAATAAAGTATGACTATGACTATGACTGTAACTATGAGAAAAGGGCATGCCCTGGGTGCTGGAGATCCTTAATAACGGACACTGCCTTTCTGAGACACCGTTCCTTAAAGATGTCCTGGGTACTTTGTAGGCTAGTACCCAAGATGGAGCTGACTAGATTTAGAACCCTCTGCAGCTTCTTTTGGTCCTGTGCAGTAGCCCCTCCATACCAGACAGTGATGCAGCCTGTCAGAATGCTCTCCACAATACTGTACAACTATGGAAGTTTTCGAGTGTACTTTTTGACAGACCAAATTTCTTCAAACCCATAATGAAGTATAGCCGCTGTCCTGCCTTCTTTATAACTGCGTCGATATGTTGGCACCAGGTTAGGTCCTCAGAGATCTTGACACCCAGGAACTTGAAGCTGCTCACTCTCTCCACTTCTGATCCCTCTATGGGGATTGGTATGTGTTCCTTCATCTTAGCCTTCCTGAAGTCCACAATCAGCTCTTTCGTCTTACTGACGTTGAGTGCCAGGTAGTACCCGTTGGTTGGCATACCTCGCCCCTGTACGCCCTCTCGTCACCACCTGAGATTCTACCAACAATGGTTGTATCATCAGCAAATTTATAGATGGTATTTGAGCTACGCCTAGCCACACAGCCATGTGTATACAGGGAGTAGAGCAGTGGGCTAAGCACACACCCCTGAGGCGCACCAGTGTTGATCGTCAGTGAAGAGCATATGTTATCACCAATCCGCACAGACTGCAGTCTTCCAGTTAGGAAGTCGAGGATCCAATTGCAGAAGGAGGTACAGAGGCCCAGGTTCTGCAGCTTCTCGATCAGGATTGTGGGAATGATGGTATTAAATGCTGAGCTATAGTGGATGAACAGCATCCTGACGTAGGTGTTTGTGTTGTCCAGGTGGTCTATGCTGTGTGAAGAGCCATTGAGATTGCAACTGCTGTTGATTTATTGTGGCAATAGGCAAATTGCTGAGGCAGGAGTTCAGTCTAATCATGACCAATCTCTCAAAGCATTTCATCACTGTCGATGTGAATGCTACTGGGTGATAGTCATTAAGGCAGCCCACATTATTCTTCTTAGGCTCTGGAATAATTGTTGCCTTTTTGAAGAAAGTGGAAACTTCTGCCCGTAGCAGTGAGAGGTTGAAAATGTCCTTGATACTCCCGCCAGTTGGTTGGCACAGATTTTCAGAGCTTTACCAGGTACTCCATCGGGACCTTCTGTCTTCTGAGGGTTTACCCTCTTTAAAGGCAGCCTAACATCGGCCTCTGAGACAGAGATCACAGGGTCATCAGGTGCAGCAGGGATCTTCACAGCTGTAGTTATATTCTCCCTTTCAAAGCAGGCATAGAAGGTGTTGAGTTCATCTGGTAGTGAAGCATCGCTGCCATTCATGCTATTGGGTTTCACTTTGTAGGAAGTAATGTCTTGCAGACCCTGACAGAGTTGTCGTACATCTGATGTCGCCTACAACCTCGTTCAAAATTGTCTCTTTGCCCTTGAAATAGCCCTCCACAAATCATACCTGGTTTTCTGGTGCAGGTCTGGGTCGCCAGACTTGAATGCACAGATCTAGCCCTCAGCAGACGATGTACCTCCTGGTTCATCCACGGCTTTTGGTTTGGGAATGTCCAGTAAGTCTTTCTGGGCACACACTCATCCACACAGGTTTTAGTGAAGTTGGTAACAACTGCAGCATACTCATCCAGGTTCGAAGATGAATCCCTGAATAGAGTCCAGTCCACCGATTCAAAGCAGTCCTGTAGGCGCTCCTGTGCTTCCCTTGTCCAAACCTTCTTGGTCCTCACTGTTGGTGCTGCAGTCTTCAGTCTCTGCCTATACTCAGGGAGTAGAAGTACAGCCAAGTGACCAGACTTCCCGAAGTGATGGTGTGGAATAGCATGGTAGACATTCTTGATGGTGGCATAGCAATGGTCCAGTGTGTTGTTTTCTCTGGTATTGCAAGTGATCTGTTGATGGTAATTGCTTAGTGATTTTTTTCAGACTGTCCTAGTTAAAATCCCCCAAAATGATGGTGAACGGGTTAGGGTGCGCTGTTTCGTACAAGTTGATCCCCTTGCTCTGATCACCTAAAGCCCGCCTGACATTGGCCTAAGGTGGAGTGTATGCTACTACCAAAATGATCCCAGAAATCTCCCGTGGTAGAAAAAAGGACGGCACTTTACTGCTAGATATTCCAGGTCTGGTGAGCAGAATTGGGACAGCACTGATATATTCGTGCACCAAGAAGAGTTGATCATGAGACATACTCCTCCACCTCTGCTTTTGAGAGACTTTATAGATCTATCCTGATAGTGTAGAGTAAATCCATCAATCTGAATCGCTGCATCTGGTATGGAAGGGGTTAACCAGGATTCCATGAAACAAAGGACACACGCGGTCCTAATGTCCCTCTGATTCAGCACTCTAGCTCTGAGGTCATCGATTTATTCACCAGAAACTGCACGTTTGCCAGCAAGATAGTCGGTATAGGGAGTTTAAAACCCATTTTTACCAGAAGTTGGAGAATTCTATGTTCATACCGAGGGGCTGGAGACTACCCAGACGGTATATGAGGTGTTGCTCCTCCACCTGAGTTTAGCCTCATCATGACAGTAGAGGAGGCCATGTATGGACATATCTGAATGGGAATGGGAAGCAGAGCTGAAGTGGGTGGAAACCGGGAGATCCTGTCTGTTGTACCTACCAGCCTTCTCCTTCCCACCCTCCCCCCACTTTCTTTATAGGGCCTCTGCCCCTTCCCTCTACAGTCCTGACGAAGGGTTCCAGCCCGAAACATTGACTGATTTTTTTAAGTTTGATTATTGACGCACATAATAAACACCATTGCATGAAATGGGTAAGCAGCTCCAGCCATTTTTCCTTTGGTCATAACCCACATATCTAACAGTGTCAGTCAGTCTTTCCTGGTCTCCCACGATCACTGATTTATTCTTGTCACCCCTCCCCGTTCTCTACAACTTAATAGAGGTTTGATTTCTAACTTTTTTTTCGTAGTTCTTAACCTGAAATGATTGGGGTAGGGTAGGGTTTAATGCAATTGCTCTACAGTGCCAGTTGTAAGATCGGGGTTCAATTTCCACCACAGTCGCCGTCTGTAAGTAGTTTGTACGTTTGGATTTCCTCCAGTTTCCCCCCACATTCCAAAGGCATACCACTTAGTGTGAGTTGTGGACATGCTACATTAGCATCTGTATAATCATTAGTTTCTACTGCAGTTTAAAAAAATTATGACTGCTTGTACTTTATGTAACTACCTGTATGTTTTTCCTACGGTCACAGAATGTATATGCAATTGATCAGGGTGGCCCCTAGTGGTTACAGTTCTTTGCATGATTCTTGAATAAGAGCTATCTGATTGGTTAACTCTTATCTATATATCTGAATGGAATGTCTTCTATCTGGTGGGTTTAAGATAAGTTGACCTCAGCGTCGCAACATCTTTATTCTTTCCCTTCCTTTCCTCTTGTCCTTAGGCTCTTGCTGTTCCCCAGTTCCATTTTCTTCGTTCTATCAGTGCTTATAAGATGACCGTGGACCAAAAAGCTTGATGCTTCCCTCTTGACTTCTGAAAAAATCTTGGATTAAAACCATCAGAATCAAACAATTTTTGGCATAATCTTAAAAAATTTAAGGACTCGGGAAAAATTCCAAACAAGGTGGACATTTTCAGTGGTGCAAACAAAGAAGACAGGAGCTTCCTCAATTCCAGTCGTCCAAGAAAAACCTAGTTCTGTCTTTGATACACCATCTGTTGGATGTAGGAGTGAGGAAACTACTGTACATTGCTATTTTGAAAATAAACAGATCTGTAAAAATTAAGAGAAACACCGAAATTATTCAGCTGTACAAGCCAGTGGGGTATGGAAGAATTTTCTGGTTGCAGGACAATCTATTGAAATTTTGGTAGCACAGCAATCTATTGAAACTTCAGTTGCATAATCTATTTGTTGCAATCTAGTAATATTTTGGTCGCGGGAAAATCTATCCATTACATCCATTAATATTTTGAGATCACGGTTAAAGTACAAATCAAGTGTATGCAAAATCTTATTAAGACAATGGCTAGAATCATGAAACTGAGCTCTTAGCTGAATAAAACATCGCAGCTTGATAAAATTCATGAAAAATTTGGGTGAAGTATACCAACAATGTACAGTTTATTAAAAAGGCACGTGATGAGATCCAGAAAATGCCTGAGGGAAAGGAAAAACCTGGGATGTGTGAGTTAAAGGTCAGAACACGTGATCAGTTTGATCGAATATGTGAGTCTTATAGGTCAGCAGGAAACGCAGGGTTCAGTCTCAGCTCAAGAACATGGAGACCGACAGCATCCTGTTGGTTATTCTGTGAAGCCTCCGTCGGTCAGGGTTGACCGTGGACATTGCATCCCGGCTGTCTAGATACACAAACCAGAGCAGTACGATGTGGAGAGCAAGCTGTTGCCTGTGTAGCAAGCTCCCCCTCTCCACACATCTGATGAACCCAAAGGAATGGCAGAGACCCATACAGTTCGGCACAAGAAGCATCGCAGGAGTCCCCAGTCAGGGTTGAACTCAGCGCAGAACTGCCTTAGGGCCTCCTGCTCCAGACTGTTGCTTCAGAGTTTACTCCTGAAGCCTTGCCCATGGGTGGGTATAGCTGCAAGATTTGAGATCAAAGTTTTCCTTCTTCTAGGTGAGCTGCCAACCATAGCTGACAAGAACCATCTACCCACAGAGGCTGGTTTTCAGGCACCAGAAACCTGCTATTGGCCCTTCTCCTGTCTGTAGAAATGGTTCTGCTGGGCTTAGCTAAGCCACAAATAAAGGCAATGAGCTGGACTTGGTGTCAGAGACTAATTGAGGCACACGGCATTGTATGCATTTAATAGGTAATGGGAGGATGCCCCCATTATCACCCCTGTCTATGACAACCTTAAAGATATTACTCTGCCAAATATCTGTCTGTCTGCCAATGGCTCCTCAGTGATTGGGAGAGGAATTCGAAGCTGTGGAAATGCATTTGTGGATGGAATTGTAAAAAAAGGCAGCATGGGAAGGAAGAAAAGAAGTTAAAAAGCTCAAAGAATTGGCAGAAATACTGAGAACTATACAGTGAAGCAGACAAACATACAAGGTGTTCTAGAGGTGCAAGCTCGATGCTCTAACCAGTAAGTGTTTCTGGATGGAAAACAGTGGGAAGTTAAACAGTGATGGAGCATGGGGATATGGCACTAGCCATAGACTGGTAGCTCCAACTACATTGCTTCCTTATCTGGCACAGCAGGTACACTCCCTGGAGTGGAAAAGATGTTCAACAGGTTCTCTCAGTGGTGGTGGAATCCAACATTTAGAGCACAAACTTGACAAGCCAGAAAATAAATCCTGGAGCAGCAGAAAAGCCACCACAATTAAGCTACCTGCCACTCCCGGTCCATTTTTACACTTACAGGTGAACTATCGTACTTTGCCAAAATGTCAAGGACACTCAGACATACTAGTAATAAAGGTCAGGTTTTCAAGATGGGTGGAAGCTATCCCAGCAAAGAAAGCCACTGCCCTGCACACAACAAAAACTCTGATCAAGGAATATATTCCTAGGTGGGAATTGAAGTACTGGTCGGGAATTATGTCAACTAATGAACATTGAATAGACTTTTCATTATCCACGTCACCCGGAGGCATCAGGACAAGTCGAATGAATGAATGAAACTGCCAAGCAATGACTGACTATCATGAGGAAGGCCTGTGGATTTTTCTATGGTCTTATATAGCATCAGAGCAACTCCAAACAAGAAACCTAAACTAAGTCCATTCGAGCTGGTAACAGGGCATCCTATGTCACCGCCGGGAGCTCTTGATCTTAGAGAGGCTGATATACATATTACGGCAGATAACTATTGTGTGAAATTAATCCAAGATATCCAGTCAGTTTTTCCAACAGGTTTCTGCCATTTGGAATGATCCTACAAAAGGAGGATACACCCTAGCAAGTGGGTCCTGATTAAGGAACCATATAAGGAACCATTGGGAGCTCAGTGGGAAGGTCCTTATCAAGCACTGTTAATTATTAACTTGGCGGTGAAGGTAGAAGGATATGTGGATATATGACAGCCGCTGCAAGCAAGCTAAAGTGGTACCTGATGAGGGCAACAAGCTCTATGGTTAATGTGCTAGTAACACTCCTGAGCTACAGTCAGCAAATCACTAACCAGCCTGGACTTTGAACAATTGACCACTACTGGAGATTATCCTCCGCAACTTCCACCACCTTCAACAGGACCGCACCACTAAGCACATCTTTCCCTCTCCACCCCTCTCCACTTTCCGCAGAGATCGGTCCCTCCGCGACTCCCTTATCCGCACGTCCCTCCCCACGGATCTCCCACCTGACACTTATCCCTGTAAGCGTAAGAGCTACACCTGTCCCTACACCTCCTCTCTTGCCACCATTCAGGGCCCCAAACAGTCCTTCCAGGTGAGGCAACACTTCACTTGTGAGTCTGTTGGGGTCATCTATTGCATTCGGTGCTCCCGGTGCGGCCTCCTCTACATCGGTGAAACCCGACACAGATTGGGGGACCGCTTCATCGAGCACCTCTGCTCCGTCTACCACAACAGACAGGATCTCCCGGTAGCCACCCACTTCAACTCTGCTTCCCATTCCCATTCAGGTATGTCCATACGTGGCCTCCTCTACTGCCATGAAGAGGCTAAACTCAGGGTGGAGGAGCAACACCTCCTATACCGTCTAGGTAGTCTCCAGCCCCTTGGTATCAACACAGAATTCTCCAACTTCCAGTAATTCCCTCCCCCTCCCTTCCTCTATTCCTATTTCACTCTGCCCCCTCCCCCAGCTGCCTATCTCCTCCCTCATGGTTCTGCCTCCATCTACTACCCATTGTGTTTTCCCCTATTCCTTCTTCACCTTTCCTGCCTATCACCTCCCTGCCTCCCCTCCCTCACCCCTTTATCTTTCCCCTTACTGGTTTTTCACCTGGAACCTACCAGCCTTCTCCTTCCCACCCTCCCCCCCACCTTCTTTATAGGGCCTCTGCCCCTTCACTCTTCAGTCCTGACGAAGGGTTCCGGCCCGAAATGTCAACCGATCTTTTCCACGGATGCTACCCGACCTGCTGAGTTCCTCCAGTGTGTTGTGGGTGGAGATTATGAAGTTTATTCTAATATCAGTTGTTGTCATATTTTGCCAGTTTCTTTGATTGGATTCATTTAAATCTAGGAAGCCGGGTTTACTCACTATTACAAGTTATAATATTTGTCCTGACATGTCTTATCATAATTTACGTCTTTTTTACATGTATAAGACTGATCATTAATAGAGTAGTTCAAACTCATGCAAGTATGCCTGCTAATTTCAAACACAAGAAATTCTGCAGATGCTGAAAATCCAGAGCAGCACAAACAAAATGCTGGAGGAATTCAGCAGGTCAGGTATCTTATATGGAGAGAAATAAACAGTCAACATTTCAGGCCAAGGCTCTTCATCAGGACTGCAAAGGAATGGGGAAGATGCCTGAATAAAAAGATGGCGGAAGGGAGAAAGAGGACAAGCTAGCGGGTGATAGGTGAGGGCAGGTTGGGGGAAAGATAAATGGCTGGAGAAGAAGGAGAGGAGAGTGGGCCATGGGCAAAAGGGAAGAAGGAGGGGCAGCAGGTGGAGGTGATAGGCAGGTGAGGAGAAGAGGTAAGAGGCCTGAGTGGGGATTAGAAAAAGAGGGAAGGGGGAGGGAAAAAGAAAAAAAGAGAACATTTAAAAAATTACCAGAAGGAGAAATCAATGCTCACGGCATTGGGTTGAAGGCTACCTGGATGGAATATGAAGCGCTGTTCCTCCACCCCGAGAGAGGACTCACTGCAGCAGAAGAGGAGGCTTACTAATCGCCTAATCATGATATAATCCTGTTTCCTATGAGAAAATATACTCTTTGATATTTCCATAACTTTGGTAGTTTTTGATTATTTTGTACTTAATGTAGTTTTCTGCCTCTGGATGTTTAGATGTAATGATTCTAAATGTGTGATTTACAATCAAAGAGGGGAATTTTGGATTAGACTGAATAATTGTTATCTTCTTTTGCAGTTTAACAATTTATGTTGTCAAAATAAGTCTGTTGGAAAACTCGGCCCACCTATAGGATTTATGATGCAGAGGGCTGCTGTTGAAAAGGGCCTTTTGATTGGAGAGGCGACCAGTATTTTCTGTTATGACCATGGAGGAGATGAACATTTCAAGTGAGACTGTGAGGGGCAGGAAAATCTTCAAAAAGTAAGTCAGTGGTTAATCAAATAGAAAAGAAAAGGGGCAAAACCACGGAGGAACCCAGTAAAGGAATGGCTGGCATCTCAGAGAGAATACGTTCCAATCAGTGCATCAAGGGAAGTACTAAAGTGTAAAACTTTAGTTTAGTGGGAACATGCTTGACGCAGGTTCTCAAGTTACTTTGCTTTATAGATCCTTTTACAACCGGTATTGGATGCATCTACTATTGATGCCATACAGTGCCCTTGAATTTGGGGGCTTGGTACTGATGAGTACCCGTATAATCACTACTTTTTGTTGAAACTGAAGTTTAAGGAAGCAGGTGTTGGAGTAATGGAGACTATTGACACACCTGTTTTGGTCTGCCTGGATCCAGTCAAGCTTCCATTCTTGTGGGAACAAATACTTCCATTGCGAGATGGCTCGTGGGAGCATGCAAGGAGAGAAATGGGGAGAAAGTTTGAAAACCTTGTCCATTCTCCCTGAGTTCAGAGCTGCTTTTGAGAAGGTGCAAGTTCCTCCTAAGCAGGATGATGAGCAGAAACGAGGAACTGTGTGGTACACCCAGTCTAAACCTGTCATGTTACATCCTGGAGGAGTAGCTAGAATGACAGGAACCTCCAAATTCGCCAGAATGCCTGAAGCCTTGGCCATCCAGGTGGAGGCTCCTGATGATCAGGAAGAAGAGTCACACTTACCTGCAGGAGTGCTGGTGAGACCTGAACTGCAGAAATCTTTGGCTGTCTATGCATATAGGATTATAGTGATTATTAGGAACACCTGCGGAAGAGATGTTACCCCCAGATGTGGAATGCCGATTGTCCATCTTTTTCTGATGACAGTTGTGTCTAGTTTCCATGAAAAACAGAAGAGAAACAGACTCCCGGTTCGAGGACGTCAACATCAAAGTCATTCAACTTTGGTGATTCACCAATACCCGAGGAATGGAAAAGGAGATTAACTGAGAAGACGTTGGAACACAAAGGTGTCTTTTTTACTGACGAGTTTGCTGTTGGATGCTTCAAGAGTCCTTGCCGCATGATTAGAGTGACCGAGGACACACCTTTTTGGGAGCGGTCTCGCCGGTTAGCAACAGCAGAGGTTGCAGATGTTTAGCAGCACCTGCTTAGACTGAAAGGAAACTAAGTTCAGTCATGGGGCGGGGGGACCTGAACTGCTGGAAGGTACGAGTGACGGGCAGGGGGAGGTGTCATCTAGAAGACAGGAAATGTCACAAGTACTGGTTGAAGCTGGAGAAGCTGAAGATAAGATAAGGAGGTCTCAGAGATTCAGCAACCCCTTAGCTACAATGGCAGAGGATGCACCTGGGAAACAGAATGTTATATCCATTCCCAAAGTAAGATATGCTACTTCCATTTACAGATAGATTGGGGATCCCGAAATTATGAAATTCATTTGAATACTGTGTATTTGATAATGGTTTAATAAGTTCCACAGTCATGAGGACATGACTATTTTTGCTGTGGGGGGGGGAAAGTGTTGCAGGGAGTCGGTGGGAACCACATTTACCCCCAAATGCCTGCAGTTGGAGTGGTTGCCATTTCACCTAAAACTGGCTCTCTCGCTCTGTCTCTCTCACGAGTAATTCACTTTCTCCTCGGAGCTATTCATCTGCACAAAGCACTTCATGCAACCGGGACTCTCCTTCCAGCAGCGTTCTGCGGCATCTTCCATTCCGTCCCACTCCACAGCTCCCACCAAAAGCCCCCAAACCAGACTCGTGTCTGTCACAAAGCTCTCTCTGCCCACTCTCTCTAGACCGTTCTCCAAATCCCACCATCCTGTTTGGCTGACACAACATACCCAAGTTGAACAGCAGGGGCTTTCCTACCTTCAACTGAAACCAAAACACTCTACCAGCAGGACACACTGCTTTTGCAGAAAACGGCTAAA
Organism: Mobula birostris; assembly: GCF_030028105.1. NCBI lineage: Eukaryota > Metazoa > Chordata > Chondrichthyes > Myliobatiformes > Myliobatidae > Mobula > Mobula birostris. The sequence goes on from NC_092370.1 coordinate 11,741,898, forward strand.
ATGAAATATCTACAGCATAGCAGAAGAAATCGTAACCAGGGTATTACATATACACATTCCTCCAGATCACAGTGCACCCACAAAACATGTATCACACACAGCAAGTAAAACAAAAATATTACCACAAATAAGTTAATAAAATATAATTCAAAAGTTTATTAACTGTTCTGCAGAGGTAAATTGTAAACAGTACAGCAAACAGTTTGCAGCCCTAGTGACAAGACCTCGGTGGTGGCCAGCTATTCATTATATTTATTTATTAAGATACAGTACAGTACAGACCCCTACAGCCCTTTGAGCCGCACCGCCAGCAAGCCCTGGTTTAACCCTAGCCTGGTCATGGGACGATTACAATGACCAATTAACCTACCAAATAGTACATCTTTTGATTGTGGGAGGAAAGCATTTGGAGGAAACCTGCGCAGTCTCAGGGAGAAGGTCCTGATAGGCAATGGTGGGAAATGAATCCAGGTCACAGGTACTGTAAAGCAGCCATTCTCAACGGGAGCCAAATGGCCCCATTGGGGGCCCTGGCACATTTGAAGGGGGCGACCAACTGAAAACTGTGAGAAGGGGAGCCCCAAGGGTTTATGGGGGCCCTGGTAACTGAACCGATGAAATACCCAAACAGCCACATTCGTTGGAGTCAATAGTTTCCCTCCTATTTATAATATCTTTCCAACACACCGTTTAAATTCAGCGCACCTGGTAAATTCATTGCTTGAGCTCCTCCCACACATCCTCACTACAGACTCAGTCGCAAATCAGACCGCACCTGGTCAACGTATTCAATCAAGGGTTCTTGCATCCATTATCGCCATACTTCATTCTCCGAAGATCAGAGTGTCTTGCTAGACCTTTTTCAGCCTAGTAACTTTAAAGTAGATGTGTTTGGATATATTATACGTTAAGGTAGGTTGAGAAAAGTGTTTATTACTACATAGGAAGTCACCGGGAAAAAAAAATCCCTGGCTCCGGGTGACAGCATTTTTTGTCAGCAATGTATCTGTATTTTGCGTGCTTATCATTTTCAGAAATAATTCTACCCATGAGTTCCTTGGCAAAAATAAGTGTTGGCAGCATTCACTGGAATACTTATCGTACGGTTTCATCACATCTCCGCAAAGCCCATGTGTTTGAACTGCATGACTACATTGTCAAATGAAAGCATGAGGCCAAGCAAATTGAAAAACCAGGTATGGTATGTTGGTGGGACTAGATGTTAATAACTCCTGAGACCTGCTGCCTTGACCCTGTGGGGTGGCCGGTGAGTGGTGGCACCTTCTGGGTTATCAAGAGGGCTCCCTCCTTCCTCAGTGTTTCGCTGATAGGCCCACGACACCCCCGGAGGGTTCAGCAGTGAATCCCCTAGATGCCTTTCACTCACTTGGGGGCCCAGATGGAACCCTTTCACTTCATCCAGAGCCACTGACTACCCTTTTCAGCAGCTCTGGAGAGGTCTTTGACTGCTTGTCGGTGTGTCTTCCCTCGCACTCCCAACTCCCGGAGCAGCCTTGATGTTGATGTGGCTACAAATCCTCTGCGGCCTACTTCGACTGGTCGGACCCTTGCTTTCCAGCCACGTTGTCGCGCATCGGCTGCAAACTCAGCGTACCTCAGCTTCTTGCACTCATAGGCCTCCTCCACCGCATCCTCCCAGGGCACTGTAAGCTCGATGATGTAAACGAGATGGAGTGCAGCTGACCATAGTACAAGGTCTGGTCTGAGGTTGGTTTCCGCGATTTCAGTTGGGAAGCAGAGCCTCTGGCCTAAGTCTGTCACCATCTTCCAATCACATGCCCTACGTAGTCCCCCGGTGTCTGATCTCGATGTATCGAGTTTGGCTTGACCCTCACCTTCCCGGACAAATGCTGTTAACAGCCAGCGGGATGAAGGGGGAGGGAGAGCATTGACGCTCATCTGCCGACTTTCCAGCACTGCTGCAAGACACCGTAGCACCTGGTTGTGCCACCAGGTGTATCGGCCTCGAGTAAGGTTGGTCTTGCAGCCCACCGGCATGTGTTTTAGTGTTGCTGAAGTCAGGCAGACAGAGTACGTGGGGTCCTCTCCATACCACTGGCTGAGATTCATGGGAAGCAGGATAAGCACCTAGATTTCTTCAAAAACCTTCGAGATAGTTTCAAGAGAAGAGCAACGCTGCAACAAATGCTTATTCAAACGTCACAGAAATTAGAGAAGGGCCTTGTTGCATCATAAAAAATTAGTAAACTGATTGCCAAAACTGGAAATGCTCACAACATTGGGGAGTCGCTTATCCTGCCTTCAGTGTCCATAATAATACCTGATGTCATGAATTTGAGTGCCAAAGAAACAATTCAGGCAATTCCTTTGAGTAATTCCACTGTTGCCAGAAAAGTCGATGAGATGGCACAGGACATTGAAGAGGAATTGGTCAGTTCGTTACAATCCAAGAAATTCTCTTTACAATTAGACAAAACTACTTTACAAGATTACGACACTCTTCTCATGGCTTATGTGAGATTCTGGAACGGAAACAAACTGATGGAAGGAATGTTTGCCAGGAGGATTAAAACGGATACTAAGGGACTGTCTATTTCTGAAGAAGTCAGAAGTTACTTAAGTGACAACAATATTCCAATGGAGAATATAGTTGCTTGTGGAACTGATGGTGCTGCTTCTGTGGTTGGTCGATACAGGGGATTCATCGCCCATCTAAAAAGAGTTACCTTCTGTCTTTACTATCCATTGCATCATTCACAGGGAGCACCGAGTAACTAAAGACTTAAGAGGACGTCTCAATCTTTCGCTTTCAGTTGTCATGAAGGCTGTAAACATCATCAAATCCCAGGCCCTTCAGAATCGTCTTTTCCGGCGGCTGTGTGAAGAAAATGATGAAGACTTCCAGATGCTGCTGCTGCATACCGAGGTGAAGTGGCTTCCTAAGGGAAACTGTCCTCAATGATCTGTTACACTCTGGGACACCACAGTTTCCTTCATGTCTGATAAAGAGCATGGAGAAAGACTCGTTGATGCTAAGGCGGATATATTTTATCTGGCAGATATCTTTCAGAAACTTAATTTGTTAAACAAGACCTTACAGGGCAAAAACAGTAACCTCGTAGATTGTAAGGAAGCAATTGTTTCTTTCTTTAAGAAACTCGAAGTCCATTGCCAGAATATGGGACGTCAGGAATTTTTACAATTTCCAAACCTGAAGACAATCGCAGAGGCACTGAAGGACGATGACCGTACCGATTATGTGAAGCATCTCAAGCAGATACACAAGGATATGCAAGAAAGATTTAATGACCAGTTAAACCTTGGTATCCCGGATTGGATTTTGAATCCATTTGAAGTACAACCCACCCAAGTTGAGGCAGAAATTCCAGAGAGTTTGATGGATCTTCAAAGTGATATAACAGCACGTCATCAGTTCAGTCAGTTCCAAAAAGATGTTTGGATCAAGAATGATCTGCCGAATAAATTTACAGCACTATGGGGAAAAGCCCAAAGATTTTTTATTGCCTTTCCCTCAACATATTTGGTTGAGAGCGGATTCTGCAAGGTAGTGTCCTTGACAAAATCCAGGAACAGAACTGATATCGCAACAAGAGGTGACCTCCGACTGTCATTGTCTAATTTGGAGCCCGATTCATGAAACTTGCAGAAGAGCACCAAGCTCAAGGATCGCATTAGGCCTGACAGATGTTTAATTTCATACAGTCTTTTTTAAAGTTTTGTGCAGTATGTTGGAATGTTCAAGTTTTCTTGGTGTTCAATAATAAATGATTTTCTACCTATCTGCTCGTGTTGTATCCCTGTTTGAAAGGAGGATCCTGGAACCTGAGAAGAGCTCCTAAGGGGACCGTGGCCAAAAACCAGTTGAGAATCACTGCCGTAAAGCATTGTGCTAACTACTACGCTTCTGTCTCGCAGCCTGAGGGAAGGACTTGCTCTCTAATCTGGCAGTCCTAGTCTTGATGTTCCTGTGCCTCCTTCCTGTTGGTAGTGAGTCAAAGAGATAGTGGGATAGATGGTAGGGATCCATTGTTACGTCTTGGACCCCTTGTCTGTAATTCTCCTATTAAATGTCACAAACAGTGGGGGGGGGGGGAAGACTCAGGTGATCTTCTCAGCGATTTTTTTACTATCCTCTGTAGGGTCTTGCGACCCGATGCCTTGCAGCATCTATACCACACAATGATGCAGCCAGGCAGGGCACTCTCGAATGTGCAACCTGTAGAGAATTGTTAGAAAGGGGGCGGGGAGCCTTGCACACCTCAATCTCCTCAGAGGGTGTAGACGCTGCTGTGCCTTCTCAACTAATAAAGAGGTGTTGTGGGTCCAAGTTAGGTTATCCAATATATAGAGTATAGGAGCAGGGATGTGATGTTGAGGCTCTATAAGGTGCTGGTGAGACCTCACTTGGAGTACTGTGGGCAGTTTTGGTCTCCTTATTTAAGAAAGGATGTGCTGACGTTGGAGAGGGTACAGAGAAGATTCACTAAAATGATTCCGGGAATGAGAGGGTTAACATATGAGGAACGTTTGTCCGCTCTTGTCAAAAAACAAACTTGCACTCAACACCAGTAAGAACAAGGAATTGATTTGTGGACTTCAGGAAGGGGAAGTCAAAGGAACACACACCGATCCTCATCAACTGGTTAGCAGTGGAAAGGGTGAGCAGTTTCAAGTTCCTGCGTGTCAACGTCTATGAGGATTTATCCTGGACCCACTTTATTGATGCAATTGCAAAGAAGACACACCAGTGACTATATTTCATGAGGAGTTTCACAAGTGGCCAAGTGGTTAGGGCATTGGGCTCATGATCTGAAGATCGTGGGTTCGAGTCTTGGCCAAGGCAGCGTGTTGTGTCTTTGAGCAAGGCACTTAACCACGCACTGCTCCAGTCCAACCAGATGAAAATGGATACCGGCAAAACGCTGGGGGTTAACCTCACGATAGACTGGTGTCCTATCCGGGGGGGGGGGTGTCTCGTACTCTCAATCGCCTCACGCCATGGAAACCGGCATAAACACCAGCCTGATGGTAGGGACAAGGCTCGGGACAGACTTTATTTTTTTTTGAAAATGAGATTTGGTATGTTGCCTAAGACTCCAGCAAATTTCTACAGCTGTACTGTGGAGAGCCCACTGAAAAGGCTGGAGGATTCAGTGGGATGTGGTCCATGAACTCTACCTTATCATTTTGCTAACTTTTTGCACTACATATTTTTAAATTGTTTTTTTTGTAATTTATAGTAATCTTTTTAATGCATTACACTGCACTGCTGTCACAAAACAACAAGTATCGCGATATTTGTCCGTATAATAAACCTGATTGTGATTCAGTTCAAAATTGATCACATTTCAACCCAGGTGAGTTTGCTAAAATTGGACCTGATGTTGAAATCATTCAGAATCGGCAGTAACCATGTTTACCCCTCCCCCCAGCCCCAAGTGCCTGCAGTTGGAGTGGTTGCCACTTCATCTAAAATATTTTAGATGAATGTAGAAGAGTTCAGGACTTTCCTCCCAAGTTTATCAGGTAATAATTGCACATTCAGAGAGACAGGTCTTAAATATGAAATCAATGAAGGTGTTATAGAACACACACAAAATACTGGAGCACTGTTTTCTCAAAACTGCACGGGTTTCTGAAAACCATGCAGTAACTGAAATGCTCCCGCGCACATAGCCTCCGTTGCCATACAGCTGCAGTAAAGACAGATGAGAAAAAGTTTACGCAACCTGAAAAATTTTCTTTGTTGGGTATTTGATTATTTCATTATACCCTGCAATTAACAAATACAATCAAAAGTATGTGATTTTTAAATTTTTATTCTAAATATTCATAGTATGCACATTACTATAAAACATTTAAAGTGCCCTCGATTTCCCACGTCTGCAGAATCTCTTGTGTTTAGGATGTTAGGGATCTAATTTATAATTTAGCCGGAACAAAAATAAGAGGCTAATAACAATATTTTGCCGATTTTTAAAATCCCAAATGGTTTAAAAATCAATTGCCATTAGATGCTCAAAGTCGATTTAAAATGTTGCGTTAATCATGGTTGAAAAATTGAAATCAGTTTAACTTTGCAACGACTGTTTGTATGGGGATAACTTAATCCCCAGCAGTATACAGTGGGTAAATCCCAGCGCAGGAGCCCTCGAGTCTCTCCCCTGACCAGCAGAGATATAATTAAGCAAAAGGCGGAAACGGTATTTCAGTTCCTAAATCTTGTGAGGAAACAAAGAGGCAACGCAATAGTATAGCGGTTCGATTACGCCGCTGTCTCTAAATGTTCTCCCTGTCACCAGCGCGTTGGGTTTCTTCCCCACACAGTGAATTGTTGCTGCGCTCCGCGGGCGCCGGAGGCAAGGCGACACTCGCCGGGTTGCCCCCGGCGCTAATCCCCGCCGATCTGATGCCAAAGCGACGCGTTTCACATGTGTCGATTCACAATCTTTTAAAGCGATGTTCGCCGATTTTCTGCACTCTCTCGCACCGCTATCTCATTACTTGTGAGAATAAAAGTTAAGCGCGCGACAGTCGGCTTTTCTACCTCCAATATTTTGCTTTATCTTTAATCTTTATCTTTTCAGCACAACTTTATCAAGCTTTCACGGCATGACCCGATTTGACTCACGACGATATGGGAATTTAAGACCAGTTGCCACTAAAGAAAGGCATTTCGCTTCACTTTAAGCAGTGGTAGGAAGGGGAAATGGTTGTCAAAATACTAGAGATTCTGCAGATGCTGGAAATCCAGAGCGACACACACAAAATACAGGAGGAACTTTGCGGGTCAGGTCGCATCTATGGAGAGGTTTCAGGCCGAGACCCTTTATCGGGACTGGAACGGAAAGGGGGCAGAGGCCAGAATATGGTTTTGTGGAAGGTGGGGGGAGAAATGAGTACACGCTGACAGGTGGTGGGCGAGATCAGGTGAAGGGCAAAGTAAGTGGTGGGGGAGGGGGTGGAATCTCGGCCCTAAATGTCGACTGTTTATTCCTCTTCATAGATGCTTCCCGGCTTCCCGCATTTTGCGTGTGTTACTCTAAAAAGGTCATCTCTCCGGGTTAGTTAAATTCATCGGAAACTCAACTCAGACAGCGCGCTCGTAATGGTCGGGTGTAACGACACAGCACTGGTGGACTTTGAGAAAAGATTTTAGAAAAGATTGTACATTCTTACCGGAGGTAGCTGTTACTGTTGGGGTATTGATGATACTGCTCGGGCTGCGAGTGCCAGAAGAGCATTTTATGATGTGGTCCGGTGTGTTCGGCCAACGGGTCACTGAAACCAAAGAAAGAGACTTGCGATGAACTGCCGTTGCGTCTGGCGCTTGCGGCCGCACCTGCCGATTCACCTATGGCTCTTTACCTGGGCGTCATTCGCACCTGTACGTCCCGTGGAGCCGGGGCGGCGAGGCGGCTCCGTCACGCCAACGGGCGGAAGTGGGGTGTGCTGATCACGGAGGCGTGCGCGTGAAAGCTGAAACTCTGGTGGAATCCAGACATTTTTCAGCAGCATTATCTACCAATTATGCAGTCCAGGGCAATTGGTGTTAACCTGTCTGGTAACAATACGTTCAAAGCACATTATGACCAGAAAATACAGAAAAGTTAACAAATTTCACGATATATGCCAGTGATAATAAATCTGATTCTGTTTCTATCCCAATATGTAGTGTATGTTGTGAGCTGGGGCAGCAGGCTGAGGGTGGCAGACACCAACAGAATCAACAAACTCATTCGTAAGGCCAGTGATGTTGTGGGGATGGAACTGGACTCTCTGACGGTGGTGTCTGAAAAGGGGATGCTGTCCAAGTTGCATGCTATCTTGGACAATGTCTCCCATCCACTACATAATGTACTGGGTGGGCACAGGAGTACATTCAGCCAGAGACTCATTCCACTGAGGTGCAACACAGAGCGTCATAGGAAGTCATTCCTGCCTGTGGCCATCAAACTTTACAACTCCTCCCTTGGAAGGTCAGACACCCTGAGCCAATAGGCATAATTTATATATTATTATTTGATTATTTATGGTTTTATATTGATATATTTATACTCTATTCTTGGTTGGTGCAACTGTAACGAAACCCAGTTTCCCTCAGGATCAATAAAGTATGACTATGACTATGGCTCTGTAATGGTCCCGCAGAAGAGGAGTCTGTCTCTGAATTACGTATTGTTTAACTATTCATCAAATCAGAGGATCTGTCCTGGGACCAACACAAAAGTACTTTCACAGAAAGCACGACTTTCTTAGAAGTCTGTATAGATTTGGCATGTCATCTCAAACTTTGACAATTTTCTGTAGATGCACAGTGGAGAGTATCCTGACTGGTCACATCATGGTCTGGCATGGAAACGCCAGAAAGTCCGCGGAGAGTGGGGGTACAACCCAGGCCATCACGGGCAAAGTCTTCCCCACCGGTGGGCACATTTACAAGGAGTGTTGTCACAGAGAATGTAGGGGAGGCTTGACCCAAAAGCAGAGCAGTGGAGATGATTCAGTGGGAAGCGATAACTTTAATAATAGACCACAAAATAACAAGCCACAAGGGGTCCGTCAAGCGAGAAAAGAGAGAACAGAAACTCAACACGACGGGCAACAAGGTAAACTTTGGGCTGGAAGCAACTGGTTGAGGCCGGCTGGTTCAATGAGTGACCAAGGGCTGAGGATGAGATCTGGGGTTAAATAGGCTGCAGGTGATGGGTGTGGAATGAGCAGTAGGTGAATTCTATTAGTTGGATGGAGACTGGGAGGTATCTGCAGGAGCAGGCCTGACAGGACCCTCACGCCTCCGTGTCTGACCCCCGACGGCCCAAGATGACTCAAGTGGGTCCGCTGGAACTCAGCGATGAGCATTGGATACAAGATATAACTGGACGACACCCAAGACCTCTCTACTGGGCTGTACCCTTCCTAGTTGACCAGGTACTGCACACCCGGCCCACGACAACATGAATCCATCAACCGGCTAACCATGTACACAGGACCACCTTGTTGCCTTGCTATGATGGTGCTGGAAACTAGCCAACCAAGTAAAGAAAAATTCTCACCTCACCACTGGCTCCAAGCCCATTCCCCTGAAATCTGTATCTGCTGATTAAAGACTATTCTGCAATTTGTAAACGTTAGTCCATGTTTACTTTATTAAAATCATTTATAAATGTGTATTACGATGTCTATGGATTACGTCCTGGCTAAATAAGTTGATGAATCAGTTTATCCAGATGCTGCTTGGAATGGCTGGGCAAACTTGGGTTGTTTTCGCTGGAGCAGATGATGGGAGCTTTACAAAATTAAGAGAGGCATAGATAGTCAGCCAGAGTTGTTTTCCCAGAGTTGAAGTGTCTCATAGCAGAGATATTTAAAGTCGAGGGATTGGGGGCTGGGGGGACAAGTTCAAAGGAGATTGTGAGACAAGTTTTGTTAACACAGAGGAATGGGTGCCTGGAATGCTACACCAAGTATGGTGCTGGGGGTAAATATGATTAGAGTCATTCCGTAGGCTCTTAGATAGGCAGGAAGTGGAAGAATATTGACTTTGTGTAGGCAGAAGGGATTCATTTTGGCATTTGATTACTGATTTAATCAGTTTGGCACAGCATCGTGGGTTGAAGGGCCTGTCTGGGGGCTGTACTGATCTATGTTTCATGCACAGAGATACAGTGAAAAGCTTGACTTGCATACTGTTCATACAAACCAATTCATTACAAGGTAAAGCATTAACACAGTGCAGAATGAAGTGTGACAGTTACAGAGGAAGTGCAGTGCAGGTAAACATTGAGGAACAAGGCAGATTGTCAGGTCAAGAGTCCAACTTATCGTATGAGGGGGCCATTTAATATCCTTACAACAGTGGGGCAGAGGTTGTCCTTGAGCCTGGGGTATGTGTATCTTACATATCCATCATTTCCATCTTCATCATTTGTATCTTCAGCACAGTGGGAGAGGGGGAAAGGGAGAATGTCCAGAAGGGGTGGGGTCTTTAATCGTGTTGGCTGCCTTACCGAGGCAGCGAGAAGTGTAGACAGAATCCATGGAGGGGAGGCTGGTTTCTGTGATGTGTTGAGCTCTGTCCTTACAACCCAAGATCACATAAACCTCGTTCAGCAGGTTTCTGAGGTAATGTTGCTGTCTCTAGAGTCTTGATACAAAATACATACAGTACTGTGCAAAGTCTTATATATATATATATATAAGCTAGGGTGCCCAAGACATTTGCTCAGTACTGGAGTAATTTTATGTACTGCACTGTACTGCTGTGACAAAAAAAAAAATTTCATGACATATGTGAGTGATGATAAACCTGATTCTGATATGGGTCTCTATTGTGGACTGAGAGTGGGAAGAGGGCAGGGAGAGGGAATCATGGTTGGGAAAAGGGGAGGGAGCGGGAAGCACCAGAGAGGCATTCTGTAATGATCAATAAACCAATTGTTTGGGATCAAATGACCTTGCCTGGTGTCTCAGGGCTGGGTGTGTCTGCACCCGCACCACCCCCACCCCTGGCATTCCTTCTCTGTCACCTGTTCCACACCCCTCCCATGACATTCCAGATCTCGCCATTCCCAACATCCTTTCCACAAACTCACTCTCTGATCCACATTGACAAATACGGTACTGTACTGTACAAATTCTTAGGCACACTAACTATATAAATGTGCCTTTTGCATAGTACTGCAGACTAGAATACAAAAGCAAGGATGTAATGCTGAGGCTTCATAAGGCATTGGCCAGACTGCACTTGGAGCATAATGAGCAGTTTTGGGTCCCTTATCTAAGAAAGGATGTGCTGGCATTGGAGAGGGTCCAGAGGAGATTCATGAGAATAATTCCAGGAATGAAAGTGTTAACATATGAGGATATTAGATGGCCCTGGGCTTGTACTCACTGAAGTTTAGAAGAACGAGGGGGGGATCTCATTGAAACCTATCGAATACCGAAAGGCCTCGATAGAGTGGACGTGAAGAGGATGTTTCTTATAGTGGGAGAGTCTAGGACTAGAGGGTACAACTTCAGAATAGAGGGACATCCATTTAGAACAGAGTTCCAAGGAAATTTTTTATCAAGAGGGTGGTGAATTTGTGGAACTCATAGAAACATAGAAAACCTACAGCACAATACAGGCCCTTCGACCCACAATGCTGTGCCGAACATGTCCTTACTTTAGAAATTACCCAGGGTTACCCATAGCCCTCTATTTTTCTAAGCTCCATGTATCCATCCAGGAGTGTCTTAAAAGACCCTATCATATCTGCCTCCACCATTGTCGCCGGCAGCCCATTCCACGCACTCACCACTCTCTGCGTAAAAAACTTACCCCTGACATCTCCTCTGTACCTACTTCCAAGCACCTTAAACCTGTGCCCTCTCGTGCTAGCTATTTCAGCCCTGGGAAAAAGCCTCTGACTATCCACATGATCAATGCCTCTCATCATCTTATACACCTCTATCAGGTCACCTCTCATCCTCCGTCGCTCCAAGGAGAAAAGACCAAGTTCACTCAACCTGTTTTCATAAGGCATGCTCCCCAATCCAGGCAACATCCTTGTAAATCTCCTCTGCGCCCTTTCTATGGTTTCCACGTCCTTCCTGTAGTGAGGCAAACAGAATTGAGCACAGTACTCCAAGTGGAATCTGACCAGGGTCCTATATAGCTGCAACATTACCTCTCGGCTCTTAAACTCAATCCCACAATTGATGAAGGCCAATGCACCGTATGCCTTCTTAACCACAGAGTCAATCTGCGTAGCAGCTTTGAGTGTCCGATGGATTCGGATCCCAAGATCCCTCTGATCCTCCACACTGCCAAGAGTCTTACCATTAATATTATATTCTGTCTTCAGATTTGACCTACCAAAATGAACCACCTCACACTTATCTGGGTTGAACTCCATCTGCCACTTCTCAGCCCGGTTTTGCATCCTATCAATGTCCTGCTGTAACCTCTGACAGCCCTTCACACTGTCCGTAACACCCCCAACCTATGTGTCATCAGCACTCTTACTAACCCATCCTGTCACTTCCTCATCCAGGTCATTTATAAAAATCATGAAGAGTAGGGGTCCCAGAACAGATCCCTGAGGCACACCACTGGTCAACAACCTCCATGCAGAATATGACCCGTCTACAACCACTCTTTGCCTTCTGTGGGCGAGCCAGTTCTGGATCCACAAACCAATGTCCCCTTGGATCCCATGCCTCCTTACTTTCTCAATAAGCCTTGCATGGGGTACCTTGTCAAATGCCTTGCTGAAATCCATATACACTACATCTACTGCTCTTCCTTCATCAATGTGTTTAGTCACATCCTCAAAAAATTCATTCAGGCTCATAAGGCATGACCTGCCCTTGACAAAGCCATGCTGACTATTCCTAATCATGTTATGCCTGTCCGAATGTTCATAAATCCTGCCTCTCAGGATCTGTTCCATCATTACCACTCATTACCACAGTTGGCTGTGAACTCCAAGTCATTGGGTATATTTGAGGTGGAAGTTGATAAGTTCTTCATTTGTCAGGGTGGCAAAAGTTACAAGGAGAAGGCAGGAGAATGGGGTCAAGAGGGATAATAAATCAGCCATGATGGAATTGCAGAACAGACTCAATGGGCCAAATGGCCTGATTCTGCTCCAATGTCTTATATCACTTTTCTCCAACTCATTGAGTATAATTAAAGTGCAGGATGATAGGTTCTTGATTGGTAAGGGGTGAAAGGTCATGGGGAAAAATCCTTGTAAAATTTCTCTGTACTCTTTCAATCTTATTTACAGCTTTACTTTAGGTTGGTGGCCTAAAAGGAGCTGTGAGGGGCAAGTTGTTGACACGGAGAGTGATGGGTGCCTGGAATGTATTTCTGTACTCTGTACTGCTGCCACAAAACAACACACCTTGTGACATATGCCATTGATATTGAACCTGATTCTGATCAGACATCCTATCTGCATTAATGATCAGATGTACAGGTGTACCTAATAAAGTGGCCACTGAGTGTACTGCAAAATGAGTCATTTGCGTTGTAGGACCATAAGATATAGGAGCAGAATTAGGCCATTTGGCCCATCGAATCTGCTTCGCCATTTCATCATGGCCGATCCAATTTTCCTCTCAGTCCTAACCTCCTTCACCCTGTATCCCTTCATGCCCCGACCAATCAAGAATCCCATCTCATAGAAACTTCTGCCTTAAATATACATAAAGACTTGGCCTCCACAGTCACCTGTGGCAACTAATTCACCGCTCTTTGGCCAAAGAAATTCCTCCTAAATCTCCGTTCTAAAAGGATGCCCCTCTATTCTGAGGCTGTGCCCTCTGGTCTTAGATTCTCCCATCATAGGAAACATCTTCTCCATTCTATCGCGGCCTTTCAACAATCAAAAGGTTTCAATGAAGTCACTCCTCATCTTCTGAATTCCAGTGAATTCAGGCCCAGAGCCATCAAACGCTTTTCATCTGACAAGCCATTCAATCCTGGAATCATTTTTGTGAACTCCTTTGAACCCTGTCCAGTTTCAGCACATCCTTTCGAAGATAAGGGGCCCAAAACTGCTCACAATACTCTAAGTGAGAACTCACTAGTGCTTTAATAAAGTTTCAACATTATATCCTTGCTTTTATATTCTAGTCCTCTTGAAATGAACGCTAACATTGCATTTGCCTTCCTCAATACAGACTCAACCTGCAAATTAATCCTTAATCTTTAGGGAATCCCGCACAAGGACTCCCAATTCCCTTTGCACTTCAGATTTTTGAATATTCTCTCCACTTAGAAAATAGTCGAGCCTTTGTGCATGACCAAAACACTTCCCGACATTTTATTCCATCTGCCACTTCTTTTCCCATTCTCCTAATGTTTAAGTCCTTCTGTCGCCTTTCTATTTCCTCAAAACACCCTGCCCCTCCACCTATCATCATATTGTCTGCAAACTTTGCAACAAAGCCATCAATTCCATCATCCAAATCATTAACATATAATGTAAAAGGAATCCATCCCAACACAGACTTCTGTGGGACACCACTAGTCACTGGCAGCTAGCCAGAAAAGACTCCCTTTATTCCCAGTTCTTGCTTTCTGCCAACCAGCCACTGCTTTATCCATGCTAGAATCTTTCCTGTAATACCATGGGCTCATGGTTTGTTAAGCAACCTTGTCAAAGGCCTTCTGAAAATCTAAGAACATAACATCAGCTGATTCTCTTTTGTCTATCCTGCTTGTTATTTCTTCAAAGAATTCCAGCAGATTTGTCAGGCAAGCTTTTTCCTTGAGGAAACCACGGTCTATTTTATAATGTGCCTCCAAGTACTCCAAAACCATACCCTTAATAATCAATCCAACATCTTCCCAACCACTAAGTTCAGACTAATTAACCTATAATTTCCTTTCTCCTGCCTCTCTCCCTTTTTGGAGACTGGAGTGACATTTACAAATTTCCAGTCTTCCACAACCATTACAGAATCTAGTGATTTTTGAAAGATCATTACTAATGCCTCCACGATCTTCTCAGCCATCACTTTCAGAACCCTGGGGAATACACCATCTGGTCCTGGTGACTTATCCACTGTCAGACCTTTCACTTTTCCAAGAACTTTCTCCCTAGTAATGGCAAATTCACACTCTTTTGACTCCTGACACCTGGAACTTCCACCATACTGCTAATATCTTCCCCAGTGAAGACTGATGCAAAGTATTTATTCTGTTTGTCTGCCATTTCATCGTCCCCCATTACTTCCTCTCCAGCATCATTTTCCAGCAGTCTGATATCCACACTCGACTTTCTTTTACACTTTATGTATCTGCAGAAACTTTTGGTATCCTCTTTAATATTATTCGCTAGCTTACTTTCATATATGCTATCTTTTTCTTCTTAATGACTCTTTTTCGTTGCCTTCTGTTGGTTTTTAAAAGCTTCCCAATTCTCTAACTCCCCATTAATCTTTACTCTATTCTACACCCACATTTTGGCTTTGATTTCTCTTGTTAGTCACAGTTATATCATCTTGCTTTTCGACTACTTCCTCCTCTTTGGGATGTATATATTCTGTGCTTTCTGAATTGCGTCCAGAAATTCCAGTCATTGCTCCTCTGCCGTCATCCTTGCCAGTGTTCTTTTCCAATCAGTTTTGGCCAGCTCATGCTTCTGTAATTCCCTTTACTCCGCTGCAGTATTGATATTACTGACTTTAGCTTCTCTTCACATTTCAGGGTGAATTCGATCATATTATGATCCAGTTTCTATTGCTTTCCTAGCAGTGTCTCAGAAAGGCAGCATCCATTATTAAGGACCTCCAGCACCCAGGGCATGCCCTTTTCTCACTGTTACCATCAGGTAGGAGGTACAGAAGCCTGAAGGCACACACTCAGTGATTCAGGAACAGCTTCTTCCCCTCTGCCATCCGATTCCTAATTGGACATTGAACCCTTGGACACCACCTCACTTTTTTTTAATATATAGTATTTCTGTTTTTTGCACGTTTTTTAAAACATATTCAATATATATATATACTGTAATTGATTTACTTATTTACTTAATTATTATTATTTTTTTCTCTCTTCTATAATATATATTGCATTTAACTACTGCTGCTAAGTTAACAAATTCCACGACACATGCCAGTGATAATAAACCTGATTCTGATTCTGTAACTGACAAATAAATTCTTCCTGGGCTTCCAGCCAGGTACAGCTATTGATTATAACCGATGTTTCAATGACAAACTCTGCCATCTTCATCAGGGATGATGCCTGGTCACGTCTAGTTTGATGGTATTTATACCCCCCCAGACAGTCCCACCTGATTCCCACAGTCCTCATCCAATCAGGTTTCTGCTTGTTTCCAGTTCTTTGTCTTTGTGAAAATGCTTTTCTTCTAGTTTTATTTCAATGGCTTCCTTTTCCAGGTAAAAGCCAATGGCGTGGCACATTTTCTGAAATCTTTCCATAAGATGCTGCCTGATCTGTTGAGATCCTCCAGTATTTTGTGTGTGTTGCCCTGGATTTCCAACATCTGCAGAATCTCTTGTGTAAATAAGAACTTATCCAATTTCTCTTTCAAAGTTATCTGAATCTGTTTACAATGGTGTTTCAATGTTGCATTCCAGATTACAACATTGCTTTGTATAAAGATAATTTTCATTTTTCTCAGTTTTGTTTCCTTGGCACGTATCCCAAACAGGTATAGTTAGTGCAGAGGTTCCCAACCTTCTTTATGCCATGGACCCCTACCATTAACTGAGGGGTCTGTGAACCCTGGGGTTAGATTGATCTTGAATAGGTTAAAAGGTTGGAACAATATTGTGGGCCAAAGGGCCTGTACTGTGCTGAACTGTTCTATGATCTTTGTTCTTTGCTTTTAAGTTCTAGTTCTCAAAATAAGTTCTAACATTACAAACAAGAGAAAATCTGCAGATGCTAGAAATCCAAACACACACTAAGTGCTGGAGGAACTCAGCAGGTCAGGCAGCATCTATGGAAAAGAGTAAACAGTCGATGTTTCAGGCTGAAATGTCAACTGTTTACTCTTTTCCATAGATGCTGCCTGACGTGCTGAGTTCCTCCAGCACCTTGTGTGGGTTGCTAACATTGTATTTGTCTTCTCTACCATTGACTTGACCTACAATATAACCTTTAGGGGCTGGTTCTCCTGTCCTCCCAGTGAATATGAAAACTTTGTGGAGCCGACAATGATGGTAGCTCGCACATTTCATTCTGGCCTAGCCTGGGATTGGTTTACACTTCAGTTTGAAGGCGTGTAAGGATCAGTCATCTGTCTGCAATTTGGAAACTAGCCCATTTCATACCCAGGGAATATTTATGGTTCAACCAATCTAAACATGCTCTGCATAACTTCTCTCTTTCAACAATACACATAGCCAGGTGTATCTGTTATTAGATACACAGTACAATACAAAACACTTCACATTCAGCGTATCTCACCCAAGGGCAGCTGCCTCAATACCAGTGGTGTTTGGACCCACACTTCCACAGTCCCGCCGTAGTTCAAACAGATGCACAGCATCGCTGGAGTTTTCAGATATAGTTATATGCTGAGGCTTTATAAGGGCAAACTTGGAGTATCGTGGGCAGTTTGGCCCCCTTATCTAAGAAAAGAGAGTTCAGAGGGGGTTCACGTGAATGATACCGGGAATGAAATGGTTAATGTATTAGGAGCGTTTGCTGGCTTTGGCCTGTACCTGCTGGGGTTTAGAAGAGTGAGGAGGGATCTAATTGAAACTGATCAAATGTTGAAAGGTCTAGATAGAATGGACATGGAGAGGATGTTTCCTATAGTGGGGGAGTCTAGGACCGGAGGGTACAGCTCAGAATAGAGGGACGTCCTTTAGAACAGCTAATTTCTTTAGCTAGAGGATGGTGAATCCATGGAACTCATTGTCCCGGAGTGCTGTGGAGGCCAAGTCTTTGGGTGTATTTAAAGCAGAGCTTGATAAGTTCATGATTAGTAAGGATATCAAATGTTACAGCGAGAAGGCAGCCGAATGGGATTGAGGAGGGAAAATAAATCAGCCATGATGGAATGGAGGAGCAGATTCGAGCTCAATGCCTTCCTTCTGTTCCCAAGTCGTCACCCAGACCAACATTTGCAACGTTGAGGCCCGAGCGAAGGTAAAGGCTATGGACGGACAGTTCTGTGTGGGAGTGGAAAGAAGAGTTAACGTGCCTTGTCTTCAGTTTAGTAATTATGACTCTCATCCCAGGCTGGGACGTTAATTATCCCCACGGGCACCTGCATTTGCCTTTGTCCATTCTGGAACAAAACCGTTCAGCATGACCTTCTGATGTTGCTATTTAGCCAAGATCAGGTCTACCACACGGAGCTGAAAAGTCACAGAGAAACAGGCCCTCCAGCACAACCCGTCCGTGCTGTTCTTTCCCACCGACTCTAATCCCACGTTCCAGCATTAACATCGGTTCCTTCTATCCTCTGTCTATTTACGTGTTGGTTCAAAAACCTCTCAAACAGCAGAATCTGAATCAGGTTTAACGTCACCGGCATTTGTCGTGAAATTTGTTGTTTTGCGGCAGCAGTACTTTGCAATTCATTATAATAAAAACTATAAATTACCATAAGAGTTATACACCAGTGTAAATATATATGAAGTTTAAATTAAATAAGTGGTGCAAAAAGAACAAGAAAGTGATGCCGTGTACACGGGTTCGTTCAGAGATCTGATGGCAGAGGGGAAGAAGCTGATCCTGAATCACTGAGTGTGTGTCTTCAGGCTCCTGTACCTCCTCCCTGATGGTGGCAATGAGAAGAGGGCATGTCCTGGGTGATGGGGGTCCTTAATGATGGATACATAGTAACTGTATCTAATTCCATCATCCCTGGCAATATATTGCAGGTATCAGCCATTCTCTGTCTGAAACAAGATTACCCCTGTAAGGTTGTGAGACCATAAGATCATAAGAGACAGGAGCAGAATTAGGCTGTTCAATCCTTCAAGTCTACTCCACCATTGACATAATGGCTGGTTTATTATCCCTGTGAACCTCATTCTCCAGCCTTCTCCCTGTAATCTTTGACACCCTTAATAATCAAGAACCTTTCAACCTTAGGATGTGCGCTGTAGTGCTCTATGACTCCATGTTTAAAGTGAGGGGGAAAATATTTATACCATGTGATGGTGTTGGGTTTGCTGACTGTGAAATTCTAAACTCAAACGATATAGGTAACTTCAGTTGTATTGTAGTTAACTACTCTTCAAAGGCTAGATCACTTCCCTCTATCTTCCACGTTGAGTTTAGTAGTCAGTAACGACTATTTGAGTGGTGGATCTCAGCTAACAAAGTAGTTTAAACATAATTCATTTATTTCTAGTGATACACATTTAAATTTACATAAAATTCTTAAAACACTCACAGATGATTTCTATTTTATAAAATATTTCCAAATTACAAACATTTTCTAAACCACAAAGGATTTCCAAAACAGAGGTACAATTCCTAAAGCTAAAAAGACATACCTGTGCGTTGCAGACGAAGGCAGGGCAATGGATTCTAATTCATCCTGTCTTTCTGTCATTCTTTTTCTTGTTCTTTGACCATTCCTAAACAACTCCGACTTCCCTCTTACATTTAGACTTGCTACATAGTGATTTCACGCATGTGACTTTTTTCCCAGATACCTTTTCACACTGATGATCTAAAAGCTTCTGGCCAAACATCCAAAATTAATGCTGTGGCTACTGACTCTCTCAGAACATAGATCTTTCAACTATTAATGTGGTAAGTGATGGTATCAGTCTGTTCTACAAGCTTCCTTGAACTAAATAACTTAACCTCTACTGTCAGCCCAACTAATATAAACCCATTTTCTTACACTACATCACTCGAGCAATCAACCTACTGCTACGGGCCAGCAATCTGAGCTCTATAGACATTGTGGTTTGTTTGCAAAGCTGCCCTTTTAACTTCAGGCTGATTATTACTTGCCATTCACATTAAGAACTGAAGATTAGCTTCTGTTTATGATAAGAAGCTGAATAAAGAATATTGTTGGAAGTTTAATTTACTCAAAAACAACTCTTTGATCTTTAGTAGTCTCATCTGCTATGTTAGAAAGCTGAGCTTGGCAAAAAGAGACGCCCCTGGCCCTGCACAGTGACGATCCGTCACAACCATGAGACATTTGACATAAGAGCTATGTCAGACCATTCGGCCCATCGAGTCTGCTCTGCATGTAAAGAAAACTTGAAAGTCAAGTTTTTCATGCCAGGAGTGGCGAGTGTACAGAATGAGCTATCTGAGGCGGGGGAAAGGGCAGATACAATTACAATGTTTAAAAAGGCATTTGGACAGGTACATGGATAGGAAAGGAACAGAGGGATATGGGCCAAATGCAGGAAGATGGGATTAGCATAGATATGGATCACAGTTGGCACGGACGAGGCAGTATGCAGGACTCGATGAGTCTACAGTTCTATATTCCCTTTACCTATCTGTCCCCTCATCTCAAACCTCTTCACTTTTGTTTGTCACACCCCTAGAATAGGAATACGGTCATGTCTATCAAATCTGCTGGGGTCATTTATTGTGTCCGGTGCTCCTGACGCATCCTCCTCTGCATTGGAGAGACCTGTCGTAAATTGGGGACCACTTTGTTGAGCACTGATGCTCCATCTACCAAAGGCAGAACCTCCCGGTGTCCAAACATTTTAATTCTGATTCCCATTTCCGTTCCGACATGTTGGTCCGTGGCCTCCTCTTGTACCACAATGAGGCCTCCCTCAGGGTGGAGGAGCAGTACCTCTGGGTAGCCTGCACTCTGATGGCATGAACATCAGTTTCTGCTTCCCATAAAAAAATAATTCCCTCCTCCTCCCCTCTTCTGCTTTTCCCCACTATGGCCTCTCACCTTCCCCTGAGTCCCTTCCTCCTTCCCTTTCTCCCATGTCCACTCTCCTGTCCTATCATATTCCGTCCCCTCCAGCCATTTACCTTTCTCCCCCACCCAACTTCAGTATCACCTATCAACAATCCTCCTTCCTTGTTCCTTTCCAGTCCGGAAGAAAGGCCTTGGTCCAAAGCATTGAATGTTTGTTAATTCCAAGATGCTGCCTGACCTGCTAAGTTCCTTCAGCATTTTGTGTGTGTTGCTTTGGATATCCAGCATCCACAGAATTGCTCATGTTTATGCCTTTCATCATCTTGCATATTTCTATCACATCACCACTCCACCTTCTTTGATCCCGGGAAAACCCATTTTCTAATGTAACAGCTCTGGAAGTCCATGTGAACATCACAAACTCTGTCTGTTAATTCTCCAACATATTCTACTGAATTGGCTAACCATGATTTGTCCCCTTTATAGATTTGTGTTGGCTTGCTTTAATTAATCGATTTCCCTTTGCATGATGATTAAGTGCTTGTTTCAAAAGGATTCCCACTACTGAGGTAAAACTGACTGACTTTGAGTTGCTGACTTTATCCTCATTCCTTTTACTGAACAAGCCAGGAAGATCTGCTCCTCTCCGCAACCCAGGCGGATTAGGGTCAGAACTCCTACGACCTTCTATCTTATTTAGCGATACAGTGCAGAATAGGCCCTTCTGGTCCTTCGAGGCACAACCACCCAGCAACCCACAGCAATTCTGATTAACCTTAACCTAACCACAAAACAATTTACTGTGAACAATTAACCTACTAACCGGCGTGGCTTTGGATTGAGGGAGGAAACCAGAGCAACTGGAGAAAATCCACTCATTCCACGGGGAGGAGGTACGGACACTCCTTATAGATGATGTCGGAATTGAACTCTGAACTTTGGAACGCGTTGAGCTTTAATAGTGTTGCGTTAACCGCTACACTATGACTATTTTCCTCAGTACCCTATGTGTGCCACTGCTGCTCTCGTTAATTTTCCTACCTGAAGTTCAGACAACTTTTCTAATCTACGTGCTGTCAATATGTTTTATGTATTCAGTATCCCAGCCATCTCTTCCTTCAACATCTCAGCCATCTCAACAAGGCCAGGATATTGGAGAAGGAGCCAGTTTGGATATCAGAGGAGACCATCAGGATATCGGAGACTTTCAGGATATTGAAGGAGCCGGTTGGGATAGCGGAGGAGCCCATCTGGATGTCGGAGGAGACAATGTTGCTGCCCATCTGAGTTGGTGCACTGTAACCGTGGGAGATGGTCTCAGACATTTCACTTGTGATTGCAAGACTCTATTGGACAGTGATAATGTAAGCTGCCACAGGTCCGTTACCCTTGTCTGGTGGTTAGACAGGTGAAGTGGGAACTGTGTAGCCTTGGTTGTAAAGAGAACCAGGCCTCAAGCCTCAGGCATGTCTGCTAACCAGGTGAGAGACGCTGAAGCATTTACAGTGTAGTTGAGCTCGGCTAGGGCCTGGCCACTCTCGTTGGTTCTGCCCATTCGAGTTGTAGAATGTCAGGCTGTATTACATGTGTTTGCACACTGTCGGGAGACTACCATTGATTCCCGGACATTGTTGTTCAGGGTCTTGGGCTATGTATAGGTTTTATTTTCAGTTGAACATGCTTTTTGCTTGCTATTTTTGAATGTTCGCTTGCTATTTTGAATGTTTTGCATCTTGACCCCAAAAGAATGCTGTCTCATTCAGCTGTATCTATGTATAGTTTGAATGATAATTAAACTTGATTTGATTTGATTAAATCAATCATGGTTAAGCATCTAAGTGCAAGTCCCCAATTTCAGCAGGATCGAAATGAGCTGCAGAGTTCTAAACTCAAGTCATCTCCATCATGAGCACTACCTATGAAGTATCCAGGACATCTTCAAGGAGCAATGCCTCAAAAAGGCAGCGTCCATCATTAAGGATCCCCATCACCCAGGACATGCCCTCTTCTCCGGAAGAAGGTACAGAAGTGTGAAGGTACACACTCAACAATTCAGGAACTCCTTCTTCCCCTCTGGCATCCAATTTGTGAATGGACATGGAACCCATGAATATGACCTCACTACTTTCTTTTATTTCTATTTTTGCACTATTCATTTAACCCTTATATACACACACACACATAATAAGCTTTCTGTAATTCCATTGTTTCCTCTATTATTATGTATTGCATTGTACTGCTGCTGCAAAGACAACAAATTTCATGCTATATTGCTGGTGATACTAGATCTGATTCTGATCTTGTCTTTAATGGGCTCTCTACTTCCATGCACTTTCCTTTTATAGTTTATATTTCTATAAAACACTTTTGGAATTATATTTATATTGGTAACTAATCTCTTCTCATACACAAACAGGAGAAAATCTGCAGATGCAGGAAATTCAATCAACAGATATAAATGCTGGGGGAACTCAGAGTAATTAGTCAATATTTCGGGCCGAGACCTTTCTTCAGGACTCATATACAATCTGCTTCTAGAGCAACACACACACACATACATACAGTACTGGAGGAACTCAGCAGGTAAGGATGCATTTGTGGGGCGAGGATCAGTTAACGTTTCTAAATTCTGGAGTTTCTGCAGATGCTGGAAATGTTAAACAACACACACACACACACACTGTGGTGGAGGAACTCAACAGGTCTGGCGGCATCTATGGAAGGGAATAAACAGTTGACGTTTCAGGCCAAGACTGTTCATCAGGACTGGAACGGAAGGGGGAAGAAGCCAGAATAAGAGGTGGTGGGAGGAAGAGGATTACAAGCTGGCAAGTGATAGGTGAGACAAGATAAGGGTAAAGGTTGGGAGGGTGAGGGAATGAATTAAAAAATGGGAGATGATAGGTGGAATAGGTAAAGGGCTGAAGAAGAAATATGATAGGAGAAGTGAGTGGAAGTAACTGCCCAAATGCACCCTGAAAATGGAAGGTAAATTTCCAAAGGCTGTGGTCCATGTTGGTACCAATGTTAAAAGTAGACTTTGGGGTGAGGTCCAGATTGCAGAACAAGGGATTGAAATATGTGCCTGAAATGGGTAGACCGGACACATAAAATGCTGGAGGAACTCAGCAGGTTCTCACACATTTCAATTCATCTTCCCATTCTCACTTCAACATGTCGGTCCATGACTTCCTCATATTCTGTCTGGGTAGCCTTCAACCCGATGGCATGGACATTGATTTATTTAACTGCAGGTAATTCCTCTCCCTTCTCTCTTTTCCATCCTCCAATCTGACCTGCCTCTCAGCCTTTCTCTTCCAACTTTCCCATCACCTCCATCTGGTGCCCCTCCTTCTTCCTCATCTCCCATGGTCCAACCCTGCTTTCCTATCAGTTTCTTGCTTCTTCAGCCCTTTAGCTCTTGCACCTATCCCCTCCCAGCTTCTTACTTCAACCTCCATTTCCCACCCACTCACCTGGTTTCACCTATCACCTGCCTGCTCGTACTCTTTCCCCTCCCCTCACCTTCGTACTCAGTCTCACTTCCCCTTCCTTTCCTGTGGCACCGTGGAGGACACCAGCAGTACGTCAGAAAGCAGAAGTGATTGTAGTTGCTATGAATAAGAAGGTGCTTGGGAAGCTGAAAGGTCTGAAAGTAGTTAAGTCACTTAGACTAGATGGACTACACCCCAGGGTTTTGAAAGGTCACTGAAGAGATTGTGGCGGCATTAGTAATGATCTTTCAAGAATCACTAGATTCAGGAATGGTTCTGGCGAACTGGAACATTGCAAATGCCACTCCACTCTTTAAGTGGATTCAGCTGAGTACATCACAGGTAAAACCCTCCGTACCATTGAGCACACCTACATGAAATGTTGCCATAGAAAAGCAACATCCATCATCAACGATCCTCACCACCAGGCTATGCTTTTCTTACTGCTGCCATCAGGTTTAAGGTACAAGTGCCTCAGGTCTTGCACCACTAGGTTCCAGAATAGTTACTGCCCCTCAGGCTCTTGAACAAAAGGGGATAACTACACACATTCTATTTCTATTTCCTACAACCAATGGTCTCAGTTTAAGGACTCTTTATGTTATTTCATTCTCACTATTTATCTATATCTGCATTTGCAGTATGTTGTGCATTGCTCCTGTCTACAGTTACCATTCTATAGACTTGCTAAGTATGCCTGCGGAAAAAGAACTTCATGGTTGTATGTATGTGGTGACGTGAATGTACTATGATAATAAATTTTACTTTCAACTTTGAAGAAGAGAGGGAGGCAAAAGACAGGAAATTTTAGGCCAGATAGTCTGACTTCAGAGGTTGGGAAGATGTTATAGTCTATACTTGAGGCTGAGGTTTCGGGGTATTTGGGAGGCACATGATAAAGTAGGCAAAAGTCAGCATGGTTTCCTTAAGGGGAAATCTTGTCTGATAAATCTGTTGGAATTCTTTGAGGAAATAACAGGCAGCAGACAAAGGAGTCAGTGGATGTTGTTTACTTGGGTTTTCAGAGGGATCTTCATCGGAGGTGGAGACACGGCTAAAGGAGGTGGTGGTAGAAGTAGACACAATAGCAACATTTTAAATGCCCATAGATGATAGAAAAATGGGGGGGCTATGTAAAAGGGAAGGGTAAGATTGATCTTAGAGTCGGCTGAAAGATTGTCACAATATCACAGGCTAAAGAACCTGTACTATTCTATGTTCACTGAAACAAAATTAAACTAAGCTTTTGTCCTAATTCCTACAGTTCAGATTGGTAATTCCTTGGTATTATTTTATAAAGGCCTAGTTTCAAAATGCATATTTTTTCCCACAAGCCACAAATAAATTCAACTCTGCATAACTAAAATAAGAAATTGAGACATAGAAACCCACTGAAAGTTACTCAAATGAGTAACTATGGCAAAATCCACATGCCACAAATTACTAAATCTTCATCATGACAAAACTTTGCAGTTTATATTGGATTCCAATATTTTCTAAAACATTTTAAAACTAGATGATGGAATAATCAATCTTGGTGACAAGAATGAGATATTATATACAGTTTATTGCCAGTGTATGCACATTTGTAAGCACATAACTATAAATACATCAAATAATAGTGTAGTCCAAATAAACATTCACGTACCACTATATTCTTGATGCAGGGGCTTAAAAACAGATAAACAGTTCCCTTAAAATCTTTAAATAAATTTCTATAAATTTTTCATAAAACAAAAAGAGCAACGTTCAAACAGCAGCAAAACAGTCTGATTCATGTTTTGCTTTTTCATTTCGATTTCATTTCACTTTTGCTCTGGACTTCACACCCCAAGGTCCATTTGCACATCATCACTGAACAAGCTGGCAACAAACCTAGTTCCAGTATTGGCTTACGACAACATTTGTCACTATGAATGACTCAAATTAGCTACTGATTAATAGTGGTAGACTTCGTTAATTTTTTTCCTTAAAAAGTGGAACTTAGCAGGTTGAAAGAAAATCTACCCGCTGCAGAGGTAGAGAAAACACAAATATAAGCTGCTGTCATTTTTCTATTTATCAATTGTACTTGCTTTCCACAATGGACGCTATCAAAATCTTTTGATTTTCGCACAGTAATGTGTACAGATAGTTGCTTTTAAATGTTAGGTTCCTGGAACATTTTCAACACAGAAAGCAGGCCAGTAACATTATCACTGTAATTGCTGTCTACTTACTGAAAGCGACTAGGCAAAACCCTCAATGGATTTTCTACCAGCATTTTAGTAGAACTTAAGAACTACATACTGAACATGAGTGTTACGTACTGACTGTGCTTGTGTAGAACACTCCATTCCGATGCACTCTGCTTGAAGAAGGTGTGATGGCAAGAGTGGTTCATATCCATTTGGAAATGGTACAAGCCTTATGTAACCTGTACATCGACACTGAAATGTGCTGCTGAGAAACAGCACGTCAGGGATGCTAGACTCTTCTACCTTCCTTTGCTACGGTTAGTATTCCTTTTGTTGAAGGAACACAGACCAAGTTGGCGAAAAGGTAACACAGGAAAACTGGCTAATTCTAGATCCCTACTTTCCGTGAAATAAAGTTACAATCCCTAGGGCTTTGTTGTGACAGCATGCACTGAAAACAAGGCAGGTTGTTTCTGCATCAACCCGGTTCCACTCTGATTTATCGCAGGCTGCTCCTTTACTGATTATTTGTGAAATCTAACCAGAAGCAAATTATGTTGCAAAAAGAAACAATACCGCTGCTGGGTAGAAGCAAAAGAAAATTTTTTTCTGAAGCTGAATGCATTCCTCTTTAATCATAATTAGCATTTTATTTATACAACAGTAATACTGGTAAACTTTTAATTAAAAGACGCAGAGATCTTGGGCGAGAAGGTTTGAGTGTTATCTGAACTGACTAATACTGTCTCCTTTGATTTGGAATAAATTTTGGTGTAACAGTCACATGCAGACTGAGGGAAGTCATTTGCTGTGTAGAGCCATGATGAAAGTTCCATCGAAGAGCAAGCAGTTCCTTCCCCTGGAGACCCATGAGAAAGCAGCTGCTAACTCTAGCTCTGACCGGTGAGGTCTGACGCCGAGCCACTTGTGCTGGATCCCGTCTGTGCACGTTTAATATACAAATTCAACAATTTCATCTGAAACACAAAACAAATAAAGGTTACTTTTTCAATAAACCTGATTTAAACAGGATTGCGGACAATATCCATTTGTGAATCTAATGAATTCAGAACGGTAGGGCGAGTTAGAACTTAAATTCAAGCAATAAAGTTATGGAGCCATACAGAACAGAATACATATGGCCCTTCTGCCCATGCCAACCATCAACACCACTTGGGCTGTAAGCCCGTGTGTCTTGGCTTGTCCAGGTATTTGTTAAGTGTTGTAGCAGTCTCTGTTCCACTGCTTCTTAAACACTTCTTGCTTCTTATCTTGATCTTTATCCTCTGCTTACAGACTTTTAGGAGTATGTTTACCACTATCTACCCTAACAAAATCAGAGCAACACACATCAAAGTTGCTGGTGAATGCAGCAGGCTAGGCAGCATCTCTAGGAAGAGGTACAGTTGACGTTTCCGGCCAAGACCCTTCGTCAGGACTAACTGAAGGAAGAGCTAGTAAGAGATTTGAAAGTGGGAGAGGGAGGGGGAGATTCAAAATGATAGGAGAAGACAGGAGGGGGAAGGATGGAGCCAAGAGCTGGACAGGTGATTGGCAAAAGGGATATGAGAGGATCATGGGACAGGAGGCCTAGGGAGAAGGAAAAGGGGGAGGGGGGGAAAAACCCAGAGGATGGGCAAGGGGTATAGTCAGAGGGACAGAGGGAGAAAAAGGAGAGAGAGAAAAAGAATGTATACATATAAATAAATAACGGATGGGGTACGAGGGGGAGGTGGGGTATTCGCGCAAGTTAGAGAAGTCAATGTTAGAGAAAGGGGAGAGAAGTGTCCGAGATAGACCAAGTGAATTTGAGGGCTGGGTGGAAGTTTGGAGTAAAGTCGATGAAATTGACGAGCTCAGCATGGGTGCAGGAAGCAGCACCAATGTAGTTGTCAATGTATCGAAGGAAAAGTTGGGGAGCGGTACCAGAATAAGTTTGGAGCACAGACTGTTCCACATAACCAACGAAGAGGCAGGCATAGCTAGGGCCCATGCGAGTTCCCATAGGTACACCCTTGGTCTGAAGAAAGTGGGAAATATCGGACACTTCTCTCCCCTTTCTCGATCTCTCGGTCTCCATCTCTGGAGACAGACTGTCCACTGACATCTTCTACAAGCCCACTGACTCTCATAACTACCTCAACTATACCTCTTCCCCCAACGCCACATGCAAAAATGCCATTCCCTATTCCCAGTTCCTCCGTCTCCACCGCATCTGCTCTGAGGATGAGGTTTTCCGTTCCAGGACATCTCAAATGTTCTCTTTCTTTAAGGATCGTGGTTTCCCTTCTGCTGTCATCAATGATGCCCTCACCCGCACCTCCTCCATTTCCTGCACTTCGGCTCTCACCCCACCCTCCCACCACCACAACAGGGACAGAGTTCCCCTTGTCCTCACCTACCAGCCCAGCACCCTCCAGATCCAGCACATTATCCTCCGCAACTTCCGCCACCTTCAACAAGACCCCACCACTAAGCACATCTTTCCCTCTCCACCTTCCGCAGGGATCGGTCCCTCCGTGACTACCTGGTCCACACGTCCCTCCCCACGGATCCCCCACCTGGCACTTACCCCTGTAAGCGCAAGTGCTACACCTGTCCCTATAACTCCTCTCTTGCCACCATTCAGGGCCCCAAACAGTCCTTCCAGGTGAGGCAACACTTCACTTGTGAGTCTGTTGGGGTCATCTATTGCATCCGGTGCTCCCGGTGCGGCCTCCTCTACATCGGTGAAACCCGACGCAGATTGGGGGACCGCTTCATTGAGCACCTCCGCTCCATCCGCCAAAACAGACAGGATCTACCAGTAGCCACCCACTTCAACTCTGTTTCCCACTCCCATTCAGATATGTCCATACATGGCCTCCTCTACTGCCATGATGAGGCTAGACTCAGGTTGGAGGAGTAACACCTTATATACCGTCTAGGTAGTCTCCAGCCCCTTGGTATAAACATAGAATTCTCCAACTTCTGGTAATTCCCTCCCCCTCCCTTCCCCTATCCCTACGTCACTCTGCCCCCTCCCCCAGCTGCCTACCACCTCCCTCTTGGTTCCGCCTCCTTCTACTACCCATTGTGTTTTCCCCTATTCCTTCTTCATCTTTCCTGCCTATCACCTCCCTGCCTCCACTCCCCCTCCCCTTTATCTTTCCCCTTACTGGTTTTTCATCTGGAACCTACCAGCCTTCTCCTTCCCACTTTCCCCCCACCTTCTTTATAGGGCCTCTGCCCCTTCCCCCTACAGTCCTGATGAAGGGATCCGGCCCGAAACGTCGACCGATCTTTTCCACGGATGCTGCCCGACCTGCTGAGTTCCTCCAGAGTGTTGTGAGTGTTGCTTTGACCCCAGCATCTGCAGATTATTTTGTGATTAGAGTGTGTGGACTACTTTCAACCATGATGAAGTTGGAAACAGGAATAATGGTCATATTGTGGGATCAAGTATTTCAGCGTTTTCAAATGACCAGTGCTTCTTTGCAATCTTCTGGCCAAGACTTGAACATAGCTTGTGCACTCTATGAATCCTTGCATGGATATATACAAGCTATGCGGTCTACTTTTTCAGACATTGAGCAAAAAGCCAAGGATCTAACTAAGTGTGAAGATTATCAACAGCAAGCTCAAAGAAAACACAAGCAAAATCGTGTGTATGATGATTTCAGTGGTTCCAGCACTCTTGATCCACTTGTTGAATCTCAAACGCCTTCTCAGAAGTTTAAAAGCCGAACATTTCTTGCCATTATTGACAGCTTGCTTTCTACCCTGTCAAAAAAGCAGAAAGCTTATCTAAAGGTGAATGGTGTTTTTGGATTCCTTTATCAGTTACAGTAGTTTACACCTGAAGAGATCTTAAAGAGGTCATCAAATCTTATTAAGTCATATCCGGAAGATCTGGAAGAAAGTCTTGATGAAGAATTTGTGCAGTTTACTGAACTGTTGAAAATTGATCTTGCTTCTCATATTGGCGCCAAATAAGACCTTGCAGAGTTACAGTTGTACCGTTTGATAACTGACAATTCTTTGGAGTCATGTTTTCCAAATGTAGAAAATGCGCATCTATTTGTCACTCATGGTTACCAACTGTAGTGGAGAATGCTCATTTTCAAAACTGAAAAGGATTAAAAATGAACTAAGGAGCACCATGGGTCAAAACAGATTGAACAATCTCACTCAAATGAGCACTGAACACGAACTTCTGCGTGAAATAGCCATTTCCAGTATCATCAACAAATTTGCTCATGCTAAATCTAGAAAATGTAACTTTTAAATTGTAGTTTTGTTACTTTTGACATTTGAAATTGATACCTACATGTAAGTAATACTATTACTGAAGTGTCAGACATTTGTCATATTATCTGGCTGTACAGCAAATGAAAAAAATTGAATTACTTTAATATGCAAGTAAATAATTTATGTTTCAATACTTATGTGCATTTTTTTAAATTTAGGGGCCCTTTATAACATATGCTACAGGCCCCGCACTAGCTTAATCTGGCCCTGATAGGAGGTACAGAAGCCTGAAGGCACACACTCAGCAATTCAGGAACAGCTTCTTCCCCTCTGCCATCCGATTCCTAAATGGACATCGAACCCATGGACACTACCTCACTTCTTAAAAAATATACAGTATTTCTGTTTTTGTACATTTAAAAAAAAATCTATATGTAAATATATGTAATTAATTTACTTGTTTATTATTATTTTTGTTTTATTTTATTGTTGTTATTTTTTTCTCTGCCAGATTATGTATTGCATTGAACTGCTGCTGCTAAATTAACAAATTTCACGGCACATGCCAGTGATAAACCTGATACTGATTCTGACTTCAATCATGTTAACCTAAAGACAACCCTCACAAAATTCTATCAGCATATTGACTTTGCTCCTAGTGGTGAGAATACTTTAGACCCGACTTATACCAACACTTATGCCCTTACACTTCCTCCCTCATCACCATTCAGGGCCCCAGACAGTCCTTCCAGGTGAGGCGACACTTCACCCGTGAGTCGGCTGGGGTGCTATACTGCGTCCGGTGCTCCCGATGCAGCCTTCTATATATTGGCGAGACCCGACGCAGGCTGGGAGACCGTTTCGCTGAACACCTATGCTCTATCCGCCAGAGAAAGCAGGATCTCCCAGTGGCCACACATTTTAATTCCACGTCCCATTCCCATTCTGATATGTCTATCCACGGCCTCCTCTACTGTAAGGATGAAGCCACACTCAGGTTGGAGGAACAACACCTTATATTCCGTCTGGGTAGCCTCCAACCTGATGGCATGAACATTGCAGACATCCCACCTCTCCTGGGAGTTCCGGAACTCTCCCACATATTGATAGCGGCTCCCTGATGCCCACAAATTATATACGATATCCCGGAAGTCGATTTTTTAGAGAGGGAGAGGGGAAAAAGAAAGAAAGAAAATGAATGAATCTGGCTTGATCTCTCTTTGTGCTAAGTAGACTGATCAGTTTTCTCTGTGGGTGGGCTTTACAGTCGACCTCTCTCTTCCATAGTCCATCAGTTCAGTTACTGCCATCTGTAATGACACTGAAATGATCCGGTCAACTGTCAGTGATGAAGTACAAAAGCCTGGCGAAGAAATTCCCAAGGCTGGCGGTGACAACCTGACTACGCGAGGCTGTCCTATACGGGCGGGGTGCGTTGGCGTCTTAAAGGGAATTAGAGCGGGGTTTAAATTGGAGCGAAATTCCAAAATCGTCCGCTAAGACATCTTTAAAAACGTGCTTACAGCAAGCAAATTCTTTGGGTTTTTTTTTTCCCTGAAACACTTCCACTTACAGGTACATCGAAGCCCGCGATGGGCTGCGTTTAAGTGCAGCCGTTTTCAGAAGAAAAACCGATTTTAATAAATACCCAGCTCCCACTGAGGTCTCGTCATTAGGACAGCGAACTGTTTACCTCTGCTGCGCACTTTATATGCATTTTGAATTACACTTTATTAAATAATATGGTAACATGTTGTTTTATGCAGTGTGTGTGATATATGTATTGTGGCTACACCGTGGTCCGGACATAGGTTGTTTCGTTTGTGGACGATCAGCCAGATGACAATAAACTTGAACTTGAAGATACAGAACTTCTAAATCACTCATTTAAAATCCCTCATTTCAAATCCCTCATTTCCATGTAAAAAAAGTAAGTTCTGATCCCGACTATTGCAGGCAATATGTGTGTGTGACTGCGGACGTATATGCGATCAGACGTTGTCCGAATGGACGTTAAGCGGCGCACACCTGTAATAAGGACACACCTTATGCTTTTATTTCTTTTAGGGAACACAACATGTTAGGGAGGCTAAGCTCAGGGAAGGCTGCTCAAGTATTTCACAGGTCTTTTCAGCAGAAAACCAAAGTCTGACAGAGAAGGTCACTGGAGCTGAGGTGTACTTTACATCTTTCATCGTTGAGCATAACCTGCCATTCCAGGTGTGTAAGCACACAGGCAAGCTATTCAGGAAAATGTTTCCTGATTCAGAAATAGCACAAAACTATGTCTGCTCATCAACCAAGCCAGCAGCTATTGTGAACATGGCACATTAAGACAGAATTCAGAAGTCAGCTGTCTCACAAAACACCTGTGAATTTGATGTCTTGCAAAATTAACAAATTCATTGACACAGACTGCTATGAGGTTGAGACCTCCCTGAAATGAGTTTTTGCAGGGTGGGAAGTCTGACACTGACTTCCCTAACTTCCGTTAATGCTCCGCCTCCCCTTCGTACCCCATCTGTTATTTATTATTATTAATTTTTTTTTCTCTCTCTCTCCTTTTTCTCCCTCTGTCCCTCTCACTATACTCCTTGCCCATCCGCTAGGCTTCCCCCCTCCCCCTTTCTTTCTCCCTAGGCCTCCTGCCCCATGATCCTCTCATATTCCTTTTGCCAATAAACTTTCCAGCTCTTGGCTCCATCCCTCCCCCTCCTGTCTTCTCCTATCATTTCGGATCTCCCCCTCCCCCTCCCACTTTCAAATCTTTATCTCCTCTTTCAGTTAGTCCTGACGAAGGGTCTCGACCCGAAACGTCAACTGTACCTCTTCCTATAGATGCTGCCTGGCCTGCTGCGTTCACCAGCAACTTTGATGCGTGTTGCTTATACCAACATTGCTGGTGCATACAAAGCTACTCCTTGTCCCCACATGGATTTTCTGACCATTTTATCTGTTATGCTAATTCCTGCATACCAACCACTGATAAAATGTGCCAAACCAGTTCAAAGGGAGATAAGGACCTGCCTGGAAGGAGAATCTCAGTGTTACAGGACCGTTCTGAAAACATGGACTGGAGCATGTTCAGGGAGGTGGCTACTTATGGATACCACATTAACATATTGATGAATATGAGAGAACTGTGACTGACAACATGGAGAAGTGCATTGAGGACGTCACTGTTATTGAACACGTCTATGTGAGGAAATATCAGAAGCCATGGCTGACAACAGAGGTCTGGGCACTGTTAAGAAAGATTGGGATGCTGCTTTCAGATCGGGGGGTAAAACAGCTCTCAGGTCAGCAAGAGCTATGCTTTCCTGTGCCATCAGGAAGGCAAAACGGGATTAATCAGAGGGAATATGCAGCCATTTCTATGACACCAGAGTCGTGAGGTGCATTTGGCAGGGCATTCAGACTGTAGTATTCTCAGCATTAGTAGCAAAATCAATTTAAATCAATTTAAGTTCACACTGTGCAGCAACAACAGTTACACTTCACTTCCCGATAGGCTGACATCTTTTACACTTGGTTTGATGCACAGAACGAGGTGCTGATGAGAGAAGTAGGCACTCTCCTATCTGGCTGCAGCCCATATGGAAGATCTATCCAGGGTCATTCCATGTAGAGCTGTGGGACCTGATAACACACCTGGATGGGTGCTGAGAAACTATGCAGCCCAGTTAATCCTAACAAACACCCTCAACATCTCTCTGGGACAGTTTACTGTCCCCTCAGACTCCAAGGTGGCTACCATCATCCTGGTGACAGTAACCTGTCTCAACAACTACCGTCCAGTGGCACTGACTTCAACAATGATGAAGTGCTTTGTGCGGCTGATTATGGATTACATTAGATCACATCTTTCTGTTACATCGGACCCTTTCTAGTTCACACATTGCTCAAACTGATCCACTGATCCACAGAGGCCTTAGCCTCTGTACTCCACTCCATCCTGTCCCATCTGGAAAATGGTGCCTCGTATATCAGGATGCTGTTTATTGACTTCAGCTTAGCATTTAATAAGATCATATCTGAGATTCTGGTGAGTAAACTGTCCTTGTGGGGTCTCAACAACTCTCTCTGTAACTGGATCCTGGACTTCTTGACTGAAAGGCCACTAACGATCTGTGTTGGTTGAAACCTCTCTAGTTCCACCACACTGAGCACCCACGCCCCAGGGCTGCATGCTCATCTCGCTGCTGACACATGACTGCTTTACTATATCCAGTTCAAACTGAATCCAGTTCTTTTACTGATGACACAACAGTGGTTGGTCTCATCAACGGTGAGACGAGGTACAGAGAGGAAGTAAAACAGCTGGCAGAATGGTGTGAGAGCAACTTGAATTTCAACCTGGACAAGAAGGAGCAGGCCGACCATTCCTCACTGCAAATACACAGCTCCTCAGTGGAGAATCAGAATCAGGTTTATTATCACCGGCATGTGACGTGAAATTTGCTAACTCAGCAGCAGTTCAATGCAACACATAATCTAGCAGAGAGAGAAAATAATAATAATAAATAAAATAAAACATAATAAATAAACAAGTAAATCAGTTATGTAAATTGATGACCGAGCAGGTTTACAAGTAGATGATAGATATAACATGAATGTAATGCCATGTAATAGGACAAGCCTGTTATTGGGTACAAATGCAGAAAGAGCAAAGAGTTAAATTGTACCAGAGAGGCAGAATTCAAAAGGGCAAAGAATGTAAGGCTGAAGGTGCTGTATTTAAGTGTGCATTCAGAATAAGGCGGATGAACTCATGGCGCAATCACAGATTGGTCGGTATGACGTCGTGGGCATCACTGAGTCGTGGCTGAAAGGTGGCCATAGTTGAGAGCTTAACATCAAAGGATATGCTTTGTATTGAAAGGGCAGGCAGGAAGGCATAGGCAGTGGTGTGGTTTTGTTGGTAAGAGATGAAGTTACATCTTTATAAAGAGGTAACATTGGGTCAGAGAATGTCGAATGTTTGTGGGTGGAGTTAAGAAACTGCAAGAGTAAAAAAAACATTATGGGAATCATATACGTATAGGCCTCCAAACAGTAGCTAAGATTTGGGGCTGAGATTGCAAGGGAGCTGGAAAAGGCATGGAATAAAAGTAATGTCACAATTATAATGGGGACTTCAATATGCAAGAGGATTGGGAAAATCTGGTTGGTGTCAGATCACAAGAGAGGGAATTTGTTGAATGCCTATAAGATGACATTTTAGCGCAGCTCGTGTTTGAGGAAAGGCTATCTTTGTTGTGTAATAACCCCGACCTTATCGGGGAGCTTAATGTAAAGGAACCCTTAGGATTCCTTAGAATTCATACTGCAATTTGAGAGGGAGACGCATGTCACATGTATCGGTATGGAATAAGGGAATTTCAGCGGCATGAGAGAAGAGCTTTCCCAGGGATAGATAGGAGGAGGATACTGGCAGGGATGACAGCAGAGCAGAGATGGCTGAAGTTTCTGGAAATGGTTCACAAGGCACACAATAGATATGTCTCACAGAAGAAGTTGTTCGCAAATGGCAAGGGAAGTTAAGGACTGCATAAAAGCCAAGGGAAGGGCATATAAGGTAGCAAAAGTGAGTGGGAAGTTGAATGATTGGGAAGCTTTTAAAATCTAACAAATCGCAACTAAAAAAGCTATAAGAATGGAAAAGGTGAAATATGAGGGCAAACTAGCCAATAATATAAAGCAGGATACAGGGAGGTGAGAGTTGATATTGGACCATAGGAAAATGATGCAGGTGAGGTAGTAATGGGGGACAAAGAAATAGCAGATGAAGTTAATGGGTACTTTGCATCAGTTTTCACTGTGTAAGACACTAGTATAGGGTGCCAGAGACCTGTCAGTGTCAGGGAGCTATTACAAAGGAAAAAGTGCTAGGCAAACTCAAAGGTCTAATGATGTATAAGTCACCTGGACCAGACGGACTACATCCCAGAGTCCTGAGAGATGTTGCTGAAGAGAAAACAGATGCTTTGGTCATGATATTTCAAGAATCACTTGATTCTGGCATGGTCCCAGAGGACTGGAAGATTTCCAATGTCACTCCACTCTTTAAGAAGGGAGGAGGACAAAAGAAAGGAAATTATAGGCCAGTTAGCTTAACCTCAATGGTTGGGAAAGTGTTGGAGTATATTATTAAGGATGAGGTTTCAGAGTACTTGGAGACTAATGATAAAATAAGTCAAAGTCAGCATGGTCTCTGTAAAGGGACATCTTGCCTGACAAATCTGTTAGAGTTCTTCCAGGAACTAACAAGCAGGGTGGACAAAAGAAAGGCAGTGGATGTCACTTACTTGGATTTTCAGACAGCATTTGATGAGGTGCCACACACAAGGCTGCTTGACAAGATAAAATCCTATGGTGTCACAATAAAGATACTAGGATAGAAGAATGGCTGACGGGCAGGGAGCCTTTTCTGGTTGGCTGCCAGTGACTAGTAGTGTCCGTCAGGGATCAGTATTGGGACGAATACTTTTCACATTGTTTGTCAATGATTTAGATAGTGGAATTAATTAATGGCTTTGTGGCAATGTTTGTGAATGATATGAAGATAGGTGGAGAGGCAGGTTGTGCTGAGGAAGCAATGCGTTTGTAGCAGGACTTAGACAAATTGGAAGAATGGGCAAAAAAGTGGCAGATGGAATACAGGGTTGGGAAATGTATGATCATGCATTCTGGTAAAAGGAACAATAGTGTAGACTATTATCTACATGGGGAGAAGGTTCAAACATCAGAGGTGCAGATGGATTTAGGAGTCCTTGTGCAAGACTCCCAGAAGGTTAATTCACAGGCTGAGTCTTTGGTAAAGGTGGCAAATGCAATGTTGGCATTTATTTCAAGGGGAATAAAATATAAAAGCAAGGAAATAATGCTGAGGGTTTGTAAGACACTAGTTAGGCCACACTTGGCGTATTGTCAACAGTTTTGGGCCCCTTATCTCAGAAAGGATGTGCTATCATTGGAGAGAGTCCACAGGAGGTGCAGGAGGATGATTCCAGGAACGAAGGGGTTAACATATGAGGAGCGTTTGGCAGCTTTGTGCCTGTACTCACTGGAATTTAGAAGAATGTGGGGAATCTCATTGAAAACTACTGAATGTCGAAAGGACTAGATAGGGCGGATGTGGAGAGGATGTTTCCTCTGGTGGGGGCATCCAGAACTAGAGAGCACAGCCTCAAAACTGAGGGGCGACTTTTTAGAACAGAGGTAAGGAAGAATTTTTTTTAGCAGGAGAGTGGTGAATCTGCCACAGACTGTGGTGGAGGCCAAGTCCATGCATATATTTAAGGTGAAAGTTGATAGTTTCCTGATCAGTGAGGGCATCAAAGGATATGGTGAGAAGCAGGCGTATTGGGTTGAGTTGAATCTGAGATCAGCCATGACGGAATGGCGGAGCAGATTCGATGAGCTGAATAGCCTAATTCTGCTCCAACGTCTTATGGCCTTATAATAGGGCGACCAGAACTGAATGAAATACTTCAGATGCAGCCTAATCAGAGTTTTATAAAGCAGCAACATATCTTCCCGACTCAAAAACTTATTGCCTCTACTAATTAAGTGTGTCATATACCCTGTAAACAGCCCAAGTTCTATCAACCTGTGAAGCCACTGACAATGAGCTATGGACCTGGACCCCAAGAACCTTCGATATCGAGACTCCAATACTTGTCTTTTATGATTGGTGTGTTTTAAAATTTTAAAACACTTATAAATGTTAAACATTTTGAAACTGTTGTACAGGTGCACATTCCTTTATCCGAAATTCTGAAATCCAAAAAGCTCCGAAAACCGAAGTTTTTTTTCGCCAACAGCTGATGTCACTCAGCTGTGACGTGGCAGCACTAGCAGAGGCCGCCAGACGTCAGTTGTGGCTCAGCTCTTGTACTGGTTACACGTGCATTTGCTGTTCGCTGATATTTTGTGTTCACTGTTGACTTTGTGTTTAATTTCACTGTGAAAATGTCAAAAAGAGCTGCAGATATCCCTATGGGTTACAGTGAGAAAAACAGAAGGAAGTAGCTATCATTATCAATAACGCAGAAAGTGGAGTTATTGCAGAGGCTTGATCGTGGTGTGTCTGTGCGGCATCTTACTGAAGAAAATAGTGTCGGAACTACCACTGCATATAATTTAAATAAACTGAAAGACAAGTTACTGAAGTTTTATAGTGACAGTGACTTTCTACATTTATTCCAATAAGTCATTTACCATGTGTTTGATTGTTTGTTTGAAGCTATATATTTTTTATTTTTTTCTTGTCATTATTCCCTAAACAATACAGTATAACTATTTGCATAGCATTTACATCGTATTAGTTATTATAAGTAATCTAGAGATGATTTAAAGTATACGGGAGGATGTGTGTAGGTTCCGTGCGCCGCCGGGTCCTAAAGTCCACCGCACTGAGACAGGTTAAATAAGGGACTTGAGCATATGTGTTTTTTGGTATTGGGGTGGGGGAGGGGGTCTGAAATCCGAAAAATTCTGAATTCTAAAATGCAACTGGCCCCAAGGATTTCAGATAAGGGATTGTGGACCTGTATTTTTCTGAAATAATTTGCATGCTCATATTTGTACAAAGCTGAGTGGTTCAGCTGTGAGTCATTTTGATAATACCTG
Organism: Mobula birostris; assembly: GCF_030028105.1. NCBI lineage: Eukaryota > Metazoa > Chordata > Chondrichthyes > Myliobatiformes > Myliobatidae > Mobula > Mobula birostris. Next base: position 11,780,781 of record NC_092370.1, read on the forward strand.
AAAGAAAAATTGAATGGGAATATTTACAATATGCAAACAGGGCAAAGCTTCAATCTGCCATTGGTTGTAATAGTCAAGCTAATTCAGATGGTGTAAACACGTGTAATTCAAGAAACCCCAATAAATTGGTCAAATTGAAAATGCATTCCACAAACCATGGTGCCTTCACCTGAATACCTGTTGTAACATGTTTGATAGCAGCTGCTAACATTTTTCCAATGACAAATGCAAACTAAGTAATTTGTCCATCACCTGCCCTTTCTGATCTAAAGCAACCTTCCCTGAATATAGGATGAATCCTAGGGTAAGACTAGAGATTAGTTTGATTTGTTGCATGTATATAGAAACAAACAGTGAAATGCGTCATATACATCAGGGGTCCCCAACCTTTTTTGTACTGCGGACCGGTTGAATATTGACAATATTCTTGCGGGCCAGCTGACCCGGGGGGATGGGGGGAGAGGGTTGCCAACGGGCAAGAGTAGCAGTCAAATACGTTCGGTTTACCCCGAGAAAGACTACAATGACCATGAAGCCTTGCGCGGGCACCAGTGCACATGCGTGACTTGTGCATGCGTGTACGTGCCGACTTTTTTCTACAAATCGTCTTTGGCGATTCTGTTCGGGGGGGGTGGCTAATACACTCAGTTTCGTTTCTAAAAGGGTTTATCTAATTTAATATTAAACACACAGCGCATATTTTCCTCGCATGAATACAGTGATAAGTCAATTATCAGGGGAGGACAGGGGAGCTTGAAGTAAGTGTTGAACGAATTTCCAGTAGAAGTGGCAGAAGCAGGTTCGATATTATCATTTAAAGAAAAATTGGATAGGTATATGGACAGGAAAGGAATGGAGGGTTATGGGCTGAGTGCAGGTAGGTGGGACTAGGTGAGAGTAGCATTCGGCACGGACTAGAAGGGCAGAGATGGCCTGTTTCCGTGCTGTAATTGTTATATGGTTATATAAGTCAATAGCATCATAACATTTTAAGTAACGTTTGGATATTAAACAAACAGCACATATTTTCCCCATATGAGCATATAAAATCATTGCAACACACCAATATCGCTGAATCAGTGGGAGCTCTGGGCTTGTTTCCCTGCAACAACACGGTTCTGTCCAGGGGTGATGGGAGACAGCGATACTCGAAGGAGGCTCCTTAAGTCCAGTCTATTCCGCAATTTAGTTTTCGTTGCATTCATTGCAGAAAACTCCGCTTCGCAGCGATATGATGTTGGAAATGGAAGCAACGTTTTCAGTGCTTTCGTGGCTATCTCAGGGTATTCAGCCTTGACTTTGATCTGGAATGCTGGCAGAGATGTTATGTCAAACATACTTTTCAGCCCACTGTCATTTGCAAGCTCGAGGAGTTAATCTCCTTCCCGCGCTGACATGGATGACGCGCGGGTCAAGACCTCGTGTGCGCTCAAACTCAACAGTAGGCGTGACAGGGAATGAGGAAAGGTGCAGTTGACTCATATTGCCAAATCCTATTGTTTCCTCACGGATCGGTAGCACATGCTTTGCGGCCCGGTACGGCTCCATGACCCAGTGGTTGGGGACTGCTGATATACATCAACAAGCAACACAGTTCGAGGATATGCCCACAAGCATCGCTATGCTTCTACGGCCAACATACCATGCCGACTACTTATCATCAGAATCTGGAGATCTGTCGCTTATTGCTTCAACAATTTGTTCAGTGCCATTATACTCATGATTGTTATCTTGCCCATTTCCTCTTTTGCAAAATAAATTTGAATTATAATGCCCTGCAATATTATTCAATAATTCAACTTCTGAGACCTCTTCTTCACAGCCCAAGAACATCCACATAATTTTGAAGAAAATTATATAAATATAAGTTCAAAGCAAATTTATTATCGAAGTACATATATGTCACCATATACAACCCTGAGATTCATTTTCTTGCAGGTGTTCACAGTAGAACAAAGAAATACAGTAGAATCAATGAAAAACTACAAAGACTGACAAACAACCAATGGTGCAAAGACAAAAGTAAAAGTAAATAATTAATACTAAGAACAAAAGCTGTAAAATCCTTGAAGTCCATAGATTGTGAAACCTATTCAGAGTTGAGGTGAGAGAAGTTATCCACACCAGTTCAAGAGCTGATGGTTGTTGGGTAATAACTATTCCCGAACCTGGTGGTGTGGGACCTAAAGCTCCTATACCTTCTTCTTCATGGCAGCAATCATATTAGTGGGCGACCTAGCTGGAATCAACAATTCAGCCTAGATTCTGGGTTGCTTTAGATCAGAAAGGGCAGGTTACTTAGTTTGCAACTAAGCACTAAAAACTTCACTAATAACATAGTGTATAATGGAACATACATACAATTATGATACATTCAGTTTACCTTGCTGCCAGTGAGTTGGCCAAGATGGGGTTTAAGATCTTCACCAATAACTGAATAAATGGCTACAAGGCAAAACACGCTGGCTTTGCGGACACTGCTCTCCGTATTGTCATAACCCTGCAAAGGAAACATTTAAGCAGAAATCATACACACAAGACAATCTGCAGATGCTGGAAATCCAGAGTAATACAAACAAAGTGCTAGAGGAGTCCATAGTTCCTTTCCAAAGATGCTGCTGAGTTCCTTCAGCATTTAAACATTTAAACAAAATACTGTCCCCTCAAGATCTGAAATGTTCAGAAAAATTTTGGTAGCTTATTTCCATATACTTGCAAATAGGCCATACGTGTTTTAGAAACTGCAGAATATTAGAAGAAATGGAGCTGATGAAAAGCCAGTGGTTTTGAAGGAAAGCGCCAGGTTTCAGATGTTGGTGACTGGTTGTCTTGACCTCCTGCACATCCAGCCAAGTATGGAAATCTGAAGCATGCCGCAAGTCAAAAGATGCTAAATCTGATTGGTTGCTCTGCTGCTGGACCATCCATCAAGGCAGCAGCAGGACAGCAATTAGAAACATAGAAAACAGGTGCAGTGCAGGAGTAGGCCATTCGGCCCTTCGAGCCTGCACCGTCATTCAGTATGATCATGGCTGATCATCCAACTCAGAACCCTGTACCTGCCTTCTCTCCATACCCCCTGATTCCTTAGCCACAAGGACCATATCTAACTCCCTCTTAAATATAGCCAATGAACTGGCCCCAATTGTTTCCTGTGGCAGAGAATTCCACAGATTCACTACTCTCTGTGTGAAGAAGTTTTTTCTAATCTCGGTCCTAAAAGGCTTCCCCTTTATCCTTAAACTGTGACCCCTCGTTCTGGACTTCCCCAACATCGGGAACAATCTTCCTGCATCTAGCCTGTCCAATCCTTTTAGGATTTTATACGTTTCAATAAGATTCCCCCCTCAATCTTCTAAATTCCAGCGAGTATAAGCCTAGTCGATCCAGTCTTTCATCATATGAAAGTCCTGCCATCCCAGGAATCAATCTGATGAACCTTCTTTGTACTCCCTCTATGGCAAGAATGTCTTTCAATTCACTGAATAAAGTGTCTAGATGCAGTCGGTCTTGTACAACAAGGACAGTTGTAGGAATGATCATCCCAGTCTGTCTCCAACCTTGTAGAATGCATTTGGGAAGAGCATTTATTTATGCTAGTTTAATGTCTTTTAAACATTATCCATTAGGTTTAAAGTATTTTGTCTATATTTTAAACAGTTTTTATTTTTCAAATGTTAGCGGTTGGTGTAACATTATTATAGTGCCAGCAACCTGGGTACAATTCAGCTGCAGTTTGTAAGGAGTTTGTACATTCTCCTCATGAACAATTTTCCAACAGGTCTGTTGGTTAATTAGTCACATGTGTGTAATTGGGTGGCACAGGTTTGTTGGGCCAGAAGGGTCTGTTACCACCCTGTATCTCTTTAAAAAAAAATGCATTCCTAATGGCATGTTGACCTTCATAACAAGGGGAGCTGAGTCTAGGAGCAAAGAAGTCCTTCTGCAGTTGTACAGGGCCCTGGTGAGACCGCACCTGGAGTATTGTGTACAGTTTTGGTCTCCAAATTTGAGGAAGGACGTTCTTGCTATTGAGGGAGTGCAGCGCAGGTTCACGAGGTTAATTCCCGGGATGGCAGGACTGTCATACGTTGTAAGATTGGAGCGACTGGGCTTGTATATACTGGAATTTAGAAGGATGAGAGGGGATCTGATTGAAGCACGCAAGATTATTAAGGGATTAGACACGCTAGAGGCAGGAAACATGCTCCCGATGTTGGGGGAGTCCAGATCAAGAGGCCACAATTTGAGAATAAGGGATAGGCCATTTAGAATGGAGTTGAGGAAAAACTTTTTCACACAGAGGGTTGTGGATCTGTGGAATGCTCCGCCTCAGAAGGCAGTGGAGGCCAATTCTCTGGATGATTTCAAGAAAGAGTTAGATAGAGCTCTTAATGATAGCGGAGTGAGGGGATATGGGGAGGAGGCAGGAATAGGGTACTGATTGTGGATGATCAGCCATGATCACAGTGAATGGCGGTGCTGGCTCAAAGGGCCGAATGGCCTACTCCTGCACCTATTGTCTAAAGATTTTATACATTCAGTGAGTTGTCATTCCTGTCCAGGTGTTCTGAGGTCAGGGCTTCAGAATGTGATGCCCAAGGTCTCTTCTAGCCTTACAACTCTTACATAGTTTATAGCAAAAATAAATCCCTTTGAAGAACAAATCTAGCCACAACTATAAAACAAAACCAAATACTAGTTCAGAGGTAAAATCTACAATGTACCAAACAGAACAGTAAACTTGGGGATTGGGAAATGCTTGGAGTTCAAGAAAGGAGCAGGAAACTGAAAGGAAGGTAAAATAGAATAAGAAAGTAAACGATTGAGAATTGAAACACTGTAAAAGCTGCCATGGATAGGTGAAAAGTAAAAGACTAGCAAAGGTTAATGAAATTCAGTAAGGCCTTTGACAAGGTCCCGCATGGAGGTTAGTTAGGAAAATTCAGTCGCTAGTTATACATGGAGAGGTGGTAAATTGGATTAGACATTGGCTCAATGGAAGAAGCCAAAGAATGGTGGTAGAGAATTGCTTCTCTGAGTGGAGGCCTGTGACTAGTGGTGTGCCACAGGGATCAGTGCTGGGTCTATTGTTATTTTTCATCTATATCAATGATCTGGATGATAATGTGGTAAATTGGATCAACATATTTGCTGATGATACAAAGATTGGAGGTGTAGTAGACAGCGAGGAAGGTTTTCAGAGCTTGCAGAGGGACTTGGACCAGCTGGAAAAATGGCAGATGGAGTTTAATACTGACAAGTGTGAGGTATTGCACATTGGAAGGACAAACCAAGGTAGAACATACAGGGTTAATGGTAAGGCACTGAGGAGTGCAGTAGAACAGAGGGATCTGGGAATACAGATACAAAATTCCCTAATAGTGGCGTCACAGGTAGCTAGGGTTGTAAAGAGAGCTTTTGGTACATTGGCCTTTATTAATCAAAGTATTGAGTATAAGAGCTGGAATGTTATGATGAGGTTGTATAAGGCATTGGTGAGGCCGAATCTGGAGTATTGTGTTCAGTTTTGGTCACCAAATTACAGGAAGGATATAAATAAGGTTGAAAGAGTGCAGAGAAGGTTTACAAGGATGTTGCCGGGACTTGAGAAACTCAGTTACAGAGAAAGATTGAATAGGTTAGGACTTTATTCCCTGGAGCGTAGAAGAATGAGGGGAGATTTGATAGAGGTATATAAAATTATGATGGGTATAGATAGAGTGAATGCAAACAGGCTTTTTCCACTGAGGCAAGGGGAGAAAAAAACCAGAGGACATGGGTTAAGAGTGAGGGGGGAAAAGTTTAAAGGAAATATTAGGGGGGGCTTCTTCACACAGAGAGTGGTGGGAGTATGGAACGAGCTGCCAGACAAGGCGGTAAATGTGGGTTCTTTTTAACATTTAAGAATAAATTGGACAGATACATGGATGGGAGGTGTATGAAGGGATATGGTCCATGTGCAGGTCAGTGGGACTAGGCAGAAAATGGTTCGGCACAGCCAAGAAGGGCCAAAAGGCCTGTTTCTGTGCTGTAGTTTCTATGGTTCTATGGTTAATCTGGGTAATTTATAGACCAGTTCTAGAAATTATGTTAAGGAATTTGGAAAGGCAGATAAATTCAAAGACGATTTTAAGCCTGACTTCACTGTTGGAGAAATCCTCTGGAAATGGTACAGCGTACAAACTGCTGCAGGAACTTAGCGGGTCATGCAGCATCAACAGAAGGAAATGCACAGTCAGCGTTTTGAGTTGAGACCCTTCATTAGGACTGGGAAGAGGGAAGATAGTCAGTATAAAAACTTGGGGAGGGGGGATGGAACTAGAGCTGCAGGTCGATAGGTGGATCCAAGTGAGGTGGGTAATAGACAGGTGAGGGATGGGGTATAGTGGGAATGATGTAAAAAAGCTGGGAGCTGGTAAGTAGAAGTAACATAGAAGATGGAATCTGATAAGAGAGGACCTAGGAATGGCAGAGGGCAACAGGATTAATGGACACAAATCAGGAAGTAGAAGTACATTGGTTTTGAAAGCTTGTGACTAGTGGCGGGCTGCAGGGATTGCTCTTTGGGCCTGAGCTGTTCACAGATTATGTGAATAATTTGGCTAAGAGGATGAAGTTTGCTGAAGACACAAAGTGGACAGTGTGGGTTGTGAGGTGGAAATAGAAAGCGAGGGCAGGAGAAATGTAATGTAATATAATCTGGAAAACAGTGGTATATAATGTGGAAAAATGTGGTTATCCTGTTCAGTAGAGAAAATAGAAAGACATAGTTTTTTTTTAATAGTGGGGAACTGAAAGAGGACTAACTGAAAGTTAACATGCAGTGAGAGCAAGCAACTTGTTTAGCCTTTACTGCAAGAGCACTTGAATAAATGAGTAAAGACTTTTAATGTAGACTTAGAATAATACATTATGGCCTTCTAGCTTAGCATGGTTATATTGCTGTAGGTTACAGTGAAGATTCACCAGACTGAGCCCTCATTGCCTTGAAATATCCTTCTGGGTCTTGACTAGGAAGTTGAATGGATCACTTTTCTCTGGCTGGCGTGACTATAACCATGGGTTCAAACTTCCAGGGCTGAGTTGGGAAGAAACTTCATCACCCAGAAAAAAAAGAAGAGAACTTTTCAAATTCCTTATCCAAGTTGGCTGTGGAGGCTCAGTTCCTAAATTGACATATTTATAAAGTCAAAATCAAACTAAAGTCAACTTGTTATCACAGAAGATATATACCTTGAGATTCATTTTCTTGCAGGCATTCACAGGAAAATAAAGACATACAAAAGAACTTATGAAAAACTATACATAAACGAACACTGACAAATAACCAATGCACAAATAAAAAAATACTAAGAATATGAGCTGTAGAGCTCTTTAAGGTGAGTCTGTAGAGCAATCAAGACTGAAGTGTTTGGTATGTGAAAGTGGTGCTTCGGGGAAAGGTCTGGCATGATCTTACAGAACAACAGACACAATATATGGGGGTAAATGGCCTACTCTTCTATCTCTGTACTTGTAGGTTAGGCTTGCAACAACGGGCAGTCAGGGGATCTTTACTGGTGGTGTATACATCTTGGCAATTCCAGCTTAAATGTTTTGGAAGAAGCTACTTCCTTGGAAAATGGCTGATTAGCTTCGGGGCACAAATATTAATTAAACATAATACAAATTACCAATAATTTAAGGTCATAAAAGTGAAAAACTGAAATTGGACTACAGCGTCATTTATCGTAAGCCAAACCCCGTTTTAGATTTGAGTGACAGTAGTCAAAACTAGTGCTTCCTTTAATTTAAGCTGATTGGAACATATGATCAAGATTTAGGAGGAATAAAAGTGAGGAGAGAGGTAGGTGGAGAAAAAGAAAGAAAGGCAAAAGAAAAGGAATGGGAGAGCAGCAAGGTAAAACAACAGAAATTGAAAGAGGAAGGAAAAAGATGAATGGGCCAGTTGTATCTAATGGAAATAATAAGATTAAATTGCACCACCTGTCACTCAAATCTTCAATTCAGCCAAAGTCAATTTCATATTCAGTCAGTATACAATCTTATCTAAATGCCTTGAATGATTTACATTAATGATATTATGAAGCCAGTTATTCACCTACTATACAACTATAACTATAACCTTTTGGGATTTTAGTTACAAGTAAATGATATGTATCTGAAACAATGTAGTTACATACCATTAACAGTCCAGGAATTATTTCAGGTAATAACTGGTTCAGAACATCTTTGTGGACTCTCTCTATGATCTTGGTTTGCATTTTGATTGCTGCAAGGTTGATAGGACATTCTGCTGTCTGTATAATAGGACAAAGCACTTTGATGCATTGCTCAGGGTTGATAGATGTGGCCAAGGCTGTAGCGGCTTCTTCAGCAGCTCTTACCACCTAATGAAGAACAGAAAGATGTTAGAACTCTTTGAATCTTGTTAGGTACCACAATATTACTTACACTTATATTAAATTGGTGGCTTTGCATTGGTGAGAAATCAGTATTCAACATATCCATAGGGATATGTGACATTATTAAAATATTTCTCATGTGTCCCTACTTTAAAGTACAAATCATTTGCTAATAGACAAGAATCTTCCCAAAAACTTTTCATTGTGCAATCATAACCTCACATGCCAGAGGTTAGCTTTATTTGTCACATGTACATCAAAACATACATTGAAATATGTTGTTTGCGCCAATGACCAACATAGTCTGAGATGCGCTGCAAATCTCGCTGTGTTTTGGGTGCCAACACAGAAACCCCTTAACAAACTCAAACTCAGATGTCTTTGGAATTTAACCTGTTCATAAGAAACACCATAGGGAAGATAAAAATGCAATATTAACTAGTCCTCAGTGGTTGAAAGAGCTCCAAGTATCTGCCAGGTGAATCCAATCGCTTGTATCATTCAGCAATAAAAAAAAATCAAATGAATTACACAAGAGTCTAGAACAGTTGGGAGATAGCGGTAATGACTTAGTTAGAGACACTTTTATCAGAAACTGGTCTCACCAGATCTGAAATTTATCATTTATCATCTTGTGCCTGTGTTGCAAAATACAGTTCCCACCACTTACTTTTGCTTTTTCCTATCCTATCTTGGGCAAAGGGATGAATTATTTATTACTATCGTAGGCACCAGTTACAAAGATATTGTACTTAGTGAGGACTAGTTTGCGCAGTTCAAGTAATTCTTTGCACCTGATCACTTCCCAGAGGGTGGTGACTTTGTGGAATTCATTGTCACGGACGGCTGTGGACATCAAAGCTTAGGGAAGTCAAAGCTAATGTAAAAAACAAAAGAGAGGGCATACAACAAAGCAAAAAATAGTTGGAAGATAGAGGATTGGGAAGCTTTTAAAAACCTACAGAGAGCAACTAAAAGAATCATTAGAAGGGAAAAGATAAAATATGAAAGCAAGCTAGCAATCACTATCAAAGTGAATAGTAAAAGCTTTTTCAAGTATGTAAAAAATAAAAGAGATGAGAGTGGATATAGGAACGTTAGAAAATGAGGCTGTCGAAATAATTATGGGGGACAAGGAGATGGCAGATGAACTACTGAGTATTCTGCATCAGTCTTCACAGTGGAAGACATTAGCAGTGTGTTAGGTGTTGAAGGGTGTGAGAGAAGAGAAGTTAGTGCAGTTACTATTACAAGGGAGAAAGTGTTCAAAAAGCTGAAAGACCTTAGTCTTTCATAGTACATAGTTACCTGGACCAGATGAACTGCACCCTAGGATTCCAAAAGAGGTCGCGCTAGAGATTGTGGAAGCATTAGCAATGATCTTTCAAAAATCATTGGACTACAGCATGGTGCCAGAGGAATGGAAAATTGCAAATGTCACTTCACACTTTAAGAAAGGAGGAAGGCAGCGGAAAGGAAATTAGAGACCAGTTAGCCTGACCTCAGTGGTTGGGAAGATGTTGATGTCAATTATTGAGGATGAGGTTACGGAGTACTTGGTGACATAGGACAAGATAGGACAAAGTCAGCAAGGTTTCTTTAAGGGAAAATCTTGCCTGATGAACCTGTTGCAATTCTTTGAGGAGATTACAAGTAGGGTAGATAAAGGGGATGTAGTGGCTGTTGTCTATGTAGACTTTCAGAAGGCTCTTGACAAGGTGTCACACATTAGGCTTCTTACCAAGTTAAGAGGCCATGGTATGACAGGAAAGTTACTAACATGGTTAAAGCATTGGCTGATTGGTAGGAGGCAGCAAGTGGAAATAAAAGGATACTTTTCTGGTTGGCTGCCAGTGATTAGTAGTGTTCCACAGGGTTCGGTGTTGGGACCACTTCTGCGTGGAAACCCACGCAGTCCACAAACTCCTTACAGACAGTGGCAGGAATCAAAGCCCGATATTACAGCTGGCACTGTAAGTTATTACACTAACCGCTACAATAGCTATACGTATGTCCTTGATGTCTTTCTGTATCCTCCTCAGTCTCCAGACTACTTTGTAGCATTTACAGATATATTACATTTGATTCTCTCTCAGATGCATATTGTGAACAGTTGAGGATCTAATATCGATCCCTTCAACATTCCACTCGTCATATATTTAGTCCATAAATAACCCATTTATTCCTATTCCCTGTTTCCTGTCAGTATTCAATTTACTGTCCACATCAGTCAGTCACCCCCAATATTTTGTGTCTTAATTGTGATTAACACCTTCCTGAAAATCTTCCGGAACCGATGGCAAAAGAAAATTATATGTTACCAATCCACGTGTAAACTTTTCTTTTTCTGGGTAATCAGTTTACTTTCAGTGAAGCAATATGGCAGCCTGACTTTTTATTTCTTCCTTTGCAAAAGGATCAGGAATAAACCAACCTCTTTTTGGGGATCTTTGTGAGCTTCCAGTGTTCTTATGATGGTGAGCTCCGCATAATTTTTGAATCTTTCTGGCTGGTGTTTCAAGATCTCTTTTAAAACTCGCAGTGCTAATGCTCTGATCGTATGCTGCAATTATCAAGAGAAAAGAAACTCCATGTTAATAAAACCCCACTGCAAATACTTTGAAGACAGTGAATGGACACAGAGGTGAACAGGAGGGAGGTTTTCAGAATTTGAAATTCCATCTAGTAACAAAAGTGTCACTTCAGGATTAGCTATTTGGAGATTAGGAAACCTAGGTGATTACTTCCCGAGAGGCAAAGAATGAAAGGGTAAATGCATTAAAATTTTTTAACATATCACTAGCATCAGATCATTCAACTGGCAAATATTTTTCACACATTGATATCTTTCCAAAGTGAACAGTAATTCATAAACAATGTAAGAGACAGAAGCAGGAGGCCATTCAGCTCCAAGCAATGTCTGCCTTTCAAAAAAATCCCACTGCAAATATTGTTTTCCTGTCTTACCCCCATATCACAATCCTTTAAATATCCACAATTCTATTAATATTTGCCTTGAACATTGGCGAAAAGGTAGCGTAGTGGTTAGCGCAATGCCACCTCGGGTGCCACGGTAGTGCAGTGCTTAGACTGACACTCTTATAGCTCAAGGAGCGGAGTTTGGAGTTCAATCTTAGCATCCTCTGGAAAGAGGTTGTGTGTTCTCCCCATGACCACCTGGGTTTCCTCTGGGTGCTCTGGTTTCATCCCACAGTCCAAAGGTGTGTCGGTTAGTAGGTTAATTGGTCGTTGTAAATTATCCCGCAATGAGGCTAGGATTTTATCAAGGGTTACTCGGCAGTGGGCTTGAAGGGCCGAAAGGGCCTGTTCCATGCTGTATCTCTAAATTTAAAATAAACACGATCAATGATTGAGCCTCCTCATTGTTCCAAAGATTCTCACAACTCGAGTAAAGAAATTTCTCCTCAGTTAAATTCATCTCTTATTTTGAAGCCATAACCACTGGCTGGGGCATAAACTCAGTGTCTGACCTGCAAGCATTCTATGAAGTTTCTGTGCTCCAGTGAGATTGCCCCTTATTCTTCAAAACTTGATAGTCTACAACATAGCCTCCTCACCTTTGGTATTAGCCCTGCCATCCCAGGGACCAGTGTGGAAATCCCAGGCGCACTCAGTCTTTAGCAAGCATCTTCTATTTTACAAAAGCTGTATGCAGTATTTTCCAAATGTCATCTCAGCAAGAGTGGTATGACACAGTGCCAATCCACTGGTAATAAAAGACCAATATATACTCTGACTGACTGCTGCACCTGGACATCTGCTTTTAGTGACCGGTGTATAAGGTCATCATGGTCCCTTCGAACGTGAGCATTCCCAGTCTCATAACATTATAAAAATATTTGGCATGATGTCTAAACTCCTGCACTCAATATTTTGATGGATGAAGGTAAATGCGCTAAAGCCTTTTGCATCTGCATGGCAGGTTTGTCAGGATCAACATTTAACTGAATTGAAGACTCAACTTTGGTTGAGTGGATCTGCTGGATGCTGTCCCTCTTCCATAACCTCTCCAGTACGCCCCAGAGCAGCTTCTGTGCCTTTCTTGTTGTTTCTTTAGATAGAGCTGTACAAGCTGAAAATCTGGCTGAGTAGTGCCACACTAACATCCTCTTATTCAACGTCTGCAAGACTGATTTTGGACTTCAGGAGGAGGAAACTGGAGGTCCACGAGCCTGTCCTCATTGGGGGAATCAGAAGAGAGGGTCAGCACCTTTAAATTCCTCAGAGTTATCGGTTCAGAGGACTGTCCTGGGCCCAGCACACAAGTGCCATTACAAAGAAAGCACCTCTATTTCCTTAGAAGATTGCGAAGATTTGGCATTCTAAAACCTTGACAAACTTCTGTAGATGTGTGGTGGAGAATATATTGGCTGGTTGCATCAGAGCCTGGTATAGAAACTCCAATGCCCTTGAACAGAAAATAGTACAAAATGTAGTGCACATGGCCCAGCCCATCATGGGGAAAGCCCTCCCTACCACTGAACACATCTATAAGGAGCATTGTTGCAGGAAAATGGTATCCATCATCAAGGACCACCACCACCCAGGCGGTCCTCCTCACTGCTACCAGTTATTACCCCCCAACCATCAGACTCTTGAACCAGAGGGGGAACTTTACTCAACTTCACTTGCTCCATCACCACATTATGAATTAAGATTGTACTGCCCAACAGAGTTGGGTCCCCATATGGTGAGCTACAGGATAGGTGTTTTTGCATTGTAAGCAAAGATGAATGGGAACATAAGGGAAGGTTACTTTGCACATTTCTGTAACTAACTAATTCTACAAAAGGCCAAGGCACTGTTTATCCTAGGAATATAATCTGGTGTATGCAATCACAGAACTTGCAAAGGAAAAGACATAATGAGAAATACTATGGAATGGAGAATTCATAGTTAACTAACCTCTTTATCTCCAAGTGTCTCAAGAAGCAGCAGCAAAACAGTTTTGAAATGTTCATCCCACACGCCTAATGACTCTTCTTGAATTGACTTAAGGAGTTCATACATTGCTGCTTTACGTTCTTCTATTCTCTCATTGTGATTGGAAAGTTCCTTCAGTAGCTCTGCAACCAAATCAGACTGGTCCAAAGTAGCATCTGATAACAAAAGTCAATTATTAATGCCCCGTGTGCAGAATTCATATCTTAATGAGTTCATAGGTATCTGAAGGAATGGAATGACTGCAGTATAAGTTGATTATCTCAAGATTAACTATTAATGGCCAGTGTACACAATTTTGTAAGAAGGGTTGATATTACAAGAACATACAAAGTTCAAAGCCATGACAGAACAAATATCTCACAAATGAATACTTAGTTATTCCTGCAATCATATTACGCTAAGAGATTAAAGTTTAATAATACTGAAAATTAAACACACCTTCACCACCTCAAAGAATAACTGAAAAGTGAAAGGCACCCCAACAACACACAACTGCTCAGTCTCAAGCAGTTCAAAGGTCAATTGTTTCTCTCAAACACTAAAATGGAGCCAAAAATATATGACTATCACATTTCTAAATTCAAAATGTGATGAAGCTACCAAAGTGGAATGGAATTTAGTCAATCAGGAGCAGGCTCTCTTAACTGATGGGAACACAACATTGACAAGTGTGAACACCCGCAAAATGCAGGAGGAACTCAGCAGGTCTGGCAGCATCTCTGCAGAGGAATAAACAGAGGACATGCCAAATCAAGACCTTCATCAGGATGGGAAAGGAAAAGTGGAGAAGCCAGAATAAAGTGGTGGGGGTGGGGGAGGGGAGGGGAGGGAGTACAAGCTGGCAGGGGATCGATGAGACCAGGTGAGGGAGAAGGTAGGTGGGTGGGGGAAGGGGAATGTCAAGTATGAAGGCATCAAGGAATTGAGCTGTTCAACACAGAAATGCGCTGTGTGGCCAACCATGTCCACATCAATTGATGCACTGTTCTATCAAAATGATGAGACCAAGGAAGGAAAGATACAATGAAAATGGCATTAGTCACTGGAATGTGGCATAAAGGATGTGGGTTATTTAAGACAACAGCAAATAAAGCAAAAGGAATCTAGACATCATTTGAAACTGAATAATGAAAATAAGAGCTATAGATTATTAAGAAACTGCAGTGCAGCACGGCCACTTTTGCACAGTACTGTTGTAATTTTATGTATTGCACTGTACTGCTGCCTTAAAAAAATTCATGGTGTGAGTGATGATAAACCTGATTCTGATATGGGTCTCTATTGTGGACTGAGAATGGGAAGGGGAAAGGGAGAGGAGAATCATGGTTGGGAAAAGGAAAAGGGAAAGGAGGGGGAGCAGGAAGCACCGGAGAAACATTCTGTAATGATCAATAAATTAATTGTTTGGAATCAAATTACCTTGCCTGGTGTCTGCAACCACGCCACCCCCTGCCCATCTGTCACCTGTCCCACATCCCTCCCACGGCACTCCACTCTTGCCATTCCTAACAACCTTTTCTCACACCAGATTTACAAACTCACTATATCTAGGTGCCTAAGATTTTTGCACAGTACTATATATGGAATTCATTAAAGCGTTCACTTTATTTAAGAATGTATTTAAAGATTTGGGAGATTGGACATGACAGAAATAACACATGAGTGTTGGGAAAGTGAATGCTCACGGGGGTGGATGAGCTGCCAGTCTAGTATGCAGATTCCTGCCAGCTGATATTGAATGTAATGAGTCCTGCTGCAACAGGATTCATTCAGGCTGAGGATTTGAAACCATTCCAGACAAGTATCTTAATTTGATGGAGTGTCAGGAAGAATATCCAATGCTGACCTACCCTTGTGGTCATGCTGTGCACATACACCCAGTGGTCACTTTACTGGGTACACCTGCTTATTAATGCAAATATCTAATCAGCCAGTCATGTGGTAGCAACTCAATGTATAAAAGTGCAGACATGTTCAAGAGGTTAGTTGTCATTCAGACCAACATCAGAATGGTGAAGAAATGTTATCAAAGTGACTTTGACCATGAAATGATTGCTGGTGCCGGGTTTGAGTATCTCAGAAACTCTAAATCTCCTGGGATTTTCATACACAGCTGTCTCTAGAATTTACAGAGAATGATGCGAAAAACAAAATAAAAATTCCAGTGAGTGGCAGTTCTGTGGGTGAAAAATGCCTTGTTAATTATCCCCTGACCTCTATGGTCAGATGGGTTCAACCTGACAGGAAGGTGATAGCAACTCAAATAACCATGCTTTACAACAGTGACGTGCAGAAGAGCATCTCTGAATGCACAGCACATCTAACCTTGAAATGGATGGGCTACAGCAGCAGAAGATCACAACCATAAACTTTACTGGGTACAGGAGGTACGTAATAAAGTGGCCACTGAGTGTATATTTACAATCCAGCAGTATTTCTGGTCAGTAGTTAATTATTCCTAGGATGATGAAGGTTTGGGGATGTGATTGTTAATAATAACACTACTGAATGTCAGAAGTAATTAACGTCTCTTGAATAGTGTGAATGTTACCTGCCACTTGTCAGCCATTGCCTGAATGTGATTCCAGCTCTTGCTTCATGCAGGCACAGGTTTACATTACGAAGAGTTACGAATGAACTGAACAGTAATAATTCTACAATCAACAGCCCTTATTATTCTTCACAAATGTAAAAACATACAACAGTCTCTTTGAGGAGCTCCAGGGAAGAGACACCGAGAGAGAACTGCATTTACTTATGCGCTCCCATCTTTTAAAATCTGCATCTGCTGAACAAAATGTTTAGCCAACACAGTATTACCTGTTACAATGTTTGTGGTGCTAATATGTCAACACACGTAGATCAAATTTTAATTTGTTTTTGACCTTGTGATAAATCTGGAAAGAACCAGATTTTGTAGATTTACAACAAACCTAGCTTTGCATTCATGAAGCCTATCCAGTGAAATATTGTTTCTAAATATCCTTCCCCAATTTCTCCAAAACATTAATAAATTCACTCAAGTAGGTAGCGCCCACTATCAGCAAACCTAGAGATAATCAACTTATAATGTAATCATTCTGTAGCTTTGCAAGTTAAGATGTCTAACAGCTAGTCAAAAAAATATTATCATCACTTTTCTCAAGTAGACTCATTTTTTTACTTTGACAGCAGGAGAATAGGGAAACATATTTTTGAAATTCAGGATCTGAATCATCTTTAGTTTGAGATATTAAACATGTCACATTTTAGGCAAGAACTTAAATGGCTTTCAGTTTCAAGCAATTATAGGATGCGTATGTCATTAAAATAGGTGGTGTTAACAGAGAAACTGGTTATCAGGACTTGCAGAGAAGTGGGCTGAGGAATGGCAAATGGAGTTTAATTCGGATAAGTGCGAGGTATTACATTTTGGAAAGGCAAAAATGTACAGGACTTTCAGAATGAAATGCTAGGGCCCTGGGACTGCTGTAGAACAGAGGAACTAAGAGAAGTTCCAAATCAGGCTATGCTGACTGTTCCAAATTAGATCACACTTTTCCAAATGCTTGTAAATCCTACCTCTAAGGATACTCTCCAATAGCTTCCTTACCACTGATGTAAGGCTCACTGACCTACAATGATCCCCATTTCCCTTCTTGAACAAAGAACCAACATTGTCCACTCTAGAGTACTTCTGGCTTCTTCCAGTAACTTTTCATGCCTTGACTAATTAAGAACCGATCAACCTCTGTCTTAAACACATCCAATGACCTGCCTCCACAACCGACTGTGGCAACAAATTCCATGGATTCACTACCATCTGGCTAAAGAAATTACTAATCTCAGTTCTAAATGGATGTCCCTCTATTCTGAGGCTCTGCTCTCTAATTCTAGATTCCCCCACTACAGGAAATATCATCTCTACAACCACCTATCTTTGCCTTTTAACATTCGATAGGTTTCAATGAGACAACTCTTCATCCTTCTAAATTCCAGCAAGTACAGGCCTAGAGCTATCAAACGCTCCTCAAACGATAACTCATTCATTCCTGGAATCATTCTTATGAACCTCCTCTGAACCCTCAACAATGCCCTTTCTCGGATAAGGGACCCAAAACTGCTCACAATACTCCAAGTGCAGTCTGACCAATGCCTTATAAAGACTCAGTATTACATACTTGCTTTTATATTCTAGTCCTCTCAAAATGAATGCTAACATTGCATTTGTCTTCCTCACGAACTCTATCTGAAAGTTAACCTTCAGGGAATACAGCACGAGGATTCTCAAGTTTCTTTGCACCTCGGATTTTTGAATTTTCTGCCCATTTATAAAGGTCTACTCTCTTATTCCTTCGACCAGAGTGCACGAGCATACACTTCCTGACACTGTCTTCCATCTGCCACTTCTTTGCCCATTCTCCTAATCTAAGTCCTTCTGCAGCCTCTCTGCTTTCTCATCACAACCTGCCCCTCCACCTATCTTCCTATCATCCACAACTTGGCCACAAAGCCGTCAACCCCGTCATCCAAATTATTGACATATAACGTAAAAAGAAGTGCTTCCAACACAGACTGCTGCGGAACACCACTAGCCTCCAGCAGCCAAACAGAGAAAGCTCCCCTTATTTCCACCTTTGGCTCCTGCCAGTCAGTTAATACTCTATCCATCTTAATATCTCTCCGGTAATACCATGAGCTCTTATCTTCTTCAGCAGCTTCATGTGCGGCACCTTG
Source organism: Mobula birostris (assembly GCF_030028105.1). Classification (NCBI taxonomy): domain Eukaryota; kingdom Metazoa; phylum Chordata; class Chondrichthyes; order Myliobatiformes; family Myliobatidae; genus Mobula; species Mobula birostris. The sequence goes on from NC_092370.1 coordinate 11,798,870, forward strand.
TCAAAGGCCTCCTGAAAATCCAGTAAACAACATCTTCTTAATCTATCCTGCTTGTTATTTCCTCAAAGAAATTCAACGACTTTGTCAGGCAAGATTTTCCCTTCTGGAAACTTTGGCCTATTTTATCATGTGCCTCCAAGTAGCCTGAGACCTCACAGTTAACAATTGACTCCAACATCTTCACAACCACTGAGGTTAGGCTAACTGGCCTATAGTTTACTTTCTTCTGACTCCTCCCTCCTTGAAGACTGGAGTGACATTTGCAATTTTCCAGTCCTCCAGAACCATCTCCTCTCCTCCTCCACTCTCACCCTGAACACCGGCATGCCTCAAGGCTGTGTACTGAGCTCTCTTCTGTACTCCTTTTTCACCTATAACTGCATTCCTGTACATGGTTCTAACTCTATAATCAAGTTCGCAGACGACACCACGGTGGTTGGTCTGATCAGAGGGGATGACAAGATGGCCTACAGCGACAAGGTCCAGCACCTGGCCGCGTGGTGTGCCGACAACAACCTGGCCCTTAACGCCCAGAAGACAAAGGAGATCATTGTGGACTTCAGGCATGCTAGGAGCCACACTCACGTCCCCATCTACATCAACAGAGCTGTAGTGGAGAGTGTATCAAGCTTCAAATTCCTTGGTGTCCACATTTCTGTGGATCTCACCTGGTCCCTGAACTCTTCTATCCTGATCAAAAAGGCGCAATGGCGCCTTTATTTCCTGCAGAGCATCAAGAAAGCTCACCTCTGTCCCAGGATACTGACGGACTTTTACCGCTGTACCATTGAGAGCATACTCACCAACTGCATCTCAGTGTGGTATGGCAATTGTCCCTTATCAAACCGCAAAGCACTCCAGCGTGTGGTGAAAACTGCCCAGCGGATTATCGGCACCCAATTGCCCACCATTGAGAACATTTACCATAAATGCTGCCTGGGCAGGGCGAAAAACATTATCAGGGATGCATCTCACCCTAAGCATGGACTTTTTACTCTCCTCCCATCCGGTATGCGCTACAGGAGCCTCCGCTCCCACACCAGCAGGCACAGGAAGAGCTTCTTCCCTGAGGCTGTGACACTGCTGAACCTCACATCACAGCGCTAAGCAGTATTACACCCATATTGTACTGTCTCAGTACTTTTATATTTGTGTGCTGTAGCACTTACTTTTTATTTGCAGTTATTTTGTAAGTAACACTATTCTTTGCATTTCTAGTTAGATGCTAACTGCATTTCATTGGCTTTGTATCTGTACTCGGCACAATGACAATAAAGTTTAATTTAATCTAATCTGTGATTCTTGAAAGGTCATTACCAATGCCTCTGCAATCTGTTCAGCTACCTGTTTCAGAACACATAGATGTAGTCCATCTGGTCCAGGTGACTTATCTACCTTCAGGCCTTTCAGCTTCTCAAGAACCTTCTCTCTAATAACAGCAATTGAACTCACTTCCAAATCTGATACTCTCAAACTTCCAGCATACTGCTAGTGTCTTTCACAGTGAAGAGAAATGCAAAATGCTTAATTAGTTCATCCTCAATTTCCTGGTCCCTCATCACTACTTCTCCAGCATAGCTTACCAACGGTCTGATATCTACCCTTACCTCGCTTTTACTCTTTGTACATTTGAAAAGACTTTCATTATCCTCTTCGATATCATTGGCTTCATATTTCTTTTCCCTCCTTATTGCATTTTATAGTTGTCTTTTATTGATTTGACATGGTAAATGTGAGCTCACTCTTAAGTTTTAAGTATAAATTGGACGTACATGGATGGGAGAGGTCTGGAGGGTTATGGACTGGAAGCAGGTCAATGGGACTAGCGGAATAATGTTTCGGCACAGACTAGAAGGGCCGAATGGCCTGTTTTCTATGCTGTAGTGTTCTCTGGTTCCATTTTTTAAAGTTCCGAATCCTTTAACTCACTTTTGCCCTTTTTCTTTTTTTGTTGTTCCTCAGCCTTGGTTGTGTCATTCTGCCTTTAGAATACTACTTCCTGGGGATGGATCTATCCTGCATATTCCAAACTGCTCCCAGAAACTCCTGCCATTGCTGTTCTGCCTTCATCCCTTCTATTGTCCCTTTCCAGTCAGCTTTGGCTAGCCGCTCTCTCATGCCTCTATAGTTCCCTTTACTCCACTGTAATACTAATACATATGACTTCAGCTTCCCTCTCTCAAATTGCACGGTGAAGACTATTATATTATGATCGCTGCCTCCTAAGGGTTCCTTTACCTTAAGCTCCCTGTTTCATTACACAACACCCAAACCAGAATTGCTGTTCCCTTAATGGACTGAAACATAAGCTGCCTTTAAAAAATAATCCCATAGGCATTCAACGGATCCAGCACCAGCCTGATTTTCCCAATCTGCCTGTGTATTGAATTCCCTCATGACTATCATCCCATTGCTCTTTTGATATGCATTTTCTATCGCCCATTGTAATTTGTAGCCCACATCCTGGCTACTGTTCAAAGGCTTGTATGTAACTCTCATCAGGGTCTTTCTACCTTTGCCATTTCCCACAAGGATTCTACATCTTCTGGTCCTATGTTACCTCTTTCGAAGGATTTGATTTATTTTTTACCACCAGAGTCACCCCACCTCCTCTGCCTACCTGCCTATCAAGGATACAATGTGTATCCTTGAATGTTAAGCTCCAAATTAAAATCTTCTTTCGGCCACGACTCATACCTACCAATCTCTAACTGCACAACCAGATCATCTACCTTATTCCGTATACTGTGTACATTCATATATAACACCTTCAGTCCTGTACTCGTCACCCTTTTGCCTCATGTGCCTTGTCTGATTTTGGCTTCAAAACCTTGCACGTTTCTTTTTTGTTTTTTTTTTGACTAAACTCACAACCTCTCCCGACATCCAAGGTTCCTTAACTCGACATCCTTGTCCTTCTTCCTGACTGAATAGGTCAGTCCTGAACTCTAGTCTGGCCATTCCATCAGCTGGTCTTTAAATTGGTAAATGTCGTAGATAGTGAATCTATGGAATTCATTGCACAGATGGCTGTGGAGACCAAGTTATTTTGTATATTTAAGGTGAAGGTTGATAGGTTCTTGATTAGTAAGAGGATCGAAGGTTACAGGGAGAAGGTAGGGGAATAGGTTTGGGAGGGAAAATAAATCAGCCATGATGGAATGGCAGAGCTAACCTGATGGGCCAAATATGTCATTTCTGCAACCGTGCCTTACAGGCTAAATGCAGACTTGCCCAGTTAAACTCCTACACCTCCCACTGCACCCCCCCAACCAGCCTGTACCTAATAATTATGTAATTTGCCCTCTCTCAATTTAATACTTTCCTGCAAGCTTGAGACTGCTCTTTATCAATATCATAAAACTTAAGATAACTTGAGAATGGAACAAAGATTATTAATGAGGTATTCTGAAGATGGCTAGGCCTTGGATACTGCCCTGATAAGAGATGACTAGACAGGTATATGGAGGAATTTAATATGAGGGGTTATATGGGAGGCAGGGTTTGAGGGTCGGCACAACATTGTGGGCCTGTAATATACTGTACTATTCTATATGTTCTATCTTCTGCAGTATGCCAAGTGAATGGTTCACTTCCAACAACCACAGCCACAGAATTGGTTCTTGAACCAAATGGTAAAAAAAAAATCACTACAGTTTCGCAACATTATGAACATTTGGCCCATTTGACACAAAAATGGCAAACTTTTTTGTTCTAAATGTTAACTCTTACATAAATTATGTTTAACATGTTTCTCTTTTTTTGTGATGGCTGCTTATGTGATGCTACATGCCTGTGATGCTACCACAGATTTTCCTCTGCTCCTGTACTTGAGCAAGTGACAATAAGCTCAATTTTGACTTTGATGAACAATAGTCTTGGGGCGGGTGGCATCACACAACTTATTATATCATATTTATAAAGAGAGGGAAAACAATAATGGTCAGTCTGCACGTCACAGAAAGGTGGAATACTCAGGTTGTTGCAATCATTGTGAAATGGAAAAGGCAACACAGTAGTGTGGTTTTGCTGCATCACCTATTACCGACTGGAGTTCAATTCCTGCCACTGTCTGTAAGGAAACAAACCTGACGAAGGGTCTCGGCCTGAAACATCGACTGTACCTCTTCCTAGAGATGCTGCCTGGCCTGCTGCGTTCACCAGCAACTTTGATGTGTGTTACTGTCTGTAAGGAGTTTGTTTGTTCACCCCATGACTGCATGGTTTTCTTCTGGGTGTTCCGGGGTCCTCCCACATTCCAAAGATGTACAGGTTAGTTGGTTATTAGTTGTCCTCATACTATATTGAAGGCAGCCATCACAATCTACATTTGTGGCTGTCATCACAATCTACACTGATTTGACCGCAACAACACATTTCACTGCATGTTTTGATGTAGATGTGACAAAAATGCTGATCTTTAAATCTGATCATTGAAGTGATTTATAGATGAGAATGCATGCAGGGTTGTTAAAAATATGCTAATGATCTTGGTGATTTAAATATCAAGGTCCACTGTATCAGATTTGCGCTGTGCTACCAATGTAAAGGGACAATGACCAAAAGGCACGTGAACCACATGTATTGCTGATGTGCAACAGATCAAAACAGATGTTTTCCAGTTAAAGCATTTCCACTAACATTACTTTAAAACTCATGGCATGGCAAATAATCAAAGTAATAGATAAAAAATACTAAAATAAGCATAAAATAGTGGGCTTGAGTAAACTATGCTATTTTAGAATGAAGATACTTACTAATGAAATAGATCTGCTACTTACCATCAGGAAACTGTTCAGCATCATCATCAAACATGGCTTCCTTTAAGGCCGATTTACTAACAGAGATGTTATCTGTATAGTTGTAGGGATGATAATCACGCGGTCGGGAACTGCTACGATGGGACATGGTGTTTAACATTGAAGTTTTATTGTCAAGGGCAATTCGTCCTAAGTCAGTGGCATCACCACCTCCTCTAATGTCAGCAGCTCCAGCAGTGACCTATTGAGCACAAGTAGAAATTAAGAACTATTAGTAAAATATTTTCCCCTTTCCTCACACTATTGGCCTTTCATACCCATTTTTTCTTTCTCTTCAAAACGAAATGGTTTATTTTGGAAACAGTGGGTTAAGTTGGTAGCCCTCTCAATACAGTTAGAAAGTTGTGCTTCAAATCCTATTACAGAAAGGTAAGCCTAAAAATAAAAACTCTGAACTGGTGTGCTACAGTGAACAATGGAGATGCTCTTTCACATTAGAATTTAAACCAAAGTAATGGCTACTGTTATAAAGGGTGAGTTAGATTTCTACAACTGTATTAAATCTGTTTATTAAACAGATGATCAAGTCATTAGCAACATTATCTTTTTGAGAGCTTGTATAAAACTTCGCTGCCATATTTTGTACATACATTTAAACTTCAAAACATCTCACTTGGTATGGAACACGTTGGCGTAACCTGGGGACATTTTATAATTTTTGTTCACAATGTCAGCTTACTAGTAGTACCTATTCAGTAAGCGGAGGGCAGTGGGTTTGATATATGTAACAAGTTTTGAGGTACACATTGTCCCACTTTCACTGTAGCACCATCATTTATCTAGCATTCACCGGATTTGGATTCAATAAATGAGAATTTTCAATAAATGGAAAAGTTAGTACAAAGAGAGTGGGACATTTGGCCAATGTAGTTACTTGTGTTTATTTCTATTCCCCTTTCCATGTACCCAGACACTTTCACATTCATCCTTTCCAAGCAATTAATCCACCCCCTATATAACAATTTATTTTCCCCCTTCTCTAACTTCAGCCACCAGTAGCAAACTTTCTTGTAGTTTCAGAGCCACCAAGTTCAAAAATCCTCCACTGCCTCTCTTCTTTGGGTGTTCCAAGAATTCCCCGTTCATGATTTGCAAGCAGTAGAAACAATTTTTTAAAACTTTTTTTCTCCACACTGAAGTTCCCAGGTTTCCTCTACAATTTAGTAGCTTTGCTCTCCTTGTTCCTGCTATCTGTTGACTCCACTCACAACCCTAATCTGATAGAAAAAAAACTTCAAATCATTTCAGAATTAAAAGTCAATTGATCCAAAAATCTGTATCATATCTTCTCTTTCCCTAGCAGTGATTCCATTCCATTCAAATGAATAGTGGGCTTGCTGTTTCTCTGCCAGAGTTTACATGTGGCTCAGCCCGAAAGGGCAACTGTTCATAGATGGCACCTGACCTGCTGAGTTCCTACAGCATTTTGTCATTCGTTGTTCAACCGTCTGATGCCCCAGTATTACAGCTGAAGAAATTACAGCTAGTTTGTGCTTCACTGTTGGACAAGATCAGAATTCAACCAAGTAGAGTTTGATTATAAATTAAAGGCTTCTTATGCTTTTGTGGGAACTGTGAACTTCACATTTGGCAGAGAAAAGTGCCAAGCTCATGCTCAGTGGATTTTTCTGTTATTGTACTGTGTTCAATAATAACTAGCAATTAAGAATTGCCCAGAAATAATGATCAGCTCCACTTTAATTTAAAAACTTCCAAATTTATTGACATTTCACCCTGACAGAAAAATTAGACAGAATTCTTAACATTTACATCATATTGCAAAGGATGCTGCAAGATCAGTTTTTCCCACAATCACTGTGGGATTGTGGGAAAATTTTATGCTGCTGGTTGATGATCACCATGAACTCAGTGGATCAAAGGGCCTACTTCTGTTCTGTGTCTCCCTATGACTCTATAGGAGTTGTCTGGAAGTGCAATATCAACTACCCACTGCAGAAAAAGCACTTGGAAAGGACTAGAGAACAGGCTGATGTTACTCCAGGGCAGTTAGAAGAAAGAAATAGAGCTGGGTGAAATTCCTAATGAAATATAGCCACTGGCATGCCTCCTTCATAACTGCATTAACTAGCCAATCAGTCCAACTTGTTAATGCTAACTAGTGGGCACCATCTCCCATTATTTGATCCAGAGCTTTTCATGCTGAAGTGATTCAAATGCTCATTGTGATGCTTGTTACTGCAAAATGATGTTCAGACACCCACTCTCTCAGAAAGTGCATTCCAGGTGCTCAGCAGCCTATGGGTGAAGAAGGACCCCTTCATAATTCCCTCTACATCTCTTCCCCCCTTACCCTAAATCTATGCCATCTAACTTTATCCAAAGATTCAAGTTCAGTTTATTGTCACTCAACTTCACACATGTATACTGCCAAACAAAACAACATTCCTTTGGACCAAGGTGCAATACACAGTATATATAACTCACACTCTCTCACACACACACACACACACACACACACACACACACACACAAAACATCTTACCTACCTGTGATTCCATTTCTCATTCCCTGGGCCACTTAGTCAGCTGATCAAGAACCACTTCCCCTTGTAATTTTTGATAATTTTCTTCATTGTCCACTATACCATCAGCAAACTTACTAATTATGTTTTGTATGTTGTATCCAAATCATTAATATACTGCAGATGACAAACAGAATGAGCCTAGCACTGACCTGAGGCATGCCACTAATCATGGGACTCCAATCCAAGAAACAACCTTCTGCCGTCACTCTCTGCTTCCTACCATCAAGCGAATTTTGTATCCAATTAGCCAGCTCCCCCTGTATTTACATGAATTTACGTGGCAAATTATAGATTTAAAATTAAGCTTATGTTGTTAAAAGAGGAATTCTGCAATCTCCAATATAACTTGCAAATTGACTTGCTGAATTTGTTGTCCCGTTTCAGGATTGTATGAAATCGGATGGCATGGTTATGTAGCAATTAGCGTAACACTATGAGAGCACTAGCAATCCAGGTTCAATGCTGCCTGCCACTGTCTGTAAGGAATTGTATGTTCCCACCCACGACTGCATGAGTTTCCGCTGGGTACTCTGGTTTCCTCCCACATTTTAAAGACACGTGGGTTAAGATTTGTAAGTTGTGGCCATGCCATATTGGCGCAGAAAGCATAGCCACACCTGCAGGCAGTCCCCAGCACATCCCTAGACTGTGTGAAAGGTTGAACTTCATGTTGTACATCCTTGAAAATAAATCCTTCCTGAGGTGAGGAGACTAACATTCACCAAATATAATGTGTAGTCTCACCAATGTCATCAATGATTTTATACTTAGTGGCCACTTTATTCGGTACCTCCTATACCTAGTAAAGTGTTCACTGAGTGTATGCTTGTGGTCCTCTGCCGCTGTAGCCCATTCATTTCAAGATTCGATATGTTGTGCTTTCAGAGATGCTCTTCTGCACATCACTATTTGAGCTTCTGTTGCTTTTCTGTCATTAACAAAGCATTCTCACCCTCAGAACTACCGCTCACTGGATGTCTTATTTTCTGCACCATTCTCTGTAAACTCTAGAGAATAATGTGTGTGAAAATCCCAGGAGATCAGCAGTTTTTGAGATAATTAAACTACCCCATCTGGCATCAACAATTATTTCACCGTCAAAGTCACTTCGATCACATTTCTTCCACATTCTGATGTTTGCTCCAAAACCTCTTGACCATGTCTGCATGCTTTTATGCATTGAGTTCCTGCCACGTGATTGGCTGATTAGATATTTGCAGTAATGAGCGGGTGTATAGGTTACCTAATAAAATAGCCAGAGAGTGTGTTTCTGAGTTGAAAGACACAATAATGAAACAAATCCGTTATCAGAGCTTCTTCACTAATAACTTCAGGCTGGAAACCTTGGATCATTTTCCCCACTCGTAGACGGTGTCTATTGTATCTGATGCTCTTGGAGATGTAAACTAAACTCTGAGATTTATGGATTGGACTGCAGTTCAAACTAAATGTAGTTCACACTGGCCTCATTCAGTTCTATGTTTCTTTTGTGTTCTCGCCCTTTCTTTCTTGTTGCCGATTGGCAGGCTGAGGGTTTGGGTTTGAGGTTCTTGTTGCATATAGGCTATTTGTTAGCTTTTGTGTAAGGGAGGGGTTAGGTGGGGTTTGTGGTTTGCAAGTTTTAATTTTTTTTGTGTGGGGAGACTGACGTCTTTTCTTTCAACTACCTCTATGGTTTTTCTGTATTGTGTGGCTATCCGGAGAAGAAAAATCTCTGCTGTATTCTGCATACATATTTTGAAAATAAAAATGAACCTTTGAACCTTTCACCTTTTATTGAAGCACTTCTACCATTTTTCCAGCTCAACGTCATCCATTAAGTAGGAAGAACTGACTCAAGACCAATGGTCTTAGCGCATTCATTCTATTTTCAGTCAGTTGGTAGAAAGGGAAGGATTGGAAAGCACTACCTGATCTGCACATAGTTAAGAAATATCCTCCCAAAGTTGGTATCCATTAAGGCAAAATTATAGAAATACACAAAAGTTACCTGCTCCAGATCCTCTTCCTTTTTAGCATCTCGCCTCAAAGGTTCATTCATTTCTTCTTGACTAAGGAGACTGAAGTTCTGGATTGCTTCAGACATACCTCGAAGAGAGCAGTATATTTCTTCTGAGTTCATGTTTTCTGCATCATAGTTAAATGCACTGCTTAAAAGATGAAAATTATGAATTGGTAAAGTCTTATTGCAGGGGTTATGGTTGATTACACTCCATGTGTTTTAGCAAATATAGCAATGGAAAGCACAAAACTGAAACTGATCTCACAAAATATGGTTCAGAATTGCCACAACAGAAACTACGCTTCTGATTTATCTGAACAGCAACAAGCTCTGAAATGAGAGGGAAAATGAGGGGATCCTAGGCATATTAACAGTTTTAATTACTAGGCAATTTTTGAAATGAAATTTGATGGCCATATTTAGCAGTATTATTCTGCCTAGTCCCGGCTATCCACTCCCAGATCATAGCCCCCTCATCCATGCACCTATTGAAACATCTCTTAAATGTTGCAATTGAACTCACATCCACCACTTTTGCAGGGCAGCTCGTTCCACACTGGCACCACCCTCAGAGCGAAGAGATTCCCTCCAGGTTCGCCTTAAATATCTTACCGTTAAGCCTAAACCAAGGACCTTAGTTCCAGTCTCACCTAACCTCAGAGTAAAAAGCTTGCACATATTCAACCTTTATCCAAATTCTTCATAATTCTGTATACCTCTATTAACTCCCCCCTCATTCTCCCATGCTCCAGGGAATAAAGTGCTAATCTACTTAACCTTTTCCTACAAGTTAGGTCCTCAAATCCAGGTAACATCTTTCTAAATTTTCTCTGCACTCTTTCAGGCTTATTCATATCCTTTCTGTAGGTGGCGACCAGAACGCCACACAATAGTCCAAACTATGTTTCATCATCTCATACAACTTCAACATAACATTGCAACTCTTGTACTCAATACTCCAATTTACTAAGGCCAATGTGCCAAAAACTCTCTTTATGACCCTATCTATCTGTGATGCAATCTTAAGGAGTTATAGATCTGTATTCCCAGATCCCTTTGTTCTACTGTACAGTGCCCTATCATTCACTGATGAGTCCTACCCTGGCTTGTCTTCCAAAAGTGTAACACCTCACATTTGTCTGCATTAAATTCCACCTGTTTCAACTATCTTCTCATAGCAAACCTGGTTCAAACCTGGCCGGATGATATCTGAACGATATCATCCGGCCCTTTTAATAAATCAACCCTTCAGAGTTTGGTGACATCGAACACCTCCTTCTTCGTAATATAGGCCTTCTCCGGATTATCCACGTACCCCTCCCTGAACTCACTTCTATGCACATATTTCATCATGGTCAATACAGGTGAAGTGTTCAGGTAGCGAACTGTGGCTTCCAATGCACTTCTTGGGTTATTTTGTTCAATCCATGTTCCTACATTAATCCACTTACTTGGACATGCACAAAATCTTTGACTATATATTTCAGACCATTCAAAATTTCTTGAAAACGTTCCACAAGACAATGTTAATTCATCAGTAACTAATTGCGCCCCTCCTCTATGTTCACCTTACCTTGGTGGTGGAGTATTCTGACTTGCACTGGTTGGTGAAGTAAGGGGACTGGTCCAACCTGCAGGTGAGCGTGGTGTGCTTCTGGCAACAGAGCTGTTTCCTGATCCCTGCTGATTTTAAAAAAATGTAAAATTATTTTGTCATGTATTTTTCCAATTGTTTCAAAAACACAAAATATCTTTTTTTAAAATATAAAAAGTATTCACCCCCCCCCCCCCGGAAGTTTTCACTTTTTATTGTTATACAACATTGAATCACAGTGGATTTAATTAATTTTTAACGCTAATCAACAGAAAAAGACACTTTTGTGTCAAAGTGAAAACAGATCTCTACAAAGTGATCTAAATTAATTACAAATATAAAACACAAAATAATTGATTGCATAAGTATTCACCACCTTCAAGTCAGTATTTAGAAGATGCACCTTTGGCAGCAATTACAGCCTTGAGTCTGTGAGGATAGGTCTCTATCAGCTTTGCACATCTGGGCACTGCAGTTTTTCCCCGTTCTTCTTTACAAAACTGCTCAAGCTCTGACAGACTGCATAGGGATTGTGAGTTAACAGCCCCTTTCAAGCCCAGCCACAAATTCTCAATTAGATTGAGATCTAGACTCTGACTTGGCCACTCCAGGCCATGAACTTTGTTGTTCTCAAGTCATTCGTGTGTAGCTTTCTTTGGCTTTATGCTTGGGATCAATGTCTTGCTGGGAAACAAATCTCCCAAGTCTCAGTTCTCTTGCAGACTGCATCAGGTTTTCCTCCAGGATTTCCCTGCATTTTGCTGCATTCACTTTACCCTCTACCTTCACAAGCCTTCCAGGGCCTGCTGCAGTGAAACATTCCCACAGCATGATGCAGTCACCACCATGCTTTATGGATAATGTATTTTTGATGATGTGTGATGTTTGGCTTACTCCAAACATTGCATTTAGTCTGATGGCCAAAAAACTCAATTTTGGTTTAATCAGACCACAGAACTTTCTTCCAGCTGACTTCAGAGTCTCCCACATGCCTTCTGGCAAATTCGAGCTGAGATTTCATTTGAGTTTTTTCCCAACAGTGGCTTTCTCTTTGCCACTCTCCCATAAAGCTGCAACTGTTGAAGTACCCAGGGAAAAGTTGTTGTATGTGCAGTCTCTCCCATCGCAGCCACTGAAGCTTGTAACTCCTCCAGAGATGTCATAGGTCTCTTGGTGGTCTCCCTGACTAGTCTCCTTTTTGCACGGGCACTCAGTTTCTGAGGACGGCCTGCTCTAGGCAGATTTACAGCTGTGCCATATTCTTTCCATTTCTTGATGATTGACTTAATGGTACTCCAAGGGATATTCAGTGCCTTGGAAATTTTCTTGTATCCATCTCCTGATTTGTGCTTTTCAACAACCTTTACACGAAGTTGCTTAGAGTGTTCTTTTGTCTTCACAGTGTAGTTTTTGCAACGATACTGATTCACAAGCAGTTGGACCTTCCAGGTATAGGTGTATTTTTATTACAATCAATTGAAACATCTTAACTCCACAAAGGTCTCCAAAAACAGAGCTCCATTTAACTAATTATGCAACTTCTAAAACCAGTTGGTTGCACCAGTGATGATTTGGTGTGTCATATTAAAGGGGGGGGGGAGGTGAATACTTCTGCAATGAATTATTTTGTGTTTTATATTTGTAATTAATTTAGACTCATTTTTGTAGAGATCTATTTTCATTTTGACACCAAAGAGTCTTTTTTTCCCGTTGACCAGTATCAAAAAGGCAAATTAAATCCATTGTGATTCAATACTGTAAAACAATAAAGCATGAAAACTTCCGTGGGGGGGGGTGGTGGTGAGTACTTCTTATTAGCCACTGTAACTCAGACGGTTCCTCAGGTTGTTATAGCCAGGGGTGGTAGTGGGGATAAGCTCCCACTATCTATAAAGTACTCGAAGTGGCATGTATCTCTAACAGCCTCTGACAGCTAAGTCCAACTCTTGGCTTAGCTCCTTGGCCTGGTGAAACTGTTTCTACTGACAAGAGAAGCAGCAAAGGCGGACGACTGGTGCTTCAAAACCAGTTGTTTGGGGCATGTGGGGCTCATCAGCCTTGGATGGCAGCCCACCTAGGAGAAGGAAAACTTTGATTGTAATCCTCCGCTGCCTTGTAGCCATACTCACTCATGGGAAAGGCTTCAGGAGTAGACCCTGAGGAAGAAATCCGGAGCTGGGGTTCCTATGGCAGTTTGATGTTGTTTACAACTTCACTCTGGCAACCTCTGCGACAACACTGGTGCCAAGCTGTATCGTCGCGTGCCCTTCCCTTGGACTACATCAGTGACGTGGGGGGGGGGGGGATTCCACCGCATGGGCAAGTTAGTTCTTCAAATCTTCCCACCCAGTCCTGCACCCTGGAGAGGACACAGTCCACCAGGGGTGCAAACCCATGATCCCCTAGGATTGATGGCTGCCTACTGGTAGTGTAACTCAGACACAACACACAAGGTAATATTATCACAAAGAAATTAACGAATATTATGTATTTACGACACAAGTCAAAAAGTAAACAGTATACATTACTGGCACTTCATACATGATGAGACCTGGGTGGTGGTACGAAATTCAGTAGTCTCAAGGCCTGGGAGAAGCAGCCATGTCCCAATCTAACAGTCCTTGTGCTAACGCTATTGTACCACCTGCCTGATAATGGGTGATGGGAGGGTTAAAGAGATTGTTGGACAAATTGGAGGGAACACTGACAAAGCCTGTATAACAGTGCTACAGATAAATATCTCAGATGGGTGGAAGGGAGACCCAATGAACAAATATGGTTTCAGCTGTGCTCTACTTTCTAAGTACTTTTCCTGCAGGAGAAAAACTTCAGATGAAATTATTCATGATGCTGTGCAAATGCTGTCAATGCTTGATTATATGTTCTTATGGTTATGTCCATGAACTCGACATCTCTGTGAAAGAAATGCAAGGGAAGGTTGCCTTGTAGAAGTGCTGGGCTGCACACACTCAGTGGCCACATTATTAGGTCCGGGAGGGAATCCAGGATGGTCTTCTGCTGCTGCTGCTGTAGCCCTTCCACTTCAAGGCTCAACATATTGTACGCTCCGAGATGCTCTTCTGCCCACCACTGTTGCAATGTGTGGTTATTTGAGTTACTGTCACCTTCCTGTCAGCCTGAACCAGTCCGGCCATTCTACTCTGACCTCTCTCATTAACAAGGCAATTTCACCCAGAACTGCCGCTCACTGGATGTTCTGCAGTTCTGTTTATCATGCAGGAAAAGTTAAGTTTTAGTCTCACAATTCTCTTTGAAAATAGAGAAATTTAAGGCAAATTGCAATGTAAACTAAAATTTCAAAGCAAGGAGGTCATGCTGAGGCTTTATAAGGCATTGGTCAGATTGCAATTGGAGTATTGTGAGTTTTTCTTTATCCGGAAGAGATGTGCTGGCATTGTGGAGGGCTCAAAGGAAGTTTATAAGATTGATCCCAGGAATGAGGAGCATTCGATGGCTCAATGCCTGCACTCGTTAGAGTTTAGAAGAAAGATGGGGGATCTCTTTGAAACCTGTTGAATGTTGAAAGGTCTAGATAGAGTGCAGAGGATGCTTCCTACAGTGGGTGACTCTAGGACTTGAGGGTACAGCCTTAGAAAGAGAGACGTCCATTTAGAGCAGTGATGAGGAGGAATTTCTTTAGCCAGCGGGTATTGAATCTGTGGAATTCATTGCCACAGATGGCTGTGGAGAAAAGTCATTGAGTATATTTAAAGCAGAGGTCTAAAGGTTCTTGGTTAGTCAGGGCATCAAAGGTTATGGTGAAAATGCAGGAGAATGGGGTTGACAGGGATAATAAACAAACCTTAATGGAATAGCAGAGCAGATTTGAAGGGCTGAATGGCCTAATTCTGCTCCTGTGCCTTATGGTCTTATTATGTCTTTAACATCCAGAAACCCACTGACCTCATCTTCTAATGCAATCGATGAGTGAGGCTCCACTCATTTGAGAGAATTCAAGACATTGCAAGAATATTGAGAGGGGAGAACTCCTTTCAATTATGATATACCTCAGAGCTGATATGTGGTGCCCAGAATGCAATCAACGTAGTCCATTGAATACCATATTGTAGACAAACCTATATCCTGCACAAAGCCAGCTACTTTCTTACTTTAGAATGAAATCTTGTTGGCTGTCTTTGAAAAGTAATTATATAGTGTCTCTTTTATGTAATAGGGAATGGCAAACGCCAAAATGAGCTGTTTGAGAGGGAATAGGTGACCGAAATGCAGATAGCAGCATCAGGCAGCCAGTTCAGCTGTCTCCTGATTATTCTCACACCCTAAGGGATTTTCCCTTTTAGATAGAGGGGTGAGAGTGATGACAGTTCATGGGGGAACAGCCAGAGCCAGAAAGTGGTTCAGCTATACGATGGGGAGAAGGAATACTGATAAAAAGATTTAGTAATTGAGAGATTACAATAGCAATGAATATGACTTTAAGATGCTGTGTTGCCCAAGCTTAAAATGGGATTAAAAGGCAGGATTTTAAAAGTTGATAATCTCAGGGTTACTCCTAGTATTACGTGCTAACAAGGACTGAAGCAGAAGGATGGGGAATTAGTGCATAGCTGATAGTTTAACATTCTGAATGTCTGGGACTCATTCTGGGACATGTACAAGTTGGAAAGTTTACACCTCAAAGGTGTATACTTGCCAAGGCAAGTATCCTCGCAAGGGAACTTGCTTTTGAGGAGGGTACTTTTGCAAAATGTTTTTTTTTTTGGCAAATGGATGGAAAATTGAGAGAAGAGCCAGGAAGGAGACTAGAAATGCAAGTTAGAAATTTAGTCAGTAAACCAAATAGGCAGTGGAAATATCTGCAAGGTCGGTCAGAGAACAGAAAGTTTAAAAAGTTAAATTAGAGTGCACTTTAACCGGATGCATTCTGCTCCAGCAAGGAGGATAAATAGCAGCATGAATGGATATACTCCGATTGTCATCAGAGAAATAAGCCTTCACTGACTAAGTAATCCAGAGTATTTGAAATTTAGAAAGGATAAATTAAATGGAAAAGGCAGTGGACTAAATTGGCAAATTGGTTTACGTTTGTCACATGTAGAGGTACAGTGGAAAAACTAATATTGCATATTATTCGTACAGAACAATTCATACAACAGAGCATTGAAGTGAAAGAATAGAATGATTACAACGGAAGTAATGAGAGCAGCCTGCAACAAGTCACCAGGCCTTGGTGCCATCTTCGATCCTTTTAAGAGGGGACGGCATTTTTTTTTCATTAGTTAGAAAGTATCTTGCTTTGGCAATCCATTGCATAAAATAAAGAAGGCACTACTGCAGCAAGGTGATCACTGCTATCAAATGAATATAGCGTAAGCACTAAGACCCTTCATGGAACTTGACAAAGATAGGTGCATAGGTGGGAGAGGTACGGAGGGCTATGGTATGGGTGTAGGTTGATGGGACTTGGCAGTTTAAATAGTTCGCTACAGACTAGATGGACTGAAGGGCCTGTTTCTGTGCTTTACTTTTCTATGACTCTATAGGTGAGGGGTACCATGTGGAAACCAAAGTCAATAGAACGTATGTTAGAGTTTCAAACCTTGCGGTCATAATTGAATCTGGCTTATTGAAGCAGTTAACTTTATCATAAATGTTTTAAATTTGCATGCACAACCTGCTTAACTGAACAAGGTTACGTTACCAGTAAAATGATTTAAGGACCAAAGCAAAAGTACCTGGATAGTATTGCCTAAACTGCGAAGGTGTGTTTGAAGAAGTTTGGTTGCTCCATCTTGGAATGTTTTAGGTAGGGCTCCAAGCAGCATGCTGAACTCTGGTGTGTTGAGTTGAAACAGGCATATTAAAACTGCCTGGGCAGCCTAAAAGAGAAAAGATTGTTTGAAGTAACACTGAGAGAAATTTAATTAAACCCATCACAATATTCATAATTTCAATTGCAGCTTTTCAATTATTGCTCAATATAAAAATGTATAGTATATGTATATTGAATAAATTAAAAATCATGCAAAAAACAGAAATAATACATAATAAAAAAGTGAGGTAGTGTTTACGGGTTCAATGTCCATTTAGGAATCGGATGGCAGGGGGAAGAAACTGTTCTTGAATCACTGAGCGTGTGCCTTCAGGCTTCTGTACCTCCTACCTGAAGGTAACAGTGAGAAAAGGGCATGCCCTGGGTGCTGGGTGCCCTTAATAATGGATGCTGCCTTTCTAAGACACTGCTCCTTGAAGATGTCCTGGGTACTTTGTAGGTTAGTACCTAAGATGGAGCCGACTAAATTTACAACCCTTTGCAGCTTCTCTCTGTCCTGTGCTTCGTCTTACCCTTCCTGAAGTCCACAATCAGCTCTTTTGTCATACTGACATTGAGTGCCAGGTTGTTGCCACGACACCACCCCACTAATTGGCATATCTCGCTCTTGTACACCCTCTCTTCTCCATCTGAGATTCTACCAACAATGGTTGTATCGTCAGCAAATTTATAGATGGTATTTGAGCTATGCCTAGCCACACAGTCATGGGTATAGAGAGAGTAGAGCAGTGGGCTAAGCACACACCCTTGAGGTGCACCAGTGTTGATCGTCAGCTAGGAGACGTTATCACCAATCCGCACAGATTGTGGTCTTCCGCTTAGGAAGTTGAGGATCCAATTGCAGATGGAGGTACAGAGGCCCAGGTTCTGTAACTGGGTGGCTAAAACTCCACAATGCTCCACATGTTATTTCACCAACCCTACTTCCAAACCTCTACATTCAATGCTGGAGGAGCACAGCAGGTCAGATAGCATCTACAAAACTGAATAAACAGTCAATGTTTTGGGCCAAGATCCTCCTTTGGGACTGGAAAGGAAGGGGTGACATGCCAGAATAAAAAGGTGGGGTGAGGAGAAGGCATTAGGTGAAGCCAGGCGGGTGGGAAAAATAAAAGGCTGGAAAAGGCTGGAGAGGAAGGAATCTGATAGCAGAGTGGATCAAAGGAGAAAAAGGAGGAGGAGGGGCACCGGGGGAGATGATAGGCAAGTAAGAAGAGGTAAGAGGCCAAAGTGGGAAATGGAAGAAGGGAGGGAAGAGGAATTTTTTTTTTTAACTGGAAGGCAAAAATCAATGTTCACGCCATCAGGTTGGAGGCAACTCAGTTAGAATATAAGGTATTGCTCCCCCACTCTGAGGGTAGCCTCATCGCGTCACAAGAGGAGGCCATGGACTGACATGCTGGAATGGGAATGGGAATTTTATATTCAATGCCCTGCCATATTTTATATTCTTCATTATCTTGTCCACCTGTGACTCCACTTTAAAAGAACTAAGCATTCATATTCCAAGGTCCTTCTGTTGTCCAACAGTAGCTGGGTCTTTACATTCAATGTAAAAGTCCCATCTTGATTTGTCCTTCCTAAATGTAACACTTCACACTTTTCTGAATTAAATTCCATTTGCCACAAATCAAGACCCACTGCAATTTGATAGTTTCTGCACTATAACTACTATTTTAGTATCAACTGCAAACTTATTCACTACTGCTCATATTTTCATCCATATCTTTAATATAGATGACAAATAACAGTGGGCCCAGCAACAACCATTGGGACACAATCACTAGTCACAGACCACCAGCTTGAGTACTCTCTCTCCACCATCACCCTCTGTTTCCTACCGGTCAGCTAACTTTGCATTTAGCTTGCTAGCTCTCCTTGGATGTTGTATAGTCCAGAGCAGACCGTGGCAGAACATTTAGCAAACAGTGATCAAAACTCATGAAATTTTAAGATGACTATGAATAAGGATAAGTGTGGATATTACAGGAGAATATAAAATTGAAAGAGGGCAAACGGTGAGAGAATTAGGCAGAAACTGGAATGAGCAGGCTTTTGACTCTTGCAGCTATTATACCAGCTTCTTAAAAGATAACAAAGATTATTCATAGTAAAGAGTTATTTTTCATTAGTGTTTTAAAATGCAAGACCATTCATTAGCTGCCCCAGCATCAAAGACATTTTCAAAAGACGAGGCCTCAAAAAGACAGAATTCATCATTAAGACTATAAGACCATAAAATATAGGAGCAGAATTAGGCCATTTGATCCAAAAATGGTCACATTACTCCACATAAGGCTTCACTAGTGCTTTATAAAGTTTCAACATTACATTCTTGCTTTAATATTCTAGTCTTCTTGAAATGAGTGCTAACATTGCATTTACCTTCCTCACCACAGACTCAACCTGCAAATGAACCTTTAGGAATCCTGCACAAGGACTCCCAAGTCCTTTTACGCCTCAGTTTTTTGTATTTTTTCTCCATTTAGAAAATAGTCAACTCTTTCACTTCTTCTACCAAAGTGCATGACCATACACTTCCCGACACTGTATTCCATCTGCTATTTCTTTGCCCATTATCCGAATCTGTCGAAGTCCTTCTGGTGCCTCTCTACTTCCCATAAACCACCTGCCCTTCCACCTATCTTCATATTGACTGCAAACTTTGCAGCAAAGCCATCAATTCCATCATCCAAATCATTAAAATATAATGTAAAAAGAATCAGTCCCAGTACAGGCCCCTGTGGAACACCACTAGTCATCAGCAGCCAACCATAAAAGGCTCCCTTTATTCCCACTCTTTGCCTCCTGCCAATCAGCCACTGCTTTACCCATGCTCGAATCTTTTCTGTAATACCATGGGCTAATTAGCTTGTTAAGCAGCCTCATGAGTGGCACCTTGACAAAAGCCTTCTGAAAATCCAAGAACACAACATCAACCAATTCTCCTTGATCCATCCTGCTTGTTATTTCTTCAAAGAATTACAACAGATTTGTCTGGCAAGATTTTCCTTTGAGGAAACCATGCTGACTATGGCCTAGTTGATCATGTGCCTCCAAGTACCACAAAACCTCATCCTTAATATTCGACTCCAACATCTTCCCAACCACTGAGGTCAGACTAACTGACCTATAGTTTCCTTTCTTCTAATTTCCAGTCCTCTGGCACTATGCCAGAGTCCAATGATTTTTTTGAAAGATCATTATTAATGTCTCCACAATCTCTTCAGCCACCTCCTTCAGACTTTTTAGTTTCCCAAGAACCTTCTCTCTAGATATGGTAACTTCACACACTTCATGACTTCTGACACCTGGAACTTCCACCATACTGCTGGTGCTTTCCACAGTGAAGACTGATGCAAAATTCTTATTCACGTCATCTACCATTTTGTTGTTTCCCATTACTACCTCTCCAGCATCATTTTGCAGCGGTCCGATATCCACTTGACTCTCTTTTACATTTTATGTATCTGAAGAAACTTTTGGTATCCTCTTTAATATTATTGGTTAGTTTACTTTTGTATTCCATCTTTATCTTCTTAATGACTTTTTAGTTGCCTCCTGTTGGTTTTTAAAAGCTCCTCAATCCTTTTAACTTCCCACTAATTTTTGCTCTAAGGACTCCCATCACCCAGGACATGCCCTCTTCTCAATGTTACCATCAACGAAGAGGTACATGAGCCTGAAAACACAAACAATGCTTGAGGAACAGCTTCTGTCCCTCTGCAATCAGATTTCTGAACAGACGACGAGCTCAATATTTACCTTCCTCAATGTATACTACTTCAATGTTTTTCTTTTTTTTGCTCTCTTTTTGCACTACTTATTTAGCTTGCTTTGCTTTCTTTTTTTATACTTATTATAATTTTAGTTTTTATTATTAGTTATGCAATGTACTGATGCCTCAAAACAACAACTTCATGCCAGTGATTTTAAGCCTGATTCTGGTTCTTCCAGCAGATTATTTGTTGTTCCAGGAGTTTGAAGCTCAGATGAACAGACTTAAGAATAGTCATGAAACTTCTGAACCAATGGCCTGAACAAACCTGATTCTGATTCAGGCATTTCAATTATATTGCTGTTTTGTTAAGCGAAATTTAAATGAATAAACTAATTGGGAAAAATGATTAAATTAACTGAAATAATCGTATATGCTTTGACAAATGTAAAGTGCCATAAGAACAAGTCAGGCCAAGAAAACAATACAAAGGTAAATCAGGTAAAGCAGGTACCTTTCGAACGTCAGAGCTCTTTGGCTCTGTTGTCCACGTGATGATTCGTGATACTGCCAGACGTGTTTCACTAGAGTTTACAAAATCTGCTGGCTCCATTTGTATCGTCAAGGTCTCAATGTATTTCAAAATGGCAACTTTCACCTGTAATTTGCAAAGCAAAAACTGAAAGTGCTTTTTCCACCTCATACATGTTGCCATAACTTACATAAAGTTAAAACAATGACAAATAATCAAGCATTAGTAAATAAATTTAGTTCAGAAATTCTCAAGGAAAAAACCATGAACAGGCAGTAAGTAGAGTAAAACCATAAAGACCTCACATTTTAATTGGAGACAAGTGAAAAGATCATTGTGTCACAGGCTGAGATTTTTAAGATTTTGCCAGATGACTGGAGGATGGTGAATGAGGTCCCTCTTTTCATATAGTATGGCAGAGAAAAGCCTGGTATGGCAGTATTACGAAGTTATTGAAAAAAAATTCTGAGGGACAGGATTCATGCACACTTGGAAAAACAGTGTTAATGAGCAGAGGGATCTTGGGGTCCAAGCTCATAGCTCCCTGTAAGTGGATAAATAGGTTGATTGGGTGGTAACAAAGGCATAAGGCATGTTTGCCTTTATTAGGCAAGGCACTGAATTCAGAAGTCAGAAAGTTATGTTGCAGCTTTGTAAAACTCTAGTCAGGCTGCATTTGAAGTATTGCATACAGTTCTGGTCGCCTCATTATAGGAAGAATGTTGAGGCCTTGGAGAGGGGGCAGAAAAGGTTTACCAGGATGCTGCCTGGATTAGAGGACATGAGCTATAATGAGATAATGAAATACAAGATTATGAGAGGCATATATAGAGTAGACAGACAGTATTTTTCCTCCAGGGTTAAAATGTTTGATACCAGAGGTGAGAGGGGGTAATTTCAAATGAGAAGCGAGATTTTTTACACAGAAAGCAGTGGGTGCCTTGAATGTGCTGACTGGGGTGGTGGTAGAGGCAGATATATTAGACTTTTAAGAGAAGTTCAGATAGATGAATGTGAGGAAAACAGAAGGATATGGACATTGCATTGGCAGAGGGGATTAGTTTAGTTAGCCTTTTGATTATTCATTTAATTGGTTCAGCACAACAGGCTAAAGGGCCCCTTCCTGTGCTGTATTGTGCTTTGTTCTATGTGATCTGAGATGGCCGTCATGGCTGTGTCAACCAAGGACATAGCTGTCAATTTGATTGAATTTTTTGAGTAATTAACAAAGAGCAATGATGAGGGGAGGGAAGTATAGTAGATGTGGTCTACATGGACTTTAAAACGGCCTTTGACAAGGTCTGTCCTGGTAGATCTGTCCAAAAGGTTAGGGCCCATGATGTCAAGTAGGATCCAAAATTGGCTTAGTAATAGAGGACAGAAGATAACAGTAGAGGGTCATATTCATGGTTAGATGTCTGTGACTAATGTTATTCCACAGCGATCAGTGCTCTTGTGATATATGTGAATGATTTGCACATGGATGCAGGAGGTATGATTGTTCACCATTGCTGGATTAGACTGTATAATTGTTTTTTTTGCAGCTTAGCTTTTATGCCTACTAATGTTTTAATGTAACGACCTATATACATGTAACTGTTTAGACCGTAAGACTATAAGACATAGGAGCAAAATTAGGCCATTTGGCCCATTGAGTCTACTCTGCCTTTCAATCATGGCTGATCCTTTTTTTTCTCTCCTCCTTTTCTTGTGATCATATATGCAATTGTTTACTGTGCACCTTCATGGTTACAGTCCTTTGCGAGTTCTGGAAAGTTCTCTGGTATTGTATTATTTCAATAGGGGCCATCTGATTGGTTGACTTATCTGCAAATCTCTTATCCATGGGGTATAAGAAGAGTTGACAACTCTGGCCAACATCTTTAGTCTTTCTTTCTCTGTTCTTAGCTAATAGACTTTTGCAGCTGTACATTTGGAATTCTCTTTGATCTTTGGAATTCATGTGTTGGGCTTCCTTCACCAGTAACAGGGATGGTCCTGGAATTTCTTCATCCTCTTCCAATTAGCTGCTCATTTGTCTTTGACTGTTTAGAACTAGATTTGACAGACTATAGAACTTCAATTTTATGACAATTTGTTTGTTACTTGCAGTTTGCACTTATTAATATACAGCCGTATACAGCTGCACTGTAGTTAGGACTGGCTCCCCAAATGAAAATATGTCTTTCAGCACTCCTTGAATAGGGTAGCACTGAACCCTGACCCCGATCTGTGAAGGACATTGTGGTGGCTGACCTCCCCATGGTAAACAAAGTCATGCACAGGCATTCTCCGTTTGGGGAACCCATCCAGATATGTGGATCCTGGATACCGCCAATAGACAACCCCTAAAGAGAACATCATACTTGAAATGAGTGATTGCACGAATACTACTAGCCCTTCAGGGTTGGTTCATCAATGTAATGACAATGGTGGAATGAGTGATAGGCTGGAAAATGAAGTTATTGACTATGGTGAAATGTGACTCTGACAACTCTGCTGGTGCTGATGGCCTGAATTGCCCAATGGATATCTAATTATGAGCTATATTAATAAATGAATAAAACAATGCAATTTCCATAGCTACCTTGGCTATCAGACATGAAAATAAGTTAATATTCAGAGCTCTGTTGCAGCAATATTAAATTACATAGGCTCTGGCATCAGAAGTGGTACAAAATATTCCTTGGTGACACGATGGATAAATGGATAGCTGTGTTATATCTTGGCAGTAAGACATATTCAGTTCTACTATTTGATTTATTAAAGAACAGCAAAGTATGAACAATAAAAGAAAGTGAAAAGCAAGACTAAGGTTTGATTTCCTGAAAGCTGCCTGTATTGGAGTTCATGGAAAGAAAGGCAGATGATCTGGAAAGCTGAGTCCATTGTGCAAGTTACAACTGCAAAATGCAATGATGATTTCTGTATTTACAACTAACCTTCAAATTTGGAGTCTGTGTCTGATCAACTGTGAAACGCATCAAAATGCTGAACTGAAGGTCATTTGGGAACGACTCCCTGCAAAACAAGATTTATAAGAAGTGGTGTCAGCTCATTGACATTCTTATCTTTTAACATCTCACTGCAATTACACACCACAACTTTCAATGTTGTTTTCTTCTATGTTTCTGCAAAGACTAATTAATAAATAATAATTGCACAGCATTTGTCAATAAAATCCATTTGTACTGCAATTCTCCAAAGTATACTACTTCGCTCATTCTGTAGACTGACAATTCAATTGGCCAGTTGAATCACAGCCTGGTATGGAAACACCAATGCCCTTGAATGGAAAATCCTACAAAAAATAGCGGATACAGCTGAGTTTCTCCTCAGAATTGAGTACATCCACACAGAGCACTGCCGCATTCATCATCGAAGACCCTCACACCACCAGGTTCAGGAACAGCTATTACCCCTTAACCATCAGGCTCCTGAACCTGAGGGATAACTTCATTTGCCCCATCACTGAACAATTCTCAAAACCTATGCACTCACTTTCAAGGACTCTTCATCTCATATTCTCAATATTTATTGCGATTTATTTATTTATTCACCTGTCCATTCCCCTTTGTATTTGCACAGTTTGTTGTCTTTTGCATATTGGCTGTTTGCCATCCATGGAAAAGAGTAAACAGTTGAAGTTTTGGCCCAAGATCCTTCATCAGGACTCAAGAATCCAGCATTTTGTGTGTGTTCCAGCATCTGCAGGTTTTCACTTGTAAGGACATGTTTGGCACAACTTTGTGGGCCAAAGGGCCTGTATTGTGCTGTAGGCTTTCTATGTTTCTATGGTTTGTTTTTGGTTACTTGTCCAGCCTGTTCAGTATGGACTTTTAATTGATTCTATCTCATTTTTTGTATTTACTCTGACTGCCCCTGCAAGAAAACAAATCTCAGGGCTGTATATGTGCTTTTATAATAAACTTACTTTAAACTTTGAATTCTCTGGGCGAGTACTCAGGATGTGCGCAGCACAACTAGCAGGTGTGTTTACTGACATTTTTAATCCCTCCCTCTCCCAGTGTAGAGTGCCCTCCTACTTCAAAAAAAGACCAAGGTAACATGCCTGAATGACTGGCATCCTGTCACACTCACCCCAATAATAAGCAAATACTTTCAGAGGCTGGTCAAGGATTACATCTGCAGCTTGCTATCACCCAAACTGAACCCCCTACAATTCACCAACCGACACAACCGTTTGACAGACGACACAATAGCCACTGCTCTATATACCGTCCTTACACATCTGGAGGAGGATGCTTACGTGAGAATGCTGTTCTTGGACTACATTTCAGCATTCAACACCATAATTCCATCCAAGCTCGACAAGAAGCTCAAAGACCTCGGCCTTGACCCTGCCTTGTGCAGCTGGATCCTGGACTTCCTGTCAGATCGCCGGCAGGTGGTAAGAGTTGACTCCCTCACCTCCACCTCTCTGACCCTCAATACAGAAGCCCCTCAGGGCTGCGTACTGAGTCCCATCCTTTACTCCCTGTATACCCATGACTGTGTTGCCACTCACAGCTCTAATCTGCTAATTAAATTTGCTGATGACACTACATTGATTGGCCTTATTTCAAACAATAATGAGGTGGCCTACAGGGAAGAAGTCATCTCTCTGACACAGTGGTGTTAAGAAAACAACCTCTCCCTCAATGTCGCAAAAACAAAGGAGCTAGTTGTGGATTACAGGAGGAATGGAGACGGGCTAACCCCTATTGACATCGATGGATCTGGGGTTGAGAGGATAAACAGCTTTAAGTTCCTCTGCATCCACATCACCGAGGACCTCACGTGGTCTGTACCACCAGCTGTGTGGTGAAAAAGGCACAACAGCGCCTTTTTCACCTCAGACGGTTGAGGATGTTTGGTATGGGTCTCCAAATCCTAAGAACTTTCTACAGGGGCATAATTGAGAGCATTCTGACTGGCTGCATCACTGCCTGGTATGGGAACCGTACCCTCCTCAATTGCAGGACTCTTCAGGACATTTACAAGGACAGGTGTGTAAAGAGGGCCCAAAGGATTATTGGGGACCCAAGTCACCCCAACCACAAACTATTCCAGCTGCTACCATCCGGGAAGTGGTACTGCAGCATAAAAGCCAGGACCAACAGGCTCCGGGACAGCTTCTTCCACCAGGCCATCAGACTGGTCAACTCACGCTGATTTGAGTGTACTCTATATTACACTGACAGTTCTATTTATTATAAATTATTATAAATTACTATGATTGCACATTTAGATGAAGACAAGTAGTAAAAACCTTTACATTACTTTATTGAAGGATGTAAGAAATAAAGTCAGTTCAACTCTTTTCACGTGTAAGTGAACCTTCATGGAATATACAACAGCACAGCACAGTAAAAAACCCTACAAGACATCATGGCCTACTCCAAGATCAATCTAAGCCTTCCCTCCTACATAGCCCTTCATTTTTCTATCATCCGTGTGCCTATTTAAGAGTTTCTTAAAAGTCCCGAGCATATCTGCCTCTCCCACCTCACCCTGGTGTGTGCTGTCAATCAACAGCATTCAGATGCTAATCATCTTACCTCATCGCCACGGCACTGCCATTGATCGGAATAAGCTGCAGATGGTTGTAAAAGTAGTCAGCTCCATCATGGGCACTAGCCTCTGTAGTATCCAGGACAACATCAAGAAGCCATGCCTCAAAAAGGCAAAGTTCATCATTGAGGACCCCTTTCACCCAGGACAATCCTCTTCTCATTGCTACCATCAGGAAGGAGGTGCAGAAGCCTGAAGGCACACACTCAGGAACAGCTTCTTCCTCTCTGCCATCCGATTTCTGAATGAACACTACCTCACTACTTTTTTATTTCTATACCTTTGCATTATTTAACTATTTTATCTATAGAGTCAATAAGAAGTATTCACCCCCCCCAAAAGTTTTTATGTTTTATTGTTTTACAACACTGAATCCCAGTGGATTTAATTTGGATTTTTTTGACACTGATCAACAGAAAAAGACTCTTTCGTGTCAAAGTGAAAACAGATGTGTACAGAGTGATCAAAATTAATCACAAATATACAGCACAAAATAATTGACAGCATAAATATTCATCCCCTTTAATTCAGTATTTAGTAGTTCCACCTTTGGCAGTAATACAGCCTTGAGTCTGTGTGGATAGATCTCCATCAGCTTTGCACATCTGGACACTGCAATTTTTCCCCATTCTTCTTTAAAAAATTGCTCAAGCTCAGTCAGATTGCATGGGGATTGTGAGCCAACAGCCCTTTTCAAGTCCAGCCACAAATTCTCAATTGGATTGAAGTCTGGACTCTCGTTTAGCCACTGCAGGATATTAACTTTGTTATTTTTAAGCCACTCCTGGTCAGCTTTGGCTTTATGCTTGAGGTCATTGTCTTCCTGGAAAACAAATCTTGTCCAAAGTCGCAGTTCTCTTGCAGGCTGCATCAGGTTATCCACCAGGATTTCCCTGTATTTTGCTGCATGGTGCAGCCACCACCGTGCTTCACTGTAGGAATGGTGTGTTTTTGATAATGTGCAGCATTTGGCTTAGTCTGATGGCCAAAAAGTTCAATTTTAGTTTCATCAGACCATAGAACCTTCTTCCAGCTGACTTCAGAGTCTCCTACATAATTCTGGCAAACTCTAGCCGAGATTTCATGTGAGATTTTTTTCCAAAAGAGCCTTTCTCTTGGCCATTCTTCCATAAAGCTGTGACTGGTAAAGCACCCAGGCAACAGTTGTTGCTTGTGCAGTCTCCAATCTCAGCCACTGAAGCTTGTAACTCCTCCAGAGTTGTCATAGGTCTCTTGGTAACTTCTCTCACTAGCCCCCTTCTTGCACGGTCACTCAGCCTGCTCTAGGCAGGTTTACAGCTTTGCCATATTCTTTCCATTTCTTGATGAATGACTTAACTACTCCAAGGGATATTCAGTAACTTGGAAATTTACTTGTATCCATCTCCTGACTTGTGCTTTTCAATAATCTTCTCGTGGAGTTGCCTGGAGTGTTCTTTTGTCTTTTTTAACAAGGATACTGATTCCACAATGGTTGGACCTTCCAGTTATAGGTGTATTTTTACTACAATCAATTGAAACACTTTGATTGCATACGGTGATTGCCATTTAAATAATTATATGACTATTGAAACTAATTGGCTACACCAGTGATGATTTGGTGTGTCATATTAAAAGGGGTGAATACTTATGCAATCAATTATTTTGTGATTTATATTTGTAATTAATTTAGATCACTTTGTAGAGATCGGATTTCACTTTGACAGGAAAGGGTCTCTTTCTGTCGATCAGTGTCAAAAAAAGCCAAATTAAATCTACTGTGATTCAATGTTGTAAAACAATAAAACATGAAAACTTCCAAGGTGGCGGGAGTGTGAATACATTTTTGGCACTGTATATACTTACTGTAATTCAGTTTTTTTCTCTATTATGTATTGCATTGTACTGTTGCAGCAAAGTTAAAAAAATTCACAGTATACTGTATGCTAGTGATATTAAACCTGATTCCGATTGGCTCACAGTACAATTCTGAAATAATTTCAGACTTAAAGTATCTTCACCAATGCAGGCTGCCCTAGTGATGGCAGTGGTGAGGAAATACAGCATTCCATTGCTTGGGAGACTGTGGATTTGCTAGCAGGGCAAGGAGATGGATGTGCATCCTTATCTCAATTGATTGCAAGTAGCTGCACAACAGAGGGCTGTCCTAGGACACAAACTGAGACAGATACTGGATGCTGCTAGAAGACCATCAACTCAGTGCAAGGCTCCCTTCAGTCTGCCCAAGACTTGCTGGTTTTCCAGCACAGCGAGATGTCTGAAATGGAATACTGCACCCTGGCACACACCAAGCTGTAGGAGTATGGGCTGAGGAATGCACTGAATACACAGTATAGCAACCGCAAAGACTCTGTAAAGACCACAGCCTGATCTCCTTCCCCTCCAGCACAGGGAGGGGCTCAGGTGGGTGGGGAAGCCCCTTAAACACTGAAAATGTCCAACACCCGAGGGACCACAACCAGCAAGAGTACCACAGTCTAATAAAAAATTGTTAACACAAGTGTATTGGTAGTGGCCAAACTGGAGTTGCGGTGGGCGGGGAGGTGGGAACCAGAGCAGATAGAATTGAAATCAGAATCAGATTTAATATCACTTGCATGTATCATGAAATCTGTTGTTTTGCGGTAGCAATACATGATAATAAAAGCTATAAATCACGGTAAGAAGTACATATAGAAAAGACAAATTAAATAAGCAGTGCAAAAAAAGAGGGAAAAATACAGAGTGGTTGTGGGGAAAGATGGGGTTAAGCCTCCATACAAACTCAGGAATTGAAAGATTGAGCATGGTGGGACTAAAGTTCTGAGTTATGTACTTTTACCATGCAAGGAGTATTGTAGGAAAAGTGGATAAACTTAAGGCATGGGTCAGCACGTGGAATTACAACATTGTAGCCATTCATGAGACTTGATTGTGGGAGCAGGACTGGCAGCTTAATGTTCCAGGAATGAGTGGGAGGGATTAGTGGGAAAATTAGAGGATTGGGAAGCTTTCAGAAGGGAAAGAAGGGAAAGAGGGAGAAGAAGGGAGTGGTAGTGATAGGGGCCTCAATAGGGGAAAAGACAGGAGATTCTGTGCACATGAATGGGACACTTGGATGGTACGTTGCCTCCCAGGTGCCAGAGTTAGAGAGTTCTGGAGAACAGCCAGATTTCTTGGTACATATTCATACCAATGACACAGGAAGGAAAAGCAAAGAAGTCCTGAAGGAGAATTTAAGAGAGCTAGGCAGAAATGTGGGAAGCAGAACCTCCAGGGTAGTAAGTTCTGGATTGCTACCTGTGTCACACGCCAGTGAGTGTAGAAACAAGATGATTTGGCAGATAAATGTTGTGGCTGAGAAGCTGGGCAGGGCGTCAGGTTCTTGGATCATTGGGATCGCTTCTGGAGGAGATACGAACTGTACAAAAAAAGTGATGGATTGCACCTGAATCCGATGGGGACCAATATTTTTCTGGGCAGGTTTGTTAGAGATGCTGGGTAGGGTTTAAACTAATTTGGCAGGGGGGTGGGAATGGAGTGAAGGGAGTTTGGATAGGATGGATGGTTAAAAAAAGCAAAGACAGTGTGAGTAAGACTGTCAGGAAGGGCAGGCAGATGATAGGACAAAATTGCAGCCAGCAGGGTGAGTATCAGTGCATTAGGGATGCAGAATTGAAAAGGGTAGCAAATACAGTATTCAAGTGTTATATCTCAATGCACGGAGTATAGGAAATAAGGTGGATGATCTTGTTGCTCTTCTACAGATTGCCATGTATGATGTTGTGGCAATCACTGGATCATGGTTGAGGGATGGTTGTATTTGGGAGCTGAATGTCCAAGCTTACGCATTGCATCAGAGGTATAGGAAAGTAGGTGGGGTGGGGGGGTGGTGTGATTCTGCTGGTAAAGAATGGCATCAGATCAGCAGAAAGATGTGACATAGGTTCAGAAGATGCTGAATTCTTGTTGGCTGAGTTAAGAAACTGCAAAGGTAAAAGGACCCTGATGGCAGTTATATATAGGCCTCCCAACAATAGCTGGGATTTGGACTACAAATTACAACGGGAAATAGAAAAGGCAATATTGTGATAGTTATGGGAGATTTTAACTTGCAGGTCGATTTGGAAAATCAGGTTGGTAATGGATCTCAAGAGAGTGAGTTTGTTGAATGCCTATGAGATGGCTTTTTAGAGCAGGTTGTCATTAAGCCTACGAGGGGATCAGCTATACTGGTTGGGCGTTATGTAATGAACTGCAGGTGATTAAGAGAGCTTAAGGTAAAAGAACTCTCAGGAGACGGTGATCACAATATGATTGTGTTCAACTTGAATTTTGATAGGGAGTAAGTAAAGTCTGATGTACCAGTATCTTAGTGGAGTGAAGGAAATTACAGTGGTACGAGAGAGGAGTTGGCCAAAGTAAATTGGATGGAGATGTTGGCAGGGATGACAGCAGAGCAGCAATGGCTTGCGTTTCTGAGAAAAATGAGGAGGGCACAGGATATATGTATTCCAAAAACAAAAAAATACTCAAATGGCAAAAAAGTACAACTGTAGCTGACAAGGGAAGTCAAAGCTAATGTAAAAGCAAGAGAGGGCATACAACAAAGCAAAAATTAGTGGGAAGATGGAGAATTGGGAAGCTTTTAAAAACCTACAGAGCTCAACTAAAAGAATCATTAGGAGGGAAAAGATGAAATATGAAAGCAAGCTAGCAAACAATATCAAAGTGGATAGCAAAAGCTTTTTCAAGTATGTAAGAAATAAAAGAGAGATGAGAGTGCATATAGGACCACTACAAAATGAAGCCAGAGAAATAATAATGGGGGGTAAGGAGATGACGAGTGAACTAAATGAGTATTTTGCATCAGCCTTCACTGTGGAAGACTCAAGATATTGTTGTGTGTGAAGGAAGAGAAGTGAGTGCAGTTACTATTACAGGGAAGAAGGTGCTCAAAAAGCTGAAAGAACACAAGTCAGCCAGACCAGATAAACCGCACCCAAGGGTTCTGAAAGAGGGAGCGATAGAGATTGTGGGGGCATTAGTACTGATCTTTCAAAAATCATTCGACTCTGGCATGGTGCCAGAGGACTGGAAAATTGCAAATGTGACTCCACTCTTTAAGAAAGGAGGAAGCCAGCAGAAAGGAAATTATAGAACAGTTAACCCAACCTCAGTGGTTGGGAAGATGTTGGAGTCAATTGTTAAGGATGAGGTTATGGGGTACTTGGTGATATGGGACAAAACGGGACAAAGTTACCATTGTTTCCTTCAGGGGAAATTTTGCCTGATGAACCTGTTGGAATTCATTGAGGAGATTACAAGTAGGACAGATAAAGGGGAAGAAGTGGGTATTGTATATTTGGGCTTTCGGAAGGTCATTGATAAGCTGCCACACATGAGGTTGCTTACAAAGTTAAGAGCCCATGATACTACAAGAAAATGACTGGCATGGTTACAGCATCAGCTGATTGACAGGAGGCACTGAGTGGGAATAAAAGGATCCTTTTCTGGCTAGTTGCCAGTGATTAGTGGTGATCAACAGGAGTCATTGCTGGGACCACTTCTTTTAATGCTGTGTAATCAATGATTTAGATGATGGAATAGATGGCTTTGTTGACAAGTTTGCACATGACTGCAAGACTGGTGGAGGGGCAGGTAGTGTAGTGGAAACAGGTAGTCTGCAAAAGGATTTAGACAGATTAGGAGAATGGGCAAGAGAGTGGCAAATGAAATACAATGTTGGAAAATGCATGGTCATGCACTTTGGTAGTAGAATTAAATGTGCAGACTATTTTCTAAATAGGGAGAAAATCAAAAAATCTGAGATGCAAAGGGACTTGGGAGACTACTAGACAGGTATATGGAGGAATTTAAGGTGGAGGGTTATATGGGAGGCAGGGTTTGAGGGTCGGCACAACATTGTGAGCCGAAGGGCCTGTACTGTGCTGTACTATTCTGAGTTCTATGTAGATCAGACTGAAGGTTAACCTGCAGGTTGAGTTGGTGGTGAGGAAGGCAAATGCAATGTCAGCATTCATTTCAAGAGGTCTAGAATACAACAGTAGGGCTGTGATGCTGAAACTTTATAAGGTTGTGGTAAGGCCTCATCATGAGTATTGTGAACAGTTTTGGGCTCCTTATCTAAGAAAAGATGTGCTGGCATTGGAGAGGGTTCAGAGGAGGTTGAAAAGGATAATTCCAGGATTGAAAGGGTTATCACCTGAGGAACGTTTGATGGCTTTGGGTCTGTACTTGCTGGAATTCAGAAGGATGAGAGGGGATCTTATTGAAACCTTTCGAATGTTAAAAGGCCTAGACAGAGGAGATATGGAAAGGATGGTTCTCATGTTGGGGGAGTCTAGGACTAGAGGGCACAGCCTCAGGATAGAGGGGCATGCATTTAAAGCAGAAATGCAGAGAAATTTTATTTACCAGAGGGTGGTGAATTGCGGAATTTGTTACCACAGGCAGCTGTGGAGGCCAGGTTGATAGCTGTATTTAAGGCAGAGAATGATAGGTTCTTGATTGGACACGGCATTAAAGGTTATGGCGAAAAGGCTGGGGAGTGGGGCTAAGGAGGGGGAAAAGAGGATCAACCATGATTGAATGGCTCAGCAGACTTGGGGGTCAAATGGCCTAATTCTGCTCCTACGTTTTATGATCTAAGTACCAACAGAAGGCATTTAAAAAAAGTAATTAAGGTAAAAATGGAATATGAAAGTAAGCTAGCCAATAATATCAAAAAGGATATCAAAAGTTTCTTCAGATACATCACGTATATAAGACATGTGAGAGTGGATATCAGATAGCTGGAAAACGATGCAGGAGAGGTAGTAATGGGAGACAACGAAATGGTGGACAAACCATATAAGTATTTTGCAAATGTTTTCTCTATGGACACTAGCAGTATGGTGGAAGTTCCAGGTGTCATGGGGTCATGAAGTGTATGCTTTTGCCATTACTAGGGAGAAGGTTCTTGGGAAACTGAGAGTTCTGAAGCTAGTCTGAAGAGATTGTGAAGCATTAGTAATGATCTTTCAAGAATCTCTAGATTCCGGAATGGGTGGAAGACTGAAAAATTTCAAATGTCACTCCACCCTTTAAGAAGGGAGAGAGGCAGAAGAATGGAAACTTAGGCTAGTTAGCCTGAACTCAGTGGTTGAGAAGATATTGGAGTCGATCGTTAAGGATGTACTCATAGTGTACTTGGAGGCACATGATAAAATAGGTCACAGTCAGCATGGTTTCAAGGGAAAATCTTGCCTGACAAATCTGTTGTAATTCATTGAAGAAATAACAAGCAGGACAGACAAAGGAAAATTGGTTGATATTGTGTACTTGGAATTTCAGAAGGGCTTTGACATGGTGCCAACACATGAGGCTGCTTAAAAAGCTATGAGCCCATGGTATTACAGGAAAGATTTCTGGTTGGCTGCTGGTGACTAGTGGTGTTCCAGAGGGGTCTGTGTTGGGACTGATTCTTTACATGTTGTATATTAATGATTTGAATGATGGAACTGACGGCTTTGTTGCAAAGTTTGCGAATGATATGAAGATAAGTGGAAGAGCAGGTAGTTTTGAGGCAGTGGAGAGACAACAGAAGGACTAGACACATTCGCAGAATGGGCAAAGAAATGGCAGATGGATTACAGGTTCAGGAAGTGTATGGTCGTACACTTTGGTAGAAGAAATGAAAGGGTTGACTATTTTCGAAATGGTGAGAAAATACAAAAATACAGCGGTTCAAAGGGACTTGGAAATGCTTGTGCAGGATACTCATTTGAAGTACTGCGATTTTGGGTCCTTATCTTAGAATGTGCTGAAACTGGAGAGGGTTTAAAGGAGCTTCATGAAAATTATTCCAGGTCAGAAAGGCTTATCATATGTCTGACGTCTCTTGGCCTGTATTCATTGGAATTCAGAAGAATGAGGGGTGACCTCATTGAAACCTATCGAATGTTGAAAGGCCTTGATAGAGTGGATGTGGAGAGGATGTTTCCTGTGGTGGAGGAGTCTAAGACCAGAGGACACAGCCTCAGAATAGAGGGATGTCTTTTTAGAACAGAGATAAGGAGGAATTTCTTTAGACAGAGAGTGGCAAAATTATGGAATTTGATGCCACCGGCAGCTGTGGAGGCCAGGTCTTTATGTATATTTAAGGCAGAGGCAGAGGCATGAAGGTATACGGGGAGAAGACAGGAGATTGGAGTTAAGAAGAAAATTGCATTAGCCCTCATGAAATGGTGGAGCAGACTCAATTGGCCAAATGGCCTAATTCTGCTCCTATAGATATGGTTTTATAGTCTAAAGTGGGTGGAATGGCATTGAATAGTAAGGGAACATGGTTTCAATGAGATCCACCCTTATCCTTCTGAATTCCAGCGAGTACAGACTTGGAGCCATCAAACGTTCCTTGTATGATAGCCCTTTCATTCCTGGAATCATTCTTGTGAATCTCCTCTGGACCCTCTCCAATGCCAGCATATCTTTTCTAAGATCAAAATCAGGTTTATTATCACCGGCATGTGTTGTGAAATTTGTTAACTTAGCAGCAGTAGTTCAATAAAATATATAATATAGAAGGAAAAAAACCCAAAATAATAAAAAATAAATAAATAAATTATGGTTTTAATGAAGTCGGTAACAACTTCAGCATACTCATCTGGGTTCGAAGATGAATCCCTGAATACAGTCCAGTCCACTGATTCAAAGCAGTCCTGTAGACACTCCTGTGTTTCCCTTGTCCATATCTTCTTGGTCCTCACTACTGGTGCTGCAGTCTTCACTCTCTGCCTGTACTCAGGGAGTAGAAGTACAGCCAGCTGATCAGACTTCCCAAAGTGAGGGTGTGGAATAGCATGGTAGGCATTCTTGATGGTGGCGTAGCAATGGTCCGGTGTGTTGTTTCCTCTAGTATTGCAAGTGATCTGTTGTTGGTAATTGCTTAGTGATTTTTTCAGACTGGCCTGGTTAAAATCTCCCAAAACAATGGTGAAGGTGTTAGGATGTGCTGTTTCATGCACGTTGATCCCATTGCTCTGATCATCTACAGCCTGATTGACATTGGCCTGAGGTTGAGTGTATACTGCTATCAAAATGACCCCAGAGAACTCCCGCAGTAGGTAAAAAGAACGGCACTTAACTACTAGATCTTCCAGGTCTGGTGAGCAGAATTAGGACAGCACTGATATATTTGTGCACAAGAAGAGTTGATCATGAGGCATACTCCTCCACCTCTGCTTTTGAGAGACCCTATAGATCTATCCTGACGGTGTTTAGTAAACCCATCGATCTGAATCGCTGCATCCAGTATGGAAGGGGTTAGCCAGGACTCCATGAAACAAAGGACACACGCAGTCCTAATGTGCCTCTGATTCAGCACCCTAGCTCTCAGATCATCGATTTTATTCACCAGAGACTGCACGTTTGCCAGCAAAATAGTCGGTATTGGGAGTTTGAAACCTCATTTCCTTAAATGCACTTGTATCCCTGATCTACAGTCTCGCTGCCTCCATGCTTCTGTCCACAATCAGTATTGCTTCCGTCAGTTTTAAGCAGCGATAGCTTGTTTAAACACATTAAGACATCTTTGTTGACTGTACTGATCTTGGAAGCAGTTGTACTTTTTAGCTGCATCAGGCTGAAACGAAAATATTCAATCATACCCATTGAGAGGACTGCTGCTACTCGAGTCACCCCTAGGCACTACGGAAATAGATGAAGGGCCCAAAACTGTTCACAGTATTCAAGGTGAGGCCTCACCAGTGCCTTATAAAAGTTGATTTATACTTGTGTGTACAGGCTACGCCGTAGGCTTGATTTATACTCTTGTGTAGCCCTACGCCCTAGCGAACATGCGTAGTTGTGTCTGTGTCGCTCTGCAATTCACCACCAAAATGCTAGTTGGCAGTGGGGTTTCTAAGCCACCGTGTTGAGTTTCTTCGTGAGAGACATGGAAGAGGAAATGCATTTCAAATATTTTCGGATTTCGGCAGGTAGATTTGACAATCTGTTTCATCAGCTCCAACCATTTATTTCGTATCAGTGTACAGACATGACGGAGAAAAGCAACCGGAAATGCGTAGGAGGAAATGCAATGTTATCAAGCGGATCAATTTACAGTTGTTGGTGTCTGTGTCGCCGCGACGTGTGAGTTACATTTTTGGGGAGGTGCACGTCACCCTACGGCATACGGTATGGCATAGGTCACGCGGTACCTACGGCGTACATTTGACGCAGAAGTATAAACTGGGCTTAAGGCCTCGGCATCACATCTTTACTCTTGTATTCAAGATATTTTGAAATGAATGCTAACATGGCATTTGCCTTCCTCACTACCGACTCAACCTGCAAGTTAACCTTCCAGGTGTTCTGCACAAGGACTCCCAAGTCCATCTGCATCTCAGATTCCTGGATCTTCTCCCCATTTTAGAAAATAGTCTGCATATTTATTTCTACTACCAAAGTGCATGACCATGCATTTTCCAACATTGTATTTCCTGGACAAAACAGTGTAGGTTTTACACTGTGTGCAGTAGTGCATGGAGGAGTGCAGTAGAACAGATACAAATCCATAATTTCCTGAAAGTGGAGTCATAGGTAGGTAGGATACTAAAGAGAGCTTTTGAAAACATTGGTCTTCATAAATCAAGGTATGAGTACAGGAGTTGGGATGTTAGGTTAAGTTTGTACAAGTCATTCATGATGCCTAATTTGGTGTTTTGTGTGCAGTTTTTGTCATATACCTACAGGAAAGAAAGCAGTAAGATTGAAAGAGTGCAGAGAAATATTTACAAGGATGTTGCCAGGACCTGAGTAGGGAAAGACTGAATAGGTTAGGACTTTATTCTCTAGAGCATAAGAGAATGAGGGGAGATTTGATAGATTTGTTTTGATTGAGATATACAAAATTATGAGGGGTATAGATAGGGTAAATGTCAGAAGGCTCTTTCCACTGAGGCTAGGTGAGACAAGAACTAGAAGTCATGGGTGAAGAGTGAAAGGTGAAATGTTTAAGGGGAACCTCATCATTCAGCAGGTGCTGAATGTGTGGAATGAGCTGCCAGCAAAAGTGGTGTTTGCAATTTTGATTTCTATGTTCAAGAGAAGTTTGGATAGGTACATGGATGGGAGGGGTATGGAGGGCTATGGTCTGGGTCCAGGCAGATTAATATTTTGGCCCGGACTGGAAGGGTCGAGGCCTGTTTCTGTGCTGTGATGTTCTTAGAACTCTACGTCTCTAATGGCCACCTGACACCTAGAATGTAAAATGTTTTGCACTGTGTTTATTCTTTTGTATATATTTGAAGTTTACTTTTGAAATTAAAACCATTGATCACTGCTGATAAAAGGTAATACTCTGGCAACTCACACAGCAGGGATATTTCCTCTTTTGTACGATGATTTGGTTTTTGAAAGCTGTTAGAGCAGGGGCTGGTCGTGGGGATAAGCTCCCAATGCCAATGCTGTGCGCCTCAAATAGCCTCTAACAACCAGGTCCAACTCCCGGCCTTCACAAGTGGATTAGCTACTAAGCCTGGTGGAACCACTTCTACTGATACAGCAGGGAAAGGTGGGTTACAGGCACCTTAAAACCAGCTGTTTTGGGCAGATGGGGTTTGATAGCTGTGGTTGGCAGTTCATCTAGAAGGAAAACTGTGATCTCAATCCCCCTGCCTTGCAGCTATACCGACTCATGGGGAAGGCTTTGAGAGTAAACCATAAGAAAAAATCTGGAGTTGAATCCCCTAAGGCAGTCCAACGTTGAGGTCAATGCTGATTGGCAACTCATGTGACACCGCTGGTGCCAAACTGTATCAGTCTCTGCCGTTCCTTTGGATTCATCAGCTGCGTGGAGAGGGGGAACCTGCAACATGGACAACAGCTTGTTCTCATGTCACACTGCCTTGGCTTGTGTATCACATAGACAGCTAGGACACAACATCCATGGTCGACCACGACCAATAAAAAGCCTCACTGCGATTAAACTCCGTGCAAAAGTACAACAGTGAACTCCCAGGCCAGACTTGTTAAGTTTTCCAAATTAAATGACCAATATTTCCAATTTCTTGCCAGAGGCATCCATGAAATATAAACCACTCAACCTGATTTCAGAGCTTTGCGAAAGCCAGAATTTCTTAATTGTCAACTTTCAATTTGTACTATGTGGGAAATTGCATGTTGGCTAATGAAGTTTAAAAACCTCAGCCAAAACAATGTTAAAAATCAAAGCTGGTTTCAAACTAAAACACCAGAAATGAAATGACAGCATTCCACACTACCACATTTGGTCCCTCAGCAAGAAACACAAGACAAGGTTTCTCAGGTACTTGTTCTCAAATGGTGAAATAGTCTATAGATAGTGGTGTGGGCAAGTATCTTTTTTAAAACTCACATGTTGTTTTGTTCTGGCTCTCCTGAGTCTGAGCAGCACTGGCTGTAAAAGCTCAACCAAACTTGCAGCTATATAAAACTGGAGTATTGTGTGTGCAGTACTGATCACCCCATTACAGGAGGGGTGAGGAGGCTTTGGAAAGGATACAGGAGTGGATTACCAGAATGCTGCCTGGATTACATGGAGAGCTAAAGGGAGAGGCTGGACAAACCTGGGCTGTTTTCATGAGAGAGAGGCATGGATTAGGCCATTTTGCCCATCGAACCTGTTCTGCCATTCTATTATGACTGATTTATCATCCCGCTCAACCCCATTTTTCTGTCTTCATTCCATAACCTTTGATGCCCTGACTAATGAAGAACTCATCTGCCTTTGTCTTCGTTCAACTCGATGAATGCCTACCTTCTTTCATTTCTTAGTGTTAATATCACTAACAAGAGAGTAAAAAGAAATTCTAGACAAATGATAAATTGCTCTTCTATATATAAAAAAATCAATATTATTTACAAACACACAGAATGTAAGATTATCACTTGTCACATAATACTGACCTAGCGGTATCAAGTGCTTTCTGTACTTTTGCCTGAACAGAACCCAGCAAATCTGCACCCATTTTCTTCAATAGTTGAGTGAGCAGAACAAACAGCCAGTCTTGAAGATCTTCCTTGTGGACATGAATGAAGTCAACCAGGGTTTCCAAAAACATACTAAAAACCTGAAAAATGAATATATTACAAATCATACCTCAATAACAGTTATAAGTTCATTATATGCCAAAAACTAGAGCAAAGCAGAAATCTGAGTAGATTTGCATGTGTATTATATAATGTAGATTTTTTCCTGTATTTTATACAACTGTCCAGTAAGTTTTATCACTCACTTCATTTGAAATTAAGAAAATAATTCATAAATATTATGACAGACAAAATCTGAAATTGTCAATTTGATTTGTACAGTTATATAACCACAATGCAAAACGGCTGGGTAAGCAATACCATTAGGGTGGCAAGATTCCAAGACTGCTAATCAGACTCTTGCATTGAAGCCATGCGAGTATAACACCATTTCTAGAAGGCAGCTTCACATGCATGGACTGTGCATTGCTGTAACATGGGGGCAAATCCAAGTTTAGAATGCACTGCGTCAGCATACTGCACTTGCATAAGTTTGTTTCCCTTCCAATTTTTAAATATCATTCTCTGGTTTCTTCTTCAAATGGGTTTCTGCCAACAGCCTCTCTCGAGTAATAGCAATTCATGCCTGTCTTGAAGTAGACTATTTGACAGAATGAGGTCTTGTTTCATTGTTCAAACACAAGCACTTCCAGCAGAGGTCAAGAAGTAACCAGGAGCACAAAGTGTGACATTTTAGTGCGCTTCACTTTAATCTTTCCAACATTGCTGGGGTTAATTACATCTTCCCATACAGAAAGGTGCATGAAAAAAGGGCAGCAATAACATGAAGATTCCTATCCATCCCACTCGTGGACTGTTTCTCCCATTCTCATCACGGATGAAGCTACGCAGCATCCACACAAGGACAACTAGGCTCAGAAACTGTTACTTCCCCCAAGCCATCAGGTTGATCAACACCTCCACCTGTTAACCCACCCCACCACTACATATACATCACTTAGCATTTCTATTTACAATCAGTCTATTGTATGTATGTAACCGTTACTTGTACATTGTGTTTTTAAGGATTACTTTTATATTTATATTTATTGGTTTTATATTGTTTTTATTGTGTTCTTTATACTTATTATGTTTTTTATGCTGCATCAGAACTGGAGTAACAATCATTTCATTCTCCATTACACTCGTGTACTGAAGAATGACAATAAATAATCTTGAATGAACTCACAAAGCATAGACCAGGGAGCCAACGCACATCCATCTCAGCAACTCAGTGACTTAGCCAAATCATTTGGGAACTTTTTAAACTCAGTATGTATGTCGTTAAAACTCACACTTGCTACTAAGTAATGTTACAGATAAACTATCTGATACACATGTCAGTTCTTGCATATCTGAACTATGTTCTGGGAGGGCTCGATCAGTAAGGAGCAATACCCCCCTCTTGGTAGGTCCAGCTGTAGGTTGTGGCACAAAAATCAAAAAAACCTGCCAACTATCTGGGTGACTAACTGTGGTATTTGTAGCTAAAAACAAAAACTTGCCCACTTCTGTTCCATCATATGGCAGAGTTTTGCAATTAATCATTATGTTTTAGACAGGTAAAATTGAACCTTATGCCAGAGTTTTATAGCACAGCCATCCCACTGAGTCCATGCAGTCCATTAAGCACCGTGTTCACCCATCTCATTTTATTCTCCCTGCACCCTCACCACATTCCATCATTAAAATTGTAATTATCATTCAATAACGACACATCTTAATAAATGGTATAAAACCAGTTCATAATGCAGAGCCATGGATTTGATGTGCAACTCTGAAAAGGCCCACAGCTAACAGAATTGTACCTATGGTCTAAGATACAATTCCAAGCAGAAACAGAGAAACAGTGCGACATTTTATCACTGATGATCCAAATACTTGAAATGGGCTTAAAGGTAATTCAGATAGAACAAATACTATTTAAGTTCATAAATGCTGACTCTGCATAAGGTAAAGTAAATCTAGCAAACAAAAGAACAATGTTAAGTGTAAATCAGAACCCACAAACAACCATAAAAGAATGTACACATCTATGGCTTTAGTATTACTCACTTTTCAGATTTATTTATCACATGTACATCAAAACATACAGTGAAATGTGCTGTCTGTAATAACAACCTACACACTCAAGAATATGCTGGGGGCAGCCCACACGTGCCACCACAGATTCCGACACCAACATAAGAACATAAGAAATAGGAGCTATTCAATAAGGTTACGGCTGATCTGACCATTGACTCATCTCCACCTACCTGACTTTTCCCCATAACCATCAATTCCCCTACTATGCAAAAATCTATCCAACCTTGTCTTAGATACATTTGTATATCTACTGAGGTAGCCTCCACTGCTTCACTAAGCAGAGAATTCCACAGATTCACCACACTTTGGGAAAAGCAGTTCCTCCTCATCTCCATCCTAAATTTACTCCCCTGAGCAACTTTCCTGCCTCTATCTTATAAATCCCTTTCATTATTTTCTAGTTTCTACAAATCTCCTCTCATCCTTCTGAATTCAAGTGAGTATAGTCCCAAGCGACTCAATCTCTCCTCATAATTTAACCCCCTCATTCTGGAATCAACCTGGTGAACTTTGCACCACCTCCAAAGCCAGTACATTCTTCCTCGAGTAAGGAGACCAGAACTGCATGCAGTACTCCAGATGTTGCTTCACCAGTATCCTGTACAGTTGCAGCATAACCTCACTGCTCTTAAATTCAATCCCTCTAGCAATAAGGACCAACATTCTATTTGTCTTCTTGATAGCCTGCTGCACCTGCAAATCAACCTTTTGCATGCACAAGCACTCCCAAGTCGTTCTTCACAGAAGCATGCTGCAATCTTTTACCATTTAAATAACAATCTGATCTTCCATTCTTCCTTCCAAAGTGCTCAGCACTTACAATGCCTAGCAGAACAACAGAGAACATACCAAGTGACAAAGCACCAACAGCAAAACAAGATGAGCACTTGAACCAATTTTGCACAGCTATGGGCTAAATGTTGGAAGATGGGATTAATCAGAATCAGGTTTAATATCACTGGCATATGTCGTGAAATGTGTTAACTTTATGGCAGCAGTACAATGCAATACACGGTAGATAAATGTAAAGAAAAAACTGAGTTACATTAAGTATATATGTCTAAGTTAAAATAAGTAGTGCAAAATAACAGAAATAAAAAAGTAGTTCATGGGTTCAATGCCCATTTTGAAATCACATGGCAGAGGGGAAGAAGCCATAGTGTGTACCTTCAGGCTTCTGTACCTCCTTCCCGACAGTAACAGTGTGAAGATGGTGTGTCCTGGGTGATGGAGATCCTTAATGATGGACACCACCTTCCTAAGGCACTGCTCCTTGAAGAAGTCTTGGATACTACAGAGGCTCGTACCCATGATAGAGCCGACTAATTTTACAAGTTTCTGCAACTTATTTTGACCTTGTGCAGTGGCACCCCTCCCCTGCAATGCCAGACAGTGATGCAGCCTGTCAGAATACTCTCCACAGAACATTTGTAGAAGTTTTTGAGTGTTTTAGTTGACAAACCAATCTCCTCTAACACCAAATGAAATATAGCTACTGCCTTGCTTTTTTTTATAGATCCTCAGAGGTATTGGTATCCAGGAACTTGAAATTGCTCACTCTCTCCCTTTCTGATGATTGGTTTGTGTTCCCTCATCTTACCCTTCCTGAAGTCCACAATCAGCTCTTTGGTCTTGCTGATGTTGAGTGAAAGGTTGTTGCTGCAATACCACTCAATTGAATGGAATACAGATGAGTTGCATAAACATGATGGGCCAAATGGCCTGTTTCCATGCCACATGACTCCATATCACTGTATAAAGTGTCCAGAATAAAACATGTAGGATTTTCATGATTTCTTTAAGCCAAAGGTTTATTGGAATTTACAAGGGTGCACTTAAAGAATGCAGCTGAGCAGGCCAATGAATGCTTTGCTTGTGGGTCTGATATGAAGAAAGTTAAAAGTGCATCAGTACTACTAAACTGACCATACATGGAGGAAAGAGCATTTCTTCATATGGCTTTTTGTGACTCATCAGACGTATTGGGGTAAGGTTCAGCTGCCAGCACTTGTCACCGTTGGTTAGACCTATGGGTTTAAAGTGGTAGGTATGGTTGGAAAAGGCACAAGACAGTGGAGATGCTGGAGTCTGGTACAACATACAAGATGCTGAAGGAACTCAGCAGATCAGGCAACATCTACAGAGGGAAATAGACAGTCGATATTTCTGATCAAGGGCCTTTAAGTGAACTGAAAGATAGAAGGGAGATAGCCAGTGCGAAGAGGTAGAGGGAAGGGACGGAGAAAAACTTGCAAACAATAAGTGGATCCAGGCGAAGAGGGCTATTACACAGATAGAAAGAGACTGATCAGTGGAAAGATCATGTGATTAGGGGGCGCCACCTTAGGGTGCCTGAAAAGGAGCTAAGCTTGTTGCTATGTGTTGGGGGAGGTCTATTTTAAATTGCACAGAAACGGGCTTCATGGATACGTTGGAAACCTGGTTTCTGCACCAGTACCTCACTGGCCTCTTAGGGCTTTCAAAAGGCACAGAAATTCTGAAAATGTTGCCAGATGTGGGCTGCAAATCACCGTACATCACTAGGCATATCCTTAACCTTAAATAAAAATTGCAGAATTCCTGTAATTTGCATAAATTCCCAATTCTAATGAATGTTTTATTCTGAACAAAAAATTCCTGACCTTTGTGTTTCAATTCCCTTAAAAGTTATTTGAGTGTTCACTATCATTTAAATGTCAGCTACCCATGTGTGCTTCTGGAGGCAAGGCTGATACTGAACATTTATTGTACGTCCACTGACAGCTCAACAACAAGCAACGCCTCTACAATTTCAGCACCTTCCATTTGACTACTTACATGAACCAAAATAATAAGTCCAGAAACAACAGGAATTTTGCAGATGCTGGAAATTCAAGCAACACACATAAAAGTTGCTGGTGAACGCAACAGGCCAGGCAGCATCTCTAGGAAGAGGTGCAGTCGACGTTTCAGGTCGAGACCCTTCGTCAGGATGAAGTTTAAGAACCATTATTTGACCTCTGTCTTAGATCTGGCAGACTGCTAGTTCAATCTCAATTCATGCTCAGCAAGGCTTCT
This sequence comes from Mobula birostris, assembly GCF_030028105.1. Taxonomy (NCBI): domain Eukaryota; kingdom Metazoa; phylum Chordata; class Chondrichthyes; order Myliobatiformes; family Myliobatidae; genus Mobula; species Mobula birostris. Next base: position 11,843,665 of record NC_092370.1, read on the forward strand.
CCATTCCCTAGAAAATTTCTCTACACTGAAACAAGGTGGTGTCAGCAAACAGCATAACCAATGGTGACATCCTGCAGACAGTTCACAAAACTACTTCTTTTACTTCTTCTTTCAAATATGATTCCACTATTAAGCTGCATGATTTACATTTTGATGATGTGTTTTTGGGCCAATTGAGTGATCTGGCACTTTGCTGTCTCGGAGAGAGTTTGGTGGGGTTTGGAACAGAGTGAGCAGCATGGAGACGGGACATGAGGCTATGATTGACTCCATTTCTCGCCGATTTCACTGATTAAAGCATCAGGCAAGATTGAAATCAACAAGGACGAGAGTGGAAGGTGAGCAGGTGCTCAGGGCCATCTGTCTTAATTTGACCTGTCTCCTTCTCCCACGCTGCTGCTGGGGGAAGGTGCAGGAGTCTTGGGTCTTGGGCAGTTTTACTGACACGGTTTGTGAATTGGACTCAGTTTTAGAAGGCTCTGCAGTGCACGTTACTATGTTTCTGGTTACTCCTTTCTTATTGCTGTTTTTAAATCGGAGCAAACTGACTCTGAGGCCTGCAGCGCTAAACAGATCTGAACTGAACTAAATTGAACATTCCTAAACTGCTTCAAGGACTCTACAATCTGATGTCTAATAATCTGTGGGTCATTCGCTCACTTTTTGCCGTTTGTGCAATTTGTTCCTTTTTTTGCATGTTGGGGATTCCATGTTTTCTTTGGACTGATTCCATGGTGTTTCTTTGTTTTGTGGCTGTTTGCGGGAAGATGAATCTTAAGATTGCACATTGCAGACATACTTCGGTAATACACGTACTTTGAACTTTAGCCATCTATTTCTATTTTATCAAGAATCAGTTCCCAATTTTGCTGTAAACCTTCATCAGTAAAAGGCACAAACTACAATGGCAGACAAGGAGACGCCAAACAGTAAAATTGGTTTGCAATTCCATTCCCATTAGCATTTCCCACATATTTGGTGAAATGAAGAGATGATAACCTTATGGTAAAACAGTTTTTGATAACCAGCATGCTTATATGCTGTATCATCTTTTCCAATAGAATACAACATGTCTGAAGGAAGCTGTGTACAAAAAAAATTTAACCATTATCATGAATATAACTGCTAATTGTCCATCACAAGTAGACAGGCTTCACAGAGTAATACAACTTACAGGATATGCATTGATTCGAACAATGAAGACAATCTTACCGAACAAGCAATTTGCCTTCATTTCTACTAATTCAACATTACATGAGAAAATCTTCAGAGGCAGAAAACCTTGTGGCACCTAAATACTCCTAACTTCAATAAAGTTCACAAGAAATGGAATTTAATTGGGTAAAATGGCTCTTGCCTTGATAATGCAATAATTTTAATGGGGTTTGTCTATTTCTTCATCCTTTATTGGAAAAGCACTCCAAAAATGATGACCAATAAATGTTCATCTAATGCAGGTTCCAAATAGTGTGAATATGAAGATGTACAAATTTCATGTTGTGAATGATTTTCTCGTAGCAGATTAAGCATCAACATAAATTGTTCAGGTCTACACAGTTACTATACAAAATCAAAGAAGGTATACTCGCATCATCAGAAGAGTTTCAAGTATGTTCAAGTATAAATAAATGACATAAATAAATCCCTGCACAGAAATTTCCATCGGGAAATGAGTTAAAAAAAAACTACAGCCCAACAGATATAAAAATCATAAGAGGTGATAATAAAAACTGTAAGACAATCATAAAAAATTTCAATGCAGATAAGCTGGTATCTATAAATGCCATAAATATCTTACATTAGAACAAAAGACTGAGCTGGATTTTGAGCTATAAAGCAGTTTACCAATGCTATATTCCAAAAATCCATTGGGAGGTCCTAAGATTATGAAAGAATTAAGTGCAAACTTATTTCTGTCTTTGCCCTTCATGCTTTTTCAATAGAATCCTTAAGGACTATTGCAAGAATACATTCCCAAATAAAAATAAGTCAGAAAATGCCTTTAGTTTTGTCAGATTTATCAAATAATTTAACCAATTTCCCCCCCCGGATTAATAAAGTATGACTATGACTATGGCTCCATTTACTAATGAATATATTTTTAAAGTTGACTGATGTAGAACTGAGTAAACTACAATCCAGGATGGCAACTGACATCAGCCAATATACTGACATTTTACCTAAGCTTTCAATAACCCAATTCAATGAACTTTGTAAACAATAGTTGTCTCTATAAGGAATGTTCTAGTACTATGTCTGTTGTTATTTTGATAAGGTCCTGTTTAATCAAGCAACAGCTCTGATGCACACTCAAGTTGGAGGTATTACTGACATTGTGAATTTTAGTGGGAAAGCCAAAAAAGTAAGGCCTTCAGAGGAGACAACTATTTTTCCATTTAAATGACTAAGGCAACAAGTTTAGCTGAAGATTTTAAGATCAAGATGAATTATTTTGGAGCACTGCTATCAAGTATAGATACAGGATACTGTTCCTTTCCAAAAGCTGCTGAGAAATGACCTGCTATGGAGATCAATACCTTCATCTTTAACATAATGACAATGGTTTGATGTATAGCAAAAAAAGCCTGAATACAGTTGCAGTCCAGATCCACACAGTCTCGAGTCATGAGAAGGCTGCATTAGCCATTTTCATTTTTTCACTGACCAGAAGTCCAATATATGGTAGTCTCACAATGTAATTGACTTCTTGAAACTGACCTAGTCAGTGTGGTAGATGTGTCATTCAGTCAAAGGCACTTCATCTTCTTGTATGTTTTTGTTCAACCTACCCATTCCACTTGATACTTGTGAGAACACTACAGAATATTTTAAAAAGTTCTGAGATGGAGTTTGGTGTTGAAAAAAATAGCACTTGGTATCAGCACCTCAAACATCGTGTAATATCTTTGTTAAACTATTGTGGGATGCACACACTTCTACCAGAACTGGACACTACAGACTCTAATAACAGATGTATCTTTAACTCAGTTCTACTTTTGGGTGCCAGATGTAAATGATTTACTTAGTAATACACATGGCACTAGAATGGATCAGAAAATCAGACCATATATAAACACAGTTAAACTTGTAAGAGGACATTATGGCTTGACCAATCACAGGATAACAAGAAGTTTTACAATTATGTTTTTACTAAGTTATGTGTGGAAACAAAAATCATATGGGACATGGCTCTGCTGATTAGTAAGCACAAGGTTGTGGTTGTGGGAGATTTTAATTTTCCACACAGACTGGGAAGCCCATTCTGTAAAAGGGCTGGATGGTTTGGAGTTTGTAAAATGTGTGCAGGATAGTTTTTTGCAGCAATACATAGACGAACTAACTAGAGAAAGGGCAGTGCTGGATCTCCTGTTAGGGAATGAGATAGGTCAGGTGACGGAGGTTTGTGTTGGGGAGCACTTCGGGTCCAGTGATCACAATGCTATCAGCTTCAATATAATTATAGAGAAGGATAGGTCTGCACCCAGGGTTGAGATTTTTGATTGGAGAAAGGCTAACTTCGAGGAGATGCGAAAGGATTTAGAAGAAGTGGATTGGGACAATTTGTTTTATGGGAAGAATGTAATAGAGAAATGGAGGTCATTTAAAGGTGAAATTTTGAGGGTACAGAATCTTTATGTTCCTCTTAGGTTGAAAGGAAAGGTTAAAAGTTTGAGAGAGCCATGGTTTTTAAGGGATATTGGGAACTTGGTTCGGAAAAAGAGAGATATCTACAATAAATATAGGCAGCATGGAGTAAATGAGGTGCTCGAGGAATATAAAGAATGTAAAAAGAATCTTAAGAAATAAATTAGAAAAGCTAAAAGAGGATATGAGGTTGCTTTGGCAAGTAAGGAGAAAATAAATCCCAAGGGTTTCTACCGTTATATTAATAGCAAAAGGATAGTGAGGGATAAAATTGGTCCCTTAGAGAATCAGAGTGGACAGCTATGTGTGGAGCCAGAAGAGATGGAGGAGATTCTGAACAACTTCTTTTCTTCGGTATTCACTAAGGAGAAGGATATTGAATTGTGTAAGATACGGGAAACAGGTAGGGAAGTTATGGAAACTATGATGATTAAAGAAGAGGAAGTACTGGAGTGTTTAAGGAATATAATAGTGGATAAGTCTCTGGGTCCTGACAGGATATTCTCTAGGACCTTGAGGGAAGTTAGTGTGGAACTAGCAGGGGCTCTGACAGAAATATTTCAAATGTCATTAGAAACTGGGATGGTGCCGGACAACTGGCGTATTCCTCATGTGGTTCCATTGTTTAAAAAAGGTTCTAAGGGTAAACCTAGCAATTATCGGCCTGTGAGTTTGACGTCAGTGGTGGGTAAATTGATGGAAAGTATTCTTAGAGATGGTATATATAAGTATCTGGATAGACAGGGTCTGATTAGGAACAGTCAACATAGATTTGTGCGTGGAAGGTCATGTTTGACGAATCTTATTGAATTTTTTGAAGAGGTTACTAGGAAAGTTGACGAGGGTAAAGTGGTGGATGCTGTCTATATGAACTTCAGTAAGGCCTTTGACAAAGTTCCACACGGAAGGTTCAATCGTTAGGTATTAATATTGAAGTAGTAAAATGGATTCAGCAGTGGCTGGATGGGAAACACCAGAGAGTAGTGGTGGATAACTGTTTGTCAGATTGGAGGCCGGTGACTAGTGGTGTGCCTCAGGGACCTGTACTGGGTCCAATGTTGTTTGTCATATACATTCATGGTCTGGATGATGGGGTGGTAAATTGGATTAGTAAGTATGCAGGTGATACTAAGATAGGTGGAGTTGTGGATAATGAAGTAGGTTTTCAAAGCATGCAGAGAGATTTAGGCCAGTTAGAAGAGTGGGCTGAAAGATGGCAGATGGAGTTTAATGCTGATAAATGTGAGGTGCTACATTTTGGTAGGACTAATCAAAATAGGACTACATGGTAAATGGTAGGGCACTGAAGAATGCTTTAGAACAGAGGGATCTAGGAATAATGGTGCATTGTTCCCTGAAGGTGGAATCTCATGTGGATAGGGTGGTGAAGAAAGCTTTTGGAATACTGGCCTTTATAAATCAGAGCATTGAGTATAGGAGTTGGGATGTCATGTTGAAATTGTACAAGGCATTGGTGAGGCCAAATTTGGAGTATTGTGTACAGTTTTGGTCACCGAATTATAGGAAGGATGTCAACAAAATAGAGAGGGTACAGAGAAGATTTACTAGAATATTACCTGGGTTTCATCTCCTAAGTTACAGAGAAAGGTTGAACAAGTTGGGTCTTTATTCTTTGGAACGTAGAAGGTTGAGGGGGGACTTGATAGAGGTATTTAAAATTATGAGGGGGATAGATAGAGATGACGTGGATAGGCTTTTTCCATTGAGAGGGGGGGAATTCAAACAAGAAGACATGAGTTGAGAGTTAAAGGGCAAAAATTTAGGGGTAACATGAGGGGGGACTTCCTTACTCAGAGAGTGTAGCTGTGTGGAATGAGCTTCCAGTGGAAGTGGTTGAGGCAGGTTCGATGTTGTCGTTTAAAGTTAAATTGGACAGCTATATGGACAGGAAAGGAATGGAGGGTTATGGGCAGAGTGCAGGTCGGTGGGTCTAGGTGAGAGTAAGAATTCAGCACGGACTAGAAGGGCCGAGATGGCCTGTTTCCGTGCTGTAATTGTTGTATGGTTTATATGATTAGCCAGAATTGCAAAGGAATTTGGGTTCAACGTGGCATCTGACAAAACCTGACAGCATTGCATCGAAGTTTAAAAGCTTAATTAGTCAAAATCAGAGGGATTGTATTCAAAGTTTAAAGATTAATTTGCATCCAAAATCCATAAATATTTCAGTAACTACCCACAAGCTGAAGATTCAAAAAAATACAGAAAGAGCTTCTAAATAAAAAAAAAATGGGAACAAAAATACAGAGTTAGCTCATGCCTTAAAAGATTACCTCAAACAACAAAAAGTGAACTAATGTACTACACAGTCAAAATGGACAACAAATAGATCAAAGCAATGGAGAAGCTACAATAAAACTTAAATAAAGGCATGGTGCATGCCATAACTAAGGATGTATTTACCTAGAAGATAGTATAGGCTATTTGCAAACATGAGCAGAATGGAAGGCTGTTCAAAATACAGAATTCTCCAACAAATCCCCAATTCCTCGGTGATGAAAACCAGGCAGTGAATAAAAAATAAAGACTGAAATGAAATTTTCTAATAAACCCGAGGTATTCCTATGGGATTATGAGGGATTTGGTATTTTAATCAATGGATATCCATCTTTGCTGATTAAAGTTTGAAATTATTTATCAATACATGAGACATATTAATGAGATATGCTTTTGATTCGAAACCAATGTAAACTGAATACTCCTTCCGGTGCTAACACAGAAACCCTACTCAAAATTTCATAACTTCAAGTTTATAATCAGTTATCAGTGAATTGATTTCACCATGCAAAAATTTTGTGAATATACAATAGTTCTGGCATGATTTCATTTCAAATTAACATTGTCATCCAGATTTGAGGAAAATATTTCATTATTTAATTTTACATGAAAATTATTCCAGCCAAAATTAAGAGAAACCTTCTAATCATCAAAGCACAAGTTGCAGAAGCATTGCTGATAGTCTAATCTATTGATGGTCTTCTCGTGAGAGGTTTATGATTTGCACAGATATGAAAGAAAACCCTACATCACATCAGAAATGTCTTTCAAAACAATGTCTTGATTTTCTCTGCTGAATATCTGAAGAAATATTTGGTAATCTGCAGGCTGACATTCTAAAAGTACCTTTAGCTGTAAATTAACACTAAAGTCATTGACTCAATAAACAAATGCATGACGTTGTTAAAATAACCAAAATATATACTCTGACAATCAAAGTTTGATTGCCTTCTTGCTGAATATATAATACATCCGTGTAAAATTAAAACTCAAAACTCCAGATATAAATAAATGAAAGTACTTTGAACAGAAAACATTTACCAGTTAATTCACTGTAGACAATCAAAAATGCAGGATAATTTCTGACTCCAGATCTTTGTGGCCCATGAAACTAAATGTGAAAATGACTCCTTTCATTCATAAAGTAGCTTACCGACACTTTTCATCTGTCCACGCCTTTAATTTTTAAAACAATATGATCAATAGTATTTCAGCATGATCTGTATTAATTCCTAATGTATTGAAATACAATGGATAAATAATTTACATTGCTGTGAATTTCTCATTTAGCTATCTTGTATAATTGGGAAATGTATACCTACAAACAAGGTAGTGAAATTAATACGAATTATGGTACTTTTCTGTTTTGGGTTAATAACATAAAATTTAACTGAAGGAAGGACAATATTCGTAGATATTATATTCAAATTAAGCAGGTGAATCATATGCATGCTTGGATCCAATCTGAAATATTATCTCTCTTAAGTTTTAAACAGTTTGTTTAAAAAACGCAAAATTGTCCCAGTTTTGAATAATACACAAAAGTTGGGAAGGTGGGATAGTATTGACTCTTTTTTGACTACAAGCTTCTTATGCAATGGAATATTCCAAGCCCCGAAAAATATCAATGCAAACTGCGTAGCCAAACACCAAACTACAATGATCATAAAAGCAAAAGCACAGCACAAGCAATGCCAGCTCATTAGTAAATCACAGTATAATTAATACTGGAATAAAAATTAACTTCTATGTCTGATTTATGCAACAGCGATTGAACAAACTGCTCAGGCTTCCAAAGTACTGCAAAATGTGATCAGCAGATTGCAAAAGGTTAATTTTTGTCATGCAAATAGGCTTCCAATAAATGCTGAACACACTTACTCTCTATTGAGAGTTCCAACACAAGGGTTTGCATGCAAAAAAAGATAAACAGACTAATTAGTTGCCATCAGTACAAAACCTATGGGAAAGAAACATATTTAACACTTTTTCTTATCATAGATTTATGCAAATATGACGCAGGATCTTTTCAATTTATGTTGAAATGACTAAATTATTTCACTTTTCCCCCTTTGCTAACTTTCTCCATGGTTGCAAACTTCCACCAGATAGAAACCTCAATCTCCAATGACCTACCAGAGATTGCAAAGTCATAGGGCACAACAACTTCCTTGATGCCTATCGTACCGGGAGAAGGAGAAGACAGAAATATGAACATCATTTCCCATAAAATTCCACGTGAATGGATAACTATTTACAAAAGTCATCTCACCAAATGATAGATTGTTGCTATCCAGAGAACTTTGTCACATTACTTAAAGGAGAATAAAAAGTCAGACAATTGGATATACATGCAAGAAGATGGATAGGTAACGATGAATTTAAGACAGATCCTGTGAAATTATCCTTTGTGCATGCTTGAAGCTTTCAGTCTCTTAGGTAGGAATAATGTACAATACACATTGGATACTTCAACTCAATGGCCACCTTATTAGGTAACAGCTGCACACCTACTCGTTAATGCAAATATTTAATCAGTCAATCACGTGGCCTCAACTCAATGCATAAAAGCATGCAGACCTGGTCAAGAGGTTCAGTTGCTGTTCAGACAAGACATCAGAATTGGGAAGAAATATGATCGAAGTGATTTGAGTCACTTAGAAATTTGGTCTAAGGTTGAAGTATCTCAGAAACTGCTGATCCCCTGGGATTTTCACACATAGCAGTCTCTAGAGTTTAGAGAGAATGGTGCAAAAATCAAAACAAAAATATCCAGGAAGTGGCAGTTCTGTGGGGCAAAATGCCTTGTTAATGAGAGAGGTCAGAGGAGAATGGCCAGATTGTTTCATGCTGACAGAAAGGTGACAGTAACTCAAATATGAGGTGTGATTGATAAGTTCGTGGCCTAAGGTAGAAGGAGATGAGTTATACAGCTCTCATTACATGCACATGCAGGTCAACGATTTGAGTGATTATGCAGAAAGTTTGAAGTTAATAACTCATCTCCTTCTAACTTAGGCCACAAACTTATCAATCACCCTTGATGAGTTATTAACTTCAAACTTGCTGCATAATGACTCTGAGTTGAACAGCACGTGCACGTAATGAGAGCTGTATAACACATCTCCTTCTATCTTAGGCCACAAACTTATCAATCACCTCTGCTGTGGACACTTTCTGGAGGTCCAAGATCCGTACGCTCCACGACCGCTGGACTGAGTGTGAAGGTTATTGGGGTCTCCCTACCTTCTGTCCAAGACCTCTTTCAGAGTCAATGCCTCCAGAAGACACGGTACATCATTAAAGACCCCTCACACCCTCTCCATGAACTGTTTGTTCTTCTGCCATCAGGCAAACGTTACAGGAGCATCAAAACTAAAACCACAAGGCTACTAAACAGCTTCCTCCCACAGGCAGTCAGACTGCTAAATAGCTGCTCCACCTGACTCTGCTTTGGATACTTTTAACTTGCACTGGACATTTATAACTTGATTTTAACTGACATGCGGCTGTTGTGTTTTACTATTTATTGTCATGTTTATTAGTTAGTGTTGCGTTTGTTATGTTATGATTGCACTGCTCCTGGGAAACGCTGTCTCATTCTGCCCTGCAGAGCTGATATATGGTTAGAATGACAATAAAGTTTTTTGAATCTTGAATCTTGAAATGTAGGAGGGGACTATATTGAAAAATAAATGTGCTAGGTTTTCTAAAATTGACTCCTTCTACCTCAGGCCATGAACTTATCAATCACCGCTCGTAAGTACGTATTATGACAGTGGTGTGCAGAAGCACATCTCTGAACACATAGCACATCGGATCTCGACATAGGTGGGCTACAGCAACAGAAGACATTCCTGCACTTAATAAAGTGGCCACTGAGTGTATATTGCCAGTTATTCAAAGAACATGGCAAACCAGATTGTAGTGTAATTGCAGTGTACATATTAGAAAAAAATTAAACTTGGAGTTGATACAACAAGTGTTTGTGTTGATATCATTTGCTGACAATTTTCAACTGGTTTACTGACAGAGAAGCAGTCATGTCACACCAGCTAATGGTGCTGTTGAAGACTCATCAATTAACAACAGTATAGAGCTCAATTTGTCAAACTGCTCTGCACAGTGCAACATGGAAATCAGGCATAACCTGGACGTCAGATGCCTCACCACCAGATTCATGGATGAAGCACAGATGCACTTTGTGCCTGGACTCAATTGGCTTGGTTTTCCATTCTTTATTTAACAATTCTATTAATTAATTTCTAATGATTAAATGAATTTTAAGCAAGTTTAATGCTTTTAATCTGTATGCATTTAATCTTTTAATTTTAAGGCTTTCAATTAATAGTTTATAATTCCCAATAACATAGGAGTCCATTGATCCATCAAGTTTTTGCTTGCTCTAAGATTCCATAGCCTGTCTGCGGAGTGAGTTGGAGACAGTTCCTTGTGGACTTTGCTGGAATGAAAGCATTAAAGTGATCAGGCTTTGGCTCAACAGAGTTAGTCGAGAATTTGTGATGTCAGAAATACAACTGTAGGCAGGATACGAGTTAAGGTGAGATGAGGGATTGCAGGATACCTGATGATTTCCCTGATAACTACATCTGCAGGAAGTGCACCCAAATTCAGCTCCTGACTGACTGAGGAATTGGAGCTGGAGTTGGATACACTCAGGATCATTCAGGAGGCTAAACACCTCATAGATGAAAATTCTACTGAGGTAGTCACACTCATACAGCAGGCTTCAGACAGTAGATGGGTGACCACCAGGAGAAGTAAGTGGACTAATTAGCTCTTGCAGGGTTCCTCTGTGGCCATTCCTCGCAGCAACAAGTATACCCCTTTGGATGTTGCTGGGGGCAAGATGACTTTTCAGGGCACAGTAGCCGCAATTAGGCTTGTGGTACTGTGGCCGGCTCTGAGGCTCAGCTGGGAAGCTAAAGTCAGGCAGAGCAAAAGGGATAGGTGACTCAATAGTTAGGGGGATGGACAGCAGATTCTGTGGCCACGAAAGAGAAGCCAGGACGGTGTGTTGCCTCCCAGGTGATAGGGTCCAGGAAGCCTCAGAGCAGCTGCAGAATATTCTGAAGAGGGAGGGTAAGAGCCAGATACAAAAGGGGAAGAGGCTGCAGAGCAGGACTCCAAAGTTGTAATCTCTGAACTATATGTTAGTCAAGTCACGAACAGGATGATAGTACAGATGAATGAGTGCTGAGGAAGTGGTGCAGGGGACAGGGTTTCACAATTCTGGATCACTGGGATTTCTTCTGGGGAAGGTATGACCCGTACAGAAAGGATGGGTCACATTTGGACCTGAGGGGGACCACTAACTATCCTTGCGAGCAGGTTTGCTAGAGCTGTTGGGGAGGGTTTAAACAACGTTTGCAGGGGAATGGGAACTGACGTGATAGAGCCAAGGATGAGGCTGCTAATATATAAATATATGCAGTACGTAGTGAGACTATGAGGAAGGACAGACAGATGATAGGGCAAAATTGCAGCTAGTGGGATGAGCTGAAGAATAACATCAGGGCAAAATCAAAAAAGGGTGATGAAGTCAGGACTAAAGGTGTTAGATTTGAATGCATGCAGTAGACCACAAGAAGATAAGAAATAGGAGCAGAATTAGGCCATTTGGCCCTTTGAGTCTGCTCTGCCATTTCATCATGGCTGATCCAATTTTCCTCTCAGCCCCAATCTCCTGCCTTCTCCCCGTACCCCTTCATGCCCTGACCAATCAAGAATCTATCAACTTCTACCTTAAATATAAAGACTTGACCTCCACAGCTGCCTTGACAAAGAATTCCACAGATTTACCACTCCCTGGCTAAAGAAATTGCTCCTAATCTCCGTTCAAAAAGGATACCCTGCTATTCTGAGGCTGTGTCCTCTTGTCTCAGACTTTCCCCATCATAGAAAACATCCTCTTCACATCTATTCTATTAAGGTCTTTCAGCATCTGATAGGTTTCAATTAGGTCATCTCTCATTCTTCTGAATTCCAGGGAACACAGGCCCAGAGCCATCAGATGCTTTTCATATGACAAACCATTCAATACTGGAATCGGTTTCGTGAACGTCCTTTGAAACCTCTCCAGTTTAAGCACATCCTTTCTAAGGGGCCCAAACCTGCTCACAATATTCCAAGTGAGGCCTCACCAGTGCTTTATAAAGTTTTAACATTTTCCCCCTAAACCTCCTAACAAAATGAATACAAAAGAATGCAGATACTGGAAACAGGAACCAAAAAATCAAACTGTTGGATACCTTCACATTTCTCCACACTGTATGCTGCTATATGCTAAATATTTACCTGTTCACTTAAACTAAATCCACCTATCAAGAATTTCCGTACTATATGGTCAGTATATGTAAATACAAAAGATTAATTTTATCATTCAAATTACGGATATAGACTGGGCTCCACCACTGAATTTTGTACCATTCTATTTATCTCAGCTTGCCAAATTGAATTTATAACAACTTGTTGTTTTCTCTTAGCCAATGTTACACCAGTGCCAGAGTACTTACCTTCAGTACTAACATTTTTTGTGGCACCTAGACAATCTGGCATTCTGGCAATCTAAACAAAATACATTTCCTGCTACCCCATCCATAACAATCTCAGAGAACTGTATTCATTTGTTAAACACGACTTTGCATTTATAAATGATGTTGACTCTGCTCAATTGTATTTCGTTAGTCATGGATTCCGGCAGTGACAGATGTTAGGCTGACCAGCTTAGAGTTTTGTGCTGTTTTGTCTCCTTTCTGTCTTTGAACAAATTTGTTTCACATGCACTTTTCCATTCATCTGCGAAGCTACAGAAACCTTGGTATTTTTGATTGCAGCTGGAATATTTAACATTTCAGCAGCTGTTTCTTCTAACAGTTGGTTACAGACTTTTACTTTACCTTATCATGGTATCAGCATGGAAAGAGGCCAGTTAGCCCACTAAATAGACCGGGGAACAGCTTCTATCCCAGAGCTGTAGCCTCCATCACATCACTCCCACAGAACAATGATTGAAACTGTGAGCACACACAATACTTGCACTAACGGCACTTTGTGCATTACTGTGATATTCTGGTGCTGCTGCAACTTATTTTCTGTTACTTATCTATTTAATACTGTTTTCCTATTACTGTCTTGTTTTTATCTACCGCTTTATTTAATTGCCTGAGAGGAAGCCAAACAGAGTTTCATTGTAACTATGTACAATGACAATAAAGATCATTCAATTCAATTCAAATTGAAGTCCGTGCTGTTCATCAAGCACCCATTTTTATATTAGAAGTCAGGAGGGAACCTCGGTCTCTAGCTGCTCTACTGGCTGTGCCACTGTGCTGCTGTTTCTTTCTTCATTATGATTGTTTTCCGTTTCTCTTTCCCTTTAATTCCCAGATGTTCAACACTTTTATGGTCGGGATATGTTTGGTAATATCACCAAGAGGACAATTATAAAATAGGACACTATAAACATCCTCCCTATGTGCTGTTCCTTATCGTGGTGGGGAGGTTTGTGTGCCTTAATGATTCTGGGAGCTATACCAGCTGGGACTTCAGTCCCTGGTAGGTTCAACCTTGCTGGGCAGGTTCCAGGCGAAGGGCCAGACGAATACAGCACCTGGTCCTCCAGGTTGGGGGTTGGGCGTAGGGCTAGCAACCCTACCCTGTAAAACCTTTACCGCTACAGAAACTGAAACAAGAAAATTTATTGATGCCAGTGAGAGGAGTGATGCAGAACTGGGAACAGAAATTATGATGGACGGAGATCAAAGCCACCAGGGCATCTCCGGACTGAGAGCTAATCTTCTTTCACCCAAAGAAACTATCCATATTGGATGCTGGAATGTTCAAACTTTATATCAAACTGGAAAGCTTGCACAGACTATCAAAGAGATGCATAACTACTGACTGCAGCTGCTTGGAATACAAGAAACACATTGGACAGATTCTGGAAAGCGACCCCTAGCATCTGGCGATACAATCATATGGTCAGGCCACAAGGACAACCACCATTTACAAGGTGTGGCACTCATCATGGACAAAGATGCCTTGAGGGCCTTATTAGAATGGAACCCCATCTATGAAAGACTCCTGTATGTTCGTTTAAACTCTAAGTTCACTGAACTGTCCATAATTCACCTACTTAGGATGCGGAGGAAAAAACTAAAGATGAGTTTTATAACAGCCTTCGAGCTGCCATGGAAAAGATCCCGACACACGATGTGCTCATTATAATGGGGGAACTTAATGCAAGAGTTGGGAATGGAAACAGCAATCGCGAAAGTACTATTGGAAGGCATGGTGTTGGAGTCATGAATGACAATGGTGAAAGACTTTGTGACTTTTGTGAAATGAACCATCTTACAGTAGGAGGCACCATTTTCCAGCACAGACATATCCATAAACTCACATGGAAATCCCCAGATGGGAAAAGAGAGAGTCAGATTGACCATATCATTATCAAGAACAAATGGAAGAGATCACTCAACGATGTTTGGGTAAAAAGGCTAGCGGATGTCGGCAGCGATCACCATCTCCTTGTAGCAAAAATGAAACTAAAATTGAGAAAAGTGAGAATGGGCTTAGGCAGAGGCCGATGCTTCAATTCCAGCAAACTTCAAAACTTCGAGATACAGAGAAAATTTACACTCAAACTTACAAACAGATTTAGCATACTTGGCAAAGATACTGACATGACAATCCACAACTTTAATAATGTGATGAAGGAGACTAGTAAAGAGATCCTGGGATACCAAAAGAAACGAAAAGAAGAATGGATTAGTGAGACAACCTGGATGAAAATAACAAAAAGGAAAGAAACCAAGAAAAGAATGCTGAGTACAACTTCCCGTCGCCTGAAGGAGAGACATGCTGCTGAATATGCCGAGAATGACAAGGCTGTTAAACGAAGCTGCAGAAAGGACAAGCAACAGTATTTTGAGACATTTGCCTCAAAAGCTGAAGAAGCTGCAAAAAATATGGATATGAGAACATTATACAAAATAACCAAGTGCATGAAGGGGAACTATGGAAATAGGCATGATATTGCTATAAAAGCAAAGGACAGCAATATTATCAAAAACGAGAAAGGAATTACCACCAGATGGAAAGAACATTTTGAAGCAGTTTTGAATAGACCAACACCTCGAGAAACCCCTGAAATTTGTGAGAGTAATGAAGACCTTGATATCACCACGGAACCACCTACAGTTGAAGAAGTCCAGCAAGCCATCAGGTAAGTGAAATCAGGAAAAGCACCCGGAAAAGATGAGATAAGTGCAAAAATGCTTAAGGGCGGTGGCAGAGAAATGTACCATGTGCTGTAACACCATCTGGAAAAGTGAAGAAATGCCCGAGGAGTGGAAAACTGGACTTACTGTAAAACTGCCAAGGAAAGGAGATTTAAGTATATGCGACAACTGGAGAGGTGTTAAACACTCCTCTCAATCACAAGCAAAGTTTTCAGTCGCATCCTGTTAAATCGGCTCTCAGAGGTTGTGGAAGATATCATCTGGAAAGAACAAGCTGGCTTTAGAAAAAGTCGATCTTGCATAGACCATATATTCGTACTAAGACAAATTCTCGAACAATCTGCAGAGTGGAACAGCAATCTTTATGCAGTATTTGTAGACTTCGAAAAAGCATTTGACAGTATCCACCGAGAAACACTCTGGAAAATTTTAAGGAGATACGGATTTCCCCCAAAAATTGTAAACAGTATCCAAATGATGTACAACGACTTTCAGTGCAAGGTGATTTGTGGAAAGCAACTGACAGAAAGCTTCAGGGTATGCACAGGAGTTAAACAGGGATGTATACCATCACCTTTTCTCTTCATTTTAGCAATGGGTTGGCTTATGAGGGAAACAATCACAGAAAAGAAACGGGGTATTCAACGGACACTTGCCTCAACACTTGAAG
Organism: Mobula birostris; assembly: GCF_030028105.1. NCBI lineage: Eukaryota > Metazoa > Chordata > Chondrichthyes > Myliobatiformes > Myliobatidae > Mobula > Mobula birostris. The sequence goes on from NC_092370.1 coordinate 11,859,544, forward strand.
TCCTAGTTTTTGCTGACGATATCAGTCTGCTATCGAGTCGTCACTGTGACATTCAGGAGAAATCAGGCAAACTTACATCATATGCATCGCAACTTGGGATGAACATTCAAGTGAGAAAAACAAAGATCATGAAGATGAACGCTTCCAACCTCCAACCAGTAATCACCAATAATCAGCAAGTGGAAGAGGTAGATGAGTTCACGTACCTTGGGAGTTAAAGTCAGCACTGATGGAGATAGTGGTAAGGACGTATTAGCAAGACTATCTCAAACAAATCAAGCTTTTGGCAGCCTCAATGCAGTTTGGAAATCCACACAACTCAAACTTAACACCAAAATCAGAATTTTTAAAAGCAATGTCCTATGCGTGCTACTTTATGGAAGTGAATGTTGCAAGATGACGAAAAACATCTGCAAGAAACTTGACACATTCCAGACAAAATGTCTACGACATAACAAGAAGATCTTCTGGCCTGAGAAAATCAGAAACCAAGACTTGCTTACATCTTGCAATATGGAATCAATCTCAGTTTGTGTGAAAAGAAGATGATGGAGATGGCTGGGCCATGTAATGAGAATGCCAAATGATCAACTAGCAAAAGTAGCACTAAGGTGGACCCCACAGATAAAGCGAAGTAGGGGCAGGCCTAAAATGACGTGGCGAAGATCTGTGGAAGTAGAACTGAAAGAAGTAGGCACCAACTGGTAACGGCCAGCAGCAGAGCGAAAGACCGGCGAAAATGGAAGACCTTTGTGGAGGCCCCATGTGCCACCTAGGCACTAAGGGGTCAGACGAGGACAACGACACTATAAACATTGAAATTAAAAAAAAAATCCCATTATTAATTCCCCCATTTCAACTACTAAGGAGCCAATGTTAACTTTGTGACTATTTTTCAAATACTTGCAAAGGCGACTTTCTTTCTCTGCTTTCATATTTCTTACAAGCTGTTCTCACAAACTACTCTCATTATTATTCTTTGAATCATCCTTTGTTGATTTCAAAATTGTTCCAAAGTTTTAGCCAACTACTAATCTTTGCAACATTATATTCTTTTTTATCAGTTTAATATAATCAAGTTATTTAGGTACCCATGGATGGGATCCTCCTCCACTTACAGCTCGAAGTTCTCAACAGAGTCAAAGGATCATAGAGCACTACAGTACAGAAATAAGCCACGTTGAACTGTTATTCACCCAGTCCCATTGACCTGCAGATGGACCATGGTAAGCCATACCCCTCACATCCATGTACTTATCAAAAATCCTCTTGAATGTTGCAATCAAACTTACATCCACCACTTCCACCGGCACTAGACATGCCCAGCCATCATCCTGAAGAAGACGTCAGAGACTGTCATCAAAATGTTGGTTATAATTGATACCTATACCCGACTGAAAGCTTGAGAAGAGTTTATTTGTTATATATGCCAGGAAAGCACTAGATTCTTTTTCAATAACCTTTAGTTATAACCTCAGGGGGAAAAGCCTACTTGCATTTACCCGATCCATATCCCTCATAACTCTGTATCCCTCTGTCAAATATCCCCTCATTCTATCTTCTCAAGAGCAATTGGCGACAGGCAAAAAACTTTGGTCTTAATAAAGAGAACACGTTTTTATTGACAACACTGAAGCATTTCCTTTCATACATGATATTACGTATTTACCACATTAGTTTTAATCTCTCCACTTTAGTCAGCTCTGAAGAGATGTACAGAGGTTGCTATGAATGGGGATTGTTGGATCCAACTGTTTGCAGCTAAATGGAGAGCTGAAGCCACTCTTCTGAAAAATGTTGTCCTCTTGGCTACTCACCATAAAATTAACTAACAACTCAATGAAAGTGGGCGAAGCTAATGGACTACAGGTTGAACTAAAGAAATGAATTACTTATTATAAGCATGCTCAGTACCTCATAGTTGATTACAATGATTTCATAATCACCTCATCTTTTGCTAACTGACTGTTCTCTTAGATTTTGGTCGAAACACATTATAGTTGTTAAAAAGCAATGAAGCAATGTGACACTTCTGTATATGGCATATCATGAGAAATCTGAACTGAAGAAATAGTGTTATTTGTGGGCCCAGCCTGCACATTATTGTCATTCACAATTGTACTACAGTGTCCCCATACTCTAATCACACAGTGACGCAATTCCTTATGATTAGGATATGGCACTCAATGGGTTAAAGTTCAAAATCTGCTCTTTTGAATGGTTTTGACATTTCTCCAGCTCACGACCCAACCGAGATGTCACTGTCCCTCTTTATGAGTGTCAAGTTTTGCCTGAGCTAAGATAATGTCATAACTTTCCCTTTGATTGTTCACAGCATTTAAAGCTAAACTTAAAAATAGGCAATTGACCGTGGTCATTAATCCATAACAAGAATGGCAGAAGCAGACCAGATGAAAAGGAAATGTAAACACTATAGCGCGGAGCATCTGAAATATGGATAGCATGGGGAGAACGTACAAATTCCTTGCAGATGGAGCCAGAATTGAACTCTAAATATCCCAAGCTACAATAGTGTCATGCTGACAGCTATGCTACCATGGCGCCCAGAAGCTTTATAAGTATGGCAATGTATCTGCTGTGTAAAAAAGATTTTTTCAAATGAGTCAATGAAACCACCCAGCTTCCTTGAACATTTGAAGATAATACATTCAGATAAAGTGAACAAGAAATTGACTTATTTTTAGTCATTTTGTGAAAACTTTCAGAAACAGAAAACACTTCAGAATATGTTTGCCAGCACTTCACAACAAAATAGTGATGGCTTGTGTGCTTCATACAATGTTTCATTCCTTACTGTTAAATCTGGAAAGCCCCATACAATTGGAGAAGAATTGGTTCTGCCAGCAGTTAGGGAGGTTCTGACTTCAGTTTTACATAAGTCACCACAGCAAATAATTCAAGCTATTCTTCTCAATGACAACTCAGTTCAAAGACAAATAGATGAAATGCCTAAGAATGTGGAACGTTCTTGTGCAACATACTTAGGACAACAGAATTTGCTCTGCATTTGGATGAATCAACTTTGCCAAGCAACGAATCTTTACTTCTTGGCTATGTTCATTAAAGATGAAAACATAGTTTAAGAGTTGTTATTTGCATGAGGACTTAAAATAGATACCAAAGGGGAGTCAATATTTCCAGCTGTTGAGCAATTTTTCAAAGAGAAGGACATTCTGCTCACAAATATTCTTGCTTGTGCAACTGATGGGGCTCCATCAATAAAAGAACACCTCTGTGGGATTATTATTTTCTTCAAAAAAAGTTGCACCAAACATACTTACATGTGTAATTCACTGACATCTTGTCACAAAAAAAATTAAGTGATTGGCTGTACAAATCATTAAATACTGTTATCAGTGGTAAACAAAATCAAGTCCCATGCACTTAATTCTGGACTATTTTGAGAGCTTTATATTGAAAATGATGAACAGGTACAATGCTTCCTATTGCACACAGAAGTCAGATGGTTCTCAAAAGGAAACTGCCTGAGACACTTTTATGCGCTTTTTGAAACTGTGAAGTTTCAAAATTAACATTCTTTGAAGATGTAAATTTTTCTTTCAGTAATCAAGTTAAGAATATTAGACATGACATTGCTTATGTGTCAGAACTAATCATATAGTTTAATGAAATCAATCTTCAATTGCAAGAAAAATGATGTGAATCTTGAAAAAGGATCCAGTGGTTTCCCGGCATATATGACGAATAAACTCTCCTTGGGCTTCCAGCCAGGTATAGGTATCGATTATAACCGACGTTTCAATGACAAACACAACCATCTTCATTAGCATGTGAATCTTATCAAAGCTAAATCAGTCGTCTCCACATTTCTGTCCAAGTTAAGTGCAACATTGGCCATCATGTTCCAGTTTCTGAGCCTCTCTGAGTTGGAAGAGAAAGAAAGAATACAAGATGATGATCTTCAAGTATACTGTGTCCACCTGGGTGAGCTGCATAAAGACATGTCAGAGAGATTTCAGGATTTTCTCTTGATCCAAATTCTAGACAGGGTAATAAATCCATTCCTGAACACTTGTAATGAGGAATTAAGAGGAAGGATGGAGGAAGAACTGGTCTCACTACAAAATGAGTTTGAGCTGACCTGAAGTTCAAAAAAATCATATAAAGACTTTTGGTTGCAGAAAGAAATCTCTGACCGCTATCCTGCGCTACGGAAAAAGGCCAAGATATTCTTTATTGCCTTTCTAACATCATCTTACAGCTTGAGTGAAGTTGCCCAACTTCTTTCAAAGCAATGAAACAGACTGCAAATTACTGAACGTGAGGATCTAAGACTCCTGATTGACATCGAACCTGATGTTGCAAAGCCGGTATCACTGCAACAAGCCTATTCATTTCATTGAATGGTTAAAAAAAAAGCAATGTCGTGAACAGCTGGACTACTATGTACATTTTAAAACTGTTGATGAAAATTGTAATTAAACAAAGAAATATTTTTATTTTTAGCTTTAAATAGATTTGAATAATTTTTGCAATCATTTGTCACTGCTTTGAACTTGCAGTCCCCATTTTCCTTCACTGTGCATTGTAAATCAAAATCACAGGACAATTTACAATGACCAGTTACCTACTATACGGCAGATCTTTGGACTGTAGCAGGAAACCACAGCACCCAGAGAATACCCATGCAGTCATGGGGAGAACATACAAACTCCTTACAAGTATGCTGGAATTGAACTCCGAGCTGTAATTGTGTCACACTAACCCACTATGCTATCGTACCACCCAGAGGCTTTCAAAGCATCCCTGAAAATTTGCCGACTGATTCTCTGTGGGAATGTTTCTGAAAAGCTGCTGCCGAAGCAGCGTGAAGACTGGTTTGCTGAGTTTGGGAGAAGGCAGTCAAAGTCAATATCAACTGCAAATATGCTAATTCACTGGGCAAAATGACACATTTTCTCCATGCTAAGCTCTCGTTACAACATGACCAAAGAAGAACATTAGCACAAATACTTGTTCTGCAAATGTAGTAGCTAGTCCTACAGAATTTTAAGAGATGTAATGGATTCTTTTTCTTCTTCTTTGGCAGTACTTCAGGATCAAGGTGACCTGCTTCCACTTTGATTTTGTGGTATCCAAGAAGGGAATCTGTCCATTCCTTCTGCCACTTACACATGACCTCTCAATACCATCCTGTGCTCTTTTGTTCCTTCTCTGGCAGTCATCAGCCAGAGACTTCCAACAGTTCATCAGACCGGTACATTTTTTCAGTGAAGTTTTGAGCAGTTCTTGGAACCTTCTCCTCTATTGACCTAGTAATCTTTTTCATCAAGAGTTCAAAGTCAAGTGTCTTTCAGTGCCTTAATACTGGGCCTGACTAATATTACTGAGTGTAACTAGGGCCTTAATACTAGAGATGTTAGTTCTAGAGAGTATTCTGATGGTGCTTCACTTACTCATCCAGTGAATTTGGAGGACATTGTAGATACTGCTGGCGAAGCAGTACTGTTGTTAAAATGTTAAGTCAGTAAGGTTCCCAAGCAAATGTTTCTATGCTCAGGTTACAGATTACTTCAGCTGACTAGCACTCTCAAGAAAATTAAAAAACTTAATGCTTATAATAAGAAAAAATTCAGAACTCCACCATCAAGGATCATCGCTGTTCTGTCCAGCTGGTGCACATTAATTTGATGCTTCCCAGCACTGGACTCACAATTAAACTCTACATGTGGAAAAATTCTCATACATCACTGGGTCAACTTACCAATTTGAGAGACCTTCTGAATATGAATTTCATAAAGACGGAGGTCACGCAAAACATACAGAAACCAGAATCTCCTGATCATTTATTGACACTTTGTTTGATAGTGGCAATATGCAGAATAAAACCAGCGGATAACTCACTCAGGAGGCAAATTTCTGCACTTGAGGAAAGCTAAGGTCCATTAGCAAAAAGAAATGACTGAATGAAATGAATGAAAACACATTAATATAGGACTTCTCATGTGGCCAAGGAAATATCATAATAAGAACCTGTGAAAAGGCTTTTAAAATAGAGGTGCTATTGTAAACTCTGTCACACCAGAAAATGATTAGATAGACAAAGGTGAAGATTCAAGAATGTTCTTCAAATCTCTTTAAAAAGGTGTAAATCCCCATTGATTCATTGGGAATTCTTGGACCTTGACCACTGAAAATGCAAAAGGAGCACTCAGATGGCACTGAAAAACCTAAGCCCACCCAGTGTGAGAACAAAGTAGCCCAGAGCAAATGGCAGAAGAAATGCATCAATGACATAATTATAGGAAATAAAGTCATCAACATTGCTTAATACAGAACCCCACAATCAGGAAAAAATAATGACTGAATAATCTAATTCACTGATGTGTGATAGTGTGTATAACTATTTGCCAGGCAACCAGGAAGAACTCCCTTGATTTTCCTCAAACTATGCACCGACCCAAGACAACAAAGCCTTGATACAAATTCCCATCTGAAATACGTTAGTCAGTACAGAATTACTCAGCGCTGGCCTGAATTATGTGCTCAAGTTTCTGACATGGAATGCACAGGCTACTGATTCAGAGGTGATGATACTTCAATTCGGTAATGGTTGAGTCCCAAAGAGTCAAATATGCTAAGAAAGTTTTTCAAAGAAAGTTCTTCCACTCAGGAAAAGTGTGAGGTAATGTCCTAATGCCAGTGTGCTCAAATTTCTTAAAGAAACTATCCAGTTTGTTGTTTGTCTTGTCAGACTGCATCATTAGGAGGTCACTGGAATGAAACAATGAGATGACATGGAGCACTAGAATATTTGAACTATTACTGGGTTGTTTTCATCCTACTGTACAATTGTTCTAACAATTGGATTTGTTGAATTTGTTTTGCAATCAACATTGAGATACTTACTGTGCTATAAATATTACTTTCAGTTAACAAAATATAAAATTTGAATATTTTTTCTTTAAATATCTGTACCAGAGAAAGAGGAACAATACCATTTGTCCTTAGCATTTATTCAGTTAATAGTAGCAAGGAATCAGAATTAAATTAGGTTTACTCTGTCAGAATAGACAGACATCCAAAATGAATTACATCAATTACTATGTTTTGATTGGAGTACAGCATTAAATTTTCAAAAGTTCTGAAACTATATGATTCTGCAATAAATAGAAATAATTCAATCAACAAATATTCTTTTCATCAGCATTTAAATCTTGTACATCTTAAAATCTTTAAATAAAATCTTACATTCTGAAAAATTAATAATGATAGTAATCAAATCCTGTAAAAAAAATTGAGGAACACACACACAATGTGCTGGAAGAACCCAGCAAGTCAGGCAGCACCTATGGAGAGGAGTTGATGCTTCAGGCCAAAACACTTCATCAGGACTGGAAAGGAAGGGGGAAGAAGCCAGAGTGACTTCTTCTTGTAAAAAAAATAATGAAGTATTTGTTGTTTCTTAAGTACAATTAGATGAAGAATTGAAAACACAGGAAAGTGCCATTAAGAAATCTAATTTATTGTGTAAATTAATCTTGAAAGCTGGAAACTTTCTAGTGAAAGAAAGGCAAGTGGGCAGAGTGAAGGGAAAAGCAGAATGCAATTTATGGATGATAAACAACTGGCATAAGTATCAGGTGAGCTATTTGCAACTAAAATTGGTAAACGCTAAAAAACTCAAAGTAAAAATTGTCACTTGCTTTGAAAATAGTATCATTGGCAAAAATAAAAAAACTTAATTTTTTTTTTTAAAAGTATTCTAATTATATTCATGAGCTAATTGATGGAAAAAATAAGCAAAAATACCCTGGCATACCTTGCTATGAGGATCAGCAAACATCCTTGTGAAGATTTCACATAATCGTTTTAATTCAACACGACTGTGGAAGAGAATAATTTTATATCAGCAAAAAGGACAACACAACTTGTAAGCATAATGTATGCTTGATTATGGTTTGTACCTTAATGTTCGTTGATTTTTCAACAAATTTTGTAAACCTAGAAGGCCCTCTTTCCTTTCAGAAAAATTGGTGCTTGCGCAGCGGTTGAGGACCTCGGCTACATCTTCAGTCTGTCGCATGTAGGTAGGGATGCTGCCATTTCGAGAACTGTAGGAACGCTCAGAGCAAACGCTGGATGCATCACTGTTGGCATCATCATCTGAGTATATTCCATATGATTCATACCTTTTCCTTGTTGGCTTTTTCTGTAATGTAATAGTACGTATCAGACTAATTCAAGTTTCAAAGACAAAGAATAAACTTACACTTCTTTCCATTAAATCTGAATCACAATTTACTGTCCAGTGCTAACAAATTCACTTCAACAATTACCAAAAATAGATGCTTGAATATTTGTTTAATCTATCAGATATATTTACTATTAAACTGATACACTTTTAACTCTGCATTTAAAGGATCAGGCATGAATGATGGTACAATAACAACTTCTCACTGAGCCAGTCCTTATTAGGGGATCAGAAGTGGAGAGAGTCAGCAACTTTATATTCCTTAGCATTATCATTTCAGGGTAACTGTCCTGGGTCCAACACACGTGTCATTACAAAGAAGGCACAGCAGTACCTCTACTGTTGCAAAGATTTGGTATGCCACCTAAGACTTTGACAAACTTCTATAGGTGTGCGGAGGAAGTATACTGACTGGTTGTATCATGGCTTAGTACTGGAACAGCAATGCCCTTGAATGGAAAAGCCTGCAAAAAGTAGCGGATACAGCCCAGTCCATCATGGGTAAAGCCTTCTCCACCACTGAGTACATCTACGAGGAGCACTTTGCAGGAAAGCAGTATCAATCATCAAGGACCCCCACTATCCAGATCATACTCTCTTTTCTCACTGGTGCCATGAGGAAGGATGTACAGCAGATTCAATAACAGTTATTACCCCTCAACCGTAAAGCTCTTGAACCAAAGGGGATAACTTCACCCATCCCAACTCTGAACTGATTCCATAACCTATTGCCTCACTTTCAAGGACTCTACAATCTCACATTCTCAATATTCATTGCTTATTTATTTATTATTATTATTTTGTTTTCTTTTTCTTTGATGTATTTGCACAGTTTGGTTTATTTTGTACATTGGTTTATCCATCTTTGTTGTGTGCGGTTTTTCATTGGTTCTTTTGTGTTTCGTTGTATGTACTGTAAATGTCTGCAAGAAAATGAATCTCATGGTAGTATATGGTGACATGCATGTACTTCGATAATATTTACTTTGAACTTTAACAAAATAAGAAATCAGTTTAAATGAGCTATACTGTTTAGCTGCTACCTTTTAGCTTCACAGTCTGATTACCCAGGTGCTGAAATTAATTTAAACTAATTGTCATTGCAAAAAAATTAATTGTTCCTTGTAAATCTCAGAATCCAGGTCATTGGAAAATGCTCAGGTCCTTTCTGTCTAATTCTAAGGAATCATCATTCTGAACTTTTACCTGTCACACTTGATGTAAAATTAATGTTTTCCTAGATGATTGCTGTTTTATGAGCTTTCTTCTCACATCAGTGATACTGATATCACCCTTCACAGAAAAAGTAGATTTAAAAAAAAACTTGCTAATGTCAGAAAGAAGTTTGCTTGAAAACACACCAAATATATATAACTTTTGGTAAGAATGCAAGGATGGAACTAGACTTGACAAGTGAACCTTGCCAACAATCAGGTCATGGCTGGGTAGCAATGCAACTGTATAGTTCACTGGAAGAGTATGAAATAAATTCCAATACCTGCATGGCTGTCAATCGCAAGTTAACATCATTATAGATAGATAATATTTTTCAGCTTTGCCATCAATGGCAAAGTGCTGTAAGTATCTATGAATAATATCTCTTGTGACCTTGCAGTAGTAACTGATATACCATGATAGGATTTTGGTAAGATACAGGATTATGTACAAGTTAAAGGTTTTAAATCCCACTATAAACAATCTCAAGTTACCACAATATTAAACATCAACTCATAATGTTGAATTTGAATATAAGATTACATCAAATTCCTTATTCAGATTGTCACGGAAAGAAACAGATTTCTACCTTACTCCGCATGTCTCCTAGTAGCTGAAGGCAATTTTTGAAAGAAAAATCAGAATGATGAGATGGTTTCATTAGTAATATTTATTATTTTAGACAAGTAAAATTATAAAGTAACAGTCAAAACAGAAACAAAAAAGGTGGCGATTGGAAGAGCTGCCTTTGCAGATAAGTGACCAACAGTAAAAGCTTGCTTACACCAAATTCTGGCACAGGATTTTATTGAAAAATGGTAAAAACACAATGACTCAATATTTAAATCTAAGCTCATCCTTTAGCAGTCTATCATCCACCACCTATCTCATTTTGTTCTAAAATGTCAGGTAAATACTAGTTTCCCAAGTTTAAATGGTCTTTCAAAAGATGGGCAAAATGTGACTGTCAATAATAAAGCAGGTCCTCGCAAATGCATCAATATCTGTAGTGGATCTCCCAAAGAATATAATCTCCAGTTTTACATCCGTTTGCTGAGACGCAGACATCATTTGAAAGTGCTGTTTTTGTTGCCTGTCTCGAGCCAGAAGGTGGTAATGGTGCCGTCCTTTTCACGACTGTACCATGATGTTGGGTAGTGAGCTCCAAGACTTAGACCCAAAGACCATCAATGAACAGCGGTATGTTTCCAAGGCAAGGTGACGCTAGAAAATGCACTGCAGTTAATCCACAGTGCAACATCTACCACACTCCCCAGAACTGCATGCTCTATTAACAAAAAGGACAAATCACAGCTGGTGCATGGAATATCTCTCTGAGATAGTCTTCACTTTGTTGCATATTATCTGGAGTTAAGCACATCATTGTTCATTTTTTTGTCGTGGGGTCTAAATCCAGAAATGCCCAAACTATTAAGTGTGGGAGTACACTCTGAAGAGGGATTGCACCTCACAACTATCAGCTCAAAGAGAACCAGGCATAGACGATGAATGATGGCTTGCCATGTTCTGTCCATCATATAAAAAGTTACTGACTTACAGCTTTCACTCACCACACTCTTTCTAAGAAATCCCTTTAGCCAGAGAATGCTGAATCTCTGGAAATCATTGCCATACATGGCTGTGGAGGCCGAGGCATTGGGTATAGTTAAAACGGGGGCTGGTAAGTTCTTGATTGGTAAGGCTTCATAGGTCACACGGAGAAAGCAGGAGAATGGGTTGAGAGGGATAATAAATCAGCCATGATGGAATGGTGGGGAAGACTTGATGGGTTAAATGGCCTAAATCTGCTCCTACGTCCAGCCAAGCTTTTGTTATGAGACAGAAGACAACAATGACGGACAATTATGCCTAAGGAATAAAAAAAATAATGTTTGAACAATCTTTAACAGGAGATGTTAAATGTGCTATGCTCACAGCTGTTAGAGAGACAGAGAGATAGAGCACAGAAACACACCATTCAGCCCATCCAAAGATCCATGCTGCCAATCAACCACGCATCTACATTACTCCCATTCTCCCTACGTTCCAACAACGCCCTCCAGATCATAAACAAAGAGAAAATCTGCAGATTCTGGAAATCCAAGCAACACACACAAAATACTGGAGGAACTCAGCAGGCCAGGCAGCATCTATGGAAAAAAATACAGTCGACATTTTGGGCTGAGGCCCTTCAGCAGGACTGGAGAAAAAAAGCTGAAAAGTAGGTTTAAAAGCTGAGGGAAGGGAAGAGAGAAACACCAGATGATAGGTGAAACCTGAAGTGGGAGAGATGAAATAAAGAGCCTTATAATCTTCTAGATCTCTATTATTACCTATCAAGCAGGAACTTGGAAGCTTAGATTGGGAACAGATGTTCTCAGGAAAATGTACTGCAGACACGTAGCAAATGTTCAGGGGATATTTGAGTGGTCTGCATAGGTATGTTCCAATGAGACAGAGAAAGGATGGTAGGGTACAGGAGCCATGGTGTACAAAGGCGACTGAAAATCTAGTCAAGAAGAAAAGCTCACAAAAGGTTAAAAAACTAGGTAATAATAAGGATCTAGAAGATTATAAGGCTAGCAGGAAGGAGCTTAAGAATGAAATCAGGAGAGCCAGAAGGGGCCACGAGAAGGCCTTGGCAAGTAGGATTAAGGAAAACCCTAAGGCATTCTACATGTGAAGAGCAAGAGAATAAGACGTGAGAGAATAGGACCAATCAAGTGTGACAGTGGAGAAGTATGTATGGAACCAGAGGAGATAGCAGAGATGCTGAATAAATACCTTACTTCAGTATTCACTACAGAAAAGGATCTTGGCAATTGTAGGGATGACTTTCAGTAGATTGAAAAGCTTGAGCATATAGACATTAAGAAAGAGGATGTGCTGGAGTTTTTGGAAAGCATCAATTTGGATAAGTCTCCGGGACGGACTGAGATGTACCCCAGGCTACTGTGGGAGGTGAGGGAGAAGACTGCTGAGCCTCTGGCAATGATCTTTGTATCATCAATGGGGATGGGAGAGGTTCCGGAGGATTGGAGGGTTGCAGATGTTGTTCCCTTATTCAAGAAAGGGAGTAGAGATAGCCTAGGAAATTGCAGACCAGTGAGTCTTACTTCCGTGGTTGGTAAGCTGTTGGAAAAGATCCTGAGTGGCAGGATTTATGAACATTTGGAGAGGCATAATATGATTAGGAATAGTCAGCATGGCTTTGTCAAAGGCAGGTCGTGCCTTACGAGCCTGATTGAATGTTTTGAGGATGTGACTAAACATATTGATAAAGGTAGAGCAGTAGATGTAGTGTATATGGATTTCAGCAAGGCATTTGATAAGGTACCCCAGGCAAGGCTTATTGAGAAAGTAAGGAGGCTTCGGATCCAAGGGGGCATTGCTTTGTGAATCCAGAATGGGCTTGCTCACAGAAGTCAAAGAGTGTTGTAGACGTGTCATATACTGCATGGAGGTCGGTGACCAGAGGTGTGCCTCAGGGATCTGTTCTGGGACCCCTTCTCTTCGTGTTTTTTATAAATGACCTGGATGAGGAAGTGGAGGAATGGGTTAGTAAATTTGCTGATGACGCAAAGTTTGGGGGTATTGTGGATAGTGTGGAGGGCTGTCAGAGGTTACAGTTGGACATCGATAGGATGCAAAACTAGGCTCAGAAGTGGCAGATGGAGTTCAACTCAGGTAAGTGTGAGGTGGTTCATTTTGGTAGGTGAAATATGATGGCAGACTATAGTATTAATGATAAGATTCTTGGCAGTTGGAGGATCAGAGGGATCTTGGGATTCGAGTCCATAGGACACTCAAAGCTGCTACGTAGGTTGACTTTGTGGTTAAGAAGGCATACAGTGCATTGGCCTTCACCAACCATGGCATTCAGTTTAAGAGCCGAGAAGTAATGTTACAGCTGTATAAGACCCTGGTCAGACCCCACTTGTAGTACTGCACTTAGTTCTGGTCACCTCACTACAGGAAGGATGTAGAAACTATAGAAAGGGTGCAGAGGAGATTTACAAGGATGTTGCCAGGATTGGGGAGCATGCCTCCTGAGAATAGATTTTTCTCCTTTTCTCCTTGGAGCTGCGTAGGATGAGAGGTGACCTGATAGAGGTGTATAAGATGATGAGAGGCATTGATTGTGTGGATAGTCAGAGGCTTTTTCCCAGGGATGAAATGGCTGACACAAGTGGGCACAGTTTAAGGTGCTTGGAAGTAGGTACAGAGGAGATGTCAGGGGTAAATTGTTTTTTTTTTTACGCAGAGAGTGGTGAGTGCGTGGAATGGGCTGCTGGCAACGGTGGTGGAGGCAGATACTACAGGATCTTTTAAGAGATTCCTAAATAGGAGTTTAGGAAAATAGAGGGCTATGAGTAACCCAAGTAATTTCTAAAGTACGTACATGTCTGGCACAGCATTGTGGGCCGAAGGGCCTGTATTGTGCTGTAGGTTTTCTATGTTTCTAAGATCAGAAGATAGCAGTCCATCAAGTCTGCTCTGCTATTTCATCTGAGGTTATGTCCTCTGGTTCTAGACTCTCCTACCATAGGAAGCATCCTCTCTATATCCACTCTATCAAGGCTTTTCAATATTCGATAGGCAGCCAACCAGAAAAAGGCTCCCTTTGTATTGGAACTTTTTAAAAGGCACTCAATTGATTTTGGATGATTAATGGAAAACTGACCATATACCTTAGCAATGCTTACCAAAGCATCTGCAACAGCTTCCTCTACATCAGATCCTGTATTGAGGACTCGCATGGCACTCACTGATGCAGACAATTTACTCGTCTGATTAAACCCATAGCGATCAGACCCTGCTGTTTAGCAAGAAAAAAAAACAAATTGATAACTCGTTCATACATTTGGCATTTCCTTTAATATTAACAAATAAAACATGAAATGGGATTTTAGTTATGATTAATTGGAGAAAAATAAATACTGGAGGATAAATGTTCACATGCAAAATACTTACAAAGATATCAAATAGAAAGTGCTGAAAAGGATTTGGATCATTCAGTCAGACAACACATAATGCTTTTTCATTTAAAATGCTGCAGTGCTGAGAAATGGAAAAGCTGTTTTGTGATGGTACTCTTTACAATCTGTGTTGCAATTGAAAAGGGCTAATTATGTAACCATAAAATAACATTGGATGTCCCACACTCAAATACTGAAGGATCTTAGCAGGTCAGACAGTATCTATGGAGGGGAATGAACAGTCAACATTTCAGACCGAGATCCTGCATCAAGACTTTGGTGCACTCTGTCCAGTCAAGTGAAGACTACTAGTGTCCAGATCAGGTGGATACTCACTTGCAAAGACCATTAAAAATGCTAAGGGACTTCACAGTTTTATACAAACTGGACACTGACTGTGTCCCCACAACCTATGGACTCACTTTCAAGGACTCTTCATCTCATGCTCTCGATATTTATTGCTCATTTATTATTATTTCTTTCTTTTTGTGTTTGCACAGTTTGCTATCTTTTGCACACTCACTGAATGCCCGTTAGGGTACCCTTTCATTGATTCTATTATGGATATTATTCTATTACGGATTTGTTGAGTTTGCCCACAAGATAATGAACCTCAGGGTTGTGGATGGTACCATATATAGGTACTTTGACAATAAATTTACTTCGAACTTTGAAAATAAGGGAATCATACAGTACCCGATTTTATGAATGATAGTAAAATAAAAGCTCAAAAAGATTACATATACTTGTAATAAGGGGCATGTTTCTTTTGTGGAACATTGGTCTTGTTGGTAAGGTCAATTATCAATTTCTGAATGGTTTTGTAAAGGCATTGTCTGGTATCTTGAGCCGATGCAGTTGCAAGGCAGTGTTGATTAATGGTTTTGACTCAATAACAATGGTGTGATAATATTACAAATTCAATTTGCTGTACCTTAGAGAGGGCAGTCTTAACTGTCTTGAAGATTGTTAGAGCTCAGGTGAACTGGCAAATAGATTCCTATTTTGTAAGTGTTGGAAAGCTCCAGTACAACAGGAAATAAGACACTTTCCAGAAGATTCTCAACTTTCAGTTAGTACTGACAGCCACGTAATCAGTCTAATAATGGCTTTGGTCAATGATGATCTCTGGATTTTGATAGTGTGTAATTTGTTAATGTTAGACTCTTTGTTGGATTTTTCAATTACTTGTACTGGTATGGCATGAAGCTTACTTGTCACCTGGATCAAGCCTAAATGTTAGCTAAAGATCAAAACGTCTGTCGATGATGGCATGGTAAATCTTGCAGCAGGTGTGGTCAGTTACCATAATCTGAGGAACAAACTCTGTACAGCCACACGCAAGTATCTCCACCTGTACCTTTATGAATAAACATCTATGGATAGATGGGTCAGGATTCTGTCTGTCGTCCTGAGCAACTCCTGCAACAATGTCTGAGATGTCTCCAAGAAGCATAGTCCTCGTGTAGGCTGTTTGACAAGACAATTTTGTGGATACATAATCTATGATAAATCCACCCAGTTGAGCCCTGCTCTCAAATGATCTTGAGTCTTTGTAATTGGATGAAGGTTATACTCAGTTAAGACCACACAATATCTGATGTTCAATTCTATCCACATAGGCACCTTCACTTCGTGGTAGCACACTACCCTTAACCCCAGTGGGTGCCAGAGCAAAAATATGATTCCAGCTCAGTGGCGTTTTCCAGTTCTCTTAATTCCCAAGGCTTTTAATTTGCTGGGACTCTCTAACTGCAGACTTCATCAGAAGAGTCTTCAAAGAGAAGAATGCTCAGTAGAATAATATTGGTTTTGTTGAAAAATTTGCCAGACTCTGTGCACTCAGTAACTTGCTTAAGGACAGACTTGAATTGGCTGAATCTGGTTTCTGAGATGTGAAAATCTTGAGTGGAACCCAAAATGGAGTACGTCCTCGGAACTTGAAGCAAATGCTTCTGTGCTTGTGTTGGGTTTTGTGTCTGAGTTCCTTCCAGTACTGCAGAATTGGGTACATGTATCTACAACAGAAATGTTGCACAGAATTAGGTGGAGCCAGTTTATCCATCATTTTCTCCTCTACCAAAAGATGCAGGCACATTTTGGCATCTATGTTTGTCAACAGCAGCCAAACAAATCAGTAATGGCACCAGTATACCACATTCTGTGCCTTTATGAAGTACGATCAGTAATGATGAACAAGAGGAAGTACAGATTCATCAGCTTCGGGAGGCTGCTATGCAGAAGAACATCTCTGAACACACAGCATGTCGAACCTTAAAGTGGATAGGTACAGCTGCAGAAGACCACTCAGTGGCTGCTTTATTAGATACAGGAGTGTACATACTTTGATAATAAATTTATTTTGAACTTTGGTAAGTCTTGAACATTAGAGGTTAATAGCTGACTCCCACCTATTTTTGGTGACATAAATATCACATCAGATCTTGCTTGAAGGTTATCCAGCTAATTTTCGGAGGAATTGTGAATGAAATTGAAAACTGTTACATCATCTTCAGTGACTGTGATTTTTGTTTGACTTTATGGAGGAAGGAAGATCACTGATAAAGCAGATGAGCCGAAGGCACTGCTCTGAGGAACTGCTGCCGGGAAGGTTGGCTCAAATGTCTGATCTCCAAAATTCTTGACCATTCTCTTTTACATGAGGTATGGCTGGTTTCTCCTCAAATGCAACTGACTTGAGTTTTACCAGAAACACAAGAGATTCTTCAGATGTTGGAAATGCAGAGCAACACACACAAAATGCTGGAGGAACTAAGCGGGTCAAGCAGCATCAATGGAAGGAATAAATAGTCAACATTTTGGCTCAAGACTCTTCAAAGGGATCAGGCTTACCAGAGCTTCTTATTCCGATACTTGGCCAGATTAGAAGTTAATGTCAAGGGCAGTTACTCTCTTGTCTGTGCCTGGATCAGAGCTGAAGTTTATTAGAAACAGAAAGGATCCCCCCCCCGCCCTCTCCTTCACCATTTCCCATCCCCTTGTCCCATTCTCATGTTATCTCCTTGCTCACCCATTGGCTCCTTCTGGTGCTCCCCTTCCCCTTTTTTCTTTCATCCATGGCCTTCTGTCTCTTTGCTTCATTCCTCCCCCTCCAAGTTTCACCTAGCGTTTCTCTGGCATTTCTCTCTCCCCTCCCCCCACCTTTCTAACCTACTTCTCAGATTTTTCACTCCAGTCCTGAAACGTCGAGTGTACTTTTTTCCATAGATACTGCTTGGCCTGCTGAGTTCCTCCAGCATTTTGTGTGTGTGTGTGTTGCAAGATTCTGCTGGGATTGAACATGCGCACCAGTGAGCGGATTATTGATTACTGACTAAGTACTGTGAGCCCACTCATCACTTTGTCCACAGCTGAAAGTAGATGGATGGAGAAGTTAATTAGCTTGATTTAACATGTCTTTTTGCAGACAGGATGATTTTCAGTTTTCTGCTTTGTTGGGTTGAAGCCTGTAATGTAGCTACACTGGTACAACTTGGCTGAAGGTGTGACCAATTCTGGACAGCAAGTCTTCAGGTAGCACAGCATGCACATCCTTTGGTACCATTACCTTTGCTGTATCCAATCCACTCAGCTCCTTCTTGAAGATGACACAGAATTAGTCAAATTGTTTGAAGACCAGCTTGTGTGATGATAGGTTATTAGAAAGAAGATAAGATGTTTTATTTAGTTTCTGGTCAAGATGGCACCGAGTTCAAATGTCCGGAGGTCGTGGTTCAGATCTAGTAATTCTTTTATGTTTTGTAGGGATGGTTTTGGGGACAATGTAGGGAGTTAGGGGTCAGGTTACGAAATCAGGTCAGATCACTCCACAGTTGAGAGCCACGGATCTCCATGGACAGATGTTGGATGTTAGGGAGGAAAGGGGTTTATTTTTGCTGTTGTTGTTTTGTTGCTGCAGTCACTGATGGTCTAATGAACTTTATTTCGGTGCTAGTATGTGTGGCGACACTTGTGGGCTGCCTCTAGCACATCCTTGGTTGTGTTATTTGTTAACACAAACTGCACATTTTATTGTATGTTTGATGTTAAATGAATCTGAATCAGTTGACACTCTGCTTGAAACTATAGCTACAAGTACTTCAGCTGAGCAGGTGATGAGCATTCACATACTGAGCTCCTTCATATTTGGAGCACCCTCACCCACCCCATCTTCTTAGCTTTTTAATTGTCCATCGCCATTTACTGATGGATGTGGCAGCTCTAAACAGCCCAGGTCTTATCTACTTAATTCTGTCTAGAAGAAAAAGCTTTGTCTGTTGTCAGTATTGAATATTTTATAATACTTGGTAATTCAGGCAGGAAAGAATGTTCTGGGGAAGTGTTACAAAAACACTGGCTAAATTTGAATTAAAAATGGAGCTGTGATGGAAAAGGAACTCTTCTGTTATAACATCCAAGATGTTGTGCAAAGATCACTTGGGAAGAGTGCAAAAGGACATATTGGAGAGGTCAAATATCTGAATTTTCTTCAACAGACAGTGGATATAAACATCTCTGCAACATTGTGCACTTTTGAACCATTCTGTAACTAAAGTGATGACAAAATAAAGATGATAAACTTAGAAACATGCCAACTAAGGATTCAAACTGAAATGTTTGCATAAGACAGACATTCACATGCTGTAATCCCCTTTTCACCTGAAGCTGAGTATGTATCTGAGCTGTAGAGAGCACCAGTTGATCGGGAGTGATGTCTGGAAGCTGCAAGTATAGGATGACATAAATCTTGTCTATTACATTGCCAAGCCCTGTATTACAGTGTCAAAAACACCCAGAACATTATGATCTTAGCTTGAGCAGTACAATAAACACCAGTTGTCTTTATTTTTCTCACTCAAAAATCAACACCAACTTATCACTGGAATAAGTTTAGGCTATCCATATACAGAATGGTAAAAGCAATGTTCCTTTAAGATTTTTGAGCTTTGCAAGGTACAGTATAAAATACATTGTTCAAATACCATATTTCTTTTCAAACAAAACTAAAGGAAAAAGATTCTGCAGTTGATCAAAAATTTAATTGTGAATTTTTTTAAAGATTTTGTTCAAGTTCAACTGTCATTCAACCATACAGCCAACCAAAACAGCGTTCTTCTGGCATGATACGAACAATCACACACAGCACACATAATGCATATAATTGCGATGGCAGAAAAACATACAGTTACAAGACAAAAATAAATATATATAGCCCATGCCCGAATACTGTAGATTGATGGTACATGGATGTTGTCCTGGAGTCATGCTTCTGCAAGCCCGCTGCAGTTCTGCATCTCATGCTAGTGCAGCCGCAGACAAGTGCAATCCAGCTTGTCTTTCTGGAAGCAAACCGCTAGAGGGCAACAGTGACTGAAGGGGCCAGCCCCCAATCCAGCAGCACACAGCCAGCTGCAGCGTCTCCATCCCTAGCAGTAACAGGCAACCCCAAGGCATGAGGGCCTTGTCCATGCAACAATCCAGGCAGTGCAGCTCCCTTGCCATTGGTCTCACCAACGACCCAGTGAACCACCCACTGCAACCCAATGGGCAACAAGTACTACTCCACTACTATCCAGCAAATCACTAGTGGGGTACACCTGCATTACTGGGTGTTGCTAAGAGACCATAAGACCATAAGATATAGGAGCAGAATTAGGACATTTGGCCCATCAAGTCTGCTCTGTCATTCAATCATGGTTGATCCTTTCTTCCCCTCAGCCCCACTCCTCAGCCTTCTACTGCAACTTTTGCTACCATGTCCAATCAAGAACCTATCAAACTTTGCCTTAAATACACCCACTGACCTAGCCTCCACAGCTGCCTGTGGTAACAAATTCTACACACTTACCACTCCTAAGCTAAAGAAATTCCTCTGCATCTCTGTTTTAAATGGTCGTCCTTCTATCCTGAGGCTGTGCCCTCTTGTCCTAGACTCCCCCATCATGGGGAACATCCTTTCCACATTTATTCTGTCTAGGGCTTTCAACATTTGAAAGGTTTCCTTCTAAATTCCAGCGAGTACAGACCCAGAGCCACTAAATACTCCTCGTATGATAACTCTTTCATTTCTGGAACCATCCTTGTGAACCTTCTATGAACCCTCTCTAATGCCGCCACATTTTTCTTAGATGAGGAGACCAAAACTGTACATAGTACTCAGGGTAAGGCCTCGCCACTGCCTTGCAAAGGATCAGCATCACATGCCTGCTCTTGTATTCTAGACATCTTGAAATGAATGCTAATATTGCATTTGCCTTCCTTACCACTGACTCAACCTGCAAATTAACCTTTACTATGTTCTGCACAAGGACTCCCAAGTCCCTTTGCATCGCAGATTTTTGGATTTTCTCCGTTTAGAAAATAGTCTGCACATTTATTTCTACTATCAAAGTGCATGACCATGCATTTTCCAACACTGTATTTCATTTGCTACTTTCATGCTCATTCTCCTAATCTGTCTAAGTCCTTCTGCAGCCTTCCTGTTTCCTCAACTACCTGCCCCTTCACCAATTTTCTCTATCCAGCAGAGTCTTGCGATTGTGAAAAAGATGCAGAGGACAAACAATTACACCTTCGTTTAGACCAGGGGATCCCAATCTTTTTTATGCCATGGGTCCTGACCATTAAATGAGAGGTCATGGACCCCAGGTAGGAAACCCCTGGCTTAGACCCAGAGAGGCTGCTGCATCTGAGTGTGCTGCCATCTTCATTGGAAATCTTTCAAGTACCAATTACTGAAGTAGACCAGAGAATGGAGAATTAGTTTCTTTCCTTATCTAAAAATCTGACAAATCGTCTGATGACTATTTTGATGATTTAAATCTGAAACGCAGATACAAAATGTTGAACCTGAAATAATTTGCTCAAACTGAAAAGATAAAACAACTGCACCACTCTGAGCTCAGCAACATATTAGAAGAAATGATTTTGCTTCAGTGTCCTACTAAATAGGATTGAATCTGATGTTCAATTCAGAGCATGGTTTCATAGGAATTGGAAGCAAGCATGGTAATTACAAGCCTTTAATACAGTTGGACACACCCTGTAAAATAGATCATGAATAATATAAAATGTATCTTGACAATTAACGAATCTGCTCTGTTTAGTGAGAAAGTATTGGTCAACTTACCAGTCAAATGAATGAAACAAAAATATACTCAGATATTAATATTTGCAAAACAACAGTTTTGTGCAAGAACAAATAAATCAAAATTCAAATATTGGAATATTGCCACCTCCATCATTCAAGAACAGCTATCTTTTTCGATAATATTTTTCTACCATTCACTGAATCTCCAAGTAAATTATATAGTTAAATAATCTACTGAAGCAATGCCATTCTGTCTGGTTGAATATTCAGTGAATTCTTCAGTATTGAAGTATATAGCTTTCTCATTCAATGCATGCTATAGTATACAATAAAACCAGTTAAATCACTTCCAGCTTCATGAAACTTTACACAGCATCTGAAGAAATGTGAAAGTATCATATCCAAAATTTTAATAACTATTAAGTATATTAAAACATAAATTTAAATAAGTAATAATTACTTAAATAAGTAATTTCAGAATAACCTTAAATGACAATCCAATAACTTGGTCCAGTAAATGTGGAAGTTATGGTGATGTTAATCATCCTTACTGCAATTCATATACAGCTAACACAGCAATTATTGTGAAGTGCACAAAAGCTGTGCACAGAAACTGTTCTCCTATATGCATTGACCTGACATCTGAATTGCAGAGCCATTTGACTCAGCACCCCAAATGGACTTTTGCTGTGAAATTCTGGTAAATATGGACCAAGCTCACTACAGAAGACAACATCTAAGCATCCTTCCAACTTGATTCTTTCCAAACTGTCATTAGAGTCTGACTTCTAATTTTTTGGAGATATTAAAAGAAAAAAACTTCTTTGTATCTAATCCTAATCTTCCTCCCTCTCTATGTCAGATTCTACATAGGACTCCCATCATTTTATCCCGTACTTCCTGATTTACTCGGTCAATCTGATTTAAGGGATTTTACAGTATCTTGTTCCAGAACAAAGTGGGACTAGATTCTTGTAAAGATTGCCACATTGCTTGGTTCTTCAACTTCCAGAAAACAGGTTTGCTAAAACTAATAGAAAGTATAGTGGATAAAGCAAAGGGAAGTTCCTTACAGCAAATTCTGACTAATGGCAAGTACCCACTCACCCTTTGTTTTTCTTAAAAAGGGACAAGCTATTTTGTATCTGTTGAATCTAACTAGACTGTCCATTCTAAATATTAACAGGTGATTTGGAAATGTAAACAGATTCACCAGGGATTGCATCTACTAGTTCACCCTCTTCTCCATAAGAAATAATGATGATGTAGTAATGACCTAATAATAATTCAGAAGTTCCTGCCACATGAAGTGTTATAAATATTGTATTATATAGCTAAAATTAACATGTGATATTAAAAAGAATTCTAGAACTATGAGAAATTCATATTTCCTATTTTTGAAAATCAACTTTAAAGAAAACTTTCATAATATCCCAGTTCAACAGATTCAAGGGATTAACAAACTGTCTAAATATAAATTTTCAATTTTTCATGCCAGTATAATACTTTAATAATGGGAATAATGCAATGTGCTAAAATACTTTCCTTTTGTAAGTCTATTCACTTCTTGTTTTATATCAATCAGCACTTCTATGCCTTATTTTTCAAACTGTAAAGATTTTAAATTGTTGAGATTTTCGAACTATCGGTTGTCTGACAAAAGTGCAAACAACGAAAAAATACTTGGCTGGAAGTTATTTAACTTGCATTTCCAAAGCAGATACCAGATTCACTTAATGCACAGCCACAAAGTAGTTAAGATGTTTAATGTCACATTCAATTATTGGAAATGGATAATGGAAGGCGAGAGCAGCCATATAGAACTACGAGCTGGATGGCAGTGGAAGAGAAATGGGTAGCCATGCATGAAGTGAGGACTCCTTCAACTTACCAAGTGGAGTAAAGGCTCGAACAGGACTGGTGTCTCTGCTGCTTTCACGACTGGCGTCCCTGCTGCAGCCCTGACTTACACTAGGTCGAGGGATACGACTGCCCCGAACTAGCAGGAATCAGGATGGGTACAGAGCAGCACAATTACTAAAACATCGAGATGCTGAAATATTCTTCTTGTAAAAATGCATCCACTGTCAAAATTGTAAACTCAGGTTTTCAAAACAGAAGGATGTTGGTTGTGGACTGTTGTCACAGCTCAATTAAAGAATGATCATCATCGTCACTGTTCTTCAGCCGGCAGTGAAGCCAACAGTTAATTTATGTTCTATTTTGTACCAACTATTCAGAGTGAAAATTTCAAAAAACGAAGTACTGAATGATGTTCAGTTAAGCAATGCCTTCGATAATGCAAAATATCAAAAAAAAAGAGATATGTAGAGGTTGTGGGTTGAAAAAAGAAACAAAGCCTCCCTTCCTACTTGCATTCCTACACAGCTGGAACAGTATGTCTATCTGAGAAATAAAGAAATTACTTTCTTAAAATTATCAGGTTATCATCTTGCAGTTGATATGATCCCTTGGCTCCAGCAATAATAAATCAAAGATGGATCAGTAATACTATAAAGTTGCTTCACTTCTCCTATCATGTTTCAGTGATTCCCACATAATTAATGGTAATAGGAAAATCAGAGCGATGTTGTTGCTCTTAGGTGGATTAGACACATAATGATTTAATATAATGAACTTCTGTTCATTTCTACAAACTTGCCGAAGAACAGTTCCTAACATCAATAAATGTCAATGCTTTCCTGGTGTTAAATGAGAAGGCATCTCTCTCCAGTTGTCTCTGAACTGTTGACCAAGGTTGAATTGAAAGCAATGGCCAATCTAGTCACTTCAGCAAACCCAATTTAAAAATGCTCTACTGCATACTGATGCACAGATTTCAGGGATTTTTCCATCATTTCAACAAGAAATATCTGAGTTATGAGTCACAAAACGTATGAATTTGCATGGAATCAAAAACAGATTTGGTAAAATAATAACCATTGTAACAAAACTAAGACGACCATTAAGACAAAAACTTGATCGGGAATTTTGAGGATGACACTGATAAGTGAAGTGATAGTGAAGACCAGAAGACACAGGAGCAGAATCAGGCCACTCAGCCCATCGAGTCTGCTCCATTTCATCATGGTTGATTTATTATCCTCCTCAAACCCATTCTCTCCTGCCTTCTCACTGTAACGTTTGCCAGCCTTACTAATCTACCCAAAGACTTTGCCTCCACAGCCATTTGTGGCAATGAATTCCACAGGTTCACCACCCTCTGGCTAAACAGATTCCTCTTCATATCTATTCTAAACGGATGTCCTTGTATTCTGAGGCTATGCCCTCTGGTACCAGATTCTCTTACTATTGGTAACATCTTTTCCACATCCACTATATCTAGGCCTTTCAATATTTGATAAATTTCAATGAGAACCCCCTCATTCTTCCAAACTTCAGTGAGCATAGACCCAAAGACATCAAATGTTCATCATACATTATTGTGCAAAAGTCTTTTTAGGCACATGTAAAAAAAATTCTGCAAAGTGAAGATGCTTTGCAAAGTAATGAAGAGAAAAATTTCTAAATATCAAAAAAATTACAATAAGCAGTAAACAGTAAAAAAAAACTAAATCAAATCGATAACATGAGGAATTCTGCAGATGCTGGAAATTCAAGCAACACACATCAAAGTTGCTAATGAATGTAGCAGACCAGGCAGCATCTCTAGGAAGAGGTACAGTCGACGTTTCGGGCCGAGACCCTTCGTCAGGACCTGATGAAGGGTTTCAGCCCGAAATGTCGACTGTACCTCTTCCTAGAGATGCTGCTTGGCCTGCTGCATTCACCAGCAACTTTGATGTGTGTTGCTTAAATCAAATCGATATTTGGCATGACCACCTTGTGACTTTGAAACTGCATTAATTCTCTTAGATGCACTGTTGTGCAGTTTTATAAGAAAATCAGCTATTAAGTTGTTCCAAGCATCTTGCAGAACTTGCCACAGTTCTGCAGACATAGACTATCTTGCTTGCTTCTATCTCTCCAGGTAATCTTAGACAGCCTTAATAATGTCGAGATCAGGACTTGGTGTAATCCCAAGACTTTTGCACAGTATTCCACATTAACCCATTCATGCATGGGATCATTCTCGTAAGTTGCTTCTGGACCCTGTCCAACGCCACCACATCTTTTCTTAGATATACAGCCCAAAACAGCTCATAAGGCTGCAGATTGTAATTCCCACATAATTTGCACCTGATACCCGCCAGATTTATGTTTCCTCACTTTTTAGAACTTTTCAGACTCAGTCATTCAGCCACTGATCAATATGCTATTCATGAGCTTGCAGAAATATTTGAAAAACTGATAGAAATTTGCTCAGCAATTAGACTACCAATGTATGTTTAACCTCTGGAATTCTTTGCCCCAACGGTTGGTAAGTTTGATCATTAGAAGCATTTAATGTGGAGGTGGGTAAGAATTTGGTAGACTGAGGAAAAGAGGGAAGAAATGAAACCAGAAGACATAGGAGTAGTAATGGGGCATTGGACTAACAAAGTCTGCAACACCATTCAATCTTAAAAATAATTTTGTATTTCAAATCTCCTCTCATTCTCCTACACTCCAGGAAAAAAGGTCCTAATATGTATTGACAATACAGACCTTTTGACGTCTGCTAAGACTGAGGGCAAAGTTGAGTGACGGAAAGGGGGTTGGGAATCTTGCATTTTCCATGAGAAGACCAGGCAGTATGAAAGGCTTTACTGATCCAGAGAAAATGGAAACAAAACAAAAATTGCAGATGCTTGAAATGGGAAATAAAACAGAAAAATGCTAGAAACAACCAATAAGTTAGGCAGCTCTGTGAAAAGAGAAGAAGAATTAATGTTTTAGGTGGAAGATGCTTTGAGATCAAGAGTGAGCTTTGGCCACCTGTTGGCTACTGCCTATAATTGCAGATGGAAGCACAGCTAAAAAAAAATGAATGGACCCTTCCCTCAGTCTGCCACTCTATAGGTGTGAAAGGACAGGCCAGTATTAATCAAAATATATTGAAGGATGACTTGCTTATAACGTGCTAACACTGCTGTCAATTTGTGACAAGCAGATGGGGCAGCAAGGTGTCACTTCTGGAACAACAGCAAGAGACAAAAAAGAAGTTACCAACAACCTACACTTAAACCAGAGGTTCCCAACCTGGGGTCCACAGACCCATTGGTTAATGATAGGTGGGGGGGGGGGGGGGTCCATGGCATTAAAAAGTTGGGAAACCTTGACTTATATCAAAGGTGGGAACTCTCAAAGGCCACCAATATGGATAGGAGGAATCATGAAACAAATTTACAACAGAACATAATTGAATAAATGGCATCGGAAGTTATTTCTTACCCAGAGACAATCGAGACGGGCTTGCTTCCCTACTGCATCCTTGACTGCGTGGTATCTTGCTGCGTTTCTGCCCTGCAGCTCCAGTGGGAATCGCCCGTGGAGCTCCAATACTCATGGTTGAAAGTGCGGTGCTGTTTAATACTCTTCCAGGAGAACCAGAGCGACTCGCAGCTGAAATAAAAATGTGCAGAAAACACTCCTGACTATCTGCTCCAACAGCAGTAATAAAACAAGTAATCAAAATAACTCATGTCCATGTGGTTGATGTAACATAGCACGAGCATTTGAATACAATTATTTTTTCACTGTTATTACATATATGCATGACAATTGGCCCATGTCTTAAGGAACATTTAATCTGGTTCGGCAGGTGTCATTAATGGGCAGTCTTAGCATTTCAAGTTAATCAAAAATTATTAATACAGTTTACTTTACTAACTTCCTCAAAAATTTTTGTAGCTACTAAGTCAAAAGTAAATTTAAAATGAATACAAACTGGACTAAATTATTTTGGAATGCTGCAAACAAGAACAGCGTATCATCAACTTAGAATTAGCAATCTTCCATATTTAAATATTTAAGAAAAGAAGGGACATTGTGCGAGATACATAAAGTAACTGAACACAAAAGATTAAACTCCGGTTTAGTATATTTCAATTTAACCATAAAGATGGTCTTGATGCAATGATTCAATTGAAATTTGCATCAAAATGTCTAAAGCAAGTTATATCAGCCATTACAGAATCATTTAATTCTTTCTAGAGAATTTCTAAAATGTGGAGGATTAAAATGAAATAGTAATCACTGTAAAGAGGTGTCAGAAACATATGGTTCTGTAATCTGACTGGTTTTATTCATTTTTATCTGCTGTGTTACATCATCTGGCTGAGGGTCAATTCCATAAGAAATAGTTAGTTTTCGTTCATGCAAAGGGCACAAAGCATTTCTTTAGTTTGCTTTCCTATGCCTCCCTGAAAGATGCTAACATACCTATAACTCATTGTGCATTTTGCATTGATTTTGTACTTGGTTATATTTCTCATATGATATAGAGAGAGCAGACACACACACACACACATTTATAACTGCAGAAATGCATGAAAATGCAAGCATATCACAGACAACACATCTAAAATCTAGAGAATCTTACCACAATTTGGGATGGCTGACTGTGATCCTGAACAAGTATAAAGGCATGAATACGATTTATAAAGAGATAATTTTGTTATTTCGTTTTGGAAATCTATGATGAGGCATGGACAAGGTAGATTTACATGAAAGACAAATGAAAGAAATGAAGCTTTTGACATTCCACAAGTTGTGATAAAAAAACTGATTTATATATACTGTATATTGCAGGTGACAGTTGCATCCAAGTATCAGAGTACATTACACTACTCTAGTTAATAAGTAACTGATGACCAAGACCATTTCTCTCATTTCTTACAGAAGTGCATTGTGTCTTGCATACAGCTATTTATGGGCATGCACAGTGATAGAATACCTAAGATTACAGAGTATCCTAGATCCTAAAAAAGCAACAGACACCCAGCGATGACAATTTTGGAATGATTTTAGTACATTAGGACCGGTCTTTGAGGCATGCAGCATGTAAACAAGCATTTCGCCCATATCATCTATGCATACCAGTGGGCGCCAATCCATACTAATCCAATTTACCAGTACTTGGCCTAACTGAGGTGATTTAAGTGCTTGTCTAGATACTGTTTAAAGGCTGTCAGTGACTCTGCTTTGACCACTCTCTCAGGGAGTGTGTTTCACATACTCAGCACTCTAGGTGAGAAAGTTCCCCTGCAGATCCTATCCAACTCTCTATCCCTTACCCAAAATCTAAGATTTCCAGCGTTAGTTACTTTTGATAAAGAGAAAAGACCACCCAATAGTAACAGGGACATCGAGGAGCAGATAGGAAGACAGATTCTGGAAAGATGCCATAATAACAGGGTTGTCATGGTGGGAGATTTAATTTTCCCAATATTGAAATATTTTCCCAATATTTTCCCAATATAGAGCAAGGGGTTTAGATGGGGTGGAGTTTGTTAGGTGTGTTCAAGAAGGTTTCCTGACACAATATGTAGATAAGCCAACAAGAGGAGAGGCTGTACTTGATCTGGTATTGGGAAATGGACCTGGTCAGGTGTCAGGTCTCTCAGTGCGAGAGCATTTTGGAGATAGTGATCATAATTCTATCTCCTTTACCACAGCATTGGAGAGGGATAGGAACAGACAAGTTAGGAAAGCGTTTAATTGGAGTAAGGGGAAATATGAAGTTATCAAGCAGGAACTTGGAAAAATAAATTGGGAACAGATGTTCTCGGAAATGTACAGCAGAAATGTGGCATATGTTCAGGGGATATTTGTGTAGCATTCTGCACAGGTATGTTCCAATGAGACAGGGAAAGGATGGTAGGGTACAGGAACCATGGTGTATAAAGGCTGTTGACAATCTAGTCCAGAAGGGGAAAAAAAGCTTACAAAAGGTTCAAAAAACTAGGTAATGATACAGATCTAGAAATCTATAAGGCTAGCAGGAAGGAGCTTAAGAATGAAATTAGGAGAGCCAGAAGGGCCATGAGAAGGCCTTGGCAGACAGGATTAAGGAAAACTCCAAGGCATTCTACAAATATGTGACGAACAAGAGGATAAGATGTGATAAGAGGAGATAGTTGAGGTACTTAATGAATACTTTGCTTCAGTATTCACTATGGAAAAGGACCTTGGCGATTGTAGGGATGACTTACAGTGGACTGAAAAACTTGAGCATATAGACTTCAAGAAAGAGAATGTGCTGGAGCATCAAGTTGGATAAGTTATCCAGACTGGACAAGATATACCCCAGGCTGCTGTGGGAGGTGAGGGAGGAGACTGCTGAGCCTCTGGCAATGATTTTTGCATCATCAGTGGAAACAGGAGAGGTTCCAGAGGATTGGAGGGTTGCAGATGTTGTTCCCTTATTCAAGAAAGGGAGTAGAGATAGCCCAGGAAATTATAGACCAGTAAGTCTTACTTCAGTGGCTGGTAAGCTGATGGAAAAGATCCTGAGAGGCAGGATTTATGAACATTTGGAGAGGCATAATATGATTAGGAATAGTCAGCATGTCTTTGTCAAAGGCAGGTCATGCCTTACAAGCCTGATTGAATTTTTTGAGGATGTGACTAAACACATTGATGAAGGAAGAGCAGTAGTTGTAGTGTATATGAATTTCAGCAAGGCATTTGATCAGGTACCCCATGCAAGGCTTATTGAGAAAGTGAGGTGGCATGGGATCCAAGGGGAACTTGCTTTGCAAATCCAGAATTGGCTTGCCCACAGAAGACAAAGAGTGGTTGTAGATGGGTCATATTCTGCATGCAGGCCGGTGACCAGTGGTGTGCCTCAGGGATCTGTTCTGGGACCTCTTCTCTTCGTGATTTTTAAAAATGACCTGGATGAGGAAGTGGATGGATGGGTTAGTAAATTTGTTGATGACACAAAGGTTGGGGGTACCGTGGATAGTGTGCAGGACTGTCAGAGGTTACAGCGGGACATCAATAGGATGCAAAAGTGGGCTGAGAAGTGGCAGATGTTCAACCCAGATAAGTGTGAAGTGGTTCATTTTGGTAGGTCAAATATGACGGCAAAATATAGTATTAATGGTAAGACTCTTGGCAGTGCGGAGGATCAGAGGGATCAGGGATCTGAGTCCATAGGACACTCAAAGCTGCTGCGCAGGTTGACTGTGGTTAAGAATGCATACAGTGTATTGGCCATCATCAAACGTGGGATTGAGTTTAAGAGCCGAGAGGTAATGTTAGAGCTGTATGGACCCCTGGTCAGACTCCACATGGAGTATTGTGCTCAGTTCTGGTCATCTCACTACAGGAAGGATGTGGAAACTATACAAAGGGTGCCGAGGAGATTTACAAGGACGCTGCCTGGATTGGGGAGCATGCCTTATGAAAACAGATTGAGTGAACTTGGCCTTTTCTCCTTGGAATGACGGAGGAAGAGAGGTGACCTGATAGAGGTGTATAAGATGATGAGAGGCATTGAACATGTGGATAGTCAGAAGCTTTTTTCCCCAAGGCTGAAATGGCTAACACAAGGGGGCACAATTTTAAGGTGCTTGGAAATAGGTACAGAGGGGATGTCAGGGGTAAGTTTTTAACGCAGAGTGGTGAGTGTGTGGAATGGGCTGCCGGCGACTGTTGAGGCGGCGGGTACAATAGGGTCTTTTAAGAGGTTCCTGGAGCTTGGAAAAATAGAAAGCTATGGGTAACCCTAGATAATTTCTAAAGTACGTACATGTTCGGCACAGCATTGTGGGCTGAAGGGCCTGTATTGTGCTGTAGGTTTTCTATGTTTCTAAAAAATTCTTGCAGTCTATCCTATCCATACCCCTTGTAACGAATCACCTCACATTTATATGGATTAAATTCTATCTGCCATTTCTTAACCCATTTTACCAACTCCACCAATCTTTGTGCCAAACTTTACACCCGCATAAAAATTGTTCACATCTATTACAAACAGCATGAGTCCCAGCAACGATCTCTGTGGAACACTATTAGTCAGAGACATGCAATCTTGAAAACTACTATCTCCTATCACAAACAAAAAGCTGCAGGAACTTAGAAAATCAGGCAGCATCAATGGAAAGCAATAAACAGCTGACATTTTAGTTAAGGTGATGGGTCTTGGGCCAAATTATCGACTGTTTATTTCCCACCATAAATGCTGCCTGACCTGCTGAGTTCCTCTAGCATTTTGTGTCTGTTGCTCAAGATTTCCAACATTTGCAGAATCTCTTGTGTTTATGATCTACCATCACATCTGTCAAGCCAATTTGGCATACTGTGCTCTAAACTTTTCACTCCCATGTGGGACCTTGTTAAAGGCCTTACTGAAGTCCATGTAGTCCACATCTACTGCAATACCCTCATCGATGCACTTATCTCCTAACATAAGTAACTGAGGCCCAAGACCATTCCTCTCATTCCTTACAGAGGTGTATTGTGTCTTGCATTCCCAACACCACTCCCTCCTATATATCCACCTCACCTTAAAATTCTAAAGCCTAGGATGTTTGAGTTGCCCATCCACCCTGTCTTTCAACTATGTCTGAGCAATGTCAACAACAACATAATGCTATGTGTTTTCTGAGACGCCTAGCATTAAAATAGATGCTGTCCAAGTTGCATGCCATCTTGGACAATGTCTCCCATCCACTACATAATGTACTGGGTGGGCACAGGAGTACATTCAGCCAGAGACTCATTCCACCGAGATGCAACAGAGCGTCACAGGAAGTCATTCCTGCCTGTGGCCATCAAACTTTACAACTCCTCCCTTGGAGGGTCAGACACCCTGAGCCAATAGGCTGGTCCTGGACTTATTTCCTGGCATAATTTACATATTACTATTTAACTATTTATAGTTTTATTACTATTTATTATTTATGGTGCAACTGTAACGAAAACCAATTTCCCCCGGGATCAATAAAGTATGACTATAACTATGAGATGCAATTTCAGATTTATTATCACTGGCATGTGATGTTAAATTTGTTAACTTAGCAGCAGCAGTTCAATGCAATACATAATCTAGCAAAGACAGAGAGAGAAGAAAGAAATAAAATAAAAAACATAATACTAAATAAACAAGTAAATCAATTACATATACTGAATAGATCTTTTTTAAATGTGCAAAAATAGAAATACTGTATATTAAAAAAGTGAGGTAGTGTCCAAATTTCAATGTCCATTTAGGAATCGGATGGCAGAGGGGAATCGCTGAGTGTGTGCCTTCAGACTTCTGTATCTCCTACCTGATGGTAACAGTGAGAAAAGGGTGTACTCTGGGTGCTGAAGGTCCTTAATAATGGATGCTGCTTTTCTGAGACACCACTCCCTAAAGACGTCCTGGGTACTTTGTAGGCTAGTGCCCAGGATGGAGCTGACTAGAATTACAACCTTCTGCAGCTTCTTTCGGTCCTGTGCAGGAAATTACCAGACTATTTTCCTCTATGTTTCAGAAAGAAACTATGGGGATGGAAAGGAATTTAGATTGTATAATAAAACTTGGTCCCAAAGTACTAAAATTTACAAGAACACTGACATTTTTAATGTAATAATGCAAAATGCACATTAAATTAACATAGAAATAAAGAAAAAAATTCAATGATATGAATTAAGTCAAATCACGTCAGTTTTATCTAACTTTGGAGCTGATTTTTGCATAGGTACAGTATACTTGAGGTTAATATCTGAAAAAGCTGTATCATTATTGAGTAATACAAATATCACAATTTTCATGCATATGGAATGAAATTAAACACAGTTTTTCAAGTGTACTCTTGAATAAGAAATATTCACCAAACTGCAAGCTTAGAACCAAAAATAAATGGAGCAAAATTTAACATGAAAACAGTGGAAGACTGACATTCTGTTTCCTGCCCTACCACAACTGAGAATAATAGGCATTGTAAGTGCTTTCTACACAAACTAAAATTTATAACACTCAGGACAAGCAAACTCTAAAAAAGATGAGCTTCAAATGTATGAGAAATTAAAAATAAAGTAGTAGTCAGCTACTAAAGCAGCAAGCAATGAATCCAGGAGTTTATTCTGAATTCAAAAACAATACACGTGCAGCACTGAAAAGAAGACTTAGAAGACAACTAAGAAATGGGTTTTCCAAACATATCTGCCATTTGAAAACATGTTCAAGATATTTTTGGTTGCAGTGTATGCAAGAAGCACCACAATGGTATGAACATTTGTTAAGGTTCACCTGGTTTGAATCGATATTTGCAAAAAGAAAGGATAGTTGCAAATTTGATCAAGAATTTAATGATACATTTGAATAACTTATCAAAATATACCGTCAATGAATAGTGTTTGACACAGAATGGCTTCCCAACAATCATGCTCCTGGATTGCAAGTTTAATGTAAAATTACATATACAATATTGGTGAAAAAATAGCTGTTATCTGGAATTGATAATGAACACAGATGCAAGTAACTGACAGCATAAGTGAGGTGGCTAATGGAGATAGTACATGTTGGATGATGGGGGGGTGCAAGAATTGATGCATTAAAAAGCAAATGCTACACAAATATGAAAGTGTTCAAAACATCCAGCATTTCTTTTAAACGCAAACAACAGGAATTCTGCAGATGCTGGAAATTCAAGCAACACACATCAAAGTTGCTGGTGAACGCAGCAGGCCAGGCAGCATCTCTAGGAAGAGGTGCAGTCGACGTTTCAGGCCGAGACTGTGTCCTGACGAAGGGTCTCGGCCTGAAACGTCGACTGCACCTCTTCCTAGAGATGCTGCCTGGCCTGCTGCGTTCACCAGCAACTTTGATGTGTGTTGCTAGCATTTCTTTTAATTATTTTTATGAAGTTACATAGATTCTGACCCACGTGTTCCTTTCCATTTTTATTGAACCTTTGCGAACTACATTGAACAAAATAATCCTGTTAAAGTTCTCCCTTATGTACTAACTCTGCTCCTTACTTTCTCCCACCATCTTCCCCAGTGTTTCTGGCTTACAGATAGTATCTTTCTTCAGGTCAGTACACAGCTGAGATCAACACTTGGCATTGATTCAGGTTATGTTTCTCACTCATCACATTTCAAAACGGTAAATGGTGTGCATTCCTTTATGAGTCAGTGGTGAAACATTCTAGTGAACAGATCAGAAAAATCACAGGCTCAATCATGAATGTAAGCTGCAGTATACTTAGTGTAATCACCTTGTATTTTGTGAACGACATACACAAATTGCTGGAGGAACTCTGCAGGTCAGGCAGCAACTACGGATGGGAATAAACAGTCGACATTTCGGGCTGAGCCCCTTCATCAAGACTTGAAAGGAAGGGGGTGGAAGCCAGAATAAGGTGTAGATTGGAGAGGGAGTACACGTTGGCAGGTGATAGGTGAGACCAAGTGAGGGAAGGTGGGTGGGTGATGGAGGGGGGAAGAAATGAGAACCTGGGAGGTGATTGATGGAAGAGGTAAAGAGCTGATGAGAAGGAATCTGATATGAGAAGACAGTGGAACATGGAAAAAAGGAAAGGAGGAAGGTAACCAGAGGGGGGTGATGGGCAGCTGAGGAGAAGGGGTGACAAGAGGACAAAAAAAAGAGGAGGAGCAGGTAGGACTACTTAAAGTTAGACAAATCAGCATGCTGATCTCTGTTAAGGCTCATGTTTCAATGTTCACTGCTGCACTTTGTAGTTCACATTCAAACAGGAAAGACTTAATCTAATTTTCCTCTGCCGAGTTCAGGCATTAGAGACTTCTATAATGTATAATACAGAAATATACAGATTGTGTTCATGCAGTTTCTCCTCACAGAGTTCACGAATACTGCCTGCCTGTAGCCCAATGTTCTGTGATCCTCCTGAACAAAAAAGATGCCACATCTGTGCATTGGTTTTCAGAGCCTCTCCATGCCCCTGCAATTTTGCAGAGCATTCTTGCATCGTTCCCCACACCAAGGCAGCATGCATACTTTATTTATTTATTGATTGATTGATTGATTTATTTAGAGATACTGTGTGGAACAGGCCCTTCCGGCCCAAACAGCTGCCCGGCTTAGCAACCCACCTATTTCACCCTGGTCTAATTGCAAGGCAATACTCAACCACCAATTAACCCACAAACCGGTACATGTTTGGAGGACTGTGGAGCACCCTGAGGAAACACGTTCTATCACAGGGAGTATGTATAAACTTCTGCAATTGAACCCTCTGACACGCCGAGCTGTAATAGCGTCGCACTAACTGCTACAGTAGCGCTTTTTATATATTAAAATTCTCCAGTGATTGAAAATCGCTGCTATTGTGATATGTTTCTTTAACAACATCCTGCATAGAATGCACCACGAGGCACGACTAAGAACCTGCAACAGATCGACTGAATACAGCAGGCTGAAGCTAACACAGAATGGAACAACGTGTGAAGATTTTGATTTGTATGGAATTCTTGTACTCCAAAGATAATAAATAATATTGCCTTAACATTTTTAACAGGAATCTAAGCAATTTCCATAACAATCAAAATCTTCACTACAACAATACTACTCCACTTCCTTAAATCTGTTTTACAGCAACTCCAGTAATCTTGCGACGGGGGGGGGGGGGGGGCGGGCGGGGAATCACTGCTTGCATTGGTATTGTGCCAACGATAATTAGGATATCTCTTGTTTATGCTGCTGATCTTAGAAACTTATTTTATTTTTAAATTTTACCATCAATGATGCCACTTTACTAGGTACACCTGCACAATGCAAATATCTAATCAGTCAATCACATTGCAGCAATACAATGCATGAAAGCACTGGTCAGAGGTTTAGGTGGTTCAGACAGAACATCAGAATGGGGAAGAAATGTGGTCTAAGTGACGTTGACTGTGGAATGATTGCTGGTGCCAGACGAGGTGGTTTGAGTAGCTCAGCAACTGCTGATCTCCTGGACACAAAAGTTTCTAGTGTTTACAGAGAATAGCGCAAAAACCAAAAAAAAACATCCAGTGAGTGGCAGCTCTGTTGGCGAAAGCACCTTGTTATTGGGAGAGGTCAGAGGAGAAATCAAACCACAAACAAGACAAAATCTGCAGATGCTGGAAATCTAAGCAAAATACACAAAATGCTGGAGGAACTCAGCAAGCCAGGCAGCATCTATGGAAAAAAGCACAGATGACGTTTCAGGCCAAAACCCTTCAGCAGGACTGGAGAAAAAAAGCTGAGGAGTAGATTTAAAAGATGGGGGGAGAGAACCGTCAGGTGATAGGTGCAACCTGAAGGGGCAGTGATGAAGTAAAGAGCTGGGAAGTTGTTTGGGGAGATGAGGTCAGAGAGGGAAAAGGGGATGGGAAATAGAGAGTGGTAGGGAGGGAGAGGATAGGGGGCATTACTGGAATTTGAGAAATCGATGTTCATGCCGTAAAGTTGGAAGCTACCCAAACGGAATACAAGGTGTTGTTCCTCCAATCTAAATGTGGCCTCATCACGACAGTGGAAGAGGTCATGGATGGACATATTGGAATGGGAATGAAAGTGGAATTAAAAAGGGTGGCCACTGGGTAATCCTGCTTGTTCTGGTGGACAGAGCGTGGATGCCTGGCAAAGCGGTCTTCCAATCTATGTTGGGTCTCACTGATATATAGGAGGCCACACCAGGAGCACCGAACACAGTAAATGACCCCAGTAGGCTCACAGGTGAAGCGTTGCTTAACCGGGAAGGACTGTTTAGGGCCCTGGATGGTAGTGAGGGAGAAGGTGTAGGGGCAGGTCGGGCACTTGTTCCGTTTACAAGGAGGTGCCAGGAGGAAGATCAGTAGGGAGGGACGACTGGACAAGGGAGTCACGTAGGGACCGATCCCTACGGAAAGCAGAAAGTGGGGGCAAGGGGAAGACATGCTTGGTGGTGGGATCTCATTCAAGGTGGTGGAAGTTTCCAAGAATTATGTGCTGGTCAAGGAGGCTGGTGGATAGTAGGTGAGGACAAGAGGAATCCTATCCCTGGTAGGGTGGTGGGAGGATGGGGTAAGAGCAGATGTGTGTGAAATGGAAGAGATGTAGTTGAGGGCAGCACTGATGGTGGAGGAAGGGAAGCCTTTTCTTTGAAAAAGGAGGACACCTCCTTCGTTCTAGAATGAAAAGCCTCATCCTGAGAGCAGATGCGGCAGAGACGGAGGAATTGAGACAAGGGGATGGTTTTTTTGCAAGTAGTAAGGTGGGATGAGGTGTAGTCTAGGTAGCTGTGAGAGTCCATGGGTTTGTAATAGACATCGGTGGATAAGCTGTTTCTGGAGACAGAGACAGTAAGATCGAGAGAGGGAAGGGAGATGTCGGAAATGGAGCAGGTGAATCTGAGGGCAGGGTGGAAGTTGGAAGTAAAGTTGATGAAGTCAACGAGTTCAGCATAGGTGCAGGAAGCAGCACCAATGCAGTCACTGATGTAGCGCAGGAAAAGTGTGGGATGGTCACCAGTGCAAGCTTGGAACATAGACTGTTCCATGCAGCCGACAAACAGGCAGGCATAGATGGGACCCATGCGAGTGCCCATGGCTACCCCTTTTGTTTGAAGGAAGTGGGAGGAGCCAAAGGAGAAATTATTAAGAGTGAGGACAAGTTCCGCTAGGCAGAGGAGATTGGTGGTGGAGGGGATCTGGTTAGGTCTAGCGTC
This sequence comes from Mobula birostris, assembly GCF_030028105.1. Lineage (NCBI taxonomy): Eukaryota > Metazoa > Chordata > Chondrichthyes > Myliobatiformes > Myliobatidae > Mobula > Mobula birostris. Next base: position 11,897,599 of record NC_092370.1, read on the forward strand.
CAGAAAAAAAAGGAGAGCTTTAAGGCCTTCCTGGTGGGGGATGGGGGTATATAGGGACTGGACATCCATAGTAAAAATGAGATGATGGGGGCCAGGGAGCTTGAAATCTTTGAAAGATCAAAAGCATGTGAAGTGTCACGGATGGAGGTAGGAAGGAACTGAACTACGGAGGGGGGGGGGGATAAAACAGATCGGCATACCTCGACTCTGAGTTCAGTAGGGTTGGAACAAGCTGAAACAATGAGTCTACCTGGACAAGTGGGTTTGTGGATCTTGGGTAGGAGGTAGAAACAGGAGGTGCAGGATGTGGGAATTATGAGGTTGGTGGCGGGTGGATGGGAGATCCCCAGAGTCAATAAGGTTGGTGATGGTGTGGGAGACAATGATCTGAGGTTCCTTAGTGAGGTCCTGTTCGATCAGAGGAGAATAGCCAGGCTGGTTCAAACTGACAGGAAGCCTGTTTTAACTTTCGGATAATGTGTAACTAAACTTAGAATGGATGGTAACCTGTCATTTATATGGCCCAAAACTAATAATTTTAGATGGGGGGGGAACTATCACTCACTCATAAATATTGCGAAATTCCAAATCATTTAAAAAAAATCTTTAAAAATTCTATTTTAGTGGAAGCTTTAAAGAACATGCAGAGGAGATCTACCAGGGTGATGCCTAGATTAGAGAGAATGCCAAATGAGCTGAATGAGCTAGGGCTTTTCTCTTTGTGGCAAAGGAAGATGACCGGTGACTAGATAGAAGTGTACAAGATGATAAGAGACAAAGAACAAATGGACAGCCAGAAACCTTTTCCCAGGGCAGAAATGGCTAAAACGAGGGGGCATCATTTTAAGGTGATTGGAGGACAGTATAGAGGGGATGTCAGAGGTAGGTTTTTATTTTACACAGAGAATGGTGAGTGAGTGGAATGCCTTGCCAGGAGCATTTAAGAAACTCTTAAATAGGCACATGGATGATAAGTAAAATGGAGAGTTACGTGGGAGGGAAGGGTTAAATTGATCTGAGAATAGGTTAAAAAGTTGGCACAACGTTGTGGATGTAGAGCCTGTACTGTGCTGTGCTCTATGTCCTTTTTTCAGCAATAACTCCAAAGAAGGGCTAATTTCTCCAAAATATCTAATGGCACAAATTTTGTTTGAAGGATTAGCCTCACTTAGATGCAGGATATGGTCACTGACTAACAGTAGAGTTACCCCATTATCTCCACTTTTCCTGGCTGCAGCCAACCTGTCCACTATTCAAATGATAGAGTCATAGTCATGATCATAATCCTATTCGAAATAAGGCGGAACAAATGGATTGTAACCTGTAATGAAAGCTTGACAACTTATCTTGCCCTAAGCAAATTAACTTTAAATGGAGGAACTATCACTTCCTCATAAATATGTTTAAATTCAAATAATTTAATGTATTTATTAAAATTCCATTTTGGTATTTTTACTTGTGCCATCAAATCCTGCACTTCTTTAAACAATTGCCTTCATTGTGCTCTCTATTAAATATTTAACAAGTTAGTGAAAAATAGTGCTTTCTGATTTCACTCTTTCAGTATTTTCCAAAGTGATTGGCTGCAGACCAGCTTGTTGACATTACTGAAAATCATAGTTACAGATGCTAGAAATGTGAAATAAATAACAGAAAGCACTGAAAATTCTGAGCAAGACAGGTCAATCTGTGGAAAGAGACACAGCTGACATTTCAGGTTGAAAACCCTTTTCAGATCTTTTTTCAATTTGGACAAAGGGTCTTTGAAGTGTTAATTTTGTTGTTGATTCCAGCATTTCCTATTTTTATTGTCATCACCACTGTTGTCAGACACAAGGGACCTCAAAGATGCCTAGAGACACTGGGAGTGGGAAGGCCAAAATAACAAAGATCAAAGATCTTTGAACAGATTTCTTTGGGGTCAGCAGCAAACATTGTTGCTGTGGTGCTGAAAATAAAACCTGGACCATATACTTCAGATTGTGAGACAAAGAAAATTAATTGGAGAACATTAAAACTTGGCAACTATTAGAATTTTTATATATATTGTATAACTCTACGAGTCATAGAAAAGTACAGCATGGAAACTGGCCCTTCTGCCCATCTAGTCAGTGCCAAACCATTTAAACTGCTTACTCCCATCACCCTGCACCAGGACCATAGCCCTCCATACCCCTACCATCCAAGTATACCTATCCAAACTTTGCTTAAACATTGAAATTAAGCTGCGTGGACCACTTGTGCTGGTAGCTGGTTCCACATTCTCACGGCCCCCTTATGTTCCCCTTAAACTTTTCAACTTTCACCCTTAAACCATGACCTCTAGTTGTAGTCCCACCCAGCCTCAGTGAAAAAAACCTGCTTGCATTTACCCCATCTATATAATTTTGAATACCCCTATCAAATCACCTCTCACCCTTCTACTTTCTATGGAATAAAGTCCTATTCAATCTATTCAATCCTTCTTCACAGACTGAAGCATTAACTTCAGAGTTAACTGTGAAGCATTTGATGGGTTTTAAAAATATGATCTATCTAGATAATAGATTATTTTAAACCTATTATAGAGACTTTGGAGCGGCACCAAAGCATAGCGTTTAGCGTTAATGCTATTGCAGCGCTAGTGACCCGGGCTCAATTCTGTCGCTGTCTATAAGGAGTATGTACAATTTCCCTGTGAGTTTCTTTCGGGTGCTCCAGTTTCCTCCCACGTTCCAAAGACATACGGGTTGGTAGGTTAACTGGCCACATGGATGTAATTGGGCAGCACAGGCTTGTTGGCCGAGAGGACCTGTTACTGTGCTGTATCTCTGAATGAAAATAAACTTCATCAATGGACACTTTACCTTTTTGCTGTGCTTTGACATGACAATGAAATGTAAAAAAAAAATTACTAATGAGGACTAATGAGGATGAAATGTTCCAAGGATAAAAAATGGGGTTTCTTCCTCTTATGGTGAATTCCTGGGTAAAAGGAACTAAATGCTGCTTTCCTGTACTGAGGTTATGAACACTTATAGTAACTTCTAACATTTAAGAGCAAGAGATTCATCACTTTTGCTGCTTCTGACTGTCTACTACTTGAAAGGAGGAATTTGACAAATTTATTCGAAACACTCAACTGAACTAAAAATCACCAAACATGCAAAAAAAAACAAACAAAAATATTAACAGCAAGATACCTTTGTTATCTTCAGATGATGTTAAACCTGAGGCACAGAATAGTTGTTCAAAACTTAGTGGATCATTCAGCATTTTAACATGCCAACTACAGTACTAATGCATCCTTGCTGCATATAAATGAAATAATATATTTGCTATATCCCCAGTTTTTAAAACTAGTTGTGTCCCATCACACTGAATGACAACAAACCAAACACATACGTTGAGACTGAGACACCACTTTCGTGCGACTTCGCCCTCTGCTATCAGCAGAATCGCCACCACCAGAGGTGGTTCCCAGGAGTAGCTGTCTGTTTCGAATTCGACCTGTAACGAAAATAAATATGTTAGTAAGCAAAAGGCGTTAGCAAATACTCATCACCTGCTCAAAGCACAGTTTAGAGCTTGCAAAAAAAAAATCAAGTAAAATGGAATGCTAAAGATAAAAATATTATTGAACAAAAATGTTTTAAATCAACAAATGAGCCTTCAACACTGTACAAATACCAATGTATTTCACACATTTCACATCAAAAAGTAGTAAGAGGGCAAGTCTTCTTCAAATTCTCTAATTTCTGTAGCCACAGAATTTTTCATTCTTTTGGTATTCTAATCAGAGCTCAATATATTAATAATAAAGCTAATTTCAATATTCAGTGAAAGATGCATAAAAGGAACTAATAAAATTCTTTTCTTTCTTTCAACCTACATGAATCAAATAAGGGAGGGGATTGGAATGGGAGCAGCAAGTCAATATATATTACTTGACAGAATCATGTAATGCAAAATGAATCAAATAATGAAGGCAATGGGGATTAGATCATAATAGAATTAACATATTTCACAGAGCATGGAAACAGGCCCTTCAGCAATCATCAAGCATTGAGTTTAAACTAATCTCATTTTATTCTCCTAACATTCTTGTTAACAACCCAAGAACCTGCCACTCACCTGTACATGATAGTGAAAATTAACCTACCAACCTGTGTTCCTTTAGGATATGTGAAGAAACCAGAGCAACTAGTGAAAATATGGGTGAAGTCCAGTTACAAGGAGAGAAAGTGCAAACTCACACACCCAGCACCAGAGGTCAGGTCTGAATCGAGATTACTAGAGGCAATTCTATTTGCTGTGCTGCATCCAGTGACAGCGCAGGAGAGTTCATCTGAAGAGCAAATCTAACATGTGACAGAGTTTGAAAGGCTGAGGAGGATAGTGAAAATAAAAAGGTGGCATAGTGACACCGATAATGGAGCCACAGTTCCAGCAAACCAGCTTCAATTCTGATCTTTGAACCCACCTGTGCAAAATGTGCACCTTTGCTCTATGACCTTGTGAATATCCTACAGTTATCACAGGGTTATACAGCATGGAAACAGGCTCAGTTTCAGACTCCCTTACAAGAAGACTGCTTATTTACCTCACCTATGTCCCTCACAATGTTATATACCACTACAACTGATACCTCAGCCTCCTCTGCTCCAAAGATAGTCTCTCCTTATAACTCAAGCCCTCTATTCCTGGTTGTATTCTTGTGAATCTTTGCTGCGCCCTGTCTAGGTTCACCACACAGTGACCAGAGTGTTATTACTGATGTAGAGGACGTGAACTTTGTTATAATAAATCTGATATTTAACACAGTTAGGATAGTGAAGAAGGCAAATGGCAAGCTGCCGTACAAGAATTGACCCAGTTTACAGCTGTTCAACACATCGTGAGAACTACTTTCAGGGATGTAGGTACTTTTACCCCAGGGCCCTCTGTTCTCCACTGGGCCCTGGCATTCACCATGTATATCCTACTTTGGTTTAACTTCTGAAAATGCATCACTTCCTACTTGTACGAGTTAAATTCCACTTGTCATTCTTTTGCTCAGTTTTTCAGATGATCTCAATTTCTTTGTAACCTTAAACAATCTTCTTCACTGCTCAGCACAATGCCAATAATGGCAGTATCCACAAACTTATTAATCATGCCACCTACAGTACATTCTCATTATAATAATTTCTATAGATGACAAATAATAGTGGACCCAGCACTGAGCCCTACAGTTTTCCACTTGGTCCCAAGCCTCCAGTCTGAGAAACAACACTCTACTACAATGTGCCAACTCCATGAGATCTAACTGCTCAGACCAGCCTACCATACAGAATCTTGTTGAAAGCCATGCTACCAACTCCATGTAGACAATGTCCACAACGTCTTGGTCTCCTTTTCAAAAGACTCAATCAAGTTTCTGGTTCAACAGTTCAATGGTTCCATTTAATATCAGAGTGTATACAATACACAACCTGAAATTCTTACTTTTCACAGACATCCAAACAGAAGAAAGCCCCAAAGAATGAATGACAGAAAAAAAAAGAACCCCAAACCCTTCTCACGTAAGGAGCTCTGGTTTCCTCCCACATATGAAAGATGTGTATATTTCTTGGTAAATTGGCCACTGTAAATGACTCCAATGTGTACATGAGTGGTAGAATGGGAAAGGTGCGAAAATAAAATGGGATTAGTGTGAATGAGTCTCTGATTTTTGGCATAGGCTCTGTCACCCAAAGGGCCAAGTTTCACGTCCTACAAGATAGGGCTTGAGGTAATAACTGGCAAATTCAGTAAAACTCTGATAAATCCATTATCTATCCATTCAGAAATCCTATTGGTTCAGTACCAGAACAACCGTGAGATATTTACATTTTACATTCACCCAGGAATTGGTTCCCATGCTCTCCACCCCCCCCCCCTCCCCAGTGTCTCTGGCTCCTACACTCCTGCCAAACACTCTGGTTCTACTGTTTCTGTGTTCCAGTTCCTACTCTCACTCAGTACTCTGCTCCATTCTAGATCCTATGCTCCCTTTCACTCAATGGGACCTCTTTCGTGCACTGTCTGAACACTCACTGGGTTCTTGTGTTCCCTGACCACTCGTAAGCTGCCCTGATCTTGCTGGAGTCCTAGTCGCCATGCTCCAAGGACTCAGCTGCTGCACTTGCTTTAACTTACCTGCTTCTGATGGCTACTCTCCCTTCAAACTTACCGGATGTTTCCAATGCTCCCTTTAAACTTACTGGGTTCACTGAAATGTTACTGTGTAACATCTTCTAAAACTGTGAATTAGAAGTGCTTTGGAGTGCCATTCAGTAGTCTGGAAAATGTGCCAGGCTAGCACCACTAAAACCCTAAACTCATAGATTAATGAAGCTTTACTGCATAATTGAACTTTGTAAGATTATGGAGAATTCCAACTGAAGTTTTCGCACTTCATGCTTGCCTATAGTGATGGTACGGCACAACACATAATGATGATGATAGCGATGGTAAATACGGAATTTAAGGAAAAGATAACCTAAAGGAAGATTAGAAAATGGTTGAATTCTGGACATAAATAAAGTGAAATTCATTGAAGGGAATAGAATGGTGAGCTGGCATACCTTTACATCTAAATTTCTTGCAGGTTAGAAGCAAATGCAAGTCATACTTGAACTGAGGAATTCTTTGAGATGAGAAAATAATTTCATGTTGGAAGCGGCAATACAGCAAAAGAAAAGCAGTAAAAGAAAAGATAACAATGTTATTCTGAACAGAACGACATAGTAAAGAAATCTGGAGTACTGATGAAAATGAATGTGATGTGCTGGTGAGAACATATGCATTGTATGCACCCTACTGATAAGGTACACAACCGAGAAGGTTCAAGAGAAAGCAACCTCATAGGTACCCTGACAGAGCCCAAAAGCCATGGCGAAACGACAAACAGGACAAGCAGCCACAATAGGAAGGTGAAACAGACATGTCCTGCATCACAAAACTCTTCTGAAATTAGAATACTTTGTAACCCATGAGTGTGATCAGGAAGCTATTTGAGTAATTAAAATGAACTTTGGATTGATCCTCATAAAATAATACAATACAGAATTAGTCTATCCTGAGAGCAACATTTGCACAGTGAAATTGTCTGTAAACCTCCCAAGTTCAGAGAGGTGGTTGAGCTGTTGCACAAACTGTTGAGTGGGGAACAAAACTGCACCTTTCAGTTAGTCCTGATGAAGGGTCTCAGCCTGAAACGTCGACTGCACCTCTTCCTACAAATGCTGCCTGGCCTGCTGCGTTCACCAGCAACTTGTATGTGTGTTGCTTGAATTTCCAGCAGCTGCAGAATTCCTGTTGTTTGCCTTTCAATGTAAGATTATTGTGGCATAGATAACATAAGAAAAAGACTAGTTGACTTCTCATCCTTAATTCCCACACAATAAGAATGCTGACTGACTTTTAGCAAGACATCATTTTCCTGCCTGAAACCTGTAAGCTTTGATTCCGTTGACTGAGTGAAGAAATTTCTTCTCATTTCTTTATGAATGAAGTACTCCCTAATTCAATATGGGCAACATTAACTCTGCATCCTCATATCTCAATGAGAGCATCTCTCATTTTCCAAACTCCAGAGAGTTTACTTAATCACATCTTGTGCAAAAAACACAACATCCCAAGAATCAAGCTGATGAACATTTCATACACACTTAATCTTCAGGACCACTAAAAATTGACTAAGAAATCTCCACTGCCATATTCTACCCCTTTTCTAATAAAGGCCAACATATTGTTTGTTCCAATTGCTTGCTATACCTGCAAGTTTAACTTCTAATGAGTCATATACAAGAATACCCATGTTCCATTGAACACCCATACCTTTCAATCTCTCAACAGTTAAAGATACCTAGCATTTCTAATTTTTCTGTCGAAGTGAATGAGCTCACATTTTTCCACATAAAACCTAAAATAGCCTGCTGCCTTTTTGCTTGATCTAGAAATCCATCATTGCCTAGAAATGTATAAGGAGCTGCTACACACTTCAATTCTTCCTCCAGTCTCCAAAACATAAGCTTACACTTGTTGAATTATCAGTTATAACTGATTACAGTTATGGTTGCAACTTCTATTTACAATAGTTGATGCTATACTGGAGCCACCTATTGTCCGCAAAGGGAACAATGATGGATCTTATTTGTTGTATGGCAATTTAACAGCTTCATGATCACTTTTTCAAGTTTTAGAAATTACAATTCAAAGTTTCAGTGCTTACCAGATTCACAGGTTGTTCCTAAATGGGAGAGAAGTTCAAACTGACAACATCTATAATTCTTACAACAATGTAATTACAACTTTTGTCAGTAAAGTTACTTGGTGAATTGATGAATATAAATACTTTTAGGGAAAATGCTGATTAAATAAGGGATGTCATAAGTATTAGAAACTTGCTAGGGAAAATGCATGTACTTAATTTTGAATTGTATATACAAGACAAATGCGCTCTTCTACATTGTTGGCAATGTCACTTAATGGGTTATATGAGAAGACAGGTGGATAATTTCCTTACCATCTGCTTTGTCAGATGCATCATCTTTGTAACAGAGCAGGCAAAGAACAGGATAAGAGTTACTGTGTTAGATTTCATATACAATAAATTATCAGTACATCTTAAATATTATTTCATAGCAGAGCCTCTGCTGATACTATGGACACTGATGAACAAAATATTTAATAAATGAAGAATATGAAAAATTTTAACAAAGGATTGTGGCATTTTGAAAAATGTTCATATGATTAAATAAAGCTCAAGACATGATACTTCATTCACTAGAATCAAATGTTTGACTAACTACTGATGGGAACCATAACGCAGTAGTAGGTGTCAATGGTGGTAAAAGTACACCACAGATCTCCTTTAGATTCCACCCCCGCCCCTCACATTTAAGCTTATGCCCTCCACATACCCTAATGTGCTATTATTTTAAATCTTCATAAATCTTAATAAGGTCATTCGTCAGCTTTGTACACCCCAGTGAGAAATAAATCCAGCCAATCTGATCTCTCTGTACAAGGAATGCCTTCCATTCCCAGCAACAATTTCTTCTGCACCTTATAGCATCAATAGTGAACAAACCCACTAGTAGTTAAGGGGAATGGTACATTAGCAGTACCATTAATACCACTCCTTCAATTCATTGTTTATACATTTCATCATTTAAATATAGGGCAAGAACAAATTCTGATGGGGGACTTAAAGCTTTGCCTGCCATACCCTACCCTTCATAAGACTGACAAGAAGTAATACCACATGCTAACTACTGTCTACTTTAGGCAAACATATAATAATTTGTTTCACAAAACCGATACAATACTATCTTTAAAATTTTAATTATTTTCAATATTTTTAACTCCATCTTTTCCCAATAGTTCACATTGCTGGAATTGATTCTTAACCTCCTTGGTAAAAGTTTCAGGAATTTAAAAAAGTTCACTGTTACATGAAGGCAAAGTCAAAGCATGATGTGACATGTAATTTCCTATTTGTTGTACAATGGGTGTTCTGTGCAGTTTCTACACAGAAAGTTAAAATGATTAAAAATTGCAGTAAGGACAACTTTGACTGCTCTCAAAGTTGTGGCACGGTAGTGTAGCAGTTAGTATCCCACTATTGCAAACGGGGTTCAATTCCGGCTGCTCTCTGTTGGGCATGTGGCCAAGTGGTTAAGGTGTTCGTCTAGTGATCTGAAGGTCGCTAGTTCGAGTCTCAGCTGTGGCAGCGTGTTTGTGTCCTTGAGCAAGGCACTCAACTACAGATTGCTCTAGTGTCTGTGCGAGGAGTGGCGCCCCACACAGACTTCCAGATTGGGCCTTGTAAGGCATGAAAATGCACGACTCAGGCCTCTGAGCATGGTCTAAGTCGACGTTCCCTGCCCTCTGTAGGGAGCTTGTATATCTTCCCTGTGACCACATGGATTTCCTTCAAGTGTTGCAGTTTCCTCCCACATTCCAAAAACATATGGGTTAGGGTTAGTGAGTTGTGGGTAAGCTATGCTGTTACAGGAAGTGTGGCAACATTTGTGGGATACCCAGCATAGTCCTCATTGATTCGACAAGACACTAACCACACATTTTACTATATGTTTTGATGTATACACTGTAACTTGTATTACCTCTTCCACCTAGAGGCCAACATGAGCAGAAGCAAGTTGCTTTGTGATCAGCACTTCAATATAGGGGAACAATGAATAAACTGTGGAGGGATAAAGTGAGAAAAGTATTGAGTGTAGGAGATGGGATGTTACGTTGAAGTTGTACAAAACACTGGGGAGGCAAATTTGGAGTATTATGTACAGTGTTGGTCGTCTACCTAGAGGAAAGGTGTAAATAAGGTTTAAAGTTCAAAGAGAACAGAAAATTTTCAAGAATGTTGCCAGGTCTGGAGGACCCGAGTTATATGTTAAAACTGAATAGGTTAGGACTTTATTACTTGAAACATAGAAGACTGAGAGGAGATTTGATGGAGGTATACAAAACTATGAGGGGTTCAAATAAGGTAAATGCAAATTGGCTTTTTCCCACTGAGGTTGAGTGGTTCTACAACTAGAGGTTATGGGTTAAGGTTGAAAGCTGAAGAGTTTAAGGGGAACAAGAGGGGAAACTTCTTCACTAGAGGGTTGTGAGAACGTGGAATGAGCTGCCAGCACAAGTGGTGCATGCAAGCTCGACTTCAGTATTTGAGAAAAGTTTGGATAGGTACGTGGATGGTTCAGATCGATAGGAGTTTATATGGCTTGCGCTGTTAGGTGGTGGACTAAATGGTGTATTTCTGGACACCAGACCCAATCAGTTCCCCTCCACCACCACTTTCCTCTGTCTGGTGGAACGTCCTTGCTCTCAATAATTTCTCCTTTGGCTCCTCCCACTTCCTACAAACAAAAGGTGTAGCCATGGGTACTCACATGGGTCCCAGTTATGCCTGCCTTTTTGTAAGCTACGTGAAACAATCGATGTTCCAAACCTACACTGGAGTCTCTTGCCAACTTTTCCTACGCTGCACTGACAACCGATTAGTGCTGCTTCCTGCACCCACACAGAGCTCATCCACTTCATCAATTTTGCCTCCAACTTGCACCCTGCCCTCAAATTTACCTGGTCCATTTCCAACACTTCCCTCCCCTTTCTTGATCTCTCTGTCTATCTCTGGAGACAGCTATCTACTGATGACTATTATAAGCCCCAGTGACTCTCAGAGATACCTGGAGTATACCTCTTCTCACACAGTTACTGTAAAAGTGCCATCCCCTTCTCTCAATTCATCTGTCTCCACTCCACTGCATTCCAGAATGAAGCAGATGTCCTCCACCTACAAAGAAAGGGGCTTCCCTTCCTCCACCATCACCTCTGCCCTCAGCCACATCTCTTCCCTTTCACGCATGCCTGCCCTCACCCCATCCTCTCACCACCCCAACCAGCCTCTGTGTCCAGCACATAATTCTCCATAACTTCTGCCACTTCAATGGGATCCTACCACCAAGCACATCTTCTTCCCTCCCTCCGCCAACTTTCTGCCTATGTGACTCCCTAGTCCATTTGCTCCCTCCCCACTAATCTCCCTCCTGGCATTTCTCCTTGCAAGTGGAACAAGTACTACACCTGCTCTAACACTTCTTCCCTCACTACCATTCAGGGTCCCAAACAGTTCTTCCAGTAAGGCAACACTTCACCTGTGAGACAATTGGGATCATCTAATGTATCCGATATTCCCAGTGTAGCCTCCTGTATATCGGTGAGATGCCAGGTAGATTGGGAGACTGCTTCACTGAGTACCTATGCTCCCATCTGCCAGAATAAGCAGGATATCTCAGTGGCCACCCATTTTAATTCCACTTTCCATTCCCATTCTGACATCTCTCTCTATGGCCTCCTCTACTGTTGTGTTGAAGCCATACTCAGGCTGGAGGAGCAACACCTTTTATTCTGTCTGGGTAGCCTCTAACCTGATGGCGTGAACATCGATTTCTCAAACTTCCAGTAATGAACCCCCCCCCGCCATTCACCATTCCCCATTCCCATTTCCCTCTCTCACCTTATCTCCTTACCTGCCTATCAACTCCCTGTGGTGCTTCTCCCCATTTTCTTTCTTCCATGGCATCTTGTCCCATCAGATTCTCCCTTCTCCAGCCCTGTATCTCTTTCACCAGTCAACTTCCCAGCTCTTTACTTCACCCCCCCCCTGTTTTTTCTATCACCTTGTATTTCTTCCTCCTCACCTCCTACCTTCCAATTCTGCCTCATCTCTTTTTTTTTCCAGTCCTGATGAAGGTCTCGGGCCGAAACGTTGACTATACTCTTTTCCATAGAAGCTGCCTGACCTGCTAAGATCCTCCAGCATTTTGTGTATAACGGAGGAACTGAAGGAAATTCACATTAGGTGGAAAATGGTGTTGGGTAAACTGTTGGGACTGAAGGCTGATAAATCCCCAGGGCCTGATGGTCTGCATCCCAGGGTACTTAAGGAGGTGGCTCTAGAAATCGTTGACACATTGGTAATCATTTTCCAATGTTCTATAGATTCAGGATTAGTTCCTGCGGATTGGAGGGGAGCCAATGTTATCCCACTTTTTAAGAAAGGAGGGAGATAGAAAACAGGAAATTATAGACCAGTTAGTCTGACATCAGTGGTGGGGAAGATGCTGGAGTCAATTATAAAAGATGAAATAGCAGCATATTTGGATAGCAATAGCAGGATAGGTCCGAGTGAGCATGGATTTACGAAGGGGTAATCATGCTTAACTAATCTTCTGGAATTTTTTTTGAGGATGCAACTATGAAAATGGATATGGGAAAGCCAGTGGATGTAGTGTACCTGGACTTCCAGAAAGCCTTTGATAAGGTCCCACATAGGTGGCTAGTGGGCAAAATTAGAGCACATGGTATTGGGGGTAGGGTACTGACATGGACAGAAAATTGGTTGGCAGACAGGAAACAAAGAGTAAGGATTAATGGGTCCCTTTCAGAATGGCAGGCAGTGACTGGTGGGGTACCGCAAGGCTCGGTGCTGGGACCGCAGCTATTTACAATATACGTTAATGATTTAGATGAAGGGATTAAAAGTAACATTAGTAAATTTGCAGATGACACAAAGCTGGGTGACAGTGTGAAATGTGAGGAGGACGTTATGAGAATACAAGGTGACTTGGACAGGTTGGGTGAGTGGGCAGATGCATGGCAGATGCAGTTTAATGTGGATAAATATGAGGTTATCCACTTTGGTGGCAAGAACAGGAAGGCAGATTACTATCTGAATGGTGTCAAGTTAGGAAAAGGGGAAGTACAACGAGATCTAGGTGTCCTTGTTCATCAGTCACTGAAAGTAAGCATACAGGTACAGCAGGCAGTGAAGAAAGCTAATGGCATGTTGGCCTTCATAACAAGGCGAGTTGCGTATAGGAGCAAAGAGGTCCTTCTGCAGTTGTACAAGGCCCTGGTGAGACCCCACTTGGAGTATCGTGTGCAGTTTTGGTCTCCAAATTTGAGGAAGGACATTCTTGCTACGGAGGGAGTGTAGCGTAGGTTCACTGGGTTAATTCCAGGGATGGCGGGAATGTCATATGTTGAAAGATTGGAGCAAAGGGGCTTGTACATACTGGAATTTAGAAGGATGAGAGGGGATCTGATTGAAACATATAAGATTATTAAGGAATTGGACATGCTCGAGGCAGAAAACATGTTCCCGATGTTGGGGGAGTCCAGAACCAGAGGCCACAGTTTAAGAATAAGGGGCAGACCATTTAGAACGGAGTTGAGGAAAAACTTTTTCACCCAGAGAGTTGTGGATCTGAGGAATGCTCTGCCTCAGAAGGCAGTGGAGGCCAATTATCTGGATTCTTTCAAGAAAAAGTTAGATAGAGCTCTTAAAGATAGCAGAGTCAAGGGATATGGGGAGAAGGCAGGAACAGGGTACTGATTGTGGATGATCAGCTATGATCACAGTGAATGGTGGTGCTGACTCAAAGGGCCGAATGACTTACTCCTGCACCTATTGTCTATTGTATTGCTCAAATAGGCTGAAGGGCTTGTTTCTGTGCTGTACTTTTCTATGACTCTAAAATGACTCTATAATTTGAAAATTCATGCATACTTTTACATTCTTGTCTGGCAGAATTCATAAGTTGCAGAATACAAATGATGAACTGAGATGGCAGTTTTTTTTTTCTGGGAAGAAGTGTTTCCTAACAGGATGGAGAATTGAATAGATAGACGACTGAAAGCTTGGGATCAGCCTTGCAGACTGAATGGAGGTGCACTGCAAAGAGGTCACCCAATCTATATTTAGTTTGCCCAATACACAGGAGAGCACATAATAAACACTGAAAACAGAAATCTAAATTGGAAGTAGTACAAGCATATTGCTGTGTTTGAGTCCCTGGACTAACAGAGAGTGAGGAAGTAAAAGGCAAGTACTGTAGGCCCTGTGTGGAGATGTTCTGTGAGAAAGGCATGAGTATCGATGATGGAGGAAGAGTTAAATGGAATAAAGAAGATAAAGAAGAAGAGGGAGTTGTATGAAATGTATAGGAAACAGGGAGTAAATCAGGTGCTTGAGGAGTATTAAGAAGTGCAAGAAAATACTTAAGAAAGTAATCAGGAGGGCTAAAAGAAGACATGAGGTTGCCTTGGCAGTCAATGTGAAGGATAATCCAAAGAGCTTTTACAAGTATATTAAGAGCAAAAGGATTGTAAGGGATAAAATTGGTCCTCTTGAAGATCAGAGTGGTCGGCTATGTGCGGAACCAAAGGAAATGGGGGAGATCTTAAATAGCTTTTTGCCTCTGTATCTACTAAGGAAACTGGCATGAAGTCTATGGAATTGAGGGAATCAAGTAGTGAGATCATGGAAACTGTACAGATTGAAAAGGAGGAGGTGCTTGCTGTCTTGAGGAATATTAAAGTGGATAAATCCCCGGGACCTGACAGACTGTTCCCTCGGACCTTGAAGGAGACTAGTGTTGAAATTGCGGAGGCCCTGGCAGAAATATTTAAAATGTCGCTGTCCACGGGTGAGGTGCCGGAGGATTGGAGGGTGGCTCATGTTGTTCCGTTGTTTAAAAAAGGATCGAAAAGTAATCCAGGAAATTATAGGCCGGTGAGTTTAACGTCGGTAGTAGGTAAGTTATTGGAGGGAGTACTAAGAGACAGAACCTACAAGCATTTGGATAGACAGGGACTTATTAGGGAGAGTCAACATGGCTTTGTGCATGGTAGGTCATGTTTGACCAATCTATTGGAGTTTTTCGAGGAGGTTACCAGGAAAGTGGATGAAGGGAAGGCAGTGGATATTGTCTACATGGATTTCAGTAAGGCCTTTGACAAGGTCCCGCATGGGAGGTTAGTTAGGAAAATTCAGTGGCTAGGTATACATGGAGGGGTGGTAAATTGGATTAGACATTGGCTCAATGGAAGAAGCCAAAGAGTGGTGGTAGAGAATTGCTTCTCTGAGTGGAGGCCTGTGACTAGTGGTGTGCCACAGGGATCAGTGCTGGGTCCATTGTTATTTGTCATCTATATCAATGATCTGGATGATAATGTGGTAAATTGGATCAGCAAATTTGCTGATGATACAAGGATTGGAGATGTAGTAGACAGCGAGGAAGGTTTTCAGAGCCTGCAGAGGGACTTGGACCAGCTGGAAAAAATGGGCTGAAAAATGGCAGATGGAGTTTAATACAGATAAGTGTGAGGTATTGCACATTGGAAGGACAAACCAAGGTAGAACATACGGGGTTAATGGTGAGGCACTGAGGAGTGCAGTGGAACAGAGGGATCTGGGAATACAGATACAAAATTCCCTAAAAGTGGTGTCACAAGTAGATAGGGTCGTAAAGAGAGCTTTTGGTACATTGGCCTTTATTAATCGAAGTATTGAGTATAAGAGCTGGAATGCTATGATGAGGTTGTATAAGGCATTGGTGAGGCCGAATCTGGAGTATTGTAGAAACATACATAGAAACATACATAGAAAATAGGTGCAGGAGTAGGCCATTCGGCCCTTCGAGCCTGCACCGCCATTTATTATGATCATGGCTGATCATCCAACTCAGAACCCCGCCCCAGCCTTCCCTCCATACCCCCTGACCCCCGTAGCCACAAGGGCCATATCTAACTCCCTCTTAAATATAGCCAATGAACTGGCCTCAACTGTTTCCTGTGGCAGAGGATTCCACAGATTCATCACTCTCTGTGAGAAGAAGTTTTTCCTAATCTCGGTCCTAGAAGGCTTCCCCTCTATCCTCAAACTGTGGCCCCTCGTTCTGGACTTCCCCAACATCGGGAACAATCTTCCTGCATCTAGCCTGTCCAATCCCTTTAGGATCTTATACGTTTCAATCAGATCCCCCCTCAATCTTCTAAATTCCAACGAGTACAAGCCCAGTTCATCCAGTCTTTCTTCATATGAAAGTCCTGCCATCCCAGGAATCAATCTGGTGAACCTTCTTTGTACTCCCTCTATGGTAAGGATGTCTTTCCTCAGATTAGGGGACCAAAACTGCACACAATACTCCAGGTGTGGTCTCACCAAGGCCTTGTACAACTGCAGTAGTACCTCCCTGCTCCTGTACTCGAATCCTCTCGCTATAAATGCCAGCATACCATTCGCCTTTTTCACCGCCTGCTGTACCTGCATGCCCACTTTCAATGACTGGTGTATAATGACACCCAGGTCTCGTTGCACTTCCCCTTTTCCTAATCGGTCACTATTCAGATAATAATCTGTTTTCCTATTTTTGCCACCAAAGTGGATAACTTCACATTTATCCACATTAAATTGCATCTGCCATGAATTTGCCCACTCACCCAACCTATCCAAGTCACCCTGCATCCTCCTCACAGCTAACACTGCCACCCAGCTTTGTGTCATCCGCAAACTTGGAGATGCTGCATTTAATTCCCTCATCCAAGCCATTAATATATATTGTAAACAACTGAGGTCCCAGCACTGAGCCTTGCGGTACCCCACAAGTCACCGCCTGCCATTCTGAAAAGGTCCCGTTTATTCCCACTCTTTGCTTCCTGTCTGCTAACCAACTCTCCACCCACACCAATACCTTACCCGCAATACCGTGTGCTTTAAGTTTGCACACTAATCTCCTGTGTGGGACCTTGTCAAAAGCCTTCTGAAAATCCAAATATACCACATCCACTGGTTCTCCCCTATCCACTCTACCAGTTACATCCTCAAAAAATTCTATGAGATTCGTCAGACATGATTTTCCTTTCACAAATCCATGCTGACTTTGTCCGATCATTTCACCGCTTTCCAAATGTGCTGTTATCACATCCTTGATAACTGACTCCAGCAGTTTCCCCACCACCGACGTTAGGGTAACCGGTCTATAATTCCCCGGTTTCTCTCTCCCTCCTTTTTTAAAAAGTGGAGTTACATTAGCCACCCTCCAATCCTCAGGAACTAGTCCAGAATCTAACGAGTTTTGAAAAATTATCACTAATGCATCCACTATTTCTTGGGCTACTTCCTTAAGCACCCTGGAATGCAGACCATCTGGCCCTGGAGATTTATCTGCCTTCAATCCCTTCAATTTACCTAACACCACTTCCCTACTAACATATATTTCGCTCAGTTCCTCCATCTCACTGGACCCTCTGTCCCCTACCATTTCTGGAAGATTATTTATGTCCTCCTTAGTGAAGACAGAACCAAAGTAATTATTCAATTGGTCTGCCATGTCCTTGCTCCCCATAATCAACTCACCTGTTTCTGCCTGCAGGGGACCTACATTTGTCTTTACCAGTCTTTTCCTTTTTACTTATCTATAAAAGCTTTTACAGTCCGTTTTTATGTTGCCTGCCAGTTTTCTCTCATAATCTTTTTTCCCCTTCCTAATTAAGCCCTTTGTCCTCCTCTGCTGAACTCTGAATTTCTCCCAGTCCTCAGGTGATCCACTTTCTCTGGCTAATTTGTATGCTTCTTCTTTGGAATTGATACTATCCCTAATTTCTCTTGTCAGCCATGGGTGCACTACTTTCCTTGATTTATTCTTTTGCCAAACTGGGATGAACAATTGTTGTAGTTCATCCATGCAACCTTTAAATGCTTGCCATTGCATATCCACCGTCAATCCTTTAAGTGTCATTTGCTAGTCTATCTTAGCTAATTCATATCTCATACCTTCAAAGTTACCCCTCTTTAAGTTCAGAATCTTTGTTTCTGAATTAACTATGTCACTCTCCATCTTAATGAAGAATTCCACCATATTATGGTCACTCTTACCCAAGGGGCCTCTCACGACAAGATCGCTAATTAACCCTTCCTCATTGCTCAAAATCCAGTCCAGAATAGCCTGCTCTCTAGTTGGTTCCTCGACATGTTGGTTCAAAAAACCATCCCGCATACATTCCAAGAAATCCTCTTCCTCAGCACCTTTACCAATTTGGTTCACCCAATCTACATGTAGATTGAAGTCACCCATTATAACTGCTGTTCCTTTATTGCACACATTTCTAATTTCCTGTTTAATACCATCTCCGACCTCACTACTACTGTTAGGTGGCGTGTACACAACTCCCACCAGCGTCTTCTGCCCCTTAGTGTTACGCAGCTCTACCCATATCGATTCCACATCTTCCCGGCTTATGTCCTTCCTTTCTATTGCGTTAATCTCTTCTTTAACCAGCAACGTTGTGTTCAGTTTTGTGTTCAGTTTTGGTCACCAAATTACAGGAAGGATATAAATAAGGTCGAAAGAATGCAGAGAAGGTTTACAAGGATGTTGCCAGGACTTGAGAAACTCAGTTACAGAGAAAGGTTGAATAGGTTAGGACTTTATTCCCTGGAGCGTAGAAGAATGAGGGGAGATTTGATAGAGGTATATAAAATTATGATGGGTATAGATAGAGTGAATGCAAGCAGGCTATTTCCACTGAGGCAAAGGGAGAAAAAAACCAGAGGACATGGGTTAAGGGTGAGGGGAGAAAAGTTTAAAGGGGACATTGGGGGGGCTTCTTCACACAGAGAGTGGTGGGAGTATGGAATGAGCTGCCAGATGAGGTGGTAAATGCGGGTTCTTTTTTAACATTTAAGAATAAATTGGACAGACACATGGATGGGAGGTGTATGGAGGGATATGGTCCATGTGCAGGTCAGTGGGACTAGGCAGAAAATGGTTCGGCACAGCCAAGAAGGGCCAAAAGGCCTGTTTCTGTGCTGTAGTTTCTATGGTTTCTATGGAACGTTGGAAAAAGGATGTCCCCTTAAAAACAACAAAAAGGGACATGAAGACAACAGAATTGCCTTGGAATGGTTGAATGTATAGGCTGAAGGGATAGAAGAAAGCAGCATCTCCAAACAGAAGAGTCAAGTCTGCTTCTCCTTCTACTCAGGATGCCTCATCTGCCAAGGCTTTCCAGCACTTCCTATTTCAAATTAAGATTTCCAATATCTGCAGTCATTTTTTTTTGGTTTTCACCAGACTGCTGTCTTTGCGCCAGGTTGAGGAAAGTCAGTGAGAAAAGAAGTACAGAAAATGGAATGGATATGGTTGAGAGCCCAGCCAACTGTGGTAGAGGAAATACTGCTTGAGGCAAAATGGAGATCCATCAGAAGTACCACTGAGGAAGGTATATCCAATGTCTCCTTCCTTTCTCAATCTTTACCATAGCTAAAAGGACTCTCTAGCTCCTAATTTTCAGCTTTTACCAGCTTCTCCTGCCATGCAGAATTAACATCTGGCTACACTTGCCCTCGCCATCTAATTAACATCATCAAATTCCACGCTAGTGCTCCCAGTATGTCTTCCTTATTCTGTCATACCATCTATTTCTCCCCTCAAGAATAGGAGATGTACTCTTCTTTCTTCTCTTAAAACAAAATCCTTATTCACACCACAAATCAAAAGAGGTTTTGTACTAGCCAGATAGATTTGAGTAAATACTTCTTCCTGCCTTTATTTCTCCAAAAGTTCACTCTTTCTGTTAGTTATTTTAGGGTAATAAAGCACATTTTCTTCTTTTCAAGGAATATTTGAAATTCCATAGACGCTGCCTGACCTGCGGTTCCTCCAGGATTTTGTGTTTGTTACTCTGGATTTCTTGCATCTGCAGAACATTATTTGCAACTTGTAGTTCTTTTTGTGTGTGTTGCACAGCTGTGCTGTTACAAAACAGCAAATTTTCCGACATATGCCAACCACCTATGTACAACCTAGCACTACTTTATGGACATACAATCAATGTATACAAGCTATTTTATGTATTTATATTTATTGTGATTTTTTTTATTGTGTTCTTTATATTAATGCGAATTTTTATGCTGCATTGAATCCAGAGTAACAGTTATTTTGTTCTACTTTACACTTATGCATTGGAAGTGCCTTTAAACATCCTTGAATCTTGATAATTAACCTGATTATGATTGCTTTACTTACCTGAGCACACTGCATGCAATGCAAGGTAGGGGGCAACATTATATTGCTCTTTTACTGGCATTTAGCAGTGTAAAAACCAGCCCGCAAATACACTCAAATTTTATAGTTAATGTTTCAGATGCTTAAGTACTACATCATTTTCTCAAGTGTAGAAACTTGCTTGCACTTGGCCCAAAATGTTAGTAAGTCTGTCAACAATCAATGTGCTAACAAACTGCTTGCAATTTTGCAAACATACATCCTCACACTTTTTTTCAGCCAGTCACTTGCCAACTCAATAGTGCGAGCCAAAAAGAATATTTAACAAATTTTTCAGGGCATTGTCTGTGTTCACTCACAGAGGTAATGCTGAAGGTTTTAAATGAACAATGTTTAAAAGGTCAAGCACATTTCTCTTGTAGTCCCAGGCACTGCTCTGTAACCCACTGCTGATCCAAACTGAGATCAGAATTACCAAACCCACAAGTGGTTGCAGAAGGTTCCCAATCAAAACTAAGAGGAGAGTCATGCCAAAGGAAATCCCGCAGAAAGAGAAATCCTGTAATATCTGCAGCAGTATCACTATCATACAGCCGCATAAAAGATGATGAGACCCAGGAGCAGAATGAGGCCATTTGGGCCCATTGAGCTTGCCCCACTATTCCATCATTGTTCATTCATTATGTGTCCTGTCGTATGGTGTTTCCATGACCATGATTGTTACTGTCAAATTTATCTACAGAAGTGGTTTGCCACTATCTTCTGGGCAGTGTCTTTACAGGACAGGTGACTCCAGCCATTACCAATACTCTTCAGAGATCGTCTGCCTGGTGTCAGTGGTCACACAACCAGGACTTGTGATATGCACCGGGGAGGAAGTGGGGGGAAGGTGTGCTAAGCAGGTGCTAAACTTCGCAGGCTGGCGGCAAGAAGGAGCACTTTACACGCCATTTGGTAGGAATATACCTCATACCTCAACACTGCCACCCTATCATAGCCAATTTATTTTCTTTCTCAACACTATTATGAGCAGCATTCACAAGAAAAATTAAAGCTAAATAATACACAACTTTTTACAAGAATACAACTAGAACAAAGTCCATTTTAGTGCTGCTAAACAAGTAATTAATGTTGCAAACCCGAGTATGGCTAAACAAGTAATTGTTGCAAACCCAAGTACTGCTAAACAAGTAATTAATTAATTACAAACCCATGTTCATAATGTCTCCACAGCATTTCCCAGCTTCAGCCTCCATCTCCAACCTTCCCTGCCCCACTTGTCCATCAACCCCTCTTCGTGTGGATTCAACTGGTATTTGCTAACTCCTGCCTCAGCCCTCCATGTCACCTCTTTACACTGACCATTGCCCTGCTAATCTTTCAGTCCACATTAAGGGTGTCAACCTGAAGCATCAACAATCCCTGTGCCTCCACAGATGCTGCCTGAACTACGGAGTTCCTCCAGCATTCTAGCATCAGAATTGGAGCCTCCAAAGCAGGGGATCCCAAGCTGGGTTCACAGATCCCTTGGTTAATGGTCGGGGTCTACGGCATAAAAAAGGTTGGGAACCCTTGCTCCAGAGACCGCTGATACTGGAATCCAAGTGTCAAATGTCAACAGTTTCTTTCCTTCAACGGACACTGCTTGACCTGACGAGTTCTTACTCCTACTCCCCCACATTTTATTTCCAGCCGTGTTTTTCTCCCTCGCATCAGCAAGATTCAGAGTCTCCCGCCCTGATTGAATATCTGAACTCTCCCCAAGAGCCCAAACACACTTCCCCATGAACCTGTTCCTGTTGTTAGTTCTGAGATGGAAAGCAATATAACAATTGATAAAGATGACAATGTACAATATTAAACAAACCATTCGCATTGATAAATATTAGGAACAACTCACTGAACTGCAAAGGGAGAAAGATGTATGGTGGAGAATGAACTAATCAATCTTACCAAGTGAGGAATAGGCACCTGCAGGTACATTAGATGTAGTTAAACGGCTCGCCCCAGAATGTCCAGTGGTATGCCGTGATTTTGCAGCTGCAGCTGCATTAACATCTACATCACTTCTGGAACGCTGCAAACCACCAGGAGTGGCTATGGATTTTGTACTTGGACCTAAAATAAAGCAGGAAAGTAATTGATTCATTTTTTTTATTACATGTTTTACTAAAAATAACTAATTTCAACAATAATCACTCCAAATCTTAGAGAAAAAAAACATCACATTCACTCTTCCAAATGTTTCAGTTGTAAAGAAATTCAGTAAACTGCACTGCATAACACGCTGGGAAGAATAGTTAAAGGAAATACAAAAATGTCCCGTATAGTCTGCTCAGTCAACAGCTGGAGTGCTATGAATGGATAACTATCTTCCAGTGGTATTGTTAAATGACGATTACCTACACATTCCTTCCAATTCATATACCATAAGACACAGAGGCAGAATTAGGCCATTTAGACCATCGAGCCTGCTCTGCCATTCAATCATGGCTGATCATTTTCTCCCTTCCAGAGCCAACCTTTGATGCCGTGGCCAATCAAGAACCTATTAATCTCCGCTTAAATACACCCAACAACCTGGCCTCCACAGCTGCTCGTGTTAACAAATTCACCTCCTTCTGGCTAAAGAAATTTCTGTTTTAAATGGACACCCCTCTATACTGAGGCTGTGCCCTCTTGTCTTAGACTCCTCCACTATGGGAAACATCCTTTCCACATCTACTCTGTCTAGGCCTTTCAACATTCAAAAGGTTTCAATGAGATCCCCTCTCATTCTTCTAAATTCCAGTGAGTACAGACCCAGAGCCATCAAACGTTCCTTGTATGATAACCCTTTCATTCCTGGAATCATCCTTGTCAACCTCCTCTGATCCCTTTCCGATGCCAGCACATTTTTTTCTGAGAAAAGAAACCCAAAGCTGTTCATAATACTCCAGGTGAGGCCTCACCACTGCCTTATAAAGACTCAGAATCACATCCCTGCTCTCGTATTCGAGACCTCTTGAAATGAATGCTAACATGGCATTTGCCTTTCCTCAAACCGCAAGTTAACCTTTCTGGTGTTCTGCACTCCCAAGTCCTTCTCAGATTTTTGGTTTTTATCCCCACTTAGAAAATAGTCTGCACATATATTTCTTCTGCATGCATGCATGACCATGCACTTTTCAACATTGTATTTCACTTGCCACTTTCTTGTCCATTCTCCTAATCTTCCTAAGTCCTTCTGCAGCCTATCCGTTTCCTCAACACTACCTGCCCCTCCACCAATCTTCATCTCATCTGCAAACTTGGCAACAAAGCCATCTATTCCAACATCTAAATCACTGATATAATAAAAATCATAAAAAGTGGTCCCAACACTGACCCCTGCGGAACATTAATCATCACTGGCAGAGACAACCAGAAATGGATCCTTTTATTCCTACTTGCAGCCTTCTACTAATCAGCCAATGCTCTAACCATGCTAACAATTTTCCTGTAATACCATGGGCTCTTAACTTGGTAAACAGCCTCATGCGTGGCACCTTGCCAAAGACCTACTAAAAATCCAAATATACAGCATCCACTGCATCCCCTTTATCTATCCTACTTGTAACCTCCACAAAGAATTCCAACAGGTTCATTGGGCAAGATTTTCCCTTAAGGGAACCATGCTGACTTTGTCCTATCTTGTCCTGTGTCACCAAGTACTCCATCACCTCATCCTTAACAATTGACTCAACATCTTCCCTACTACTAAGGTCAAGCTAACCGGTTTATAATTTCCTTTTTGCTGCCTCCCCCCTTCCTTAAAGAGTAGAGTGACATTTGCAACCTTCCAGTCCTCCGGAACCATGCCAGGGTCCAATGATTCTTGAAAGTCATAACTAATGCCTCCACAATCTCTTACCGCTACCTCTTTCAGAACCCTAGGGTGCAGCTTATCTGATCCGGGTGACTTATGTACCTTTAGGTTTTGCAGCTTTGAGCACCTTCTCCCTTGTAATAGTAACTGCACTCATTTCTTTTCCCTCACACCTTTCAACACCTGGCATACTGCTGGTGTCTTCCATAGTGAAGACTGATGTAAAATACTCATTTAGTTCATCTGCCATCTCCTTGACCCCTGTTATCATTTCTCCGGCCTCATTTTCTAATAGTCCTATATCCACTCTCATCTCTCTTTTTTTAATATATACTTGAAAAAGCTTTTTCTATCCACCTTGATGTTGTTTGCTAGCTTGTTTTTGCATTTCATCTTTTCCCTCCAAATGACTCTTTTAGTTGCTTTGTGTAGATATTTAAAAGCTTCCCAATTTTCTATCTTCCAGATAATTTTTGCTTTGTTGCATTCCCTCTTTTTTACTTTTACATTAGCTTTGACTTCCCTTGTCAGCTGTGGCTGTACTATTTTTGCCATTTGAGTATTTCTTTGTTTTTGGAATACGTCTATCTTGCACCTTCCTCATTTCTCCCAGAAACTCAAGCCAGTGCTGCTCTGCTATCAACCCTACTAGCATCTCGATCCAATTTACTTCATACCACTGTAATTTCCTTTACTGCACTAAAATACTGCTATGTCAAACTTTACTTTTTCCCTATGAAATTTCAAGTTGAACTCAATCATATTGTGATCAGTGCCTCCCAAGGGTTTCTTTACCTTAAGCTCCCTAATCGTCTCTGGTTCATTACATAACACTCAATCCAGTATAGCTCATCCCTTAATAGGTTCAATGACAAAACTGCTCTAAAAAGCCATCTCGTAGGCATTCAACAAACTCACTCTCTTGAGATCCACTGCCAACCTGATTTTCCCAATTGACCTGTATGTTAAAATCTCACATGACTTTCATAACATTGCCCCTTTGACACGCCTTTTCTATTTCCCGTTGTAATCTGGGTACACATGTTGGGAGACCTGTATATAAATGCCATCATGGCCCTTGCAGTTTCTTAACTCAACCCCTAAGGATTCAGCATCTTTCTACTGAATTGATGCCATTCTTTACCAGCAGAGCAACACCAACTCCCTCTGCCTTCTTATCCCTCTAATACAATGTGTAACCTTGGACATTCAGCTCCCAACTACAACCATCCTTCAGTCACGATTCAGTGATGGCAACACATCATACCTGATAATCTGTAAATGTGCAACAAGATCATCCACCTTATTTCTTATACTGTACTCTATGCATTGAGATATAACACAAAGAGTACTGTATTTGCTACCCTTTTTAATTGTGCATCCCTAATGCACTGATACCTACCCTGCTAGCTACAATTTTGTTCTATCACCTGCCTGTGCTTCCTGACAACCTGACATGCATGTTATCTCTTCTTTTATATCATCCGTCGTATCACGAGTCTCTTCACTCTGGTTCCCATCTCCCTGCCAAATTAGTTTAAACCCGCCGCCACAGCTCTAACAAACCTGCCAGTGAGAATATTAGCTTATACATGGCTGAACATCACACAGGTGACCGCTGCTGTTGTTAACTTGCACCAGGATCTGGAATTATATCATTTGCTTGTGATTTGCAAGCCCAGAGCAAACTAGCAGCAAAATTGCTGGAATTTACCAACATTAACAGCACATAGCCCATTTGTTAAGAGCTTGCATCACTAAACTGGCTTGGAGTATTTTATAACAGTTGTGCTGACCATCTTATTTCATTTCTTGTGAAATTCTGGATCACAGGTCATATAGCAATATGACAAGGACACAGGCTCGTCAGCCCAATGAATCCATTCTCACCATTGTGCCCAGCCAGCAGGCCCCAATTTACTTTCTTTGGTCCATATCCCTCTCAGAACCACTCCTCCATGTACCTATCCACGTACTTCTTAAATGATACTGTTGTACTTACATCAACCACTTCCTCTGGCAGTTCGTTCCATATACTCACCACCTACAGCATGAAAAAAATTGCCCTCGGATACCTTTTAAATGGAGAGCTATGGCCCTGGTGCAGGTTGATGGTAGTAGGCAGTTTAAATGGTTTGGCATGGACTAGATTGCCCGCAGGGCCTGTGTCTGTGCTGTACTTTTCTGAGACTCTATGACTCGAAATCTCACCCCTCTCGCCCTAAACCTATGTCCCTTAGTTTTGTACTCCTGTACCCTGGAGAAAATACTCTTAAAAATCCACCTTGTCTGTGCCCCCTATAATTTTAAACATTAATATAAAGTCACCTCCTCATTGACCGATCTTCCAAGGAATAAGGATGTTTCATCTCTCTAGGACTCAATCCCCCAAGTCCTAGAACATCCTTATAAATATTTTCTGCACTCTTTCCAGTTTAATCATATCTTCCTGTAACAGCACTTTGGTAGAAAGAATAAAAGCATAGATTTTCTAAACAGGGAGAAAATTGAAAAATCAAAGGTACAAAGGGACTTGGAGGTCCTCATGCAGGATTCCCTAAAGGCTAATTTGCAGGTTGAGTTGGTAGTTAGGAAGGCAAATGCAATGTTAGCACTCATTTTGAGAGGATTAGAATATAACAGCAAAGATGTAATACTAAGGCTTTATAAGGCATTGGTCAGACCGTACTTGGTCTGTGAACACTTTTGGGCTACTTATCTAAGAAAAGATGTACTGGCATTGGAGAGGGTCCGGAAAAGATTCATGAGAATGATTCTGGGAATGAAAAGGTTAACGTATGAGGAGTGTTTGATGGCCCTAGGCCTGTACTCACTGGAGTTTAGAAGAATGAGTGGGGATCTCATTGAAACCTATTGAATATTGAAAGGCCTAGATAGAGTGGATGTGTAGAGGATGTTTCCTATAATGGGTGACTCTAGGATCAGAGGGCATAAGTTCAAAATGCAGAGACCTCTACTTAGAACAGAGATGATGAGGAAATTCTTTAGCTAAAGGGTGGTGAATCTGTGGAATTTATTGTTATGGACAGCAGTGCAGGTCACATCATTGGATATATTTAAAACTGAGATTGATACGTTCTTGATCAGTCAGGGCGCCAAAGGTTTCAGGGAGAAAGCAGGAGAATGGGGTTGAGATGAATAACACATCAGCCATGATGGAATGGTGGAGCAGACTCGATGAGCTGAGTGGCCTGATTCTGCTCGATGTCTTAATGTCTTATGGTAAAGTGCAAGACCTTTAACAGTGCTGATGAGCAGAGGGATCTTGGTGTACAAATTCATACATCCCTGAAAGTGACTACACAGGTCGATAGTGTGGCTAAAAAGACAGATGGCATGCTTGCCTTTATTAGTCGAGGCACCGAGTTCAAGCATTATTAAACTCTAGTTAGGTTATATGTGGTCACCTCATAATAGGAAAGATGTCAAGTTTTGGAGAGAGTGCAGAAGAGGTTTACCAGAATGTTGCCTGGATTACAGGACATGTACTTTAATAAGAGGCTGGATAAACATGGGTTGTTTTCTTCAGAGCGATGGAGGCTGAGGGGAGATCTGATTGAGGTTTATAAGATTATGAGAGGCTTAGTTAAGTAGACAGACAGCATCTTTTACGCAGGGTTGAAATCTCTAATACCAGAAGGCATGCACTTAAGGTAAGAGGGGATAATTGCAAAGGAGATGTGAGGGGCAATTTATATATATATATATATATAAAAATGTGTGTACACATATATATATACACACACACACACATACATACACATACATACATACACACACACACACAAATACAGGCAGAGCTGGGTGCGCTGTTGGGGTGGAAGTAGAAGCAAGTACATTAGAGACTTTTAAGAGATGCTTGGATAGGCATATGAATGTGAGGAAAATGGAAGGATATGGACATTGTGAAAGCAGAGGGATTACTTTAGATGGCCATTGGATTACTAATTTAATTGGATCGGCAGAACATTGTGGGCCACAGGGCCTGTTCAAGCACTGTACAAATCTATGTTCTATAATCCTGTGCTTTCCTCATGCTTTGGAAAAATTATCTGTCACTTGATCGTTCAAAATATGAATCAATTATATACTCATTCATGTATGTGATGAAGTTCTAAACATCTCAATATAAAATACTAACCTTTTGACGTACTCCCACTTGCAACAGACCACTTAGCTGGAAAGGCACGGCTGGAAAGAAACAAAATACATCATGTTAACTACTAGAGGTAACACAAACAAACACAATCTGTATGCCTAATTATTGCACAATGTATCATTCTAATAAATGTTTTAAAACCATTAGATAAGCTATGGGGTTGGTTCAGAGTTTCCACCACCAACATTTAGCTTCCAGCACCCTGTGCTGATGATTGCTTTCACTGAACTGTGGAGATCGTAGCTGAGTAAGGTATTGATATTATAAGGATTGAATTCTGTGGTAATTCATTTCTTGTAGAAAAAGTCAAATTGGTGTCTTTCAATTTTCTGGGGTGGTGACTACTGGAACAACCAACATCTTTAAGTCCTAGGATTCAAAGAAGAATAAAGTGTAAAATTGTGAAATTACTAGGGAAAAGTATCTTGCGATTTAGTATGAAGGGAGAACGGTCTCAGGCCTGGGGAGCTGTTTAAGCGAAGTGAGGTATGTTTTGCAGCATCAAGGGTCTGCAAAATCTGGTCACAGGATGCCTGGGAATTCTGGAACACTAAGGAATAGGTAGAGTTAGCTAGCTACCACCTTCTGCTCTCTTTTTGATCAGAGATAGTTTCTTTTTACTGTTAACCTTATCACATTCCTTATAATGAAAAGGCATCCTCTGCCATTTCTATTTTGCTCATTCCTTCTAATAGTCAAATATCCTGGAATATTTTGCTTCCAGACTGGTAGAATGTGACTTTTAGAGGAAATCTTATTCTCTCCTATTAATTGTTGCTTATTCATATTAATTTTCTGAACTTGCTATTTTTCCCTTATGACACCTATTGGAGTAATTCTGTTCCTGTGGCACTTCTCTTTGGCTTTTAAACTTGCTCCTTTCTAAATCCTCCCCACCTTCCAAGCATTTTAGGGGCAAGAGACCAACAAAAGAAGGGTTAGGATAAAGCACTGGTTGATTGGCAGGAGGCAAAGAGTGGGAATAAAGGGAGCCTTTTCTGCTTGCCAGTGACTTGTAGTGTCCCACAGGAGTCTGTGTTGGGACAGATTCTTTTTACATCATTATTCAATGATTTGGATGACAGAATTAATGGCTTTGTGGCCAAGTTTGTTGATAATACGAAGACAGGTGGAGGGGCAGGTAGATTTGAGGAAGCAGAGAGGCTACAGAAGGACTTCTGCAGCAGGATTGACATGGATAGATAAATATCTAAGGTCCAATGAGGTACATCTCTGACTGCTCTGGAATGCAAAGGAAAAGATTGCTGAGGTAAATATTTAAAATTTGCTGGCCTTCAGTCATCCGGCAGCACTTTGCTGGCCTTGGAGGACTACTGGATGATTGCAGGACAGCAGATGTGATACCTGCAAGAGGAATAAGCAAGGTGATTACATGCTGCCAGGTCTAAAATCAATAGCAAGGGAGATAATTGGAAAAAGCTCTGATGGACACTTGAAGAGACAGGAATAAATAAATGATGGTTTTGTTTAGTGGAAGTCAGATCACTTTGATGGAATTTTTTTGAAGATAAATTAAATTGGTAGATCAGGGTAGTGCAGTTATGTAGTCTGTATGGATTTCAAGAAGATATTTGACAAGAACATGTGGGAGATTGATCTAATAGGTCAGGTCCCATGGCAAATTGGACCTACAGTAGCTTGAGAGAGGAGGCAGTGGGTGATTGAGTTCAGAGCTGCTTTTGCAACCGCCTGCGAACAGCTGTGTTTCACAATGATCAATGGTCTTTTCAGTTTATCTATCTATATGTCACGGAAGAGTAAGTTTGCAAATGACCCTAGGACTGGTTGTGCTTTTGAAGAGTGAGGAGCGTTTGGCTACTTGAATCTATTGTTGGATTGATAAGAGTGGCATAGCAAAAGCAAATGAAATTTAATACAAAAAAGGTGAGGTGGTGCATTAGCAAGGACTAATAAAGCTAAGACATGCACAATGGAAGGTAGACTTTTAGTGGTATCTTGAGACGTATCTCCGAGAACCCCTAATGGTGGCAACACATCTGAATATGATGACTCAGAAGGCATACAGGATTATTTTCTTTATTAGCCAGGGTATAGAGCCTAACAGCAAGAGGTTATGGTGCAACTACATAAAACATTGTTTAGGTCACATCTAGATTATTGTGTGCAGTTCTGCTTGCTATGCTATATGAAGGATTTGACCGTACTGAAGAGGAGAATTGCTGTATGGAAGGAGCATTTCAGCCACATGGAGAAACTAGATTGGACAAATTCTCTTTCGAGTGAAGGAGCTGAGGAGGAATCTCATTGAGATATACAAAATTATGAGGAGCATTGATATGATCAATGTCATATCAGCAGAAGAGATCTAGAGAGAGTAAAAGGGTAAAGGGAAAAATCCAGGGGGAAAGACATGGCCACAGACCCAAGCACAAAGGCAAAGGTGGCAAAATAAGAGTTCAACATCATTCCAGGCTTAGAATTCATCAAGATAGGCATATAGGATGGGAAAGTTGATATACCTTCTGGAGATGGTTCATTCAGAATCAGAGGGATAAAGGTCAGAATGGACAGTTGAAACATATCCAGGGGTAAGACAGGGCAAAGAAACAATGCAAGAGTAAAGTGATGGCGGAGAAAGAACTGCTGAAATTAGTGACCTTTAATATCTGTAACAAAGGAAACTTTTATTCTAACAATGTTTATTTTTCACTTTCTCCTCTGTCCTTGTACGTCTTCTATTTAGATTCCCTTCAAACAGATCAACTTTGATAAAATCAGCTTTAACATTCCCTCTATGCTGATACCATGAGCTTTTGCATAGTACGATGTGTCGAGTTCAAATCATAATCATTCCCCTTTTCCTCTCCACAATTCCTGTTCCTCTGCCAGTTAAAAATTAGTTTGATCTTTGAACTTCAGGAAGAAGAAACACAACTGTTTTCATCCAGAGGTCTGCAGTGTAAAGGTTTCAAGTTTCTGGGTGTCAACATATCTGAACATCTATCCTGGGTCCAACATATTGATGCAATCACAAAGAAGGCATGCCAACACCTATATCTCATTAGGATATTGATGAATGCTGGTATGTCACCAAAAATTCTAGCACATCTCTACAGATGTACCAGGGAGAATGCTCTAAATCCAAGTCAACTCCCTCATGGGCACTAGCTTCTTATAACTGAGGACATCTTTAAAACACTATGCCTCAAAAGGCAGCATCCATCATTAAGGACCCTCACCACCCATTACTACCATCAATAAGATGGTGCAGGAGCTTGGAGATACATTCACCATTTTAAGAACAGTTTCTTTCCCTCCACCAACAGATTTCTGAGTGGTCCATGAATACCTAACTATTTTGCGCTCTTTTTGCACTATATATTTTTTATAGACTCGTTTGTAATTTATAGTAATTTTTTATTTACTGCTGCCGCAAATCATCAAATTTCATAACATATTTCAGTGATAATAAACTTTGTCTTGGCCTGATAAAAGGTTAATTAATATTGGCTGACCAGTTACATTTTCTGATTTTATCCAGTTGTCCAGCAAGTACAGTTAATGTATTCCAATCCTACTCTATTACCAATCCCAATATAGTAAATAGTGCACATTTTGAAATGAAATGAAATATCTTTATTGTCATTGCATAGTACAATTTGTCATGCACCAATACAGCGAAAATGAGTTCAAACAAAACTTTTAAGATTATATTTGTCTCTCTAATGTTAACCAACTTTTTGAACTATTGTCTTCTGCTTCCAATATATTGAGAGGTAACACCTCGAAATTAATTCTCTCAGGAGGGGCATAGCTAAGGTGGATTGTTACAAGGGTAGGCTGTCTAAACCAAAAGGCATAGGTAGACCTGATGGATAAGTTTTTCTACACAGAGGATGGTGATACATGAACAAGCTGCCAGAAGTAGCAGAAGCAGATACAATTAGAACATTTAAAAGAACATAGAACTTTACAACAAGGAACAGGTCCTTTGCACCATGGTACTGAGCTGAACTAACTAAACTAATTAAATCCAATTTCTTTGGTTTGCACATGGTCCATATCCTTCCAATGCCTATCAAAGAGTGTCTTAAATGCCTCAATTGTATTTGTCTCCAGCACCACCCCTAGCAGTGCCTAACAGGGAGCCACCACTCTCTACGTAAAAACAAATATCCCACATATTTTCTTTGAACTCTTCCTCTCATCTTAAGTGAAGGGGGAAAGCCTCTAGTATTAGACATTTTGACCCAGGGGAAAGATATTGGTTGAGAACTTATGCCTCTCAACGTTTTATAAACTTCTGTCTGGTCACTCAACCTCCTCCACTCCAGAAAAACATTTGGAAGAGACATGCATGGGAAAGTTGTAAAGGAATACAAGCCAAATGCAGGGAATCGGGACTAGCTCAGGAAGGCATGGACAAGTTGGTTAAAGGGTCTGTTTCCATGCTGTATAACTGCGTGATTATGACACTAATCCAATTTTTTCTTCCGGCTCAGAGATGCAAACATGCTTCAAAGCTTTATTTCAATCCTTCAATTACATTGTGCTTGTAAAGTTAATGAATTTAATTTTGATTACATTTTTTCAAACTGAAGAGGAAATAGATATGCAAAAATTCTCATATATGTGAATTTATGTCTGTTTAAAAGATATATTGTCCTAATAAAAATGTATTAAGTGTTAAACTTAAAACGTGGAGACATAATAATAATTATACATGAAATAAAAGAAAATTAGCTAATAAAAATGATTGAAGTATGAAAAAGTTATAATTTAATGGTGCTAAAAACTAGAAGCTAAGATATAGATGATAATCCCTGTATCGTATCAGTTTCCACTAAACAACCCAACTTATAATGCACTTGCATGAACATTAAAACCCCTAAATGATCCCTCTAAATCATTTTTATTTTGAGGCTACAGATCTTTCCCATTACCCTATAAAATACAAGTTGAGTCGATGCACTATACAAGTTGTAATGTAAAACTTTCAATATTCATTGTCCATGACTTATTTCAGTCAACTTAATCAGTAAGGAGGGAAGTCTGAAACAGAATAAAAATACAGTGCTATGCAGTGACTTAACTTTAAGTAAATATTATTTAAAATAGTCTTGTCATACTTAAGGCTTTCCTGTGAGCTGGAAGATGACCGATCTGAGTGAGGAAGAGAAGCTGCACTCGTGGAACTCTTCAGGTGGGCCTGAAATCCTTTCTGATAGGACGGTTCCAGGGAGTTGTATAATGCATCAGCTTCAGCAGGAAAATGGTTCCGAAGGCTCCAGTAGGTTCTACTCAGAAAAATTAAACATCACATTTTCAGACCTTTTAAAGGGAACTATCTATAAATTGTAATCAATTAATCGTATATGGTGTTTTGTCTGTTATTTGGCAGGGTGGGGTACAATCACACAGCATCCACACAAACTTAATTACCTAGTTTGGCGGAGCCAGGGCTGTTTTCACTAGACAGCGAGTTGAGCGAGCCTGAGGCTTACCGGGGGGGGGGGGGGGGGGGGCTACACTTAAAAATCAACTCCAACATCTTCCCTACTACTGAGGTCAGACTAACTAGCCTATAGTTTCCATTCTTCTGTCTCTCTCCCTTCTTGAAGAGTGGAGTGACATTTGCAATTTTCCAGTCTTCCAGAACGATTCCAGAATCGAGTAGATTCTTAAAATCAGTAGTAATACCCCCACAATCTCTTCAGCCACCTCTTTTAGAACTCTGAGGTGTAGACTATATGGTCCAGGTGACTTATCTACCTTCAGACCTTTCAGCTTCCGAAGAAATTTCTGTCTCGTTATGGTAACTTTGCACACTTAAGACATAGTCATAGTCATACTTTATTGATCCCGGGGGAAATTGGTTAATGACACCATAACACCATAAGACATAGGAGCAGAATTAGGCCATTCAGCCCATTGAGTCTGCTCTGCCATTCCATCATGGCTGATCCTGGATGCCGCTCAACCCCATACACCTGCCTTCTCACCATACTCTTTGATGCCCAGACTGATCAGGAAACTATCAACTTCCGCCTAAACATACCCACAGACTCTGCTTCCACTGCAGTCTGCAGCACAGCATTCCACTGATTCACTACTCTCTGGCTAAAAAAATTCCTCCTTGCTTCAGTTCTAAAAGGTTGCCCCTAAATTTTGAAGCTGTGCCCTCTTGTTCTGGATTCCCTGACCACAGGAAACATCCTCTCCACATCCACCCTATCTAGTCTTTTCAACATTCAGTAAGTTTCAATGAGCTCCCCACACATTCTTCTAAATTCCAGTGAGTACAGACCCAAAGCTACCAAACTCTCCTCTTATATTAACCCCTTCATTTCCAGAATAATCCTTGTGAACCTCCTCTGGACTCTCTCCAATGACAACACATCCTTTCTGAGATATGGGGCTCAAAACTATTGACAATACTTCCAAGTGCGGCCTGACTGGTGTCTTATAAAGTCTCAGCATTATTTCCTTGCTTTTATATTTTATTCCCCTTGACATAAATGCCAACGCTGCATTTGCTTTCTTTACCACAGACTCAACCTGTAAATTAACCTTCTGGGAGTCTTGCATGAGGACTCCCAAGTCCCTCTGCACCTTTGATGTTTGAATCTTCTCCCTATTTAGATAACAGTCTGTACTATTGTTTCCTATACCAAAATACCTTATCATACACTTCCCAACACTGTATTCCATCTGCCACTTTTTTGCCCATTCTTCCAGTTTGTCTAAGTCCTGCTGCAATCGCATTGCTTCCTCAGCAGTACCTACCCCTCCACTTATCTTCATATCATCCACAAACTTTGCCACAAAACCATCAATTCCATTATCCAAATCACTGACAAACAATGTGAAAAGTAGCAGTCCCAATACTGACCCAAGGAACATGATAGTCAGTGGCAGCCAAGCAGAAAAAGCCCCTTCTATTCCCATTCACTGTCTCCTGCCTGTCAGCCACTCCTCTATCCATGCCAGTATCTTTCCTGTAATGCCATAGGATTTTATCTTGTTAAGCAGCCCCATGTGTGGCACCTTATCAAATGCCTTCTGAAAATCCAAGTAAATGACATCCACTGCCTCTCCTTTGTCCACCCTGCTTCTTACTTCTTCGAAGAACTCTAACAGATTTGTCAGGCAAGATTTCCCTTTACAGAAACCACGCTGACTTTGACTTATTTTATCGATAGTCTCCAAGTACCCTGAAACCTCATCCTTAATGGACTCCCACACTTTCTCAACCACCGAGGTTAGGCTAACTGGCCTATAATTTTGTTTCTTTTGCCTTCCTCTCTTCTTAAAGAATGGAGTGACATTTGTAATCTTCTAGTCCTCTGGGACCCTGCCTAAATCAAGTAATTCTTGAAAGATTGTGACCAATGCATCTGTCATCTCTTCATGCCCCCTGAAACCTGGAACTTCTATCATACCGCTCACATCTTCCACAGCGAATACTTATTCAGCAAAAAATTCATTTTAAAATATGTTCTGTGTATAACAAACATAGACAAACTACTTATTTCAACAAAAATCTTATATCAAATCTAGAGTAGATTTACTTTGTTTAAAAATATGATTAGCTCTGAAATGATTCCTTACTTTCGAGCTTCCTGTCTGGCTTCTGCATCAGCATCTGAAATGCCTTTCTTGATGGTCTCAACCAGAACAGTCACGTGCCTAGTCAAAATAATATGAAAAGTAATCATGCATTTTATAATTGCTCAACTAAAACATTTGGAAGAAATAATTAAGGATTCTTTGGACAAATTCTATCATCTGTGTTGATCTGAATGGTCATTGAAACACTGAAATGAGTGTGGTACCTGTGTCATTTTACCCTGAAATATGCAGACTCAAGTTATTAACAAATTTGCTGAGGCCACAATTCAGAAAAATGGAGGGAGGGCAGGGGGGGGAGGGAAAGGGGGCACAGGGGGATGGCCATTGCAGAGAACAGCTGTCTGGTAATGTAAATGATACATTTTGCTTTCTTCAGGAACAGCTTCTTTCCCTCCACTATTAGATTTCTGAACAGTCCATGAACACTACATTATAATAAACACAACTGATTCTGCAGATGCTGAAATCCAAAAAACACAAGAGATTCAGCAGATGCTGGAAATCTAGAAACTACCTCATTATTCTTTTGTGGGTAATATTGATTTTGTAACTAATAGTAAATTTATAACTTCACACTGTACTGCTGCCACAAAACAACAAATTTCACCTCATATATGACAGTATTAATGAATGTAATTCTGATTCCTCAAGCTTTCAGATACGGTGACCTTTATTTTCAGGCAAGATTTCCCAATCACAGTGTAAGTTTATGTTTTCTTACTTGAAGTACAAAATGAATTATCTGCAATGTGGACATTATTCTTTCAACTTTGGCAATAATTTTATTTTTTTAAGCAAATGATCGAAATTGTTGTTAAGCCTAAGCCTGCATTCTCTACTCTATTTGTTCAGCAAAACAATCAGTAACAAATGAAAGGAACAGTAAATACCTTTACAAAGCTGAAAGAGTTGGAATTTCTGCACCAGCTTGAGAATTGATTTTTGGTAATAAACCTATTTTTGATATTGAACTCTACACTATGTGAAGTAATTCAAATTAGTACTTCTGTTCACAAACGAGAGAAAATCTGCAGATGCTGGAAATCAGAGCAACACACACAAAATGCTGGAGGAACTCAGCAGGCCAGGTAGCATCTAGGAAAAGAGTACAGTGGACGTTTCAGGCTCTTTTCCTAGATGCTGCCTGGCCTGCTGAGTTCCTCCAGCATTTTGTGTGTATTACTTCTGTTTGTATGTTTTAAATGTTTATACATCACCAAATAAACCTTTCCTCTCCATTTTCATAGAAGATACCAGCACTTCTACCAAGTTCTAATCATATGTGGAAGTCAGTTCTCAGAGTCTATGTCAAGTTGGACAGAACACATGATCTACTTCAACGGAGATCACAGGACTGCAGGGGGAAAAAAGCAAAAGGACCAGCATGTTTTGCTTCAAATATTTTGGTTTTGTTTAATGTTGTCATTCTTGATTTTTGTAGTATGTTTTTGCAAATTTTACTGTTAGTACTTCAAATTTACAATAATTATTCACTTTATTTTTAATGGTTGTAAATTTTCTGAATATCAGTATCAGAATCTGGTTTAATATCACCAGAATATGCCATAAAATTTGTTAACTTTGCAGCAGCAATACAATGCAATACATGATAATATAGAAAAAACCTGAATTACAGCAACCATTTATGTATATGTTTTAAATAGTTAAATTAAATAAGTAGTACAAAAATAGAAATTAAAAAATAGTGAGATAGTGTTCATGGGCACAATATCCATTTAGAAATCGGATGGCAGAGGAGAAGAAGCTGTTCCTGAATTACAGAATATGTTCCTTCAGGTTACTGTGCCTCCTTCCTGATGGTAACAATGAGAAGAGGGCATGTCCTGGGTGCTAGGGGTCCTTAATGATAGACACTGCATTTTTAAGGCACCAATCCTTTAAGATGTCTTGGATACTACGGAGGCTAGTACCCATGATGGAACAGAGATTCTCACAGTTTTGACTGCAATTAAAACTGTGGTCCAGGCTTTGCTGCCTGTCCAAGCTTTGTGGCATCTTCATTATGCCATTTGAGGCTTTCTACTACTATGGCCATGAACGAGCAATTGGGGACATTTCAGCCTACCAGACCCAAGCAAGCATCATTCAACTGTAGAATCTAACTGTGGATAGTATGAAATGACCCAATAAACTACAAATATGAACATCTGTCACATTTACATTTGAAACTCTAACTTAGCACCGTAATAAATTACTTTAAAAAATCCAATAAGCTTGGAAAATAAATCTTCCAAATAATTAAATATTGTAAGATGCAAATTACTGTCCAATCAGATGTATGTCTCTTCTCCAAACTTCTTGTGCTAACAGCTTCTACTTCTTTTGAACTTTTATGCCCTTACCTTTCTAGGGAGTGTGTTTGCCATTCCTGCAGCAACAAATCTAAAAACTCGTAACAACGCCTGTAAATGAGATGGAAAAGTCAGTCTTTCCAAGCTGAGCTCAAACGCTTGACATTTTGAGCTATAAATAAACAAGAGTTCTTAATCAGGGTTAAATAATATTAACAGGTTACATTCACCCATTCATTCCCAATGGCTACCTCAGCAAGTTGAGGCAACTGCAAAAATTTTCAGGTGCTCACCCAGCTAATCCGAATTTCCTGCATTTGACGTAAATCCCTCTGAGCCCCAACCCTCCATGCAACAGGGATAGGGTTGTAATTGTGTACAAATATTGCGGATGAGTACAAAGAAAGCCATGGATGTGGTGGGCTCAAGGGCTCATTTCTATACATTACTAATCTATGTTTCCATGGCACTAATATTGATTTAGGATATTATAACTATTTTGATGATAAAGTTAATTAAAATTGGAAATTGGAGAGGAGCTAAGATTGCGCCAGAGGGTGACTTTTTCGAGCACATCTATGAAACAGCTTCAATTTATATCTTTAATGTCACTCTTTATCCTTTTCAAGGTGGCTGGGATTCTGTAAAAGTCCATGATCTACAGCTGCACTCAAACTGTGGTTCTTCATGGCAGTGAGTTCCTGCTCTTGGAGCTCACTGATTGGCTGTTATTGATATCTCCAGGAGTGGCCTGGAAGACATGCACCTTTGGGATCAGGCCCTGCTCGACCCTGTGTATGACTGATTCCTCGCCAGTGTTGTTAACTGAAGCATTGTGTGAGATCAGAACATCAAGTCAGTGGGTACAGTTGTTGGAGGCCTCTGCACTCGAACAATCATGCTCTCTCTCTCTCTCTCTCTCTCTCAATGATGGGGGTGGAGCTGGTTCTCAAGTTGGGTGAGCTCCAATAAGTGTCACTTCAGACTGTAACTGCAAAACAGCAAGCTGTTGGTCTCCCTCTCGTTGTGGAAGGGTTGACACACCCCTCTCTCTCTCGAGACACACACACACACACACACACACAGACAAAGAGACAGAGACACACAGAGACCGAGCCAGAGACAGCCAGTGGCATGTCGAAGTGCTCTGTTATGGTCTGTAGTTTTTGATGGACCTAGATCATGGCCTCTTTGGGGGCTTTGCTATTTGTTGCTGGCAGGTGGTGGGCGCTAATGCTTCCAGCTGGAACAAGTAGAGGGAGGGTTGATGCTTTGCTGCAGATTGTGCGTGGGAGGGGAAGGGGGTCTTTGGGGTTCTAATGCCTGTCATTCATTCTTTGGAGTTTTCTTCTGTTTCGTCTGCGAAGAGTAAGAATTTCAGGTTGTATACTGTATACATTCTGATATTAAATGGAACCATTGAAGCAGTAATTTTCTGACTGTTGGCTTTTGAGATCTTGTAGGAAATAGTTATTACAAAAGTTGAGTTTCATGACCTTAGCTCTGGTCAGCCACATGATTTACAAGAACATACAATATTTAAAAAAATAAATACACTATTGTAGCATGGTGGATAGCGCGATGTTATTACAGCTCGGGACATTGGAGTTGAGAGTTCAATTCTGGCTTCTTCTGTAAGAAAGTTTGCACATTCTTCCCAAACGTGTGGGATTCCTCTAGGTGCTCTGGATTCTTCCCATGGTCCAAAGACACACCGGTTAGTAGGATAATTTTCAATGTTGGCATGTGGTCAAGTGGTTAAGGTGTCGGTCTAGTGACCTGACGGTCGCTAGTTTGAGCCTTGGCTGAGGCAGCGTGTGTGTCCTTGAGCAAGGCACTTAACCGCACATTGCTCTGCGATGACACCAGTGCCAAGCTGTATGGGTCCTAATACCCTTCCCTTGGACAACATCGGCGGCGTGGAGTGGGGAGACTTGCAGTATAGGCAACTGCTGGCCTTCCATACAACCTTGTCCAGGCCTGCGCCCTGGAAACCTTCCAAGGCGCAAATCCATGGTCTCATGAGACTAACGGATGCCTATTTATTTTAAATTGTCCTATGATTTGGCTGGGGTTAAATGGGTGGGTTGCTGGGTGGCATGGATTGTTGGGCTGGGAGGACCTCTTCCACATTGTATCTCTAAATAAGTACCAATTTAATAGCCTTACCTTCTCACTGCCACTGACTTTGAAGTACAATTGCTGGTTATTAAGGGAATCAACCTTGGAACATGAGTGTGCTGCGAGAAAAATAATGACCAAATTACCACCCACTCCCAAATACTTCAGTCATAAAATTAAGCTCAATGTCACACTTGAATGCAAATTAGCTTTCTTAAAACTCAGCAAAAAATATTTAAACACTTCTCAAAGACCAGAAACTATTGACTAGAAGTCATCAGTTCATCACTACATCAACTCTTGCTTCATCCCACTGGCAATATTCCCTTGGTGCTATCTATCTGTTCCGATTCTCTCTACAATTTTGAACTAACTTTTGCTCTTCCCCAGTCTTGAAAAAGACTCATTTTTTTTTTTCCAATGCTTTTTTCTCTCCTCATATAAATTTTGGTTTAAAGTTTTGTGTTAAGGATTCTCCTGTGAATTGCCTTTGGGAAAATGCAGCTGAATTAAAGTCAGTGTAACCATCAGTAACACAAGTGTAAAGAGATTATGCACGATTTACTCACACGGATGATGCACCGGATTGCCGCTACTCCAGACGTTGCCATGACTTTTGCACAGTTTGGGACAAGATTAAATAACGTAGGCACAATGGCTTCAGCACTATGATCATATTTGTTGCCAAGAATTGTTGACAGGTGCCTGTGTAAATTCCAACAAATGGACTTTGAACAAAACAAAGACAACATATGTTTTGTTAAATTTATAGCTGTACCACAGAAATAAAGGCCCGATATACACATCAGTTACCCAGTTTATGTTTGCCCCACATCAATCATTTTTTTTAATTGAAAATAAAATGCATCCTTGTTAGGGCATTAGCAATTCACTGTCTACATTTTAGGGGCACAAAACAGTTACATTATTGGATTAATAATTCAAAAGTCTGGATTAAATTATCCAGAGATAAAGGTTTAAAACTCACCATAGTAGGTAAAGAAATTATATTCAGTTAATTGAATAAAACTGGAATAAAAATACTACGACAAACCTGACTAATTCCTTTAAGTAAAGCAAGTTCCTATCCTTACCCGGTCTGGCTAATGTGATTCCAGACCCACAGCAATGTGTCTGATTCTTAACTGCCCTCTGCAATGCCTAGCAAAGCCACTCAAACGAGGGCAGTTGGAGAGATCCAAGAAACATTGGCTTTACCAGCAACAAACACATCCTAGCAATGGATAAAAACAACTTCCAGTTTGCTTATCTGATTATATATCAGTTTTTACACATCAATTCTACTAAAAATATTTCCGTACACATACTGAAAAGCAAAATTACTTGAAGATCTTCATTTTTAGAAGCTGATATTTTCTGGCATTATACAAATTCATCTTGCAAAGTAAAATAAAATACAACACACACAAAATTCAGGAGGAACTCAACTTTTCAGGCAGCATGTATGTTGAGGAATAAAGAGTCAATATTTTGGGCCAAGACCCTTCATCAAGACTTTCTGTCATAGATATTCATGTATGGTTGAATGACAATTACTTTGAACTATGAATAATGGTGAAGCATACTGAAAGCCAGTGGAAATACAAAAAGGTAGCATGTAGTATTTACAACCTGCTTCAGAATCAAGTGACAAGTAGATAAGACCATGAGACATATGATCAGAATTAGGCCATTCAGCCCATCGAGTCTGCTC
This sequence comes from Mobula birostris, assembly GCF_030028105.1. NCBI lineage: Eukaryota > Metazoa > Chordata > Chondrichthyes > Myliobatiformes > Myliobatidae > Mobula > Mobula birostris. The sequence continues at coordinate 11,939,771 of NC_092370.1, forward strand.
TGACAGTCCATCATGGCTGATTTATTATCTCTCTCAACCACATTCTCCTGCCTTCTCCCTGTAACCTTTGACACCCTCTAATCAAGAACATACACTTCTTTGAATATATACAATGACTTGCCCTCCATAGCTATCTATGGCAATGAATTCTAGAGATTCACTATCCTCTGGCTAAGGAAATTCCTCCTCATTGCTGTTCTAAATGGATGTTCCTCTATTCTGAGATTGTGCCTTCTGGTCCTTAGCTACTCCACAACATGAAATATCCTCCCATATCCATTCTGTTTAGGCCTCTCAATATTAAATAGGTTTCAATGAGATCCCCACTCATTTGCCCAGCGAGTATAGGCCTAAAGCTATCAAATGCTCCTCATATGTTAAACCTTTCAGCCCTAGGTCCATTCTGGATCCTCATGTCCCCACGATCGGAGAAGCTGGTATTCAGCCAATATAGTAAAGACTATAACCACAAGCTCGAGTGCTTCAGACATATTTATGCCTCTTAAGTAACTATTTTGGGTTTACTACAACTTAGTCATTTTCCTGAATTCTGCCTACATTTTACTGTCGTCAAAAAGTAGAATAAGTTCTCTCAAGCCAAATACTACTTCATAAGTGTACTTTCACTAATCTCCCAAGTGATCAAGAGTCTTTAAGAGTGTATTCTGTAACGCTTATACATCACTAACCTGCTCATTATAAGTTTGCCACGATTATTTGGCATCTTTGAACAGCAAATGAGCAGAATTTGAGAAGATAAGGAAATGTAATCAAGGAAACACCTAACTAAAAGATATCAAGATTGGATTGAATTGACTTCATTGCCTTCATCTTTCATATACATGAGTAAAAATATTCATGTTACATCTTCATCTAATTGTGCAATGTACAATTTAAGGTAATTCATAATAAATAGTATGTACAACAGGATGGTCAACATAGAAATACAGTTGCATCAGCATGAATTAAGCAGCCTGATGGCCTGGTGGAAGCAGCTGTCCCAGAGCCTGTTGGTCCTGGCTTTTATGCCGCAGTCCTGTTTCCCGGGTGGTAGTAGCTGGAACAGTTTGTGGTTGGGGTGACTCGGGTCCCCAATGATCCTTCGGGCACATTTACACACCTGCTCTGTAAATGTACTGAACCATGGGAAATTCACATCTACAGGTGCGCTGAGCTGTCTGCACCACTCTCTGCAGAGTCCTGTGATTGAGGGAAGTACAGTTCCCATACCAGGCAGTGATGCAGCTAGTTAGGATGCTCTCAACTGTGCCCCTATAGAAAGTTCTTGGGATTTGGGGGTTCATACCAAACTTCTTCAACTGTCTGAGGTGAAAGAGGCACTGTTGTGCTTTTTTCACCAGACATCCGGCACGTACAGACCATGTGAGATCCTCAGTGATGTTTATATCGAGGAACTTAAAGCTGTTCACTCTCTCAACCCCATCCATTGATATCAATAGGTGCCAGCCTGTCTCCTTTCCTCCTGTAGTCCACAACCAGCTCCTTTGTTTTTGCGACATTGAGGGAGAGGTTGTTTTCTCGACCCAACTGTGTCAGGGTGATGACTTTGTAGGCTGCCTCGTTATTATTTGAGATTAGGCCAATCAGTGT